>NC_090323.1:233527137-236027137 GCF_040869045.1 Eurosta solidaginis
TCTTGTGAATAAAAAATAAACAAAAACTTTTTCTTATAGATTTCAGGAATAGTACAAAAAAAAAATTTCGTTTTTTTTAATTAGTTGAACAATCTGATTTTACGGTACTTATGCATATTTCTGCGAAATGAAATGAGCTCATCTTTAACAAAACATTTGCTTCAGTTTTTCAAAAGAAAATTTCCTAGTAAATAGTTGTTTATATATGTATTCGCAGAGTTGAATTGTGTTGTTAATTAGATATGTGTACAATAGCCGTATTTTTAATGAATAAATACCGAAAGGAACAAATGGCCCACTTAATTAGATTCATCTGTTTCCAAGCTGTTTTTAGGTATAAGTTACTACGTGATAAATTTTGTTGACGCGATTTATATCTAATTGGCTCTTGTATATAAAAAATAAACAAAAACTTTTTCTTATAGATTTCAGGAATAGTACAAAAAAACATCTTGTTTTTTTTAATTAGTTGAGCAATCGGATTTTTTCAGGTTCTTATGCATATTTCTGCGAAATGAAATGAGTTCATCTTTAACAAAACACTTGCTTCAGTTTTTCAAAAGAAAATTTCCTAGTAAATAGTTGTTTATATATGTATTCGCAGAGTTGAATTGTGTTGTGAATTAGATATGTGTACAATAGCCGTAATTTTAATGAATGAATACAGAAAGGAACAAATGGTCCACTTAATTAGTTTTATCTCTTTCCAAACTGTTTTTAAGTATAAGTACTACGTGATAAATTTTGTTGACGCGATTTATACATAATTGGGTCTTGTGAATAAAAAATAAACAAGAACTTTTTCTTATAGATTTCAGGAATAGTACAAAAAAACATCTTGTTTTTTTTTAATTAGTTGAACAATCAGATTTTTTACGGTACTTATGCATATTTCTGCGAAATGAAATGAGCTCATCTTTAACAAAACACTTGCTTCAGTTTTTCAAAAGAAAATTTCCTAGTAAATAGTTGTTTATATATGTATTCGCAGAGTTGAATAGTGTTATTAATTAGATATGTGTACAATATCCGTATTTTTAATGAATAAATACAGAAAGGAACAAATGGTCCACTTAATTAGTTTTATCTGTTTCCAAAATGCTTTTAAGTATAAGTACTACGTGATAAATTTTGTTGACGCGATTTATACATAATTGGGTCTTGTGAATAAAAAATAAACAAAAACTTTTTCTTATAGATTTCAGGAATAGTACAAAAAAATAGCCGTATTTTTAATGAATAAATACAGAAAGGAACAAATGGTCCACTTAATTAGTTTTATCTCTTTCCAAACTGCTTTTAAGTATAAGTACTACGTGATAAATTTTGTTGATGAGATTTATACATAATTGGGTCTTGTGAATAAAAAATAAACAAAAACTTTTTCTTATAGATTTCAGGAATAGTACAAAAAAACACTTGTTTTTTTTAATTAGTTGAACAATCTGATTTTGTACGGTACTTATGCATATTTCTGCGAAATGAAATGAGCTCATCTTTAACAAAACACTTGCTTCAGTTTTTCAAAAGAAAATTTCCTAGTAAATAGTTGTTTATATATGTATTCGCAGAGTTGAATTGTGTTGCTAATTAGATATGTATACAATAGCCGTATTTTTAATGAATAAATACAGAAAGGAACAAATGGCCCACTTAATTAGATTTATCTGTTTCCAAGCTGTTTTTAGGTATAAGTTACTACGTGATAAATTTTGTTGACGCGATTTATAACTAATTGGCTCTTGTATATAAAAAATAAACAAAAACTTTTTCTTATAGATTTCAGGAATAGTACAAAAAACATCTTATTTTTTTTTTAATTAGTTGAACAATCGGATTTTTTCAGGTACATATGCATATTTCTGCGGAATGAAATAAGCTCAGCTTTAACAAAAAACTTGCTTCAATTTTTCAAAAGCAAATTTCCTAGTAAATAGTTGTTTATATATGTATTCGCAGAGTTGAATTGCGTTGTTAATTAGATATGTGTACAATAGCCGTATTTTTAATGAATAAATACAGAAAGGAACAAAAGGTCCACTTAATTAGTTTTATCTCTTTCCAAACTGCTTTTAAGTATAAGTACTACGTGATAAATTTTGTTGACGCGATTTATACATAATTGGGTCTTGTGAATAAAAAATAAACAAAAACTTTTTCTTATAGATTTCAGCAATAGTACAAAAAAACATCGTGTTTTTTTTTTAATTAAATAGTTGAACAAACAGATTTTTTAAGGTACTTATGCATATTTCTGCGGAATGAAATAAGATCAGCTTTAACAAAAAACTTGCTTCAATTTTTCAAAAGCAAATTTCCTAGTAAATAGTTGTTTATATATGTATTCGCAGAGTTGAGTTGTGTTGTTAATTAGATATGTGTACAATAGCCGTATTTTTAATGAATAAATACAGAAAGGAACAAATGGTCCACTTAATTAGTTTTATCTCTTTCCAAACTGCTTTTAAGTATAAGTACTACGTGATAAATTTTGTTGACGCGATTTATACATAATTGGGTCTTGTGAATAAAAAATAAACAAAAACTTTTTCTTATAGATTTCAGCAATAGTACAAAAAAACATCGTGTTTTTTTTTTAATTAAGTAGTTGAACAAACAGATTTTTTAAGGTACTTATGCATATTTCTGCGGAATGAAATAAGCTCAGCTTTAACAAAAAACTTGCTTCAATTTTTCAAAAGCAAATTTCCTAGTAAATAGTTGTTTATATATGTATTCGCAGAGTTGAATTGTGTTGTTAATTAGATATGTGTACAATAGCCGTATTTTTAATGAATAAATACAGAAAGGAACATATGGTCCACTTAATTAGTTTTATCTCTTTCCAAACTGCTTTTAAGTATAAGTACTACGTGATAAATTTTGTTGACGCGATTTATACATAATTGGGTCTTGTGAATAAAAAACAAACAAAAACTTTTTCTTATAGATTTCAGCAATAGTACAAAAAAATATCGTGTTTTTTTTTTTAATTAAGTAGTTGAAGAAACAGTTTTTTTAAGGTACTTATGCATATTTCTGCGGAATGAAATAAGCTCAGCTTTAACAAAAAACTTGCTTCAATTTTTCAAAAGCAAATTTCCTAGTAAACAGTTGTTTATATATGTATTCGCAGAGTTGAATAGTGTTATTAAGTAGATATGTGTACAATAGCCGTATTTTTAATGAATAAATACAGAAAGGAACAAATGGTCCACTTAATTAGTTTTATCTGTTTCCAAACTGCTTTTAAGTATAAGTACTACGTGATAAATTTTGTTGACGCGATTTATACATAAATGAGTCTTGTGAAAAAAAAATAAGCAAAGACTTTTCTTATAGATTTCAGGAATAGTACAAAAAACATCTTGTTTTTTTTCATTAGTTGAACAATCTGATTTTGTACGGTACTTATGCATATTTCTGCGAAATGAATTGAGCTCATCTTTAACAAAACACTTGCTTCAGTTATTCAAAAGAAAATTTCCTAGTAAATAGTTGTTTATACATGTAATCACAGAGTTGAATTGTGTTGTTAATTAGATTTGTGTACAATAGCCGTATTTTTAATGAATAAATACAGAAAGGAACAAATGGTCCACTTAATTAGTTTTATCTGTTTCCAAACTGCTTTTAGGTATAAGTACTACGTGATAAATTTTGTTGACGCGATTTATACATAATTGGGTCTTGTGAATAAAAAATAAACAAAAACTTTTTCTTATAGATTTCAGGAATAGTACAAAAAAACATCTTGTTTTTTTTAATTAGTTGAGCAATCTGATTTTGTACGGTACTTATGCATATTTCTGCGAAATGAAATGAGCTCATCTTTAACAAAACACTTGCTTCAGTTTTTCAAAAGAAAATTTCCTAGTAAATAGTTGATTATTTATGTATTCGCAGAGTTGAATAGTGTTACTAATTAGATATGTGTACAATAGCCGTATTTTTAATGAATAAATACAGAAAGGAACAAATGGTCCACTTAATTAGTTTTATCTGTTTCCAAACTGCTTTTAAGTATAAGTACTACGTGATAAATTTTGTTGACGCGATTTATACATAATTGGGTCTTGTGAATAAAAAATAAACAAAAACTTTTTCTAATAGATTTCAGGAATAGTACAAAAAACATCTTGTTTTTTTTAATTGGTTGAACAATCTGATTTTGTATGGTACTTGTGCATATTTCTGCGAAATGAAATGAGCTCATCTTTAACAAAACACTTGCTTCAGTTTTTCAAAAGAAAATTTCCTAGTAAATATTTGTTTATATATGTATTCGCAGAGTTGAATTGAGTTGTTAATTAGATATGTGTACAATAGCCGTATTTTTAATGAATAAATACAGAAAGGAACAAATGGTCCACTTAATTAGTTTTATCTGTTTCCAAACTACTTTTAAGTATAAGTACTACGTGATAAATTTTGTTGACGCGATTTATACATAATTGGGTCTTTTGAAAAAAATAGACCAAAAACTTTTTCTTATAGATTTCAGGAATAGTACAAAAAAAAAATCTTGTTTTTTTATTTAGTGGAACAATCTGATTTTTACGGTATTTATGCATATTTCTGCGAAATGAAATGAGCTCATCTTTAACAAAACACTTGCTTCAGTTTTTCAAAAGAAAATTTCCTAGTAAATAGTTGTTTATATATGTATTTGCAGAGTTGAATTGTGTTGTTAATTAGATATGTGTACAATAGCCGTATTTTTAATGAATAAATACAGAAAGGAACAAATGGCCCACTTAATTAGATTTACCTGTTTCCAAGCTGTTTTTAGGTATAAGTTACTACGTGATAAATTTTGTTGACGCGATTTATAATTAATTGGCTCTTGTATATAAAAAATAAACAAAAACTTTTTCTTATAGATTTCAGGAATAATACAAAAACACATCTTGTTTTTTTTTTAATTAGTTGAACAATCGGATTTTTTCAGGTACTTATTCATATTCCTGCGAAATGAAGTGAGCTCAGCTTTAACAAAACACTTGCTTCAGTTTTTCAAAAGAAAATTTCCTAGTAAATAGTTGTTTATAAATGTATTCGCAGAGTTGATATGTGTACAATAGCCGTATTTTTAATGAATAAATACAGAAAGGAACAAATGATCCACTTAATTAGTCTTATCTGTTTCCAAACTGCTTTTAAGTATAAGTACTACGTGATAAATTTTGTTGATGCGATTTATACATAATTGGGTCTTGTGAATAAAAAATAAACAAAAACTTTTTTTTATACATTTCAGGAATAGTACAAAAAAAACATCTTGTTTTTTTTAATTAGTTGAACAATCTGATTTTGTACGGTACTTATGCATATTTCTGCGAAATGAAATGAGCTCTTCTTTAACAAAACACTTGCTTCAGTTTTTCAAAAGAAAATTTCCTAGTAAATAGTTGTTTATATATGTATTCGCAGAGTTGAATTGAGTTGTTAATTAGATATGTGTACAATAGCCGTATTTTTAATGAATAAATACAGAAAGGAACAAATGGTCCACTTAGTTAGTTTTATCTGTTTCCAAACTATTTTTAAGTATAAGTACTACGTGATAAATTTTACTGACGCGATTTATACATAATTGGGTCTTGTGAATAAAAAATAAACAAAAACTTTTTCCTATAGATTTCAGGAATAGTACAAAAAAAAATCTTGTTTTTTTTAATTAGTTGAACAATCTGATTTTTACGGTATTTATGCATATTTCTGCGAAATAAAATGAGCTCATCTTTATCAAAACACTTGATTCAGTTTTTCAAAAGAAAATTTCCTAGTAAATAGTGGTTTATATATGTATTCGCAGAGTTATATTGTGTTGTTAATTAGATATGTGTACAATAGCCGTATTTTTAATGAATAAATACAGAAAGGAACAAATGGTCCACTTAATTAGTTTTATCTTTTTCCAAACTGCTTTTAAGTATAAGTACTACGTGATAAATTTTACTGACGCGATTTATACATTATTGGGTCTTGTGAATAAAAAATAAACAAAAACTTTTTCCTATAGATTTCAGGAATAGTACAAAAAAAAAATTTTGTTTTTTTTAATTAGTTGAACAATCTGATTTTTACGGTATTTATGCATATTTCTGCGAAATGAAATGAGCTCATCTTTAACAAAACACTTGCTTCAGTTTTTCATAAGAAATTTTCCTAGTAAAAAGTTGTTTATATATGTATTCGCAGAGTTGAATTGTGTTGTTAATTAGATATGTGTACAATAGCCGTATTTTTAATGAATAAATACAGAAAGGAACAAATGGTCCACTTAATTAGTTTTATCTGTTTCCAAACTGCTTTTAAGTATAAGTACTACGTGATAAATTTTACTGACGCGATTTATACATAATTGGGTCTTGTGAATAAAAAATAAACAAAAACTTTTCCTATAGATTTCAGGAATAGTACAAAAAAAAATCTTGTTTTTTTTAGTTAGTTGAATAATCTGATTTTTACGGTATTTATGCATATTTCTGCGAAATAAAATGAGCTCATCTTTATCAAAACACTTGATTCAGTTTTTCAAAAGAAAATTTCCTAGTAAATAGTGGTTTATATATGTATTCGCAGAGTTATATTGTGTTGTTAATTAGATATGTGTACAATAGCCGTATTTTTAATGAATAAATACAGAAAGGAACAAATGGTCCACTTAATTAGTTTTATCTGTTTCCAAACTGCTTTTAAGTATAAGTACTACGTGATAAATTTTACTGACGCGATTTATACATAATTGGGTCTTGTGAATAAAAAATAAACAAAAACTTTTCCTATAGATTTCAGGAATAGTACAAAAAAAAATCTTGTTTTTTTTAGTTAGTTGAATAATCTGATTTTTACGGTATTTATGCATATTTCTGCGAAATAAAATGAGCTCATCTTTATCAAAACACTTGATTCAGTTTTTCAAAAGAAAATTTCCTAGTAAATAGTGGTTTATATATGTATTCGCAGAGTTATATTGTGTTGTTAATTAGATATGTGTACAATAGCCGTATTTTTAATGAATAAATACAGAAAGGAACAAATGGTCCACTTAGTTAGTTTTATCTGTTTCCAAACTGCTTTTAAGTATAAGTACTATGTGATAAATTTTGTTGACGCGATTTATACATAATTGGGTCTTGTGAATAAAAAATAAACAAAAACTTTTTCTTATAGATTTCAGGAATAGTACAAAAAAAATCTTGTTTTTTTTTAATTAGTTGAACAATTTGATTTTTACGGTCTTTATGCATATTTCTGTGAAATGAAATGAGCTCATCTTTAACAAAACACTAGCTTCAGTTTTTCAAAAGAAAATTTCCTAGTAAATAGTTGTTTATATACGTATTCGCAGAGATGAATTATGTTGTTAATTAGATATGTGTACAATAGCCGTATTTTTAATGAATAAATACAGAAAGGAACAAATGGTCCACTTAATTAGTTTTATCTGTTTCCAAACTGCTTTAAGTATAAGTACTACGTGATAAATTTTATTGACGCGATTTATACATAATTGGGTCTTGTGAATAAAAAATAAACAAAAACTTTTTCTTATAGATTTCAGGAATAGTACAAAAAAAAATCTTGTTTTTTTTAATTAGTTGAACAATCTGATTTTTACGGTATTTATGCATATTTCTGCGAAATGAAATGAGCTCATCTTTAACAAAACACTTGCTTCAGTTTTTCAAAAGAAAATTTCCTAGTAAATAGTTGTTTATATATGTATTCGCAGAGTTGAATTGTGTTGTTAATTAGATATGTGTACAATAGCCGTATTTTTAATGAATAAATACAGAAAGGAACAAATGGTCAACTTAATTAGTTTTATCTGTTTCCAAACTGCTTTTAAGTATAAGTACTACGTGATAAATTTTGCTGACGCGATTTATACATAATTGGGTCTTGTTAATAAAAAATAAACAAAAACTTTTTCATATAGATTTCAGGAATAGTACAAAAAAAAAATCTTGTTTTTTTTAATTAGTTGAACAATCTGATTTTTACGGTACTTATGCATATTTCTGCGAAATGAAATGAGCTCATCTTTAACAAAACACTTGCATCAGTTTTTCAAAACAAAATTTCCTAGTAAATAGTTGTTTATATATGTATTCGCAGAGTTGAATTGTGTTGTTAATTAGATATGTGTACAATAGCCGTATTTTTATTGAATAAATACAGAAAGGAACAAGATTTATCTGTTTCCAAGCTGTTTTTAGGTATAAGTTACTACGTGATAAATTTTGTTGACGCGATTTATACCTAATTGGCTCTTGTATATAAAAAATAAACAAAAACTTTTTCTTATAGATTTCAGGAATAGTACAAAAAAACATCTTGTTATTTTTAATTAGTTGAACAATCGGAATTTTTCAGGTACTTATTCATATTCCTGCGAAATGAAATGAGCTCATCTTTAACAAAATACTTGCATCAGTTTTTTATAAGAAAATTTTCTAGTAAATAGTTGTTTATATATGTATTCGCAGAGTTGAATTGTGTTGTTAATTATATATGTGTACAATAGCCGTATTTTTAATGAATAAATACAGAAAGGAACAAATGGCCCACTTAATTAGAATTATCTGTTTCCAAGCTGTTTTTAAGTATAAGCACTACGTGATAAATTTTGTTGACGCGATTTAGACATAATTGGGTCTTGTGAATAAAAAATAAACAAAAACTTTTTCTTATAGATTTCACGAATAGTACAAAAAAACATCTTGTTTTTTAAATTAGTTGAACAATCTGTTTTTTTACGGCACTTATGCATATTTCTGCGAAATGAAATGAGCTCATCTTTAACAAAACACTTGCTTCAGTTTTTCAAAAGAAAATTTCCTAGTAAATAGTTGTTTATATATGTATTCGCAGAGTTGAATTGTGTTGTTAATTATATATGTGTACAATAGCCGTATTTTTAATGAATAAATACAGAAAGGAACAAATGGCCCACAGAAACAAGGCAGTCAGAACCTATGATAGAATCTGAATTTCTAACTCCAATCAATGATGTCGCTGCTAAGGAGAAACCTGTTCTCATTGACAACAACAATGTTACACTATCTGTTGAACCAGCTAATACGTGTGTTGATGATAGCATTGTTATTATTGATACAACTGACATACAAAGTGATGAGCCTACTGATGCAAAGTGGGTGGAAGTTATAAAGAAAAAGAAAGCAGGTAAAAATCGAAGTACTGAGAAGGATAAATCTGACTTAAATACCGCCGCATCTCCGTCTTTCTCTGCGTCAGCTGTTAATGCCACTAATGCTGAAGTTACCATTGCGAACGTCAACAACAATCATCAACATCAGAAGGTAGATGATGCAATGAAGAATAATGATGATAAACAAATGCGCATTATTGGTTCGAATGTAAGCACTGAGCTTAGGGTTGCTAAGACTAAGTGGCTTCACATTGCGTCGTTTTTGCCATCCGTTACAGAGGAAAATATTATTGAATACGTCTTTAAGTATTCTGGGATACGAAGAGAGTTGCTTTCTTGTCACGGGCTTATTAGGAAAGGTACTGCCGTTGAATCATTGAAGCGAATTACATTCAAGCTTGGTGTCCCCGATTCTTGGTTTGATAAGATGCTCAACCCTGAGCTTTGGCCTGCCGGTGTAACGGTTTGCCCTTTTCGGTTTGGCCGGAAAAGGTTCGAACCGAAGACATAGTCGCTAGTTCTTACTTAGAAATTAGTAGATCCATTAATAAATCAAAATCGAGTTATGCGATTTATTATCAAAATGTTAGTGGTATGCGTACCAAATCGTCACAATTCTATTGTAACGTTAGTTCACACGAATATGATATATTAGCTCTGTCAGAGACCTGGTTGAATGAAAATTTTTCATCTAACGAATTTTTTGACGGCTATTATAACGTATTTCGCAATGATCGGTGCCCGAACGCCACCGGTCTTGAGAGGGGTGGTGGTGTTTTAATTGCTATTAGAGCAGATCTATGTAGTAAACTGATTACTAATGATTTGATAGATGGTGGCGTTGAACAAATCTGTGTAAGCGTTAAGTTTAATGACAATAAAACAATAATAATCGTTTTGTCTTATATTCCGCCAAGTAGTGAAATTGCTGTCTATCGAAAACATTTAGATAATATAAATAGTGTCATAAGTACTGCTAATCCGTCTGATGAGATTATATATCTAGGCGACTTTAACTTAAGTAATATCTCCTGGTCAAGTGGCTGTAATAATTTACCCACAAATATCAGATCCGATATCGATGTGCTTGTTGTCAGCACCTTGTTCTCGTATGGCTTAAAACAATATAATACTCAACCAAACAGTAATGGTAGGTTCCTTGATCTCGTTTTTGGATCTGATGATTTAAGAATATCTTGCCTGGAGTGTCTATCTCCAATCTTGGAAAACAGTTTACATCACAATGCTTTGGTTGCAAATTTCGAGTTTTATAGCTTTGATAAAAACCCAGTTGTAAATATTTCAGAATATAACTATTTCAAGGCTGATGCTCCAGCGATAAACGAGTTTATCCTCGACACTGATTGGTCCTTCTTGGACTCCGCTAATGGGCCTGAGGCTTCTTATGAGCTCTTAAAGCAAAGACTTTCATTAGCAGTCTCGAATTTTGTTCCGCCAAAACGGAAAATTCTGAACAACAGGCCACCCTGGTTCAATACTAAACTTAATAATATTAAAAATAAAAGACGTAAGGCCTTTAAGAAATATAAAAGGAGCAGGAGTGAATCTGATCGTCTTACCTTTGTCAGGCTTAAATCGAATTTTAACTGTCTCAATAAGTTCTTATTTAGACAATATATGAATAATCTGGAATCAAAACTGAAGACGAATCCATCTAGTTTCTGGTCGGTGATTAATTCCAAGAGGCAGACTAACGGATTTCCGACGTGCATGGAGTATGACGGTGTATCGTCCAGTAATACGGTAGATATTTGTAACTTATTTGCCAAATTATTTCAGAAGGTATACTCAGATCCTACCTCTTCACCTAGTCCGACATTCTACTCTGGTTCTCCGCGTCAAATTTCTTCTTTTGATATTACAGCCGAAGATGTATTTCTGTCAATTTCAAAATTGAATAATAGTCCGAAATCAGATAGCGAGGGATTTTCTCCGTTATTCTTCAAACTATGTTCAAATACAATTTCTGAACCCCTGGCAATTCTTTTCCAAGGATGCTTGAACCATGGGATATTTTTAGACTCTTGGAAGTTATGCTCCATAAATCCGGTATTTAAGTCTGGTGATCGCAATGATATTCGCAACTACAGACCTATTGTTAAGCAGAGTACTCTGGCAAAACTATTCGATAGTATCCTTCATAGCAAATTGTTTCACTACATAGTCAAGGCTATTGTTGAGTGTCAGCATGGGTTTTTTCCTGGCAGGTCTACTTCTACCAATCTGGCTTTAGTCACTAGCCAAATTGTAGATGCCTTTGAGAACCATGCGCAACTAGACGTCATCTATACTGACTTCTCGAAAGCATTTGACAAGGTCGACCACTCTATACTCTTGCAAAAACTGGGGATGTACGGGGTGACCGGAAGTTTGCTGAAGTTCTTCTCAAGTTTCTTATCGAATAGAAAGCTTTTTGTGTCAATCGGAGCCAACCAGTCTACTGCGCTTATTAACGCTTGGTCTGGAATCCCACAGGGAACCCACTGTGGCCCTCTGTTGTTCCTAATTTTTATTAATGATCTACCTCAAAAATTCAAATTTGCTAAATGTTTAATGTTTGCAGACGACGTCAAACTCTTTCTAACCGTACGGGATACTTCTGACTGCATTAACTTGCAATATGATCTCGATTCTTTTAATGAATGGTGTTCAAGTAATAACCTACTTTTAAATACTAACAAATGCTGCGTGGTTTCCTATTCTAAAAGGGTCACTACCACCTTTTTCAACTACAAATTAAATGCTGGATCTTTAAACCGTTGTCGAGAGATAAAAGATCTGGGTGTAATGTTTGACAACCAACTTTCTTTTTCTGGTCACATCGACTTTATTATTTCCAAATCTTTTGCAATGGTTGGGTTTATTAGACGTAATTCCAGGGACTTCAAGGATCCGATGACTTTGAAGGCACTTTTTACGGCATTGGTAAGAAGTCGTCTGGAATATTGCTCGATTATATGGAGTCCATTCTATGAAGGTAGCTCACATAAAATTGAGAGAGTTCAAAGAATTTTCACCAAAATTGCTTTGCGTATGCTTCACTGGCCCGATGGCCTCCCATCATATATCAGCAGGCGTAAATTGCTCGGACTCCAGGCTTTGTATGACCGTAGAACTTGTATCTCACTCATGCTTGCCTATAACGTTATTAACGGTAATATAAACTGCCCTGATTTATCTAATTTATTCGTTTCATATATTCCACCACGTGATCTAAGGCACACCAGACTATTTGTTGAAGTAACTCATCGAACGAATTACGCGTTGAATGAACCCATATCCAAGGCTTTACACCTAGCAAATCGATATAGTGGTCTTCTTAACTTTAATAATAGCATTTATAAATTTAAGCTTGAACTTTTCTCTATTTTTAACTAGTCTGTAAGGAAGTTTGTACTTTTTAGACCGAAAATATAAATATAAATATAAATATAAATATAAATATAAATAAATTAGAATTATCTGTTTCCAAGCTGTTTTTAAGTATAAGCACTACGTGATAAATTTTGGTGACGCGATTTAGACATAACTGGGTCTTGTGAATAAAAAATAAACAAAAACTTTTTCTTATAGATTTCACGAATAGTACAAAAAAACATCTTGTTTTTTAAATTAGTTGAACAATCTGTTTTTTTACGGCACTTATGCATATTTCTGCGAAATGAAATGAGCTCATCTTTAACAAAACACTTGCTTCAGTTTTTCAAAAGAAAATTTCCTAGTAAATAGTTGTTTATAAATGTATTCGCAGAGTTGATATGTGTACAATAGCCGTATTTTTAATGAATAAATACAGAAAGGAACAAATGATCCACTTAATTAGTCTTATCTGTTTCCAAACTGCTTTTAAGTATAAGTACTACGTGATAAATTTTGTTGACGCGACTTATACATAATTGGGTCTTGTGAATAAAAAATAAACAAAACTGTTTCTTATAGATTTCAGGAATAGTACAAAAAAACATATTGTTTTTTAAATTAGTTGAACAATCTGTTTTTTTACGGCACTTATGCATATTTCTGCGAAATGAAATGAGCTCATCTTTAACAAAATACTTGCTTCAGTTTTTCAAAAGAAAATTTCCTAGTAAATAGTTGTTTATATATGTATTCGCAGAGTTGAATTGTGTTGTTAAATGATATGTGTACAATAGCCGTATTTTTAATGAATAAATACAGAAAGGAACAAATGGTCCACTTAATTAGTTTTATCTGTTTCCAAACTGCTTTTAAGTATAAGTACTACGTGATAAATTTTGTTGACGCGATTTATAAATAATTGGGTCTTGTGAATAAAAAATAAACAAAAACTTTTTCTTATAGATTTCAGGAATAGTACAAAAAAACATCTTGTTTTTTTAAGTTAGTTGAACAATCTTTTTTTTTACGGTACTTATGCATATTTCTGCGAAATGAAATGAGCTCATCTTTAACAAAACACTTGCTTAAGTTTTTCAAAAGAAAATTTCCTAGTAAATAGTTGTTTATATTTGTATTCGCAGAGTTGAATTATGTTGTTGTTAATTAGATATGTGTACAATAGCCGTATTTTTAATGAATAAATACAGAAAGGAACAAATGGTCCACTTGATTAGCTTTATCTGTTTCCAAACTGCTTTTAAGTATAAGTACTACGTGATAAATTTTGTTGACGCGATTTATAAATAATTGGGTCTTGTGAATAAAAAATAAACAAAAACTTTTTCTTATAGATTTCAGGAATAGTACAAAAAAACATCTTGTTTTTTTAAGTTAGTTGAACAATCTTTTTTTTTACGGTACTTATGCATATTTCTGCGAAATGAAATGAGCTCATCTTTAACAAAACACTTGCTTAAGTTTTTCAAAAGAAAATTTCCTAGTAAATAGTTGTTTATATTTGTATTCGCAGAGTTGAATTATGTTGTTGTTAATTAGATATGTGTACAATAGCCGTATTTTTAATGAATAAATACAGAAAGGAACAAATGGTCCACTTAATTAGTTGTATCTGTTTCCAAAATGCTTTTAAGTATAAGTAATACGTGATAAATTTTGTGGACGCGATTTGTACCTAAATGAGTCTTGTGAAAAAAAATAAGCAAAAACTTTTTCTTATAGATTTCAGCAATAGTACAAAAAAACTTCGTGTTTTTTTAAACCAGTTGAACACTCTTTTTTTTGCAGTACTTATGCATATTTCTGCGAAATGAAATGAGTTCATCTTTAACAAAACATTTGCTTCAGTTTTTCAAAAGAAAATTTCTTAGTAAATAGTTGTTTATATATGAATTCGCAGAGTTGAATTGTGTTGTTAATTAGATATGTGTACAATAGCCTTACTTTTAATGAATAAATACAGAAAGGAGCAAATGGTCCACTTAATTAGTTTTATCTGTTTCCAAACTGCTTTTAGGTATAAGTACTACGTGATAAATTTTGTTGACGCGATTTATACATAATTGGGTCTTGTGAATAAAAAATAAACAAAAACTTTTTCTTATAGATTTCAGGAATAGTACAAAAAAACATCTTGTTTTTTTTAATTAGTTGAACAATCTGATTTTGTACGGTACTTATGCATATTTCTGCGAAATGAAATGAGCTCATCTTTAACAAAACACTTGCTTCAGTTTTTCAAAAGAAAATTTCCTAGTAAATAGTTGATTATTTATGTATTCGCAGAGTTGAATAGTGTTACTAATTAGATATGTGTACAATAGCCGTATTTTTAATGAATAAATACAGAAAGGAACAAATGGTCTACTTAGTTAGTTTTATCTGTTTCCAAACTGCTTTTAAGTATAAGTACTACGTGATAAATTTTGTTGACGCGATTTATACATAATTGGGTCTTGTGAATAAAAAATAAACAAAAACTTTTTCTAATAGATTTCAGGAATAGTACAAAAAATATCTTGTTTTTTTTTAATTAGTTGAACAATCTGACTTTGTATGGTACTTGTGCATATTTCTGCGAAATGAAATGAGCTCATCTTTAACAAAACACTTGCTTCAGTTTTTCAAAAGAAAATTTCCTAGTAAATATTTGTTTATATATGTATTCGCAGAGTTGAATTAAGTTGTTAATTAGATATGTGTACAATAGCCGTATTTTTAATGAATAAATACAGAAAGGAACAAATGGTCCACTTAATTAGTTTTATCTGTTTCCAAACTACTTTTAAGTATAAGTACTACGTGATAAATTTTGTTGACGCGATTTATACATAATTGGGTCTTGTGAAAAAAAATAAACCAAAAACTTTTTCTTATAGATTTCAGGAATAGTACAAAAAAAAAATCTTGTTTTTTTATTTAGTGGAACAATCTGATTTTTACGGTATTTATGCATATTTCTGCCAAATGAAATGAGCTCATCTTTAACAAAACACTTGCTTCAGTTTTTCAAAAGAAAATTTCCTAGTAAATAGTTGTTTATATATGTATTTGCAGAGTTGAATTGTGTTGTTAATTAGATATGTGTACAATAGCCGTATTTTTAATGAATAAATACAGAAAGGAACAAATGGCCCACTTAATTAGATTTACGTGTTTCCAAGCTGTTTTTAGGTATAAGTTACTACGTGATAAATTTTGTTGACGCGATTTATAACTAATTGGCTCTTGTATATAAAAAATAAACAAAAACTTTTTCTTATAGATTTCAGGAATAATACAAAAAAACATCTTGTTTTTTTTTAATTAGTTGAACAATCGGATTTTTTCAGGTACTTATTCATATTCCTGCGAAATGAAGTGAGCTCAGCTTTAACAAAACACTTGCTTCAGTTTTTCAAAAGAAAATTTCCTAGTAAATAGTTGTTTATAAATGTATTCGCAGAGTTGATATGTGTACAATAGCCGTATTTTTAATGAATAAATACAGAAAGGAACAAATGGTCCACTTAATTAGTTTTATCTGTTTCCAAACTACTTTTAAGTATAAGTACTACGTGATAAATTTTGTTGACGCGATTTATACATAATTGGGTCTTGTGAAAAAAATAAACCAAAAACTTTTTCTTATAGATTTCAGGAATAGTACAAAAAAAAATCTTGTTTTTTTATTTAGTGGAACAATCTGATTTTTACGGTATTTATGCATATTTCTGCCAAATGAAATGAGCTCATCTTTAACAAAACACTTGCTTCAGTTTTTCAAAAGAAAATTTCCTAGTAAATAGTTGTTTATATATGTATTTGCAGAGTTGAATTGTGTTGTTAATTAGATATGTGTACAATAGCCGTATTTTTAATGAATAAATACAGAAAGGAACAAATGGCCCACTTAATTAGATTTACCTGTTTCCAAGCTGTTTTTAGGTATAAGTTACTACGTGATAAATTTTGTTGACGCGATTTATAACTAATTGGCTCTTGTATATAAAAAATAAACAAAAACTTTTTCTTATAGATTTCAGGAATAATACAAAAAAACATCTTGTTTTTTTTTAATTAGTTGAACAATCGGATTTTTTCAGGTACTTATTCATATTCCTGCGAAATGAAGTGAGCTCAGCTTTAACAAAACACTTGCTTCAGTTTTTCAAAAGAAAATTTCCTAGTAAATAGTTGTTTATAAATGTATTCGCAGAGTTGATATGTGTACAATAGCCGTATTTTTAATGAATAAATACAGAAAGGAACAAATGATCCACTTAATTAGTCTTATCTGTTTCCAAACTGCTTTTAAGTATAAGTACTACGTGATAAATTTTGTTGACGCGATTTATACATAATTGGGTCTTGTGAATAAAAAAAAAACAAAAACTTTTTCTAATAGATTTCAGGAATAGTACAAAAAATATCTTGTTTTTTTTAATTAGTTGCACAATCTGACTTTGTATGGTACTTGTGCATATTTCTGCGAAATGAAATGAGCTCATCTTTAACAAAACACTTGCTTCAGTTTTTCAAAAGAAAATTTCCTAGTAAATATTTGTTTATATATGTATTCGCAGAGTTGAATTGAGTTGTTAATTAGATATGTGTACAATAGCCGTATTTTTAATGAATAAATACAGAAAGGAACAAATGGTCCACTTAGTTAGTTCTATCTGTTTCCAAACTATTTTTAAGTATAAGTACTACGTGATAAATTTTGTTGACGCGATTTATATATAATTGGGTCTTGTGAAAAAAAATGAACAACAACTTTTTCTTATAGATTTCAGGAATAGTACAATAAAACATTTTGTTTTTTTAAATTAGTTGAACAATCTGATTTTTTACGGTATTTATGCATATTTCTGCGAAATGAAATGAGCTCATCTTTAACAAAACACTTGCTTCAGTTTTTCATAAGAAAATTTCCTAGTAAAAAGTTGTGTATATATGTATTCGCAGAGTTGAATTGTGTTGTTAATTAGATATGTGTACAATAGCCGTATTTTTAATGAATAAATACAGAAAGGAACAAATGGTCCACTTAATTAGTTTTATCTGTTTCCAAACTGCTTTTAAATATAAGTACTACGTGATAAATTTTACTGACGCGATTTATACATAATTGGGTCTTGTGAATAAAAAATAAACAAAAACTTTTTCCTATAGATTTCAGGAATAGTACAAAAAAAAAATCTTGTTTTTTTTAATTAGTTGAACAATCTGATTTTTACGGTATTTATGCATATTTCTGCGAAATAAAATGAGCTCATCTTTATCAAAACACTTGATTCAGTTTTTCAAAAGAAAATTTCCTAGTAAATAGTGGTTTATATATGTATTCGCAGAGTTGAATTGTGTTGTTAATTAGATATGTGTACAATAGCCGTATTTTTGATGAATAAATACAGAAAGGAACAAATGGTCCACTTAATTAGTTTTATCTGTTTCCAAACTGCTTTTAAGTATAAGTACTATGTGATAAATTTTGTTGACGCGATTTATACATAATTGGGTCTTGTGAATAAAAAATAAACAAAAACTTTTTCTTATAGATTTCAGGAATAGTACAAAAAAAAATCTTGTTTTTTTTTAATTAGTTGGAGAATCTGATTTTTACGGTCTTTATGCATATTTCTGCGAAATGAAATGAGCTCATCTTTAACAAAACACTAGCTTCAGTTTTTCAAAAGAAAATTTCCTAGTAAATAGTTGTTTATATACGTATTCGCAGAGATGAATTGTGTTGTTAATTAGATATGTGTACAATAGCCGTATTTTTAATGAATAAATACAGAAAGGAACAAATGGTCCACTTAATTAGTTTTATCTGTTTCCAAACTGCTTTTAAGTATAAGTACTACGTGATAAATTTTATTGACGCGATTTATACATAATTGGGACTTGTGAATAAAAAATAAACAAAAACTTTTTCTTATAGATTTCAGGAATAGTACAAAAAAAAATCTTGTTTTTTTTAATTAGTTGAACAATCTGATTTTTACGGTATTTATGCATATTTCTGCGAAATGAAATGAGCTCATCTTTAACAAAACACTTGCTTCAGTTTTTCAAAAGAAAATTTCCTAGTAAATAGTTGTTTATATATGTATTCGCAGAGTTGAATTGTGTTGTTAATTAGATATGTGTACAATAGCCGTATTTTTAATGAATAAATACAGAAAGGAACAAATGGTCAACTTAATTAGTTTTATCTGTTTCCAAACTGCTTTTAAGTATAAGTACTACGTGATAAATTTTGTTGACGCGATTTATACATAATTGGGTCTTGTGTATAAAAAATAAACAAAAACTTTTTCATATAGATTTCAGGAATAGTACAAAAAAACATCTTGTTATTTTTAATTAGTTGAACAATCGGAATTTTTCAGGTACTTATTCATATTCCTGCGAAATGAAATGAGCTCATCTTTAACAAAATACTTGCATCAGTTTTTTATAAGAAAATTTTCTAGTAAATAGTTGTTTATATATGTATTCGCAGAGTTGAATTGTGTTGTTAATTATATATGTGTACAATAGCCGTATTTTTAATGAATAAATACAGAAAGGAACAAATGGCCCACTTAATTATAATTATCTGTTTCCAAGCTGTTTTTAAGTATAAGCACTACGTGATAAATTTTGTTGACGCGATTTAGACATAATTGGGTCTTGTGAATAAAAAATAAACAAAAACTTTTTCTTATAGATTTCACGAATAGTACAAAAAAACATCTTGTTTTTTAAATTAGTTGAACAATCTGTTTTTTTACGGCACTTATGCATATTTCTGCGAAATGAAATGAGCTCATCTTTAACAAAACACTTGCTTCAGTTTTTCAAAAGAAAATTTCCTAGTAAATAGTTGTTTATAAATGTATTCGCAGAGTTGATATGTGTACAATAGCCGTATTTTTAATGAATAAATACAGAAAGGAGCAAATGGCCCACTTAATTATAATTATCTGTTTCCAAGCTGTTTTTAAGTATAAGCACTACGTGATAAATTTTGTTGACGCGATTTAGACATAATTGGGTCTTGTGAATAAAAAATAAACAAAAACTTTTTCTTATAGATTTCACGAATAGTACAAAAAAACATCTTGTTTTTTAAATTAGTTGAACAATCTGTTTTTTTACGGCACTTATGCATATTTCTGCGAAATGAAATGAGCTCATCTTTAACAAAACACTTGCTTCAGTTTTTCAAAAGAAAATTTCCTAGTAAATAGTTGTTTATATATGTATTCGCAGAGTTGAATTGTGTTGTTAAATGATATGTGTACAATAGCCGTATTTTTAATGAATAAATACAGAAAGGAACAAATGGTCCACTTAATTAGTTTTTTCTGTTTCCAAACTGCGTTTAAGTATAAGTACTACGTGATAAATTTTGTTGACGCGATTTATACATAATTGGGTCTTGTGAATAAAAAATAAACAAAAACTTTTTCTTATAGATTTCAGGAATAGTACAAAAAAACATTTTTTTTTTTTTAAATTAGATGAACAATCTGATTTTGTACGGTACTTATGCATATTTCTGCGAAATAAAATGAGCTCATCTTTAACAAAACACTTGCTTTAGTTTTTCAAAAGGAAATTTCCTAGTAAATAGTTGTTTATATATGTATTCGCAGAGTTGAATTGTGTTGTTAATTAGATATGTGTACAATAGCCGTATTTTTAATGAATAAATACAGAAAGGAACAAATGGTCCACTTAATTAGTTTTATCTGTTTCCAAACTGCTTTTAAGTATAAGTACTACGTGAAAAATTTTGTTGACGCGATTTATACATAATTGGGTCTTGTGAATAAAAAATAAACAAAAACTTTTTCTTATAGGTTTCAGGAATAGTACAAAAAACATCTTGTTTTTTTAAGTTAGTTGAACAATATTTTGTTTTACGGTACTTATGCATATTTCTGCGAAATGAAATGAGCTCATCTTTAACAAAACACTTGCTTCAGTTTTTCAAAAGAAAATTTTCTAGTAAATAGTTGTTTATATATGTATTCGCAGAGTTGAATTGTGTTGTTAATTAGATATGTGTACAATAGCCGTATTTTTAATGAATAAATACAGAAAGGAACAAATGGTCCACTTGATTAGCTTTATCTGTTTCCAAACTGCTTTTAAGTATAAGTACTACGTGATAAATTTTGTTGACGCGATTTATACATAATTGGGTCTTGTGAATAAAAAATAAACAAAAACTTTTTCTTATAGATTTCAGGAATAGTACAAAAAAACATCTTGTTTTTTTAAGTTAGTTGAACAATCTTTTTTTTTACGGTACTTATGCATATTTCTGCGAAATGAAATGAGCTCATCTTTAACAAAACACTTGCTTAAGTTTTTCAAAAGAAAATTTCCTAGTAAATAGTTGTTTATATTTGTATTCGCAGAGTTGAATTATGTTGTTGTTAATTAGATATGTGTACAATAGCCGTATTTTTAATGAATAAATACAGAAAGGAACAAATGGTCCACTTAATTAGTTGTATCTGTTTCCAAAATGCTTTTAAGTATAAGTAATACGTGATAAATTTTGTGGACGCGATTTGTACCTAAATGAGTCTTGTGAAAAAAAATAAGCAAAGACTTTTTCTTATAGATTTCAGCAATAGTACAAAAAAACTTCGTGTTTTTTTAAACCAGTTGAACACTCTTTTTTTTGCAGTACTTATGCATATTTCTGCGAAATGAAATGAGCTCATCTTTAACAAAACATTTGCTTCAGTTTTTCAAAAGAAAATTTCTTAGTAAATAGTTGTTTATATATGAATTCGCAGAGTTGAATTGTGTTGTTAATTAGATATGTGTACAATAGCCTTACTTTTAATGAATAAATACAGAAAGGAGCAAATGGTCCACTTAATTAGTTTTATCTGTTTCCAAACTGCTTTTAGGTATAAGTACTACGTGATAAATTTTGTTGACGCTATTTATAAATAATTGGGTCTTGTGAATAAAAAATAAACAAAAACTTTTTCTTATAGATTTCAGGAATAGTACAAAAAAACATCTTGTTTTTTTTAATTAGTTGAACAATCTGATTTTGTACGGTACTTATGCATATTTCTGCGAAATGAAATGAGCTCATCTTTAACAAAACACTTGCTTCAGTTTTTCAAAAGAAAATTTCCTAGTAAATAGTTGATTATTTATGTATTCGCAGAGTTGAATAGTGTTACTAATTAGATATGTGTACAATAGCCGTATTTTTAATGAATAAATACAGAAAGGAACAAATGGTCTACTTAATTAGTTTTATCTGTTTCCAAACTACTTTTAAGTATAAGTACTACGTGATAAATTTTGTTGACGCGATTTATACATAATTGGGTCTTGTGAATAAAAAATAAACAAAAACTTTTTCTAATAGATTTCAGGAATATTACAAAAAATATCTTGTTTTTTTTAATTAGTTGAACAATCTGACTTTGTATGGTACTTGTGCATATTTCTGCGAAATGAAATGAGCTCATCTTTAACAAAACACTTGCTTCAGTTTTTCAAAAGAAAATTTCCTAGTAAATATTTGTTTATATATGTATTCGCAGAGTTGAATTAAGTTGTTAATTAGATATGTGTACAATAGCCGTATTTTTAATGAATAAATACAGAAAGGAACAAATGGTCCACTTAATTAGTTTTATCTGTTTCCAAACTACTTTTAAGTATAAGTACTACGTGATAAATTTTGTTGACGCGATTTATACAAAATTGGGTCTTGTGAAAAAAAATAAACCAAAAACTTTTTCTTATAGATTTCAGGAATAGTACAAAAAAAAAATCTTGTTTTTTTATTTAGTGGAACAATCTGATTTTTACGGTATTTATGCATATTTCTGCCAAATGAAATGAGCTCATCTTTAACAAAACACTTGCTTCAGTATTTCAAAAGAAAATTTCCTAGTAAATAGTTGTTTATATATGTATTTGCAGAGTTGAATTGTGTTGTTAATTAGATATGTGTACAATAGCCGTATTTTTAATGAATAAATACAGAAAGGAACAAATGGCCCACTTAATTAGATTTACCTGTTCCCAAGCTGTTTTTAGGTATAAGTTACTACGTGATAAATTTTGTTGACGCGATTTATAACTAATTGGCTCTTGTATATAAAAAATAAACAAAAACTTTTTCTTATAGATTTCAGGAATAATACAAAAAAACATCTTGTTTTTTTTTAATTAGTTGAACAATCGGATTTTTTCAGGTACTTATTCATATTCCTGCGAAATGAAGTGAGCTTAGCTTTAACAAAACACTTGCTTCAGTTTTTCAAAAGAAAATTTCCTAGTAAATAGTTGTTTATAAATGTATTCGCAGAGTTGATATGTGTACAATAGCCGTATTTTTAATGAATAAATACAGAAAGGAACAAATGGTCCACTTAATTAGTTTTATCTGTTTCCAAACTACTTTTAAGTATAAGTACTACGTGATAAATTTTGTTGACGCGATTTATACATAATTGGGTCTTGTGAAAAAAAATAAACCAAAAACTTTTTCTTATAGATTTCAGGAATAGTACAAAAAAAAAAATCTTGTTTTTTTATTTAGTGGAACAATCTGATTTTTACGGTATTTATGCATATTTCTGCCAAATGAAATGAGCTCATCTTTAACAAAACACTTGCTTCAGTTTTTCAAAAGAAAATTTCCTAGTAAATAGTTGTTTATATATGTATTTGCAGAGTTGAATTGTGTTGTTAATTAGATATGTGTACAATAGCCGTATTTTTAATGAATAAATACAGAAAGGAACAAATGGCCCACTTAATTAGATTTACCTGTTTCCAAGCTGTTTTTAGGTATAAGTTACTACGTGATAAATTTTGTTGACGCGATTTATAACTAATTGGCTCTTGTATATAAAAAATAAACAAAAACTTTTTCTTATGGATTTCAGGAATAATACAAAAAAACACATTGTTTTTTTTTAATTAGTTGAACAATCGGATTTTTTCAGGTACTTATTCATATTCCTGCGAAATGAAGTGAGCTCAGCTTTAACAAAACACTTGCTTCAGTTTTTCAAAAGAAAATTTCCTAGTAAATAGTTGTTTATAAATGTATTCGCAGAGCTGATATGTGTACAATAGCCGTATTTTTAATGAATAAATACAGAAAGGAACAAATGATCCACTTAATTAGTCTTATCTGTTTCCAAACTGCTTTTAAGTATAAGTACTACGTGATAAATTTTGTTGACGCGATTTATACATAATTGGGTCTTGTGAATAAAAAAAAAACAAAAACTTTTTCTAATAGATTTCAGGAATAGTACAAAAAATATCTTGTTTTTTTTAATTAGTTGAACAATCTGACTTTGTATGGTACTTGTGCATATTTCTGCGAAATGAAATGAGCTCATCTTTAACAAAACACTTGCTTCAGTTTTTCAAAAGAAAATTTCCTAGTAAATATTTGTTTATATATGTATTCGCAGAGTTGAATTGAGTTGTTAATTAGATATGTGTACAATAGCCGTATTTTTAATGAATAAATACAGAAAGGAACAAATGGTCCACTTAGTTAGTTCTATCTGTTTCCAAACTATTTTTAAGTATAAGTACTACGTGATAAATTTTGTTGACGCGATTTATATATAATTGGGTCTTGTGAAAAAAAATGAACAAAAACTTTTTCTTATAGATTTCAGGAATAGTACAATAAAACATTTTGTTTTTTTAAATTAGTTGAACAATCTGATTTTTTACGGTATTTATGCATATTTCTGCGAAATGAAATGAGCTCATCTTTAACAAAACACTTGCTTCAGTTTTTCATAAGAAAATTTCCTAGTAAAAAGTTGTGTATATATGTATTCGCAGAGTTGAATTGTGTTGTTAATTAGATATGTGTACAATAGCCGTATTTTTAATGAATAAATACAGAAAGGAACAAATGGTCCACTTAATTAGTTTTATCTGTTTCCAAACTGCTTTTAAGTATAAGTACTACGTGATAAATTTTATTGACGCGATTTATACATAATTGGGACTTGTGAATAAAAAATAAACAAAAACTTTTTCTTATAGATTTCAGGAATAGTACAAAAAAAATCTTGTTTTTTTTAATTAGTTGGAGAATCTGATTTTTACGGTCTTTATGCATATTTCTGCGAAATGAAATGAGCTCATCTTTAACAAAACACTAGCTTCAGTTTTTCAAAAGAAAATTTCCTAGTAAATAGTTGTTTATATACGTATTCGCAGAGATGAATTGTGTTGTTAATTAGATATGTGTACAATAGCCGTATTTTTAATGAATAAATACAGAAAGGAACAAATGGTCCACTTAATTAGTTTTATCTGTTTCCAAACTGCTTTTAAGTATAAGTACTACGTGATAAATTTTATTGACGCGATTTATACATAATTGGGACTTGTGAATAAAAAATAAACAAAAACTTTTTCTTATAGATTTCAGGAATAGTACAAAAAAAAATCTTGTTTTTTATAATTAGTTGAACAATCTGATTTTTACGGTATTTATGCATATTTCTGCGAAATGAAATGAGCTCATCTTTAACAAAACACTTGCTTCAGTTTTTCAAAAGAAAATTTCCTAGTAAATAGTTGTTTATATATGTATTCGCAGAGTTGAATTGTGTTGTTAATTAGATATGTGTACAATAGCCGTATTTTTAATGAATAAATACAGAAAGGAACAAATGGTCAACTTAATTAGTTTTATCTGTTTCCAAACTGCTTTTAAGTATAAGTACTACGTGATAAATTTTGTTGACGCGATTTATACATAATTGGGTCTTGTGTATAAAAAATAAACAAAAACTTTTTCATATAGATTTCAGGAATAGTACAAAAAAACATCTTGTTATTTTTAATTAGTTGAACAATCGGAATTTTTCAGGTACTTATTCATATTCCTGCGAAATGAAATGAGCTCATCTTTAACAAAATACTTGCATCAGTTTTTTATAAGAAAATTTTCTAGTAAATAGTTGTTTGTATATGTATTCGCAGAGTTGAATTGTGTTGTTAATTATATATGTGTACAATAGCCGTATTTTTAATGAATAAATACAGAAAGGAACAAATGGCCCACTTAATTATAATTATCTGTTTCCAAGCTGTTTTTAAGTATAAGCACTACGTGATAAATTTTGTTGACGCGATTTAGACATAATTGGGTCTTGTGAATAAAAAATAAACAAAAACTTTTTCTTATAGATTTCACGAATAGTACGAAAAAACATCTTGTTTTTTAAATTAGTTGAACAATCTGTTTTTTTACGGCACTTATGCATATTTCTGCGAAATGAAATGAGCTCATCTTTAACAAAACACTTGCTTCAGTTTTTCGAAAGAAAATTTCCTAGTAAATAGTTGTTTATAAATGTATTCGCAGAGTTGATATGTGTACAATAGCCGTATTTTTAATGAATAAATACAGAAAGGAGCAAATGGCCCACTTAATTATAATTATCTGTTTCCAAGCTGTTTTTAAGTATAAGCACTACGTGATAAATTTTGTTGACGCGATTTAGACATAATTGGGTCTTGTGAATAAAAAATAAACAAAAACTTTTTCTTATAGATTTCACGAATAGTACAAAAAAACATCTTGTTTTTTAAATTAGTTGAACAATCTGTTTTTTTACGGCACTTATGCATATTTCTGCGAAATGAAATGAGCTCATCTTTAACAAAACACTTGCTTCAGTTTTTCAAAAGAAAATTTCCTAGTAAATAGTTGTTTATATATGTATTCGCAGAGTTGAATTGTGTTGTTAAATGATATGTGTACAATAGCCGTATTTTTAATGAATAAATACAGAAAGGAACAAATGGTCCACTTAATTAGTTTTTTCTGTTTCCAAACTGCGTTTAAGTATAAGTACTACGTGATAAATTTTGTTGACGCGATTTATACATAATTGGGTCTTGTGAATAAAAAATAAACAAAAACTTTTTCTTATAGATTTCAGGAATAGTACAAAAAAACATTTTTTTTTTTAAATTAGATGAACAATCTGATTTTGTACGGTACTTATGCATATTTCTGCGAAATAAAATGAGCTCATCTTTAACAAAACACTTGCTTTAGTTTTTCAAAAGGAAATTTCCTAGTAAATAGTTGTTTATATATGTATTCGCAGAGTTGAATTGTGTTGTTAATTAGATATGTGTACAATAGCCGTATTTTTAATGAATAAATACAGAAAGGAACAAATGGTCCACTTAATTAGTTTTATCTGTTTCCAAACTGCTTTTAAGTATAAGTACTACGTGAAAAATTTTGTTGACGCGATTTATACATAATTGGGTCTTGTGAATAAAAAATAAACAAAAACTTTTTCTTATAGGTTTCAGGAATAGTACAAAAAACATCTTGTTTTTTTAAGTTAGTTGAACAATCTTTTGTTTTACGGTACTTATGCATATTTCTGCGAAATGAAATGAGCTCATCTTTAACAAAACACTTGCTTCAGTTTTTCAAAAGAAAATTTTCTAGTAAATAGTTGTTTATATATGTATCCGCAGAGTTGAATTGTGTTGTTAATTAGATATGTGTACAATAGCCGTATTTTTAATGAATAAATACAGAAAGGAACAAATGGTCCACTTGATTAGTTTTATCTGTTTCCAAACTGCTTTTAAGTATAAGTACTACGTGATAAATTTTGTTGACGCGATTTATACATAATTGGGTCTTGTGAATAAAAAATAAACAAAAACATTTTCTTATAGATTTCAGGAATAGTACAAAAAAACATCTTGTTTTTTTAAGTTAGTTGAACAATCTTTTTTTTTACGGTACTTATGCATATTTCTGCGAAATGAAATGAGCTCATCTTTAACAAAACAATTGCTTCAGTTTTTCAAAAGAAAATTTTCTAGTAAATAGTTGTTTATATATGTATTCGCAGAGTTGAATTGTGTTGTTAATTAGATATGTGTACAATAGCCGTATTTTTAATGAATAAATACAGAAAGGAACAAATGGTCCACTTAGTTAGTTTTATCTGTTTCCAAACTATTTTTAAGTATAAGTACTACGTGATAAATTTTACTGACGCGATTTATACATAATTGGGTCTTGTGAATAAAAAATAAACAAAAACTTTTTCCTATAGATTTCAGGAATAGTACAAAAAAAAATCTTGTTTTTTTTAATTAGTTGAACAATCTGATTTTTACGGTATTTATGCATATTTCTGAAAAATAAAATGAGCTCATCTTTATCAAAACACTTGATTCAGTTTTTCAAAAGAAAATTTCCTAGTAAATAGTGGTTAATATATGTATTCGCAGAGTTATATTGTGTTGTTAATTAGATATGTGTACAATAGCCGTATTTTTAATGAATAAATACAGAAAGGAACAAATGGTCCACTTAATTAGTTTTATCTGTTTCCAAACTGCTTTTAAGTATAAGTACTACGTGATAAATTTTACTGATGCGATTTATACATAATTGGGTCTTGTGAATAAAAAATAAACAAAAACTTTTTCCTATAGATTTCAGGAATAGTACAAAAAAAAATCTTGTTTTTTTTAATTAGTTGAACAATCTGATTTTTACGGTATTTATGCATATTTCTGCGAAATGAAATGAGCTCATCTTTAACAAAACACTTGCTTCAGTTTTTCATAAGAAATTTTCCTAGTAAAAAGTTGTTTATATATGTATTCGCAGAGTTGAATTGTGTTGTTAATTAGATATGTGTACAATAGCCGTATTTTTAATGAATAAATACAGAAAGGAACAAATGGTCCACTTAATTAGTTTTATCTGTTTCCAAACTGCTTTTAAGTATAAGTACTACGTGATAAATTTTACTGACGCGATTTATACATAATTGGGTCTTGTGAATAAAAAATAAACAAAAACTTTTTCCTATAGATTTCAGGAATAGTACAAAAAAAAATCTTGTTTTTTTTTAATTAGTTGAAAAATCTGATTTTTACGGTATTTATGCATATTTCTGCGAAATAAAATGAGCTCATCTTTATCAAAACACTTGATTCAGTTTTTCAAAAGAAAATTTCCTAGTAAATAGTGGTTTATATATGTATTCGCAGAGTTATATTGTGTTGTTAATTCGATATGTGTACAATAGCCGTATTTTTAATGAATAAATACAGAAAGGAACAAATGGTCCACTTAATTAGTTTTATCTGTTTCCAAACTGCTTTTAAGTATAAGTACTATGTGATAAATTTTGTTGACGCGATTTATACATAATTGGGTCTTGTGAATAAAAAATAAACAAAAACTTTTTCTTATAGATTTCAGGAATAGTACAAAAAAAATCTTGTTTTTTTTTAATTAGTTGAACAATCTGATTTTTACGGTCTTTATGCATATTTCTGTGAAATGAAATGAGCTCATCTTTAACAAAACACTAGCTTCAGTTTTTCAAAAGAAAATTTCCTAGTAAATAGTTGTTTATATACGTATTCGCAGAGATGAATTGTGTTGTTAATTAGATATGTGTACAATAGCCGTATTTTTAATGAATAAATACAGAAAGGAACAAACGGTCCACTTAATTAGTTTTATCTGTTTCCAAACTGCTTTTAAGTATAAGTACTACGTGATAAATTTTATTGACGCGATTTATACGTAATTGGGTCTTGTGAATAAAAAATAAACAAAAAATTTTTCTTATAGATTTCAGGAATAGTACAAAAAAAAATCTTGTTTTTTTTTAATTAGTTGAACAATCTGATTTTTACGGTATTTATGCATATTTCTGCGAAATGAAATGAGCTCATCTTTAACAAAACTCTTGCTTCAGTTTTTCAAAAGAAAATTTCCTAGTAAATAGTTGTTTATATATGTATTCGCAGAGTTGAATTGTGTTGTTAATTAGATATGTGTACAATAGCCGTATTTTTAATGAATAAATACAGAAAGGAACAAATGGTCAACTTAATTAGTTTTATCTGTTTCCAAACTGCTTTTAAGTATAAGTACTACGTGATAAATTTTGCTGACGCGATTTATACATAATTGGGTCTTGTTAATAAAAAATAAACAAAAACTTTTTCATATAGATTTCAGGAATAGTACAAAAAAAAAAATCTTTTTTTTTTTAATTAGTTGAACAATCTGATTTTTACGGTAATTATGCATATTTCTGCGAAATGAAATGAGCTCATCTTTAACAAAACACTTGCATCAGTTTTTCAAAACAAAATTTCCTAGTAAATAGTTGTTTATATATGTATTCGCAGAGTTGAATTGTGTTGTTAATTAGATATGTGTACAATAGCCGTATTTTTATTGAATAAATACAGAAAGGAACAAGATTTATCTGTTTCCAAGCTGTTTTTAGGTATAAGTTACTACGTGATAAATTTTGTTGACGCGATTTATACCTAATTGGCTCTTGTATATAAAAAATAAACAAAAACTTTTTCTTATAGATTTCAGGAATAGTACAAAAAAACATCTTGTTATTTTTAATTAGTTGAACAATCGGAATTTTTCAGGTACTTATTCATATTCCTGCGAAATGAAATGAGCTCATCTTTAACAAAATACTTGCATCAGTTTTTTATAAGAAAATTTTCTAGTAAATAGTTGTTTATATATGTATTCGCAGAGTTGAATTGTGTTGTTAATTATATATGTGTACAATAGCCGTATTTTTAATGAATAAATACAGAAAGGAACAAATGGCCCACTTAATTAGAATTATCTGTTTCCAAGCTGTTTTTAAGTATAAGCACTACGTGATAAATTTTGTTGACGCGATTTAGACATAATTGGGTCTTGTGAATAAAAAATAAACAAAAACTTTTTCTTATAGATTTCACGAATAGTACAAAAAAACATCTTGTTTTTTAAATTAGTTGAACAATCTGTTTTTTTACGGCACTTATGCATATTTCTGCGAAATTAAATGAGCTCATCTTTAACAAAACACTTGCTTCAGTTTTTCAAAAGAAAATTTCCTAGTAAATAGTTGTTTATATATATATTCGCAGAGTTGAATTGTGTTGTTAATTATATATGTGTACAATAGCCGTATTTTTAATGAATAAATACAGAAAGGAACAAATGGCCCACTTAATTAGAATTATCTGTTTCCAAGCTGTTTTTAAGTATAAGCACTACGTGATAAATTTTGTTGACGCGATTTAGACATAACTGGGTCTTGTGAATAAAAAATAAACAAAAACTTTTTCTTATAGATTTCACGAATAGTACAAAAAAACATCTTGTTTTTTAAATTAGTTGAACAATCTGTTTTTTTTACGGCACTTATGCATATTTCTGCGAAATGAAATGAGCTCATCTTTAACAAAATACTTGCTTCAGTTTTTCAAAAGAAAATTTCCTAGTAAATAGTTGTTTATATATGTATTCGCAGAGTTGAATTGTGTTGTTAAATGATATGTGTACAATAGCCGTATTTTTAATGAATAAATACAGAAAGGAACAAATGGTCCACTTAATTAGTTTTATCTGTTTCCAAACTGCTTTTAAGTATAAGTACTACGTGATAAATTTTGTTGACGCGATTTATACATAATTGGGTCTTGTGAATAAAAAATAAACAAAAACTTTTTCTTATAGGTTTCAGGAATAGTACAAAAAACATCTTTTTTTTTTAAGTTAGTTGAACAATCTTTTGTTTTACGGTACTTATGCATATTTCTGCGAAATGAAATGAGCTCATCTTTAACAAAACACTTGCTTCATTTTTTCAAAAGAAAATTTTCTAGTAAATAGTTGTTTATATATGTATTCGCAGAGTTGAATTGTGTTGTTAATTAGATATGTGTACAATAGCCGTATTTTTAATGAATAAATACAGAAAGGAACAAATGGTCCACTTAATTAGTTTTATCTGTTTCCAAACTGCTTTTAAGTATAAGTACTACGTGAAAAATTTTGTTGACTCGATTTATACATAATTGGGTCTTGTGAATAAAAAATAAACAAAAACTTTTTCTTATAGGTTTCAGGAATAGTACAAAAAACATCTTTTTTTTTTAAGTTAGTTGAACAATCTTTTGTTTTACGGTACTTATGCATATTTCTGCGAAATGAAATGAGCTCATCTTTAACAAAACACTTGCTTCATTTTTTCAAAAGAAAATTTTCTAGTAAATAGTTGTTTATATATGTATTCGCAGAGTTGAATTGTGTTGTTAATTAGATATGTGTACAATAGCCGTATTTTTAATGAATAAATACAGAAAGGAACAAATGGTCCACTTGATTAGCTTTATCTGTTTCCAAACTGCTTTTAAGTATAAGTACTACGTGATAAATTTTGTTGACGCGATTTATACATAATTGGGTCTTGTGAATAAGAAATAAACAAAAACTTTTTCTTATAGATTTCAGGAATAGTACAAAAAAACATCTTGTTTTTTTAAGTTAGTTGAACAATCTTTTTTTTTACGGTACTTATGCATATTTCTGCGAAATGAAATGAGCTCATCTTTAACAAAACACTTGCTTAAGTTTTTCAAAAGAAAATTTCCTAGTAAATAGTTGTTTATATTTGTATTCGCAGAGTTGAATTATGTTGTTGTTAATTAGATATGTGTACAATAGCCGTATTTTTAATGAATAAATACAGAAAGGAACAAATGGTCCACTTAATTAGTTGTATCTGTTTCCAAAATGCTTTTAAGTATAAGTAATACGTGATAAATTTTGTGGACGCGATTTGTACCTAAATGAGTCTTGTGAAAAAAAATAAGCAAAGACTTTTTCTTATAGATTTCAGCAATAGTACAAAAACACTTCGTGTTTTTTTAAACCAGTTGAACACTCTTTTTTTTGCAGTACTTATGCATATTTCTGCGAAATGAAATGAGCTCATCTTTAACAAAACATTTGCTTCAGTTTTTCAAAAGAAAATTTCTTAGTAAATAGTTGTTTATATATGAATTCGCAGAGTTGAATTGTGTTGTTAATTAGATATGTGTACAATAGCCTTACTTTTAATGAATAAATACAGAAAGGAGCAAATGGTCCACTTAATTAGTTTTATCTGTTTCCAAACTGCTTTTAGGTATAAGTACTACGTGATAAATTTTGTTGACGCGATTTATACATAATTGGGTCTTGTGAATAAAAAATAAACAAAAACTTTTTCTTATAGATTTCAGGAATAGTACAAAAAAACATCTTGTTATTTTTAATTAGTTGAACAATCGGAATTTTTCAGGTACTTATTCATATTCCTGCGAAATGAAATGAGCTCATCTTTAACAAAATACTTGCATCAGTTTTTTATAAGAAAATTTTCTAGTAAATAGTTGTTTATATATGTATTCGCAGAGTTGAATTGTGTTGTTAATTATATATGTGTACAATAGCCGTATTTTTAATGAATAAATACAGAAAGGAACAAATGACCCACTTAATTAGAATTATCTGTTTCCAAGCTGTTTTTAAGTATAAGCACTACGTGATAAATTTTGTTGACGCGATTTAGACATAATTGGGTCTTGTGAATAAAAAATAAACAAAAACTTTTTCTTATAGATTTCACGAATAGTACAAAAAAACATCTTGTTTTTTAAATTAGTTGAACAATCTGTTTTTTTACGGCACTTATGCATATTTCTGCGAAATGAAATGAGCTCATCTTTAACAAAACACTTTCTTCAGTTTTTCAAAAGAAAATTTCCTAGTAAATAGTTGTTTATATATGTATTCGCAGAGTTGAATTGTGTTGTTAATTATATATGTGTACAATAGCCGTATTTTTAATGAATAAATACAGAAAGGAACAAATGGCCCACTTAATTAGAATTATCTGTTTCCAAGCTGTTTTTAAGTATAAGCACTACGTGATAAATTTTGTTGACGCGATTTAGACATAACTGGGTCTTGTGAATAAAAAATAAACAAAAACTTTTTCTTATAGATTTCACGAATAGTACAAAAAAACATCTTGTTTTTTAAATTAGTTGAACAATCTGTTTTTTTTACGGCACTTATGCATATTTCTGCGAAATGAAATGAGCTCATCTTTAACAAAATACTTGCTTCAGTTTTTCAAAAGAAAATTTCCTAGTAAATAGTTGTTTATATATGTATTCGCAGAGTTGAATTGTGTTGTTAAATGATATGTGTACAATAGCCGTATTTTTAATGAATAAATACAGAAAGGAACAAATGGTCCACTTAATTAGTTTTATCTGTTTCCAAACTGCTTTTAAGTATAAGTACTACGTGATAAATTTTGTTGACGCGATTTATACATAATTGGGTCTTGTGAATAAAAAATAAACAAAAACTTTTTCTTATAGATTTCAGGAATAGTACAAAAAAACATTTTTTTTTTTAAATTAGTTGAACAATCTGATTTTGTATGGTACTTATGCATATTTCTGCGAAATAAAATGAGCTCATCTTTAACAAAACACTTGCTTTAGTTTTTCAAAAGGAAATTTCCTAGTAAATAGTTGTTTATATATGTATTCGCAGAGTTGAATTGTGTTGTTAATTAGATATGTGTACAATAGCCGTATTTTTAATGAATAAATACAGAAAGGAACAAATGGTCCACTTAATTAGTTTTATCTGTTTCCAAACTGCTGTTAAGTATAAGTACTACGTGAAAAATTTTGTTGACGCGATTTATACATAATTGGGTCTTGTGAATAAAAAATAAACAAAAACTTTTTCTTATAGGTTTCAGGAATAGTACAAAAAACATCTTGTTTTTTTAAGTTAGTTGAACAATCTTTTGTTTTACGGTACTTATGCATATTTCTGCGAAATGAAATGAGCTCATCTTTAACAAAACACTTGCTTCATTTTTTCAAAAGAAAATTTTCTAGTAAATAGTTGTTTATATATGTATTCGCAGAGTTGAATTGTGTTGTTAATTAGATATGTGTACAATAGCCGTATTTTTAATGAATAAATACAGAAAGGAACAAATGGTCCCCTTGATTAGCTTTATCTGTTTCCAAACTGCTTTTAAGTATAAGTACTACGTGATAAATTTTGTTGACGCGATTTATACATAATTGGGTCTTGTGAATAAGAAATAAACAAAAACTTTTTCTTATAGATTTCAGGAATAGTACAAAAAAACATCTTGTTTTTTTAAGTTAGTTGAACAATCTTTTTTTTTACGGTACTTATGCATATTTCTGCGAAATGAAATGAGCTCATCTTTAACAAAACACTTGCTTAAGTTTTTCAAAAGAAAATTTCCTAGTAAATAGTTGTTTATATTTGTATTCGCAGAGTTGAATTATGTTGTTGTTAATTAGATATGTGTACAATAGCCGTATTTTTAATGAATAAATACAGAAAGGAACAAATGGTCCACTTAATTAGTTGTATCTGTTTCCAAAATGCTTTTAAGTATAAGTAATACGTGATAAATTTTGTGGACGCGATTTGTACCTAAATGAGTCTTGTGAAAAAAAATAAGCAAAGACTTTTTCTTATAGATTTCAGCAATAGTACAAAAAAACTTCGTGTTTTTTTAAACCAGTTGAACACTCCTTTTTTTGCAGTACTTATGCATATTTCTGCGAAATGAAATGAGCTCATCTTTAACAAAACATTTGCTTCAGTTTTTCAAAAGAAAATTTCTTAGTAAATAGTTGTTTATATATGAATTCGCAGAGTTGAATTGTGTTGTTAATTAGATATGTGTACAATAGCCGTATTTTTAATGAATAAATACAGAAAGGAACAAATGGTCCACTTAATTAGTTTTATCTGTTTCCAAACTGCTTTTAAGTATAAGTAATACGTGATAAATTTTGTGGACGCGATTTGTACCTAAATGAGTCTTGTGAAAAAAAATAAGCAAAGACTTTTTCTTATAGATTTCAGCAATAGTACAAAAAAACTTCGTGTTTTTTTAAACCAGTTGAACACTCCTTTTTTTGCAGTACTTATGCATATTTCTGCGAAATGAAATGAGCTCATCTTTAACAAAACACTTGCTTCAGTTTTTCAAAAGAAAATTTCCTAGTAAATATTTGTTTATATATGTATTCGCAGAGTTGAATTGAGTTGTTAATTAGATATGTGTACAATAGCCGTATTTTTAATGAATAAATACAGAAAGGAACAAATGGTCCACTTAATTAGTTTTATCTGTTTCCAAACTACTTTTAAGTATAAGTACTACGTGATAAATTTTGTTGACGCGATTTATACATAATTGGGTCTTGTGAAAAAAAATAAACCAAAAACTTTTTCTTATAGATTTCAGGAATAGTACAAAAACAAAATCTTGTTTTTTTATTTAGTGGAACAATCTGATTTTTACGGTATTTATGCATATTTCTGCCAAATGAAATGAGCTCATCTTTAACAAAACACTTGCTTCAGTTTTTCAAAAGAAAATTTCCTAGTAAATAGTTGTTTATATATGTATTTGCAGAGTTGAATTGTGTTGTTAATTAGATATGTGTACAATAGCCGTATTTTTAATGAATAAATACAGAAAGGAACAAATGGCCCACTTAATTAGATTTACCTGTTTCCAAGCTCTTTTTAGGTATAAGTTACTACGTGATAAATTTTGTTGACGCGATTTATAACTAATTGGCTCTTGTATATAAAAAATAAACAAAAACTTTTTCTTATAGATTTCAGGAATAATACAAAAAAACATCTTGTTTTTTTTTAATTAGTTGAACGATCGGATTTTTTCAGGTACTTATTCATATTCCTGCGAAATGAAGTGAGCTCAGCTTTAACAAAACACTTGCTTCAGTTTTTCAAAAGAAAATTTCCTAGTAAATAGTTGTTTATAAATGTATTCGCAGAGTTGATATGTGTACAATAGCCGTATTTTTAATGAATAAATACAGAAAGGAACAAATGATCCACTTAATTAGTCTTATCTGTTTCCAAACTGCTTTTAAGTATAAGTACTACGTGATAAATTTTGTTGATGCGATTTATACATAATTGGGTCTTGTGAATAAAAAATAAACAAAAACTTTTTCTTATAGATTTCAGGAATAGTACAATAAAACATTTTGTTTTTTTAAATTAGTTGAACAATCTGATTTTTTACGGTATTTATGCATATTTCTGCGAAATGAAATGAGCTCATCTTTAACAAAACACTTGCTTCAGTTTTTCATAAGAAAATTTCCTAGTAAAAAGTTGTGTATATATGTATTCGCAGAGTTGAATTGTGTTGTTAATTAGATATGTGTACAATAGCCGTATTTTTAATGAATAAATACAGAAAGGAACAAATGGTCCACTTAATTAGTTTTATCTGTTTCCAAACTGCTTTTAAGTATAAGTACTACGTGATAAATTTTACTGACGCGATTTATACATAATTGGGTCTTGTGAATAAAAAATAAACAAAAACTTTTTCCTATAGATTTCAGGAATAGTACAAAAAAAAAATCTTGTTTTTTTTAATTAGTTGAACAATCTGATTTTTACGGTATTTATGCATATTTCTGCGAAATAAAATGAGCTCATCTTTATCAAAACACTTGATTCAGTTTTTCAAAAGAAAATTTCCTAGTAAATAGTGGTTTATATATGTATTCGCAGAGTTGAATTGTGTTGTTAATTAGATATGTGTACAATAGCCGTACTTTTAATGAATAAATACAGAAAGGAACAAATGGTCCACTTAATTAGTTTTATCTATTTCCAAACTGCTTTTAAGTATAAGTACTATGTGATAAATTTTGTTGACTCGATTTATACATAATTGGGTCTTGTGAATAAAAAATAAACAAAAACTTTTTCTTATAGATTTCAGGAATAGTACAAAAAAAATCTTGTTTTTTTTTAATTAGTTGAACAATCTGATTTTTACGGTCTTTATGCATATTTCTGCGAAATGAAATGAGCTCATCTTTAACAAAACACTAGCTTCAGTTTTTCAAAAGAAAATTTCCTAGTAAATAGTTGTTTATATACGTATTCGCAGAGATGAATTGTGTTGTTAATTAGATATGTGTACAATAGCCGTATTTTTAATGAATAAATACAGAAAGGAACAAATGGTCCACTTAATTAGTTTTATCTGTTTCCAAACTGCTTTTAAGTATAAGTACTACGTGATAAATTTTATTGACGCGATTTATACATAATTGGGTCTTGTGAATAAAAAATAAACAAAAACTTTTTCTTATAGATTTCAGGAATAGTACAAAAAAAAATCTTGTTTTTTTTAATTAGTTGAACAATCTGATTTTTACGGTATTTATGCATATTTCTGCGAAATGAAATGAGCTCATCTTTAACAAAACACTTGCTTCGGTTTTTCAAAAGAAAATTTCCTAGTAAATAGTTGTTTATATATGTATTCGCAGAGTTGAATTGTGTTGTTAATTAGATATGTGTACAATAGCCGTATTTTTAATGAATAAATACAGAAAGGAACAAATGGTCAACTTAATTAGTTTTATCTGTTTCCAAACTGCTTTTAAGTATAAGTACTATGTGATAAATTTTGTTGACTCGATTTATACATAATTGGGTCTTGTGAATAAAAAATAAACAAAAACTTTTTCTTATAGATTTCAGGAATAGTACAAAAAAAATCTTGTTTTTTTTTAATTAGTTGAACAATCTGATTTTTACGGTCTTTATGCATATTTCTGCGAAATGAAATGAGCTCATCTTTAACAAAACACTAGCTTCAGTTTTTCAAAAGAAAATTTCCTAGTAAATAGTTGTTTATATACGTATTCGCAGAGATGAATTGTGTTGTTAATTAGATATGTGTACAATAGCCGTATTTTTAATGAATAAATACAGAAAGGAACAAATGGTCCACTTAATTAGTTTTATCTGTTTCCAAACTGCTTTTAAGTATAAGTACTACGTGATAAATTTTATTGACGCGATTTATACATAATTGGGTCTTGTGAATAAAAAATAAACAAAAACTTTTTCTTATAGATTTCAGGAATAGTACAAAAAAAAATCTTGTTTTTTTTAATTAGTTGAACAATCTGATTTTTACGGTACTTATGCATATTTCTGCGAAATGAAATGAGCTCATCTTTAACAAAACACTTGCATCAGTTTTTCAAAACAAAATTTCCTAGTAAATAGTTGTTTATATATGTATTCGCAGAGTTGAATTGTGTTGTTAATTAGATATGTGTACAATAGCCGTATTTTTATTGAATAAATACAGAAAGGAACAAGATTTATCTGTTTCCAAGCTGTTTTTAGGTATAAGTTACTACGTGATAAATTTTGTTGACGCGATTTATACCTAATTGGCTCTTGTATATAAAAAATAAACAAAAACTTTTTCTTATAGATTTCAGGAATAGTACAAAAAAACATCTTGTTATTTTTAATTAGTTGAACAATCGGAATTTTTCAGGTACTTATTCATATTCCTGCGACATGAAATCAGCTCATCTTTAACAAAATACTTGCATCAGTTTTTTATAAGAAAATTTTCTAGTAAATAGTTGTTTATATATGTATTCGCAGAGTTGAATTGTGTTGTTAATTATATATGTGTACAATAGCCGTATTTTTAATGAATAAATACAGAAAGGAACAAATGGCCCACTTAATTATAATTATCTGTTTCCAAGCTGTTTTTAAGTATAAGCACTACGTGATAAATTTTGTTGACGCGATTTAGACATAATTGGGTCTTGTGAATAAAAAATAAACAAAAACTTTTTCTTATAGATTTCACGAATAGTACAAAAAAACATCTTGTTTTTTAAATTAGTTGAACAATCTGTTTTTTTACGGCACTTATGCATATTTCTGCGAAATGAAATGAGCTCATCTTTAACAAAACACTTGCTTCAGTTTTTCAAAAGAAAATTTCCTAGTAAATAGTTGTTTATAAATGTATTCGCAGAGTTGATATGTGTACAATAGCCGTATTTTTAATGAATAAATACAGAAAGGAACAAATGATCCACTTAATTAGTCTTATCTGTTTCCAAACTGCTTTTAAGTATAAGTACTACGTGATAAATTTTGTTGACGCGATTTATACATAATTGGGTCTTGTGAATAAAAAATAAACAAAACTGTTTCTTATAGATTTCAGGAATAGTACAAAAAAACATCTTGTTTTTTAAATTAGTTGAACAATCTGTTTTTTTACGGCACTTATGCATATTTCTGCGAAATGAAATGAGCTCATCTTTAACAAAACACTTGCTTTAGTTTTTCAAAAGAAAATTTTCTAGTAAATAGTTGTTTATATATGTATTCGCAGAGTTGAATTGTGTTGTTAATTAGATATGTGTACAATAGCCGTATTTTTAATGAATAAATACAGAAAGGAACAAATGGTCCACTTGATTAGTTTTATCTGTTTCCAAACTGCTTTTAAGTATAAGTACTACGTGATAAATTTTGTTGACGCGATTTATACATAATTGGGTCTTGTGAATAAAAAATAAACAAAACTGTTTCTTATAGATTTCACGAATAGTACAAAAAAACATCTTGTTTTTTAAATTAGTTGAACAATCTGTTTTTTTACGGCACTTATGCATATTTCTGCGAAATGAAATGAGCTAATCTTTAACAAAACACTTGCTTTAGTTTTTCAAAAGAAAATTTCCTAGTAAATAGTTGTTTATATATGTATTCGCAGAGTTGAATTGTGTTGTTAAATGATATGTGTACAATAGCCGTATTTTTAATGAATAAATACAGAAAGGAACAAATGGTCCACTTAATTAGTTTTATCTGTTTCCAAACTGCGTTTAAGTATAAGTACTACGTGATAAATTTTGTTGACGCGATTTATACATAATTGGGTCTTGTGAATAAAAAATAAACAAAAACTTTTTCTTATAGATTTCAGGAATAGTACAAAAAAACATTTTTTTTTTTAAATTAGTTGAACAATCTGATTTTGTACGGTACTTATGCATATTTCTGCGAAATAAAATGAGCTCATCTTTAACAAAACACTTGCTTTAGTTTTTCAAAAGGAAATTTCCTAGTAAATAGTTGTTTATATATGTATTCGCAGAGTTGAATTGTGTTGTTAATTAGATATGTGTACAATAGCCGTATTTTTAATGAGTAAATACAGAAAGGAACAAATGGTCCACTTAATTAGTTTTATCTGTTTCCAAACTGCTTTTAAGTATAAGTACTACGTGAAAAATTTTGTTGACGCGATTTATACATAATTGGGTCTTGTGAATAAAAAATAAACAAAAACTTTTTCTTATAGGTTTCAGGAATAGTACAAAAAACATCTTGTTTTTTTAAGTTAGTTGAACAATCTTTTGTTTTACGGTACTTATGCATATTTCTGCGAAATGAAATGAGCTCATCTTTAACAAAACACTTGCTTCAGTTTTTCAAAAGAAAATTTTCTAGTAAATAGTTGTTTATATATGTATTCGCAGAGTTGAATTGTGTTGTTAATTAGATATGTGTACAATAGCCGTATTTTTAATGAATAAATACAGAAAGGAACAAATGGTCCACTTGATTAGTTTTATCTGTTTCCAAACTGCTTTTAAGTATAAGTACTACGTGATAAATTTTGTTGACGCGATTTATACATAATTGGGTCTTGAGAATAAAAAATAAACAAAAACTTTTTCTTATAGATTTCAGGAATAGTACAAAAAAACATTTTTTTTTTTTAAATTAGTTGAACAATCTGATTTTGTATGGTACTTATGCATATTTCTGCGAAACAAAATGAGCTCATCTTTAACAAAACACTTGCTTTAGTTTTTCAAAAGGAAATTTCCTAGTAAATAGTTGTTTATATATGTATTCGCAGAGTTGAATTGTGTTGTTAATTAGATATGTGTACAATAGCCGTATTTTTAATGAATAAATACAGAAAGGAACAAATGGTCCACTTAATTAGTTTTATCTGTTTCCAAACTGCTTTTAAGTATAAGTACTACGTGAAAAATTTTGTTGACGCGATTTATACATAATTGGGTCTTGTGAATAAAAAATAAACAAAAACTTTTTCTTATAGGTTTCAGGAATAGTACAAAAAACATCTTGTTTTTTTAAGTTAGTTGAACAATCTTTTGTTTTACGGTACTTATGCATATTTCTGCGAAATGAAATGAGCTCATCTTTAACAAAACACTTGCTTCATTTTTTCAAAAGAAAATTTTCTAGTAAATAGTTGTTTATATATGTATTCGCAGAGTTGAATTGTGTTGTTAATTAGATATGTGTACAATAGCCATATTTTTAATGAATAAATACAGAAAGGAACAAATGGTCCACTTGATTAGCTTTATCTGTTTCCAAACTGATTTTAAGTATAAGTACTACGTGATAAATTTTGTTGACGCGATTTATACATAATTGGGTCTTGTGAATAAGAAATAAACAAAAACTTTTTCTTATAGATTTCAGGAATAGTACAAAAAAACATCTTGTTTTTTTAAGTTAGTTGAACAATCTTTTTTTTTACGGTACTTATGCATATTTCTGCGAAATGAAATGAGCTCATCTTTAACAAAACACTTGGTTAAGTTTTTCAAAAGAAAATTTCCTAGTAAATAGTTGTTTATATTTGTATTCGCAGAGTTGAATTATGTTGTTGTTAATTAGATATGTGTACAATAGCCGTATTTTTAATGAATAAATACAGAAAGGAACAAATGGTCCACTTAATTAGTTGTATCTGTTTCCAAAATGCTTTTAAGTATAAGTAATACGTGATAAATTTTGTGGACGCGATTTGTACCTAAATGAGTCTTGTGAAAAAAAATAAGCAAAGACTTTTTCTTATAGATTTCAGCAATAGTACAAAAAAACTTCGTGTTTTTTTAAACCAGTTGAACACTCTTTTTTTTGCAGTACTTATGCATATTTCTGCGAAATGAAATGAGCTCATCTTTAACAAAACATTTGCTTCAGTTTTTCAAAAGAAAATTTCTTAGTAAATAGTTGTTTATATATGAATTCGCAGAGTTGAATTGTGTTGTTAATTAGATATGTGTACAATAGCCTTACTTTTAATGAATAAATACAGAAAGGAGCAAATGGTCCACTTAATTAGTTTTATCTGTTTCCAAACTGCTTTTAGGTATAAGTACTACGTGATAAATTTTGTTGACGCGATTTATACATAATTGGGTCTTGTGAATAAAAAATAAACAAAAACTTTTTCTTATAGATTTCAGGAATAGTACAAAAAAACATCTTGTTTTTTTTAATTAGTTGAACAATCTGATTTTGTACGGTACTTATGCATATTTCTGCGAAATGAAATGAGCTCATCTTTAACAAAACACTTGCTTCAGTTTTTCAAAAGAAAATTTCCTAGTAAATAGTTGATTATTTATGTATCGCAGAGTTGAATAGTGTTACTAATTAGATATGTGTACAATAGCCGTATTTTTAATGAATAAATACAGAAAGGAACAAATGGTCTACTTAATTAGTTTTATCTGTTTCCAAACTGCTTTTAAGTATAAGTACTACGTGATAAATTTTGTTGACGCGATTTATACATAATTGGGTCTTGTGAATAAAAAATAAACAAAAACTTTTTCTAATAGATTTCAGGAATAGTACAAAAAACATCTTGTTTTTTTTAATTAGTTGAACAATCTGATTTTGTATGGTACTTGTGCATATTTCTGCGAAAGGAAATGAGCTCATCTTTAACAAAACACTTGCTTCAGTTTTTCAAAAGAAAATTTCCTAGTAAATATTTGTTTATATATGTATTCGCAGAGTTGAATTGAGTTGTTAATTAGATATGTGTACAATAGCCGTATTTTTAATGAATAAATACAGAAAGGAACAAATGGTCCACTTAATTAGTTTTATCTGTTTCCAAACTACTTTTAAGTATAAGTACTACGTGATAAATTTTGTTGACGCGATTTATACATAATTGGGTCTTGTGAAAAAAAATAAACCAAAAACTTTTTCTTATAGATTTCAGGAATAGTACAAAAAAAAAATCTTGTTTTTTTATTTAGTGGAACAATCTGATTTTTACGGTATTTATGCATATTTCTGCCAAATGAAATGAGCTCATCTTTAACAAAACACTTGCTTCAGTTTTTCAAAAGAAAATTTCCTAGTAAATAGTTGTTTATATATGTATTTGCAGAGTTGAATTGTGTTGTTAATTAGATATGTGTACAATAGCCGTATTTTTAATGAATAAATACAGAAAGGAACAAATGGCCCACTTAATTAGATTTACCTATTTCCAAGCTCTTTTTAGGTATAAGTTACTACGTGATAAATTTTGTTGACGCGATTTATAACTAATTGGCTCTTGTATATAAAAAATAAACACAAACTTTTTCTTATAGATTTCAGGAATAATACAAAAAAACATCTTGTTTTTTTTTAATTAGTTGAACGATCGGATTTTTTCAGGTACTTATTCATATTCCTGCGAAATGAAGTGAGCTCAGCTTTAACAAAACACTTGCTTCAGTTTTTCAAAAGAAAATTTCCTAGTAAATAGTTGTTTATAAATGTATTCGCAGAGTTGATATGTGTACAATAGCCGTATTTTTAATGAATAAATACAGAAAGGAACAAATGATCCACTTAATTAGTCTTATCTGTTTCCAAACTGCTTTTAAGTATAAGTACTACGTGATAAATTTTGTTGATGCGATTTATACATAATTGGGTCTTGTGAATAAAAAATAAACAAAAACTTTTTTTTATACATTTCAGGAATAGTACAAAAAAACATCTTGTTTTTTTTAATTAGTTGAACAATCTGATTTTGTACGGTACTTATGCATACTTCTGCGAAATGAAATGAGCTCTTCTTTAACAAAACACTTGCTTCAGTTCTTCAAAAGAAAATTTCCTAGTAAATAGTTGTTTATATATGTATTCGCAGAGTTGAATTGAGTTGTTAATTAGATATGTGTACAATAGCCGTATTTTTAATGAATAAATACAGAAAGGAACAAATGGTCCACTTAGTTAGTTCTATCTGTTTCCAAACTATTTTTAAGTATAAGTACTACGTGATAAATTTTGTTGACGCGATTTATATATAATTGGGTCTTGTGAAAAAAAATGAACAAAAACTTTTTCTTATAGATTTCAGGAATAGTACAATAAAACATTTTGTTTTTTTAAATTAGTTGAACAATCTGATTTTTTACGGTATTTATGCATATTTCTGCGAAATGAAATGAGCTCATCTTTAACAAAACACTTGCTTCAGTTTTTCATAAGAAAATTTCCTAGTAAAACGTTGTGTATATATGTATTCGCAGAGTTGAATTGTGTTGTTAATTAGATATGTGTACAATAGCCGTATTTTTAATGAATAAATACAGAAAGGAACAAATGGTCCACTTAATTAGTTTTATCTGTTTCCAAACTGCTTTTAAGTATAAGTACTACGTGATAAATTTTACTGACGCGATTTATACATAATTGGGTCTTGTGAATAAAAAATAAACAAAAACTTTTTCCTATAGATTTCAGGAATAGTACAAAAAAAAAATCTTGTTTTTTTTAATTAGTTGAACAATCTGATTTTTACGGTATTTATGCATATTTCTGCGAAATAAAATGAGCTCATCTTTATCAAAACACTTGATTCAGTTTTTCAAAAGAAAATTTCCTAGTAAATAGTGGTTTATATATGTATTCGCAGAGTTGAATTGTGTTGTTAATTAGATATGTGTACAATAGCCGTATTTTTAATGAATAAATACAGAAAGGAACAAATGGTCCACTTAATTAGTTTTATCTATTTCCAAACTGCTTTTAAGTATAAGTACTATGTGATAAATTTTGTTGACTCGATTTATACATAATTGGGTCTTGTGAATAAAAAATAAACAAAAACTTTTTCTTATAGATTTCAGGAATAGTACAAAAAAAATCTTGTTTTTTTTTAATTAGTTGAACAATCTGATTTTTACGGTCTTTATGCATATTTCTGCGAAATGAAATGAGCTCATCTTTAACAAAACACTAGCTTCAGTTTTTCAAAAGAAAATTTCCTAGTAAATAGTTGTTTATATACGTATTCGCAGAGATGAATTGTGTTGTTAATTAGATATGTGTACAATAGCCGTATTTTTAATGAATAAATACAGAAAGGGACAAATGGTCCACTTAATTAGTTTTATCTGTTTCCAAACTGCTTTTAAGTATAAGTACTACGTGATAAATTTTATTGACGCGATTTATACATAATTGGGTCTTGTGAATAAAAAATAAACAAAAACTTTTTCTTATAGATTTCAGGAATAGTACAAAAAAAAATCTTGTTTTTTTTAATTAGTTGAACAATCTGATTTTTACGGTATTTATGCATATTTCTGCGAAATGAAATGAGCTCATCTTTAACAAAACACTTGCTTCGGTTTTTCAAAAGAAAATTTCCTAGTAAATAGTTGTTTATATATGTATTCGCAGAGTTGAATTGTGTTGTTAATTAGATATGTGTACAATAGCCGTATTTTTAATGAATAAATACAGAAAGGAACAAATGGTCAACTTAATTAGTTTTATCTGTTTCCAAACTGCTTTTAAGTATAAGTACTATGTGATAAATTTTGTTGACTCGATTTATACATAATTGGGTCTTGTGAATAAAAAATAAACAAAAACTTTTTCTTATAGATTTCAGGAATAGTACAAAAAAAATCTTGTTTTTTTTTAATTAGTTGAACAATCTGATTTTTACGGTCTTTATGCATATTTCTGCGAAATGAAATGAGCTCATCTTTAACAAAACACTAGCTTCAGTTTTTCAAAAGAAAATTTCCTAGTAAATAGTTGTTTATATACGTATTCGCAGAGATGAATTGTGTTGTTAATTAGATATGTGTACAATAGCCGTATTTTTAATGAATAAATACAGAAAGGAACAAATGGTCCACTTAATTAGTTTTATCTGTTTCCAAACTGCTTTTAAGTATAAGTACTACGTGATAAATTTTATTGACGCGATTTATACATAATTGGGTCTTGTGAATAAAAAATAAACAAAAACTTTTTCTTATAGATTTCAGGAATAGTACAAAAAAAAATCTTGTTTTTTTTAATTAGTTGAACAATCTGATTTTTACGGTACTTATGCATATTTCTGCGAAATGAAATGAGCTCATCTTTAACAAAACACTTGCATCAGTTTTTCAAAACAAAATTTCCTAGTAAATAGTTGTTTATATATGTATTCGCAGAGTTGAATTGTGTTGTTAATTAGATATGTGTACAATAGCCGTATTTTTATTGAATAAATACAGAAAGGAACAAGATTTATCTGTTTCCAAGCTGTTTTTAGGTATAAGTTACTACGTGATAAATTTTGTTGACGCGATTTATACCTAATTGGCTCTTGTATATAAAAAATAAACAAAAACTTTTTCCTATAGATTTCAGGAATAGTACAAAAAAACATCTTGTTATTTTTAATTAGTTGAACAATCGGAATTTTTCAGGTACTTATTCATATTCCTGCGAAATGAAATCAGCTCATCTTTAACAAAATACTTGCATCAGTTTTTTATAAGAAAATTTTCTAGTAAATAGTTGTTTATATATGTATTCGCAGAGTTGAATTGTGTTGTTAATTATATATGTGTACAATAGCCGTATTTTTAATGAATAAATACAGAAAGGAACAAATGGCCCACTTAATTATAATTATCTGTTTCCAAGCTGTTTTTAAGTATAAGCACTACGTGATAAATTTTGTTGACGCGATTTAGACATAATTGGGTCTTGTGAATAAAAAATAAACAAAAACTTTTTCTTATAGATTTCACGAATAGTACAAAAAAACATCTTGTTTTTTAAATTAGTTGAACAATCTGTTTTTTTACGGCACTTATGCATATTTCTGCGAAATGAAATGAGCTCATCTTTAACAAAACACTTGCTTCAGTTTTTCAAAAGAAAATTTCCTAGTAAATAGTTGTTTATAAATGTATTCGCAGAGTTGATATGTGTACAATAGCCGTATTTTTAATGAATAAATACAGAAAGGAACAAATGATCCACTTAATTAGTCTTATCTGTTTCCAAACTGCTTTTAAGTATAAGTACTACGTGATAAATTTTGTTGACGCGATTTATACATAATTGGGTCTTGTGAATAAAAAATAAACAAAACTGTTTCTTATAGATTTCAGGAATAGTACAAAAAAACATCTTGTTTTTTAAATTAGTTGAACAATCTGTTTTTTTACGGCACTTATGCATATTTCTGCGAAATGAAATGAGCTCATCTTTAACAAAACACTTGCTTTAGTTTTTCAAAAGAAAATTTTCTAGTAAATAGTTGTTTATATATGTATTCGCAGAGTTGAATTGTGCTGTTAATTAGATATGTGTACAATAGCCGTATTTTTAATGAATAAATACAGAAAGGAACAAATGGTCCACTTGATTAGTTTTATCTGTTTCCAAACTGCTTTTAAGTATAAGTACTACGTGATAAATTTTGTTGACGCGATTTATACATAATTGGGTCTTGTGAATAAAAAATAAACAAAACTGTTTCTTATAGATTTCAGGAATAGTACAAAAAAACATCTTGTTTTTTAAATTAGTTGAACAATCTGTTTTTTTACGGCACTTATGCATATTTCTGCGAAATGAAATGAGCTCATCTTTAACAAAACACTTGCTTTAGTTTTTCAAAAGAAAATTTCCTAGTAAATAGTTGTTTATATATGTATTCGCAGAGTTGAATTGTGTTGTTAAATGATATGTGTACAATAGCCGTATTTTTAATGAATAAATACAGAAAGGAACAAATGGTCCACTTAATTAGTTTTATCTGTTTCCAAACTGCGTTTAAGTATAAGTACTACGTGATAAATTTTGTTGACGCGATTTATACATAATTGGGTCTTGTGAATAAAAAATAAACAAAAACTTTTTCTTATAGATTTCAGGAATAGTACAAAAAAACATTTTTTTTTTTAAATTAGTTGAACAATCTGATTTTGTACGGTACTTATGCATATTTCTGCGAAATAAAATGAGCTCATCTTTAACAAAACACTTGCTTTAGTTTTTCAAAAGGAAATTTCCTAGTAAATAGTTGTTTATATATGTATTCGCAGAGTTGAATTGTGTTGTTAATTAGATATGTGTACAATAGCCGTATTTTTAATGAATAAATACAGAAAGGAACAAATGGTCCACTTAGTTAGTTTTATCTGTTTCCAAACTGCTTTTAAGTATAAGTACTACGTGAAAAATTTTGTTGACGCGATTTATACATAATTGGGTCTTGTGAATAAAAAATAAACAAAAACTTTTTCTTATAGGTTTCAGGAATAGTACAAAAAACATCTTGTTTTTTTAAGTTAGTTGAACAATCTTTTGTTTTACGGTACTTATGCATATTTCTGCGAAATGAAATGAGCTCATCTTTAACAAAACACTTGCTTCAGTTTTTCAAAAGAAAATTTTCTAGTAAATAATTGTTTATATATGTATTCGCAGAGTTGAATTGTGTTGTTAATTAGATATGTGTACAATAGCCGTATTTTTAATGAATAAATACAGAAAGGAACAAATGGTCCACTTGATTAGTTTTATCTGTTTCCAAACTGCTTTTAAGTATAAGTACTACGTGATAAATTTTGTTGAAGCGATTTATACATAATTGGGTCTTGTGAATAAAAAATAAACAAAAACTTTTTCTTATAGATTTCAGGAATAGTACAAAAAAAATCTTGTTTTTTTAAGTTAGTTGAACAATCTTTTTTTTTTACGGTACTTATGCATATTTCTGCGAAATGAAATGAGCTCATCTTTAACAAAACACTTGCTTCAGTTTTTCAAAAGAAAATTTTCTAGTAAATAGTTGTTTATATATGTATTCGCAGAGTTGAATTGTGTTGTTAATTAGATATGTGTACAATAGCCGTATTTTTAATGAATAAATACAGAAAGGAACAAATGGTCCACTTGATTAGTTTTATCTGTTTCCAAACTGCTTTTAAGTATAAGTACTACGTGATAAATTTTGTTGACGCGATTTATACATAATTGGGTCTTGTGAATAAAAAATAAACAAAAACTTTTTCTTATAGATTTCAGGAATAGTACAAAAAAACATCTTGTTTTTTTAAGTTAGTTGAACAATCTTTTTTTTTTTACGGTACTTATGCATATTTCTGCGAAATGAAATGAGCTCATCTTTAACAAAACACTTGCTTCAGTTTTTCAAAAGAAAATTTCCTAGTAAATAGTTGTTTATATTTGTATTCGCAGAGTTGAATTATGTTGTTGTTAATTAGATATGTGTACAATAGCCGTATTTTTAATGAATAAATACAGAAAGGAACAAATGGTCCACTTAATTAGTTTTATCTGTTTCCAAACTGCTTTTAAGTATAAGTACTACGTGATAAATTTTGTTGACGCGATTTATACATAATTGGGTCTTGTGAATGAAAAATAAACAAAAACTTTTCCTAATAGGTTTCAGGAATAGTACAAAAAACATCTTGTTTTTTTTTAATTAGTTGAACAATCTGATTTTGTATGGTACTTGTGCATATTTCTGCGAAATGAAATGAGCTCATCTTTAACAAAACACTTGCTTCAGTTTTTCAAAAGAAAATTTCCTAGTAAATATTTGTTTATATATGTATTCGCAGAGTTGAATTGAGTTGTTAATTAGATATGTGTACAATAGCCGTATTTTTAATGAATAAATACAGAAAGGAACAAATGGTACACTTAATTAGTTTTATCTGTTTCCAAACTACTTTTAAGTATAAGTACTACGTGACAAATTTTGTTGACGCGATTTATACATAATTGGGTCTTGTGAAAAAAAATAAACCAAAAACTTTTTCTTATAGATTTCAGGAATAGTACAAAAAAAAAATCTTGTTTTTTTATTTAGTGGAACAATCTGATTTTTACGGTATTTATGCATATTTCTGCGAAATGAAATGAGCTCATCTTTACCAAAGCACTTGCTTCAGTTTTTCAAAAGAAAATTTCCTAGTAAATAGTTGTTTATATATGTATTTGCAGAGTTGAATTGTGTTGTTAATTAGATATGTGTACAATAGCCGTATTTTTAATGAATAAATACAGAAAGGAACAAATGGTCCACTTAGTTAGTTTTATCTGTTTCCAAACTATTTTTAAGTATAAGTACTACGTGATAAATTTTGTTGACGCGATTTATATATAATTGGGTCTTGTGAAAAAAAATGAACAAAAACTTTTTCTTATAGATTTCAGGAATAGTCCAATAAAACATCTTGTTTTTTTAAATTAGTTGAACAATCTGATTTTTTACGGTATTTATGCATATTTCTGCGAAATGAAATGAGCTCATCTTTAACAAAACACTTGCTTCAGTTTTTCATAAGAAAATTTCCTAGTAAAAAGTTGTGTATATTTGTATTCGCAGAGTTGAATTGTGTTGTTAATTAGATATGTGTACAATAGCCGTATTTTTAATGAATAAATACAGAAAGGAACAAATGGTCAACTTAATTAGTTTTATCTGTTTCCAAACTGCTTTTAATTATAAGTACTACGTGATAAATTTTGCTGACGCGATTTATGCATAATTGGGTCTTGTTAATAAAAAATAAACAAAAACTTTTTCATATAGATTTCAGGAATAGTACAAAAAAAAAATCTTGTTTTTTTTAGTTAGTTGAACAATCTGATTTTTACGGTACTTATGCATATTTCTGCGAAATGAAATGAGCTCATCTTTAACAAAACACTTGCATCAGTTTTTCAAAACAAAATTTCCTAGTAAATAGTTGTTTATATATGTATTCGCAGAGTTGAATTGTGTTGTTAATTAGATATGTGTACAATAGCCGTATTTTTATTGAATAAATACAGAAAGGAACAAGATTTATCTGTTTCCAAGCTGTTTTTAGGTATAAGTTACTACGTGATAAATTTTGTTGACGCGATTTATACCTAATTGGCTCTTGTATATAAAAAATAAACAAAAACTTTTTCTTATAGATTTCAGGAATAGTACAAAAAAACATCTTGTTATTTTTAATTAGTTGAACAATCGGAATTTTTCAGGTACTTATTCATATTCCTGCGAAATGAAATGAGCTCATCTTTAACAAAATACTTGCATCAGTTTTTTATAAGAAAATTTTCTAGTAAATAATTGTTTATATATGTATTCGCAGAGTTGAATTGTGTTGTTAATTATATATGTGTACAATAGCCGTATTTTTAATGAATAAATACAGAAAGGAACAAATGGCCCACTTAATTAGAATTATCTGTTTCCAAGCTGTTTTTAAGTATAAGCACTACGTGATAAATTTTGTTGACGCGATTTAGACATAATTGGGTCTTGTGAATAAAAAATAAACAAAAACTTTTTCTTATAGATTTCACGAATAGAACAAGAAAACATCTTGTTTTTTAAATTAGTTGAACAATCTGTTTTGTTTACGGCACTTATGCATATTTCTGCGAAATGAAATGAGCTCATCTTTAACAAAACACTTGCTTCAGTTTTTCAAAAGAAAATTTCCTAGTAAATAGTTGTTTATATATGTATTCGCAGAGTTGAATTGTGTTGTTAATTATATATGTGTACAATAGCCGTATTTTTAATGAATAAATACAGAAAGGAACAAATGGCCCACTTAATTAGAATTATCTGTTTCCAAGCTGTTTTTAAGTATAAGCACTACGTGATAAATTTTGTTGACGCGATTTAGACATAATTGGGTCTTGTGAATAAAAAATAAACAAAAACTTTTTCTTATAGATTTCACGAATAGTACAAAAAAACATCTTGTTTTTTAAATTAGTTGAACAATCTGTTTTTTTACGGCACTTATGCATATTTCTGCGAAATGAAATGAGCTCATCTTTAACAAAACACTTGCTTCAGTTTTTCAAAAGAAAATTTCCTAGTAAATAGTTGTTTATAAATGTATTCGCAGAGTTGATATGTGTACAATAGCCGTATTTTTAATGAATAAATACAGAAAGGAACAAATGATCCACTTAATTAGTCTTATCTGTTTCCAAACTGCTTTTAAGTATAAGTACTACGTGATAAATTTTGTTGACGCGATTTATACATAATTGGGTCTTGTGAATAAAAAATAAACAAAACTGTTTCTTATAGATTTCAGGAATAGTACAAAAAAACATCTTGTTTTTTTAAATTAGTTGAACAATCTGTTTTTTTACGGCACTTATGCATATTTCTGCGAAATGAAATAAGCTCATCTTTAACAAAACACTTGCTTCAGTTTTTCAAAAGAAAATTTCCTAGTAAATAGTTGTTTATATATGTATTCGCAGAGTTGAATTGTGTTGTTAAATGATATGTGTACAATAGCCGTATTTTTAATGAATAAATACAGAAAGGAACAAATGGTCCACTTAATTAGTTTTATCTGTTTCCAAACTGCTTTTAAGTATAAGTACTACGTGAAAAATTTTGTTGACGCGATTTATACATAATTGGGTCTTGTGAATAAAAAATAAACAAAAACTTTTTCTTATAGGTTTCAGGAATAGTACAAAAAACATCTTGTTTTTTTAAGTTAGTTGAACAATCTTTTGTTTTACGGTACTTATGCATATTTCTGCGAAATGAAATGAGCTCATCTTTAACAAAACACTTGCTTCAGTTTTTCAAAAGAAAATTTTCTAGTAAATAGTTGTTTATATATGTATTCGCAGAGTTGAATTGTGTTGTTAATTAGATATGTGTACAATAGCCGTATTTTTAATGAATAAATACAGAAAGGAACAAATGGTCCACTTGATTAGTTTTATCTGTTTCCAAACTGCTTTTAAGTATAAGTACTACGTGATAAATTTTGTTGACGCGATTTATACATAATTGGGTCTTGTGAATAAAAAATAAACAAAAACTTTTTCTTATAGATTTCAGGAATAGTACAAAAAAACATCTTGTTTTTTTAAGTTAGTTGAACAATCTTTTTTTTTTACGGTATTTATGCATATTTCTGCGAAATGAAATGAGCTCATCTTTAACAAAACACTTGCTTCAGTTTTTCAAAAGAAAATTTCCTAGTAAATAGTTGTTTATATTTGTATTCGCAGAGTTGAATTATGTTGTTGTTAATTAGATATGTGTACAATAGCCGTATTTTTAATGAATAAATACAGAAAGGAACAAATGGTCCACTTAATTAGTTGTATCTGTTTCCAAAATGCTTTTAAGTATAAGTAATACGTGATAAATTTTGTGGACGCGATTTGTACATAAATGAGTCTTGTGAAAAAAAATAAGCAAAGACTTTTTCTTATAGATTGCAGCAATAGTACAAAAAAACTTCGTGTTTTTTTAAACCAGTTGAACACTCTTTTTTTTGCAGTACTTATGCATATTTCTGCGAAATGAAATGAGCTCATCTTTAACAAAACACTTGCTTCAGTTTTTCATAAGAAAATTTCCTAGTAAATAGTTGTATATATATGTATTCGCAGAGTTGAATTGTGTTGTTAATTAGATATGTGTACAATAGCCGTATTTTTAATGAATAAATACAGAAAGGAACAAATGGTCCACTTAATTAGTTTTATCTGTTTACAAACTGCTTTTAAGTATAAGTACTACGTGATAAATTTTGTTGACGCGATTTATATATAATTGGGTCTTGTGAAAAAAAATGAACAAAAACTTTTTCTTATAGATTTCAGGAATAGTCCAATAAAACATCTTGTTTTTTTAAATTAGTTGAACAATCTGATTTTTTACGGTATTTATGCATATTTCTGCGAAATGAAATGAGCTCATCTTTAACAAAACACTTGCTTCAGTTTTTCATAAGAAAATTTCCTAGTAAAAAGTTGTGTATATTTGCATTCGCAGAGTTGAATTGTGTTGTTAATTAGATATGTGTACAATAGCCGTATTTTTAATGAATAAATACAGAAAGGAACAAATGGTCAACTTAATTAGTTTTATCTGTTTCCAAACTGCTTTTAAGTATAAGTACTACGTGATAAATTTTGCTGACGCGATTTATGCATAATTGGGTCTTGTTAATAAAAAATAAACAAAAACTTTTTCATATAGATTTCAGGAATAGTACAAAAAAAAAATCTTGTTTTTTTTAGTTAGTTGAACAATCTGATTTTTACGGTACTTATGCATATTTCTGCGAAATGAAATGAGCTCATCTTTAACAAAACACTTGCATCAGTTTTTCAAAACAAAATTTCCTAGTAAATAGTTGTTTATATATGTATTCGCAGAGTTGAATTGTGTTGTTAATTAGATATGTGTACAATAGCCGTATTTTTATTGAATAAATACAGAAAGGAACAAGATTTATCTGTTTCCAAGCTGTTTTTAGGTATAAGTTACTACGTGATAAATTTTGTTGACGCGATTTATACCTAATTGGCTCTTGTATATAAAAAATAAACAAAAACTTTTTCTTATAGATTTCAGGAATAGTACAAAAAAACATCTTGTTATTTTTAATTAGTTGAACAATCGGAATTTTTCAGGTACTTATTCATATTCCTGCGAAATGAAATGAGCTCATCTTTAACAAAATACTTGCATCAGTTTTTTATAAGAAAATTTTCTAGTAAATAATTGTTTATATATGTATTCGCAGAGTTGAATTGTGTTGTTAATTATATATGTGTACAATAGCCGTATTTTTAATGAATAAATACAGAAAGGAACAAATGGCCCACTTAATTAGAATTATCTGTTTCCAAGCTGTTTTTAAGTATAAGCACTACGTGATAAATTTTGTTGACGCGATTTAGACATAATTGGGTCTTGTGAATAAAAAATAAACAAAAACTTTTTCTTATAGATTTCACGAATAGAACAAGAAAACATCTTGTTTTTTAAATTAGTTGAACAATCTGTTTTGTTTACGGCACTTATGCATATTTCTGCGAAATGAAATGAGCTCATCTTTAACAAAACACTTGCTTCAGTTTTTCAAAAGAAAATTTCCTAGTAAATAGTTGTTTATATATGTATTCGCAGAGTTGAATTGTGTTGTTAATTATATATGTGTACAATAGCCGTATTTTTAATGAATAAATACAGAAAGGAACAAATGGCCCACTTAATTAGAATTATCTGTTTCCAAGCTGTTTTTAAGTATAAGCACTACGTGATAAATTTTGTTGACGCGATTTAGACATAATTGGGTCTTGTGAATAAAAAATAAACAAAAACTTTTTCTTATAGATTTCACGAATAGTACAAAAAAACATCTTGTTTTTTAAATTAGTTGAACAATCTGTTTTTTTACGGCACTTATGCATATTTCTGCGAAATGAAATGAGCTCATCTTTAACAAAACACTTGCTTCAGTTTTTCAAAAGAAAATTTCCTAGTAAATAGTTGTTTATAAATGTATTCGCAGAGTTGATATGTGTACAATAGCCGTATTTTTAATGAATAAATACAGAAAGGAACAAATGATCCACTTAATTAGTCTTATCTGTTTCCAAACTGCTTTTAAGTATAAGTACTACGTGATAAATTTTGTTGACGCGATTTATACATAATTGGGTCTTGTGAATAAAAAATAAACAAAACTGTTTCTTATAGATTTCAGGAATAGTACAAAAAAACATCTTGTTTTTTTAAATTAGTTGAACAATCTGTTTTTTTACGGCACTTATGCATATTTCTGCGAAATGAAATGAGCTCATCTTTAACAAAACACTTGCTTCAGTTTTTCAAAAGAAAATTTCCTAGTAAATAGTTGTTTATATATGTATTCGCAGAGTTGAATTGTGTTGTTAAATGATATGTGTACAATAGCCGTATTTTTAATGAATAAATACAGAAAGGAACAAATGGTCCACTTAATTAGTTTTATCTGTTTCCAAACTGCTTTTAAGTATAAGTACTACGTGAAAAATTTTGTTGACGCGATTTATACATAATTGGGTCTTGTGAATAAAAAATAAACAAAAACTTTTTCTTATAGGTTTCAGGAATAGTACAAAAAACATCTTGTTTTTTTAAGTTAGTTGAACAATCTTTTGTTTTACGGTACTTATGCATATTTCTGCGAAATGAAATGAGCTCATCTTTAACAAAACACTTGCTTCAGTTTTTCAAAAGAAAATTTTCTAGTAAATAGTTGTTTATATATGTATTCGCAGAGTTGAATTGTGTTGTTAATTAGATATGTGTACAATAGCCGTATTTTTAATGAATAAATACAGAAAGGAACAAATGGTCCACTTGATTAGTTTTATCTGTTTCCAAACTGCTTTTAAGTATAAGTACTACGTGATAAATTTTGTTGACGCGATTTATACATAATTGGGTCTTGTGAATAAAAAATAAACAAAAACTTTTTCTTATAGATTTCAGGAATAGTACAAAAAAACATCTTGTTTTTTTAAGTTAGTTGAACAATCTTTTTTTTTTACGGTATTTATGCATATTTCTGCGAAATGAAATGAGCTCATCTTTAACAAAACACTTGCTTCAGTTTTTCAAAAGAAAATTTCCTAGTAAATAGTTGTTTATATTTGTATTCGCAGAGTTGAATTATGTTGTTGTTAATTAGATATGTGTACAATAGCCGTATTTTTAATGAATAAATACAGAAAGGAACAAATGGTCCACTTAATTAGTTGTATCTGTTTCCAAAATGCTTTTAAGTATAAGTAATACGTGATAAATTTTGTGGACGCGATTTGTACATAAATGAGTCTTGTGAAAAAAAATAAGCAAAGACTTTTTCTTATAGATTGCAGCAATAGTACAAAAAAACTTCGTGTTTTTTTAAACCAGTTGAACACTCTTTTTTTTGCAGTACTTATGCATATTTCTGCGAAATGAAATGAGCTCATCTTTAACAAAACACTTGCTTCAGTTTTTCATAAGAAAATTTCCTAGTAAATAGTTGTATATATATGTATTCGCAGAGTTGAATTGTGTTGTTAATTAGATATGTGTACAATAGCCGTATTTTTAATGAATAAATACAGAAAGGAACAAATGGTCCACTTAATTAGTTTTATCTGTTTACAAACTGCTTTTAAGTATAAGTACTACGTGATAAATTTTGTTGACGCGATTTATACATAATTGGGTCTTGTGAATAAAAAATAAACAAAAACTTTTTCTTATAGATTTCAGGGAATAGTACAAAAAAAAAATCTTGTTTTTTTAATTAGTTGAACAATCTGATTTTTTACGGTACTTATGCATATTCCTGCGAAATGAAGTGAGCTCAGCTTTAACAAAACACTTGCTTCAGGTTGTCAAAAGAAAATTTCCTAGTAAATAGTTGTTTATATATGTATTCGCAGAGTTGAATAGTGTTATTAAGTAGATATGTGTACAATAGCCGTATTTTTAATGAATAAATACAGAAAGGAATAAATGGTCCACTTAATTAGTTTTATCTGTTTCCAAACTGCTTTTAAGTATAAGTACTACGTGAAAAATTTTGTTGACGCGATTTATACATAATTGGGTCTTGTGAATAAAAAATAAACAAAAACTTTTTCTTATAGGTTTCAGGAATAGTACAAAAAACATCTTGTTTTTTTAAGTTAGTTGAACAATCTTTTGTTTTACGGTACTTATGCATATTTCTGCGAAATGAAATGAGCTCATCTTTAACAAAACACTTGCTTCAGTTTTTCAAAAGAAAATTTCCTAGCAAATAGTTGTTTATATATGTATTCGCAGAGTTGAATTGTGTTGTTAATTAGATATGTGTACAATAGCCGTATTTTTATTGAATAAATACAGAAAGGAACAAGATTTATCTGTTTCCAAGCTGTTTTTAGGTATAAGTTACTACGTGATAAATTTTGTTGACGCGATTTATACCTAATTGGCTCTTGTATATAAAAAATAAACAAAAACTTTTTCTTATAGATTTCAGGAATAGTACAAAAAAACATCTTGTTATTTTTAATTAGTTGAACAATCGGAATTTTTCAGGTACTTATTCATATTCCTGCGAAATGAAATGAGCTCATCTTTAACAAAATACTTGCATCAGTTTTTTATAAGAAAATTTTCTAGTAAATAGTTGTTTATATATGTATTCGCAGAGTTGAATTGTGTTGTTAATTATATATGCGTACAATAGCCGTATTTTTAATGAATAAATACAGAAAGGAACAAATGGCCCACTTAATTATAATTATCTGTTTCCAAGCTGTTTTTAAGTATAAGCACTACGTGATAAATTTTGTTGACGCGATTTAGACATAATTGGGTCTTGTGAATAAAAAATAAACAAAAACTTTTTCTTATAGATTTCACGAATAGTACAAAAAAACATCTTGTTTTTTAAATTAGTTGAACAATCTGTTTTTTTACGGCACTTATGCATATTTCTGCGAAATGAAATGAGCTCATCTTTAACAAAACACTTGCTTCAGTTTTTCAAAAGAAAATTTCCTAGTAAATAGTTGTTTATAAATGTATTCGCAGAGTTGATATGTGTACAATAGCCGTATTTTTAATGAATAAATACAGAAAGGAACAAATGATCCACTTAATTAGTCTTATCTGTTTCCAAACTGCTTTTAAGTATAAGTACTACGTGATAAATTTTGTTGACGTGATTTATACATAATTGGGTCTTGTGAATAAAAAATAAACAAAACTGTTTCTTATAGATTTCAGGAATAGTACAAAAAAACATCTTGTTTTTTAAATTAGTTGAACAATCTGTTTTTTTACGGCACTTATGCATATTTCTGCGAAATGAAATGAGCTCATCTTTAACAAAACACTTGCTTCAGTTTTTCAAAAGAAAATTTCCTAGTAAATAGTTGTTTATATATGTATTCGCAGAGTTGAATTGTGTTGTTAAATGATATGTGTACAATAGCCGTATTTTTAATGAATAAATACAGAAAGGAACAAATGGTCCACTTAATTAGTTTTATCTGTTTCCAAACTGCGTTTAAGTATAAGTACTACGTGATAAATTTTGTTGACGCGATTTATACATAATTGGGTCTTGTGAATAAAAAATAAACAAAAACTTTTTCTTATAGATTTCAGGAATAGTACAAAAAACATTTTTTTTTTTAAATTAGTTGAACAATCTGATTTTGTACGGTACTTATGCATATTTCTGCGAAATAAAATGAGCTCATCTTTAACAAAACACTTGCTTTAGTTTTTCAAAAGGAAATTTCCTAGTAAATAGTTGTTTATATATGTATTCGCAGAGTTGAATTGTGTTGTTAATTAGATATGTGTACAATAGCCGTATTTTTAATGAATAAATACAGAAAGGAACAAATGGTCTACTTAATTAGTTTTATCTGTTTCCAAACTGCTTTTAAGTATAAGTACTACGTGAAAAATTTTGTTGACGCGATTTATACATAATTGGGTCTTGTGAATAAAAAATAAACAAAAACTTTTTCTTATAGGTTTCAGGAATAGTACAAAAAACATCTTGTTTTTTTAAGTTAGTTGAACAATCTTTTGTTTTACGGTACTTATGCATATTTCTGCGAAATGAAATGAGCTCATCTTTAACAAAACACTTGCTTCAGTTTTTCAAAAGAAAATTTTCTAGTAAATAGTTGTTTATATATGTATTCGCAGAGTTGAATTGTGTTGTTAATTAGATATGTGTACAATAGCCGTATTTTTAATGAATAAATACAGAAAGGAACAAATGGTCCACTTGATTAGTTTTATCTGTTTCCAAACTGCTTTTAAGTATAAGTACTACGTGATAAATTTTGTTGACGCGATTTATACATAATTGGGTCTTGTGAATAAAAAATAAACAAAAACTTTTTCTTATAGATTTCAGGAATAGTACAAAAAAAATCTTGTTTTTTAAGTTAGTTGAACAATCTTTTTTTTTTACGGTACTTATGCATATTTCTGCGAAATGAAATGAGCTCATCTTTAACAAAACACTTGCTTCAGTTTTTCAAAAGAAAATTTTCTAGTAAATAGTTGTTTATATATGTATTCGCAGAGTTGAATTGTGTTGTTAATTAGATATGTGTACAATAGCCGTATTTTTAATGAATAAATACAGAAAGGAACAAATGGTCCACTTGATTAGTTTTATCTGTTTCCAAACTGCTTTTAAGTATAAGTACTACGTGATAAATTTTGTTGACGCGATTTATACATAATTGGGTCTTGTGAATAAAAAATAAACAAAAACTTTTTCTTATAGATTTCAGGAATAGTACAAAAAAACATCTTGTTTTTTTAAGTTAGTTGAACAATCTTTTTTTTTTACGGTACTTATGCATATTTCTGCGAAATGAAATGAGCTCATCTTTAACAAAACACTTGCTTCAGTTTTTCAAAAGAAAATTTCCTAGTAAATAGTTGTTTATATTTGTATTCGCAGAGTTGAATTATGTTGTTGTTAATTAGATATGTGTACAATAGCCGTATTTTTAGTGAATAAATACAGAAAGGAACAAATGGTCCACTTAATTAGTTGTATCTGTTTCCAAAATGCTTTTAAGTATAAGTAATACGTGATAAATTTTGTGGACGCGATTTGTACCTAAATGAGTCTTGTGAAAAAAAATAAGCAAAGACTTTTTCTTATAGATTTCAGCAATAGTACAAAAAAACTTTGTGTTTTTTTAAACCAGTTGAACACTCTTTTTTTTGCAGTACTTATGCATATTTCTGCGAAATGAAATGAGCTCATCTTTAACAAAACATTTGCTTCAGTTTTTCAAAAGAAAATTTCTTAGTAAATAGTTGTTTATATATGTATTCGCAGAGTTGAATTGTGTTGTTAATTAGATATGTGTACAATAGCCTTATTTTTAATGAATAAATACAGAGAGGAGCAAATGGTCCACTTAATTAGTTTTATCTGTTTCCAAACTGCTTTTAGGTATAAGTACTACGTGATAAATTTTGTTGACGCGATTTATACATAATTGGGTCTTGTGAATAAAAAATAAACAAAAACTTTTTCTTATAGATTTCAGGAATAGTACAAAAAAACATCTTGTTTTTTTTAATTAGTTGAACAATCTGATCTTGTACGGTACTTATGCATATTTCTGCGAAATGAAATGAGCTCATCTTTAACACAACACTTGCTTCAGTTTTTCAAAAGAAAATTTCCTAGTAAATAGTTGATTATTTATGTATTCGCAGAGTTGAATAGTGTTACTAATTAGATATGTGTACAATAGCCATATTTTGAATGAATAAATACAGAAAGGAACAAATGGTCCACTTAATTAGTTTTATCTGTTTCCAAACTGCTTTTAAGTATAAGTACTACGTGATAAATTTTGTTGACGCGATTTATACATAATTGGGTCTTGTGAATGAAAAATAAACAAAAACTTTTTCTAATAGGTTTCAGGAATAGTACAAAAAACATCTTGTTTTTTTTTAATTAGTTGAACAATCTGATTTTGTATGGTACTTGTGCATATTTCTGCGAAATGAAATGAGCTCATCTTTAACAAAACACTTGCTTCAGTTTTTCAAAAGAAAATTTCCTAGTAAATATTTGTTTATATATGTATTCGCAGAGTTGAATTGAGTTGTTAATTAGATATGTGTACAATAGCCGTATTTTTAATGAATAAATACAGAAAGGAACAAATGGTACACTTAATTAGTTTTATCTGTTTCCAAACTACTTTTAAGTATAAGTACTACGTGATAAATTTTGTTGACGCGATTTATACATAATTGGGTCTTGTGAAAAAAAATAAACCAAAAACTTTTTCTTATAGATTTCAGGAATAGTACAAAAAAAAAATCTTGTTTTTTTATTTAGTGGAACAATCTGATTTTTACGGTATTTATGCATATTTCTGCGAAATGAAATGAGCTCATCTTTACCAAAGCACTTGCTTCAGTTTTTCAAAAGAAAATTTCCTAGTAAATAGTTGTTTATATATGTATTTGCAGAGTTGAATTGTGTTGTTAATTAGATATGTGTACAATAGCCGTATTTTTAATGAATAAATACAGAAAGGAACAAATGGCCCACTTAATTAGATTTACCTGTTTCCAAGCTGTTTTTAGGTATAAGTTACTACGTGATAAATTTTGTTGACGCGATTTATAACTAATTGGCTCTTGTATATAAAAAATAAACAAAAACTTTTTCTTATAGATTTCAGGAATAATACAAAAAAACATCTTGTTTTTTTTTTAATTAGTTGAACAATCGGATTTTTTCAGGTACTTATTCATATTCCTGCGAAATGAAGTGAGCTCAGCTTTAACAAAACACTTGCTTCAGTTTTTCAAAAGAAAATTTCCTAGTAAATAGTTGTTTATAAATGTATTCGCAGAGTTGATATGTGTACAATAGCCGTATTTTTAATGAATAAATACAGAAAGGAACAAATGATCCACTTAATTAGTCTTATCTGTTTCCAAACTGCTTTTAAGTATAAGTACTACGTGATAAATTTTGTTGATGCGATTTATACATAATTGGGTCTTGTGAATAAAAAATAAACAAAAACTTTTTTTTATACATTTCAGGAATAGTACAAAAAAACATCTTGTTTTTTTTAATTAGTTGAACAATCTGATTTTGTACGGTACTTATGCATATTTCTGCGAAATGAAATGAGCTCTTCTTTAACAAAACACTTGCTTCAGTTTTTCAAAAGAAAATTTCCTAGTAAATAGTTGTTTATATATGTATTCGCAGAGTTGAATTGAGTTGTTAATTAGATATGTGTACAATAGCCGTATTTTTAATGAATAAATACAGAAAGGAACAAATGGTCCACTTAGTTAATTTTATCTGTTTCCAAACTATTTTTAAGTATAAGTACTACGTGATAAATTTTGTTGACGCGATTTATATATAATTGGGTCTTGTGAAAAAAAATGAACAAAAACTTTTTCTTATAGATTTCAGGAATAGTACAATAAAACATCTTGTTTTTTTAAATTAGTTGAACAATCTGATTTTTTACGGTATTTATGCATATTTCTGCGAAATGAAATGAGCTCATCTTTAACAAAACACTTGCTTCAGTTTTTCAAAAGAAAATTTCCTAGTAAATAATTGTTTATATATGTATTTGCAGAGTTGAATTGTGTTGTTAATTATATATGTGTACAATAGCCGTATTTTTAATGAATAAATACAGAAAGGAACAAATGGCCCACTTAATTAGAATAATCTGTTTCCAAGCTGTTTTTAAGTATAAGCACTACGTGATAAATTTTGTTGACGCGATTTAGACATAATTGGCTCTTGTATATAAAAAATAAACAAAAACTTTTTCTTATAGATTTCAGGAATAGTACAAAAAAACATCTTGTTATTTTTAATTAGTTGAACAATCGGAATTTTTCAGGTACTTATTCATATTCCTGCGAAATGAAATGAGCTCATCTTTAACAAAATACTTGCATCAGTTTTTTATAAGAAAATTTTCTAGTAAATAGTTGTTTATATATGTATTCGCAGAGTTGAATTGTGTTGTTAATTATATATGTGTACAATAGCCGTATTTTTAATGAATAAATACAGAAAGGAACAAATGGCCCACTTAATTAGAATAATCTGTTTCCAAGCTGTTTTTAAGTATAAGCACTACGTGATAAATTTTGTTGACGCGATTTAGACATAATTGGGTCTTGTGAATAAAAAATAAACAAAAACTTTTTCTTATAGATTTCACGAATATAACAAAAAAACATCTTGTTTTTTAAATTAGTTGAACAATCTGTTTTGTTTACGGCACTTATGCATATTTCTGCGAAATGAAATGAGCTCATCTTTAACAAAACACTTGCTTCAGTTTTTCAAAAGAAAATTTCCTAGTAAATAATTGTTTATATATGTATTTGCAGAGTTGAATTGTGTTGTTAATTATATATGTGTACAATAGCCGTATTTTTAATGAATAAATACAGAAAGGAACAAATGGCCCACTTAATTAGAATTATCTGTTTCCAAGCTGTTTTTAAGTATAAGCACTACGTGATAAATTTTGTTGACGCGATTTAGACATAATTGGGTCTTGTGAATAAAAAATAAACAAAAACTTTTTCTTATAGATTTCACGAATAGTACAAAAAAACATCTTGTTTTTTAAATTAGTTGAACAATCTGTTTTTTTACGGCACTTATGCATATTTCTGCGAAATGAAATGAGCTCATCTTTAACAAAACACTTGCTTCAGTTTTTCAAAAGAAAATTTCCTAGTAAATAGTTGTTTATAAATGTATTCGCAGAGTTGATATGTGTACAATAGCCGTATTTTTAATGAATAAATACAGAAAGGAACAAATGATCCACTTAATTAGTCTTATCTGTTTCCAAACTGCTTTTAAGTATAAGTACTACGTGATAAATTTTGTTGACGCGATTTATACATAATTGGGTCTTGTGAATAAAAAATAAACAAAACTGTTTCTTATAGATTTCAGGAATAGTACAAAAAAACATCTTGTTTTTTAAATTAGTTGAACAATCTGTTTTTTTACGGCACTTATGCATATTTCTGCGAAATGAAATGAGCTCATCTTTAACAAAACACTTGCTTCAGTTTTTCAAAAGAAAATTTCCTAGTAAATAGTTGTTTATATATGTATTCGCAGAGTTGAATTGTGTTGTTAAATGATATGTGTACAATAGCCGTATTTTTAATGAATAAATACAGAAAGGAACAAATGGTCCACTTAATTAGTTTTATCTGTTTCCAAACTGCTTTTAAGTATAAGTACTACGTGAAAAATTTTGTTGACGCGATTTATACATAATTGGGTCTTGTGAATAAAAAATAAACAAAAACTTTTTCTTATAGGTTTCAGGAATAGTACAAAAAACATCTTGTTTTTTTAAGTTAGTTGAACAATCTTTTGTTTTACGGTACTTATGCATATTTCTGCGAAATGAAATGAGCTCATCTTTAACAAAACACTTGCTTCAGTTTTTCAAAAGAAAATTTTCTAGTAAATAGTTGTTTATATATGTATTCGCAGAGTTGAATTGTGTTGTTAATTAGATATGTGTACAATAGCCGTATTTTTAATGAATAAATACAGAAAGGAACAAATGGTCCACTTGATTAGTTTTATCTGTTTCCAAACTGCTTTTAAGTATAAGTACTACGTGATAAATTTTGTTGACGCGATTTATACATAATTGGGTCTTGTGAATAAAAAATAAACAAAAACTTTTTCTTATAGATTTCAGGAATAGTACAAAAAAACATCTTGTTTTTTTAAGTTAGTTGAACAATCTTTTTTTTTTACGGTATTTATGCATATTTCTGCGAAATGAAATGAGCTCATCTTTAACAAAACACTTGCTTCAGTTTTTCAAAAGAAAATTTCCTAGTACATAGTTGTTTATATTTGTATTCGCAGAGTTGAATTATGTTGTTGTTAATTAGATATGTGTACAATAGCCGTATTTTTAATGAATAAATACAGAAAGGAACAAATGGTCCACTTAATTAGTTGTATCTGTTTCCAAAATGCTTTTAAGTATAAGTAATACGTGATAAATTTTGTGGACGCGATTTGTACCTAAATGAGTCTTGTGAAAAAAAATAAGCAAAGACTTTTTCTTATAGATTGCAGCAATAGTACAAAAAAACTTCGTGTTTTTTTAAACCAGTTGAACACTCTTTTTTTTGCAGTACTTATGCATATTTCTGCGAAATGAAATGAGCTCATCTTTAACAAAACACTTGCTTCAGTTTTTCATAAGAAAATTTCCTAGTAAATAGTTGTTTATATATGTATTCGCAGAGTTGAATTGTGTTGTTAATTAGGTATGTGTACAATAGCCGTATTTTTAATGAATAAATACAGAAAGGAACAAATGGTCCACTTAATTAGTTTTATCTGTTTCCAAACTGCTTTTAAGTATAAGTACTACGTGAAAAATTTTGTTGACGCGATTTATACATAATTGGGTCTTGTGAATAAAAAATAAACAAAAACTTTTTCTTATAGGTTTCAGGAATAGTACAAAAAACATCTTGTTTTTTTAAGTTAGTTGAACAATCTTTTGTTTTACGGTACTTATGCATATTTCTGCGAAATGAAATGAGCTCATCTTTAACAAAACACTTGCTTCAGTTTTTCAAAAGAAAATTTTCTAGTAAATAGTTGTTTATATATGTATTCGCAGAGTTGAATTGTGTTGTTAATTAGATATGTGTACAATAGCCGTATTTTTAATGAATAAATACAGAAAGGAACAAATGGTCCACTTGATTAGTTTTATCTGTTTCCAAACTGCTTTTAAGTATAAGTACTACGTGATAAATTTTGTTGACGCGATTTATACATAATTGGGTCTTGTGAATAAAAAATACACAAAAACTTTTTCTTATAGATTTCGGGAATAGTACAAAAAAAATCTTGTTTTTTTAAGTTAGTTGAACAATCTTTTTTTTTACGGTACTTATGCATATTTCTGCGAAATGAAATGAGCTCATCTTTAACAAAACACTTGCTTCAGTTTTTCAAAAGAAAATTTTCTAGTAAATAGTTGTTTATATATGTATTCGCAGATTTGAATTGTGTTGTTAATTAGATATGTGTACAATAGCCGTATTTTTAATGAATAAATACAGAAAGGAACAAATGGTCCACTTAATTAGTTTTATCTGTTTCCAAACTGCTTTTAAGTATAAGTACTACGTGATAAATTTTGTTGACGCGATTTATACATAATTGGGTCTTGTGAATAAAAAATAAACAAAAACTTTTTCTTATAGATTTCAGGAATAGTACAAAAAAACATCTTGTTTTTTTAAGTTAGTTGAACAATCTTTTTTTTTTACGGTACTTATGCATATTTCTGCGAAATGAAATGAGCTCATCTTTAACAAAACACTTGCTTCAGTTTTTCAAAAGAAAATTTCCTAGTAAATAGTTGTTTATATTTGTATTCGCAGAGTTGAATTATGTTGTTGTTAATTAGATATGTGTACAATAGCCGTATTTTTAATGAATAAATACAGAAAGGAACAAATGGTCCACTTAATTAGTTGTATCTGTTTCCAAAATGCTTTTAAGTATAAGTAATACGTGATAAATTTTGTGGACGCGATTTGTACCTAAATGAGTCTTGTGAAAAAAAATAAGCAAAGACTTTTTCTTATAGATTTCAGCAATAGTACAAAAAAACTTCGTGTTTTTTTAAACCAGTTGAACACTCTTTTTTTTGCAGTACTTATGCATATTTCTGCGAAATGAAATGAGCTCATCTTTAACAAAACATTTGCTTCAGTTTTTCAAAAGAAAATTTCTTAGTAAATAGTTGTTTATATATGTATTCGCAGAGTTGAATTGTGTTGTTAATTAGATATGTGTACAATAGCCTTATTTTTAATGAATAAATACAGAGAGGAGCAAATGGTCCACTTAATTAGTTTTATCTGTTTCCAAACTGCTTTTAGGTATAAGTACTACGTGATAAATTTTGTTGACGCGATTTATACATAATTGGGTCTTGTGAATAAAAAATAAACAAAAACTTTTTCTTATAGATTTCAGGAATAGTACAAAAAAACATCTTGTTTTTTTTAATTAGTTGAACAATCTGATTTTGTACGGTACTTATGCATATTTCTGCGAAATGAAATGAGTTCATCTTTAACACAACACTTGCTTCAGTTTTTCAAAAGAAAATTTCCTAGTAAATAGTTGTTTATATATGTATTCGCAGAGTTGAATTGTGTTGTTAATTAGGTATGTGTACAATAGCCGTATTTTTAATGAATAAATACAGAAAGGAACAAATGGTCCACTTAATTAGTTTTATCTGTTTCCAAACTGCTTTTAAGTATAAGTACTACGTGAAAAATTTTGTTGACGCGATTTATACATAATTGGGTCTTGTGAATAAAAAATAAACAAAAACTTTTTCTTATAGGTTTCAGGAATAGTACAAAAAACATCTTGTTTTTTTAAGTTAGTTGAACAATCTTTTGTTTTACGGTACTTATGCATATTTCTGCGAAATGAAATGAGCTCATCTTTAACAAAACACTTGCTTCAGTTTTTCAAAAGAAAATTTTCTAGTAAATAGTTGTTTATATATGTATTCGCAGAGTTGAATTGTGTTGTTAATTAGATATGTGTACAATAGCCGTATTTTTAATGAATAAATACAGAAAGGAACAAATGGTCCACTTGATTAGTTTTATCTGTTTCCAAACTGCTTTTAAGTATAAGTACTACGTGATAAATTTTGTTGACGCGATTTATACATAATTGGGTCTTGTGAATAAAAAATAAACAAAAACTTTTTCTTATAGATTTCAGGAATAGTACAAAAAAACATCTTGTTTTTTTAAGTTAGTTGACAAATCTTTTTTTTTTACGGTATTTATGCATATTTCTGCGAAATGAAATGAGCTCATCTTTAGCAAAACACTTGCTTCAGTTTTTCAAAAGAAAATTTCCTAGTAAATAGTTGTTTATATTTGTATTCGCAGAGTTGAATTATGTTGTTGTTAATTAGATATGTGTACAATAGCCGTATTTTTAATGAATAAATACAGAAAGGAACAAATGGTCCACTTAATTAGTTGTATCTGTTTCCAAAATGCTTTTAAGTATAAGTAATACGTGATAAATTTTGTGGACGCGATTTGTACCTAAATGAGTCTTGTGAAAAAAAATAAGCAAAGACTTTTTCTTATAGATTGCAGCAATAGTACAAAAAAACTTCGTGTTTTTTTAAACCAGTTGAACACTCTTTTTTTTGCAGTACTTATGCATATTTCTGCGAAATGAAATGAGCTCATCTTTAACAAAACACTTGCTTCAGTTTTTCATAAGAAAATTTCCTAGTAAATAGTTGTTTATATATGTATTCGCAGAGTTGAATTGTGTTGTTAATTAGGTATGTGTACAATAGCCGTATTTTTAATGAATAAATACAGAAAGGAACAAATGGTCCACTTAATTAGTTTTATCTGTTTCCAAACTGCTTTTAAGTATAAGTACTACGTGAAAAATTTTGTTGACGCGATTTATACATAATTGGGTCTTGTGAATAAAAAATAAACAAAAACTTTTTCTTATAGGTTTCAGGAATAGTACAAAAAACATCTTGTTTTTTTAAGTTAGTTGAACAATCTTTTGTTTTACGGTACTTATGCATATTTCTGCGAAATGAAATGAGCTCATCTTTAACAAAACACTTGCTTCAGTTTTTCAAAAGAAAATTTTCTAGTAAATAGTTGTTTATATATGTATTCGCAGAGTTGAATTGTGTTGTTAATTAGATATGTGTACAATAGCCGTATTTTTAATGAATAAATACAGAAAGGAACAAATGGTCCACTTGATTAGTTTTATCTGTTTCCAAACTGCTTTTAAGTATAAGTACTACGTGATAAATTTTGTTGACGCGATTTATACATAATTGGGTCTTGTGAATAAAAAATACACAAAAACTTTTTCTTATAGATTTCGGGAATAGTACAAAAAAAATCTTGTTTTTTTAAGTTAGTTGAACAATCTTTTTTTTTACGGTACTTATGCATATTTCTGCGAAATGAAATGAGCTCATCTTTAACAAAACACTTGCTTCAGTTTTTCAAAAGAAAATTTTCTAGTAAATAGTTGTTTATATATGTATTCGCAGATTTGAATTGTGTTGTTAATTAGATATGTGTACAATAGCCGTATTTTTAATGAATAAATACAGAAAGGAACAAATGGTCCACTTAATTAGTTTTATCTGTTTCCAAACTGCTTTTAAGTATAAGTACTACGTGATAAATTTTGTTGACGCGATTTATACATAATTGGGTCTTGTGAATAAAAAATAAACAAAAACTTTTTCTTATAGATTTCAGGAATAGTACAAAAAAACATCTTGTTTTTTTAAGTTAGTTGAACAATCTTTTTTTTTTACGGTACTTATGCATATTTCTGCGAAATGAAATGAGCTCATCTTTAACAAAACACTTGCTTCAGTTTTTCAAAAGAAAATTTCCTAGTAAATAGTTGTTTATATTTGTATTCGCAGAGTTGAATTATGTTGTTGTTAATTAGATATGTGTACAATAGCCGTATTTTTAATGAATAAATACAGAAAGGAACAAATGGTCCACTTAATTAGTTGTATCTGTTTCCAAAATGCTTTTAAGTATAAGTAATACGTGATAAATTTTGTGGACGCGATTTGTACCTAAATGAGTCTTGTGAAAAAAAATAAGCAAAGACTTTTTCTTATAGATTTCAGCAATAGTACAAAAAAACTTCGTGTTTTTTTAAACCAGTTGAACACTCTTTTTTTTGCAGTACTTATGCATATTTCTGCGAAATGAAATGAGCTCATCTTTAACAAAACATTTGCTTCAGTTTTTCAAAAGAAAATTTCTTAGTAAATAGTTGTTTATATATGTATTCGCAGAGTTGAATTGTGTTGTTAATTAGATATGTGTACAATAGCCTTATTTTTAATGAATAAATACAGAGAGGAGCAAATGGTCCACTTAATTAGTTTTATCTGTTTCCAAACTGCTTTTAGGTATAAGTACTACGTGATAAATTTTGTTGACGCGATTTATACATAATTGGGTCTTGTGAATAAAAAATAAACAAAAACTTTTTCTTATAGATTTCAGGAATAGTACAAAAAAACATCTTGTTTTTTTTAATTAGTTGAACAATCTGATTTTGTACGGTACTTATGCATATTTCTGCGAAATGAAATGAGTTCATCTTTAACACAACACTTGCTTCAGTTTTTCAAAAGAAAATTTCCTAGTAAATAGTTGATTATTTATGTATTCGCAGAGTTGAATAGTGTTACTAATTAGATATGTGTACAATAGCCATATTTTGAATGAATAAATACAGAAAGGAACAAATGGTCCACTTAATTAGTTTTATCTGTTTCCAAACTGCTTTTAAGTATAAGTACTACGTGATAAATTTTGTTGACGCGATTTATACATAATTGGGTCTTGTGAATGAAAAATAAGCAAAAACTTTTTCTAATAGGTTTCAGGAATAGTACAAAAAACATCTTGTTTTTTTTTAATTAGTTGAACAATCTGATTTTGTATGGTACTTGTGCATATTTCTGCGAAATGAAATGAGCTCATCTTTAACAAAACACTTGCTTCAGTTTTTCAAAAGAAAATTTCCTAGTAAATAGTTGTTTATAAATGTATTCGCAGAGTTGATATGTGTACAATAGCCGTATTTTTAATGAATAAATACAGAAAGGAACAAATGATCCACTTAATTAGTCTTATCTGTTTCCAAACTGCTTTTAAGTATAAGTACTACGTGATAAATTTTGTTGATGCGATTTATACATAATTGGGTCTTGTGAATAAAAAATAAACAAAAACATTTTTTTATACATTTCAGGAATAGTACAAAAAAACATCTTGTTTTTTTAATTAGTTGAACAATCTGATTTTGTACGGTACTTATGCATATTTCTGCGAAATGAAATGAGCTCTTCTTTAACAAAACACTTGCTTCAGTTTTTCAAAAGAAAATTTCCTAGTAAATAGTTGTTTATATATGTATTCGCAGAGTTGAATTGAGTTGTTAATTAGATATGTGTACAATAGCCGTATTTTTAATGAATAAATACAGAAAGGAACAAATGGTCCACTTAGTTAGTTTTATCTGTTTCCAAACTATTTTTAAGTATAAGTACTATGTGATAAATTTTGTTGACGCGATTTATACATAATTGGGCCTTGTGAATGAAAAATAAACAAAAACTTTTTCTTATAGATTTCAGGAATAATACAAAAAAACATCTTGTTTTTTTTTTAATTAGTTGAACAATCGGATTTTTTCAGGTACTTATTCATATTCCTGCGAAATGAAGTGAGCTCAGCTTTAACAAAACACTTGCTTCAGTTTTTCAAAAGAAAATTTCCTAGTAAATAGTTGTTTATAAATGTATTCGCAGAGTTGATATGTGTACAATAGCCGTATTTTTAATGAATAAATACAGAAAGGAACAAATGATCCACTTAATTAGTCTTATCTGTTTCCAAACTGCTTTTAAGTATAAGTACTACGTGATAAATTTTGTTGATGCGATTTATACATAATTGGGTCTTGTGAATAAAAAATAAACAAAAACTTTTTTTTATACATTTCAGGAATAGTACAAAAAAACATCTTGTTTTTTTAATTAGTTGAACAATCTGATTTTGTACGGTACTTATGCATATTTCTGCGAAATGAAATGAGCTCTTCTTTAACAAAACACTTGCTTCAGTTTTTCAAAAGAAAATTTCCTAGTAAATAGTTGTTTATATATGTATTCGCAGAGTTGAATTGAGTTGTTAATTAGATGTGTACAATAGCCGTATTTTTAATGAATAAATGCAGAAAGGAACAAATGGTCCACTTAGTTAGTTTTATCTGTTTCCAAACTATTTTTAAGTATAAGTACTACGTGATAAATTTTGTTGACGCGATTTATATATAATTGGGTCTTGTGAAAAAAAATGAACAAAAACTTTTTCTTATAGATTTCAGGAATAGTACAATAAAACATCTTGTTTTTTTAAATTAGTTGAACAATCTGATTTTTTACGGTATTTATGCATATTTCTGCGAAATGAAATGAGCTCATCTTTAACAAAACACTTGCTTCAGTTTTTCATAAGAAAATTTCCTAGTAAAAAGTTGTGTATATTTGTATTCGCAGAGTTGAATTGTGTTGTTAATTAGATATGTGTACAATAGCCGTATTTTTAATGAATAAATACAGAAAGGAACAAATGGTCAACTTAATTAGTTTTATCTGTTTCCAAACTGCTTTTAAGTATAAGTACTACGTGATAAATTTTGCTGACGCGATTTATGCATAATTGGGTCTTGTTAATAAAAAATAAACAAAAACTTTTTCATATAGATTTCAGGAATAGTACAAAAAAAAAATCTTGTTTTTTTTAGTTAGTTGAACGATCTGATTTTTACGGTACTTATGCATATTTCTGCGAAATGAAATGAGCTCATCTTTAACAAAACACTTGCATCAGTTTTTCAAAACAAAATTTCCTAGTAAATAGTTGTTTATATATGTATTCGCAGAGTTGAATTGTGTTGTTAATTAGATATGTGTACAATAGCCGTATTTTTATTGAATAAATACAGAAAGGAACAAGATTTATCTGTTTCCAAGCTGTTTTTAGGTATAAGTTACTACGTGATAAATTTTGTTGACGCGATTTATACCTAATTGGCTCTTGTATATAAAAAATAAACAAAAACTTTTTCTTATAGATTTCAGGAATAGTACAAAAAAACATCTTGTTATTTTTAATTAGTTGAACAATCGGAATTTTTCAGGTACTTATTCATATTCCTGCGAAATGAAATGAGCTCATCTTTAACAAAATACTTGCATCAGTTTTTTATAAGAAAATTTTCTAGTAAATAGTTGTTTATATATGTATTCGCAGAGTTGAATTGTGTTGTTAATTATATATTTGTACAATAGCCGTATTTTTAATGAATAAATACAGAAAGGAACAAATGGCCCACTTAATTAGAATTATCTGTTTCCAAGCTGTTTTTAAGTATAAGCACTAGGTGATAAATTTTGTTGACGCGATTTAGATATAATTGGGTCTTGTGAATAAAAAATAAACAAAAACTTTTTCTTATAGATTTCACGAATAGAACAAAAAAACATCTTGTTTTTTAAATTAGTTGAACAATCTGTTTTGTTTACGGCACTTATGCATATTTCTGCGAAATGAAATGAGCTCATCTTTAACAAAACACTTGCTTCAGTTTTTCAAAAGAAAATTTCCTAGTAAATAGTTGTTTATATATGTATTCGCAGAGTTGAATTGTGTTGTTAATTATATATGTGTACAATAGCCGTATTTTTAATGAGTAAATACAGAAAGGAACAAATGGCCCACTTAATTAGAATTATCTGTTTCCAAGCTGTTTTTAAGTATAAGCACTACGTGATAAATTTTGTTGACGCGATTTAGACATAATTGGGTCTTGTGAATAAAAAATAAACAAAAACTTTTCTTATAGATTTCACGAATAGTACAAAAAAACATCTTGTTTTTTAAATTAGTTGAACAATCTGTTTTTTTACGGCACTTATGCATATTTCTGCGAAATGAAATGAGCTCATCTTTAACAAAACACTTGCTTCAGTTTTTCAAAAGAAAATTTCCTAGTAAATAGTTGTTTATAAATGTATTCGCAGAGTTGATATGTGTACAATAGCCGTATTTTTAATGAATAAATACAGAAAGGAACAAATGATCCACTTAATTAGTCTTATCTGTTTCCAAACTGCTTTTAAGTATAAGTACTACGTGATAAATTTTGTTGACGCGATTTATACATAATTGGGTCTTGTGAATAATAATAATAATAATAATAATAATAAACCCAACGGATTAATACCCTCCAAAGCCCGCCCAACCGACACGAGGGGCGCATCCGCATGACGCACGGATTTGTTTTTGTTTTTGCCGAGTTGTTGATAGGCGGAGGTTTGTTAAGCGTCGAGATCTAAAACTGCTCAGCTACAGAATAAAAATCATCAGCTGAGTATTATATACATAACAGTAGAAAATTATACATATAGTAAATTGTTAAATAAGTTAAGGATTTAGCATATAAAGATTTTTATTTTTATTTTTATTTTGTTACGAGTTAAGATAGGATAGGACAGTTTTCCTTATAGTAAAAAGTGAATCCGTTATATCAAATGAATTCGAGTGAGAGTTAAAATCATAACACAAACACCGGAAAGGTTCATTTAATTCGAAGTTAGTTCTACACTGCCTCAAAAGAAGAGGTTTGTAATGTCTTGACGCTCGTGATGGGATATTGAAGTTTACTTCGTTCAAAAGAAAGGGGCTAGAAATTAGTCCATTCAGTAGTTTAGCCATAAATAATTCTCCTAGCATTTCTCTACGGCTAGCGAGAGTTGGAAGATTGATAAGCCTTAACCGACTAGTATAAGGTGGAAGATTATATGCAGAGTCCCAATGAAAATTCCTTAAAGAAAAAAGTAAAAATTGCTTCTGTATTGACTCAAGCCTATCTGCATGAACTTGATATCGCGGATTCCAGACTACTGATCCGTATTCTAGTATCGGCCTAACCAATGTGGTAAAAAGGGCTTTGGTTACATAAGGGTCACTAAATTCTTTAGACCATCTCTTCACGAATGATAGAACACCTCTAGCCTTATTGGCAGTAGTCATAATATGAAGGTTGAAACTAAGTTTAGCATCCATCGTAACTCCCAAGTCAACAAAATAATTTACTGATGCAAGACAAAAATTATCAATTACGTAAGAGGCTGCTGGCAAAGATCTCCGAGAGAAGCACATGAACTTACATTTATTGATGTTCAGCGGCATTGAATTCGCGTTGCACCAAGCAACTAAGCAGTTTAAATCCGCTTGAAGCAATGGACGTTCTTCAATAGACTCATAAGACCTAAAAAGTTTTACATCATCAGCATACATTAAAATTTTGGAATATTTTATTATGGTACAAATATCATTAATAAATAGCAAGAACAGAATTGGACCGAGATGACTGCCCTGTGGGACGCCAGAAGGAACTTTAATGACCTCTGAAAGAGTATTTTTAAAAATTACTTGTTGCGTTCTACCGCAGAGATAAGAAGATATCCACTGAGTGAGACCTGGTTGGAAACCAAGTCGATCTAGCTTGTGGATAAGCAATGAATGGGAAACTTTGTCAAATGCTTTACTGAAATCAGTGTAAATAACATCGGTGTGAAGATTTTCTCTAAATCCATTAGAAACATGCGTTGTGAATTCAAGTAGGTTGGTAATGGTAGATTTGCCTCTACAGAATCCATGTTGAGAGTTTGCAATCAATGCAGAAATGGAAAATGTTAGCTGATTAGTAACAATGGCTTCAAACACCTTTGGGATGGCAGACAATTTTGCAATTCCTCGATAATTTTCTACACATGACCTACTGCCGTTTTTGTGGAGGGGTATTAGAAAAGATTCCTTCCAAGCAAAAGGAAAAACTCCATGTTTTAGGGACATGTTGAATAAATCAGTTAGGGGCAGATAAATGTGTTCTGCGCATCTTTTGAGAAAACATGTGGGAATTAGATCAGGACCGTATTTATAAGATTCCTTCAAAGAAGTTAAATATGTAAGAACCTCTTCTGGATATATTGATGGAATATTAATTGCGTTAAGTGAGTCAAGTTCATACGGGTATTCACTAGACAAAGAAATTAATTCAGCGGAATAGTTAGATTTGAAAAATTGTGCAAATAAATTAGCAATAACTTGATCGTCGCTAGAGAAATCATCACGGTATTTCATACCAGAAGGAAAGCCTTTAACCCTACGTTTAGAGTTCACGAAATTATAGAAAGCTTTCGGATTGCAAGTTATTTTCTTTTTCATGGCACAGAGATAGGTATTGTAACACTTTTTATTTAATTCAAAATATTTATGACGCAATATAGAGTACTTCAAGTAGTCGGAGTGTGACCCCGTCTTCTTGTACAGCTTGAAGGAACGCGTTTTTTTGTTTTTTAAAGATTTCAGTTCTTTGGTGTACCATATTTGGACTAGTTCAGTGAAAACACGTTTACGCTTAGGTACATGTCTGTCCAGAATAGCGTGAATGACGGCGTTGAAGTCAGAAACGTTTTTGTCAATATCTGCACCGTATTTAGGCCAAACTATTGTAGATAAAATTTGGTTGAGTTTATTAAAATTAGCCTTCGCGAATTCGAATCTAAAACTAGAGTCGGTTTCTGTGGTAGTGCAACTCCGAGAACTTTCTTCCAATTCGTAAACTATTTCCAGCGAAGGATGGTAAGGATCCTCAGGTACAGTAAGAGGTTCACCCCTCCTAAGAATGGATTTTGAAGTATCATCAACAAATACCAGATCAAGTACCCTCCCGTACATGTTTGGAACTATATTTATCTGTCTTAGGCAAAGTTCAGTTATTTCTGCTAAAAAGTCGATGCTGGAGAATTTTGAAGAAACCGGTACAATACCATGGTCGGATGTGGTCCATGATACGTGCGGAAGATTAAAATCACCCAAGACAATTATCGAGTCAATAGGCTTCAACAATGAACTGATATCTTTCAGTAACGAAATATGGTTCATATACACCGAGGGATCTGAAGATGGTGGGATATAGCAAATGGCAATATAGGTAAAACCTATTCCCAGCTGGGTTCTAATGCACTTAAATTCCGTAGCTTCAATAACAGGTAAATTTACCTCAGCGGAAGGTATAGAAGAATGTACCGCGAGCAAAACTCCACCTCCAACTCTGTTCAAGCGGTCATTTCTATATATTTGGTAATCATTGCAAAGAATCTCCGAATTAAAAATATGAGGCTTTAACCAAGTTTCAGTAAAAGCGATGATATTGTAATTACAGTTAAATGATCTCAAGTATAGATCAGTTAGTTTTGTGTTTAGGCCTCTTACATTTTGATAAAATATATTAAGGACAGGTTTAATATTTAGTTTTTTGCAGCATTATTGGTTTGAGGAACGGTAGCAAGATTACGAATATTAACGTTGCGTCTATGCTCGAATTCACGTACAAAGGCTCCGGGTGGCCAAAATGAATTATTCAAAATTGTTTCAAAATGTTGCGCTGATACGTCAATCCTAAATGACGAAATGTCTCTAGGATAATTAAAATTAAATTTACGAATAGACACATTTTCAGATTTAAGTTTACTTATGATGTACGACTTCAGGTCCTCTTCTGTAGTGTCTCTCTCGAATCTGGAGACGAAAATCGACTTTTTAATCGGGACAGTAATCAATCTACCAGCCGGCGGTTCAGATTCCGCAGAGGGGTTTTGGGGAACCTGGTTCCTTTTTGTGGAGGGTACAGTAGATACAGCTGAATGAGCATTCGATGTCGATGGTTGAACTGCCAAGGGACTCGGAGAGGACAGATTTATCAATTCAATAGTTGGGGGTGGAAGGTCTGGAGGTGAAGGAACTTTGGGATCAGCATCCGTAGTCGGAGCTGGAAGAGAAACATCGATAGACCTACGATTATTATCCGGAATGTTCACATTTGAATGTTTGAAAGACTTAAATAAGCTTTCATAATGCTTAAACTTCTCGGATAAAGCGGAAATCTCTTTGCCTATTTCAGAAAATCCATCTCGGGCCTGTTTGAAGACCTTGAAAAGGTCAATTTGGGTAGGCCTACATTTCAAACAAGCCCAACGTACTCCCTTATCGTTATCGTTAAGTGCGTCAACCACTCGTGCTGATAAACCGGCGCACTTCATATGAGCAAGCCGATCGCAAAGCCAGCATGCCACGAAGGGATGTGATTCACTTTTTACTAAGCAGTTAGGATATAAACACGACATTCTTAATAAATTTAAAGAGGATGAGGAAATAAATATATATATATAAATGCTACGGAAAAACCGAGAATTAATAAAATAGGAAAAGTATGAATATTAATTGAACGATAGCACAACGGGTTATAAGAAAAAATACAACAGTTTGAAAGTAGCTTTTAGAAAGAGATATGCTGTATGAGCAGTTTGAGATGCACTGTAATAACACTAAACAAACCGCGCAAACAGCTGTGACACTGAGGAAAGAATGTGCACGCAAAAAATCAAAAATAAAAACAAAATTACACTATTAAAAACTGAAGCCTATCAACAGCAACAACACAATGCAAAAATACTCGGCAATTCAACTGCAAATAAATATGTATATATGTATGTATATGCAAAATTTATGAAAATTTTAATTTTCAATATTAAAACTTTAAGTAAAAGCAATTGAATTTAAATTTAATTTCTTGATTCAGCATACACAAATTATAGCACTTCACCAACTATGTGAACAATAAAACTATATTTAGTAATATTAAAAACTATATTTATTGAAAACACAAGAGCACAGGTAAAAAAAATCAACTACACAGCTTGACGTTTGCTATATAAACAAAACTGTTTCTTATAGATTTCAGGAATAGTACAAAAAAACATCTTGTTTTTTTAAATTAGTTGAACAATCTGTTTTTTTACGGCACTTATGCATATTTCTGCGAAATGAAATGAGCTCATCTTTAACAAAACACTTGCTTCAGTTTTTCAAAAGAAAATTTCCTAGTAAATAGTTGTTTATATATGTATTCGCAGAGTTGAATTGTGTTGTTAAATGATATGTGTACAATAGCCGTATTTTTAATGAATAAATACAGAAAGGAACAAATGGTCCACTTAATTAGTTTTATCTGTTTCCAAACTGCTTTTAAGTATAAGTACTACGTGAAAAATTTTGTTGACGCGATTTATACATAATTGGGTCTTGTGAATAAAAAATAAACAAAAACTATTTCTTATAGGTTTCAGGAATAGTACAAAAAACATCTTGTTTTTTTAAGTTAGTTGAACAATCTTTTGTTTTACGGTACTTATGCATATTTCTGCGAAATGAAATGAGCTCATCTTTAACAAAACACTTGCTTCAGTTTTTCAAAAGAAAATTTTCTAGTAAATAGTTGTTTATATATGTATTCGCAGAGTTGAATTGTGTTGTTAATTAGATATGTGTACAATAGCCGTATTTTTAATGAATAAATACAGAAAGGAACAAATGGTCCACTTGATTAGTTTTATCTGTTTCCAAACTGCTTTTAAGTATAAGTACTACGTGATAAATTTTGTTGACGCGATTTATACATAATTGGGTCTTGTGAATAAAAAATAAACAAAAACTTTTTTTTATAGATTTCAGGAATAGTACAAAAAAACATCTTGTTTTTTTAAGTTAGTAGAACAATCTTTTTTTTTTACGGTATTTATGCATATTTCTGCGAAATGAAATGAGCTCATCTTTAACAAAACACTTGCTTCAGTTTTTCAAAAGAAAATTTCCTAGTAAATAGTTGTTTATATTTGTATTCGCAGAGTTGAATTATGTTGTTGTTAATTAGATATGTGTACAATAGCCGTATTTTTAATGAATAAATACAGAAAGGAACAAATGGTCCACTTAATTAGTTGTATCTGTTTCCAAAATGCTTTTAAGTATAAGTAATACGTGATAAATTTTGTGGACGCGATTTGTACCTAAATGAGTCTTGTGAAAAAAAATAAGCAAAGACTTTTTCTTATAGATTGCAGCAATAGTACAAAAAAACTTCGTGTTTTTTTAAACCAGTTGAACACTCTTTTTTTTGCAGTACTTATGCATATTTCTGCGAAATGAAATGAGCTCATCTTTAACAAAACACTTGCTTCAGTTTTTCATAAGAAAATTTCCTAGTAAATAGTTGTTTATATATGTATTCGCAGAGTTGAATTGTGTTGTTAATTAGATATGTGTACAATAGCCGTATTTTTAATGAATAAATACAGAAAGGAACAAATGGTCCACTTAATTAGTTTTATCTGTTTACAAACTGCTTTTAAGTATAAGTACTACGTGATAAATTTTGTTGACGCGATTTATACATAATTGGGTCTTGTGAATAAAAAATAAACAAAAACTTTTTCTTATAGAATTCAGGAATAGTACAAAAAAAAAATCTTGTTTTTTTAATTAGTTGAACAATCTGATTTTTTACGGTACTTATGCATATTCCTGCGAAATGAAGTGAGCTCAGCTTCAACAAAACACTTGCTTCAGGTTGTCAAAAGAAAATTTCCTAGTAAATAGTTGTTTATATATGTATTCGCAGAGTTGAATAGTGTTATTAAGTAGATATGTGTACAATAGCCGTATTTTTAATGAATAAATACAGAAAGGAACAAATGGTCCACTTAATTAGTTTTATCTGTTTCCAAACTGCTTTTAAGTATAAGTACTACGTGAAAAATTTTGTTGACGCGATTTATACATAATTGGGTCTTGTGAATAAAAAATAAACAAAAACTTTTTCTTATAGGTTTCAGGAATAGTACAAAAAACATCTTGTTTTTTTAAGTTAGTTGAACAATCTTTTGTTTTACGGTACTTATGCATATTTCTGCGAAATGAAATGAGCTCATCTTTAACAAAACACTTGCTTCAGTTTTTCAAAAGAAAATTTCCTAGCAAATAGTTGTTTATATATGTATTCGCAGAGTTGAATTGTGTTGTTAATTAGATATGTGTACAATAGCCGTATTTTTATTGAATAAATACAGAAAGGAACAAGATTTATCTGTTTCCAAGCTGTTTTTAGGTATAAGTTACTACGTGATAAATTTTGTTGACGCGATTTATACCTAATTGGCTCTTGTATATAAAAAATAAACAAAAACTTTTTCTTATAGATTTCAGGAATAGTACAAAAAAACATCTTGTTATTTTTAATTAGTTGAACAATCGGAATTTTTCAGGTACTTATTCATATTCCTGCGAAATGAAATGAGCTCATCTTTAACAAAATACTTGCATCAGTTTTTTATAAGAAAATTTTCTAGTAAATAGTTGTTTATATATGTATTCGCAGAGTTGAATTGTGTTGTTAATTATATATGTGTACAATAGCCGTATTTTTAATGAATAAATACAGAAAGGAACAAATGGCCCACTTAATTATAATTATCTGTTTCCAAGCTGTTTTTAAGTATAAGCACTACGTGATAAATTTTGTTGACGCGATTTAGACATAATTGGGTCTTGTGAATAAAAAATAAACAAAAACTTTTTCTTATAGATTTCACGAATAGTACAAAAAAACATCTTGTTTTTTAAATTAGTTGAACAATCTGTTTTTTTACGGTACTTATGCATATTTCTGCGAAATGAAATGAGCTCATCTTTAACAAAACTCTTGCTTCAGTTTTTCATAAGAAAATTTCCTAGGAAATAGTTGTTTATATATGTATTCGCAGAGTTGATATGTGTACAATAGCCGTATTTTTAATGAATAAATACAGAAAGGAACAAATGATCCACTTAATTAGTCTTATCTGTTTTCAAACTGCTTTTAAGTATAAGTACTACGTGATAAATTTTGTTGACGCGATTTATACATAATTGGGTCTTGTGAATAAAAAATAAACAAAACTGTTTCTTATAGATTTCAGGAATAGTACAAAAAAACATCTTGTTTTTTAAATTAGTTGAACAATCTGTTTTTTTACGGCACTTATGCATATTTCTGCGAAATGAAATGAGCTCATCTTTAACAAAACACTTGCTTCAGTTTTTCAAAAGAAAATTTCCTAGTAAATAGTTGTTTATATATGTATTCGCAGAGTTGAATTGTGTTGTTAAATGATATGTGTACAATAGCCGTATTTTTAATGAATAAATACAGAAAGGAACAAATGGTCCACTTAATTAGTTTTATCTGTTTCCAAACTGCGTTTAAGTATAAGTACTACGTGATAAATTTTGTTGACGCGATTTATACATAATTGGGTCTTGTGAATAAAAAATAAACAAAAACTTTTTCTTATAGATTTCAGGAATAGTACAAAAAAACAATTTTTTTTTTAAATTAGTTGAACAATCTGATTTTGTACGGTACTTATGCATATTTCTGCGAAATAAAATGAGCTCATCTTTAACAAAACACTTGCTTTAGTTTTTCAAAAGGAAATTTCCTAGTAAATAGTTGTTTATATATGTATTCGCAGAGTTGAATTGTATTGTTAATTAGATATGTGTACAATAGCCGTATTTTTAATGAATAAATACAGAAAGGAACAAATGGTCCACTTAATTAGTTTTATCTGTTTCCAAACTGCTTTTAAGTATAAGTACTACGTGAAAAATTTTGTTGACGCGATTTATACATAATTGGGTCTTGTGAATAAAAAATAAACAAAAACTTTTTCTTATAGGTTTCAGGAATAGTACAAAAAACATCTTGTTTTTTTAAGTTAGTTGAACAATCTTTTGTTTTACGGTACTTATGCATATTTCTGCGAAATGAAATGAGCTCATCTTTAACAAAACACTTGCTTCAGTTTTTCAAAAGAAAATTTTCTAGTAAATAGTTGTTTATATATGTATTCGCAGAGTTGAATTGTGTTGTTAATTAGATATGTGTACAATAGCCGTATTTTTAATGAATAAATACAGAAAGGAACAAATGGTCCACTTGATTAGTTTTATCTGTTTCCAAACTGCTTTTAAGTATAAGTACTACGTGATAAATTTTGTTGACGCGATTTATACATAATTGGGTCTTGTGAATAAAAAATAAACAAAAACTTTTTCTTATAGATTTCAGGAATAGTACAAAAAAAATCTTGTTTTTTTAAGTTAGTTGAACAATCTTTTTTTTTTACGGTACTTATGCATATTTCTGCGAAATGAAATGAGCTCATCTTTAACAAAACACTTGCTTCAGTTTTTCAAAAGAAAATTTTCTAGTAAATAGTTGTTTATATATGTATTCGCAGAGTTGAATTGTGTTGTTAATTAGATATGTGTACAATAGCCGTATTTTTAATGAATAAATACAGAAAGGAACAAATGGTCCACTTGATTAGTTTTATCTGTTTCCAAACTGCTTTTAAGTATAAGTACTACGTGATAAATTTTGTTGACGCGATTTATACATAATTGGGTCTTGTGAATAAAAAATAAACAAAAACTTTTTCTTATAGATTTCAGGAATAGTACAAAAAAACATCTTGTTTTTTTAAGTTAGTTGAACAATCTTTTTTTTTTACGGTACTTATGCATATTTCTGCGAAATGAAATGAGCTCATCTTTAACAAAACACTTGCTTCAGTTTTTCAAAAGAAAATTTCCTAGTAAATAGTTGTTTATATTTGTATTCGCAGAGTTGAATTATGTTGTTGTTAATTAGATATGTGTACAATAGCCGTATTTTTAGTGAATAAATACAGAAAGGAACAAATGGTCCACTTAATTAGTTGTATCTGTTTCCAAAATGCTTTTAAGTATAAGTAATACGTGATAAATTTTGTGGACGCGATTTGTACCTAAATGAGTCTTGTGAAAAAAAATAAGCAAATACTTTTTCTTATAGATTTCAGCAATAGTACAAAAAAACTTCGTGTTTTTTTAAACCAGTTGAACACTCTTTTTTTTGCAGTACTTATGCATATTTCTGCGAAATGAAATGAACTCATCTTTAACAAAACATTTGCTTCAGTTTTTCAAAAGAAAATTTCTTAGTAAATAGTTGTTTATATATGTATTCGCAGAGTTGAATTGTGTTGTTAATTAGATATGTGTACAATAGCCTTATTTTTAATGAATAAATACAGAGAGGAGCAAATGGTCCACTTAGTTAGTTTTATCTGTTTCCAAACTGCTTTTAGGTATAAGTACTACGTGATAAATTTTGTTGACGCGATTTATACATAATTGGGTCTTGTGAATAAAAAATAAACAAAAACTTTTTCTTATAGATTTCAGGAATAGTACAAAAAAACATCTTGTTTTTTTTAATTAGTTGAACAATCTGATTTTGTACGGTACTTATGCATATTTCTGCGAAATGAAATGAGCTCATCTTTAACACAACACTTGCTTCAGTTTTTCAAAAGAAAATTTCCTAGTAAATAGTTGATTATTTATGTATTCGCAGAGTTGAATAGTGTTACTAATTAGATATGTGTACAATAGCCATATTTTGAATGAATAAATACAGAAAGGAACAAATGGTCCACTTAATTAGTTTTATCTGTTTCCAAACTGCTTTTAAGTATAAGTACTACGTGATAAATTTTGTTGACGCGATTTATACATAATTGGGTCTTGTGAATGAAAAATAAACAAAAACTTTTTCTAATAGGTTTCAGGAATAGTACAAAAAACATCTTGTTTTTTTTTAATTAGTTGAACAATCTGATTTTGTATGGTACTTGTGCATATTTCTGCGAAATGAAATGAGCTCATCTTTAACAAAACACTTGCTTCAGTTTTTCAAAAGAAAATTTCCTAGTAAATATTTGTTTATATATGTATTCGCAGAGTTGAATTGAGTTGTTAATTAGATATGTGTACAATAGCCGTATTTTTAATGAATAAATACAGAAAGGAATAAATGGTACACTTAATTAGTTTTATCTGTTTCCAAACTACTTTTAAGTATAAGTACTACGTGATAAATTTTGTTGACGCGATTTATACATAATTGGGTCTTGTGAAAAAAAAATAAACCAAAAACTTTTTCTTATAGATTTCAGGAATAGTACAAAAAAAAAATCTTGTTTTTTTATTTAGTGGAACAATCTGATTTTTACGGTATTTATGCATATTTCTGCGAAATGAAATGAGCTCATCTTTACCAAAGCACTTGCTTCAGTTTTTCAAAAGAAAATTTCCTAGTAAATAGTTGTTTATATATGTATTTGCAGAGTTGAATTGTGTTGTTAATTAGATATGTGTACAATAGCCGTATTTTTAATGAATAAATACAGAAAGGAACAAATGGCCCACTTAATTAGATTTACCTGTTTCCAAGCTGTTTTTAGGTATAAGTTACTACGTGATAAATTTTGTTGACGCGATTTATAACTAATTGGCTCTTGTATATAAAAAATAAACAAAAACTTTTTCTTATAGATTTCAGGAATAATACAAAAAAACATCTTGTTTTTTTTTTAATTAGTTGAACAATCGGATTTTTTCAGGTACTTATTCATATTCCTGCGAAATGAAGTGAGCTCAGCTTTAACAAAACACTTGCTTCAGTTTTTCAAAAGAAAATTTCCTAGTAAATAGTTGTTTATAAATGTATTCGCAGAGTTGATATGTGTACAATAGCCGTATTTTTAATGAATAAATACAGAAAGGAACAAATGATCCACTTAATTAGTCTTATCTGTTTCCAAACTGCTTTTAAGTATAAGTACTACGTGATAAATTTTGTTGATGCGATTTATACATAATTGGGTCTTGTGAATAAAAAATAAACAAAAACTTTTTTTTATACATTTCAGGAATAGTACAAAAAAACATCTTGTTTTTTTTAATTAGTTGAACAATCTGATTTTGTACGCTACTTATGCATATTTCTGCGAAATGAAATGAGCTCTTCTTTAACAAAACACTTGCTTCAGTTTTTCAAAAGAAAATTTCCTAGTAAATAGTTGTTTATATATGTATTCGCAGAGTTGAATTGAGTTGTTAATTAGATATGTGTACAATAGCCGTATTTTTAATGAATAAATACAGAAAGGAACAAATGGTCCACTTAGTTAGTTTTATCTGTTTCCAAACTATTTTTAAGTATAAGTACTACGTGATAAATTTTGTTGACGCGATTTATATATAATTGGGTCTTGTGAAAAAAAATGAACAAAAACTTTTTCTTATAGATTTCAGGAATAGTACAATAAAACATCTTGTTTTTTTAAATTAGTTGAACAATCTGATTTTTTACGGTATTTATGCATATTTCTGCGAAATGAAATGAGCTCATCTTTAACAAAACACTTGCTTCAGTTTTTCATAAGAAAATTTCCTAGTAAAAAGTTGTGTATATTTGTATTCGCAGAGTTGAATTGTGTTGTTAATTAGATATGTGTACAATAGCCGTATTTTTAATGAATAAATACAGAAAGGAACAAATGGTCAACTTAATTAGTTTTATCTGTTTCCAAACTGCTTTTAAGTATAAGTACTACGTGATAAATTTTGCTGACGCGATTTATGCATAATTGGGTCTTGTTAATAAAAAATAAACAAAAACTTTTTCATATAGATTTCAGGAATAGTACAAAAAAAAAATCTTGTTTTTTTTAGTTAGTTGAACAATCTGATTTTTACGGTACTTATGCATATTTCTGCGAAATGAAATGAGCTCATCTTTAACAAAACACTTGCATCAGTTTTTCAAAACAAAATTTCCTAGTAAATAGTTGTTTATATATGTATTCGCAGAGTTGAATTGTGTTGTTAATTAGATATGTGTACAATAGCCGTATTTTTATTGAATAAATACAGAAAGGAACAAGATTTATCTGTTTCCAAGCTGTTTTTAGGTATAAGTTACTACGTGATAAATTTTGTTGACGCGATTTATACCTAATTGGCTCTTGTATATAAAAAATAAACAAAAACTTTTTCTTATAGATTTCAGGAATAGTACAAAAAAACATCTTGTTATTTTTAATTAGTTGAACAATCGGAATTTTTCAGGTACTTATTCATATTCCTGCGAAATGAAATGAGCTCATCTTTAACAAAATACTTGCATCAGTTTTTTATAAGAAAATTTTCTAGTAAATAGTTGTTTATATATGTATTCGCAGAGTTGAATTGTGTTGTTAATTATATATGTGTACAATAGCCGTATTTTTAATGAATAAATACAGAAAGGAAAAATGGCCCACTTAATTAGAATTATCTGTTTCCAAGCTGTTTTTAAGTATAAGCACTACGTGATAAATTTTGTTGACGCGATTTAGACATAATTGGGTCTTGTGAATAAAAAATAAACAAAAACTTTTTCTTATAGATTTCACGAATAGAACAAAAAAACATCTTGTTTTTTAAATTAGTTGAACAATCTGTTTTGTTTACGGCACTTATGCATATTTCTGCGAAATGAAATGAGCTCATCTTTAACAAAACACTTGCTTCAGTTTTTCAAAAGAAAATTTCCTAGTAAATAGTTGTTTATATATGTATTCGCAGAGTTGAATTGTGTTGTTAATTATATATGTGTACAATAGCCGTATTTTTAATGAATAAATACAGAAAGGAACAAATGGCCCACTTAATTAGAATTATCTGTTTCCAAGCTGTTTTTAAGTATAAGCACTACGTGATAAATTTTGTTGACGCGATTTAGACATAATTGGGTCTTGTGAATAAAAAATAAACAAAAACTTTTTCTTATAGATTTCACGAATAGTACAAAAAAACATCTTGTTTTTTAAATTAGTTGAACAATCTGTTTTTTTACGGCACTTATGCATATTTCTGCGAAATGAAATGAGCTCATCTTTAACAAAACACTTGCTTCAGTTTTTCAAAAGAAAATTTCCTAGTAAATAGTTGTTTATAAATGTATTCGCAGAGTTGATATGTGTACAATAGCCGTATTTTTAATGAATAAATACAGAAAGGAACAAATGATCCACTTAATTAGTCTTATCTGTTTCCAAACTGCTTTTAAGTATAAGTACTACGTGATAAATTTTGTTGACGCGATTTATACATAATTGGGTCTTGTGAATAAAAAATAAACAAAACTGTTTCTTATAGATTTCAGGAATAGTACAAAAAAACATCTTGTTTTTTAAATTAGTTGAACAATCTGTTTTTTTACGGCACTTATGCATATTTCTGCGAAATGAAATGAGCTCATCTTTAACAAAACACTTGCTTCAGTTTTTCAAAAGAAAATTTCCTAGTAAATAGTTGTTTATATATGTATTCGCAGAGTTGAATTGTGTTGTTAAATGATATGTGTACAATAGCCGTATTTTTAATGAATAAATACAGAAAGGAACAAATGGTCCACTTAATTAGTTTTATCTGTTTCCAAACTGCTTTTAAGTATAAGTACTACGTGAAAAATTTTGTTGACGCGATTTATATATAATTGGGTCTTGTGAATAAAAAATAAACAAAAACTTTTTCTTATAGGTTTCAGGAATAGTACAAACAACATCTTGTTTTTTTAAGTTAGTTGAACAATCTTTTGTTTTACGGTACTTATGCATATTTCTGCGAAATGAAATGAGCTCATCTTTAACAAAACACTTGCTTCAGTTTTTCAAAAGAAAATTTTCTAGTAAATAGTTGTTTATATATGTATTCGCAGAGTTGAATTGTGTTGTTAATTAGATATGTGTACAATAGCCGTATTTTTAATGAATAAATACAGAAAGGAACAAATGGTCCACTTGATTAGTTTTATCTGTTTCCAAACTGCTTTTAAGTATAAGTACTACGTGATAAATTTTGTTGACGCGATTTATACATAATTGGGTCTTGTGAATAAAAAATAAACAAAAACTTTTTCTTATAGATTTCAGGAATAGTACAAAAAAACATCTTGTTTTTTTAAGTTAGTTGAACAATCTTTTTTTTTTACGGTATTTATGCATATTTCTGCGAAATGAAATGAGCTCATCTTTAACAAAACACTTGCTTCAGTTTTTCAAAAGAAAATTTCCTAGTAAATAGTTGTTTATATTTGTATTCGCAGAGTTGAATTATGTTGTTGTTAATTAGATATGTGTACAATAGCCGTATTTTTAATGAATAAATACAGAAAGGAACAAATGGTCCACTTAATTAGTTGTATCTGTTTCCAAAATGCTTTTAAGTATAAGTAATACGTGATAAATTTTGTGGACGCGATTTGTACCTAAATGAGTCTTGTGAAAAAAAATAAGCAAAGACTTTTTCTTATAGATTGCAGCAATAGTACAAAAAAACTTCGTGTTTTTTTAAACCAGTTGAACACTCTTTTTTTTGCAGTACTTATGCATATTTCTGCGAAATGAAATGAGCTCATCTTTAACAAAACACTTGCTTCAGTTTTTCATAAGAAAATTTCCTAGTAAAAAGTTGTTTATATATGTATTCGCAGAGTTGAATTGTGTTGTTAATTAGATATGTGTACAATAGCCGTATTTTTAATGAATAAATACAGAAAGGAACAAATGGTCCACTTAATTAGTTTTATCTGTTTACAAACTGCTTTTAAGTATAAGTACTACGTGATAAATTTTGTTGACGCGATTTATACATAATTGGGTCTTGTGAATAAAAAATAAACAAAAACTTTTTCTTATAGATTTCAGGAATAGTACAAAAAAAAAATCTTGTTTTTTTAATTAGTTGAACAATCTGATTTTTTACGGTACTTATGCATATTCCTGCGAAATGAAGTGAGCTCAGCTTTAACAAAACACTTGCTTCAGGTTGTCAAAAGAAAATTTCCTAGTAAATAGTTGTTTATATATGTATTCGCAGAGTTGAATAGTGTTATTAAGTAGATATGTGTACAATAGCCGTATTTTTAATGAATAAATACAGAAAGGAACAAATGGTCCACTTAATTAGTTTTATCTGTTTCCAAACTGCTTTTAAGTATAAGTACTACGTGATAAATGTTGTTGACGCGATTTATACATAATTGGATGTTGTGAATAAAAAATAAACAAAAACTTTTTCTTATAGATTTCTGGAATAGTACAAAAAAAATCTTGTTTTTTTAAATTAGTTGAACAATCTGTTTTTTTACGGTACTTGTGCATATTTCTGCGAAATGAAATGAGCTTATCTTTAAAAAAACACTTGCTTCAGTTTTTCAAAAGCAAATTTCCTAGTAAATAGATGTTTATATATGTATTCGCAGAGTTGAATTGTGTTGTTAATTAGATATGTGTACAATATCTGTATTTTTTATGAATAAATACAGAAAGGAACAAACGGTCCACTTAGTTAGTTTTATCTGTTTCCAAACTGTTTTAAGTATAAGTACTACGTGATAAATTTTGTTGACGCGATTTATACATGATTGGGTCTTGTGAATAAAAAATAAACAAAAACTTTTTCTTATAGATTTCAGGAATAGTACAAAAAAAACATCTTGTTTTTAAATTAGTTTAACAATCTGTTTTTTACGGTACTTGTGCATATTTATGCGAAATGAAATGAGCTCATCTTTAACAAAACACTTGCTTCAGCTTTTCAAAAGGAAATTTCCTAGTAAATAGTTGTTTATATATGTATTCGCAGATTTGAATTGTGTTGTTAATTAGATATGTGTACAATAGCCGTATTTTTAATGAATAAATACAGAAAGGAACAAATGGTCCACTTAATTAGTATTATCTGTGTCCAAACTGCTTTTAAGTATAAGTACTACGTGATAAATTTTGTTGACGCGATTTATACATAATTGGGTCTTGTGAATAAAAAATAAACAAAAACTTTTACTTATAGATTTCAGGAATAGTACAAAAAAACCTCTTGTTTTTTTAAACTAGTTGAACAATCTGATTTTTTACGGTACTTATGCATATTTCTGCGAAATGAAATGAGCTCATCTTTAACAAAACACTTGCTTCAGTTTTTCATAAGAAAATTTCCTAGGAAATAGTTGTTTATATATGTATTCACAGAGTTGAATTGTGTCGTTAATTAGATAAGTGTACAATAGCCGTATTTTTAATGAATAAATACAGAAAGGAACAAATGGTCCACTTAATTAGTTTTATCTGTTTCCAAACTGCTTTTAAGTATAAGTATTACGTGATAAATTTTGTTGACGCGATTTATACATAATTGGGTCTTGTGAATAAAAAATAAACAAAAATTTTTCTTATAGATTTCAGGAATAGTACAAAAAAAAATCTTGTTTTTTTAATTAGTTGAACAATCTGATTTTTTACGGTACTTATGCATATTCCTGCGAAATGAAGTGAGCTCAGCTTTAACGAAACAATTGCTTCAGGTTTTCAAAAGAAAATTGTTGTTTATATATATATTCGCAGAGTTGAATAGTGTTATTAAGTAGATATGTGTACAATAGCCGTATTTTAATGAATAAATACAGAAAGGAAAAAATTGCCCACTTAATTAGTTTTATCTGTTTCCAAACTGCTTTTAAATATAAGTACTACGTGATAAATTTTGTTGACGCGATTTATACATAATTGGGTCTTGTGAATAAAAAATAAACAAAAACTTTTTCTTATAGATTTCAGGAATAGTACAAAAAAACATCTTGTTTTTTTAAATTAGTTGAACAATCTTTTTTTTTACGGTACTTATGCATATTTCTGCGAAATGAAATGAGCTCATCTTTAACAAAACACTTGCTTCAGTTTTTCATAAGAAAATTTCCTAGTAAATAGTTGTTTATATATGTATTCGCAGAGTTGATTTGTGTTGTTAATTAGATATGTGTACAATAGCCGTATTTTTAATGAATAAATACAGAAAGGAACAAATGGTCCACTTAATTAGTTTTATCTGTTTCCAAACTGCTTTTAAGTATAAGTACTACGTGATAAATTTTGTTGACGCGATTTATACATAATTGGGTCTTGTGAATAAAAAATAAACAAAAACTTTTTCTTATAGATTTCAGGAATAGTACAAAAAAACATCTTGTTTTTTTAAGTTAGTTGAACAATCTTTTTTTTACGGTACTTATGCATATTTCTGCGAAATGAAATGAGCTCATCTTTAACAAAATACTTGCTTCAGTTTTTCAAAAGAAAATTTCCTAGTAAATAGTATTTTATATATATATTCGCAGAGTTGAATTGTGTTGTTAATTACATATGTGTACAATAGCCGTATTTTTAATGAATAAATACCGAAAGGAACAAATGGCCCACTTAATTAGATTTATCTGTTTCCAAGCTGTTTTTAGGTATAAGTTACTACGTGATAAATTTTGTTGACGCGATTTATACCTAATTGGCTCTTGTATATAAAAAATAAACAAAAACTTTTTCTTATAGATTTCAGGAATAGTACAAAAAAACATCTTGTTTTTTTAATTAGTTGAGCAATCGGATTTTTTCAGGTACTTATGCATATTTCTGCGAAATGAAATGAGGTCATCTTTAACGAAACCCTTGCTTCAGTTTTTTAAAAGAAAATTTCCTAGTAAATAGTTGTTTATATATGTATTCGCAGAGTTGAATTGTGTTGTTAATTAGATATGTGTACAATAGCCGTAATTTTAATGAATGAATACAGAAAGGAACAAATGGTCCACTTAATTAGTTTTATCTCTTTCCAAACTGCTTTTAAGTATAAGTACTACGTGATAAATTTTGTTGACGCGATTTATACATAATTGGGTCTTGTGAATAAAAAATATACAAGAACTTTTTCTTATAGATTTCAGGAATAGTACAAAAAAACATCTTGTTTTTTTTTAATTAGTTGAACAATCTGACTTTTTACGGTACTTATGCATATTTCTGCGAAATGAAATGAGCTCATCTTTAACAAAACACTTGCTTCAGTTTTTCAAAAGAAAATTTCCTAGTAAATAGTTGTTTATATATGTATTCGCAGAGTTGAATAGTGTTATTAATTAGATATGTGTACAATATCCGTATTTTTTATGAATAAATACAGAAAGGAACAAATGGTCCACTTAATTAGTTTTATCTGTTTCCAAACTGCTTTTAAGTATAGTACTTATGTGATAAATTTTGTTGACGCGATTTATACCTAAATGAGTCTTGTGAAAAAAAAATAAGCAAAGACTTTTTCTTATATATTTCAGGAATAGTACAAAAAACATCTTGTTTTTTTTAATTAGTTGAACAATCTGATTTTGTACGGTACTTATGCATATTTTTGCGAAATGAAATGAGCTCATCTTTAACAAAACACTTGCTTCAGTTTTTCAAAAGAAAATTTCCTAGTAAATAGTTGTTTATATATGTAATCACAGAGTTGAATTGTGTTGTTAATTAGATATGTGTACAATAGCCGTATTTTTAATGAATAAATACAGAAAGGAACAAATGGTCCACTTAATTAGTTTTAGCTCTTTCCAAAATGCTTTTAAGTATAAGTACTACGTGATAAATTTTGTGGACGCGATTTATACCTAAATGAGTCTTGTGAAAAAAAATAAGCAAAGACTTTTTCTTATAGATTTCAGCAATAGTACAAAAAAACATTGTGTTTTTTTTTAATTAAGTAGTTGAACAAACAGATTTTTTAAGGTACTTATGCATATTTCTGCGGAATGAAATAAGCTCAGCTTTAACAAAAAACTTGCTTCAATTTTTCAAAAGCAAATTTACTAGTAAATAGTTGTTTATATATGTATTCGCAGAGTTGAATTGTGTTGTTAATTAGATATGTGTACAATAGCCGTATTTTTAATGAATAAATACAGAAAGGAACAAATGGTCCACTTAATTAGTTTTATCTCTTTCCAAACTGCTTTTAAGTATAAGTACTACGTAATAAATTTTGTTGACGCGATTTATACATAATTGGGTCTTGTGTATAAAAAATAAACAAAAACTTTTTCATATAGATTTCAGGAATAGTACAAAAAACATCTTGTTTTTTTTAATTAGTTGAACAATCTGATTTTGTATGGTACTTGTGCATATTTCTGCGAAATGAAATGAGCTCATCTTTAACAAAACACTTGCTTCAGTTTTTCAAAAGAAAATTTCCTAGTAAATATTTGTTTATATATGTATTCGCAGAGTTGAATTGAGTTGTTAATTAGATATGTGTACAATAGCCGTATTTTTAATGAATAAATACAGATAGGAACAAATGGTCCACTTAATTAGTTTTATCTGTTTCCAAACTACTTTTAAGTATAAGTACTACGTGATAAATTTTGTTGCCGCGATTTATACATAATTGGGTCTTGTGAAAAAAAGAAACAAAAACTTTTTCTTATAGATTTCAGGAATAGTACAAAAAAAAAATTTGTTTTTTTATTTAGTTGAACAATCTGATTTTTACGGTATTTATGCATATTTCTGCGAAATGAAATGAGCTCATCTTTAACAGAACACTTGCTTCAGTTTTTCAAAAGAAAATTTCCTAGTAAATAGTTGTTTATATATGTATTCGCAGAGTTGAATTGTGTTGTTAATTAGATATGTGTACAATAGCCGTATTTTTAATGAATAAATACAGAAAGGAACAAATGGTCCACTTAATTAGTCTTATCTGTTTCCAAACTGCTTTTAAGTATAAGTACTACGTGATAAATTTTGTTGATGCGATTTATACATAATTGGGTCTTGTGAATAAAAAATAAACAAAAACTTTTTCTTATAGATTTCAGGAATAATACAAAAAAACATCTTGTTTTTTTTTAATTAGTTGAACAATCGGATTTTTTCAGGTACTTATTCATATTCCTGCGAAATAAAGTGAGCTCAGCTTTAACAAAACACTTGCTTCAGTTTTTCAAAAGAAAATTTCCTAGTAAATAGTTGTTTATAAATGTATTCGCAGAGTTGATATGTGTACAATAGCCGTATTTTTAATGAATAAATACAGAAAGGAACAAATGGCCCACTTAATTAGATTTACCTGTTTCCAAGCTGTTTTTAGGTATAAGTTACTACGTGATAAATTTTGTTGACGCGATTTATAACTAATTGGCTCTTGTATATAAAAATAAACAAAAACTTTTTCTTATAGGTTTCAGGAATAATACAAAAAAACATCTTGTTTTTTTTTAATTAGTTGAACAATCTGATTTTGTACGGTACTTATGCATATTTCTGCGAAATGAAATGAGCTCATCTTTAACAAAACACTTGCTTCAGTTTTTCAAAAGAAAATTTCCTAGTAAATAGTTGTTTATAAATGTATTCGCAGAGTTGATATGTGTACAATAGCCGTATTTTTATTGAATAAATACAGAAAGGAACAAATGGCCCACTTAATTAGATTTACCTGTTTCCAAGCTGTTTTTAGGTATAAGTTACTACGTGATAAATTTTGTTGACGCGATTTATAACTAATTGGCTCTTGTATATAAAAAATAAACAAAAACTTTTTCTTATAGATTTCAGGAATAATACAAAAAAACATCTTGTTTTTTTTTTAATTAGTTGAACAAACGGATTTTTTCAGGTACTTATTCATATTCCTGCGAAATGAAGTGAGCTCAGCTTTAACAAAACACTTGCTTCAGTTTTTCAAAAGAAAATTTCCTAGTAAATAGTTGTTTATAAATGTATTCGCAGAGTTGATATGTGTACAATAGCCGTATTTTTAATGAATAAATACAGAAAGGAACAAATGGCCCACTTAATTAGATTTACCTGTTTCCAAGCTGTTTTTAGGTATAAGTTACTACGTGATAAATTTTGTTGACGCGATTTATAACTAATTGGCTCTTGTATATAAAAAATAAACAAAAATTTTTCTTATAGATTTCAGGAATAATACAAAAAAACATCTTGTTTTTTTTTTAATTAGTTGAACAATCTGATTTTGTACGGTACTTATTCATATTTCTGCGAAATGAAATGAGCTCATCTTTAACAAAATACTTGCTTCAGTTTTTCAAAAGAAAATTTCCTAGTAAATAATTGTTTATATATGTATTCGCAGAGTTGTATTGAGTTGTTAATTACATATGTGTACAATAGCCGTATTTTTAATGAATAAATACAGAAAGGAACAAATGGTCCACTTAGTTAGTTTTATCTGTTTCCAAACTATTTTTAAGTATAAGTACTACGTGATAAATTTTGTTGACGCGATTTATACATAATTGGGTCTTGTGAAAAAAAATAAACAAAAACTTTTTCTTATAGATTTCAGGAATAGTACAATAAAACATCTTGTTTTTTTAATTTGTTGAACAATCTGATTTTTTACGGTACTTATGCATATTTCTGCGAAATGAAATTAGCTCATCTTTAACAAAACACTTGCTTCAGTTTTTCATAAGAAAATTTCCTAGTAAATAGTTGTTTATATATGTATTCGCAGAGTTGAATTGTGTTGTTAATTAGATATGTGTACAATAGCCGTATTTTTAATGAATAAATACAGAAAGGAACAAATGGTCCACTTAATTAGTTTTATCTGTTTCCAAACTGTTTTAAGTATAAGTACTACGTGATAAATTTTACTGACGCGATTTATACATAATTGGGTCTTGTGAATAAAAAATAAACAAAAACTTTTTCTTATAGATTACAGGAATAGTACAAAAAAAAAATCTTGTTTTTTTTAATTAGTTGAACAATCTGATTTTTACGGTATTTATGCATATTTCTGCGAAATAAAATGAGCTCATCTTTATCAAAACACTTGCTTCAGTTTTTCAAAAGAAAATTTCCTAGTAAATAGTTGTTTATATATGTATTCGCAGAGTTGAATTGTGTTGTTAATTAGATATGTGTACAATAGCCGTATTTTTAATGAATAAATACAGAAAGGAACAAATGGTCCACTTAATTAGTTTTATCTGTTTCCAAACTGCTTTTAAGTATAAGTACTACGTGATAAATTTTGTTGACGCGATTTATACATAATTGGGTCTTGTGAATAAAAAATAAACAAAAACTTTTTCTTATAGATTTCAGGAATAGTACAAAAAAAATCTTGTTTTTTTTAATTAGTTGAACAATCTGATTTTTACGGTCTTTATGCATATTTCTGCGAAATGAAATGAGCTCATCTTTAACAAAATACTTGCTTCAGTTTTTCAATAGAAAATTTCCTAGTAAATAGTTGTTTATATATGTATTCGCAGAGTTGAATTGTGTTGTTAATTAGATATGGTCAACTTAATTAGTTTTATCTGTTTCCAAACTGCTTTAAAGTATAAGTACTACGTGATAAATTTTGCTGACGAGATTTATACATAATTGGGTCTTGTTAATAAAAAATAAACAAAAACTTTTTCATATAGATTTCAGGAATAGTACAAAAAAAAAATCTTGTTTTTTTTAATTAGTTGAACAATCTGATTTTTACGGTACTTATGCATTTTTCTGCGAAATGAAATGAGCTCATCTTTAACAAAACACTTGCATCAGTTTTTCAAACAAAATTTCCTAGTAAATAGTTGTTTATATATGTATTCGCAGAGTTGAATTGTGTTGTTAATTAGATATGTGTACAATAGCCGTCTTTTTAATGAATAAATACAGAAAGGAACAAATGGCCCACTTAATTAGATTTATCTGTTTCCAAGCTGTTTTTAGGTATAAGTTACTACGTGATAAATTTTGTTGACGCGATTTAGACATAATTGGGTCTTGTGAATAAAAAATAAACAAAAACTTTTTCTTATAGATTTCACGAATAGTACAAAAAAACATCTTGTTTTTTAAATTAGTTGAACAATCTGATTTTGTACGGTACTTATGCATATTTCTGCGAAATGAAATGAGCTCATCTTTAACAAAACACTTGCTTCAGTTTTTCAAAAGAAAATTTCCTAGTAAATAGTTGTTTATATATGTATTCGCAGAGTTGAATTGTGTTGTTAATTAGATATGTGTACAATAGCCGTATTTTTAATGGATAAATACAGAAGGGAACAAATGGTCCACTTAATTAGTTTTATCTGTTTCCAAACTGCTTTTAAGTATAAGTACTACGTGATAAATTTTGTTGACGCGATTTATACATAATTGGGTCTTGTGAATAAAAAATAAACAAAACTGTTTCTTATAGATTTCAGGAATAGTACAAAAAAACATCTTGTTTTTTAAATTAGTTGAACAATCTGTTTTTTACGGCACTTATGCATATTTCTGCGAAATGAAATGAGCTCATCTTTAACAAAACACTTGCTTCAGTTTTTCAAAAGAAAATTTCCTAGTAAATAGTTATTTATATATGTATTCGCAGAGTTGAATTGTGTTGTTAAATGATATGCGTACAATAGCCGTATTTTTAATAAATAAATACAGAAAGGAACAAATGGTTCACTTAATTAGTTTTATCTGTTTCCAAACTGTTTTTAAGTATAAGTACTACGTGATAAATTTTGTTGACGCGATTTGTACATAATTGGGTCTTGTGAATAAAAAATAAACAAAAACTTTTTCTTATAGATTTCAGGAATAGTACAAAAAAACATCTTTTTTTTTTAAATTAGTTGAACAATCTGATTTTGTACGGTACCTATGCATATTTCTGCGAAATAAAATGAGCTCATCTTTAACAAAACACTTGCTTCAGTTTTTCAAAAGAAAATTTTCTAGTAAATAGTTGTTTATATATGTATTCGCAGAGTTGAATTGTGTTGTTAATTAGATATGTGTACAATAGCCGTATTTTTAATGAATAAATACAGAAAGGAACAAATGGTCCACTTAATTAGTTTTATCTGTTTCCAAACTGCTTTTAAGTATAAGTACTACGTGATAAATTTTGTTGACGCGATTTATACATAATTGGGTCTTGTGAGTAAAAAATAAACAAAAACTTTTTCTTATAGATTTCAGGAATAGTACAAAAAAACATCTTGTTTTTTTAAGTTAGTTGAACAATCTTTTTTTTACGGTACTTATGCATATTTCTGCGAAATGAAATGAGCTCATCTTTAACAAAACACTTGCTTCAGTTTTTCAAAAGAAAATTTCCTAGCAAATAGTTGTTTATATATGTATTCGCAGAGTTGAATTGTGTTGTTAATTAGATATGTGTACAATAGCCGTATTTTTAATGAATAAATACAGAAAGGAACAAATGGTCCACTTAATTAGTTTTATCTGTTTCCAAAATGCTTTTAAGTATAAGTAATACGTGATAAATTTTGTGGACGCGATTTGTACCTAAATGAGTATTGTGAAAAAAAATAAGCAAAGACTTTTTCTTATAGATTTCAGCAATAGTACAAAAAAAAAATCTTGTTTTTTTAATTAGTTGAACAATCTGATTTTTTACGGTACTTATGCATATTCCTGCGAAATGAAGTGAGCTCAGCTTTAACAAAACACTTGCTTCAGGTTGTCAAAAGAAAATTTCCTAGTAAATAGTTGTTTATATATATATTCGCAGAGTTGAATAGTGTTATTAAGTAGATATGTGTACAATAGCCGTATTTTTAATGAATAAATACAGAAAGGAACAAATGGTCCACTTAATTAGTTTTATCTGTTTCCAAACTGCTTTTACGTATAAGTACTACGTGATAAATTTTGTTGACGCTATTTATACATACTTGGGTGTTGTGAATAAAAAATAAACAAAAACTTTTTCTTATAGATTTCAGGAATAGTCCAAAAAAAACATCTTGTTTTTTTTAATTAGTTGAACAATCTGTTTTTTTACGGTACTTGTGCATATTTCTGCGAAATGAAATGAGCTCATCTTTAACAAAAGACTTGCTTCAGTTTTTCAAAAGCAAATTTCCTAGTAAACAGTTGTTTATATATGTATTCGCAGAGTTGAATTGTGTTGTTAATTAGATATGTGTACAATATCTGTATTTTTGATGAATAAATACAGAAAGGAACAAATGGTCCACTTAATTAGTTTTATCTGTTTCCAAACTGCTTTTAAGTATAAGTACTACGTGATAAATTTTGTTGACGAGATTAATACATAATTGGGTCTTGTGAATAAAAAATAAACAAAAACTTTTTCTTATAGATTTCAGGAATGGTACAAAAAAAATCTTGTTTTTTTTTAATTAGTTGAACAATCTGATTTTTACGGTCTTTATGCATATTTCTGCGAAACGAAATGAGCTCATCTTTAACAAAACACTTGCTTCAGTTTTTCAAAAGAAAATTTCCTAGTAAATAGTTGTTTATATATGTATTCGCAGAGTGGAATTGTGTTGTTAATTAGATATGTGTACAATAGCCGTATTTTTAATGAATAAATACAGAAAGGAACAAATGGTCAACTTAATTAGTTTTATCTGTTTCCAAACTGCTTTTAAGTATAAGTACTACGTGATAAATTTTGCTGACGCGATTTATACATAATTGGGTTTTGTTAATAAAAAATAAACAAAAACTTTTTCATATAGATTTCAGGAATAGTACAAAAAAACATCTTGTTTTTTTAAACTAGTTGAACAATCTGATTTTTTACGGTACTTATGCATATTTCTGCGAAATGAAATGAGCTCATCTTTAACAAAACACTTGCTTCAGTTTTTCATAAGAAAAATTCCTAGGAAATAGTTGTTTATATATGTATTCACAGAGTTGAATTGTGTCGTTAATTAGATATGTGTACAATAGCCGTATTTTTAATGAATAAATACAGAAAGGAACAAATGGTCCACTTAATTAGTTTTATCTGTTTCCAAACTGTTTTAAGTATAAGTACTACGTGATAAATTTTGTTGACCCGATTTATACATAATTGGGTCTTGTGAATAAAAAATAAACAAAAATTTTTCTTATAGATTTCATGAATAGTACAAAAAAAAATCTTGTTTTTTTAATTAGTTGAACAATCTGATTTTTTACGGTACTTATGCATATTCCTGCGAAATGAAGTGAGCTCAGCTTTAACAAAACACTTGCTTCAGGTTGTCAAAAGAAAATTTCCTAGTAAATAGTTGTTTATATATATATTCGCAGAGTTGAATAGTGTTATTAAGTAGATATGTGTACAATAGCCGTATTTTAATGAATAAATACAGGAAGGAACAAATTGTCCACTTAATTAGTTTTATCTGTTTCCAAACTGCTTTTAAATATAAGTACTACGTGATAAATTTTGTTGACGCGATTTATACATAATTGGGTCTTGTGAATAAAAAATAAACAAAAACTTTTTCTTATAGATTTCAGGAATAGTACAAAAAAAAAATATTTTTTTTTTTAATTAGTTGAACAATCTGATTTTTTACGGTACTTATGCATATTCCTGCGAAATGAAGTGAGCTCAGCTTTAACAAAACACTTGCTTCAGGTTGTCAAAAGAAAATTTCCTAGTAAATAGTTGTTTATATATGTATTCGCAGAGTTGAATAGTGTTATTAAGTAGATATGTGTACAATAGCCGTATTTTTAATGAATAAATACAGAAAGGAACAAATGGTCCACTTAATTAGTTTTATCTGTTTGCAAACTGCTTTTAAGTATAAGTACTACGTGACAAATTTTGTTGACGCGATTTATACATAATTGGGTGTTGTGAATCAAAAATAAACAAAAACTTTTTCTTATAGATTTCAGGAATAGTACAAAAAAACATCTTGTTTTTTTAAATTAGTTGAACAATCTTTTTTTTACGGTACTTATGCATATTTCTGCGAAATTAAATGAGCTCATCTTTAACAAAACACTTGCTTCAGTTTTTCATAAGACAATTTCTTAGTAAATAGTTGTTTATATATGTATTCGCAGAGTTGATTTGTGTTGTTAATTAGATATGTGTACAATAGCCGTATTTTTAATGAATAAATACAGAAAGGAACAAATGGTCCACTAAATTACTTTTATCTGTTTCCAAACTGCTTTTAAGTATAAGTACTACGTGACAAATTTTGTTGACGCGATTTATACATAATTGGGTCTTGTGAATAAAAAATAAACAAAAACTTTTTCTTATAGATTTCAGGAATAGTACAAAAAAACATCTTGTTTTTTTAAGTTAGTTGAACAATCTTTTTTTTACGGTACTTATGCATATTTCTGCGAAATGAAATGAGCTCATCTTTAACAAAACACTTGCTTCAGTTTTTCAAAAGAAAATTTTCTAGTAAATAGTTGTTTATATATGTATTCGCAGAGTTGAATTGTGTTGTTAATTAGATATGTGTACAATAACCGTATTTTTAATGAATAAATACAGAAAGGAACAAATGGTCCACTTAATTAGTTTTATCTGTTTCCAAAATGCTTTTAAGTATAAGTAATACGTGATAAATTTTGTGGACGCGATTTGTACCTAAATGAGTCTTGTGAAAAAAAATAAGCAAAGACTTTTTCTTATAGATTTCAGCAATAGTACAAAAAAACTTCGTGTGTTTTTAAACCAGTTGAACACTCTTTTTTTTGCAGTACTTATGCATATTTCTGCGAAATGAAATGAGCTCATCTTTAACAAAACACTTGCTTCAGTTTTTCATAAGAAAATTTCCTAGTAAATAGTTGTTTATATATGTATTCGCAGAGTTGAATTGTGTTGTTAATTAGATATGTGTACAATAGCCATATTTTTAATGAATAAATACAGAAAGGAACAAATGGTCCACTTAATTAGTTTTATCTGTTTACAAACTGCTTTTAAGTATAAGTACTACGTGATAAATTTTGTTGACGCGATTTATACATACTTGGGTCTTGTGAATAAAAATAAACAAAAACTTTTTCTTATAGATTTCAGGAATAGTATAAAAAAAAAAATCTTTTTTTTTTAATTAGTTGAACAATCTGATTTTTTACGGTACTTATGCATATTCCTGCGAAATGAAGTGAGCTCAGCTTTAACAAAACACTTGCTTCAGGTTGTCAAAAGAAAATTTCCTAGTAAATAGTTGTTTATATATATATTCGCAGAGTTGAGTAGTGTTATTAAGTAGATATGTGTACAATAGCCGTATTTTTAATGAATAAATACAGAAAGGAAAAAATGGTCCACTTAATTAGTTTTATCTGTTTCCAAACTGCTTTTAAGTATAAGTACTACGTGATAAATTTTGTTGACGCGATTTATACATACTTGGGTGTTGTGAATAAAAAATAAACAAAAACTTTTTCTTATAGATTTCAGGAATAGTACAAAAAAACATCTTGTTTTTTTAAATTAGTTGAACAGTCTGTTTTTATACGGTACTTGTGCATATTTCTGAGAAATGAAATGAGCTCATCTTTAACAAAACACTTGCTTCAGTTTTTCAAAAGCAAATTTCCTAGTAAACAGTTGTTTATATATGTATTCGCAGAGTTGAATTGTGTTGTTAATTAGATATGTGTACAATATCTGTATTTTTGATGAATAAATACAGAAAGGAACAAATGGTCCACTTAATTAGTTTTATCTGTATAATTGGGTCTTGTGAATAAAAAATAAACAAAAACTTTTTCTTATAGATTTCAGGAATAGTACAAAAAAACATCTTGGTTTTTTAAATTAGTTGAACAATCTTTTTTTTACGGTACTTATGCATATTTCTGCGAAATGAAATAAGCTCATCTTTAACAAAACACTTGCTTTAGTTTTTCGTAAGAAAATTTCCTAGTAAATAGTTTTTATATGTGTATTCGTAGAGTTGAATTTTGTTGTTAATTAGATATGTGTACAATAGCCGTATTTTTAATGAATAAATACAGAAAGGAACAAAAGGTCCACTTAATTAGTTTTATCTGTTTCCAAACTGCTTTTAAGTATAAGTACTACGTGATAAATTTTTTTGACGCGATTTATACATAATTGGGTCTTGTGAATAAAAAATAAACAAAATAGTACAAAAAAACATCTTTTTTTTTAAATTAGTTGAACAATCTTTTTTTTTTACGGTACTTATGCATATTTCTGCGAAACGAAATGAGCTCATCTTTAACAAAACACTTGCTTCAGTTTTTCATAAGAAAATTTCCTAGTAAATAGTTATTTATATATGTATTCGCAGAGTTGAATTGTGTTGTTAATTAGATATGTGTACAATATCTGTATTTTTGATGAATAAATACAGAAAGGAACAAATGGTCCACTTAATTAGTTTTATCTGTTTCCAAACTGCTTTTAAGTATAAGTACTACGTGATAAATTTTGTTGACGAGATTTATACATAATTGGGTCTTGTGAATAAAAAATAAACAAAAACTTTTTCTTATAGATTTCAGGAATAGTACAAAAAAAAATCTTTTTTTTTAATTAGTTGAACAATCTGATTTTTTACGGTACTTATGCATATTCCTGCGAAATGAAGTGAGCTCAGCTTTAACAAAACACTTGCTTCAGGTTGTCAAAAGAAAATTTCCTAGTAAATAGTTGTTTATATATATATTCGCAGAGTTGAATAGTGTTATTAAGTAGATATGTGTACAATAGCCGTATTTTTAATGAATAAATACAGAAAGGAACAAATGGTCCACTTAATTAGTTTTATCTGTTTCCAAACTGCCTTTAAGTATAAGTACTACGTGATAAATTTTGTTGACGCTATTTATACATACTTGGGTGTTGTGAATAAAAAATAAACAAAAACTTTTTCTTATAGATTTCAGGAATAGTCCAAAAAAAACATCTTGTTTTTTTTAATTAGTTGAACAATCTGTTTTTTTACGGTACTTGTGCATATTTCTGCGAAATGAAATGAGCTCATCTTTAACAAAACACTTGCTTCAGTTTTTCAAAAGCAAATTTCCTAGTAAACAGTAGTTTATATATGTATTCGCAGAGTTGAATTGTGTTGTTAATTAGATATGTGTACAATATCTGTATTTTTGATGAATAAATACAGAAAGGAACAAATGGTCCACTTAATTAGTTTTATCTGTATAATTGGGTCTTGTGAATAAAAATAAACAAAAACTTTTTCTTATAGATTTCAGGAATAGTACAAAAAAAAATCTTTTTTTTAATTAGTTGAACAATCTGATTTTTTACGGTACTTATGCATATTCCTGCGAAATGAAGTGAGCTCAGCTTTAACAAAACACTTGCTTCAGGTTGTCAAAAGAAAATTTCCTAGTAAATAGTTGTTTATATATATATTCGCAGAGTTGAATAGTGTTATTAAGTAGATATGTGTACAATAGCCGTATTTTTAATGAATAAATACAGAAAGGAACAAATGGTCCACTTAATTAGTTTTATCTGTTTCCAAACTGCCTTTAAGTATAAGTACTACGTGATAAATTTTGTTGACGCTATTTATACATACTTGGGTGTTGTGAATAAAAAATAAACAAAAACTTTTTCTTATAGATTTCAGGAATAGTCCAAAAAAAACATCTTGTTTTTTTTAATTAGTTGAACAATCTGTTTTTTTACGGTACTTGTGCATATTTCTGCGAAATGAAATGAGCTCATCTTTAACAAAACACTTGCTTCAGTTTTTCAAAAGCAAATTTCCTAGTAAACAGTAGTTTATATATGTATTCGCAGAGTTGAATTGTGTTGTTAATTAGATATGTGTACAATATCTGTATTTTTGATGAATAAATACAGAAAGGAACAAATGGTCCACTTAATTAGTTTTATCTGTTTCCAAACTGCTTTTAAGTATAAGTACTACGTGATAAATTTTGTTGACGAGATTTATACATAATTGGGTCTTGTGAATAAAAAATAAACAAAAACTTTTTCTTATAGATTTCAGGAATAGTACAAAAAAAATCTTGTTTTTTTTTAATTAGTTGAACAATCTGATTTTTACGGTCTTTATGCATATTTCTGCGAAACGAAATGAGCTCATCTTTAACAAAACACTTGCTTCAGTTTTTCAAAAGAAAATTTCCTAGTAAATAGTTGTTTATATATGTATTCGCAGAGTTGAATTGTGTTGTTAATTAGATATGTGTACAATAGCCGTATTTTTAATGAATAAATACAGAAAGGAACAAATGGTCAACTTAATTAGTTTTATCTGTTTCCAAACTGCTTTTAAGTATAAGTACTACGTGATAAATTTTGCTGACGCGATTTATACATAATTGGGTTTTGTTAATAAAAAATAAACAAAAACTTTTTCATATAGATTTCAGGAATAGTACAAAAAAACATCTTGTTTTTTTAAACTAGTTGAACAATCTGATTTTTTACGGTACTTATGCATATTTCTGCGAAATGAAATGAGCTCATCTTTAACAAAACACTTGCTTCAGTTTTTCATAAGAAAAATTCCTAGGAAATAGTTGTTTATATATGTATTCACAGAGTTGAATTGTGTCGTTAATTAGATATGTGTACAATAGCCGTATTTTTAATGAATAAATACAGAAAGGAACAAATGGTCCACTTAATTAGTTTTATCTGTTTCCAAACTGTTTTAAGTATAAGTACTACGTGATAAATTTTGTTGACCCGATTTATACATAATTGGGTCTTGTGAATAAAAAATAAACAAAAATTTTTCTTATAGATTTCATGAATAGTACAAAAAAAAATCTTGTTTTTTTAATTAGTTGAACAATCTGATTTTTTACGGTACTTATGCATATTCCTGCGAAATGAAGTGAGCTCAGCTTTAACAAAACACTTGCTTCAGGTTGTCAAAAGAAAATTTCCTAGTAAATAGTTGTTTATATATATATTCGCAGAGTTGAATAGTGTTATTAAGTAGATATGTGTACAATAGCCGTATTTTAATGAATAAATACAGGAAGGAACAAATTGTCCACTTAATTAGTTTTATCTGTTTCCAAACTGCTTTTAAATATAAGTACTACGTGATAAATTTTGTTGACGCGATTTATACATAATTGGGTCTTGTGAATAAAAAATAAACAAAAACTTTTTCTTATAGATTTCAGGAATAGTACAAAAAAAAAATATTTTTTTTTTAATTAGTTGAACAATCTGATTTTTTACGGTACTTATGCATATTCCTGCGAAATGAAGTGAGCTCAGCTTTAACAAAACACTTCCTTCAGGTTGTCAAGAGAAAATTTCCTAGTAAATAGTTGTTTATATATGTATTCGCAGAGTTGAATAGTGTTATTAAGTAGATATGTGTACAATAGCCGTATTTTTAATGAATAAATACAGAAAGGAACAAATGGTCCACTTAATTAGTTTTATCTGTTTCCAAACTGCTTTTAAGTATAAGTACTACGTGACAAATTTTGTTGACGCGATTTATACATAATTGGGTCTTGTGAATAAAAAATAAACAAAAACTTTTTCTTATAGATTTCAGGAATAGTACAAAAAAAAAATATTTTTTTTTTAATTAGTTGAACAATCTGATTTTTTACGGTACTTATGCATATTTCTGCGAAATGAAATGAGCTCATCTTTAACAAAACACTTGCTTCAGTTTTTCATAAGAAAAATTCCTAGGAAATAGTTGTTTATATATGTATTCACAGAGTTGAATTGTGTCGTTAATTAGATATGTGTACAATAGCCGTATTTTTAATGAATAAATACAGAAAGGAACAAATGGTCCACTTAATTAGTTTTATCTGTTTCCAAACTGTTTTAAGTATAAGTACTACGTGATAAATTTTGTTGACCCGATTTATACATAATTGGGTCTTGTGAATAAAAAATAAACAAAAATTTTTCTTATAGATTTCATGAATAGTACAAAAAAAAATCTTGTTTTTTTAAATTAGTTGAACAATCTGTTTTTTTACGGTACTTGTGCATATTTCTGCGAAATGAAATGAGCTCATCTTTAACAAAACACTTGCTTCAGTTTTTCAAAAGCAAATTTCCTATTAAATAGTTGTTTATATATGTATTCGCAGAGTTGAATTGTGTTGTTAATTAGATATGTGTACAATATCTGTATTTTTGATGAATAAATACAGAAAGGAACAAATGGTCCACTTAGTTAGTTTTATCTGTTTCCAAACTGCTTTTAAGTATAATTACTACGTGATAAATTTTGTTGACGCGATTTATACATAATTGGGTCTTGTGAATAAAAAATAAACAAAAACTTTTTCTTATAGATTTCAGGAATAGTACAAAAAAAAAATATTTTTTTTTTAATTAGTTGAACAATCTGATTTTTTACGGTACTTATGCATATTCCTGCGAAATGAAGTGAGCTCAGCTTTAACAAAACACTTGCTTCAGGTTGTCAAAAGAAAATTTCCTAGTAAATAGTTGTTTATATATATATTCGCAGAGTTGAATAGTGTTATTAAGTAGATATGTGTACAATAGCCGTATTTTAATGAATAAATACAGGAAGGAACAAATTGTCCACTTAATTAGTTTTATCTGTTTCCAAACTGCTTTTAAGTATAAGTACTACGTGACAAATTTTGTTGACGCGATTTATACATAATTGGGTGTTGTGAATCAAAAATAAACAAAAACTTTTTCTTATAGATTTCAGGAATAGTACAAAAAAACATCTTGTTTTTTTAAATTAGTTGAACAATCTGTTTTTTTACGGTACTTGTGCATATTTCTGCGAAATGAAATGAGCTCATCTTTAACAAAACACTTGCTTCAGTTTTTCAAAAGCAAATTTCCTATTAAATAGTTGTTTATATATGTATTCGCAGAGTTGAATTGTGTTGTTAATTAGATATGTGTACAATATCTGTATTTTTGATGAATAAATACAGAAAGGAACAAATGGTCCACTTAGTTAGTTTTATCTGTTTCCAAACTGCTTTTAAGTATAATTACTACGTGATAAATTTTGTTGACGCGATTTATACATAATTGGGTCTTGTGAATAAAAAATAAACAAAAACTTTTTCTTATAGATTTCAGGAATAGTACAAAAGAACATCTTGTTTTTTAAATTAGTTGAACAATCTGTTTTTTTACGGTACTTGTGCATATTTCTGCGAAATGAAATGAGCTCATCTTCAACAAAACACCTGCTTCAGTTTTTCAAAAGGAAATTTCCTAGTAAATAGTTGTTTATATATGTATTCGCAGATTTGAATTGTGTTGTTAATTAGATATGTGTACAATAGCCGTATTTATAATGAATAAATACAGAAAGGAACAAATGGTCCACTTAATTAGTATTATCTGTTTCCAAACTGCTTTTAAGTATAAGTACTACGTGATAAATTTTGTTGACGCGATTTATACATAATTGGGTCTTGTGAATAAAAAATAAACAAAAACTTTTTCTTATAGATTTCAGGAATAGTACAAAAAAACATCTTGTTTTTTTAAACTAGTTGAACAATCTGATTTTTTACGGTACTTATGCATATTTCTGCGAAATGAAATGAGCTCATCTTTAACAAAACTCTTGCTTCAGTTTTTCATAAGAAAATTTCCTAGGAAATAGTTGTTTATATATGTATTCACAGAGTTGAATTGTGTCGTTATTTAGATATGTGTACAATAGCCGTATTTTTAATGAATAAATACAGAAAGGAACAAATGGTCCACTTAATTAGTTTTATCTGTTTCCAAACTGCTTTTAAGTATAAGTACTACGTGATAAATTTTGTTGACCCGATTTATACATAATTGGGTCTTGTGAATAAAAAATAAAAAAAAATGTTTCTTATAGATTTCATGAATAGTACAAAAAAAAAAATCTTGTTTTTTTAATTAGTTGAACAATCTGATTTTTTACGGTACTTATGCATATTCCTGCGAAATGAAGTGAGCTCAGCATTAACAAAATACTTGCTTCAGGTTGTCAAAAGAAAATTTCCTAGTAAATAGTTGTTTATATATATATTCGCAGAGTTGAATAGTGTTATTAAGTAGATATGTGTACAATAGCCGTATTTTAATGAATAAATACAGAAAGGAACAAATTGTCCACTTAATTAGTTTTATCTGTTTCCAAACTGCTTTTAAATATAAGTACTACGTGATAAATTTTGTTGACGCGATTTATACATAATTGGGTCTTGTGAATAAAAAATAAACAAAAACTTTTTCTTATAGATTTCAGGAATAGTACAAAAAACATCTTGTTTTTTTAAATTAGTTGAACAATCTTTTTTTTACGGTACTTATGCATATTTCTGCGAAATGAAATGAGCTCATCTTTAACAAAACACTTGCTTCAGTTTTTCATAAGACAATTTCTTAGTAAATAGTTGTTTATATATGTATTCGCAGAGTTGATTTGTGTTGTTAATTAGATATGTGTACAATAGCCGTATTTTTAATGAATAAATACAGAAAGGAACAAATGGTCCACTTAATTAGTTTTATCTGTTTCCAAACTGCTTTTAGGTATCAGTACTACGTGATAAATTTTGTTGACGCGATTTATACATAATTGGGTCTTGTGAATAACAAATAAACAAAAACTTTTTCTTATAGATTTTAGGAATAGTACAAAAAAACATCTTGTTTTTTTAAGTTAGTTGAACAATCTTTTTTTTACGGTACTTATGCATATTTCTGCGAAATGAAATGAGCTCATCTTTAACAAAACACTTGCTTCAGTTTTTCAAAAGAAAATTTCCTAGTAAATAGTTGTTTATATATGTATTCGCAGAGTTGAATTGTGTTGTTAATTAGATATGTGTACAATAACCGTATTTTTAATGAATAAATACAGAAAGGAACAAATGGTCCACTTAATTAGTTTTATCTGTTTCCAAAATGCTTTTAAGTATAAGTAATACGTGATAAATTTTGTGGACGCGATTTGTACCTAAATGAGTATTGTGAAAAAAAATAAGCAAAGACTTTTTCTTATAGATTTCAGCAATAGTACAAAAAAACTTCGTGTGTTTTTAAACCAGTTGAACACTCTTTTTTTTGCAGTACTTATGCATATTTCTGCGAAATGAAATGAGCTCATCTTTAAAAAAACACTTGCTTCAGTTTTTCATAAGAAAATTTCCTAGTAAATAGTTGTTTATATATGTATTCGCAGAGTTGAATTGTGTTGTTAATTAGATATGTGTACAATAGCCGTATTTTTAATGAATAAATACAGAAAGGAACAAATGGTCCACTTAATTAGTTTTATCTGTTTACAAACTGCTTTTAAGTATAAGTACTACGTGATAAATTTTGTTGACGCGATTTATACATAATTGGGTCTTGTGAATAAAAAATAAACAAAAACTTTTTCTTATAGATTTCAGGAATAGTACAAAAAAAAAATCTTTTTTTTTTAATTAGTTGAACAATCTGATTTTTTACGGTACTTATGCATATTCCTGCGAAATGAAGTGAGCTCAGCTTTAACAAAACACTTGCTTCAGGTTGTCAAAAGAAAATTTCCTAGTAAATAGTTGTTTATATATATATTCGCAGAGTTGAATAGTGTTATTAAGTAGATATGTGTACAATAGCCGTATTTTTAATGAATAAATACAGAAAGGAACAAATGGTCCACTTAATTAGTTTTATCTGTTTCCAAACTGCTTTTAAGTATAAGTACTACGTGATAAATTTTGTTGACGTGATTTATACATAATTGGGTCTTGTGAATAAAAAATAAACAAAAACTTTTTCTTATAGATTTCAGGAATAGTACAAAAAAACATCTTGTTTTTTTAAATTAGTTGAACAATCTGTTTTTTTACGGTACTTGTGCATATTTCTGCGAAATGAAATGAGCTCATCTTTAACAAAACACTTGCTTCAGTTTTTCAAAAGGAAATTTCCTAGTAAATAGTTGTTTATATATGTATTCGCAGATTTGAATTGTGTTGTTAATTAGATATGTGTAAAATAGCCGTATTTTTAATGAATAAATACAGAAAGGAACAAATGGTCCACTTAATTAGTTTTATCTGTTTCCAAACTGCTTTTAAGTATAAGTACTACGTGATAAATTTTGTTGACGTGATTTATACATAATTGGGTCTTGTGAATAAAAAATAAACAAAAACTTTTTCTTATAGATTTCAGGAATAGTACAAAAAAACATCTTGTTTTTTTAAATTAGTTGAACAATCTGTTTTTTTACGGTACTTGTGCATATTTCTGCGAAATGAAATGAGCTCATCTTTAACAAAACACTTGCTTCAGTTTTTCAAGAGGAAATTTCCTAGTAAATAGTTGTTTATATATGTATTCGCAGATTTGAATAGTGTTATTAATTAGATATGTGTACAATAGTCGTATTTTTAATTAATAAATACAGAAAGGAAAAAATGGTCCACTTAATTAGTTTTAACTGTTTCCAAACTGCTTTTAACTATAAGTACTACGTGATAAATTTTGTTGACGCGATTTATACATAATTGAGTCTTGTGAATAAAAAATAAACAAAAACTTTTTCTTACAGATTTCAGGAATAGTACAAAAAAACATCTTGTTTTTTTAAATTATTGGAACAATCTTTTTTTTTACGGTACTTATGCATATTTCTGCGAAATGAAATGAGCTCATCTTTAACAAAACACTTGCTTCAGTTTTTCATAAGAAAATTTCCTAGTAAATAGTTGTTTATATATGTATTCGCAGAGTTGATTTGTGTTGTTAATTAGATATGTGTACAATAGCCGTATTTTTAATGAATAAATACAGAAAGGAACAAATGGTCCACTTAATTAGTTTTATCTCTTTCCAAACTGCTTTTAAATATAAGTACTACGTGATAAATTATGTTGACGCGATTTATACATAATTGGGTCTTGTGAATAAAAAATAAACAAAAACTTTTTCTTATAGATTTCAGGAATAGTACAAAAAAACATCTTGTTTTTTTAAATTAGTTGAACAATCTGTTTTTTTACGGTACTTGTGCATATTTCTGCGAAATGAAATGAGCTCATCTTTAACAAAACACTTGCTTCAGTTTTTCAAGAGGAAATTTCCTAGTAAATAGTTGTTTATATATGTATTCGCAGATTTGAATAGTGTTATTAATTAGATATGTGTACAATAGTCGTATTTTTAATTAATAAATACAGAAAGGAAAAAATGGTCCACTTAATTAGTTTTAACTGTTTCCAAACTGCTTTTAACTATAAGTACTACGTGATAAATTTTGTTGACGCGATTTATACATAATTGGGTCTTGTGAATAAAAAATAAACAAAAACTTTTTCTTATAGATTTCAGGAATAGTACAAAAAAACATCTTGTTTTTTTAAATTAGTTGAACAATCTGTTTTTTACGGTACTTGTGCATATTTCTGCGAAATGAAATGAGCTCATCTTTAACAAAACACTTGCTTCAGTTTTTCAAAAGGAAATTTCCTAGTAAATAGTTGTTTATATATGTATTCGCAGATTTGAATTGTGTTGTTAATTAGATATGTGTACAATAGCCGTATTTTTAATGAATAAATACAGAAAGGAACAAATGGTCCACTTAATTAGTGTTATCTGTTTCCAAACTGCTTTTAAGTATAAGTACTACGTGATAAATTTTGTTGACGTGATTTATACATAATTGGGTCTTGTGAATAAAAAATAAACAAAAACTTTTTCTTATAGATTTCAGGAATAGTACAAAAAAACATTTTGTTTTTTTAAATTAGTTGAACAATCTGTTTTTTTACGGTACTTGTGCATATTTCTGCGAAATGAAATGAGCTCATCTTTAACAAAACACTTGCTTCAGTTTTTCAAGAGGAAATTTCCTAGTAAATAGTTGTTTATATATGTATTCGCAGATTTGAATAGTGTTATTAATTAGATATGTGTACAATAGTCGTATTTTTAATTAATAAATACAGAAAGGAAAAAATGGTCCACTTAATTAGTTTTAACTGTTTCCAAACTGCTTTTAACTATAAGTACTACGTGATAAATTTTGTTGACGCGATTTATACATAATTGGGTCTTGTGAATAAAAAATAAACAAAAACTTTTTCTTATAGATTTCAGGAATAGTACAAAAAAACATCTTGTTTTTTTAAATTAGTTGAACAATCTGTTTTTTTACGGTACTTGTGCATATTTCTGCGAAATGAAATGAGCTCATCTTTAACAAAACACTTGCTTCAGTTTTTCAAAAGGAAATTTCCTAGTAAATAGTTGTTTATATATGTATTCGCAGATTTGAATTGTGTTGTTAATTAGATATGTGTACAATAGCCGTATTTTTAATGAATAAATACAGAAAGGAACAAATTGTCCACTTAATTAGTTTTATCTGTTTCCAAACTGCTTTTAAATATAAGTACTACGTGATAAATTATGTTGACGCGATTTATACATAATTGGGTCTTGTGAATAAAAAATAAACAAAAACTTTTTCTTATAGATTTCAGGAATAGTACAAAAAAACATCTTGTTTTTTTAAATTATTGGAACAATCTTTTTTTTTACGGTACTTATGCATATTTCTGCGAAATGAAATGAGCTCATCTTTAACAAAACACTTGCTTCAGTTTTTCATAAGAAAATTTCCTAGTAAATAGTTGTTTATATATGTATTCGCAGAGTTGATTTGTGTTGTTAATTAGATATGTGTACAATAGCCGTATTTTTAATGAATAAATACAGAAAGGAACAAATGGTCCACTTAATTAGTTTTATCTCTTTCCAAACTGCTTTTAAGTATAAGTACTACGTGATAAATTTTGTTGACGCGATTTATACATAATTGGGTCTTGTGAATAAAAAATAAACAAAAACTTTTTCTTATAGATTTCAGGAATAGTACAAAAAAACATCTTGGTTTTTTAAATTAGTTGAACAATCTTTTTTTTACGGTACTTATGCATATTTCTGCGAAATGAAATAAGCTCATCTTTAACAAAACACTTGCTTTAGTTTTTCGTAAGAAAATTTCCTAGTAAATAGTTGTTTATATGTGTATTCGTAGAGTTGAATTTTGTTGTTAATTAGATATGTGTACAATAGCCGTATTTTTAATGAATAAATACAGAAAGGAACAAAAGGTCCACTTAATTAGTTTTATCTGTTTCCAAACTGCTTTTAAGTATAAGTACTACGTGATAAATTTTTTTGACGCGATTTATAAATAATTGGGTCTTGTGAATAAAAAATAAACAAAATAGTACAAAAAAACATCTTTTTTTTTAAATTAGTTGAACAATCTTTTTTTTTTACGGTACTTATGCATATTTCTGCGAAACGAAATGAGCTCATCTTTAACAAAACACTTGCTTCAGTTTTTCATAAGAAAATTTCCTAGAAAATAGTTGTTTATATATGTATTCGTAGAGTTGAATTGTGTTGTTAATTAGATATGTGTACAATAGCCGTATTTTTAATGAATAAATACAGAAAGGAACAAATGGTCCACTTAATTAGTTTTATCTGTTTCCAAACTGCTTTTAAGTATAAGTAATACGTGATTAATTTTGTTGACGCGATTTATACATATTTGGGTCTTGTGAATAAAAAATAAACAAAAACTTTTTCTTACAGATTTCAGGAATAGTAGAAAAAAACATCTTGTTTTTTTAAATTAGTTGAACAATCTGACTTTTTACGGTACTTATGCATATTTGTGCGAAATGAAATGAGCTCATCTTTAACAAAACACTTGCTTCAGTTTTTCATAAGAAAATTTCCTAGTAAATAGTTGTTTATATATGTATTCGTATAGTTGAATTGTGTTGTTAATTAGATATGTGTAAATTAGCCGTATTTTTAATGAATAAATACAGAAAGGAACAAATGGTCCACTTGATTAGTTTTATCTGTTTCCAAACTGCTTTTAAGTATAAGTACTACGTCATAAATTTTGTTGACGCGATTTATACATATTTGGGTCTTGTGAATAAAAAATAAACAAAAACTTTTTCTTATAGATTTCAGGAATAGTAGAAAAAAACATCTTGTTTTTTTTAAATTAGTTGAACAATCTGACTTTTTACGGTACTTATGCATATTTCTGCGAAATGAAATGAGCTCATCTTTAACAAAGCACTTGCTTCAGTTTTTCTAAACAAAATTTCTTAGTAAATAGTTGATTATATATGTATTCGCAGAGTTGAATAGTGTTACTAATTAGATATGTGTACAATAGCCGTATTTTTAATGAATAAACACAGAAAGGAACAAATGGTCCACTTAATTTGTTGTATCTGTTTCCAAGCTGTTTTTAAGTATAAGGTACTACGTGATACATTTTGTTGACGCGATTTATGCCTAATTGGGTCTTGTATACAAAAAATAAACAAAACCTTTTTCTTATAGATTTCAGGAATAGTACAAAAAAGCATCTTGTGTTTTTAATTAGTTGAACAATCGGATTTTTTCAGGTACTTATGCATATTCCTGCGAAATGAAATGAGCTCAGCTTTAACAAAACACTTGCTTCAGTTTTTCAGACGAAAATTTGCTAGTAAATAGTTGTTTATATATATATTCGCAGAGTTGAATAGTGTTATTAATTAGATATGTGTACAATAGTCGTATTTTTAATTAATAAATACAGAAAGGAAAAAATGGTCCACTTAATTAGTTTTAACTGTTTCCAAACTGCTTTTAACTATAAGTACTACGTGAAAAATTTTGTTGACGCGATTTATACCTAATTCGGTCTTGTATATAAAAAATAAACAAAAAATTTTTCTTATAGAGTTCAGGAATAGTACAAAAAAACATCTTGTTTTTTTTTAAATTAGTTGAACAATCTGATTTTTACGGTACTTATGCATATTTCTGCGAAATGAAATAAGCTCATCTTTAAAAAAGCACTTGCTTCAGTTTTTCAAAAGAAAATTTCCTAGTAAATAGTTGATTATATATGTATTCGCAGAGTTGAATATTGTTACTAATTAGATATGTGTACAATAGCCGTATTTTTAATGAATAAACACAGAAAGGATAGTTTTATCTGTTTCCAAGCTGCTTTTAAGTATAAGCACTACGTGATATTCAAAAGAAAATTTCCTAGAAAATAATTGTTTATATATGTGTTCGCAGAGCTGAATAGTGTTATTAATTAGATATGTGTACAATAGCCGTATTTTTAATGAATAAATACAGAAAGGAACAAATGGTCCACTTAATTAGTTTTATCTGTTTCCAAGCTGTTTTTAAGTATAAGGTGCTACGTGTTAAATTTTGTTGACGCGATTTATACCTAATTGGGTCTTGTATATAAAAAATAAACAAAACCTTTTTCTTATAGATTTCAGGAATAGTACAAAAAAGCATCTTGTTTTTTTTTAATTAGTGGAACAATCGGATTTTTTCATGTACTTATGCATATTCCTGAATGAAAGCCTAACTGCTTTGAATTCGATATGAGAGATATTGTCCAGCGAAATCAACTCAGATGATAGGTTAGATTCAACAGCAATAAGGACACCTCCCGCTCTAGAGATGTGATCACGCCGATAAACAGCATATTTATTTGAAAAAACCTCAGAATTGTAATTACCAGGCTTTAGCCAGGTCTCCGTAAAAGCTACTACTTGTGCAGAAAAGTTGAAAGAATTAAGGAAGAATGGAACAAGTTTTGATCGTAAACCATGAACATGTTGGTAATTAATGAGAAGACGGGACAGATCAGCAATTACCTTTGTGTTGTTATTACTGTGTTCGTCATACCGTTTTTTGGCTGTAATAACACAGGTTCGGCCCTCGCCTTTCTTGTGAACAAGTGAACTTCAGTATGCTTAGGCCAAAAAGAGGAATCAAGTACCTTATCGAAATATTCATCTGAAAGGGATATTTTAAATGAGGAGATGTCTCTCTCATATTTAAAGTTAAATTTATACACATTGATGTTACTAGTGGGTGCAACACCAAGTTTAGAGCAAACGTAATGAGAAGTGTCATTTTCGGTAAGCGAGGCGTGTAATCGCGACACAAATATAGCCCTACGAGGTGGCACTGCAGTCACCTGCAAAGGAGTAGCAGATAGCGCACCAGAGAGCTGGGAAGGTGCGGCCGTTATAGAACAGTGGACAGAAAACGCATTGCTTGACCAAGCGTTGGTTATCGAGCCCGTCAAAGAAATAATATTTTTCAGGTACACTTGTATCGCCAGCAACAACCCCAGTATCGGTAACTGTTATTGTTGGAGCTAAAGATACCGGTGGAGGTCTAGGATGAATTGGGGAGTCCAGCGAAATCAACATTGGCCACGTAGAACAAACAGCCGCAAAGGTACCACTATTAGTTCGTGCATCGTTTAATTTGCCAGAGATAGTCTCACTGGAAGTCTCGACACAGCCTTGTGGAGATTCCTGAGCTCAGCTCAGCGAAATGAAATGAGCTCAGCTTTAAAAAAACACTTGCTTCAGTTTTTCAAAAGAAAATTTCCTAGTAAATAGTTGTTTATATATGTATTCCCAGATTTGAATAGTGTTACTAATTAGATATGTGTACAATAGCCGTATTTTTAATGAATAAATACAGAAAGGAACAAATGGTCCACTTAATTAGTTTTATCTGTTTCCAAGCTGTTTTTAAGTATAAGGTACTACGTGATAAATTTTGTTGACGCGATTTATACCGAATTACGTCTTGTATATAAAAAATAAACAAAACCTTTTTCTTATAAATTTCAGGAATAGTCCAAAAAGCATCTTGTTTTTTTTAATTAGTTGAATAATCGGATTTTTTCAGGTACTTATGCATATTCCTGCGAAATGAAATGAGCTCAGCTTTAACAAAACACTTGCTTCAGTTTTTCAAAAGAAAATTTCCTAGTAAATAGTTGTTTATATATGTATTCGCAGAGTTGAATAGTGTTATTAATTAGGTATGTGTACAATAGCCGTATTTTTAATGAATAAATACAGAAAGGAACAAATGGTCCACTTACTTAGTTTTATCTGTTTCTAAGCTGTTTTTAAGTATAAGGTACTACGTGATAAATTTTGTTGACGCGATTTATACCTAATTGGGTCTTGTATATAAAAAATAAACAAAAACGTTTTCTTATAGATTTCAGGAATAGTACAAAAAAGCATCTTGTTTTTTTTTTTAATTAGTTGAACAATCGGATTTTTTCAGGTACTTATGCATATTCCTGCGAAATGAAATGAGCTCAGCTTTAACAAAACACTTGCTTCAGTTTTTCAAAAGAAAATTTCCTAGTAAATAGTTGATTATTTATGTATTCGCAGAGTTGAATAGTGTTACTAATTAGATATGTGTACAATAGCCGTATTTTTAATGAATAAATACAGAAAGGAACAAATGGTCCACCTAATTAGTTTTATCTGTTTCCAAGCTGTTTTTAAGTATAAGGTACTACGTGATAAATTTTGTTGACGCGATTTATACCTAATTGGGTCTTGTATATAAAAAATAAATAAAACCTTTTTCTTATAGATTTCAGGAATAGTACAAAAAAGCATCTTGTTTTTTTTTAATTAGTTGAACAATCTGATTTTTTACGGTACTTATGCACATTTCTGCGAAATGAAATGAGCTCATCTTTAACAAAACACTTGCTTCATTTTTTCAAAAGAAATATTCCTAGTAAATAGTTGTTTATATATGTATTCGCAGAATTGAATAGTGTTATTAATTAGATATGTGTACAATGGCCGTATTTTTAATGAATAAATACAGAAAGGAACAAATGGTCCACCTAATTAGTTTTATCTGTTTCCAAGCTGTTTTTAAGTATAAGGTACTACGTGATAAATTTTGTTGACGCGATTTATACCTAATTGGGTCTTGTATATAAAAAATAAATAAAACCTTTTTCTTATAGATTTCAGGAATAGTACAAAAAAGCATCTTGTTTTTTTTAATTAGTTGAACAATCGGATTTTTTTAGGTACTTATGCATATTCCTGCGAAATGAAATGAGCTCAGCTTTAACAAAACACTTGCTTCATTTTTTCAAAAGAAATTTTCCTAGTAAATAGTTGTTTATATATGTATTCGCAGAATTGAATAGTGTTATTAATTAGATATGTGTACAATGGCCGTATTTTTAATGAATAAATACAGAAAGGAACAAATGGTCCACCTAATTAGTTTTATCTGTTTCCAAGCTGTTTTTAAGTATAAGGTACTACGTGATAAATTTTGTTGACGCGATTTATACCTAATTGGGTCTTGTATATAAAAAATAAATAAAACCTTTTTCTTATAGATTTCAGGAATAGTACAAAAAAGCATCTTGTTTTTTTTTAATTAGTTGAACAATCTGATTTTTTACGGTACTTATGCACATTTCTGCGAAATGAAATGAGCTCATCTTTAACAAAACACTTGCTTCAGTTTTTCAAAAGAAAATTTCCTAGTAAATAGTTGTTTATAGATGTATTCGCAGAGTTGAATTGTGTTCTTAATTAGATATGTGTACACAGTCCCGACGAGTTGGGAGGGGGAAGGAGAGGATTCCCCCAGGCCTGGGGTTAGTTAGTTAGTTATTTATTTATTACGGCTTAAAGCCTAATTCAAGATACAAAATAGTACTATTCAATCTTATAGGTAGAGTTTTACAAAATTCATATAATTTTGCCTTAAAAAGTAAGATTTCATTGCAGTTTTTAATTTCCAATGGGAGCTCGTTGTAACTCCTTAGCCCTTTGTAAAAAATGTTTTGCTTATCTATTTCTGTTCGAAAAAATGGCAATTTAAAATTATGTCTATTTCTAGTATTTATATTGTGTGTTTGCTCCACTAGAACTACGTTACTACTTAAATATTCAGGTACATTTCCATGTTTTATATTAAATATCAATTTCATGGTATGAAAATAAATTTTTTGTTTGACACTCAACCAGTTCAACTTTTTTAACATATCAGCCGTTCTAGCATCTCTACGTTTTTTAAGTATAAACCTCATACATCTATTTTGAAGCTTTTGTAGCTTATCAATTCCTTTGTCCGCTATTATGAATAATATCGATGGGCAATACACAAATACAATTATAATCCCTAAATATTTTATGCTATTAACTTTTTGTATGCTTTCATTATTTATTTTTAGCCCACTTAAGTCCTCATCATTAATATTTTTCCTTGCTATGACCATATATTTCGTTTTGTTTATATTAAGCTTTAGCCTATTCGCACATAGCCATGTGTATAAGTTGTTGAGATCATTTTGCATTTTTAATACCGCAGTAGTAATATTATTATCACTGATCATAAGTAATGCATCATCCGCAAATAGTTTGATATCACAGTCTTGTATCGCATTAACTATATCATTTATATATATTAGGAACAATACTGGTGCTAGGACCGAGCCTTGTGGTAAGCCTATGGGCACTTCCAATACATCAGATATCGCTGTTTTTATAACTGTTAGCTGTTTCCTATGTTTTAAATAACTGCGGAACCAAGCAAGCTCTATGTCTTTAATACCAATTTGTTGAAGTTTCTTGATAAGGATTTCCCTATCTACCGTTTCGAAGGCTCTTTTAAGGTCAAGAAAGACAGCAACCACCACCTTCTTATTATTTAGATCATTTTTCCACTCCGATATCACAAAGTTAAGAGCTGTTTCACACGAATGTTTTTTCCTAAAACCCGACTGTTGATTGACAAGTATTTTGTTTAAGTATAGATATTTTACCAATTGATTCTTATCATACACTTCAAGGATTTTAGCGTCATTTGGTATGGTGTTTATGGGTCTAAGCTCTTCTGGTTGTAATGTCTTTTTAATTTTTTCAACTGGAATCACCGTTGACATTTTCCACTTTTCTGGTACAGTACCATCTTCCAAACTGCTATTAATTATTTGGGCATAGAAAAACCCTGTATACACTATAGAGTCCTTCATTACGCCATCCAAAAGAATGTTCCTGCCGCCTATTTTGTTTTCAAACTCTTGCAGGATTTTTATAACTTCATCAGTCGTTATTTTAGGAAACTTAAATTCAGAATTGGCTTGACTACCATTGAGTGCTATATCGAAATATTCTATATTGTTATTTATTTCTATCACACTATTTATAAAAAATTTGTTAAGGCCATTTACCAAGGCAAGTTCATCTTCTACCAATATACCATCGATTACTGCTTTGTTAATACCATCGTTATCCCGCGGTTTAGAGGTACTAAGAAATTTTTTTTAATTCAGGAGAGTCTTTGGTAGTTGCATGTGCAAATTTTAAACCGAATTTCAAAAGAAAGGAATATTGATTTTTTGCCTGGGTCTTCGAACAGTGAGGAGAAAATAAAAACATAAAGCAAAAATGTATATTTACATGAATCCGAAATCGTAAAGTCTTCGTGGTGACACTGATGAAGGTTCATCTTCAAAAAGTCTTCCAACAATACCACCAACTCTGTATCAACGTCGAGATTATTTAAGCGACTTCGATATCGGTACCGAGAATAATGAGTTTTTGCGATCTGAAGAAGTCAACGAAATAGTTCGTCGATGTCATCAAAAGTGTCCTGTTATTTTTCCACGTGATTGTCATGACGAGGGACTTCCTACCGTTTTGTCAAACAGAATCTTGCCAAACGGAGAGAAAGTGGAGCGTAACTGGTTAGTGTGGAGTGCCAGTAACAATGCTTTTTATTGCCTACCCTGTCGTCTGTTAAGCACTAATACTTTAAATCGACCTTAAATTTGTAGTCCTGGCGGATATTCGAAATTTCAGGTATGGAAGAAGCTATACGATAAACTGTCATCACACGAAAATACTCAGGATCACATTAAATGTTATATTCAATGGCGATCTTTACAAAATCTAATTCAAAAGGAGGCTACAATTGATACACTTATCAATGACCAGCTAATCACTGAAACTCAAAAGTGGAAAGAAATTTTATAAATAATTTTGGACACTATTTTATTTTTGGGTAAAAGAGGCCTAGCCTTCAAAGGCGAAAGTATATATCTTGGTGAACGAAACAATGGACATTTTTTGGGCATCTAAGTTAGGTTAGGTTGAACTGGCCGGTCCATGAGGACCTTACATAGACTGATTGAGTCCGTAGTGTTACCAGTAGTTTGTTTTAACGACCAAGCTGAAAAAATAACTCCGTCCTCTTGGCAAATACTAGAAGCTTCCTAGGACTTACACCACTTGCTGCTCTAGATCTGACAGCTGTATCACTCCTAATAGCTGGAGTGTTAGCCTGGCAAGTGCAGGGCACGAGCAACTTCCTTCATCTGCTATCACTGACCAAGCCTAATTTAAAGGCATGTGACGCCAGAACACAGTGTCCAGTCAGAATACCCGTCATGAGTCTACAGTCTTCTCTTTTTAATGATAGAAGCAACTTGGTTTGTCTAAGGTTGTAAGACCTACACATAATCTTCGACACTTTACGGCCCCGGGCTTGAACGCACGCCTTTCCCGCGTGGTCAATCCTATGCACCTCTCGCCTTCGCTTAATCTCGCCCAGTCTAATTGGGACGTCTACGGAGCAAGCTTCAAGGGAAGCGCCCTTTTTAGCTAGTTCGTCCGCTTGTTCATTCCCATCTATTCCCATATGCCTTGGGGCCCAATATAGATGTATGCTTCTCCCTGTCCCGAATCTCTCCAGAGACTGCTTGTACTCTAACACGTATTTAGATGCTGTGCTATGCGAGATTATTGCCTTAATTGCTGCTTGACTATTAAACCAGGGTTTCTACTGCTTTGGTTACGGCTAATATTTCCGCTTGTAAAATGCTACAGTACGCAGACCCTACTCCTTCCACTACTTTGGAACCATCTGTGTATACATGTATCGCCTCGTACGCCATTTGCGCACCCTTGCGCCAACGGTCCACCTCTATTGTGGCCTTAAGATCTCCCTCGAAGTGCAGATAGGGAATCAGGTAGTTGTTGTTGTTGTTGTAGCAGTGCTTCGCCCCACCTAACAGCCGCGACCGATCACAAATTTTCATCAATATCCTCTAACGGGAGTCCAAGGAAACTTGCTGTTTCAACAGGGGTGGACCATAATGAAAGGGGTGTTGGAGGCGTTGGTTCCACATTACAATTAAAGAGATGGTTGGTGTCATGTGGGTATACATTGCAAGCGGGGCATACATTTTGTATGTCGGGGTTGATTCTGGATAGGTAAGAGTTTATCCTGTTACAGTATCCCGAACGAAGTTGAGCAAGAGTGGCACGCGTTTCCCTAGGGAGTATGCATTCCTCTTCCACAAGTTTTGGGTACTTTTCTTTGAGTACTGGATTCACCGGGCAATTCCTGACATAAAGGTCCGACGCCTGCTTGTGGAGTTCACCAAGGAGCTGCTTGTGTTTTTTTGCTTCATACGGCTGGGTTCTCAGGTGCCGTATTTCCTCAAAATGCTGTTACGTAACTGGCAGGTGCGGGAGAGGAGGAGTGGCGGGTTGGCATGGTAATAGCCCGGCTGAGGCTCGTCGGCTTTGAGGCGCGGTTCTTGCCACTTCTCCTTTCCCAACAGTTGCATAGCAAATTTAGGTTCATGCCTGGGGAAAGAATTTAAACAAGGGAAGAAAAAGAAATATAGTAAAGCGGGAGAAAACCTGTCCGAGTCAGGTGGAGCCGTCCCACCCCTCCTGTTCACATGATGTGATCAGCCATCGAACTCTACTATGGCTCCGCTTCCCGAGTAGACCGCCTTTAGCTACGTAAGTATCTTCCATCCTTCCCCTCAACTACCCCAACTTACCATCAGTTGCCGCAAAAGCAACACTTCCACCAACAAAGAAACTGCCTTTAGCCAGACATGTTGTATCTGAAATTCCCTATGTATCAAAAATAATAATCCTCAACCCATATAATAATAACGTATCTGGATGATTTCATAAAATTATACCAAATTCTTTATTAGTAATACAACTCACGTAAAAATTTAAATATCCAAAAATAAATCTTCCTAACTTACTGGTTTAACCCAAGAAACGAAACTCAATTCTTGTAGCGATCATCAATTGACAGCTTACCCCAACAAAAGTTATTTCTAATTATTTTATTTCAAAAGCAAAAAAAATTATAATTCATCATTATTCAACTAAGTCCTATAAATTAACTTTCAAAAATTCTTATCTTGCTTAACATTCCTTGCACAAAGCCTATGTATGCAAATTCAATTTCCTTTAAATATGTACATACATACATATGTGTACGTTTAGTTATTAAAGAAAAATAAATATATGTACCTGTGGTGTATATATGTTATTATATTAGCGTGAACTCACCTCGCTTTTGTCAACCGGGTTTGGTACCAAAGACGGCGTATTAAGCTGAAAGTAAAGAAAAATATACAACAACAATACATGTAGGGTACTCAGTTAATAGGGCATTGACGGAATAACCAAGATCAAGGACAGTTTTAGTTCTTGGTCTTTTTGATGTTTAAGTTTTCTTTTAGTTTCGATTTTTACTTCGGTTGCGCGGACGTAAAAAATATGAATTTTTGTGAAATAAAAAAATTAAAAAAAAATAATCGCGCGAGTACATTAAGTGAAAAATAACAAGTAAGAACGGAACTGTCTTCGGCTGTGCCGAAGACTTCATACCTTTCATGAATGGGGCTGAACAATAATCTTATCCCGTTCGTAATCTCCGAATAATCGGATGTATAAGATAAGAAATATATAGTGAACAGATCTACATACCTTAAAGATTTTTAAGATAAATATAAAATAAACAAGTAAGGAAGGCTAAGTTCGGGTGTAACCGAACATAACATACTCAGTTGAGAGCTATGGAGACAAAATAAGGAAAATCAATCTGGGGTAACCCTGGAATGTGGTTGTATAACATGTGTATCAAATGAAAGGTATTAAAGAGTATTTTAAGAGAGAGTAGGCCATAGTTCTATGGATGAACGCCATTTAGGGATATCGCCATAAAGGTAGACCAGGGCTGACTCTAGAATTTGTTTGTACGATATGGGTATCAAATGAAAGGTGTTACTGAGCATTTTAAGAGGGAGTGGGCCTTAGGTCTATCGGTGGACGCCTTTTCGAGATGTCCCCATTAAGGTGGACCAGGGGTGATTCTATAATGTGTTTGTACGATATGGGTATCAAATGAAAGCTGTTAATGAGTATTTTGAAAAGGAGTGATCCTTAGTTCCATAGGTGGACGCCGTTTCGAGATATCGCCATAAAGGTGGACCAGGGGTGTCTCTAGAATGTGTTTGTATGATATGGGAATCAAATGAAAGGTGTTACTGAGCATTTTAAGAGGGAGTGGGCATTAGGTCTATAGGTGGACGCCTTTTCGAGATATCGCCATTAGGGTGGGCCAGGGGTGACTCTAGAATGTTTGTACGGTATGGGTATCAAACGAAAGGTGTTACTGAGCATTTTAAGAGGGAGTGGGCATGAGGTCTATAGGTGGACGCCTTTTCGAGATATCGTCATTAGGGTGGGCCAGGGGTGACTCTAGAATGTGTTTGTACGATATGTGCATCAAACGAAAGGTGTTACTGAGCATTTTAAGAGGGAGTGGGCATTAGGTCTATAGGTGGACGCCCTTTCGAGATATCGCCATTAGGGTGGGCCAGGGTTGACTCTAGAATGTTTGTACGATATGGGTATCAAATGAAAGGTGGTAATGAGTATTTTAAAAGGGAGTAATCCTTAGTTCTATAGGTGGACGCCTTTTCGAGATATCGCCATAAAGCTGGACCAAGGGTGACTCTAGAATGTTTGTACGGTATGGGTATCAAACGAAAGGTGTTACTGAGCATTTTAAGAGGGAGTGGGCATTAGGTCTATAGGTGGACGCCTTTTCGAGATATCGCCATTAGGGTGGGCCAGGGTGACTCTAGAATGTGTTTGTACGATATGGGTATCAAATGAAAGGTGGTAATGAGTATTTTAAAAGGGAGTAATCCTTAGTTCTATAGGTGGACGCCTTTTCGAGATATCGCCATAAAGCTGGACCAAGGGTGACTCTAGAATGTTTGTACGGTATGGGTATCAAACGAAAGGTGTTACCGAGCATTTTAAGAGGGAGTGGGCATTAGGTCTATAGGTGGACGCCTTTTCGAGATATCGCCATTAGGGTGGGCCAGGGTGACTCTAGAATGTGTTTGTACGATATGGGTATCAAATGAAAGGTGGTAATGAGTATTTTAAAAGGGAGTAATCCTTAGTTCTATAGGTGGACGCCTTTTCGAGATATCGCCATTAGGGTGGGCCAGGTGTGACTCTAGAATGTTTGTACGATATGGGTATCAAACGAAAGGTGTTACTGAGCATTTTAAGAGGGAGTGGGCATTAGGTCTATAGGTGGACGCCTTTTCGAGATATCGCCATTAGGGTGGGACAGGGGTGACTCTAGAATGTTTGTACGATATGGGTATCAAACGAAAGGTGTTACTGACCATTTTAAGAGGGAGTGGACATTAGGTCTATAGGTGGACGCCTTTTCGAGATATCGCCATTAGGGTGGGCCAGGGGTGACTCTAGAATGTTTGTACGATATGGGTATCAAACGAAAGGTGTTACTGAGCATTTTAAGAGGGAGTGGACATTAGGTATATAGGTGGACGCCTTTTCGAGATATCGCCATTAGGGTGGGCCAGGGTGACTCTAGAATGTGTTTGTACGATATGGGTATCAAATGAAAGGTGGTAATGAGTATTTTAAAAGGGAGTAATCCTTAGTTCTATAGGTGGACGCCTTTTTGAAATATCGCCATTAGGGTGGGCCAGGTGTGACTCTAGAATGTTTGTACGATATGGATATCAAACGAAAGCTGTTACTGAGCATTTTAAGAGGGAGTGGGCATTAGGTCTATAGGTGGACGCCTTTTCGAGATATCGCCATTAGGGTGGGCCAGGGGTGACTCTAGAATGTTTGTACGATATGGGTATCAAACGAAAGGTGTTACTGAGCATTTTAAGAGGGAGTGGACACTAGGTCTATAGGTGGACGCCTTTTCGAGATATCGCCATTAGGGTGGGCCAGGGGTGACTCTAGAATGTTTGTACGATATGGGTATCAAACGAAAGGTGTTACTGAGCATTTTAAGAGGGAGGGGGCATTAGGTCTATAGGTGGACGCCTTTTCGAGATATCGCCATTAGGGTGGGACAGGGGTGACTTTGGTATGTTTTTGTACGATATGGATATCAAATTAAAGGTATTAATGAGGGTTTTAAAAGCGAGTGGCCCTTAGATGTATATGTGAAGGCGTTCTCGCGATATCGACCAAAATGTGGACCAGGTGATCCAGAAAATCATCTGTCGGGTACTGCTAATTTATTTATATATGCAATACCACTAACAGTATTCCTGCCAAGATTCCAAGGGCTGTTGATTTCGCCTTGTAGAACTTTTTCATTTTCTTCTACTTAATATGTTAGGTGTCACACCCATTTTACAAAGTTCTTTCCAAAGTTATATTTTGCGTCAATAAACCAATCCAGTTACCATGTTTCATCACTTTTTTCTTATTTGGTATAGAATTATGGCATTTTTTTCATTTTTCGTAATTTTCGATATCGATAAAGTGGGCGTGGTTATGGTCAGATTTCGCCCATTTTTTTTACCAAGAAAAAGTGAGCTCAGGTAAGTACGTGGGCTAAGTTTAGTAAAGATATATCGGATTTTGCTCAAGTTAGTGTGTTAATGGCCGAGCGGAAGGACAGACGGTGGACTGTGTATAAAAACTGGGCGTGCCATCCACCGATTTCGCCCATTTTCACAGAGAACAGTTACCGTCATAGAGTCTATGCTCCTACCAAATTTGAGAAGGATTGGTAAATTTTTGTTCGACTTATGGCAATAAAAGTATTCTAGACAAACTAAATGAAAATGGGCGGAGCCACGCCCATTTTGAAATTTTCTTTTATTTTTGTATTTTGTTGCATCATATCATTACTGGAGTTGAATTTTGACTTAATTTACTTATATACAGTAAAGATATTAAATTTTTTGTTAAAATTTGAATTTAAAAAATTTTTTTTTTAAAAAGTGGGCGTGTTCTTCATCCAATTTTGCAAATTTTTATTTAGCACATATAGAGTAATAGTAGTAACGTTCCTGCCAAATGTCATCATGATATCTTCAACGACTGCCAAATTACAGCTTGCAAAACTTTTAAATTACCTTCTTGTAAAAGTGGGCGGTGCCACGCCCATTGTCCAAAATCTTACTAATTTTCTATTCTGCGTCACAACGTCAACCCATCTACCAAGTTTCGTCGCTTTATCTGTCTTTTGTAATGAGTTATCGCACTTTTTCGGTTTTTCGAAATTTTCGATATCGAAAAAGTGGGCGTGGTTATAGTCCGATATCGTTCATTTTAAATAGCGATCTGAGATGAGTGCTCAGGAACCTACATACCAAATTTCATCAAGATACCTCCAAATTTACTCAAGTTATCGTGTTAACGGACGGACGGACGGACGGACGGACGGACGGACGGACATGGCTCAATCAAATTTTTTTTCGATCCTGATTATTTTGATATATGGAAGTCTATATCTATCTCGATTCCTTTATATATGTACAACCAACCGTTATCCAATCAAACTTAATATACTCTGTGAGCTCTGCTCAACTGAGTATAAAAACGGGTAGGTACTTTGTGTGAGGATGCAAAGTTTCAGGTTTTTTGTGGTCTGCGTGTAAAAACTATGACTACGAATCACGTATTTCAAAAATATATGACGAAAACGTAACTATTTGATAAAATTTGATGAATTTTGAAGATTCTAGCAGTAAAAAAGGGGTCAAAATGACAGTTTATATGAAGTATATAATATATATACAACCGATCTCTATGATTTTTTCAGACAACAATATATGCTATATATGTAAGCATTTTGTGAAATTTGAAGCTTCTAACTGTTAAAACGGGGCAGAAATTGCGCAAAGTTTCTTATCTGAACAATCGGTTGTATGAGATATATACTATGTGTACCACCGATCTCAATTATTTTTTCAGACATCAATATATGCTATACACGTAAGCAGTTGGTGAAATTTGAAGCTTCTAGCTGTTAAAATGGGGCCGAAATCGTAAAAAAAATATATATATACTATATATATACTATATATACCATCATATATATATTATATATATCACCGATCTCTATGATTTTTTGACACAACAATACATACTATATACGTAAGCAATCGGTGAAATTTGAAGCTTATAACTGTTAAAATGGGGAAGAAATTGCGCAAAGTTTCTTATCTGAACAATCGGTTGTATGGGATATATACTATATATACCACCGGTATCTATGATTTTCTCAGACAACAATATATGCTATACACGTAAGCATTTGGTGAAATTTGAACATATCTAAACGATTTTTAAGATAAATATAAAATAAAAAATAGGTAGGTAATCTGTGTGAGGATGCAAAGCTTCACGTTTTTTGTGGTCTGCATGTAAAAACTATGGCTACGAATCACGTATTTCAAAAATATATGACGTAAACGTAACTATTTGAAGAAAATTTGATGAATCTTGAAGCTTCTAGCCGTAAAAAAGGGGTCAATATGACAGTTTATATGAAGTATATAATATATATACCACCGATCTCTATGATTTTTTCAGACAACAATATATGCTATATACGAAAGCATTTTGTGAAATTTGAAGCGTCTAGCTGTTAAAAAGGGGAAGAAATTGCGCAAAGTTTCTTATCTGAACAATGGGTTGTATGGGATATATACTATATATACCACCGGTATCTATGATTTTCTCAGACAACAATATATGCTATACACGTAAGCATTTAGTGAAATTTGAACATATCTAAACGATTTTTAAGATAAATATAAAATAAAAAATAGGCAGGTAATCTGTGTGAGGATGCAAAGCTTCACGTTTTTTGTGGTCTGCATGTAAAAACTATGACTACGAATCACGTATTTCAAAAATATATGACGTAAACGTAACTATTTGATGAAATTTGATGAATTTTGAAGCTTCTAGCCGTAAAAAAGGGGCAAAAATGACAGTTTATATGAAGTATATAATATATATACCACCGATCTCTATGATTTTTTCAGACAACAATATATGCTATATACGTAAGCATATGGTGAAATTTGAAGCGTCTAGCTGTTAAAAAGGGGCAGAAATTGCGCAAAGTTTCTTATCTGAACAATCGGTTGTATGAGATATATATTATATATACAACCGATCTCTATGATTTTTTCAGACAACAATATATGCTATATACTATGCATTTGGTGAAATTTGAAGCTTCTAGCTGTTAAAATGGGGTAGAAATTGCGAAAAGTTTCTTATCTGAACAATCGGTTGTATGAGATATATACTATATATACAACCGATCTCTATGATTTTTTCAGACAACAATATATGCTATATACGTAAGCAATCGGTGAAATTTGAAGCTTATAGCTGTTAAAATGTGGTAGAAATTGCGAAAAGTTTCTTATCTGAACAATCGGTTGTATGAGATATATACTATATATACAACCGATCTCTATGATTTTTTCAGACAACAATATTTGCTATATACGTAAGCAATCGGTGAAATTTGAAGCTTATAGCTGTTAAAGTGAGGTAGAAATTGCGAAAAGTTTCTTATCTGAACAATCGGTTGTATGAGATATATACTATATATACAACCGATCTCTATGATTTTTTCAGACAACAATATATGCTATATACGTAAGTATTCGCTGAAATTTGAAGCTTCTAGCTGTTAAAATGGGGCCAAAATTTGCGAAAATATATATATATATATACTATATATATATACTATATATACTACCATATATATACTATATATGCCACCTCTCTTTATGATTTTTTCAGACAACAATATATGCTATATACCTAAGCATTCGTTGAAATTTGAAGCCTCTAGCTCTTAAAATGGGGCAGTAATTACGAAAAGTTCCTTATCTGAACAATCGGTTGTGGGGGATATATACTATATATACGACCGATCTCATCAATTTTTTCAGGCAACAATATGTGCAATATACGAAAGTATATGATGAAGTTTGAAGCTTCAATCTGTTAAATTGGGTAAGATATTACAAAAATCCTCTTTTTCTGAAAAATCGGTTGTATGGAGGATATATGCTATAGTGGTCCGATTCGGTCGGTTCCGACAAATGTCTAATCGGACACCCAAATACACCCGCTCACCAAATTTTATCAAGATATCTCAAAAATTGAGGGACTAGTGTGCATACAAACAGACAGACGGACAGACGGACAGACGGACATGGCTAAATCAACTCAGCTCTTCAACCTGATTATTTCGGTATACTTAATGGTGGGTCTATCTATTTTCCTTTAAGGACTTACAATTTTCGGTTTCGTGACGAAATTAATATACCATTTAATTTTCATGAAAGGTATAAAAATAGGTAGGTAATCTGTGTGAAGCAAAGCTTCACGTTTTTTGTGGTCTGCATGTAAAAACTATGACTACGAATCACGTATTTCAAAAATGTATGACGTAAACGTAACTATTTAATGAAATTTGATGAATTTTGAAGCTTCTAGCCGTAAAAAAGGGGCAAAAATGATAGTTTATATGAAGTATATAATATATATACCACCGATCTCTATGATTTTTTCAGACAACAATATATGCTATATACGTAAGCATTTTGTGAAATTTGAAGCTTCTAGCTGTTAAAACGGGGCAGAAATTGCGCAAAGTTTCTTATCTGAACAATCGGTTGTATGAGATATATACTATATATACAACCGATCTCTATGATTTTTTCAGACAACAATATATGCTATATACCTAAGCATTTGGTGAAATTTGAAGCTTCTAGCTGTTAAAATGGGGTAGAAATTGCGAAAAGTTTCTTATCTGAACAATCGGTTGTATGAGATATATACTATATATACAACCGATCTCTATGATTTTTTCAGACAACAATATATGCTATATACGTAAGCAATCGGTGAAATTTGCAGCTTATAGCTGTTAAAATGGGGTAGAAATTGCGAAAAGTTTCTTATCTGAACAATCGGTTGTATGAGATATATACTATATATACAACCGATCTCTATGATTTTTTCAGACAACAATATATGCTATATACGTAAGCAATCGGTGAAATTTGAAGCTTATAGCTGTTAAAATGGGGTAGAAATTGCGAAAAGTTTCTTATCTGAACAATCGGTTGTATGAGATATATTCTATATATACAACCGATCTCTATGATTTTTTCAGACAACAATATATGCTATATACGTAAGTATTCGGTGAAATTTGAAGCTTCTAGCTGTTAAAATGGGGCTAAAATTTGCGAAAATATATATATATATATACTATATATATATACTATATATACCACCATATATATACTATATATACCACCGCTCTTTATGATTTTTTCAGACAACAATATATGCTATATACCTAAGCATTCTTTGAAATTGAAGCCTCTAGCTCTTAAAATGGGGCAGTAATTACGAAAAGTTCCTTATCTGAACAATCGGTTGTGGGGGATATATACTGTATATACGACCGATCTCATCAATTTTTTCAGGCAACAATATGTGCAATATACGAAAGTATATGGTGAAGTTTGAAGCTTCAATCTGTTAAATTGGGTAAGATATTACAAAAATCCTCTTTTTCTGAAAAATCGGTTGTATGGAGGATATATGCTATAGTGGTCCGATCCGGTCGGTTCCGACAAATGTCTAATCGGACACCCAAATACACCCGCTCACCAAATTTTATCAAGATATCTCAAAAATTGAGGGACTAGTTTGCATACAAACAGACAGACGGACAGACGGACAGACGGACATGGCTAAATCAACTCAGCTCTTCAACCTGATTATTTCGGTATACTTAATGGTGGGTCTATTTATTTTCCTTTAAGGACTTACAATTTTCGGTTTCGTGACGAAATTAATATACCATTTCATTTTCATGAAAGGTATAAAAATAGGTAGGTAATCTGTGTGAGGATGCAAAGCTTCACGTTTTTTGTGGTCTGCAAGTAAAAACTATGACTACGAATCACGTATTTCAAAAATATATGACGTAAACGTAACTATTTGATGAAATTTGATGAAATTTGATAAATTTTGAAGCTTCTAGCCGTAAAAAAGGGGCAAAAATGACAGTTTATATGAAGTATATAATATATATACCACCGATCTCTATGATTTTTTCAGACAACAATATATGCTATATACGTAAGCATTTTGTGAAATTTGAAGCTTCTAGCTGTTAAAACGGGGCAGAAATTGCGCAAAGTTTCTTATCTGAACAATCGGTTGTATGAGATATATACTATATATACAACCAGACTCTATGATTTTTTCAGACAAAAATATATGCTATATACTTAAGCATTTGGTGAAATTTGAAGCTTCTAGCTGTTAAAATGGGGTAGAAATTGCGAAAAAGTTTCTTATCTGAACAATCGGTTGTATGAGATATATACTATATATACAACCGATCTCTATGATTTTTTCAGACAACAATATATGCTATATACGTAAGCAATCGGTGAAATTTGAAGCTTATAGCTGTTAAAATGGGGTAGAAATTGCGAAAAGTTTCTTATCTGAACAATCGGTTGTATGAGATATATACTATATATACAACCGATCTCTATGATTTTTTCAGACAACAATATATGCTATATACGTAAGTATTCGGTGAAATTTGAAGCTTCTAGCTGTTAAAATGGGGCTAAAATTTGCGAAAATATATATATATATATACTATATATACCACCATATATATACTATATATACCACCGCTCTTTATGATTTTTTCAGACAACAATATATGCTATATACCTAAGCATTCGTTGAAATTTGAAGCATCTAGCTCTTAAAATGGGGCAGTAATTACGAAAAGTTCCTTATCTGAACAATCGGTTGTGGGGGATATATACTATATATACGACCGATCTCATCAATTTTTTCAGGCAGCAATATGTGCAATATACGAAAGTATATGGTGAAGTTTGAAGCCTCAATCTGTTAAATTGGGTAAGATATTACAAAAATCCTCTTTTTCTGAAAAATCGGTTGTATGGAGGATATATTGCTATAGTGGTCCGATCCGGTCGGTTCCGACAAATGTCTAATCGGACACCCAAATACACCCGCTCACCAAATTTTATCAAGATATCTCAAAAATTGAGGGACTAGTTTGCATACAAACAGACAGACGGACAGACGGACAGACGGACATGGCTAAATCAACTCAGCTCTTCAACCTGATTATTTCGGTATACTTAATGGTGGGTCTATCTATTTTCCTTTAAGGACTTACAATTTTCGGTTTCGTGACGAAATTAATATACCATTTCATTTTCATGAAAGGTATAAAAAGGTTAAGCACAATCACAAAAAGTGAAAAAAAGAAAATATTAATTGAATTTAAAGTTCATGACCGTGAACAGATGTATTCACTGCAAAAGAAAAATCTCCATAATATTGTTAATCGTTGATGATCAAAAGAAACAAATTAAAATTTATAACTTTGACAAATTAAAAAAAAATGTTTACAAAAATAAAAGAAATTTGTGTGCAAAAGTGGAATGAGTAAGTTTCATTAGAAGTGACTAACTCAATTAATGTAATTAAGAAAAAATTCTTCTACAAAAGTCTAAAAATTCTTATTGTAAACAAAGCAGAAGAAAAATCCCAAAGAGAATATCTAACTGAAGCCTACTTATGACCTTTAACTAATTAAAAAGAAAACGCAATCAGTGGAAAAAAATTCAAAAGCAAATAAATTTTGCAAAAATAAAAAAAATTCTATCTTACAGCTTCGATTCTTATACAAGTTTTACAAAGATATGAAAAAAAAAAACGCAAATGTGATTACTTAGAAGAAAAAATGCATAATATTTTTGTGTGATTGAATTCTTAAATTTTCCTGGTGCGCCCTAATGACTTATCGGAGTGGTGGGCAGGTGGGATGATGAGAGCGCCAGTGGGGGAAATTTCATCGGCTCTCCCGTTCGTTCAATCAGTGATGTTGCTGATGTTCTGCTCCGTTGTTGCGGGTGAGTGATGTTGCGTGTTCCATGTATTGATATTTTTGTGGTGGTGGATTCATAATGTTACCAATGTTGCTGTGTATTGTCTTGACTTGTTGCCAGCCACCGTGGAGAATGTTGCTGGGCCACTTACCAGTATGTTGCCGTAGTTATGTTGCGGGATTTTGTGTTCATGTGTGCTAGTAGATAATGTGTTGTGTCGTGTTCATGGATTTTACCTTGTGTATGCGTTTGCGTGTATTAGGGAAATATTCCTTGTGTTTTGCTCTGTTGATTATAGTTGTGTGTTGTTGTGTATCACGTATGTATTACTACCTCCAATTTTGTGCCAAACCAATTTTGTAAATTCTTGTGTGGATACTTGTCTCTTGGATCCTGATCCTTGAATTTCTCGTACGTTGGTTGTTGTAGCTGTTGTTATACCCTTTATTCGTGCAATGATGTTTCTGCTGCTGTCTATATCGGGCTGAACTCGGTTGCGAAGTCGGTGTAAACTAGGTTGTGTACCTTTTTGTGTGGTGGTTTGATGTGTATAGTGTGAAGTTGCGTGTCTTGCCTTTGATGTTCGGGTTTGGTCTTATTTCCTTGTCGGTGTGATGTTGGTGACTTTTTGACTATGTTGTGTGTGCGTGTTTGTGTATGTGTTTGAGAAATTCTGGCGCTAATTCTTTCGGATGCTTTTGGCCAATAAAGCCTCGTTGGCTGCCCTTTTGGCCAGAACCCAATCCCTTAATTGGACAATTGACCCATTTTGTATGTGTGGTTGGTGTTTGTTGTTGTTTTGCGTGTTTTCTTCGACCAAATAACTTGTATCTTTTTGTATGTTTTGCGTGTGATTTTGTGTAGATTTTATGTGAAAAGAATGTCGCGGCCTTCGGCTGGCTTCGTGCGCTGCAAAAAGAGAACGCATATATATTTTCAAATATTTTTATTTTAAAGGATTTTTGTTTAAAATTGTTTCTGGATTTGAAAAAAAATTTAGTTATTTCGTTTCTCTTTTTTTCAATTTAAAATGACTTAACAAAAAAATATTTAAATTATCTCCTCTCTTCTTCTTCTTTTAATCTACCTTTTGTTTGCATATGTGCTCGTGTACATATATGTGTATATATACCTATGTACATGTAAGTGCACCTATGCATATTTTAATATTTATGAATTTTAAATTAAAACCAAATTCGATCGAATAAAAGTCAAATAAAATAAAAATTCACAACAAATATTTCGACGGGAATGCAAGTATTTATACCGAAAAACGGTCAAAATTTGAAAGGGAATTTTGGTCAAAAATGTTTAGCTTGATAATAGAGGAATGATTTTTGGATAAAAAGTGCCAAAGAAGCATTTATGAAAAACTCTACTTTCGCCGATTTAGCGGTTCAAAACTATTTTTAATTCAATAATTTTTATTTTTTTTTTTTCTTGTATAAAATTCCGACAATAAAAGGGTTTACTAACAACTCTCTGGTTTCACAAAATTTACGAAAAAAAAAAATGTTTAGTTTCAAACAAAATTATTTAAATCAAGATTCAACAAAAATGTTCTAATAACAGGAAAAGGTTTAAAAAAATTTACGGGAAAAAAACAAAGGTTTTTCAAAAAAAAAAATTTTCAAATCTCACACTTTGACTTACCGGTGACTTTGCTGCTTTCTTGAGGGGATTTTTCCACGCCCAGTGGTGGCGATACTCCTTGCTCTGCGGTGCACCTAGGGAGGATTCCCTGGTATCAAGGTTCACTCTTATTTTTTTTCGCTCGCGTTTACTTTTCGCGTGAAACCGACCTTTAAAAAATATTTTGTCGCTCGCGCACCCACACTTTAAGGCGAACAAAACGCACTTTGACTTCACTTTTGGCACTAGTTAAGACCGCGAATTTTCGATTTTGAATGCTGTTGGACAGCGGGACCCCCTTTTATACCCACTAAGCCTTGCGGCATTTAGGACACCGTAAGTCACGAATCGCCTTCCTGCTTTGGTTGAACCAATCCGCGTTCGCCCTTAAGCGGCACGCATATACACATATGTGCAAGCAACAGTTGAACCCACTCTCACAATCAAACATCCGCTTTGTTAATATCGTAAAGCGGATAAGGAGACTTGGTTAGCGGTTGCCTACACATCTGCTCGTATACCCGCTTGCGTGTCGTCAGAGAAATCCTCAAAGGCTGTTGTTACAGGCTCGCATCCGCCGATGGTGCCTGCACCATGGAGCGTGTGCGTAAAGAAATTCATAACGCAGCCTTGGGTCGGTTTATAAGTGCAGGGCTAACGTGTGGCCTCGACCCTCGACCTAATGCCAGGCTTCTAGTTCGCTTCTTACCTAACTTTTCACTAAAACATAAACTACAACAACATGTATTTACTGCACTACAATAAAAATTAAATAAATTATCAAAAATGTAAACCAAACATCACTGGGTTCTCAAGCAAAAACTAACCTACAGTATCACAGATGGGTATCTTAATCCTATATCACAGTTTGAACTAAAACTAAATCACAGATTGAAGAAAATTAGTCTAGTTGCAAATGTATAAATGGATTAATATGTCAAGTTGGGAATGTATAATTAAATAAAAGTTAAGTCAAAACTGTATACTTACATTAACAGGTCAACAAAACCTAAAATAATTGAATAAATAATTACAAAAAAAAACTATAAAAGTGGATGTCAATTTTCTACGGGTCAAGTTTTTTAGGTACAAAGGTGAGTAATAAATAACATGCAACATTGAACATTAACTAACATCATGCCACAAATATGTCTTTAGCATGGTATACCCCGATTCTGTTTCCACTAACATCACCGAGTTCATACATCGAGTTACCTATTACTTTAAGTACTATGCATTTTACTTGTTTTGGAGCAAGTTTGGGATTATAGTTGTCGATTTATGAACTCTGTTTAAAATTTCGGCGGTATACCACTTGTCCAATCTTAAACGTCACATCTCTACTTCGAGTGTTATATACCTTCTTGCTACGTTCGTGGGCTAACCTCAGCTCTTTCATAATATTATTTCTAATCGCCTGAATGTGTTAATCGCCGAATGGATGACGCTTCGTAATGCAAAGGCCGCATCACTAATGTGTTTGTCCCAATTTTTATGGTTTTCGCCTACATATGACCTCACTATTTGCAATATTGATCGGTTGACCCTTTCTGCCGCGTTGCCTTGTGGCGAGTAGAACGCCGTTCTTACATGCGTCGTACCGTATCTTGCTAAAAATGATGTTAACATTACTGAAACGAACTGTTTGCCATTGTCAGAGTGTAAATACTCCGTTACACCAAACACATGAAAAACATCCTGTTCTAAAAATTTTACAACTTCAGCTGAGGTTGCCCTACGCATGGGTTTCAAAAACACAAATTTCGAAAAGTGATCTAGACACACAAACACATAAACATTACCATCACATGTACGTGGGTATGGACCCATAAAATCTATAAATAAACGTTGAAAAGGGCGTTCAGTAACATTTTGTTTTCCCATCAACGATTTGTGGAAAGCATTTTGGGTTTTGTTGCTTTTACAAGTATCGCAACCTTTAATATAACTTTGTACATCTGTCACAAGTCCTGGCCAGTATTATCTTTCACGAATGTGCGCAAGGGTCTTGTGTATACCCCCGGTGCCTGCAGAAGGCGAGCAGTGCGATGCCTCCACCAACCCAGAGCGAAGTTCAGTAGGTACCCAGAGTTTCCAGGCATGGTCTCCTTGAAGCCCTTCCCCCTTGTCAAATTGCGTCCGTCTATAAACGTATCCATCAGATACGCACAGTTCCGGTAATTTGTCCTTGTTCGCTGTCACCGTGTCTATGAGTTCGTGGTACTCAGTCGTTTTAAAGTAAGGTGAATTTACGTCGATGTCCAGTGTTCTATCGTTTACTAAAATTTCACTCATGTCCACCCTGGATAAAGCATCCGGCACTACATTTTGGGTGCTCTTACGGTGCTGGATGTCGAAACTGCAGCCTTGTAATTTTAAACTCCACCTTGCCAGCCGGCCAGACAAGTCCTTCTGACCCATCAACCACTTCAAGCTGGCATGGTCAGTTATTACCGTAAAGGACAATCCCTCGATATAGGGCCGGAACCTCTTTATACTCAGGACCGCTGCATAACACTCTAGTTCCGTGATACTGTAGTTTCTTAGTGCCTTATTTAGTTTCGCAGATACGTAGGCAATCGGTCGTTCGTTTCCGTCCTCGTCTAGTTGAAAGAGTACCCCTCCGACTCCGTCCGTGGATGCGTCACATTGCACGTAAAAACGCTTTTCAAAATCCGGATGTATTAACACCGGCGCAGATATTAATTTTTGCTTTAAGCAGTCAAATGCTTGCATCGCTTTGTCCGTCATTTTAAAAGATTTTATTTTGTCTTTAGTGAGGCAGTCGTGCAGCGGTGCTGCAATTGTCGCGTAATCTTGTATGAATCTGCGGTACCAGCCTGTCATCCCTCGGAACCGTCTGAGTTGACTCGGTGTTCGGGGTTCAGGGAAGTCTCGCATCGCTGCCACCTTATTTAGATCCATACGGATACATCCGTCGCCTACGACATAACCCAGATATCTTACTTCTTTAAAACAAAACTTACTCTTTTCAACGTTTATCGTCAATTTCGTATCACGAAGACATTTTGCAACACGGGACAACATATCTAAATGGGACGAAAAATTCTCGGAACAAACCAGTAGATCACCTAGGTACACAAACACAGATTCACGAAGATAAGCGGGGATGACCTTCTCCATTAAAGGACACATTCGCTGTGCCGCGTTGCACAGTCCAAAAGGCATTACTGTGAAAAGGTACAAAGGTCTACCAGGTACAGTGAAAGCAGTTTTCTCCCTGGACTTTCGCTCTAAAGGTATCTGGCAAAACGCGTATTTTAAATCAATGGCAGATATGTACCTGGTATTCTGAAGCCGACTTAGAATACCGTCTATATGTGGGAGTGGGTAGGCGTCTTTGATGGTGCGATCATTTAATTTGCGGGCGTCCAAACATAGGCGATTTTTAGTCCCTTTGATGACGAGTGAGACGGAGGAATTCCAGCAACTGTTGCTCTCTTCAATAACGCCCATCTCCAACATCTTGTCTAGTTCTGCGAATATTAATTTTTGAATTGCCGGATAAATAGGGTAGTGGCGCTTCTTCACAGGAAGGTGCTCATCCGTCACCTCGATGACGTGCTCCTCTACATCGGTCTTACCCAACCCAAATATTGCGAAGGAAAGAAATTGTGCTTTTCCATGATCCAAAGCTACAGTTTCTTCGGGACTCAAATCATGTTGCACCGCATCGAATGATAAGTCACCATCCGCAGGAGTAAGCTCTGATACGACAGAAACCTTTGATTGGATTTGGGGCCCCCTACTGACTACATTAAGCTGGAAGGCTTTCCAGAAATCGATCCCTAGATAGACCTCTTGTTGTAGCCCAGGCACTATCAGAAATTCCAGCTCCCGAGTGTTACTATCCCAGAGTACTGGAAGAGTCACTGCACCAACAACCGCGGTTTCACCCCCATTGGCTGTCTTCACATTTTGACCCTGAATCGGCAGAATCAGGCTTTCCTTCCCTTCGAGTAACTTATGGGCGTTTTCCCCCAAGCAGCTTGCCCCGGCCCCGGAATCTAAGAGCGCGAGCACCTCGCGTCCACCGATCTCCGTTTTGGCGAACAACCTATTATCACCCTGCACAGTAACTATGGTCGAAATAATTTTTTTTCTAATCCTCTTGAAAATCTTGTGTTTTTCCCGCATCTTCCGTATTTTTTCGAAATTTTTCTTCTTTTTTTAGCCTTGATCTCTTCGCAGAATATTCTTCTCCTTGCTTCCTCATACCTCAACTTCCTAATATGTAAACTATCTCTAACTGGCTCAACTTTCTTCTTTTCCTCTACTTTTTCCTTAAACCCGTTCTCTCTATCTCTTTTTAAAATTTCTATCTGCCTATCTCCAATTAATTCCCCGGGCGATCCTGGTTTGAGGCAGAGCTCCCGGACATCTCTGCCAACGCCCGGTTTCTCGCCTCTGGTTTAAAGACACAAAAGGACGAATCACCTCCACACGCAAGGCATTTCATAAAGTGGGAATTCGACTTGCACTTTGTGTCTTTTGCTGCTTCTGTCGGGTTCTTCAAATAGAAATCCACCGACATGCCACAAGCATAACACAGCATAAGGTGAAACGGGGAGGGACAAAACAATTGGTTTTGGACAGGACTAACATTTTAACTATGGACATTGGACGACGAACTTGCGACAGGACTGGGAAAATTGGTTGGGATATTGGGTTTAGGATGGTTTTGTTTGACAGGGACACGAGACATATTCTTACTAACCCCTAAATTCCTATTGTCTTTGTTGAACGCCTCTATGCTAAACTCACTCTCCTGACCTTCTGACCAATCTACGTTGTTTGTCCCTAACTCGCTGACTGGCTTCGCCCTGGACCTGTTTTCCTTAATTAACTTTTCCGCCCTCTTGCATTCGGCCTTCAACTCCGCCAATGTCTCCGTCTTTGTCGCGAATGTCAGGTTGGCCAGATATGAGTTTAGGTTGCCCTTAATAATTTTTACCAGCTCGTTCTCCGGGATTCTTTGCCTCAGTCGGAACGTTAGGTAGTGGACGTCAGCATAGTATTCGTCGAAGCTCTCTTGGGGCTGCTGCTACCGCTCCATAATCTCGCGTATTACCTCGTTGTCTGACTCTGCCGACTTAAATTGAGATAAAATTTCCCTCTTCAACCCAAAATAGTCAAACGACTCATCATCGGCGTGATCTTCCAGCATCTGCCAATACCACTTGAGAGCGGGCCCTGAAACTAGACAGTGGAAATCGGAAAACAACTGCTGATAAGACAACTGGTATTGTACGCGCATTCGTTCCAACCTGAAAACCAAACTTTCCACCGTCATCCCCTTTGCTGACCCGTCGAACTTAAGGTGCCATTTGTCTAAATCTACTTTCTTTCGCCCAGAATAGCTGGAGTGGCCGGTGCCTTTATCTGTGTGGTTCGCGGCCTTGCAGGTTCGTGGTGATATCCCGATTTTGTCCTGGCGTGGACGTGTTCGGTGGAGGAGCTGATGCAGGAGCGCGCATAGATGTCTCCACATGAGCGACACGATTGCTAAGAGTGGATATATTCTCCCTTACCTTTCGCACTTCGCCCATGTGATGATTCATCTCAGCGTTCTGTTGCATCATCACCTCCATCATACGTCCTAGCTGGTCGATGCGCTCTTCCACCGATGCCTGCGTGCGCCTGTCTACGCCAGTCCCCGCTGCACCTGCCCTGGGGTTTTGTATCCCTTCACCTCCAAGAGCTCCATCCGCTGTGTCCGACATTTCCAACAATCTTTCCAATTTCTGTGAAAAATTCAATGAGCGACGTGTTTATGACAACCCTATCAGTAACCGAAACCTCTGCTTGCCCAAATACCCTAGCAGTGCAAAGATTCCAGAGGTCTATTGGGACGAAATCGGCTGGTAATTCGATGCCTGTGTCGATTTGATTGAATAAGGACCCTACCACCTCGTTCTCCAAACCCCTTGCTACGCTACGCGTAATTCGCCTGTTGCTTCCTAACCGTCCTAAAACCCTCTTTGGAATCACCACCTGGTCCTTGGACTTGTCCATAAACTAAGGGACTGGTATCAAAAGGGAGTCCGCAACCTGACTACCGAAAACGTGATGAAACGAAAAATGTGTCAGACTTCAAAGTCGTAAGGAGAAAACTTGAAACCCAAAAACTAATACTTTTCCCCCAAGGTTATACAAAAACGACCAATCAAATGAAAATAATTCAAACTTGGTACTTTACCTATGAATTTATTGAAAAAAAAAAAACTCGAAACAAACAAGGCATGCACGGGAAAATTCAAACATAAAGGATATGTACGTGTGTATATATATGTATATATCCAAATAGGTAAATAAAATAAAAAGATAATAAAGATAATAATGTAATTCAAAAAAATTGGAACTTTCTTAAGCATATATATGTATGTGTATGTGTATTTGTGTATAGGTATATATATGTGTCCAAAAATTCAAAAAAGGCAAAATTCGAACGCTGAAAATTACATGTATCGCAGCCAGCATTTTTTGAAAATTTTGATCAAAAAATATTCAAATATCATACCCCAAGATGATTAAAAACGTTCAAATTTAAAAGCATTTTCTGTTCGAAAATTAACGTATCGTCGGGAGAAAAATGTACCATAAAAGTGATTATTCTTGAATAATCATTTATGATTCATATTTCGAAACGCTTTTTGTTCATATTTGATATAATTTTAAAATAGGGCTTTAATTGTTCTAGAGTAATATTTGAATGCTTTTCACAGTCATTTTCTGATCATATTCGTGAACATATTTCAATCATTTTGGTTGAGATTTTTAAATAATTTTTAAAATGCGATTATCATACATTTATTCTTCATATCTCATACAAAATAAGATAGTACATAGTAATCTCATTTCATCAGGGGAAGAAAGCATGCGGAAGTGAGCTATTGAACAAAAGGTAATTCGCAAACAAACTAGACCAATATACACCTGCAACTACAACATCCAGCATCAGCTATGATCGTTAACATCTTAAAATACGATATGGTTCGGTATGTTGAAGCCATATCCAGGTACATATGTCAAGAGAGTTTCGCTTACCTGGGGTTCAAATAGTTCACAACCTTTGTATTGTCTAATGGTATAATTCCTATTTTCTGGGAAGCCGATGGTGGAGAAATGGTTAGGGACATCTTTTGTTAAGAGAAGTATTTACATGATTTCTCGTCTTGAAGAATAAAATTTTAATATATTTTTTCTGAACTTCATGATTGAAAAAATGTGTGTATGTGAAAAAAAAAGATCTTCAATGAAAAGTAAAATTTTAACAGGTTTAAAACTCATTATTCAGCCAACAAAGATTGTCAGAAAAGATTCAGAAAGCTGAATGAAAAATGATTAAAATTTTTGATCACCTAAAGTAAACACATTTGATTCACATATGATTCCAAAATGTGATTGAAAAACTATATTCAGTTTTTGATCATCAAAAGTATTCATATTTGATAATTTCTTTTGTTGAATTGTATGATAACTCATTATTTAGTCAGAAAGAGTAATCAAATTTTATTGATATGTAGGGAAATTCAAAATTTAATCACCTAAATGCTGAGTGGGTAAATGCTGAGTGGGATGTATATATCTTCAAATTATATTAACTGTACCATCTCACCAGAGAATTTATACACAATGAGAAGGAGTTTTTTTGGCATCCACTGGTTACGATCCATTTGCATGTGACACCTGGTTTAACATAAGCTTATGCATTCCAATAACATCGCCACAATCAACCAAGATGTTGCGTTTGTAAATATGAAGGAACTTCAGACTTGGCAATTGAAGTTTATTATGCATTGCCCATTCACATATAAAATTTTGCGGAGCACTGTTATAAACATTCTCCCTATACAGTTTTTATTTGCGAAAAATGTTAGAAAATTTACCAACCAGTGGGAAAAATAATTTCACTTGCAAAGTGTGCCAACACCCTTAGCCAAAGCAAATGTCAAATTATTCTTCTTATGATTTGCTTGGAACAAAATTTGGGAGATGGCTACTTTGTAATATCAGATGGCGCCATTGTCGCTCATTCTACCGTTCTCCATAAAAATGCATGCAATATACTCATAATGCATAAGATTGTGTTAAACTCATCTATATGAACAAGTGCTTATGAGTCGGAGCTATTAATGCTTACTTTGAGCACAACGTAAAGGACAAATACTACAGGAATCTATTGACATCTGCAAAAGTCGAGATCGACATAAGTAAGTTCCATAATCTCCTATTTATAATGAAATACTCGTCTAAATTATTCTTTATATTAGATTCAAGAAACTCCATTTACTTTATGCTACTTGACACTATTTTAAAACCAACACACCGGCATATAATAAAAGAAGGAGAGATTTGAAAGTCCTATGTCCCTATGTCCCTTTGAATGCTTAAACCTTTAAAAATACGCAACAGATTTTGATGCCCTTTTTTTTTAATAGATAAAGAGTGTTTGAAGAGGAAGTAACGGATGAACATATTTGGCTGAAAATTGGTGGAGGGGTAGCTTAGAACCAGGAGACAGACATAGGCTAATTTTTATCCCGTTCTGAATAGGGTCTTGAGATCAAAACGTGGACCTGGGTAATCCTGGGATATGTTTGTACAATATGAGTATCGAATGTAAGCTGTTTATGAGTACTTTGATACGGCGTATTTTTCGTAACCACGGGTAACTAGGGTCTCGAGATATAAGCGAAAACGTGGACGCGGGTACCCTAGAATATGTTTATAGAATATGGATAACGAATGAAAGCTGTTGATGAGTGCTTTAGTACAGGGTAGTTTTCATACCTATTGGTGAAGGGTCTCGAGATATAGGCCAAAACGTGGATGTGTTTTTACATTATGGGTATCAAATTGAAGCTGTTGATGAGTGCTTTAGTACAGAGTAATTTTTATACCGCTGGGTGACTAGGGTCTCAAGATATGGGCAAAACCTGTACCCGGATACCCCTAGAATGTGTGTGTAATATAGATATCAAATGAAAGTTGTTGCTGAGAGCTTTAAAGTAATTTTCATTGTGATATTCGATTTAGTTGCATTAACCTGGCAAAACTGATAAATGTGCATGCGAAGCGGAAATAAAGACATGAATTAATAATACCCACATAACTATTTACATACGTCCTATTCGATTTGCCTTGCAATAAGGGATGAAGAAGAATGGGAAAAACTTTAGAGAAGAGAAAAGAGAGAAGGAGACTGAGAAAGAGATAGAGTGAGACGAAAATAGAGATAGATGAAGCGAAAATACGGAGGGAGGAGTGAATAAAAGGATTAAGAAAAAGTTAGGAGGGGGGAGGGGGGGGGGGCGCAGAGTTAGACGGAAAAAGCTTATTAAAATGTATGGGATAGACCAAATTTAGGGCAGAACAACGGCTGACAGGTCTGCTAGTATAGTATATACCTATCCCATACAACCGATCGTTCAGATAGAAAGATTTTGGGCCATTACTCCCTTAATTTAGAAAGTATAAACGTGAAACTCGGTGATGTATATTTTAAAATATCATAGAAGATTTTCTAAAAAAATCATTTTGATCGGAGATATATATAGTATATATCCCATACAACCGGTCGTTCAGATTTTTGGCAATTTCTCCCTTAATTTCCAATATAAAAACGTGACACTTAGTGATATATATTCTAATATATCATAGAAAATTGACTGTAAAAATCATTTCGATCGGAGATATATACAGAAAATGATATTTCAGGAAAGTTGATAAACTTTTAACACTTTGAAAAATTTGTGGTTTTTGTTCTTTTTTGTTGTATTAAAAATTGTTTTGTCTCGAAATAAAACGGCCTGCTACTGGTTTCTTGCATTATAACGAAAGGACATTTAATTCTAAGCTGAAGCAAAACATAAAATTAGTTTTTTTTTAAGTTGTCAGATCTACCTGTTTTTCGAAAAGCCTATTTTTAGGACCTTTTTCGAACTTTGATGGAAAAGAAAAAAAGGACAAAAAAGGTCTCCGTCAAATTTACAGTAGGTATTTGCTAAATATTCAGTTACCTGAATTCATAAGATCTATCTACGTCCAGCTGCGATTTGACATTTTACATCAAATAAAGTGAAGCAACCTGGGGTATAAATACGCGCCTGAGCAGGTATAGGTAAGAAGGAGGCGAATTTAGTACGGTCACTTTTGTTGTTGGAATTTGTTAATAAAACCAAATTTTTCGATTACAAGCTGCATAATATACCTCGAATTCATTTCCATAATTTGAGTATATAAAGCAATGTTTAATACAACGCCCAAAATCAGTCGTTTTTTGGAGTCTATAGCAGGCGCGTATTCAGGGGGGTTCGAAGGAGATATGTTTAAAGACGACCTACACCACCCAAATGACTGACGTTTCTTTATTTGCATTGTATAATGATTCTTACTTGTACCATGTACCAATTAAAGTAATTTATCGTTTCCTTAACTTTGCGTATTCAAGAAAATACAACAAAACATATCCTTTTTTAAGTTAGGATGTAAGCGGCCCAACGGAGTGGACTACTTTAAGTTAGTTGTTCGCTATCCGTCACACTATATATGCCTCTCAAATAAATCTTTAAAATAAATAAAAGCGACATTCTTAATACATATATACAATAATTATAATTAATAAAGTTTATACTTATTTACAATTAAAACAAGAGTTGTGGGTTTTTATTTCTAAAAGTGAAGTGCCGATATCTTCCCTAAACTATTTTCTTAGTGCTCCATACCCATAAAAGTGCAATTTTATAGGGCTTCAAGAACGAAATTTTTACCGTTTATAATGCAAAATATCAATAAGCACGTTTTGTCCTATTTTCCAAGCCAAACTTCTTCTGGCTCACTTTTTCGCAAAAGAACAACCTTAAAATGCTATTTTTATAGGGTGCACTATTCCAAGAGATATATTGAAGTGCTGCTTATATAACTCATTTAGTATTTAGCACTATATGTCCCTATTATTTTTTCCACCTTTGTATATAAATAAATAAATGCAAGGCGCGATAACCTCCGAAGAAATTTAAGGCCGAGCTTATCTTCCAACTTGCGTAGTGCTCCTTTTATTTTTCCTAAAAATTGGCGGGACTGGGCCTAAATGTTTTATGCCGACTCCGAGAAGCATCTGCACGGCAGATTCATTTTCACTGAGAAGCTTTTCATGGCAGAAATACAACCGTAGTGTTTGACGAATCACTTCCGAGGGGTGACCAAAGAAATTTAAACAACTTTTTATTGATTTTTTTGATGATTTTGGATTGAACTGGATACAAAGAAGAAAAATATAAAAAATAAATAAATATGTCGTTGTTCGAACCAACAATCAACAAACGTTGCGCGCGCAGCGGGCGAGGACATTATCAAAAATTTGAATGAAACTTTGTTAATTGCCTCACAATTTCAATACGCATTACTATGCTCAGATGCAACTGAAATGTTTGTCTATGTTTTACCTCTACACTACCTCTATGTATTACCTCCACAAATGGTGTGTGTCCACTATTCACCGCAACCGATTTAACTATAGGTTATACACTATGGCCAACAGACGTGTAAATAAAAACACGGCGTTGGGTGACCCCGCTTAGAAAAATTTTTTTTCTAAACTTTTGATGTTATTTTCCTCGGGAGTTGAACCCAGAACCCTCGGTGTGATAGGCCGACCACCCTACAACCACACCACGGCACACGCCAATTAACATATGTATGTATATGTCATACTTCTATATTGCTACTACAGGCTGTGTACACTCACAAACATTAGAGTGCCGATATATGGATGTGTTAATTTTTATACTCAGTTGAGCAGAGCTCACAGAGTATATTAACTTTGATTGCATAACGGTTGGTTGTACAGGTATAAAGGAATCGATATAGATATAGACTTCCATATATCAAAATCATCAGTATCGAAAAAAAATTCGATTGAGCCATGTCCGTCCGTCTGTCCGTCTGTCCTTTAACACGATAACTTGAGTAAATTTTGAGGTATCTTGATGAAATTTGGTATGTAGATTCCTGGGCACTCATCTCAGATCGCTATTTAAAATGAACGATATCGGACGATAACCACGCCCACTTTTTCGATATCGAAAATTTCGAAAAATGGAAAAAGTGCGATAATTCATTACCAAATACTCATTAAGCGATGAAACTTGGTAGGTGAGTTGAGCTTATGACTCAGAATAGAAAACTAGTAAAATTTTGGACAATGGGCGTGGCACCGCCCACTTTTAAAAGAAGGTAATTTAGAAGATTTGCAAGCTGTAATTTGGAAGTCGTTGAAGATATCATGATGAAATTTGGCAGGAACTTTACTCTTATTACTATATGTCTGTTTAATAAAAATTAGCAATATCGGAGAACGACCACGCCCACTTTTAAAAAATTTTTTTTTTTAATTCAAACTTTAAAAGAAAAGTTAATATCTTTACAGTATATAAGTAAATTATGTCAACATTCAACTCCAGTAATGATATGTTGCAACAAAATACAAAAATAAAAGAAAATTTGAAAATGGGCGTGGCTCCGCCCTTTTTCATTTAATTTGTCTAGGATACTTTTAATACCATAAGTCGAACAAAAATCTACCAATCCTTGTGAAATTTGGTAGAGGCTTAGATTATAGGACGATAACTGTTTTCTGTGAAAAAGGGCGAAATCGGCTGAAGCCATGCCCAGTTTTTATACACAGTCGACCGTCTGTCCTTCTGCTCGGCCGTTAACACGATAAGTTGAGCAAAAATCGATATATCTTTAATAAACTCAGTTCACGTACTTATCTGAACTCACTTTGTATTGGTGTAAAAAATGGCCGAAATCCGACTATGACCACGCCCACTTTTTCGATATCGAAAATTATGAAAAATGAAAAAAATGCCATAATTATATACCAAATACGAAAAAAGGGATGAAACATGGTAATTGTATTGGTCTATTGACGCAAAATATAACTTTAGAAAAATACTTGGTAAAATGGGTGTGACGCCTACCATATTAAGTAGAAGAAAATGAAAAAGGTTTGCAGGGCGAAATCAAAAGCCCTTGGAATCTTGGAAGAAATACTGTTCGTGGTATTACATATATAAATAAATTAGCGTTACCCGACAGATGATGTTCTGGGACCCTGGTCCACATTTTGGTCGATATCTCGAAAACGCCTTCACATATACAACTAAGGGCCACTCCCTTTTAAAACCCTCATTAATACTTTTAATTTGATACCCATATCGTACAAACAAATTCTAGAGTCACCCCTGATCCACCTTTATGGCGATATCTCGAAAAGGCGTCCACATATAGAACTAAGGCCCACGCCCTCTTAAAATTCTCATCAACACCTTTCATTTGATACTCATATCGTACAAACAAATTCTAGAGTCACCCCTAGTCCATCTTTATGGCGATATCTCGAAAAGGCGTCCATCTATAGAGCTTAGGCCCACGCCCTTTTAAAATACTCATTAATACCTTTCATTTGATACCCATATAGTACAAACAAATTTTAGAGTCAGGCCTGGTCCACCGTTATGGCGATATCCCTAAATGGCGTCCATCTATAGAACTATGGCCCACTTCCTTTTAAAATACTCTTTAATACCTTCCATTTGATACACATGTCATACAAACACATTCCAGGGTTACCCTAGGTTCTTTTTACAACTTGGTGATTTTCCCTTACTTTGTCTCCATAGCTCTCAACTGAGTATGTAATGTTCGGTTACACCCGAACTTAGCCTTCCTTACTTGTTCTTTTTGTATTGAATAATCGAATGTACCTAAATTAAAATTTTTTCTTGTCACACTTATGCTGCTACAAACACACAAATTTAGTTGGCTGTCTTTTTTCCAATTCAAAACTCATTTTTATTTACACAACAAAATTTTGTATAAATGGCACCCACAAATTCCAACTTCCTTCACTTTATACTTAACAAGTAAGAACGGGACTGTCTTCGGCTGTGCCGAAGACTTCATACCTTTCATGAATGGTGCTGAACAATAATCTTATCCCGTTCGTAATCTCCGAATAATTGGATGTATAAGATTAGAAATATATAGTGAACAGATCTGCATACCTTAACGATTTTTAAGATAAATATAAAATAAACAAGTAAGGAAGGCTAAGTTCGGGTGTAACCGAACATAACATACTCAGTTGAGAGCTATGGAGACAAAATAAGGAAAATCAATCTGGGGTAACCCTGGAATGTGGTTGTATAACATGTGTATCAAATGAAAGGTATTAAAGAGTATTTTAAGAGAGAGTAGGCCATAGTTCTATGGATGAACGCCATTTAGGGATATCGCCATAAAGGTAGACCAGGGCTGACTCTAGAATTTGTTTGTACGATATGGGTATCAAATGAAAGGTGTTACTGAGCATTTTAAGAGGGAGTGGGCCTTAGGTCTATCGGTGGAAGCCTTTTCGAGATGTCCCCATTAAGGTGGACCAGGGGTGATTCTATAATGTGTTTGTACGATATGGGTATCAAATGAAAGCTGTTAATGAGTATTTTGAAAAGGAGTGATCCTTAGTTCCATAGGTGGACGCCGTTTCGAGATATCGCCATAAAGGTGGACCAGGGGTGTCTCTAGAATGTGTTTGTACGATATGGGAATCAAATGAAAGGTGTTACTGAGCATTTTAAGAGGGAGTGGGCATTAGGTCTATAGGTGGACGCCTTTTCGAGATATCGCCATTAGGGTGGGCCAGGGGTGACTCTAGAATGTTTGTACGGTATGGGTATCAAACGAAAGGTGTTACTGAGCATTTTAAGAGGGAGTGGGCATGAGGTCTATACGTGGACGCCTTTTCGAGATATCGTCATTAGGGTGGGCCAGGGGTGACTCTAGAATGTGTTTGTACGATATGTGCATCAAACGAAAGGTGTTACTGAGCATTTTAAGAGGGAGTGGGCATTAGGTCTATAGGTGGACGCCCTTTCGAGATATCGCCATTAGGGTGGGCCAGGGTTGACTCTAGAATGTTTGTACGATATGGGTATCAAATGAAAGGTGGTAATGAGTATTTTAAAAGGGAGTAATCCTTAGTTCTATAGGTGGACGCCTTTTCGAGATATCGCCATAAAGCTGGACCAAGGGTGACTCTAGAATGTTTGTACGGTATGGGTATCAAACGAAAGGTGTTACTGAGCATTTTAAGAGGGAGTGGGCATTAGGTCTATAGGTGGACGCCTTTTCGAGATATCGCCATTAGGGTGGGCCAGGGTGACTCTAGAATGTGTTTGTACGATATGGGTATCAAATGGAAGGTGGTAATGAGTATTTTAAAAGGGAGTAATCCTTAGTTCTATAGGTGGACGCCTTTTCGAGATATCGCCATAAAGCTGGACCAAGGGTGACTCTAGAATGTTTGTACGGTATGGGTATCAAACGAAAGGTGTTACCGAGCATTTTAAGAGGGAGTGGGCATTAGGTCTATAGGTGGACGCCTTTTCGAGATATCGCCATTAGGGTGGGCCAGGGTGACTCTAGAATGTGTTTGTACGATATGGGTATCAAATGAAAGGTGGTAATGAGTATTTTAAAAGGGAGTAATCCTTAGTTCTATAGGTGGACGCCTTTTCGAGATATCGCCATTAGGGTGGGCCAGGTGTGACTCTAGAATGTTTGTACGATATGGGTATCAAACGAAAGGTGTTACTGAGCATTTTAAGAGGGAGTGGGCATTAGGTCTATAGGTGGACGCCTTTTCGAGATATCGCCATTAGGGTGGGACAGGGGTGACTCTAGAATGTTTGTACGATATGGGTATCAAACGAAAGGTGTTACTGACCATTTTAAGAGGGAGTGGACATTAGGTCTATAGGTGGACGCCTTTTCGAGATATCGCCATTAGGGTGGGCCAGGGGTGACTCTAGAATGTTTGTACGATATGGGTATCAAACGAAAGGTGTTACTGAGCATTTTAAGAGGGAGTGGACATTAGGTCTATAGGTGGACGCCTTTTCGAGATATCGCCATTAGGGTGGGCCAGGGTGACTCTAGAATGTGTTTGTACGATATGGGTATCAAATGAAAGGTGGTAATGAGTATTTTAAAAGGGAGTAATCCTTAGTTCTATAGGTGGACGCCTTTTTGAAATATCGCCATTAGGGTGGGCCAGGTGTGACTCTAGAATGTTTGTACGATATGGGTATCAAACGAAAGCTGTTACTGAGCATTTTAATAGGGAGTGGGCATTAGGTCTATAGGTGGACGCCTTTTCGAGATATCGCCATTAGGGTGGGCCAGGGGTGACTCTAGAATGTTTGTACGATATGGGTATCAAACGAAAGGTGTTACTGAGCATTTTAAGAGGGAGTGGACACTAGGTCTATAGGTGGACGCCTTTTCGAGATATCGCCATTAGGGTGGGCCAGGGGTGACTCTAGAATGTTTGTACGATATGGGTATCAAACGAAAGGTGTTACTGAGCATTTTAAGAGGGAGGGGGCATTAGGTCTATAGGTGGACGCCTTTTCGAGATATCGCCATTAGGGTGGGACAGGGGTGACTCTGGTATGTTTTTGTACGATATGGATATCAAATTAAAGGTATTAATGAGGGTTTTAAAAGCGAGTGGCCCTTAGATGTATATGTGAAGGCGTTCTCGCGATATCGACCAAAATGTGGACCAGGTGATCCAGAAAATCATCTGTCGGGTACTGCTAATTTATTTATATATGCAATACCACTAACAGTATTCCTGCCAAGATTCCAAGGGCTGTTGATTTCGCCTTGTAGAACTTTTTCATTTTCTTCTACTTAATATGGTAGGTGTCACACCCATTTTACAAAGTTCTTTCCAAAGTTATATTTTGCGTCAATAAACCAATCCAGTTACCATGTTTCATCACTTTTTTCTTATTTGGTATAGAATTATGGCATTTTTTTCATTTTTCGTAATTTTCGATATCGATAAAGTGGGCGTGGTTATGGTCAGATTTCGCCCATTTTTTATACCAAGAAAAAGTGAGCTCAGGTAAGTACGTGGGCTAAGTTTAGTAAAGATATATCGGATTTTGCTCAAGTTATTGTGTTAATGGCCGAGCGGAAGGACAGACGGTGGACTGTGTATAAAAACTGGGCGTGCCATCCACCGATTTCGCCCATTTTCACAGAGAACAGTTACCGTCATAGAGTCTATGCTCCTACCAAATTTGAGAAGGATTGGTAAATTTTTGTTCGACTTATGGCAATAAAAGTATTCTAGACAAACTAAATGAAAATGGGCGGAGCCATGCCCATTTTGAAATTTTCTTTTATTTTTGTATTTTGTTGCATCATATCATTACTGGAGTTGAATTTTGACTTAATTTACTTATATACAGTAAAGATATTAAATTTTTTGTTAAAATTTGAATTTTAAAAATTTTTTTTTTAAAAAGTGGGCGTGTTCTTCATCCAATTTTGCAAATTTTTATTTAGCACATATAGAGTAATAGTAGTAACGTTCCTGCCAAATTTCATCATGATATCTTCAACGACTGCCAAATTACAGCTTGCAAAACTTTTAAATTACCTTCTTGTAAAAGTGGGCGGTGCCACGCCCATTGTCCAAAATCTTACTAATTTTCTATTCTGCGTCACAACGTCAACCCATCTACCAAGTTTCGTCGCTTTATCTGTCTTTTGTAATGAGTTATCGCACTTTTTCGGTTTTTCGAAATTTTCGATATCGAAAAAGTGGGCGTGGTTATAGTCCGATATCGTTCATTTTAAATAGCGATCTGAGATGAGTGCTCAGGAACCTACATACCAAATTTCATCAAGATACCTCAAAATTTACTCAAGTTATCGTGTTAACGGACGGACGGACGGACGGACGGACATGGCTCAATCAAATTTTTTTTCGATCCTGATTATTTTGATATATGGAAGTCTATATCTATCTCGATTCCTTTATATATGTACAACCAACCGTTATCCAATCAAACTTAATATACTCTGTGAGCTCTGCTCAACTGAGTATAAAAATTTACGGGAAATCTTAAATTAAAAATGTATTTACGCAAGCTTTTCGCGATCGTTTGTTCGATTTTTGTCATCCTTGTCAGTCTTTCAACTAATACCAAATCGGAAAATCGCATTGTAGGCGCCTCTAATTGGGATGTAGAGAATAGCGCGTATGTGGTGGCAATATATGATGACGGGAAATATCGTTGTGTTGGGACTTTAATCTCCACAAGAAGGGTGCTTACATCTAAATCTTGCGTGGGAACTTCACCCGCAGATCCCTTCACTGTTAGAGCTGGTAGATCCAATTTACAAACAGATGGAGTAAAACGCGAAGCGTTACGTATATTGCGTCCATATGATTTTAAGCCGGGATTCGTAGAAATGGATTTAGCTGTCATTGCATTGAAAACAGCTTTTACCGAGAGCCAATTTATAAAATCAATATCTTTATGCGAAACTGAATTAAAGCCCGGCGTAAAAGTGCGAGTTAGTGGATTTGGTTCGATACATCCCGACATTGAGGGCTCTTATCATCTACTCCAATCTGCTCAATTTGAACTATTCCCAATCAACCATGTAGGGATTGTTATGCGCCTCGTTTTGCGGAAGCAAGGACAAATTTCCCAACAACAGCAATTTGTTTAAAAGATCCGGCAGAGAAAAGTGCTGTGTGTTGGGGAGATGCTGGTGCACCTGCCGTTGTGGTGATGATAAACTTTATGCGGTGCTATCAATTATGGTAAAACCTTTGAACCGCTTTTATCCGGCTATATATACAAGTATAAATAATAATGATGTTAAAGATTTTATAAATCATGGGTTGGGGGATGCTCGCAGATTTTTTTAAATAAAACAAATCGTAATAAAAAATTATTCATCATTTTGAATTTTCTGATTGATGCAAAACAAGGTATTTTTTATTCAAGCATTTCTTGAATAATGAATAACATTTTATCGTGAGTGATTTTTGTAAATTTTAAGTTAAGGGTTGAGTTATCTTTCATCATTTAAAAAATATGGAATAAAATAAAATTTAAATTATTACTCGGTTATTCAAAAGTTAAATAAAATAAATTAAAAACAAGTAAGGAAGGCTAAGTTCGGGTGTAACCGAACATTACATACTCAGTTGAGAGCTATGGAGACAAAATAAGGGAAATCACCATGTAGGAAAATGGACCTAGGGTAACCCTGGAATGTGGTTGTATGACATGTGTATCAAATGGAAGGTATTAAAGAGTATTTCAAGAGAGAGTAGGCCATAGTTCTATTGATGGACGCCATTTAGGGATATCGCCATAAAGGTGGACCAGGGCTGACTCTAGAATTTGTTTGTACGATATGGGTATCAAATGAAAGGTGTTACTGAGCATTTTAAGAGGGAGTGGGCCTTAGGTCTATCGGTGGACGCCTTTTCGAGATATCGCCATTAAGGTGGACTAGGGGTGACTCTAGAATGTGCTTGTACGATATGGGTATCAAATGAAAGGTGGTAATGAGTATTTTAAAAGGGAATGGGCTTTAGTTCTATAGGTGAACGCCTTTTCGAGAAATCGCCATAAAGGTGGACCAGGGTGACTCTAGAATATGTTTGTACGATATGGGTATCAAATGAAAGCTGTTAATGAGTATTTTGAAAAGGAGTGATCCTTAGTTCCATAGGTCGACGCCGTTTCGAGATATCGCCATAAAGGTGGACCAGGGGTGTCTCTAGAATGTGTTTGTACGATATGGGAATCAAATGAAAGGTGTTACTGAGCATTTAAAGAGGGAGTGGGCATTAGGTCTATAGGTGGACGCCTTTTCGAGATATCGCCATTAGGGTGGGCCAGGGGTGACTCTAGAATGTTTGTACGATATGGGTATCAAACGAAAAGTGTTACTGAGCATTTTAAGAGGGAGTGGGCATTAGGTCTAAGGTTTCGAAATGTCGCCATTAGGGTGGGCCAGGGGTGACTCTAGAATGTGTTTGTATGATATGGGTATCAAATGAAAGATGGTAATGAGTATTTTAAAAGGGAGTAATCCTTAGTTCTATAGGTGGACGCCTTTTCGAGATATCGCCATAAAGGTGGACCAAGGGTGACTCTAGAATGTGTGTACTATATGGGTATCAAACGAAAGGTGTTACTGAGCATTTTAAGGGGGAGTGGGCATGAGGTCTATAGGTGGACGCCTTTTCGAGAAATCGCCATTAGGGTGGGCCAGGGGCGACTCTAGAATGTTTGTACGATATGGGTATCAAACGAAAGGTGTTACTGAGCATTTTAAGAGGGAGTGGACATTAGGTCTATAGGTGGACGCCTTTTCGAGATACCGCCATTAGGGTGGGCCAGGGGTGACTCTAGAATGTTTGTACGATATGGGTATCAAACGAAAGGTGTTACTGAGCATTTTAATAGGGAGTGGGCATTAGGTCTATAGGTGGACGCCTTTTCGAGATATCGCTATTAGGGTGGGCCAGGGGCGACTCTAGAATGTTTGTACGATATGGGTATCAAACGAAAGGTGTTACTGAGCATTTTAATAGGGAGTGGGCATTAGGTCTATAGGTGGACGCCTTTTCGAGATATCGCCATTAGGGTGGGCCAGGGGTGACTCTAGAATGTGTTTGTACGATATGGATATCAAATTAAAGGTATGAATGAGGGTTTTAAAAGCGAGTGGCCCTTAGATGTATATGTGAAGGCGTTCTCGGGATATCGACCAAAATGTGGACCAGGTGATCCAGAAAATCATCTGTCGGGTACTGCTAATTTATTAATATGGAATACCACTAACAGTATTCCTGCCAAGATTCCAAGGGCTGTTGATTTCGCCTTGTAGAACTTTTTCATTTTCTTCTACTTAATATGGTAGGTGTCACACCCATTTTACAAAGTTTTTTCCAAAGTTATATTTTGCGTCAATAAACCAATCCAGTTACAATGTTTCATCCCTTTTTTCGTATTTGGTATAGAATTATGGCATTTTTTTATTTTTCGTAATTTTCGATATCGATAAAGTGGGCGTGGTTATGGTCGGATTTCGGCCATTTTTTATAACGAGATAAAGTGAGTTCAGATAAGTACGTGCGCTAAGTTTAGTAAAGATATATCGATTTTTGCTCAAGTTATTGTGTTAACGGGCGAGCGGAAGGACAGACGGTGGACTGTGTATAAAAACTGGGCGTGGCTTCAACCGATTTCGCCCTTTTTCACATAAAACAGTTATCGTCCTAGAAGCCAAGCCTCTACCAAATTGCACAAGGATTGGTTAATTTTTGTTCGACTTATGGCATTAAAAGCATCCTAGACAAATTAAATGAAAAAGGGCGGAGCCACGCCCATTTTGAAATTTTCTTTTATTTTTGTATTTTGTTGCACCATATCATTACTGGAGTTGAATGTTGACATAATTTACTTATATACTGTAAAGATATTAAATTTTTTGTAAAAATTTTACTTTAAAAAAAAAAATTTTTTTTAAAAGTGCGCGTGGTCCTTCCCCGATTTTGCTAATTTTTAATAAGCCTACATATAGTAATAGTAGTAACGTTCCTGACAAATTTCATCATGATATCTTCAACGACTGCCAAATTACATCTTGCAAAAGTTTTAAATTACCTTCTTTTAAAAGTGGGCGGTGCCACGCCCATTGTCCAAAATTTTACTAATTTTCTATTCTGCGTCATAAGTTCAACTCATCTACCAAGTTTCGTCGCTTTATCGGTCTTTTGTAATGAATTATCGCACTTTTTCGGTTTTTCAAAATTTTCGATATCGAAAAAGTGGGCGTGGTTATAGTCCGATATCGTTCATTTTAAATAGCGATCTGAGATGAGTGCTCAGGAACCTACATACCAAATTTCATCAAGATACCCCAAAATTTGCTCAAGTTATCGTGTTAACGGACGGACGGACGGACGGACGGACATGGCTCAATCAATTTTTTTTTCGAGCCTGATTATTTTGATATATGGAAGTCTATATCTATCTCGATTCCTTTATATATGTACAACCAACCGTTATCCAATCAAACTTAATATACTCTGTGAGCTCTGCTCAACTGAGTATAAAAAAATGTTTGCTGTTTCGATTATACCTTGTAAATCTCTTCAAAGCCTTTTCTCCCGGGATTGGGATTTGAACCCGCACTCCTACGATAGCTGAACGTGTTACAATCGCATTCAGCCAGTTCATGCCTTAGTTGTTGTAAGGTTTTTCCCAATTGCCTTCTTTTTTTGCATATTTAATCCTTTACACATTGCATACTTCGTATGCAATCAACGATTAAATCATACAAACAGACAAAATTGGTTAATTCGTTGTAATTGTATAAATAGAACAAAAAATAAATAATAGTTAAAAAAAACTAAAAAAACACGCTGTTAAAGCTAACCGAACTAAAAAATAGAAAATAATTTTCAATTAAAAAGAGTTTATATAACAGTAGTAGAAGGTCAAACAATCATTTATAGTTAATCACCTCAAAATAAAATTATAATAAAATTTAAGTTATTAACAGAATAATTTTATTCAGATTAAAAATCGTGGGGTGCATTTGACAACATTTCATATCTTTCCTTTCAGATAGTTGCCAATAGATAGATTGTATTGTGAATTAATTGTTCTGTTAATAACTTAAATTTTATTATAATTTTATTTTGAGGTGATTAACTATAAATGATTGTTTGACCTTCTACTACTGTTATATAAACTCTTTTTAATTGGAAATTATTTTCTAGTTTTTAGTTCGGTTAGCTATAACAGCGTGTTTTTTTTAGTTTTTTTAAACTATTATTTATTTTAAATTTTTTAGTTCAAGTAATTTTAAAAGTTTTAGTCGAGAGTGATGAAACCTCGAAACGCCAGCGGTCCATGAATGAATCGAACCCCACGGCACCGAAAAGGGCTAAGACGCAGGGAGGCTGGACGTGGTCTTTCGCCGAAATGCCAAGGGTCGTCAGATCATTGGCATTATAGACGAGAGCAGCGAAGATGGCAGGATCCCGAAACAACAGTAGAAGTGGATCGAGGCCGCACTCGCTACGGTGGCCATTAAGGTTAAGAAAGACAACCCTGGTCCACCGCCATCTTACACCGATGCAGGATGGTTCCAGGGCAATGTCAAGCTAATTGCCTGTGACGAAGCCAGGTCGGTAAACCTCTATAGGGCCGCCGTCACGCTGATAGGGGTGGTATATCCGGGCACGCGCCTCAAGGTAGGGAGGCGCGTGATATCCCCCCACGACCAAGGACTAGAGCCTGGGTTCCAGTGACGCCAACGTACCCAGCTGACATCCTGGAGATGCTCCAGGAGTACAACCCGCCACAGGTGTGGAAGTCAACCCGGATAAAACCGAGCTTGTCCTCTTCACGAGGAGGTACAAAGTACCAAATCTTATATCGCCAAGAATTGGGGGTGCGTTCTTAGCGTTTAGCGATCAAGTCAAGTATTTGGGAGTCATTTTTCGGAGGAAGCTATTATGGCGTGACCATATAGTGAACCGATCCAAGAAGGCAGCAGCAGAGCTGTTCACCTGCAAGAGGGCAATTGGCACCTCCTGGGGATTCTATCCTAAGGTGACCTTCTGGATTTACACAGCCATTGTGCGCCCGATTCTTCTTTATGGTGCCTTGGTCTGGTGGCCTGCACTAGCTAATAGTACCCATCTTAAAATGCTTCAAAAGCTGCAACGGAGTTTGGAGCTCTGCATTACCGGGGCTCTCGGCTCCACTCCAGATTCCGTTACATACATACATGGATACATAGATACATAGATAGATACAGGCCAAGCTAATAAAAGTGTGTTAAAAAGGGCTCCAGTATGCTCTTTCGTAGATGTGCCATGCATCCGCTTCTACCATTAATAAAGGAATGAGTTTTTCGCATTATGTGCAAGGTTTCAAATCTATGGCCATTTGGGGTCATAAGTTCAATTGACCTTATATCCGTTAACCTTATGTCACCCCACCATCACATTATTGCATTGTCATCGAGCCTTGAGACGTGTGCAAAGTTTCAATCAAACTTATGGCCATTCAAAGTGGTAAAAAGATCAATTGACCTTATGTCCGTTGACCTTATGTCACCAGGCCATCACATTAGCGCATTGTCATCGAGCCTTGATATGTGTGCAAAGTTTCAATCAAACTTATGGCCATTCAAAGTGGTAATAAGGCCAATTGACCTTATGGCCGTTGACCTTATGTCACCACACCATCACATTAATGCATTGTCATCGGTCCTTGATACGTATGCAAAGTTTCAAATTAATCAGACTTCTAGAAACCGATTAAAATTAAGCTCAAAAATTCCGTTACATAGATACAGGCCAAGTAATAAAAGCGTGTTAAAAACAGCAACAATACCAAAGTTTCTTTGAAAATTGCCTTACCAACAAGCATAGCTTTAACACATAATTACATACGAAGTATGCATTGTGTAGAAGATTAAATATGCAAAAAAAAAGAAGGAAATTGGGAAAAACTTTACAACAACTAAGGCATGACGTGGCTGAATGCGTTTGTAACACGTTCAACTATCGTAGGAGTGCGGGTTCAAATCCCACTACCGGGAGAAAAAGCTTTGAAAAAAATTTTAATTAAACGGTTTTATTGAAAACAATACCTACATTAAGTATTAATAATACTAAAAGATAGAAAATAATTTTAGGTAGGTCCTAGGTACTAGTCATCATAATGATGATAAACTTTATGCGGTGCTATCAATTATGGTAAAACCTTTGAACCGCTTTTATCCGGCTATATATACAAGTATAAATAATAATGATGTTAAAGATTTTATAAATCATGGGTTGGGGGATGCTCGCAGATTTTTTTAAATAAAACAAATCGTAATAAAAAATTATTCATCATTTTGAATTTTCTGATTGATGCAAAACAAGGTATTTTTTATTCAAGCATTTCTTGAATAATGAATAACATTTTATCGTGAGTGATTTTTGTAAATTTTAAGTTAAGGGTTGAGTTATCTTTCATCATTTAAAAAATATGGAATAAAATAAAATTTAAATTATTACTCGGTTATTCAAAAGTTAAATAAAATAAATTAAAAACAAGTAAGGAAGGCTAAGTTCGGGTGTAACCGAACATTACATACTCAGTTGAGAGCTATGGAGACAAAATAAGGGAAATCACCATGTAGGAAAATGGACCTAGGGTAACCCTGGAATGTGGTTGTATGACATGTGTATCAAATGGAAGGTATTAAAGAGTATTTCAATTTCAACAATACCAAAGTTTCTTTGAAAATTGCCTTACCAACAAGCATAGCTTTAACACATAATTACATACGAAGTATGCATTGTGTAGAAGATTAAATATGCAAAAAAAAGAAGGAAATTGGGAAAAACTTTACAACAACTAAGGCATGACGTGGCTGAATGCGTTTGTAACACGTTCAACTATCGTAGGAGTGCGGGTTCAAATCCCACTACCGGGAGAAAAGCTTTGAAAAAAATTTTAATTAAACGGTTTTATTGAAAACAATACCTACATTAAGTATTAATAATACTAAAAGATAGAAAATAATTTTAGGTAGGTCCTAGGTACTAGTCATCACACTCCTCATCAATCTAGGGCGTTGAGCAGACAATTAAATAACAGCATTGGACGCGTCAAATTTCTATTGATAGTCATATATAAGACCAATTGAATCTTAATCAGGTTATGATACGCCTCATATTTTTAGAAATTTCATGCGCCCAACGCTTTTATTTAATTGTCTGATCAACGCCCAAGATTAATGAGGAGTGGGATGACTAGTACCTAGGACCTACCTAAAATTATTTTCTATCTTTTAGTATTATTACTACTTAATGTAAGTATTGCTTTCAATAAAACCGTTTAACTAATTTTTTTTTTATTTTATTATACTGAAATTTCACTAGCAAAATTTGAATTTATGTGCTCCAAAGTATTCTGACGTCACTTCTACCGGGAAATGAATTTTTGTAATGAAATTTCACTAACAAAAAGCATTTTGCTGTTATTTCTACCGGGAAATGAATTTTTTACAGAAATTTCACTAACAAAATTTGAACTTATGTGCTCCAAAATATTTTGATGTCACTTCTACCGGACTGTATATAATATTTGTTCAAAGAGCCAAATCGGACAGATAAGTACGAGTTTTTTGAATATCTCAAATTTTGCGACACCTAGCGTGAAATTTTTTTACTAAAGCAGTTTCTATTTCTGTATGTCAAATATAATTTCCAAATATGAGCCAAATCGGACCACAAATACGATTTTTGAGAATATCTCGATCCTTGCGCCACCTAGAGACGATTTTTTTCATAGGTCCCTTTCTATTCTTGTATGTATGATGTGTTCCAAATATGAGCCAAATCGGACCACAAATACGATTTTTGAGAACATCTCGATCCTTGCGCCAGCTGGCGGCGATTTTTTTCTTATTATTGCATTGTCATCCGGTTCTGAACTATATTCCAAGTTTCAAGCTTGTAGCTTATCGGGAAGCTACTTAAATTTTAATTACAAAATTCGCCTCGAGATGCCGTGAAATATGCGCAAACAGTTCGCGTGTAGTACTGAAGCTTCTTAGAGTAATATTGAGATGATTTTGTGGTATTCGGGTGTCATTTCGGAATGGTTTTGGGACTCCCTCGGGGTCATTTTGGGGTCGTCCCGGGATGTTTTTGCGCACTCCCTCGGGGTCATTTCGGGATGGTTTTGGGAACTCCATCGACGTCATTTGGGGAACATTGCGGGATGTTTTTGGGGACTCCCTCGGGGTACTCCCGGGGAATTTTGGGGGTCGTTCCGGGATGTTTTGGGGACACCCTCAGGATAGTTTAGGGGACTCCCTTGGTGTCATTTGGGGCACATTCCGGGATGATTTTGGGGACTCCCTTTGGGTCATTTGGGGGATCGTTACGGTTTTTGGGTACTCCCTTTAGTTCAATTGGGGGCCGTTCCGGTATGTTTTTGGGTACTCCCTTGGGGTCATTGTGGGTTATTTCGGCATGGTTTTGGGAACTCTTCGGGGCCATTTGGGGGACACTGCGGGATGGTTTTAGGGGGTCCTCCCGGGGCACTTTGGGGGTCGTTCCGGCATGTTTTTAGGGACTCGATCGAGGTCCCCCGGGGTTATTTGGGCTTGTTCCGGAATTCCCTTTGGGCACTCCCTCGGGGTCATTTGTTTGTTTTTGGGTACTCCCTTGGGGTCATTTCGGGATGGTTTTGGGGACTCCATCTACGTCATTTGGGGAACATTGCGGGATGTATTTAGGGACTCCCTCGGGGTACTCCCGGGGAATTTTGGGAGTCGTTCCGGGATGTTTTGGGGACTCCCTCAGGATAGTTTAGGGGACTCCCTTGGGGTCATTTGGGGCACACTCCGGGATGATTTTGGGGACTTCCTTTGGGTCATTTGGGGATCGTAACGCGTAGTAAACACCAAACCCGCGCGCTAAGTCCAGAAACCTTTCCACCCGATGAGACCCACGGCTTCTGGATCAGCGCCACGTCAAACGAACCCTCCACAAGGGTTAGGAGGAGTTCGCTCGACGCCACTTTACTGTGTTGGAGGTTTGTCTATAGGACTCGCAGCACCATTGGGCTGTTTGTCCCTCTCCAGCACCTTCGTCGTGAGGTCTTCGTCCTCCCCTTGCCCTTTTGGTTCAGAGTATTCGAGGCCCCCTTCAGCCTCTCGTAACTGTTTTGTCGGGTGTTCCTCTGTGCGAGTCACAGCACCATTTAGCGGTTGGTCCTCTTCTAGCACGTTCGTGGTGACGTCGGGGACCTCCACCTGTCTTTTTTCCCTTAGGCTTTTGAGGTCCTTTTCGACTTCGCCCACCTCTAGCGTGTTAGGGATTTTATCCTCGGGACTTCTTTTCCTGAGTCGCATGTAGATTTTGCCAGTGCCAAAGGATATTTTGCCAAGCTGCGTGTACAAAATATCCTCCGCTTGCTTGTTTATTTGCAAGATGTAGAACTGACCATCCTCGGTAGGCCGAGATACAGTAAGTACCTTCCAATCCTGTGTCGGTATGTTTGGATTCTGATTCTGCAGAAGTCGCAGTGTATCCTCCGACTTCATCACGTATGGTATTCATACCTTAACTTTTTGTACCGTGGGGATTTGCGCTTTATCCACCACCTCAAACCGCGCGTTTGTGCCTTGCCTTTGGAGGTTTGGAACCACTTCCTCCAGCCATCGCAAGCTCGCTATGTTGTCGCACGCTATCATCTTCACACCATTATACCATCCCCCCGAATCAAAGGTTGGAAGGGGCTTACTTGGTTGTTCCCGCATCATCTTAAGCATTAAGCTAATAAGCTCCCTTTCCACAGATCTCCACCTTTCAGTAGTCATTTGTCCGAAAGGACTGCTACGATCAACCAGCGCCACAGTCAGTGACTGCTTTGCCACATCACTCATCTTCTCGGGAAAATCAGGAGTCTTAGTGTTATCTCCCTTTGGCACCTCCGAGAAAGCCGGAGTCTTAGCGTTAACTCCCTTTAGCGCCTCCGAGAAAGCCGGAGTCTTAGCGTTATCTCCCTTTAGCTTATCTCCTACTTCCGTAATTGGAACTTCCCTCCGACACGCAGCTTTCGAGGTAGTTGCTACCTCGCTATTGGAGCCCATCTGTCTTACAGCTTTGGGCCTACTTATCTTGTCTATGCGATTGCTCTAGGACTGGGTCCTTTCTGCCTCTTGAAAGCAGGCTTGTCGCCTTCCGCCGAACGCTGCAGCAAACCATTTGAACTGCCTTCGACCTACTTCTACCGCTTCATGGGCCCATTCCAAGCGCTCGATCTCCACTTCTGTTGGGTCGACCACTGCTCCCAAGCGTTGTACAATTCTTAGTGCTGCACGGTACTGCGAGAGAGGTCTTTTTCTTCCTCTGATCCGTACCCTTCTCCACTCTTCTACTCAGTTTTCATTTGTGTGCTTCTCCAACATGGAGTTCATTGAATCAGCACTACTCTTGCTCCCCGTGTCCGACGCATCGCTTAATTCGTATTTGTCGTCCTTGGATTGCGACTCAGTTCTCCTCTTTACATCGTCCTTATTACAATCAGGTAATGAGTCGTTCATCTTGGTCGTACGACCACCTGCCCGACAAGGCGGGCTCAGCGGTCCAGTAATATATACGGGGAAAGAACCGTTCGCCACAGCAGCGCCCCTTACTGTGGTAAGGCCATTAATACTTCCCGAGGTGGCCCGGTATCGGGAAGGCTCCGTTCGAATACAGCCGAATTTATCCCCTGGCTGCAAATCGTCCAATAGACAAGGTCTGCATAACACCCTGGATTAGGGGGTTGGCAGTTCTTGGTCACCGACATCCCGCCGCCCTCCTATGAGGCGAAACGGCGTAGATGTCAGTGCTAAATAGCTCCGCCTCATAGTGGGCGCTATGGAGTTCGCCTAAGCCCTCACACCAACGACAAGGTGCCTACCCTAGTGAGGGTAAATAAAGATTAAAAACTTTAAAATAAAATAATTGAGACAACATTTTTTAAGCTAAACGGTTTTATTGAAAACAATACTTACATGAAGTGATAGTAATACTAAAAGCTAGAAAATAATTGGGAAGATCCTAGGTACTAGACATCACACTCTTCATCAATCTAGGGCGTTGAGCGGACAATTAAACAAAGGCGTTGACTAGTACCTAGAACCTCAGGCGCGTAGCCAGAAAAAAATTTCAGGGGGGTTTGGCCAAAGTGTCAGTAAATAATAAATTCCTGTTAATATACACATATTTATATTTTTACATATTACATATTTATACTTTTATTTATTTGAAATTTTTCTTTCTTTCTACAAAACAATCTTTATTTTTCTTGTTTGTTTTGCCATTTTGTTTAGGATTTGTTCATGAGTTACTACAATAGTAGAGTGGATGTTGAGTAGAGCCAGCCCTCTTCATCCTCTTCTGGCCCATTGTATTTCTTAGATAAGTTTTTAACCTTCGAAGGGAATAGAAAGAGCGTTCGCTAGGAGCGACGGAAAATGGAAGCGTCGCAGCAATTTTTATATATCGATGTGTCGTAGAGAAAAAAGACACGGAACAATTATTTAATGCATCAATGAACGTGCTTGGTCGCTCCTCTTTGGGATTGTCAAACAATGCCTGAAAAAGTTTTGCTATTTTTTTTTATTATGGCATAATACAAAAAAATATTCTTGATCATATTATTGGGTAAAGCCGCGTCAAAACCGTACATTTTTTTTTAATTGTCCCTAGAATTTCAACAACGGAGCAAAAATGTATAGGTAAAGTCGATACAAAATTATACTTTTCGAGACTCTTCTTCGTTTGCAAGAAAACGTTTTTTTTTAATGGAACGTTTTAGTGAAAAGTTAATAACTCGCCTGTATATTCTTTTTGTAGACAAAAGATTTGCCTACTCCCAAAAAAATTTTTATAGATTTATTGCAAAAAGCCTGTGAGTTATTAACTTTTAATTAAAATATTCCTTTTTTTTTTTTTTAAACACGGTATCTTTCAAACGAAGCGGAATCTCGAAAAATCGCTCAAGTGTTTGTTTGTTTGTTTGCTTTCTTTATTTTCTTATAAACATTTATAATTATACAGTATTACAATCTAAGTTAATAATTAAATAAATAGATAATGACATTAAATACTCATTTTATGAGCAGTGGAAATGACATTTCTTCCATTCGGTATTCGCTTTTTTAAAATGCTTGTGGGGCGCATTACAATAAAAAGGTACAATATATAAGATAAGCATGAGTAGAGAGATTCAATGATACAAATATTATAAATACAAACAATAATTAGAGATATAAAGTTATTTTTTTTACTATAAAAATACATCAGATCTTAATAAACATCAAAGAATTATGAGATAGGACACAACAGAATTTCTATCTCCTCATGATTGAAACCAAAAAGCCACTTCTTCACTTCCCTCAGAAACGCTGGTAGCCTTCCAATATAGTTTACACGAGACAATGGTGTAGAAGTTACGAAAAAGTGTGGTGCGAAATCTAGGAACTCTTACTAGAGGCAGCAATGCCCTTCTTAGATTGTGAATGTTGTATATCGGACTTTGTGCATACCCGCTCCTTATAAAAACAAATTTTTTGAACTTTATAATAGTATAAATGTCTCATGGGAAGAATATTCAGTGTTTTGAAAATATCTATAGAATGAGTTAGACGACCAATGTTGCACATTCTTCTGATAAGATATTTTTGTAGAATTAAAAGCGAATGAATTCTACAAGTATAGGCACCACCCCAACAACTAACACCGTATTGTAATTTTGAGTGCAATAGTCCATAATAAACCATAGCCAAAACCCTATTTGAGCACAATCTTTTTAAATTATAAAAAGAGAGTACGGCTGACAACATATAAACCTTCATAGCAGATATATGCGATGACCAACTTAGATTTTGGTCAATTATAACTCTTAAATATTTGAAATTTGCGACAACTTCGATCTTAAAGCATTTACTGACACAGTTTATTGTCTCGTTAAAACTAAGTGTAGAGCTATGTTGAGAACAATTATTAGAGCACAATTTGTGTCTCTTGCAATTGGAAGCATGAAAGATAATATCGTTCCTTGCTGGTTCCTTTCCACATAAGTTAAAATATATAATCTTTGTTTTACTGCTTACCATGAGTTTATGGGTTGCGGATCAAGTTCTTAACAAAAAGACATCGTGGTTAATATCAGCATTAAGATTAAATGAATTTTCTGAACCATATGCGATGGCTAGGTCATCAGCAAAGGCTGTAACTTTACCAATTAGTGGCAATGAGAATACCGAATTTGTATAAATTAAAAACAAAATTGGCCCAAGAACCGAACCCTGTGGCACACCTAAGTTTATAGATCTGGGTTCGCTTAGAATATTATTAACTTTAACTCTCTGAACTCTGCTCATTTGAGCTTTTCCTTTCGTAAATTGCTTTGTAAATAGAAAAACAAAAGTCAAGAAGAGCATGTTCAGTTGACAGTCTAGACCTAAATCCAAATTGCATTGGGCTAAAAAAATTTATTTTACTTAAATAAAATAAAATCCTACTTTTCACTGCTTTCTCAAAAACTTTTGATACTGACGACAGTAGTGATATGGGCCTGTAGTTATTTTTGTCTTTTTTGTTACCCTTTTTGAAAAGCGGCATCACGGTGGCGCATTTTAAGTCTTCTGGAAAAACTCCCGAAGATATACTTAAGTTAAATAAATATTTCAAAATATCTACAATATAAAGAGCTATGTTCTTTAGCACTCGATTCGAAATGTTGTCACTACCACTTGAATCGGAATTGTTTAAATTCTTGATAATATTAAGAATTTCTGAACCTGTGATGGGATAAAAGAAAAAGCTGTTACTAGGAGGTATGAACTCTGCGTACATTGAATCTGTTTGGCAAATGAAATGATTTGTATCGCTTAATGTTTCAGAGACGGTACCTACATTCACAAAAAAGTTATTAAATACATTTGAAATTTCGAGGGAGTCAGAGACATCAAAACCATCCACACTTAACACAATACAGTCAGGCTTTCTCTTAGAGCTAGGATTTATGATTTTATTCACAGCATCCCATTCCTTTTTTGAGTTGCCATTTGCTGCAAATATTATACGTTGAAAATATTCATCGCGACTTTTACGTATATCTTTATTTAATCTATATGTCAAGCGAAGCGACGTACACGTTTCCTGAGCTTGGTGTTCATTGGATGCTTATTGCTTTTGTTCCTTAACATATTCTTCAAATTAATGTCTTTTTAATAAGGTATGACTTATCCAAGGTTTGCGAGGTAAAGCACTTCGGTTAGGAAAAAATGTATCGACTTTTCCTACATATCTTTGCCGTCTTCGTTGAAATCCCAGAAATCAATGAAATTACATTGGCGACTACCAATAACTTCAATCAGTGTGAAATATTATTTAAGTTTATTCTTTCGCATTTTCATTATTGCTATTAATGCTATTTTCTTAACAGGGGTTTTAAAAGTGAATAGAGTAATTATTCTAGTACAGACGTATATTTTTTAATTTTCGGAAATTTGGGGTGGGGGGGGGGGGGGGGGTTGAACCCCCCTGAATACGCGCCTGCTATAGACTCCAAAAAAACGACTGATTTTGGGCGTTGTATTAAACATTGCTTTATATACTCAAATTATGGAAATGAATTCCAGGTATATTATGCAGCTTGTAACCGAAAAATTTGGTTTTATTAACAAATTCCAACAAAAAAATGTCACCGTACTAAATTCGTCTCCTTCTTACCTATACCTGCTCAGGCGCGTATTTATACCCAAGGTTGCTTCACTTTATTTGATGTAAAAAGTGAAATCGCAGCTGGACATAAGTTTTCTCAAAAAAACACGAAACTTACAAAACGTGGTTGGGACCCCACATTCTCTTGTACAAACATCAAAAAGTCTACAGTAACAAGATTGTTTTATTTGAAGCGGCGAGCAGTGTTGTTACTCAAAATTTATTCCACTACTCCCAAATCTGGTCATGTGACAGTACACGATAGAACATATTAGCAGTTTGTAAACAAATGAAACTAATTAGGTATACGCTTTGTACTTTTCATAAAACAATAAAGCTAATATAAAAAGAAATTTCTATAGAAATCTCATTTTAAAAAGCTGTATAAATATTTTGTATTTTTCATCATTAAGCAGTTTGTAAACAAATGAAACTAATTAAGTGTATGCTTTGTTCTTGTTGTGACCTTATCACGCGTATAGTATTACCAAGACAATATATATTAGGTTTATTTCATTAGAATTATCAAATGCATTAATAAAATATACAAGTTATAAAATATGTGTAAATTAAAAGCGTCTGCTTCGGTGCTCTTCATCTTCTTAGTCCACGTTATTACAAATCGCTGTCAACCTCCTTCGAATTACATTTAGTGTTGCCAGTTGATTACATTTTGGATAGGGTATCCAATATCTCCCCTTTTAGCCAGAAGGCGTATTGCTGATGCCAAGCTGGAGGACGCCTAGTACGATTGTACCGTCGAATATTTGTAGATGTTATATCAGCATCTTCTATATTCGCGTTAGTCTCTTGCTGTCCTCAAACTGCAATTCCTGGCTGTATTGACCATTGCGACGGCGAATCACTTTCAAGTTCGATTTGAGATTGATCAGTGTCAAAAGCGCTTTCGATTTTGATTTGCGTGTGACTTAACATACCTAGTTCGATGTTGTAATTAACGCGTCCAATCTGGTCCAGTTCTGTTTATTTTAATCTGTTCCAGTACTATGCCAGGTTGCCAAATCATTTTGTTGTTTTAAATACTTTGAAAAAACTTTATGGTTTACATTAAACTGTCGAAGTTTAGTACCATGTTTTTTGCCGAATTGTGCTTCCATTTTTTTTGCATATTGTCAAATTGAATTTTCTTTACAAAATCAATTTCTGTACGAAGCTTTCTACCCAGGAATAACTCAACTGGGGTTTTTCCCTCCCCACAATTTGGATTTGGTGTTGAACGATATTGTAATAGAAATTCTTGAAGATTTGAATTATCGCTTCTTCTGTAAAACATTTTAAGCTATTGCATAGATTTTATCGCGGGCTTGGCGACTAAATAAAAAAAAACCGTAACGGATATTTGTCAAAAAATTTTCGAAAAAGTTTCGGTGTTAGCAACAGGCCAAATACATAAAATTGGATGTCTATCATAAATTTAAAGTTAAAGTTAAAGTTAAATTTAAAGTTAAAGTTAAAGTTAAGGTTAAAGTTAAAGTTAAAGTTAAGGTTAAAGTTAAAATCAAAGTTAAATTTGAAGTTAAAGTGGAAGCTAAAGTTAAAGTTAAAGTGAATGTTAAAAATAAAGTTAAAGTTAAGGTTAAAGTTAAACTCAAAGTTAAAGTTAAAGTTAGAGTTAAAGTTAAAGTTAAAGTGTTTTTTTTTTTAAGTTAAAGTTAAAGTTAAAGTGAATGTTAGAGTGGAAGTTAAAGTGAAAGTTAAAAATAAAGTTAAAAATAAAGTTAAAGTTAAAGTTTTTTTTTTTTGTGTTTCGTGTAGGACTCCCTTCTTCCATGAAGGCTACCCATTAAAACCTAACCTCCCACGGCCCGCGCACCTCCCCGTACCTGGGACCGCGTTTAGCATTACTTCGGGTACGGGTGCGCGCTACGTGAGCTCTATGGCTACCTCACGCTAAAGGGCTAGGCATCCGTCTTCTCGTTTACTGATAAGTATATGTCTCACATATGTGCTGACCGTATCCCATCTGTCTCTTCGACATGTCATGTTATTGATGACACTGCCCAGGGATAGGTCGCCAAGTACCTCTTCTACCCTCCTTCGCTGATCGGAGAAGTGCCTGCATTCGAAGAAGGTGTGGCGTACATCGTCTATTTTCCCACAGCACAGGCAGCTTTGGTTATCAACCTTACCCATTCTGTGTAGGTATTTGCGGAAGTAGCCGTGTCCCGTTAGAAACTGGGTCAGGTAAAAGTATACCTCTCCGTGCGGTCGCTTCAACCATAGATTCAGTTCAGGGATTAGTTCCCTAGTCCACTTTCCTACGATGCTGTTGCTCCACTGATCTTGCCAGCGTCGGATCGATTCTTCTCGCGCCTGCATGGCAACAGCAGCTCTACTTGCTTGCTTTCCGTTGTCGTATATTGCTTTTCTTTCTTCAACGAGAAGATATATCGGTATGGTTCCCGCAACGACCAGGACAGCTTCAGTTGATACCGTGCGGTAAGCCGAAGACATTCGCAGCGCCCCTCTGCGTTGGACCGAGGTGAGGGCGACTCGGTTCTTCCGGTATTTCATTGCATTCGCCCAGATTTCTGCACCATATAAGAGTATAGAATCCGAGGCTGATGCAAGCAACGAGGCTGATGCAAGCAACTTCCTTGTGCATGGCTTTGGGCCACCTGTGTTTGCCATTAATCTACCCAACTGCGCTATTATGCGCGCAGCTCTTTCGCAAGCCCCTCTTATGTGATCCGAGAAGTTGAGTTTGATGTCTAACCTCACTCCCAGATATTTCGTTGAAGCGAGTGTTTCTATTGGCTGGTCCCCATCCATCATGTTCCTGGTAGTGCAAATACGTCTCTTTGTGAGGATGACGATCTCCGTTTTTGCTGTTGCTAACTGGAGACCGTGCTCAGCCATCCACCTATTTACATTACGCATGACCTGGTTTAATTTTAGCTGTGCCAGCTCGCAGCTTGGTGCTGTTATCACAGCTGCCACGTCGTCTGCAAAGGCAACGAGGAAGGTGCCTTCTGGCATGTCTAATCGAAGAAGACTGCCGTAAGTTATATTCCAGAGATCGGGACCTAGTACCGAACCCTGGGCTGCTCCACCTGTTTTTTTGACCGTGAGTAGTTTCATATATTAGATACCTCTCTCTTAAGTAGTCCCTTAAAATTTCTAACCATCTAAAGTTAAAGTCAAAGTTAAAGAAAACAAAATGTCATAAATATTATAATTGCATAAGTTAATAATATGCAATAGCTTTACCGCGGCAGTCCCCGAGTGCCACACGTCCTTATTTTTCTAAGGTTCGCTTTACTGTGTCTACGAATCTTTCTGTTTGACCATTACTTTGAGGATGGTATGGAGCTGTTTTTAAATGTGGTATGTCTCGTTCCTTACAAAATCGTTCAAAGTCTGCACTGGTAAATTGCGCCCCATTATCCGATACGATACATTCCGGATAACCGAAAAGGTTGAAAAAATCTGACACAATTTCTCTGACTTTGACTGTTGATATTTTTGTACACTGATATGCTTCGGGCCACTTTGAAAATAAATCAACTATAACATTTATTAAACTTTTATGAGCTCGAGGCCTTATCCAAGTAAAAAACGCAGTATAAATATTTTATATTTGTATTTTTATTTTATATTCGATATTTCGACTTCAGTCTGAAGTCATCATCAGGACTGTGAAACAAAAGAAAACAAAAACAAAAATTATAACATTTTCAAAAATTAACCATAAAACAAATATCACTTACACAATTGAGTATGTTATACAGACTAACCATATGTGCGAAAATTAAGAATGTTGGAGACAAATAATCATACAAAAATATAAACAATATTTCAAAGCACCGTAAATGTAAACAAAATTTTTGCAAAAACAAAAGTACATGGAGTGGCTAAAAGTACGACATACAAGCATACATATATACATATATCATCTGATTTTCCTATTGTTGTGGGAGAGATCTTCCAACCGCGCATTGTTGTTGCCTTAAAACTAAGTTCCGATACACATGTGTGCAGTGGTCAGTGTCCGCTTTAAAATTCATCCCAGTACTATTAGGGGTGTTCGCTATATGAAGCATTTCCAAAGTAAATCTTTTATTATAATTTCTCTCCTCCTGTAAAATAGTTACATTATTGAAGTCTGGATAATGCCCCGTATCTTTACAATGGGTTGACAAGGCCGTCTTATTTTCTGAATAATTGTTTCTTAACTTAACATTAGATCTGTGAGCAGAAATCCTTGTCTTGAGTTTTATTTTTGTTGTCCCCACATATACCTTGCCGCATACGTGGGACCCGTCACCATTACACGGAATTCTATAAACAACGTCGGATTTCTCATGCTTTGGTATTTTATCTTTCGTACTACTGTAGACCTTTCTAAGAGAGTGATTATATGTCGATGCTATTTGGTATTTTTCCCGATTGTAAAGATTTGAGTATTTTATTCGGTTCGTTACGCCCGGCACATGTACTACTGATTTATATATTTTATCTCCCGAAGTTTGTCTAATTTTATCAGGCATGCTTAACGAACGAAACGATATCATTTCGTTACGATAATCAACGTTAATAAACGAAACCAAGTCACTTCGTTTCGTTTATTAACGTTAAGATCGTCAAATTAACGTTAATTTGACGTTCTTAACGTTAATAAACGAAACGAAATGACTTCGTTTCGTTTATTAACGTTGATTATCGTAACGAAATGATATCGTTTCGTTCGTTAAGCATGCCTGAATTTTATCATTGTTCAACCTGATCACAGAATTTCTGAGCAATTTGTTGATTATCTTTATGTGGAATTCATTATTTCTCAGAGTTCCTTTGACAATTTCGATATTCTTCTTGTGAAAATCTTGTCACTTATTGAGAGAACTCTTCTTATGAAGTTACTCGCCGTATTTATAATAGTTCTATTTACGTGTTTTGAGTTAAAGTTTATGAGTCTACCTGATGCGGCTTTTTATACCAGTCAATAAGCAGCTTGTTATTCTTCCTTATAATGGTATTTTTCCATCCTTTTCTAATTCTATTGTGAATTGATTGCAGCTATTAAGATTCTTAAGCATATTTTCCACCTCCTCTGTTTTAACAGCCGCAAACAAGTCATCCACGTACTTAGTTAGTAAGCGGGGTTTGTTGGTGGATTCCATTACGAATTTGGATAATAGTTCCTCCATTACTATATCCGCTACGACATGTGCTGCTGGCGATCCCATGGGCATCCCTGAACGCTGTTCATATATTTTATCATTGTATTTGCAATATCGGTTCTTTTTAATGCAATACTTGATAATTGTTATAAATAGTTCCTTTGGTATACGTGTATGTTCTTTTATATCATTCCACTTAGAGGAAATTATCTCCAAGGCCAATTCTACTGGAATGCTCGGAAATAAAGAAACCACATCAAATGACACTAAAGTCTCATCATCATGAATAAATGTATCTTTTATTTTGTTCCTAAACTCAATTGAGTCTTTAACGTTATACTTGGAGGTGTTTGTTATATTCTTAAGTATGTTTACTACATATTATAATATATATATATAAGGCCTCGAGCGCATAAAATAGTTTAATAAATTTTAAAGATTAAAGGCCAATAATAATTTTTTAAAAAATCAACTATAATTAGATAGTATTTTGAACGAATAGGGCATGCGAAATCAAACTGAATATGCTGCATTGCTCTTTCTGCAATGGGCCATGAACTTAAATTAGATTTCGAGGAGAGGGAGACCTAGCATTGAGCTGGCATTTTTCACAGGTGCGCACATAATCTTCAATGTTTTTATCTATATTCGGCTAATACACATGTCTGCGTGCAATAGCTTTCATTCGATGTTGTATGTATGTATGTATGTCCTTGATGACCTTTATGTATAGTTTTCACAATTCGATTTTGATATGTCGATGGAGCAACAATGCGATCACCATGTAATAATATGTTATCAGCAACTGAAAGTTATTCCCTACGATTGAAATACGGAATCAATTCGTTGCTTTGCCGTGATTTTGCATCTTTGGGCCAGGCTGTTTGAACATGACGTATTACTTGTTGTAACAGTGTGTCTTTTCGTGTACATTCGTCAATCATATCGTGAGTATCTGGTAGTGTATTTAGATTTTCCTGTACGATTGATCTCATGTTACATTCTAATGTAGCACATGCTATGACAAAATCTTCATCATCAACTTGCTTTGGCGGTATCAACCTTGATAGCATGTCGACATTTCAAAAATTTTCAGTCTTTATGTGCTCTATCGTAAAATCATACCACATTAACGTGAGAACCCACCTCTGAAGTCTACTCGATGAGTGTACCGGAATGCCTTTTTTTTGATCCGAAAATTGAAAGTAATGGTTTATGGTGGCGCGTAGTGTAAACTTTTCACCATACACCATGCGTTGAAATTTTTTTATTGCGAAAACTAAAGCAAGCGCCTCTTTTTCAACTTGGCTATATTTCTTTTCTGCGTCAGTGATCTGGTGTCAGTGATCTTGATGCGTGTGCCACAGGGTTTTCTGTTCCATCTGGCATAATATGAGAAATTTGTGCTCCAAGGCCCTGCATAGAAGGATCTGCTGCCACTATAATTGGTAATTGTGGGTTAAACTGTGTGAGCATCAAGTCTGACGTTAAAATAGTTTTGCTTTGTTGAAATGATTCTTCGAATTTTTTTGACAAATACCATGCCTTTTGTATTTGTAACACTTCATCAAGCGGTGCTCGAAGAGATCTCATTGCTGAAATGAATTTAGCATAAAAATTTACTGAACTAAGAAATGCCCCAAGTTCGTTAACATTAGATGGTCTTGGCAAATTTATGATAGCCATTATTGTATTACGGTCTGAACGAATGCCCTCTGCATCAACAATATGACCTAGATATTTAATTTTGCTTTGGAAAAACTCACATTTATCATAATTAGCGGTAATATTGTACTCTGATAGACGCTGTAGTACTTGTCTAATCGATTTAACATGTTGACTGGAATTACTACTTGAAATGAAAAATGAAAAAAATGCCATAATTCTATACCAAATACGAAAAACAGGATGAAACATGGTAACTGGACGCAAAATGGTTTATTGACGCAAAATATAACTTTAGAAAAAAAATTTGTAAAATGGGCGTGACACCTACCATATTAAGTAGACGAAAAAGAAAAAGTCCTGCAGGGCGAAATAAAAAACCCTTGAAATCTTGGCAGGAATACTGTTCGTGGTATTACATATATAAATAAATTAGCGGTATCCAGCAGATGATGTTCTGGGTCACCCTGGTCCACATTTTGGTCGATATCTGGAAAACGCCTTCACATATATCTACAACTAAGGGCCACTCCCTTTTAAAACCCCTATTAGTACCTTTAATTTGATACCCATATCGTACAAACACATTCTAGAGTCACCCCTGGTCCACCTTTATGACGATATCTCGAAAAGGCGTCCACCTACAGAATTAAGCCCCACGCCCTTTTAAAATACTCATTAACACCTTTCGTTTGATACCCATATTGTACAAACGTATTCTAGAGTCACCCCTGGTCCACCTTTATGGCGATATCTCGAAACGGTGTCCACCTATGGAACTAAGGATCACTCCCTTTTAAAATACTCATTCACACCTTTCATTTGATACCCATATCGTACAAACAAATTCTAGAGTCAACCCTGATCCACCTTTATGGCGATATCCCTAAATGGCGTCCATTTTTATAAAATATATATTTTAGTTGCAAGACCAGCTCAACTCATAGCAGCACTGCGCAATATTCATTTTTCAACTAGCGCAACAAATGAAACATGTGTTCTAATTGTATAAAAAATTATTATTTATTATTGAATGTTTGTGAATTCCTGTTACAAGCTAGAGATGGTCCTTGCGCCTTCGATATTAACATATTTAAGCAATAATTTCTGATGTTATATTATCAGTAACCACAGGTAAACTGTGTAAGATTCACCACACACGAAGAAAAAAGCATGTGCAATATTTGCAGACATGCGTAAATATCAAAATCGTTTTGATTTTAGCGCAGTTCTCTGCGCAAATAGCGCAACCAGTGCACACACCGGGCAAATCCTTGTGCAAATTGGTATTTGGCACAATTGGTCGCCATCTGATATTGAAAAGTAGCCAACTCCACAATTTTGTTCCAAGCAAGTCATAAGAAGAAGAATTTGACATTTGCTTTGGCTAAGGCTGTTGGCACACTTTGCAAGTGAAATAATTGTTCCCACTGGTTGGTAAATTTTCTAACATTTTTCGCAATTAAAAGCTGCAATATAACATTCGAATACGACACAAAATATGTTAGCAAGGGAGAATGTTTATAACAGTGCTACGCGAAATTTTGTTTGTGAATGGGCAAGGCGTAATAAACTTCAATTGCCACGTCTGAAGTTCCTTCATATTTACCAAAGCAACATCTTGGTTGATTGTGGCGATGTTATTGGAATGAATAAGCTTGTGTTAAACGCATCTAAATTAAAAATGTTATTGTGTCACCGTTTTTATGATTGTATGCTGCAAAACATTGCCTAGAAAAAAAATACATGGAAAAGTGTACCATACTATTGGAAGTTTATTACCACAGCCCAACATGGTTCCAAAATTTTTACAAATATATTTTTCTTCCCAAGAGGAGAAACCTTCGTTGTGCCAAAATGGTGCACCAACTCTTCAAAGAGATATTTTGACATTAATTCAAGAAATTCTGCTTGAAAATATTGTGCATGTTCGAAGTTTTATGACTTCTATGGAGCGTATGACATCTAATTCGAATAACTATGGGGTTGTAATCCATGCCGACAAACGCCCTGTTAATGAAAACCGTGGTCGATATAATGCCCCGACTACAGGCGAGGTCGCAGTATTCATAGTTGACGAAAATGCTGGTCCCCGCCATATTGTGTTGCAGTCCCACGATAACATTCTCCATCGTGTGTCAGAAATTCATCCTTCATAAATATACCGCAAACTTCTCCAAGCAGTGGGCACCTAACCCACAAAAACAGTTTCATGTATGCAATTTTATGCATATAAAATTATGATTAGAAAAATCGCTTTAATGCTCTTAATAGATATGGATATCTCTTTAACCTATACTGTGTGGACATGGCTGCAAAACTGATGTCCAAAAGGTTGAATTTTATAAGAGCACACCGAAAGACGTTGCGTGCAAATAGTTATATGCATCTAAGGTATGCTGTTAACGAGGATTGCAATGCTGAAAATATTGGTCAGTAAGTAATTTTGCCGTCTTCACTTACTGGATCGCCTCGATATTTGCACGAACGTTGTTACGGTCTGCTGTTATGGTCTACGGTTACGGTCCACTTGGAAGCGTTTTCGTGCGAACACACCTAGTGACTAGTGATGGGACCAAAAAGTTGCGATGCAAAAGTATCGAAAACAAGAAAGAAAAGATCTGCGATCACTAAAAAAAAATTGCCACGACTTTCCGGGAAAACGTCGAAAAAGAAGGCCGCTGCAAAAAAGGGCTGATAGGAGAAAAAGAGGACGAGTTTCCGGAAAAATTTGGAGGAAGAAGGCCGCTGTAAAACGGGCTTATAAAAAAGACACCAACTTAAATTAAAACGCGAGGGTAACGAAAAGGGAACCATAAAGTCGCCGCTAAAACGTTTATATGAAGCACAACCTTTTGATGAAGACAAATTCCATGCTACTGTAAACGAGGATAACATAAGGAAATTGCTAAGGGTCTTAAGAATACTTCTTAAATGTGGCTGGCTTTAAAATCCACAATGTACCCAAACGAGTTGTAAAGCCAAACTTGAAGCATTCTTCGGTGGATAAAGACGATGACGCAGCTATAATTGTATCCGATCTGCAACGTGGCGCCAAAGTTGTTTATGGTCCCACAATTCAACATTATGAGGATATATTCCGTGAAGCCGGCATTGAAGGCCTAACTATTATACCATTCAGTAAGTTGCGAAATGAGTGCAAGCCGTTTGAAACTGTACGCAAATTTGGCAATACATATGACTACTTTGTTGTGACGGTCGTTTGGTAGGACATGCATCCGGTTTTTGTGGCAAGGTATTCCAAAAAACCACGCACCACCTTCCACACAGTTCGCATGGAAAGTCTGAAATTTTGAAACGCGAAATTGAGAAACCACTAAGTCCTACTGCTTATAAACAATTGCAAAAGGGAAAGAATCTCCAATAACTGGTGACCACAATAACCACCCACTGCGCAACAACCACCAGCGCGCCACCTCGCGCACGCTACCATACTCGACGGCGCCATATTCGAGCGCAACAACCACCAGCGTGCTATCATCATCGACTGAGTCATCCAACAGCGCCAACAACCACCAACCACTGGCAAAGACAACAACAGCAGGGCCCCATCCATAGGCCTGCTGCAACGAACCCATATAGGCCTGCGGTAGTATCGACCGTGGCAACAGCAACCAGTAGACCAGCCGTGACACCAAGACCAGCACGAAATCGGTGAGTTCGTTCCGGATACGGAAAATATCTCTTAAAGTAGGTGCTTTTGAAACAGATTTTCTGTAGATGCTTCTGGAATTTTACTTATTTTTTTTTTTTTTTTTAATCTTAATAAGATTCATTTCCTTACTCAATGTTGTATTGTAGTTACAATAATTACTCAAATGCACTTCCCCACAAACGAAAATTACACAAATCAATAAATGTTTTAGTTTGCGCTGTTACATTTGTTTAAAAGCTGTTAAATACTATATAATTATTGCTTGAGAAAATTTTGTAAGAACCTCCTATTAATGTTATCGTCTCAAGGGGTATATCCACGATACATACATACGTACCTACATATAAAGTGTTCAAGAAAAAGGTGTAATAATTGGATTTTTATAAAATGCGCCTTTCCAAGATTTTTTCTAATTAGTATATACCTATATACGTACATAAAATACCTATAAATTTAACTTGTAATTACTTGCTATGTATAAGTTACTTAACGAATATCTGCAAAATGATAATAGTTACAAAAGATAAAGCAAGCATTAATTTGGTAAAACTGAAATGAAAAAATTTAGAATTAGAATCTAAAATTTAAAATAGATGTAACCCTAATTAAATACATAGAAAATGAAAATTTAGAGTGATGAAACTAAAGCTCAAAATAGACTTGAAATAGGAATATAGTTAAACCTAATTAATTTCAACTAAACAGGAAAGGGAGTAGAGCTTAGAAAACTAAAGTAAGATGAATTATAAATAAGGCAAAACAAAAAAAAATTACTTCATTTTTTTTTGGGAAATAACAAAGAAAAGTTAATAATAACAGTAATAAAAATAATAATACTAATAATAATAAAAATAATAAAAATAAAACCAACTTAAACTAAAATAAAATGAAATAAACGAAATTGCAAAAAAATAAATAAATATACCTAAAAATAAATTAAACTATAATAAAATAAGATGTAATGAAATAATAGAGTTCATAAAACAATAGATTTAAAAATAGAATAAAATTTAAAATTACTCCAAATCAACTGTAATAAAATAAAATTAAATTATAATAAATAAATACATTAACTAAAGAAATACGAGAAATTAACACAGTAAATAATATAACAATATACGTGGCTATAAAGAAAAAAAAAATTTTTTTGTTTTAGAAAAATTTAATTTTACTTAAAATTAATAACAACAAGTAAGGAAGGTTAAGTTCGGGTGTAACCGAACATTACATACTCAGTTGAGAGCTATGGTGACAACATAAGGGAAAATAACCATGTAGGAAAATGAACCGAGGGAAACCCTGGAATGTGTTTGTATGAGATGTGTATCAAATGGAAGGTATTAAAGAGTATTTTAAGAGGGAGTGGGCCATAGTTCTATAGGTGGACGCCATTTAGGGATACAGCCATAAAGGTGGATCAGAGTTGACTCTAGAATGCGTTTGTACGATATGGGTATCAAATTAAAGGTATTGATGAGAGTTTTAAAAGGGAGTGGTGGTAGTTGTATATGTGAAGGCGTTTTCCATATATCGACCAAAATGTGGACCAGGGTGACCCAGAACATCATCAGTTGGATACCGCTAATTTATTTATATATGTAATACCTGCCAAGATTTTAAGGGTTTTTTATTTCGCTCTGCAGAACTTTTCCTTTTCTTCTACTTAATATGGTAGGTGTCACAACCATTTTATAAAGTTTTTTCTAAAGTTATATTTCGCGTCAATAAAACAATCCAATTACCTTACCATGTTTCATCCCTTTTTTCGTATTTGGTATAGAATTATGGCATTTTTTTCATTTTTCGATATCGAAAAAGTGGGCGTGGTCATAGTCGGATTTCGTTCAATTTTCATACCAAGATAAAGTGAGTTCAGATCAGTACGTGAACTGAGTTTAGTAAAGATGTATCGAATTTTGCTCAAGTTATCGTGTTAACGGCCATGCGGAAGGACATACGGACGACTGTGTATAAAAACTGGGCGTGGCATCAACCGATTTCGCCCATTTTCACAGAAAACAGTTAACGTCATAAAATCTATGCCCCTACCAAATTTCAAAAGGATTGGTTAATTTTTGTTCGACTTGTGGCGTTAAAAGTATCCTAGACAAATTAAATGAAAAAGGGCGGAGCCACGCCCATTTTGAAATTTTCTTTTATTTTTGTATTTTGTTGCACCATATCATTACTGGAGTTGAATGTTGACATAATTTACTTATATACTGTAAAGATATTAAATTTTCTGTTAAAATTTTACTTTAAAAACATTTTTTTTTTTTAAGTGGGCGTGGTCCTTCTCCGATTTTGCTAATTTTTACTAAGCGTACATATAGTAATAGGAGTAACGCTCCTGCCAAATTTCATCATGATATCTTCAACGACTGCCAAATTACAGCTTGCAAAAGTTTTAAATTACCTTCTTTTAAAAGTGAGCGGTGCCACGCCCATTGCCCAAAATTTTACTAATTTTCTATTCTGCGTCATAAGATCAACTGATCTACCAAGTTTCGTCGCTTTATCTGTCTGTTGTAATGAATTATCGCACTTTTTCGGTTTTTCGAAATTTTCGATATCGAAAAAGTGGGCGCGGTTATATTCCGATATCGTTCATTTTAAATAGCGATCTGAGATGAATTCTCAGGAACCTACATACAAAATTTCATCAAGATACCTCAAAATTTACTCAAGTTATCGTGTTAACGGACGGACGGACGGACGGACGGACGGACGGACATGGCTCAATCAAATTTTTTTTCGATCCTGATTATTTTGATATATGGAAGTATATATCTATCTCTATTCCTTTATATATGTACAACCAACCGTTATCCAATCTAACTTAATATACTCTGTGAGCTCTGCTCAACTGAGTATAAAAAAACAAAACCCCAGCAGAGCCCCAATTATTGAAATTTGTATTCAAACTTTATAGTCCTAAAATATGTTTAGTGAATGGAAAAAAAAATTCAACCAAATTCTTACTTTGTAGGTAGTATATTTACTATACATAAACACATTTATTTACATATTTTTTCTCACACATAGTGTTTATACCGATTATCAAAAAAAAAAGGGGGAACATAAATATATGTATAATTTGAAAAAAAAAAAAAACCACCAACAGAACAAGCTTAGCCAGACTTAAGTATTCATATTCCCATTGTCCCCACATATATCCACGCATTAAATAATCAAAGTCAAGAAGCAAAGTTCCTGTGAGTCATCATGGTATATTATACGAATTAACAATTTTCACTGTTTAGGTAAAACCAGGATTTCGTCTTCGATTTCGGCCCAATAAAGTGTGAACTGTTGGATCATTTTTTTTTTCTCTCACTTTGTACACTACACTAACTTACATACATTTTGAATTTGTATTGGGACATTGCTATAAGCAGCCTTGTTTTGGCTTTGGAGCATATGCTGTAGCCCCCTGGTTAAGAAACCTGCATTATCGTATTTTTTAAGTTGCATACATACGTTAATAGAAATGAATTGTAAATAAAATTTGTAAATAAAATGGGAATGCTGGTGTTCTTGCTCATTTAGAAGGCACATAGGGTTTACAGGTAAGGGGCCACCGAAATTTAGGTGCATCGGTGGCCATGGTTTTTGAGGGTGGGATAAATGCACCAGGCGTCGCAACACCACCCGCGGCGCCCCTCTATATATTCGGCCCTTTTGTTTTTATTTTAATTTTCAGCTTTTTTTTCGTTTTTTTCTTTTCAGCAGTTTTTGAATATCAATAATAGTAACCGGCCATTTCCGGTTCGATAAAAATTTTTTTTGCGTCATGTAGTTTCTTGATTAGTTTTTTTGAATTTTTTATACTCAGTTGAGCAGAGCTCACAGAGTATATTAAGTTTGATTGGATAACGGTTGGTTGTACATATATAAAGGAATCGAGATAGATATAGACTTCCATATATCAAAATAATCAGGATCGAAAAAAAATTTGATTGAGCCATGTCCGTCCGTCCGTCCGTCCGTCCGTCCGTTAACACGATAACTTGAGTAAATTTTGAGGTATCTTGATGAAATTTGGTATGTAGGTTCCTGAGCACTCATCTCAGATCGCTATTTAAAATGAACGATATCGGACTATAACCACGCCCACTTTTTCGATATCGAAAATTTCGAAAAACCGAAAAAGTGCGATAACTCATTACAAAAGACAGATAAAGCGACGAAACTTGGTAGAAGGGTTGACGTTGTGACGCAGAATAGAAAATTAGTAAGATTTTGGACAATGGGCGTGGCACCGCCCACTTTTACAAGAAGGTAATTTAAAAGTTTTGCAAGCTGTAATTTGGCAGTCGTTGAAGATATCATGATGAAATTTGGCAGGAACGTTACTACTATTACTCTATATGTGCTAAATAAAAATTTGCAAAATTGGATGAAGAACACGCCCACTTTTTAAAAAAAAAAATTTTTTTAATTCAAATTTTAACAAAAAATTTAATATCTTTACTGTATATAAGTAAATTAAGTCAAAATTCAACTCCAGTAATGATATGATGCAACAAAATACAAAAATAAAAGAAAATTTCAAAATGGGCGTGGCTCCGCCCATTTTCATTTAGTTTGTCTAGAATACTTTTATTGCCATAAGTCGAACAAAAATTTACCAATCCTTCTCAAATTTGGTAGGAGCATAGACTCTATGACGGTAACTGTTCTCTGTGAAAATGGGCGAAATCGGTGGATGGCACGCCCAGTTTTTATACACAGTCCCCCGTCTGTCCTTCCGCTCGGCCATTAACACAATAACTTGAGCAAAATCCGATATATCTTTACTAAACTTAGCCCACGTACTTACCTGAGCTCACTTTTTCTTGGTATAAAAAATGGGCGAAATCTGACCATAACCACGCCCACTTTATCGATATCGAAAATTACGAAAAATGAAAAAAATGCCATAATTCTATACCAAATAAGAAAAAAGTGATGAAACATGGTAACTGGATTGGTTTATTGACGCAAAATATAACTTTGGAAAGAACTTTGTAAAATGGGTGTGACACCTACCATATTAAGTAGAAGAAAATGAAAAAGTTCTACAAGGCGAAATCAACAGCCCTTGGAATCTTGGCAGGAATACTGTTAGTAGTATTGCATATATAAATAAATTAGCAGTACCCGACAGATGATTTTCTGGATCACCTGGTCCACATTTTGGTCGATATCGCGAGAACGCCTTCACATATACATCTAAGGGCCACTCGCTTTTAAAACCCTCATTAATACCTTTAATTTGATATCCATATCGTACAAAAACATACCAGAGTCACCCCTGTCCCACCCTAATGGCGATATCTCGAAAAGGCGTCCACCTATAGACCTAATGCCCCCTCCCTCTTCAAATGCTCAGTAACACCTTTCGTTTGATACCCATATCGTACAAACATTCTAGAGTCACCCCTGGCCCACCCTAATGGCGATATCTCGAAAAGGCGTCCACCTATAGACCTAGTGTCCACTCCCTCTTAAAATGCTCAGTAACACCTTTCGTTTGATACCCATATCGTACAAACATTCTAGAGTCACCCCTGGCCCACCCTAATGGCGATATCTCGAAAAGGCGTCCACCTATAGACCTAATGCCCACTCCCTCTTAAAATGCTCAGTAACAGCTTTCGTTTGATACCCATATCGTACAAACATTCTAGAGTCACACCTGGCCCACCCTAATGGCGATATTTCAAAAAGGCGTCCACCTATAGAACTAAGGATTACTCCCTTTTAAAATACTCATTACCACCTTTCGTTTGATACCCATATCGTACAAACACATTCTAGAGTCACCCTGGCCCACCCTAATGGCGATATCTCGAAAAGGCGTCCACCTATAGACCTAATGTCCACTCCCTCTTAAAATGCTCAGTAACACCTTTCGTTTGATACCCATATCGTACAAACATTCTAGAGTCACCCCTGGCCCACCCTAATGGCGATATCTCGAAAAGTCGTCCACCTATAGACCTAATGTCCACTCCCTCTTAAAATGGTCAGTAACACCTTTCGTTTGATACCCATATCGTACAAACATTCTAGAGTCACCCCTGTCCCACCCTAATGGCGATTTCTCGAAAAGGCGTCCACCTATAGACCTAATGCCCACTCCCTCTTAAAATGCTCAGTAACACCTTTCGTTTGATACCCATATCGTACAAACATTCTAGAGTCACACCTGGCCCACCCTAATGGCGATATCTCGAAAAGGCGTCCACCTATAGAACTAAGGATTACTCCCTTTTAAAATACTCATTACCACCTTTCATTTGATACCCATATCGTACAAACACATTCTAGAGTCACCCTGGCCCACCCTAATGGCGATATCTCGAAAAGGCGTCCACCTATAGACCTAATGCCCACTCCCTCTTAAAATGCTCGGTAACACCTTTCGTTTGATACCCATACCGTACAAACATTCTAGAGTCACCCTTGGTCCAGCTTTATGGCGATATCTCGAAAAGGCGTCCACCTATAGAACTAAGGATTACTCCCTTTTAAAATACTCATTACCACCTTTCATTTCATACCCATATCGTACAAACACATTCTAGAGTCACCCTGGCCCACCCTAATGGCGATATCTCGAAAAGGCGTCCACCTATAGACCTAATGCCCACTCCCTCTTAAAATGCTCAGTAACACCTTTCGTTTGATACCCATACCGTACAAACATTCTAGAGTCACCCTTGGTCCACCTTTATGGCGATATCTCGAAAAGGCGTCCACCTATAGAACTAAGGATTACTCCCTTTTAAAATACTCATTACCACCTTTCATTTGATACCCATATCGTACAAACATTCTAGAGTCAACCCTGGCCCACCCTAATGGCGATATCTCGAAAGGGCGTCCACCTATAGACCTAATGCCCACTCCCTCTTAAAATGCTCAGTAACACCTTTCGTTTGATGCACATATCGTACAAACACATTCTAGAGTCACCCCTGGCCCACCCTAATGACGGTATCTCGAAAAGGCGTCCACCTATAGACCTCATGCCCACTCCCTCTTAAAATACTCAGTAACACCTTTCGTTTGATACCCATACCGTACAAACATTCTAGAGTCACCCCTGGCCCACCCTAATGGCGATATCTCGAAAAGGCGTCCACCTATAGACCTAATGCCCACTCCCTCTTAAAATGCTCAGTAACACCTTTCATTTGATTCCCATATCGTACAAACACATTCTAGAGACACCCCTGGTCCACCTTTATGGCGATATCTCGAAACGGCGTCCACCTATGGAACTAAGGATCACTCCTTTTCAAAATACTCATTAACAGCTTTCATTTGATACCCATATCGTACAAACACATTATAGAATCACCCCTGGTCCACCTTAATGGGGACATCTCGAAAAGGCGTCCACCGATAGACCTAAGGCCCACTCCCTCTTAAAATGCTCAGTAACACCTTTCATTTGATACCCATATCGTACAAACAAATTCTAGAGTCAGCCCTGGTCTACCTTTATGGCGATATCCCTAAATGGCGTTCATCCATAGAACTATGGCCTACTCTCTCTTAAAATACTCTTTAATACCTTTCATTTGATACACATGTTATACAACCACATTCCAGGGTTACCCCAGATTGATTTTCCTTATTTTGTCTCCATAGCTCTCAACTGAGTATGTTATGTTCGGTTACACCCGAACTTAGCCTTCCTTACTTGTTAAATTTTGGAATGTTTTACCGGTCTGTCCGTGGCATCCGGTTCGACCGGATGTCGTTTCATATAGAATTTCCAGCGCTTTGTATTTGTTCTGCGCTTCTGTCAGTTTTTTTTTTAATCTGACAGCTGAGTTTTTGAATAGGCATGATATGACATTTTTTTCTGATTATGGCGCCGGAACAGTAAGGTTGGCAAGGACCCGCCCCAGCCGACAATGACTAGCCACTGTGCACCACCACATCATGCCGACCGCCTTCCTTACTACTTCCATCGTAAATGCGATTCCATAACAGATGGCGCCCAACGTGGCGTCTGAGGCGCTGGCCGCGAGGGTCAGTCGGGTCAACCTGTGAAGTTGACCATCCCACCAGTCCGAGTGCGCACCCACAGGAGCTGTCACCTACGTTGCGGTGGGATGGTTGGACGGATCAGTTTGTCCGGGCTGGTCATCGGGGGCAGTGGCCGAAGGAGCCACGAGACTGAACGTCAGTCCTCCGGAATTTGGTATTCACCCGATGAGGCAGTGCTGAACGCACTTAGTTTTTTTGTAGATTTGGGATTTTTGTTTACCGGAAGTTGTCCGTTAGTCGGTTTGGAAAAATATTACGTCCGCTAATTGGGTTTTTTTTTGTAAGATACATTTTTTTTAGTTTTCCCCTATTCGCCGAATTAGTGTTGTCTGGAGTGAGTGTGTGTGTGCGTGTGGTAAAGACCCCAGCTCATCCCACATCCCAGGTGGTAAAGTAGAATACCACCTGGACTGTGACGGGGTGAGCCGGGATTCAGAGTGACACTCCTTCCTGTCCCACCAGACTGGAGGAGCGGCTCCGAAACCGCTCCACCCATTACGGCGGAGGCAGGAGGGGTGTCCAGTGAGAATGAACGGGAGGCCTTAACACCCCCAACCAGTCCCAGGGGCGAGCCCCTGGCGACTGCCCCTGCGTTGCGGCTGGGCGTGTTGAGACCAACCCGTGTGTGCCTGGAGTGACCCTAGTGGCCCCAACCAGTCTCGGAGGGGGCCATAAGACCCCCTCGCATTTCGGTTGGGAGCACTAGGGACAAGTATGAATGGATTTGTGTTTTCCTGTAGCCCGAGTGTCCTCGGGAAGGGGATGCCAGCATTCCCATTGAGTACATAATATAGATATATATAACTAAACACCTTTTTTTCCCAGCTTTTGGAAATTTTTTTTTATTCGGTACGATTATCGAAGTAATCATTGTAGTTATTTCGTGCATTTTTTTTTTAGATATATACATTTTTTTTTTTTCTTCAACAAACCATCGTCTGGAAACAGAAGTGTGGTTTGAACACTAGGATTTGACATATTGCATTTTTTTGACTATGTCGCGTGACCAGTATTTTGGGCAACCGGGCCGGAATACTCCGTTCGGGAGTGCGGGGAATTTTAGGGGTAACCAGCACCGTGGTGGTAATAACAGGGGGCTTTCCCCAAGGCCAAGCGTCCTTTGGTGGTACACACCCCAGTAGGGGGACAATACGGAGATCCCGCGGGAATGAACATGGGCTCGGACCTGAATGACCCTCGCGATAAAATGGACAGACCTGTAAGCACCAGTAATCTTAATGCGCCCCTATTAAACGCGCATGATATCTCGGGGCTAATGACCAATGTGTCGACTTATGCACCGGATGGAGCTGGTGCCTTACCATTACACCAAGACGTTGGAAACTTTAGAGAAGCTGCAGGGGACCGGGCGAATACCCCAGGAATGCAGAACGAAGCTACTCGTGGAGACTCGTGGGTGGAAGTGCTGCACCAACTGTTCCAGGCTTCGCAGGATGAAATGCGGAGGGAGATGGGGTCAATCAGAAACAATATGGACCAGCTCAACGCCGCTCTCGAATCTGCGCAGCAATCAATTCATCAGAACCGGAACGCAAATAGGATGGACCGTAACCCACTTCCATACGGACATAATCTCCTTGAACGCGCGCTTAAGAGAGCCAATGGCGGAGGTTCTACTGATTGACATTATAAAAAGGAACGTCAACAGTAGCCTTAAGCTAATGCTTTTCAACGCCGATGTACGAACCCTTCATGATCTACGCGATGTAGCATGCAGAGGCGAACAAGTGCTGAAATAAAGCAAGCTGTTGGGAGCCACTTACCCAGGACGGCATGTAAACGAAGCACGCGTGACAACCCGGACATGAGGATGGAAGGCGAGGATTGTGAAGTGGATCCGCAAATAGAGGCGCTGGAGTATCGACGCAGCAGGAGACCGGACTATTCGGGAATCCAATGCTGGAATTGCCAGGCAATGGGCCACTCATACATTTCCGGTTCGATAAAAATTTTTTTTGCGTCATGTAGTTTCTTGATTAGTTTTTTTGAATTTTTTAAATTTTGGAATGTTTTACCGGTCTGTCCGTGGCATCCGGTTCGACCGGATGTCGTTTCATATAGAATTTCCAGCGCTTTGTATTTGTTCTGCGCTTCTGTCAGTTTTTTTTTTAATCTGACAGCTGAGTTTTTGAATAGGCATGATATGACATTTTTTTCTGATTATGGCGCAGGAACAGTAAGGTTGGCAAGGACCCGCCCCAGCCGACAATGACTAGCCACTGTGCACCACCACATCATGCCGACCGCCTTCCTTACTACTTCCATCGTAAATGCGATTCCATAACAGATGGCGCCCAACGTGGCGTCTGAGGCGCTGGCCGCGAGGGTCAGTCGGGTCAACCTGTGAAGTTGACCATCCCACCAGTCCGAGTGCGCACCCACAGGAGCTGTCACCTACGTTGCGGTGGGATGGTTGGACGGATCAGTTTGTCCGGGCTGTTCATCGGGGGCAGTGGCCGAAGGAGCCACGGGACTGAACGTCAGTCCTCCGGATTTTGGTATTCACCCGATGAGGCAGTGCTGAACGCACTAAGTTTTTTTGTAGATTTGGGATTTTTGTTTACCGGAAGTTGTCCGTTAGTCGGTTTGGAAAAATATTACGTCCGCTAATTGGGTTTTTTTTTGTAAGATACATTTTTTTTAGTTTTCCCCTATTCGCCGAATTAGTGTTGTCTGGAGTGAGTGTGTGTGTGCGTGTGGTAAAGACCCCAGCTCATCCCACATCCCAGGTGGTAAAGTAGAATACCACCTGGACTGTGACGGGGTGAGCCGGGATTCAGAGTGACACTCCTTCCTGTCCCACCAGACTGGAGGAGCGGCTCCGAAACCGCTCCACCCATTACGGCGGAGGCAGGAGGGGTGTCCAGTGAGAATGAACGGGAGGCCTTAACACCCCCAACCAGTCCCAGGGGCGAGCCCCTGGCGACTGCCCCTGCTTTGCGGCTGGGCGTGTTGAGACCAACCCGTGTGTGCCTGGAGTGACCCTAGTGGCCCCAACCAGTCTCGGAGGGGGGCCATAAGACCCCCTCGCATTGCGGTTGGGAGCACTAGGGACAAGTATGAATGGATTTGTGTTTTCCTGTAGCCCGAGTGTCCTCGGGAAGGGGATGCCAGCATTCCCATTGAGTACATAATATAGATATATATAACTAAACACCTTTTGTTCCCAGCTTTTGGAAATTTTTTTTTATTCGGTACGATTATCGAAGTAATCATTGTAGTTATTTCGTGCATTTTTTTTTTAGATATATACATTTTTTTTTTCTTCAACAAACCATCGTCTGGAAACAGAAGTGTGGTTTGAACACTAGGATTTGACATATTGCATTTTTTTGACTATGTCGCGTGACCAGTATTTTGGGCAACCGGGCCGGAATACTCCGTTCGGGAGTGCGGGGAATTTTAGGGGTAACCAGCACCGGGGTGGTAATAACAGGGGGCTTTCCCCAAGGCCAAGCGTCCTTTGGTGGTACACACCCCAGTAGGGGGACAATACGGAGATCCCGCGGGAATGAACATGGGCTCGGACCTGAATGACCCTCGCGATAAAATGGACAGACCTGTAAGCACCAGTAATCTTAATGCGCCCCTATTAAACGCGCATGATATCTCGGGGCTAATGACCAATGTGTCGACTTATGCACCGGATGGAGCTGGTGCCTTACCATTACACCAAGGAGTTGGAAACTTTAGAGAAGCTGCAGGGGACCGGGCGAATACCCCAGGAATGCAGAACGAAGCTACTCGTGGAGACTCGTGGGTGGAAGTGCTGCACCAACTGTTCCAGGCTTCGCAGGATGAAATGCGGAGGGAGATGGGGTCAATCAGAAACAATATGGACCAGCTCAACGCCGCTCTCGAATCTGCGCAGCAATCAATTCATCAGAACCGGAACGCAAATAGGATGGACCGTAACCCACTTCCATACGGACATAATCTCCTTGAACGCGCGCTTAAGAGAGCCAATGGCGGAGGTTCTACTGATTGACATTATAAAAAGGAACGTCAACAGTAGCCTTAAGCTAATGCTTTTCAACGCCGATGTACGAACCCTTCATGATCTACGCGATGTAGCATGCAGAGGCGAACAAGTGCTGAAATAAAGCAAGCTGTTGGGAGCCACTTACCCAGGACGGCATGTAAACGAAGCACGCGTGACAACCCCGGACATGAGGATGGAAGGCGAGGATTGTGAAGTGGATCCGCAAATAGAGGCGCTGGAGTATCGACGCAGCAGGAGACCGGACTATTCGGGAAGCCAATGCTGGAATTGCCAGGCAATGGGCCACTCATACATATAATGCGAGGAACCCATTAGGAATCCTTTTTGTTTCAAATGCGGCCATAGGGGAGTATTAACTCCAAAATGCCCTAGGGACCATCGCAGGCAGGGAAACCAGTACCCGAGCGAGAAAGCGGGGGAATCTCGTGTGGCATTATAGCTCCCACGCCAGCCAGTGCTCGAGACGTCGTCCCGTGCACTGAACCAGAGGGTGAATCTCTGCATGGAGGTGGTGAGCTTCCGAGGTGCAGTAGGAACCTGGCAGAAGAACCCTCAAACGTGATAATAACTTACCCTGACAGTACGGATAATTCGAATAGTTCTGAATCCGAGAGTCAAACGTCCTCATCTGCGATGGGCGAACCGACCAGAATTCTGCAACGCCAGCATAGGGATGTCGCTTGCCAAACGCAATTTTCACCAAACCTAGAAGAAAGGGAAGATAGGTATGAGCAAATAAGACATACCATTTTTGAACAATACCCGGTATCGGACAATATTTTGAAGTGCAGGAAGAGATACCACAGGAGAGTACAGGAGCGTAGACTGCTGCAAGCCACCACGTTAACGCTTACAGAGGATGAAAGGCCCCTCGTAAAGGCTAAGATTAAGGATAGTTTTCTCGTAGGGTTGTTGGACTCGGGAGCCAACGTCTCCATCTTAGGGAAAAATGGATTAGAATTCCTAGAAGACAACGGCTTCGATTATCAGCCCTTACATGCGTTCGTATATACCTCGGGCGGTAACAAGCAAAAAATATCACAAAGGTTATTCGTTTTTACCTTGTCCCCTCACTGCTCCAAGAAGCGTACTTCGGGGTAGATTTTTGGAGAGCATTTGCGTTAGCTCCAGAAATATTCCCAGGCGTAGAGTGCATAGAGATTAGACCCGAAAAGGAAGAAGAACTTAACCTCCATGAATTGTCACCAGGCCGGAAATTAGAATTACAAAAGTTCATCGAAACGTTTCCTTCGTACGAGAAGTTAGGCCTAGGGCAAACTAAATTAGTGGAGCATCACGTTCACACCGGATGCAGTTCCCATAAAAAGCAAACATTTCCCTCTTTCGCCACCGAGGCAAGCCGAAGCTTTTAGCGAACTAGACAGGTTACTCGAATTAGGAGTTATAGAAGAATCAAACTCCCCGTGTTGTAGTCCTGTAGTACTGGTCCGGAAACCAGGTAAAGTTAGGCTGTGCATAGATTCCTGGAAGGTCAACGCGGTGACTAAGAAAGTCTCGTACCCCCTGCCTCATATCAACGGCTTATTGAGCAGACTGGAGGATACGCATTTTATTCGTGGCATTGATCTGAAGGACGCGTTCTTCCAGATCAAATTGACAGGGGCCTCCAAGAAAAAAACAGCATTCGCAGTTTCGGGGAGGCCTCTGTACCACTTCAAAGTAATGCCATTTGGTCTGTGCAATGGACCGCTGACTATGAGTAGGCTATGGACAAGGCAATCCCTTCGCGTCTGCGAGAGAACGTCTTTCTCTACCTGGACGACCTAATGGTATGCAGCACTAATTTTGAAGACCACCTGAAATTGCTAGCGGAAGTGGCCCAATGTTTGAGAGACGCAGGGCTGACAATAAACGTGGAAAAAAGTAAATGTTGTCAGAAGGAAATACGCTACTTAGGGTACTTGATAGGCGGCGGGTGTTTGAAAGTGGATCCGGGAAAAATAGAAGCAATGCAAAACTTCCCGATCCCTAAATCCCCTCGGCAGGTGCGTAGGTTTGTGGGCATGGCGAATTGGTACAGGGCGTTTATTACCAATTTTGCTGACTTGGTAGGTCCCTTGACCAACTGTCTCCGTAAGTCATCAGGCCCGTTCAAGCTTACCCCTGAAGCTACAGAGGCCTTCGAAAAACTAAAAGTAGCCTTGAGTTCCGCTCCTGTCTTGGCACAACCAGACTTTTCCAAGGAATTCGTAATACAATGCGACGCTTCCAAAATAGGTGTTGGCGGAGTGTTGTTCCAGGTCGATGACGAGGGCGCTGAGCATCGGATCGCGTTTGTGTCGAAAAAACTGAATAATGCTCAACGCAATTATATGGTAACCGAGCTGGAATGTCTCGTCGCCATAATCAGCGTGAAGCGTTTCCAACCCTACGTTGAGGGATTACCGTTTCGGATTATCACGGACCACTCCAGTCTCAGGTGGTTAATGACACAAAAGGACTTGAGCGGGAGGTTGGCGAGGTGGTCGCTCTTACTGAAAAGATACGAATTTAAAATGGAACATCGTAAGGGCACCCTGAATGTAGTACCAGATGCGCTGTCGCGGTTTGATGCTGACGAGTTAACTTTCACTACCACACCCGGGGAAATAGATTTAGTTTCTCCCGAATTCAGCAGTAACGAATATTTAGATTTGATTCGGACCGTCACCGAAAATGAGGAATCGCTTCCGGATTTACGAGTGGTGGACGGGGTAATTTTCAAAAGAGTTAAATTTCGTAAGGGGGTGGAAGGGGAAGAAGACTCGCTATGGCGATTATGGTTGCCAAAAGGGTTGACTGAGGAAGCAATGAGACTAGCACATGACGCTAACCGGAGTTACCATGGCGGGTGGCAGAAAACCTTAGAACGCGTTAGGCAGAATTACTTCTGGCCGCCTGCAAAGCGGTAAAACCCACTAATCAGCAGTCGAGACCGCCTATAGAAAATACCTTTGCATCCGAAAGGCCATTTCAGCGATTATATTGCGATTTCCTAGGGCCGTATCCGAGGTCTAAGCGGCGATTTCAATTTCTTTTCATAGTATTAGACCATTTTTCAAAATACATGCAGAGAGCCACCACTGTTAACGTTATAAATTACTTCGCTTCAGAAATTTTTCCAGCTGTAGGGGTCCCTGAATTTATTCACAGTGACAATGGTAAGCAGTTTATCTTGAAGGAAATGAACGAATTTTTTGCGAATTACGGGGCGACGCACGTGAGGACGGGGTTATATTCTCCCCAAGTAAACGCATCCGAGCGCGTTAATAGAGAAATTGTTTCGAAGATTAGGATTTTCCTGAAAGATAAACCTCACCATACCGATTGGGATAAGCATATACCAGAGATTTTATCTGTTTTGAGAAGTGATTTCCATACGGCGATTCAGTGCTCTCCATACTTTGCATTATATGGCCAAAATATGGTTCAACATGCCTCAACGTACAAAATTTTAGAGAAACTCGGCAGCCTTCGGGAAGACCAGGTTACGATAGTAAGCAGAACTGACAAGTTGAATAATATTCGTGAGCAGATCCGTAGAAATTTACATCAGGCCAAGGATAGGTGAGTAACCACCTATAACAAGCGCTCTAGGCAAGTCAACTATAAGGAAGGTCAGGAAGTTTTTCGGAAAAACTTTGCCTTAAGTAACTTCAAACAGGGCATTAACGCCAAATTCCTGCCAAAATACCTGAAGTGTCGCGTGCTTCGAAAAATAGGCGATGCACTGTATGATCTCGAAGACCTAAACGGGAAATTGATAGGTCGCTTCCACGCTTCAGATATTCGTCCGCAATGAACCAGAAAGAAAGTTTATTTGTCAAATTACAATTTGATTTTTTTTATATCTACCTACCAATCGGACTTTTTTTGTCTGGGCGTTTTAGCGGTCGGGGACATCTCGCCCAGTATTCTCCCCGAGCACTGATCTCATAGGATGTTCACACGCGTACTCACCGAGGACCGTCAACACCCTGGCAGTCCACGCTTAGGTAGGACTAGCCTTTCGGAGTTTGGACGAGTTCTCCTTTACCAAAATGTCTCCTTTATCAAAATGTTTTTTTTGGCCTCCTGTGGGGGCGATAACCACTAGGAATCATCTTTCGGAGTTTTGTCGAGTTCTCCATAACAAATGTCTAATTGCCGCAAAGCAACTAGGAAACAGAATTAATTCCCAAATTTGACTTAACTTTTTTTGATGGACCCATGGTGCCCGGCTAGCTTCGTAGTAGGACTTTGAGACTCTTATCTCAGGGGTGAGTCGTGCCACACAGATGATCCGGTTTCCTGTTCGCTTCATCGTCAGGTCTTCAAAGCGAAGCAGGTTTGTTACGGTCTGCTGTTATGGTCTACGGTTACGGTCCACTTGGAAGCGTTTTCGTGCGAACACACCTAGGGCTGATAGGAGAAAAAAGGACGAGTTTCCGGAAAAGTTTGGAGGAAGAAGGCCGCTGCAAAACGGGCTTATAAAAAAGACACCAACTTAAACTAAAATGCGAGGGTAACGAAAAGGGAACCATAAAGTCGCCGCTAAAACGTTTATATGAAGCACCACCTTTTGATGAAGACAAATTCCATGCTACTGTAAACGAGGATAACATAAGGAAATTGCTAAAGGTCTTAAGAATACTTCTTAAATGTGGCTGGCTTTAAAATCCCCAATGTACACAAACGAGTTGTAAAGCCAAACTTGAAGCATTCTTCGGTGCATAAAGACGATGACGCAGTTATAATTGTATACGATCTGCGACGTGGCGCCAAAGTTGATTATGGTCCCACAATTCAACATTATGAGGATATATTCCGTGAAGCCGGCATTGAAGGCCTAACTATTATACCATTCAGTAAGTTGCGAAATGAGTGGTGCAAGCCGTTTGAAACTGTACGCAAATTTGGCAATACATATGACTACTTTGTTGTAACGGTCGTTTGGTAGGACATGCATCCGGTTTTTGTGGCAAGGTATTCCAAAAAACCACGCACCACCTTCCACACAGTTCGCATGGAAAGTCAGAAATTTTGAAACGCGAAATTGAGAAACCACTAAGTCGTACTGCTTATAAACAATTGCAAAAGGGAAAGAATCTCGAATAACTGGCGACCATAATAACCACCCACTGCGCAACAACCACCAGCGCGCCACCTCGCGCACGCTACCATACCCGACGGCGCCATATTCGAGCGCAACAACCAGCGTGCTATTATCATCGACTGAGTCATCCAACAGCGCCAACAACCACCAACCACTGGCAAAGACAACAACAGCAGGGCCCCATCCATAGGCCTGCTGCAACGAACCCATATAGGCCTGCGGTAGTATCGACCGTGGCAACAGCTACCAGTAGACCAGCCGTGACAACAAGATCAGCACGAAATCGGTGAGTTCGTTCCGGATACGGAAAATATCTCTTAAAGTAGGTGCTTTTGAAACAGATTTTCTGTAGATGCTTCTAGAATTTTACTTATTTTTTATTTTTTAATCTTAATAAGATTCATTTCCTTGCTCAATGTTGTATTGTAGTTACAATAATTACTCAAATGCACTTCCCCACAAACGAAAATTACACAAATCAATAAATGTTTTAGTTTGCGCTGTTACATTTGTTTAAAAGCTGTTAAATACTATATAATTATTGTTTGAGAAAATTTTGTAAGAACCTCCTATTAATGTTATCGTCTCAAGGGGTACATCCACGATACATACATACGTACCTACATATAAAGTGTTCAAGAAAAAGGTGTAATAATTGGATTTTTATAAAATGCGCCTTTCCAAGAGTTTGTCTAATTAGTATATACCTATATACGTACATAAAATACATATAAATTTAACTTGTAATTACTTGCTATGTATAAGTTACTTAACGAATATCTGCAAAATGATAATAGTTACAAAAGATAAAGCAAGCATTAATTTGGTAAAACTGAAATGAAAAAATTTAGAATTAGAATCTAAAATTTAAAATAGATGTAACCCTAATTAAATACATAGAAAATGAAAATTTAGAGTGATGAAACTAAAGCTCAAAATAGACTTGAAATAAGAAAATAGTTAAACCTAATTAATTTCAACTAAACAGGAAAGGGAGTAGAGCTTAGAAAACTAAAGTAAGATGAATTATAAATAAGGCAAAACAAAAAAAAATTACTTAATTTTTTTTTTGGGAAATAACAAAGAAAAGTTAATAATAACAGTAATAAAAATAATAATACTAATAATAATAAAAATAATAAAAATAAAACCAACTTAAACTAAAATAAAATGAAATAAACGAAATTGCAAAAAAATAAATTAAACTATAATAAAATAAGATGTAATGAAATAATAGAGTTCATAAAACAATAGAAAAATAAATATAACAATATATAAATAAAATTAAATTATAATAAATAAATACATTAACAAAAGAAATACGAGAAATTAACACAGTAAATAATAAAATAACAATATACGTGGCTATAAAGAAAAAAAAAATTTTTTTGTTTTAGAAAAATTTAATTATACTTAAAATTAATAACAAAAAACAAAACCCCAGCAGAGACCCAATTATTGAAATTTGTATTCAAACTTTATAGTCCTAAAATATGTTTAGTGAACGGAAAAAAAAATTCAACCAAATTTTTACTTTGTAGGTAGTATATTTACTATACATAAACACATTTATTTACATATTTTTTCTCACACAAAGTGTTTATACCGATTATCAAAAAAAAAAAAAAAAAGGGGGAACATAAATATATGTATAATTTGAAATATTATGAGCAAACGTAAGAGAAAACAAGTAAGGAAGGTTAAGTTCGATTGTAACCGAACATTACATACTCAGTTGAGAGCTATGGTGACAACATAAGGGAAAATAACCATGTAGGAAAATGAACCGAGGGAAACCCTGGAATGTGTTTGTATGACATGTGTATCAAATGAAAGGCATTAAAGGGTATTTTATGAGGGAGTGGGCCATAGTTCTATAGGTGGACGCCATTTAGGGATATAGCCATAAAGGTGGATCAGGTTGACTCTAGAATGCGTTTGTACGATATGGGTATCAAATGAAAGGTGTTAATGTGTATTTTAAAAGGGAGTAACCCTTAGTTCCATAGGTGGACGCCGTTTCGAGATATCGCCATAAAGGTGGACCAGGGGTGACCCTAGAATTTGTTTGTACAATATGGGTATCAAAAGAAAGGTGTTAATGAGTATTTTAAAATGAAGTGATGCTTAGTTCCACAGGTGGACGCCGTTTCGAGATATCGCCATAAAGATGGACCAGGTGTGACCCTAGAATTTGTTTGTACGATATGGGTATCAAGGTATTAATGAGGGTTTTAAAAGAGAGTGGTGGTAGTTGTATAAGTGGTCGCCTTTTTGAGATATAGCCATAAACGTGGATCAGGTTGACTCTAGAATGCGTTTGTACGATATGGGTATCAAATGAAAGGTGTTAATAAGTATTTTAAAAGGGAGTAATCCTTAGTTACACAGGTGGACGCCTTTTCGAGATATCGCCATAAAGGTGGACCAGGTGTGACCCCAGAATTTGTTTGTACGATATGGGTATCAAATTAAAGGTATTAAGGAGGGTTTTAAAAGGGAGTGGTGGTAGTTGTATAGGTGGTCGCCTTTTCGAGATATCGCCATAAAGGTGGACCAGGAGTGACTCTAGAATGCGTTTGTACGATATGGGTATCAAATGAAAGTTGTTAATGAGTATTTTAAAAGGGAGTAATCCTTTGTTCCACAGGTAGACGCCGTTTCGAGATATCGCCACAAAGGTGGACCAGGTGTGACCCTAGAATTTGTTTGTACGATATGGGTATCAAATTAAAGGTATTAATGAGGGTTTTAAAAGGGAGAGGTGGTAGTTGTATAGGTGGGCGCCTTTTCGAGATATCGCCATAAAGGTGGACCAGGGTTGACTCTAGAATTTGTTTGTACAATATGGGTATCAAATTAAAGGTATTAATGAGGGTTTTAAAAGGGAGAGGTGGTAGTTGTATAGGTGGTCGTCTTTTCGAGATATCGCCATAAAGGTGGACCAGGGTTGACTCTAGAATGCGTTTGTACGATATGGGTATCAAATGAAAGGTGTTAATGAGTATTTTAAAAGGGAGTAACCCTTAGTTCCATAGGTGGACGCGGTTTCGAGATATCGCCACAAAGATGGACCAGGGGTGACCCTAGAACTTGTTTGTACAATATGGGCATCAAACGAATGGTGTTAATGAGTATTTTAAAAGGGAGTGTGCCTTAGTTCTATAGGTGGACGCCGTTTCGAAATATCGCCATAAAGGTGGACCAGGGTGACTCTAGAATGTGTTTGTACGATATGGGTATCAAATTAAAGGTATTAATGAGAGTTTTAAAAGGGAGTGGTGGTAGTTGTATATGTGAAGGCGTTTTCCAGATCGCGACCAAAATGTGGACCAGGGTGACACAGAACATCATCTGTTGGATACCGCTAATTTATTTATATATGTAATACCTGCCAAGATTTTAAGGGTTTTTTATTTCGCCCTGCGGAACTTTTTCATTTTCTTCTACTTAATATGGTAGGTTTAGGTAAGTTTTTTCTAAAGTTATATTTCGTGTCAATAAACCAATCCAATTACCTCACCATGTTTCATCTCTTTTTTCGTATTTGGTATAGAATTATGGCATTTTTTTCATTTTTCGTAATTTTCGATATCGAAAAAGTGGGCGTGGTCATTGTCGGATTTCGTTCATGTACGTGAACTAAGATATGTCGATTTTTGCTCAAGTTATCGTGTTAACGGCCATGCGGAAGGACAGACGAACGACTGTGTATAAAAACTGGGCGTGGCATAAACCGATTTCGCCCGTTTTCACAGAAAACAGTTAACATCATAAAATCTATGCCCCTACCAAATTTCAAAAGGATTGGTTAATTTTTGTTCGACTTATGACGTTAAAAGTATCCTAGACAAATTAAATGAAAAAGGGCGGAGCCACGCCCATTTTGAAATTTTATTTTATTTTTGTATTTTGTTGCACCATGTCATTACTGGAGTTGAATGTTGACATAATTTACTTATATACTGTAAAGATATTAAATTTTTTGTTAAAATTTTACTTTAAAAAAATTTTTTTTTTAAAGTTTGCGTGGTTCTTCTCCGATTTTGCTAATTTTTATTAGGCGTACATATAGTAATAGGAGTAACGTCCCTGCCAAATTTCATCATGATATCTTCAACGACTGACAAATTACAGCTTCCAAAATTTTAAATTACCTTCTCTTAAAAGTGGGCGGTGCCACGCCCATTGTCCAAAATTTTACTAGTTTTCTATTCTGCGTCATAAATTCAACTCGTCTACCAAGTTTCGTCGCTTTATCTGTCTTTGGTAATGAATTATCGCACTTTTTCGGTTTTACGAAATTTTCGATATCGAAAAAGTGGGCGTGGTTATAGTCCGATATTGTTCGTTTCAAGCAGTGATCTGAGAAGAGTGCTCAGGAACCTACATACCAAATTTCATCAAGTTACCTCAAAATTTACTCAAGTTATCGTGTTAACGGCCATGCGGAAGGACAGACGGACGACTGTGTATAAAAACTGGGCGTGGCATCAACCGATTTTGCCCGTTTTCACAGAAAACAGTTAGCATCATAAAATCTATGCCTCTACCAAATTTCAAAAGGATTGGTTAATTTTTGTTCGACTTATGGCGTTAAAAGTATCCTAGACAAATTAAATGAAAAAGGGCGGAGCCACGCCCATTTTGAAATTTTCTTTTATTTTTGTATTTTGTTGCACCATGTCATTACCGGAGTTGAATGTTGACATAATTTACTTATATACTGTAAAGATATTAAATTTTTTGTTAAAATTTTACTTAAAAAAAAATTTTTTTTTAAAAGTGGGCGTGGTCCTTCTCCGATTTTGCTAATTTTTATTAGGCGTACATATAGTAATAGGAGTAACGTCCCTGCCAAATTTCATCATGATATCTTCAACGACTGACAAATTACAGCTTGCAAAACTTATAAATTACCTTCTTTTAAAAGTGGGCGGTGCCACGCCCATTGTCCAAAATTTTACTAATTTTCTATTCTGCGTCATAAATTCAACTCATCTACCAAGTTTCGTCGCTTTATCTGTCTTTGGTAATGAATTATCGCACTTTTTCGTTTTACGAAATTTCGATATCGAAAAAGTGGGCGTGGTTATAGTCCGATATCGTTCATTTTAAATAGCGATCTGAGATGAGTGCTCAGGAACCTACGTACCAAATTTCATCAAGTTACCTCAAAATTTACTCAAGTTATCGTGTTAACGGACGGACGGACGGACGGACGGACGGACGGACATGGCTCAATCAAATTTTTTTTCGATCCTGATTATTTTGATATATGGAAGTCTATATCTATCTCGATTCCTTTATATATGTACAACCAACCGTTATCCAATCAAACTTAATATACTCTGTGAGCTCTGCTCAACTGAGTATAAAAAAACCACCAACAGAACAAGCTTAGCCAGACTTAAGTATTCATATTCCCATTGTCCCCACATATATCCACGCATTAAATAATCAAAGTCAAGATGCAAGGTTCCTGTGAGTCATCGTGGTATATTATACCAATTAACAATTTTCACTGTGTAGGTAAAACCAGGATTTCGTCTTCGATTTCGGCCCAATAAAGTGTGAACTGTTGGATAATTTTTTTTTCTCTCACTTTGTACACTACACTAACTTAGATATATTTTCATAGTGAAAATAGCTATTCGTAGTTCAACATTTTTTTTTCCGTTCTGAATTTGTCTTGGTACGATGCTATAAGCAGCCTTGTTTTGGCTTTGGAGCCTATGATGTAGCCCCCTGGTTGAGAAACCTGCACTATCGTATTTTTTAAGTTGCATACATACGTTAATAGAAATGAATTGTAAATAAAATTTGTAAATAAAATGGGAATGATGGTGTTCTGGCTCATTTAGAAGGCACATAGGGCTTACAGGTAAGGGGCCACCGAATTTTAGGTGCGTCGGTGGCCATGGTTTTTGAGGGTGGGATAAATGCACCGGACGTGGCAACACCACCCGCGGCGCCGCTCTATATATTCGGCCTTTTTTTTCGTCATGTAGTTTCTTGTTTAGTTTTTTTGAATTTTTTAAATTTTGGAATGTTTTAAAGGTCTGTCCGTGGCATCCGGTTCGACCGGATGTCGTTTCATTTAGAATTTCCAGCGCTTTGAATTTGTTCTGCGCTTCTGTCAGTTTTTTTTGAATCTGACAGCTGAGTTTTTGAATAGGCATGATATGACATTTTTTTCTGATTATGGCGCAGGAACGGTAAGGTTTGCAAGGACCCGCCCCAGCCGACAATGACTAGCCACTGTGCACCACCACATCATGCCGAACGCCTTCCTTACTGCTTCCATCGTAAATGCGATTCCATAACAACGTACACAAGACGCCCTCTTATCTGTCCGTCATTATGGAAGGCCTGACTTATTTATAACATTCACATGCAATACAGAGTGGAGTGAAATCAAAAACAAATTGTTTCCTAATCAACGACCAAGTGAACGCCATGACATTGTATCAAGAGTTTTCCATATCAAACTACACGAACTCACGAGTTTAATTACAAAACGAGATATTTTTGGAAAAGTTAGATGCCATATATTTACTGTTGAATGGCAAAATCGAGGTTTACCTAATAAATGATATTCTACCCGATGACATGGATCGCATTATATCAGCGGAAATTCCAAATAAAGACCAAGATCCGATGTTGTGTGACGTAATTACAAAAAATATGATCCACGGCCCATGTGTTGAATGGACGATGCTCAAACGATACACACGCGAGCTACAACAGCATACGCAGAGCGGGGAAGGTGGATATCCAAAATATAGAAGAAGGTGTTTAGCGGACGGTGGCTATACCCATGTGCTTTCTAATGGGACAACGTCGACAACCGATGGATTTTTCCATATTGCCCGTTCTTTCCAGATGTTTCACGGCTCACATAAATGTAGAGTACTGTAATTCAGTGCAAGCAATAAAATATATTTGTTATGTGAACAAAGGTAGCGACGTTTTCCGTTCAAGATAATAAGGACGAAGTCCAAATTTTTTGAATGGCAGATATTTAAGCACATCAGAAAGTATTTGGAGATTACTGGGATTTTCGATTCATGAGCAATTCCCAATGGTGGTCCATCTATCTTTTCACTTAGAAAATGGAGAAAGGGTTTATGGTACTGCAGGAACCACTACAAACCACTTTGACAACATTTTTGTTGCTTCCCAAGGCAGTCGGTTCTATGTACCGGAGCCACTCGGGATTTTTCCCGACCAAGGACTGTCATTTCAGTGTGACCCCATTTAATTTGTTTCGTCCCTCCCACAAATTGTCATCCTCCCAGCAGCTCCTTGCAGCAGGACTGCTACATATTCTCTTACTCCGGGAAGGTATCGAACCCAATCCGGGTCCGTCTCCTGACCCCGGTCATGAGAAATGGTTTTGCTGCATTTGCCAGAAAAGAATCTTTTTAGGACGGTCATACTCTGTTCAGTGTGTCTCGTGCAAGGGATGGTTGCATCGGACAGGTTGTTCTGGGCTTGATCCCAAAACCCGACGTCCACGTAACTTTTATAAATCTTTTGTGGCTCCTTGATGCTCACGCCCAAGGGCGTCCCGTAGTCTACGCCTAAGCGTATCCCCACTACCTTCCAGCAGCTTCGCTGCTCAGCAAGCCACAACAAGTACCCGCTGCTGCTCGCGCCCCACGGCGCCAACAACTCAAACAGCTGATACCACTCATAACTACTACCTTCGTAGTAGAGCTGGTAGCAATGCTGAGCATCAGCCCCTGCCCCCGTCTTCTTCTCCCCCCCCCCCCCCCTCTTTTCTGGCAGCAATCGTGCAGGTCAGGGAAACAGACTCTTAGTCCCTGCCTCCGTTTGCACCGTCTGCCAGCACAGAATATATAGGTTTGCGACATCCGCATGCAGCTCCTGCCTTGGGTGGTGCCACTTTCCTAGATGTTCTGGTCTCCGCGACGGCAACCCCCCGACGGGTTTCATCGCGCCATGTTGCCAGGTCGCAAACCCAAATCATCCGGGTACCCCAATGCTTGCCCAAGGGCGCCCAGTCCCAAGGCCACAACAGCAATTGCGTCCTGGCCTTCCACAACCTAGGCGTAGTCACCCCTCACTTACCCCTAGAGTGGCGGCGTCACCCCTCATGCACTTCAGAATTCTGCAGTTCAACTGTAATGGACTAACTGGGAAGATTACGGAGATAGTCGATTTCATGAAGCGGCACAACATCCGCATTGCTGCGATTCAAGAGACTAAACTCACGGCAAGATCTGCATTGCAGACCTGCTCTGGTTATAATGTCCACAGGAAAGACCGCGAGAGCGGAAATGGAGGCGGCCTCGCGTTTATTATACACCACTCTGTGCAATATCATATATTTGATCCTGGCATCGACCGCAGTGACAATGTCTTAGAACGTCAAGGCCTATCTGTCCGGTCAGGCGATGCAAATCTAGAAATCATCAACATCTACATCCCTCCTGTCACCTGTTGCCCCAGTGGATACCGCCCTAATATCGAGGCCTTACTCACTGGCAACAATCGCATTATCTTAGGCGATTTCAATGCCCATCACGACCTATGGCATTCAAACTTGCGGGCGGACAGTAGGGGTGAGATGTTGGCGGATCAAATAGACGAAACGACGTTCTGCAAAATAAACGGAGACGCCCCCACACGTATGGTAGGAAGCTGTCATAGCTCGCCAGATGTCTCAATCGTAAGCGCAGAACTCGTAAACTGCGTCAACTGGCAGCCGATGGTAACATTGGCATCCGACCACCTGCCCATACTTATTTCGTTCGAGCGTACCGCCGACTTCATCGTCACCGAAAAACGCACTTTCATAAACTTCAAAAAAGGAAAGTGTGAAGAATATAAATCTGCAACAGACAGCAGCTTTGCTGCCCTCCCTATCCCGACTGATGCCCGCCAAGGGGAGCGTGCCTTCCGTAAGGTCATTGAATCCGCCTCGGCACATTTCATTCCCGCCGGGAGAATTCCCGAAATCCGGCCCCACTTCCCGGCGGAGGCCGCGAGCTTAGCGAGGGAACGCGACCTTATAAGACAGCTTGATCCAGGCGACCCCCAAATAAGGGATATAAACCAACGCATCAGATTGCTTGTGGACGAACACAAGCGGGCGAAATGGGAAGAGCACCTAAGAGGTTGTAACCTCTCTACCGGTGTAGGTAAACTTTGGTCCACCGTAAAGTCCCTATCGAATCCGACCAAGCACAAAGACAAAGTTTCCATCGCCTTTGGCGATAAGGTGCTGTCGGATGCGAAAAAATGCGCGAGCGCTTTCTGCCGACAATATATAATGCATCCTACGGTCGACAAAGATAGACGGAGAGCCAATAGACACGCACATAAACACAAACTCAGCGCGTCACCAATTACCATCACCGCTAGAGAGGTTGAGGACGCCATTGGTCGTGCTAAACCATCCAAAGCAGTGGGCCCAGACGGCATAGCCATGCCGATGCTTAAAAACCTAGGGAAAGAGGGTTTCAAATACTTAGCGCATGTCTTCAACCTGTCTCTTTCCACCTTTGTCATACCCGAGAAATGGAAAATGGCCAAGGTGGTCCCGCTACTAAAGCCTGGGAAACCAGCTAACGCAGGTGAGTCATATCGTCCGATATCTCTCCTATCGCCAGTGGCAAAGACGCTTGAAGCCATTTTGCTCCCTTATTTCCAAGCACATTTGCAGCTAGCCCCTCATCAGCATGGCTTCAGAAAACTCCATAGCACTACCTCCGCGCTAAATGTCATTAGCACCCAGATAAATTGCGGTTTGAATCAATATCCCCACCATAGAACAGTACTCGTAGCGTTAGACCTATCAAAAGCTTTTGATACGGTCAACCATGGCTCGTTACTGCAGGACCTGGAAGGGTCCACTCTTCCCCCATGTCTTAAAAGGTGGACCGCAAATTATCTGGGTGGTCGGCAGGCATCGGTGCAATTCAGAAACGAAACATCAAAACAAAGGAGAATTAAACAAGGGGTGCCACAGGGTGGTGTCCTATCCCCGCTTTTGTTTAATTTCTACATATCTAAGCTACCTTCACCACCGGAAGGAGTCACAATCGTTTCCTACGCCGATGACTGCACAATAATGGCCACAGGCCCAGGCCCAAAGATCGATGAGCTATGCAATAAAATAAACGGCTATCTCCCTGATCTCTCCAGTTTTTTCGCCTCGCGAAACCTGGCATTGTCACCGACTAAATCTTCCGCGACCTTATTTACAACATGGACGCCCCAAATGTCGACCATATTGAACATCCACGTCGATGGCACTACGCTTCCGACTGTCCTACACCCCAAAATCTTGGGTGTGACGTTTGATCAGGATCTACATTTTGGTGCGCACGCAACCGGCAATTGTTCCAAGAATTCAGAGCCGTAATAAAATCCTCAAATCCCTTGCTGGCAGTACCTGGGGAAAAGATAAAGAAACGCTCTTGACCACATACAAGGCAATTAAAAAAAAAAAAAAAAAAAAATACAAGGCAATTAGCCAGCCGATGACGTGCTACGCGTCACCCATATGGTCGCCAAGCCTAAAAACCTCCCACTGGAAGAAACTACAGGCCTGCCAAAATACTGCTCTCAGAATCGCCACGGGCTGTCTTCTTATGTCCCCAGAACACCATCTGCATAATGAGGCGAGAATACTCCCCATCAGGGAGAGAAATGAGATGCTGGCCAAACAGTTTCTGTTGAATACCCAGAAACCTGGGCATCCCAACAGACATCTGATTGACGAACCAGCACCGCCTAGGGGCCTAAGGAGTCATCTCTGTAAGCATTTTGAGGAAATACGGCACCTGAGAACCCAGCCGTACGAAGCGGAAAAACACAAGCAGGTCCTTGGTGAACTCCATAGACAGGCGTCGGACCTTTATGTCGGGAATTGCCCGGTGAATCCAGTACTTGAAGAAAAATATCCAGAACTCGCAGAAGAGGAACGCATACTCCCCAGGGAAACGCGTGTCACTCTTGCTCAACTTCGTTCTGGATACTGTAACAGGTTAAACTCTTACCTATCCAGAATCAACCCCGACATACAAAATGTATGCCCTGCTTGCAATGTGTCCCCACATGACACCAACCATCTCTTTAATTGTAATGTGGAACCAACGCCTCTAACACCCCTTTCTTATGGTCCATCCCTGTTGAAACGGCAAGTTTCCCGACTCCCGTTAGAGGATATTGATGACAATTTGTGATCGGTCGCGGCTATTAGGTGGGGCGAGCATTGCTACAACAACAACAACAACAACATTTTTGCCTTTTTTCAGTTGACCATTTTGCAAAGACTTTGCTTTACTCCGAAGTACCCGCCTATTACACTCGGACTAATACAATTACAATTAATAAATTGCAAGGACAAACATTTAGTTATGTTGGCGTAGATCTTTGTAGTGAAATGTTTTCTCACTCTCAACTGTATGTCGTTATTTCAAGAACTGGTTCCCCACAGAACCAAAGTTTTCTCATTCCTGGAAATGATACTAAAACAAAGAATGTTATATTCCCGGAAGTTTTTAATTAATAAAAAAAATGTATTTTATGTATTAATTTTTTACGTTCTACAATCCAATTTCGACTGCTGAGTGGAATAGCACCCTAATCAAAATTCTTTTCTAAAACGTCCTACCTGAGAATTTGACTCAAAAATGCCCTACCGCAAAATTTAATTGAAGACGCCCTATTTCAAAATTAGTTTCAACTTGGTATAAATTCAATACATTTTTAGCTGAGATAAATTCTGAGATGGGGCGTTCTTCGATCAAATTCTGAGATAGGGCGTTCTCGAAAATAAATTCTGATGTAGGGTGCATTTAAAAAGAGTTTTGAGGTGGAGCATTTTTGAAAAGCGTTTTAAAATAGAGTGATATTAGACTCAGCAGTCGATTTACTTAAGTACCTAATGTTATTTGAATTGTTATCTTTTTGCGTTTTCTTTCAAAGTTGTTCATTAATAAATCGTTTATAATGCTAACGAATTTACAACTGTTTGCTTTTCATAGAACAGAGGGTATTACACTATTACCTTCGTAGCAGAAAAAATACATGACGCATGTATGTGTATATCTTCTTTTAAACTATACCCAAAAAGCAAAAACTCAATAGATTTCTTTTTTGCGGCGTAACGAAGTAGTTTAAATTGCCTTAGTGCATAAACATTAGAGGCATTCCATATGAAAAGATAGGTCGACCTCTCCGATTTTCTTCAAATTCGGAAAACATGTAGTATTTGACGTCTAGAATAGTGTGTGAAAATATTTTTTTTTAAATTTTGATCATTTTGGATTTTGTTGAGAGTTGAAAATTTTTGGAAGCTTTTCTTTGAGTTAAAATATCTTTTAAACTATCAATTTTAGAAAAAAATCTTTTACTACAAAAAGTCTTTAAAATTATTGAAGTTTATAAAAAAAATTTTATGTTCTCAAAATTTTGAAAAATAATATGATCGAAAAATAAAATAAAATTTTTTTTCAAGGTAAAGTAATGAAGAATAGCACCGATTCTCTTTAAAAAAATCTGAAAGAAGCTTGAATATGTTCTTAACCTATCCTTCAAATTTAAAATAATGTTTTTTTTTTGTTTTCGAGAAAAAAAATTTGAAAATTTTATATTGGATAAATCTATAATTTTTACGCACAGTAAGTTTGTGATACACAAATTTTTACACTAGATAACACTTCGAAATGGCATCCATATTGTTAACAGATGTTTTCTACATATATATTTACCTTCTTATTCATAGAAAATAAAAAAGATTGGTCAAACCTATTTTATTTTCTATGAATAAGGCCGTTAATTAATATATAATGCGAAGTCGGGGTAATTCTATCAAAATTACGACACACATGCATACACACGCGTTTAGAATTCTCCGCAGTTTGAAAAACATTACATTTTATAACTAATGTAAATAAAACAAGTAAGGAAGGCTAAGTTCGGGTGTAACCGAACATTACATACTCAGCTGAGAGCTTTGGAGACAAAATAAACGAAAACCACCATGTAAGAAAATGAACCTAAGGTAACCCTGGAATGTGTTTGTATGACATGGGTATCAAATGGAAGGTATTAAAGAGTATTTTAAAAGGGAGTGGGCCATAGTTCTATAGGTGGACGACATTTCGGGATATCGCCATAAAGGTGGACCAGGGGTGACTCTAGAATGTATTTGTACGATATGGGTATCAAATGAAAGGTAGTAATGAGTATTTTAAAAGGGAGTGGCCTTAGTTCTATAGGTGGACACTTTTTCAAGATATCGCCATAAAGGTGGACGATATGGGTATCAAATTAAAGGTATTAATGAGAGGTTTAAAAGGGAGTGACCCTTAGTTGTATATGTGAAGGCGTTTTCGAGATATCGACCAAAATGTGGACCAGGGTGACACAATCGACCAAAATGTGGACCAGGGTGACACAGAACACGATCTATCGGGTACCGCTAATTTATTTAAATATGTAATACCACGAACAGTATTCCTGCCATAATTCCAAGGGCTTTTGATTTCGCCCTGCAGAACTTTTTCATTTTATTCTACTTAATATGGTACCCATTTTACAAAGTTTTTTCCAAAGTTATATTTTGGGTCAAAAAACCAATCCAATCGCAATGTTTCACCCCTTTTTTCGTACAGATTTATGGTAATTCTTTCATTTTTTGAAATTTTCGATATCGAAAAAGTGGGCGTGGTCATAGTCGGATTTTGCCCATTTTTTACACCAATACAAAGTGAGTTCAGATAAGTACGTGAACTGAGTTTAGTAAAGATATATCGATTTTTGCTAAAGTTATTGTGTTAACGGCCGAGCGGAAGGATCGACGGTCGACTGTGTATAAAAACTAAGCTTGGCTTCAACCGATTTCACCCATTTTCACAGAAAATAACTATTCGTCATAGAAGCTATGCCCTTACCAAATTTCACAAGGATTGTTGAATTTTTGTTCGACTTATGGCATGAAAAGTATTCTAGACAAATTAAATGAAAAAGGGCGGAGCCACGCCCATTTAAAAATTTTCTTTTATTTTTGTTGCAACATATCATTACTGGAGTTTAATCTTGACATAATTTACTTATATACTGTAAAGGTATTAAATTTTTTGTTAAAATTTGACTTTAAAAGTTTTTTTTTAATTGGGCGTATTCGTCATCAGATTTTGTTAATTTTTATTTAGAACACATATAGTAATAGGAGTAACGATCCTGCCAAATTTCATCATGATATCTTCAACTACTGCCAAATTACAGCTTGCAAAACTTGTAAATTACCTCCTATTAAAAGGGGGCGGTGCCACGCCCATTCTCCATAATTTTACTAATTTTCTATTCTGCGTCCTAAGATCAACCCACCTGCCAAGTTGCATCGCTTTATCCGTCTTTGGTAATGAATTATCGCACTTTTTCGTTTGTTCGAAATTTTTGATATCGAAAAAGTGGGCGTGGTTATAGTCCGATTTCGTTCATTTTAAATAGGGATTTGAGATGAGTGTCCAGGATCTTACATACCAAATTTCATTAAGATACCTCAAAATTTACTCAAGTTATCGTGTTTACGGACGGACGGACATGGCTAAATGAATTTCTTTTTTCGCACAGATCATTTTCATATATAGAAGTCTATATCTATCTCGATTAGTTTATGCCGTTACGGGGTACCGTTATGCGAACAAAGTTAATATACACTGTGAGCTCTGCTCAGCTAAGTATAAAAATTTAATTTGGCTTGAATTCTTCAAAATGAAAAAATTTTTTTTATTTAAAAAAATTATAAAAATTTTACTTCTATTTTTTTAATGACATTTCAATAATATCTATAAAAAAAAATTGTTAGAAAAAGTTTAACTCTATTTATAAATATAAAAATAACCTGTATTTAATTAGCGAAACATGCTCATACTGCTTTATACAGTTGTTTTTGTTATCGATATTAGAGAAAAATTGCAAATTTTACAAACGGCGATGGTTGCTAGAACATGTTTCTGAATTTCACTTCTTCATCAGCTAGCTTTTCGGGAGCTGAGTACTGAACTCGAAATCTCCAACATTCATACTTTATATTAGTGTAAAGGCAGATGCCTTTAACAGCGGGGCATTCATATGGCTGAGTGGTTAAAGGTTGTGCTAGGGTTCATATGTCTTAACTAAGCTGTCTTATAAATATTCTTTGAAGGCGTACTTTCAGTCTTCCGTTTGCGCTATACCTTCAAATCTGTTCACTTAAATCTTAATATTCTTTCGTTATACTAATTTAAGGGAGTCGTAAAATATACCAAACATTATGAAACCAATGGAAATGCCGTACAAGTTTTGAGAAACTCTAATATTTATATAAAGCCATCTGTTGAAACATAACTAACAAATGCTAACATTTTCGGCAGTAAGGCCGATCTGAAAAAGTTTCTACAAACACTGAATATTCGTTTAATTCTTTTTTGCTCTGAGTCAGTCATAAGTTCGTATGTAGTATTACGTATGTTTGCACCTAATGACCAGTGTTGCCATTTTAGCTTTTTTCAAGCTATATTTAGCTTATTTTTCTCCGTTTAGCTTGAAAAGTTGCGATTTAGCTTTAAGATTTTTTCAGCTTTTTGAGAAATTTTTTAGCTGTTTTTAACTTTTTTCAAAACTTTTGAAAATCTAGATAAACAGTTTTATGTAGATTCAATTTTAAGAACATTGAATAAATTTGGGCTAGATTTAAAAAAATTGAGGGGCTATGGAATAGATAATTTTGGCAGTATGGTAGTCAGAAATCGGGCGTAGTACACTGAAAGAAATGGTGCTAGTAAAATCAACAAATCGGTTCTGTTGTTCTTGACTTAACGGAGTTTCGGTGAAATTGATATTATGGTTAATTCGACCGAGTTCTTTGTCAAGCGAACAAATTAGTTTAGTCATTTCAACAGAATAGAAATTGTCGTTCTTAAGTAACAAAATTCTGTAAATCCTAATCAATCTAACTGATTTTTTTGTTAACACAACTGATCGCACTGGTCATTTCAACAGCGATCAACAGTCAATACATGAGCAAATTTCAAAGAGAATTTTACGCTCACTGCGCTCTCTACTTTGTACTTATGCATGCTGTGTACTATATGTATGCACATATTTACGTATGTATATGGCGGCCGCCGTGGTGCGATGGTAGCGTGCTCCGCCTACCACACCGAAGACCCTGGGTTCACACCCCGGGCAAAGCAACATAAAAATTTTATAAATAAGGTTTTTTAATTAGAAGAAAATTTTCCTATGCGGGGTCGCCCTTCGGCACTGTTCGGCAAGCACTCCGAGTGTATTTCTGCCATGAAAAGATCTCAGTGAAAACTCATCTGCCTTGCAAATGCCGCAACATAGGTACTTTTGTACAAAGCTGTCGCAACAACTTTTTTTTGTTCATTTGACTACTAAAACGGTCAATTACGAATCAACGATTTGTGCGCAGTTGATTCAACATCTTGTTGCGATGGATAAAAATTGACAGAAATTTCGGTTGAATTGACCCGTATTTCAGTTGATTTTACCAGTCTTTTTCTTTCAGTGTAACTTTATTAAGGCAACATCAACCTAATATCATTTTCATTCCGTGTGTTTGCAACGGATTCTATGACTGTTTCATTTGTTTCGAACCAGCTTCCGAGCGAAATTGAATTTTTGATTTCAGAAACATTTAACTGGGTTTCTGAGTCCACATGTGCTGCGTAAAATGACGGGCTCGTCCCGTTGCAAATCTCATCCACACGAATGGGATAACTCCTTGTTTTTCTGTACTTATGTCAACAGGCGTAATATTTACATATTTGAAAGTTACCGTTGTGTATAAGGCTTATAACTCATATAAAGTAAAACTTACGTAAGGAATTATTATAAGCCATAAGGTAGGATATAACAACTTTATGATATGGCTTATGGACCAACAAAAATAAGGCTTACTTATATAGGGTTTTATTAAAAGAAACTACTTGCTGTAGGACCTTTTATATAAGGCTTGTATATAGCCCACTCAAAATCAGGCTTACAAAAGCTGTTATAATAACGAGGTTGAATATGGATTGGTGTACCCTATTATAACCTTGTTATAAGTTTTATTGCACATATAAGGTTGCTTGGACTTATAATAAGACACCATCTGACTTCAAATTCCTTTTTTCATATTCATAATAACCTATTTCAAAACTTTATTTAACCGGGGTCACTCATCGGCAGTGGTTCGGCCAGCCCAGAAAGTGTAATCAAAATATTTCCTTCGAAAATTCATTTGCCAGATATCGTCTGGAGTCTATGTAAAACACATTCCAAAAATCTTGAAAACGAGGTTCGCAGGCTGTGTGGAACGTAGAGTTTACATCTTTCATAGGTTCTTTAAAATGAAAATAGTTTTATCGCCATTCTTATTTTGCAAATAAAAAACCATTTACCTCAAACATATTACGAAAACTTATAGACTATAGTGGAGTTTTATTTATCATGTATCCCTTTTAAATTAAAACACACTTAGCATCTTTTTTTTATTTTTTATGAAATTTGAGTAAAAATTAATTTAAATTTTTTACCTGTTATGTCTTTTATGAAAAAATTTATAAAATGCTTAGAAAGCTGCCTTAAACTTTTAGATTTTTTCTTAGCGTTTTATTAGCCTTTTATAGCATTTTATTTTTTTCAATCTAGCCTTTTTTCCGAAAATCTCTGGCAACATTGCTAATGACAAACGTGCCCTAAGCTCACCTATTTCGTGTTATCAAATCCAAATATTGGTTTTCCATTTTACTGTGTTTATTTATGTGGTTTTATTTGCCGGCATTTGAATGCCAAAATGTATTGCTAATATATTTGAAATGCTATTAATGCCAATAAGTATTTACATAAGCGCAGACGTGTTCTTATAGCACGAAATTGATTGTACGCCAATTGTACTTACATGGCGCATTGAAGTAGAACTAACTTTTGTGGTATATAAAAACAATATTTTATTGAAATAAAATTATGGGAACGTATGTATGTATGTGTCATTAAATAGTGAAAGTAAAATATTAATCTGCTTTAAGTTGTTAATTAAAATATGGCCAACGGGAGTAGAAAGCGAAGGTTTTTCCTAATTCGCCCTTATGGGAATGTTTAAGGTGGGTTCGACATGTCGTATGAGTAACTTTTTATCCTCAACAATGATTTTGATTGAGTATTCCAGTATGGGATCCGGTTCATTTTTAGCGCCTAATCTGGTTACAATCTATTTTTAACTGTATCTCTTTTTAAATTGAATAAAGGTTAGGTTACTTAATTCTCGTTGCAAATTTTTTTTTCGGAAGCAAAATTACTTTACATGCTGTCAAAATATTACATTCTATTACCAATTACCAATTTGATTATGTAACTGAATGGTGGCATGACAAACAAGAATGCATATTTAACAAGTAGGGAAGGCTAAGTTCGGGTGCAACCGAACATTACATACTCAGTTGAGAGCTATGGAGACAAAATAAGGAAAATCACCATGTAGGAAAATGAACCTAGGGTAACCCTGGAATGTGGTTGTATGACATGTGTACCAAATGGAAGGTATTAAAGAGTATTTTAAGAGAGAGTAGGCCATAGTTCTATGGATGGACGCCATTTAGGGATATCGCCATAAAGGTGGACCAGGGCTGACTCTAGAATGTGTTACGATATGGGTATCAAATGAAAGGTGATAATGAGTATTTTAAAAGGGAATGGGCTTTAGTTCTATAGGTGCACGCCTTTTCGAGAAATCGCCATAAAGGTGGACCAGGGGTGACTCTAGAATATGTTTGTACGATATGGGTATCAAATGAAAGCTGTTAATGAGTATTTTGAAAAGGAGTGATCCTTAGTTCCATAGGTGGACGCCGTTTCGAGATATCGCCATAAAGGTGGACCAGGGGTGTCTCTAGTTGTACGATATGGGAATCAAATGAAAGGTGTTACTGAGCATTTTAAGAGGGAGTGGGCATTAGGTCTATAGGTGGACGCCTTTTCGAAATGTCGCCATTAGGGTGGGCCAGGGGTGACTCTAGAATGTGTTTGTATGATATGGGTATCAAATGAAAGATGGTAATGAGTATTTTAAAAGGGAGTAATCCTTAGTTCTATAGGTGGACGCCTTTTCGAGATATCGCCATAAAGGTGGACCAAGGGTGACTCTAGAATGTTTGTACGATATGGGTATCAAACGAAAGGTGTTACTGAGCATTTTAAGAGGGAGTGGACATTAGGTCTATAGGTGGACGCCTTTTCGAGATATCGCCATTAGGGTGGGCCAGGGGTGACTCTAGAATGTTTGTACGATATGGGTATCAAACGAAAGGTGTTACTGAGCATTTTAAGAGGGAGTGGACATTAGGTCTATAGGTGGACGCCTTTTCGAGATATCGCCATTAGGGTGGGCCAGGGGTGACTCTAGAATGTTTGTACGATATGGGTATCAAACGAAAGGTGTTACTGAGCATTTTAAGAGGGAGTGGGCATTAGGTCTATAGGTGGACGCCTTTTCGAGATATCGCCATTAGGGTGGGCCAGGGTGACTCTAGAATGTGTTTGTACGATATGGGTATCAAATGAAAGGTGGTAGTGAGTATTTTAAAAGGGAGTAATCTTTAGTTCTATAGGTGGACGACTTTTCGAGATATCGCCATAAAGGTGGACCAAGGGTGACTCTAGAATGTTTGTACGATATGGGTATCAAACGAAAGGTGTTACTGAGCATTTTAAGAGGGAGTGGGCATAAGGTCTATAGGTGGACGCCTTTTCGAGATATCGCCATTAGGGTGGGCCAGGGGTGACTCTAGAATGTTTATACGATATGGGTATCAAACGAAAGGTGTTACTGAGCATTTTAAGAGGGAGTGGGCATTAGGTCTATACGTGGACGCCTTTTCGAGATATCGCCATTAGGGTGGGCCAGGGGTGACTTTAGATTGTTTGTACGATATGGGTATCAAACGAAAGGTGTTACTGAGCATTTTAAGAGGGAGTGGACATTAGGTCTATAGGTGGACACCTTTTCGAGATATCGCCATTAGGGTGGGACAGGGGTGACTCTAGAATGTTTGTACGATATGGGTATCAAACGAAAGATGTTACTGAGCATTTTAAGAGGGAGTGGGCATTAGGTCTATAGGTGGACGCCTTTTCGAGATATCGCCATTAGGGTGGGCCAGGGTGACTATAGAATGTATTTGTACGATATGGATATCAAATTAAAAGTATTAGTGAGGGTTTTAAAAGCGACTGGCCCTTAGATGTATATGTGAAGGCGTTCTCGCGATATCGACCAAAATGTGGACCAGGTGATCCAGAAAATCATCTGTCGGGTACTGCTAATTTATTTATATATGCAATACCACTAACAGTATTCCTGCCAAGATTCCAAGGGTTGTTGATTTCGCCTTGTAGAACTTTTCCATTTTCTTCTACTTAATATGGTAGGTGTCACACCCATTTTACAAAGTTTTTTCCAAAGTTATATTTTGCGTCAATAAACCAATCCAGTTACCATGTGTCATTCCTTTTTTCGTAGTTGGTATAGAATTATGGCATTTTTTTCATTTTTCGTAATTTTCGATATCGATAAAGTGGGCGTGGTTATGGTCGGATTTCGGCCATTTTTTATACCAAGATAAAGTGAGTTCAGATAAGTATGTGGGCTAAGTTTAGTAAAGATATATCGGTTTTTGCTCAAGTTATTGTGTTAACGGCCGAGCGGAAGGACAGACGGTGGACTGTGTATAAAAACTGAGCGTGGCTTCCACCGATTTCGCCCATTTTCACAGAGAACAGTTACCGTCACAGAATCTATGCTTCTACCAAATTTGAGAAGGATTGGTAAATTTTTGTTCGACTTATAGCAATAAAAGTATTCTAGACAAACTAAATGAAAATGGGCGGAGCCACGCCCATTTTGAAATTTTCTTTTATTTTTGTATTTGTTGCATCATATCATTACTGGAGTTGAATTTTGACTTAATTTACTTATATACAGTAAAGATATTAAATTTTTTGTTAAAATTTGAATTTAAAAAAATTTTTTTTTAAAAAGTGGGCGTGTTCTTCATCCAATTTTGCTAATTTTTATTTAGCACCTATATAGTAATAGTAGTAACGCTCCTGCCAAATTTCATCATGATATCTTCAACGACTGCCAAATTACAGCTTGCAAAACTTTTAAATTACCTTCTTGTAAAAGTGGGCGGTGCCACGCCCATTGTCCAAAATCTTACTAATTTTCTATTCTGCGTCAGAAGTTCAACCCATCTACCAAGTTTCATCGCTTTAACCGCCTTTGGCAATGAATTATCGCATTTTCTCGGTTTTTCGAAATTTTCGATATCGAAAAAGTGGGCGTGGTTATAGTCCGATATCGTTCGTTTTAAATAGCGATCTGAGATGAGTGCTCAGGAACCTACATACCAAATTTCATCAAGATACCTCAAAATTTACTCAAGTTATCGTGTTAACGGACGGACGGACGGACGGACGGACGGACATGGCTCAATCAAATTTTTTTTCGATCCTGATTATTTTGATATATGGAAGTCTATATCTATCTCGATTCCTTTATATATGTACAACCAACCGTTATCCAATCAAACTTAATATACTCTGTGAGCTCTGCTCAACTGAGTATAAAAAAAATTTATTTTTAAGTGGGCGTGGTCGTTCTCCGATTTTGCTTATTTTTATTAAGCATGCATATAGTAATAGGAGAAACATTCCTGCCAAACTTCATCATGATATCTTCAACGACTGCCAAATTACAGCTTGCAAAACTTTTAAATTACCTTCTTTGAAAAGTGGGCGGTGCCACGCCCATTTTCCAAAATTTTACTAATTTTCTATTATGCGTCAGAAGTTCAACTCATCTACCAAGTTTCATTGCTTTGTGAGTCTTTGGTAACGAATTATCGCACTTTTTCGGTTTTTCGAAATTTTCGATATCGAAAAAGTGGGCGCGGTTATAGTCCAATATTGTTCATTTTAAATAGCGATCTGAGATGAGTGCCCAGGAACCCATATGCCGAATTTCATCAAGATACCTCAAAATTTACTCCAGTTATCGTGTTAACGGGCGGACGGACGGACGGCCGGACATGGCTCAATCAATTTTTTTTTTCGATATTGATGATTTTGATATATGGAAGTCTATATCTATCTCGATTCCTTTATACCTGTACAACCAACCGTTATCCAATCAAAGTTAATATACTCTGTGTGCAAAGCACGCTGAGTATAACAAAGGGTTCACTTAAATAGTTTTATCTGTTTCCAAACTTCTTTTAAGTATAAAGTACTACGTGATATATTTTGTGGAAGCGATTTATACCTAATTGGGTCTTGTGAATAAAAAATAAACAAAAACTTTTTCTTATAGATTGCGTATTTTTTTTTTAAATTAGTTGAACAAACAGATTTTTTAAGTTACTTATGCATATTTCTGCGAAATGAAATGAGCTCAGCTTTAAGAAAACACTTGCTTTAGTTTTTCAAAAGAAAATTTCCTAGTAATGAGTTGTTTATATATGGGGTATTCCATCCCATTTCGACCAATTTTGAATCCGACGAGAAATGGCTGAAAGTTTTTCTTCTTTTTCTAGCTTACGAAAGACGTTTTTCGGAAGTTTTTCAAATTTTTTCATCCAACTCAAAAAAAGTTATGAATTTAAAAAAAAACACCGTTTTTGTTTTCAAAATGCTATAACTTTTTCAAAAATTGACCGTTTTGGACCTTTTTTTTTTTAAATATGTTTTTAAATGTACTTTTCGGAAAAAATACAAAAAAAATTTAAAAGTTTTTTTTTCAATTAAATAAACAAAAAAATTCTCGGCCCACTCCGGGATTAGTGGGGATGTTTGCAGAATTGATTAAAAAAAAAGGGCGAAATTCGAAAAATCTCGAAAAACTGAAAAATTACAAAAAAAAACTTTAACAATTTTTTTGAATTTTTTCCGGAAAGTACATTTAAAAACAAATTTAAAAAAAAAAAGATCCAAAACGGTCAATTTTTGAAAAAGTTATAGCATTTTGAAAACAAAAACGGTGTTTTTCTTAAATTCATAACTTTTTTTGAGTTGGATGAAAAAATTTGAAAAACTTCTGATAAACGTCTTTCGTAAGCTAGAAAAAGGAGAAAAACTTTCAGCCAATTCTAAAGGGGTCGGGTTCAAAATTGGTCGCAGAGTTGAATTGTGTTATTAATTAGATATTTGTACAATATATTTAATTTAGTTTAATTTATTTATTATTATGGCTGTTTATGCCTAAAACTTGAAATTCTAAGTACAATTCATTATTATAATCTCTTATTTCTATTGAGTATGCTGTTGGAAAGCGATGTGATTCCGATCAGCATATTTACTAGCGTGACAAACGGACGAGTCTGGGAGCCACTCTTTTAAGGGGGGTTGAAAAGGACGTGTTTCCAGCCCCCCCCCCCTCCCCCCTCCACCTTTTGTTTGGTCTTATTTTCGTCATTTTCGTTACACATCATATAATTTTAAGTTATTACTACTTTTTATGTGATTAGCCGTATTTTTAATGAATAAATACAGAAAAGAACAAAGGGTCCACTTATTTAGTTGTATCTGTTTCCAAACTGCTTTTAAGTATAAAGTATTACATGATAAATTTTGTGGACGCGATTTATACCTAATTGAGTCTTGTGAATAAAAAATAAGCAAAAACTTTTTCTTATGGATTTCAAGAATAGTACAAAAAAACATCGTGTTATACTCAGCTAAGCAGAGCTCACAGAGTATATTAATTTTGTTCGCATAACGGTAATCACTAACGGCATAAACTAATCGAGATAGATATAGACTTCTATATATCAAAATGATCTGGGCGAAAAAAGGAGTTCATTTAGCCGTATCCGTCCTTCCGTCCGTCTGTCCGTTAACACGATAACTTGAGTAAATTTTAAGGTATCTTGATGAAATTTGGTATGTAGGTTGCTGGAAACTCACCTCAGATCGCTATTTAAAATTAACGGTAACGGACGCCCACTTTTTTGCTAAAGAAAATTTTGAAAAAACGGAAAAAGTGCGATAATTCATTACCAAAAACGTATAAAGCGATGAAGCTTGGTAGGTGGGTTGACCTTATGACGCAGAATAGAAAGTGAGTAAAATTTTAGACATTGGGCGTGGCACCGCCCACTTTTAAAAGAGGGTAATTTAAAAGTTTTGCAAGCTGTAATTTGGCAGTCGTTGAAGATATCATGATGAAATTTGGCAGGAACGTTACTACTATTATTATATGTATGCTAAATAAAAATTACAAAATCAAATGACGAACATGCCAACTTTTTAAAAGTATATAAATAAATTATGTCAACATTCAACCCCAGTAAGGATATGGTGCAACAAAATACAAAAATAAAATAAAATTTTAAAATGGGCATGGCACCGCTCTTTTTCATGTAATTTGTCTAAAATACTTTTAATGCCATAAGTCGAATAAAAATTTATCAATCCTTGTGAAATTTGGTAAGGGCATAGCTTCTATGACGATAACTGTTTTCTGTGAAAATGGGCGAAATAGGTTGAAGTCTTTCCTTCCGCTCGGTCGTTAACACGATAACTTGAGAAAAATCGATATATCTTTACTAAACTTAGTTTACGTACTTATCTGAACTCACTTTATCTTGCTTTATCACATATAGAACTAAGGCCCACTCCCTTTTAAATAATCATTAACACCTTTCATTTGATAACGAAGTTGTTTATGGATGTATTCGCAGAGTTGAATTGTATACCTAATTGGGTCTTGTGAATAAAAAATAAGCTAAGACTTTTTCTTATAGATTTCAGGAATAATACAAAAAACATCTTGTTTTTTTTTATACTCAGTTGAGCAGAGCTCACAGAGTATATTAAGTTTGATTGGATAACGGTTGGTTGTACATATATAAAGGAATCGAGATAGATATAGACTTCCATATATCAAAATAATCAGGATCGAAAAAAAATTTGATTGAGCCATGTCCGTCCGTCCGTCCGTTAACACGATAACTTGAGTAAATTTTGAGGTATCTTGATGAAATTTGGTATGTAGGTTCCTGAGCACTTATCTCAGATCGCTATTTAAAATGAACCATATCGGACTATAACCACGCCCACTTTTTCGATATCGAAAATTTCGAAAAACCGAAAAAGTGCGATAATTCATTACAAAAGACCGATAAAGCGACGAAACTTGGTAGATGAGTTGAACTTATGACGAAAAATAGAAAATTAGTAAAATTTTTGACAATGGGCGTGGCACCGCCCACTTTTAAAAGAAGGTAATTTTAAATTTTTGCAAGCTGTAATTTGGCAGTCGTTGAAGATATCATGATGAAATTTGGCAGGAACGTTACTCTTATTACTATATGTACGCTTAATAAAAATTAGCAAAATCGGAGAAGGACCACGCCCACTTTTAAAAAAAAAATTTTTTTTAAAGTAAAATTTTAACAAAAAATTTAATATCTTTACAGTATATAAGTAAATTATGTCTAGATTCAACTCCAGTAATGATATGGTGCAACAAAATACAAAAATAAAAGAAAATTTAAAAATGGGCGTGGCTCCGCCCTTTTTCATTTAATTTGTCTAGGATACTTTTAACGCCATAAGTCGAACAAAAATTAACCAATCCTTTTGAAATTTGGTAGGGGCATAGATTTTATGGCGATAACTGTTCTCTGTGAAAATGGGCGAAATCGGTTGATGTCACGCCCAGTTTTTATATACAGTCGTCCATCTGTCCTTCCGCATGGCCGTTAACACGATAACTTGAGCAAAATTCGATATATCTTTACTAAACTCAGTTCACGTACTGATCTGAACTCACTTTATCTTGGTATGAAAATTGAACGAAATCCGACTATGACCACGCCCACTTTTTCGATATCGAAAATTACGAAAAATGAAAAAAATGCCATAATTCTATACCAAATAAGAAAAAAGGGATGAAATATGGCAAGGTAATTGGATTGTTTTATTGACGCGAAATATAACTTTAGAAAAAACTTTATAAAATGGTTGTGACACCTACCATATTAAGTAGAAGAAAATGAAAAGTTCTGCAGGGCGAAATAAAAAACCCTTAAAATCTTGGTAGGTATTACATATATAAATAAATTAGCGGTATCCAACAGATGATGTTCTGGGTCGCCCTGGTCCACATTTTGGTCGATATCTGGAAAACGCCTTCACATATACAACTACCACCACTCCCTTTTAAAACTCGTACAAACTCATTCTAGAGTCACCCCTGGTCCACCTTTATGGCGATATTTCGAAAAGGCGAACACCTATAGAACGAAGGCCCACTCCCTTTTAAAAATAATCATTAACACCTTTCATTTGATACCCATATCGTACAAAAAAAGTCTAGAGTCACCCCTGGTCCAAAAAGGCCCACTCCCTCTTAAAATACTCATTAATTCCTTTCGTTTGATACCCATATTGCACAAACGAATTCTAGAGTCACCCCTGGCCCACCTTTATGGCGATATCTCGAAACGGCGTCCACCTATGGAACTAAGGATTACTCCCTTTTAAAATACTCATTTACACCTTTCATTTGATACCCATATCGTACAAACGCATTCTAGAGTCACACCTGGTCCATCTTTATGGCGATATCTCGAAAAGGGGTCCACCTATAGAACTAAGCCCCACGCCCTTTTAAAATAATCATTAACACCTTTCATTTGATACCCATATCATACAAACAAATTCTAAAGTGACCCCTGGTCCACCTTTATGGCGATATCTCGAAAAGGCGAACACCTATAAAACGAAGGCCCACTCCCTTTTAAAAATACTCATTAACACCTTTCATTTGATACCCATATTGCACAAACGAATTCTAGAGTCACCCCTGGTCCACCTTTATGGCGATATCTCGAAAAGGGGTCCACCTATAGAACTAAGCCCCACGCCCTTTTAAAATAATCATTAACACCTTTCATTTGATAGCCATATCATATAAACAAATTCTAAAGTCACCCCTGGTCCACCTTTATAGCGATATCTCGAAAAGGCGAACACCTATAAAACGAAGGCCCACTCCCTTTTAAAAATACTCATTAACACCTTTGATTTGATACCCATATCGTACAAACAAAGTCTAGAGTCACCCCTGGTCCACCTTTATTGCGATACTTCGAAAATGCGTCCACCTATAGAACTAAGGCCCACTCCCTCTTAAAATACTCATTAACTCCTTTCGTTTGATACCCATATTGCACAAACGAATTCTAGAGTCACCCCTGGCCCACCTTTATGGCGATATCTCGAAACGGCGTCCACCTATAGAACTAAGGCCCACTCCCTTTTAAAATACTCATTAACACCTTTCGTTTGATGCCCATGTTGTGCAAACAAATTCTAGGGTCACCCCTGGTCCACCTTTATGGCGATATCTCGAAACGGCGTCCACCTATGGAACTAAGGATTACTCCCTTTTAAAATGCTCATTAACACCTTTCATTTGATACCCATATCGTACAAACGCATTCTAGAGTCAACCCTGATCCACCTTTATGGCTATATCCCTAAATGGCGTCCACCTATAGAACTATGGCACACTCCCTCATAAAATACTCTTTAATGCCTTTCATTTGATACACATGTCATACAAACACATTCCAGGGTTTCCCTCGGTTCATTTTCCTACATGGTTATTTTCCCTTATGTTGTCACCACAGCTCTCAACTGAGTATGTAATGTTCGGTTACACCCGAACTTAACCTTCCTTACTTGTTTTTTAATTAGTTCAACAAACAGAGTTTTTAAGGTACTTAACAAAAAACTTGCTTTAGTTTTTCAAACGCAAATTTCCTAGTCATGACTTGTTTATGTATTCGCAGATTTGTATTGTGTTACTAATTAGATATGTGTACAATAGCCGTATTTTTAAACGGTTTTATTTAGCTTGACTTGACAGGCATGCCGCATGCACGGCCGCACTATGGAAAATAAAGGCCAGTTTCTGATTAAAAATCAATAACTTTTTTATTTCTGAATATTATGTTCTAAAATTTTGCACATATATAGAATAAGGTATATGGCTTCAAATGGTATGTAATTTATTATGCCTTAGTTTAAAACCATACCTTAAACGATAAACGAAATTCAAAATTATTAAAAATATCCAATATTTATTTTTTAACAATGAATACTATTAATTTATGCCTACAAAAACCAAATATCAAACAGTAAATCAAAATATTAGTCAATTTAAATAATAAAAAAATGGTGATTGAAATTGAGCACAGATTAATTAATTAATTGTAATGTTTACTGTTGTTATTGTACATATACATACGTTTGTTATGTTATTTATACCTGATGAACTTCGGGATCTAAAATTAATTCGTTCACTTTCAAAAGATCTAAGGTGTCGTCATCAAGTTCCTTCACGTTTTTAGTATACAGTTTTCTAATGCTGGTTATGTAAGGATCTGAAGTATAAAGAAGAGTATGAAATACGTCCTCGTTTGTAGCGGATTTTGATCGTCTTCTAGCATGATGCAAACGAAATTTTTTATAATCCTTATAACTGGATTCTTGTGCATCTTCCGAAAATTGACCAATAGGAAGTACTGCAAAATGCTTTATGACACTTTCACAATTGCTCACATAGATCCTGGCAGTCTCCATAGCATAACTGGCAAATTTTTCAGCATTTATCATTGAAAGAGCTTGCAGAATTATGTAAAGTCGTTTAATCAAATTTATACACTCCTGTAATTTCAGCAGAGCAGCATGCATTGTGAAAAATTCTTCTGGAAATATTACCGTCATTAGTATTACCACTTACTTGCCTTGGTTTGTCGATGATCAATCCTAGCTCTTCACGGAAATGCCTTTGTACCAGGGTTTTCTTCTCTTGCTTTAGTCGTTTCTATTCTTCCATGTTTGGAAAGACAGATTATAGGAAATATGTAAAATCATTTCCATACAACGAATCCAGGCGTGTAAAGTAGACAGTCTATATTAATAAGAATCTTCATTTTCAGGCCTAGCAGTCACTTTAGTCAAATCGTTCATTTGTCCCGTAGTACAAATATTGTGCTTTCGTTAAATCCAAGTCAATAAATACGCTCAATGCTTCTTCATCCGTAAACATTTTGGTCTGCCTTGCGTCTTCTATGCGACTTGAGAATACGGTCTTATTTTCACTGACAGCAAACTTTAATGTTTCCACAAGTTTAGCTTCTGTTCCTTCTCCTATCGAACGACCTTTGAAGATATGCATTATAGACGTGTTCAAATCCATTTTATTTAAGTAGCATTGTATTTTTCTTCTTTTACTGGATTCTGACAAATCTGGAAAAGATACGCACGGTCTCCCACGTTTTCCAGAAGAAGTAAATAATGAGGAGTCGGTTGTAACGTCTTCAGATTTCGGTAAAGTTACTGAATATTATGATTCTAACCAATTACTGTTTTCCATTAAAAATGTATCCTTTTTCGGTGAAGCTTCTGCCCATCGTTTATTTAAAGTATGAATAATATGTCTTTGAAAATCACTGAGGATGAAATATAAGTTGTCTTCAGACACATGATTATTTTCTTTTAAAACTGATGATAATGCCTCCAATGATTTTCCTCCTTCGATATACGAAAGTATTATTTCACGTTTAAAACACTTGAGGGTAGACATTTTGAAGGGACAACAAAACACGTTGTTATTTGTATTCGCATCAATTACACTTCTAGGGTAGTGCGTTGAAACAAAGGGTATTTTGGAAATTACGTTATAATCGCTTTTAACCTCGTTAGTTTCCTAGCTAAGGTGTACATTCATAAGTACTCCGTCAACAAAGTTTCGATTTTAGGTATTTTATGCAAAACTACTTTACTTTTTTATTGTTTAAAATATGGATAGTTAGGCTATAAATCAACGTAAAATGTAAAGCGTGGGTAAACGTGGGCAACTGTCAAAAGTCTCGATGAACTTTAAAAAAACTTTTTTCACCATATTTTATTTTGCAATTATTTTAAGGTAAACATAAACATAATATTAAAAACATATTAGTTGTTTCATATTCTTAAAAAAACGAGGTTTCCAGAAACATATAATACATCACACCTTTTCCTGTAACGTATAACATTAAAACCAATTTGAAAGTGATGAAGGGAATGGGCTTAACATGGACGTCCGTCAAAATTTAAAGTTTGTGATATTGTAAACAAATCATTTCATATAATATGTATAAATTTTCGATATTATAGTCTAGTTTGGTCCTTAAACTATTGATTGAAATAAAAAAAGCATGCCAGTAGCGACATCGAAAAAATGATTTTCCATAGTGGGCCGTTGTGAACGAACTTTGTAATTGAAATTTAAGTAATTTCCCGATAAGCTACAAGCTTGAAACTTGGAATACAGTTCAGAACCCGATGAAAATGCAATAATAAGAAAAAATCGCCGCTAGATGGCGCAATGATCGAGATATTCACAAAAATCGTACTTGTGGTCCGATTTGGCTCATATTTGGAACACATAATACATACGAGAATAGAAGGCGACCAATGGAAAAAAATCGACGATAGGTGGGGCAAGGATCGAGATATTAACAAAAAGCGTATTTGTGGTCCGATTTGACGCATATTTGGAACACATAATACATACAAGAATGGAAAGCGACCTATGAAAAAAGCGCCGCTAGTTGCGCAAGGATCGAGATATTCACAAAAATTGTATTTGTAGTCCGATTTGGCGTATATTTGGAACACATAATACATACAAGAATGGAAAGTGACTTATGAAAAAAAAAATCGCCGCTAGGTGGCGCAAGGACCGATATATCCACAAAAATCGTATTTGTGGTCCGATTTGGCTCATATTTGGAACACATAATACATACAAAAATAGAAAGCGACCTATGAAAAAAATCGCCGCTAGGAGGCGCAATGATCGAGATATTCAAAAATCGTATTTGCTGTCCGATTTGGCTCATATCTGGAACTCATAATACATACGAGAATAGAAAGCGACCTATGATGTTCGATTTGGGTCATATTTGGGACAAATATTACATACAGTCCGGTAGAAGTGACATCAAAATATTTTGGAGTTAGAGGAGGGACAAGCATACGTGGCGCAGAGTCGAGTAAAGTCTTTGGAAGGAGTATGTATTGACATCTTAGATTGTAACAAATTGTCAGGAAAGAGTCCTTGTAATAATGAGTCAAATATCGTTGATTCAAAATTATATATATAGCTGATTATTTTCGTCTACGATCCTTTTAAAAATCTTTTATATAAAAGTGGGTGAAAACTCTCTCGATGGACGTTAGGAAGTAAAGGCAGTGATTAATATTAAAATTTCAATAGACTTTATTTCACAAAATATGCAGTGGAAAATAACAGAAAGAGAGTTTAAAGGTGCAAGCATGCAATTGCTACAATATTACCTTTAATATATCCAGGGACTCTGCGTTCTGATGTGGTTTTAACTTGCGGCTTCAAGACGTTCGAGCGTGCGTAAACTGCTGCGGTTTTAATCCAAGTGAAAAAGTTTCCTTTCCACGCAATCCGTTTACCCCCAAAGCTAACAGGCCTTTGGCGGGGTAACTTAACGAAACGCCACTTTTTCTTTTTTCAAATTTCACCATATGCTTACGTATATAGCATATATCGTTGTCTGAAAAAATCATAGAGATCGGTGGTATATATATTATATACTTCATATAAACTGTAATTTTTGCCCCTTTTTTACGGCTAGAAGCTTCAAAATTCATCAAATTTCATCAAATAGTTACGTTTACGTCATATATTTTTGAAATACGTGATTCGTAGTCATAGTTTTTACATGCAGACCACAAAAAACGTGAAGCTTTGCATCCTCACACAGTTTACCTACCTATTTTTTATTTTATATTTATCTTAAAAATTGTTTAGATATGTTCAAATTTCACTAAATGCTTACGTGTATAGCATTTATTGTTGTCTGAGAAAATCATAGATACCGGTGGTATATATAGTATATATCCCATACAACCGATTGTTCAGATAAGAAACTTTGAGCAATTTCTTCCCCATTTTAACAGCTAGAAGCTTCAAATTTCACCAAATGCTTACGTGTATAGCATATATTGTTGTCTCAAAAAATCATAGAGATCGGTGGTATATATATTATATACCCCATATAAACTCAATTTTTGCCCCCTTTTTACGGCTAGAAGCTTCAAAATTCATCAAATTTCATCAAATAGTTACGTTTACGTCATATATTGTTGAAATACGTGATTCGCAGTCATAGTTTTTACACCCAGACCACAAAAAACCAGAAACTTTGCATCCTCACACAAAGTACCTACCTGTATTTATACCTTTCATGAAAATGAAATGGTATATTAATTTCGTCACGAAACCGAAAATTGTAAGTCCTTAAAGGAAAATAGATAGACCCACCATTAAGTATACCGAAATAATCAGGTTGAAGAGCTGAGTTGATTTAGCCATGTCCGTCTGTCCGTCTGTCTGTTTGTATGCAAACTAGTCCCAAAACTTTTGAAATATCTTGATAAAATTTGGTGAGCGGGTGTATTTGGGTGTCCGATTAGACATTTGTCGGAACCGACCGGATCGGACCACTATAGCATATATCCTCCATACAACCGATTTTTCAGAAAAAGAGGATTTTTGTAATATCTTACCCAATTAAACAGATTGAAGCTTCAAACTTCACCATATACTTTCGTATATTGCACATATTGTTGCCTGAAAAAATTGATGAGATCGGTCGTATATATAGTATATATCCCCCACAACCGATTGTTCAGATAAGGAACTTTTCGTAATTACTGCCCCATTTTAAGAGCTAGAGGCTTCAAATTTCAACGAATGCTTAGGTATATAGCAAATATTGTTGTCTGAAAAAATCATAAAGATCGGTGGTATATATAGTATATATATGGTGGTATATATAGTATATATATATAGTATATATATATATATATATATATATATATATATATATATATATATTTTCGCAAATTTTAGCCCCATTTTAACAGCTAGAAGCTTCAAATTTCACGGAATACTTACGTATATAGCATATATTGTTGTCTGAAAAAATCATAGAGATCGGTTGTAAATATAGTATATATCTCATACAACCGATTGTTCAGATAAGAAACTTTTCGCAATTTCTACCCCATTTTAACAGCTATAAGCTTCAAATTTCACCGGTTGCTTACGTATATAGCATATATTGTTGTCTGAAAAAGTTATAGAGATCGGTTGTATATATAGTATATATCTCATACAACCGATTGTTCAGATAAGAAACTTTTCGCAATTTCTACCCCATTTTAACAGCTATACGCTTCAAATTTCACCGATTGCTTAAGTATATAGCATATATTGTTGTCTGAAAAAATCATAGAGATCGGTTGTATATATAGTATATATCTCATACAACCGATTGTTCAGATAAGAAACTTTTCGCAATTTCTACCCCATTTTAACAGCTAGAAGCTTCAAATTTCACCAAATGCTTAAGTATATAGCATATATTGTTGTCTGAAAAAATCATAGAGATCGGTTGTATATATAGTATATATCTCATACAACCGATTGTTCAGATAAGAAACTTTGCGCAATTTCTGCCCCGTTTTAACAGCTAGAAGCTTCAAATTTCGCATATATTGTTGTCTGAAAAAATCATAGAGATCGGTGGTATATATATTATATACTTCATATAAACTCTCATTTTTGCCCCTTTTTTACGGCTAGAAGCTTCAAAATTCATCAAATTTCATCAAATAGTTACGTTTACGTCATATATTTTTGAAATACGTGATTCGTAGTCATAGTTTTTACATGCAGACCACAAAAAACGTGAAGCTTTGCATCCTCACACAGTTTACCTACCTATTTTTTATTTTATATTTATCTTAAAAATTGTTTAGATATGTTCAAATTTCACTAAATGCTTACGTGTATAGCATTTATTGTTGTCTGAGAAAATCATAGATACCGGTGGTATATATAGTATATATCCCATACAACCGATTGCTCAGATAAGAAACTTTGCGCAATTTCTTCCCCATTTTAACAGCTAGAAGCTTCAAATTTCACCAAATGCTTACGTGTATAGAATATATTGTTGTCTGAAAAAATCATAGAGATCGGTGGTATATATATGATATACCCCATATAAACTCAATTTTTGCCCCCTTTTTACGGCTAGAAGCTTCAAAATTCATCAAATTTCATCAAATAATTACGTTTACGTCATATATTGTTGAAATACGTGATTCGCAGTCATAGTTTTTACCCCCAGACCACAAAAAACCAGAAACTTTGCATCCTCACACAAAGTACCTACCTGTTTTTTATTTGATATTTATCTTAAAAATCGTTAGGGTATGCAGATCTGTTCACTATATATTTCTTATCTTATACATCCGATTATTCGGAGATTACGAACGGGATAAGATTATTGTTCAGCCCCATTCATGAAAGGTATGAAGTCTTCGGCACAGCCGAAGACAGTCCCGTTCTTACTTGTTTTGCTTATTTTTTTTACTTTTTTTTACTTTTTAGTTAAAATTAAAAATTTTGATTTGTGTGAATGCAAAAAAAACTTAGTAAAGGCATTTCCTGAATGAAGAAATGTCATTATGAAAAAATCCACGCGGTTGTACAGCAGAGCGGTAAGTATAGTAATTGATTTGTCATTTCTTATTACTATTGATGAATTTGTCTTTTCTTTTAATTTCAGGTTTTCTGCAGCATACAAATTATATCGGAAGTAATAAATAATATGATGGCCAACCGTATGGTCACAGAAAAGCTCATTTTTTTTTGCTTTTTTTGCTTATTTTTTACTTTTTTTTTTGCTTTTTTTTTACTTTTTAGTTAAAATTAAAAATTCTGATTTGTGTGAATGCAAAAAAAAAAAACTTGGTAAAGGCATTTCCTGAATAGAGAAATGCCATTGTTTAGTTATTAAAGGCATTTCCTGAATGAGAAATGTCATTGTGAAAAATTCCACGAGGCTGTACGGTGGCATAGCAGCGGTAAGTATAGTAAATCGATTGTGATTTCTTTTTACTATTATTTTTTTAATTTCTTCTATTTTCAGGACAAATTCTGCACTACATTATTAAGGCCGCTTGGGTTTCTGCTGCCAAAGACTTGCATGCACATCCCAAATCCACAAATGAAATTGAATGTAAATCGGAATTGCGTACCATGGCCTCTTATAATGGTATGGCAGCTATTTTCTCTTTTTTTTTTTACGTTGTAATTATGATGAGGCGATTAAAATTTGAAATGGTTTATATTTAGCGCGTGATTACAATGATATAAATATAACAATTGAGAGCTTATTGCAAATAAACAAATACAAAATAAATAAAAATAAACGCTATACATAATATCCAGCAAGCTGTGTACACATGCCCATCAAATCGGCAAGTGCAACTAACTTCCCCTGAAGTGATTGCCAAATATGAGAAGGAATGTAATGCTTTAGAGTGGAAATGTCTAGAATCGTAGGCATCAACAATGCGCACCATGTAAGCGCATTGTACAAGCGCATAAGAAATGCTTTCATGTTTGGAAATACCGCTTTCACAGCCACTTTTAGAATTTATTGACGGGATTGCCGATGAAATTGGAAATCAAAAGGAACAATTTTCCAGTACTTTGCTAAATCGTTTTCATGATGAATTTTCCACCCTTTTTGGTGGTAGTCCAAAAAATGGAGGAACTACGAAGTGCATCGGGTATGTTGTATGTGCATTCAATTTCCACTTTGAAATATTATTAGTATTTTGTATATATGTATATAGTAATAGCTAATAATTAACCGAACAGTCCTTTAAGGTGAATTACTAAAAGTTATGCCTGCGCATATCTTAATATTTTCATACATTATTTGTATATATGACGTGTTACTTATCATAAGCCTGCTTTTGCAATGGGCAATTACGCCTTAATTTAAAAAACACAAAGGAAAGCACACTGATTTCTCTGTACATTTCGTTAAGCAAAACGAAGCCTTAATTACACTGGTCGACGGCCAAAATTTACCAGAGACGCCGTTATGAAATTCGTATGTAAAACCACCCCCTGATTTCGAAAATCGAGTTCATTTTTGATTCTATGGTACCGTTTTTGAGATATTTGCAATTTACCGTTATTCGAAAAAACCAAAAAGATGGCTCCTTTTATTTCCAGGCGTAAATATGTCGTTTAAAATTCACTTTCTGCACTCACATTTGAGCTTTTTTCCGGCAAATCTTGGCGACGAAAGTGACGAACATGGTGAAAGGTTTCATCAGCAAATGAAATTAATTGAAAATCGATATCAAGGATTCTGGGACGTCGCAATGATGGGTGATTACTGCTGGTTTCTCATAAGAGAAACCGATCCTAAACTGAATAAGCGTCAAAGTCGAACACATAATTATTTCGACTACATAGTAAAATAAAATTAAGATAAAGATTGTTAGAATATAGTACAAACATAAATAAATTAAAAAAAAAAAAGTTAAAAATATGGGTAATTTCATTCATAAATTGAACTTTTAACTAAATAGACACAGAGCATAGCTAGACATTTCACTCTTCTTTATACCATACATACGTTTTGAGGTATACGTTGAAATTGCGCAACCTGGGTATTTTTATTTGATCGCTTATAACTTACGTAGTTTTGCATCGATTTTCTTCGATGATAGCATATCTTTTTTCTAATTAAACAGAGCTTTACGTAAATAAAAAATATTTGGAAAAAAAGTTTTTGTTTTGGATTGCTGCCCTCGCAAAAAGTAATTTTGTTCATATTTTTTCATAAAAAAAAAACAAAAATCTGAAATGATGAGCTAATATCTCGAAAACTATATGGTTGAGCAAAAAACAATGTATGATGCATTTATAGCAAATTTTATCGTCTTTCCGATTCTGTAAACTTATTTTTTAATTATTATTAATTGCTTGACCCGTTCGTGAGATATACGTAATTAAAGGGAGTCATCTTTTTGGTTTTTTCGAATAATGGAAAATTGCAAATATCTCAAAAACGGTACCATAGAATCAAAAATGAACTCAATTTTCGAAATCAGGGGGTGATTTTAAATACGAATTTCATAACGGCGTTTCTGGTAAAGAAAAAAAGTTGAAATTCGTGGACCAGTGTAATTTTAATTACGAAATTCGTTCACAACGGCCAGCCGCTACACAGAGTCAAGCTAAACAAAAACTTTAAACGCGTGTTTCTCGAAAATTTGTTTTCGCACAATAGGGTCGCTTCATGATTCTAGGTCACATATGTTAAAGATTAACAAACGCTTAAATCGGATGCAAATTAACGTCCCATATTATATATTATTTCTAATTTCTGTTTTTATGTGCAGGTCAATTTTTCGCTCTTATTTGGATTCAAAATCTATAAAGAAAATGTTGGTTGTAAAGATGGCAGCGCAAGCGCATGTAAGTTTTTATTGAAAGATGATTGACTGATAGAATATCTGATTTATGTTGATATTTGATAGGATACTTTTATATACATACGTTCATAAAACATTCTTTGTTGCGCAAGATGCGCACTGGTCCGGCTAGTTAACACTTAATACAAGATCTTGATTATGTCAACCCACTTATATAGTTTAGAGCAGTGTTGTTGCTAGTAGTGCACTGCCCCCAACTATGGTTTTGTTACAGGAGAATAGAATAGAACTAATTAGCAGTTTGAAAACAGATAGAACTAATTAAGTATACCCTTTGTACTTTTCTCTATTTACTCATTAAAAGTATTGTTATTGTATGCATATCACATAATCGTTCTCAAATTAATATATCAATTCAGTTGTGCAAATACTTAAAGTGATGGAAAAAAGAATAGGAACAATTTACTGCCAAATACTAAATGAATCGTATCAGCAGAACTTCAATATCTTCCTTAGAATAGTGCACCCTATAAAAATAACATTTAAAGATTGTTGCAATAAATTACATTTTATGACTCAATAACCTATATTACTATTTTAATTTAATTTACATGCATGATCGCCTTGGTATTGTTATTTTTTTTTATGTACCACCTATGCAGGTCTACTACTCGGTTTCAAAAAAATTTTATTGTGTGGATTTTATTTTGTCCAGCACTTTTTAAAAATTTTGCACACTCTACTGTGGATACAAACACGTCTATCTATATATGTGCTTTTGTAACTCTTCTCACAGGGATTTTTAAGGTCATAATTTTTGTTTTTCTTTTTAAATAAATTAAGGTTTGTAAACTTTTTACAGGTGAGTATAATTTTCTGCAGGGGTAAGTTTAGTTTTCTTCACAAATATTAATCCTAATTTTTTTGCACTTACTTAAAAACAAAACATGTGATTGAAAAATAAAAATAAGTCTCTGCCCGTTGGTGGACCTGACTCAAGTCTTCACATTTTCATTTTCGAAAGTAATAGAACGGAGGATTATTAATCTAAATGGTCATCAAACCTGATAGGTGACCAAACAGAATTACTCCTTAAGGTAAAAACTCAACAGCTCTAGCAGATTCCTATAAAACGTATTCCTTTCCCCATTCCACAAGGCGTCTACAGCTTCGACAGAGCAGAAATATGAAAAATGCTCTGAAAGTTATGAAAGTTGCTTTTCGCAAATTATCGACGTCATGGAATTGTTGAGACCCCCACTAAATCACCTCAACCGCGACCACGAAATATTTCACGGTAGTTAAGAAGACTAGCCAGCATTTAAATATATGTTTACGGCGGTCCATGGTGATCATTTCCGATTAACTCAAGCCGAAAACCTTTTTCACCTGCGACAAAAGACAAGAGGTTAGGCAGGCCAACATGTGATACAATACCTCCTAACGGATGACACCTTCCAGTTATCATGGGACGCCCTCAGAGAGCGGTATGAAAACCGATGAATATTGATAAATAATCAGCTCAATACCCTCTTTGGGCTTCAGCAAATATAATCTGAAAATGGTGAGCAGCTCGCGAGGCCACATTTTGCTCCTCTGATTTAAGCAAAAGGATTTATACCAATACAATTTAACACCATCAACTCACTCTCCCAACTAATAAAGTCTCCAAAATCAGCTCAACCCTTCAAAAATCGACCAAAAAATGTATCGCAAAATCGCAGTCAAGGAAGAAGACCAAGACTTCCAAAGAACTCTCTTTAAGAAATCCCCTCAAAATCCGATAGAAGATGTTAAATAAAAAACCGTAACTTTTGATGTTAAATACGCGCCATAACTCGCAATGCGCACACTTCACCAACTCGCTCAGGCATACAAAGAAAAAAAAACACTCGCCACTAACGTCATACTACGAGAAACTTATGTAGATGATGCCCTCTTTGGCGGGCACGATATACAGTCATCTCTCGATTCTATGACCCAAACTATCGAAGCTCTAAAATTAGAAGGCTTTCCTCTAAGAAAAATAACCGCAAATCAAACAAAAAGACTCGAATCAAAAGAATTTCAAATTCCATTACACTACTAAAGCCTTAGGAATAGGATGGAACGCATTAACTGACTCGTTTTCCTACTCATACAACCCAATTCCCGTCTTTAAGTCAAGTACAAAACGGCAACTGCTCTCAGCCGTAGCGAAACTTTTTGACCCGGCAGAATGGATATCACTAATCTTAGCCAAAATCCTTCTCCAACACCTCTGGTAAGAAGGAACCGACTGTGATGAAGAAGTCAAACCGGAATCCTTTTACAAGTGGAATACCTTCCGCGCAAGTCTCCCAGCTATTAGCTGTGTAAATATCCCTCGATGTGTGCAATTTTTCCCTAATAAATGCATTCAAATCCACGGTTTCTCTAATGCAGGAATCGCCAAAACCTCTTTTATGGAAGCGTGACCACACCTACTTTGAAACAAAATTGATATCAATAAATAAAAAAAAGTGGCGAAGGAGCTAGTAAAAAGTACACTGTAAAAACTTTGAAAATTCATAAAATAAGATTTTTTAATATCTCGATTCTTGCGCCACCTGGCGGCGATTTTTTTCATAAAGCGATTTCTATTCATGTATGTAATATGTGTTTCAAATATGAGCCAAATTATATTCTTACTTCAAACTTTTCACTAATATGTATATTCCATATTCAATTTTTAAGTTCAAGTCAGGCGAAATAAATTTTTGTCAGTGCATGTCTATTCTTCATATTGTTTTCTAAAAAAATAGAGACAACCAACCAGTGAGCAGAAATGGCGCTGGCACGTACATAAACTCAGTCGGACTTGGTATCTGTCAAAATTAACGTATCGCATTGTTTTATTGAATGCATTGAAAAATACTTCTACATGCGTTTAATTAAATAAATCAAACAAAGTTGTATTGTTTTCGTACAGGAAAACCAAAAATATACCCAAAAATATTACTTCAAAAGTTAATTTACACGAAATTATAGCAGTTTAGTTCCTAATAAGCGAGCCTAATAAAACCGCACTGCGTTTTTTTAGTGCACGAAAACAACCGGCGTTTTTTGCCCTAACCCAAATAAGCATGCGTTGTGACAATGTAAAGCATGTGTGCAAACGTCAAATCTAAATGTCACGCAGAATAAAAATTGGAAATCGAGTTAGTTTTTCACGCAGCAAATTCAATTTGGATTGCTCTCAAACAAGTTGTATGTGCATGAGACATTTTTGACAGAAAATGACTTGCGTGCATTTATATTAGTTTGGCTTGTAATGGACATAGCAGAATACATTCGGTTGTTGGCGAGATGATAGAATGTGTGCGCGCGGGGATGTGTGGTGCGCTTGCCTAAACGTTTTACAAAAACAATTGCGTTAAAGCGCTTATGGGGTGGCGACCACTGCTCTAATGCCATGCATTTGCTTATGTGTTTATATAAGAGTGCAGCACGATGAGAACTCTGCCGCATCCCACCACTTTATGGCAAAAACCAAAGTCATATCCCTGCACACAGTTAACTTGCCACGTATAGAACTCTGCGGAGCCATGTTATTGTCGAAATAAATAACTCAAACTCAATTTCAATTGAAATTGCCAACACCCGAACTGACACTCTGGTCAGATTCCTCCATTGTGTTGGCTAGAATAACCCCGACATACATGAAAAACTTATGTTGCATACAGGATTACCGAAATTTTGCAGAACGTCAGCAACACAAATTGGCGCCACATACCTAGCGATGACAACCCCACCGATTTAGGAACTCGAGGATGCAAACAACAAGATTTGGTTGACTGCTCATTATAGTGGAATGGATTCCAATAGCTCTCTAAGCCGAACACATTCTGGCCAAAATGCTTCAATCCATCTCCTCCGGAAAAAAATACATTAAAGCCTTTTCATCTGTCACTCTCAAAACCACCTGATTCCCAATTCGATAGCCCTCATAGTCAGCATGATTCAGAAGGAATACTACATCTGCAGGCTGAAGCAAAAAGTGAAAAAATGCATATTCAACTGCAAGACGTGCACGATATATAAGCAACGAATGCGTTGACTTCGCTGGCCCATTTGTGGTGGAGACGTTCCCCTTGCGACGAGCTTCCTACTCAAAAGCATACGTTTGTGTATTTGTATGCTTCTCTGCTAAAACGGTTCATCTCGAATCTTGCACAAGTTAGACAACTGAGGTCTTCAGAGCAGCCATATCTCGCTTCGTTGGACGAAGTAATGTATGATAATGGACATTCGGTGGTGCTCAACGAGCTATTCAAAAAGAGCTCGCAATATTCATCAAAGAAGCAGCTGTAGATATCGCTGAAAGATTTGTGATACCAGGTTTTTCTTGGCAGTTTATACCTCATTATGTCTCACATATAGGCGGCCTATAGGAATCCGCGGTAAAAATCTTCAAGACACATTTCACCAAAGTAGCAGGAAGTCAAAGGATTACGTTCGAAGAATTTACAACGCTCATCTTTCGAATAGAACAGGTGCCTAATTCTCGCCCACTCTCTCCTATGTCACAGGACCCAAGTGATTTATTAGCCCTCTCTCCAATGCACTTCCTTTCGGGGCTCCCCTTTAGCATCCTTGCTAGAACCGAATGCCGAAGACTTATCTCCGACTACAAAATGGCAAAGGTTGAAAGTTCTGTATCACCAATCTAGCTCACGATGAAAGATTTACACAAGATATATAAATAGAAACATCTCCAACGGAACGTTCGCGAAGGAGATATGTTGAAAGACGACGTACACCACCCAAATGACTGACGTTTCTTTATTTGCATTGTATAATGATTCTTACTTGTACCATGTACCAATTAAAGTAATTTATCGTTTCCTTAACTTTGCATATTCAAGAAAACACAACAAAACATATCCTTTTTTAAGTTAGGATGTAAGCGGCCCAACGGAGTGGACTACTTTAAGTTAGTTGTTCGCTATCCGTCACACTATCTATGCCTCTCAAATAAATCTTTAAAATAAATAAAAGCGACATTCTTAATACATATATACAATAAATATAATTAATAAAGTTTATACTTATTTACAATTAAAACAAGAGTTGTGGGTTTTTATTTCTAAAAGTGAAGTGCCGATATCTTCCCTAAACTATTTTCTTAGTGCTCCATACCCATAAAAGTGCAATTTTATAGGGCTTCAAGAACGAAGTTTTTACCGTTTATAATGCAAAATATCAATAAGCACGTTTTGTCCTATTTTCCAAGCCAAACTTCTTCTGGCTCACTTTTTCGCAAAAGAACAACCTTAAAATGCTATTTTTGTAGGGTGCACTATTCCAAGAGATATATTGAAGTGATGCTTATATAACTCATTTAGTATTTAGCACTATATGTCCCTATTATTTTTTCCACCTTTGTATATAAATAAATAAATAAATGTAAGGCGCGATAACCTCCGAAGAAATTTAAGGCCGAGCTTCTCTTCCAATTTGCGTAGTGCTCTTTTATTTTTCCTAAAAATTGGCGGGACTGGGCCTAAATGTTTTATGCCGACCCCGAGAAGCATCTGCACGGCAGATTCATTTTCACTGAGAAGCTTTTCATGGCAGAAATACAACCGTAGTGTATGACGAATCACTTCCGAGGGGTGACCAAAGAAATTTAAACAACTTTTTATTGATTTTTTTGATGATTTTGGATTGAACTGGATACAAAGAAGAAAAATATAAAAAATAAATAAATATGTCGTTGTTCGAACCAACAATCAACAAACGTTGCGCGCGCAGCGGGGCGAGAACATTATCAAAAATTTGAATGAAATTTTGTTAATTGCCTCACAATTTCAATACACATTACTATGCTCAGATGCAACTGAAATGTTTGTCTATGTATTACATCTACAAATGGACTGTGTCCACTATTCACCGCAACCGATTCAACTATAGGTTATACACTATGGCCAACAGACGTGTAAATAAAAAAACCAGACATTGGGGTGACCCCGCTTAGAAAATATGTGTTTCTAAATTTTTGATGTTGAACCCAGGACCCTCGGAGTGATAGGCGGAACACCCTACACCCGCACCACGGCAACCGCCAATTACCATATGTATGTATATGTCATACTTCTATATTGCTACTACAGGCTGGGTACACTCACAAACATCAGAGTGCCGATATATTGCTGTGTTAATGTTTTTGTTTTTGTATTGAATAATCAAATGTACCTAAATTAAAATTTTTTCTTGTCACACTTATGCTGCTACAATCACACAAATTTAGTAGGCTGCATTTTTCAATTCAAAACTCATTTTTATTTACACAACAACATTTTGTATAAATAGCACCCACAAATTCCAACTTCCTTCACTTTACACTTAAAAATTTACGGGAAATCTTAAATTAAAATGTATTTACGCAAGCTTTTCGCGATCGTTTGTTCGATTTTTGTCATCCTTGTCAGTCTTTCAACTAATACCAATTCGGAAAATCGCATTGTAGGCGCCTCTAATTGGGATGTAAAGAATAGCGCGTATGTGGTGTCAATATTTGATGACGGGGAATATCGTTGTGTTGGGACTTTAATCTCCATAAGAAGGGTGCTTACATCTAAATCTTGCGTGGGAACTTCACCCGCAGATCCCTTCACTGTTATAGCTGGTAGATCCAATTTACAAACAGATGGAGTAAAACGCGAAGCGTTACGTATATTGCGTCCATATGATTTTAAGCCGGGATTAGTAGAAATGGATTTAGCTGTCATTGCATTGAAAAGAGAGTTTACCGAGAGCCCATTTATAAAAGTAATATCTTTATGTGAAACTGAATTAAACCCCGGCGTAAAAGTGCGAGTTAGTGGATTTGGTTCGATACATCCCCAGATTGAGGCCTCTTATTTTATGCTCCAATCCGCTCAATTTGAACTATTCCCAATCAACCAATGTAGGGATTGTTATGCGCCTCGTTTTGCGGAAGCAAGGACAAATTTCCCAACAGCAGCAATTTGTTTAAAAGATCCGGCAGAGAAAAGTGCTGTGTGTTGGGGAGATGCTGGTGCACCTGCCGTTGTGGATGATAAACTTTATGCGGTGCTATCAATTATGGTAAAACCTTTGAACCGCTTTTATCCGGCTATATATACAAGTATAAATAATAATGATGTTAAAGATTTTATAAATCATGGGTTGGGGGATGCTCGCAGATTTTTTAAATAAAACAAATCGTAATAAAAATTATTCATCATTTTGAATTTTCTGATTGATGGAAAACAAGGTATTTTTTATTCAAGCATTTCTTGAATAATGAATAACATTTTATCGTGAGTGATTTTTGTAAATTTTAAGTTAAGGGTTGAGTTATCTTTCATCATTTAAAAAATATGGAATAAAATAAAATGTAAATTATTACTCGGTTATTCAAAAGTTAAATAAAATTAATTAAAAACAAGTAAAGAAGGTTAAGTTCGGGTGTAACCGAACATTACATACTCAGTTGAGAGCTATGGTGACAACATAAGGGAAAATAACCATGTAGGAAAATGAACCGAGGGAAACCCTGGAATGTGTTTGTATGACATGTGTATCAAATGAAAGGCATTAAAGAGTATTTTATGAGGGAGTGGGCCATCCCTATTCTATAGGTGGACGCCATTTATGGATATAGCCATAAAGGTGGATCAGGGTTGACTCTAGAATGCGTTTGTACGATATGGGTATCAAATGAAAGGTGTTAATGAGCATTTTAAAAGGGAGTGGGCCTTCGCTTTATAGGTGTTCGCCTTTTCGAGATATCGCCATAAAGGTGGACCAGGGGTGACTTTAGAATTTGTTTGTATGATATGGGTATCAAACGAAAGGTGTTAATGAGTATTTTAAGAGGGAGTGGGCCTTAGTTCTATAGGTGGACGCATTTTCGAGGTATCGCAATAAAGGTGGACCAGGGGTGACTCTATACTTTGTTTGTACGATATGGGTATCAAATGAAAGGTGTTAATGAGTATTTTTAAAAGGTAGTGGGCCTTCGTTTTATAGGTGTTCGCCTTTTCGAGATATCGCCATAAAGGTGGACCAGGGGTGACTTTAGAATTTGTTTGTATGATATGGGTATCAAATGAAAGGTGTTAATGATTATTTTAAAAGGGCGTGGGGCTTAGTTCTATAGGTGGGCCCCTTTTCGAGATATCGCCATAAAGATGGACCAGGGGTGACTCTAGAATTCGTTTGTGCAATATGGGTATCAAACGAAAGGAGTTAATGAGTATTTTAAGAGGGAGTGGGCCTTAGTTCTATAGGTGGACGCCTTTTCGAGATATCGCCATAAAGATGGACCAGGTGTGACTCTAGAATGCGTTTGTACGATATGGGTATCAAATGAAAGGTGTTAATGAGTATTTTAAAAGGGAGTAATCCTTAGTTATATAGGTGGACGCCGGATTGCCATAAAGGTGGGTCAGGGGTGACTCTAGAATTCGTTTGTGCAATATGGGTATCAAACGAAAGGAGTTAATGAGTATTTTAAGAGGGAGTGGGCCTTTCTGGACCAGGGGTGACTCTAGACTTTGTTTGTACGATATGGGTATCAAATGAAAGGTGTTAATGAGTATTTTTAAAAGGGAGTGGGCCTTCGTTCTATAGGTGTTCCCCTTTTCGAAATATCGCCATAAAGGTGGACCAGGGGTGACTCTAGAATGAGTTTGTATGATATGGGTATCAAATTAAAAGTATTAATGAGGGTTTTAAAAGGGAGTGGCCCTTAGTTGTATATGTGAAGGCGTTTTCCAGATATCGACCAAAATGTGGACCAGGGTGACCCAGAACATCATCTGTTGGATACCGCTAATTTATTTATAAATGTAATACCTGCCAAGATTTTAAGGGTTTTTTATTTCGCCCTGCAGAACTTTTTCATTTTCTTCTACCTAATATGGTAGGTGTCACAACCATTTTATAAAGTTTTTTCTAAAGTTATATTTCGCGTCAATAAAGCAATCCAATTACCTTACCATATTTCATCCCTTTTTTCGTATTTGGTATAGAATTATGGCATTTTTTTCATTTTTCGTAATTTTCGATATCGAAAAAGTGGGCGTGGTCATAGTCGGATTTCGTTCATTTTTCATGCCAAGATAAAGTGAGTTCAGATAAGTACGTGAACTGAGTTGAGTAAAGATATATCGATTTTTGCTCAAGTTATCGTGTTAACGGCCATGCGGAAGGACAGACGGACGACTGTGTATAAAAACTGGGCGTGACATCAACCGATTTCGCCCATTTTCACAGAAAACAGTTAACGCCATAAAATCTATGCCCCTACAAAATTTCAAAAGGATTGGTTAATTTTTGTTCGACTTATGGCGTTAAAAGTATCCTAGACAAATTAAATGAAAAAGGGCGGAGCCACGCCCATTTTTAAATTTTCTTTTATTTTTGTATTTTGTTGCGCCATATCATTACTGGAGTTGAATCTTGACATAATTTACTTATATACTGTAAAGATATTAAATTTTTTGTTAAAATTTTACTTTAAAAAAAAATTTTCTTTAAAAGTGGGCGTGGTCCTTCTCCGATTTTGCTAATTTTTATTAAGTGTACATATAGTAATAAGAGTAACGTTCCTGCCAAATTTCATCATGATATCTTCAACGACTGCCAAATTACAGCTTGCAAAGTTTTAAATTACCTTCTTTTAAAAGTGGGCGGTGCCACGCCCATTGTCCAAGATTTTACTAATTTTCTATTTTGCGTCATAGGTTCAACTCATTTACCAAGTTTCGTTGCTTTATCTGTCTTTTGTAATGAATTATCGCACTTTTTCGGTTTTTCGAAATTTTCGATATCGAAAAAGTGGGCGTGGTTATAGTCCGATATCGTTCATTTTAAATAGCGATCTGAGATGAGCGCTCAGGAACCTACATACAAAATTTCATCAAGATACCTCAAAATTTACTCAAGTTATCGTGTTAACGGACGGACGGACGGACGGACATGGCTCAATCAAATTTTTTTTCGATCCTGATTATTTTGATATATGGAAGTCTATATCTATCTCGATTCCTTTATATATGTACAACCAACCGTTATCCAATCAAACTTAATATACTCTGTGAGCTCTGCTCAACTGAGTATAAAAAAATGTTTGCTGTTTCGATTATACCTTGTAAATCTCTTCAAAGCCTTTTCTCCCGGGATTGGGATTTGAACCCGCACTCCTACCATAGCTGAACGTGTTACAATCGCATTGGCTAATTCGTTGTAATTGTATAAATAGAACAAAAAATAAATAATAGTTAAAAAAACTAAAAAAACACGCTGTTATAGCTAACCGAACTAAAAAATAGAAAATAATTTTCAATTAAAAAGAGTGTATATAACAGTAGTAGAAGGTCAAACATTCATTTATAGTTAATCACCTCAAAATAAAATTATAATAAAATTTAAGTTATTAACAGAATAATTTAATTCAGATTAAAAAGCGTGGGGTGCATTTGACTACATTTCATATCTTTCCTCTCAGATAGTTGCCAATAGATAGATTGTATCATTCATTATCAAGCACCCCACGCTTTTTGCTGTGAATTAAATTATTCTGTTAATAACTTAAATTTTATTATAATTTTGTTTTGAGGTGATTAACTATAAATGATTGTTTGGCCTTCTACTGCTGTTATATAAACTCTTTTTAATTGGAAATTATTTTCTAGTTTTTAGATCGGTTAGCTATAAAAGCGTGCTTTTTTTAGTTTTTTTAAACTATTATTTATTTTAAATTTTTTAGTTCAAGTAATTTTAAAAGTTTTAGTAGAGAGTGATGAAACCTCGAAACGCCAGCGGTCCATGAATGAATCGAACCCCACGGCACCGAAAAGGGCCAAGACGCAGGGAGTCTGGACACGGTCTTTCGCCGAAATTGCCAAGGGTCGGCAGATCATTGGCATTATAGACGAGAGCAGCGAAGATGGAAGGATCCCGAAACAACAGTGGAAGTGGATCTAGGCCGCACTCGCTACCGTGGCCGTTAAGGTTAAGAAAGACAACCCTGGTCCACCGCCATCTTACACCGATGCAGGATGGTTCCAGGGCAATGTCAAGCTAATTGCCTGTGACGACGCCAGGTCGGTAAACCTCTATAGGGCCGCCGTCACGCTGATAGGGGTGGTATATCCGGGCACGCCCCTCAAGGTAGTGGAGCGCGTGATATCCCCCCACGACCAAGGACTAGGGCTCGGGTTCCAGTGACGCCAACGGACCCAGCTGACATCCTGGAGCTGCTCCAGGAGTACAACCCGCCACAGGTGTGGAAGTCAACCCGGATAAAACCGAGCTTGTCCTCTTCACGAGGAGGTGCAAAGTACCAAATCTTACACCGCCAAGAATTGGGGGTACGTTCTTAGCGTTTAGCGATCAAGTCAAGTATTTGGAAGTCATTTTTCGGAGGAAGCTATTATGGAGTGACCATATAGTGGAGCGATCCAAAAAGGCAGCAGCAGAGCTGTTCACCTGCAAGAGGGTAATTGGCACCTCCTGGGGATTCTCTCCTAAGGTGACCTTATGGATTTACACAGCCATTGTGCGCCCGATTCTTCTTTATGGTGCCTTGGTCTGGTGGCCTGCACTAGCTAATATTACCCACCTTAAAATGCTTCAAAAGCTGCAACGGAGTTTGGAGCTCTGCATTACCGGGGCTCTCGGCTCCACTCCAGATTCCGTTACATACATACATGGATACATAGATACATAGATAGATACAGGCCAAGCTAATAAAAGTGTGTTAAAAAGGGCTCCAGTATGCTCTTTCGTAGATGTGCCATGCATCCACTTCTACCATTAATAAAGGAATGAGTTTTTCGCATTATGTGCAAGGTTTCAAATCTATGGCAATTTGGGGTGGTAATAAGTTCAATTGACCTTATATCCGTTAACCTTATGTCGCCCCACCATCACATTATTGCATTGTCACCGAGCCTTGATACGTGTGCAAAGTTTCAATCAAACTTATGGCCATTAAAAGTGGTAATAAGACCAATTGACCTTATGTCCGTTGACCTTATGTCACCAGGCCATCACATTAGCGCATTGCCATCGAGACTTGATATGTGTGCAAAGTTTCAATCAAACTTATGGCCATTCAAAGTGGTAATAAGGCCAATTGACCTTATGGCCGTTGACCTTATGTCACCACACCATCACATTAATGCATTGTCATCGGTCCTTGATACGTGAGCAAAGTTTCAAATTAATCAGACTTCTAGAAACCGATGAAAATTAAGCTCCAAGATTCCGTTACATAGATACAGGCCAAGTAATAAAAGCTTGTTAAAAACAGCAACAATACCAAAGTTTCTTTGAAAACCGCCTTACCAACAAACATAGCTTTAACACATAATTACATACGAAGTATGCATTGTGTAGAAGATTAAATCTGCAAAAAAAAGAAGGAAATTGGGAAAAACTTTACAACAACTAAGGCATGATGTGGCTGAATGCGTTTGTAACACGTTCAACTATCGTAGGAGTGCGGGTTCAAATCCCACTCCCGGGCGAAAAGCTTTGAAAAAAATTTTAATTAAACGGTTTTATTGAAAACAATACCTACATTAAGTAGTAATAATACTAAAAGATAGAAAATAATTTTAGGTAGGTCCTAGGTACTAGTACATCACACTCCTCATCAATCTAGGGCGTTGAGCAGACAATTAAATAACAGCATTGGACGCGTCAAATTTCTATTGATAGTCATATATAAGACCAATTGAACCTTAATCAGGTTATGATACGCCTCATATTTTTAGAAATTTCATGCGCCCAACGCTTTTATTTATTTGTCTGATCAACGCCCAAGATTAATGAGGAGTGGGATGACTAGTACCTAAGACCTACCTAAAATTATTTTCTATCTTTTAGTATTATTACTACTTAATGTAAGTATTGCTTTCAATAAAACCGTTTAACTAATTTTTTTTTTATTTTATTATACTGAAATTTCACTAGCAAAATTTGAATTTATGTGCTCCAAAGTATTCTGACGTCACTTCTACCGGGAAATGAATTTTTGTAATGAAATTTCACTAACAAAAAGCATTTTGCTGTTATTTCTACCGGGAAATGAATTTTTTACAGAAATTTCACTAACAAAATTTGAACTTATATGCTCCAAAATATTTTGATGTCACTTCTACCGGACTGTATATAATATTTGTTCAAAGAGCCAAATCGGACAGATAAGTACGAGTTTTTTGAATATCTCAAATTTTGCGACACCTAGCGTGAAATTTTTTTACTAAAGCAGTTTCTATTTCTGTATGTCAAATCTAATTTCCAAATATGAGCCAAATCGGACCACAAATACGATTTTTGTGAATATCTCAATCCTAGCGCCACCTACTGGCGATTTTTTTCATAGGTCGATTTCTATTCACGTATGTATTATATGTTCCAAATATGAGCCAAATCGGACCACAAATACGATTTTTGAGAATATCTCGATCCTTGCGCCAGCTGGCGACGATTTTTTTCATAGGTCGCTTTCTATTCTTGTATGTATTATGTGTTCCAAATATGAGCGAAAGCGGACCACAAATACGATTTTTGTGAATATCCTTGCGCCACCTAGCGACGATTTGTTTCATAGGTCGCTTTCTATTCTTGTATGTATGATGTGTTCCAAATATGAGCGAAATCGGACCACAAATACGATTTTTGTGAATATCTGGATCCTTGCGCCACCTAGCGACGATTTTTTTCACTGGTCGCTTTCTATTCACGAATGTATTATGTGTTCCAAATATGAGCCAAATCGGACCACAAATACGATTTTTGAGAACATCTCGATCCTTGCGCCAGCTGGCGGCAATTTTTTTCTTATTATTGCATTGTCATCCGGTTCTGAACTATATTCCAAGTTTCAAGCTTGTAGCTTATCGGGAAGTTACTTAAATTTTAATTACAAAATTCGCCTCGAGATGCCGTGAAAATATACCCATATGCGCAAACAGTTCGCGTGTAGTACTGAAGCTTCTTAGAGTAATATTGAGATGATTTTGAGGTATTCGGGTGTCATTTCGGAATGGTTTTGGGACTCCCTCGGGGTCATTTTGGGGTCGTCCCGGGATGTTTTTGCGCACTCCCGCGGGGTAATTTCGGGATGGTTTCGGGGACTCCATCGACGTCATTTGGGGAACATTGCGCGATGTTTTTGGGGACTCCCTCGGGGTACTCCCGGGGAATTTTGGGGGTCGTTCCGGGATATTTTGGGGACTCCCTCAGGATAGTTTAGGGGACTCCCTTGGTGTCATTTGGGGGATCGTTACGGTTTTTGGGTACTCCATTTAGTTCAATTGGGGGCCGTTCCGGTATGTTTTTGGGTATCCCTTGGGGTCATTGTGGGTTATTTCGGCATGGTTTTGGGAACTCTTCGGGGCCATTTGGGAGACATTCCGGGATGGTTTATGGGGTCCTCCCGGGGCACTTTGGGGGTCGTTCCGGGATGTTTTTAGGGACTCGATCGAGGTCCCCCGGGGTTATTTGGGCTTGTTCCGGAATTCCCTTTGGGCACTCCCTCGGGGTCATTTGTTTGTTTTTGGGTACTCCCTTGGGGTCATTTCGGGATGGTTTTGGGGACTCCATCTACGTCATTTGGGGAACATTGCGGGATGTTTTTGGGGACTCCCTCGGGGTACTCCCGGGGAATTTTGGGAGTCGTTCCGGGGTGTTTTGGGGACTCCCTCAGGATAGTTTAGGGGACTCCCTTGGGGTCATTTGGGGCACATTCCGGGATGATTTTGGGGACTCCCTTTGGGTCATTTGGGGATCGTAACGCGTAGTAAACACCAAACCCGCGCGCTAAGTCCAGAAACCTTTCCTCCCGATGAGACCCACGGCTTCTGGATCAGCGCCACGTCAAACGAACCCTCCACAAGGGTTAGGAGGAGTTCGCTCGACGCCACTTTACTGTGTTGGAGGTTTGTCTGTAGGATTCGCAGCACCATTGGGCTGTTTGTCCCTCTCCAGCACCTTCGTCGTGACGTTGTCATCCTCCCCTTGCCCTTTTGGTTCAGAGTATTCGAGGCCCCCTTCAGCCTCTCGTAACTGTTGTGTAGGGTGTTCCTCTGTGCGAGTCACAGCACCATTACCGGTTGGTCCTCTTCTAGCACGTTCGTGGTGACGTCGGGGACCTCCACCTGTCTTTTTTCCCTTAGGCTTTTGAGGTCCTTTTCGACTTCGCCCACCTCTAGCGTGTTAGGGATTTTATCCTGGGGACTTCTTTTCCTGAGTCGCTTGTACATTTTGCCAGTGCCAAAGGACATTTTGCTAAGCTGCGTGTACAAAATATCCTCCGCTTGCTTGTTTATTTGGAAGATGTAGAACTGCCCATACTCGGTAGGCCGAGATACAGTAAGTACCTTCCAATCCTGTGTCGGTATGTTCGGATTCTGATTCTGCAGAAGTCGCAGTGTATCCTCCGACTTCATCACGCATGGTATCCATACCTTAACTTTTGGTACCGTGGGGATTTGCGCTTTATCCACCACCTCAAACCGCGCGTTTGTGCCTTGCCTTTGGAGGTTTGGAACCACTTCCTCCAGCCATCGCAAGCTCGCTATGTTGTCGCACGCTATCATCTTCACACCATTATACCATCCCCCCGAATCAAAGGTTGGAAGGGGCTTACTTGGTTGTTCCCGCATCATCTTAAGCATTAAGCTAATAAGCTCCCTTTCCACAGATCTCCACCTTTCAGTAGTCATTTGTCCGAAAGGACTGCTACGATCAACCAGCGCCACAGTCAGTGACTGCTTTGCGACATCACTCATCTTCTCGGGAAAAGCAGGAGTCTTAGTGTTATCTCCCTTTGGCACCTCCGAGAAAGCTGGAGTCTTAGCGTTAACTCCCTTTAGCGCCTCCGAGAAAGCCGGAGTCTTAGCGTTATCTTCCTTTAGCTTATCTCCTACTTCCGTAATTGTAACTTCCCTCTGACTCGCAGCTTTCGAGGTAGTTGCTACCTCGCTATTGGAGCCCATCTGTCTTACAGCTTTGGGCCTACTTGTCTTGTCTATGCGATTGCCCTGCCTCGCGGCTCTAGGACTGGGTCCTTTCTGCCTCTTGAAAGCAGGCTTGTCGCCTTCCGCCGAACGTTGCTTCTGCCATTCGACGCTTCTTCCTCCTCGTACCGGTTGCAGAACCGATGGTTTCTCGCAGCAAACCATTTGAACTGCCTTCGACCTACTTCTACCGCTTCATGGGCCCATTCAAGGCGCTCGATCTCCATTTCTGTTGGGTCGACCACTGCTCCAAAGCGTTGTAAAATTCTTAGTGCTGCACGGTACTGCGAGAGAGCTCTTTTTCTTCCTCTGCTCCGTACCCTTCTCCACTCTTCTACTCCGTTTTCATTTGTGTGCTTCTCCAACACGGAGTTCATTGAATCAGCACTACTCTCGTTCCCCGTGTCCGACGCATCGCTTAATTCGTATTTGTCGTCCTTGGATTGCGACTCAGTTCTCCTCTTTACATCGTCCTTATTACAATCAGGTAATGAGTCGTTCATCATGGTCGTACGACCACCTGCCCGACAAGGTTGGCTCAGCGGTCCAGTAATATATACGGGGAAAGAATCGTTCGCCACAGCAGCGCCCCTTACTGTGGTAAGGCCATTAATACTTAACGAGGTGGCCCGGTATCGGGAAGGCTCCGTTCGAATACAGCCGAATTTATCCCCTGGCTGCAAATCGTCCAATAGACACGGTCCGCATAACACCCTGGATTAGGGGGTTGGCAGTTCTTGGTCACCGACATCCCGCCGCCCTCCTATGAGGCGAAACGGCCAAAATGTCAGTAAATAAACTTTGTTGTTAGGCTGGCTTTAGGTCAACTTTTCATAAAAATAAAACACAAGTGTTTTTCTTTTCTAACCAATATATTTCGGTTACTCCACGGTAACCGTCCTCAGGGTAAAACTGTTGATGAACATAAATAAAACACAAATTAACAAACTTCAAACATAAGAAAATAATAAAAAATTAATTAATTAAAAAATAATAATAAAAATACATTATTTTTTACATACATTAATTTTTACGTCTGCCCTGTGTGACGCGGAGTTTGGTACTGTTTATTAGTTAATAAGTGCTTATATATATGCGCGCAGTCGGAGCTATCACTCTTAAAGTTAAGTCGTATATTCGACGGTGTGTTTACTATATGTAACATCTCCAATGTAAATCTCTTATTGTAATTTCGTTCTTGTTGGAGAATTTTCGCGTCGTCGAAATTAGGCGAATGCCCACTAGATGAACAGTGGGCCATTAGTGCTGTTTTTGGGTTATCAGTTGTATGACAATATTTGAAATCCGATTTATGTTGTGAAAGTCTGGATTTTAATTTCAATTTTGTTGTGCCTACATAGACACTCTTGCACGGCTCTCTGCCACTTCCTTTACACGGAATTTGGTACACAACATTCCTTTTTATACTCAGTTGAGCAGAGCTCACAGAGTATATTAAGTTTGATTGGATAACGGTTGGTTGTACATATATAAAGGAATCGAGATAGATATAGACTTCCATATATCAAAATAATCAGGATCGAAAAAAAATTTGATTGAGCCATGTCCGTCCGTCCGTCCGTCCGTACGTCCGTCCGTCCGTCCGTCCGTCCGTCCGTCCGTTAACACGATAACTTGAGTAAATTTTGAGGTATCTTGATGAAATTTGGTATGTATGTTCCTGAGCACTCATCTCAGATCGCTATTTAAAATGAACGATATCGGACTATAACCACGCCCACTTTTTCGATATCGAAAATTTCGAAAAACCGAAAAAATGCGATAATTCATTGCCAAAGGCGGTTAAAGCGATGAAACTTGGTAGATGGGTTGAAGTTATGACGCAGAATAGAAAACTAGTAAGATTTTGGACAATGGGTGTGGCACCGCCCACTTTTACAAGAAGGTAATTTAAAAGTTTTGCAAGCTGTAATTTGGCAGTCGTTGAAGATATCATGATGAAATTTGGCAGGAACGTTACTACTATTACTATATATGTGCTAAATAAAAATTTGCAAAATTGGATGAAGAACACGCCCACTTTTTAAAAAAAATTTTTTTTAAATTCAAATTTTAACAAAAAAGTTAATATCTTTACTGTATATAAGTAAATTAAGTCAAAATTCAACTCCAGTAATGATATGATGCAACAAAATCCAAAAATAAAAGAAAATTTCAAAATGGGCGTGGCTCCGCCCATTTTCATTTAGTTTGTCTAGAATACTTTTAATGCCATAAGTCGAACAAAAATTTACCAATCCTTCTCAAATTTGGTAGGAGCATAGATTCTGTGACGGTAACTGTTCTCTGTGAAAATGGGCGAAATCGGTCGAAGACACGCCCAGTTTTTATACACAGTCCACCGTCTGTCCTTCCGCTCGGCCGTTAACACAATAACTTGAGCAAAAACCGATATATCTTTACTAAACTCAGCCCACGTACTTATCTGAACTCACTTTATCTTGGTATAAAAAATGGCCGAAATCCGACCATAACCACGCCCACTTTATCGATATCGAAAATTACGAAAAATGAAAAAAATGCCATAATTCTATACCAACTACGAAAAAAGGGATGAAACATGGTAACTGGATTGGTTTATTGACGCAAAATATAACTTTGGAAAAAACTTTGTAAAATGGGTGTGACACCTACCATATTAAGTAGAAGAAAATGAAAAAGTTCTACAAGGCGAAATCAACAGCCCTTGGAATCTTGGCAGGAATACTGTTAGTGGTATTGCATATATAAATAAATTAGCAGTACCCGACAGATGATTTTCTGGATCACCTGGTCCACATTTTGGTCGATATCGCGAGAACGCCTTCACATATACATCTAAGGGCCACTCGCTTTTAAAACCCTCATTAATACTTTTAATTTGATATCCGTATCGTACAAACACATTCTAGAATCACCCTGGCCCACCCTAATGGCGATATCTCGAAAAGGCGTCCACCTATAGACCTAATGCCCACTCCCTCTTAAAATGCTCAGTAATACCTTTCGTTTGATACCCATATCGTACAAACATTCTAGAGTCACCCCTGGCCCACCCTAATGGCGATATCTCGAAAAGGCGACCACCTATATACCTAATGTCCAATCCCTCTTAAAATGCTCAGTAACACCTTTCGTTTGATACCCATATCGTACAAACATTCTAGAGTCACCCCTGGCCCACCCTAATGGCGATATCTCGAAAAGGCGTCCACCTATAGACCTAATGCCCACTCCCTCTTAAAATGCTCAGTAACACCTTTCGTTTGATACCCATATCGTACAAACATTCTAGAGTCACCCCTGGCCCACCCTAATGGCGATATCTCGAAAAGGCGTCCACATATAGACCTAATGCCCACTCCCTCTTAAAATGCTCAGTAACACCTTTCGTTTGATACCCATATCGTACAAACATTGTAGAGTCACCCTTGGTCCACCTTTATGGCGATATCTCGAAAAGGCGTCCACCTATAGAACTAAGGATTACTCCCTTTTAAAATACTCATTACCACCTTTCATTTGATACCCATATCGTACAAACACATTCTAGAGTCACCCTGGCCCACCCTAATGGCGATATCTCGAAAAGGCGTCCACCTATAGACCTAATGCCCACTCCCTCTTAAAATGCTCAGTAACACCTTTCGTTTGATACCCATATCGTACAAACATTCTAGAGTCACCCCTGGCCCACCCTAATGGCGATATCTCGAAAAGGCGTCCACCTATAGACCTAATGCCCACTCCCTCTTAAAATGCTCAGTAACACCTTTCGTTTGATATCCATATCGTACAAACATTCTAGAGTCACCCTTGGTCCACGTTTATGGCGATATCTCGAAAAGGCGTCCACCTATAGAACTAAGGATTACTCCCTTTTAAAATACTCATTACCACCTTTCATTTGATACCCATATCGTACAAAAACATTCTAGAGTCACCCCTTTCCCACCCTAATGGCGATATCTCGAAAAGGCTTCCACCTATAGAACTAAGGATTACTCCCTTTTAATATACTCATTACCACCTTTCATTTGATACCCATATCGTACAAACACATTCTAGAGTCACCCTGGCCCACCCTAATGGCGATATCTCGAAAAGGCGTCCAGCTATAGACCTAATGCCCACTCCCTCTTAAAATGCTCAGTAACACCTTTCGTTTGATACCCATACCGTACAAACACATTCTAGAGTCACCCCTGGCCCACCCTAATGGCCATATCTCGAAAAGGCGTCCACCTATAGACCTAATGCCTACTCCCTCTTAAAATGCTCAGTAACACCTTTCGTTTGATACCCATATCGTACAAACATTCTAGAGTCACCCCTGGCCCACCCTAATGGCGATATCTCGAAAGGGCGTCCACCTATAGACCTAATGCCCACTCCCTCTTAAAATGCTCAGTAACACCTTTCGTTTGATGCACATATCGTACAAACACATTCTAGAGTCACCCCTGGCCCACCCTAATGACGATATCTCGAAAAGGCGTCCACCTATAGACCTCATGCCCACTCCCTCTTAAAATGCTCAGTAACACCTTTCGTTTGATACCCATACCGTACAAACATTCTAGAGTCACCCCTGGCCCACCCTAATGGCGATATCTCGAAAAGGCGTCCACCTATAGACCTAATGCCCACTCCCTCTTAAAATGCTCAGTAACACCTTTCATTTGATTCCCATATCGTACAAACACATTCTAGAGACACCCCTGGTCCACCTTTATGGCGATATCTCGAAACGGCGTCCACCTATGGAACTAAGGATCACTCCTTTTCAAAATACTCATTAACAGCTTTCATTTGATACCCATATCGTACAAACACATTATAGAATCACCCCTGGTCCACCTTAATGGGGACATCTCGAAAAGGCGTCCACCGATAGACCTAAGGCCCACTCCCTCTTAAAATGCTCAGTAACACCTTTCATTTGATACCCATATCGTACAAACAAATTCTAGAGTTAGCCCTGGTCTACCTTTATGGCGATATCCCTAAATGGCGTTCATCCATAGAACTATGGCCTATTCTCTCTTAAAATACTCTTTAATACCTTTCATTTGATACACATGTTATACAACCACATTCCAGGGTTACCCTAGATTGATTTTCCTTATTTTGTCTCCATAGCTCTCAACTACAAAATAATATTTATTTTTCTTGTTTGTTTTGCCATTTTGTTTAGGATTTCTTCATGAGTTACTTCAATAGTAGAGTGGATGTTGAGTAGAGCAAGCCCTCTTCATCCTCTCCTGGCCCATTGTATTTCTTAGATAAGTTTTTAACCTTCGAAGGGAATAGAAAGAGCGTTCGCTAGGAGCAACGGAAAATGGAAGCGTCGCAGCAATTTTTATATATCGATGTACCGTAGACAAAAAAGACACGGAACAATTATTTAATGCATCAATGAACGTCCTTGGTCGCTCCTCCTTTGGGATTGTCAAACAATGCCTGAAAAAGTTGTGCTATTTTTTTTATTATGGCATAATCACAAAAATATTCTTGATCATATTTTCATTTGATTTACTTGATGAGAGATTTCTTTCATTGCATTTTTATTGAGAGGTGGGTAAAGCCGCGTCAAAACCGTACATGTTTTTTTAATTGATCTCTAGAATTTCAACAACGAAGCAAAAATGTATAGGTCGATACAAAATTATACTTTTCGAGACTCTTCTTCGTTTGCAAGAAAACGTTTTTTTTAATGGAACGTTTTAGTGAAAAGTTAATAACTCGCCTGTATATTCTTTTTGTAGACAAAAGATTTGCCTACTCCCAAAAAAAATTTTATAGATTTATTGCAAAAAGCCTGTGAGTTATTAACTTTTAATTAAAATATCCCTTTTTTTTTTTTAAACACGGTATCTTTCAAACGAAGCGGAATCTCGAAAAATCGCTCAAGTGTTTGTTTGTTTGTTTGCTTTCTTTATTTTCTTATAAACATTTATAATTATACAGTATTACAATCTAAGTTAATAATTAAATAAATAGATAATGACATTAAATACTCATTTTATGAGCAGTGGAAATGACATTTCTTCCATTCGGTATTCGCTTTTTTAAAATGCTTGTGGGGCGCATTACAATAAAAAGGTACAATATATAAGATAAGCATGAGTAGAGAGATTCAATGATACAAATATTATAAATACAAACAATAATTAGAGATATAAAGTTATTTTTTTTACTATAAAAATACATCAGATCTTAATAAACATCAAAGAATTATGAGATAGGACACAACAGAATTTCTATCTCCTCATGATTGAAACCAAAAAGCCACTTCTTCACTTCCCTCAGAAACGCTGGTAGCCTTCCAATATAGTTTACACGAGACAATGGTGTAGAAGTTACGAAAAAGTGTGGTGCGAAATCTAGGAACTCTTACTAGAGGCAGCAATGCCCTTCTTAGATTGTGAATGTTGTATATCGGACTTTGTGCATACCCGCTCCTTATAAAAAAAAATTTTTTGAACTTTATAATAGTATAAATGTCTCATGGGAAGAATATTCAGTGTTTTGAAAATATCTATAGAATGAGTTAGACGACCAATGTTGCACATTCTTCTGATAAGATATTTTTGTAGAATTAAAAGCGAATGAATTCTACAAGTATAGGCACCACCCCAACAACTAACACCGTATTGTAATTTTGAGTGGAATAGTCCATAATAAACCATAGCCAAAACCCTATTTCAGCACAATCTTTTTAAATTATAACAAGTAAGGAAGGCTAAGTTCGGGTGTAACCGAACATTACATACTCAGTTGAGAGCTATGGAGACAAGATAAGGAAAATCACCATGTAGGAAAATGAACCTAGGGTAACCCTGGAATGTGGTTGTATGACATGTGTATAAAATGGAAGGTATTAAAGAGTATTTTAAGAGAGAGTAGGCCATAGTTCTATGGATGGACGCCATTTAGGGATATCGCCATAAAGGTGGACCAGGGCTGACTCTAGAATGTGTTTGTACGATATGGGTATCAAATGAAAGGTGATAATGAGTACTTTAAAAGGGAATGGGCTTTAGTTCCATAGGTGAACGCCTTTTCAAGAAATCGCCATAAAGGTGGACCAGGGGTGACTCTAGAATATGTTTGTACGATATGGGTATCAAATGAAAGCTGTTAATGAATATTTTGAAAAGCAGTGATCCTTAGTTCCATAGGTGGACGCCGTTTCGAGATATCGCCATAAAGGTGGACCAGGGGTGTCTCTAGTTGTACGATATGGGAATCAAATGAAAGGTGTTACTGAGCATTTTAAGAGGGAGTGGACATTAGGTCTATAGGTGCACGCCTTTTCGAAATGTCGCCATTAGGGTGGGCCAGGGGTGACTCTAGAATGTGTTTGTATGATATGGGTATCAAATGAAAGATGGTAATGGGTATTTTAAAAGGGAGTAATCCTTAGTTCTATAGGTGGACGCCTTTTTGAGATATCGCCATAAAGGTGGACCAATGGTGACTCTAGAATGTTTGTACGATATGGGTATCAAACGAAAGGTGCTACTGAGCATTTTAAGAGGAAGTGGGCATGAGGTCTATAGGTGGACGCCTTTTCGAGGTATCGTCATTAGGGTGGGCCAGGGGTGACTCTAGAATGTGTTTGTACGATATGGGTATCAAACGAAAGGTGTTACTGATCATTTTAAGATGGAGTGGGCATTAGGTCTATAGGTGGACGCCTTTTCGAGATATCGCCATTAGGGTGAGCCAGGGGTGACTCTAGAATGTTTGTACGATATGGGTATCAAACGAAAGGTGTTACTGAGCATTTTAAGAGGGAGTGGGCATTAGGTCTATAGGTGGACGCCTTTTCGAGATATCGCCATTAGGGTGGGCCAGGGTGACTCTAGAATGTGTTTGTACGATATGGGTATCAAATGAAAGGTGGTAATGAGTATTTTAAAAGGGAGTAATCCTTAGTTCTATAGGTGGACGCCTTTTCGAGATATCGCCATAAAGGTGGACCAAGGGTGACTCTACAATGTTTGTACGATATGGGTATCAAACGAAAGGTGTTACTGAGCATTTTAAGAGGGAGTGGGCATTAGGTCTATATGTGGACGCCTTTTCGAGATATCGCCATTAGGGTGGGCCAGGGGTGACTCTAGAATGTTTGTACGATATGGGTATCAAACGAAAGGTATTACTGAGCATTTTAAGAGGGAGTGGGCATTAGGTCTATAGGTGGACGCCTTTTCGAGATATCGCCATTAGGGTGGGCCAGGGGTGACTCTAGAATGTTTGTACGATATGGGTATCAAACGAAAGGTGTTACTGAGCATTTTAAGAGGGAGTGGGCATTAGGTCTATATGTGGACGCCTTTTCGAGATATCGCCATTAGGGTGGGCCAGGGGTGACTCTAGAATGTTTGTACGATATGGGTATCAAACGAAAGGTGTTACTGAGCATTTTAAGAGGGAGTGGGCATTAGGTCTATATGTGGACGCCTTTTCGAGATATCGCCATTAGGGTGGGCCAGGGGTGACTCTAGAATGTTTGTACGATATGGGTATCAAACGAAAGGTGTTACTGAGCATTTTAAGAGGGAGTGGGCATTAGGTCTATAGGTGGACGCCTTTTCGAGATATCGCCATTAGGGTGGGCCAGGGTGATTCTAGAATGTGTTTGTACGATATGGATATCAAATTAAAAGTATTAATGAGGGTTTTAAAAGCGAGTGGCCCTTAGATGTATATGTGAAGGCGTTCTCGCGATATCGACCAAAATGTGGACCAGGTGATCCAGAAAATCATCTGTCGGGTACTGCTAATTTATTTATATATGCAATACCACTAACAGTATTCCTGCCAAGATTCCAAGGGCTGTTGATTTCGCCTTGTAGAACTTTTTCATTTTCTTCTACTTAATATGGTAGGTGTCACACCCATTTTACAAAGTTTTTTCCAAAGTTATATTTTGCGTCAATAAACCAATCCAGTTACCATGTTTCATCCCTTTTTTCGTAGTTGGTATAGAATTATGGCATTTTTTTCATTTTTCGTAATTTTCGATATCGATAAAGTGGGCGTGGTTATGGTCGGATTTCGGCCATTTTTTATACCAAGATAAAGTGAGTTCAGATAAGTACGTGGGCTAAGTTTAGTAAAGATATATCGGTTTTTGCTCAAGTTATTGTGTTAACGGCCGAGCGGAAGGACAGACGGTGGACTGTGTATAAAAACTGGGCGTGGCTTCGACCGATTTCGCCCATTTTCACAGAGAACAGTTACCGTCACAGAATCTATGCTCCTACCAAATTTGAGAAGGATTGGTAAATTTTTGTTCGACTTATGGCATTAAAAGTATTCTAGACAAACTAAATGAAAATGGGCGGAGCCACGCCCATTTTGAAATTTTCTTTTATTTTTGGATTTTGTTGCATCATATCATTACTGGAGTTGAATTTTGACTTAATTTACTTATATACAGTAAAGATATTAACTTTTTTGTTAAAATTTGAATTTAAAAAAAAATTTTTTTAAAAAGTGGGCGTGTTCTTCATCCAATTTTGCAAGTTTTTATTTAGCACATATATAGTAATAGTAGTAACGTTCCTGCCAAATTTCATCATGATATCTTCAACGACTGCCAAATTACAGCTTGCAAAACTTTTAAATTACCTTCTTGTAAAAGTGGGCGGTGCCACACCCATTGTCCAAAATCTTACTAGTTTTCTATTCTGCGTCATAACTTCAACCCATCTACCAAGTTTCATCGCTTTAACCGCCTTTGGCAATGAATTATCGCATTTTTTCGGTTTTTCGAAATTTTCGATATCGAAAAAGTGGGCGTGGTTATAGTCCGATATCGTTCATTTTAAATAGCGATCTAAGATGAGTGCTCAGGAACCAACATACCAAATTTCATCAAGATACCTCAAAATTTACTCAAGTTATCGTGTTAACGGACGGACGGACGGACGGACGGACGGACGGACATGGCTCAATCAAATTTTTTTTCGATCCTGATTATTTTGATATATGGAAGTCTATATCTATCTCGATTCCTTTATATATGTACAACCAACCGTTATCCAATCAAACTTAATATACTCTGTGAGCTCTGCTCAACTGAGTATAAAAAGAGAGTACGGCTGACAACATATAAACCTTCATAGCAGATATATGCGATGACCAACTTAGATTTTGGTCAATTATAACTCTTAAATATTTGAAATCTGCGACAACTTCGATCTTAAAGCATTTACTGACACAGTTTATTGTCTCGTTAAAACTAAGTGGAGAGCTATGTTGAGAACAATTATTAGAGCACAATTTGTGTCTCTTGCAATTGGAAGCATGAAAGATAATATCGTTCCTTGCTGGTTCCTTTCCACATAAGTTAAAATATATAATCTTTGTTTTACTGCTTACCATGAGTTTATGGGTTGCGGATCAAATTCTTAACAAAAAGACATCGTGGTTAATATCAGCATTAAGATTAAATGAATTTTCTGAACCATATGCGATGGCTAGGTCATCAGCAAAGGCTGTAACTTTACCAATTAGTGGCAATGAGAATACCGAATTTATATAAATCAAAAACAAAATTGGCCCAAGAACCGAACCCTGTGGCACACCTAAGTTTATAGATCTGGGTTCGCTTAGAATATTATTAACTTTAACTCTCTGAACTCTGCTCATTAAGTATGACTCAAGCCAACTAAGGAAGTTACCAAGAAAACCTGCCGAATTGAGCTTATTCATTAAAATACTGTGATCTACCATATTAAACGTTTTTGTTATATCTACAAAAAGACTAGCACAGCTTTTCCTTTCGTAAATTGCTTTGTAAATAGAAAAACAAAAGTCAAGAAGAGCATGTTCAGTTGACAGTCTAGACCTAAATCCAAATTGCATTGGGCTAAAAAAATTTTTTTTACTTAAATAAAATAAAATACTACTTTTCACTGCTTTCTCAAAAACTTTTGATACTGACGACAGTAGTGATATGGGCCTGTAATTATTTTTGTCTTTTTTGTTACCCTTTTTGAAAGCGGCATCACGGTGGCGCATTTTAAATCTTCTGGAAAAACTCCCGAAGATATACTTAAGTTAAATAAATATTTCAAAATATCTACAATATAAAGAGCTATGTTCTTTAGCACGCGATTCGAAATGTTGTCACTACCACTTGAATCGGAATTGTTTAAATTCTTGATAATATTAAGAATTTCTGAACCTGTGATGGGATAAAAGAAAAAGCTGTTACTAGGAGGTATGAACTCTGTTTACATTGAATCTGTTTGGCAAATGAAATGATTTGTATCGCTTAATGTTTCAGAGACGGTACCTACATTCACAAAAAAGTTATTAAATACATTTGAAATTTCGAGGGAGTCAGAGACATCAAAACCATCCACACTTAACACAATAGAGTCAGGCTTTCTCTTAGAGCTAGGATTTATGATTTTATTCACAGCATCCCATTCCTTTTTTGAGTTGCCATTTGCTGCAAATATTATACGTTGAAAATATTCATCGCGACTTTTACGTATATCTTTATTTAATCTATATGTCAAGCGAAGCGACGTACACGTTTCCTGAGCTTGGTGTTCATTGGATGCTTATTGCTTTTGTTCCTTAACATATTCTTCAAATTAATGTTTTTTAATAAGGTATGACTTATCCAAGCTTTGAGAGGTAAAGCACTTCGGTTAGGAAAAAATGTATCGACTTTTCCTACATATCTTTGCCGTCTTCGTTGAAATCCCAGAAATCAATGAAATTACATTGGCGACTACCAATAACTTCAATCAGTGTGAAATATTATTTAAGTTTATTCTTTCGCATTTTCATTATTGCTATTAATGCTATTTTCTTAACAAGGGTTTTAAAAGTGAATAGAGTAATTATTCTAGTACAGACGTATATTTTTTAATTTTTGGAAATTTGGGGGGGGGGGGGGGGGGGGGGGGAATTAAACCACCCTGAATACGCGCCTGCTATAGACTCCAAAAAACGAAAATTTGGTTTTATTAACAAATTCCAACAACAAAAGTGACCGTACTAAATTCGCCTCCTTCTTACCTATACCTGCTCAGGCGCGTATTTATACCCCAGGTTGCTTAACTTTATTTGATGTAAAAAGTCAAATCGCAGCTGGACGCAGATAGATCTTATGAATTCAGGTAACTGAATATTTAGCAAATACCTACTGTAAATTTGACGGAGACCTTTTTTGTCCTTTTTTTCTTTTCCATCAAAGTTCGAAAAAGGTCCTAAAAATAGGCTTTTTGAAAAACAGGTAGATCTGACAACTTAAAAAAAAACTAATTTTATGTTTTGCTTCAGCTTAGAATTAAATGTCCTTTCGTTATAATGCAAGAAACCAGTAGCAGGCCGTTTTATTTCGAGACAAAACAATTTTTAATACAACAAAAAAGAACAAAAACCACAAATTTTTCAAAGTGTTAAAAATTTATCAACTTTCTTAAAATATCATTTTCTGTATATGGCTCCGATCGAAATGATTTTTACAGTCAATTTTCTATGATATATTAGAATATATATCACTAAGTGTCACGTTTTGATATTGGAAATTAAGGGAGAAATTGCCAAAAATCTGAACGACCGGTTGTATGGGATATATACTATATATATCTCCGATCAAAATGATTTTTTTAGAAAATCTTCTATGATATATTAAAATATATATCACCGAGTTTCACGTTTATACTTTCTAAATTAAGGGAGTAATGGCCCAAAATCTTTCTATCTGAACGATCGGTTGTATGGGATAGGTATATACTATACTAGCAGACCTGTCAGCCGTTGTTCTGCCCTAAATTTGGTCTATCCCATACATTTTAATAAGCTTTTTCCGTCTAACTCTGCCCCCCCTCCCCTACTAACTTTTTCTTAATCCTTTTATTTACTCCTCCCTCCGTATTTTCGCTTCATCTATCTCTATTTTCGTCTCACTCTATCTCTCTCTCAGTCTCCTTCTCTCTTTTCTCTTCTCTAAAGTTTTTCCCATTCTTCTTCATCCCTTATTGCAAGGCAAATCGAATAGGACGTATGTAAATAGTTATGTGGGTATTATTAATTCATGTCTTTATTTCGGCTTCGCATGCACATTTATCAGTTTTGCCAGGTTAATGCAACTAAATCGAATATCACAATGAAAATTACTTTAAAGCTCTCAGCAACAACTTTCATTTGATATCTATATTACACACACATTCTAGGGGTATCCGGGTCCAGGATTTGCCCATATCTTGAGACCCTAGTCACCCAGCGGTATAAAAATTACTCTGTACTAAAGCACTCATCAACAGCTTCAATTTGATACCCATAATGTAAAAACACATCCTAGTGTTACCCTGATGCACGTTTTGGCCTATATCTCGAGACCCTTCACCAATAGGTATGAAAACTACCCTGTACTAAAGCACTCATCAACAGCTTTCATTCGTTATCCATATTCTATAAACACATTCTAGGGTACCCGCGTTCACGTTTTCGCTTATATCTCGAGACCCTAGTTACCCGCTGTTACGAAAAATACCCCGTATAAAAGTACTCATAAACAGCTTACATTCGATACTCATATTGTACAAACATATCCCAGGACTACCCAGGTCCACGTTTTGATCTCAAGACCCTATCCAGAACGGGATAAAGATGAGCCTATGTCTGTCTCCTGATTCTAAGCTACCCCTCCACCAATTTTCAGCCAAATATGTTCATCAGTTACTTCCTCTTCAATCACTCTTTATCTATTAAAAAAAAGCGCATCAAAATCTGTTGCGTATTTTTAAATGTTTAAGCATTCAAAGGGACATAGGGACATAGGAATTTCAAATCTCTCCTTCTTTTATTATATACCGGTGTGTTGGTTTTAAAATAGTGTCAAGTAGCATAAAATAAATGGAGTTTCTTGAATCTAACATAAAGAATAATTTAGACGAGTATTTCATTATAAATAGGAGATTATGGAACTTACTTATGTCGATCTCGACTTTTGCAGATGTCAATAGATTCCTGTAGTATTTGTCCTTTACGTTGTGCTCAAAGTAAGCATTAATAGCTCCGACCCATAAGCACTTTTTCATATAGATGAGTTTAACACAAGCTTATGCATTATGAGTATATTGCATGCATTTTTATGGAGAACGGTAGAATGAGCGACAATGGCGCCATCTGATATTACAAAGTAGCCATCTCCCAAATTTTGTTCCAAGCAAATCATAAGAAGAATAATTTGACATTTGCTTTGGCTAAGGGTGTTGGCACACTTTGCAAGTGAAATTATTTTTCCACTGGTTGGTAAATTTTCTAACATTTTTCGCAAATAAAAACTGTATAGGGAGAATGTTTATAACAGTGCTCCGCAAAATTTTATATGTGAATGGGCAATGCATAATAAACTTCAATTGCCAAGTCTGAAGTTCCTTCATATTTACAAATGCAACATCTTGGTTGATTGTGGCGATGTTATTGGAATGCATAAGCTTATGTTAAACCAGGTGTCACATGCAAATGGATCGTAACCAGTGGATGCCAAAAAAACTCCTTCTCATTGTGTATAAATTCTCTGGTGAGATGGTACAGTTAATATAATTTGAAGATATATACATCCCACTCAGCATTTACCCACTCAGCATTTAGGTGATTAAATTTTGAATTTCCCTACATATCAATAAAATTTGATTACTCTTTCTGACTAAATAATGAGTTATCATACAATTCAACAAAAGAAATTATCAAATATGAATACTTTTGATGATCAAAAACTGAATATAGTTTTTCAATCACATTTTGGAATCATATGTGAATCAAATGTGTTTACTTTAGGTGATCAAAAATTTTAATCATTTTTCATTCAGCTTTCTGAATCTTTTCTGACAATCTTTGTTTACTGAATAATGAATTTTAAACCTGTTAAAATTTTACTTTTCATTGAAGATCTTTTTTTTTCACATACACACATTTTTTCAATCATGAAGTTCAGAAAAAATATATTAAAATTTTATTCTTCAAGACAAGAAATCATGTAAATACTTCTCTTAACAAAAGATGTCCCTAACCATTTCTCCACCATCGGCTTCCCAGAAAATAGGAATTATACCATTAGACAATACAAAGGTTGTGAACTATTTGAACCCCAGGTAAGCGAAACTCTCTTGACATACATATCTACCTGGATATGGCTTCAACATACCGTACCATATCGTATTTTAAGATGTTAACGATCATAGCTGATGCTGGATGTTGTAGTCGCAGGTGTATATTGGTCTAGTTTGTTTGCGAATTACCTTTTGTTCAATAGCTCACTTCCGCATGCTTTCTTCCCCTGATGAAATGAGATTACTATGTACTATCTTATTTTGTATGAGATATGAAGAATAAATGTATGATAATCGCATTTTAAAAATTATTTAAAAATCTCAACCAAAATGATTGAAATATGTTCACGAATATGATCAGAAAATGACTGTAAAAAGCATTCAAATATTACTCTAGAACAATTAAAGCCCTATTTTAAGATGATATCAAATATGAACAAAAAGCGTTTCGAAATATGAATCATAAATGATTATTCAAGAATAATCACATTTATGGTACATTTTTCTCCCGACGATACGTTAATTTTCGAACAGAAAATGCTTTTAAATTTGAACGTTTTTAATCATTTTGGGGTATGATATTTGAATATTTTTTAATCAAAATTTTCAAAAAATGCTGGCTGGGATAAATTCTCTGGTATTACTATTACTTCATGTAAGTATTGTTTTCAATAAAACCGTTTAACTAAAAATTTAAAAAAAAATTTTTTATTTTAAAGTTTTTAGCCTTTATTTAATTGTCTACTATTTCTCATTCTATTGAGTTCTTTTAGTAACTCATTAATACACGAACTCTTTCCTGACAATTTGTTGCAATCTAAGTCCTCAATACATAATCTTTCCAAAGACTTTACTCGACTCTGCGGCACGTATGCGTGTCCCTCCTCGAACTCCGAAATATTTTGATGTCACTACCAGACTATATGTAATATTTGGTCCAAATATGAGCCAAATCGGACATCATAGGTCGCCTTCTATTCATGTGTGTATTATGTGTTCCAAATATGGACCAAATCGGACCACAAATATGATATTTTTTTATATTCCGATGCTTGAGCCACCTAGCGCGATTTTTTTATATAGGTCGCTTTCTATTCATGTATGTATTATGTGTTCCAAATATCAAAAAAATCGGACCACAAATACGACTTTTTAAAACATTTCGATCCATGGGTCACCTACCGGAGTTTTTTTCTTATTATTGCAGTGTCATCGGCCTCTGAACTATATCCCAAGTTTCAAGCTTGTACCTTATCGGGAAGTTACTTTAATTTCAATGACAAAATTCGTGCCAACCAGCCAGCCTGTCAAGTCAAGCCAAATAAAACCGTTTAAAAATCAAATGTGGAGCATTTTCGATGAATTTTGAACCAAAATGAAAACGTTGTGTGGCAGTCGTGATATGCATTGCTATTAACCCAGGTATGGCCATCAAAAGTACGTAACTATTTTAAGAGTGCTTTGCATTTATATTTAGTAAAAACAATAGTCAAAAGACATTGTTATTATTGATATAATATATTATAAAAATGTTTTGGAAAAAATGCATTGCATACAGGCCTTCCCATTGGCTGTGGGGTATAATACTTATAAAAAGGACCCTATGGAACGGCACAATAAAAACAACAACGAAAACAAACAATTGGCAAACCATGTTTATTAACAGATATTCTTAATTGTTTTTGTTTTTATCGGCTTATTGATAAGTGATTCAAGGTTCGACTCGAGCTCAAGGCCAGAACAATAATTGTCAAACAAAGTAATTGACAATAAACAAATCCAACATTATCAGTGTTTTGCAATAGATGGTGAAACGCTGAATAAATATAGTTGGTAAGAAGGAATAGAAGTAGGAATTTATCAGTCAAACAAACCACCGCTGTATAGCTAAATGGTTAGCACAGCGTGCCTAAAAGCGAACTTATGATGAAGACTTAGCACCCTTCGAAAGGGATCTATCTGCGCAGCTATGATTTTATACTTACCATTCCGAAACTAACAAAAAAAAAAGAAGCAATTTTTCAGTTGTAGAAAATTAAAAAAATAACAGCAATTATCATTAGAAAAAAAATATTGTTCTGGCCTTGAATCATATATTCTTAATTTTAAAGTTGAATCAGAGAATTTATACACATAAATAAAAAATCTCTGGTTGAATACAAGCGAAATTGGGAAAAATACAACTTGCGGTGAAAATGTAACGCAATAATTCGACTTTTAGAAAAATTTTACCTCCAAATGATCTCGAGGGAGTACCCAAAACATCACGCAATGACCCCCAAATGACCACGAGTGAGTCCCCAAAGCCATCCCCAAAAGACCCATAAGAAGTACCCAAAAACATCGCAGAACGACCCCCAAATGGCACCGGGAGGACCCCGACTGAGTCCGCAAAACCACCCCGGAATGACCTCGATGTACCTGAGGGAGCCTAAAACTATTACGATGTAACCACCAAATGACCTCAAGCGAGTCCCAAAACCATGCCGGAATAGCCCCCAAATGACCCCAAGGGAGTACCCAAAAACAAACAAATGACCCCGAGGGAGTGCCCAAAGGGAATTCCGGAACAAGCCCAAATAACCCCGGGGGACCTCGATGGAGTCCCTAAAAATATCCCGGAACGACCCCCAAAGTGCCCCGGGAGGACCCCCTAAAACCATCCCGGAATGTCCCCCAAATGGGCCCGAAGAGTTCCCAAAACCATGCAGAAATAACCCACAATGACCCCAAGGGAGTACCCAAAAACATACCGGAACGGCCCCCAATTGAACTAAAGGGAGTACTCAAAAACCGTAACGATCCCCCAAATGACCCAAAGGGAGTCCCCAAAATCATCCCGGAATGTGCCCCAAATGACACCAAAGGAGTCCCCTAAACTATCCTGAGGGAGTCCCCAAAACATCCCGGAACGACCCCCAAAATTCCCCGGGAGTACCCCGAGGGAGTCCCCAAAAACATCCCACAATGTTCCCCAAATGACCTCGATGGAGTCCCCAAAACCACCCCGAGGGAGTTGCCCAAAAACATCCCGGGACGACCCCAAAATGACCCCGATGGAGTCCCAAAACCATTCCGAATACCTCAAAATCATCTCAATATTACTTTAAGAAGTTTCAGTACTACACGCGAACTGTTTGCGCATATGGGTATATTTTCACGGCATCTCGAGGCGAATTTTGTAATTAAAATTTAAGTAGCTTCCCGATAAGCTACAAGCTTGAAACTTGGAATATAGTTCAGAACCGGATGACAATGCAATAATAAGAAAAAAATCGCCGCCAGCTGGCGCAAGGATCGAGATATTCTCAAAAATCGTATTTGTGGTCCGATTTGGCTCATATTTGGAACACATAATACATACATACATGAATAGAAAGCGGCCTATAAAAAATCGCCACTAGGTGTCGCTAGATCGAGATATTCACAAAAATCGTATTTGTGGTCCGATTTGGCTCATATTTGGAAATTATATTTGACATACAGATATAGAAACTGCTTTAGTAAAAAAATTCACGCTAGGTGTCGCAAAAATTGAGATATTCAAAAAACTCGTACTTATCTGTCCGATTTGGCTCTTTGAACAAATATTATATACAGTCCGGTAGAAGTGACATCAAAATACTTTGGAGCACATAAGTTCAAATTTTGTTAGTGAAATTTCTATAAAAAATTCATTTACCGGTAGAAATAACAGCAAAATACTTTTTGTTAGCGAAATTTCATTACAAAAATTCATTTCCCGGTAGAAGTGACGTCAGAATACTTTGGTGCACATAAATTCAAATTTTGCTAGTGAAATTTCAGTATAATAAAATAAAAAAAAAATTTTGTTAAACGGTTTTATTGAAAGCAATACTTACATTAAGTAGTAATAATACTAAAAGATAGAAAATAATTAGGTAGGTCCTAGGTACTAGTCATCACACTCCTCATTAATCTAGGGCGTTGATCAGACAATTAAATAAAAGCGCTGGGCGCATGAAATTTCTAAAAATATGAGGCGTATCATAACCTGATTAAGGTTCAGTTGGTCTCATATATGACTATCAATAGAAATTTGATGCGTCCAATGCTGTTATTTAATTGTCTGCTCAACGCCCTAGATTGATTAGGAGTGTGATGAATAGTACCTAGGACCTACCTAAAATTATTTTCTATCTTTTAGTATTATTACTACTTAATGGAAGTATTGTTTTCAATAAAACCGTTTAATTAAAATTTTTTTCAAAGCTTTTCTCCCGGGAGTGGGATTTGAACCCGCACTCCTACGATAGTTGAACGTGTTACAAACGCATTCAGCCACGTCATGCCTTAGTTGTTGTAAAGTTTTTCCCAATTTCCTTCTTTTTTTTTTTTGCATATTTAATCTTCTACACAATACATACTTCGTATGTAATTATGTGTTAAAGCTATGCTTGTTGGTAAGGCGGTTTTCAAAGAAACTTTGGTATTGTTGCTGTTTTTAACACGCTTTTATTACTTGCCCTGTATCTATGTAACGGAATCTTTGAGCTTAATTTTCACCGGTTTCTAGAAGTCTGATTAATTTGAAACTTTGCATACGTATCAAGGACCGATGACAATGCATTAATGTGATGATGTGGTGACATAAGCTCAACGGCCATAAGGTCAATTGGCCCTATTACCACTTTGAATGGCCATAAGTTTGATTGAAACTTTGCACACGTATCAAGGCTCGATGACAATGCATTAATATGATGGTGCGGTGACATAAGGTCAACGGCCATAAGGTCGATTGGCCCTATTACCACTTTGAATGGCCATAAGTTTGATTGAAACTTTGCACACGTATCAAGGCTCGATGACAATGCGCTAATGTGATGGCCTGGTGACATAAGGTCAACGGACATAAGGTCAATTGGTTTTATTACCACTTTGAATGGCCATAAGTTTGATTGAAACTTTGCACACGTCTCAAGGCTCGATGACAATGCAATAATGTGATGGTGGGGTGACATAAGGTTAACGGATATAAGGTCAATTGAACTTATGACCACCCCAAATGGCCATAGATTTGAAACCTTGCACATAATGCGAAAAACTCATTAATGGTAGAAGTGGATGCATGGCACATCTACGAAAGAGCATACTGGAGCCATTTTTAACACACTTTTATTAGCTTGGCCTGTATCTATCTATGTATCTATGTATCCATGTATGTATGTAACGGAATGTGGAGTGGAGTCGAGAGCCCCGGTAATGCATAGCTCCAAACTCCGTTGCAGCTTTTGAAGCATTTTAAGATGGGTACTATTAGCTAGTGCAGGCCACCAGACCAAGGCACCATAAAGAAGAATCGGGCGCACAATGGCTGTGTAAATCCAGAAGGTCACCTTAGGAGAGAATCCCCAGGAGGTGCCAATTACCCTCTTGCAGGTGAACAGCTCTGCTGCTGCCTTTTTGGATCGCTCCACTATATGGTCACTCCATAATAGCTTCCTCCCAAAAATGACTCCCAAATACTTGACTTGATCGCTAAACGCTAAGAACGTACCCCCAATTCTTGGCGGTGTAAGATTTGGTACTTTGTACCTCCTCGTGAAGAGGACAAGCTCGGTTTTATCCGGGTTGGCTTCCCCACCTGTGGCGGATTGTACTCCTGGAGCAGCTCAAGGATGTAAGCTGGGTGCGTTGGCGTCACTGGAACCCAGGCTCAGTCTAGTCCACTACCTTGAGGCGCGTGCCCGGATATACCACCCCTATCAGAGTGACGGCGGCCCTATAGAGGTTTACCGACCTGGCGTCGTCACAGGCAATTAGCTTGACATTGCCCTGGAACCATCCTGCATCGGTGTAAGATGGCGGTGGACCAGGGTTGTCTTTCTTAACCTTAACGGCCACCGTAGCGAGTGCGGCCTCGATCCATTTCCACTGTTGTTTCGGGATCCTGCCATCTTCGCTGCTCTCGTCTATAATGCCAATGATCTGCCGACCCTTGGAATTTCGGCGAAAGACCGCGTCCAGCCTCCCTGCGTCTTAGCCCTTTTCGGTGCCGTGGGGTTCGATTCATTCATGGACCGCTGGCGTTTCGAGGTTTCATCACTCTCGACTAAAACTTTTAAAATTACTTGAACTAAACATTTTTAAATAAATAATAGTTTAAAAAAACTAAAAAAAAGCACGCTTTTATAGCTAACCGAACTAAAAAATAGAAAATAATTTCCAATTAAAAAGAGTTTATATAACAATAGTAGAAGGTCAAACAATCGTTTATAGTTAATCACCTCAAAATAAAATTATAATAAAATTTAAGTTATTAACAGAATAATTTAATTCACAGCAAAAAGCGTGGGGTGCTTGATAATGAATGATACAATCTATCTATTGGCAACTATCTGAGAGGAAAGATATGAAATGTAGTCAAATGCACCCCACGCTTTTTAATCTGAATTAAATTATTCTGTTAATAACTTAAATTTTATTATAATTTTATTTTGAGGGGATTAACTATAAATGAATGTTTGACCTTCTACTACTGTTATATACACTCTTTTTAATTGGAAATTATTTTCTATTTTTTAGTTCGGTTAGCTATAACAGCGTGTTTTTTAGTTTTTTTTAACTATTATTTATTTTTTTTCTATTTATACAATTACAACGAATTAACCAATTTTGTCTGTTTGTATGATTTAATCGGGGATTGCATACGAAGTATGTAATGTGTAAAGGATTAAATATGCAAAAAAAAGAAGGCAATTGGGAAAAACCTTACAACAACTAAGGCATGACCTGGCCGAATGCGATTGTAACACGTTCAGCTATCGTAGGAGTGCGGGTTCAAATCCCAGTACCGGGAGAAAAGGCTTTGAAGAGATTTACAAGGTATAACCGAAACAGCTAAACATTTTTTTTTTATTTATTTTATTTAACTTTTGAATAACCGAGTAATAATTTAAATTTTATTTTATTCCATATTTTTTAAATAATGAAAGATAACTCAACCCTTAACTTAAAATTTACAAAAATCACTCACGATAACTCAACCCTTAACTTAAAATTTACAAAAATCACTCACGATAAAATGTTATTCATTATTCAAGAAATGCTTGAATAAAAAATACCTTGTTTTCCATCAATCAGAAAATTCAAAATGATGAATAATTTTTTTATTTTTTATTACGATTTGTTTTATTTAAAAAAACCTGCGAATATCCCCTATCGCATGATTTATAAAATCTTTAACATCCTTATTATTTATACTTGTATATATAGCCGGATAAAAGCGGTTGAAAGGTTTTACCATAATTGATAGCACCGCATAAAGTTTATCATCCACAACGGCAGGTGCACCAGCATCTCCCCAACACACAGCACTTTTCTCTGCCGGATCTTTTAAACAAATTGCTGTTGTTGGGAAATTTGTCCTTGCTTCCGCAAAACGAGGCGCATAACAATCCCTACATTGGTTGATTGGGAATAGTTCAAATTGAGCAGATTGCAGTATATAATAAGAGGCATCAATCTGGGGATGTATCGAACCAAATCCACTAACTCGCACTTTTACGCCGGGGTATAATTCAGTTTCGCATAAAGATATTGATTTTATAAATTGGCTCTCGGTAAAATCTTTTTTCAGTGCGATGACAGCTAAATCCATTTCTACGAAACCCGAATTAAAATCATATGGACGCAATATACGTAACGCTTCGCGTTTTACTCCATCTGTTTGTAAATTGGATCTACCAGCTATAACAGTGAAGGGATCTGCGGGTGAAGTTCCCACGCAAGATTTAGATGTAAGCACCCTTCTTATGGAGATTAAAGTCCCAACACAACGATATTTCCCGTCATCAAATATTGACACCACATACGCGCTATTCTTTACATCCCAATTAGAGGCGCCTACAATGCGATTTTCCGAATTGGTATTAGTTGAAAGACTGAGAAGGATGACAAAAATCGAACAAACGATCGCGAAAAGCTTGCGTAAATACATTTTAATTTAAGATTTCCCGTAAATTTTTAAGTGTAAAGTGAAGGAAGATGGCAAATGTGGGTGCTATTTATACAAAATTTTGTTGTGTAAATAAAAATGAGTTTTGAATTGGAAAAAAGACAGCCAACTAAATTTGTGTGTTTGTAGCAGCATAAGTGTGACAAGAAAAAATTTTAATTTAGGTACATTCGATTATTCAATACAAAAAGAAAAACATTAACACAGCAATATATCGGCACTATGATGTTTGTGGGTGTACACAGCCTGTAGTAGCAATATAGAAGTATGACATATACATACATATGGTAATTGGCGTGTGCCGTGGTGCGGGTGTAGGGTGCTCCGCCTATCACTCCGAGGGTCCTGGTTTCAACATCAAAAATTTAGAAACACATATTTTCTAAGCGGGGTCACCCCAATGCCGTGTTTTTATTTACACGTCTGTTGGCCATAGTGTATAACCTATAGTTGAATCGGTTGCGGTGACTAGTGGACACAGTCCATTTGTAGATGTAATACATAGAGGTAGTGGAGAGGTAAAACATAGACAAACATTTCAGTTGCATCTGAGCATAGTAATGCGTATTGAAATTGTGAAGCAATTAACAAAATTTCATTCAAATTTTTGATAATGTCCTCGCCCCGCTGCGCGCGCAACGTTTGTTGATTGTTGGTTCGAACAACGACATATTTATATATTTTTTATATTTTTCTTCCTTGTATCCAGTTCAATCCAAAATCATCAAAAAAATCAATAAAAAGTTGTTTAAATTTCTTTGGTCACCCCTCGGAAGTGATTCGTCAAACACTACGGTTGTATTTCTGCCATGAAAAGCTTCTCAGTGAAAATGAATCTGCCGTGCAGATGCTTCTCCGAGTCGGCATAAAACATTTAGGCCCAGTCCCGCCAATTTTTAGGAAAAATAAAAGGAGCACTAAGCAAATTGGAAGAGAAGCTCGGCCTTAAATTTCTTTGGAGGTTATCGCGCCTTGTATTTATTTATTTATTTATATACAAAGGTGGAAAAAATAATAGGGACATATAGTGCTAAATACTAAATGAGTTATATAAGCATCACTTCAATATATCTCTTGGAATAGTGCACCCTACAAAAATAGCATTTTAAGGTTGTTCTTTTGCGAAAAAGTGAGCCAGAAGAAGTTTGGCTTGGAAAATAGGACAAAACGTGCTTATTGATATTTTGCATTATAAACGGTAAAAATTTCGTTCTTGAAGCCCTATAAAATTGCACTTTTATGGGTATGGAGCACTAAGAAAATAGTTTAGGGAAGATATCGGCACTTCACTTTTAGAAATAAAAACCCACAACTCTTGTTTTAATTGTAAATAAGTATAAACTTTATTAATTATAATTATTGTATATATGTATTAAGAATGTCGCTTTTATTTACTTTAAAGATTTATTTGAGAGGCATATATAGTGTGATGGATAGCGAACAACTAACTTAAAGTAGTCCACTCCGTTCGGCCGCTTACATCCTAACTTAAAAAAGCATATGTTTTGTTGTATTTTCTTGAATACGCAAAGTTAAGGAAACGATAAATTACTTTAATTGGTACATGGTACAAGTAAGAATCATTATACAATGCAAATAAAGAAACGTCAGTCATTTGGGTGGTGTAGGTCGTCTTTAAACATATCTCCTTCGCGAACGTTCCGTTGGGGATGTTTCTATTTATATATCTTGTGTAAATCTTTCATCGTGAGCTAGATTGGTGATACAGAACTTTCAACCTTTGCCTTTTTGTAGTCGGAGATAAGTTTTCGGCTTTCGGTTCTGGCAAGGATGCTAAGGGAGAGCCCCGAAAGGAAGTGCATTTGAGAGAGGGCTTATAAATCACTTGGGTCCTGTGACATAGGAGAGAGTGGGCGAGAATTAATCACCTGTTCTATTCGAAAGATGAGCGTTGTAAATTCTTCGAACGTAAACCTTTGACTTCCTGCTACTTTGGTGAAATGTGTCTTGAAGATTTTTACCGCGGATTCCTATAGGCCGCTTATGTGTGAGACATAATGAGGTATAAACTGCCAAGAAAAACTTGGTATCACAAATCTTTCAGCGATATCTACAGCTGCTTCTTTGATGAATATTGCGAGCTCTTTTTGAATAGCTCGTTGAGCACCACCGAATGTCCATTATCATACATTACTTCGTCCAACGAAGCGAGAGATGGCTGCTCTGAAGACCTCAGTTTTCTAACTTGTGCAAGATTCGAGATGAACCGTTTTAGTAGAGAAGCATACAAATACACAAACGTATGCTTTTGAGTAGTAAGCTCGTCGCAAGGCGAACGTCTCCACTACAAATGGGCCAGCGAAGTCAACGCATTCGTTGCTTATATATCGTGCACGTCTTGCAGTTGAATATGCATTTTTTTACTTTTTGCTTCAGTCTGCAGATGAAGTATTCCTTCTGTATCATGCTGACCGTTAAGGCTATCGAATTGGGAATCGAGTGGTTTTGAGAGTGACATATGAAACGGCTTTAATGTTTAATGAGCATTTTGGCCAGAATGTGTTCGGCTTAGAGAGCTATTGGAATCCATTCCACTATAATGAGCAGTCAACCAAATCTTGTTGTTTGCATCCTCGAGTTCCTAAATCGGTGGGGTTGTCATCACTAGGTATGTGGCGCCAATTTGTGTTGCTGACGTTCTGCAAAATTTCGGTAATCCTGTATACCACATAAGTTTTTCATGTATGTCGGGGTTATTCTAGCCAACACAATGGAGGAATCTGACTAGAGTGTCAGTTAGGGTGTTGGCAATTTCAATTGAAATTGAGTTTGAGTTATTTATTTCGACAATAATATGGCTCCGCAGAGTTCTATACGTGGCAAGTTAACTGTGTGCAGGGATGTGACTTTGGTTTTTGCCATAAAGTGGTGGGATGCGGCAGAGTTCTCATCGTGCTGAACTCTTATATAAACACATAACCAAATGCATGGCATTAGAGCAGTGGTCGCCACCCCATAAGCGCTTTAACGCAATTGTTTTTGTAAAACGTTTAGGCAAGCGCACCACACATCCCCGCGCGCACACATTCTATCATCTCGCCTACAACCGAATGTATTCTGCTGTGTCCATTACAAGCCAAACTAATATAAATGCACGCAAGTCATTTTCTGTCAAAAATGTCTCATGCACATACAACTTGTTTGAGAGAAACCCAAATTGAATTTGCTGCGTGAAAAACTAACTCGATTTCCAATTTTTATTCGGCGTGACATTTAGATTTGACGTTTGCACACATGCTTTACATTGTCGCAACGCATGCTTATTTGGGTTGGGGCAAAAAACACCGGTTGTTTGCGTGGACTAAAACAAACGCAGTGCGGTTTTATTAGGCTCGCTATTAGGAACTAAACTGCTATAATTTCGTGTAAATTAACTTTTGAAGTAATATTTTTGGGTATATTTTTGGTTTTCCTGTACGAAAACAATAAAACTTTGTTTGATTTATTTAATTAAACGCATGTAGAAGTATTTTTCAATGCATTCAATAAAACAATGCGATACGTTAATTTTAACAGATACCAAGTCCGACTGAGTTTGTGTACGTGCCAGCGCCATTTCTGCTCACTGGTTGGTTGTCTCTATTTTTTTAGAAAACAAAATGAGGAATAGACATGCAATGACAAAAATTTATTTCGCCTCACTTGAACTTAAAAAATTGAATATGGAATATACATATTAGTTACAAGTTTGAAGTAGAAGATAATTTGGCTCATTTTAGAAACACATATTACATACATGAATAGAAACCGCTTTATGAAAAAAAATCGCCGCCACGTGGCGCAAGAATCGAGATATTAAAAAATCTTATTTTATGAATTTTCAAAGTTTTTACAGTGTACTTTTTACTAGCTCCGTCGCCATTTTTTTATTTATGAATATCAATTTTGTTTCAAAGTAGGTGTGGTCACGCTTCCATAAAAGAGGTTTTGGCGATTCCTGCATTAGAGAAACCGTGGATTTGAATGCATTTATTAGGGAAAAATTGCACACATCGAGGGATATTTACACAGCTAATAGCTGGGAGACTTGCGCGGAAGGTATTCCACTTGTAAAAGGATTCCGGTTTGACTTCTTCATCACAGTCGGTTCCTTCTTACCAGAGCTATTGGAGAAGGATTTTGGCTAAGATTAGTGATATCCATTCTGCCGGGTCAAAAAATTTCGCTACGGCTGAGAGCAGTTGCCGTTTTGTACTTGACTTAAAGACGGGAATTGGGTTGTATGAGTAGGAAAACATGTCAGTTAATGCGTTCCATCCTAGTAGTAGTGTCATGGAATTTGAAACTCTTTGGATTCGAGTCTTTTTGTATGATTTGCGGTTATTTTTTGCTAAGTTTAGAGCTTCTATAGTTTGGTTCCTAGAATCGAGAGATGACTGTATATCGTGCCCGCCAGAGAGGACATCATCTACATAAGTTTCTCGTAGTATGATGTTAGTGGCGAGTGTTTTTTTTTCTTTGTAGGCCTGAGCGAGTTGGTGAGATGTGCGCATTGCGAGCTATGGCGCGTATTTAACATCAAAAGTTACGGTTTTTTATTTAACATCTTCTATCGGATTTTGAGGAGCTTTCTGAAGAGATATCCTTGGAAGTCTTGGTCTTCTTCCTTGACTACGATTTTGCGATACAATTTTTGGTCGATTTTTGAATGATTGAGCTGATTTTGGAGACTTTATTAATTTGGCGAAAATGAGTGAGTTGATGGTGTTAAATAGTATTGGTGACCTCGCGAGCTGCTCACCATTTTCAGAGTATATTTGCTGAAGACTAAAGAGGGTATTCAGCTGATTATTCATCAATATTCATCGGTTTTCGTACCGAGCTCTGAGGGCGTCCCATGATAACTGGAAGGTGTCATCCGTTAAGAGGTATTGTATCACATGTTGGCCTGCCTAACCTCTTGTCTTTTATCGCAGCTGAAAAAGGTTTTCGGCTTGAGTTAATCGGAAATGATAACCATGGACCACCGTAAACATATATTTAAATGCTGGCCAGTCTTCTTAACTACCGTGAAATATTTCGTGGGCGCGGTTGAGGTGATTTAGTGGGGGTCTCAACAATTCCATGACGTCGATAATTTGCGACATGCAACTTTCATAACTTTCAGAGCATTTTTCATATTTCTGCTCTGTCGAAGCTGTAGACGTCTTGTGGAATGGGGAAAGGAATACGTTTTATAGGAATCTGCTAGAGCTGTTGAGTTTTTACCTTAAGGAGTAATTCTGTTTGGTCACCTATCAGGTTTGATGACCATTTAGATTAATAATCCTCCGTTCTATTACTTTCGAAAATGAAAATGTGAAGACTTGAGTCGGGTCCACCAGCGGGGAGAGACTTATTTTTATTTTTCAATCACATTTTTTGGTTTTAAGTAAGTGCAAAAAAATTAGGATTAATATTTGTGAAGAAAATTAAACTTACCCCTGCAGAAAATTATACTCACCTGTACAAATTTTACAAATCTTAATTTATTTAAAAAGAAAAACAAAAATTATGACCTTAAAAATCCCTGTCAGAAGAGTTACAAAAGTAAATATATAGATAGACATGTTTGTATCCACAGTAGAGCGTGCAAAATTTTTAAAAAGCGCTGTACCAAATCAAATCGACACAATCACATTTTTTTGATCACGACCTGCATAGGTGGTAACCTAAAACAAAAAAATAAAAAATAACAACACCAAGGCGATCATGCATGTAAATTAAATTAAAATAGTAATATAGGTTATTGAGTCATAAAATGTAATTTATTGCAACAAGCTTTAAATTTAAATTTTATAGGGTGCACTATTCTAAGGAAGATGCTCAATTTCTGCTGATATAATTCATTTAGCATTTGGGAGTAAATTGTCCCTATTCTTTTTTCCATCACTGTAGGTATTTGCACAACTGAATTGATACATTAATTTGAGAACGATCATGTGATATGTATACAATAACTATATTTTTAATGAGTAAATAGAGAAAAGTACAAATAATTTCTATCTGTTTTCAAACTGCTAATTAGTTTTATTGTATGCTCCTCTCACAAAACCATAGTTGGGCCGGTGCACTACATTTTGAGCAACAACACTGCTCGAAACTAAGTGGGGTGACATAATCAAGATCTTTTATTAAGTGTTAACAAGCCGGACCCGTGTGCATCTTGCGCAACAAAGAATGTTTTATGAATGTATGTATATAAAAGTCTCATATCAAATAGCAACATAAATCAGCTAATCTATCAGTCAATCATCTTTCAATAAAAACTTACATGCGCTTGCGCTGCCACCTGGCGAATGTTAGCAACTGACGGCAATGCAGTGTTAGTTCTTATCAAATATTCACAATAGTTCCAAATTACAAATATATTTCTTTGTATGCTCACAATCGTTTATTTTTAACAAATTATTTTAATAAAATAAAGCTAAACAAAAGCACTACGGCCAATAATGCCCAAAGCTTGCTAATAGCACGCATCCCCATCTTTACAACCTAAACTTTATTTATATATTTTGATACCAAAGGGACCTGCACATAAAAACAGCAGTTAGAAATAATATATAAGATGCGACGTTAATTTGCTACCGATTTAAACGTTTGTTCATCTTTAACATATTATTTTAATTTAATTAGCTTGAGACGGTCACCCCAGCGGGTTAGGGGGTAAGAATATACCCGCGGTAGGCATACCTGTCGTAAGAGGCGACTAAAATACCAAATAGATTCAAGGGGTTGTGTAGCGCAACCCTTTCAGGTTGCCAGCGCAATATATAGCTTCTCCAAACCCTATTGTCAACCTCATCTATACGTGGCCAATCCTGTTTCTTTAACAGCCGAGGCTCTGGCGACCCCGAATTCCTCATGGATCTAGGAGGTGGGAGGACGGTATGGCCTAAAAGTCATCCGGCAAAGAACCATCAATATCGATAACACTACCAAAGGCCTTCGGGGAGTGTCCTTATCGCAACAACCACAACAACAGCTTAAGACGGCAACTGTAGGAATATAGAAATTGACTTTACATCGCTACAATAAATAAATATATGTATTTTGAAAAAAAAAAAAACTATAAACACGTTTTTAAACAATATCAATCTAAAAAGTTAACAATAATTTTCAAAATAAGTTATAACAATAACTAGCGAAAAATACTAGTATTATTGTGAAAAGAACGTCAGTCGCTCGATTTACGAAAAATATCGCACAAAGCGCCAAATAAGTGATATTTTTTTTATACTCAGTTGAGCAGAGCTCACAGAGTATATTAACTTTGATTGCATAACGATTGCTTGTACAGGTATAAAGGAATCGAGATAGATATAGACTTCCATATATCAAAATCATCAGTATCGAAAAAAAATTTGATTGAGCCATGTCCGTCCGTCCGTCCGTCTGTCCGTTAACACGATAACTTCAGTAAATTTTGAGGTATCTTGATGAAATATGGTATGTAGGTTCCTGGGCACTCATCTCAGATTGCTACTTAAAATGAACGATATCGGACTATAACCACGCCAACTTTTTCGACATCGAAAATTTCGAAAAACCGGAAAGTGTGATAATTCATTACCAAAGAGGGATAAAGCGATGAAACTTGGTAGGTGAGTTGAATTTATGGCTCAGAATGGAAAATTAGTAAAGTTTTGGACAATGGGCGTGGCACCGCCCACTTTTAAAAGAAAGTAATTTAGAAGTTTTGCAAGCTGTAATTTGGCAGTCGTTGAAGATATCATGATGAAATTCGGCAGGAACATTACTCCTATTAGTATATGTATGCTTGATAAAAATTAGCAAAATCGGAGAACGACCACGCCCACTTAAAAAAAAATGTTTTTTAAGTCAAATTTTAACAAAAAACTTAATATCTTTACAGTATATAAGTAAATTATGTCAACATTCAACTCCAGTAATGATGTGGTGCAACAAAATACAAAAATAAAAGAAAATTTCAAAATGGGTGTGGCTCCGCCCTTATTCATTTAATTTGTCTAGGATACTTTTAATGCCATAAGTCGAACAAAAATTTACCAATTCTTGTGAAATTTGGTAAGGGCTTAGTTTTAAAGACGATAACTTATTTCTGTGAAAAAGGGCGAAATCGGTTGAAGCCACGCCCAGTTTTTATACACAGTCGACCGTCTGTCCTTCCGCTCGGCCGTTAACACAATAACTTGAGCAAAAATCGATATATCTCTAATAAACTCAGTTCACGTACTTATCTGGACTCCCTTTATCTTGGTATTAAAAATGGCCGAAATCCGACTATGACCGCGCCCACTTTTCGATAACGAAAATTACGAAAAATGAAAAAAAATGCCATAATTCTATACCAAATACGAAAAAAGGGATGAAACATGGTAATTGGATTGGTTTGTTGACGCAAAATATAACTTTAGAATAAAACTTTGTAAAATGGGTGTGACACCTACCATATTAAGTAGAAGAAAATGAAAAAGTTCTGCAGGGCGAAATCAATAGCCCTTGGAATTTTGGCAGGAATACTGTTCTTGGTGTTACATATATAAATAAATTAGCGGTACCCAACAGATGATGTTCTGGGTCACGCTGGCCCACATTTCGGTCGATATCTCGAGAACGCCTTCACATATACAACTAAGCGCCACTCCCTTTTAAAACCCTCATTAATACTGTTTAGGCCCAATGCCTAACTTTTATCTGATTGACGGCGCCCCTCCCTAACGTTTTAATAATATTTCCAGCCACCCACACTCACGCCGCATTTGTGTGCATGCATGCACATGCATGCGTTTCATACGCATGCACGTGTGTGTGCGGGTTGTCAGCACCCATGCACGTATATGTGGGGGTTGTTGTGTGTGTGGCTTTTTTTCCCCTTCTTAATACCAGAGGACTTTTTCGCGGCTTAGCGGTTGTCCTCAACGGGATAACCGGTCTCTTTTTCGTTTGACCGCCAACCAGCACACATCGCCCAAGATCGCCACCGTCACGTTCAACACCAAGGTAATATTGTATCCACTCTATATTTCCTAACACTCTTAATAAAACATTATTATAACGAGGAAATCCTCTGTGCGTTTGTTTCCTTTATTTCTTTTGAGCGAACCATCCACTCCAAGATCGACCCTTGTGCGCCTACCCACTGCCGGTTTACGACGCACTCAGGCCTAACATTGGTCCTTACTCCCCGAAAAAGGAACTAAAAGCCTAAAATTACAGTCCACTGCACCAGAGAATCTACCTGCACAGCACAATTTATCCAACTCATAAACTTTTGCCGAAGGATTTTGCCTATTACAAAATTTTGCACGAATTGCCACAAACAAAAAAATCATCAAAAGTTTTATTTGCCACAGCATATCCCAGCAGAACCAAAGCTGGAAGTTATACTATACACGACATTAGCAGCCACCGGAGCCACAGCCATCACATCAATACCTCCAGCAAAAATAAAAAGTAAGTGTTATATTTCTTGCCACTTTTTTTTTTTTCGTTTAAGTGATTATTAGTGACAAATAAAGATAAATACCCGCTTTTTTGGCGCTTGTTTTGCAATATCGCACGCATTTTTTCACTTTCACCAAAATACACCCATTATTTGTGGAGGTGGCGAGTGGTCCCCTTTTTTGTTGTTGCCGCTGAGACAAAAAGTCTGTAAATTAAACCTTTTTTCTGTTGTCGCTGCTGTGACAAAAAGTCCATAAAATAAACCCTTTTCGTTGTCGCTACCAGGACAAAAAGTCTGCAATAAACAAAATAAATAATAAACTTGAAGTTCAATAGTTTTTATTTAGGGCTGGGCAGGCATTTTAACTCTGAAGAGTTCCATTTCTATAATCGGCAATTTTCTCGTTAATAAACGTAAATAAAACAATGGAAACCTACATCCGTTTAGCAGAATCAATCGCAGAGTTTGATAAAGATTACAGCCTTATTCCGGAGAGCGACCATAGCAAACACACCCTTGCAATACAGCAGGAAGAGTTGCGGCTCTTGTGGAAGAAGGTAAAGTCTGCGTTTGATTCGCTATTGGGATCTGATGAGGTGTCAGCGGATGATGTTATGGCGATCAGAAAGAAGCAAAAGGCAGCATACGCAATCTACGTGCGATGTTCAGCGTCTATATCTGCTGAGGCAGAAAAATACAAGAAGGATGAAAAGAACGTCAACCCTGAGCAAGAACCTCATGCGCATAAAATTCGCCTCCCTGCTTGCGACACGGAAGTTTTTAAAGGGGATTATCTGTCTTGGCCAACTTTTCGCGACCTTTTCACGGCAATTTATATAAACAATTCCAGCTTGAAAGGGGTGGAAAAGTTATTCCATCTCAACAACAAAACGCAGGGCGAAGCAAAAGATATCGTTAAAAAATGCCCCCTCACAAATGAAGGTTTCGAGATGGCCTGGAAAAACTTGTGTGAAAGATACGAAAACAAACGTATCTTAGTTAACACACAACTACAAATTTTATTTAACTTAAAAAAGGTAGAAAGTGAGTGTGGCAGTTCAATAAAAAAGCTGCAAAATGATATAAATAATTGTATTTCGTCCCTCAAATGCCACAAAATTGACACTTCCAATTGGGATGAAATCCTGACCTATCTATGCTCAACCAAGTTACCAGAGAGCACGCTGGCTCTTTGGGAGCAAAGTATAGACCATAAAATGGACATATCCAAGTGGGAGGATATGGATAAATTCCTGTCTAATCGGTTTCAGACACTTGAAACAGTGTCTGGTTTTACAGGGCATGCCACTTCGAAAGTGCAAAAACCAAACGCGTCGCGACAATCAACGGAAACCCCTACGAAAAGACTTGGTGCTTTTCAAACGAAAGTATCCAAGCAAACAATAAAATCAATTTGTAAAATGTGCAAATCTACGGAGCACAGATTACGCAACTGTTCACGCTTCTGCCACTTAACCCCAGTAGAAAGGATTAAATTTATAAAATCCACAAGTTGCTGCCTGAATTGCTTATCCCCAGGACACACCGTGACGAAGTGCACCAGTTCCTACAACTGTTCCAAATGCCACTCTCGTCACCACACGCTCCTGCATGCGGATACATCTCAGCACACGGCTGTACGCAATCCTTTCAAAGATGCGGATAATAGCCCAACAACTTCGGCACAGGCGCGACAATCTGCGAACCAGAATGTAAAATCCTGTCATGCCAAGTCCAGCACAGGCGTGCTATTAGGAACTGCTCGCGTATACATTCGCCATAATGGTACCGACTTCTCCGCACGGGTATTAATTGATTCAGGGTCTGAATGTTCCTTTATAACTGAAAGACTGAAACGCAGAATCAATTTGCCAGCGAGAAAAATGCATGCCCAAGTTTCAGGCATCACAAATTCGGTGTCAGCCCAGGTGAAAGAAGCATCCAAAATTGAATTACGTTCACCAGTGGATGCCTGCTTCAGCCTGACTACACCCGTTCTAGTCCTAGCCAAACTCACTGGGAATCTTCCATCCTGCCATATCAACGTCATGACTATGCAGGCATTCCCAGACTTGGTTTTGGCAGACAAGAGGTTCTACATCAACGAAGATGTAGACCTCATACTTGGAGGAGACATATATCCCCAAATTATTCTGAGTGGTCTGAAAAAGAATGTACTAAATACACTTCTGGCCCAAGAGACAGTGTTCGGTTGGATACTAACCGGTCGCATCGAAGCACCGAGTCCAACGAAGAGCGTCATGTCATTCTACAACGAGGTTGCGTTGGACGACCAATTAAAAGCTTTCTGGGAGGTAGAAAATGTTCCCAAAAACAAAATGGTTAATGAAGAAGAAAGGTATTGTGAACAATTATTTAAGGACACAACAAAACGTGATGAAAGTGGAAGATATACAGTCTCGCTACCATTCAGGCAGGATTACCCTGAGAAGATTGCATTAGGACCGTCTCTAAAGCGCGCATGTTCACAATTCTTCAGATTTGAGGGGCGATTACTGAAAAACCAAGAGTTAGGGAAAGAGTATGTTCGGGTGTTATCCGAATACGAAAAGCTTGGACATATGAGAAAAATTAAAAATAATGTACCATCCGACGATTCGGATAATTATTTCCTGCCCCACCACGCCGTTGTAAAGGCGGAAAGTACCACCACCAAGGTGCGCGTCGTCTTCAACGCGTCAAGTCCGACAGCAAATGGCATTAGTCTAAACGACATACTCCACCCAGGTCCAGTACTCCAAGCAGACTTGCCTATTTTAATTTTACGTTGGCGACTGTATCGCTTTGTCTTTAATAGTGACATAGAAAAGATGTATAGGCAAATTTGGGTGACCGATAATCACTCCAAATTTCAAAGAATTGTCCATCGAACATCCCCCAACGAACCCATCAGTCTTTACGAACTAAAGACTGTCACATTTGGTGTAAACTGCGCCCCCTACCTCGCGATACGGTCACTTCTACAATTGGCTAATGATGTAGAAAATACCCACCTAATAGCATCGGGTATATTACGCGAAAGTATGTATGTCGACGACGTTTTATCTGGAGGGCATACAATAGCGTCAACTATCAAAGCAAGGAACGAGATTCGCGAAGCATTACACTCAGCTGGCTTTCCATTGCGCAAGTGGACATCCTATTGTGAGGAAGTCCTTCAGGACATCCCCAAAACGGATTTGCTCAGCGAGGACTTCCTAGCGTTTGAAGAGGCTAGCTCGGTGAAGGCACTCGGAATACGATGGAACGCGCATTCAGACATGTTTTACTTCACCGCAGGAGTTTTAGAGAAGGGCGAGAACATCACCAAACGCGCAATCCTATCCGCGATAGCCAAACTTTTCGACCCTTTAGGCTGGCTTGCACCAATGGTCATAGTAGCAAAAATATTAATGCAGAATATTTGGTTAGAAGGCACCGGATGGGATGAGCCTGTCTCACCAAATACATTAGAACGGTGGAAAACCTTCACCCAACACTATGGCGAAATAGATAACATATGGATACCGCGGTGGGTAAATTTTTCCCCGGAAGGCGAAATAGAAATCCACGGCTTCTGTGACGCTTCCGAGAAAGCATATGCTGCAGCGATATATATGCGCGTAAAAATAGACGATCAGGTTTTCATTCACTTACTCTTAGCAAAAACCAGATTGGCTCCAGTGAAAACCATCTCGCTACCACGTTTAGAACTCTGCGGCGCCGTGCTTCTCGCAGAAATGATGGAATCAATATTCCGAAATATTCATTTGGGACCCGTAAAAGTTCACCTCTGGACGGATTCAACCATCGTACTCGCATGGATAAGAAAGCCGCCCTGTTCCTGGTCAACCTTCGTCGCACACCGAATCACTAAGATCATCGATATGGTCGGTAGCAAGGACTGGCTTCACGTGGACTCGGAATCTAATCCAGCGGATCTAGGAAGCAGAGGACTACTGGCATCAGAGTTGACCAACAATTCGTTGTGGTGGCAGGGACCTTCTTGGCTGCAAGAAGACAATTCCCACTGGCCAGCACAAGAGACCGAATACAAAACGTCCGTTGAGGAAAAGAGGGCACAAACATATGCCACGACAAGGGTAGATCATGTAGATATTCTCGATCGTTTTTCAAATTTACCCAGGGCTTTGAAGGTTCTATCCTTTGTTAGGAGATTTTATAAACGAACTCACCCAAAAACTAAAGCAATGTTCCCCGAAAGGTCGTGCATAATCTCAGCCGATGAGATTAAGGCAACGACTCAAGCATTAATACGAGTCTGCCAGAAACAATTTTACGGGACAGAATATTTAAAATTAAAAAATAGGGAACCTATCGATCGCAAGAGTGAAATACTGTCCCTAAATCCATATATCGACAAAGATGATATTATTAGAACAGGGGGGCGTCTAGGGGCGTCAAGAGACATGTCATACAACGAGCGTCATCCGATCATCTTGCCTTACAATTGTAGGCTGTCTCGCCTTACAGTTATGATGGCTCATCATGACTCCCTTCATGGCGAGAACCAGCTCATGCTCCGTCTCATCCGAACCCAATACTGGATACCGAATGTCAAGACCATGATCAGAGCCATCATCCACAATTGCAAAACCTGCATTATTCACCGAAAGCAGGCACAGTCCCAACTTATGGGGACCCTTCCCTGCGAGCGGACTACTTTTACCCGCGCGTTCACCAATACCGGGGTAGACTTTGCAGGGCCTTTCGACATCAAAAGCTACCGCGGTAGGGGATGTCGACTGTCAAAAGGCTACGTATGCCTTTTCGTATGTTTTTCCACTAAGGCCATCTATTTAGAAGCCACTAGTGACCTTAGTACCCCAGGCTTCCTCGCGGCCTTTTCGCGTTTTATCGCGAGAAGAGGATGTCCGAAAAACATCTACTCCGACAATGGTACGAACTTTGTCGGAGCTTCCAGATCTCTACGATCGGAATTCAAAGCCTTCCTGGCAGAAAGCCGAGACAAAACAGTCTCCAAGTATAGCCATCAAGCATTAACTTGGCATTTTATTCCCGCTGGCGCTCCACATATGGGCGGCTTGTGGGAAGCGGGAGTGAAGAGCTTCAAAAGCCACTTCAAAAAGATCGCTTCTCCCCACAAATATACTATGGAGGAGTTCCAAACACTTTTGTGCCGGATTGAGGCGTGCCTCAACTCGCGCCCTCTCAGTCCGGGGTCGAATGACCCAACGGACCTGGAACCCCTGACTCCAGGACATTTCCTAACAGGCAGCCATCTTCTGGCGCCGCCAGAACCGGATGTGAACGAAAGCACGGCCTCCATAATAAACAGATGGCAGAAGCTCAAGGCCCTCCATCAAACCTTCTGCCGTCGGTGGAAAACCGAATACCTTTCCGAACTTCAAAAACGAGTGAAGTGGAAACAGTCAAAGCAAAATCTTAAAGTGGATGATCTAGTTGTCATCAAAGAGGACAACTTATCTCCCAACGAATGGAGGTTAGGTAGAGTCGTCAACGTACACCCCGGCGAAGATAACCGAGTACGTGTAGTCGACCTCATAACCGAGAAGGGTCAAGTCAGACGACCTTTGGTCAAACTGATCCTTCTTCCCACGGAGATAGATTGTGAGAGGACCAAGAGCCTCTCTTAACAATCCCCCCGTTCCTCCACATCCCGCCTTTCAAAAAAATATCCCACAAATTCACTCGCTCACCCCGAGCGAGGACACCAGAAATCTCCCCACTCACTCGTTATTACATAGCGAGTATCCCAGAAAAGCCCTTACGCAGACCCTCGGAGAAAAAGGCACTCGGCCCATAATCTTTTTAAATTTTCAAATTTCAAAACCCAGCGCTCGTTCACTGAAACAAGGCCAATCAACCACCCTAATGCAGATCTCCATCTGTCACCAAACACTTATTGTAAATTTTCAAAATCAAACCCCAATTCACTCGCTCACCCTGAGCAAGGACAACAGAAAAGCCTACCGCAGAAGGGCGAACCGATCTGCCACAGAACACAGCCGCACTCGTTGCCGCGCAACGAGGCACATCGCAAGCCTACCGCTGATGAGAAAACTCATCTGCCCCAGATATCATAATTATTAATGAGTTCAATTAAACTTTTAGTGTTATCGCTACCTTATGCTACAGCGATATCTCAGTGCCAAAGACGCCGCTTGCACCGCCTCCACCACGATCTTCGTTGTCGCCACACCATTCAGAAAATGAATTATTCGCATTTACAAATTTATTATGGCGACTAATATACCCCAAATATACTTGTCTACTACAACTCACTGAAAAAAAAGGGACTTCCTTTACCGGAAACATTTTGAAAAAAAAGGGCAAGCAAACCGGGCTGTATTTTCAGCTGGATATGAACAAACACCACAAAGTGGATTTCGGGATGGTATCTGCCTCAAATTAATAATAATTTAATAATTAAACACCCATCACACATTGCCACAAGCGTGGCTCCAGTAACCAAAGACCCCATAGTGATTGTACCAACTTTTGTTAATAACTTTCAGTTAAAAACCCGAAAAAATGTATGCGCGTACAATAGAACTCTAGCATCCTACTAAAACTAATACCGTCAGTACTCCCTTATGTAAACCGTGAAGAGTAAATTATACAGAAAGATCTACCTTCTTATTGTCGACATCCTGTTCACCAGCAGCATGAACTTTATCCTGCCCGCCGAGTTCTTTCTCCGATGTCACCCAGATACGACCACCAAGAAATAGTCCTTTATCATCATCTCGTGCATTTGCTTTACCACCATTTGGCCCATTGGTGCCGGTACCGTTCTCGTCGTTGATGGTTATGTTTTTGGCTCATGTCGACGTCATTACCCCTCGAATTAGCCATTACACATGGTTAACCATAACTAGCGGGCGGGCCTATTTCAATTCTTAAATATAATTAGTGCTTCTGAAATAAAGATAATATTACATTATAAATCTCATTCCATTTAAGTCCACTCAATTACATACATACATCACTTTGATGGCCAATTTCTGTATGCCAACGCTTGTGAACGCAAATGTACCTCCAAAGATGTGGGTATTGGAGGTGTTAGTGGTGGCGTCAAAGCCGTTAGTGTTGCTCTTGGCTCTGAGCAACCATAAAACAAAGTGTATATAATACAGAAAAGCATCGGAATGGGAATAATAATGCGAATATACGTGCAAGTGCGTGTAGACCAATAACGATGGTGTTAGCATCAACAGACTTGAATATGCATTCAATAGATTAATAGTGGTTAAGAGATTACCCTGGAAACATTCCAATACACATATACGCTCATCAACGCCCAACGATATAACATATGTTGGAGCAAGCGCCAGTAAATAAATCCCACACACATAACATACCATCCTGAGAACCAGAGCCACCTGTGCCAGGTTGCCAACGGTCTACGAAAAGGCGCGTTATCGCCCCACAATGGCCGTGTAATGTATATTCGATATTGGCATTTGACAGGCTATATACCCTGAGCGTATGATCCTTACTGCCGGTAAACACCATACAATTCGAGACCTCCATGCAAGTGACAGGCTGGTGATGCCCATGACGCACTGCTATTAAAGTGATTTTTCATTTCCTCCTTATTATTGTTGGGATATGGGGGCGGGCGTTCGGTATGGTTTTGTTGTTTTTGAGATAACGATTGCTGCGAATGATGCGCTAGGCCAATTCTCCCAGCTGAACCAGCACGCGTTTGTGTTCTTCGATAAGCTGACGTGAAATTCCAATCGATTTGTTGTCCTTTCCAATAGGTTGCCAGTCGATAGAATTCTAACCGCCCGCATAGTCGTGCGATAATGACGCGATCACCATTTATATGAATGTGAGTTATGCCCAAATTAAGTTTCGAAGTTCCAGAAAAAATACACTTCAATACACCTTCCGGCGTTTCCCACAATTCAATACGTGCGTCCGCACAACCTACTGCCAAATTTTCATCAAACGCATTCATGCACCAAATAGGCGAATAAATCAAACGTTCGAATACCACCTCACCACTATCACGCTTCACTGGCAATTGCATATGTTGACGATTGATTGTTGTCAAATGCTCACCATTTCTTGCATCCCAAACCTTAATTTGGCCATTTAGATAAGACATTCGATCATATACCGATGGCCGGCAATTTTCGTTGGCACTCCTTCAAGTATATGCTCAGTTTTTCGTTGTATTTCTGATTCTTCATACCAACTGGAACGCCATTCGGCATAATTACGTGTACATATACAACGATAGAATACCACCATTGTATAGCTAAGAACAAAATGCTAATTAAGCACATAGAGATGACGAAAAAGAATTCCGTCGGACCTTTTGGATAGAGTGGTGCACCACCAGAAAATACTATTGGCGATTCACGTCGTTCACCGTCATTAAAATCGATAGGATCGAGTGCAGCAGCTAAAGCTTTCCACTGAAAGTTTTGCATGATTTTCTCTCGAGGATTGCATAATAGTACTGCTGTTTCGGGACTAATGGCGTGAGATGGCTTACTGGTGGGTACTAGAGTAACATAGCGTCCGCTACGCGATATATTATATTGTTTCATGATGGCACTCCAGTTAAAATTCGATAGAAAGTAATTCAACTCGAAGTCGGGATAGAGTAGGCGGCGTAGTTCGGCTTCTGTGTTATTGATAGTTCCTTCATCAGATTTGCCTACTACGCTGGCTTGACTGGCTGCGGTTTCGCCTTTTGGTTTGCGAATTGAATGTACTCCCGCTGCCATTGACGCTGCCGCGTTTCCATTACGATTGCCCTTTAGTCCAGCTATATCTTTGCCATTGGTAGCTGCGCCGTTTAAAGCATTTTGCATATTCGAGAAAAAATTCGACACTGCGCTTTGTTCATATGTTTTAACGAAATTTGGTGTGTCGTCAATCGTAAATGTTGTTCGATTGCCATCTACGGCAAATAAATCTTCAAATATCCCGAATTATAAACGATCGAACAAATCCAAACACTCATCCAAATCATGAAGGCACGTTAAAAGAAACGTGTACGTGCCCATAAATTTACAATGCGCAAACGCTTTGGGATTTGACCATTTTTATTAGCTTGTACGCTATCTGCTGGGTGTGCATTGAGATCGGCAAATGTTAACTTCGGATGTGATTGAGAGCGATGAAACATGCCGAAACCACCAGCAGTACCGCCACCACTATTACCAATCAAGGATGTATCGGAAATATTTTTATCAATGAAAAGGTAATCACTGCACACATCACCTGGATGCAACGTTCGGTTGGTATTTGCCACTGTATATTTCAGCATCATTTTGGGCAAGTGTTTTGCTTGTGATCGAGTAGCTTAATATTCATCGCAAGTATTGTGGAGAACATTTGTAACATGAAATCCGATAATAAACCGATAATGGCAAAAATACTAAATTTTTGTATGCGCTAACTCTACAATCGGGCATTAATAAAACGGTACCAATGGCGGCGCTAGTGCCAAATTTATGCACACATGGTACACAATTGGAAACCCTATCAAAGGATACACTAGATCGTGCTTTCGTTGTATTCCGTAATGCTTCGCAGGACGAACGCTTAAATATTATGACGGGACTGAATCTGCTCGAATTGATAGAGTTACGCGCCAAAGGTTGGGAAACTAATGGCTTTAATTCGTATTATAAAACTAACCAAGTAACGAATATCGATCTACCAGATGGACATATTGATCTAACACAAAGCGGATCTCTAAGCACCTCCCCCACATTTGGTGGGGCTGGCGCTGCTGCTGCAGCAGCTATAGCTGCTGTTGGTTCAGCGCAGCAAACGCAATTATTATTAGCCCCAGGCGAGGTAATACGAGATTCGCGCAAGTTTACAAAACCAACCACAATTCCGGGCAAAAATCATATTGTGAGAGAACGAGTGCTTAATCTTCAGTGTACATCGCAGTTGCAACAGCCAGGATGCTCCGTACCAAAACCTGCAAAGAAAAAAAAGAGATAGTCCATTAACACAAATGCATAAATGGGCAGCGCAAAAAAGGTTACAACTGACGGCGCGGCCGACGCCGTAGTTGGAGCACCCCTTTTGCGATGCCGGTATACCTAAAACCAGAACGAAATCTGACACCAACCGTTTTATGGACCTACACAACTAGCCACCTAGAAATAAAAGAAATTAATTAATTGATTGATTAACAACATGAAATAAAAGAAATATTTATCATTGATATTTTATATTGCATTATTCGAGAATTTACAATACTTACCATGTCCTCAATGACCACCGAACATCATTGTCCAACCACGCATAAAAATGAAAAGAATGAAGCAATCTACCGTTTGCTTCAATTCTGTGGAATTTACGTTATATACATATGTATGTATCAATGCCCCGGAGTATTTTTTCGTTTGTGCCTTTGCCGCTGGTATGCTTATACCAGGGCGCGGACTTTAAATGATGAAAATGTTGGTGGTGGTAGATTTTTCCAATGTGCCAAAAATACTGCCATAAAACCACCGACATGTTCTCTTACTTTAAACTTTATTTTCGTTCAGAATTGTGCACACAAACTGATGAAAATAGAGCAGGACTCAATATATGCGTGCGCATTCACTACGTTCATTTAATAACAAAAATTCATTTCTTGTTTAAAGTTGTTCACAAATTTTTCAAAAATTGACTGATTTTAATCAGTAACCCTCCTAATGTTAGTTGGGTGGGTTTGGCAATTAGACACTTTAAAATGATCGCAGTATACGTTTTCAGCGCGAAAATACTGAAATATTGGCAGAATGTAAGTCTTGGTGGCAGAAGTAGTAGAAGTAGTAGAAAATGAAAAATGGGTCAGAAAAGTTAGTAAATCTACCAATGCGGTAAGGTCCGTGCACTGACTGCCCATATACTTATACCAACGTATGTACATATATATGCCGAGTTTTAAATGTACATTATATTAGGGATGCATAAAATGATGCAAACGGGTACCGAAGAACCCGTTTCCGAAAAATCGGTACCGGAGCCAAACACCCTTCGGGAACCGTGCCATTTGCTAAAGGCCATCAATTAAACAGGACTAGAAGCGTACTTGGGGAAAGGTTGAATAAACAACTCTCATAAATAACCGAAAGGTAATACAAAAGAGGAAAATTATACATTCTACAAATGATTCTCCTCATCCAAAACGAACATTTTTTTTTATTTTTTCTTTACATCGCATACAATTTTGCTGTCCAAACATTTTTTTTGTGGCGGGCAGGGAAGTTGTTGGGTTTTAGCACCAACAACACAAATAACAGCGACTCAAAAGAACCCAAGCTATACACTTTCTACCCGGTTCGGCACCAGAATGTGTGAACCGAAAATCGTAAATGCTCACTTTCTGCAGCACTAGTGTGCCCGTGGCCAACTAAAACGCTGCCGGGTGACACAAAATAAACAAAATAAGGCACTAAAGACCCAGGCACATAACGTGCGGGGAAAGAGGCCATGCACATAATGCGCGCCACATATGAATATTTTTTTATGCAGCGACAGATGTTTCCCCTTATGCGCGCGTTAATAAAATTTCCCAAATCCCCACTAATACAACTAGGGACCACTCGCCCCTGCACTTTGACAATGACCCGACCCATTGAAACCTATTTCACTCCTTTCAGGAAATGGGTCGTTTTGCCGCTTTAAAACGAAACGCTGCCAAGAACGTCATGCGTTATACGTCGGAATGCCGCGCTTGTTTTAAGCAACATCCCATACGCCTGTGCCCCATCTTTCGGGCCAAAAAACCCGAGGAGCGTCTTTACTTAGCGATCCGCGGGAGCTGCTGTGGAAATTGCTTGGCTCTAGACCACCGCTCTAACGCATGCCCCAGCCAAGGCCGATGTAAAAAATGCGGCGAAAAACATCACACGATGCTTCATATCTCCTCGATTGATGAAGAGGAACAGCTACTCCACGAAGCCCGCTCCAAGCCATGGAGTGTACAAGTTGAGGAGGAGCTGGAATCACCCCGTGAGCGGATTGACGACTCCATATCGTTATATGCGTCAGATGCTGGAACGGAGACTGGGCCTCTTCGTCCAACTCGAATCCACCGAACCGGAGCGGAGACTCGGTCTCTTCGCCCGAACACAACACCAGCAGCCAAATCGTATCGACCGCTTTTGCAGCACGAAAGGAAGCGGCTCCAGCACAACCCATCTACAGTCCAGCGCCATGTTCGTGACGGCCGAGCGGAGACTCGGTCTCTTCGCCGGCAAACTAAGGACCCTCAACGAAGACAACCACCGCGCGATCGCAGAGCGGAGACAAGGCCTCTTCGCCTGCAACAACGCCATCACACCCATCATCAACCACGAGATCGCAGTCACGGATCCAACTCGCTGCAGCTCACCACCGTGTCCGCCTTCCGGGCAGGGCTCCTAGCCCCGCATTCAGCTGTCACCGCCACCATGATCCCGACGGTAGCGATCACCCCCACCGCGGTCGTGAAAATAGAAGCAGGGGGGCGGCTACACCTCGTTCGCGCCTTAATCGATGGATGCTCCCCCACCACAGTGATTGCGGATGAGCTAGCCCAGGAGCTCCAACTTCCTACCAGCATTATTGGCGGGCAAGCAGGATGTCTGCTGCGTATCCGAGGAAGACACGGACAGAACAGAAGGATTGCGACCCATGCTGCGGTCGTAGCCAATTTTCGGCGCACGACACCCACAACCAGCATCGACAGTGCCATCGCAGCCCCGTACGCACATCTTCGTCTGGCGGATCCGCAGTTCTACTCATCCGCCCCGATCCGCCTCGTCCTAGGCACAGATGTATATGCCGAGATAATACTCCCAGGGATTCTGCCCACCACGTTTGGCCCTTTGTTAGCTCAGAGTACCATCTTCGGTTGGGTACTCTCGGGCACAGCGAAGGCCTAACAGCAAAATGTTCGGTAACGACCGAAATACATGAATTTTTACACTTTTTATCCTTTTTTATTTTATTGAATTTCTGTTGTACACAGTCGCAAGAGGTGTGCATTGTGAGTTCGTACAAGTGAAAAATCTTTCTATCCCTCCATTGCCATGCCTACGTGTCAAATCATAGCTGACAGGGAGAACGGCTGTCGCGAAGGGCCAGAGAATGGAAGAAAGGTTTCCTTTTCTTGTGTTCGCCGTTATTAAATTGAAGTGCCATGAATTGCACATTTGTTTCAAATCAGCTTTAAATTTGTATACAGAAAACATATTAATACTCACTCGCTGTTCACTATTGTGAACGTTTTATCGAAAATTCGCCACTTGTATGAATTCACAATGGAGGTGTGCGTTTTAAAAGCTTGTATCATTACAATAAGTAATTTTTTATTGAATTTTCTTCATGCAAAATTCACAAGCATAGAATTTCCAATGAATTTGTAATAAACGGCAAGAAATATGAACACGTATATCTTCTTACTTCTTTTCGCAATCCCTAGCTCTAGGCAAACCTGGCTCACGCCTTACACCATAACGGGAAAATTGGTGAATGACCGAGGCAGCAGCAACCAAGCTCCCACACTGCGCAAACCATTTTGCGTGCCGCCAAGCCGGCGGACTGTCCGGCATTATGTTAAGTTAGATATAATTAATTATAAGTTTTTTATTTTTTTTCTCTTCTTCACGGTCGGTGATCCTTGGCGGACTGTGATGTTGCGTACCGCAAGGGGGGCGGCATGTTTAGGCCCAATGCCTAACTTTTATCTGATTGACGGCGCCCCTCCCTAACGTTTTAATAATATTTCCAGCCACCCACACTCACGCCGCATTTGTGTGCATGCATGCACATGCATGCGTTTCATACGCATGCATGTGTGTGTGCGGGTTGTCAGCACCCATGCACGTATATGTGGGGGTTGTTGTGTGTGTGGCTTTTTTTCCCCTCCTTAATACCAGAGGACTTTTCGCGGCTTAGCGGTTGTCCTCAACGGGATAACCGGTCTCTTTTTCGTTTGACCGCCAACCAGCACACATCGCCCAAGATCGCCACCGTCACGTTCAACACCAAGGTAATATTGTATCCACTCTATATTTCCTAACACTCTTAATAAAACATTATTATAACGAGGAAATCCTCTGTGCGTTTGTTTCCTTTATTTCTTTTGAGCGAACCATCCACTCCAAGATCGACCCTTGTGCGCCTACCCACTGCCGGTTTACGACGCACTCAGGCCGAACAAATACCTTTAATTTGATACCCATATCGTACAAACAAATCCTAGAGTCAGCCCTGGTCCACCTTTGTGGCGATATCCCTAAATGGCGTCCACCTATAGAATTATGGCCCACTCCCTCATAAAATACTCTTTAGTACCTTCCATTTCATACCTTCCATTTGATACACATACACATACAAACACATTCCAGGGTTACCCTAGGTTCATTTTCTTACGTGGTGATTTTCCCCTCTTTTGTCTCCATAGCTCTCAGCTGAGTACATAATGTTCGGTTACACACGAACTTAGCCTTCCTTACTTGTTTATAATAAATGCATTCAAATCCACGGTTTCTCTAATGCATGGATCGCCAAAACCTTCTTATGGAAGCGTGATCACACCTACTTTGAAACAAAATTGATATTCATAAATAAAACAAGTAAGGAAGGTTAAGTTCGGGTGTAACCGAACATTACATACTCAGTTGGGAGCTATGGTAACAACATAAGGGAAAATAACCATGTAGGAAAATGAACCGAGGGTAACCCTGGAATGTGTTTGTATGTGTATGTGTATCAAATGGAAGGTATCCAAAGAAAGGTACTAAAGAGTATTTTATGAGGGAGTGGGCCATAGTTCTATAGGTGGACGCCATTTAGGGATATCGCCACAAAGGTGGACCAGGGCTGACTCTATAATTTGTTTTTACGATATGGGTATCAAATGAAAGGTGTTAAAGAGTATTTTAAAAGGGCGTGGGGCTTAGTTCTATAGGTGGACGCCTTTTCCAGATATAGCCATAAAGGTGGACCAGGGGTGACTCTAGAATTTGTCTGACGATATGGGTATCAAATGAAAGGTGTTAATGAGTCTTTTTAAAAGGGAGTGGGCCTTAGTTGTATAGGCCTTTTCGAGATATCGCCATAAAGGTGGGCCAGGGGTGACTCTAGAATATGTTTGTACGATATGGGTGACAAATGAAAGGTGTTAATGAGTATTTTAAAAGGGCGTGGGGCTTAGTTCTATAGGTGGACGCCTTTTCGTGATATAGCCATAAAGGTGGACCAGGGGTGACTCTAGAATGTGTTTGTACGATATGGGTATCAAATTAAAGGTATTAATGAGAGTTTTAAATGGGCGTGGGCCTTAGTTCTATAGGTGGAAGCCTTTTCGAGATATCGCCACAAAGGTGGACCAGGGATGACTCTAGAATTTGTTTGTACGATATGGGTATCAAATGAAAAGTGTTAATGAGTATTTTAAAAGGGAGTGGTGGTAGTTGTAAATGTGAAGGCGTTTTCGAGATATTGGCCAAAATGTGGACCAGGGTGACCCAGAACATCATATGTCGGGTAGCGCTAATTTATTTATATATGTAATACGACGAACAGTATTCCTGCCAAGATTCCAAGGGCTTTTGATTTCGGCCTGCAGAACTTTTTCATTTTCTTCTACTTAATATGGTAGGTGACACACCCATTTTGCAAAGTTTTTTTCTAAAGAATTATGGCATTTTTTTCATTTTTCGTAACTTTCGATATCGAAAAAGTGGGCGTGGTTATATTCGGATTTCGGCCATTTTTTATACCAAGATAAAGTGAGTTCATATAAGTACGTGGACTAAGTTTAGTAAAGATATATCGGTTTTTGCTCAAGTTATCGTGTTAAAGGCCGAGCGGAAGGACAGACGGTCGACTGTGTATAAAAACTGGGCGTGGCTTCAACCGATTTCGCCCTTTTTCAGGGAAAACAGTTATCGTCCTAGAATCTAAGACCCTACCAAATTTCACAAGGATTTGTAAATTTTTGTTCGACTTATGGCATTAAAAGTATCCTAGACAAATTAAATGAAAAAGGGCGGAGCCACGTCCATTTTGAAATTTTCTTTTATTTTTGTATTTTATTGCACCCATATCATTACTGGAGTCGAATGTTGACATAATTTACTTATATACTGTAAAGATATTAAGTTTTTTGTTAAAATTTGACTTAAAAAACATTTTTTTTTAAGTGGGCGTGGTCGTTCTCCGATTTTGCTAATTTTTATCAAGCATACATATACTAATAGGAGTAACGTTCTTACCAAATTTCATAATGATATCTTCAACGACTGCCAAATGACAGCTTGCAAAACTTTTAAATTACCTTCTTTTAAAAGTGGGCGCTGCCACGCCCGTTGTCCACAATTTTACTGATTTTCTATTCTGCGTCATAAGCTTAACTCACCTACCAAGTTTCATCGCTGTATCCGTCTTTGGTAATGAATTATCGCACTTTTTCGTTTTTTCGAAATTTTCGATATCGAAAAAGTGGGCGTGGTTATAGTCCGATATCGTTCATTTTAAATAGCAATCTGAAATGAGTGCCCAGGAGCTAATAGCTGGGAGACTTGAGCGGAAGGTATTCCACTTGTAAAAGGATTCCGCTTTGACTTCTTCATCACAGTCGATTCCTTCCCACCAGAGCTGTTGGAGAGGGATTTTGGCTAAGATTAGTGATATCCATTTTGCCGGGTCAAAAAGTTTCGCTACGGATGAGAGCAGTTGCCGTTTTGCAGTTGACTTAAAGACGGGAATTGGGTTGCATGAGTAGGAAAAAGAGTCGGTTAATGCGTTCCATCCTATTCCTAAGGTTTTAGTAGTGTCATGGAATTTTTAATTCTTTTGATTCAAGTATTTTTGTTTGATTTGCGGTTATTTTTCTAGGAGGAAAGCCTGCTAATTTTAGAGCTTCGATAGTTTGGGTCATAGAATCGAGAGATGACTGTATATCGTGCCCGCCAGAGAGGACATCATCTACATAAGTTTCTCGTAGTATGATGTTAGTGGCGAGTGGTTTTTTTCTGCTCATCATTTTCAGAGTATATTTGCTGAAGACTAAAGAGGGTATTCAGCTGATTATTCATCAATATTCATCGGTTTTCGTACCGAGCTCTGAGGGCGTCCCATGATAACTGGAAGGTGTCATCCGTAAGAAGGTATAGCATCACAAGTTGGCCTGCCTAACCTCTTGTCTTTTGTGGCAGGTAAAAAAGTTTTTCGGCTTGAGTTAACCGAAGACGATAACCATGGACCGCCGTAAACATATCTCTAAATGCGGGCCAGTCTTCGTAACTACCGTGGAATATTTCGTTGTCGCGGTTGCGGTGACGTCGATAATTTGCGACATGCAACTTTCATAACTTTCAGAGCATTTTTGATATTTCTGCTCTGTCGAAGCTGTAGACGCCTTGTGGAATGGGGAAAGGAATACGTTTTATAAGCAAAATTTTTAAAAACCGCTGTACAAAATCAAATCCACACAATCACATTTTTTTGATCACGACACCTAAAACACAAAAAAAAAATCCCAAAACGATCATGCATGTAAATTAAATTAAAATAGTAATATAGGTTATTGAGCCATAAAATGTAATTTATTGCAACAATCTTTAAATTTACATTTTATAGGGCGCACTATTCTAAGGAAGATGTTGAATTTCTGCTGATATAATTCATTTAGAATTTGGGAGTAAATTGTCCATATTCTTTTTTCCATCACTGTAGGTATTTGCACAACTGAATTGATACATTAATTTGAGAACGATTATGTGATATGTATACAATAACTATATTTTTAATGAGTAAATAGAGAAAAGTACAAATAATTTCTATCTGTTTTCAAACTGCTAATTACTTTTATTGTGTTCTTTTCTCACAAAACCATAGCTGGGCCGGTGCACTACATTTTGAGCAACAACACTGCTCGAAACTAAGTGGGGTGACATAATCAAGATCTTGTACTAAGTGTTAACTAGCCGTATTTGTGCGCATCTTGCGCAACAAAGAATGTTTTATGAATGTATGTATATAAAAGTCTCATATCAAATATCAGCATAAATCAGCTGCTCTATCAGTCAATCATCTTTCAATAAAAACTTTCATGCGCTTGCGCTGCTATCTGGCGAATGTTAGCAACTGCCGGCAATGCAGTGTTAGTTCTTATCAAAGATTCACAATAGTTCGAAATTACAAATATATTTCTTTGTATGCTCACAATCGTTTATTTTTAACAAATTATTTTAATAAAATAAAGCTAAACAAAAGCACTACGGCCAATAATGCCCAAAGCTCGCTAATAGCACGAATCCCCATCTTCACAACCAAAACTTTATTTATGGATTTTGAATCCAAATAAGAGCGAAAAAGGCACCTGCACATAAAAACAGCAATTAGAAATAATATACAAGATGGGACGTTAATTTGCTACGATTTAAACGTTTGTTGATCTTTAACACATTCGTTTAATTTAATGAGCTTAAGACGGCATCTGCATGAATATAGAAATTGAGTTTAAATCGCTACAAATAAGTAAATCTATAAATCTTATAAAATAAAGTCGCTAAATGCCATGTATGCACATAACTTCACACAGAATGCTCCCATTTAAAACGGTGTTTTGCATTTGAAGGCTTAGCTACGTCAGATGGTACAGTTAATATCATTTGAAGATATATATTATAGGGGCGTGGCAAATTGCCAAAATGTAGTAAAAAATTATGAAACTTTTGTTTACACAGCTACAACTCATAAACGGATGCATGGATTAAAAAATTCTACTTTTCAGTAAAACTTTGAAATATTTACCTTCGATCTGCATAAAAAAAAATACTTGACTCCTTTCTTATATCAGCCAAATTGTTTAAACAAAAGTTACATTTTTACCAAAAAATTCGTGTGTGTGAATGTTCGGTGTCAACTGTTCGCGCTAATTGCTTTTGAGTTAGGTATGATGCGACACATACGTACATACATATGTATGTACATAGCATTCGCTGCGTTATTTAAATTCGGGCGTAGGTTTATAGGCATGTATGAATGTGCATATGTATGTATTTTCATATCATATCAGCTTGACATAGGTATATACATACATATTTAGGTAACATAAATGGTTAAGAATGCATACATCTATTGAAAAATAATCTTTCGTTAAAAATATTAAACATTTCCTTAAAATTCTTCAAAAAAGTTTTATTTTTTGGTATTTTTGCATGTATCACTATCACTAAATATTATAAAACAAAGTCGCTTTTTCTGTCCCATGTGCTTTTGAATGCTTAAACCTTTAAAACTGCGCAACGGATTTTCATGCGCTATTTTTTTTAATAGATAGAGTGATTGAAGTTTGTAGATTGTATAATAACATCCATTAAATAGTGGAGAAATACTGTTATTTATGAAGTTTCTATATATGTACATATATAAGAGAAAGTGGTGTTAGTTACACTATTTATAACTCAAGAACGGATGAACAGATTTGGCTGAAAATTGGTGGGGGGTAGCTTAGAACCAGGAGACAGACATAGGATAATTTTTATCCCGTTCTGGATAGGGTCTTGAGATCACAACGTGGACCTGTGTAATCCTGGGATATGTTTGTAAAATGTGGGCATCATATGGAAGCTGTTTATGGGTACTTTGATACGGGGTATTTTTCGTACCCGTGAGTGACTAGGGTTTCGAGATATAGGCCAAAATGTGGACCCGGGTACCCCTAGAGTGTGTTTATAGAATATGGATAACAAATGAAAGCTCTTGATGAGTGCTTTAGTACAGGGTAGTATTCATACCTATTGGTGACTAGGGTCTCGAAATTGAGGCCAAAATGTGGACCCTGATACCCCTAGAAAGTGTTTATACAAGAAGGATAACAGTTGAAAGCTGTTGATGAGTGCTTTAGTACAGGGTAATTTTCATACCTATAAGTGACTAGGGTCTCGAGATACAGGTCAAAACGTGGACCAGGATAACACTAGGATGTGTTTTTACATTATGGGTATCAAATTGAAGTTGATGTGTGCTTTAGTACAGAGTAATTTATACCGCTGGGTGACTAGGGTCTCGAGATACAGGCCAAAACGTGGACCAGGATAACACTAGGATGTGTTTTTACATTATGGGTATCAAATTGAAGCTGTTGATGTGTGCTTTAGTACAAAGTAATTTATACCGCTGGGTGACTAGGGTTTCGAGATATGGGCCAAAACGTGGACCCGGATACCCCTAGAATGTGAGTGTAATATGGATATCAAATGAAAGCTGTTGCTCAGAGCTTTAAAGTAATTTTCATTCGATTTAGTCGCATCAACCTGGCAAAACTGATAAATATGCATGCGAAGCCGAAAAAAGCATGAATTGATAATACCCATATACCTATTTACATACGTTGTAACGAAGCTTTTTTCCGTCCGTTCTTCAATAAGCGCTAGGGGTATACTCGCCGTGTCCAAGGTTCGTTTACAATAGATTTGTAGATTTGGGACGCCGTGCAAATCATATAAATTCACTTTATTTCTCCAATTCTATATATGTATGTACACTATAATTAAAATGAAAAATTCTACGTAATCAAAAGAAGAAATATTTGTTGTTTTCGTTTCACTGTATGCTTGCTCTATACTGCGTGGCGGGCCAACGGTACTCGTGTCGTTGCTTGTGTGTGTTTAAATGTGTTTTGTGACGCCCTGCGTCGGCGTGCATGTCCCGTTAGGAACGTCCAGTTAGGACGCCCGGTTGGTCGTTGCCTGAGTGCGTGTAAAACGTGTTTCGGTGACGCCTTGTTTTGGCGTGTATGTACGCAACCCTAGTGTGGTTGACGTCGTATATTTGCGTGACTCTGCTGTGGTCACCGTAGTATGTGTGCGTAGTGCTGTTGTGGCCAGCGTGGTGCTGTGACCAACGTAATGTGCTTGCGTAGCGCTGTTGTGGCCCGCGTCGTATGTTGGCGCTTGCAGTCAGCGTAGTGGGTTGGCGCAATGCTGTGGCCAACGTCGTATGTTTGCGTAGTGATGTGGTCCACGTAATATGTTAGCGTGTTGCGGTTGCGGTCAGCGTAGTGGCTGGCGTAACGCTGTGGCCGACGAAGTGTGTGTGCGATTGTGGCCGGGGTAGTGAATTGGCGTAATGCTATGGCCAACGTAGTATGATTGTGACCAGCGTGGTAGTTTGGCTGGCGAATGTCACCTGCTCGCGGGGCACGTCACTGTGGTGTTGCCGTTGCTCACGAGGTCTGTTAGTTTGTTGTGTTGGCATTAAAGTGTTGTGCTTGCCCGTTGTGTTGCTGAGACTTGTTGGTTGCTCTGCTGCTATAGCCTTTTGTGACTGGCTGTTGTGTAAATGCTGTATTGAACTTGTTGGTTGGTCTGTTGCTATAGCCTTTTGTGACTGGCTGTTGTGTTAGTGTTGTATCGAATATGATGTATGCTGTATTGAACTTGTTGGTGGGTCTGTTGCTATAGCCTTTTGTGACTGGCTGTTGTGTTAGAGCTGTATCGAATATGATGTGGGGTCGTTTTGTGTGGGCCAAATTAATGGTGTTATATTTGGTCCTCACACCCCCCCCCCCCACTTCGGAGAGTGAGCCCCCGGTATTCAGTAGTCGTGTGCGCGCCTTGCTTTTCATTATGGTGACCCGGTATTTCTCTGTCACGAATCTTGTTCCGGAGTAGGTTCTGCCTTCGGCGATGCGTCGGAGTTTGTCACGTACCTCCCCTGCTATCTCCGGGAATCGGTCCAGCATTGGTCCATCTGCGTCTTTAGCTTCGATGGTTATTACTTGGAGGTCTTCTGTTGTCGTGTGTGGCTTCGTTTTGGTGTCCGGTATTATGGGGTGGGTGTTGTCCTCGGTGCTTATTTGTGGAGCTGCGTGAGAGTGGTATGTGGTGGTAGTATTTTGTATGGTTTCCTTGGGTTTTCTGCCGTCTCGTAGGAACCGTGCCAGCATTTCTGTGCGCTTCTTGCTCGCCATTTCCTCCGTGAACGGCTGTTTACACAGTGCGGGCATTCCTTCTCCGCTCCCTTTGTATCGTAAAACCCTCTCCATATTCTCGGCTACGTAGACGCCACAGTCGTTGTTGTTGAGTTGTTGGGGCACCTCGAGTATTAGCTCCTGCGCTTTAAAACCGTCGTCTCCGTACCGCAGTATGTATTCCCACCGGAGGAAATCTGCCCAAAAGTGGGTTGCGTGGGGGACTCTGGCCCTTTGCATTGAGTCTGCTACCCATATATATCGTTCCTGCCAGCATTCCGTGTCGGTGACGTGGTGGGTGACGCGATGATCTCTGCTGTATGATATGCTTTTAGTTCCGCGATGTTGACAGTTTTTTCCTTTCCTCCGTTGTGTTTTCGTATTTTGAGTATAACTGGGGATACATATCCTAGGATTTGGTAGGGTCCGTCATATTTGGGGGCCAACTTTGCCGCGAAATTTTCCCCGGCCTTGGAGAGATGGTGTTCCTTTGCGAGCACTAGTTCGCCGACTACGGGGGTCCATTTTCTCCGCCGTAGATTGTAATGCCGTGCTTGGTCTGCCGCTGCTCGTTCCATGTTCTGCCTCACTATTCTGAGTGCCTCTTGATAGTCCACGCATAACCTCCACTTCCCGTTTTTCTTCTTGGCCAGTACGATCGGTGCGCTGTGTGGGCTACAGGATGGCTCGATGCATCCTTTCTGGAGCAATTCGTCAACTTCGCTGTTGATGATTGTCTGCATGGCTGGGTTGCGTGGGAAGTAACGTTCCTTGATGGGGCGTTCGTCCGTCAGGACAATCTTGTGCTCGGCTATTGTCGTCACTCCACTCATGCTCTCGAATTTTCGGAGTTCCTTTGCCAGAAAACCGCGCACTCGTTCCGCTTCTTCTTGTATGTCGTCGTCGTTGTTTTGCATAATGCCGTCGAGCTTGAAGTTACTACTGCTCGGTGCTGTTACACTCTGAATGGTTCCAGATGGGGCTCCAGTGGTGTCGTACCTGGCGTTACCCTTTCTCGCTCGTATTATACTCTGATTAGTCCCCGGGGTGTCGTACCTGGCGATATCCGTTCTTGATGATGTTGAATTTTGAATAGTCCCAGGGCTGTCGTACCTGGCGATATCCGTTCTGGCTGATGGTGTACTTTGAATAGTCCCAGGGCTGTCGTACCTGGCGGTATCCTTTCTTGATGATATTGAACTTGGAATAGTCCCAGGGCTGTCGTAGCTGGCGATATTCGTTCTTGCTGGTGTTGTTCTCTGAATAGTTTCTGGCGCGGCTCCAGGATGCGGTGTGTGCTGGGCAAGGGGTCTGGTTAGCACGAGCTGGCCTTCTCCACATGATATGGTGGCTCCCATGCTTCCTAGCGTATCTAGGCCCAGTATGATGTCATCGGTCGCTCCGGGCATGACGTGTAAAACTGTGTGGTGTGACGCTTCTCCGAGGCGTACCTCAGTCCTTATGGCGTCGAAGATGGTAGTGCTAGTCCCGTTTGCCATCGTTATTTTGATGGCCACTCTCGCCATTTCTCCGCTTCCCGAGTTCACCACACGTTCTGCTAAGCTGCTCGAGATGAAACTTCTTGATGCCCCTGTGTCGATGACCGCCTCGGCTGATTCCGCGCCGAGCTTGGCTACGGCGTAGAGGCGACCACGCTCTTGGTACATTGTTACTGCCGTTTCAGCGCTGGGTTCCTTGGGTATCGTTACTGCCGTTTCGGCGCTAGGTCCCTTGGGTATCGTTACTGCCGTTTCGGCGCTAGGTCCCTTGGGTATCGTTACTGGCGTGTCGGCGCTAGGTCCCTTGGGCTCACGGCGCCTTCTTCTTCGTGGAGCCCTCTGTCGTTTCCCTGACGTCGGCGGCAGCATTAGATGGTTCGTATATCGTTGCGGCCACATTCCCAGCAAAAAATTTTCTGTGGGTTTCGGCACCTATTGATGTCATGTCCTCGTTTGCCGCATCTCCTGCATACGCCGTTGGGGTCGTATCTCTGATTGCCTGGAGGCGTGCGGTTCGTTAGGTTCGGTGGTGGTGGTGGTGGTGGTTGTGTTGCAGGTTTTGATGGTGACACCCGGGTTGTGTCACTGACGATGTGTCGCGTAACTTCGCGGTGATGTCCGCCTGATGATCTTCAATAGTCCTCGCGTATGTTCTCGTATTCTTCGGCAAGTGTCAGGAGCTCTACGAGATTAGTGAAGTCCCTCCGACGGATGTAAAGTTGGTAATCGGGGTGACTGTTACGAAAGATTCGTTCCAGCCGCTGTTCGCAGGTGTACCCTGCGTGTCTCATCAAGCTCTGGATTCCTAGTACGTAGTCCTTATACCTCTCCTTGTTGTGCTGCCTTCGTTGGCGTATGTCGTCGTCGAGCCGATCGAAGCACCTGACTGGTAGGAAGAAACGTATAAAATCCTTTTTGAAGCTTGTCCACTCTCCCCAGTGCGCATTGTTATTGCGGTACCATTGTAGCGCGGTGCCCCCTAGTAGCTCGGGCATGGTTTTTGGCAGGAGGTCCACGTTTAGCGCGTATACTTCGGCTAACTCCTCTAACCGTTCGATGAACGCTAACGGGTCCCGTCCACCTTCATACTTTACGGACAACTTTCTTACCTGGTCGATGATGGGCGTAACACCACGGTCGGTGCTTGAGTTACCTGGCATGTATAGTTCATGGCTGGTGCCGTCATTCCCGCTGGTAAGTACGGTTGCGTGGGTTGAGATGTGCCGGTTGATGATGCCGTAATTTCTGATGGTACGTGCTGTTGTGTGGGTACTGTACTCCTGGGAGGTGCCTGAGATGTACCGTTGGGTGGTACCGCTATTCCTGATGGTAAGTACTGTTGTGTGGGTACTGTATTCCTCGGAGGAAACGCGAATTGAGTTTGTTCTACTGTTGTAACGGCAACCTTCGGTGTCCCTCCTCCGTTCGACGGAGTCGGTGTCTTAACCTCATTTACGTCGCTCATGTGCGTATTTTCCTTGTAGGTGGCTTGTAGGGATAACAATTTTTCGTGGATTTCCGAGTCCGTATTTGCCTTTGAGGCCAGTGCTGCTATGCGCTTTCGGATTTCTCGCGTGGTACCTGTCTGCTCAATACCCAATTCCTGTGTGATGGATATCAGCTGATCCTTTGAAATTGTGTCTAACCACGTGGTATCGATCTGGTCGACCATTTTGTGGTTAGGTTTCTCGTCAGGAATGTTCCTTCTGACGTGGTAACGATTTGCAAGGTCCGTGCTCGGGCGCCAATTGTAACGAAGCTTTTTTCTGTCTCGGCGCTTCCTAAATAAGTGCTAGGGGTATACTCGCCGTGTCCAAGGTTCGTTTACAATAGATTTGTAGATATGGGACACCGTGCAAATCGCTTTCATATAAATTCACTTTATTTCTCCAATTCTATATATGTATGTACACTATAATTAAAATGAAAAATTCTACGTAATCAAAAGAAGAAATTTTTGGTTGTTTTCGTTTCACTGTATGCTTGCTCTATACTGCGTGGTGGGCCAAAGGTATTCGTGTCCCGTTATGCCGCCTCGATGGTCGTTGCTTGTGTATGTGTAAATGTGTTTTGTGACGCCCTGCGTCGGTGTGCGTGTTCCGTTAGGAACGTCCCGTTAGGACGCCCGGTTGGTCGTTGCCCGCATGGTAGAACCGACAACTTCAAGGGACGCTCCACAAGAAGCTCTGGTCACGACCACAGCTCCGTGCTTCGGCACGAGGGTAACTATGGTACAGTTGACGTAGTAGGTTTGCGTAACTTTGCTGTGTCAACGCTATATATTATCGGGGCGCTGTCGTGGTCAGCGCAGTAGATCGGCGCAGTACTGAAGCCATCGTAGTGTATTAGCTATGGTGCTGTTGCGGCCAGCGTATATATTAGCTATGGTGCTGTTGCGGCTAGCATTGTATGTTTGCGTAGTGTTGCTGCGGCCAACGTATATGCTTGCGTAGCACTGTTTGTGGCGCTGTCACTGTCGGCACAGGCGGGCGGACGCTGCCTGTTCGCGGGTGCGCGTTACCGTGATAGTGCCGTTGTTGGCGAAGTCTCAAGCGGTGTTTGGTGGTATAACCGACACATTCACCACTTGAGGCCACGACTCACTCCTGTGAAGCGACCTGTCCGCATGGTAGAACCGACAACTTCAAGGGACGCTCCACAAGTAGCTCTGGTCACGACCACAGCTCCGTGCTTCGGCACGAGGGTAACTCTGGTACAGTTGACGTAGTAGGTTTGAGTAACTTTGCTGTGTCAACGCGGTATATTATCGGGGCGCTGTCGTGGTCAGCGCAGTAGATCGGCGCAGTACTGAAGCCAACGTAGTGTATTAGCTATGGTGCTGTTGCGGCTAGCATTGTATATTTGCGTAGTGTTGGTGCGGCCAACGTATATGCTTGCGTAGAACTCTTTGTGGCGCTGTCACTGTCGGCGCAGGCGGGCGGACGCTGCCTGTTCGCGGGTGCGCGTTACCGTGATAGTGCCGTTGCTGGCGAAGTCTCAAGCGGTGTTTGGTGGTATAACCGACACATTCACCACTTGAGGCCACGACTTACTCCTGTGAAACGACCTGTCCGCATGGTAGAACCGACAACTTCAAGGGACGCTCCACAAGTAGCTCTGGTCACGGCCACAGCTCCGCGCTAACTAACTTCTGTCCTGCTGTGTTGCTCCTTTCATTGCTTTGTTTGGTATTGCTGGCTCAAATAGTTGCGTTGCCATGGTTGCTGTTCGATGTTGTGAACGCTTGTTGCGTTGCTGAGATTTGTCAGTTTGTTGTGTTGGCATTAAAGTGTTGTGCTTGCCCGTTGTGTTGCTGAGACTTGTTGGTTGGTCTGCTGCTATAGCCTTTTGTGACTGGCTGTTGTGTCAATGCTGTATTGAACTTGTTGGTTGGTCTGTTGCTATAGCCTTTTGTGACTGGCTGTTGTTTTAGTGTTGTATCGAATATCATGTATGCTGTATTGAACTTGTTGGTTGGTCTGTTGCTATAGCCTTTTGTGACTGGCTGTTGTGTTAGTGCTGTATCGAATATGATGTGGGGTCGTTTTGTGTGGGCTAAATTAATGGTGTTATATTTGGTCCTCACAACGTCGTATTCGATTTGTCTGAAATTTGGTATATAATTTTGCCTATATTAGAAGTTACAATCCTTTTTTCGGGGAAGTAGACCAGAGACGGGCTGGGAATGCGATTAGGACTAGGATTGGGACTGAGACCCGTAGTGGGAATGGAACTCGGAATGGGACTGGAACAAAATACATACCACCCTCTGGGGCTGGCAATAAGGGATGAAGAAGAATGGGAAAAACTTGAGAGAAGAGAAAAGATGGAAGGATAAGGAGACTGAGAAAGAGATAGAGTGAGACGAAAATGGATATAGATGAAGCGAAAAAGACGGAGGAAGGAGTGAATAAAATGCTTAAGAAGAAGTGAAGAGGGGAGGGCAGAGTTAGAGAGAAAAAGCTTATTAAAATATATGCAGGTAGACCAATTTTAGGGCAGAACAACGTCTGACGGGTCTGCTAGTCTATCTATATATATAAAATTCAAATTATGTATGTATCTATGTATGCATGTATATATGTAGGTATAGATCGGGTTGCGTCCTAAACGGATCGACCACATCACAACCAAATTTGCACAACCCACTTGAAACCTTCCAGGGATGGTGATAGGCTAAAAATAATTTCGATATATAAAAGAGGCGTGGCACCTGCCATACAAATGGAATCTTTGATACTGCATAACTCTGAAGGTATTCATGCTAGAACATTGAAATTCAGTAATGAGTTATATGAGATGAATCCCTAACACCAGCAAGAAAATGTGGGGTGAGGGAGAAGGGGGCGTGGCACCTACCATACAAATTGAATATATCATACCTTATATCTCTGGATGTAGTAATGGTAGGATAAAAAAAATTAGTAAGGAACTAATGAGGTTAAATCCTAACACCTCCAGTAAAATGTGGAATTCGGCAAAAGCAGGCGTGGCAACTTCCCTACAAATGGGATTTTTGAAAACTATGGCTGAGTTTGGCTGTTATTCCGTTTGTACGTTTAGTAATCTGCCGCCGTTATAATTTTTTGTTAGTTTCAGTCTGTCTACATGTTCTATATCTATATAAAATTCAAACAAACGATACTACTTATCAATCCATTGACACAGTCGTGAAAGAATCGCAAGCTGTGCATTGTCCGCTTGAGTTTCTTAACTCCTTGGAGCCACCAGGAATTCCTCCTCATCGATTGCCTTAAAAAAGGGTCCATAATATTATGCTTCGTAATTTGGATCCTCCGCGCTTATGTAATCCGACAAGGCTTATCATAAAAAAACTTCCAATGTCGTTGAGGCAAAGATATGATCGGGAAATTTCGAAAACTACAAAGTTTTCATACCAAGGCTTCAATTAGTACCGACAGATATGCCTTTAAATTTCAAACGCCCCAAATTTCCTATTAGGTTGGCTTTCGCAATGTCTATCAATAAAGCTCAAGGACAGTCATTAGCTGTAGTAGGAGTCAATCTTACCAACTCATGTTTCACCCACGGCCAATTATAGGTAGCCAACTCCAGAGTTGGCTCATCACAAAATTTTTTTATTTATACTCCAAATTTATTACAAAAAGTATTGTATATCCTATGGTTTCAGCAGTACCAAAATTCGCAAATATACATCCTTAAAATAACTTTAAAATTTGTGTGATTTACTTTGCATATTTTTATAGAAACGTGGGGTGGAACCCACGGGAATAAGCTAGTATGTATTAAGAATGTCGCTTTTATTTATTTTAAAGATTTATCTGAGAGCCGTATATAGTGTGGCGGATAGCGAACAACTAACTTAAAGTAGTCCATCACACTCCGTTATCTTAAAAAAGGATATGTTTTGTTGTATTTTCTTGAATATGCAAAGTTAAAGAAACGATAAGTTACTTTAATTGGTACAGGGTACAAGTAAGAATCTTTATAAAATGCAAATAAATAAACGTCAGTCATTTGGTTTGTGTAGATCGTCTTTAAATATATATCCTTCGCGAACGTCCTGTTGGGGATGTTTCCATTTATATATCTTGTGTAATTCTTTCATCGCGAGCTAGATTGGTGATACAGAACCTTCAACTTTTGCCATTTTGTAGTCGGAGATAAGTTTTCGGCATTCGGTTCTGGCAAGGGTGCTAAAGGGAGCTCCGGAAGGAAGTGTATTGGAGAGAGGGCTAATAAATCACTTGGGTCCTGTGACAAAGGAGAGAGTGGGCGAGAATTAAGCACCTGTTCTATTCTAAAAGAGGAGCGTTGCAAATTCTTCGAACGTAAACCTTTGACTTCCTGCTGCTTTGGTGAAGTGTGTCTTGAAGATTTTTACCGTGGATTCCTATAGGCCGCCTATGTGTGAGGCATAAGATGTATAAACTGCGATATCTATAGCTTCTTATTTGATGAATATTCCGAGCACTTTTTGAATAGCTCGTTGAGCACCACCGAATGTATTTCCATTATCATACATTACTTCGTCCAACGAAGCGAGAGATGGCTGCTCTGAAGACCTCAGTTGTGTAACTTGTGCAAGATTCGAGATGAACCGTTTTAGCAGAGAAGCATACAAATACACAAACGTATGCTTTTGAGTAGGATGCTCGTCGCAAGGGGAACGTCTCCACCACAAATGGGCCAGCGAAGTCAACGCATTCGTTGCTTATATATCGTGCACGTCTTGCAGTTGAATATGCATTTTTTTACTTTTTGCTTCAGTCTGCAGATGTAGTATTCCTTCTGAATCATGCTGACTATGAGGGCTATGGAATTGGGAATCGGGTGGTTTTGAGAGTGACATATGAAACGGCTTTAATGTTTAATGAGCATTTTGGCCAGAATGTGTTCGGCTTAGAGAGCTATTGGAATCCATTCCACTATAATGAGCAGTCAACCAAATCTTGTTGTTTGCATCCTCGAGTTCCTAAATCGGTGGGGTTGTCATCACTAGGTATGTGGCGCCAATTTGTGTTGCTGACGTTCTGCAAAATTTCGGTAATCCTGTATACCACATAAGTTTTTCATGTATGTCGGGGTTATTCTAGCCAACACAATGGAGGAATCTGACCAGAGTGTCAGTTCGGGTGTTGGCAACTTCAATTGAAATTGAGTTTGAGTTATTTATTTCGACAATAACATGGCTCCGCAGAGTTCTAGTCGTGGCAAGTTAACTGTTTGCAGGGATCCGACTTTGGTTTTTGCCATAAAGTGGTGGGATGCGGCAGAGTTCTCATCGTGCTGCACTCTTATATAAACACATAAGCAAATGCATGGCATTAGAGCAGTGGTCGCCACCCCGTAAGCGCTTTAACGCAATTGTTTTTGTAAAACGTTTAGGCAAGCGCACCACACATCCCCGCGCGCACCACACATCCCCGCGCGCACCACACATCCCCGCGCGCACACATTCTATCATCTCGCCAACAACCGAATGTATTCTGCTGTGTCCATTACAAGCCAACTAATATAAATGCACGCAAGTCATTTTCTGTCAAAAATGTCTCATGCACATACAACTTGTTTGAGAGCAATCCAAATTGAATTTGCTGCGTGAAAAAATAACTCGATTTCCAATTTTTATTCTGCGTGACATTTAGATTTGACCAGAGAATTTAAACACAATGAGAAGGCGTTTTTGCTAGATTCCAACTTTTTTGCATGTGAACACGTCTTGCACTTCACCACACACAATCCAATTTCAATGTTAACCAGTTAACAGCAGAAAATTCTCTGTCAACAGTTTCAGCTAGTGTTAAATTCTCTAGATTTTCTCTTAATTTGATTTCTTTGTAGGAATATAGGTATTTAGTAGGATTAATTAAATTAAATTGTGTTTAAATTCTCTGATTTGACGTTTGCACACATGCTTTACATTGTCGCAACGCATGCTTATTTGGGTTAGGGCAAAAAACGCCGGTTGTTTGCGTGCACTAAAACAAACGCAGCGTGGTTTTATTAGGCTCGCTTATTAGGAACTAAACTGCTATAATTTCGTGTAAATTAACTTTTGAGGTAATATTTTTGGGTATATTTTTGGCTTTCCTGTACGAAAACAATAAAACTTTGTTTGATTTATTTAATTAAACGCATGTAGAAGTATTTTTCAATGCATTCAATAAAACAATGCGATACGTTAATTTTAACAGATACCAAGTCCGACTGAGTTTGTGTACGTGCCAGCGCCATTTCTGCTCACTGGTTGGTTGTCTCTATTTTTTTAGAAAACAAAATGAGGAATAGACATGCAATGACAAAAATTTATTTCGCCTCACTTGAACTTAAAAAATTGAATATGGAATATACATATTAGTTACAAGTTTGAAGTAGAAGATAATTTGGCTCATTTTAGAAACACATATTACATACATGAATAGAAACCGCTTTATGAAAAAAAATCGCCGCCACGTGGCGCAAGAATCGAGATATTAAAAAATCTTATTTTATGAATTTTCAAAGTTTTTACAGTGTACTTTTTACTAGCTCCGTCGCCATTTTTTTATTTATGAATATCAATTTTGTTTCAAAGTAGGTGTGGTCACGCTTCCATAAGAAGGTTTTGGCGATCCCTGCATTAGAGGAACCGTGGATTTGAATGCATTTATTATGAAAAATTGCACACATCGAGGGATATTTACACAGCTAATAGCTGGGAGACTAGCACGGAAGGTATTCCACTTGTAAAAGGATTCCGGTTTGACTTCTTCATCACAGTCGGTTCCTTCTTACCAGAGCTATTGGAGAAGGATTTTGGCTAAGATTAGTGATATCCATTCTGCCGGGTCAAAAAATTTCGCTACGGCTGAGAGCAGTTGCCGTTTTGTACTTGACTTAAAGACGGGAATTGGGTTGTATGAGTAGGAAAACATGTCAGTTAATGCGTTCCATCCTAGTAGTAGTGTCATGGAATTTGAAACTCTTTGGATTCGAGTCTTTTTGTATGATTTGCGGTTATTTTTTGCTAATTTTAGAGCTTCTATAGTTTGGTTCCTAGAATCGAGAGATGACTGTATATCGTGCCCGCCAGAGAGGACATCATCTACATAAGTTTCTCGTAGTATGATGTTAGTGGCGAGTGTTTTTTTTTCTTTGTAGGCCTGAGCGAGTTGGTGAGATGTGCGCATTGCGAGCTATGGCGCGTATTTAACATCAAAAGTTACGGTTTTTTATTTAACATCTTCTATCGGATTTTGAGGAGCTTTCTGAAGAGATATCCTTGGAAGTCTTGGTCTTCTTCCTTGACTACGATTTTGCGATACAATTTTTGGTCGATTTTTGAATGATTGAGCTGATTTTGGAGACTTTATTAATTTGGCGAAAATGAGTGAGTTGATGGTGTTAAATAGTATTGGTGATCTCGCGAGCTGCTCACCATTTTCAGAGTATATTTGCTGAAGACTAAAGAGGGTATTCAGCTGATTATTCATCAATATTCATCGGTTTTCGTACCGAGCTCTGAGGGCGTCCCATGATAACTGGAAGGTGTCATCCGTTAAGAGGTATTGTATCACATGTTGGCCTGCCTAACCTCTTGTCTTTTATCGCAGCTGAAAAAGGTTTTCGGCTTGAGTTAATCGGAAATGATAACCATGGACCACCGTAAACATATATTTAAATGCTGGCCAGTCTTCTTAACTACCGTGAAATATTTCGTGGGCGCGGTTGAGGTGATTTAGTGGGGGTCTCAACAATTCCATGACGTCGATAATTTGCGACATGCAACTTTCATAACTTTCAGAGCATTTTTCATATTTCTGCTCTGTCGAAGCTGTAGACGTCTTGTGGAATGGGGAAAGGAATACGTTTTATAGGAATCTGCTAGAGCTGTTGAGTTTTTACCTTAAGGAGTAATTCTGTTTGGTCACCTATCAGGTTTGATGACCATTTAGATTAATAATCCTCCGTTCTATTACTTTCGAAAATGAAAATGTGAAGACTTGAGTCGGGTCCACCAGCGGGGAGAGACTTATTTTTATTTTTCAATCACATTTTTTGGTTTTAAGTAAGTGCAAAAAAATTAGGATTAATATTTGTGAAGAAAATTAAACTTACCCCTGCAGAAAATTATACTCACCTGTACAAATTTTACAAATCTTAATTTATTTAAAAAGAAAAACAAAAATTATGACCTTAAAAATCCCTGTCAGAAGAGTTACAAAAGTAAATATATAGATAGACATGTTTGTATCCACAGTAGAGCGTGCAAAATTTTTAAAAAGCGCTGTACCAAATCAAATCGACACAATCACATTTTTTTGATCACGACCTGCATAGGTGGTAACCTAAAACAAAAAAATAAAAAATAACAACACCAAGGCGATCATGCATGTAAATTAAATTAAAATAGTAATATAGGTTATTGAGTCATAAAATGTAATTTATTGCAACAAGCTTTAAATTTAAATTTTATAGGGTGCACTATTCTAAGGAAGATGTTCAATTTCTGCTGATATAATTCATTTAGCATTTGGGAGTAAATTGTCCCTATTCTTTTTTCCATCACTGTAGGTATTTGCACAACTGAATTGATACATTAATTTGAGAACGATCATGTGATATGTATACAATAACTATATTTTTAATGAGTAAATAGAGAAAAGTACAAATAATTTCTATCTGTTTTCAAACTGCTAATTAGTTTTATTGTATGCTCCTCTCACAAAACCATAGTTGGGCCGGTGCACTACATTTTGAGCAACAACACTGCTCGAAACTAAGTGGGGTGACATAATCAAGATCTTTTATTAAGTGTTAACAAGCCGGACCCGTGTGCATCTTGCGCAACAAAGAATGTTTTATGAATGTATGTATATAAAAGTCTCATATCAAATAGCAACATAAATCAGCTAATCTATCAGTCAATCATCTTTCAATAAAAACTTACATGCGCTTGCGCTGCCACCTGGCGAATGTTAGCAACTGCCGGCAATGCAGTGTTAGTTCTTATCAAATATTCACAATAGTTCCAAATTACAAATATATTTCTTTGTATGCTCACAATCGTTTATTTTTAACAAATCATTTTAATAAAATAAAGCTAAACAAAAGCACTACGGCCAATAATGCCCAAAGCTTGCTAATAGCACGCATCCCCATCTTTACAACCTAAACTTTATTTATATATTTTGATACCAAAGGGACCTGCACATAAAAACAGCAGTTAGAAATAATATATAAGATGCGACGTTAATTTGCTACCGATTTAAACGTTTGTTCATCTTTAACATATTATTTTAATTTAATTAGCTTGAGACGGTCACCCCAGCGGGTTAGGGGGTAAGAATATACCCGCGGTAGGCATACCTGTCGTAAGAGGCGACTAAAATACCAAATAGATTCAAGGGGTTGTGTAGCGCAACCCTTTCAGGTTGCCAGCGCAATATATAGCTTCTCCAAACCCTATTGTCAACCTCATCTATACGTGGCCAATCCTGTTTCTTTAACAGCCGAGGCTCTGGCGACCCCGAATTCCTCATGGATCTAGGAGGTGGGAGGACGGTATGGCCTAAAAGTCATCCGGCAAAGAACCATCAATATCGATAACACTACCAAAGGCCTTCGGGGAGTGTCCTTATCGCAACAACCACAACAACAGCTTAAGACGGCAACTGTAGGAATATAGAAATTGACTTTACATCGCTACAATAAATAAATATATGTATTTTGAAAAAAAAAAAAAAAATTATAAACACGTTTTTAAACAATATCAATCTAAAAAGTTAACAATAATTTTCAAAATAAGTTATAACAATAACTAGCGAAAAATACTAGTATTATTGTGAAAAGAACGTCAGTCGCTCGATTTACGAAAAATATCGCACAAAGCGCCAAATAAGTGATATTTTTTTTATACTCAGTTGAGCAGAGCTCACAGAGTATATTAACTTTGATTGCATAACGATTGCTTGTACAGGTATAAAGGAATCGAGATAGATATAGACTTCCATATATCAAAATCATCAGTATCGAAAAAAAATTTGATTGAGCCATGTCCGTCCGTCCGTCCGTCTGTCCGTTAACACGATAACTTCAGTAAATTTTGAGGTATCTTGATGAAATTTGGTATGTAGGTTCCTGGGCACTCATCTCAGATTGCTACTTAAAATGAACGATATCGGACTATAACCACGCCAACTTTTTCGACATCGAAAATTTCGAAAAACCGAAAAGTGCGATAATTCATTACCGAAGAGGGATAAAGCGATGAAACTTGGTAGGTGAGTTGAATTTATGGCTCAGAATGGAAAATTAGTAAAGTTTTGGACAATGGGCGTGGCACCGCCCACTTTTAAAAGAAAGTAATTTAGAAGTTTTGCAAGCTGTAATTTGGCAGTCGTTGAAGATATCATGATGAAATTCGGCAGGAACATTACTCCTATTACTATATGTATGCACAATAAAAATTAGCAAAATCGGAGAACGACCACGCCCCCTTTAAAAAAAAAATTTTTTTAAAGTCAAATTTAAAAAAAAAGTTTATATCTTTACAGTATATAAGTAAATTATGTCAACATTCAACTCCAGTAATGGTATGGTGCAACAAAATACAAAAATAAAAGAAATTTTCAAAATGGGCGTGGCTCCGCCCTTTTTCATTTAATTGTCTAGAATACTTTCAATGCCATAAGTCGAACAAAAATTTACCAATCCTTCTGAAATTTGGTAGGGGCATAGATTCTATAACGGTAACTATTTTCTTTTCGGTTGAAGCCACGCCCAGTTTTTATACACAGTCGTCCGTTTGTCCTTCCCCTCGGCCGTTAACACGATAATTTGAGCAAAAACCGATATATCTTTACTAAACTTAGTCCACGTACTTATCTGAACTCACTTTATCTTAGTTCAAAAAATGGACAAAATCCGACTATAGGATAGGATAGGTTAGGTGGTCGCTTCCCAAGGCAGTCGGTTCTATGTACCGGAGCGACTCGGGATTTTTCCCGACCAAGGACTGTCATTTCAGTGTGACCCCATTTAATTTGTTTCGTCCCTCCCACAAATTGTCATCCTCCCAGCAGCTCCTTGCAGCAGGACTGCTACATATTCTCTTACTCCTGGAAGGTATCGAACCCAATCCGGGTCCGTCTCCTCACCCCGGTCCTGAGAAATGGTTTTGCTGCATTTGCCAGAAAAGAATCTTTTTAGGACGGTCATACTCTGTTCAGTGTGTCTCGTGCAAGGGATGGTTGCATCGGACAGGTTGTTCTGGGATTGATCCCAAAACCCGACGTCCACGTAACTTTTATAAATCTTTTGTGGCTCCTTGCTGCTCACGCCCAAGGGCGTCCCGTAGTCTACGCCTAAGCGTATCCCCACTACCTTCCAGCAGCTTCGCTGCTCAGCAAGCCACAACAAGTACCCGCTGCTGCTCGCGCCCCACGGCGCCAACAACTCAAACAGCTGATACCACTCATAACTACTACCTTCGTAGTAGAGCTGGTAGCAATGCTGAGCATCAGCCCCTGCCCCCGTCTTCTTCCCCTCCCCTCTTTTCTGCAGCAATCGTGCAGGTGAGGGAAACAGACTCTTAGTCCCTGCCTCCGTTTGCACCGTCTGCCAGCACAGAATATATAGGTTTGCGACATCCGCTCAATGCAGCTCCTGCCTTGGGTGGTGCCACTTTCCTAGATGTTCTGGTCTCCGCGACGGCAACCCCTCGACGGGTTTCATCGCGCCATGTTGCCAGGTCGCAAACCCAAATCATCCGGGTACCCCAATGCTTGCCTAAGGGCGCCCAGTCCCAAGGCCACAACAGCAATTGCGTCCTGGCCTTCCACAACCTAGGCGTAGTCACCCCTCACTTACCCCTAGAGTGGCGGCGTCACCCCTCATGCACTTCAGAATTCTGCAGTTCAACTGTAATGGACTAACTGGGAAGATTACGGAGATAGTCGATTTCATGGAGCGGCACAACATCCGCATTGCTGCGATTCAAGAGACTAAACTCACAGCAAGATCTGCATTGCAGACCTGCTCTGGTTATAATGTCCACAGGAAAGAGCGCGAGAGCGGAAATGGAGGCGGCCTCGCGTTTATTATACACCACTCTGTGCAATATCATATATTTGATCCTGGCATCGACCGCAGTGACAATGTCTTAGAACGTCAAGGCCTATCTGTCCGGTCAGGCGATGCAAATCTAGAAATCATCAACATCTACATCCCTCCTGTCACCTGTTGCCCCAGTGGATACCGCCCTAATATCGAGGCCTTACTCACTGGCAACAATCGCATTATCTTAGGCGATTTCAATGCCCATCACGACCTATGGCATTCAAACTTGCGGGCGGACAGTAGGGGTGAGATGTTGGCGGATCAAATAGACGAAACGACGTTCTGCACAATTAACGGAGATGCCCCCACCCGTATGGTAGGAAGCTGTCATAGCTCGCCAGATATCTCAATCGTGAGCGCAGAACTCGTAAACTGCGTCAACTGGCAGCCGATGGTAACATTGGCATCCGACCACCTGCCCATACTTATTTCGTTCGAGCGTACCGCCGACTTCATCGTCACCGAAAAACGCACTTTCATAAACTTCAAAAAAGGAAAGTGGGAAGAATATAAATCTGCAACAGACAGCAGATTTGCTGCCCTCCCTATCCCGACTGATGCCCGCCAAGGGGAGCGTGCCTTCCGTAAGGTCATTGAATCCACCTCGGCACATTTCATTCCCGCCGGGAGAATTCCCGAAATCCGGCCCCACTTCCCGGCGGAGGCCGCGAGCTTAGCGAGGGAACGCGACCTTATAAGACAGCTTGATCCAGGCCACCCCCAAATAAGGGATATAAACCAACGCATCAGATTGCTTGTGGACGAACACAAGCGGGCGAAATGGGAAGAGCACCTAAGAGGTTGTAACCTCTCTACCGGTGTAGGTAAACTTTGGTCCACCGTAAAGTCCCTATCGAATCCGACTAAGCACAAAGACAAAGTTTCCATCGTCTTTGGCGATAAGGTGCTGTCGGATGCGAAAAAATGCGCGAGCGCTTTCTGCCGACAATATATAATGCATCCTACGGTCGACAAAGATAGACGGAGAGCCAATAGACGTGCACATAAACACAAACTCAGCGCGTCACCAATTACCATCACCGCTAGAGAGGTTGAGGACGCCATTGGTCGCGCTAAACCATCCAAAGCAGTGGGCCCAGACGGCATAGCCATGCCGATGCTTAAAAACCTAGGGAAAGAGGGTTTCAAATATTTAGCGCATGTCTTCAACCTGTCTCTTTCCACCTTTGTCATACCCGAGAAATGGAAAATGGCCAAGGTGGTCCCGCTACTAAAGCCTGGGAAACCAGCTAACGTAGGTGAGTCATATCGTCCGATATCTCTCCTATCGCCAGTGGGAAAGACGCTCGAAGCCATTTTGCTCCCTCATTTCCAAGCACATTTGCAGCTAGCCCCTCATCAGCATGGCTTCAGAAAACTCCATAGCACTACCTCCGCGCTAAATGTCATTAGCACCCAGATAAATTGCGGTTTGAATCAATATCCCCACCATAGAACAGTACTCGTAGCGTTAGACCTATCAAAAGCTTTTGATACGGTCAACCATGGCTCGTTACTGGAAGACCTGGAGGGGTCTACCCTTCCCCCATGTCTTAAAAGGTGGACGGCAAATTATCTGGGTGGTCGGCAGGTATCGGTGCAATTCAGAAACGAAACATCAAAACAAAGGAGAATTAAACAAGGGGTGCCACAGGGTGGTGTCCTATCCCCGCTTTTGTTTAATTTCTACATATCTAAGCTACCTTCACCACCGGAAGGAGTCACAATCGTTTCCTACGCCGATGACTGCACAATAATGGCCACAGGCCCAGGCCCAAAGATCGATGAGCTATGCAATAAAATAAACGGCTATCTCCCTGATCTCTCCAGTTTTTTCGCCTCGCGAAACCTGTCATTGTCACCGACTAAATCTTCCGCGACCTTATTTACAACATGGACGCCCCAAATGTCGACCATATTGAACATCCACGTCGATGGCACTACGCTACCGACTGTCCTACACCCCAAAATCTTGGGTGTGACGTTTTATCAGGATCTACATTTTGATGCGCACGCAACCGCAATTGTTCCAAGAATTCAGAGCCGTAATAAAATCCTCAAATCCCTTGCTGGCAGTACCTGGGGAAAAGATAAAGAAACGCTCTTGACCACATACAAACCAATTAGCCAGCCGATTACGTGCTACGCGTCACCCATATGGTCGCCAAGCCTAAAAACACCCACTGGAAGAAACTACAGGCCTGCCAAAATACTGCTCTCAGAATCGCCACGGGCTGTCTTCTTATGTCCCCAGAACACTATCTGCATAATGAGGCGAGAATACTCCCCATCAGGGAGAGAAATGAGATGCTGACCAAACAGTTTCTGTTGAATACCCAGAAACTTGGGCATCCCAACAGACATCTGATTGACGAACCAGCACCGCCTAGGGGCCTAAGGAGTCATCTCCGTAAGCATTTTGAGGAAATACGGCACCTGAGATCCCAGCCGTATGAAGCGGAAAAACACAAGCAGGTCCTTGGTGAACTCCATAGACAGGCGTCGGGAATTGCCCGGTGAATCCAGTACTTGAAGAAAAATATCCAGAACTCGCAGAAGAGGAACGCATACTCCCCAGGGAAACGCGTGTCACTCTTGCTCAACTTCGTTCTGGATACTGTAACAGGTTAAACTCTTACCTATCCAGAATCAACCCCGACATACAAAATGTATGCCCTGCTTGCAATGTGTCCCCACATGACACCAACCATCTCTTTAATTGTAATGTGGAACCAACGCCTCTAACACCCCTTTCCTTATGGTCCACCCCTGTTGAAACGGCAAGTTTCCTTGGACTCCCGTTAGAGGATATTGATGACAATTTGTGATCGGTCGCGGCTATTAGGTGGGGCGAGCATTGCTACAACAACAACAACATAGGTTAGGTGGTAGCTGCCCTGATAAGGATAGCTCACTTGGACAACACGAAAGTCCGTTGTGATACCACATATCCAAAAAATAACAGTGACTTAGATCTAGCTACTTAGAGAATCGTTGCGTAGCAACGATAAAGCTCCGAATGATACCGATCTCAACTTTGGATATATCCTCGGGAGATCCAAGTGAGTCGCGACCGAAGTACTTTAGCCTAGTTCTGGCAAAAGCTGGACAATCAAGCATAAAGTGATTTGGTGATTCCACCTCATCATCCTCCATACAGCTGCAGCAGGATGGAGTTTCCAGTATATTGAGACGTACCGCATGGATACCCATGGGACAGTGCCCTGTCAAAACCCCAATGACCATTGATAGGTGAGCCTTAGTGAACGCAATTATTTCAGCAGACCTCCTGCCATCCACTTTTGGCCAGAAAGATCTTGCTACCCTGCAAGACGTGGTATCCGCCCAACGTTTGCTGAGCTGATTCGAGGCCCAGCTATGGAGAAGTAATCCACAGGTGGCCAGCGGGATCCCGAAATCCCTACAACCATCTTCATCCGGTTCAGTTGTACCGATGCGGGCTAAGAGGTCCGCTTGACAGTTACCCGGGATATCACTATGGCCCGGGACCCAGATAATCTTAATTGTAAAATAATTCGATGCAATCGCAAGCGAGGTCAGGCACTCCCAGACCACCCTCGATCGCACTGTAGTTGAGCTCAAGGCCTTGATAGCCGCTTGGCTATCAGAGTAGATGTTAAATTCCCTAACCGTGGTAGCACTGGATAGCATTCCATCCACCACATCCTTAATCGCAGCAATTTCCGCTTGGAATACACTGCAGTGATCAGCCAACCAAAATTTACGGCTTAAATTTAGCTCTTGACAAAAGACCCCACCACCAACCTCTCCATCCAGCTTTGACCCATCCGTGAACGAGTTAACCGGTCCCATGCCCCAGATAATTCCTCTTCCCCAATCCTCTCTCTCTGGAATAACTGGGGTGAAGGTTGTATAGGGAGCAGTTATCGGCATACAGTAGTCCGTTCTGTCCGGGATGAAGTCGAAACTGGTAAGAAGGCTAGAGTGTCCGCGGTCAGAAAGACTATATCCCATATCACGAAGCCTGACCAACGACCTTGCCGCGGCCGCCTTTCCCGCAATATCTACTGGGTATATGTTGAGCATGACGTTCAGTGCCAAGGTAGGTGTTGTTCTGAGAGCACCACTGATACCGATCAGCGCCGTCCGTTGCACTGACACTAACATTTTGGAGGTGCTCGCCGTGTCCAGTGCTTTCCACCAGACCAGCACCCCATATAGCAGAATCGGTTTGACCACCATCTCATAAAGCCAGTGTACTATTTTTGGCGAGAGTCCCCATCTCTTCCCGATAGCTCCTCTGCAGCAGTACAAGGCAATGGCGGCCTTCCTGGCCCGATCTTCCACATTGGGTCTCCAGGACAGTTTCTTGTCCAAAACAATCCCCAAATATTTAACCCTATCAGAAAGTACCAACGGTACCCCTCCAATCGAGGGAGTTCTGAAATCGGCCATCTTATATCTCCTTGTGAAAAGGACCAATTCCGTTTTTCCCGGGTTGACCGCCAATCCACATGATTCAGCCCACCTAGCCACAGTATCCAGGTAGCCCTGCAGAACATCGCGCAGGGTGCCCAGAAATTTGCCTCTGACTAGGATAGCGAGGTCATCTGCATAGGCAACCACCCGACAACCATTGGCTTCCAGCTCCACAAGAAGCTCGTTGACTACCACAACCCAGAGGAGAGGAGATAGGACACCCCCCTGTGGCGTGCCCCTGCACACCTTCCTCTTAATTATGGCCCCTCCCCACTCCGCTGCAACAATTCTGCCGCATAGAAGTTTGCTAATAAATTCAACCAGAGCCGCCTCGACTCCTAAACCCACCAGAGCTCTTTCGATTGCCCCCGGTAAGACATTGTTAAAAGCTCCCTCGATGTCTAGAAAGGCACCCAGAGCATACTCTTTGTGTTCTAGGGACCCCTCTATTTGCTTTACAATCGAATGGAGAGCCGTTTCCGTCGATCTGCCCTTGCAGTACGCATGCTGTAAAGCCGGCAGTAACCCCCGAGGTATCCTTTCCCGTAGGTACAGGTCAATCAACCGCTCAAACGTCTTAAGAAGAAACGACGAGAGACTGATTGGCCCGAAATACTTAGGTGATACATGAGAGCTTCTGCCGGCCTTCGGAATGAAAATAACCCTAACCGTGTGCCAAGAATTCGGGACATAGTTAAGCCTGAGGCAGTTAGTATATATGATGGCCAACCAGCTGCAGGAAATCCCCAAAGACCTTTGAAGCTGCGCAGGAATGATTCCATCCGGGCCCGGAGACTTATAGGGCTTGAACGACCCTATAGCCCAGGTTATTTGACTTTCCCGTATTGGAATGGCAGGCACTTCTGCATGGCCAACGACCGCCGACCATGCAGGCGAAGATCCCTGCGCAACTGGGACATCGGGAAAATGATTGTCCAGTAAAAGCCTTAGGGACACCTCGCTACTCATCGACCAGTCCCCACCATCATCTCTCAGATACCCCAGAGGAGCGGGGTTCCTAGAGAGTATTTTCCTAAATCTCGCGGATTCATTGCAGCCTTTTACGTTTTCGCAGAAGCTTCGCCATGCATCTCGCTTGGCTATCCTTATTACATATTTATAAATCCCCAGACTCACCTTATAGAGCTCCCAGTCCAAGGGTAATTTACTCCTCCTGGCTCTGTTGAGGAGCCGCCGACTGGACGCTCTTAGGTCGTCAAGAGAATCCGACCACCAGGGCGGCTTGCCCTTCCCCCTGTAAGTTTTCAATGGGCAGGACAGCTGAAAGGCGCTATTGCTTGCCGAGGTGAAGTTTTCCACCAGAACGTCTATCTCAGATTCGGACAGGCCCGAACTAATGATAGGCACCGCAGGCAGTATACAATACAAGTCCCAGTTAGTACTTTTAGGGTTCCTAAAAGATATTTTACCGGGACATTCTTCGTTCACTGAGAACTGAATATATCGGTGATCAGAGAAGGAGTGCTCGTTGAGAACTCTCCATCCAGATATCCGACCTTCCAGTTCTTTACTAACCAAGGTGAGGTCCAGGACCTCCTCCCTTACCGCAGTAATAAAAGTCGGGTCATTCCCCCTATTACATATACAAAGTCCCTCATCTACAATAAAAGTAAATAAAGACTCACCTCTAGTGTTGGTATCCGAGCTTCCCCAAATGCTATGATGGGCATTAGCATCGGCACCGATGATCACACCAACACCTCTCCGCCTTGCTTCAGCGGTGATTTCACCCAGTATCGCAGGTGGTGGTCCCTCTACGTCCCCGTGGGGCATGTACGCTGAGACCACCCACACTTCATTACTTCCTCGCTCGAGGCAGACCGTGGTTAAGTCAGCATTGTTGAAATTAGAGAGAATAGAAGCTTTAATCTCTTTTTTAACAAGCACACAGGATCTAGGCCTACTTGCCTCCCCATGCACCAAGGTGTTGAATTTTCCAGTCCTTAATCCAGAAATCTTACTGCCGTTACTACTCAGCCAAGGATCCTGGACAAGGACTATATCCACTCCGCCTTTTTCAAGGCAGAGCAACAAATTTGCGGAAGCCGCCTTAGAGTGCTGAAGATTGATTTGACGGATTTCCATCAAAAGCGCTCTTCTTCCGCACCCCATCCTTGGCGGATTCGTATCAGTCTTGTCCATTCTAAAAAAGTCCCCCCTCAAGGCCGCTATCCGGAGCCGATTGTGTAGTCGCCCTTTAACGGTCTCGTGGTTATCTATGCTATGCAGGGAGGCGACGCGAGGGTTGACGCATTACCTTATGAGTAATGCGTTCAGAGCCAGACCGGACGCGAAGCGGGAAAATCTTCAACCGCACCTACACCACCAACTTAACGGCGACGGAGCCGGAACGTACCTTGAGGCCCGCCACGGTTTTAACGGGACGTGGGCAGGTGCAGCATTAGCCTACCAGCCATTTCGGTAGGGTCTCACCCCGACCTACTAAAGTGGCAGAATACCGCACCTACCAGCCCAAAGTCATCAAGTCCAAATTTAATGTCAAATCAAAGCCCTAAAACAGTCCAGTTCGTCACCGTTGTGTACCGATCTTGACTCTTAAAGAGTACTCCCTCCCCTGAGCTCGGCACAATGACTCAGGGGGTGCGGGTTTTATCGAGTTGTCCTCTCTAGATCCGCCATTATCAGTAGAAGCAGGGGCACCTCGTGCAGGACGTGAAAACTAATCATGCGTGACATTCGTCACTATGGCCGATGTAAGACTGAAATCAGTCCCTGATCCAGAGCCTGAAACCACTTATGATATCCAAGCCAAGTATCTTAGCCCCCAAATCCGACTATAACCGCGCCCACTTTTTCGAAATGGAAAATTACTTAAAATGAAAAAAAATGCCATAATTCTATACCAAATACGAAAATAGGGATGAAACATGGTAATTTGATTGGTTTATTGACGCAAAAAATAACTTTAGAAAAGACTTTGTAAAATGGGTGTGACACCTACCATATTAAGTAGAAGAAAAGTTCTGCAGTGCGAAATAAAAAAACCCTTGAAAACTTGGCAGGTATTACATATATAAATAAATTAGCGGTATCCAACAGATGATGTTCTGGGTCACCCTGGACCACATTTTGGTCGATATCTCGAAAACGCCTTCACATATACAACTATCACCACCCCTTTTAAAACCCTCATTAATACCTTTAATTCGATACCCATATCGTACAAACACATTATAGAGTCAACCCTGATCCACCTTTATGGCGATATCCCTAAATGGCGTCCACCTATAGAACTATGGCCCACTCCCTCATAAAATACTCTTTAATACCTTCCATTTGATACCCACGTCATACAAACACATTCCACCCATAGAACTAAGGCCCACTCCCTTTTAAAATACTCATTAACACCTTTCATTTGATACCCATATCGTACAAACACATTCTAGAGTCACCCTTGGTCCACCTTTATGGCGATGTCCCGAAACGGCGTCCACCTATGGAACTAAAGCCCCTCCATTTTAAAATACTCATTAACACCTTTCATTTGATACCCATATCGTACAAACACATTCTAGAGTCACCCCTGGCCCACCTTTATGGCGATATCTCGAAAAGGCGTCCACCTATAGAACTAAGGGTGACTCGCTTTTATATGATACCCATATCGTACAAACACATTCTAGAGTCACCCCTGGTCCACCTTTAGAACTATGGCCCACTCCCTTTTAAAATACTCTTTAATACCTTCCATTTGATACCCATGTCATACAAACACATTCCAGGGTTACCCTAGGTTCATTTTCCTACATGGTGATTTTCCCTTATTTTGTCTCCAAAGTTCTCAGCTGAGTATGTAATGTTCGGTTACACCCGAACTTAGCCTTCCTTACTTGTTTTATTTTATGACTCTCGGAGAAGGGTTCACTCACTTTAATCACAGCTACATATATCCTTATCTAGTATTGTATTGTATTGTATTGTATTTTTATTTAATTTCCTAGCACAACAATTTGACAAAATTATTTTAAAGTGCTAGTCAAAACAGCATAAAACACACGCCATATTGGCAATTTATACCATTTGGGCAATTTATTACGCAATTTATCATATAATAAATTGTAATAACAAATTGCCAATTTAAAAAAAAATTGCGTAATAAATTGTTTCAAACTGTAAATACAACCTTGTAAAGTGTGTTTATTGAGTAGATTTAAACGTCAGCTGCGCATGGCTCAACTATATGGTTGGCTCATGTCATCAGCTGATATTATTTTTTTTCATTTCACTGGAGTAGGAATTGTCAAAAGAGGATGGCAAACTCAAAATGAAACCAAAACATTGAACACATTATCTTACAACACACAAAAATTTTAAAGTTTTATGTTTTCATTCCATTCCATTCACCTAATTCCAACACGCACATTTTGAACACAGGTATGTTGTTGCTGTAGAGATGAGCCAACCGGCCATCAAATTACTATTGTGTAAGCTAAATTGAGTTGTATGAACACCACTCAATTTGAATTGATATTGCCTCAATTTATTTTTCTGTTTGAACATAGCATAAGATCAAACAAGTAAGGAAGGTTAAGTTCGGGTGTAACCGAACATTACATTCTCAGTTGAGAGCTATGGAGACAACATAAGGGAAAATAACCATGTAGGAAAATGAACCGAGGGAAACCCTGGAATGTGTTTGTATGACATGGGTATCAAATGGAAGGTATTAAAGAGTATTTTATGAGGGAGTGGGCCATAGTTCTATAGGTGGACGCCATTTAGGGATATCGCCATAAAAGTGGATCAGGGTTGACTCTAGAATTTTTTTGTACGATATGGGTATCAAAAAAAAAAGGTGCTAATGCGTATTTTAAAAGGGAGTGATCCTTAGTTCCATAGGTGGTCGCCTTTTCGAGATGTCGCCATAAAGGTAGCCCAGGGGTGAATCTAGAATACGTTTGTACAATATGGGTATCAAACGAAAGGTGTTGATAAGTATTTTAAAAGGGAGTGGGCCTTAGTTCAATAGGTGGACGCCGCTTCGAAATATCGCCATAAAGGTGGACCAGGGGTGACCCTAGAATGTGTTTGTACGATATGGGTATCAAATTAAAGCTATTAATGAGGGTTTTAAAAGGGAGTGGTGGTAGTTGTATTGGTGGTCGCCTTTTCGAGTTATAGCCATAAAGGTGGACCAGGGGTGACTCTAGAAAGCGTTTGTACAATATGGGTATCAAACAAACGGTGTTAATGAGTATTTTAAAAGGGAGTGGGCCTTAGTTCTATAGGTGGACGCCGTTTCGAAATATCGCCATAAAGGTGGACCAGGGGTGACTCTAGAATGTGTTTGTACGATATGGGTATCAAATTAAAGCTATTAATGAGGGTTTTAAAAGGGAGTGGTGTTAGTTGTATAGGTGGCGCCTTTTCGAGATGTCTCCATAAAGGTAGACCAGGGGGGAATCTAGAATACGTTTGTACAATATGGGTACCAAACGAAAGGTGTTAATGAGTATTTTAAAAGGGAGTTGGCCTTAGTTCTATAGGTGAACGCCTTTTCGAGGTATCGCAATAAAGGTGGACCAGGGGTGACTCTAGACTTTGTCTATACGATATGGGTATCAAATGAAAGGTGTTAATGAGTATTTTTAAAAGGGAGTGGGCCTTCGTTCTATAGGCGGTCGCCTTTTGGAGATATAGCCATAAAGGTGGACCAGGGGTGACCCTAGAATATGTTTGTACGATATGGGTATCAAACAAAAGGTGTTAATGAGTATTTTAAAAGGGAGTGGGCCTTAGTTCTATAGGTGGACGCCGTTTCGAGATATCGTCATAAAGGTGGACCAAGGGTGACTCTAGAATGTGTTTGTACGATATTGGTATCAAATTAAAGGTATTAATGAGAGTTTCAAAAGGGAGTGGTGGTAGTTGTATATGTGAAGGCGTTTTCCAGATATCGACCAAAATCTGGACCAGGGTAACCCAGAACATCATCTGTTGGATACCGCTAATTTATTTATATATGCAATACCTGCCAAGATTCCAACGGTTTTTTATTTCGCCCTGCAGAACTTTTTCATTTTCTTCTGCTTAATATGGTAGGTGTCACAACCATTTTACAAAGTTTTTTCTAAAGTTATATTTCGCGTCAATAAACCAATCCAATTACCATGTTTCATCCCTTTTTTCGTATTTGGTATAGAATTATGGCATTTTTTTCATTTTTCGTAATTTTCGATATCGAAAAAGTGGGCGTGGTCAGAGTCGGACTTCGTTAATTTTTTATACCAAGATAAAGTGCATTCAGATAAGTACGTGAACTAATTTCAGTAAAGATGTGTCGATTTTTGCTGTAGTTATCGTGTTAACGGCCATGCGGAAGAAAAGACGGACGACTATGTATAAAAACTGGGCGTGGCTTCAACCGATTTCGTCATAAAATCTATACCCCTGCCAAATTTCAAAAGGATTGGTATTTTTGTTCGACTTATGGCATTAAAAGTATCCTAGACAAATTAAATGAAAAAGGGCGGAGCCACACCCATTTTGAATTTTTTTTTTATTTTTGTTTTTTGTTGCACCATATCAATACTGGTGTTGAATGTTGACATAATTTACTTATATACTGTAAAGATATTAAATTTTTTGTTAAAATTTTATTTTAAACAATTTTTTTTTTAAATTGGGCGTGGTCCTTCCCGATTTTGCTAATTTTTATTAAGCGTACATATAGTAATAGGAGGAACGTTCCTGCCAAATTTCATCATGATATCTTCAACGACTGCCAAATTACAGCTTGTAAAATTTTAAATTACCTTCTTTTAAAAGTGGGCGGTACCACGCCCATTGTCCAAAATTTTAATAATTTTCTATTCTGCGTCATAAGTTCAACTCACCTACCAAATTTCATAGCTTTAACAGTCTTTGGTAATGAATTATTGCACTTTTTCTGTTTTTCGAAGTTTTCGATATCGAAAAAGTGGGCGTAGTCCGATATCGTTCATTTTAAATAGCAATCTGAGATGAGTGCTCAGGAACCTACACACCAAATTTCATCAAGATACCTCAAAATTTACTCAAGTTATCGTGTTAACGGCGGACGGACATGGCTCAATCAAATTTTTTTCGATCCTGATGATTTTGATATATGGAAGTCTATATCATCCAACTGTTATCCAATCAAACTTAATATACTCTGTGAGCTCTGCTCAACTGAGTATAAAAAAATAAAATACTAACAAAAACAAAAAATTAAATATTTAAAAATATGAAAATAAATTAACTAATTAATTAACAATAGATAATAGACAATTGATAAGACATTTTCATTAAAATATATTTAATAGAGCTTAGCCAATGGATTAAGAACAGAAACTAAGATTAAAGGAGAGTTGCAATAGTAGTTTAACCTTTAGGGAAGGTTGAAAGTGGTGAGTAAAACAGGATAAGGAATCAATAAAGTACGTAAGTTATGGAAGAAAATGAGAGTCAGTTATAAAAACAGATTAACTCTTTCTTGAAATGCACAGCATTACTTATTTGCCGTATTCTAAATGGAAGGGAGTTCCAAAGACGGATCGAAGTGACAAAGAATTGCCGTTCAGAAACTAACATACGATATTTAATATGCGCGAGAAGCATTGACCTTGTAGAATGAAAAAATATAAGCCTTCGAAATAGGTAATGAGGTTCTTTGGTATAAATTATCTTATGTTAGGTAATAAGAGTTCTAACCTTTAGAAGGTTGTCAAATGATATCTCTAGCAACTTTTCAGAGTAAAAGGAAACGTGATCAAACCTATTCAGCCCATATTCATATCTGGCAATGCTATTGTAAGCAACATTTAACTTCTTTTTGCTCGCATAGTCACAGCTAGAAAATATGTCACAGCCATAAAGAAGCGTGGGTATTAAGTACGCTTTGGATAAAAGTAATCGTATATGTAGCGGGATGAAATACTGTGTCAACCACAGTGTACGGAGCATTCCGTAAACTTTTCCTACCGTGTTAAAGATATGGTCTCTCCATGTAAGTGTTTTGTTAAAAACTATACCAAAATTTCTTGCCGTGTCAACATATTCTATAACAGAGTTTTCGAACATAATATTATCTAAGGCGTTTGTAGCAAGCGGCTTTCTACGAATGACAATACATTTCGACTTTCGAGGATTTAGACATAAGCCGTTCCTAGAAGCCCATACACCTATTTGGCCCAGATCGTGATTCAAGTTACTTATACATAAACTGGTACAATGGACAGGACAGCACGTATACGATTGAACATCGTCAGCGTAGATGTGGACGTCGCAATATTTGAGAACACTAGGCAGGTCATTAATGTACAAAACATATAACAAAGGACCCAGGATTGAACCTTGGGGAACACCTCGCAAAACGTCTAACAAGTTTGACTTTTTACTATCTACACATACTGCCTGGGTTCTGCCATCTAGATAGGAACTGATTAGGTTGGTTGCATGGCTCGAAAAATTAAACAGGTTTTTCAGCTTCTTATATAGTAGTGTATGGTCGACAGAGTCAAAGGCTTTGGAATGGTCACGGAGGATTAGAAAAGACGTAAATTTATCATCGATACGCTGCCTTATACCCTCAACTACAGAAGGGAGTGCGTATTACAGCTTCTCTTTGAGCGGAAACCAGACTGATGGTTTGCCAGGAGTTTATTTTCACACACATATGTAGCGATCTGCCCATGTAAAATGCGCTCAACGACCTTCGAGAGGAAAGGTCGTATGGCTATATGCCTGTACTCATTGTTCTGTTCGGGAATCGGTATAACTTTAGCAGCTTTCCAACATTTTGGAAAGACACAGGTCGTAAGCATGGAGTTTATTAAATATGTTATGTGGGGGAGGATAATGGGTAGGATGATTTTCAAGAATTTAGCACATATTCCGTCTAATCCTATTGCGAAAGTATAGCTTTCACAACATCACAATCATCGACACCGGCAAACTCAAGGGGACTTGCATCAACATTAACACGAGTACAGTAATTGTAAATAAATACATTTGCAGCCGAAGGAGGAAGTTTTACAAAATTATCATTGATATCGTTGACATCGACATCGGGGGAACCTAGGAGAGCCGTCTTGGATTTGCCAATCCCAATTCCCTTTATTTTATTCCAAGTTTCCTTCGAATTTAAAGCGGAACTAAACTTATTTTTATAGAACTCAACCTTAGCCGATCTTATGGCTTTGTTTGCAGAGAGCCGGGCGGCTTTGAAGCGTAGATGCACATCAACAGTTCGGTATCTTTTCCACCGCGAGTAATCCAGGTTACGCAAGTGTATTAAATGTCTTATTCTGCCGTCAAACCATGGGTTGTTATAGTGCTTCACCACCTTAATTTTTGTTGGAACGTGGTCATCATAGAGCTTATTTATATTAGCTTCGAGGAACTTTGTCTGATCATCAACCGATGCCAGCGTGCGAATTATTCCCCACATGACGGACGCCACTGCTTCAGCAAGTTTACTATAATTTATGCTTTTAAAGTCACGGTACGTAAAACAGCACGGTGTGAACGACGTTTGAAAATTATAGGTTATGAATAGAAGGTCGTGTTTAGAAAAATTGGGTGTAGACAGCTGGTCGTAAAGAAGAACTTTCTGGGGTTCGTTTATAAAGAAAACATCTAGCAGCGAGGAGCTGGTATTTGTGAAGTGTGTTGGTATGGAATCGTTAGCGGGAAAAGTCCCAGGGATTCCATACTTAGTTTCAAACTGGATTCTACGAGCAGATTGCTATTGAAATATTGAAAGCTAGGATAATGTTTACGTAGTTTAAAAGTAAAGGTTGCAGAAAATCAGTAAAGCCATTATAGTTTACCTGGCCATTGGGTCTGTATGCACAGCCAACAAGGAGCTTATCACCATTCGCTGAAAAAACATCAACAAACACAAATTCGACAGGATCACCGGTACAATAACTACAACGTAATTTACAGGACAGACTACTTTTCACATATATAGTAACACCACCATCATGACCGCCTCTATCAGCTCTGAAAAGCCGGTAACCATTTAGTTTGACTAGATCATCGTTATGGCTTGAAGAAAACCAAGTCTCTGAAATGCATATAATATCTGTATCGGAGGACTCAGAAGGGTATCTTAATTCATCAAGTTTCTTACATAGGCTTTGCGCGTTGAGGTCGATGATATTCATACCCTCGGCACGTCTGCTAAGAATGCACAGCAACATACGTAAGCAGTCTTTAGAACTCGAAGACTTATTATAGGTTAAGGCCATAAAGCCTTGCAATGCTTGTGGTTAATGACAATTTACTTCTATTTCTTATGAGCGTGAAAAAAGAAGAGAAGCAGGAAGTAAGGAAATAAATTTCTATTCTATATATGGGGATCAATTTACTGACAGTTTTCGTTCTCGTCCAGAACAGTATTTGACGATTTAGAGCTTCCGTCTCGAAAGGAGGTATTCTCGTTTGGGTTCGAACCCTCAAGGCCCTCATGTCTTTGATCGTTTTGGGACTGTCGGTGGCTTTTCGCTTTATGTGGACTATGCCCCTGATAGTGAAAACCGAGGTTACTTTCTTCATCTTTTTAAGGTGGATCGCAGCCTTGAAGATCTCGTAATTCCGTTTCGACAGCAATGTATTTATATAAATCGGAGCATCAGCTTTTATACCCACATTTACTAGACGCAATCCTCTTTTGCCATTATTCCCATTGTCTAGTCGTTTGAAATCTGAAATTGTTTTCAAAAGAGTATTTCTGGCGGTAGGAGACAGAAACCTTATGATGACGGCTGGATCTGTGACACTGTCGCGTAATTTCCGACATCGAAATATACTTTTAATGATGGGCGGCTGCAGGTTCAACGAGAAACACAAGTGGTGGAAAATACTGTGAAGATTTTCTACTTCCTCATACGGGATACCATGAACGCGGGCGTCGCAAGCTACTACTTGATTTTCAGTTTAGCTTTCTTGATTGGATAATTTTGCCTTTAGGGCAGATATTTCATCCTCAAGATGTCCAATCCGTACAAAAGCTGTCTCCAAACGCGAGACTTCTTTCTCTAGGTGCCCTATGTGGTCAAACACGTTATCCAGTCGAGATACTTTCTCATTCAACTTATTAAGATCTTGCTTTAAACCATCAAATTTTTCTTCTAACTTTAAGCTTTCGAACTTGTCTTCAATCTTCTTACATACAAACTCCAGTAATCTTTTTTCAGAGTCCAGGATTTGTTCACTCGTTACTATTGAGGATTCGCTGATCCACGTTACGGATTAAGCTCGGAGAAGACTCGCTAATGTGGGGAGCTTTAGTAATTTCCATCCCATTGCTTATAGCTTCTGCACGACGTTTAGTAGTGGGCAGAGCCATTTTCATGTGAAATCCAAGAATACCTCGATTTAAATAAATTCTCACTGGCTGGCAGCACGAAAAAATAGGTATGATCAGAGAGGATAGATAGGATATCATACTTTTCAGTGTTGTCAGGTTAGCCTTTTCGAGGCTAGATTTAGCCTTTTGTTTTTGCCTTTAGCCTCGAAATTTTGGGTTTAGCTTCGTGACTTTTTTCTAGCCTTTTTTAATCCGAATGTATTTTTAATAATTTCTAAAATAAAATAATTTCAATAGTTCCTGTGAACACCTAATACCTAATAATATGAATTCTCTACAAAAGATTAATTCTTTTTCTGCTGAAAATTCGTTGAAAGTTTCAAAGCCAGATGTATTTTCTTACTCTGAAAAAGAGAAGTATAGTTATTCTTCAAGTCAAATAGCATTAATAGAGCTGCAGTGGCGAAAACTTATAACTATACAATGGAAAAATGTACACTCCACCATGGAATTTTGGTCGGAAGTCCGAGAAAATAAAAATGCATTAAACGAACCACCTTTTTTAGAACTTGTCGAATTCATATTTAGTTTTTTAGTATTACCACTCAGAACGCGGAGGTTGAAAGCATTTTTAGTGGCATGAAAATTCTGAAAACTAAATTAAGGAACAAACTAAAAATTAAAATGCTTAATATTAGATGCTCGTTAAAACGCTTATCTAAATGTTGTAATGATTTTGAAATTACCGATGATCTCATATCTATGGTAAATAGCCAAACTTTATACGCAGACTTAAGCTCTTCTGATTTTTCAGACGGGGAATATTTTATATAAATAATTAGTTTGTAATATTTTTTTTTGTGTATATACACATATGCAATCATTTAAAGTAATTCCATGTGCTAGTCATGGAAAATGTGCCTGATATGTTTTGAAACAAGAAGTTATGTTTAAGTTATGTTTATAAGTTTTTATTTACAAATGTGTAAACTAAAATATAAAAAAAAATTTTTATGAATTAACCAAAAAAATTTCTGGCAATTTTTTAGCTTCTTTTTTTTTCTAAATTTAGCTTTTTCTAACCTTTTTTGTTTGCCAATCTAGCTTTTTTTTTTTCATCACCTGGCAACACTGATACTTTTTGCGAAATTTATTTGTAATGTCCCATTTGAGAGGTAATTTTAAATTGCTTCTACACATTGTCATGAGGGTTTTTTGATTGTTTTAAAGGATCGGTTTAATTAAGCAATTCATCCTCTTTCCAACAATCACAATATATATTAATATAAACTTCTTAAAAATGTGTAGAAGGCAATTTTCAAATACCCGCCTATCAGGTACATTACAAATAAAAATTGAAATGACGTCTCTTATTCTATCTATCCTCTGTGGCATAGCGGAATGATACAAGGTGGCAGCATGGTGACATACCTACAAACATAAATAAAAATTGCATGTACTTTGTTTTTGTAAATTCGATGGACAAATGTCAAAATCGTACTGCGCCGGAAGTTGATGTATCAAATCAAATAAAAAAAGTTTATAATCAGCTGTTCCATGCTGCCACCTTGTATCGTTGCGCCATGCCTCTGTGGTATGATAAGAGAATTTATACACAATGAGAAGGAGTTTTTGCTAGATTCCAACTTTTTTGCATGTGAACACGTCTTGCACTTCACCACACACAATCCAATTTCAATGTTAACGTGCTAACAGCAGAAAATTCTCTGTCAACAGTTTCAGCTGGTGTTAATATTATTTGATTTTATCTTAAGATGATTTCTTTGTGGGAATATAGGTATTTAGTAGGATTAATTATATTTAAATTTAATTATTTGTAGCAATATATTTGCATGTTTTATGTTGTAATATGAATTTGAATTTAATTAAAATAATTTAGAAATTTTAAAAAAGGTAAAAAAAGCTTAATTTCAATGGGAAATGGAGGGTTGAAATTGGCCTTGCGGCGTTGCAAATACGTATACGCGGTCTAAGTAGCATATACGACAACAGGAAGAATATAGTACGTTTGGCGTACCTGTTTAGCACTTGTTCAAGGCTTCAATTGCTTGAAGTTCAAGCCTCAATGAAGCGAAACTTTTGTTTTGTTTTTTTTTTTTTGATGGAAAATCCCATTAAAATATCGAATTATGAATTTTGGAAAAGCCGAAATGTCGATGTCATTTTGCTTATTATATTTGTTAATTATATTTATTAAGTGTGGATTTTTTTCTGTAATTTGAAATAATATTTCAAGTATACAGTTTTATAGCCCTTTTAATTCTACCCTAACAAAGTGCAAATGTTAAGTTCATAGAAAATTCCACCGATTTTTGGCAATTTTTTCCCTTTTTGACTATTTGCGTTTCAAATCTTTGATTACCTTATTCTGACCTTATCAACTGACCATGTATAATTACAAATACATTGCTAGAGGTGCGCTTTTTCGATCATTTCAGAGATTCGGTTCTTTGGTTCTTTTTGTTCATCTGTTCATTTTTTTCAAGCAAATTTGTTCACTGCCCCTCAGACCCAAGAAAAAAGTCAACAAGTATAGAGGGGGGTGTGTATGCAGCAATGCTTTGTGTAGGTATATTTAAATGTGTTATGAATAAATAAGTTAATATATATACATATGTAAAATTAACTTCAAAAAACGTTACAAATTTCGGAAGATCCAGGAAGTTGAAAGAGTACAGGCACAAATTGTAAATATGAACTTTTCAAGTTTAATGAATGTAATAATTAGTTTCTTACAGAAGATGTTTTTCATAAATATATACACACATATCGCATAAGTGGCATCATCGGCATTCGTGCTCACTGGGAATTTCTACGTATGTATGTATGAATTTACAATGTTCGTGAAGGAGAAGAGAGAAAGAATAACATTAGATAAAACGAACTAAAAGGACAAATAGAACTGAAATCGAAGATCTAGTTCACTTGTTCAGTTGAGAGACACGGTCAATTGAACAAGTTCAGAACGAAACGACCCAACTCTATACATTGCGCTTGCAAGTGCCAGAGCAAGTGCGAACGACCTCAAAAATATTTCGCTTTTGCTATTTTGTTTGATGGTCAGGTGAAGGCGGCGAGGAAAAAGAAGATTTTTTTCTCCTCATTCGAAACTTCGAAATATCAGAACAGAAATAGAAATATGAAGTTTTGTATGGTATAGCCTCATGCGTAAAAGGAATGGCATATGTGCGTACGACAGCCAAACGAAATGTTTAAATGTGTTGGTAATAAGAATCGACACAAAATCAAATTTTAAGATTTTGTTTCTGGTTTGACTTTTGTGCTTGCGGATGAAGCGAAGGTGGGTATGGAAATTAGGAAAAATGTTTGCATATTTTTAACGACATTTGTTATTTTATATGGTCGCCTATTACCATGCCAGCTTTCAATGGTCTTGAAATGCCCTTTTTAGCTTTGAGAAAAATTTCTAACAATTGAAAGTAACTCAACAATTGTTTGAATTTGGTTAGCTTTTAATTTTGTCAAATGGTTTTAGCACATTTTTATATATTCTTACAAAAAATTTTGCTTTGATATTGGATTGTAAGAAAACGCGCTTATCGGCAAATTTTTGCTATTTTGGCGCAATATCAGCATTTTTATAATTTCAGCTAAAAAAAAAAATAAAGGATTTTAACCGGACTTCGAACCCACGAAATTCTACAACAATTCACTTGCCCATACAGCTGCGCCACAATAGCTTATAATGTTTGATAGCCTAACAGGCAGTTATAAGCATGAGTTTCAATCTAGTGAGTGGTGAGTGGTCAGTGAATGCGTGGGACATATATATAACTAACGGTAATTGGAAACATATTTATATGTTGTACAAAGGAGATAGCCCAATTATCCTCTATGGTTCATAAAGTACTTTTTACTTAGCAGCATTCATTAGAGATGCCAAATGCAATTTATATTATCCAGTAACCCTACACATTTTTATGATGGCCTGGTGAATCGGACTCTTTTTCAAATTTTCTGCCTTCTCTGTAGCTTATAAAAAGAAACTTTTTATTGATTTTTGATTGATTTTCAACCACCAAAGCAGAAGAAATACAAAAATAAATAATAAATCATGGAGTCGACGCGGTAGTCGAACTCAGAGTTTATGTTATTGTAACCTTGCCGTGCGCGGACGTGTTTTTGATCGCTCTTCGAATTGTTATTCTTTTTACTTTGTAAACAAGTTTTATCTTTTATAAATATTCATTAATATAATAGAGAACAATTTATAAGTTTAATTTCGTATTACAACTTTACATAGTGCAATATACATAGTGGCTTTTTGTGCAATTTAAACATTCAGTCTGTGTGTTCATAGATCATAGATTTTCACAAAAATTTGTGATAGCTGCATACCTTTTTGTTGGTAGCTGCTATTAGCAAGTCATTGTGTGCCCTTTTTGCTTTCTGTTGTGTTCGCTGCTGGCTATACGCTGTCTTGCGATTTGCATCCAGTGCACCAAAATAACTCTCGCCCATATTTTTGAACAGCTGTTCAATTTATCCTATACTTATAGTTTCTTTTGCCTATTTTTCTTTTGGGTTTGTTTAACTTTGCAATTATGTTGGATTGCTGTGTCAAGAAGTGCACCAATCAAAAGAAAATTTCCCGTGGTGATACTTATGTTTGTTGTTGGCTCTGTGATAATATGGCTCATGTTATCTGTGCCGGTTTCTCTCACATAGGTGGTCGGGTGGTTTACCTAACATCCAGCAAAATGGGACTGAATTGGACATGTCATGATTGTCGTTCTGTAGAAAATGACATGCGAGCTTTCATGAGGCAAACTCAGAAAGAGTTCAACAACATTTTTATTGGGTTTCGTGACCTTAACGAAAGATTCAAAACAATGGAGGCTCACTTTAAAAAATTGAAAGTATATCTGAATCCCCAAAACGTAAGAAATGTATGCTCAACAATGATTCCAACTTGTCTTAGAGTATAAATTCTCTGTAAATATGAAGGAACTTCAGACTTGGCAATTGAAGTTTATTATGCATTGCCCATTCACATATAAAATTTTGCGAAGCACTGTTATAAACATTCTCCCTATACAACAAAAATACTTGCTAACATATTTTGTGTCGTAACCGATTGTTATATTGCAGTTTTTATTTGCGAAAAATGTTAGAAAATTTACCAACCAGTGGGAAAAATAATTTCACTTGCAAAGTGTGCCAACACCTTAGCCAAAGCAAATATCATGTTATTCTTCTTATGATTTGCTTGGAACAAAATTTGGGAGATGGCTACTTTGCAATATCAGATGGCGCCATTGTCGCTCATTCTACCGTTCTCCGTAAAAATGCGTGCAATCTACTCATAATGCATAAGCTTGTGTTAAACTCATCTATATGAACAAGTGCTAATGAGTCGGAGCTATTAATGCTTACTTTGAGCACAACGTAAAGGACAAATACTACAGGAATCTATTGACATCTACAAAAGTCGAGATCCAATTTTATAATGAAATACTCGTCTAAATTATTCTTTATATTAGATTCAAGAAACTCCATTTATTTTATGTTACTTGACACTATTTTAAAACCAACACACCGGTATATAATAAAAGAAGGAGAGATTTGAATGTGCATCGTAAAGCAACCATACAAAACTCCGTGAATAGTTCCATTTTACATATAGCAACGATAAATGATATACAACACCAAATAGAATTAAAAAAATAAATAAATGTAAGGCGCGATAACCTCCGAAGAGATCTAAGGCCAAGCTTCTCTTCCAATTTGCGTCGTGCTATTGATTTTCCCTACAAATTGGCCGGACGGGACCTACTTGTTTTATGCCGACTCCGAACGGCATCTGCAAGGCAGATGAGTTTTCACTGAGAGCTTTTCATGGCAGAAATACACTCGGAGCGCTTGCCAGACACTGCCGAGGGGCGACCCCGCTTAGAAAAATTTTCTTATAATTGAAAAACCTTATTTCTAAAATTTTGATGTTGCTTTGTCCGGGGTGTGAACCCAGGGTGTGAACCCAGGGCATACGGCGTTGTAGGCGCAGCACGCTACCATCACACCACGGTGGCGCCAGAAAAGAATTGCGTACTAAAAATTCTACAGAGTCGAAATCGCCTTTATAATTATAGTGGGTCTTGATCTTTTGAATTTAACAGATTTTTACGTGAGCTTTGGTTATCACAAATTTAAATTTCGCTCGTTTGTAGTTTCATTGGACATTTTCTTTAAAATTTATCAAATATTTTCCTTGAGATACCCAGATGAATCCCATCAAGTATTGAGCTTTTACAACATTTTTTTTTAACGATATTTCTTCTTATGATGTAAAAAAAACCATGTGTAACTTATCTTATTTGTAATTTAAGCCATTGTTTGTAAATGCAGTAACATTGCTCAGTTTATTTGGCCAAAAATGTTTTGTTTTAAATGCCATAAAGATTTTGTTAACTTGAGAGATTTATACTCACATTTCAATTTACATCACGGGTTAAATTAAGTAGATATTCACAAATGTACTCACAATAATTGTAATCAAGGATATACAAGTTTAAAAAGATTTAAAGTACACACAAAAAGTCATATGAATTAAAAAGTATTCAAAAATACTAAAATTGTAAGCAATACTGAGCTATTGAAAACTAATATTGACACCAGTGTAACATATAAATATTCCAATATTAATTTTGAAAGAAAATGTACTCCTGTAATGAGTCTTTAATCTGTTTCCAAACCACAACTAATAGTAGTGAAGATAATAATGATATCGCTATATGTAAAGATGAAGTATATTCAAAGTTTGAAAGTCTCATCACACAAGCTTGTCAAGATATTTTAGTGAAATGTTACGCAAAATATAATTTATGTATAAAATATGTCTCGTTTATACAAGAAAATATACAAACTATAAATTTAACTATTGCAGACGCTTTAAAACAAATATTTTTAAAAATCATCCCAGAAGAATTTCATATAAAAACAAAAAAAAACCTAGATTTTTGCTCAATCCTTTTACAAACAATGACATTGAATACAAGTTATTCAAAACCCTAGCAATTAGTAAAAGCTTTGAAAAATAAATTGTTTTCAATGTAAAACTGCATTGAAATTTACAACATTTTTAGAACAACATGAAAATGGATTTCCAAATACATACCAGATACTCCAAAAAAAATGTTGTAACGTAGAAACATCAGATCTTGGTACTGTCAAATATCAAATTTTATTTTGAAAATATTACAATGCCTAATATCTAATATCAATATTTATTTTCAAAATATTACAATACCGCACTTAAATTATAATGGATTATTTTTTAAAGAAGATTACTTCTTAAATCTTAGAACAAATATGTTAACTTTGCACAAAACTAAACCTATTCTGATAAGTCATAGTAATGAGATCTATATTTTAGGTCAACGTTATAACATAAAAGGTTTTAATGAGCACTACCAGTGTTATGAGGTTAGAATTAAAGAAAATGTTTTACAAATAAGCCATAGTACCTGGGCGACCGAGATTTGCTCGGCAATCTTCGAGTATGCGACATAACATACTTTGTTCTACATGTCTTCATTAATCAAACTCTAGCTGTTGGTAAGTAGTTAAATAGTTAGATGTCGTTTTCAAATTGAACATATGCCTCTAATGTTCAACGGTAGCAAATTACCATTGTGAGATATATTTTTGCTATGGTGAGAAATCATTCTAATAGTAATCTGTGAGAAATTGCAATTGTTCATTTCATATTTGCCAAAATATATGCATTTAAATATATTTTCCTAGAATTTGCCACGGTGCCTTGCTATTTCATTTAAATTTTATTAGCGTGTGTGAAAATAAGAAAATTAAGTCGAATCATGTGAACGATTTTTTTACGAAGATTTTTAACTTTAAAGTTCTCCTTTAAAGCTTTAATAGAATATGAGTAAGCAGAGTACTATTTCGTCTAACTACCCCAACCCTAGATGGCAACCCCTACTCAAAAATGTCCCTATTGTAATGTGGAGTGACATACCTTTTGTTTGAAACCCATATCGGCATATCTCATGCAAATTTTTTGGAATTTCGAATAGGTGGCAACCCTAAATGACAACCCTGCTTACAAATATCCCTATTGTAATGCGGGGTAAAATACCTTTCGTTTGATACCCATATCGGCATATCTCATGCATTTTTTTAAATTTCGAATATGTGGCAACCCTACTCAAAAATGTCCCTATTGTAATGCGGAGTGCAATACATTTCGTTTGATACCCATATCGGCATATGCCATGAAATTTTTTTAAATTTCGAATAGGTGGCAACCCTATATGGTATCCCTACTCAAAAAATTTCCTATTGTAATGCGGTTAGGTTAGGTTAGGTTGAAGTGGCCGGTCCATGAGGACCTCACATAGACTGATTGAGTCCGTAGTGTTACCAGAAATTTGTTTTAACGACCAAACTGAAAAACCCCATCAAAAACCAGGACCTATGTTATAAAATAACTCCGTCCTCTTGGCAAATACAGAAGCTTCCTAGGACTTAAGCTACTTGCTGCTTCTAGATCTGACAGCTGTATCACTCCTAATAGCTGTAGTCTTAGCCTGGCAAGTGCAGGGCACGAGCACAGAACGTGCTCGATCGTTTCCTTCTCCAATCTACATCTGCTATCACTGACCAAGCTAATTTAAAGGCATGTGACGCCAGAAAGCAGTGTCCAGTCAGAATACCCGTCATGAGTCTACAGTCCTCTCCTTTTAATGATAGAAGCAACTTTGTTTGTGTAAGGTTGTAAGACCTACACATAATCTTCGACACTTTACAGCCCCGCGCATGAACCCACGCCTTTCCCGCTTGGTCGATCATGTGCAATGCGGAGTAAATACCTTTCGTTTGATACCCATATCAGCATATCTCATGCATTTATTAAAATTTCGAATAGGTGGCAACCCTAAATGGCACCCCTACTCAAATATGTTCCTATTGTAATGCGGAGTGAAATTCCTTTCGTTTGATACCCATATCGGCATATCTCATGCATTTTTTTTTAATTCCGCATAGGTGGCAACCTTGTAAAACATTCTGAGTGGCAATACCTAGGTAGAAAGTCTTAGAAGGCGATACATTACCTCTGTGGCAAATTTCCTTTAAATCGGTTGAGCCGTTCCCGAGATCGTTCGGCAATACAAACAAACAAGAATTGCTCGTTTAAAGTTATAAGATAACAGAATTCGAAGGACTACCTATTCACATGTACCACAATGTAAAAGGAATTTGCTTTATAAGAATACAAAAAATTTAAAACTGAAAAAAGAAATTTCTTTCTGGGAAATGGTGGAACTTATGGAAGCATCAAAATGATACTAAATCTGGTATCAGTTTTACAAAAAGTAAGTATCATTTTAGCGCGCAAAAACTATCAATTTAATAAAAAATAACTTCAAATTGATACCAAAATGGTATCAATTAGATAAAAAAAAAGTAAGGAAGGCTAAGTTCGGGTGTAACCGAACATTACATACTCAGCTGAGAGCTTTGGAGACAAAATAAGGGAAAATCGTTATGTAGGAAAATTAACCTAGGGTAACCCTGGAATGTGTTTGTATGACATGGGTATCAAATGGAAGGTATTAAAGAGTATTTTAAAAGGGAGTGGGCCATAGTTCTAAAGGTGGACCAGGGGTGACTCTAGAATGTATTTTTACGATATGGGTATCATATGAAAGGTGGTAATGAGTATTTTAAAAGGGAGGGGCCTTAGTTCCATAGGTGGACGCCTTTTCGAGATATTGCCATAAAGATGGATCAGGGGTGACTCTAGAATGTATTTGTACGATATGGGTATCAAATGAAAGGTGTTAATGAGTATTTCAAAAGGGAGTGGGCCTTAGTTCTATAGGTGGACGCCTTTTCGAGATATTGCCATAAAGGTGGACCAGGGGTGACTCTAGAATGTGTTTGTATGATATGGGTATCAAATGAAAGGTGTTAATGAGTATTTTAAAAGGGAGTGATCCTTAGTTCCATAGGTGGACGCCGTTTCGAGACATCGCCATAAAGGTGGACGAGGGGTGACTCTCGAATGTGTTTGTACGATATGGGTATCAAATGAAAGGTGTTAATGAGTATTTTAAAAGGGAGTGGGCCTTAGTTCTATGGGTGGACACCTTTTCGAGATATCGCCATAAATGTGGACCAGGGGTGACTCTATAATGTGTTTGTACGATATGGGTATCAAATTAAAGGTATTAATGAGGGTTTTAAAAGGGGTGGTGGTAGTTGTATATGTGAAGGCGTTTTCGAGATATCGACCAAAATGTGGACCAGGGTGACCCAGAACATCATCTGTCGGGTACCGCTAATTTATTTATATATGTAATACCACGAACAGTATTCCTGCTAAGATTCCAAGGGCTTTTGATTTCGCCTTACAGAACTTTTTTATTTTCTTCTACTTAATATGGTAGGTGTCACACTCATTTTACAAAGTCTTTTCTAAAGTTATTTTTTGCGTCAATAAACCAATCAAATTACCATGTTTCATCCCTTTTTTCGTATTTGGTATAGAATTATGGCATTTTTTTCATTTTTAGTAATTTTCGATTTCGAAAAAGTGGGCACGGTTATAGTCGGATTTCGTCCATTTTTTGAACCAAGATAAAGTGAGTTCAGATAAGTAGGACTAAGTTTAGTAAAGATATATCGGTTTTTGCTCAAGTTATCGTGTTAACGGCCGAGGGAAAAGACAGACGGGCGACTGTGTATAAAAACTGGGCGTGACTTCAACCGAAAAGAAAATAGTTACCGTCATAGAATCTATGCTCCTACCCAATTTCGGAAGGATTGGTAAATTTTTGTTCGACTTATGGCATTAAAAGTATTCTAGACAAATTCAATGAAAAAGGGCGGAGGCACGCCCATTTTGAAATTTTCTTTTATTTTTGTATTTTGTTGCACCATATCATTACTGGAGTTGAATTTTGACACAATTTACTTATATACTGTAAAGATATTAAATTTTTTAAATTTGACTTAAAAAAAAAATTTTTTTTTTTTAAGGATGCGTGGTCGTTCTCCGATTTTGCTAATTTTTATTGTGCATACATATAGTAATAGGAGTAATGTTCCTGCCAAATTTCATCATGATATCTTCAACGACTGCCAAATTACAGCTTGCAAAACTTCTAAATTACTTTCTTTTAAAAGCGGGCTGTGCCACGCCCATTGTCCAAACCTTTACTAATTCTGCGCCATAAATTCAACTCACCTACCAAGTTTTATCGCTTTATCCGTTTTTCGTAATGAATTATCGCACTTTTTCGGTTTTTCGAAATTTTCGATATCGAAAACAAGGGCGTGGTTATAATCCTATATCGTTCATTTTAAATGGCGATCTGAGATGAGTACTCAGGAGCATACGTACCAAATTTCATCAAGATACCTCAAAATTTACTCAAGTTATCGTGTTAACGGGCGGACGGACGGACGGACGGACAGGGCTCAATCAAATTTTTTTCGATCCTGATGGTTTTGATATATGGAAGTCTATATCTATATCGATTCCTTTATACCTGTACAACCAACCGTTATGCAATCAAAGTTAATATACTTTGTGAGCTCTGCTCAACTGAGTATAAAAATTATGAAATAGATACTATGTTATGGCAGAAATAATACGAGAGAGTATCAAGTTGATAACATATACAAAATATCAAATTGATACTTGTTAGTATCAGACCATAAAGTTCGAAAATATCAAATTGCCAATTTCGAAAATATCAATTGCATAACACGGTTTATGAAGAATAATTGATACTCGAAAGTTGCATATTGATGATTATTTAGCATCGCCCTCATACCAGCTTATTTTTGAGTGTAGGCGATTGTTGGGAAATAGTTATGAGAAAAATTAGTTTCGTTATGCTGTATTTGTGTGAACCCGAAACCCCCCTAAAAACCGCCACTGATGGCCGCATTTTTAATGAATAAATACAGAAAAAACAAAGGGTCCACTTAAATAGTTTTATCTGTTTCCAAACTGCTTTTAAGTATAAAGTACTACGTGATAAATTTTGTTGACGCGATTTATACCTAATTGGGTCTTGTGAATAAAAAATAAACAACAGATTTTTTAAGGTACTTATGCATATTTCTGCGAAATGAAATGAGCTCAGCTTTACCAAAACACTTGTTTAGTTTTTCAAAAGAAAATTTCCTAGTAATGAGCTGTTTATATATGTATTCGCAGAGTTGAATTGTGTTATTAATTAGATATGTGTACAATAGCCGTATTTTTAATGAATAAATACAGAAAAGAACAAAGGGTTCACTTAATTAGTTTTATCTGTTTCCAAACTGTTTTTAAGTATAAAGTACTACGTGAAGAATTTTGTTGACGCGATTTATACCTAATTGGGTCTTGTGAATAAAAAATTACCAAAACTTTTTCTTATAGATTTCAGGAATATCAGTACAAAAAAAATTTTGTTTTTGTTTTTGATTAGTTGAACAAACAGATTTTAGTAATGAGTTGTTTATATATGAACTAGCCTTTACCCGCGGCCCCATCCGCAAAGAGAACATTTTTTAGATCGTTTAGTTGGTTCAAATATTGCAAAAAGAGTAATTATAGTTATAACCGTTCATTTCAGGATTCATTTAAAAAACTCAAAAATAGAACGAAAAAGCTATATTAGATATTAAAGATAAAGCATACCGAATTTTAATTAGGAATAATTTTCAGTAAATCCATGGCCATAAAAGCTCATAATTTAAAAAGGCATGTGTGCTGAACTACCGGTTTTGAAGGGTCCTTAAATGATCCTGGAAGGATTTCAAAATGATACCCAAATAGAACCGGAAACTCCCGAAATGATCACAATGGGATCTCGGACAAATCCCGAAAGCCATACAGAAATTATATCTAAGGCTTCCCCAAATGATCGCGAAATAGTCCCGTAGTGACCTTGAATGAACCCGGAAGCGTCCTCAAATGATCCTCGAAATTACCACGACTGATTCCCGGACGGATCTTAAAAACCATCCAGAAATTATCCCGGAGGGGTCTCCTAATGATCCTGATATAGTCCCGAAAACTATCCAGAAATTATGCCGAAAGGGCCCCAAATTATCCCAAAAAAGTCCCGAAATTACCCTGACGAGATCCCGAAAACTATACAGTAATGATTCCGGAAGGGTCCGACAAAGATCCCGAAAAAGTTCCAAATTACGGGATCCCGGATTGATCCCGAAAACTATCCAGAAATAATGCTGGAAGGGGCCCCAAACGATCCGGAAATAGTATCCAAAAATTCCCAAATTGTCTCTGACGGGATCCAGGACTGATCCCGAAAATCATCCAAAAATGATGCCGGAAGAATCCCGAATGATCTCAAAAAGATCCTGAAATGACCCTGGTGGGATCCTGGATGAATCCCTAAAATCATACAAAAATGATGCCGGAAGATTCTCAAAATGATCCCGAAAACGTCCGAAAATGACCCTGGCCGGATCCCAGAAAGGTACCGAAAACCATCCAGAAATGTTGCCAGAAGGGTCCCTAAATGATCCCGGCAGAGTCCCAAAAATGTTCCGAAAGAACCCTGACGGGATCGCGGAAGAATCCTTAAATGATCTCAGAAGAGTCCCCAAATGATCTTGAAATTGTCCAGAAAAAGTTACGAAATGACCCCGAAGGGATGTCGGACGGATTCCGAAAACCATCCAGAAATTATACTAGAAGGATTCTCAAATAATGCCAATATTATTCCAAAGAGTCCCGAAATAACCCTGACGGGATACCAGAGAGATTCCGAAAACCATCCAGAACTTATGCCGGAAAGCTCCCAAATTAACCCGAAATAATCCAGAAAAAGTCACAGTATGACCCGACGGGATTCCGTAAACTATCCAGAAAGGTTCCCTGAAGGCCCCGAAAGAGTACCGAAATTACCCTGACGGGAACCCGGACGGATCCCAAAAACCATCCACAAGTGATCCAGAAATGACCTTGACGGGATCCTGAAAACTATCCAGAAATGATCCCGGAAAGGTAACAAGATCATCCAGAAATGATACCGGAAGGGTCCCTAAATGATGCCGAAATCGTATCGAAATTACCCGACAGAATACAGAAATCATCAGGGAAGGATCTTCAAATGATCCCAAAATACTCCCCAAATGTCCCGAAATAACAATAACGGGATTCTGGACGGATCCCGAAATCTATCCAGCAATGATGCCAAAAGGGCCTCAAATGATCCCGAAATAGTCCCGAAGTGACCCTGACGGGATCCAGAATTGATCTCGGAAGGATACCGAAAAAACGCCGACGGGATCTTAGATAGATCCCGAAAACTATCCAGAAATGATCCCGAAAAAGTCCAGAAATGACTCTAACGGGATCCCGGACAGATCGCGTAAATTGTTCGGGAATTATGCCAGAAGTGTTCCGAAATGTTCGTGAAACAGTCCCGGATTAATCCTGACGGGATCCCCGACGGATTCCGAAAACCATACAGAACTGATCTCGCAAAAGTCCCGGAATGACCCTGACATAGTCCAGAAAAAGTCCCGAAATTAACCCGACCGGATGCCGGACGGATCCCACAGACTACCCAGAAATGATCCCCGAAGGGTCCCAAAATGATACCGAAATAGCCCCGAAAATCCATCAAGCATTGATCTCTGAAGGGTACGCAAATGATCCCGAAATAATCCAGAAAAATTTTCGAAATTACCCCGGCGTGAGGACGCACGGATCCCGAAACGCATCCAGAAATGATGCTGGAAGGGTTCCCAAATGATCCCGAAGTAGTACCGAAATTACCCTGACGTGATCCCGAAAATCATTCAGAAATGATCGCAGAAGGGTCCCAAAATGATCCCAAAATAGCCCCGAAAAGACGCGAAATTATCCCGACGGGATTCAGAAAACCATTCATAAATGATCCCCAAATGATCACGGAAGTGTCCCGAAATTGCCTCGACGGGATCACAGACGGATCCAGAAAACCATCCATAAAGGATGCCGGAAGGGTCCCCAAATAATCCCGAAAAAGTTCCGAAATAACGCTGACGGGATCGCGACAACCATCCAGAAATGATCCCGGAATACTACCGAAATTACCCCGACGGGATCACAGACGGATCCAGAAAACCTCGAGTAATGATCCCTTAAGTTGCCCCAAGTGATCCCAAAATAGTCCAGAAGAAGTCGCAAAATGACCCCGACGGGATCCCGGACGGATACCGAAAACAATCCAGGATTGATCTCTGAAGGGTACGAAAATGATCCTGGAATGGTCCAGAAAAATTCCCGAAATTACCCCGACGGCATGCCGGGCTGATCCCGAAACCTATCCGGCAATTATGCCGGAAGGGTCCCCAAATGATCCCGCAATGATCCCGGAAGGATTGCCAAATGGCCCCGGAATAGATCCGAAAAAGTCTCAAAATAAACCGACGGGATCCCTGCCGGATTCCGAAAACTATACATAAATGATCCCGGTAGAGCCCCAAAATAATCCCCAAATAGTCCCGAAATGACCCCGACGTGATCCCGCACGGATCCCGAAAACCATCCAGAAATCATACCGGAAGAGTCCCCAAATGATCCCGAAATAGACCAGAAATAACCCCAACGGGGGTTATCCCGGAAGGATCCCCAAATTATCCCACAATAGTGCCTGGCGGGATCCAGAAATGCTCCCGGAAGGATACCGTAAATGTCCCGAAATAACCCCGACGGGATCACAGGTGGATCCCGAAAACTATCCAGAAATGATCGCGAAAAAGTCCCGAAATGACCCTTACGCGAAAATCATCCAGAAATGATACCGGAAGGCTCCAAAAATCATCCCGAAATAGTCTGAAAAAAGTCCCGAAATTACCCTAACGGGATCACGAAAGCCATCCAGAAATGATTCCGAAAGGACCCCAAAATGATCTTGAAATAGTCCCGAAATTACCCTGACAGGATCCCGAAAGTTATCCAGAAATGATGCCAGAAGGATCCCCAAATGATCCCACAATAGTCCCGAAAAGGTCCCAAAATATCTCCCACGTATTCCGAAAATCATTCAGAAATTATACCGGAAGGGCCCCAAAAGGTTCCCGAAAAGGTCGGGAAATAATCCCGACGGGATGCCGGAAGTGTCCCGAAAACCATCCAGAAATGCTCCCGTAAAGGTCCTGAAATGACTCTGACATAGTCCAGAAAAAGTCACGAAATTACACCGACGGGATGCCGGACGGATCCCGAAATGTAACACCGATCGTTTTTACAAAATTGTTTAGATCTCGATCTGAACAGATACCAAAAATTATTGATTTAGGAGAAAATTTATATTTTATAACAATTTATAGGTTTTTCACCAGAGGGGAAAGGGGTAGCGGGGGGGGGGATGGGTGAGGAGACGGGTGAGGAGACGGGTGAGGAGACGGCGGGTATCACTGTTTACTTTGTAAGCCCTCGACTTATTTCACCTATTGAGTTCGTAATATTGGTGAAGGTCAGTAAACGTAAAGCTATAAGGTGTAAAAATTATTAAAAAGTAATTGTTCGAAGGGTCGTGGGACCCCTTCCGTTCCATTTTCGAAGAAAATTTCGCCAGCAGACTATTGTCTATCTGTGTCCCAAATTTCATCCCAATCCGTCCAGCCGTTCTTACGTGATTGAGTCACAAAGACAAACGTCTGGACATCCAAACAAACATCTAAACATCCAAACTTTCGCATTTATAATATTACTAGCTTATGCCCTTGGGTTTTACCCCACGTAAGATTGACTTCTGCTACAGCTAATGAATGTTGTATGATATATTCAGATTTGTAACAGGATTCCCCTCGCGTAGGTGAGGTTGACAATTGAGTTGCAGAAGCCCTGAAGCTATAAAGGTTTGTATTGCGCTCATCAATCCCTTGATTAGCAGCTAATGGTCGTCCTTGAGCTTCATTGATAGGGATAGGAAATTTGAGGCATTTAAAATTGAAAAGAGAAATCTATCGGTATCAATGGAATCCTTGGTTTTACACTTTTTTGTTTTCGAAATTTTCCGATGTTCATTGACATTCGTAAAAGTTTTGTGATGACAAGCCTTGTCCCACTACATAAACGTGGAGAATCGAAATAACGAAGCATAAATATTATGATATTATGGGCCCTTTTTTAAGGATCAATCTATGAGTAAAAATTTCTGATGGTTCAAAAGAGCAAATAAACTCAATCGGATATGCACAGCTTGGGACTCTTCCACGACTGTGTTAATAGAGTGATAAGTTGTCTTGGTTCTAGTGATATTAACATCCTCATTTTAAGGTGCCTAAAATGCCTTTTCTCAAAGCCATTTATAGTTAGTAAAGATATATTCAATATTTGGAAGAAACATTAGCTATTAAAGCTTCAGGTGATGTCGTAATTTCTCAAAAACTTGCAGGAAAAGAAATTAAATCTGTTAGTAAAGAAATAGGGATTTTGTCATAATTTTGTTAAAAGCTGCTGCTGAAATGTTTCCGCCAAATTGCCCTCTCATATTTCTAAAGAGAGTAAATTTTTGTACGTAAAGCCGTCTATAGACGAAAAAGCACGCATCTACTTCAACTGCGGCTGTTCCAGCAAGTAACAGGAAAGCACCACCTTTGGGATGGTCATTACACCTTAAATTCTTAGGGGTTTGGTCTAAAACTTGCAGGGACTGTTTATGAGTCGTGGTGCACACTCACTTTGGCCTGACCGTTGGCTTATGTTGCACATCGGTGTATCTGATGTTTGCAGACAGTGGTCATTTAAATGCGGAGTTGTACGTCCACCACACAAAGGGTACCCGCGGTATCTGAGACAGCAACTGCCATAGTGATTTCTCTTTTTGCTCTTACATCAATTAATATCAAATTAAACAGGAATGTTTTTTTCCGGTTCCTCCAGGCGTATCCAAAAATACCAACCTTAAAAATAACATAAAAGAATACTAAAGGAATAACAGCCGAACCCAACTCTGCAATCAAACTTAACGTGTTGAAGTAACTTAAGTTTTTAAGGCAGCCATAGTTCTGAAAGTCCCATTTGTCTTGTTTTTTTTTCAATTCCATATATTATTGGTGCTGTTAGGACTTAACGTTATATAGCTCCTTACCAATTTTCATTATCCCATTTGTATGGGAGGTGCCACGCCCCTTCTTACTCACCTCTTATTTTCTTAGTGGTGTTTGAGATTGATCCAATTTAACTGTTTACTGGATTTCAATGTTCTTGCATGAATACTTCTAGAGTTATGCTGTATCAAACATTCCATTTGTATGGTAGGTGTCACCCTTTTTTTAACTTTATATATATATAGATAGAAGATGTGGATAGACTGAAGTTAACAAAAAATTTTAACGGCGGAAGATTACCAAACATGGAAAAGGATAACAGCCAAACAACTCTGTTGTCAAACTTTATCTGTTATAATAACCTAAGTTTGTACGGCAGCCATAGGTTTGAAAAATCCCATTTTAAGAAGGTACCACGCCCCCTTTTCCTCAATTCCACATTTTACTGGAGGTCTTAGGACTTAACCTCATATAGCTCCTTACCAATTTTCATTATCCTTTACTACATCCAGAGATATGCAGTATAATAAATTCCATTTACATGGGAGCTGCCACGCCCCCTTTTCCCTCAACCCACATTTTCTTGGGAGTGTTAGGTATTGAACTCATATAACTCCTTACTGAATTTCAATGTTCTAGCATGAATACCTTCAGAGTTATGTAGTACCAAATATTCATTTTGCATGGGAGGTTCCACGCCCCTTTTATATATCGATATTATATTTAGCCTATGACCATCCTTGGAAGGTTTCTAGTGGATTGTGCAAATTTGGTTGTGGTCGGTCGGCGCAACTCGATCTATACCTACATACATACACACATACATAATTTGAATTTTATATATGTAGATTAGGACTAGCTTTTACCCGGTCCCGTCCGCAAAGCGAAAATAAAATCTATGGGCTATTCACGCTAGCCTGCTTATAAAGTTATCTGTTTCAAAATTATTTTCGTCAGTGTATTTTATTATACTCAGTTGAGCAGAACTCACAGAGTATATTAACTTTGATTGGATAACGGTTGGTTGTACAGGTATAAAGGAATCGAGATAGATATAGACTTCCATATATCAAAATCATCAGGATCGAAAAAAAATTTGTTTGAGCCATGTCCGTCCGTCCGTCCGTTAATACGATAACTTGAGTAAATTTTGAGGTATCTTGATCAAATTTAGTACGTAGGTTCCTGAGCACTCATCTCAGATCGCTATTTAAAATGAACGATATTGGACTATAACCACGCCCACTTTTTCGATATCGAAAATTTCGAAAAATGATATGGTGCAACAAAATACAAAAATAAAAGAAAATTTCAAAATGGGCGTGGCTCCGCCCTTTTTCGTTTAATTTGTCTAGGATACTTTTAATGCCATAAGTCGAACAAAAATTTACCAATCCTTTTGAAATTTGGTAGGGGCATAGATTTTAGACGTTAACTGTTTTCTGTGAAAATGGGCGAAATCGGTTGAATCCACGCCCAGTTTTTATACACAGTCGTCCGTCTGTCCTTCCGCATGGCCCTTAACACGATAACTTGAGCAAAAATCGACATATCTTTACTGAACTTAGTTCACGTACTTATCTGAACTCACTTTATCTTGGTATAAAAAACGAACGAAATCTGACTATGACCACGCCCACTTTTTCGATATCGAAAATTACGAAAAATGAAAAAAATGCCATAATTCTATACCAAATACTGAAAAAAGGATGAAACATGGTAATTGGATTGGTTTATTGACGCGAAATATAACTATAGAAAAAACTTTGTAAAATGGTTGTGACACCTACCATATTAAGTAGAAGAAAACGAAAAAGTTCTGCAGTGCGAAATAAAAAACCCTTGAAATCTTGGCAGGTACTACATATATAAATAAATTAGCGGTATCCAACAGATGATGTTCTGGGTCACCCTGGACCACATTTTGGTCGGTATCTGGAAAACGCCTTCACATATACAACTACCACCACTCTCTTTTAAAACTCTCATTAATACCTTGAATTTGATACCCATATCGTAGAAACACATTCTAAAGTCACCCCTGGCCCACCTTTATGGCGATATTTCGAAACGGCTTCCACCTATAGAACTAAGGCCCCCTCCCTTTTAAAATACTCATTAATACCTTTCGTTTGATACCCATATCATACAAACAAATTCGAGGGTCCCCCTGATCCACCTTTATGGCGATATCTCGAAACGGCATCCACCTATGGAACTAAGGGTTACTCCCTTTTAAAATACTCATTAACACCTTTCATTTCATACCCATATCGTGCAAACAAATTCTAGAGTCAACCCTGATCCACCTTTATGGCGATATCCCTAAATGGCGTCCACCTATAGAACTATGGCCCACTCCCTCATAAAATACTCTTTATTGCCTTTCATTTGATAGACATGTCAAACAAACACATTCCAAGTTTTCCCTCGGTTCATTTACCTACATGGTTATTTTCCCTTATGTTGTCACCATAGCTCTCAACTGAGTATGTAATGTTCGGTTACACCCGAACTTAACCTTCTTTACTTGTTTTTGTAATAGAATAAAAAAGAAAAATAACTAAATGAGCTGATAACCTGAAAGGCACGCTTACGTGAGTAGTACAATACAGTTTTTTCGAATTAGAAAAATACATTTTGTTTTTAAGTAAAATTAATTGATATGGCAGGGGTGAAGGAATTGCTATTCATAGAACAAAGGGGTGAAACTACAATTAGCTAAAACCAAAGAGAATTTTTTAGATGAATATAGTTTTGTTTTTCGGGTATTTATTTGGTTAAAACATTACAAAATGTTTTACAGTTACAACGGTTCGTTACAGGATTCATTTAAAAAAACTCAAAAATAGAACGAAAAAGCTGTGTTAGATATTAAAGATAAAACATACCGAATTTTAGTTTCGAAAAATTTGCAGCAAGTTGCAGGGTCGAAGGGTTCTTAAATGCCACCGGCGGGTTCCAAAATGTTACCAAAATATTCCCCCGAAATTATCCTGGCGGGATCTCGGAAAATTATACCTGAGGGGTCCCCAAATAATTCCGAAATAGTATCGAAATTACCGTGACGGGATCCCTGACGGATCCCGAAATAATACAGAAAAAGTCACGAAATGACACCGGATGGATCCCGCACGGATGCCAAAAACCATCCACAAATGATCCTGGAAGAATCTCCGAATGATCTCGACATAGTCCAGAAACAACCCCGACGGGATGCCGGACGGATCTCGATAACTATCCAGAAATTATCCCGGAATGGTACCCAAATGATCCCGAAATAGTCGCGTAAAAGTCCGGAAATGACCCCGACGGGTACCCGGACGGATGGACTCCGAAAACTATCCAGAAATTTTCCGAAATTACCCCGACAGGTACCCGGACGTATACCGAAAATCATTCAGAAATGATACCGGAAGAGTCCTGAAATGACCCCGACGGGATCCCGACAACCATCTAGAAATGATGCCGGAAGGGTCCCGAAAAGATCCCGAAATAGTTCTGAAAAAGTTCCGAAATAACCCTGACGGGATCCCAGATTGTTCTCGAAAACCATCCAGAACTGATGCCGGAAGGCTCTCCACATGAACACGAAATCATCCCGAAATTACCCTAACGGGATCCCGAAAACCATCTAAAAATGATCACGGAAGGATCCCAAAATGATCCCGAAATAGTCCCAAAAAGTCCCGAAATTACCCTGACGGGATCCCGAAAGCTATCCAGTAATGATACCGGAAGGATCCCCAAATTATCCCAGAACAGTTCCGGAGGCATACCGAAAATGTCCCGAAATAACCTCGACGGGATCCCAGATGGATCCCAAAAACTATCCAAAAATTTCCCGAAATGACCCTGACGGGTACCGGAATGGATTCCGAAAACCATTCAGAAATAATCCCGTAAAAGTTCCGAAATTACACTGATATAATCCCTAAAAAGTCCCAAAATAACTCCGACTGCTCACTTTGTAAGCACTCGACTTATTTGACCCTTTGAGTTTTGTTATGTATTTACCAATAGTTGGCAGCCATCTTTTTCCTACTGTCATTATTATTATATATATATATAAATACTCTTTCCCTTTTTCATTGATTCCTCATACAAATAAATTGAAGTTTTTATTATATAGTATAACCTAAAATCAAGCGCGTGCATTTATTCCTTTATAGGACATAGCAATAGAAATCGCAACGAGTAGTAAAATCGGAAAATAATAATTTAGATAGAAGGTCCAAAAATTTTACTAAACGTGCACGAACATAACCTCAAAATAAAATGGAGGCTCAAATTCAACAATTGCTACAGGCAATAACCGCCATGACGACAACGATGCAGCAGCAGCAACAGCAAATTGCGGCAAATCATCAAACGAGCAGTACCAACGTAAACATCATGTCAAGTTTCGAAACATTCGATCCAAAAATAGAATCATTTAAAACATATAAAGAGCGTCTGGATAATCATTTCCATATTAAGAAAGTTGTTGAGGACAAAGAGATGTGTGCAAAACTATTATTACAATACATCGGGCCAGCGGCGTATTCCCGTTTAGCAACGTTGGCTTCACCCAAAAAATAAATTTGCTGAAATATGATGAAATAGTGGCATTACTGGAAAAACACTTTTGTCCCGAAAAGAACATTTTAGTAGAGCAACACAAATTTCTTTGTGAAATCCAAAATAGCGAACAGTCGTTGGCAGAATTTTTAATTGCCCTACAGAAAAGAGCAATGGAGTGTGGATTTATATGTGAATATGGGAAGTCTATCTCAGATATTTTTCTAAGAGCCCAACTAATCAGAGGTATACGCGATGGGCATATTCGAGAACAACTGCTACAGAATCCGAAAGCAAATAGTTGAAAAAGCAACAACTTTGGAAGCTGCTAAAATAAATAATAACGTGATCGCAAACAAGGCAACCGGTTCAACAAGCGATGTTCAGCAAATCCGTCAACATGTTAGTAATCATAACTATCGTCGTAGTAGAAATCGTAATGGAAGTTTCTCTAGAAATAGAAATTCAAAGTCATCGACAAGAGTTAATTACAGCGAATTAGGCATAGAAGGATTGTGTCTAAGATGCGGCCGTAATAATCATTTATCAAAAGAATGCAATGTAGAGAAAGGCAAGTTAAAATGTAATTCATGTGGCAAGACTGGTCATGTCAAAAAGGTCTGCATTCAACATAGAATAAAGCAAAGGAAATCGAAAATTGCAACCAATAACACCACTACGTCAAATGGTATTGAATCGTTCACAACAGAAGAGGAATATTATGGTGTGAATCAAGTTATCGACATTTATGAACATAGCACTGCAAAAATATCACGTATGGACGCAGAAAAATTTTATACAGATGTGTTAATTAATGGAAGAAAGCAAAACTTCGAAGTCGACTCAGGTGCCGGCTACACGTTACTGCCGGAAAATCAATTTATGAAATTAAATATCAAAACACCGATAAGGAAAACAAATATTGCCTTCTGCGTTTATACAGATGATGTGTTTGTGCCAATAGGAGTCGTTACTGTGGACGTAAAGTAGAAAAATAGGAAATCAAAAGAAGATTTGTACATTGTATCGTCGAAACGTACCGCATTACTGGGACGTGTATGGATACGCCATTTTAAAATTAATCTACATGAAATTGACGAAGACAGTTCTAAAAACGACATTAGCCACAACAACATAAATTCTATATCAGAAATCGAACAGCAATTTTCAGAAATTTTCGAAGAACGTGTTGGATGCATTCCAGATTTAGTTTGTAGTTTAAAACTACGCCAGGGTGCAAAGCCAGTGTTCTTAAAAGAAAGGCCAGTGCCTTTTGCCATACGCGAAAAAGTAGAACGTGAACTGGATAATTTAGAACGAGACGGCATAATTACAAAAATTAATACTAGCAATTGGGGTTCACCTTTGGTGGTAATTCCAAAAGCTGATGGTAATGTACGACTATGCGTCGACTATAAAGTAGTTGTTAACCCTCAGTTGGAAACCGCTCATTATCCAATTAAAAGAGTCGATGAAATTTTTAACAGTTTAAAGAATTCTAAATATTTTTGCAAGTTAGACTTATACGAAGCATATCTGCATATACGAGTGGATGATGACAGCAAAGAAGTGCAAACTATTTCAACGCACCGAGGTACTTACCAAATGAATCGATTATCTTTTGGAATTAAAACTGCTCCTAGTGAGTCTAACCGTATTTTAGATCAAATATTACAAGGCCTCGAAGGTACAGTCTCTTATTTTGACGATATAATCATACATGGTGCAACGTTGAAAGAATGTGAAAAACATCTGATCAAATGCTTTGAAATATTGAATAAATATCAACTGCACGTCAACAAAAGAAAATGTGAATATTTTAAAGAAAAAATTAAATACCTTGGATATGAAGTAAGCCATAACAAAATAGCAAAATGTCCAGATAAAGTAAAGGCGCTTATAGACATGCCAAGACCTCAAAATGTAGAGCAATTAAGAAGATTCCTTGGAATGATTACATATTATTCAAAATTTCTACCGGATATTTCGACAATTACATTCCCTTTACGCAAGCTTTTAGAAAAAAATAAAAAGTTTAATTGGACAACACAATGCGAAGAATCATTTAGAAAGCTTAAACAGGAAATTCTTAAAGACAGGGTTATAGTACCATTCAACGAAGCTTTCCCGATAACATTAGCGTGCGACGCAAGCCCAACGGGCATAGCTGCAGTACTATCTCATATTGTTGAAGGAGAGGAACGCCCCGTCGCATTTATTTCAAGAGCATTAACAAAAGCAGAACAAAATTACAGCCAGTTTGACAGAGAAGCGTTAGCAATTATTTTTGCCGTTGATAAGTTTTTTATGTATTTATACGGAAGAGAATTTACATTACGGACAGATAATGGTTCTCTAACAAGAATATTTCATCAGAGTGCAAAAACACCAGCCATGACCTCAGCAAGACTACTTCGTTATGCTTCATTCTTGCAGGGATTCAACTACAAAATACAACATCGTAAAGCTGAAGATAATGTGAACGCAGATTGTTTATCGAGAGCACCTAACAACGAAATATCGACGTTTAAACATTTTTTGGATGAAGAAGTACGCAATATTCAGGACGGGACGATCAATCAAATATCGACATTTTCAATCAACGCCACTACTATTTCAAACGAAACAGAGCGTGATGTGGAACTAGCATAATTAAAGAAGGACTTACTGGATGGCAAGAATTGTGATCCCAATTATTCGTTGCAAGATGGCGTCATATTTAAACGTGAATGTGTTGTTATACCATCAAGATTACGTGCAGAAATTTTAAAAGAGCTACATTACACACATGTGGACATAGTAAAAATGAAACAGCTCGCTAGGAAGTACTGTTTTTGGAAGGGCATCGACGCGGATATAGAGCGACTGGTAAAATCGTGTCCTAGTTGTGCGGATGTGAAAAAAAGTCTCCCAAAAGTTGTAACGCATCATTGGGAAGAACAAACCGAAAATTTTCAAAGAGTGCGCATTGATTACGCAGGACCATTTCGAAATCACTATTTTTTCATACTAGTAGATGCGAAATCGAAATGGCCGGAAATTTGAATAATAAGAGATGCCCCAACCTCTGAAAAGACTATAGATTTAATACAAGATATTTGTGCGACACACGGATTACCACAAGCCATTGTATCAGACAATGCAACGATATTCCAAAGTGCAATGTTTAGAGAATTTAGTTGCGAAAATGGAATTATTCAGAAGTTTATAGCCCCTGGACACCCAGCAACAAACGGATTGGCTGAAAGATACGTCCAAATTCTGAAAAGGAAGCTAACAGCGATGGATGACGACAAATTACCATTGAATATCAAACTACGAGAAATCCTGTTTCGATTCAGGGCAACCCCTTTGGCAAATGGTCAAACCCCAGCCCAAATGTATTTAGGACGTGAATTAAGAATTAAATTGGATGCTATGCGGCCAGTCAAACAATTGAATTCAGCAACACATAATCCAAAAGTGCGCCATCTAAATGTAGGCGATAGAGTTCAAGTGCGGTGGTTTCACAGGAATAAACCTAGCTGGAAATTTGGTGTTGTGAAACGCAAATTCGGACATCTTCACTATCAAGTTAAACTGGATGACGGTTATGAGTTGAAACGACATATAAACCAATTGTACAAGTATGGTATTGATCAACCTAAAAAGCATGTAACGTTTGCTGAACCTCCCGTGCAAGAAAATTCAAAAAAGGAGGAAATCTACATTGAGCGTACCGTTACCACTCCGACTACACAACAAATACCAATGGTACAACCCAATCCAGTATCAACGCCTGACGAAACTGTAAGAAAATCGAGTAGGGTCCGAAGATCTCCTACACGCTTAGATGACCATGTTCTCTATTAAGCGTGGAGACTGCTTTGTATTTACCAACAGTTGGCAGCCCTCTTTTTCCTACTGTCATTATTATTATATATATATAAATACTCTTTCCTTTTTTCATTGATTGATATAATTACTACTGCTATAGCTATGATGTAAAATTCCTCATACAAATAAATTGAAGTTTTTATTATATAGTATAACCTAAAATCAAGCGCGTGCATTTATTCCTTTATAGGACATAACAAGTTTGTAACATTGGTGGGGAAGGTCAGTATACGTGTATATGTGTAAAAATTATTAAAAAGTAATTTTTCGAAGGCGTGGTGGGACCCTCCCCTTTCCACGTTCGAAAAAAATTTCTGGTAGCGACTGGTGGTCGGGATTGCTTCTGTTCGCACATCGGGAATTGTAGCTCTTAAAAACAGCCGAAAAAACTGGGGGCGCCCTGTGCCACGAGAGCCATGAGTATTAATAGATCATTAATAGCAACCGTAAGTCGTCTTTGTGCGTGACCGCCAAGGAGCTACAAATGATTTAAAGAAATTGTGTTCGATAATTAAGAGTTAACCCCAGGTTAAACTACGCATTGCACGAGATATACAGACAAAAGCGTGACCACTTTATGTATCTCTATTTCTTTTCAGCAGACACAGCGGTACAAATTTCAAAGACCGGGGCTAGGTTCGAAGGGTCTCTGGAGTAAGTGAACGAGGGACAATCCCTCCGCAAGGACCTACTCCTGAAATTTTTTGAACGATCTGCGAGATTTTGAGGCAAAAACCCCGGGTATTTCCGAAAAGCCAAAACTTTGATTTTTTTAAATACATACAAACAAAACCTTTCCTAAATATTATTTTTTTAAATAGAACAAGTAAGGAAGGTTAAGTTTGGCTTTGGAGACAAAATAAGGGAAAATCACCATGTAGGAAAATAAACCTAGGGTAACCCTGGAAATTTGTATGACATGGGTATCAAATGGTATTAAAGAGTATTTTAAAAGGGAGTTGGCCATAGTTTTATAGGTGGACGCCATTTCGGGATATCGCCATAAAGGTGGACCAGGGGTGACTCTAGAATGTGTTTGTACGATATGGGTATCACCTGAAAGGTGGTAATGAGTCTTTTAAAAGGAGTCATCCTTAGTTTTATAAGTGGACAACTTTTCGAGATATCGCAATAAAGGTGGACCAGGGGTGACTCTAGAATGCGTTTGTACGATATGGGTATCAAATGAAAGGTGTTAGTGAGTATTTTAAAAGGGAGGCTCTTAGTTCTATAGGTGGACGCCTTTTCGAGATATCGCCATAAAGGTGGACCAGGGGTGACTCTAGAATGTGTTTGTATGATATGGGTATCAAATGAAAGGTGTTAATGATTATTTAAAAGGGAGTGGGCCTTAGTTCTATAGGTGGACGCCTTTTCGAGATATCGCCATAAAGGTGGACAAGGGGTGACTCTAGAATGTGCTTGTACGATGTGGGTATCAAATGAAAGGTGTTAGTGAGTATTTTAAAAGGGAGTGGGCCTTAGTTCTATAGGTGGACGCCTTTTCGAGATATCGCCATAAAGGTGGATCAGGGGGGAATCTAGAATGCGTTTCTATGCGTTTATGTGTGTATCAAATGAAAGGTGTTAATGATTATTTAATAGGGAGTGGGCCTTAGTTCTATAGGTGGACGCCTTTTCGAGATATCGCCATAAAGGTGGACCAGGGGTGACTCTAGAATGTGCTTGTACGATTTGGGTATCAAATGAAAGGTGTTAGTGAGTATTTTAAAATGGAGTGGGCCTTAGTTCTATAGGTGGACGCCTTTTCGGGATATCGCCATAAAGATGCACCAGGGGTGACTCTAGAATGCGTTTGTAGGATATGGGTATCAAGTGAAAGGTGGTAATGATTATTTAAAAGGGAGTGGGCCTTAGTTCTATAGGTGGACGCCTTTTCGAGATATCGCCATAAAGGTGGACCAGGGGTGACTCTAGAATGTGTTTGTACGATGTGGGTATCAAATGAAAGGTGTTAGTGAGTATTTTAAAAGGGAGTGGGCCTTAGTTCTATAGGTGGACGCCTTTTCGAGATATCGCCATAAAGGTGGACCAGGGGTGACTCAAGAATGCGTTTGTACGATATGGGTATCAAGTGAAAGGTTAATGATTATTTAAAAGGGAGTGGGCCTTAGTTCTGTAGGTGGACGCTTTTTCGAGATATCGCCATAAAGGTGGACCAGGGGGACTCTAGAATGTGTTTGTACGATATGGGTATCAAATTAAAGGTATTAATTAGGGTTTTAAAAGGGAGTAGCCCTTAGTTGTATATGTGAAGGCTATTTCGAGATATCGACCAAAATGTGGACCAGGGTGACCCAGAACATCATCTGTCGGGTACCGCTAATTTATTTATATATGTAATCAATAAACCAATCCAAATACCATGTTTCATCCCTTTTTTCATATTTGTTATAGAATTATGGAATTTTTTAGTTTTTCATAATTTTCGATATGGCAAAAGTGGGCGTGGTCATAGTCGGATTTCGGCCATATTTTATGCAAAGATAAAGTGAGGTCAGATAAGTACGTGAACTAAGTTTAGTAAAGATATATCGATTTTTTCTCAAGTTATCGTGTTATCGGCCGAGCGGAAGGACAGCCAGTCGACTGTATATCAAAACTGGGCGTGGCTTCAACCAATTTCGCACATTTTCACAGAAAACATTTACCTTCATATAATCTATGCAACTACCAAATTTCACAGGAATTGGTAAATTTTTGTTGGACTTAAAAGTATTCTAGGCAAATTAAATGAAAAAGGGCGGAGCCACGCCCATTTTGACATTTTCTTCTATTTTTTTATTTTGTTGCACCATATCATTACTGGAGTTGAATGTTGACATAATTTACTTATATACTGTAAAGATACACAATTTTTGTTAAAATTTTACTTAAAAAACTTTTTTTTTAAGTGGGAGTGTTCGTCATCCGATTTTGCTAATTTTTATTTAGCACACATATAGTGATAGGAGTAACGTCCCTGCCAAATTTCATCATGATATCTTCAACGACTACCAAATTACTGCTTTCAAAACTTTTAAATCACCTTCTTTTAAAAGTGGGCGGTGCCACGCCCATTGCCCAAAATTTTACTAATTTTCTATTCTGCGTCGTAAGGTCAACCCACCTACCAAGTTTGATCGCTTTATCCATCTTTGGTAATGAATTATCGCACTTTTTCGGTTTTTCGAAATTTTCGATATCGAAAAAGTGGGCGTGGTTATAGCCCGATTTCGTTCATTTTAAATAGCGATCTGAAATGAGTGCCCAGGAACCTACATACCAAATTTCATTAAGATACCTCAAAATTTACTCAAGTTATCGTGTTTACGGACGTACGGACGGACATGACTAAATGAATTTCTTTTTTCGCCCGGATCATTTTGATATATAGAAGTCTATGTCGATCTCGATTAGTTTATGCCGTTACAGGGTACCGTTATGAAAAAGATATAAAAGATATGCTTAATTAGTTTTATCTGTTTTCAAACTGCGAATGACTTCTATTGCATTCTCCTGACACAAAACCATATTTGAGGGCAGTGCACTAAATTTTGAACAACAACACGGCTCGGAACTAAATGGGTTGACATAATCAAGATCTTGTATTTAGTGTTAATGGGACGTTAATTTGCTACCGATTTGTGCATCTGTTCATCTGTAACATATTCGTAAAATTTAGTGAGGTTAAGATGGCATCTGTAGGAATATAGAAATTGAGTTTACATCGCTACAAATAAATAAATATAGTTTAACAAAAAAACTAAAAAACACGCTTTTAAATAATATCAATCTAAAAAGTTAAAAATAATTTTCAAAATAAGTTTAAAACAGTAATGAACGAAATATACTAGGATTATTATGAAATAAAATAATTAAAAAAAATTTTAAGTTAAACGGTTTTATTGAAAACAATACTTCCATGAAATAATAATAATACAAAAAGCTAGAAAATAATTTGGTAGGTCCTAGGTACTAGTCATCACACTCCTCGTTAATCTAGGGCGTTGATCAGACAATTAAATAAAAGCGTTACTTACTTACTCACTTAATTGGCGCTTAACCGTCTAAACGGTTATGGCAGTCCAACAAGGAGCGGCTGTCGCTCCTTCGCTCCGCCAACCGGCGCCAATTGGTCAAACCAAGGGAGTTTAAATCGTTTTTCACCTAGTCCTTCCAACGGAGTGGGCGCCTTCCTCTACCTCTGCTTCCATAGGCGGGTTCCGATAGAAACACTTTCTTGGCCGGAGCATCATCTTTCATTCGCATAACATGGCCTAGCCAGCGCAGCCGCTGCGTTTTAATTCGCTGAACTATGTTGATGTCTGCGTATAGCTCGTACAGCTCATCATTAAATCTTCTTCGGTACTCGTCATGGCCAACGCGTAGAGGTCCATAAATCTTTCGAAGAACTTTTCTCTCGAACACTCCCAAAGCCGCTTCATCTGCTGTTGTCATGGTCCATGCTTCTGCCCCATATAGCAGGACGGGTACGATAAGTGACTTGTAAAGTATGATTTTCGTTCGCCGGGAGAGGACTTTACTTTTCAATTGCATACCTAGTCCAAAGTAGCATTTATTGGCAAGATTGATTCTTGGATGGATTTCAGTGCTGATGTTGTTGTTAGTGTTGATGCTGGTTCCCAAATAAACGAAGTCTTTTACTATTTCGAAATTATGGCTGCCAACAGTAGCGTGGTTGCCAAGGCGCATATGTGCTGACTCTTTGCTACAGCAGGTACTTCGTTTTGTCATCATTCACTATCAAACCCATCTTTACCGCTTCTTTTTCCAGTTTGGAGTAAGCAGAACTAACAGCGCGGGTGTTTAGGCCGATGATATCAATGTCATCAGCATATGCCATTAATTGCACGCTTTTATAGTATATTGTTCCAGTGCGGTTAAGTTCTGCAGCTAGTATAATTTTCTCCAGCATCAAATTAAAGAAATCGCACGATAGGGGGTCACCCTGTCTGAAACCTCGGAGAGGTCCCTCCCAATTCTGACTGAGCTGATGGTGTTGCTCAACGTCATTTTGCACAGCCATATAAGTTTTGCAGGAAAACCAAATTCAGACATAGCGGCATATAGGCAGCTCCTTTTCGTGCTGTCGAAGGCGGCTTTAAAGTCGACGAAGAGGTGATGTGTGTCGATTTTTTTTCACAGGTTTTTCCAAGATTTAGCGCATTGTGAAAATCTGGTCGATGGTAGATTTACCAGGTCTGAAGCCGCACTGATAAGGTCTAATCAGCCGGTTCACGGTGAGCTTCAATCTTTCGCACAATACACTTGAAAGGACCTTATATGCGACATTGAAGGCTGATTCCACGATAGTTGGTGCATTTTGCAGTATCCCCCTTCTTGTGGACTGGGCAAAGAACACTTAGATTCCAACCGTCGGGCATGCACTCTTCCACCCATATTTTGCTAAGAAGCTGCTGCATGCGCCTTACCAACTCCTCGCCGCCGTACTTGAATAGCCCCGCAGGCATTCCATCAGCGCCCACGGCCTTGTTGTTTTTCAATCTGGTTATTGCTATTCTAACTTCGTCATAGTCGGGCGGGGGGACATATATTCCATCATCATCGATTGCGGGATCAGGTTCTTTATCTCTGCGCGCTGAATTGCTGCCTCCATTTAGAAGAACAGAGAAGTGTTCCCTCCATAATCTAAGCACTCTCTGGACATCAGTTACAAGGTCGCCGTTTTCGTTCCTATAGGAGTTTGCCCCGGTCTTAAAACCTTCCGTCTGTCGCCGTATTTTTTGGTAAAATTTTCGGGCGTTATTCCTGGTGGCTAGCAGCTCAAGCTCCTCGCACTCACGCCTTTCTGCTTCTGCTTTTTTCTTCCTGAAAAGGCATCTCGCTTCCTTTTTCAACTCACGATAGCGTTCACACACTCCTCTTGTCGCGCTCGCTTTTAACGTAGCCCTGTAGGCAGCGTCTTTTCTTTCAGTTGCAACGCGGCATTCTTCATGGTACCAGTTGTTTATTCGTAGTCGCCGGTGACCAATTTTTTCCTCGGCGGCAGTACGAAGTGCTTTGGAAATATGCTCCCACTGCTCCTGTATTCCTTCAGGATGAGTTGTGCTCTCAGAGAGCAGGTGTGAGAGTCGAGTTGCGAAATCATTGGCAGTCTGTTGTGATTGAAGCTTTTCGACGTCTAGCTTCCCTTGTGTTTTTTGTTCCTTGGTTTTAGCCGCATTGAGGCGGGTGCGTATTTTGGCTGCAACGAGGTAATGGTCCGTGTCGATGTTAGGTCATCGGATCGTGCGCACATCTAAAACACTGGAGGCATGCCGTCCGTCTATCACAACGTGATCGATCTAATTGCGAGTATTTCGATCAGGAGACAGCCATGTAGCTTGATGTATCTTTTTATGCATGAACCTCGTGCTGGATATGACCATGTTTCGAGCACCGGCAAAGTCAATCAGCCTCAGTCCGTTAGGAGAAGTTTCATTGTGTAGGCTGAACTTTCCGACTGTAAGGCCAAAAACACCTTTGTTTAGGCCGACAGCCCAAACTTCAAACATAAAAGGTCGCCCTCGCATTTTTCTTATATTAGTTAACAGTGCCAGTCAAATTTTTTATGTTAACCATACAAATGAACATCGCTGGAATAAATAAACGGTTTGACTGGCAAGCGGTATTGACCTGTTATGTTCTTTTACTTCACTTGTTTTCACACATCAAGGAGAAAGGACGTATCCCGCCGTAGTTCCAGCTTCACCAACTAAAAAAAAAGTAACCTGCAAATATATATATATATAAATTGTTTAATCTTTACCTTCAATAAAGACTATTTGTGAATATTAAAATTCTAATACCAAACTTTTTCTTCTTTTCTACATTAAATCTTGACCGGCACCATCCCTGAGCTGTGGCCCGGCCAAGACATTGGTCCTTAATCCGTTTTTTCATGACAGCGACCAGTTTGGCATCAACAGCACGAGTGTTTAAATATTATTAAAGCGACCATTTTGCGAACCAACCACAGGAATTCAAATTTTGTTGTACTTGCGACCAATTTTGAGGGTATAGTGCTTGGTATTCCAGAAGCAGTATTTTATTTGTGGGGAATTTAAAGCGACCATTGGCAGCAGCAACAACACAGCAATTTATAAAAGCCATTTGTTTATATATTATTTCATCCACTTCATCAGGACACATCTACAAATATAAAGTACGTGGTTATTTCAGTGAGCACATTAGTTAATAAATTAAAAATTAGTGAAAGTGAAAAGTGCGCGATTGACTTGTGAAACAAGAGCAAAATTAAATTTGATTTGTACAAATAGCCTTTTTGGCCATCAAATATTGCTTACCGCCGACGGTAAATAATATTTGATACGACTTAAGGGTCTTCGCTGTTGCATTATTGCACACAAATATTTGTACAAACAGTGTTTGGGAATAACTTAATAGAAAAGTGCAAGTAATTTTTCAAATTTAATTAATTCAATTTACATTTATATGACTCGCACTTCTCTGTTATTAACAGCCCACAACAACAACACTGCACTGTGTAATTAACCTCACCTTTGGGTTTGGTTCATCACAGTTGAATTTGAGAAACATTAATTTCACAAAAGTCACTCGGTTTTTAATTAAATTCACTTTTTAAAACAGTCAAAATTTAATTTGAGGGTTTATTTACTGGACGGAACATTTTTCCTCCAAGTTTTGCTCAGGTTTTCATTTGCGTTTGCATTCAAATAATGCTGTGCTACATACATATATACACGCACACGTACATAAATATAGTTGGTTGGCGAGCAATTGCTTTTAGTTTTAACACATATATTTACACGTACATATATATTACATACAGTCCACTGTGGTTTTTTCACTCTTAACATAATTAAATTTTGAGTTTTATTTCATTCAAAATAAATATTTACGTTTGTAATCAGTACACTAAACTTATTAGAATATTATTTAATTTGTTGGGTTCACTTTGTTGGTGGAAAGCGTTGTTTAATTTTTATATTAGCAAATTGGGTAATTCCACAGATTCTGTGTACGTAATTTTTTTTTTTTTTTTTTGAAAAATCAATTGCTTCGATTTTTTTAAAATTTTCAATATGGAAGCATATAACCGCTTAAAATAAATGTAAGGCGCGATAACCTCCGAAGAGATCTAAGGCCAAGCTTCTCTTCCAATTTGCGTCGTGCTCCTCCTAATTTTCCCTACAAATTGGCCGGACGGGACCTACATGTTTTATGCCGACTCCGAACGGCATCTGCAAGGCAGATGAGTTTTCACTGACAGCTTTTCATGGCAGAAATACACCCGGAGCGCTTGCCAAACACTGCCGAGGGGCGACCCCGCTTAGAAAAAATTTCTTCTAATTTAAAAACCTTATTTCTAAAATTTTGATGTTGCTTTGCCCGGTGTTCGAACCCAGGGCATACGGTGTGGTAGGCGGAGCACGCTACCATCACACCACGGTGGCCGCTTAGTCGACACAATTATTGAGTTCGACATCGAATTTTTAAGCATAGCCACTAGCGAACACTCCAAAAATTCGCTGAAAATTCAGCAGCAGGAGTTGAAATCGATGTGGGAAAAAGCTAAAGAAGCCTTTGATGCGTTACTACAATCAGAAAATATATCTGAGAAGAATGTTATGGCAATTAGAAAAAAAAAATAAGTCGTGCTATACTGTTTTTGTGCGGTGTATGAAAAAAATAAATGACCTGGCAGAAAAACTTGAAAAGGCAGAGAAGGAAAACGATGCTGCCTTCACGCCACGCAACTTGCACTTAGCACCTTGTGATACCGATATATTCAAAGGTGATTATTTGTCATGGCCAACTTTTCGTGACATGTTCACGGCCATTTATATTCTAAATAAAAGCCTGTCGCCAGTACAAAAATTATATTATCTCATACAAAAAACCCAAGGTGAAGCCAGAGAAATCGTTAAGAAATGCGAATTGACGAATGATGGTTTTGATATAGCTTGGAAAAATTTGTGCGACAGGTATGAAAACAAGAGAAAATTAGTCAACACCCAATTAAAGATTCTTTTCAACCTTCAATCAGTCGAAACTGAATGCGGTAATTCAATAAAAGGATTACAAAGGGACATAAATAATTGCATATCCTCGTTAGTAAGTCATCATATTGACATATCTAATTGGGATCCAATTATTACATACTTATGTTCAACTAAGCTTCCTGATGTGACCCTTTCGCTATGGGAACAGTCCGTAGGAAACAAGACAGAAACTTCCAAGTGGGCGGATATGGACCGATTTCTGACAAATCGTTTTCAAACGTTAGAATCAGTCTCAGGTTTAAGAGGTACAATGAGTACAAAACCTCAAAAGGTACAAAACTCAAAGCAGGCCTCTGAACATCCCCCAAAGAAACTTGGCGCTTTCCAAGCAAGTGTAGCTAAAGGCCCTTGTAAAATGTGTCAAAGCAATGATCACAAAATTTATGCGTGTTCAAAGTTCAAAAATTTTAACACCAATGAAATACTTGCTTTCATAAAAAGAAATCACTTCTGCCTAAACTGTCTGTCATCGGGGCATTCAGTGTCAAAATGTACAAGTGCATACAATTGCAGCAACTGTCATTTAAGACATAATACCCTTCTGCATTTACAGACAAGTAAGGCAAAACCTAAACAGGCTAATAATTCTGCAGATTTATCGGATGAGCAACCGTGCACTTCAAGGCAAGCTCAATCTCAAAATTAATCTGCAAAACAAAAAAAGCAGCAAAATAAAACTACTGTAAAATCTAATTTTATTAATACCAGTAAAGGGGTTTTACCAGGCACAGCTCGCGTCACCATTCATTATAACGGTACAGATTTTTCGGCCAGAGCTCTCATAGATTCGGGATCTGAATGCTCTTTTATCACTGAAAGACTCAGACGAAGAATCAACCTGCCAACTCGAAAGATGCATGCTCAAGTCTCGGGCATCAATAATTCAGTTTCTGCGCAGGTAAAAGAGGCATGCGCCATTCAGTTGCGGTCCCCAGTTGACCCAATAATTTCTATTGACGCATTAGTTCTAGTTCTATCCCATTTGACAGGTAATTTGCCAACATGCGATGTTAGTGCATTAACACAACAAGCACTCTCTGATCTCGTGCTTGCGGATAAACGTTTCTTCGTGAATGAGCCAGTTGATATTGTTCTGGGCGGGGATATTTATCCGTAAATCATATTAGACGGTATCAAAAAAAATATTCTTAGCACACTTTTAGCTCAAGAAACTGTCTTTGGTTGGATACTGACTGGTCGTGCTGATGCAGCCAGTCCAACCAATCATAATCGGGTATCCTTTTACAATGAAGTGGCTTTAGACAAGCAGCTAAGGTCATTTTGGGAGCTCAAAGACACGCCGAAAGCTAAAGCCTCCACATTAGAAGATACATTTTGTGAGGAATTGTATCAACGTACAACGCAGGGGAATTCTGACGGAAGATACATTGTGTCGCTTCCGTTCAGGTCAGAATTCCTAGGAGAGATAAATCTAGGTCCATCATTAAGAATAGCGTGCTCTCAATTCTATAAAAATGAAACCCGACTTAGAAAAAATCTCAATTTACAGAAGGAGTACAATAGAGTCATACTAGAATACGAGACTATGGGGCATATGTCAAAATTAGATTCAATTCAATCGGCCAATGCGGTCGATAATTACTATTTACCACATCATGCAGTAATAAAATAAGAAAGCATCTCTACCAAAGTTAGAGTTGTTTTCAATGCTTCTTCACGCTCTTCAAATGGTGTCAGCCTGAACGATGTTCTTCTTCCTGGTCCTGTGCTTCAGGCTGATCTACCATTATTAATTCTTCGCTGGCGACTTTTCAGATACGTCTTCAATAGCGATATTGAGAAGATGTATAGGCAAATCCTAGTAGATCATAATCTTACAAGATACCAAAGAATAGTTTTCCGCTCAAGTCCAGATGATCAAATCAGTCTGTGTGAGCTCAAAACAGTGACATTTGGTATCAATTGTGCTCCTTATCTAGCAATAAGGACTTTACTTAAACTGGCTGATGATTCCGAAAAATCTCATCCAATCGGTTCAAATATCCTACGAAAAAATATGTATGTCGACGACGTTCTTTCGGGAGGGCATACTATTGCATCTGCGATCAGAGCAAGAGATGAAATTTCCTGGGTTTTAAGTTCAGCTGGTTTTCCATTACGAAAATGGACTTCAAATTCCAATAAAATATTACAGGGTATTCCCAAAGCTCATCTACTGAGCGAAGATTTCTTAGAATTTGAAGACTCAAGTAGTGTAAAGGCGCTCGGTATTAGGTGGAATGCTCATTCCGATCAGTTTTACTTCATAGCAAACCCTATAGAAGAAAACACCAAGCCCACAAAAAGAGCGATACTATCTACTATCGCAAAACTCTTTGACCCATTAGGGTGGCTAGCTCCAACAATTATCGTGGCAAAAATGATCATGCAAAATATCTGGTTAGAGGGTACTGGCTGGGATGAAACCGTTTCGTCTTCAACATTAGACAGGTGGAAAAATTTTACCAATACGTACAAGGAGATCGACAAAATACGAATACCGCGATGGGTAGCCTTTTCTCCAACAGAAAAGGTCGAAATCCACGGATTCTGCGACGCCTCCGAGAAAGCGTATGGTGCAGCCGTGTGTTTGAGAGTGGAAACCAACGACGGCATATTTGTGAATCTGCTTTTGGCAAAAACAAGAGTAGCTCCAGTCAAAACCATCTCACTTCCTCGACTGGAACTTTGCGGTGCTGTATTATTAGCGGAGATAACCGAATCTATCGGCCACCGTGGTGTGATGGTAGCGTGCTCCCCCTATCACACCGTATGCCCTGGGTTCAACTCCCGGGCAAAGCAACATCAAAATTTTAGAAATAAGATTTTTCAATTAGAAGAAATTTTTTCTAAGCGGGGTCGCCCCTCGGCAGTGTCTGGCAAGCGCTCCGATTGTATTTCTGCCATGAAAAGCTCTCAGTGAAAACTCATCTGCCTTGCAGATGCCGTTCGGAGTCGGCATAAAACATGTAGGTCCCGTCCGGCAAATTTGTAGGGAAAAATCAAGAGGAGCACGACGCAAATTGGAAGAGAAGCTCGGCCATAGATCTCTTCGGAGGTTATCGCGCCTTACATTTTTTTTTTTTTTAACCGAATCTATCTGCCCTAACCTTGATTTAGGTCAACAAAACATCCACCTGTGGACAGATTCGACAATCGTACTGGCTTGGATACAAAAACCTCCGTGCTCATGGTCAACTTTCGTTGTGCATCGAATTACAAAAATCGTCGACAAAGTTGGAAGTTCATCGTGGTATCATGTGGATTCAGGTACAAACCCAGCAGATTTAGCCAGTAGAGGAATACTAGCCGAGGATTTAATCAACAATTCTCTGTGGTGGCAGGGTCCTTCTTGGCTCCAAGAAGAGAAGGAAAAGTGGCCAACACAAGATTTGGATTTTAACACGAATATTGAAGAAAAACTCGTACAAGCACATGCAACCGCAATTTCAAGCAATATTAATGATATTCTCGATATGTTTTCAAATCTTCCTAGGGCGTTAAGAGTTATCTCATATATACTCAGTTTTTTTCATAGAACGCATTCTAAAACGAAAGATTGTAGTCAACATGAATCTTATTAATTTCCTCAGATGAAATTAAAGCTACAACAACACGTTTAATAAAACTTGCTCAGAAGCAATATTACGGATCAGAAATTTCAAGTTTGCAATCCAAAACACCAATTGGATCTAAAAGCGAAATACTTTCGATCACTCCATATCTTGATGAAGACGAAGTAGTGAAAACGGGTGGACGACTTGGTGCATCCAAAGATACTACCGAATCTGAACGCCATCCCATAATACTTCCGTACAATTGTAGGTTTACACGTCTATATGTTCAGTTTGTTCATGAAATGTCTCTCCATGGTGAAAACCAATTAATGCTGCGCATCATTAGAACTCAATACTGGATTCCAAAAGTTAAAACCATGATACGATCCGTTATTCATAATTGTAAGATCTGCACGATCTTCAAGAAATGATCTCAAAGTCAGCTCATGGGAATTCTACCTCAAGAACGCACCATATTTTCGCGTGCATTTACCAATACAGGGGTAGATTTCGCAGGGCCTTTCGACATTAAGGGTTACAGTGGGCGCGGGTGTCGTACCTCAAAGGGTTACGTTTGTCTATTCGTTTGCTTTTCTACTAAGGCCATACATTTAGAAGCCACTAGTGATTTGAGCACATCCTCATTCCTAGCCGCGTTTTCAAGATTCGTAGCTAGACGAGGATGTCCAAGAAACATTTATTCGGACAATGGAACAAACTTTGTTGGTGCATCACGTGCATTAAAAACGGAATATAAGGAATTTCTTGCCGATGCAAGAAACCAAACCCTGTCAAAATATTCCCATCAGGCATTAAATTGGCATTTCATACCAGCAGGAGCTCATATACACAATGGCTATGTGCATTGGACTGCATGGAATCAGAAAAAAAAATTCGGGTCAGCTTAAGCAATAAAAAAAAAAAAAACAAGTTCGTGGTGTCGCAAACCATATACCTATTAAATAATGAAATTTCCCTCAAATAAATATTTTCCTTGTTCTTTCGCCTAGTGCATTATATATATAGGGGTCCTCACATAAACATAATTTTTTATTTTTGTTACGAAGGAACAAAACTTACGGAAATAAAAATTTTTCAATTAAGGACACCCTAATATAATGCACGGCACATAGCACAATTCCTTTTTACTTTTCGAAGTAAAAAGTTTAAATCTCGATCTCCTTGTACGTATTGGTAAAATTTTTCCACCTGTCTAATGTTGAAGACGAAACGGTTTCATCCCAGCCAGTACCCTCTAACCAGATATTTTGCATGATCATTTTTGCCACGATAATTGTTGGATCTAGCCACCCTAATGGGTCAAAGAGTTTTGCGATAGTAGATAGTATCGCTCTTTTTGTGGGCTTGGTGTTTTCTTCTATAGGGTTTGCTATGAAGTAAAACTGATCGGAATGAGCATTCCACCTAATACCGAGCGCCTTTACACTACTTGAGTCTTCAAATTCTAAGAAATCTTCGCTCAGTAGATGAGCTTTGGGAATACCCTGTAATATTTTATTGGAATTTGAAGTCCATTTTCGTAATGGAAAACCAGCTGAACTTAAAACCCAGGAAATTTCATCTCTTGCTCTGATCGCAGATGCAATAGTATGCCCTCCCGAAAGAACGTCGTCGACATACATATTTTTTCGTAGGATATTTGAACCGATTGGATGAGATTTTTCGGAATCATCAGCCAGTTTAAGTAAAGTCCTTATTGCTAGATAAGGAGCACAATTGATACCAAATGTCACTGTTTTGAGCTCATACAGACTGATTTGATCATCTGGAGTTGAGCGGAAAACTATTCTTTGGTATCTTATTTGATTATGATCTACTAGTATTTGCCTATACATCTTCTCAATATCGCTATTGAAGACCTATCTGAAAAGTCGCCAGCGAAGAATTAATGTTGGTAGATCAGCCTGAAGCACAGGACCAGGAAGAAGAACATCGTTCAGGCTGACACCATTTGAAGAGCGTGAAGAATCATTGAAACTACCATCCGTAAAACAGCTGAGGCAAAGGGGTTCTCTTTAGCCTGCCGCCTATGCGAAAAGAAACACCCACTTAGGGTGTGCCCTATCTTCCGCGATAGCACAACGGAAAAAAGGTGGTATTTCATAATTAAACACCGCTATTGCACCAATTGCTTGTCATCTCTGCATAGTGCAGCTCATTGCACACACGAGGGGCGGTGCAAGAAATGCGAGGATGACCACCACACCACGCTGCATATCGCGGAAGTTCGGGACACGACGCGACGGCAACAAAAAACCTGGCATCGCAGGCCACAGAGAACCACCGAGGAAAGCGACACCCTCTCCATCGATGCATCCGAGGTCGAAGCAGAGTCCTCTGGAGCGGAAACGTCCGCTTTCCGCCCGAGGGTCTTAAGTGGAGTGGAATCATCTGCATTCCACCCACCCTCTACGAGCGGATTGGAAATGAAAACTTTCCAACCGCGCCGTTTTCGACCTCTACTTCAACACGAGGTGATCGCAAGCGGATTGGAAATGAAAACTTTCCAACCGCAGAAGAACAGCCAAAAAAGAAGAAATCGACGTAAGCAGCATACGCATCATAGTCGGAGAGTGTAATCATCCGCATTCCACCTCCATCCAACTCGTGATTTCCGGGCTGGAACGGTTGTAAACCCTCGTGCACCGCCGCGGTTGATCCAGTGCCTCACGTAGTTTGCGCCCACCACCGTCGTTAGGGTTGAGTCGGGTGGACGTTTGCACCTGGTGCGAGCCCTTCTCGATCCATGCGCTGCGACGTCTATCATCGCGGAAGATCACGTCCGCCAACTCCGCCTCGGGGTGACGGTTGTGGGCGATCGGCGTGGGTGCTTTATCAAGCTGCGTGGCAAGCATGGGCAGACGGCAACCGTTACCACCTATGCTGTGGCGTTGCCACAATTCCAGAGGCAAACCCCATTAAATAGACTCGACGCAACGGTAGCCACGCCGTATGCAAATATCAGGCTCGCAGACCCGCGGTTTTACAACGCCGCCCCAGTCCGATTGGTGCTCGGTGCAGACGTGGTCCCAAAGGTTCTGCTGGGTGCCATACCGGCCGGAACTTTGGGGCCCCTGTTGGCACAGAATACCATCTTTGGCTGGGTGTTGTCTGGCGCCTGCTAAATTGATTTTTTTATGTATACATTCATTGCATTTTATATTATACATACTATACTTTTCTTACACAAAAAACATAATTGAATTTATAGTAAATTTGAATACTTTTTTACATATACTTTTTACAAGAGAAAAAAAAATGAATTTTAAATACTGCTTATGCATATACATAAGCAATGACATATTTTTATACCTACATACATACATGAAACTTGAAAATAAATGTGCGACTGAATTAGAACCATGTGTAACTTCATTTATTATTTTGCAATTTTCTCCTTTAGGTGGCTCAAGCGGAACCTAAGCTGAAAATAGTTTTAAACTTAATTTAAGCAAATTCTGCGAACCAGCGGCGGAATATGTCCAAATAGATCTTGCGTGTCGCAAGGGGGCCGGCATGTTTAGGCCGACAGCCCAAACTTCAAACATAAAAGGTCGCCCTCGCATTTTTCTTATATTAGTTAACAGTGCCAGTCAAATTGTTTATGTTAGCCATACAAATGAACATCGCTGGAATAAATAAACGGTTTTACTGGCAAGCGGTATTGACCTGTTATGTTCTTTTACTTCACTTGTTTTCACACATCAAGGAGAAAGGACGTATCCTGCCGTAGTTCCAACTTCACCAACTAAAAGGTAACCCGCAAATATATATATATATAAATTGTTTAATCTTTATCTTCAATAAAGACTATTTGTGAATATTAAAATTCTAATACCAAACTTTTTCTTCTTTTCTACATTAAATCTTGACCGGCACCATCCCTGAGCTGTGGCCCGGCCAAGACAACCTCCTTTGCCCACCCTGGCGTTAAAGTCACCAAGAACGACTTTTATATCGTGACGGGGGCAGCGCTCGTACGTTCGTTCTAATTGTTCATAAAAAATGTCTTTCACCTCATCGTCTTTCTCCTCTGTCGGCGTATGGGCGCAGATAAATGATATATTAAAAAATGTTGCTTTTATTCGGATAGCGGCGAGACGTTCGTCTACAGGTGTGAACGCCAGAACTTGGCGACCAAGTCTCTCTCCCACCACGAATCCGACGCCGAAACTGCGCCTATTCATATGGCCACTCCAATATATGTCACAATTTTTGATGTTCTTTCTTCCTTGCTTCCAACGCATTTCTTGGATGGCGATGATGTCAGATTTTGCTTTGACGAGGACATCAACCAGCCGGGCATCTGCACCAATCCCATTCAGGGAGCGGACGTTCCAGGTGCATGCCCTCAATTCATTGTCCTTCAAACGTTTGCCATGGTCGTCATCAATAGAGAGTGTATTTATCCGAGGCTTGTTGTTATATTTCATTGGAGTATGGTTTTACGTGGCGGGTCCCAAGTCCCGTGCACAACCCGCTCAGCGGGGTTGAAAATATTACTTGGCACGTTTATATAGCAAGCCGCTTTCACCAAGACAGACGCCCGCTTGCAACCGCACCTAGAGGTGTACAGACGCTGCCGATGAGATCTCCCCCGGCTAGCCCTTAAACCGATTATGTCAGAGTGGCCTAGCCAGGTTGTCGCCTTCTCACATTAGCTCACCGCTAAACGGATGTCCGTTTAGCGGCTACCCAGAGGGTACTTGGCCGCAAGCGACAGGCAGTAGTGAGCTGCTTGAACCGCATGCAAAAGAATCGTTCTGGCCATTCCCAGGTGAATGGCGGTCAGAAGCTTTCCCCACTTTCGTGGACTTCTACACACGGCCCCAGGGTAGGAGCCAGCCTGTCAAGTCAAGCTAAATAAAACCGTTTAAAAAAGCATCAGGCGATCGATTTACAAAAAGCATGGCACAAAGCGCCCCCCATTTTTTTTACAATAATACTAGTATTTTTTGTTCGTTATTGTTTTAAACTTATTTTGCAAAATTATTTTTAGCTTTTTAGTTCGATATTATTTAAAAGCGTGTATTTTAGTTTTTATACTCAGTTGAGCAGAGCTCACAGAGTATATTAACTTTGATTGGATAACGGTTGGTTGTACAGGTATAAAGGAATCGAGATAGATATAGACTTCCATATATCAAAATCATGAGGATCGAAAAAAAATTTGATTGAGCCATGTGCGTCCGTCTGTCCATTAACACGATAACTTGAGTAAATTTTGAGGTATTTTGATGACATTTGGTATGTAGATTCCTGAGCGCTCATCTCAGATCGCTGTTTAAAATGAACAATATCGGACTATAACCACGCCCACCTTTTCGATATCGAAAATTTCGAAAAACCGAAAAAGTGCGATAATTTATTACCAAAGACGGATAAAGCGATGAAACTTGGTAGGTGAGTTGAACTTGTGGCGCCTATACTTGTTGTCAATACACTGTACTTTTATATTATTTCTTTTGAACAAATATGCTAAGAGTTTTTTGTAAAAATATTGAAAAGTTTTTTTGGTGATTAAAAAAAAGTTTAGTTGTTCAGAAAATATTCGTTTGTGTAAAAATTAATTTCTTAAAGATATTATTTAAGTGAATCCTTTTCTAAGGCACTTTATTGGTGACCCCGACAGAGCTTTGTGAATATTATTCAAGCATTTAATAATTTGGGAAAAATTTAAACAACGTGACATCAGGACGGACACGTTGTTTAAATTTTTCCCAAATTATTAAATAAATTATAAAATTAAAAAATTGCTTCAAATAAATGTTTTCATACATTTAAAAAAAAAAAAAAGCAATATGGGCAATCCCCGATTATTAAAAAAATTATTCAAGCATGTTCAACACTCCGCAACTAGCGCCAGTAACCAGAAGTTTCACGAGCCGTGGTTTATACGAATCCGAACACTCACAACTTGATCAGCATGAAATGGAACAACAAGAGGAACATTTTGCTGATGCATCCAACATCATGGTCAACCCATCAAGCAGCAGCCGTGTTAATTAAATCACAGCCACCAAAACTACAAGGATATGCAGTAACTAATATCCAATCATGGTTTATTCGACTAGAAGCATACTTTCAGATTCATGGATTGCAGCAGGATGAAGATAAGTTTAACGCCACCGTCGTCAATTTAGATGAGCGCCTTTTCGATCAAGCTTATGATGTTATCGACAATCCACCAATCAGCAACAAGTTCGGAGTCCTTAAACAAACTCTCATTGATAAATTTTCGGCGTCATCTTTAACTCGTCTAGAGCAATTGTCCTCCAGTATACAATTAGGTGACAACAAACCAAGTCATATGTTGACACAGCTTCAAAGGTCTAATGATACGCGTGATCAACAAATTAAGAAGACTTTTGGCTGCAACGTTTACCAACTGCAGCACGTGCAGTAATTGTTGGTGTAACTAAAACCCAACCGTCCATGTCATTTGAAAGCCTTGCTAAAATTGCTGATGAGATAATTGACACTATGCGTAACAGCAATGTTGAAGCTGTAGGCACGCAACAACATGTCGAAGCTGTTCATCACAGTAGTAATCGCCATAACCACGATCGATTTTAACAAATTGAGCAGTCCATTGATCGTTGGGAAAGTAAACTTAATCAGTTACTCAGAAGCGATGCTCAAACTTCAAAATTATCATCGCCTGTTAACATAAAAATTGCCGATGTGTGCTGGTATCACACACAATTTGGTGAAAAAGCAAATCAATGCAAGAAACCCTGTTCTTATCAAAAAAACTAGTTTCGTCGACGAAAACGTCGTTTCGAAACGTCTTTTTATCACAGATCGCTCCACCAAACGCAAGTTTTTAATAGATACTGGCGCAGATGTTTCTATGATTTCTTCCTCGGGTATTGGAAATTTGACAAGAACTTCTCCCGTACTTTTCGCAGCAAACAACAGCCCTATTCCAACTTTTAGCACCATTCGAATACTGATTGATTTTGGACTTAGACGAAAATTCGAATGGCCGTTTGTAATAACATCCACGCATTACAATATAATTGGGGCTGATTTTTTAAATAATTTCGGGTTAGTTGTTGATGTTAAAAACTCGTCTATCGTCGTTGCACTCACTAAATTTCAATCAAGAAGTGTGATTCATCCTCAGTGATAGTCAGCTCTTAGCTGAATTTTCTGACATAACTCAGTTAAACAAAATTTCATCGTCCTCATCTACGGCAACCGAGCATGTAATTGAAGGAAGAAAGGAAGAATTTTTTTTCCTTATGCAGCTTGGCATATGTAGACCATCGAAAACTCCGTATGCCTCACCAGTTAATATGGTTCGTAAACCTAACGGATCTTGGCGGCCTTGCGGGGACTATAGAGCACTCAACGCACAAACTATGCCAGATAAATATCCCTTGCCACACATGCAAGACATTAGTAATATATGTACGGAAAGTGTATTTTTAGTAAAATTGATTTAAATCGTGCTTATAATCAAATTCCGATTAGAACGCAGGATATTCCGAAGACGGCTATAATAACACCTTTTGGCCTTTTCGATTTACACGTATGACATTTGGCCTTTGTAACGCAGCACATACATTCCAACGTTTCATGCATGAAGTTTTAGCAGGTTTAGAATTCACATTTTGCTATCTGGATGACATTTGTGTAGCGTCGTCATCATCAGCTGAACATTTACAACATTTGTGTAAAGTTTTTGAAAGGTTGCGTCTCTTTAGTCTCACCATTAATCCCTCAAAATGTGAATTTGGAAAGTCTGAAATACTTTTATTAGGACATGTGATTTCTAGTACAGGCATAGCACCAAATCCAGCAAAAATTGAAGCCATCATGAATTATCCGATACCCACGAAAGTTTTTGAACTTAAAGGTTTTCTGAACATGATAAATTTTTATAGGAATTCATTCCACATGCAATTGTACATCAACAACCCCTTATCAAGTTAATTCCAGGAAACAAGAAAAAAGACAAATGCCTAATTGCATGGACGCCAGAAACAAAACATCACTTCGAGCAATGTAAGCAGACTCTTGCCAACTTTACTCTTTTGATTCACACTCAACCCAAAGCAGAAATTGTATTATGCTGCGATGCTAGTAACACGGCCGTTGGTGCGGCTTTACATCAAATTGTCAAAAATCAACCACATCCACTTGGTTTCTTTTCGAAAAAACTATCTGCTGCTCAACAAAAATATAGCACATATGATCGTGAGTTATTGGGAATATATTCAGCTGTAAAAGATTTTAGGTATGCTTTAGAAGGACGCGATTTCGTCATTTGGACAGATCACAAACCGTTAACATTTGATTCCTTGAAAAAACAAGACTCATCAACACCTCGTCAAATTCGTCACTTAGATTTCATTGGCCAATTCTCAACATGCATTAAACATGTTCCGGGAAAAGATAACATTACAGCTGATACATTATCCCGAGTAAATGCTTTGCAATCGATGAGTACACTTATAGATTTTGATACTATAGCAGAAGAACAGCGCAAATGCGCGGAACTAAAAGCTTTTCTTGAGTCTAAAACAACCTCTCTTCAGCTCAAACCTTTTAACTATCCGCAGTTGTCCAATCCTATCGTTTGCGACTTTTCGACATCTTATGTAAGGCCTTTCATACCACGTCCTTGCAGAGACAATTTAATTGCAAAAATACACAACTTAGCACACACCGGTATCAAAGCTACTTCTAAAACCATTCGTGAACGTTTCGTGTGGCCGCACATGCAAAAAGATATTGCAATTTTCGTTAAAAACTGCATCAATTGCCAACGCGCAAAAATACAAACACACACATCGACACCTTTACATCGGTACGTACTTCCATCTCAGCGCTTTGAGCACATTTTTAACAAAACACTTGCTTCAGTTTTTCAAAAGAAAATTTCCTAGTAAATAGTTCTATATATATGTATTCGCAGAGTTGAATAGTGTTAGTAATTAGGTATGTGTACAATAGCCGTATTTTTAATGAATAAATACAGAAAGGAACAAATGGTCCACTTAATTAGTTTTATCTGTTTCCAAACTGCTTTTGAGTATAAGGTACTACATGATAAATTTTGATGACGCGATTTATACATAATTGGATCTTGTGAATAAAAAATAAACAAAAGCTTTTTCTTATAGATCAGGAATAGTAAAAAAAAACATCTTGTTTTTTTTAATTATTTGAACAATCTGATTTTTACGGTACTTATGCATATTTCTGCGAAAAGAAATAAGCTCATCTTTAACAAAACACTTGCTTCAGTTTTTCAAAAGAAAATTTCCTAGTAAATAGTTGTTTATATATGTATACGCAGAGTTGAATTGTGTTTTTAATTAAATATATGTACAATAGCCGTATTTTTAATGAATAAATACGGAAAGGAACAAATGGTCCACTGAATTAGTTTTATCTGTTTCCAAACTGCTTTTAAGTATAAGGTACTACATGATAAATTTTGTTGACGCGATTTATACATAATTGGATCTTGTGAATAAAAAATAAACAAAAGCTTTTTCTTATAGATTTCAGGAATAGTAAAAAAAAACATCTTGTTTTTTTAATTATTTGAACAATCTGATTTTTACGGTACTTATGCATATTTCTGCGAAATGAAATGAGCTCATCTTTAACAAAACACTTGCTTCAGTTTTTCAAAAGAAAATTTCCTAGTAAATAGTTGTTTATATATGTATACGCAGAGTTGAATTGTGTTTTTAATTAAATATATTTACAATAGCCGTATTTTTAATGAATAAATACAGAAAGGAACAAATGGTCCACTGAATTAGTTTTATCTGTTTCCAAACTGCTTTTTAGTATAAGGTACTACATGATAAATTTTGTTGACGCGATTTATACATAATTGGATCTTGTGAATAAAAAATAAACAAAAGCTTTTTCTAATAGATTTCAGGAATAGTAAAAAAAAACATCTTGTTTTTTTTAATTATTTGAACAATCTGATTTTTACGGTACTTATGCATATTTCTGCGAAATGAAATGAGCTCATCTTTAACAAAACACTTGCTTCAGTTTTTCAAAAGAAAATTTCCTAGTAAATAGTTGTTTATATATGTATACGCAGAGTTGAATTGTGTTTTTAATTAAATATATGTACAATAGCCGTATTTTTAATGAATAAATACAGAAAGGAACAAATGGTCCACTGAATTAGTTTTATCTGTTTCCAAACTGCTTTTAAGTATAAGGTACTACATGATAAATTTTGTTGACACGATTTATACATAATTGGATCTTGTGAATAAAAAATAAACAAAAGCTTTTTCTTATAGATTTCAGGAATAGTACAAAAAAACATCTTGTTTTTTTTTAATTATTTGAACAATCTGATTTTTACGGTACTTATGCATATTTCTGCGAAATGAAATGAGCTCATCTTTAACAAAACACTTGCTTAAGTTTTTCAAAAGAAAATTTCCTAGTAAATAGTTGTTTATATATGTATACGCAGAGTTGAATTGTGTTTTTAATTAAATATATGTACAATAGCCGTATTTTTAATGAATAAATACAGAAAGGAACAAATGGTCCACTGAATTAGTTTTATCTGTTTCCAAACTGCTTTTAAGTATAATTACTACGTGATATATTTTGTTGACGAGATTTATACATAATTGGGTCAAGTGAATAAAAAATAAACAAAAACTTTTTCTTATAGATTTCAGGAATAGTACAAAAAAACATCTTGTTTTTTTAATTAGTTGAACAATCGGATTTTTTCAGGCGAAATGAAATGAGCTCATCTTTAACAAAACACTTGCTTCAGTTTTTCAAAAGAAAATTTCCTAGTAAATAGTTCTATATATATGTATTCGCAGAGTTGAATAGTGTTATTAATTAGATATTCGTACAATAGCCGTATTTTTAATGAATAAATACAGAAAGGAACAAATGGTCCACTTAATTAGTTTTATCTGTTTCCAAGCTGTTTTTAAGTATAAGGTACTACATGATAAATTTTGTGGACGCGATTTATACATAAGTGGGTCTTGTGAATAAAAAATAAACAAAAACTTTTTCTTATAGATTTCACGAATAGTACAAAAAAACATCTTGATTTTTTTAGTTAGTTGAACAATCTGACTTTTTACGGTACTTATGCATATTTCTGCGAAATGAAATGAGCTCATCTTTAACAAAACACTTGCTTCAGTTTTTCAAAAGAAAATTTCCTAGTAAATAGTTGTTTATATATGTATTCGCAGAGTTGAATTGTGTTGTTAATTAGATATGTGTACAATAGCCGTATTTTTAATGAATAAATACAGAAAGGAACAAATGTTCCACTTAATTAGTTTTATCTGTTTCCATACTGCTTTTAAGTATAAATACTACGTGATAAATTTTGTTGACGCGATTTATACATAATTGGGTCTTGTGAATAAAAAATAAACAAAAACTTTCTTATAGATTTCAGGAATAGTACAAAAAAACATCTTGTTTTTTTAAATTAGTTGAACAATCTGATTTTGGACGGTACTTATGCATATTTCTGCGAAATGAAATGAGCTCATCTTTAACAAAACACTTGCTTCAGTTTTTCAAAAGAAAATTTCCTAGTAAATAGTTGTTTATATATGTATTCGCAGAGTTGAATTGTATTGTTAATTAGATATGTGTACAATAGCCGTATTTTTAAACGGTTTTATTTAGCTTGAGTTGACAGACAGGCCGCACGGCCGTTGTGAACGATTCTTGTAATTGAAATTTAAGTAACTTCCCGTTAAGCTACAAGCTTAAAACTTGGAATATAGTTCAGAACCCGATGACAATGCAATAATAAGAAAAAAATCGCCGCTAGGTGGCGCAAGGATCGAGATATTCGCAAAATTCGTATTTGTGGTCTGATTTCATTTGGTCCATATTTGGAACACGTAATACATACATGAATAGAAAGCGACCTATGATGCCCGATTTGGCTCATATTTGGAACAAATATTACATACAGTCGAGTAGAAGTGACATCAATTTTTTTGTAGTTGGAGGAGGGACAAGCATACGTTGCGCAGAGTCGAGTAAAGTCTTTGGAAGGATTATGTATTGAGGACTTAGGTTGTAACAAATTGTCAGGAAAGAGTCCTTGTAATAATGAGTCACTAAATATACTAAATAGAATGAGAAATAATAGGCAATTAAATAAAGACTAAAAACTTGAAAATAAAATAATTAAAAAAAATTTTTAAGTTAAACGGTTTTATTGAAAACAATACTTACATGAAATAATAATAATTCGAAAAGCTAGAAAATAATTAGGTAGGTCCTAGGTACTAGTCATCACACTCCTTATCAATCTAGGGCGTTGATCAGACAATTAAATAAAAGCGTTGGACGCGTCGTATTTCTATTGATAGTCATAAGTAAAACCAACTGAACCTTAATCAGGTTATGCTACGCCTCACATTTTTAGAAATTTCACGTGCACAACGCTTTTATTTAATTGTCTGATCAACGCCCTAGATTGATAAGGAGTGTGATGACTAGTACCTAGGACCTACCTAATTATTTTCTAGCTTTTCGTATTATTATTATTTCATGTAAGTATTGTTTTCAATAAAACTGTTTAGCTTAAAAATTTTTTTTAAATTATTTTATTAATGAATAAATACAGCAAGGAACAAATGGTCCACTTAATTAGTTTTATATGTTTCCAAACTGCTTTTAAGTATAAGTACTACGTGATAAATTTTGTTGACGCGATTTATACATAATTGGGTCTTGTGAATAAAAAATAAACAAGAACTTTTTCTTATATATTTCAGGAACAGTACAAAAAAACATCTTGTTTTTTTTTAGTTAGTTGAACAATCTGATTTTTTACGGTACTTATGCATACTTCTGCGAAATGAAATGAGCTCATCTTTAACAAAACACTTGCTTCAGTTTTTCAAAAGAAAATTTCCTAGTAAATAATTGTTTATATATGTATTCGCAGAGTTGAATAGTGTTATTAATTAGATGTGTACAATATCCGTATTTTTAATGAATAAATACAGAAAGGAACAAATGGTCCACTTAATTAGTTTTATCTGTTTCCAAACTGCTTTTAAGTATAAGTACTACGTGATAGATTTTGTTGACGCGATTTATACATAATTGGGTCTTGTGAATAAAAAATAAACAAAAACTTTTTTCTTATAGATTTCAGGAATAGTACAAAAAAACATCATGTTTTTTTAATTAGTTGAACAATCGGATTTTTTCACGCACTTATGCATATTCCTGCGAAATGAAATGAGCTCAACTTTAACAAAACACTTGCTTTAGTTTTTCATAAGAAAATTTCCTAGTAAATAGTTGTTTATATATGTATTCGCAGAGTTGAATAGTGTTATTAATTAGATATATGTACAATAGCCGTATTTTTAATGAATAAATACAGCAAGGAACAAATGGTCCACTTAATTAGTTTTATCTGTTTCCAAACTGATTTTAAGTATAATTACTACGTGATAAATTTTATTGACGCGATTTATACATAATTGGGTCTTGTGAATAAAAAATAAACAAAAACTTTTTCTTATAGATTTCAGGAATAGTACAAAAAAACATCTTGTTTTTTTTAATTAGTTGAACAATCTGATTTTTTACGGTACTTATGCATATTTCTGCGAAATGAAATGAGCTCATCTTTAACAAAACACTTGCTTCAGTTTTTCAAAAGAAAATTTCCTAGTAACTAGTTGTTTATATATGTATTCGCAGAGTTGTTTTGTGTTGTTAATTAGATATGTGTACAATAGCCGTATTTTTAATGAATAAATACAGAAAGGAACAAATGGTCTACTTAATTAGTTTTATCTGTTTCCAAAATGCTTTTAAGTATAAGTACTACGTGATAAGTTTTGTTCACGCGATTTATACATAATTGGGTCTTGTGAATAAAAAATAAACAAAAACTTTTTCTTATAGATTTCAGTAATAGTACAAAAAAAAAAATTTTGTTTTTTTAATTAGTTGAACAATCTGATTTTTTCAGGTACTTATGCATATTTCTGCGAAATGAAATGAGCTCATCATTAACAAAACACTTGCTTCAGTTTTTCATAAGAAAATTTCCTTGTAAATAGTTGTTTATATATGTATTCGCAGAGTTGAATTGTGTTGTTAATTAGATATGTGTACAATAGCCGTATTTTTAATGAATAAATACAGAAAGGAACAAATGGTCCACTTAATTAGTTTTATCTGTTTCCAAACTGATTTTAAGTATAATTACTACGTGATAAATTTTATTGACGCGATTTATACATAATTGGGTCTTGTGAATAAAAAATAAACAAAAACTTTTTCTTATAGATTTCAGGAATAGTACAAAAAAACATCTTGTTTTTTTTTTAATTAGTTGAACAATCTGATTTTTTACGGTACTTATGCATATTTCTGCGAAATGAAATGAGCTCATCTTTAACAAAACACTTGCTTCAGTTTTTCAAAAGAAAATTTCCTAGTAACTAGTTGTTTATATATGTATTCGCAGAGTTGTTTTGTGTTGTTAATTAGATATGTGTACAATAGCCGTATTTTTAATGAATAAATACAGAAAGGAACAAATGGTCTACTTAATTAGTTTTATCTGTTTCCAAAATGCTTTTAAGTATAAGTACTACGTGATAAGTTTTGTTCACGCGATTTATACATAATTGGGTCTTGTGAATAAAAAATAAACAAAAACTTTTTCTTATAGATTTCAGTAATAGTACAAAAAAAAAAAATCTTGTTTTTTTAATTAGTTGAACAATCTGATTTTTTCAGGTACTTATGCATATTTCTGCGAAATGAAATGAGCTCATCATTAACAAAACACTTGCTTCAGTTTTTCATAAGAAAATTTCCTTGTAAATAGTTGTTTATATATGTATACGCAGAGTTGAATTGTGTTGTTAATTAGATATGTGTACAATAGCCGTATTTTTAATGAATAAATACAGAAAGGAACAAATGGTCCACTGAATTAGTTTTATCTGTTTCCAAACTGCTTTTAAGTATAAGTACTACGTGATATATTTTGTTGACGAGATTTATACATAATTGGGTCAAGTGAATAAAAAATAAACAAAAACTTTTTCTTATAGATTTCAGGAATAGTACAAAAAAACATCTTGTTTTTTTAATTAGTTGAACAATCGGATTTTTTCAGGCGAAATGAAATGAGCTCATCTTTAACAAAACACTTGCTTCAGTTTTTCAAAAGAAAATTTCCTAGTAAATAGTTCTATATATATGTATTCGCAGAGTTGAATAGTGTTATTAATTAGATATTCGTACAATAGCCGTATTTTTAATGAATAAATACAGAAAGGAACAAATGGTCCACTTAATTAGTTTTATCTGTTTCCAAGCTGTTTTTAAGTATAAGGTACTACATGATAAATTTTGTGGACGCGATTTATACATAAGTGGGTCTTGTGAATAAAAAATAAACAAAAACTTTTTCTTATAGATTTCACGAATAGTACAAAAAAACATCTTGATTTTTTTAGTTAGTTGAACAATCTGATTTTTTACGGTACTTATGCATATTTCTGCGAAATGAAATGAGCTCATCTTTAACAAAACACTTGCTTCAGTTTTTCAAAAGAAAATTTCCTAGTAAATAGTTGTTTATATATGTATACGCAGAGTTGAATTATGTTTTTAATTAAATATATGTACAATAGCCGTATTTTTAATGAATAAATACAGAAAGGAACAAATGGTCCACTTAATTAGTTTTATCTGTTTCCAAGATGTTTTTAAGTATAAGGTACTACATGATAAATTTTGTGGACGCGATTTATACATAAGTGGGTCTTGTGAATAAAAAATAAACAAAAACTTTTTCTTATAGATTTCACGAATAGTACAAAAAAACATCTTGATTTTTTTAGTTAGTTGAACAATCTGATTTTTACGGTACTTATGCATATTTCTGCGAAATGAAATGAGCTCATCTTTAACAAAACACTTGCTTCAGTTTTTCAAAAGAAAATTTCCTAGTAAATAGTTGTTTATATATGTATACGCAGAGTTGAATTGTGTTTTTAATTAAATATATGTACAATAGCCGTATTTTTAATGAATAAATACAGAAAGGAACAAATGGTCCACTGAATTAGTTTTATCTGTTTCCAAACTGCTTTTAAGTATAAGGTACTACATGACAAATTTTGTTGACGCGATTTATACATAATTGAATCTTGTGAATAAAAAATAAACAAAAGCTTTTTCTTATAGATTTCAGGAATAGTATAAAAAAACATCTTGTTTTTTTAATTATTTTAACAATCTGATTTTTACGGTACTTATGCATATTTCTGCGAAATGAAATGAGCCCATCTTTAACAAAACACTTGCTTCAGTTTTTCAAAAGAAAATTTCCTAGTAAATAGTTGTTTATATATGTATACGCAGAGTTGAATTGTGTTTTTAATTAAATATATGTACAATAGCCGTATTTTTAATGAATAAATACAGAAAGGAACAAATGGTCCACTGAATTAGTTTTATCTGTTTCCAAACTGCTTTTAAGTATAAGGTACTACATGATAAATTTTGTTGACGCGATTTATACATAATTGGATCTTGTGAATAAAAAATAAACAAAAGCTTTTTCTTATAGATTTCAGGAATAGTACAAAAAAACATCTTGTTTTTTTTAATTATTTGAACAATCTGACTTTTTACGGTACTTATGCATATTTCTGCGAAATGAAATGCGCTCATCTTTAACAAAATACTTGCTTCGGTTTTTCAAAAGAAAATTTCCTAGTAAATAGTTATTTATATATGTATTCGCAGAGTTGAATTGTATTGTTAATTAGATATGTGTACAATAGCCGTATTTTTAAACGGTTTTATTTAGCTTGAGTTGACAGGCAGGCCGCACGGCCGTTGTGAACGATTCTTGTAATTGAAATTTAAGTAACTTCCCGTTAAGCTACCAGCTTAAAACTTGGAATATAGTTCAGAACCCGATGACAATGCAATAATAAGAAAAAAATCGCCGCTAGGTGGCGCAAGGATCGAGATATTCGCAAAATTCGTATTTGTGGTCTGATTTCATTTGGTCCATATTTGGAACACGTAATACATACATGAATAGAAAGCGACCTATGATGCCCGATTTGGCTCATATTTGGAACAAATATTACATACAGTCGAGTAGAAGTGACATCAATTTTTTTGTAGTTGGAGGAGGGACAAGCATACGTGGCGCAGAGTCGAGTAAAGTCTTTGGAAGGATTATGTATTGAGGACTTAGGTTGTAACAAATTGTCAGGAAAGAGTCCTTGTAATAATGAGTCACTAAATATACTAAATAGAATGAGAAATAATAGGCAATTAAATAAAGGCTAAAAACTTGAAAATAAAATAATTAAAAAAAATTTTTAAGTTAAACGGTTTTATTGAAAACAATATTTACATGAAATATAATAATTCGAAAAGCTAGAAAATAATTAGGTAGGTCCTAGGTACTAGTCATCACACTCCTTATCAATCTAGGGCGTTGATCAGACAATTAAATAAAAGCATTGGACGCGTCATATTTCTATTGATAGTCATAAGTAAAACCAACTGAACCTTAATCAGGTTATGCTACGCCTCACATTTTTAGAAATTTCACGTGCACAACGCTTTTATTTAATTGTCTGATCAACGCCCTAGATTGATAAGGAGTGTGATGACTAGTACCTAGGACCTACCTAATTATTTTCTAGCTTTTCGTATTATTATTATTTCATGTAAGTATTGTTTTCAATAAAACTGTTTAGCTTAAAAATTTTTTTTTAATTATTTTATTAATGAATAAATACAGCAAGGAACAAATGGTCCACTTAATTAGTTTTATCTGTTTCCAAACTGCTTTTAAGTATAAGTACTACGTGATAAATTTTGTTGACGCGATTTATACATAATTGGGTCTTGTGAATAAAAAATAAACAAGAACTTTTTCTTATATATTTCAGGAACAGTACAAAAAAACATCTTGTTTTTTTTTAGTTAGTTGAACAATCTGATTTTTTACGGTACTTATGCATACTTCTGCGAAATGAAATGAGCTCATCTTTAACAAAACACTTGCTTCAGTTTTTCAAAAGAAAATTTCCTAGTAAATAATTGTTTATATATGTATTCGCAGAGTTGAATAGTGTTATTAATTAGATATGTGTACAATATCCGTATTTTTAATGAATAAATACAGAAAGGAACAAATGGTCCATTTAATTAGTTTTATCTGTTTCCAAACTGCTTTTAAGTATAAGTACTACGTAATAGATTTTGTTGACGCGATTTATACATAATTGGGTCTTGTGAATAAAAAATAAACAAAAACTTTTTTCTTATAGATTTCAGGAATAGTACAAAAAAACATCTTGTTTTTTTAATTAGTTGAACAATCGGATTTTTTCACGCACTTATGCATATTCCTGCGAAATGAAATGAGCTCAGCTTTAACAAAACACTTGCTTTAGTTTTTCATAAGAAAATTTCCTAGTAAATAGTTGTTTATATATGTATTCGCAGAGTTGAATAGTGTTATTAATTAGATATATGTACAATAGCCGTATTTTTAATGAATAAATACAGAAAGGAACAAATGGTCTACTTAATTAGTTTTATCTGTTTCCAAAATGCTTTTAAGTACAAGTACTACGTGATAAGTTTTGTTCACGCGATTTATACATAATTGGGTCTTGTGAATAAAAAATAAACAAAAACTTTTTCTTATAGATTTCAGTAATAGTACAAAAAAAAAATCTTGTTTTTTTAATTAGTTGAACAATCTGATTTTTACGGTACTTATGCATATTTCTGCGAAACGAAATGAGCCCATCTTTAACAAAACACTTGCTTCAGTTTTTCAAAAGAAAATTTCCTAGTAAATAGTTGTTTATATATGTATACGCAGAGTTGAATTGTGTTTTTAATTAAATATATGTACAATAGCCGTATTTTTAATGAATAAATACAGAAAGGAACAAATGGTCCACTGAATTAGTTTTATCTGTTTCCAAACTGCTTTTAAGTATAAGGTACTACATGATAAATTTTGTTGACGCGATTTATACATAATTGGATCTTGTGAATAAAAAATAAACAAAAGCTTTTTCTTATAGATTTCAGTAATAGTACAAAAAAACATCTTGTTTTTTTAATTAGTTGAACAATCGGATTTTTTCACGCACTTATGCATATTTCTGCGAAACGAAATGAGCTCATCTTTAACAAAACACTTGCTTCAGTTTTTCATAAGAAAATTTCCTAGTAAATAGTTGTTTATATATGTATTCGCAGAGTTGAATAGTGTTATTAATTAGATATATGTACAATAGCCGTATTTTTAATGAATAAATACAGAAAGGAACAAATGGGCTACTTAATTAGTTTTATCTGTTTCCAAACTGCTTTTAAGTATAATTACTACGTGATAAATTTTATTGACGCGATTTATACATAATTGGGTCTTGTGAATAAAAAATAAACAAAAACTTTTTCTTATAGATTTCAGGAATAGTACAAAAAAACATCTTGTTTTTTTTTAATTAGTTGAACAATCTGATTTTTTACGGTACTTATGCATATTTCAGCGAAATGAAATGAGCTCATCTTTAACAAAACACTTGCTTCAGTTTTTCAAAAGAAAATTTCCTAGTAACTAGTTGTTTATATATGTATTCGCAGAGTTGAATTGTGTTGTTAATTAGATATGTGTACAATAGCCGTATTTGTAATGAATAAATACAGAAAGGAACAAATGGTCTACTTAATTAGTTTTATCTGTTTCCAAAATGCTTTTAAGTATAAGTACTACGTGATAAGTTTTGTTCACGCGATTTATACATAATTGGGTCTTGTGAATAAAAAATAAACAAAAACTTTTTCTTATAGATTTCAGTAATAGTACAAAAAAAAAAAATCTTGTTTTTTTAATTAGTTGAACAATCTGATTTTTTCAGGTACTTATGCATATTTCTGCGAAATGAAATGAGCTCATCTTTAACAAAACACTTGCTTCAGTTTTTCATAAGAAAATTTCCTTGTAAATAGTTGTTTATATATGTATTCGCAGAGTTGAATTGTGTTGTTAATTAGATATGTGTACAATAGCCGTATTTTTAATGAATAAATACAGAAAGGAACAAATGGTCCACTTAATTAGTTTTATCTGTTTCCATACTGCTTTTAAGTATAAATACTACGTGATAAATTTTGTTGACGGGATTTATACATAATTGGGTCTTGTGAATAAAAAATAAACAAAAACTTTCTTATAGATTTCAGGAATAGTACAAAAAAACATCTTGTTTTTTTAAATTAGTTGAACAATCTGATTTTGTACGGTACTTATGCATATTTCTGCGAAATGAAATGAGCTCATCTTTAACAAAACACTTGCTTCAGTTTTTCAAAAGAAAATTTCCTAGTAAATAGTTGTTTATATATGTATTCGCAGAGTTGAATTGTGTTGTTAATTAGATATGTGTACAATAGCCGTATTTTTAATGAATAAATACAGAAAGGAACAAATGGCCCACTTAATTAGATTTATCTGTTTCCAAGCTGTTTTTAGGTAAAAGTTACTACGTGATAAATTTTGTTACGCGATTTATACCTAATTGGCTCTTGTATATAAAAAATAAACAAAAACTTTTTCTTATATATTTCAGGAATAGTATAAAAAAACATCTTGTTTTTTTTTAATTAGTTGAACAATCGGATTTTTTCAGGTACTTATGCATATTTCTGCGAAATGAAATGAGCTCATCTTTAACAAAACACTTGCTTCAGTTTTTCAAAAGAAAATTTCCTAGTAAATAGTTGTTTATATATGTATTCGCAGAGTTGAATTGTGTTGTTAATTAGATATGTGTACAATAGCCGTATTTTTAATGAATAAATACAGAAAGGAACAAATGGCCCACTTAATTAGATTTATCTGTTTCCAAGCTGTTTTTAGGTAAAAGTTACTACGTGATAAATTTTGTTACGCGATTTATACCTAATTGGCTCTTGTATATAAAAAATAAACAAAAACTTTTTCTTATATATTTCAGGAACAGTACAAAAAAACATCTTGTTTTTTTTTAGTTAGTTGAACAATCTGATTTTTTACGGTACTTATGCATACTTCTGCGAAATGAAATGAGCTCATCTTTAACAAAACACTTGCTTCAGTTTTTCAAAAGAAAATTTCCTAGTAAATAATTGTTTATATATGTATTCGCAGAGTTGAATAGTGTTATTAATTAGATATGTGTACAATATCCGTATTTTTAATGAATAAATACAGAAAGGAACAAATGGTCCATTTAATTAGTTTTATCTGTTTCCAAACTGCTTTTAAGTATAAGTACTACGTAATAGATTTTGTTGACGCGATTTATACATAATTGGGTCTTGTGAATAAAAAATAAACAAAAACTTTTTTCTTATAGATTTCAGGAATAGTACAAAAAAACATCTTGTTTTTTTAATTAGTTGAACAATCGGATTTTTTCACGCACTTATGCATATTCCTGCGAAATGAAATGAGCTCAGCTTTAAAAAACACTTGCTTTAGTTTTTCATAAGAAAATTTCCTAGTAAATAGTTGTTTATATATGTATTCGCAGAGTTGAATAGTGTTATTAATTAGATATATGTACAATAGCCGTATTTTTAATGAATAAATACAGAAAGGAACAAATGGTCTACTTAATTAGTTTTATCTGTTTCCAAAATGCTTTTAAGTATAAGGTACTACATGATAAATTTTGTTGACGCGATTTATACATAATTGGATCTTGTGAATAAAAAATAAACAAAAGCTTTTTCTTATAGATTTCAGGAATAGTACAAAAAAACATCTTGTTTTTTTAATTAGTTGAACAATCGGATTTTTTCACGCACTTATGCATATTTCTGCGAAACGAAATGAGCTCATCTTTAACAAAACACTTGCTTCAGTTTTTCAAAAGAAAATTTCCTAGTAAATAGTTGTTTATATATGTATACGCAGAGTTGAATTGTGTTTTTAATTAAATATATGTACAATAGCCGTATTTTTAATGAATAAATACAGAAAGGAACAAATGGTCCACTGAATTAGTTTTATCTGTTTCCAAACTGCTTTTAAGTATAAGGTACTACATGATAAATTTTGTTGACGCGATTTATACATAATTGGATCTTGTGAATAAAAAATAAACAAAAGCTTTTTCTTATAGATTTCAGGAATAGTACAAAAAAACATCTTGTTTTTTTAATTAGTTGAACAATCGGATTTTTTCACGCACTTATGCATATTTCTGCGAAACGAAATGAGCTCATCTTTAACAAAACACTTGCTTCAGTTTTTCATAAGAAAATTTCCTAGTAAATAGTTGTTTATATATGTATTCGCAGAGTTGAATAGTGTTATTAATTAGATATATGTACAATAGCCGTATTTTTAATGAATAAATACAGAAAGGAACAAATGGGCTACTTAATTAGTTTTATCTGTTTCCAAACTGCTTTTAAGTATAATTACTACGTGATAAATTTTATTGACGCGATTTATACATAATTGGGTCTTGTGAATAAAAAATAAACAAAAACTTTTTCTTATAGATTTCAGGAATAGTACAAAAAAACATCTTGTTTTTTTTTAATTAGTTGAACAATCTGATTTTTTACGGTACTTATGCATATTTCTGCGAAATGAAATGAGCTCATCTTTAACAAAACACTTGCTTCAGTTTTTCAAAAGAAAATTTCCTAGTAACTAGTTGTTTATATATGTATTCGCAGAGTTGAATTGTGTTGTTAATTAGATATGTGTACAATAGCCGTATTTGTAATGAATAAATACAGAAAGGAACAAATGGTCTACTTAATTAGTTTTATCTGTTTCCAAAATGCTTTTAAGTATAAGTACTACGTGATAAGTTTTGTTCACGCGATTTATACATAATTGGGTCTTGTGAATAAAAAATAAACAAAAACTTTTTCTTATAGATTTCAGTAATAGTACAAAAAAAAAAAATCTTGTTTTTTTAATTAGTTGAACAATCTGATTTTTTCAGGTACTTATGCATATTTCTGCGAAATGAAATGAGCTCATCTTTAACAAAACACTTGCTTCAGTTTTTCATAAGAAAATTTCCTTGTAAATAGTTGTTTATATATGTATTCGCAGAGTTGAATTGTGTTGTTAATTAGATATGTGTACAATAGCCGTATTTTTAATGAATAAATACAGAAAGGAACAAATGGTCCACTTAATTAGTTTTATCTGTTTCCATACTGCTTTTAAGTATAAATACTACGTGATAAATTTTGTTGACGGGATTTATACATAATTGGGTCTTGTGAATAAAAAATAAACAAAAACTTTCTTATAGATTTCAGGAATAGTACAAAAAAACATCTTGTTTTTTTAAATTAGTTGAACAATCTGATTTTGTACGGTACTTATGCATATTTCTGCGAAATGAAATGAGCTCATCTTTAACAAAACACTTGCTTCAGTTTTTCAAAAGAAAATTTCCTAGTAAATAGTTGTTTATATATGTATTCGCAGAGTTGAATTGTGTTGTTAATTAGATATGTGTACAATAGCCGTATTTTTAATGAATAAATACAGAAAGGAACAAATGGCCCACTTAATTAGATTTATCTGTTTCCAAGCTGTTTTTAGGTAAAAGTTACTACGTGATAAATTTTGTTACGCGATTTATACCTAATTGGCTCTTGTATATAAAAAATAAACAAAAACTTTTTCTTATATATTTCAGGAATAGTATAAAAAAACATCTTGTTTTTTTTTAATTAGTTGAACAATCGGATTTTTTCAGGTACTTATGCATATTTCTGCGAAATGAAATGAGCTCATCTTTAACAAAACACTTGCTTCAGTTTTTCAAAAGAAAATTTCCTAGTAAATAGTTGTTTATATATGTATTCGCAGAGTTGAATTGTGTTGTTAATTAGATATGTGTACAATAGCCGTATTTTTAATGAATAAATACAGAAAGGAACAAATGGCCCACTTAATTAGATTTATCTGTTTCCAAGCTGTTTTTAGGTATAAGTTACTACGTGATAAATTTTGTTACGCGATTTATACCTAATTGGCTCTTGTATATAAAAAATAAACAAAAACTTTTTCTTATATATTTCAGGAATAGTATAAAAAAACATCTTGTTTTTTTAAATTAGTTGAACAATCTGATTTTGTACGGTACTTATGCATATTTCTGCGAAATGAAATGAGCTCATCTTTAACAAAACACTTGCTTCAATTTTTCAAAAGAAAATTTCCTAGTAAATAGTTGTATATATATGTATTCGCAGAGTTGAATTGTGTTGTTAATTAGATATGTGTACAATAGCCGTATTTTTAATGAATAAATACAGAAAGGAACAAATGGCCCACTTAATTAGATTTATCTGTTTCCAAGCTGTTTTTAGGTATAAGTTACTACGTGATAAATTTTGTTACGCGATTTATACCTAATTGGCTCTTGTATATAAAAAATAAACAAAAACTTTTTCTTATATATTTCAGGAATAGTATAAAAAAACATCTTGTTTTTTTAAATTAGTTGAACAATCTGATTTTGTACGGTACTTATGCATATTTCTGCGAAATGAAATGAGCTCATCTTTAACAAAACACTTGCTTCAGTTTTTCAAAAGAAAATTTCCTAGTAAATAGTTGTTTATATATGTATTCGCAGAGTTGAATTGTGTTGTTAATTAGATATGTGTACAATAGCCGTATTTTTAATGAATAAATACAGAAAGGAACAAATGGCCCACTTAATTAGATTTATCTGTTTCCAAGCTGTTTTTAGGTATAAGTTACTACGTGATAAATTTTGTTACGCGATTTATTCCTAATTGGCTCTTGTATATAAAAAATAAACAAAAACTTTTTCTTATATATTTCAGGAATAGTATAAAAAAACATCTTGTTTTTTTTTAATTAGTTGAACAATCGGATTTTTTCAGGTACTTATGCATATTTCTGCCAAATGAAATGAGCTCATGTTTAACAAAACACTTGCTTCAGTTTTTCAAAAGAAAATTTCCTAGTAAATAGTTGTTTATATATGTATTCGCAGAGTTGATATGTGTACAATAGCCGTATTTTTAATGAGTAAATACAGAAAGGAACAAATGGTCCACTTAATTAGTCTTATCTGTTTCCAAACTGCTTTTAAGTATAAGTACTACGTGATAAATTTTGTTGATGCGATTTATACATAATTGGGTCTTGTGAATAAAAAATAAACAAAAACTTTTACTTATAGATTTCAGAAATAGTACAAAAAAACATCTTGTTTTTTTTCAATTAGTTGAACAATCTGACTTTGTACGGTACTTATGCATATTTCTGCGAAATGAAATGAGCTCATCTTTAACAAAACACTTGCTTCAGTTTTTCAAAAGAGAATTTCCTAGTAAATAGTTGTTTATATATGTATTCGCAGAGTTGAATTGTGTTGTTAATTATATATGTGTACAATAGCCGTATTTTTAATGAATAAATACAGAAAGGAACAAATGGCCCACTTAATTAGTTTTATCTGTTTCCAAACTGCTTTTAAGTATAAGTACTACGTGATAAATTTCGTTGACGCGATTTATACATAATTGGGTCTTGCGAATAAAAAATAAACAAAAACTTTTTTTTTAGATTTCAGGAATAGTACAAAAAAACATCTTTTTTTTTTTTAAATTAGTTGAACAATCTGATTTTGTACGGTACTTATGCATATTTCTGCGAAATAAAATGAGCTCATCTTTAACAAAACACTTGCTTTAGTTTTTCAAAAGAGAATTTTCTAGTAAATAGTTGTTTATATATGTATTCGCAGAGTTGAATTGTGTTGTTAATTAGATATGTGTACAATAGCCGTATTTTTAATGAATAAATACAGAAAGGAACAAATGGTCCACTTAATTAGTTTTATCTGTTTCCAAACTGCTTTTAAGTATAAGTACTACGTGAAAAATTTTGTTGACGCGATTTATACATAATTAGGTCTTGTGAATAAAAAATAAACAAAAACTTTTTTTTTAGATTTCAGGAATAGTACAAAAAAACATCTTTTTTTTTTTAAAATTAGTTGAACAATCTGATTTTGTACGGTACTTATGCATATTTCTGCGAAATAAAATGAGCTCATCTTTAACAAAACACTTGCTTTAGTTTTTCAAAAGAAAATTTCCTAGTAAATAGTTGTTTATATATGTATTCGCAGAGTTGATTTGTGTTGTTAATTATATATGTGTACAATAGCCGTATTTTTAATGAATAAATACAGAAAGGAACAAATGGCCCACTTAATTAGATTTATCTGTTTCCAAGCTGTTTTTAAGTATAAGTACTACGTGATAAATTTCGTTGACGCGATTTATACATAATTGGGTCTTGTGAATAAAAAATAAACAAAAACTTTTTTTTTAGATTTCAGGAATAGTACAAAAAAACATCTTTTTTTTTTAAGTTAGTTGAACAATCTTTTTTTTTACGGTACTTATGCATATTTCTGCGAAATGAAATGAGCTCATCTTTAACAAAACACTTGCTTCAGGTTTTCAAAAGAAAAATTTCTAGTATATAGTTGTTTATATATGTATTCGCAGAGTTGAATTGTGTTGTTAATTAGATATGTGTACAATAGCCGTATTTTTAATGAATAAATACAGAAAGGAACAAATGGCCCACTTAATTAGATTTATCTGTTTCCAAGCTGTTTTTAGGTATAAGTTACTACGTGATAAATTTTGTTACGCGATTTATACCTAATTGGCTCTTGTATATAAAAAATAAACAAAAACTTTTTCTTATATATTTCAGGAATAGTATAAAAAAACATCTTGTTTTTTTAAATTAGTTGAACAATCTGATTTTGTACGGTACTTATGCATATTTCTGCGAAATGAAATGAGCTCATCTTTAACAAAACACTTGCTTCAGTTTTTCAAAAGAAAATTTCCTAGTAAATAGTTGTTTATATATGTATTCGCAGAGTTGAATTGTGTTGTTAATTAGATATGTGTACAATAGCCGTATTTTTAATGAATAAATACAGAAAGGAACAAATGGCCCACTTAATTAGATTTATCTGTTTCCAAGCTGTTTTTAGGTATAAGTTACTACGTGATAAATTTTGTTACGCGATTTATACCTAATTGGCTCTTGTATATAAAAAATAAACAAAAACTTTTTCTTATATATTTCAGGAATAGTATAAAAAAACATCTTGTTTTTTTAAATTAGTTGAACAATCTGATTTTGTACGGTACTTATGCATATTTCTGCGAAATGAAATGAGCTCATCTTTAACAAAACACTTGCTTCAATTTTTCAAAAGAAAATTTCCTAGTAAATAGTTGTATATATATGTATTCGCAGAGTTGAATTGTGTTGTTAATTAGATATGTGTACAATAGCCGTATTTTTAATGAATAAATACAGAAAGGAACAAATGGCCCACTTAATTAGATTTATCTGTTTCCAAGCTGTTTTTAGGTATAAGTTACTACGTGATAAATTTTGTTACGCGATTTATACCTAATTGGCTCTTGTATATAAAAAATAAACAAAAACTTTTTCTTATATATTTCAGGAATAGTATAAAAAAACATCTTGTTTTTTTAAATTAGTTGAACAATCTGATTTTGTACGGTACTTATGCATATTTCTGCGAAATGAAATGAGCTCATCTTTAACAAAACACTTGCTTCAGTTTTTCAAAAGAAAATTTCCTAGTAAATAGTTGTTTATATATGTATTCGCAGAGTTGAATTGTGTTGTTAATTAGATATGTGTACAATAGCCGTATTTTTAATGAATAAATACAGAAAGGAACAAATGGCCCACTTAATTAGATTTATCTGTTTCCAAGCTGTTTTTAGGTATAAGTTACTACGTGATAAATTTTGTTACGCGATTTATTCCTAATTGGCTCTTGTATATAAAAAATAAACAAAAACTTTTTCTTATATATTTCAGGAATAGTATAAAAAAACATCTTGTTTTTTTTTAATTAGTTGAACAATCGGATTTTTTCAGGTACTTATGCATATTTCTGCCAAATGAAATGAGCTCATGTTTAACAAAACACTTGCTTCAGTTTTTCAAAAGAAAATTTCCTAGTAAATAGTTGTTTATATATGTATTCGCAGAGTTGATATGTGTACAATAGCCGTATTTTTAATGAGTAAATACAGAAAGGAACAAATGGTCCACTTAATTAGTCTTATCTGTTTCCAAACTGCTTTTAAGTATAAGTACTACGTGATAAATTTTGTTGATGCGATTTATACATAATTGGGTCTTGTGAATAAAAAATAAACAAAAACTTTTACTTATAGATTTCAGGAATAGTACAAAAAAACATCTTGTTTTTTTTCAATTAGTTGAACAATCTGACTTTGTACGGTACTTATGCATATTTCTGCGAAATGAAATGAGCTCATCTTTAACAAAACACTTGCTTCAGTTTTTCAAAAGAGAATTTCCTAGTAAATAGTTGTTTATATATGTATTCGCAGAGTTGAATTGTGTTGTTAATTATATATGTGTACAATAGCCGTATTTTTAATGAATAAATACAGAAAGGAACAAATGGCCCACTTAATTAGTTTTATCTGTTTCCAAACTGCTTTTAAGTATAAGTACTACGTGATAAATTTCGTTGACGCGATTTATACATAATTGGGTCTTGCGAATAAAAAATAAACAAAAACTTTTTTTTTAGATTTCAGGAATAGTACAAAAAAACATCTTTTTTTTTTTAAATTAGTTGAACAATCTGATTTTGTACGGTACTTATGCATATTTCTGCGAAATAAAATGAGCTCATCTTTAACAAAACACTTGCTTTAGTTTTTCAAAAGAGAATTTTCTAGTAAATAGTTGTTTATATATGTATTCGCAGAGTTGAATTGTGTTGTTAATTAGATATGTGTACAATAGCCGTATTTTTAATGAATAAATACAGAAAGGAACAAATGGTCCACTTAATTAGTTTTATCTGTTTCCAAACTGCTTTTAAGTATAAGTACTACGTGAAAAATTTTGTTGACGCGATTTATACATAATTAGGTCTTGTGAATAAAAAATAAACAAAAACTTTTTTTTTAGATTTCAGGAATAGTACAAAAAAACATCTTTTTTTTTTTAAAATTAGTTGAACAATCTGATTTTGTACGGTACTTATGCATATTTCTGCGAAATAAAATGAGCTCATCTTTAACAAAACACTTGCTTTAGTTTTTCAAAAGAAAATTTCCTAGTAAATAGTTGTTTATATATGTATTCGCAGAGTTGATATGTGTTGTTAATTATATATGTGTACAATAGCCGTATTTTTAATGAATAAATACAGAAAGGAACAAATGGCCCACTTAATTAGATTTATCTGTTTCCAAGCTGTTTTTAAGTATAAGTACTACGTGATAAATTTCGTTGACGCGATTTATACATAATTGGGTCTTGTGAATAAAAAATAAACAAAAACTTTTTTTTTAGATTTCAGGAATAGTACAAAAAAACATCTTTTTTTTTTTAAGTTAGTTGAACAATCTTTTTTTTTACGGTACTTATGCATATTTCTGCGAAATGAAATGAGCTCATCTTTAACAAAACACTTGCTTCAGGTTTTCAAAAGAAAATTTTCTAGTATATAGTTGTTTATATATGTATTCGCAGAGTTGAATTGTGTTGTTAATTAGATATGTGTACAATAGCCGTATTTTTAATGAATAAATACAGAAAGGAACAAATGGTCCATTTAATTAGTTTTATCTGTTTCCAAACTGCTTTTAAGTATAAGTACTACGTGATAAATTTTGTCGACGCGATTTATACATAATTGGGTCTTGTGAACAAAAAATAAACAAAAACTTTTTCTTATAGATTTCAGGAATAGTACAAAAAAACATCTTGTTTTTTTAAGTTAGTTGAACAATCTTTTTTTTTTACGGTACTTATGCATATTTCTGTGAAATGAAATGAGCTCATCTTTAACAAAACACTTGCTTCAGTTTTTCAAAAGAAAATTTCCTAGTAAATAGTTGTTTATATATGTATTCGCAGAGTTGAATTGTGTTGTTAATTAGATATGTGTACAATAGCCGTATTTTTAATGAATAAATACAGAAAGGAACAAATGGTCCACTTAATTAGTTTTATCTGTTTCCAAAATGCTTTTAAGTATAAGTAATACGTGATAAATTTTGTGGACGCGATTTGTACCTAAATGAGTCTTGTGAAAAAAAATAAGCAAAGACTTTTTTTATAGATTTCAGTAATAGTACAAAAAAACTTCGTGTTTTTTTAAACCAGTTGAACACTCTTTTTTTTTGCAGTACTTATGCATATTTCTGCGAAATGAAATGAGCTCATCTTTAACAAAACACTTGCTTCAGTTTTTCATAAGAAAATTTCCTAGTAAATAGTTGTTTATATATGTATTCGCAGAGTTGAATTGTGTTGTTAATTAGATATGTGTACAATAGCCGTATTTTTAATGAATAAATACAGAAAGGAACAAATGGTCCACTTAATTAGTTTTATCTGTTTACAAACTGCTTTTAAGTATAAGTACTACGTGATAAATTTTGTTGACGCGATTTATACATAATTGGGTCTTGTGAATAAAAAATAAACAAAAACTTTTTCTTATAGATTTCAGGAATAGTACAAAAAAAAAATCTTGTTTTTTTAATTAGTTGAACAATCTGATTTTTTACGGTACTTGTGCATATTCCTGCGAAATGAAGTGAGCTCAGCTTTAACAAAACACTTGCTTCAGGTTGTCAAAAGAAAATTTCCTAGTAAATAGTTGTTTATATATGTATTCGCAGAGTTGAATAGTGTTATTAAGTAGATATGAGTACAATAGCCGTATTTTTATGAATAAATACAGAAAGGAACAAATGGTCCACTTAATTAGTTTTATCTGTTTCCAAACTGCTTTTAAGTATAAATACTACGTGATAAATTTTGTTGACGCGATTTATACATAAGTGGGTGTTGTGAATAAAAAATAAACAAAAATTTTTCTTATAGATTTCAGGAATAGTACAAAAAAACATCTTGTTTTTTTAAATTAGTTGAACAATCTGTTTTTTTACGGTACTTGTGCATATTTCTGTGAAATGAAATGAGCTCATCTTTAACAAAACACTTGCTTCAGTTTTTCAAAAGCAAATTTCCTAGTAAATAGTTGTTTATATATGTATTCGCAGAGTTGAATTGTGTTGTTAATTAGATATGTGTACAATAACTGTATTTTTGATGAATAAATACAGAAAAGAACAAATGGTCCACAATGGGCGATTTATACATAATTGGGTCTTGTGAATAAAAAATAAACAAAAACTTTTTCTTATAGATTTCAGGAATAATACAAAAAAACATCTTGTTTTTTAAATTAGTTGAACAATCTGTTGTTTTACGGTACTTGTGCATATTTCTGCGAAATGAAATGAGCTCATCTTTAACAAATTACTTGCTTCAGTTTTTCAAAAGGAAATTTCCTAGTAAATAGTTGTTTATATATGTATTCGCAGATTTGAATTGTGTTGTTAATTAGATATGAGTACAATTGCCGTATTTTTAATGAATAAATACAGAAAGGAACAAATGGTCCACTTAATTAGTATTATCTGTTTCCAAACTGCTTTTAAGTATAAGTACTACGTGATAAATTTTGTTGACGCGATTTATACATAATTGGGTCTTGTGAATAAAAAATAAACAAAAACTTTTTCTTATAGATTTCAGGAATAGTACAAAAAAACATCTTGTTTTTTTAATCTAGTTGAACAATCTGATTTTTTACGGTACTTATGCATATTTCTGCGAAATGAAATGAGCTCATCTTTAACAAAACACTTGCTTCAGTTTTTCATAAGAAAATTTCCTAGGAAATAGTTGTTTATATATGTATTCACAGAGTTGAATTGTGTCGTTAATTAGATATGTGTACAATAGCCGTATTTTTAATGAATAAATACAGAAAGGAACAAATGGTCCACTTAATTAGTTTTATCTGTTTCCAAACTGCTTTTAAGTATAAGTACTACGTGATAAATTTTGTTGACGCGATTTATACATAATTGGGTCTTGTGAATAAAAAATAAACAAAAATTTTTCTTATAGATTTCAGGAATAGTACAAAAAAAAATCTTGTTTTTTTAATTAGTTGAACAGTCTGATTTTTTACGGTACTTGTGCATATTCCTGCGAAATGATGTGAGCTCAGCTTTAACAAAACACTTGCTTCAGGTTGTCAAAAGAAAATTTCCTAGTAAATAGTTGTTTATATATATATTCGCAGAGTTGAATAGTGTTATTAAGTAGATATGTGTACAATAGCCGTATTTTAATGAATAAATACAGAAAGGAAAAATTGTCCACTTAATTAGTTTTATCTGTTTCCAAACTGCTTTTAAATATAAGTACTACGTGATAAATTTTGTTGACGCGATTTATACATAATTGGGTCTTGTGAATAAAAAATAAACAAAAACTTTTTCTTATAGATTTCAGGAATAGTACAAAAAAAACATCTTGTTTTTTTAAATTAGTTGAACAATCTTTTTTTTTACGGTACTTATGCATATTTCTGCGAAATGAAATGAGCTCATCTTTAACAAAACAGTTGCTTCAGTTTTTCATAAGAAAATTTCCTAGTAAATAGTTGTTTATATATATATTCGCAGAGTTGATTTGTGTTGTTAATTAAATATGTGTACAATAGCCGTATTTTTAATGAATAAATACAGAAAGGAACAAATGGTCCACTTAATTAGTTTTATCTGTTTCCAAACTGCTTTTAAGTATAAGTACTACGTGATGAATTTTGTTGACGCGATTTATACATAATTGGGTCTTGTGAATAAAAAATAAACAAAAACCTTTTCTTATAGATTTCAGGAATAGTACAAAAAAACATCTTGATTTTTTAAGTTAGTTGAACAATCTTTTTTTGCGGTACTTATGCATATTTCTGCGAAATGAAATGAGCTCATCTTTAACAAAACATTTGCTTCAGTTTTTCAAAAGAAAATTTCCTAGTAAATAGTTGTTTATATATGTATTCGCAGAGTTGAATTGTGTTGTTAATTAGATATGTGTACAACAGCCGTATTTTTAATGAATAAATACAGAAAGGAACAAATGGTCCACTTAATTAGTTTTATCTGTTTCCAAAATGCTTTAAGTATAAGTAATACGTGATAAATTTTGTGGACGCGATTTGTACCTAAATGAGTCTTGTGAAAAAAAATAACCAAAGACTTTTTCTTATAGATTTCAACAATAGTACAAAAAAACTTCGTATTTTTTTAAACCAGTTGAACACTCTTTTTTTTTGCAGTACTTATGCATATTTCTGCGAAATGAAATGAGCTCATCTTTAACAAAACACCTGCTTCAGTTTTTCATAAGAAAATTTCCTAGTAAATTGTTGTTTATATATGTATTCGCAGAGTTGAATTGTGTTGTTAATCAGATATGTGTACAATAGCCGTATTTTTAATGAATAAATACAGAAAGGAACAAATGGTCCACTTAATTAGTTTTATCTGTTTACAAACTGCTTTTAAGTATAAGTACTACGTGATAAATTTTGTTGACGCGATTTATACATAATTGGGTCTTGTGAATAAAAAATAAACAAAAACTTTTTCTTATAGATTTCAGGAATAGTACAAAAAAAAAATCTTGTTTTTTTAATTAGTTGAACAATCTGATTTTTTACGGTACTTATGCATATTCCTGCGGAATGAAGTGAGCTCAGCTTTAACAAAACACTTGCTTCAGGTTGTCAAAAGAAAATTTCCTAGTAAATAGTTGTTTATATATGTATTCGCAGAGTTGAATAGTGTTATTAACTAGATATGTGTACAATAGCCGTATTTTTTGTTGAAAGAATAAGCCAAATACTTTATTATTCTCCAGTCTGGCAACATTATACGTTTTTGTTTTTCTATGAATCTTTAAATTGTAGCTTCTAAGTTCGTAATGTAAAGACACAAAGTTCAGTTCTCATTAAACCACTGCTTTGTAAACATCAGAATATCTGCATTTTTATTTCAAAGGAATAAAAAAACTTCTAACAAAGGTTATGGGCCCAGAGTCCAAAGAAAATTCGAGAACTCTAATAAATCAAATTAATTAATTGTGTGAACAATAAAACATTTTTAGTAACGCGATCGAAAAAGTTTAAGTAATTCGGTTTTTATTTTTAAAACATACTTACGTACGTGCGAAATAAATACGCGTAAAAAATACAAAATGAGTGTACACCTCCAAATAGAGAAGTTGGGTGATGATAACTATGACGTGTGGTCAGTGTCCGTGCGAAGTGTACTCATTACGGCGGATTTGTGGAACGTTGTATGCGGAAAGTATGAAAAAGCAGAAGATGCTACCGCCGAAGAAATCCTTAAGTGGGAAACCACAGATCAAAAGGCTTTGGCATGTTTAATTTTAAATATAAAGCCGACACAGTTAATGCACATAAAGACGTGCATAACAGCGGCAGAGGCATAGCAAAAATTGCGCGACATTCATTTGCCAGTCGGTCCAGTGAAAAAAGTTCAGCAGTATCAAAAACTGTTACGCTTAAACATGCAACAAGGCGACAGTGTAGTACGGTATGTAAATGAGTTTGTGGCAACAGTCGACAAATTAGCCGAATTGGACATTCAAATAAACGACGAGTTGAAAGTCATAATGTTGCTTTCAAGCCTTCCAAATTCATGGGAAAACTTCGTTGTCGCCATTGAAACGCGCGACAAGTTGCCGACGTTCGACGTAGTTAAATGAAAAATTTTAGAAGAGGGAACGCGAAGGCAAGAAAAAGATGATCGAGAATGCACACAAGCAGTCTACGCACATTCAAGTAAAAACATGACACAAAAGCAACATGAGTATGGTCGTACAAATGACGAAAAGAATAAAACCAAAGTAAATAGTAAAAAAGAAAAAGACAAACAGCGTTTTAAGGGGAAATGTTTCAATTGCCAAAAATTAGGTCATTGCGCAAGTGAGTGCCGAAGCAAGAAAAAGAATGCAAATACTGAAATGCACAGTGAGACACACGAATCATCAAATCATTTAATGTATGGTGCAATTGATAATGTAGCAAAAAGAGACACAGGGTGCATTGACAGCGGCGCTACATCACACATGTGTTGTGATAAAAATATGTTTACATCGTTTACTGAAAAGAATTCTCATGTCATGTTAGCAGCAGAGAAGTTTATAGAATCGTCTGGAATAGGTTCAGTAGTGCTAAAAAGAGAAAACAATAAAATTGTGTTGAATGATGTGTTATTTGTCCCATCTCTGCTTATGAATTTTCTGTCAGTAAGAAAGGCAGCGCAGTATGGGAATTCGACAGTATTTACATGCAACAGTGCCATAATAAAAAACAAGAAACAGCAAACAGTGCTACAAGCAGAGCGTGTAAATAATTTATATGTATATCGGAATGAAGAAAAAACAAATATTTTTTGTTTACTAAGTGAAAGTTCATTAGTTGTAAAGTGGCACAATCGTTTTGGTCACTTAAATATGCAAAGTTTAAAACAACTAAATGACAGTGAACTTGTGCGCGGTATGAATATTAGAAATATGCCAGCCAAATCAGTTGCGATACGTGTAATCAAGCAAAAATATGTGCTTTGCCATTTACGCAAACAAATGCGCGAATATCGAAGAGCAAATTTGAACTTGTGCATACGGATGTGTGTGGCCCCATGAACGTTAAATCGTTAGGTGGAAAGAAATATTTCGTCACTTTCATCGACGATTATTCTCGTAAAATTTTTGTTTATTTTATGCACAATAAAAATGAAGTTTTTGAAAAGTTCAAGGAGTTTAAAGCATATGTAGAGTGTCAAACCGGTAGTAAAATAAAAGCCTTGCGTAGTGATAACGGCAGGGAATATATAAATAATGAATTTGATAATTTTTTGGTAAAATGCGGAATTAAAAGACAATTAACAGTGCCTTATACACCCCAACAAAACGGTGTTGCAGAACGGGCGAACCGCACAATCGTAGAAATGGCAAAAAGTTTATTAATTCATGCAAAGCTAGACGAGCTTTTGTGGGCAGAGGCGGTTCAAACCGCAGTGTATATCTGTAATCGGTGTCCAACGCAAGCGCTTAATAATCTTGTACCATTTGAAATGTGGCATAAACGCAAACCTTCAGTCAAACATTTTCGAATTTTTGGGTCAAGAGTTTTGCACTAGAAAAAACCATTAAAAGCAAGGTTGCGGCCAAAGGTATAGAATACACATTTGTGGGATATTCTTGCACAGCAAAGGCGTATCGACTTTATGATCGCCAAAAACGTGTAGTCATAGAAAGGCGTGACGTCAGATTTGCAGAAGGCGATTTTGTTACGCGTGTAACTGCTGACAATGAAACTTCGGAACAAAGCAATGATTTTATGAAAAACATCATTCGCCTAGAATCCAACGAAAGTCAAGAAAATCAGCGTTCATCATCAAATGATACCATAGCTGAAGCTGAACAAAATGCAGGCTGTGATTCAGGCGATGATGAGGAGGATTTTGCCACTGCTAGCAGTTCCGAAGACGATAATCAAGACGAAGAACAACGAGAACCATGTATGGAGCATTCCGAACAACACAACGTAAAGCGACGTGGGGCAGGTCGTCCTAAACTAATACACACAGGTAAGCCTGGTAGACCTAAAAAGCAGTATCATTACCTTAATTACATTGAAGATTTGGAAACACCACAAACTGCAGCAGAAGCATTGAGTGGCCAACACGCAAAAGATTGGCAAAAATCAATGCAAGCCGAATACGATGCACTTATAGCAAACAATACATGGTCGTTAGTTGATTTACCTGCAGAGCATAAAGCTATTGGGTCAAAGTGGGTTTTTAGAATCAAACGAAATGTTGAGGGCGATATAGAGCGATTTAAATCCAGATTAGTTGCCAAGGGTTGTGCACAACAGTTAGGTATTAATTACTGGGAAACGTTTTCTCCAGTAATAAGGTACGAAACGATTCGAATGCTATTTGCAATCGCAGCAGAAAAACAATTATATATGCATCAAGTGGATATTTCCAACGCATACTTGAATAGTGAGCTTCATGAAAATGTTTATATGAAGCAACCCGAAAATTTTATAAGCAAACAATATCCAAATAAAGTACTAAAATTACGAAAGGCGATTTGTGGGCTAAAACAATCCGGACGTGCTTGGAACAACACACTCGACGAAGTTTTAAAAGGCATCGGTTTTAAAAGGTGCATCAACGAGCCGTGCTTATATTTTAAACAAAACCAGAAGCAATATAGTTATATCGCAGTTTACGTTGATGACTTAATCATCATGGGTCCAAGTGAAAATGATATAGCTGAAATTAAGAAGAAGATAGCGTCTACATTTCACACGCAAGATGGTGGTACTATACGATACTTCCTTGGTTTGGAAGTGCAGCGAGAGGGCAACAGAGGCGCGATTCACTTATCACAGAAAAAGTACATCAAATCCATTCTTGAAAAATATGGCATGCAAAACTGTAAGGCAGTCGCAACTCCACTCAATCCAGGTTTCCAAGTGGGCTGCCAAGACGAAAAATGTTCAAAGGTAAATACTACAGAATACCAATCATTAATCGGTTCTCTTATGTATTTAGCAGTGCTAAGTCGACCTGATATTACGCACGCTGTAAGCAAGCTTTCTCAACGTAACACAAACCCACATGTTGAGCACGAAACCGCAGCAAAGCACATTTTGAGATATCTATCAGGTACTTCAGATTTAAGTATCGTGTACCGCAAGTCTGATGAGCCCGTGAAGGGATACGCTGACGCAGATTGGGCAAATGATCCAAACGATGGAAAATCATATTCAGGGTATGTATTCTACTTAGGAAGCAGTGATTTCTCTTGGGCTTCAACAAAGCAAAATGTAACGGCTTTAAGCAGCACCGAGGCTGAATACGTGGCCTTATCAGCGGCTGCAAAAAGGCAGTCTACCTCAACAGATTACTTCAAGAAATTGGGTATATCAGTACAAATTCGATGATCATATACGGTGATAACATTAGTGCGCAACATATAGCACGTAACCCCATTCATCATAAGCGCACCAAACACATTGATATAAAATACCATTTTATACGAGAAAAAGTAGAGTCAAATGAAATTAAATTAGAATATGTTTCAACTAATGAAAATGTTTTATTTAATAATTTGGGAAAAATTTAAACAACGTGACATCAGGACGGACAAGGCGACAGCTGTTTCGATTATACCTTGTAAATCTCTTCAAAGCCTTTTCTCCCGGGAGTGGGAGTCGAACTCGCACCCCTACGATAGTTGAAATGGTTGTAAACGCATTCAGCTACGTCATGCCTGTTGTGAAGTCTTTCCCAATTGCCTTCTTTATGCATATTTTAATCTTTTACACATTGCATACTTCGTATGCAATTATGTGTTAAAGCTATGCTTGGTACGGCGGTTTTCAAAGAAACTTTGGTTTTTGTTGCTGTTTTCGTTCTATTTATAGAACTACAACGAATTAACCAATTTTGTCTGTTTGTATGATTTTTTAATAATCGGGGATTGCCCATATTGCTTTTTTAAATGTATGAAAACATTTATTTGAAGCAATTTTTTAATTTTATAATTTATTTAATAATTTGGGAAAAATTTAAACAACGTGACATCAGGACGGACAAGGCGACAGCTGTTTCGATTATACCTTGTAAATCTCTTCAAAGCCTTTTCTCCCGGGAGTGGGAGTCGAACTCGCACCCCTACGATAGTTGAAATGGTTGTAAACGCATTCAGCTACGTCATGCCTGTTGTGAAGTCTTTCCCAATTGCCTTCTTTATGCATATTTTAATCTTTTACACATTGCATACTTCGTATGCAATTATGTGTTAAAGCTATGCTTGGTACGGCGGTTTTCAAAGAAACTTTGGTTTTTGTTGCTGTTTTCGTTCTATTTATAGAACTACAACGAATTAACCAATTTTGTCTGTTTGTATGATTTTTTAATAATCGGGGATTGCCCATATTGCTTTTTTAAATGTATGAAAACATTTATTTGAAGCAATTTTTTAATTTTATAATTTATTTAATAATTTGGGAAAAATTTAAACAACGTGACATCAGGACGGACAAGGCGACAGCTGTTTCGATTATACCTTGTAAATCTCTTCAAGGCCTTTCCTCCCGGGAGTGGGAGTCGAACTCGCACCCCTACGAATGTTGCCGACATTTTAACTAAAAGTGTTAGTAAGCAAAAGCATTGTAACTTTGTTAAATTACTTGGATTAAATTAATTAAATATATTTGCTTAATTTTTATAAAGATATTTGCTTAAGAAGAAGTGTTGAAAGAATAAGCCAAATACTTTATTATTGTCCAGTCTGGCAACATTATACGTTTTTGTTTTTCTATGAATCTTTAAATTGTAGCTTCTAAGTTCGTAATGTAAAGACACAAAGTTCAGTTCTCATTAAACCACTGCTTTGTAAACATCAGAATATCTGCATTTTTATTTCAAAGGAATAAAAAAACTTCTAACATTTTTAATGAATAAATACAGAAAGGAACAAATGGTCCACTTAATTAGTTTTATCTGTTTCCAAACTGCTTTTAAGTATAAAAACTATGTGATAAATTTTGTTGACGCGATTTATACATAATTGGGTGTTGTGAATAAAAAATAAACAAAAACTTTTTCTTATAGATTTCAGGAATAGTACAAAAAATATCTTGTTTTTTTAAATTAGTTGAACAATCTGTTTTTTACGGTACTTGTGCATATTTCTGCGAAATCAAATGAGCTCATCTTTAACAAAACACTTGCTTCAGTTTTTCAAAAGCAAATTTCCTAGTAAATAGTTGTTTATATATGTATTCGCAGAGTTGAATTGTGTTGTTAATTAGATATGTGTACAATATCTGTATTTTTGATGAATAAATACAGAAAGGAACAAATGGTCCATTTAATTAGTCTTATCTGTTTCCAAACTGCTTTTAAGTATAATTACTACGTGATAAATTTTGTTGACGTGATTTATACATAATTGGGTCTTGTGAATAAAAAATAAACAAAAACTATTTCTTAGAGATTTCAGGAATAGTACAAAAAAACATCTTGTTTTTTTAAATTAGTTGAACAATCTGTTTTTTTACGGTACTTGTGCATATTTCTGCGAAATGAAATGAGCTCATCTTTAACAAAACACTTGCTTCAGTTTTTCAAAAGGAAATTTCCTAGTAAATAGTTGTTATACTCAGTTGAGCAGAGCTCACAGAGTATATTAAGTTTGATTGGATAACGGTTGGTTGTACATATATAAAGGAATCGAGACACATATAGACTTCCATATATCAAAATAATCAGGATCGAAAAAAAATTTGATTGAGCCATGTCCGTCCGTCCGTCCGTCCGTCCGTTAGCACGATAACTTGAGTAAATTTTGAGGTATCTTGATGAAATTTGGTATGTAGGTTCCTGAGCACTCCTCTCAGATCGCTATTTAAAATGAACGATATCGGACTATAACCACGCCCACTTTTTCGATATCGAAAATTTCGAAAAACCGAAAAAGTGCGATAATTCATTACAAAAGACAGATAAAGCGACGAAACTTGGTAGATGAGTTGAACTTATGACGCAAAATATAAAATTAGAAAAATTTTGGACAATGGGCGTGGCACCGCCCACTTTTTAAAGAAGGTAATTGAAAACTTTTGCAAGCTGTAATTTGGCAGTCGTTGAAGATATCATGATGAAATTTGGCAGGAACGTTACTCTTATTACTGCATGTACGCTTAATAAAAATTAGCAAAATCGGAGAAGGACCACGCCCACTTTAAAAAAGAAAATTTTTTTAAAGTAAAATTTTAACAAAAAATTTAATATCTTTACAGTATATAAGTAAATTATGTCAAGATTCAACTCCAGTAATGATATGGTGCAACAAAATACAAAAATAAAAGAAAATTTAAAAATGGGCGTGGCTCCGCCCTTTTTCATTTAATTTGACTAGGATACTTTTAATGCCATAAATCGAACAAAAATTAACCAATCCTTTTGAAATTTGGTAGGGGCATAGATTTTATGGCGCTAACTGTTTTCTGTGAAAATGGGCGAAATCGGTTGATGCCACGCCCAGTTTTTATACACAGTCGTCCGTCTGTCCTTCCGCATGCCCGTTAACACGATAACTTGAGCAAAAATCGATATATCTTTACTAAACTCAGTTCACGTACTTATCTGGACCCACTTTACCTTGGTATGAAAAATGAACGAAATCCGACTATGACCACGCCCACTTTTTCGAAATCGAAATTGCGAAAAATGAAAAAAATGCCATAATTCTATACCAAATACGAAAAAAGGGATGAAACATGGTAAGGTAATTGGATTGTTTTATTGACGCGAAATATAACTTTAGAAAAAACTTTATAAAATGGTTGTGACACCTACCATATTAAGTAGAAGAAAATGAAAAAGTTCTGCAGGGCGAAATAAAACACCCTTAAAATCTTGCCAGGTATTACATATATAAATAAATTAGCGGTATCCAACCGATAAAGTTCTGGGTCACCCTAGTCCACATTTTGGTCGATATCTGGAAAACGCCTTCACATATACAACTACCACCACTCCCTTTCAAAACTCTCATTAATACCTTTAATTTGATACCCAAATCGTACAAACTCATTCTAGAGTCACCCCTGGTCCACCTTTATGGCGATATCTCGAAAAGGCGTCCACCTATAGAACTAAGCCCCACACCCTTTTAAAATACTCATTAACACCTTTCTTTTGATACCCATATTGTACAAACAAATTCTAGGGTCACCCCTGGTCCACCTTTATGGCGATATCTCGAAAATGCGACCACCTATACAACAACCACCACTCCCTTTTAAAACCCTCATTAATACCTTTAATTTGATACCCATATCGTACAAACACATTCTAGAGTCACCCCTGGTCCACCTTTGTGGCGATATTCCGAAAAGGTGTCCACCTATAGAACTAAGCCCCACACCCTTTTAAAATACTCATTAACACCTTTCTTTTGATACCCATATTGTACAAACAAATTCTAGGGTCACCCCTGGTCCACCTTTATGGCGATATCTCGAAACGGCGTCCACCTATGGAACTAAGGATTACTCCCTTTTAAAATACTCATTAACACCTTTCTTTTGATACCCATATCGTACAAACAAATTCTAGGGTCACCCCTGGTCCACCTTTATGGCGATATCTCGAAACGGCGTCCACCTATGGAACTAAGGATTACTCCCTTTTAAAATACTCATTAACACCTTTCATTTGATACCCATATCGTACAAACGCATTCTAGAGTCACCCCTGGTCCACCTTTATGACGATATCTCGAAACGGCGTCCACCTATAGAACTAAGGCCCACTCCCTTTTAAAATACTCATTAACACCTTTCGTTTGATGCCCATATTGTGCAAACGCATTCTAGAGTCACCCCTGGTCCATCTTTACGGCGATATCTCGAAAAGGCGTCCATCTATAGAACTTAGGTCCACGCCCTTTTAAAATACTCATTAATACCTTTCATTTAATACCCATATCGTACAAACGCATTCTAGGGTCAACCCTGATCCACCTTTATGGCTATATCCCTAAATGGCGTCCACCTATAGAACTATGGCCCACTCCCTCATAAAATACTCTTTAATGCCTTTCATTTGATACACATGTCATACAAACACATTCCAGGGTTTCCCTCGGTTCATTTTCCTACATGGTTATTTTCCCTTATGTTGTCACCATAGCTCTCAACTGAGTATGTAATGTTCGGTTACACCCGAACTTAACCTTCCTTACTTGTTTATATATGTATTCGCAGATTTGAATTGTGTTGTTAATTAGATATGTGTACAATAGCCGTATTTTTAATGAATAAATACAGAAAGGAACAAATGGGCCACTTAATTAGTATTATCTGTTTCCAAACTGCTTTTAAGTATAAGTACTACGTGATAAATTTTGTTGACGCGATTTATACATAATTGGGTCTTGTGAATAAAAAATAAACAAAAACTTTTTCTTATAGATTTCAGGAATAGTACAAAAAAACATCTTGTTTTTTTAAACTAGTTGAACAATCTGATTTTTTACGGTACTTATGCATATTTCTGCGAAATGAAATGAGCTCATATGATTTTTTTAATAATCGGGGATTGCCCATATTGCTTTTTTTTAAATGTATGAAAACATTTATTTGAAGCAATTTTTTAATTTTATAATTTATTTAATAATTAATTAATTCGTATGCAATTATGTGTTAAAGCTATGCTTGGTACGGCGGTTTTCAAAGAAACTTTGGTTTTTGTTGCTGTTTTCGTTCTATTTATAGAACTACAACGAATTAACCAATTTTGTCTGTTTGTATGATTTTTTTAATAATCGGGGATTGCCCATATTGCTTTTTTTTAAATGTATGAAAACATTTATTTGAAGCAATTTTTTAATTTTATAATTTATTTAATAATTTGGGAAAAATTTAAACAACGTGACATCAGGACGGACAAGGCGACAGCTGTTTCGATTATACCTTGTAAATCTCTTCAAAGCCTTTTCTCCCGGGAGTGGGAGTCGAACTCGCACCCCTACGATAGTTGAAATGGTTGTAAACGCATTCAGCTACGTCATGCCTGTTGTGAAGTCTTTCCCAATTGCCTTCTTTATGCATATTTTAATCTTTTACACATTGCATACTTCGTATGCAATTATGTGTTAAAGCTATGCTTGGTACGGCGGTTTTCAAAGAAACTTTGGTTTTTGTTGCTGTTTTCGTTCTATTTATAGAACTACAACGAATTAACCAATTTTGTCTGTTTGTATGATTTTTTTAATAATCGGGGATTGCCCATATTGCTTTTTTTTAAATGTATGAAAACATTTATTTGAAGCAATTTTTTAATTTTATAATTTATTTAATAATTTGGGAAAAATTTAAACAACGTGACATCAGGACGGACAAGGCGACAGCTGTTTCGATTATACCTTGTAAATCTCTTCAAAGCCTTTTCTCCCGGGAGTGGGAGTCGAACTCGCACCCCTACGATAGTTGAAATGGTTGTAAACGCATTCAGCTACGTCATGCCTGTTGTGAAGTCTTTCCCAATTGCCTTCTTTATGCATATTTTAATCTTTTACACATTGCATACTTCGTATGCAATTATGTGTTAAAGCTATGCTTGGTACGGCGGTTTTCAAAGAAACTTTGGTTTTTGTTGCTGTTTTCGTTCTATTTATAGAACTACAACGAATTAACCAATTTTGTCTGTTTGTATGATTTTTTTAATAATCGGGGATTGCCCATATTGCTTTTTTTTAAATGTATGAAAACATTTATTTGAAGCAATTTTTTAATTTTATAATTTATTTAATAATTTGGAAAAAATTTAAACAACGTGACATCAGGACGGACAAGGCGACAGCTGTTTCGATTATACCTTGTAAATCTCTTCAAAGCCTTTTCTCCCGGGAGTGGGAGTCGAACTCGCACCCCTACGATAGTTGAAATGGTTGTAAACGCATTCAGCTACGTCATGCCTGTTGTGAAGTCTTTCCCAATTGCCTTCTTTATGCAAATTTTAATCTTTTACACATTGCATACTTCGTATGCAATTATGTGTTAAAGCTATGCTTGGTACGGCGGTTTTCAAAGAAACTTTGGTTTTTGTTGCTGTTTTCGTTCTATTTATAGAACTACAACGAATTAACCAATTTTGTCTGTTTGTATGATTTTTTTAATAATCGGGGATTGCCCATATTGCTTTTTTTTAAATGTATGAAAACATTTATTTGAAGCAATTTTTTAATTTTATAATTTATTTAATAATTTGGGAAAAATTTAAACAACGTGACATCAGGACGGACAAGGCGACAGCTGTTTCGATTATACCTTGTAAATCTCTTCAAAGCCTTTTCTCCCGGGAGTGGGAGTCGAACTCGCACCCCTACGATAGTTGAAATGGTTGTAAACGCATTCAGCTACGTCATGCCTGTTGTGAAGTCTTTCCCAATTGCCTTCTTTATGCATATTTTAATCTTTTACACATTGCATACTTCGTATGCAATTATGTGTTAAAGCTATGCTTGGTACGGCGGTTTTCAAAGAAACTTTGGTTTTTGTTGCTGTTTTCGTTCTATTTATAGAACTACAACGAATTAACCAATTTTGTCTGTTTGTATGATTTTTTTAATAATCGGGGATTGCCCATATTGCTTTTTTTTAAATGTATGAAAACATTTATTTGAAGCAATTTTTTAATTTTATAATTTATTTAATAATTTGGGAAAAATTTAAACAACGTGACATCAGGACGGACAAGGCGACAGCTGTTTCGATTATACCTTGTAAATCTCTTCAAGGCCTTTCCTCCCGGGAGTGGGAGTCGAACTCGCACCCCTACGAATGTTGCCGACATTTTAACTAAAAGTGTTAGTAAGCAAAAGCATTGTAACTTTGTTAAATTACTTGGATTAAATTAATTAAATATATTTGCTTAATTTTTATAAAGATATTTGCTTAAGAAGAAGTGTTGAAAGAATAAGCCAAATACTTTATTATTGTCCAGTCTGGCAACATTATACGTTTTTGTTTTTCTATGAATCTTTAAATTGTAGCTTCTAAGTTCGTAATGTAAAGACACAAAGTTCAGTTCTCATTAAACCACTGCTTTGTAAACATCAGAATATCTGCATTTTTATTTCAAAGGAATAAAAAAACTTCTAACATTTTTAATGAATAAATACAGAAAGGAACAAATGGTCCACTTAATTAGTTTTATCTGTTTCCAAACTGCTTTTAAGTATAAAAACTATGTGATAAATTTTGTTGACGCGATTTATACATAATTGGGTGTTGTGAATAAAAAATAAACAAAAACTTTTTCTTATAGATTTCAGGAATAGTACAAAAAATATCTTGTTTTTTTAAATTAGTTGAACAATCTGTTTTTTACGGTACTTGTGCATATTTCTGCGAAATCAAATGAGCTCATCTTTAACAAAACACTTGCTTCAGTTTTTCAAAAGCAAATTTCCTAGTAAATAGTTGTTATACTCAGTTGAGCAGAGCTCACAGAGTATATTAAGTTTGATTGGATAACGGTTGGTTGTACATATATAAAGGAATCGAGACACATATAGACTTCCATATATCAAGATAATCAGGATCGAAAAAAAATTTGATTGAGCCATGTCCGTCCGTCCGTCCGTCCGTCCGTTAACACGATAACTTGAGTAAATTTTGAGGTATCTTGATGAAATTTGGTATGTAGGTTCCTGAGCACTCATCTCAGATCGCTATTTAAAATGAACGATATCGGACTATAACCACGCCCACTTTTTCGATATCGAAAATTTCGAAAAACCGAAAAAGTGCGATAATTCATTACAAAAGACAGATAAAGCGACGAAACTTGGTAGATGAGTTGAACTTATGACGCAAAATATAAAATTAGAAAAATTTTGGACAATGGGCGTGGCACCGCCCACTTTTTAAAGAAGGTAATTGAAAACTTTTGCAAGCTGTAATTTGGCAGTCGTTGAAGATATCATGATGAAATTTGGCAGGAACGTTACTCTTATTACTGCATGTACGCTTAATAAAAATTAGCAAAATCGGAGAAGGACCACGCCCACTTTAAAAAAGAAAATTTTTTTAAAGTAAAATTTTAACAAAAAATTTAATATCTTTACAGTATATAAGTAAATTATGTCAAGATTCAACTCCAGTAATGATATGGTGCAACAAAATACAAAAATAAAAGAAAATTTAAAAATGGGCGTGGCTCCGCCCTTTTTCATTTAATTTGACTAGGATACTTTTAATGCCATAAATCGAACAAAAATTAACCAATCCTTTTGAAATTTGGTAGGGGCATAGATTTTATGGCGCTAACTGTTTTCTGTGAAAATGGGCGAAATCGGTTGATGCCACGCCCAGTTTTTATACACAGTCGTCCGTCTGTCCTTCCGCATGACCGTTAACACGATAACTTGAGCAAAAATCGATATATCTTTACTAAACTCAGTTCACGTACTTATCTGGACCCACTTTACCTTGGTATGAAAAATGAACGAAATCCGACTATGACCACGCCCACTTTTTCGAAATCGAAATTGCGAAAAATGAAAAAAATGCCATAATTCTATACCAAATACGAAAAAAGGGATGAAACATGGTAAGGTAATTGGATTGTTTTATTGACGCGAAATATAACTTTAGAAAAAACTTTATAAAATGGTTGTGACACCTACCATATTAAGTAGAAGAAAATGAAAAAGTTCTGCAGGGCGAAATAAAACACCCTTAAAATCTTGCCAGGTATTACATATATAAATAAATTAGCGGTATCCAACCGATAAAGTTCTGGGTCACCCTAGTCCACATTTTGGTCGATATCTGGAAAACGCCTTCACATATACAACTACCACCACTCCCTTTCAAAACTCTCATTAATACCTTTAATTTGATACCCAAATCGTACAAACTCATTCTAGAGTCACCCCTGGTCCACCTTTATGGCGATATCTCGAAAAGGCGTCCACCTATAGAACTAAGCCCCACACCCTTTTAAAATACTCATTAACACCTTTCTTTTGATACTCATATTGTACAAACAAATTCTAGGGTCACCCCTGGTCCACCTTTATGGCGATATCTCGAAAATGCGACCACCTATACAACAACCACCACTCCCTTTTAAAACCCTCATTAATACCTTTAATTTGATACCCATATCGTACAAACACATTCTAGAGTCACCCCTGGTCCACCTTTGTGGCGATATTCCGAAAAGGTGTCCACCTATAGAACTAAGCTCCACACCCTTTTAAAATACTCATTAACACCTTTCTTTTGATACCCATATTGTACAAACAAATTCTAGGGTCACCCCTGGTCCACCTTTATGGCGATATCTCGAAACGGCGTCCACCTATGGAACTAAGGATTACTCCCTTTTAAAATACTCATTAACACCTTTCTTTTGATACCCATATCGTACAAACAAATTCTAGGGTCACCCCTGGTCCACCTTTATGGCGATATCTCGAAACGGCGTCCACCTATGGAACTAAGGATTACTCCCTTTTAAAATACTCATTAACACCTTTCATTTGATACCCATATCGTACAAACGCATTCTAGAGTCACCCCTGGTCCACCTTTATGACGATATCTCGAAACGGCGTCCACCTATAGAACTAAGGCCCACTCCCTTTTAAAATACTCATTAACACCTTTCGTTTGATGCCCATATTGTGCAAACGCATTCTAGAGTCACCCCACGCCCTTTTAAAATACTCATTAATACCTTTCATTTAATACCCATATCGTACAAACGCATTCTAGGGTCAACCCTGATCCACCTTTATGGCTATATCCCTAAATGGCGTCCACCTATAGAACTATGGCCCACTCCCTCATAAAATACTCTTTAATGCCTTTCATTTGATACACATGTCATACAAACACATTCCAGGGTTTCCCTCGGTTCATTTTCCTACATGGTTATTTTCCCTTATGTTGTCACCATAGCTCTCAACTGAGTATGTAATGTTCGGTTACACCCGAACTTAACCTTCCTTACTTGTTTATATATGTATTCGCAGATTTGAATTGTGTTGTTAATTAGATATGTGTACAATAGCCGTATTTTTAATGAATAAATACAGAAAGGAACAAATGGGCCACTTAATTAGTATTATCTGTTTCCAAACTGCTTTTAAGTATAAGTACTACGTGATAAATTTTGTTGACGCGATTTATACATAATTGGGTCTTGTGAATAAAAAATAAACAAAAACTTTTTCTTATAGATTTCAGGAATAGTACAAAAAAACATCTTGTTTTTTTAAACTAGTTGAACAATCTGATTTTTTACGGTACTTATGCATATTTCTGCGAAATGAAATGAGCTCATATGATTTTTTTAATAATCGGGGATTGCCCATATTGCTTTTTTTTAAATGTATGAAAACATTTATTTGAAGCAATTTTTTAATTTTATAATTTATTTAATAATTAATTAATTCGTATGCAATTATGTGTTAAAGCTATGCTTGGTACGGCGGTTTTCAAAGAAACTTTGGTTTTTGTTGCTGTTTTCGTTCTATTTATAGAACTACAACGAATTAACCAATTTTGTCTGTTTGTATGATTTTTTTAATAATCGGGGATTGCCCATATTGCTTTTTTTTAAATGTATGAAAACATTTATTTGAAGCAATTTTTTAATTTTATAATTTATTTAATAATTTGGGAAAAATTTAAACAACGTGACATCAGGACGGACAAGGCGACAGCTGTTTCGATTATACCTTGTAAATCTCTTCAAAGCCTTTTCTCCCGGGAGTGGGAGTCGAACTCGCACCCCTACGATAGTTGAAATGGTTGTAAACGCATTCAGCTACGTCATGCCTGTTGTGAAGTCTTTCCCAATTGCCTTCTTTATGCATATTTTAATCTTTTACACATTGCATACTTCGTATGCAATTATGTGTTAAAGCTATGCTTGGTACGGCGGTTTTCAAAGAAACTTTGGTTTTTGTTGCTGTTTTCGTTCTATTTATAGAACTACAACGAATTAACCAATTTTGTCTGTTTGTATGATTTTTTTAATAATCGGGGATTGCCCATATTGCTTTTTTTTAAATGTATGAAAACATTTATTTGAAGCAATTTTTTAATTTTATAATTTATTTAATAATTTGGGAAAAATTTAAACAACGTGACATCAGGACGGACAAGGCGACAGCTGTTTCGATTATACCTTGTAAATCTCTTCAAAGCGTTTTCTCCCGGGAGTGGGAGTCGAACTCGCACCCCTACGATAGTTGAAATGGTTGTAAACGCATTCAGCTACGTCATGCCTGTTGTGAAGTCTTTCCCAATTGCCTTCTTTATGCATATTTTAATCTTTTACACATTGCATACTTCGTATGCAATTATGTGTTAAAGCTATGCTTGGTACGGCGGTTTTCAAAGAAACTTTGGTTTTTGTTGCTGTTTTCGTTCTATTTATAGAACTACAACGAATTAACCAATTTTGTCTGTTTGTATGATTTTTTTAATAATCGGGGATTGCCCATATTGCTTTTTTTTAAATGTATGAAAACATTTATTTGAAGCAATTTTTTAATTTTATAATTTATTTAATAATTTGGGAAAAATTTAAACAACGTGACATCAGGACGGACAAGGCGACAGCTGTTTCGATTATACATTGTAAATCTCTTCAAAGCCTTTTCTCCCGGGAGTGGGAGTCGAACTCGCACCCCTACGATAGTTGAAATGGTTGTAAACGCATTCAGCTACGTCATGCCTGTTGTGAAGTCTTTCCCAATTGCCTTCTTTATGCATATTTTAATCTTTTACACATTGCATACTTCGTATGCAATTATGTGTTAAAGCTATGCTTGGTACGGCGGTTTTCAAAGAAACTTTGGTTTTTGTTGCTGTTTTCGTTCTATTTATAGAACTACAACGAATTAACCAATTTTGTCTGTTTGTATGATTTTTTTAATAATCGGGGATTGCCCATATTGCTTTTTTTTAAATGTATGAAAACATTTATTTGAAGCAATTTTTTAATTTTATAATTTATTTAATAATTTGGGAAAAATTTAAACAACGTGACATCAGGACGGACAAGGCGACAGCTGTTTCGATTATACCTTGTAAATCTCTTCAAAGCCTTTTCTCCCGGGAGTGGGAGTCGAACTCGCACCCCTACGATAGTTGAAATGGTTGTAAACGCATTCAGCTACGTCATGCCTGTTGTGAAGTCTTTCCCAATTGCCTTCTTTATGCATATTTTAATCTTTTACACATTGCATACTTCGTATGCAATTATGTGTTAAAGCTATGCTTGGTACGGCGGTTTTCAAAGAAACTTTGGTTTTTGTTGCTGTTTTCGTTCTATTTATAGAACTACAACGAATTAACCAATTTTGTCTGTTTGTATGATTTTTTTAATAATCGGGGATTGCCCATATTGCTTTTTTTTAAATGTATGAAAACATTTATTTGAAGCAATTTTTTAATTTTATAATTTATTTAATAATTTGGGAAAAATTTAAACAACGTGACATCAGGACGGACAAGGCGACAGCTGTTTCGATTATACCTTGTAAATCTCTTCAAAGCCTTTTCTCCCGGGAGTGGGAGTCGAACTCGCACCCCTACGATAGTTGAAATGGTTGTAAACGCATTCAGCTACGTCATGCCTGTTGTGAAGTCTTTCCCAATTGCCTTCTTTATGCATATTTTAATCTTTTACACATTGCATACTTCGTATGCAATTATGTGTTAAAGCTATGCTTGGTACGGCGGTTTTCAAAGAAACTTTGGTTTTTGTTGCTGTTTTCGTTCTATTTATAGAACTACAACGAATTAACCAATTTTGTCTGTTTGTATGATTTTTTTAATAATCGGGGATTGCCCATATTGCTTTTTTTTTAAATGTATGAAAACATTTATTTGAAGCAATTTTTTAATTTTATAATTTATTTAATAATTTGGGAAAAATTTAAACAACGTGACATCAGGACGGACAAGGCGACAGCTGTTTCGATTATACCTTGTAAATCTCTTCAAAGCCTTTTCTCCCGGGAGTGGGAGTCGAACTCGCACCCCTACGATAGTTGAAATGGTTGTAAACGCATTCAGCTACGTCATGCCTGTTGTGAAGTCTTTCCCAATTGCCTTCTTTATGCATATTTTAATCTTTTACACATTGCATACTTCGTATGCAATTATGTGTTAAAGCTATGCTTTTCCCAAATTATTAAATAAATTATAAAATTAAAAAATTGCTTCAAATAAATGTTTTCATACATTTAAAAAAAAAAGCAATATGGGCAATCCCCGATTATTAAAAAAATCATACAAACAGACAAAATTGGTTAATTCGTTGTAGTTCTATAAATAGAACGAAAACAGCAACAAAAACCAAAGTTTCTTTGAAAACCGCCGTACCAAGCATAGCTTTAACACATAATTGCATACGAAGTATGCAATGTGTAAAAGATTAAAATATGCATAAAGAAGGCAATTGGGAAAGACTTCACAACAGGCATGACGTAGCTGAATGCGTTTACAACCATTTCAACTATCGTAGGGGTGCGAGTTCGACTCCCACTCCCGGGAGAAAAGGCTTTGAAGAGATTTACAAGGTATAATCGAAACAGCTGTCGCCTTGTCCGTCCTGATGTCACGTTGTTTAAATTTTTCCCAAATTATTAAATAAATTATAAAATTAAAAAATTGCTTCAAATAAATGTTTTCATACATTTAAAAAAAAGCAATATGGGCAATCCCCGATTATTAAAAAAATCATACAAACAGACAAAATTGGCTAATTCGTTGTAGTTCTATAAATAGAACGAAAACAGCAACAAAAACCAAAGTTTCTTTGAAAACCGCCGTACCAAGCATAGCTTTAACACATAATTGCATACGAAGTATGCAATGTGTAAAAGATTAAAATATGCATAAAGAAGGCAATTGGGAAAGACTTCACAACAGGCATGACGTAGCTGAATGCGTTTACAACCATTTCAACTATCGTAGGGGTGCGAGTTCGACTCCCACTCCCGGGAGAAAAGGCTTTGAAGAGATTTACAAGGTATAATCGAAACAGCTGTCGCCTTGTCCGTCCTGATGTCACGTTGTTTAAATTTTTCCCAAATTATTAAAAAAAAAAAAAAGAAATGAGCTCATCTTTAACAAAACACTTGCTTCAGTTTTTCATAAGAAAATTTCCTAGGAAATAGTTGTTTATATATGTATTCACAGAGTTGAATTGTGTCGTTAATTAGATATGTGTACAATAGCCGTATTTTTAATGAATAAATACAGAAAGGAACAAATGGTCCACTTAATTAGTTTTATCTGTTTCCAAACTGCTTTTAAGTATAAGTACTACGTGATAAATTTTGTTGACGCGATTTATACATAATTGGGTCTTGTGAATAAAAAATAAACAAAAATTTTTCTTATAGATTTCAGGAATAGTACAAAAAAAAATCTTGTTTTTTTAATTAGTTGAACAATATGATTTTTTACGGTACTTATGCATATTCCTGCGAAATGAAGTGAGCTCAGCTTTAACAAAACACTTGCTTCAGGTTGTCAAAAGAAAATTTCCTAGTAAATAGTTGTTTATATATATATTCGCAGAGTTGAATAGTGTTATTAAGTAGATATGTGTACAATAGCCGTATTTTTAATGAATAAATACAGAAAGGAAAAAATTGTCCACTTAATTAGTTTTATCTGTTTCCAAACTGCTTTTAAATATAAGTACTACGTGATAAATTTTGTTGACCCGATTTATACATAATTGGGTCTTGTGAATAAAAAATAAACAAAAACTTTTTCTTATAGATTTCAGGAATAGTACAAAAAAACATCTTGTTTTTTTAAATTAGTTAAACAATCTTTTTTTTTACGGTACCTATGCATATTTCTGCGAAATGAAATGAGCTCATCTTTAACAAAACACTTCCTTCAGTTTTTCATAAGAAAATTTCCTAGTAAATAGTTGTTTATATATGTATTCGCAGAGTTGATTTGTGTTGTTAATTAGATATGTGTACAATAGCCGTATTTTTAATGAATAAATACAGAAAGGAACAAATGGTCCACTTAATTAGTTTTATCTGTTTCCAAACTGCTTTTAAGTATAAGTACTACGTGATAAATTTTGTTGAAGCGATTTATACATAATTGGGTCTTGTGAATAAAAAATAAACAAAAACTTTTTCTTATAGATTTCAGGAATAGTAAAAAAAAAAAATCTTGTTTTTTTAATTAGTTGAGCAATCTGATTTTTTACGGTACTTATGCATATTCCTGCGAAATGAAGTGAGCTCAGCTTTAACAAAACACTTGCTTCAGGTTGTCAAAAGAAAATTTCCTAGTAAATAGTTGTTTATATATGTATTCGCAGAGTTGAATAGTGTTATTAAGTAGATATGTGTACAATAGCCGTATTTTTAATGAATAAATACAGAAAGGAAAAAATGGTCCACTTAATTAGTTTTATCTGTTTCCAAACTGCTTTTAAGTATAAGTACTACGTGATAAATATTGTTGACGCGATTTATACATAATTGGGTCTTGTGAATAAAAAATAAACAAAAACTTTTTCTTATAGATTTCAGGAATAGTACAAAAAAACATCTTGTTTTTTTAAATTAGTTGAACAATCTTTTTTTTTACGGTACTTATGCATCTTTCTGCGAAATGAAATGAGCTCATCTTTAACAAAGCACTTGCTTCAGTTTTTAAAAACAGAATTTCCTATTAAATAGTTGATTATATATGTATTCGCAGAGGTGAATAGTGTTACTAATTAGATATGTGTACAATAGCCGTATTTTTAATGAATAAATACAGAAAGGAACAAATGGTCCACTTAATTAGTTTTATCTGTTTCCAAGCTGTTTTTAAGTATAAGGTACTCCGTGATAAATTTTGTTGACTCGATTTATGCCTAATTGGGTCTTGTATATAAAAAATAAACAAAACCTTTTTCTTATAGATTTCAGGAATAGTACAAAAAAGCATCTTGTTTTTTTAATTAGTTGAACAATCGGATTTTTTCAGGTACTTATGCATATTCCTGCGAAATGAAATGAGCTCAGCTTTAACAAAATACTTGCTTCAGTTTTTCAGACGAAAATCTCCTAGTAAATAGTTGTTTATATATGTATTCGCAGAGTTGAATAGTGTTATTAATTAGATATGTGTACAATAGCCGTATTTTTAATTAGTAAATACAGAAAGGAACAAATGGTCCACTTAATTAGTTTTATCTGTTTCCAAACTGCTTTTAACTATAAGTAATACTTAAAAAATTTTGTTGACGGGATTTATACCTAATTCGGTCTTGTATATAAAAAATAAACAAAAAATTTTTCTTATAGAGTTCAGGAATAGTACAAAAAAACATCTTGTTTTTTTTTAAATTATTTGAACAATCTGATTTTTACGGTACTTATGCATATTTCTGCGAAATGAAATGAGCTCATCTTTAAAAAAGCACTTGCTTCAGTTTTTCAAAAGAAAATTTCCTAGTAAATAGTTGATTATATATGTATTCGCAGAGCTGAATAGTTTTATTAATTAGATATGTGTACAATAGCCGTATTTTTAATGAATAAATACAGAAAGGAACAAATGGTCCACTTAATTAGTTTTATCTGTTTCCAAGCTGTTTTTAAGTATAAGGTGCTACGTGTTAAATTTTGTTGACGCGATTTATACCTAATTGGGTCTTGTATATAAAAAATAAACAAAACCTTTTTCTTATAGATTTCAGGAATAGTACAAAAAAGCATCTTGTTTTTTATTAATTAGTGGAACAATCGGATTTTTTCAGGTACTTATGCATATTCCTGAATGAAAGCCTAACTGCTATGAATTCGATATGAGAGATATTGTCCAGCGAAATCAACTCAGATGATAGGTTAGATTCAACAGCAATAAGGACACCTCCCGCTCTAGAGATGTGATCACGCCGATAAACAGCATATTTATTTGAAAAAACCTCAGAATTGTAATTATCAGGCTTTAGCCAGGTCTCCGTAAAAGCTACTACTTGTGCAGAAAAGTTGAAAGAATTAAGGAAGAATGGAACAAATTCTGATCGTAAATCATGAACATGTTGGTAATTAATGAGAAGACGGGACAGATTAGCAATTACCTTTGTGTTGTTATTACTGTGTTCGTCATACCGTTTTTTGGCTGTAATAAAACAGGTTCGGCCCTCGCCTTTCTTGTGAACAAGTGAACTACAGTATGCTTAGGCCAAAAAGAGGAATCAAGTACCTTATCGAAATATCCATCTGAAAGGGATATTTTAAATGAGGAGATGTCTCTCTCATATTTAAAGTTAAATTTATACACATTGATGTTACTAGTGGGTGCAACACCAAGTTTAGAGCAAACGTAATGAGCAGTGTCATTTTCGGTAAGCGAGGCGTGTAATTGGGCACAAATATAGCCCTACGAGGTGGCACTGCAGTCACCTGCAAAGGAGTAGCGGATAGTGCACCAGAGAGCTGGGAAGGTGCGGCCATTATAGAACAGTGGACAGAAAACGCATTGCTTGACCTAGCGTTGGTTATCGAGCCCGACAAAGAAATACTATTTTTTCAGGTACACTTGTATCGCCAGCAACAACCCCAGTATCGGTAACTGCTATTGTTGGAGCTAAAGATACCGGTGGAGGTCTAGAATGAATTGGGGAGTCCAGCGAAATCAACATTGGTGACGTAGAACAAACAGCCGCAAAGGTACCACTATTAGTTCGTGCATCGTTTAATTTGCCAGAGATAGTCTCCCCGGAAGTCTCGACACACCTTGTGGAGATTCCTGAGCACAGCTCAGCGAAATGAAATGAGCTCAGCTTTAAAAAAACACTTGCTTCACTTTTTCAAAAGAAAATTTCCTAGTAAATAGTTGATTATATATGTATTCGCAGAGTTGAATAGTGTTACTGATTAGATATGTGTACAATAGCCGTATTGTTAATGAATAAATACAGAAAGAAACAAATGGTCCACTTAATTAGTTTTATCTGTTTCCAAGCTGTTTTTAAGTATAAAGTACTACGTGATAAATTTTGTTGACGCGATTTATACCGAATTGGGTCTTGTATATAAAAAATAAACAAAACCTTTTTCTTATAGATTTCAGGAATAGTACAAAAAAGCATCTTGTTTTTTTAATTAGTTGAACAATCAGATTTTTTCCGGTACTTATGCATATTCCTGCGAAATGAAATGAGCTCAGCTTTAAAAAAACACTTGCTTCAGTTTTTCAAAAGAAAATTTCCTAGTAAATAGTTGATTATATATGTATTCACAGAGTTGAATAGTGTTACTTATTAGATATGTTTACAATAGCCGTATTTTTAATGAATAAATACAGAAAGGAACAAATGGTCCACTTAATTAGTTTTATCTGTTTCCAAGCTGTTTTTAAGTATAACGCACTACGTGATAAATTTTGTTGACGCGATTTATAACTAATTGGGTCTTGTATATAAAAAATAAACAACACCTTTTTCTTATAGATTTCAGGAATAGTACAAAAAAGCATCTTGTTTTTTTAATTAGTTGAACAGTCAGATTTTTTCCGGTACTTATGCATATTCCTGCGAAATGAAATGAGCTCTGCTTTAAAAAAACACTTGCTTCACTTTTTCAAAAGAAAATTTCCTAGTAAATAGTTGATTATATATGTATTCGCAGAGTTGAATAGTGTTACTAATTAGATATGTGTACAATAGCCGTATTTTTAATGAATAAATACAGAAAGAAACAAATGGTCCACTTAATTAGTTTTATCTGTTTCCAAGCTGTTTTTAAGTATAACGCACTACGTGATAAATTTTGTTAACGCGATTTATACCTAATTGGATCTTGTATATAAAAAATAAACAACACCTTTTTCTTATAGATTTCAGGAATAGTACAAAAAAGCATCTTGTTTTTTTAATTAGTTGAACAGTCAGATTTTTTCCGGTACTTATGCATATTCCTGCGAAATGAAATGAGCTCAGCTTTAAAAAAACACTTGCTTCACTTTTTCAAAAGAAAATTTCCTAGTAAATAGTTGATTAAATATGTATTCGCAGAGTTGAATAGTGTTACTAATTAGATATGTGTACAATAGCCGTATTTTTAATGAATAAATACAGAAAGGAACAAATGGTCCACTTAATTAGTTTTATCTGTTTCCAAGCTGTTTTTAAGTATAAAGTACTACGTGATAAATTTTGTTGACGCGATTTATACCGAATTGGGTCTTGTGTATAAAAAATAAACAAAACCTTTTTCTTATAGATTTCAGGAATAGTACAAAAAAGCATCTTGTTTTTTTAATTAGTTGAACAATCAGATTTTTTCCGGTACTTATGCATATTCCTGCGAAATGAAATGAGCTCAGCTTTAAAAAAACACTTGCTTCAGTTTTTCAAAAGAAAATTTCCTAGTAAATAGTTGATTATATATGTATTCACAGAGTTGAATAGTGTTACTTATTAGATATGTTTACAATAGCCGTATTTTTAATGAATAAATACAGAAAGGAACAAATGGTCCACTTAATTAGTTTTATCTGTTTCCAAGCTGTTTTTAAGTATAACGCACTACGTGATAAATTTTGTTGACGCGATTTATACCTAATTGGGTCTGGTATATAAAAAATAAACAACACCTTTTTCTTATAGATTTCAGGAATAGTACAAAAAAGCATCTTGTTTTTTTAATTAGTTGAACAGTCAGATTTTTTCCGGTACTTATGCATATTCCTGCGAAATGAAATGAGCTCAGCTTTAAAAAAACACTTGCTTCACTTTTTCAAAAGAAAATTTCCTAGTAAATAGTTGATTATATATGTATTCGCAGAGTTGAATAGTGTTACTAATTAGATATGTGTACAATAGCCGTATTTTTAATGAATAAATACAGAAAGAAACAAATGGTCCACTTAATTAGTTTTATCTGTTTCCAAGCTGTTTTTAAGTATAAGGTACTACGTGATAAATTTTGTTGACGCGATTTATACCGAATTGGGTCTTGTATATAAAAAATAAACAAAACCTTTTTCTTCAGGATTTCAGGAATAGTACAAAAAAGCATCTTGTTTTTTTAATTAGTTGAACAATCAGATTTTTTCCGGTACTTATGCATATTCCTGCGAAATGAAATGAGCTCAGCTTTAAAAAAACACTTGCTTCAGTTTTTCAAAAGAAAATTTCCTAGTAAATAGTTGATTATATATGTATTCGCAGAGTTGAATAGTGTTACTAATTAGATATGTGTACAATAGCCGTATTTTTAATGAATAAATACAGAAAGGAACAAATGGTCCACTTAGTTAGTTTTATCTGTTTCCAAGCTGTTTTTAAGTATATGGTACTACGTGATAAATTTTGTTGACGCGATTTATACCGAATTGGGTCTTGTATATAAAAAATAAACAAAACCTTTTTCTTATAGATTTCAGGAATAGTACAAAAAAGCATCTTGTTTTTTTTAATTAGTTGAACAATCGGATTTTTTCAGGTACCTATGCATATTCCTGCGAAATGAAATGAGCTCAGCTTTAAAAAAACACTTGCTTCAGTTTTTCAAAAGAAAATTTCCTAGTAGATAGTTGATTATTTATGTATTCGCAGAGTTGAATAGTGTTACTAATTAGATATGTGTACAATAGCCGTATTTTTAATGAATAAATACAGAAAGGAATAAAGGGTCCAATTAATTAGTTTTATCTGTTTCCAAGCTGCTTTTAAGTATAAGGTACTACGTGATAAATTTTGTTGACGCGATTTATACCGAAATGGGTCTTGTATATAAAAAATAAACAAAACCTTTTTCTTATAGATTTCAGGAATAGTACAAAAAAGCATCTTGTTTTTTTTTAATTAGTTGAACAATCGGATTTTTTCAGGTACCTATGCATATTCCTGCGAAATGAAATGAGCTCAGCTTTAAAAAAACACTTGCTTCACTTTTTCAAAAGAAAATTTCCTAGTAAATAGTTGATTATTTATGTATTCGCAGAGTTGAATAGTGTTACTAATTAGATATGTGTACAATAGCCGTATGTTTAATGAATAAATACAGAAAGGAACAAATGGTCCACTTAATTAGTTTTATCTGTTTCCAAGCTGTTTTTAAGTATAAGGTACTACGTGATAAATTTTGTTGACGCGATTTATACCGAATTGGGTCTTGTATATAAAAAATAAACAAAACCTTTTTCTTATAGATTTCAGGAATGGTACAAAAAAGCATCTTGTTTTTTTAATTAGTTGAACAATCAGATTTTTTCCGGTACTTATGCATATTCCTGCGAAATGAAATGAGCTCAGCTTTAAAAAAACACTTGCTTCACTTTTTCAAAAGAAAATTTCCTAGTAAATAGTTGATTATATATGTATTCGCAGAGTTGAATAGTGTTACTAATTATATATGTGTACAATAGCCGTATTTTTAATGAATAAATACAGAAAGGAACAAATGGTCCACTTAATTAGTTTTATCTGTTTCCAAGCTGTTTTTAAGTATAAGGTACTACGTGATAAATTTTGTTGACGCGATTTATACCGAATTGGGTCTTGTATATAAAAAATAAACAAAACCTTTTTCTTATAGATTTCAGGAATTGTACAAAAAAGCATCTTGTTTTTTTTAATTAGTTGAACAATCGGATTTTTTCAGGTACCTATGCATATTCCTGCGAAATGAAATGAGCTCAGCTTTAAAAAAACACTTGCTTCACTTTTTCAAAAGTAAATTTCCTAGTAAATAGTTGATTATATATGTATTCGCAGAGTTGAATAGTGTTACTAATTAGATATGTGTACAATAGCCGTATTTTTAATGAATAAATACAGAAAGGAATAAAGGGTCCAATTAATTAGTTTTATCTGTTTCCAAGCTGGTTTTAAGTATAAGGTACTTCGTGATAAATTTTGTTGACGCGATTTATACCGAATTGGGTCTTGTATATAAAAAATAAACAAAACCTTTTTCTTATAGATTTCAGGAATAGTACAAAAAAGCATCTTGTTTTTTTAATTAGTTGAACAATCAGATTTTTTTCCGGTACTTATGCATATTCCTGCGAAATGAAATGAGCTCAGCTTTAAAAAAACACTTGCTTCAGTTTTTCAAAAGAAAATTTCCTAGTAGATAGTTGATTATTTATGTATTCGCAGAGTTGAATAGTGTTACTAATTAGATATGTATACAATAGCCGTATTTTTAATGAATAAATACAGAAGGGAATAAAGGGTCCACTTAATTAGTTTTATCTGTTTCCAAGCTGCTTTTAAGTATAAGGTACTACGTGATAAATTTTGTTGACGCGATTTATACCGAATTGGGTCTTGTGAATAAAAAATAAACAAAACCTTTTTCTTATAGATTTCAGGAATTGTACAAAAAAGCATCTTGTTTTTTTTAATTAGTTGAACAATCGGATTTTTTCAGGTACCTATGCATATTCCTGCGAAATGAAATGAGCTCAGCTTTAAAAAAACACTTGCTTCACTTTTTCAAAAGAAAATTTCCTAGTAAATAGTTGATTATATATGTATTCGCGGAGTTGAATAGTGTTATTAATTAGATATGTGTACTATAGCCGTATTTTTAATGAATAAATACAGAAAGGAACAAATGGTCCACTTAATTAGTTTTATCTGTTTCCAAGCTGTTTTTAAGTATAAGGTACTACGTGATAAATTTTGTTGACGCGATTTATACCGAATTGGGTCTTGTATATAAAAAATAAACAAAACCTTTTTCTTATAGATTTCAGGAATGGTACAAAAAAGCATCTTGTTTTTTTAATTAGTTGAACAATCAGATTTTTTCCGGTACTTATGCATATTCCTGCGAAATCAAATGAGCTCAGCTTTAAAAAAAACACTTGCTTCACTTTTTCAAAAGAAAATTTTCTAGTAAATAGTTGATTATATATGTATTCGCAGAGTTGAATAGTGTTACTAATTATATATGTGTACAATAGCCGTATTTTTAATGAATAAATACAGAAAGGAACAAATGGTCCACTTAATTAGTTTTATCTGTTTCCAAGCTGTTTTTAAGTATAAGGTACTACGTGATAAATTTTGTTGACGCGATTTATACCGAATTGGGTCTTGTATATAAAAAATAAACAAAACCTTTTTCTTATAGATTTCAGGAATTGTACAAAAAAGCATCTTGTTTTTTTTAATTAGTTGAACAATCGGATTTTTTCAGGTACCTATGCATATTCCTGCGAAATGAAATGAGCTCAGCTTTAAAAAAACACTTGCTTCACTTTTTCAAAAGTAAATTTCCTAGTAAATAGTTGATTATATATGTATTCGCAGAGTTGAATAGTGTTACTAATTAGATATGTGTACAATAGCCGTATTTTTAATGAATAAATACAGAAAGGAATAAAGGGTCCAATTAATTAGTTTTATCTGTTTCCAAGCTGGTTTTAAGTATAAGGTACTTCGTGATAAATTTTGTTGACGCGATTTATACCGAATTGGGTCTTGTATATAAAAAATAAACAAAACCTTTTTCTTATAGATTTCAGGAATAGTACAAAAAAGCATCTTGTTTTTTTAATTAGTTGAACAATCAGATTTTTTTCCGGTACTTATGCATATTCCTGCGAAATGAAATGAGCTCAGCTTTAAAAAAACACTTGCTTCAGTTTTTCAAAAGAAAATTTCCTAGTAGATAGTTGATTATTTATGTATTCGCAGAGTTGAATAGTGTTACTAATTAGATATGTATACAATAGCCGTATTTTTAATGAATAAATACAGAAGGGAATAAAGGGTCCACTTAATTAGTTTTATCTGTTTCCAAGCTGCTTTTAAGTATAAGGTACTACGTGATAAATTTTGTTGACGCGATTTATACCGAATTGGGTCTTGTGAATAAAAAATAAACAAAACCTTTTTCTTATAGATTTCAGGAATTGTACAAAAAAGCATCTTGTTTTTTTTAATTAGTTGAACAATCGGATTTTTTCAGGTACCTATGCATATTCCTGCGAAATGAAATGAGCTCAGCTTTAAAAAAACACTTGCTTCACTTTTTCAAAAGAAAATTTCCTAGTAAATAGTTGATTATATATGTATTCGCGGAGTTGAATAGTGTTATTAATTAGATATGTGTACTATAGCCGTATTTTTAATGAATAAATACAGAAAGGAACAAATGGTCCACTTAATTAGTTTTATCTGTTTCCAAGCTGTTTTTAAGTATAAGGTACTACGTGATAAATTTTGTTGACGCGATTTATACCGAATTGGGTCTTGTATATAAAAAATAAACAAAACCTTTTTCTTATAGATTTCAGGAATGGTACAAAAAAGCATCTTGTTTTTTTAATTAGTTGAACAATCAGATTTTTTCCGGTACTTATGCATATTCCTGCGAAATCAAATGAGCTCAGCTTTAAAAAAAACACTTGCTTCACTTTTTCAAAAGAAAATTTTCTAGTAAATAGTTGATTATATATGTATTCGCAGAGTTGAATAGTGTTACTAATTAGATATGTGTACAATAGCCGTATTTTTAATGAATAAATACAGAAAGGAACAAATGGTCCACTTAATTAGTTTTGTCTGTTTCCAAGCTGTTTTTGAGTATAAGGTACTACGTGATAAATTTTGTTGACGCGATTTATACCGAATTGGGTCTTGTATATAAAAAATAAACAAAACCTTTTTCTTATAGATTTCAGGAATAGTACAAAAAAGCATCTTGTTTTTTTTAATTAGTTGAACAATCGGATTTTTTCAGGTACCTATGCATATTCCTGCGAAATGAAATGAGCTCAGCTTTAAAAAAACACTTGCTTCAGTTTTTCAAAAGAAAATTTCCTAGTAAATAGTTGATTATTTATGTATTCGCAGAGTTGAATTGTGTTACTAATTAGATATGTGTACAATAGCCGTATTTTTAATGAATAAATACAGAAAGGAATAAAGGGTCCAATTAATTAGTTTTATCTGTTTCCAAGCTGTTTTTAAGTATAAGGTACTACGTGATAAATTTTGTTGACGCGATTTTTACCGAATTGGGTTTTTGTATATAAAAAATAAACAAAACCTTTTTCTTATAGATTTCAGGAATAGTACAAAAAAGCATCTTGTTTTTTTTAATTAGTTGAACAATCGGATTTTGTCAGGTACCTATGCATATTCCTGCGAAATGAAATGAGCTCAGCTTTAAAAAAACACTTGCTTCACTTTTTCAAAAGAAAATTTCCTAGTAAATAGTTGATTATATATGTATTCGCAGAGTTGAAAAGTGTTACTAATTAGATATGTGTACAATAGCCGTATTTTTAATGAATAAATACAGAAAGGAACAAATGGTCCACCTAATTAGTTTTATCTGTTTCCAAGCTGTTTTTAAGTATAAGGTACTACGTGATAAATTTTGTTGACGCGATTTATACCTAATTGGGTCTTGTATATAAAAAATAAACAAAACCTTTTTCTTATAGATTTCAGGAATAGTACAAAAAAGCATCTTGTTTTTTTTAATTAGTTGAACAATCGGATTTTGTCAGGTACCTATGCATATTCCTGCGAAATGAAATGAGCTCAGCTTTAACACAACACTTGCTTCAGTTTTTCAAAAGAAAATTTCCTAGTAAATTGTTGTTTATATATGTATTCGCAGAGTTGAATAGTGTTATTAATTAGATATGTGTACAATAGCCGTTTTTTTAATGAATAAATACAGAAAGGCACAAATGGTCCACTTACTTAGTTTTATCTGTTTCCAAGCTGTTTTTAAGTATAAGGTACTACGTGATAAATTTTGTTGACGCGATTTATACCGAATTGGGTCTTGTATATAAAAAATAAACAAAACCTTTTTCTTATAGATTTCAGGAATAGTACAAAAAAGCATCTTGTTTTTTTTAATTAGTTGAACAATCGGATTTTTTCAGGTACCTATGCATATTCCTGCGAAATGAAATGAGCTCAGCTTTAAAAAAACACTTGCTTCACTTTTTCAAAAGAAAATTTCCTAGTAAATAGTTGATTATATATGTATTCGCAGAGTTGAATAGTGTTACTAATTAGATATGTGTACAATAGCCGTATTTTTATGAATAAATACAGAAAGGAATAAAGGGTCCAATTAATTAGTTTTATCTGTTTCCAAGCTGTTTTTAAGTATAAGGTACTACGTGATAAATTTTGTTGACGCGATTTATACCGAATTGGGTCTTGTATATAAAAAATAAACAAAACCTCTTTCTTATAGATTTCAGGAATAGTACAAAAAAGCACTTTGTTTTTTTTAATTAGTTGAACAATCGGATTTTTTCAGGTACCTATGCATATTCCTGCGAAATGAAATGAGCTCAGCTTTAAAAAAACACTTGCTTCACTTTTGCAAAAGAAAATTTCCTAGTAAATAGTTGATTATATATGTATTCGCAGAGTTGAATAGTGTTACTAATTAGATATGTGTACAATAGCCGTATTTTTAATGAATAAATACAGAAAGGAATAAAGGGTCCAATTAATTAGTTTTATCTGTTTCCAAGCTGTTTTTAAATATAAGGTACTACGTGATAAATTTTGTTGACGCGATTTATACCGAATTGGGTCTTGTATATAAAAAATAAACAAAACCTTTTTCTTATAGATTTCAGGAATAGTACAAAAAAGCATCTTGTTTTTTTTAATTAGTTGAACAATCGGATTTTTTCAGGTACTTATGCATATTCCTGCGAAATGAAATGAGCTCAGCTTTAAAAAAACACTTGCTTCACTTTTTCAAAAGAAAATTTCCTAGTAAATAGTTGATTATATATGTATTCGCAGAGTTGAATAGTGTTACTAATTAGATATGTGTACAATAGCCGTATTTTTAATGAATAAATACAGAAAGGAACAAATGGTCCACCTAATTAGTTTTATCTGTTTCCAAGCTGTTTTTAAGTATAACGTACTACGTGATAAATTTTGTTGACGCGATTTATACCTAATTGGGTCTTGTATATAAAAATAAACAAAACCTTTTTCTTATAGATTTCAGGAATAGTACAAAAAAGCATCTTGTTTTTTTTAATTAGTTGAATAATCGGATTTTTTCAGGTACTTATGCATATTCCTGCGAAATGAAATGAGCTCAGCTTTAACACAACACTTGCTTCAGTTTTTCAAAAGAAAATTTCCTAGTAAATAGTTGTTTATATATGTATTCGCAGAGTTGAATAGTGTTATTAATTAGATATGTGTACAATGGCCGTATTTTTAATGAATAAATACAGAAAGGAACAAATGGTCCACTTACTTAGTTTTATCTGTTTCCAAGCTGTTTTTAAGTATAAGGTACTACGTGATAAATTTTGTTGACGCGATTTATACCTAATTGGGTCTTGTATATAAAAAATAAACAAAACCTTTTTCTTATAGATTTCAGGAATAGTACAAAAAAGCACTTTGTTTTTTTTAATTAGTTGAACAATCGGATTTTTTCAGGTACTTATGCATATTCCTGCGAAATGAAATGAGCTCAGCTTTAACACAACACTTGCTTCAGTTTTTCAAAAGAAAATTTCCTAGTAAATTGTTGTATATATATGTATTCGCAGAGTTGAATAGTGTTATTAATTAGATATGGGTACAATAGCCGTTTTTTTTAATGAATAAATACAGAAAGGAACAAATGGTCCACTTACTTAGTTTTATCTGTTTCCAAGCTGTTTTTAAGTATAAGGTACTACGTGATAAATTTTGTTGACGCGATTTATACCGAATTGGGTCTTGTATATAAAAAATAAACAAAACCTTTTTCTTATAGATTTCAGGAATAGTACAAAAAAGCACTTTGTTTTTTTTAATTAGTTGAACAATGGGATTTTTTCAGGTACCTATGCATATTCCTGCGAAATGAAATGAGCTCAGCTTTAAAAAAACACTTGCTTCACTTTTTCAAAAGAAAATTTCCTAGTAAATAGTTGATTATATATGTATTCGCAGAGTTGAATAGTGTTACTAATTAGATATGTGTACAATAGCCGTATTTTTAATGAATAAATACAGAAAGGAATAAAGGGTCCAATTAATTAGTTTTATCTGTTTCCGAGCTGTTTTTAAATATAAGGTACTACGTGATAAATTTTGTTGACGCGATTTATACCGAATTGGGTCTTGTATATAAAAAATAAACAAAACCTTTTTCTTATAGATTTCAGGAATGGTACAAAAAAGCATCTTGTTTTTTTAATTAGTTGAACAATCAGATTTTTTCCGGTACTTATGCATATTCCTGCGAAATGAAATGAGCTCAGCTTTAAAAAAACACTTGCTTCACTTTTTCAAAAGAAAATTTCCTAGTAAATAGTTGATTATATATGTATTCGCAGAGTTGAATAGTGTTACTAATTAGATATGTGTACAATAGCCGTATTTTTAATGAATAAATACAGAAAGGAACAAATGGTCCACCTAATTAGTTTTATCTGTTTCCAAGCTGTTTTTAAGTATAAGGTACTACGTGATAAATTTTGTTGACGCGATTTATACCTAATTGGGTCTTGTATATAAAAAATAAACAAAACCTTTTTCTTATAGATTTCAGGAATAGTACAAAAAAGCATCTGGTTTTTTTTAATTAGTTGAACAATCGGATTTTTTCAGGTACTTATGCATATTCCTGCGAAATGAAATGAGCTCAGCTTTAAAAAAACACTTGCTTCACTTTTTGAAAAGAAAATTTCCTAGTAAATAGTTGATTATATATGTATTCGCAGAGTTGAATAGTGTTACTAATTAGATATGTGTACAATAGCCGTATTTTTAATGAATAAATACAGAAAGGAATAAAGGGTCCAATTAATTAGTTTTATCTGTTTCCGAGCTGTTTTTAAATATAAGGTACTACGTGATAAATTTTGTTGACGCGATTTATACCGAATTGGGTCTTGTATATAAAAAATAAACAAAACCTTTTTCTTATAGATTTCAGGAATGGTACAAAAAAGCATCTTGTTTTTTTAATTAGTTGAACAATCAGATTTTTTCCGGTACTTATGCATATTCCTGCGAAATGAAATGAGCTCAGCTTTAAAAAAACACTTGCTTCACTTTTTCAAAAGAAAATTTCCTAGTAAATAGTTGATTATATATGTATTCGCAGAGTTGAATAGTGTTACTAATTAGATATGTGTACAATAGCCGTATTTTTAATGAATAAATACAGAAAGGAACAAATGGTCCACCTAATTAGTTTTATCTGTTTCCAAGCTGTTTTTAAGTATAAGGTACTACGTGATAAATTTTGTTGACGCGATTTATACCTAATTGGGTCTTGTATATAAAAAATAAACAAAACCTTTTTCTTATAGATTTCAGGAATAGTACAAAAAAGCATCTTGTTTTTTTTAATTAGTTGAACAATCGGATTTTTTCAGGTACTTATGCATATTCCTGCGAAATGAAATGAGCTCAGCTTTAAAAAAACACTTGCTTCACTTTTTGAAAAGAAAATTTCCTAGTAAATAGTTGATTATATATGTATTCGCAGAGTTGAATAGTGTTACTAATTAGATATGTGTACAATAGCCGTATTTTTAATGAATAAATACAGAAAGGAACAAATGGTCCACCTAATTAGTTTTATCTGTTTCCAAGCTGTTTTTAAGTATAAGGTACTACGTGATAAATTTTGTTGACGCGATTTATACCTAATTGGGTCTTGTATATAAAAAATAAACAAAACCTTTTTCTTATAGATTTCAGGAATAGTACAAAAAAGCATCTGGTTTTTTTTTAATTAGTTGAATAATCGGATTTTTTCAGGTACTTGTGCATATTCCTGCGAAATGAAATGAGCTCAGCTTTAACACAACACTTGCTTCAGTTTTTCAAAAGAAAATTTCCTAGTAAATAATTGATTATATATGTATTCGCAGAGTTGAATAGTGTTATTAATTAGATATGTGTACAATGGCCGTATTTTTAATGAATAAATACAGAAAGGAACAAATGGTCCACCTAATTAGTTTTATCTATTTCCAAGCTGTTTTTAAGTATAAGGTACTACGTGATAAATTTTGTTCACGCGATTTATACCGAATTGGGTCTTGTATATAAAAAATAAACAAAACCTTTTTCTTATAGATTTCAGGAATAGTACAAAAAAGCATCTTGTTTTTTTTAATTAGTTGAATAATCGGATTTTTTCAGGTACTTATGCATATTCCTGCGAAATGAAATGAGCTCAGCTTTAACACAACACTTGCTTCAGTTTTTCAAAAGAAAATTTCCTAGTAAATAGTTGTTTATATATGTATTCGCAGTGTTGAATAGTGTTATTAATTAGATATGTGTACAATGGCCGTATTTTTAATGAATAAATACAGAAAGGAACAAATAGTCCACCTAATTAGTTTTATCTGTTTCCAAGCTGTTTTTAAGTATAAGGTACTACGTGATAAATTTTGTTCACGCGATTTATACCGAATTGGGTCTTGTATATAAAAAATAAACAAAACCTTTTTCTTATAGATTTCAGGAATAGTACAAAAAAGCATCTTGTTTTTTTTAATTAGTGGAACAATCGGATTTTTTCAGGTACCTATGCATATTCCTGCGAAATGAAATGAGCTCAGCTTTAAAAAAACACTTGCTTCACTTTTTCAAAAGAAAATTTCCTAGTAAATAGTTGATTATATATGTATTCGCAGAGTTGAATAGTGTTACTAATTAGATATGTGTACAATAGCCGTATTTTTAACGAATAAATACAGAAAGGAACAAATGGTCCACCAAATTAGTTTTATCTGTTTCCAAGCTGTTTTTAAGTATAAGGTACTACGTGATAAATTTTGTTGACGCGATTTATACCTAATTGGGTCTTGTATATAAAAAATAAACAAAACCTTTTTCTTATAGATTTCAGGAATAGTACAAAAAAGCATCTTGTTTTTTTTAATTAGTTGAATAATCGGATTTTTTCAGGTACTTATGCATATTCCTGCGAAATGAAATGAGCTCAGCTTTAACACAACACTTGCTTCAGTTTTTCAAAAGAAAATTTCCTAGTAAATTGTTGTTTATATATGTATTCGCAGAGTTGAATAGTGTTATTAATTAGATATGTGTACAATAGCCGTTTTTTTAATGAATAAATACAGAAAGGAACAAATGGTCCACTTACTTAGTTTTATCTGTTTCCAAGCTGTTTTTAAGTATAAGGTACTACGTGATAAATTTTGTTGACGCGATTTATACCGAATTGGGTCTTGTATATAAAAAATAAACTAAACCTTTTTCTTATAGATTTCAGGAATAGTACAAAAAAGCATCTTGTTTTTTTTAATTAGTTGAACAATCGGATTTTTTCAGGTACCTATGCATATTCCTGCGAAATGAAATGAGCTCAGCTTTAAAAAAACACTTGCTTCACTTTTTCAAAAGAAAATTTCCTAGTAAATAGTTGATTATATATGTATTCGAAGAGTTGAAAAGTGTTACTAATTAGATATGTGTACAATAGCCGTATTTTTAATGAATAAATACAGAAAGGAACAAATGGTCCACCTAATTAGTTTTATCTGTTTCCAAGCTGTTTTTAAGTATAAGGTACTACGTGATAAATTTTGTTGACGCGATTTATACCTAATTGGGTCTTGTATATAAAAAATAAACAAAACCTTTTTCTTATAGATTTCAGGAATAGTACAAAAAAGCATCTTGTTTTTTTTTAATTAGTTGAACAATCGGATTTTGTCAGGTACCTATGCATATTCCTGCGAAATGAAATGAGCTCAGCTTTACCACAACACTTGCTTCAGTTTTTCAAAAGAAAATTTCCTAGTAAATTGTTGTTTATATATGTATTCGCAGAGTTGAATAGTGTTATTAATTAGATATGTGTACAATAGCCGTTTTTTTAATGAATAAATACAGAAAGGCACAAATGGTCCACTTACTTAGTTTTATCTGTTTCCAAGCTGTTTTTAAGTATAAGGTACTACGTGATAAATTTTGTTGACGCGATTTATACCGAATTGGGTCTTGTATATAAAAAATAAACAAAACCTTTTTCTTATAGATTTCAGGAATAGTACAAAAAAGCATCTTGTTTTTTTTAATTAGTTGAACAATCGGATTTTTTCAGGTACCTATGCATATTCCTGCGAAATGAAATGAGCTCAGCTTTAAAAAAACACTTGCTTCACTTTTTCAAAAGAAAATTTCCTAGTAAATAGTTGATTATATATGTATTCGCAGAGTTGAATAGTGTTACTAATTAGATATGTGTACAATAGCCGTATTTTTATGAATAAATACAGAAAGGAATAAAGGGTCCAATTAATTAGTTTTATCTGTTTCCAAGCTGTTTTTAAGTATAAGGTACTACGTGATAAATTTTGTTGACGCGATTTATACCGAATTGGTTCTTGTATATAAAAAATAAACAAAACCTTTTTCTTATAGATTTCAGGAATAGTACAAAAAAGCACTTTGTTTTTTTTAATTAGTTGAACAATCGGATTTTTTCAGGTACCTATGCATATTCCTGCGAAATGAAATGAGCTCAGCTTTAAAAAAACACTTGCTTCACTTTTGCAAAAGAAAATTTCCTAGTAAATAGTTGATTATATATGTATTCGCAGAGTTGAATAGTGTTACTAATTAGATATGTGTACAATAGCCGTATTTTTAATGAATAAATACAGAAAGGAATAAAGGGTCCAATTAATTAGTTTTATCTGTTTCCAAGCTGTTTTTAAGTATAACGTACTATGTGATAAATTTTGTTGACGCGATTTATACCTAATTGGGTCTTGTATATAAAAAATAAACAAAACCTTTTTCTTATAGATTTCAGGAATAGTACAAAAAAGCATCTTGTTTTTTTTAATTAGTTGAATAATCGGATTTTTTCAGGTACTTATGCATATTCCTGCGAAATGAAATGAGCTCAGCTTTAACACAACACTTGCTTCAGTTTTTCAAAAGAAAATTTCCTAGTAAATAGTTGTTTATATATGTATTCGCAGAGTTGAATAGTGTTATTAATTAGATATGTGTACAATGGCCGTATTTTTAATGAATAAATACAGAAAGGAACAAATGGTCCACTTACTTAGTTTTATCTGTTTCCAAGCTGTTTTTAAGTATAAGGTACTACGTGATAAATTTTGTTGACGCGATTTATACCTAATTGGGTCTTGTATATAAAAAATAAACAAAACCTTTTTCTTATAGATTTCAGGAATAGTACAAAAAAGCATCTTGTTTTTTTTTAATTAGTTGAATAATCGGATTTTTTCAGGTACTTATGCATATTCCTGCGAAATGAAATGAGCTCAGCTTTAACACAACACTTGCTTCAGTTTTTCAAAAGAAAATTTCCTAGTAAATAGTTGATTATATATGTATTCGCAGAGTTGAATAGTGTTACTAATTAGATATGTGTACAATAGCCGTATTTCTAATGAATAAATACAGAAAGGAATAAAGGGTCCAATTAATTAGTTTTATCTGTTTCCAAGCTGTTTTTAAGTATAACGTACTACGTGATAAATTTTGTTGACGCGATTTATACCTAATTGGGTCTTGTATATAAAAAATAAACAAAACCTTTTTCTTATAGATTTCAGGAATAGTACAAAAAAGCATCTTGTTTTTTTTAATTAGTTGAATAATCGGATTTTTTCAGGTACTTATGCATATTCCTGCGAAATGAAATGAGCTCAGCTTTAACACAACACTTGCTTCAGTTTTTCAAAAGAAAATTTCCTAGTAAATAGTTGTTTATATATGTATTCGCAGAGTTGAATAGTGTTATTAATTAGATATGTGTACAATGGCCGTATTTTTAATGAATAAATACAGAAAGGAACAAATGGTCCACTTACTTAGTTTTATCTGTTTCCAAGCTGTTTTTAAGTATAAGGTACTACGTGATAAATTTTGTTGACGCGATTTATACCTAATTGGGTCTTGTATATAAAAAATAAACAAAACCTTTTTCTTATAGATTTCAGGAATAGTACAAAAAAGCATCTTGTTTTTTTTAATTAGTTGAATAATCGGATTTTTTCAGGTACTTATGCATATTCCTGCGAAATGAAATGAGCTCAGCTTTAAAAAAACACTTGCTTCACTTTTTGAAAAGAAAATTTCCTAGTAAATAGTTGATTATATATGCATTCGCAGAGTTGAATAGTGTTACTAATTAGATATGTGTACAATAGCCGTATTTTTAATGAATAAATACAGAAAGGAATAAAGGGTCCAATTAATTAGTTTTATCTGTTTCCAAGCTGTTTTTAAATATAAGGTACTACGTGATAAATTTTGTTGACGCGCTTTATACCGAATTGGGTCTTGTATATAAAAAATAAACAAAACCTTTTTCTTATAGATTTCAGGAATGGTACAAAAAAGCATCTTGTTTTTTTAATTAGTTGAACAATCAGATTTTTTCCGGTACTTATGCATATTCCTGCGAAATGAAATGAGCTCAGCTTTAAAAAAACACTTGCTTCACTTTTTCAAAAGAAAATTTCCTAGTAAATAGTTGATTATATATGTATTCGCAGAGTTGAGTAGTGTTACTAATTAGATATGTGTACAATAGCCGTATTTTTAATGAATAAATACTGAAAGGAACAAATGGTCCACCTAATTAGTTTTATCTGTTTCCAAGCTGTTTTTAAGTATAAGGTACTACGTGATAAATTTTGTTGACGCGATTTATACCTAATTGGGTCTTGTATATAAAAAATAAACAAAACCTTTTTCTTATAGATTTCAGGAATAGTACAAAAAAGCATCTTGTTTTTTTTAATTAGTTGAACAATCGGATTTTTTCAGGTACTTATGCATATTCCTGCGAAATGAAATGAGCTCAGCTTTAACACAACACTTGCTTCAGTTTTTCAAAAGAAAATTTCCTAGTAAATAATTGATTATATACGTATTCGCAGAGTTGAATAGTGTTATTAATTAGATATGTGTACAATGGCCGTATTTTTAATGAATAAATACAGAAAGGAACAAATGGTCCACCTAATTAGTTTTATCTATTTCCAAGCTGTTTTTAAGTATAAGGTACTACGTGATAAATTTTGTTCACGCGATTTATACCGAATTGGGTCTTGTATATAAAAAATAAACAAAACCTTTTTCTTATAGATTTCAGGAATAGTACAAAAAAGCATCTTGTTTTTTTTAATTAGTTGAATAATCGGATTTTTTCAGGTACTTATGCATATTCCTGCGAAATGAAATGAGCTCAGCTTTAACACAAAACTTGCTTCAGTTTTTCAAAAGAAAATTTCCTAGTAAATTGTTGTTTATATATGTATTCGCAGAGTTGAATAGTGTTATTAATTAGATATGTGTACAATAGCCGTTTTTTTAATGAATAAATACAGAAAGGAACAAATGGTCCACTTACTTAGTTTTATCTGTTTCCAAGCTGTTTTTAAGTATAAGGTACTACGTGATAAATTTTGTTGACGCGATTTATACCTAATTGGGTCTTGTATATAAAAAATAAACAAAACCTTTTTCTTATAGATTTCAGGAATAGTACAAAAAAGCATCTTGTTTTTTTTAATTAGTGGAACAATCGGATTTTTTCAGGTACCTATGCATATTCCTGCGAAATGAAATGAGCTCAGCTTTAAAAAAACACTTGCTTCACTTTTTCAAAAGAAAATTTCCTAGTAAATAGTTGATTATATATGTATTCGCAGAGTTGAATAGTGTTACTAATTAGATATGTGTACAATAGCCGTATTTTTAATGAATAAATACAGAAAGGAACAAATGGTCCACCTAATTAGTTTTATCTGTTTCCAAGCTGTTTTTAAGTATAAGGTACTACGTGATAAATTTTGTTGACGCGATTTATACCTAATTGGGTCTTGTATATAAAAAATAAACAAAACCTTTTTCTTATAGATTTCAGGAATAGTACAAAAAAGCATCTTGTTTTTTTTAATTAGTTGAATAATCGGATTTTTTCAGGTACTTATGCATATTCCTGCGAAATGAAATGAGCTCAGCTTTAACACAACACTTGCTTCAGTTTTTCAAAAGAAAATTTCCTAGTAAATTGTTGTTTATATATGTATTCGCAGAGTTGAATAGTGTTATTAATTAGATATGTGTACAATAGCCGTTTTTTTAATGAATAAATACAGAAAGGAACAAATGGTCCACTTACTTAGTTTTATCTGTTTCCAAGCTGTTTTTAAGTATAAGGTACTACGTGATAAATTTTGTTGACGCGATTTATACCGAATTGGGTCTTGTATATAAAAAATAAAATAAACCTTTTTCTTATAGATTTCAGGAATAGTACAAAAAAGCATCTTGTTTTTTTTAATTAGTTGAACAATCGGATTTTTTCAGGTACCTATGCATATTCCTGCGAAATGAAATGAGCTCAGCTTTAAAAAAACACTTGCTTCACTTTTTCAAAAGAAAATTTCCTAGTAAATAGTTGATTATATATGTATTCGCAGAGTTGAATAGTGTTACTAATTAGATATGTGTACAATAGCCGTATTTTTAATGAATAAATACAGAAAGGAACAAATGGTCCACCTAATTAGTTTTATCTGTTTCCAAGCTGTTTTTAAGTATAAGGTACTACGTGATAAATTTTTTTGACGCGATTTGTATATAAAAAATAAACAAAACCTTTTTCTTATAGATTACAGGAATAGTACAAAAAAGCATCTTGTTTTTTTTAATTAGTTGAATAATCGGATTTTTTCAGGTACTTATGCATATTCCTGCGAAATGAAATGAGCTCAGCTTTAACACAACACTTCCTTCAGTTTTTCAAAAGAAAATTTCCTAGTAAATAGTTGTTTATCTATGTATTCGCAGAGATGAATAGTGTTATTAATTAGATATGTGTACAATGGCCGTATTTTTAATGAATAAATACAGAAAGGAACAAATGGTCCACCTAATTAGTTTTATCTGTTTCCAAGCTGTTTTTAAGTATAAGGTACTACGTGATAAATTTTTTTGACGCGATTTATACCTAATTGGGTCTTGTATATAAAAAATAAACAAAACCTTTTTCTTATAGATTTCAGGAATAGTACAAAAAAGCATCTTGTTTTTTTTAATTAGTTGAACAATCGGATTTTTTCAGGTACCTATGCATATTCCTGCGAAATGAAATGAGCTCAGCTTTAAAAAAACACTTACTTCACTTTTTCAAATGAAAATTTCCTAGTAAATAGTTGATTATATATGTATTCGCAGAGTTGAATAGTGTTACTAATTAGATATGTGTACAATAGCCGTATTTTTAATGAATAAATACAGAAAGGAACAAATGGTCCACCTAATTAGTTTTATCTGTTTCCAAGCTGTTTTTAAGTATAAGGTACTACGTGATAAATTTTGTTGACGCGATTTATACCTAATTGGGTCTTGTATATAAAAAATAAACAAAACCTTTTTCTTATAGATTTCAGGAATAGTACAAAAAAGCATCTTGTTTTTTTTTAATTAGTTGAATAATCGGATTTTTTCAGGTACTTATGCATATTCCTGCGAAATGAAATGAGCTCAGCTTTAAAAAAACACTTGCTTCAGTTTTTCAAAAGAAAATTTCCTAGTAAATAGTTGTTTATATATGTATTCGCAGAGTTGAATAGTGTTATTAATTAGATATGTGTACAATGGCCGTATTTTTAGTGAATAAATACAGAAAGGAACAAATGGTCCACCTAATTAGTTTTATCTGTTTCCAAGCTGTTTTTAAGTATAAGGTACTACGTGATAAATTTTGTTCACGCGATTTATACCGAATTGGGTCTTGTATATAAAAAATAAACAAAACCTTTTTCTTATAGATTTCAGGAATAGTACAAAAAAGCATCTTGTTTTTTTTAATTAGTTGAATAATCGGATTTTTTCAGGTACTTATGCATATTCCTGCGAAATGAAATGAGCTCAGCTTTAACACAACACTTGCTTCAGTTTTTCAAAAGAAAATTTCCTAGTAAATAGTTGTTTATATATGTATTCGCAGAGTTGAATAGTGTTATTAATTAGATATGTGTACAATAGCCGTTTTTTTAATGAATAAATACAGAAAGGAACAAATGGTCCACTTACTTAGTTTTATCTGTTTCCAAGCTGTTTTTAAGTATAAGGTACTACGTGATAAATTTTGTTGACGCGATTTATACCGAATTGGGTCTTGTATATAAAAAATAAACAAAACCTTTTTCTTATAGATTTCAGGAATAGTACAAAAAAGCATCTTGTTTTTTTTAATTAGTTGAATAATCGGATTTTTTCAGGTACTTATGCATATTCCTGCGAAATGAAATGAGCTCAGCTTTAACACAACACTTGCTTCAGTTTTTCAAAAGAAAATTTCCTAGTAAATAATTGTTTATATATGTATTCGCAGAGTTGAATAGTGTTATTAATTAGATATGTGTACAATAGCCGTTTTTTTAATGAATAAATACAGAAAGGAACAAATGGTCCACTTACTTAGTTTTATCTGTTTCCAAGCTGTTTTTAAGTATAAGGTACTACGTGATAAATTTTGTTGACGCGATTTATACCGAATTGGGTCTTGTATATAAAAAATAAACAAAAACTTTTTCTTATAGATTTCAGGAATAGTACAAAAAAGCATCTTGTTTTTTTTAATTAGTTGAATAATCGGATTTTTTCAGGTACTTATGCATATTCCTGCGAAATGAAATGAGCTCAGCTTTAACACAACACTTGCTTCAGTTTTTCAAAAGAAAATTTCCTAGTAAATAGTTGTTTATATATGTATTCGCAGAGTTGAATAGTGTTATTAATTAGATATGTGTACAATAGCCGTTTTTTTAATGAATAAATACAGAAAGGAACAAATGGTCCACTTACTTAGTTTTATCTGTTTCCAAGCTGTTTTTAAGTATAAGGTACTACGTGATAAATTTTGTTGACGCGATTTATACCGAATTGGGTCTTGTATATAAAAAATAAACAAAACCTTTTTCTTATAGATTTCAGGAGTAGTACAAAAAAGCATCTTGTTTTTTTTAATTAGTTGAACAATCGGATTTTTTCAGGTACCTATGCATATTCCTGCGAAATGAAATGAGCTCAGCTTTAAAAAAACACTTGCTTCACTTTTTCAAAAGAAAATTTCCTAGTAAATAATTGATTATATATGTATTCGCAGAGTTGAATAGTGTTACTAATTAGATATGTGTACAATAGCCGTATTTTTAATGAATAAATACAGAAAGGAACAAATGGTCCACCTAATTAGTTTTATCTGTTTCCAAGCTGTTTTTAAGTATAAGGTACTACGTGATAAATTTTTTTGACGCGATTTATACCTAATTGGGTCTTGTATATAAAAAATAAACAAAACCTTTTTCTTATAGATTACAGGAATAGTACAAAAAAGCATCTTGTTTTTTTTAATTAGTTGAATAATCGGATTTTTTCAGGTACTTATGCATATTCCTGCGAAATGAAATGAGCTCAGCTTTAACACAACACTTCCTTCAGTTTTTCAAAAGAAAATTTCCTAGTAAATAGTTGTTTATCTATGTATTCGCAGAGTTGAATAGTGTTGTTAATTAGATATGTGTACAATGGCCGTATTTTCAATGAATAAATACAGAAAGGAACAAATGGTCCACCTAATTAGTTTTATCTGTTTCCAAGCTGTTTTTAAGTATAAGGTACTACGTGATAAATTTTGTTCACGCGATTTATAGCGAATTGGGCCTTGTATATAAAAAATAAACAAAACCTTTTTCTTATAGATTTCAGGAATAGTACAAAAAAGCATCTTGTTTTTTTTAATTAGTTGAACAATCGGATTTTTTCAGGTACCTATGCATATTCCTGCGAAATGAAATGAGCTCAGCTTTAAAAAAACACTTGCTTCACTTTTTCAAAAGAAAATTTCCTAGTAAATAGTTGATTATATATGTATTCGCAGAGTTGAATAGTGTTACTAATTAGATATGTGTACAATAGCCGTATTTTTAATGAATAAATACAGAAAGGAACAAATGGTCCACCTAATTAGTTTTATCTGTTTCCAAGCTGTTTTTAAGTATAAGGTACTACGTGATAAATTTTGTTGACGCCATTTATACCTAATTGGGTCTTGTATATAAAAAATAAACAAAACCTTTTTCTTATAGATTTCAGGAATAGTACAAAAAAGCATCTTGTTTTTTTTTAATTAGTTGAATAATCGGATTTTTTCAGGTACTTATGCATATTCCTGCGAAATGAAATGAGCTCAGCTTTAAAAAAACACTCGCTTCAGTTATTCAAAAGAAAGTTTCCTAGTAAATAGTTGTTTATATATGTATTCGCAGAGTTGAATAGTGTTATTAATTAGATATGTGTACAATGGCCGTATTTTTAGTGAATAAATACAGAAAGGAACAAATGGTCCACCTAATTAGTTTTATCTGTTTCCAAGCTGTTTTTAAGTATAAGGTACTACGTGATAAATTTTGTTCACGCGATTTATACCGAATTGGGTCTTGTATATAAAAAATAAACAAAACCTTTTTCTTATAGATTTCAGGAATAGTACAAAAAAGCATCTTGCTTTTTTTAATTAGTTGAATAATCGGATTTTTTCAGGTACTTATGCATATTCCTGCGAAATGAAATGAGCTCAGCTTTAACACAACACTTGCTTCAGTTTTTCAAAAGAAAATTTCCTAGTAAATAGTTGTTTATATATGTATTCGCAGAGTTGAATAGTGTTATTAATTAGATATGTGTACAATGGCCGTATTTTTAATGAATAAATACAGAAAGGAACAAATGGTCCACCCAATTAGTTTTATCTGTTTCCAAGCTGTTTTTAAGTATAAGGTACTACGTGATAAATTTTGTTCACGCGATTTATACCGAATTGGGTCTTGTATATAAAAAATAAACAAAACCTTTTTCTTATAGATTTCAGGAATAGTACAAAAAAGCATCTTGTTTTTTTTAATTAGTTGAACAATCGGATTTTTTCAGGTACCTATGCATATTCCTGCGAAATGAAATGAGCTCAGCTTTAAAAAAACACTTGCTTCACTTTTTCAAAAGAAAATTTCCTAGTAAATAGTTGTTTATATATGTATTCGCAGAGTTGAATAGTGTTATTAATTAGATATGTGTACAATGGCCGTATTTTTAATGAATAAATACAGAAAGGAACAAATGGTCCACCCAATTAGTTTTATCTGTTTCCAAGCTGTTTTTAAGTATAAGGTACTACGTGATAAATTTTGTTCACGCGATTTATACCGAATTGGGTCTTGTATATAAAAAATAAACAAAACCTTTTTCTTATAGATTTCAGGAATAGTACAAAAAAGCATCTTGTTTTTTTTAATTAGTTGAATAATCGGATTTTTTCAAGTACTTATGCATATTCCTGCGAAATGAAATGAGCTCAGCTTTTACACAACACTTGCTTCAGTTTTTCAAAAGAAAATTTCCTAGTAAATAGTTGTTTATATATGTATTCGCAGAGTTGAATAGTGTTATTAATTAGATATGTGTACAATAGCCGTTTTTTTAATGAATAAATACAGAAAGGAACAAATGGTCCACTTACTTAGTTTTATCTGTTTCCAAACTGCTTTTAAGTATAAGGTACTACGTGATAAATTTTGTTGACGCGATTTATACCTAATTGGGTCTTGTATATAAAAAATAAACAAAACCTTTTTCTTATAGATTTCAGGAATAGTACAAAAAAGCATCTTGTTTTTTTTTAATTAGTTGAATAATCGGATTTTTTCAGGTACTTATGCATATTCCTGCGAAATGAAATGAGCTCAGCTTTAAAAAAACACTTGCTTCAGTTTTTCAAAAGAAAATTTCCTAGTAAATAGTTGTTTATATATGTATTCGCAGAGTTGAATAGTGTTATTAATTAGATATGTGTACCATGGCCGTATTTTTAATGAATAAATACAGAAAGGAACAAATGGTCCACCCAATTAGTTTTATCTGTTTCCAAGCTGTTTTTAAGTATAAGGTACTACGTGATAAATTTTGTTCACGCGATTTATACCGAATTGGGTCTTGTATATAAAAAATAAACAAAACCTTTTTCTTATAGATTTCAGGAATAGTACAAAAAAGCATTTTGTTTTTTTTTAATTAGTTGAATAATCGGATTTTTTCAAGTACTTATGCATATTCCTGCGAAATGAAATGAGCTCAGCTTTTACACAACACTTGCTTCAGTTTTTCAAAAGAAAATTTCCTAGTAAATAGTTGTTTATATATGTATTCGCAGAGTTGAATAGTGTTATTAATTAGATATGTGTACAATAGCCGTTTTTTTAATGAATAAATACAGAAAGGAACAAATGGTCCACTTACTTAGTTTTATCTGTTTCCAAACTGCTTTTAAGTATAAGGTACTACGTGATAAATTTTGTTGACGCGATTTATACCTAATTGGGTCTTGTATATAAAAAATAAACAAAACCTTTTTCTTATAGATTTCAGGAATAGTACAAAAAAGCATCTTGCTTTTTTTAATTAGTTGAATAATCGGATTTTTTCAGGTACTTATGCATATTCCTGCGAAATGAAATGAGCTCAGCTTTAACACAACACTTGCTTCAGTTTTTCAAAAGAAAATTTCCTAGTAAATAGTTGTTTATATATGTATTCGCAGAGTTGAATAGTGTTATTAATTAGATATGTGTACAATGGCCGTATTTTTAATGAATAAATACAGAAAGGAACAAATGGTCCACCCAATTAGTTTTATCTGTTTCCAAGCTGTTTTTAAGTATAAGGTACTACGTGATAAATTTTGTTCACGCGATTTATACCGAATTGGGTCTTGTATATAAAAAATAAACAAAACCTTTTTCTTATAGATTTCAGGAATAGTACAAAAAAGCATCTTGTTTTTTTTAGTTAGTTGAACAATCGGATTTTTTCAGGTACTTATGCATATTCCTGCGAAATGAAATGAGCTCAGCTTTAAAAAAACACTTGCTTCACTTTTTCAAAAGAAAATTTCCTAGTAAATAGTTGATTATATATGTACTCGCAGAGTTGAATAGTGTTACTAATTAGATATGTGTACAATAGCCGTATTTTTAATGAATAAATACAGAAAGGAACAAATGGTCCACCTAATTAGTTTTATCTGTTTCCAAGCTGTTTTTAAGTATAAGGTACTACGTGATAAATTTTGTTGACGCGATTTATACATAATTGGGTCTTGTATATAAAAAATAAACAAAACCTTTTTCTTATAGATTTCAGGAATAGTACAAAAAAGCATCTTGTTTTTTTTAATTAGTTGAATAATCGGATTTTTTCAGGTACTTATGCATATTCCTGCGAAATGAAATGAGCTCAGCTTTAACACAACACTTGCTTCAGTTTTTCAAAAGAAAATTTCCTAGTAAATAGTTGTTTATATATGTATTCGCAGAGTTGAATAGTGTTATTAATTAGATATGTGTACAATAGCCGTTTTTTTAATGAATAAATACAGAAAGGAACAAATGGTCCACTTACTTAGTTTTATCTGTTTCCAAACTGCTTTTAAGTATAAGGTACTACGTGATAAATTTTGTTGACGCGATTTATACCTAATTGGGTCTTGTATATAAAAAATAAACAAAACCTTTTTCTTATAGATTTCAGGAATAGTACAAAAAAGCATCTTGTTTTTTTTTAATTAGTTGAATAATCGGATTTTTTCAGGTACTTATGCATATTCCTGCGAAATGAAATGAGCTCAGCTTTAAAAAAACACTTGCTTCAGTTTTTCAAAAGAAAATTTCCTAGTAAATAGTTGTTTATATATGTATTCGCAGAGTTGAATAGTGTTATTAATTAGATATGTGTACAATGGCCGTATTTTTAATGAATAAATACAGAAAGGAACAAATGGTCCACCTAATTAGTTTTATCTGTTTCCAAGCTGTTTTTAAGTATAAGGTACTACGTGATAAATTTTGTTCACGCGATTTATACCGAATTGGGTCTTGTATATAAAAAATAAACAAAACCTTTTTCTTATAGATTTCAGGAATAGTACAAAAAAGCATCTTGTTTTTTTTAGTTAGTTGAACAATCGGATTTTTTCAGGTCCTTATGCATATTCCTGCGAAATGAAATGAGCTCAGCTTTAAAAAAACACTTGCTTCACTTTTTCAAAAGAAAATTTCCTAGTAAATAGTTGATTATATATGTATTCGCAGAGTTGAATAGTGTTATTAATTAGATATGTGTACAATGGCCGTATTTTTAATGAATAAATACAGAAAGGAACAAATGGTCCACCTAATTAGTTTTATCTGTTTCCAAGCTGTTTTTAAGTATAAGGTACTACGTGATAAATTTTGTTCACGCGATTTATACCGAATTGGGTCTTGTATATAAAAAATAAACAAAACCTTTTTCTTATAGATTTCAGGAACAGTACAAAAAAGCATCTTGTTTTTTTTAGTTAGTTGAACAATCGGATTTTTTCAGGTCCTTATGCATATTCCTGCGAAATGAAATGAGCTCAGCTTTAAAAAAACACTTGCTTCACTTTTTCAAAAGAAAATTTCCTAGTAAATAGTTGATTATATATGTACTCGCAGAGTTGAATAGTGTTACTAATTAGATATGTGTACAATAGCCGTATTTTTAATGAATAAATACAGAAAGGAACAAATGGTCCACCTAATTAGTTTTATCTGTTTCCAAGCTGTTTTTAAGTATAAGGTACTACGTGATAAATTTTGTTGACGCGATTTATAGCGAATTGGGTCTTGTATATAAAAAATAAACAAAACCTTTTTCTTATAGATTTCAGGAATAGTACAAAAAAGCATCTTGTTTTTTTTTAATTAGTTGAATAATCGGATTTTTTCAGGTACTTATGCATATTCCTGCGAAATGAAATGAGCTCAGCTTTAAAAAAACACTTGCTTCAGTTTTTCAAAAGAAAATTTCCTAGTAAATAGTTGTTTATATATGTATTCGCAGAGTTGAATAGTGTTATTAATTAGATATGTGTACAATGGCCGTATTTTTAATGAATAAATACAGAAAGGAACAAATGGTCCACCTAATTAGTTTTATCTGTTTCCAAGCTGTTTTTAAGTATAAGGTACTACGTGATAAATTTTGTTCACGCGATTTATACCGAATTGGGTCTTGTATATAAAAAATAAACAAAACCTTTTTCTTATAGATTTCAGGAACAGTACAAAAAAGCATCTTGTTTTTTTTAGTTAGTTGAACAATCGGATTTTTTCAGGTCCTTATGCATATTCCTGCGAAATGAAATGAGCTCAGCTTTAAAAAAACACTTGCTTCACTTTTTCAAAAGAAAATTTCCTAGTAAATAGTTGATTATATATGTACTCGCAGAGTTGAATAGTGTTACTAATTAGATATGTGTACAATAGCCGTATTTTTAATGAATAAATACAGAAAGGAACAAATGGTCCACCTAATTAGTTTTATCTGTTTCCAAGCTGTTTTTAAGTATAAGGTACTACGTGATAAATTTTGTTGACGCGATTTATAGCGAATTGGGTCTTGTATATAAAAAATAAACAAAACCTTTTTCTTATAGATTTCAGGAATAGTACAAAAAAGCATCTTGTTTTTTTTAATTAGTTGAACAATCGGATTTTTTCAGGTACTTATGCATATTCCTGCGAAATGAAATGAGCTCAGCTTTAACACAACACTTGCTTCAGTTTTTCAAAAGAAAATTTCCTAGTAAATAGTTGTTTATATATGTATTCGCAGAGTTGAATAGTGTTATTAATTAGATATGTGTACAATGGCCGTATTTTTAATGAATAAATACAGAAAGGAACAAATGGTCCACCTAATTAGTTTTATCTGTTTCCAAGCTGTTTTTAAGTATAAGGTACTACGTGATAAATTTTGTTGACGCGATTTATACCTAACTGGGTCTTGTATATAAAAAATAAACAAAACCTTTTTCTTATAGATTTCAGGAATAGTACAAAAAAGCATCTTTTTTTTTTAATTAGTTGAATAATCGGATTTTTTCAGGTACTTATGCATATTCCTGCGAAATGAAATGAGCTCAGCTTTAAAAAAACACTTGCTTCAGTTTTTCAAAAGAAAATTTCCTAGTAAATAGTTGTTTATCTATGTATTCGCAGAGTTGAATAGTGTTATTAATTAGATATGTGTACAATGGCCGTATTTTTAATGAATAAATACAGAAAGGAACAAATGGTCCACCTAATTAATTTTATCTGTTTCCAAGCTGTTTTTAAGTATAAGGTACTACGTGATAAATTTTGTTGACGCGATTTATACCTAATTGGGTCTTGTATATAAAAAATAAACAAAACCTTTTTCTTATAGATTTCAGGAATAGTACAAAAAAGCATCTTGTTTTTTTTAATTAGTTGAATAATCGGATTTTTTCAGGTACTTATGCATATTCCTGCGAAATGAAATGAGCTCAGCTTTAAAAAAACACTTGCTTCAGTTTTTCAAAAGAAAATTTCCTAGTAAATAGTTGTTTATATATGTATTCGCAGAGTTGAATAGTGTTATTAATTAGATATGTGTACAATGGCCGTATTTTTAATGAATATATACAGAAAGGAACAAATGGTCCACCTAATTAGTTTTATCTGTTTCCAAGCTGTTTTTAGTATAAGGTACTACGTGATAAATTTTGTTGACGCGATTTATACCTAATTGGGTCTTGTATATAAAAAATAAACAAAACCTTTTTCTTATAGATTTCAGGAATAGTACAAAAAAGCATCTTGTTTTTTTTAATTAGTTGAATAATCGGATTTTTTCAGGTACTTATGCATATTCCTGCGAAATGAAATGAGCTCAGCTTTAAAAAAACACTTGCTTCAGTTTTTCAAAAGAAAATTTCCTAGTAAATAGTTGTTTATATATGTATTCGCAGAGTTGAATAGTGTTATTAATTAGATATGTGTACAATGGCCGTATTTTTAATGAATAAATACAGAAAGGAACAAATGGTCCACCCAATTAGTTTTATCTGTTTCCAAGCTGTTTTTAAGTATAAGGTACTACGTGATAAATTTTGTTCACGCGATTTATACCGAATTGGGTCTTGTATATAAAAAATAAACAAAACCTTTTTCTTATAGATTTCAGGAATAGTACAAAAAAGCATCTTGTTTTTTTTAATTAGTTGAATAATCGGATTTTTTCAGGTACTTATGCATATTCCTGCGAAATGAAATGAGCTCAGCTTTAACACAACACTTGCTTCAGTTTTTCAAAAGAAAATTTCCTAGTAAATAGTTGTTTATATATGTATTCGCAGAGTTGAATAGTGTTATTAATTAGATATGTGTACAATAGCCGTTTTTTTAATGAATAAATACAGAAAGGAACAAATGGTCCACTTACTTAGTTTTATCTGTTTCCAAACTGCTTTTAAGTATAAGGTACTACGTGATAAATTTTGTTGACGCGATTTATACCTAATTGGGTCTTGTATATAAAAAATAAACAAAACCTTTTTCTTATAGATTTCAGGAATAGTACAAAAACGCATCTTGCTTTTTTTAATTAGTTGAATAATCGGATTTTTTCAGGTACTTATGCATATTCCTGCGAAATGAAATGAGCTCAGCTTTAACACAACACTTGCTTCAGTTTTTCAAAAGAAAATTTCCTAGTAAATAGTTGTTTATATATGTATTCGCAGAGTTGAATAGTGTTATTAATTAGATATGTGTACAATGGCCGTATTTTTAATGAATAAATACAGAAAGGAACAAATGGTCCACCCAATTAGTTTTATCTGTTTCCAAGCTGTTTTTAAGTATAAGGTACTACGTGATAAATTTTGTTCACGCGATTTATACCGAATTGGGTCTTGTATATAAAAAATAAACAAAACCTTTTTCTTATAGATTTCAGGAATAGTACAAAAAAGCATCTTGTTTTTTTTTAATTAGTTGAACAATCGGATTTTTTCAGGTACCTATGCATATTCCTGCGAAATGAAATGAGCTCAGCTTTAAAAAAACACTTGCTTCACTTTTTCAAAAGAAAATTTCCTAGTAAATAGTTGATTATATATGTATTCGCAGAGTTGAATAGTGTTACTAATTAGATATGTGTACAATAGCCGTATTTTTAATGAATAAATACAGAAAGGAACAAATGGTCCACCTAATTAGTTTTATCTGTTTCCAAGCTGTTTTTAAGTATAAGGTACTACGTGATAAATTTTGTTGACGCGATTTATACCTAATTGGGTCTTGTATATAAAAAATAAACAAAACCTTTTTCTTATAGATTTCAGGAATAGTACAAAAAAGCATCTTGTTTTTTTTTAATTAGTTGAATAATCGGATTTTTTCAGGTACTTATGCATATTCCTGCGAAATGAAATGAGCTCAGCTTTAACACAACACTTCCTTCAGTTTTTCAAAAGAAAATTTCCTAGTAAATAGTTGTTTATCTATGTATTCGCAGAGTTGAATAGTGTTATTAATTAGATATGTGTACAATGGCCGTATTTTCAATGAATAAATACAGAAAGGAACAAATGGTCCACCTAATTAGTTTTATCTGTTTCCAAGCTGTTTTTAAGTATAAGGTACTACGTGATAAATTTTTTTGACGCGATTTATACATAATTGGGTCTTGTATATAAAAAATAAACAAAACCTTTTTCTTATAGATTACAGGAATAGTACAAAAAAGCATCTTGTTTTTTTTAATTAGTTGAATAATCGGATTTTTTTAGGTACTTATGCATATTCCTGCGAAATGAAATGAGCTCAGCTTTAACACAACACTTCCTTCAGTTTTTCAAAAGAAAATTTCCTAGTAAATAGTTGTTTATCTATGTATTCGCAGAGTTGAATAGTGTTATTAATTAGATATGTGTACAATGGCCGTATTTTCAATGAATAAATACAGAAAGGAACAAATGGTCCACCTAATTAGTTTTATCTGTTTCCAAGCTGTTTTTAAGTATAAGGTAATACGTGATAAATTTTGTTCACGCGATTTATAGCGAATTGGGCCTTGTATATAAAAAATAAACAAAACCTTTTTCTTATAGATTTCAGGAATAGTACAAAAAATCATCTTGTTTTTTTTAATTAGTTGAACAATCGGATTTTTTCAGGTACCTATGCATATTCCTGCGAAATGAAATGAGCTCAGCTTTAAAAAAACACTTGCTTCACTTTTTCAAAAGAAAATTTCCTAGTAAATAGTTGATTATATATGTATTCGCAGAGTTGAATAGTGTTACTAATTAGATATGTGTACAATAGCCGTATTTTTAATGAATAAATACAGAAAGGAACAAATGGTCCACCTAATTAGTTTTATCTGTTTCCAAGCTGTTTTTAAGTATAAGGTACTACGTGATAAATTTTGTTGACGCGATTTATACCTAATTGGGTCTTGTATATAAAAAATAAACAAAACCTTTTTCTTATAGATTACAGGAATAGTACAAAAAAGCATCTTGTTTTTTTTAATTAGTTGAATAATCGGATTTTTTCAGGTCCTTATGCATATTCCTGCGAAATGAAATGAGCTCAGCTTTAACACAACACTTCCTTCAGTTTTTCAAAAGAAAATTTCCTAGTAAATAGTTGTTTATCTATGTATTCGCAGAGTTGAATAGTGTTATTAATTAGATATGTGTACAATGGCCGTATTTTCAATGAATAAATACAGAAAGGAACAAATGGTCCACCTAATTAGTTTTATCTGTTTCCAAGCTGTTTTTAAGTATAAGGTACTACGTGATAAATTTTTTTGACGCGATTTATACATAATTGGGTCTTGTATATAAAAAATAAACAAAACCTTTTTCTTATAGATTACAGGAATAGTACAAAAAAGCATCTTGTTTTTTTTAATTAGTTGAATAATCGGATTTTTTCAGGTACTTATGCATATTCCTGCGAAATGAAATGAGCTCAGCTTTAACACAACACTTCCTTCAGTTTTTCAAAAGAAAATTTCCTAGTAAATAGTTGTTTATCTATGTATTCGCAGAGTTGAATAGTGTTATTAATTAGATATGTGTACAATGGCCGTATTTTCAATGAATAAATACAGAAAGGAACAAATGGTCCACCTAATTAGTTTTATCTGTTTCCAAGCTGTTTTTAAGTATAAGGTAATACGTGATAAATTTTGTTCACGCGATTTATAGCGAATTGGGCCTTGTATATAAAAAATAAACAAAACCTTTTTCTTATAGATTTCAGGAATAGTACAAAAAAGCATCTTGTTTTTTTTAATTAGTTGAACAATCGGATTTTTTCAGGTACCTATGCATATTCCTGCGAAATGAAATGAGCTCAGCTTTAAAAAAACACTTGCTTCACTTTTTCAAAAGAAAATTTCCTAGTAAATAGTTGATTATATATGTATTCGCAGAGTTGAATAGTGTTACTAATTAGATATGTGTACAATAGCCGTATTTTTAATGAATAAATACAGAAAGGAACAAATGGTCCACCTAATTAGTTTTATCTGTTTCCAAGCTGTTTTTAAGTATAAGGTACCACGTGATAAATTTTGTTGACGCGATTTATACCTAATTGGGTCTTGTATATAAAAAATAAACAAAACCTTTTTCTTATAGATTTCAGGAATAGTACAAAAAAGCATCTTGTTTTTTTTTAATTAGTTGAATAATCGGATTTTTTCAGGTACTTATGCATATTCCTGCGAAATGAAATGAGCTCAGCTTTAAAAAAACACTCGCTTCAGTTATTCAAAAGAAAATTTCCTAGTAAATAGTTGTTTATATATGTATTCGCAGAGTTGAATAGTGTTATTAATTAGATATGTGTACAATGGCCGTATTTTTAGTGAATAAATACAGAAAGGAACAAATGGTCCACCTAATTAGTTTTATCTGTTTCCAAGCTGTTTTTAAGTATAAGGTACTACGTGATAAATTTTTTTGACGCGATTTATACCGAATTGGGTCTTGTATATAAAAAATAAACAAAACCTTTTTCTTATAGATTTCAGGAATAGTACAAAAAAGCATCTTGCTTTTTTTAATTAGTTGAATAATCGGATTTTTTCAGGTACTTATGCATATTCCTGCGAAATGAAATGAGCTCAGCTTTAACACAACACTTCCTTCAGTTTTTCAAAAGAAAATTTCCTAGTAAATAGTTGTTTATCTATGTATTCGCAGAGTTGAATAGTGTTATTAATTAGATATGTGTACAATGGCCGTATTTTCAATGAATAAATACAGAAAGGAACAAATGGTCCACCTAATTAGTTTTATCTGTTTCCAAGCTGTTTTTAAGTATAAGGTACTACGTGATAAATTTTGTTCACGCGATTTATAGCGAATTGGGCCTTGTATATAAAAAATAAACAAAACCTTTTTCTTATAGATTTCAGGAATAGTACAAAAAAGCATCTTGTTTTTTTTAATTAGTTGAACAATCGGATTTTTTCAGGTACCTATGCATATTCCTGCGAAATGAAATGAGCTCAGCTTTAAAAAAACACTTGCTTCACTTTTTCAAAAGAAAATTTCCTAGTAAATAGTTGATTATATATGTATTCGCAGAGTTGAATAGTGTTACTAATTAGATATGTGTACAATAGCCGTATTTTTAATGAATAAATACAGAAAGGAACAAATGGTCCACCTAATTAGTTTTATCTGTTTCCAAGCTGTTTTTAAGTATAAGGTACTACGTGATAAATTTTGTTGACGCGATTTATACCTAATTGGGTCTTGTATATAAAAAATAAACAAAACCTTTTTCTTATAGATTTCAGGAATAGTACAAAAAAGCATCTTGTTTTTTTTTAATTAGTTGAATAATCGGATTTTTTCAGGTACTTATGCATATTCCTGCGAAATGAAATGAGCTCAGCTTTAAAAAAACACTCGCTTCAGTTATTCAAAAGAAAATTTCCTAGTAAATAGTTGTTTATATATGTATTCGCAGAGTTGAATTGTGTTATTAATTAGATATGTGTACAATGGCCGTATTTTTAGTGAATAAATACAGAAAGGAACAAATGGTCCACCTAATTAGTTTTATCTGTTTCCAAGCTGTTTTTAAGTATAAGGTACTACGTGATAAATTTTGTTCACGCGATTTATACCGAATTGGGTCTTGTATATAAAAAATAAACAAAACCTTTTTCTTATAGATTTCAGGAATAGTACAAAAAAGCATCTTGCTTTTTTTAATTAGTTGAATAATCGGATTTTTTCAGGTACTTATGCATATTCCTGCGAAATGAAATGAGCTCAGCTTTAACACAACACTTGCTTCAGTTTTTCAAAAGAAAATTTCCTAGTAAATAGTTGTTTATATATGTATTCGCAGAGTTGAATAGTGTTATTAATTAGATATGTGTACAATGGCCGTATTTTTAGTGAATAAATACAGAAAGGAACAAATGGTCCACCTAATTAGTTTTATCTGTTTCCAAGCTGTTTTTAAGTATAAGGTACTACGTGATAAATTTTGTTCACGCGATTTATAGCGAATTGGGCCTTGTATATAAAAAATAAACAAAACCTTTTTCTTATAGATTTCAGGAATAGTACAAAAAAGCATCTTGTTTTTTTTAATTAGTTGAACAATCGGATTTTTTCAGGTACCTATGCATATTCCTGCGAAATGAAATGAGCTCAGCTTTAAAAAAACACTTGCTTCACTTTTTCAAAAGAAAATTTCCTAGTAAATAGTTGATTATATATGTATTCGCAGAGTTGAATAGTGTTACTAATTAGATATGTGTACAATAGCCGTATTTTTAATGAATAAATACAGAAAGGAACAAATGGTCCACCTAATTAGTTTTATCTGTTTCCAAGCTGTTTTTAAGTATAAGGTACTACGTGATAAATTTTGTTGACGCGATTTATACCTAATTGGGTCTTGTATATAAAACATAAACAAAACCTTTTTCTTATAGATTACAGGAATAGTACAAAAAAGCATCTTGTTTTTTTTAATTAGTTGAATAATCGGATTTTTTCAGGTATTTATGCATATTCCTGCGAAATGAAATGAGCTCAGCTTTAACACAACACTTGCTTCAGTTTTTCAAAAGAAAATTTCCTAGTAAATAGTTGTTTATCTATGTATTCGCAGAGTTGAATAGTGTTATTAATTAGATATGTGTACAATGGCCGTATTTTTAATGAATAAATACAGAAAGGAACAAATAGTCCACCTAATTAGTTTTATCTGTTTCCAAGCTGTTTTTAAGTATAAGGTACTACGTGATAAATTTTGTTCACGCGATTTATACCGAATTGGGTCTTGTATATAAAAAATAAACAAAACCTTTTTCTTATAGATTTCAGGAATAGTACTAAAAAGCATCTTGTTTTTTTTAATTAGTTGAATAATCGGATTTTTTCAGGTACTTATGCATATTCCTGCGAAATGAAATGAGCTCAGCTTTAACACAACACTTGCTTCAGTTTTTCAAAAGAAAATTTCCTAGTAAATAGTTGTTTATATATGTATTCGCTTAGTTGAATAGTGTTATTAATTAGATATGTGTACAATGGCCGTATTTTTAAAGAATAAATACAGAAAGGAACAAATGGTCCAGCTAATTAGTTTTATCTGTTTCCAAGCTGTTTTTAAGTATAAGGTACTACGTGATAAATTTTGTTGACGCGATTTATACCTAATTGGGTCTTGTATATAAAAAATAAACAAAACCTTTTTTTTATAGATTTCAGGAATAGTACAAAAAAGCATCTTGTTTTTTTTTAATTAGTTGAATAATCGGATTTTTCAGGTACTTATGCATATTCCTGCGAAATGAAATGAGCTCAGCTTTAAAAAAACACTTGGTTCAGTTTTTCAAAAGAAAATTTCCTAGTAAATAGTTGTTTATATATGTATTCGCAGAGTTGAATAGTGTTATTAATTAGATATGTGTACAATGGCCGTATTTTTAATGAATAAATACAGAAAGGAACAAATGGTCCACCTAATTAGTTTTATCTGTTCCAAGCTGTTTTTAAGTATAAGGTACTACGTGATAAATTTTGTTGACGCGATTTATACCTAATTGGGTCTTGTATATAAAAAATAAACAAAACCTTTTTCTTATAGATTTCAGGAATAGTACAAAAAAGCATCTTGCTTTTTTTAATTAGTTGAATAATCGGATTTTTTCAGGTACTTATGCATATTCCTGCGAAATGAAATGAGCTCAGCTTTAACACAATACTTGCTTCAGTTTTTCAAAAGAAAATTTCCTAGTAAATAGTTGTTTATATATGTATTCGCAGAGTTGAATAGTGTTATTAATTAGATATGTGTACAATGGCCGTATTTTTAATGAATAAATACAGAAAGGAACAAATGGTCCACCTAATTAGTTTTATCTGTTTCCAAGCTGTTTTTAAGTATAAGGTACTACGTGATAAATTTTGTTGACGCGATTTATACCTAACTGGGTCTTGTATATAAAAAATAAACAAAACCTTTTTCTTATAGATTTCAGGAATAGTACAAAAAAGCATCTTATTTTTTTTAATTAGTTGAATAATCGGATTTTTTCAGGTACTTATGCATATTCCTGCGAAATGAAATGAGCTCAGCTTTAAAAAAAACACTTGCTTCAGTTTTTCAAAAGAAAATTTCCTAGTAAATAGTTGTTTATCTATGTATTCGCAGAGTTGAATAGTGTTATTAATTAGATATGTGTACAATGGCCGTATTTTTAATGAATAAATACAGAAAGGAACAAATGGTCCACCTAATTAATTTTATCTGTTTCCAAGCTGTTTTTAAGTATAAGGTACTACGTGATAAATTTTGTTGACGCGATTTAAACCTAATTGGGTCTTGTATATAAAAAATAAACAAAACCTTTTTCTTATAGATTTCAGGAATAGTACAAAAAAGCATCTTGTTTTTTTTAATTAGTTGAACAATCGGATTTTTTCAGGTACCTATGCATATTCCTGCGAAATGAAATGAGCTCAGCTTTAAAAAAACACTTGCTTCACTTTTTCAAAAGAAAATTTCCTAGTAAATAGTTGATTATATATGTATTCGCAGAGTTGAATAGTGTTACTAATTAGATATGTGTACAATAGCCGTATTTTTAATGAATAAATACAGAAAGGAACAAATGGTCCACCTAATTAGTTTTATCTGTTTCCAAGCTGTTTTTAAGTATAAGGTACTACGTGATAAATTTTGTTGACGCGATTTATACCTAATTGGGTCTTGTATATAAAAAATAAACAAAACCTTTTTCTTATAGATTTCAGGAATAGTACAAAAAAGCATCTTGTTTTTTTTTAATTAGTTGAATAATCGGATTTTTTCAGGTACTTATGCATATTCCTGCGAAATGAAATGAGCTCAGCTTTAAAAAAACACTCGCTTCAGTTATTCAAAAGAAAATTTCCTAGTAAATAGTTGTTTATATATGTATTCGCAGAGTTGAATAGTGTTATTAATTAGATATGTGTACAATGGCCGTATTTTTAGTGAATAAATACAGAAAGGAACAAATGGTCCACCTAATTAGTTTTATCTGTTTCCAAGCTGTTTTTAAGTATAAGGTACTACGTGATAAATTTTTTTGACGCGATTTATACCGAATTGGGTCTTGTATATAAAAAATAAACAAAACCTTTTTCTTATAGATTTCAGGAATAGTACAAAAAAGCATCTTGCTTTTTTTAATTAGTTGAATAATCGGATTTTTTCAGGTACTTATGCATATTCCTGCGAAATGAAATGAGCTCAGCTTTAACACAACACTTCCTTCAGTTTTTCAAAAGAAAATTTCCTAGTAAATAGTTGTTTATCTATGTATTCGCAGAGTTGAATAGTGTTATTAATTAGATATGTGTACAATGGCCGTATTTTCAATGAATAAATACAGAAAGGAACAAATGGTCCACCTAATTAGTTTTATCTGTTTCCAAGCTGTTTTTAAGTATAAGGTACTACGTGATAAATTTTGTTCACGCGATTTATAGCGAATTGGGCCTTGTATATAAAAAATAAACAAAACCTTTTTCTTATAGATTTCAGGAATAGTACAAAAAAGCATCTTGTTTTTTTTAATTAGTTGAACAATCGGATTTTTTCAGGTACCTATGCATATTCCTGCGAAATGAAATGAGCTCAGCTTTAAAAAAACACTTGCTTCACTTTTTCAAAAGAAAATTTCCTAGTAAATAGTTGATTATATATGTATTCGCAGAGTTGAATAGTGTTACTAATTAGATATGTGTACAATAGCCGTATTTTTAATGAATAAATACAGAAAGGAACAAATGGTCCACCTAATTAGTTTTATCTGTTTCCAAGCTGTTTTTAAGTATAAGGTACTACGTGATAAATTTTGTTGACGCGATTTATACCTAATTGGGTCTTGTATATAAAAAATAAACAAAACCTTTTTCTTATAGATTTCAGGAATAGTACAAAAAAGCATCTTGTTTTTTTTTAATTAGTTGAATAATCGGATTTTTTCAGGTACTTATGCATATTCCTGCGAAATGAAATGAGCTCAGCTTTAAAAAAACACTCGCTTCAGTTATTCAAAAGAAAATTTCCTAGTAAATAGTTGTTTATATATGTATTCGCAGAGTTGAATAGTGTTATTAATTAGATATGTGTACAATGGCCGTATTTTTAGTGAATAAATACAGAAAGGAACAAATGGTCCACCTAATTAGTTTTATCTGTTTCCAAGCTGTTTTTAAGTATAAGGTACTACGTGATAAATTTTGTTCACGCGATTTATAGCGAATTGGGCCTTGTATATAAAAAATAAACAAAACCTTTTTCTTATAGATTTCAGGAATAGTACAAAAAAGCATCTTGTTTTTTTTAATTAGTTGAACAATCGGATTTTTTCAGGTACCTATGCATATTCCTGCGAAATGAAATGAGCTCAGCTTTAAAAAAACACTTGCTTCACTTTTTCAAAAGAAAATTTCCTAGTAAATAGTTGATTATATATGTATTCGCAGAGTTGAATAGTGTTACTAATTAGATATGTGTACAATAGCCGTATTTTTAATGAATAAATACAGAAAGGAACAAATGGTCCACCTAATTAGTTTAATCTGTTTCCAAGCTGTTTTTAAGTATAAGGTACTACGTGATAAATTTTGTTGACGCGATTTATACCTAATTGGGTCTTGTATATAAAACATAAACAAAACCTTTTTCTTATAGATTACAGGAATAGTACAAAAAAGCATCTTGTTTTTTTTAATTAGTTGAATAATCGGATTTTTTCAGGTATTTATGCATATTCCTGCGAAATGAAATGAGCTCAGCTTTAACACAACACTTGCTTCAGTTTTTCAAAAGAAAATTTCCTAGTAAATAGTTGTTTATCTATGTATTCGCAGAGTTGAATAGTGTTATTAATTAGATATGTGTACAATGGCCGTATTTTTAATGAATAAATACAGAAAGGAACAAATAGTCCACCTAATTAGTTTTATCTGTTTCCAAGCTGTTTTTAAGTATAAGGTACTACGTGATAAATTTTGTTCACGCGATTTATACCGAATTGGGTCTTGTATATAAAAAATAAACAAAACCTTTTTCTTATAGATTTCAGGAATAGTACTAAAAAGCATCTTGTTTTTTTTAATTAGTTGAATAATCGGATTTTTTCAGGTACTTATGCATATTCCTGCGAAATGAAATGAGCTCAGCTTTAACACAACACTTGCTTCAGTTTTTCAAAAGAAAATTTCCTAGTAAATAGTTGTTTATATATGTATTCGCTTAGTTGAATAGTGTTATTAATTAGATATGTGTACAATGGCCGTATTTTTAATGAATAAATACAGAAAGGAACAAATGGTCCAGCTAATTAGTTTTATCTGTTTCCAAGCTGTTTTTAAGTATAAGGTACTACGTGATAAATTTTGTTGACGCGATTTATACCTAATTGGGTCTTGTATATAAAAAATAAACAAAACCTTTTTTTTATAGATTTCAGGAATAGTACAAAAAAGCATCTTGTTTTTTTTTAATTAGTTGAATAATCGGATTTTTCAGGTACTTATGCATATTCCTGCGAAATGAAATGAGCTCAGCTTTAAAAAAACACTTGGTTCAGTTTTTCAAAAGAAAATTTCCTAGTAAATAGTTGTTTATATATGTATTCGCAGAGTTGAATAGTGTTATTAATTAGATATGTGTACAATGGCCGTATTTTTAATGAATAAATACAGAAAGGAACAAATGGTCCACCTAATTAGTTTTATCTGTTCCAAGCTGTTTTTAAGTATAAGGTACTACGTGATAAATTTTGTTGACGCGATTTATACCTAATTGGGTCTTGTATATAAAAAATAAACAAAACCTTTTTCTTATAGATTTCAGGAATAGTACAAAAAAGCATCTTGCTTTTTTTAATTAGTTGAATAATCGGATTTTTTCAGGTACTTATGCATATTCCTGCGAAATGAAATGAGCTCAGCTTTAACACAATACTTGCTTCAGTTTTTCAAAAGAAAATTTCCTAGTAAATAGTTGTTTATATATGTATTCGCAGAGTTGAATAGTGTTATTAATTAGATATGTGTACAATGGCCGTATTTTTAATGAATAAATACAGAAAGGAACAAATGGTCCACCTAATTAGTTTTATCTGTTTCCAAGCTGTTTTTAAGTATAAGGTACTACGTGATAAATTTTGTTGACGCGATTTATACCTAACTGGGTCTTGTATATAAAAAATAAACAAAACCTTTTTCTTATAGATTTCAGGAATAGTACAAAAAAGCATCTTGTTTTTTTTAATTAGTTGAATAATCGGATTTTTTCAGGTACTTATGCATATTCCTGCGAAATGAAATGAGCTCAGCTTTAAAAAAAAACACTTGCTTCAGTTTTTCAAAAGAAAATTTCCTAGTAAATAGTTGTTTATCTATGTATTCGCAGAGTTGAATAGTGTTATTAATTAGATATGTGTACAATGGCCGTATTTTTAATGAATAAATACAGAAAGGAACAAATGGTCCACCTAATTAATTTTATCTGTTTCCAAGCTGTTTTTAAGTATAAGGTACTACGTGATAAATTTTGTTGACGCGATTTATACCTAATTGGGTCTTGTATATAAAAAATAAACAAAACCTTTTTCTTATAGATTTCAGGAATAGTACAAAAAAGCATCTTGTTTTTTTTAATTAGTTGAATAATCGGATTTTTTCAGGTACTTATGCATATTCCTGCGAAATGAAATGAGCTCAGCTTTAAAAAAACACTTGCTTCAGTTTTTCAAAAGAAAATTTCCTAGTAAATAGTTGTTTATATATGTATTCGCAGAGTTGAATAGTGTTATTAATTAGATATGTGTACAATGGCCGTATTTTTAATGAATATATACAGAAAGGAACAAATGGTCCACCTAATTAGTTTTATCTGTTTCCAAGCTGTTTTTAGTATAAGGTACTACGTGATAAATTTTGTTGACGCGATTTATACCTAATTGGGTCTTGTATATAAAAAATAAACAAAACCTTTTTCTTACAGATTTCAGGAATAGTACAAAAAAGCATCTTGTTTTTTTTAATTAGTTGAATAATCGGATTTTTTCAGGTACTTATGCATATTCCTGCGAAATGAAATGAGCTCAGCTTTAAAAAAACACTTGCTTCAGTTTTTCAAAAGAAAATTTCCTAGTAAATAGTTGTTTATATATGTATTCGCAGAGTTGAATAGTGTTATTAATTAGATATGTGTACAATGGCCGTATTTTTAATGAATAAATACAGAAAGGAACAAATGGTCCACCCAATTAGTTTTATCTGTTTCCAAGCTGTTTTTAAGTATAAGGTACTACGTGATAAATTTTGTTCACGCGATTTATACCGAATTGGGTCTTGTATATAAAAAATAAACAAAACCTTTTTCTTATAGATTTCAGGAATAGTACAAAAAAGCATCTTGTTTTTTTTAATTAGTTGAATAATCGGATTTTTTCAGGTACTTATGCATATTCCTGCGAAATGAAATGAGCTCAGCTTTAACACAACACTTGCTTCAGTTTTTCAAAAGAAAATTTCCTAGTAAATAGTTGTTTATATATGTATTCGCAGAGTTGAATAGTGTTATTAATTAGATATGTGTACAATAGCCGTTTTTTTAATGAATAAATACAGAAAGGAACAAATGGTCCACTTACTTAGTTTTATCTGTTTCCAAACTGCTTTTAAGTATAAGGTACTACGTGATAAATTTTGTTGACGCGATTTATACCTAATTGGGTCTTGTATATAAAAAATAAACAAAACCTTTTTCTTATAGATTTCAGGAATAGTACAAAAACGCATCTTGCTTTTTTTAATTAGTTGAATAATCGGATTTTTTCAGGTACTTATGCATATTCCTGCGAAATGAAATGAGCTCAGCTTTAACACAACACTTGCTTCAGTTTTTCAAAAGAAAATTTCCTAGTAAATAGTTGTTTATATATGTATTCGCAGAGTTGAATAGTGTTATTAATTAGATATGTGTACAATGGCCGTATTTTTAATGAATAAATACAGAAAGGAACAAATGGTCCACCCAATTAGTTTTATCTGTTTCCAAGCTGTTTTTAAGTATAAGGTACTACGTGATAAATTTTGTTCACGCGATTTATACCGAATTGGGTCTTGTATATAAAAAATAAACAAAACCTTTTTCTTATAGATTTCAGGAATAGTACAAAAAAGCATCTTGTTTTTTTTTAGTTAGTTGAACAATCGGATTTTTTCAGGTACTTATGCATATTCCTGCGAAATGAAATGAGCTCAGCTTTAAAAAAACACTTGCTTCACTTTTTCAAAAGAAAATTTCCTAGTAAATAGTTGATTATATATGTACTCGCAGAGTTGAATAGTGTTACTAATTAGATATGTGTACAATAGCCGTATTTTTAATGAATAAATACAGAAAGGAACAAATGGTCCACTTACTTAGTTTTATCTGTTTCCAAACTGCTTTTAAGTATAAGGTACTACGTGATAAATTTTGTTGACGCGATTTATACCTAATTGGGTCTTGTATATAAAAAATAAACAAAACCTTTTTCTTATAGATTTCAGGAATAGTACAAAAAAGCATCTTGTTTTTTTTTAATTAGTTGAATAATCGGATTTTTTCAGGTACTTATGCATATTCTTGCGAAATGAAATGAGCTCAGCTTTAAAAAAACACTTGCTTCAGTTTTTCAAAAGAAAATTTCCTAGTAAATAGTTGTTTATATATGTATTCGCAGAGTTGAATAGTGTTATTAATTAGATATGTGTACAATGGCCGTATTTTTAATGAATAAATACAGAAAGGAACAAATGGTCCACCTAATTAGTTTTATCTGTTTCCAAGCTGTTTTTAAGTATAAGGTACTACGTGATAAATTTTGTTGACGCGATTTATACCTAATTGGGTCTTGTATATAAAAAATAAACAAAACCTTTTTCTTATAGATTTCAGGAATAGTACAAAAAAGCATCTTGCTTTTTTTAATTAGTTGAATAATCGGATTTTTTCAGGTACTTATGCATATTCCTGCGAAATGAAATGAGCTCAGCTTTAACACAACATTGCTTCAGTTTTTCAAAAGAAAATTTCCTAGTAAATAGTTGTTTATATATGTATTCGCAGAGTTGAATAGTGTTATTAATTAGATATGTGTACAATGGCCGTATTTTTAATGAATAAATACAGAAAGGAACAAATGGTCCACCCAATTAGTTTTATCTGTTTCCAAGCTGTTTTTAAGTATAAGGTACTACGTGATAAATTTTGTTCACGCGATTTATACCGAATTGGGTCTTGTATATAAAAAATAAACAAAACCTTTTTCTTATAGATTTCAGGAACAGTACAAAAAAGCATCTTGTTTTTTTTAGTTAGTTGAACAATCGGATTTTTTCAGGTCCTTATGCATATTCCTGCGAAATGAAATGAGCTCAGCTTTAAAAAAACACTTGCTTCACTTTTTCAAAAGAAAATTTCCTAGTAAATAGTTGATTATATATGTACTCGCAGAGTTGAATAGTGTTACTAATTAGATATGTGAACAATAGCCGTATTTTTAATGAATAAATACAGAAAGGAACAAATGGTCCACCTAATTAGTTTTATCTGTTTCCAAGCTGTTTTTAAGTATAAGGTACTACGTGATAAATTTTGTTGACGCGATTTATAGCGAATTGGGTCTTGTATATAAAAAATAGACAAAACCTTTTTCTTATAGATTTCAGGAATAGTACAAAAAAGCATCTTGTTTTTTTTAATTAGTTGAACAATCGGATTTTTTCAGGTACTTATGCATATTCCTGCGAAATGGAATGAGCTCAGCTTTAACACAACACTTGCTTCAGTTTTTCAAAAGAAAATTTCCTAGTAAATAGTTGTTTATATATGTATTCGCAGAATTGAATAGTGTTATTAATTAGATATGTGTACAATGGCCGTATTTTTAATGAATAAATACAGAAAGGAACAAATGGTCCACCCAATTAGTTTTATCTGTTTCCAAGCTGTTTTTAAGTATAAGGTACTACGTGATAAATTTTGTTCACGCGATTTATACCGAATTGGGTCTTGTATATAAAAAATAAACAAAACCTTTTTCTTATAGATTTCAGGAATAGTACAAAAAAGCATCTTGCTTTTTTTAATTAGTTGAACAATCGGATTTTTTCAGGTACTTATGCATATTCCTGCGAAATGAAATGAGCTCAGCTTTAAAAAAACACTTGCTTCACTTTTTCAAAAGAAAATTTCCTAGTAAATAGTTGATTATATATGTACTCGCAGAGTTGAATAGTGTTACTAATTAGATATGTGTACAATAGCCGTATTTTTAATGAATAAATACAGAAAGGAACAAATGGTCCACCTAATTAGTTTTATCTGTTTCCAAGCTGTTTTTAAGTATAAGGTACTACGTGATAAATTTTGTTGACGCGATTTATACCTAATTGGGTCTTGTATATAAAATATAAACAAAACCTTTTTCTTATAGATTTCAGGAATAGTACAAAAAAGCATCTTGCTTTTTTTAATTAGTTGAATAATCGGATTTTTTCAGGTACTTATGCATATTCCTGCGAAATGAAATGAGCTCAGCTTTAACACAACACTTGCTTCAGTTTTTCAAAAGAAAATTTCCTAGTAAATAGTTGTTTATATATGTATTCGCAGAGTTGAATAGTGTTATTAATTAGATATGTGTACAATGGCCGTATTTTTAATGAATAAATACAGAAAGGAACAAATGGTCCACCTAATTAGTTTTATCTGTTTCCAAGCTGTTTTTAAGTATAAGGTACTACGTGATAAATTTTGTTGACGCGATTTATACCTAATTGGGTCTTGTATATAAAAAATAAACAAAACCTTTTTCTTATAGATTTCAGGAATAGTACAAAAAAGCATCTTGTTTTTTTTAATTAGTTGAATAATCGGATTTTTTCAGGTACTTATGCATATTCCTGCGAAATGAAATGAGCTCAGCTTTAAAAAAACACTTGCTTATATATGTATTCGCAGAGTTGAATAGTGTTATTAATTAGATATGTGTACAATGGCCGTATTTTTAATGAATAAATACAGAAAGGAACAAATGGTCCACCTAATTAGTTTTATCTGTTTCCAAGCTGTTTTTAAGTATAAGGTACTACGTGATAAATTTTGTTGACGCGATTTATACCTAATTGGGTCTTCTATATAAAAAATAAACAAAACCTTTTTCTTATAGATTTCAGGAATAGTACAAAAAAGCATCTTGTTTTTTTTAATTAGTTGAATAATCGGATTTTTTCAGGTACTTATGCATATTCCTGCGAAATGAAATGAGCTCAGCTTTAAAAAAACACTTGCTTCAGTTTTTCAAAAGAAAATTTCCTAGTAAATAGTTGTTTATATATGTATTCGCAGAGTTGAATAGTGTTATTAATTAGATATGTGTACAATGGCCGTATTTTTAATGAATAAATACAGAAAGGAACAAATGGTCCACCTAATTAGTTTTATCTGTTTCCAAGCTGTTTTTAAGTTTAAGGTACTACGTGCTAAATTTTGTTGACGCGATTTATACCTAATTGGGTCTTGTATATAAAAAATAAACAAAACCTTTTTCTTATAGATTTCAGGAATAGTACAATAAAGCATCTTGTTTTTTTTTAATTAGTTGAATAATCGGATTTTTTCAGGTACTTATGCATATTCCTGCGAAATGAAATGAGCTCAGCTTTAAAAAAACACTTGCTTCAGTTTTTCAAAAGAAAATTTCCTAGTAAATAGTTGTTTATATATGTATTCGCAGAGTTGAATAGTGTTATTAATTAGATATGTGTACAATGGCCGTATTTTTAATGAATAAATACAGAAAGGAACAAATGGTCCACCTAATTAGTTTTATCTGTTTCCAAGCTGTTTTTAAGTATAAGGTACTACGTGATAAATTTTGTTGACGCGATTTATACCTAATTGGGTCTTGTATATAAAAAATAAACAAAACCTTTTTCTTATAGATTTCAGGAATAGTACAAAAAAGCATCTTGTTTTTTTTAATTAGTTGAATAATCGGATTTTTTCAGGTACTTATGCATATTCCTGCGAAATGAAATGAGCTCAGCTTTAAAAAAACACTTGCTTCAGTTTTTCAAAAGAAAATTTCCTAGTAAATAGTTGTTTATATATGTATTCGCAGAGTTGAATAGTGTTATTAATTAGATATGTGTACAATGGCCGTATTTTTAATGAATAAATACAGAAAGGAACAAATGGTCCACCTAATTAGTTTTATCTGTTTCCAAGCTGTTTTTAAGTATAAGGTACTACGTGATAAATTTTGTTGACGCGATTTATACCTAATTGGGTCTTGTATATAAAAAATAAACAAAACCTTTTTCTTATAGATTTCAGGAATAGTACAAAAAAGCATCTTGCTTTTTATAATTAGTTGAATAATCGGATTTTTTCAGGTACTTATGCATATTCCTGCGAAATGAAATGAGCTCAGCTTTAACACAACACTTGCTTCAGTTTTTCAAAAGAAAATTTCCTAGTAAATAGTTGTTTATATATGTATTCGCAGAGTTGAATAGTGTTATTAATTAGATATGTGTACAATGGCCGTATTTTTAATGAATAAATACAGAAAGGAACAAATAGTCCACCTAATTAGTTTTATCTGTTTCCAAGCTGTTTTTAAGTATAAGGTACTACGTGATAAATTTTGTTCACGCGATTTATACCGAATTGGGTCTTGTATATAAAAAATAAACAAAACCTTTTTCTTATAGATTTCAGGAATAGTACTAAAAAGCATCTTGTTTTTTTTTAATTAGTTGAATAATCGGATTTTTTCAGGTACTTATGCATATTCCTGCGAAATGAAATGAGCTCAGCTTTAACACAACACTTGCTTCAGTTTTTCAAAAGAAAATTTCCTAGTAAATAGTTGTTTATATATGTATTCGCTTAGTTGAATAGTGTTATTAATTAGATATGTGTACAATGGCCGTATTTTTAATGAATAAATACAGAAAGGAACAAATGGTCCAGCTAATTAGTTTTATCTGTTTCCAAGCTGTTTTTAAGTATAAGGTACTACGTGATAAATTTTGTTGACGCGATTTATACCTAATTGGGTCTTGTATATAAAAAATAAACAAAACCTTTTTTTTATAGATTTCAGGAATAGTACAAAAAAGCATCTTGTTTTTTTTTAATTAGTTGAATAATCGGATTTTTCAGGTACTTATGCATATTCCTGCGAAATGAAATGAGCTCAGCTTTAAAAAAACACTTGGTTCAGTTTTTCAAAAGAAAATTTCCTAGTAAATAGTTGTTTATATATGTATTCGCAGAGTTGAATAGTGTTATTAATTAGATATGTGTACAATGGCCGTATTTTTAATGAATAAATACAGAAAGGAACAAATGGTCCACCTAATTAGTTTTATCTGTTCCAAGCTGTTTTTAAGTATAAGGTACTACGTGATAAATTTTGTTGACGCGATTTATACCTAATTGGGTCTTGTATATAAAAAATAAACAAAACCTTTTTCTTATAGATTTCAGGAATAGTACAAAAAAGCATCTTGCTTTTTTTAATTAGTTGAATAATCGGATTTTTTCAGGTACTTATGCATATTCCTGCGAAATGAAATGAGCTCAGCTTTAACACAATACTTGCTTCAGTTTTTCAAAAGAAAATTTCCTAGTAAATAGTTGTTTATATATGTATTCGCAGAGTTGAATAGTGTTATTAATTAGATATGTGTACAATGGCCGTATTTTTAATGAATAAATACAGAAAGGAACAAATGGTCCACCTAATTAGTTTTATCTGTTTCCAAGCTGTTTTTAAGTATAAGGTACTACGTGATAAATTTTGTTGACGCGATTTATACCTAACTGGGTCTTGTATATAAAAAATAAACAAAACCTTTTTCTTATAGATTTCAGGAATAGTACAAAAAAGCATCTTGTTTTTTTTAATTAGTTGAATAATCGGATTTTTTCAGGTACTTATGCATATTCCTGCGAAATGAAATGAGCTCAGCTTTAAAAAAAACACTTGCTTCAGTTTTTCAAAAGAAAATTTCCTAGTAAGTAGTTGTTTATCTATGTATTCGCAGAGTTGAATAGTGTTATTAATTAGATATGTGTACAATGGCCGTATTTTTAATGAATAAATACAGAAAGGAACAAATGGTCCACCTAATTAATTTTATCTGTTTCCAAGCTGTTTTTAAGTATAAGGTACTACGTGATAAATTTTGTTGACGCGATTTATACCTAATTGGGTCTTGTATATAAAAAATAAACAAAACCTTTTTCTTATAGATTTCAGGAATAGTACAAAAAAGCATCTTGTTTTTTTTAATTAGTTGAATAATCGGATTTTTTCAGGTACTTATGCATATTCCTGCGAAATGAAATGAGCTCAGCTTTAAAAAAACACTTGCTTCAGTTTTTCAAAAGAAAATTTCCTAGTAAATAGTTGTTTATATATGTATTCGCAGAGTTGAATAGTGTTATTAATTAGATATGTGTACAATGGCCGTATTTTTAATGAATATATACAGAAAGGAACAAATGGTCCACCTAATTAGTTTTATCTGTTTCCAAGCTGTTTTTAGTATAAAGTACTACGTGATAAATTTTGTTGACGCGATTTATACCTAATTGGGTCTTGTATATAAAAAATAAACAAAACCTTTTTCTTATAGAATTCAGGAATAGTACAAAAAAGCATCTTGTTTTTTTTAATTAGTTGAATAATCGGATTTTTTCAGGTACTTATGCATATTCCTGCGAAATGAAATGAGCTCAGCTTTAAAAAAACACTTGCTTCAGTTTTTCAAAAGAAAATTTCCTAGTAAATAGTTGTTTATATATGTATTCGCAGAGTTGAATAGTGTTATTAATTAGATATGTGTACAATGGCCGTATTTTTAATGAATAAATACAGAAAGGAACAAATGGTCCACCCAATTAGTTTTATCTGTTTCCAAGCTGTTTTTAAGTATAAGGTACTACGTGATAAATTTTGTTCACGCGATTTATACCGAATTGGGTCTTGTATATAAAAAATAAACAAAACCTTTTTCTTATAGATTTCAGGAATAGTACAAAAAAGCATCTTGTTTTTTTTTACTTAGTTGAATAATCGGATTTTTTCAGGTACTTATGCATATTCCTGCGAAATGAAATGAGCTCAGCTTTAACACAACACTTGCTTCAGTTTTTCAAAAGAAAATTTCCTAGTAAATAGTTGTTTATATATGTATTCGCAGAGTTGAATAGTGTTATTAATTAGATATGTGTACAATAGCCGTTTTTTTAATGAATAAATACAGAAAGGAACAAATGGTCCACTTACTTAGTTTTATCTGTTTCCAAACTGCTTTTAAGTATAAGGTACTACGTGATAAATTTTGTTGACGCGATTTATACCTAATTGGGTCTTGTATATAAAAAATAAACAAAACCTTTTTCTTATAGATTTCAGGAATAGTACAAAAACGCATCTTGCTTTTTTTAATTAGTTGAATAATCGGATTTTTTCAGGTACTTATGCATATTCCTGCGAAATGAAATGAGCTCAGCTTTAACACAACACTTGCTTCAGTTTTTCAAAAGAAAATTTCCTAGTAAATAGTTGTTTATATATGTATTCGCAGAGTTGAATAGTGTTATTAATTAGATATGTGTACAATGGCCGTATTTTTAATGAATAAATACAGAAAGGAACAAATGGTCCACCCAATTAGTTTTATCTGTTTCCAAGCTGTTTTTAAGTATAAGGTACTACGTGATAAATTTTGTTCACGCGATTTATACCGAATTGGGTCTTGTATATAAAAAATAAACAAAACCTTTTTCTTATAGATTTCAGGAATAGTACAAAAAAGCATCTTGTTTTTTTTTAGTTAGTTGAACAATCGGATTTTTTCAGGTACTTATGCATATTCCTGCGAAATGAAATGAGCTCAGCTTTAAAAAAACACTTGCTTCACTTTTTCAAAAGAAAATTTCCTAGTAAATAGTTGATTATATATGTACTCGCAGAGTTGAATAGTGTTACTAATTAGATATGTGTACAATAGCCGTATTTTTAATGAATAAATACAGAAAGGAACAAATGGTCCACTTACTTAGTTTTATCTGTTTCCAAACTGCTTTTAAGTATAAGGTACTACGTGATAAATTTTGTTGACGCGATTTATACCTAATTGGGTCTTGTATATAAAAAATAAACAAAACCTTTTTCTTATAGATTTCAGGAATAGTACAAAAAAGCATCTTGTTTTTTTTTTAATTAGTTGAATAATCGGATTTTTTCAGGTACTTATGCATATTCTTGCGAAATGAAATGAGCTCAGCTTTAAAAAAACACTTGCTTCAGTTTTTCAAAAGAAAATTTCCTAGTAAATAGTTGTTTATATATGTATTCGCAGAGTTGAATAGTGTTATTAATTAGATATGTGTACAATGGCCGTATTTTTAATGAATAAATACAGAAAGGAACAAATGGTCCACCTAATTAGTTTTATCTGTTTCCAAGCTGTTTTTAAGTATAAGGTACTACGTGATAAATTTTGTTGACGCGATTTATACCTAATTGGGTCTTGTATATAAAAAATAAACAAAACCTTTTTCTTATAGATTTCAGGAATAGTACAAAAAAGCATCTTGCTTTTTTTAATTAGTTGAATAATCGGATTTTTTCAGGTACTTATGCATATTCCTGCGAAATGAAATGAGCTCAGCTTTAACACAACATTGCTTCAGTTTTTCAAAAGAAAATTTCCTAGTAAATAGTTGTTTATATATGTATTCGCAGAGTTGAATAGTGTTATTAATTAGATATGTGTACAATGGCCGTATTTTTAATGAATAAATACAGAAAGGAACAAATGGTCCACCCAATTAGTTTTATCTGTTTCCAAGCTGTTTTTAAGTATAAGGTACTACGTGATAAATTTTGTTCACGCGATTTATACCGAATTGGGTCTTGTATATAAAAAATAAACAAAACCTTTTTCTTATAGATTTCAGGAACAGTACAAAAAAGCATCTTGTTTTTTTTAGTTAGTTGAACAATCGGATTTTTTCAGGTCCTTATGCATATTCCTGCGAAATGAAATGAGCTCAGCTTTAAAAAAACACTTGCTTCACTTTTTCAAAAGAAAATTTCCTAGTAAATAGTTGATTATATATGTACTCGCAGAGTTGAATAGTGTTACTAATTAGATATGTGAACAATAGCCGTATTTTTAATGAATAAATACAGAAAGGAACAAATGGTCCACCTAATTAGTTTTATCTGTTTCCAAGCTGTTTTTAAGTATAAGGTACTACGTGATAAATTTTGTTGACGCGATTTATAGCGAATTGGGTCTTGTATATAAAAAATAGACAAAACCTTTTTCTTATAGATTTCAGGAATAGTACAAAAAAGCATCTTGTTTTTTTTAATTAGTTGAACAATCGGATTTTTTCAGGTACTTATGCATATTCCTGCGAAATGGAATGAGCTCAGCTTTAACACAACACTTGCTTCAGTTTTTCAAAAGAAAATTTCCTAGTAAATAGTTGTTTATATATGTATTCGCAGAATTGAATAGTGTTATTAATTAGATATGTGTACAATGGCCGTATTTTTAATGAATAAATACAGAAAGGAACAAATGGTCCACCCAATTAGTTTTATCTGTTTCCAAGCTGTTTTTAAGTATAAGGTACTACGTGATAAATTTTGTTCACGCGATTTATACCGAATTGGGTCTTGTATATAAAAAATAAACAAAACCTTTTTCTTATAGATTTCAGGAATAGTACAAAAAAGCATCTTGCTTTTTTTAATTAGTTGAACAATCGGATTTTTTCAGGTACTTATGCATATTCCTGCGAAATGAAATGAGCTCAGCTTTAAAAAAACACTTGCTTCACTTTTTCAAAAGAAAATTTCCTAGTAAATAGTTGATTATATATGTACTCGCAGAGTTGAATAGTGTTACTAATTAGATATGTGTACAATAGCCGTATTTTTAATGAATAAATATAGAAAGGAACAAATGGTCCACCTAATTAGTTTTATCTGTTTCCAAGCTGTTTTTAAGTATAAGGTACTACGTGATAAATTTTGTTGACGCGATTTATACATAATTGGGTCTTGTATATAAAAAATAAACAAAACCTTTTTCTTATAGATTTCAGGAATAGTACAAAAAGGCATCTTGTTTTTTTTAATTAGTTGAATAATCGGATTTTTTCAGGTACTTATTCCTGCGAAATGAAATGAGCTCAGCTTTAACACAACACTTGCTTCAGTTTTTCAAAAGAAAATTTCCTAGTAAATAGTTGTTCATCTATGTATTCGCAGAGTTGAATAGTGTTATTAATTAGATATGTGTACAATGGCCGTATTTTTAATGAATAAATACAGAAAGGAACAAATGGTCCACCTAATTAGTTTTATCTGTTTCCAAGCTGTTTTTAAGTATAAGGTACTACGTGTTAAATTTTGTTGACGCGATTTATACCTAATTGGGTCTTGTATATAAAATATAAACAAAACCTTTTTCTTATAGATTTCAGGAATAGTACAAAAAAGCATCTTGCTTTTTTTAATTAGTTGAATAATCGGATTTTTTCAGGTACTTATGCATATTCCTGCGAAATGAAATGAGCTCAGCTTTAACACAACACTTGCTTCAGTTTTTCAAAAGAAAATTTCCTAGTAAATAGTTGTTTATATATGTATTCGCAGAGTTGAATAGTGTTATTAATTAGATATGTGTACAATGGCCGTATTTTTAATGAATAAATACAGAAAGGAACAAATGGTCCACCTAATTAGTTTTATCTGTTTCCAAGCTGTTTTTAAGTATAAGGTACTACGTGATAAATTTTGTTGACGCGATTTATACCTAATTGGGTCTTGTATATAAAAAATAAACAAAACCTTTTTCTTATAGATTTCAGGAATAGTACAAAAAAGCATCTTGTTTTTTTTAATTAGTTGAATAATCGGATTTTTTCAGGTACTTATGCATATTCCTGCGAAATGAAATGAGCTCAGCTTTAAAAAAACACTTGCTTATATATGTATTCGCAGAGTTGAATAGTGTTATTAATTAGATATGTGTACAATGGCCGTATTTTTAATGAATAAATACAGAAAGGAACAAATGGTCCACCTAATTAGTTTTATCTGTTTCCAAGCTGTTTTTAAGTATAAGGTACTACGTGATAAATTTTGTTGACGCGATTTATACCTAATTGGGTCTTCTATATAAAAAATAAACAAAACCTTTTTCTTATAGATTTCAGGAATAGTACAAAAAAGCATCTTGTTTTTTTTAATTAGTTGAATAATCGGATTTTTTCAGGTACTTATGCATATTCCTGCGAAATGAAATGAGCTCAGCTTTAAAAAAACACTTGCTTCAGTTTTTCAAAAGAAAATTTCCTAGTAAATAGTTGTTTATATATGTATTCGCAGAGTTGAATAGTGTTATTAATTAGATATGTGTACAATGGCCGTATTTTTAATGAATAAATACAGAAAGGAACAAATGGTCCACCTAATTAGTTTTATCTGTTTCCAAGCTGTTTTTAAGTTTAAGGTACTACGTGCTAAATTTTGTTGACGCGATTTATACCTAATTGGGTCTTGTATATAAAAAATAAACAAAACCTTTTTCTTATAGATTTCAGGAATAGTACAATAAAGCATCTTGTTTTTTTTTAATTAGTTGAATAATCGGATTTTTTCAGGTACTTATGCATATTCCTGCGAAATGAAATGAGCTCAGCTTTAAAAAAACACTTGCTTCAGTTTTTCAAAAGAAAATTTCCTAGTAAATAGTTGTTTATATATGTATTCGCAGAGTTGAATAGTGTTATTAATTAGATATGTGTACAATGGCCGTATTTTTAATGAATAAATACAGAAAGGAACAAATGGTCCACCTAATTAGTTTTATCTGTTTCCAAGCTGTTTTTAAGTATAAGGTACTACGTGATAAATTTTGTTGACGCGATTTATACCTAATTGGGTCTTGTATATAAAAAATAAACAAAACCTTTTTCTTATAGATTTCAGGAATAGTACAAAAAAGCATCTTGTTTTTTTTTAATTAGTTGAATAATCGGATTTTTTCAGGTACTTATGCATATTCCTGCGAAATGAAATGAGCTCGGCTTTAAAAAAACACTTGCTTCAGTTTTTCAAAAGAAAATTTCCTAGTAAATAGTTGTTTATATATGTATTCGCAGAGTTGAATAGTGTTATTAATTAGATATGTGTACAATGGCCGTATTTTTAATGAATAAATACAGAAAGGAACAAATGGTCCACCTAATTAGTTTTATCTGTTTCCAAGCTGTTTTTAAGTATAAGGTACTACGTGATAAATTTTGTTGACGCGATTTATACCTAATTGGGTCTTGTATATAAAAAATAAACAAAACCTTTTTCTTATAGATTTCAGGAATAGTACAGAAAAGCATCTTGCTTTTTATAATTAGTTGAATAATCGGATTTTTTCAGGTACTTATGCATATTCCTGCGAAATGAAATGAGCTCAGCTTTAACACAACACTTGCTTCAGTTTTTCAAAAGAAAATTTCCTAGTAAATAGTTGTTTATATATGTATTCGCAGAGTTGAATAGTGTTATTAATTAGATATGTGTACAATGGCCGTATTTTTAATGAATAAATACAGAAAGGAACAAATGGTCCACCCAATTAGTTTTATCTGTTTCCAAGCTGTTTTTAAGTATAAGGTACTACGTGATAAATTTTGTTGACGCGATTTATAGCGAATTGGGTCTTGTATATAAAAAATAAACAAAACCTTTTTCTTATAGATTTCAGGAATAGTACAAAAAAGCATCTTGTTTTTTTTAATTAGTTGAACAATCGGATTTTTTCAGGTACTTATGCATATTCCTGCGAAATGAAATGAGCTCAGCTTTAACACAACACTTGCTTCAGTTTTTCAAAAGAAAATTTCCTAGTAAATAGTTGTTTATATATGTATTCGCAGAGTTGAATAGTGTTATTAATTAGATATGTGTACAATGGCCGTATTTTTAATGAATAAATACAGAAAGGAACAAATGGTCCACCCAATTAGTTTTATCTGTTTCCAAGCTGTTTTTAAGTATAAGGTACTACGTGATAAATTTTGTTCACGCGATTTATACCAAATTGGGTCTTGTATATAAAAAATAAACAAAACCTTTTTCTTATAGATTTCAGGAATAGTACAAAAAAGCATCTTGCTTTTTTTAATTAGTTGAACAATCGGATTTTTTCAGGTACTTAAGCATATTCCTGCGAAATGAAATGAGCTCAGCTTTAAAAAAACACTTGCTTCACTTTTTCAAAAGAAAATTTCCTAGTAAATAGTTGATTATATATGTACTCGCAGAGTTGAATAGTGTTACTAATTAGATATGTGTACAATAGCCGTATTTTTAATGAATAAATACAGAAAGGAACAAATGGTCCACCTAATTAGTTTTATCTGTTTCCAAGCTGTTTTTAAGTATAAGGTACTACGTGATAAATTTTGTTGACGCGATTTATACATAATTGGGTCTTGTATATAAAAAATAAACAAAACCTTTTTCTTATAGATTTCAGGAATAGTACAAAAAAGCATCTTGTTTTTTTTAATTAGTTGAATAATCGGATTTTTTCAGGTACTTATGCATATTCCTGCGAAATGAAATGAGCTCAGCTTTAACACAACACTTGCTTCAGTTTTTCAAAAGAAAATTTCCTAGTAAATAGTTGTTTATATATGTATTCGCAGAGTTGAATAGTGTTATTAATTAGATATGTGTACAATAGCCGTTTTTTTAATGAATAAATACAGAAAGGAACAAATGGTCCACTTACTTAGTTTTATCTGTTTCCAAACTGCTTTTAAGTATAAGGTACTACGTGATAAATTTTGTTGACGCGATTTATACCGAATTGGGTCTTGTATATAAAAAATAAACAAAACCTTTTTCTTATAGATTTCAGGAATAGTACAAAAAAGCATCTTGTTTTTTTTAATTAGTTGAACAATCGGATTTTTTCAGGTACTTATGCATATTCCTGCGAAATGAAATGAGCTCAGCTTTAACACAACACTTGCTTCAGTTTTTCAAAAGAAAATTTCCTAGTAAATTGTTGTTTATATATGTATTCGCAGAGTTGAATAGTGTTATTAATTAGATATGTGTACAATAGCCGTTTTTTTAATGAATAAATACAGAAAGGCACAAATGGTCCACTTACTTAGTTTTATCTGTTTCCAAGCTCTTTTTAGTATAAGGTACTACGTGATAAATTTTGTTGGCGCGATTTATACCTAATTGGGTCTTGTATATAAAAAATAAACAAAACCTTTTTCTTATAGATTTCAGGAATAGTACAAAACAGCATCCTGTTTTTTTTAATTAGTTGAATAATCGGATTTTTTCAGGTACTTATGCATATTCCTGCGAAATGAAATGAGCTCAGCTTTAACACAACACTTGCTTCAGTTTTTCAAAAGAAAATTTCCTAGTAAATTGTTGTTTATATATGTATTCGCAGAGTTGAATAGTGTTATTAATTAGATATGTGTACAATAGCCGTTTTTTTAATGAATAAATACAGAAAGGAACAAATGGTCCACTTACTTAGTTTTATATGTTTCCAAACTGCTTTTAAGTATAAGGTACTACGTGATAAATTTTGTTGACGCGATTTATACCGAATTGGGTCTTGTATATAAAAAATAAACAAAACCTTTTTCTTATAGATTTCAGGAATAGTACAAAAAAGCATCTTGTTTTTTATAATTAGTTGAACAATCGGATTTTTTCAGGTACCTATGCATATTCCTGCGAAATGAAATGAGCTCAGCTTTAAAAAAACACTTGCTTCACTTTTTCAAAAGAAAATTTCCTAGTAAATAGTTGATTATATATGTATTCGCAGAATTGAATAGTGTTACTAATTAGATATGTGTACAATAGCCGTATTTTTAATTAATAAACACAGAAAGGAATAAAGGGTCCAATTAATTAGTTTTATCTGTTTCCAAGCTGTTTTTAAGTATAAGGTACTACGTGATAAATTTTGTTGACGCGATTTATACCGAATTGGGTCTTGTATATAAAAAATAAACAAAACCTTTTTCTTATAGATTTCAGGAATAGTACAAAAAAGCACTTTGTTTTTTTTTTAATTAGTTGAACGATCGGATTTTTTCAGGTACCTATGCATATTCCGGCGAAATGAAATGAGCTCAGCTTTAAAAAAACACTTGCTTCACTTTTTCAAAAGAAAATTTCCTAGTAAATAGTTGATTATTTATATATTCGCAGAGTTGAATAGTGTTACTAATTAGATATGTGTACAATAGCCGTATTTTTAATTAATAAACACAGAAAGGAATAAAGGGTCCAATTAATTAGTATTATCTGTTTCCAAGCTGTTTTTAAATATAAGGTACTACGTGATAAATTTTGTCGACGCGATTTATACCGAATTGGGTCTTGTATATAAAAAATAAACAAAACCTTTTTCTTATAGATTTCAGGAATAGTACAAAAAAGCATCTTGTTTTTTTTAATTAGTTGAACAATCGGATTTTTTCAGGTACTTATGCATATTCCTGCGAAATGAAATGAGCTCAGCTTTAAAAAAACACTTGCTTCACTTTTTCAAAAGAAAATTTCCTAGTAAATAGTTGATTATATATGTATTCGCAGAATTGAATAGTGTTACTAATTAGATATGTGTACAATAGCCGTATTTTTAATGGATAAATACAGAAAGTAACAAATGGTCCAGCTAATTAGTTTTATCTGTTTCCAAGCTGTTTTTAAGTATAAGGTACTACGTGATAAATTTTGTTGACGCGATTTATACCTAATTGGGTCTTGTATATAAAAAATAAACAAAACCTTTTTCTTATAGATTTCAGGAATAGTACAAAAAAGCATCTTGTTTTTTTAATTAGTTGAATAATCGGATTTTTTCAGGTACTTATGCATATTCCTGCGAAATGAAATGAGCTCAGCTTTAACACAACACTTGCTTCAGTTTTTCAAAAGAAAATTTCCTAGTAAATAATTGATTATATATGTATTCGCAGAGTTGAATAGTGTTACTAATTAGATATGTGTACAATAGCCGTATTTTTAATGAATAAATACAGAAAGGAATAAAGGGTCCAATTAATTAGTTTTATCTGTTTCCAAGCTATTTTTAAATATAACGTACTACGTGATAAATTTTGTTGACGCGATTTATACCGAATTGGGTCTTGTATATAAAAAATAAACAAAACCTTTTTCTTATAGATTTCAGGAATAGTACAAAAAAGCATCTTGTTTTTTTTAATTAGTTAAACAATCGGATTTTTTCAGGTACCTATGCATATTCCTGCGAAATGAAATGAGCTCAGCTTTAAAAAAACACTTGCTTCACTTTTTCAAAAGAAAATTTCCTAGTAAATAGTTGATTATTTATGTATTCGCAGAGTTGAATAGTGTTACTAATTAGATATGTGTACAATAGCCGTATTTTTAATGAATAAATACAGAAAGGAATAAAGGGTCCAATTAATTAGTTTTATCTGTTTCCAAGCTGTTTTTAAATATAACGTACTACGTGATAAATTTTGTTGACGCGATTTATACCGAATTGGGTCTTGTATATAAAAAATAAACAAAACCTTTTTCTTATAGATTTCAGGAATAGTACAAAAAAGCATCTTGTTTTTTTTAATTAGTTGAACAATCGGATTTTTTCAGGTACTTATGCATATTCCTGCGAAATGAAATGAGCTCAGCTTTAAAAAAACACTTGCTTCACTTTTTCAAAAGAAAATTTCCTAGTAAATAGTTGATTATTTATGTATTCGCAGAGTTGAATAGTGTTACTAATTAGATATGTGTACAATAGCCGTATTTTTAATGAATAAATACAGAAAGGAATAAAGGGTCCAATTAATTAGTTTTATCTGTTTCCAAGCTATTTTTAAATATAAGGTACTACGTGATAAATTTTGTTGACGCGATTTATACCGAATTGGGTCTTGTATATAAAAAATAAACAAAACCTTTTTCTTATAGATTTCAGGAATAGTACAAAAAAGCATCTTGTTTTTTTTAATTAGTTGAACAATCGGATTTTTTCAGGTACCTATGCATATTCCTGCGAAATGAAATGAGCTCAGCTTTAAAAAAACACTTGCTTCACTTTTTCAAAAGAAAATTTCCTAGTAAATAGTTGATTATTTATGTATTCGCAGAGTTGAATAGTGTTACTAATTAGATATGTGTACAATAGCCGTATTTTTAATGAATAAATACAGAAAGGAATAAAGGGTCCAATTAATTAGTTTTATCTGTTTCCAAGCTGTTTTTAAATATAACGTACTACGTGATAAATTTTGTTGACGCGATTTATACCGAATTGGGTCTTGTATATAAAAAATAAACAAAACCTTTTTCTTATAGATTTCAGGAATAGTACAAAAAAGCATCTTGTTTTTTTTAATTAGTTGAACAATCGGATTTTTTCAGGTACCTATGCATATTCCTGCGAAATGAAATGAGCTCAGCTTTAAAAAAACACTTGCTTCACTTTTTCAAAAGAAAATTTCCTAGTAAATAGTTGATTATTTATGTATTCGTAGAGTTGAATAGTGTTACTAATTAGATATGTGTACAATAGCCGTATTTTTAATGGATAAATACAGAAAGGAACAAATGGTCCAGCTAATTAGTTTTATCTGTTTCCAAGCTGTTTTTAAGTATAAGGTACTACGTGATAAATTTTGTTGACGCGATTTATACCGAATTGGGTCTTGTATATAAAAAATAAACAAAACCTTTTTCTTATAGATTTCAGGAATAGTACAAAAAAGCATCTTGTTTTTTTTAATTAGTTAAACAATCGGATTTTTTCAGGTACCTATGCATATTCCTGCGAAATGAAATGAGCTCAGCTTTAAAAAAACACTTGCTTCACTTTTTCAAAAGAAAATTTCCTAGTAAATAGTTGATTATTTATGTATTCGCAGAGTTGAATAGTGTTACTAATTAGATATGTGTACAATAGCCGTATTTTTAATGAATAAATACAGAAAGGAATAAAGGGTCCAATTAATTAGTTTTATCTGTTTCCAAGCTGTTTTTAAATATAACGTACTACGTGATAAATTTTGTTGACGCGATTTATACCGAATTGGGTCTTGTATATAAAAAATAAACAAAACCTTTTTCTTATAGATTTCAGGAATAGTACAAAAAAGCATCTTGTTTTTTTTAATTAGTTGAACAATCGGATTTTTTCAGGTACTTATGCATATTCCTGCGAAATGAAATGAGCTCAGCTTTAAAAAAACACTTGCTTCACTTTTTCAAAAGAAAATTTCCTAGTAAATAGTTGATTATTTATGTATTCGCAGAGTTGAATAGTGTTACTAATTAGATATGTGTACAATAGCCGTATTTTTAATGAATAAATACAGAAAGGAATAAAGGGTCCAATTAATTAGTTTTATCTGTTTCCAAGCTATTTTTAAATATAAGGTACTACGTGATAAATTTTGTTGACGCGATTTATACCGAATTGGGTCTTGTATATAAAAAATAAACAAAACCTTTTTCTTATAGATTTCAGGAATAGTACAAAAAAGCATCTTGTTTTTTTTAATTAGTTGAACAATCGGATTTTTTCAGGTACCTATGCATATTCCTGCGAAATGAAATGAGCTCAGCTTTAAAAAAACACTTGCTTCACTTTTTCAAAAGAAAATTTCCTAGTAAATAGTTGATTATTTATGTATTCGCAGAGTTGAATAGTGTTACTAATTAGATATGTGTACAATAGCCGTATTTTTAATGGATAAATACAGAAAGGAACAAATGGTCCAGCTAATTAGTTTTATCTGTTTCCAAGCTGTTTTTAAGTATAAGGTACTACGTGATAAATTTTGTTGACGCGATTTATACCGAATTGGGTCTTGTATATAAAAAATAAACAAAACCTTTTTCTTATAGATTTCAGGAATAGTACAAAAAAGCATCTTGTTTTTTTTAATTAGTTAAACAATCGGATTTTTTCAGGTACCTATGCATATTCCTGCGAAATGAAATGAGCTCAGCTTTAAAAAAACACTTGCTTCACTTTTTCAAAAGAAAATTTCCTAGTAAATAGTTGATTATATATGTATTCGCAGAATTGAATAGTGTTACTAATTAGATATGTGTACAATAGCCGTATTTTTAATGAATAAATACAGAAAGGAACAAATGGTCCACCTAATTAGTTTTATCTGTTTCCAAGCTGTTTTTAAGTATAAGGTACTACGTGCTAAATTTTGTTCACGCGATTTATACCTAATTGGGTCTTGTATATAAAAAATAAACAAAACCTTTTTCTTATAGATTTCAGGAATAGTACAAAAAAGCATCTTGTTTTTTTAATTAGTTGAATAATCGGATTTTTTCAGGTACTTATGCATATTCCTGCGAAATGAAATGAGCTCAGCTTTAACACAACACTTGCTTCAGTTTTTCAAAAGAAAATTTCCTAGTAAATAGTTGATTATATATGTATTCGCAGAGCTGAATAGTGTTACTAATTAGATATGTGTACAATAGCCGTATTTTTAATGAATAAATACAGAAAGGAATAAAGGGTCCAATTAATTAGTTTTATCTGTTTCCAAGCTATTTTTAAATATAAGGTACTACGTGATAAATTTTGTTGACGCGATTTATACCGAATTGGGTCTTGTATATAAAAAATAAACAAAACCTTTTTCTTATAGATTTCAGGAATAGTACAAAAAAGCATCTTGTTTTTTTTAATTAGTTGAACAATCGGATTTTTTCAGATACTTATGCATATTCCTGCGAAATGAAATGAGCTCAGCTTAAAAAAAACACTTGCTTCACTTTTTCAAAAGAAAATTTCCTAGTAAATAGTTGATTATATATGTATTCGCAGAGTTGAATAGTGTTACTAATTAGATATGTGTACAATAGCCGTATTTTTAATGAATAAATACAGAAAGGAACAAATGGTCCACCTAATTAGTTTTATCTGTTTCCAAGCTGTTTTTAAGTATAAGGTACTACGTGATAAATTTTGTTGACGCGATTTATACCGAATTGGGTCTTGTATATAAAAAATAAACAAAACCTTTTTCTTATAGATTTCAGGAATAGTACAAAAAAGCATCTTGTTTTTTTTTAATTAGTTGAACAATCGGGTTTTTTCAGGTACTTATGCATATTCCTGCGAAATGAAATGAGCTCAGCTTTAAAAAAACACTTGCTTCACTTTTTCAAAAGAAAATTTCCTAGTAAATAGTTGATTATATATGTATTCGCAGAGTTGAATAGTGTTATTAATTAGATATGTGTACAATAGCCGTTTTTTTAATGAATAAATACAGAAAGGAACAAATGGTCCACTTACTTAGTTTTATCTGTTTCCAAACTGCTTTTAAGTATAAGGTGCTACGTGATAAATTTTGTTGACGCGATTTATACCGAATTGGGTCTTGTATATAAAAAATAAACAAAACCTTTTTCTTATAGATTTCAGGAATAGTACAAAAAAGCATCTTGTTTTTTTTAATTAGTTGAACAATCGGATTTTTTCAGGTACCTATGCATATTCCTGCGAAATGAAATGAGCTCAGCTTTAAAAAAACACTTGCTTCACTTTTTCAAAAGAAAATTTCCTAGTAAATAGTTGATTATATATGTATTCGCAGAGTTGAATAGTGTTCCTAATTAGATATGTGTACAATAGCCGTATTTTTAATGAATAAATACAGAAAGGAACAAATGGTCCACCTAATTAGTTTTATCTGTTTCCAAGCTGTTTTTAAGTATAAGGTACTACGTGATAAATTTTGTTGACGCGATTTATACCTAATTGGGTCTTGTATATAAAAAATAAACAAAACCTTTTTCTTATAGATTTCAGGAATAGTACAAAAAAGCATCTTGTTTTTTTTAATTAGTTGAACAATCGGATTTTTTCAGGTACTTATGCATATTCCTGCGAAATGAAATGAGCTCAGCTTTAAAAAAACACTTGCTTCACTTTTTCAAAAGAAAATTTCCTAGTAAATAGTTGATTATATATGTATTCGCAGAGTTGAATAGTGTTATTAATTAGATATGTGTACAATAGCCGTTTTTTTAATGAATAAATACAGAAAGGAACAAATGGTCCACTTACTTAGTTTTATCTGTTTCCAAACTGCTTTTAAGTATAAGGTACTACGTGATAAATTTTGTTGACGCGATTTATACCTAATTGGGTCTTGTATATAAAAAATAAACAAAAACTTTTTCTTATAGATTTCAGGAATAGTACAAAAAAGCATATTGATTTTTTTAATTAGTTGAACAATCTGATTTTTTACGGTACTTATGCACATTTCTGCGAAATGAAATGAGCTCATCTTTAACAAAACACTTCCTTCATTTTTTCAAAAGAAAATTTCCTAGTAAATAGTTGTTTATATATGTATTCGCAGAGTTGAATAGTGTTATTAATTAGATATGTGTACAATGGCCGTATTTTTAATGAATAAATACAGAAAGGAACAAATGGTCCACCTAATTAGTTTTATCTGTTTCCAAGCTGTTTTTAAATATAAGGTACTACGTGATAAATTTTGTTCACGCCATTTATACCTAATTGGGTCTTGTATATAAAAAATAAACAAAAATTTTTCTTATAGATTTCAGGAATAGTACAAAAAAGCATCTTGTTTTTTTTTTAATTAGTTGAACAATCTGATTTTTTACGGTACTTATGCACATTTCTGCGAAATGAAATGAGCTCATCTTTAACAAAACACTTGCTTCAGTTTTTCAAAAGAAAATTTCCTAGTAAATAGTTGTTTATAGATGTATTCGCAGAGTTGAATTGTGTTGTTAATTAGATATGTGTACACAGTCCCGACGAGTTGGGAGGGGGAAGGAGGGGATTCCCCCAGGCCTGGGGTTAGTTAGTTAGTTATTTATTTATTACGGCTTAAAGCCTAATTCAAGATACAAAATAGTACTATTCTATCTTATAGGTAGAGTTTTACAAAATTCATATAATTTTGCCTTAAAAAGTAAGATTTCATTGCAGTTTTTAATTTCCAATGGGAGCTCGTTGTAACTCTTTAGCCCTTTGTAAAAAATGTTTTGCTTATCTATTTCTGTTCGAAAAAATGGCAATTTAAAATTATGTCTATTTCTAGTATTTATATTGTGTGTTTGCTCCACTAGAACTACGTTACTACTTAAATATTCAGGTACATTTCCATGTTTTATATTAAATATCAATTTCATGGTATGAAAATAAATTTTTTGTTTGACACCCAACCAGTTCAACTTTTTTAACATATCAGCCGTTCTAGCATCTCTACGTTTTTTAAGTATAAACCTCATACATCTATTTTGAAGCTTTTGTAGTTTATCAATTTCTTTGTCCGCTATTATGAATAATATCGATGGGCAGTACACAAAGTGTGGTACAATAATAGATTTATAAATAATTATTTTATATTTTTCTTATATGTACTTGGTAGATCTCTGCACAACACCAATCTTTTTCGCGACTTTCCCAACTGTGTGTGTTTACATGTTCTTCAAATTTAAGTTTGTTATCAATTATAATCCCTAAATATTTTATGCTATTAACTTTTTGTATGCTTTCATTATTTTTTTTTTTTAGCCCACTTAAGTCCTCATCATTAATATTTTTCCTTGTTATGACCATATATTTCGTTTTGTTTATATTAAGCTTTAGCCTATTCGCACATAGCCATGTGTATAAGTTGTTGAGATCATTTTGCATTTTTAATACCGCAGTAGTAATATTATTATCACTGATCATAAGTAATACATCATCCGCAAATTGTTTGATATCACAGTCTTGTATCGCATTAACTATATATATCATTTATATATATTAGGAACAATACTGGTGCTAGGACCGAGCCTTGTGGTAAGCCTATGGGCACTTCCAATACATCAGATATCGCTGTTTTTATAACTGTTCGCTGTTTCCTATGTTTTAAATAACTGCGGAACCAAGCAAGCTCTATGTCTTTAATACCAATTTGTTGAAGTTTCTTGATAAGGATTTCCCTATCTACCGTTTCGAAGGCTCTTTTATGGTCAAGAAGGACAGCAACCTCCAACTTCTTATTATTTAGATCATCTTTCCACTCCGATATCACAAAGTTAAGAGCTGTTTCACACGAATGTTTTTTCCTAAAACCCGACTGTTGATTGACAAGTATTTTGTTTAAGTATAGATATTTTACCAATTGATGCTTATCATACACTTCAAGGATTTTAGCGTCACTTGGTATGGTGTTTATGGGTCTAAGCTCTTCTGGCTGTATTGTCTTTTTAATTTTTTCAACTGGAATCACCGTTGACATTTTCCACTTTTCTGGTACAATACCATCTTCCAAACTGCTATTAATTATTTGGGCATAGAAAAATTCTGTATACACTATAGAGTCCTTCATTACGCCATCCGACAGAATGTTCCTGCCGCCTATTTTGTATTCAAACTCTTGCAGGATTTTTATAACTTCATCAGTCGTTATTTTAGGAAACTTAAATTCAGAATTGGCTTGACTACCATTGAGTGCTATATCGAAATATTCTATATTGTTATTTATTTCTATCACACTATTTATAAAAAATTTGTTAAGGCCATTTACCAAGGCAAGTTCATCTTCTACCAATATACCGTCGATTACTGCTTTGTTAATACCATCGTTATCCCGCGGTTTAGAGGTACTAAGAAATTTTTTTTAATACAGGAGAGTCTTTGGTAGTTGCATGTGCAAATTTTAAACCGAATTTCAAAAGAAAGGAATATTGATTTTTTGCCTGGGTCTTCGAACAGTGAGGAGAAAATAAAAACATAAAGCAAAAATGTATATTTACATGAATCCGAAATCGTAAAGTATTCGTGGTGACACTGATGAGGTTCATCTTCAAAAAGTCTTCCAACAATACCACCAACTCTGTATCAACGTCCAGATTATTTAAGCGACTTCGATACCGGTACCGCGAATAATGAGTTTTTGCGATCTGAAGAAGTCAACGAAATAGTTCGTCGATGTCATCAAAAGTGTTCTGTTATTTTTCCACGTGATTGTCATGACGAGGGATTTCCTACCGCTTTGTCAAACAGAATCTTGCCAAACGGAGAGAAAGTGAAGCGTAACTGGTTAGTGTGGAGTGCCAGTAACAATGCTTTTTATTGCCTACCCTGTCGTCTGTTAAGCACTAAGACTTTAAATCGACCTTAAATTTGTAGTCCTGGCGGATATTCGAAATTTCAGGTATGGAAGAAGCTATACGATAAACTGTCATCACACGAAAATACTCAGGATCACATTAAATGTTATATTCAATGGCGATGTTTACAAAATCTAATTCAAAAGGAGGCTACAATTGATACACTTATCAATGACCAGCTAATCACTGAAACTCAAAAGTGGAAAGAAATTTTATAAATAATTTTGGACACTATTTTATTTTTGGGTGAAAGAGGCCTAGCTTTCAAAGACGAAAGTATATATCTTGGTGAACGAAACAATGGACATTTTTTTGGGCATCTAGGTTAGGTTAGTTTGAACTGGCCGGTCCATGAGGACCTCACATAGACTGATTGAGTCCGTAGTGTTACCAGAAGTTTGTTTTAACGACCAAACTGAAAAAATAACTCCGTCCGCTTCCTAGGACTTACGCCACTTGCTGCTCTAGATCTGACAGCTGTATCACTCCTAATAGCTGGAGTGTTAGCCTGGCAAGTGCAGGGCACGAGCAACTTCCTACATCTGCTATCACTGACCAAGCCTAATTTAAAGGCATGTGACGCCAGAAGGCAGTGTCCAGTCCTAATACCCGTCATGAGTCTACAGTCCTCTCTTTTTAATGATAGAAGCAACTTGGTTTGTCTAAGGTTGTAAGACCTACACATAATCTTCGACACTTTACGGCCCCGGGCTTGAACGCACGCCTTTCCCGCGTGGTCGATCCTATGCACCTCTCGCCTTCGCTTATTCTCGCCCAGTCTAATTGGGACGTCTACGGAGCAAGCTTCAAGGGAAGCGCCGTTTTTAGCTAGTTCGTCCGCTTGTTCATTCCCATCTATTCCCATATGCCTTGTGGCCCAATATAGATGTATGCTTCTCCCTGTCCCGATTCTCTCCAGAGACTGCTTATACTCTAACACGTATTTAGATGCTGTGCTATGCGAGATTATTGCCTTAATTGCTGCTTGACTATTAATATAAAAGTTAACACGGTTGCAGCTTAAGCTATTCTCTTCCAGGGTTTCTACTGCTTTGGTTACGGCTAATATTTCCGCTTGTAAAACCCTACAGTAATCCGGCAGCCTATAGGATCTGCTTATTTCCGGATCAGCACAGTATACCGCAGACCCTACTCCTTCCACTACTTTGGAACCATCTGTGTATACATGTATCGCCTCGTACGCCATTTGCGCACCCTTGCGCCAACGGTCCACCTCTATTGTGGCCTTAAGATCGCCCTCGAAGCGCAGATAGGGAATCAGGCAATTGTTGTTGTTGTTGTAGCAGTGCTTCGCCCCACCTAACAGCCGCGACCGATCACAAATTGTCATCAATATCCTCTAACGGCAGTCCAAGGAAACTTGCTGTTTCAACAGGGGTGGACCATAATGAAAGGGTTGTTGGAGGCGTTGGTTCCACATTACAATTAAAGAGATGGTTGGTGTCATGTGGGTATACATTGCAAGCGGGGCATACATTTTGAATGTCGGGGTTTATTCTGGATAGGTAAGAGTTTAACCTGTTACAGTATCCCGAACGAAGTTGAGCAAGAGTGGCACGCGTTTCCCTAGGGAGTATGCATTCCTCTTCCACAAGTTTTGGGTACTTTTCTTTGAGTACTGGATTCACCGGGCAATTCCTGACATAAAGTTCCGACGCCTGCTTGTGGAGTTCACCAAGGACCTGCTGGGGTTTTTTGCTTCATACGGCTGGGTTCTCAGGTGCCGTATTTCCTCAAAATGCTGTTACGTAACTGCCTGGTGCGGGAGAGGAGGAGTGGCGGGTTGGCATGGTAATAGCCCGGCTGAGGCTCGTCGGCTTTGAGGCGCGGTTCTTGCCACTTCTCCTTTCCCAACAGTTGCATAGCAAAATTTAGGTTCATGCCTGGGGAAAGAATTTAAACAAGAGAAGAAAAAGAAATATAGTAAAGCGGGAGAAAACCTGTCCGAGTCAGGTGGAGCCGTCCCACCCCTCCTGTTCACATGATGTGATCAGCCATCGAACTCTACTATTGCTCCGATTCCCGAGTAGACCGCCTTTAGGTACGTAAGTATCTTCCATCCTTACCCTCAACTACCCCAACTTACCATCAGTTGCCGCAAGGGCAACACCTACACCAACAAAGAAACTGCCTTTAGCCAGACATGTTTTATCTGAAATTCCCTATGTATAAAAATAATAATCCTCAACCCGTATAATAATAACGTATCTGGATGATTTCATAAAATTATACCAAATTCTTTATTAGTATACAACTCACGTAAAAATTTAAATATCCAAAAATAAATCTTCCTAACTTAATGGTTTAACCCAAGAAACGAAATTCAATTCTTGTAGCGATCATCAATTTACAGATTACCCCAACAAAAGTTATTTCTAATTATTTTATTTCAAAAGCAAAAAAAATTATAATTTATCATTATTCAACTAAGTCCTACAAATTAACTTTCAAAAATTCTTATCTTGCTTAACATTCCTTGCACATAGTCTATGTATGCAAATTCAATTTCCTTTAAATATGTACATACATACATATGTGTACGTTTAGTTATTAAAGAAAAATAAGTATATGTACCTGTGGTGTATATATGTTATTATATTAGCGTGAACTCACCTCGCTTTTGTCAACCGGGTTTGGTACCAAAGACGGCGTATTAAGCTGAAAGTAAAGAAAAATATACAACAATACATGTAGGGTACTCAGTCACTAGGGCATTGACCGAATAACCAAGATCAAGGACAGTTTTAGTTCTTGGTCTTTTTGATGTTTTAGTTTTCTTTTAGTTTCGATTTTTACTTCAGTTTCTTTTTAAGAAAAAATAATCGCGCGAGTACATTAAGTGAAAAATAAAAAGGTTAAGCACAATCACAAAAAGTGAAAAAAAGAAAATATTAATTGAATATAAAGTTCATGACCGTGAACAGATGTATTCACTGCAAAAAAAAATCTCCATAATATTGTTAATCGTTGATGATCAAAAGAAACAAATTAAAATTCATAATTTTGACAAATTAAAAAAAAAAATGTTTACAAAAATAAAAGAAATTTGTGTGCAAAAGTGGAATGAGTAAGTTTCATTAGAAGTGACTAACTCAATTAATGTAATTAAGAAAAAATTATACTAAAAAAGTCTAAAAATTCTTATTGTAAACAAAGCAGAAGAAAAATCCCAAAGAGAATATCTAACTGAAGCCTACTTATGACCTTTAACTAATTAAAAAGAAAACGCAATCAGTGGAAAAAAATTCAAAAGCAAACAAATTTTGCAAAAATAAAAAAAATTCTATCTTACAGCTTCGATTCTTATACAAGTTTTACAAAGATATGAAAAAAAAAAAACGGAAATGTGATTACTTAGAAGAAAAAATGCATAATATTTTTGTGTGATTGAATTATTAAATTTTCCTGGTGCGCCCTAATGACTTATCGGAGTGGTGGCCAGGTGGGATGATGAGAGCGCCAGTGGGGGAAATTTCATCGGCTCTCCCGTTCGCTCAATCAGTGATGTTGCTGATGTTCTGCTCCGTTGTTGCGGGTGAGTGATGTTGCGTGTTACATGTATTGATATTTTTGTGGTGGTGGATTCATAATGTTACCAATGTTGCTGTGTATTGTCTTGACTTGTTGCCAGCCACCGTGCAGAATGTTGCTGGGCCACTTACCAGTATGTTGCCGTAGTTATGTTGCGGGATTTTGTGTTCATGTGTGCTAGTAGATAATGTGTTGTGTCGTGTTCATGGATTTTACCTTGTGTATGCGTTTGCGTGTATTAGTGAAATATTCCTTGTGTTTTGCTCTGTTGATTATAGTTGTGTGCTGTTGTGTATCACGTATGTATTACTACCTCCAATTTTGTGCCAAACCAATTTTGTAAATCCTTGTGTGGATACTTGTCTCTTGGATCCTGATCCTTGAATTTTCGTACGTTGGTTGTTGTAGCTGTTGTTATACCCTTTATTCGTGCAATGATGTTTCTGCTGCTGTCTATATCGGGCTGACCTCGGTTGCGAAGTCGGTGTAAACTAGGTTGTGTACCTTTTTGTGTGGTGGTTTGATGTGTATAGTGTGAAGTTGCGTGTCTTGCCTTTGATGTTCGGGTTTGGTCTTATTTCCTTGTCGGTGTGATGTTGGTGACTTTTTGACTATGTTGTGTGCGCGTGTTTGTGTATGTGTTTGCGAAATTCTGGCGCTAATTCTTTCGGATGCTTTTGGCCAATAAAGCCTGGTTGGCTGCCCTTTTGGCCAGAAGCCAATCCCTTAATTGGACAATTGACCCCTTTTGTATGTGTGGTTGGTGTTTGTTGTTGTTTTGCGCGTTTTCTTCGACCAAATAACTTGTATCTTTTTGTATGTTTTGCGTGTGATTTTGTGTAAATTTTATGTGAAAAGAATGTCGCGGCCTTCGGCTGGCTTCGTGCGCTGCAAAAAGAGAACGCATATATATTTTCAAATATTTTTATTTTAAAGGATTTTTGTTTAAAATTGTTTCTGGATTTGAAAAAAAATTTAGTTATTTCGTTTCTCTTTTTTTCAATTTAAAATGACTTAACAAAAAAATATTTCAATTATCTCCTTTCTTCTTCTTTTAATCTACCTTTTGTTTGCATATGTGCTCGTGTACATATATATGTATATACCTATGTACGTGTAAGTGCACCTATGCATATTTTAATATTTATGAATTTTAAATTAAAACCAAATTCGATCGAATAAAAGTCAAATAAAATAAAAATTCACAACAAATATTTCGACGGGAATGCAAGTATTTACACCGAAAAACGGTCAAAATTTGAAAGAGAATTTTGGTCAAAAATGTTTAGCTTGATAATAGAGGAATGATTTTTGGATAAAAAGTGCCAAAGAAACATTTATGAAAATCTCTGCTTTCGCCGATTTAGCGATTCAAAACTATTTTTAATTCGATAATTTTTATTTTTTTTCTTGTATAAAATTCCGACAATAAAAGGGTTTACTAACAACTCTCTGGTTTCACAAAATTTACGAAAAAAAAAAATGTTTAGTTTCAAACAAAATTATTTAAATCAAGATTCAACAAAAATGTTCTAATAACAGGAAAAGGTTTAAAAAAATTTACGGGAAAAAACAAAGGTTTTTCAAAAAAAAAAAATTTTCAAATCTGACACTTTGACTTACCGGTGACTTTGCTGCTTTCTTGAGGGGATTTTTCCACGCCCAGTGGTGGCGATACTCCTTGCTCTGCGGTGCACCTAGGGAGGATTCCCTGGTATCAAGGTTCACTCTTATTTTTTTTTCGCTCGCGTTTACTTTTCGCGTGAAACCAACCTTTAAAAAATATTTTGTCACTCGCGCACCCACACTTTAAGGTGAACAAAACGCACTTTGAATATAAAACTTTTCACTTCACTTTTGGCACTAGTTAAGACCGCGAATTTTCGATTTTGAATGCTGTTGGTCAGCGGGACCCCCTTTTATACCCACTAAGCCTTGCGGCATTTAGGACACCGTAAGTCACGAATCGCCTTCCTGCTTTGGTTGAACCAATCCGCGTTCGCCCTTAGGTGGCACGCATATACACATATGTGCAAGCAACAGTTGAACCCACTCTCACAATCAAACATCCGCTTTGTTAATATCGTAAAGCGGATAAGGAGACTTGGTTAGCGGTTGCCTACACATCTGCTCATATACCCGCTTGCGTGTCGTCAGAGAAATCCTCAAAGGCTGTCGTTACAGGCTCTCATCCGCCGATGGTGCCTGCACCATGGAGCGTGTGCGTAAAGAAATTTATAACGCAGCCTTGGGTCGGTTTATAAGTGCAGGGCTAACGTGTGGCCTCGACCCACGACCTAATGCCGGGCTTCTAGTTCGCTTCTTACCTAACTTTTCACTAAAACATATACTACAACAACATGTATTTACTGCACTACAACAAAAATTAAATAAATTATCAAAAATCTAAACCTAACATCACCGGGTTCTAAAGCAAAAACTAACCTACAGTATCACAGATGGGTATCTTAATCCTATATCACAGTTTGAACTAAAACTAAATCACAGATTGGAGAAAATTAGTCTAGTTGCAAATGTATAAATGGATTAATATGTCAAGTTGGGAATGTATAATTAAATAAAAGTTAAGTCAAAACTGTATACATACATTAACAGGTCAACAAAACCTAAAATAATTGAATAAATAATTACAAAAAAAACTATAAAAGTGGATGTCAATTTTCTACGGGTCAAGTTTTTCAGGTACAAAGGTGAGTAATAAATAACATGCAACATTGAACATTAACTAACATCATGCCACAAATATGTCTTTAGCATGGTATACCCCGATTCTGTTTCCACTAACATCACCGAGTTCATACATCGAGTTACCTATTACTTTAAGTACTATGCATTTTACTTGTTTTGGGGCAAGTTTGGGATTATAGTTGTCGATTTGTGAACTCTGTTTAAAATTTCGGCGGTATACCACTTGTCCAATCTTAAACGTCACATCTCTACTTCGAGTGTTATATACCTTCTTGCTACGTTTGTGGGCTAACCTCAGCTCTTTCATAATATTATATCTAATCGCCTGAAGCTTATCTGATGTTAACTCTAGCTCGCAGTCCACATCCTTGACTGCGCCTAATTTTCGATACAATTCGTACGATGCACCATGTTGCACCATGGGCATACCAAACAACGCATAATACGGTGATGAGTTAATCGCCGAATGGATGACGCTTCGTAATGCAAAGGCCGCATCACTAATGTGTTTGTCCCAATTTTCTGGTTTTCGCCTACATATGACCTCACTATTTGCAATATTGATCGGTTGACCCTTTCTGCCGCGTTGCCTTGTGGCGAGTAGAACGCCGTTCTTACATGCGTCGTACCGTATCTTGCTAAAAATGATGTAAACATTTCTGAAACGAACTGTTTGCCATTGTCAGAGTGTACATAATCCGGTACACCAAACACATGAAAAACATACTGTTCTAAAAATTTTACAACTTCAGCTGAGGTTGCGCTACGCATGGGTTTCAAAAACACAAATTTCGAAAAGTGATCTAGACACACAAACACATAAACATTACCATCACATGTACGTGGGTATGGACCCATAAAATCTATAAATAAACGTTGAAAAGGGCGTTCAGTAACATGTTGTTTTCCCATCAACGATTTGTGGAAAGCATTTTGGGGTTTGTTGCCTTTACAGGTATCGCAACCTTTAATATATCTTTGTACATCTGTCACAAGTCCTGGCCAGTATTATCTTTCACGGATGTGCGCAAGGGTCTTGTGTATACCCCCGGTGCCTGCTGAAGGCGAGCAGTGCGATGCCTCTGCCAACCCAGAACGAAGTTCAGTAGGTACCCAAAGTTTCCAGGCATGGTCTCCTTGAAGCTCTTCCCCCTTGTCAAATTGCGACCGTCTATAAACGTATCCATCATATACGCACAGTTCCGGTAATTTGTCCTTGTTCGCTGTCACCGTGTCTATGAGTTCGTGGTACTCAGTCGTTTTAAATAAGGTGAATTTACGTCGATGTCCAGTGTTCTGTCGTTTACTAAAATTTCACTCATGTCGACCCTGAATAAAGCATCCGGCACTACATTTTGGGTGCCCTTACGGTGCTGGATGTCGAAATTGCAGCCTTGTAATTTTAAACTCCACCTTGCCAGCCGGCCAGACAAGTCCTTCTGACCCATCAACCACTTCAAGCTAGCATGGTCAGTTATTACCTTAAAGGGCAATCCCTCGATATAGGGCCGGAACCTCTTTATACTCAGGACCGCTGCATAACACTCTAGTTCCGTGATACTGTAGTTTCTTTGTGCCTTATTTAGTTTCGCAGATACGTAGGCAATCGGTAGTTCGTTTCCGTCCTCGTCTAGTTGGAAGAGTACCCCTCCGACTCCGTCCGTGGATGCGTCACATTGCACGTAAAAGCGCTTTTCAAAATCCGGATGTATTAACACCGGCGCAGATATTAATTTTTGCTTTAAGCAATCAAATGCTTACATCGCTTCGTCCGTCATTTTAAAAGATTTTATTTTGTCTTTAGTGAGGCAGTCGTGCAGCGGTGCTGCAATTGTCGCGTAATCTTGTATGAATCTGCGGTACCAGCCTGTCATCCCTAGGAACCGTCTGAGTTGCCTCGGTGTTCGGGGTTCAGGGAAGTCTCGCATCGCTGCCACCTTATTTAGATCCGTACGGATACATCCGTCGCCTACGACATAACCCAGATATCTTACTTCTTTAAAACAAAACTTACTCTTTTCAACGTTTATCGTCAATTTCGCATCACGAAGACATTTTGCAACACGGGACAACATATCTAAATTGGACGAAAAATTCTCGGAACAAACCAGTAGATCATCTAGGTACACAAACACAGATTCACGAAGATAAGCGGGGATGACCTTCTCCATTAAACGACACATTCGCTGTGCCGCGTTACACAGTCCAAAAGGCTTTACTGTGACAAGGTACAAAGGTCTACCAGGTACAGTGAAAGCAGTTTTCTCCCTAGACTTTCGCTCTAAAGGTATCTGCCAAAACGCGTATTTTAAATCAATGGCAGATATTTACCTGGTATTCTGAAGCCGACTTAGAATACCGTCTATATATGGGAGTGGGTAGGCGTCTTTGATGTTGCGATCATTTAATTTGCGGGCGTCCAAACATAGGCGATTTTTAGTTCCTTTGATGACGAGTGAGACGGGGGAATTCCAGCAACTGTTGCTCTCTTCAATAACGCCCATCTCCAACATCCTGTCCAGTTCTGCGAATATTAATTTTTGAATTGCCGGAGAAATAGGGTAGTGGCGCTTCTTCACAGGAAGGTTCTCATCCGTCACCTCGATGACGTGCTCCTCTACATCGGTCTTACCCAACCCAAATATTGCGAAGGAAGGAAACTGTGCTTTTACACGATCCAAAGCTACAGTTTCTTCGGGACTCAAATCATGTTGCACCGCATCGAATGATAAGTCACCATCCGCAGGAGTAAGCTCTGATACGACAGAAACCTTTGATTGGATTTGGGGCCCCCTACTGACTACATTAAGCTGGAAGGCTTTCCAGAAATCGATCCCTAGATTGACCTCTTGTTGTAGCCCAGGCACTATCAGAAATTCCAGCTCCCGAGTGGTACTATCCCAGAGTACTGGAAGAGTCACTGCACCGACAACCGCGGTTTCACCCCCATTGGCTGTCTTCACATTTTGACCCTGAATCGGCAGAATCAGGCTTTCCTTCCCTTCGAGTAACTTATGGGTGTTTTTCCCCAAGCAGCTTGCCCCGGCCCCGGAATCTAAGAGCGCGAGCACCTCGCGTCCACCGATCTCCGTTTTGGCGAACAACCTATTATCACCCTGCACAGTAACTATGGTCGAAATAATTTTTTTTCTAATCCTGTTGAAAATCTTGTGTTTTTCCCGCATCTTCCGTATTTTTTCGACATTTTTCTTCTTTTTTTAGCCTTGATCTCTTCGCAGAATATTCTTCTCCTTGCTTCCTCATACCTCAACTTCCTAATATGTAAACTATCTCTAACTAGCTCAACTTTCTTCTTTTCCTCTACTTTTTTCTTTACCTCGTTCTCTCTATCTCTTTTTAAAATTTCTATCTGCCTATCTCCAATTAATTCCCCGGGCGATCATGGTTTGAGGCAGAGCTCCCGGACATCTCTGCCAACGCCCTGTTTCCCGCCTCTGGTTTAAAGACACAAAAGGACGAATCACCTCCACACGCAAAGCATTTCATAAAGTGGAAATTCGACTTGCACTTTGTGTCTTTTGCTGCTTCTGCCGGGTTCTTCAAATAGAAATCCACCGGCATGCCACAAGCATAACACAACATAAGCTGAAACGGGGAGGGACAAAACAATTGGTTTTGGACAGGACTAACATTTTGACTATGGACATTGGACGACGAACTTGCGACAGGACTGGGAAAATTGGTTGGGATATTGGGTTTAGGATGGTTTTGTGTGACAGGGGCACGAGACGTATTCTTACTAACCCCTAAATTCCTATTGTCTTTGTTGAACGCCTCTATGCTAAACTCACTCTCCTGAACTTTTGACCAATCTACGTTGTTTGTCCCTAACTCGCTGACTGGCTTCGCCCTGGACCTGTTTTCCTTAATTAACTTTTCCGCCTTCTTGCATTCGGCCTTCAACTCCGCCAATGTCTCCGTCTTTGTCGCGAATGTCAGATTGGCCAGATATGACTTTAGGTTGCCCTTAATAATTTTGACCAGCTCGTTCTCCGGGATCCTTTGCCTCAGTCGGAACGTTAGGTCGTGGACGTCAGCATAGTATTCGTCGAAGCTCTCTTGGGGCTGCTGCTTCCGCTCCATAATCTCGCGTATTACCTTGTAGTCTGACTCTGCCGACTTAAATTGAGATAAAATTTCCCTCTTCAACCCAAAATAGTCAAACGACTCATCATCGGCGTGATCTTCCAGCACCTGCCAATACCACTTGAGAGCGGGCCCTGAAACTAGACAGTGAAAATCGGAAAACAACTGCTGATAAGACAATTGGTATTGTACGCGCATTCGTTCCAACCTGAAAACAAAACTTTGCACTTCATCCCCTTTGCTGACCCGTCGAACTTAAGCCATTTGTCTAAATCTACTTTTTTCGCCCAGAATAGCTGGAGTGGCCGGTGCCTCTATCTCTGTGGTTCGCGGCCTTGCAGGTTCGTGGTGATATCCCGATTTTGTCCTGGCGTGGACGTGTTCGGTGGAGGAGCTGATGCAGGAGCGCGCATAGATGTCTCCTCATGAGCGACACGATTGCTAAGAGTGGATATATCCTCCCTTACCTTTCGCACTTCGCCCATGTGATGATTCATCTCAGCGTTCTGCTGCATCATCACCTCCATCATACGTCCTAGCTGGTCGATGCGCTCTTCTAATGCCTTCTAATGCTTCTTCGATGCCTGCGTGCGCCTGTCTCCGCCAGTCCCCGCTGCACCTGCCCTGGGGTCTTGTATCCTTTCACCTCCAACAGCTCCATCCTCTGTGTCCGATATTTCCAACAATCTTTCCAATTTCTGTGAAAAATTCAGCGAGCGATCTGACGTGTTTATGACAACCCTATCAGTAACCGAAACCTCTGCTTGCCCAAATACCCTAGCAGTGCAAAGATTCCAGAGGTCTATTGGGACGAAATCGGCTGGTAATTCGATGCCTGTGTCGATTTTATTGAATAAGGACCCTACCACCTCGTTCTCCAAACCCCTTGCTACGCTACGTGTAATTCGCCTGTTGCTTTCTAACAGTCCTAAAACCCTCTTTGGAATCGCCCCCTGGTCCTAGGACTTGTCCATAAACTAAGGGACTGGTATCAAAAGGGAGTCCGCAACCCGACTACCGAAACGTAATGAAAAAAAAAATACAAACTCCAAAGTTGGACAAAGGAAACTTGGCTTTTGTACAGCAAAAAAAAAATTTTTTTAATTCAACGGTTATTTCACCTATGGATTTATTTCTTAAATCGGAGTTAAAAAAAATTTGAAATAAACAGTCGCAATTCAAATGATAAAGATGGTATGAAAGAAATATATGTATGTGTGGACATATGTATATAAGAAGTGTATAAAAAAGATACTTATGTGTATAAAGGGTAAAAAAAAATATATGTGCAAAATTCAAAAATGGACAATTCTTAAAGTATATGTATGTATATGTATTTAAAAGGGTAAAATTCAAAGAGGCAAAGAAATTCAAAATAAATAGCCTCGATAAAAACCTTTGACGGTGTACCGATATATATATATAAAACGCTTGTCTGATATTAATAAAAAAAACTAAAAACAGAAAAACTGTATTTCAATAATTGTTTTGAGTTTAACAAAACTGTTGCGCAGAATGACAGCAAAAATGCAAACCAAAAAAAAAAAAACGAATTCAAGAAAAATTCTTAAAAATATACTTATAAAAAAATTTCCAATATAATAATATTAAATTTTTCAATGACTTCTTCGAAACGCTAGAGAAGCTCTAAAAGACAATTGTTGTAGACCAAACCTCAAAGAGTAGCAAAAAAACCAGGGAAATGTATAAAAATTCAGAAAACTGTTTCCTGGAATACGTTTGTGTTTCAAAATAACTTAAAACGCAATAATATTAAATTGTAAAAAAAAATTTATAAAAAAGTAATAAAACTTCAAACAAGTGTTAAAAAAGTAATAATATACCTGTTTGTTTACAAAAAAAAACTCCAAAGTATAAATGATAAAAAAACTATAAGACAAATGTAAAAATCTCAGTATGATTAAGTATTTTAAATTAAGTTTCCAAATGAAATTTTAAACTTTCTGAAATATATTGTGGTACTGTTGGTGCATTTGGTGTTGTCCTCGCCTGATGGGCTCTGTGGGTAGTTGAGTAAAGTAATGAAGTATTCTGTCCAAAGTCAAAGTCAGCTAATCCCCTCTTAATTGTGAAATGTGGCACTACAGCGTCTTAAGAACTAGCACAAGACGTGGTTGCCACAATTCCCCCTTTACCCTGTCAAAGATCTACCCCCTGCAAACGTACAAAAACCTCACATTCGTACGGTGCTGGACCACACGCATGGCAGCTGATGTAGCTTGCAACAAAACAAAAACAAAAAAATTATCGTCTTAAAGTACTGCCGATGACTTCTGATACCACTTTTCAAAAACGTTGGAGTTGTTAAAGGGAACTCAGAAATCACCCCCACTGGTTTGTCACTTGGGCACATATCTCTCGTTGCTGACAACTAGCGATGTTGCCCTCGTGACCCTAAATCTGTCCGCGAGAAGGAAAATTAAGAAAACAGATGAGGTAGTGAAAAGCTAAAAAACATAGTATACTGAAAAGCAACTTGAGGTGAACGAAAAGAAAAATTGGAAAGTAAAAGAAACGAAATATGGGAAAAATTGGAAATTACTAGTGGGCTATATCGTTGGGCGCCATTGTTACGTAACTGCCTGGTGCGGGAGAGGAGGAGTGGCGGGTTGGCATGGTAATAGCCCGGCTGAGGCTCGTCGGCTTTGAGGCGCGGTTCTTGCCACTTCTCCTTTCCCAACAGTTGCATAGCAAAATTTAGGTTCATGCCTGGGGAAAGAATTTAAACAAGGGAGGAAAAAGAAATATAGTAAAGCGGGAGAAAACCTGTCCGAGTCAGGTGGAGCCTTCCCACCACTCCTGTTCACATGATGTGATCAGCCATCGAACTCTACTATGGCTCCGCTTCCCGAGTAGAGTTCCCTTAGACCTGACTAATGTCCGCCTTTAGGTACGTAAGTATCTTCCATCCTTCCCCTCAACTACCCCAACTTACCTTCAGTTGCCGCAAGGGCAACACCTACACCAACAACGAAACTGCCTTTAGCCAGACATGTTGTATCTGAAATTCCCTATGTATGAAAAATAATAATCCTCAACCCATATAATAATAACATATCTGGATGATTTCATAAAATAATACCAAATTCTTTATTAGTATACAACTCACGTAAAAATTTAAATATCCAAAAATAAATCTTCCTAACTTAATGGTTTAACCCAAGAAACGAAATTCAATTCTTGTAGCGATCATCAATTGACAGCTTACCCCAACAAAAGTTATTCCTAATTATTTTATTTCAAAAGCAAAAAAAATTATAATTTATCATTATTCAACTAAGTCCTATAAATTAACTTTCAAAAATTCTTATCTTGCTTAACATTCCTTGCACAAAGCCTATGTATGCAAATTCAATTTCCTTTAAATATGTACATACTGTAACGAATTTTACTTGCAAATCCTCTTATTTGCAATCCTCTGCTAAGTTCGAATCACTAAACTGTTGAATAAATAACTCCAATATTGAATAATGTAAAAATCGCCTTTATTAAAGTACTTCACAATGACACTTATACTTTGCTACTCGCTGGCTTAATAACCAAACTGATTGATAACTCAAATTGAACTCTACTATTGGCCGCCAGATCGCATGCTTAATCAATAACTGATTGATTGCTCAACTCAAACTGAGTTACTTTTTACTCGCTTGTGCCGCTTTTATAGTTTACGCTGCATACATCTAGGCTCTTCGATTTCCAGAACTTACCAACTATTTCGAGTGTTTATAGTTCTCATATAGTTTCTACTTGTTTACAATTTTCTACTTTTCAGCGTCTCTCAGATGTATGTGAGTTTGTAGTTTACAGTCTCTCGCACACACATAGGCGTATAAGTAAATGCATCTGTGTGTGACATCTCTTTCGGCTGCATATATGTGTAAACATGATTTGATTATTGACGTACTTGGCATGGCCTTAGCATCGCCTTAGTGATGGTATAGCTTAGTGATGCTAATATCCGTGACAATACATACATACAAATGTGTACGTTTAGTTATTAAAGAAAAATAAATATATGTACCTGTGGTGTATATATGTTATTATATTAGCGTGAACTCACCTCGCTTTTGTCAACCGGGTTTGGTACCAAAGACGGCGTATTAAGCTGAAAGTGAAGAAAAATATACAACAACAATACATGTAGGGTACTCAGTTACTAGGGCATTGACCGAATAACCAAGATCAAGGACAGTTTTAGTTCTTGGTCTTTTTGATGTTTAAGTTTTCTTTTAGTTTCGATTTTTACTTCGGTTGCGCGGACGTAAAAAAATATGAATTTTTGTGGAATAAAAAAATTTAAGAAAAAATAATCGCGCGAGTACATTAAGTGAAAAATAAAAAAGTTAAGCACAATCACAAAAAGTGAAAAAAAGAAAATATTAATTGAATTTAAAGTTCATGACCGTGAACAGATGTATTCACTGCAAAAAAAAAATCTCCATAATATTGCTAATCGCTGATGATCAAAAGAAACAAATTAAAATTCATAACTTTGACAAATTAAAAAAAAATGTTTACAAAAATAAAAGAAATTTGTGTGCAAAAGTGGAATGAGTAAGTTTCATTAGAAGTGACTAACTCAATTAATGTAATTAAGAAAAAATTCTACTACAAAAGTCTAAAAATTCTTATTGTAAACAAAGCAGAAGAAAAATCCCAAAGAGAATATCTAAATGAAGCCTACTTATGACCTTTTGCACACAAGCGACTGCTTATGTAAACTAATTAAAAAGAAAACGCAATCAGTAGAAAAAAATTCAAAAGCAAATAAATTTTGCAAAAATAAAAAAAAATTCTGTCTTACAGCTTCGATTCTTATACAAGTTTTACAAAGATATGAAAAAAAACGCAAATGTGATTACTTAGAAGAAAAAATGCATAATATTTTTGTGTGATTGAATTCTTAAATTTTCCTGGTGCGCCCTAATGACTTATCGGAGTGTATGGCTGGAGGGATGATGAGAGCGCCAGTGGGGGAAATTTCATCGGCTCTCTCGTTCGCTCAATCAGTGATGTTGCTGATGTTCTGCTCCGTTGTTGCGGGTGAGTGATGTTGCGTGTTACATGTATTGATATTTTTGTGGTGGTGGATTCATAATGTTACCAATGTTGCTGTGTATTGTCTTGACTTGTTGCCAGCCACCGTGCAGAATGTTGCTGGGCCACTTACCAGTATGTTGCCGTAGTTATGTTGCGGGATTTTGTGTTCTGCGTGCTAGTAGATAATGTGTTGTGTCGTGTTCATGGATTGTACCTTGTGTATGCGTTTGCGTGTATTAGTGAAATATTCCTTGTGTTTTGCTCTGTTGATTATAGTTGTGTGTTGTTGTGTATCACGTATGTATTATTACCTCCAATTTTGTGCCAAACCAATTTTGTAAATCCTTGTGTGGATCCTTGTCTCTTGGATCCTGATCCTTGAATTTCTCGTACGTTGGTTGTTGTAGCTGTTGTTATACCCTTTATTCGTGCAATGATGTTTCTGCTGCTGTCTATATCGGGCTGACCTCGGTTGCGAAGTCGGTGTAAACTAGCTTGTGTACCTTTTTGTGTGGTGGTTTGATGTGTATAGTGTGAAGTTGCGTGTCTTGCCTTTGATGTTCGGGTTTGGTCTTATTTCCTTGTCGGTGTGATGTTGGTGACTTTTTGACTATGTTGTGTGTGCGTGTTTGTGTATGTGTTTGCGAAATTCTGGCGCTAATTCGTTAGGATGCTTTTGGCCAATATAGCCTCGTTGGCTGCCCTTTTGGCCAGAAGCCAATCCCTTAATTGGACAATTGACCCCTTTTGTATGTGTGGTTGGTGTTTGTTGTTGTTTTGCATGTTTTCTTCAACCAAATAACTTGTATCTTTTTGTATGTTTTTGCGTGTGATTTTGTGTAAATTTTATGTGAAAAGAATGTCGCGGCCTTCGGCTGGCTTCGTGCGCTGCAAAAAGAGAACGCATATATATTTTCAAATATTTTTATTTTAAAGGATTTTTGTTTAAAATTGTTTCGGGATTTGAAAAAAAATTTAGTTATTTCGTTTCTCTTCTTTTCAATTTAAAATGACTTAACAAAAAAAAATATTTCAATTATCTCCTCTCTTCTTCTTCTTTTAATCTATCTTTTGTTTGCATATGCGCTCGTGTACATATATATGTATATATACCTATGTACATGTAAGTGCACCTATGCATATTTTAATATTTATGAGTTTTAAATTAAAACCAAATTCGATTGAAGAAAAGTCAAATAAAATAAAAATTCACAACAAATATTTCGACGGGAATGCAAGTATTTACACCGAAAAACGGTCAAAATTTGAAAGGGAATTTTGGTCAAAAATGTTTAGCTTGATAATAGAGGAATGATTTTTGGATAAAAAGTGCCAAAGAAACATTTATGAAAAACTCTACTTTCGCCGATTTAGCGATTCAAAACTATTTTTAATTCAATAATTTTTATGTTTTTTTTCTTGTATAAAATTCCGACAATAAAAGGGTTTACTAACAACTCTCTGGTTTCACAAAATTTACGAAAAAAAAAATGTTTAGTTTCAAACAAAATTATTTAAACCAAGACTCAACAAAAATGTTCTAATAACAGGAAAAGGTTTAAAAAAATTTACGGGAAAAAAACAAAGGTTTTTCAAAAAAAAAATTTTTCAAATCTCACACTTTGACTTACCGGTGACTTTGCTGCTTTCTTGAGGGGATTTTTCCACGCCCAGTGGTGGCGATACTCCTTGCTCTGCGGTGCACCTAGGTAGGATTCCCTGGTATCAAGGTTCACTCTTATTTTTTTTCGCTCGCGTTTAATTTTCGCGTGAAACCGACCTTTAAAAAATATTTTGTCACTCGCGCACCCACACTTTAAGGTGAACAAAAGGCACTTTGAATATAAAACTTTTCACTTCACTTTTGGCACTAGTTAAGACCGCGAATTTTCGATTTTGAATGCTGTTGGTCAGCGGGACCCCCTTTTATACCCACTAACCTTGCGGCATTTAGGACACCGTAAGTCACGAATCGCCTTCCTGCTTTGGTTGAACCAATCCGCGTTCGCCCTTAAGCGGCACGCATATACACATATGTGCAAGCAACAGTTGAACCCACTCTCACAATCAAACATCCGCTTTGTTAATTTCGTAAAGCAGATAAGGAGACTTGGTTAGCGGTTGCCTACACATCTGCTCATATACCCGCATGCGTGTCGTCAGAGAAATCCTCAAAGGCTGTCGTTACAGGCTCGCATCCGCCGATGGTGCCTGCATCATGGAGCGTGTGCGTAAAGAAATTCATAACGCAGCCTTGGGTCGGTTTATAAGTCCAGGGATAATGTGTGGCCTCGACCCACGACCTAATGCCGGGCTTCTAGTTCACTTCTTACCTAACTTTTCACTAAAACATATACTACAACAACATGTATTTACTGCACTACAACAAAAATTAAATAAATTATCAAAAATCTAAACCAAACATCACTGGGTTCTCAAGCAAAAACTAACCTACCGTATCACAGATGGGCATCTTATTCCTATATCACAGTTTGAACTAAAACTATATCACAGATTGAAGAAAATTAATCTAGTTGCAAATTTACAAATGGATTAATATGTCAAGTTGGGAATGTATAATTAAATAAAAGTTAAGTCAAAACGGTATACTTACATTAACAGGTCAACAAAAACTAAAATAATTGAATAAATAATTACAAAAAAAACTATAAAAATGGATGTCAATTTTCTACGGGTCAAGTTTTACAGGTACAAAGGTGAGTAATAAATAACATGCAACATTGAACATTAACTAACATCATGCCACAAATATGTCTTTAGCATGGTATACCCCGATTCTGTTTCCACTAACATCACCAAGTTCATACATCGAGTTACCTATTACTTTAAGTACTATGCATTTTACTTGTTTTGGGGCAAGTTTGGGATTATAGTTGTCGATTTGTGAACTCTGTTTAAAATTTCGGTGGTATACCACTTGGCCAATCTTAAACGTCACATCCCTACTTCGAGTGTTATATACCTTCTTGCTACGTTTGTGGGCTAACCTCAGCTCTTTCATAATATTATTTCTAATCGCCTGATGCTTATCTGATGTTAACTCTAGCTCGCAGTCCACATCCTTGACTGCGCCTAATTTTCGATACAATTCGTACGATGCACCATGTTGCACCATGGGCATACCAAACAACGCATAATACGGGGATGAGTTAATCGCCGAATGGATGACGCTTCGTAATGCAAAGGCCGCATCACTAATGTGTTTGTCCCAATTTTCTGGTTTTCGCCTACATATGACCTCACTATTTGCAATATTGATCGGTTGACCCTTTCTGCCGCGTTACCTTGTGGCGAGTAGAACGCCGTTCTTACATGCGTCGTACCGTATCTTGATAAAAATGATGTAAACATTTCTGAAACGAACTGTTTGCCATTGTCAGAGTGTACATACTCCGGTGCCTGCAGAAGGCGAGCAGTGCGATGCCTCCGCCAACCCAGAACGAAGTTCAGTAGGTACCCAAAGTTTCCAGGCATGGTCTCCTTGAAGCCCTTCCCCCTTGTCAAATTGCGTCCGTCTAAAAACGTATCCATCAGATACGCACAGTTCCGGTAATTTGTCCTTGTTCGCTGTCACCGTGTCTATGAGTTCGTGGTACTCAGTCGTTTTAAATAAGGTGAATTTACGTCGATGTCCAGTGTTCTGTCGTTTACTAAAATTTCACTCATGTCGACCCTGAATAAAGCATCCGGCACTACATTTTGGGTGTCCTTACGGTACTGGATGTCGAAATTGAAGCCTTGTAATTTTAAACTCCACCTTGCCAGCCGGCCAGACAAGTCCTTCTGGCCCATCAACCACTTCAAGCTGGCATGGTCAGTTATTACCGTAAAGGGCAATCCCTCGATATAGGGCCGGAACCTCTTTATACTCAGGACCGCTGCATAACACTCTAGTTCCGTGATACTGTAGTTTCTTTGTGCCTTATTTAGTTTCGCAGATACGTAGGCAATCGGTCGTTCGTTTCCGTCCTCGTCTAGTTGGAAGAGTACCCCTCCGACTCCGGCGCAGATATTAATTTTTGCTTTAAGCAATCAAATGATTGCATCGCTTCTTCCGTCATTTTAAAAGATTTAATTTTGTCTTTAGTGAGGCAGTCGTGCAACGGTGCTGCAGTTGTCAGGTAATCTTGTATGAATCTGCGGTACCAGCCTGTCATCCCTTGGAACCGTCTGAGTTGCCTCGGTCTTCGGGGTTCAGGGAAGTCTCGCATCGCTGCCACCTTATCTAGATCCGTACGGATACACCCGTCGCCTACGACATAACCCAGATACCTTACTTCTTTAAAACAAAACTTACTCTTTTCAACGTTTATCGTCAATTTCGCATCACGAAGACATTTTGCAACACGGGAAAACATATCTAAATGGGACGAAAAATTCTCGGAACAAACCAGTAGATCATCTAGGTACACAAACACAGATTCACGAAGATAAGCGGGGATGACCTTGTCCATTAAACGACATATTCGCTGTGCTGCGTTGCTCAGTCCAAAAGGCATTACTGTGAAAAGGTACAAAGGTCTACCAGGTACAGTGAAAGCAGTTTTCTCCCTGGACTTTCGCTCTAAAGGTATCTGCCAAAACGCGTATTTTAAATCAATGGCAGATATGTACCTGGTATTCTGAAGCCGACTTAGAATACCGTCTATATGTGGGAGTGGGTAGGCGTCTTTGATGGTGCGATAATTTAATTTGCGGGCGTCCAAACATAGGCGATTATTAGTTCCTTTGATGACGAGTGAGACGGGGGAATTCCAGCAACTGTTGCTCTCTTCAATAACGCCCATCTCTAACATCCTGTCCAGTTCTGCGAATATTAATTTTTGAATTGCCGGAGAAATAGGGTAGTGGCGCTTCTTCACAGGAAGGTGCTCATCCGTCACCTCGATGACGTGCTCCTCTACATCGGTCTTACCCAAACCAAATATTGCGAAGGAAGGAAACTGTGCTTTTCCACGATCCAAAGCTACAGTTTCTTCGGGACTCAAATCATATTGCACCGCTTGGAATGATAAGTTACCATCCGCAGGAGTAAGCTCTGATACGACATAAACCTTTGATTGGATTTGGGGCCCCCTACTGACTACATTAAGCTGGAAGGCTTTCCAGAAATCGATACCTAGATAGACCTCTTGTTGTAGCCCAGGCACTATCAGAAATTCCAGCTCCCGAGTGTTACTATCCCAGAGTACTGGAAGAGTCAATGCACCAACAACCGCGGTTTAACCCCCATTGGCTGTCTTCACATTTTGACCCTGAATCGGCAGAAGCAGGCTTTCCTTCCCTTCGCGTAACTTATGGGCGTTTTTCCCCAAGCAGCTTGCCCCGGCCCCGGAATCTAAGAGCGCGAGCACCTCGCGTCCACCGATCTCCGTTTTGGCGAACAACCTATTATCACCCTGCACAGTAACTATGGTCGAAATAATTTTTTTTCTAATCCTCTTGAAAATCTTGTGTTTTTCCCGCATCTTCCGTATTTTTTCGAAATTTTTCTTCTTTTTTTTAGCCTTGATCTCTTCGCAGAATATTCTTCTCCTTGCTTCCTCATACCTCAACTTCCTAATATGTAAACTATCTCTAACTGGCTCAACTTTCTTCTTTTCCTCTACTTTTTCCTTTACCCCGTTCTCTCTATCGCTTTTTAAAATTTCTATCTGCCTATCTCCAATTAATTCCCCGGGCGATCCTGGTTTGAGGCAGAGCTCCCGGACATCTTTGCCAACGCCCGGTTTCCCGCCTCTGGTTTAAAGACACAAAAGGACGAATCAGCTCCACACGCAAAGCATTTCATAAAGTGGAAATTCGACTTGCACTTTGTGTCTTTTGCTGCTTCTGTCGGGTTCTTCAAATAGAAATCCACCGACATGCCACAAGCATAACACAACATAAGGTGAAACGGGGAGGGACAAAACAATTGGTTTTGGACAGGACTAACATTTTAACTATGGACATTGGACGACGAACTTGCGACAGGACTGGGAAAATTGGTTGGGATATTGGGTTTAGGATGGTTTTGTTTGACAGGGACACGAGACATATTCTTATTAACCCCTAAATTCCTATTGTCTTTGTTGAAAGCCTCTATGCTAAACTCACTCTCCTGACCTTCTGACCAATCTACGTTCTTTGTCCCTAACTCGCTGACTGGCTTCGCCCTGTACCTGTTTTCCTTAATTAATTTTCCGCCCTCTTGCATTCGGCCTTCAACTCCGTCGTCGAAGCTCTCTTGGGGCTGCTGCTTCCGCTCCATAATCTCGCGTATTACCTCGTAGTCTGACTCTGCCGACTTAAATTGAGATAAAATTTCCCTCTTCAACCCAAAATAGTCAAACGACTCATCATCGGCGTGATCTTCCAGCATCTGCCAATACCACTTGAGAGCGGGCCCTGAAACTAGACAGTGGAAATCGGAAAACAACTGCTGATAAGACAACTGGTATTGTACGCGCATTCGTTCCAACCTGAAAACCAAACTTTCCACCGTCATCCCCTTTGCTGACCCGTCGAACTTAAGGTGCTATTTGTCTAAATCTACTTTATTTCGCCCAGAATAGCTGGAGTGGCCGGTGCCTGTATCTGTGTGGTTCGCGGCCTTGCAGGTTCGTGGTGATATCCCGATTTTGTCCTGGCGTGGACGTGTTCGGTGGAGGAGCTGATGCAGGAGCGCGCATAGATGTCTCCACATGAGCGACACGATTGCTAAGAGTGGATATATCCTCCCTTACCTTTCGCACTTCGCCCATGTGATGATTCATCTCAGCGTTCTGTTGCATCATCACCTCCATCATACGTCCTAGCTGGTCGATGCGCTCTTCTACCGATGCCTGCGTGCGCCTGTCTACGCCAGTCCCCGCTGCACCTGCCCTGGGGTTTTGTATCCCTTCACCTCCAAAAGCTCCATCCTCTGTGTCCGACATTTCCAACAATCTTTCCAATTTCTGTGAAAAATTCAATGAGCGACGTGTTTATGACAACCCTATCAGTAACCGAAACCTCTGCTTGCCCAAATACCCTAGCAGTGCAAAGATTCCAGAGGTCTATTGGAAAGAAATCGGCTGGTAATTCGACGCCTGTGTCGATTTGATTGAATAAGGACCCTACCACCTCGTTCTCCAAACCCCTTGCTACGCTACGCGTAATTCGCCTGTTGCTTCCTAACCGTCCTAAAACCCTCTTTGGAATCACCCCCTGGTCCTTGGACTTGTCCATAAACTAAGGGACTGGTATCAAAAGGGAGTCCGCAACCTGACTACCGAAAACGTAATGAAACGAAAAATGAGTCAGACTTCAAAGTCGTAAGGAGAAAACTTGAAACCCAAAAACTAATACTTTTCCCCCAAGGTTATACAAAAATGACCAATCAAATGAAAATAATTCAAACTTGGTACTTTACCTATGAATTTATTGAAAAAAAAAACTCGAAACAAACAAGGCATGCACGGGAAAATTCAAACGTAGAGGATATGTACGTGTGTATATATATGTATATATCCAAATAGGTAAATAAAATAAAAAGAAAATAATGATAAATGTGTAATTCAAAAAAATTGGAACTTTCTTAAGCATATATATGTATGTGTATGTGTATTTGTGTATAGGTATATGTATGTGTCCAAAAATTCAAAAAAGGCAAAATTCGAAAGCTAAAAATTACATGTATATTCGTACCTATGTATTAGTATGTATATGCGTATAAAAAAATTGTTTTCAACAAAATTCATGAATAGATTACTCTCTCAATGTAGGTGACGAGAAAGTGCATAAAGATAAAAATAAAATTCACTTTTAATCGTTAAAATATAAAAATTCGAAAAAAATAAATTAATAAAAAAATAATGAGCAAATAAACAGTATAGTTACAAATTGTTTGTTTAAGTTTTAGTATAGATAAAAAACTTAAAAAGAAAAAGATCCAAAAAAAACCTTCCGAGAGTTGAAATTAAAATGAAAGAAAAATCATAAAAAAATCAAAAAAAAAAAAATTGTAATCAACAATCTCCTCGATTTATACTCAAACCATTAACTGGAAAGTTGTAGTAAAAAAATTTATTGCAAAATATATATGGAAATTCTGAAAGTATAAATGATACAAAACTAAATGAAAAAAAAAAAATGTAAGCATCTCAGTATGACTAAGTATTTTAAATTAAGTTTCCGAATGAAATTTTAGACTTTCTGAAATATATTGTGGTAGTGTTGGTGCATTCGGGTGTTGTCCTCGCCTGATGGGTTCTGTGGGTAGTTGAGCAAAGTAATGAAGTATTCTGTCCAAAGCTAATCTCTTCTTAATTGTGAAATGTGGCACTACAGCGTCTTAGGAACTAGCACAAGACGTGGTTGCCACAATTCCCCCTTTTACCCTGTCAAATTATCTACCCCTGCAAACGTACAAAAACCTCACATTCGTACGGTGCTGGACCATACGCATGGCAGCTGATGTAGCTTGCAACAAAACAAAAACAAAAAAAAATTATTGTCTTAAAGTACTGCTTATGACTTCTGATACCACTTTTCAAAAAAGTTGGAGTTCTTAAAAGGAACTCAGAAATCACCGCCAGCACTCCCCCACTGGTTTGTCATTTGGGTACATATATCTCGATGCTGACAACAAGTGATGTTGCCCTCGTGACCCTGAATCTGTCCGCGAGAAGGAAAATTATGAAAAAAGATAAGGCAGTGAAAAGCTGAAACTAGTATACTGAAAAGCAAGTTGAGGTGAACGAAAAAAAAAATTGGAAAGTAAAAGAAACGAAATATGGGAAAAATTTAAAATTACTAGTGGGCTATATCGTTGGGCGCCATTGTTACGTAACTGCCTGGTGCGGGAGAGGAGGAGTGGCGGAGTGGCATGGTAGTAGCCCGGCTGAGGCTCGTCGGCTTTGAGGCGCGGTTTTTGCCACTTCTCCTTCCCCAACAGTTACATAGTAAAATTGAGTTCATGCCTGAGGGAAAGTATCTAAACAAAGTAAAGAAAAATAAATATAGGAAAGCGGGAGAAAACCTGTCCGAGTCAGGTGGAGCCTTCCCACCCCTCCTGTTCACGAGATGTGAACAGCCTTTGGACTCTACTATGGCTCCGCTTCCCGAGTAGAGTCCCCTTAAACCTGCATAATGTTCGTTTCTAAGTCTTTACGTCTCTTCCATTACTTACTCAAATACCCACAAGGCAATACCTGCACCAACAACTTGCAGCTTTTAGCCAGACATGGTTTACTTATGTCTTACCTAAAAAGATCACAAATTCAGCCCATGTATGCAAACAAAAATTAATTATGCAACACTTTCGTTTCCAAGTGACAACTTATTGATATAAACTATTTTAAAAAAAAATGTATATTGAAAACCTAAATAAATATCTCAAAAACTTATTCTTTCTATGCACTTACTACTATATGAATTAAATTCAATTATTACTTCTACCTATTAATGCTTAATCCAACTTTTCCTTAACTTTTCCTTTCTTTCACGTACTTTATATTATAATTCTTAGACACGGCCTAATACATCTCTAACCAGTTGTATACAAGCATACGCATAAACATGTGTATATCTGTACACTTGTGTGTGCGCTCACTCCCAAACAAATGTTGAACTAACTATATGTGTGGGTTTGTGCTACTTTACTCTGGGATTCTAATTACAAATATACGTGGGTTAAGGTGTGTGTGCATACGAATTTTTTTCTTTCTTTTATGAAAAACTCACCCCGCTTAGAACTCCGAGTTGGTACCAAATCGTTGTGCGAAGCTGAAAGTAAAAAAGAAAAAAAAAAAAACAAACAACATATGCAGAACAATGGAATTTATGTTCTGTTACAGGTCTTTGGCCGATTGACCGTGGTCACGGCTAATCCTATGCCCAAATGTCTTTGTCTTTAGTTTCGCGTTTCGGTTCAAAGCATGCGCATACTTTTATACACTGCTATAAAAACTCCATATAATAAAAAAAAACGCGGAGCACTAATTTACGTCAGAATAGAGTTACTTTTTCTGCGTAAAAAAGTGAGAAGAATTAAAAAATTTTTATAAAAAACCGCGAAGACCAGACAGTAGGAGTAACGACTGGATATTAATAAAAATAAATCAATTTAATAGAAATTGAAAGTGTAAGTAAAATAAATGTGATAATTAGGAATCCAAAAAAAATTTTGGATAGAATAAAAATGTTTCTTTTGGTTTATACAACAAGATAGTATTACAATTCCAAAGAAAAAATTAGTGTTTGTGAGTAAATTCCTGGCGAGTGGCTCATGCACCTCCAAATAGGCCTGTGTAGGGCTGGTACGAATGCCCAGAAATTAGTGTGAGTGTCGACAAAAACAATATATTGCTGATAGTGAAACTAGGGTAGGAAAAATCAAGGATACAAACATAGGTACTTATACGAATTAAATTATAGAACTAATAACAAAAAAAATTAACTAAATAAAAAATTAATTAAATTCATAAAAATTCAAAATTCAAATAACCTTTTCTTGTTTTTTTTTTGAGAAAAAAAGAAGTAATAGTTGTACGGCCTAATATAATAAATATAAATTAAAACTGTGGTGAGTAAATAAAAATATTCAAGTTGGCGAGTGCGCTCCGGGTGAGTCGCGCTTAACTTCTCTCGCTCTCAGATTTTTCAGTGATAGATTAGTGGTGTGTTGGGTTTCTGTGTAGCGAATAAAGGTGGATGCGTGTGGCCGATGATGTCGTGTTCTATGTTGCTAGCTACGTGGGTGGTTGTGCCACTAAGTGTTTAGCAACAAGTTAGCGACGACTGATGTTGCATGGCCAAAAAAATGTAAATATGTTGCTAATGAGCTGATGCAACCCGTTGCCAAAATTTGTTGTGTTGTGGATATACAAGTGTATTATATTACCTTTTGTTGGTTTTGTGAAAAATGTATGGTGTTGCGTGTTTGATTATATGTTTGAGCCCGAATGTAGCTATGCTGGAAGTTTGCTGACTGTGTTATGTGCGTGTGCCTGTGTGTGTGTTTGGGAAATTTTGGCGCTAATCCGTTTGGACGCTTTTGGCCAATATAGCCTCGTTGGCTGCCCTTTTGGCCAGAAACCAATCCCTTAATTGGATAATTGACACCTTTTGTATGCGTGGTTGGTGTTTGTTGTTGTTTTGCGTGTTTTCTTCGACCAAATAACTTGTATCTTTTTGTATGTTTTTGCGTGTGATTTTGTATAAATTTATGTGAAAAAAAAAATGTCGCGGCCTTCGGCTGGCTTCGTGCGCTCCAAAAAGAGAACGCATATATATTTTCAAATATTTTTATTTTAAAGAATTTTTGCTTAACATTGTTTCTGGATTTTGAATTAAATTTAGCTATTTCGTTTTTCTTCTTTTAAATTTAAAATGGCTTAACAAAAAATATTTCAATTATCTCCTCTATTCTTCTTTTTTAATTAAAAAATATAAAAATTCACAACAAATATTTCGACGGGAATATAATGAAAAATGTTGTTTACAATGAAAACGTTCAAAATTTAAAAGAGAATTTTGGGTCAAAGAATGTTTAGCTTAATAATAGAGGAATGCTTTTGGATAAAAGTACCAAGAAAACTCTACTTTCGCGAAGTGGAAAGCCGGTTTAGCGATTCAAAACTATTTGTAATTCCATTAAATTTTTTTTTTTTATAAAATTCCGAAAATAACAGGGTTTACTAACTGGTTTCACAAAATTTACCAAAAAAATGTTTAGTTTCGAACAAAATTATTTAAACCAAGATTCAACAAAAATATTTTAATAACAGGAAAAGGTAAAAAAAAATTCACGAAAAAACAAAGGTTTTTAAAAAAAAATTTTCAATTATCACACTTTGACTTACCGGTGTCTTTGCTGCTTTCTTGAGGGGATTTTTCCACGCCCGGTGGTGGCGGTACTTTTTGCTCGGTGGTCCACCTAGGGAGGATTCCCTACATGGTTTACTTATGTCTTACCTAGAAAGATCACAAATTCAGCCCATGTATGCAAACAAAAATTAATTATGCAACACTTTCGTTTCCAAGTGACAACTTATTGATATAAACTATTTAAAAAAAAAAATGTATATTGAAAACCTAAATAAATATCTCAAAAACTTATTCTTTCTATGCACTTACTACTATATGAATTAAATTCAATTATTACTTCTACCTATTAATGCTTAATCCAACTTTTCCTTAACTTTTCCTTTCTTTCACGTACTTTACATTATAATTCTTAGACACGGCCTAATACATCTCTAACCAGTTGTGTACAAGCATACGCATAAACATGTGTATATCTGTACACTTGTGTGTGCGCTCACTCCCAAACAAATGTTGAACTAACTATATGTGTGGGTTTGTGCTACTTTACTCTGGGATTGTAATTACAAATATACGTGGGTTAAGGTGTGTGTGCATACGAATTTTTTTCTTTCTTTTATGAAAAACTCACCCCGCTTAGAACTCCGAGTTGGTACCAAATCGTTGTGCGAAGCTGAAAGTAAAAAAGAAAAAAAAACAAACAACATATGCAGAACAATGGAATTTATGTTCTGTTACAGGTCTTTGGCCGATTGACCGTGGTCACGGCTAATCTTATGCCCAAATGTCTTTGTCTTTAGTTTCGCGTTTCGGTTCAAAGCATGCGCATACTTTTATACACTGCTACAAAAACTCCAAATAATAAAAAAAATCGCGGAGAACTAATTTACGTCAGAATAGAGTTACTTTTTCTGCGTAAAAAAGTGAGAAGAATAAAAAAAATTTTTATAAAAAACCGCGAAGACCAGACAGTAGGAGTAACGGCTGGATATTAATAAAAATAAATCAATTTAATAAAAATTGAAAGTGTAAGTAAAATAAATGTGATAATTATGAATCCAAAAAATTTTTGAATAGAAAAAAAATTTTTCTTTTGGTTTATACAACAAGATAGTATTACAATTCAAAAGAAAAAAATAGTGTTTGTGAGTAAATTCCTGGCGAGTGGCTCATGCACTTCCAAATAGGGCTGTGTAGGGCTGGGTACGAATGCCCAGAAATTAGTGTGAGTGTCGACAAAAATAATATATTGCTGACAGTGAAACTAGGGTAGGAAAAATCAAGGATACAAACATACTTATACGAATTAAATTATAGAACTAATAACAAAAAAACTAACTAAATAAAAAATTAATTAAATTCATAAAAATTCAAAATTCAAATAACCTTTTCTTGCTTTTTTTTTTTTTTTTGAGAAAAAAAGAAGTAATAGTTGTACGGCCTAATATAATAAATATAAATTAAAACTGTGGTGAGTAAATAAAAATATTCAAGTTGGCGAGTGCGCTCCGGGTGAGTCGCGCTTAACTTCTCTCGCTCTCAGATTTTTCAGTGATAGATTAGTGGTGTGTTGGGTTTCTGTGTAGCGAATAAAAGTGGATGCGTGTGGCCGATGATGTCGTGTTCTATGTTGCTAGCTACGTGGGTGGTTGTGCCACTAAGTGTTTAGCAACAAGTTAGCGACGACGGATGTTGCGTGGCCAAAAAAATGTAAATATGTTGCTAATGAGTTGATGCAACCAGTTGCCAAAATTTGTTGTGTTGCGGATATACAAGTGTATTATGTTACCTCTTGTTGGTTTTGTGAAAAATGTATGGTGTTGCGTGTTTGATTATATGTTTGAGCCCGAATGTAGCTATGCTGGAAGTTTGCTGACTGTGTTATGTGCGTGTGCTTGTGTGTGTGTTTGGGAAATTCTGGCGCTAATTCGTTCGGATGCTTTTGGCCAATATAGCCTCATTGGCTGCCCTTTTGTCTAGAAACCAATCCCTTAATTGGATAATTGACCCCTTTTGTATGTGAGGTTGGTGTTTGTTGTTGTTTTGCGTGTTTTCTTCGACCAAATAACTTGTATCTTTTTGTATGTTTTTGCGTGTGATTTTGTATAAATTTATGTGAAAAAAAAGATGTCGCGGCCTTCGGCTGGCTTCGTGCGCTGCAAAAAGGGAACGCATATATATTCTCTCGACTCTACTACGAAGATAGTAGTTATGAGTGGTAGCAGCTGTTTGAGTTGTTGGCGCCGCGGGGCGCGAGCAGCAGCGGGTACTAGTTGTGGCTTGCTGAGCAGCTCGGCTGCTGGAAGGTAGTGGGGGCGCTAAGGCGTAGACTACGGGGCGGCCTTGGACGTGAACAGCAAGGAGCCACAAAAGATTTATAAAAGTTACGTGGACGTCGGGTTTTGGGATCAAGCCCAGAACAACCTGTCCGATGCAACCATCCCTTACACGAGACACACTGAACAGAGTATGACCGTCCTAAAAAGATTCTTTTCCGGCAGATGCAGCAAAACCATTTCTCAGCACCGGGGTCAGGAGACGGACCCGGATTAGATTCGATACCTTCCCGGAGCAAGAGAATATGGAGCAGTCCCGCTGCAAGGAGCTGCTGGGAGGATGACAATTTGTGGGAGGGACGCAACAAATTAAATTGGGTTACTCTGAAATGACAGTCCTTGGTCTTGAAAAATCCCGAGTCGCTCCGGTACATAGAACCGACTGCCTTGGGAAGCGAATCAGGTAGTCTGTTCGTCTTGTGATTGATGACTCTATACTACTATGGCCATATGGTCGGTGCTCAAGCTGCCCCGAGGCACCGAGCCTGATTGCGGTTGTTAATGCTATGTTCTTTGCTACCAGGTCTACAGGTGGAATGTGCACAATGGCATACAGTGCCGCCGTCGGAGTTGTTTTCAGGACTCCCCTAATGCTAAGCATCGATAGTCTGCATACCCCCTCTAATTTTTTGAGGTATGTTCTAATAATATGTTGTTTTTTGTGTGGCTTTCCACCAAACAAGAACTCCATAGTATAGAATAGGGCTTACAATCGCTGTAAAAACCCAATGAGAAAGAGAGGGCGATAAGCCTCACGTACACCCCAGCATTCTTTTACATGTACAGAGTGCCGTTGAGGCCTTCTTGACCCTCTCCTCCACGTTGAGCTTCCATGACAGCATACTGTCTAGGATGATTCCTAGATATTTTGTGCAAGGTTTCTCCTGTAAGGTCACCCCTCCTAACATAGGCCTGGTCCAATTTGGGACCTCGTACCTCTTTGTAAACAAGACCATATCCGTCTTCTCCGCACTGACTATCAACCCGACATTGGATGCCCAGGTATGAAAACCCGAAGCGCCCGAACCATCAAAGAGCTAATCGATGGAAGGAACTTTCCACTTATGACAATTGCAACGTCATCCGCGTAAGCCGTAAGTTTTACGGGTCCCTCATCAAATCGCCTGAGCAGTTGGTTGATGACCAGCGTCCACAGCAGAGGTGATAGCACCCCTCCCTACGGCGTGCCCCTGTCCACTGATTTCGTGGCCTCGTACAATCCCCATTATGATGTAATCTTTCTGCAATTTAACATGCAGCCGATCAATCTGATTAATACAGGATGTACTTTAATGTAGTTAAGACCATCCATAATCGCCCATTTTGAAACATTATTGAAAGCCCCGGCAATGTTCAAGAAGACTCCTAGAGCATACTCCTTATATTCCAGGGATTTCTCTATGCTTGTTACCACCCTATTCAATGCGGTGTCTACCGACCTGCCTTTGATGGAAGCATGCTGTGTTTTGGAGAGCAGCTTTTCATCCACGTTGGACTTTATGTACATATCTATCAGCCTCTCAAAGGTTTTGAGCAGAAATGATGTTAAGCTAATGGGTCTGTAGTCTTTGAGATACACGTGACCGATCTTCCCCGCCTTTGGTAGGAAAGCTACACGAGCAGTTCTCCAAGAGTGCGGTACATGATTCAGCCTCATGCACCCATCGAATATTATTTTAAGCCATTCCACAACCGCCATACTTGACACTTGTAGCACGGCCGGGAATATACCATCTGGGCGCGGCGATTTAAACTTAGAAAACGTTTTCACTACCCAATCTATCTTGGTATCGGTCACCAAGCCCGGCACTACTAGCTCCGTGATCGAAGTGTGAGTGATGTCTGCTGGCTCTTCTAAACCGTCACCAGATGCGAAATGTGTGTCGAAAGCACCTCAAGGGATTCCTCACTATTACGTGACCATTCCCCGTTCTCTTTCTCTATTAGTCCCTGGACTATGTTTCCCCTTGCTAGGACTTTTTTCAACCGTGCTGTTTCGCTGGAGCACTCTATGTCCGCACAGAAACTTTTCCATGAGTTTCTCTTCGCCCTGGTAATTTCACGCTTGTAGATCCTCAGTAGATCCCTGAACTCGTCCCGACACGCTTCGCTTTCCGCGGTCTTTGCGAGCTTAAACATTTCTTTTACCTGTCTTCTTAGAAGACTCAGCTCATTCTCCACCATGGCGGCTTTGCTTTTCCTCTGAATCTTCTTAGAGAGCAAGCTTTGTTATACGCAGTCATAAGCGTCCTTGTTAGGAATTCATTCGACTCCTCCAATTCCTCCACACTGGCAACCTCTTTGGGTTGTCCCAGTTTTGTTTCTACATGTTTCTGGAATTTAGTCCAGTTCGCTGACCTAGGGTTTCTAAAGGTTCCTCCCTTCTCTACCCTCTTTAGGGGGATGCTGAAAATACACATGGTCGGAGAAGGATGGTCTATCAAGAACCATCCAATCATACCTTGATATATCACGCTCGGAGCTCAATGTAATATACAGAACATTGCTGGATGTTGGACGAATGTATGTAGAGTCATTTCCCCTGTTGGCTATCTGCAAATTGGTTTGCAGGATGTAACAAAATAGAGATTCGCCTCTCTCGTTCGTATCTGCTCCTCCCCACGCATTGTGGAACGCATTTGCATCTGCGCCTATGACCAACCGCCCTTTGCGACCTTCGTCCTGTACTAGCCTCTTGCTACCATCGATGGAACCTCCGCAGCATTGGCCATGTAGCAGGATGCCAGGATAAATGCCCGCTTATTCTTTTGCTCAACGGCCACCGCTACGAGGTCCTCAGTGGTGTAATTAGGCAGCATATATGAATGCAGCTGTTTCCTTACCATTACTACAGCTGTACCCATCCTTCCGTTTGCGGGTAGTAAACGCCAAACCCGCGCGTGCTAAGTACAGAAACCTTTCTTCCCGATGAGAGCCACGGCTACTGGATCAGCGCCACGTCAAACGAACCCTCCTCAAGGGTTAAGAGGAGTTCGTTCGACGCCACCTTCCTGTGTTGGAGGTTTATCTGTAGAACTCGCAGCACCATTGGGCTGTTTGTCCCCCTCCAGCACCTTCGTCGTGACGTCGTCGTCCTCCCCTTGCCCTTTTGGTTTAGAGTATTCGAGGCCCTCTTCAGCCTGTCGTGACTGTTGTGCCGGGTGTTCCTCTGTGCGAGTCACAGCACCATTTGGCGGTTGGTCCTCTTCTAACACCTTCGTGGTGACGTCGGGGACCTCCACCTGTCTTTTTCCTTTAGGCTTTAGAGGTCCCTTTCGACTTCGCCCACCTCTAGCATGTTAGGGTTTTTATCCTCGAGACTTCTTTTCCTGAGTCGCATATAAATTATGTGCATCTAAGATCTCATTAGCCATTATGTTCCGATACTTAGAGATCATTTGGAGAAAGTTAGGATTTCACAACGGCAGCACAAACGTTTACAAGTTCACTATCTTTCCCCATACATTGAGAACAAGTTTATAGAAATTTGTGCAAAGCACGTGAGGGAAACTATATTAGATCAAGGCAATCAAGCCAAGTATCTTGCTATTATCGTTGATGCTATGCCTAATGCTAGTCACGTTGACTACGTTCATTTTGCGCCAACTCCGTTTCAATTGGAAAGCAACAAATTTTACAATTCAAGAACGGTTTTTGGCTTTCGTGAATTGTAACCAAAAACTGGTCAGAAAATCGCTGATCTAATTTACCATACTCTAGGTAAACATGAATCCCATTAAAAGATTGTCCTGCACAAGGGTGCGATAACGGCGCCAGTATGAAAGGAGCTTACAACGGAGCATTACGTCACATTCTCGACAAAAACTCGAATGCTGATTACTCGCCTTGTGCAACCCACAGTCTCAATTTATGTGGTGTTTTTGGTGGTTAACCAAATATTTATTTTTATACTCAGTGGAGCAGAGCTCACAGAGTATATTAACTTTGATTGGATAACGGTTGGTTGTACAGGTATAAAGGAATCGAGATAGATATATCAAAATCATCAGGATCGAAAAAAAATTTGATTGAGCCATGTCCGTCCGTCCGTCCGTCCGTTAACATGATAACTTGAGTAAATTTTGAGGTATTTTGATGAAATTTGATATATAGGTTCCTGAAAACTCATCTCAGATCGCTATTTAAAATGAACAATATAGGACTATAACCACGCCCACTTTTTCGATATCGAAAGTTTCAAAAAACCGAAAAAGTGCGATAATTCATTACCAAAGACGAATAAAGCGATGAAACTTGGTAGGTGAGTTGAACTTGTGGCGCCTATACTTGTTGTCAATACACTGTACTTTTATATTATTTCTTTTGAACAAATATGCTAAGAGTTTTTTGTAAAAATATTGAAAAGTTTTTTTGGTGATTAAAAAAATTTAGTTGTTCAGAAAATATTCGTTTGTGTAAAAATTAATTTCTTAAAGATATTATTTAAGTGAATCCTTTTCTAAGGCACTTAAGTGGTGACCCCGTGCTTTATACGAATCCGAACAGCCACAACTTGATCAGCATGAAATGGAACAACAAGAGGAACATTTTGCTGATGCATCCAACATCATGGTCAACCCATCAAGTGCAGCAGCAGCCGTGTTAATTAAATCACAGCCACCAAAACTACAAGGATATGCAGTAACTAATATCCAATCATGGTTTATTCGACTAGAAGCATACTTTCAGATTCATGGATTGCAGCAGGATGCAGATAAGTTTAACGCCACCATCGTCAATTTAGATGAGCGCATTTTCGATCAAGCTTATGATGTTATCGACAATCCACCAATCAGCAACAAGTTCGGAGTGCTTAAAGAAACTCTCATTGATAAATTTTCAGCATCATCTTTAACTCGTCTACAGCAATTGTCCTCCGGTATACAATTAGGTGACAACAAACCAAGTCAGATGTTGACACAGCTTCAAAGGACTAATGTTAAGAGTGATCAACAAATTATAAAAGACTTTTGGCTGCAACGTTTACCAACTGCAGCACGTGCAGTAATTGTTGGTGTAACTAATACCCAACCGTCCATGTCAGTTGAAAGCCTTGCTAAAATTGCTGATGAGATAATTGACACTATGCGTAACAGCAATGTTGAAGCTGTAGGCACGCAACAACATGTCTAAGCTGTTCATCACAGTAGTAATCGCCATAACCACGATCGATTTTCACAAATTGAGCAGTCCATTGATCGTTTGGAAAGTAAACTTAATCAGTTACTCAGAAACGATGCTCAAACTTCAAAATTATCATCGCCTGTTAACATAAAAACTGCCGATGTGTGCTGGTATCACACAAAATTTCGTGAAAAAGCAAACCAGTGCAAGAAACCCTGTTCTTGTCAAAAAGACTAGTTTCGTCGACGACGTCATTTAATAGCGTCGTCGATGATCAAATTGCAACAAGCTCTGGACTTTCTAACAACTTGTTTTTTTCGAAACGTCTTTTTATCACAGATCGCTCCACCAAACGCAAGTTCTTAATCGATACTGGCGCAGATGTTTCTATGATTTCTTCCTCGGGTATTGGAAATTTGACAAGAACTTCTCCCGCACTTTTGGCAGCAAACAACAGCCCTATTCCAACTTTTAGCACCATTCGAATACTGATTTTGGACTTAAACGAAAATTCGAATGGCCGTTTGTAATAGCATCCACGCATTACAATATAATTGGGGCTGAATTTTTAAATAATTTCGGGTTAGTTGTTGATCTTAAAAACTCGTCTATCGTCGATGCACTCACTAAATTTCAATCAAGACGTGTGATTCATCCTCACCCTATAGTCAGCTCTTAGCCGAATTTTCTGACATAACTCAGTTAAACAAAATTTCATCGTCCTCATCTACGGCAACCGAGCATGTCACGGCAAAACCTCGTCGACTCACTGACGAGAAATTGAAAGCTGCAAAGGAAGAAGTTTTTTCCCTTATGCAGCTTGGCATATGTAGACCATCGAAAAGTCCGTATGCCTCACCACTTCATATGGTTCGTAAACCTAACGGATCCTGGCGGCCTTGCGGGGACTATAGAGCACTCAACGCACAAACGATGCCAGATAAATATCCTTTGCCACACATGCAAGACATTAGTAATATTATGTACGGAAAGTGTATTTTTAGTAAAATCGATTTAAATCGTGCTTACAATCAAATTCCGATTAGAACGCAGGATATTCCGAAGACGGCTATAATAACACCTTTTGGCCTTTTCGAGTTTACACGTATGACATTTGACCTTTGTAGCGCAGCACGGACATTCCAGCGTTTCATGCATAAGTTTTAGCAGGTTTAGAATTCACATTTTGCTATCTGGATGACATTTGTGTAGCGTCGTCATCATCAGCTGAACATTTACAACATTTGCGTAAAGTTTTTGAAAGGTTGCGTCTCTTTAGCCTCACCATTAATCCCTCAAAATGTGAATTTGGAAAGTCTGAAATACTTTTCTTAGGACATTTGATTTCCAGTACAGGCATAGCACCAAATCCAGCAAAAATTGGAGCCATCGTGAATTATCCGATACCCACGAAAGTTTTTGAACTTAAAGGTTTTCTGAACATGATAAATTTTCATAGGAGATTCCAGGAAACAATAAAAAAGACAAAAGCCTAATTGCATGGACGCCAGAAACACAACATCACTTCGAGCAATGTAAGCAGACTCTTGCCAACTTTACTCTTTTGACTCACCCTCAACCCAAAGCAGAAATTGTTGTATTATGCGATGCTAGTAACACGGCCGTTGGTGCGGCTTTACATCAAATTGTCAAAAATCAACCACAGCCACTTGGTTTCTTTTCGAAAAAACTATCTGCTGCTCAACAAAAATATAGCACATATGATCGTGAGTTATTGGGAATATATTTAGCTGTAAAAGATTTTAGGTATGCTTTAGAAGGACGCGATTTCGTCATTTGGACAGATCACAAACCGTTAACATTTGCTTTCTTGAAAAAAACAATACTCATCAACACCTCGTCAAATTCGTCACTTAGATTTCGTTGGCCAATTCTCAACATGCATTAAACATGTTCCGGGAAAAGATAACATTACAGCTGATACATTATTCCGAGCAAATGCTTTGCAATCGATGAGTACAGTTATAGATTTTGATACTATAGCACAAGAACAGCGCAAAGGCGCGGAACTAAAAGCTTTTCTTGAGTCTAAAACAACCTCTCTTCAGCTCAAACCTTTTAACTTTCCGCAGTTGTCCAATCCTATCGTTTGCGACTTTTCGACATCTTATGTAAGGCCTTTCATACCACGTCCTTGCAGAGACAATTTAATCGCAAAAATACACAACTTAGCACACATCGGTATCAAAGCTACTTCTAAAACCATTCGTGAACGTTTCGTGTGGCCGCACATGCAAAAAGGTATAGCAATTCTCGTTAAAAACTGCATCAATTGCCAACGCGCAAAAATACAAACACACACATCGACACCTTTACATCGGTACGTACTTCCATCTCAGCGCTTTGAGCACATTAATATTGATTTAATTGGTCCTTTACCCCCATCAAATGGATATCGTTATTGTCTTACTGTTATTGATCGGTTCTCAAGATGGCCTGAAGCTTTTCCAATTACTGATATCAGCGCGGAAACTGTGGCAAGCAAACTCGTAAGTGATTGGTTTTCAAGGTTTGGAGTACCACTTCGCATTACTTGCGATCAAGGAACGCAGTTTACATTCACAGTTTTTACTTAGTTATCAAAACTTTTTGGAATCAACCATATTAAAACAACCGCTTATCATCCGCAAGCGAATGGTTTAATAGAACGATGGCATCGTACATTAAAGGCATTTTTAATGTGTTTCAACACCAACAATTAGTCTCAACATCTACCTCTCATTCTTCTGGGCCTTCGGTCTACGTATAGACCAGATATTGGAGCCAGCCCTACTGAAATGGTTTTGGTGCTTCATTAAGGCTGCCGGGCGGAATATTTACCGACAGTAAATTCATTCCACAGAACGAGTTCGTAAAAAACTTAACAGATATAATGCGATCCATGCGTCCATCGGATACGGCACATCATACAGTTAAAAAGCCTTTTGTCAATTCAAATTTAATGAATTCCACGCATGTTTTTGTTCGAAATGATGCGATTTTTCCTGCACTTACTCCACCGTATGATGGTCCGCATAAGGTCAAAAAAACGTTATTCGAAATTTTACACAATTATTATCAAAGGAAAGCCGGTCAATGTTTCACTAGATCGTCTAAAGCCAGCATTTTTATCAACTACTTTCGATCAATAGTCCCACGAATCTATTCATAATTCAACTAGCTTTAAATTTAATTTACTGCGCCTATACTTGTTGTCAATACACTGTACTTTTATATTATTTCTTTTGAACAAATATGCTAAGACTTTTTTGTAAAAATATTGAAAAGATTTTTTTGGTGATTAAAAAAAAGTTTAGTTGTTCAGAAAATATTCGTTTGTGTAAAAATTAATTTCTTAAAGATCGCGGGTTCGAATCGAGCTCAAGACCTAACAATAATTTTTTATCATTATTATTGTTATGATAAATTTTTTCTTAATTGAAAAAATTTTTAAATTAGAATAGAAGAAAGAGAAAATTTTAGACAACTGCCAAAGCTCGTTGTATAGATCCATTTCGGGAACTGCTAAATTCCTTCATCGGTAACGTTTAGGCGCCGCTGCTATAACCACTCAGCCATCACAGCGGTATTTTGTTTGTCTTCATTAATCCTACTTCTATTCTGTTTCGTGCCAATTGATGTTGTTAGGCCTTGAGCTCGATTCGAACCCGCGATCTTAAAATCAGTAGGCCGATATAACAACAAAAATTGTTAATACATCCCAGAGCACGGGGAAAAAAGTGTCAATAAAATATGACACTATGGCAGCATTGCCAACAAACAAGTCCAATTTTCACAGCCATTCTGCAACAGATGTCGCAGTGTTGTGAATATCAATTGGCACGAAACAGAATAGAAGTAGGATTAATGAAGACAAACAAAAAACCGCTGTGATGTCTGAATGGTTATAGCAGCGGCGCCTAAACGTTGCCGATGAAGGAATTTAGCAGTTCCCGAAATGGATCTATACAACGAGCTTTGGCAGTTGTCTAAAATTTTTTCTTTCTTCTATTCTAATTTAAAAATTTTTTCAATTAAGAAAAAATTTATCATAACAATAATAATGATAAAAAATTATTGTTAGGCCTTGAGCTCGATTCTAACCCGCGATCTTAAAATCAGTAGGCCGATATAACAACAAAAATTGTTAATACATCCCAGAGCACGGGGAAAAAAGTGTCAATAAAATATGACACTATGGCAGCATTGCCAACAAACAAGTCCAATTTTCACAGCCATTCTGCAACAGATGTCGCAGTGTTGTGAATATCAATTGGTACGAAACAGAATAGAAGTAGGATTAATGAAGACAAACAAAAAACCGCTGTGATGGCTGAATGGTTATAGCAGCGGCGCCTAAACGTTGCCGATGAAGGAATTTAGCAGTTCCCGAAATGGATCTATACAACGAGCTTTGGCAGTTGTCTAAAATTTTTTCTTTCTTCTATTCTAATTTAAAAATTTTTTCAATTAAGAAAAAATTTATCATAACAATAATAATGATAAAAAATTATTGTTAGGCCTTGAGCTCGATTCGAACCCGCGATCTTAAAATCAGTAGGCCGATATAACAACAAAAATTGTTAATTTCTTAAAGATATTATTTAAGTGAATCCTTTTCTAAGGCACTTAAAACTTATGACGCAGAATAGAAAATCAGTAAAATTTTGGAAAATGGGCGTGGCACCGCCCACTTTTAAAAGAAGGTAATTTAAAATTTTGCAAGCTGTAATTTGGCAGTCGCTTAAGATATCATTATGAAATATGGCAGGAACGTTACTCCTATTACTATATGTATGCTTAATAAAAATTATCAAAATCGGAGTACGACCACGCCCACTTTAAAAAAAAATTTTTTTTAAGTCAAATTTTAACAAAAAATTTAATATATTTACAGTATATAAGTAAATTATGTCAACATTCAACTCCAGTAATGATATGGTGCAACAAAATGCAAAAATAAAAGAAAATTTCAAAATGGGCGTGGCTCCTCCCTTTTTCATTCAATTTGTTTAGGATACTTTAATGCCATAAGTCGAACAAAAATTTACCAATCCTTGGGAAATTTGGTAGGAGCTTAGTTTCTGGGACGATAAATTATTCGTGTGAAAAAGGGCGAAATCGGTTGAAGCCACGCCCAGTTTTTATACACAGTCGACCGTCTGTTCTTCCGCTCGGCCGTTAACACGATAACTTGAGCAAAAATCGATATACCTTTACTAAACTCAGTTCACGTACTTATCTGAACTCACTTTGTATTGGTATAAAATATGGCCGAAATCCGACTATGACCACGCCCACTTTTTCGATATCGAAAATTACGAAAAACGAAAAAATGCCATAATTCTATACCAAATACGAAAAAAGGGATGAAACATGGTATTTCGATTGGTTTATTGACGCAAAATATAACTTAAAAAAAAAACTTTGTAAAATGGGTGTGACACCTACCATATTAAGTAGAATGAAATGAAAAAGTTCTGCAGGGTGACATATAAAACCCTTGAAATCTTGGCAGGAATACTGTTCGTGGTATTATATATATAAATAAACTAGCGGTATCCAACAGATGATGTTCTGTGTCATCCTGGTCCACATTTTGGTCAATATTTAGAAAACGCCTTCACATATACAACTACCACCACTCCCTTTTAAAACCCTCATTAATACCTTTAATTTGATACCCATATCGTACAAAAAATTCTAGATTCACCTCTGTTCCACCTTTATGGCGACATCCCAAAAAGGCGTGCACCTATAGAACTAAGGCCTACTCGCTTTTAAAATACTCATTAACACCTTTCATTTGATACCCATATCGTACCAAACATAATCTAGAGTCACCCCTGGTCCACCTTTATGGCGATATCTCGAAAGGGCGACCACGTATAGAACTAAGGCCCACTCCCTTTTAAAAAGACTCATTAACACCTTTCTTTTGATACCCATATCGTACAAACAAAGTCTAGAGTCACCCCTGGTCCACCTTTATGGCGATATCTCGAAAAGGCGTCCACCTATAGAACTAAGGCCCACTCCCTTTTAAAATACTCATTAACACCTTTCATTTGATACCCATATCGTACAAACAAAGTCTAGAGTCACCCCTGGTCCACTTTTATGGCGATATCACGAAAAGGCGTCCACCTATAGAACTAAGGCCCACTCCCTTTAAAATGCTCATTACCCCTTTCATTTGATACCCGTATTGTACAAACAAATTCTAGAGTCACCCCTGGTCCACCTTTATGGCGATATCTCGAAACGGCGTCCACCTATGGAACTAAGGATCACCCCCTTTTAAAATACTCATTAACACCTTTCATTTGATACCCATATCGTACAAACAAAGTCTAGAGTCACCCCTGATCCACCTTTATGGGGATATCTCGAAAAGGCGTCCACCTATAGAACTAAGGCCCACTCCATTTTAAAATACTCATTAACACCTTTCATTTGATACCCATATCGTACAAACAAAGTCTAGAGTCACCCCTGGTCCACCTTTATGGCGATATCACGAAAAGGCGTCCACCTATAGAACTAAGGCCCACTCCCTTTTAAAATGCTCACTACCCCTTTCATTTGATACCCATATCGTACAAACAAATTCTAGAGTCACCCCTGGTCCACCTTTATGGCGATATCTCGAAACGGCGTCCACCTATGGAACTAAGGATCACCCCCTTTTAAAATACTCTTTAACACCTTTCATTTGATACCCATATCGTACAAACAAAGTCTAGAGTCACCCCTGGTCCACTTTTATGGGGATATCTCGAAAAGGCGTCCACCTATAGAACTAAGGTCCACTCCCTTTTAAAATGCTCACTACCCCTTTCATTTGATACCCATATCGTACAAACAAATTCTAGAGTCACCCCTGGTCCACCTTTATGGCGATATCTCGAAACGGCGTCCACCTATGGAACTAAGGATCACCCGGGAAAAGTTCCGGATGGATTAATGAAGACAAACAAAAAACCGCTGTGATGGCTGAATGGTTATAGCAGCGGCGCCTAAACGTTGCCGATGAAGGAATTTAGCAGTTCCCGAAATGGATCTATACAACGAGCTTTGGCAGTTGTCTAAAATTTTTTCTTTCTTCTATTCTAATTTAAAAATTTTTTTAATTAAGAAAAAATTTATCATAACAATAATAATGATAAAAAATTATTGTTAGGCCTTGAGCTCGATTCGAACCCGCGATCTTAAAATCAGTAGGCCGATATAACAACAAAAATTGTTAATTTCTTAAAGATATTATTTAAGTGAATCCTTTTCTAAGGCACTTAAAACTTATGACGCAGAATAGAAAATCAGTAAAATTTTGGAAAATGGGCGTGGCACCGCCCACTTTTAAAAGAAGGTAATTTAAAATTTTGCAAGCTGTAATTTGGCAGTCGCTTAAGATATCATTATGAAATATGGCAGGAACGTTACTCCTATTACTATATGTATGCTTAATAAAAATTATCAAAATCGGAGTACGACCACGCCCACTTTAAAAAAAAATTTTTTTTAAGTCAAATTTTAACAAAAAATTTAATATATTTACAGTATATAAGTAAATTATGTCAACATTCAACTCCAGTAATGATATGGTGCAACAAAATGCAAAAATAAAAGAAAATTTCAAAATGGGCGTGGCTCCTCCCTTTTTCATTTAATTTGTTTAGGATACTTTAATGCCATAAGTCGAACAAAAATTTACCAATCCTTGGGAAATTTGGTAGGAGCTTAGTTTCTGGGACGATAAATTATTCGTGTGAAAAAGGGCGAAATCGGTTGAAGCCACGCCCAGTTTTTATACACAGTCGACCGTCTGTTCTTCCGCTCGGCCGTTAACACGATAACTTGAGCAAAAATCGATATACCTTTACTAAACTCAGTTCACGTACTTATCTGAACTCACTTTGTATTGGTATAAAATATGGCCGAAATCCGACTATGACCACGCCCACTTTTTCGATATCGAAAATTACGAAAAACGAAAAAATGCCATAATTCTATACCAAATACGAAAAAAGGGATGAAACATGGTATTTCGATTGGTTTATTGACGCAAAATATAACTTAAAAAAAAACTTTGTAAAATGGGTGTGACACCTACCATATTAAGTAGAATGAAATGAAAAAGTTCTGCAGGGTGACATATAAAACCCTTGAAATCTTGGCAGGAATACTGTTCGTGGTATTATATATATAAATAAACTAGCGGTATCCAACAGATGATGTTCTGTGTCATCCTGGTCCACATTTTGGTCAATATTTAGAAAACGCCTTCACATATACAACTACCACCACTCCCTTTTAAAACCCTCATTAATACCTTTAATTTGATACCCATATCGTACAAAAAATTCTAGATTCACCTCTGTTCCACCTTTATGGCGATATCCCAAAAAGGCGTGCACCTATAGAACTAAGGCCTACTCGCTTTTAAAATACTCATTAACACCTTTCATTTGATACCCATATCGTACCAAACATAATCTAGAGTCACCCCTGGTCCACCTTTATGGCGATATCTCGAAAGGGCGACCACGTATAGAACTAAGGCCCACTCCCTTTTAAAAAGACTCATTAACACCTTTCTTTTGATACCCATATCGTACAAACAAAGTCTAGAGTCACCCCTGGTCCACCTTTATGGCGATATCTCGAAAAGGCGTCCACCTATAGAACTAAGGCCCACTCCCTTTTAAAATACTCATTAACACCTTTCATTTGATACCCATATCGTACAAACAAAGTCTAGAGTCACCCCTGGTCCACTTTTATGGCGATATCACGAAAAGGCGTCCACCTATAGAACTAAGGCCCACTCCCTTTAAAATGCTCATTACCCCTTTCATTTGATACCCGTATTGTACAAACAAATTCTAGAGTCACCCCTGGTCCACCTTTATGGCGATATCTCGAAACGGCGTCCACCTATGGAACTAAGGATCACCCCCTTTTAAAATACTCATTAACACCTTTCATTTGATACCCATATCGTACAAACAAAGTCTAGAGTCACCCCTGATCCACCTTTATGGGGATATCTCGAAAAGGCGTCCACCTATAGAACTAAGGCCCACTCCATTTTAAAATACTCATTAACACCTTTCATTTGATACCCATATCATACAAACAAAGTCTAGAGTCACCCCTGGTCCACCTTTATGGCGATATCACGAAAAGGCGTCCACCTATAGAACTAAGGCCCACTCCCTTTTAAAATGCTCACTACCCCTTTCATTTGATACCCATATCGTACAAACAAATTCTAGAGTCACCCCTGGTCCACCTTTATGGCGATATCTCGAAACGGCGTCCACCTATGGAACTAAGGATCACCCCCTTTTAAAATACTCTTTAACACCTTTCATTTGATACCCATATCGTACAAACAAAGTCTAGAGTCACCCCTGGTCCACTTTTATGGGGATATCTCGAAAAGGCGTCCACCTATAGAACTAAGGCCCACTCCCTTTTAAAATGCTCACTACCCCTTTCATTTGATACCCATATCGTACAAACAAATTCTAGAGTCACCCCTGGTCCACCTTTATGGCGATATCTCGAAACGGCGTCCACCTATGGAACTAAGGATCACCCCCTTTTAAAATACTCATTAACACCTTTCATTTGATACCCATATCGTACAAACAAAGTCTAGAGTCACCCCTGGTCCACCTTTATGGGGATATCTCGAAAAGGCGTCCACCAATAGAACTAAGGCCCACTCCCTTTTAAAATACTCATTAACACCTTTCGTTTGATACCCACATCGTACAAACACATTCTAGAGTCACCCCTGGTCCACCTTTATGGCGATATCTTGAAACGGCGTCCACCTATGGAACTAAGGATCACCCCCTTTTAAAATACTCATTAACACCTTTCGTTTGATACCCATATTGTACAAACGCAATCTAGGGTCACCCATGGTCCACCTTTATGGCGATATCTCGTAACGGTGTCCACCTATGGAACTAAGGATCACTCCCTTTTAAAATACTCATTAACACCTTTCGTTTGATACCCACATCGTGCAAACACATTCTAGAGTCACCCCTGGTCCACCTTTATGGGGATATCTCGAAAAGGCGTCCACCTATAGAACTAAGGCCCACTCCCTTTTAAAATACTCATTAACAACTTTTGTTTGATACACACTTCGTACAAACACATTCTAGAGTCACTCCTGGTCCACCTTTATGGCGATATCTTGAAACGGCGTCCACCTATGGAACTAAGGATCACCCCCTTTTAAAATACTCATTAACACCTTTCGTTTGATACCCATACTGTACAAACAAATTCTAGAGTCACCCCTGGTCCACCTTTATGGCGATATCTTGAAACGGCGTCCACTTATAGAACTAAGGATCACTCCCTTTTGAAACACTCATTAACACCTTTCGTTTGATACCCATATTGTACAAACGCAATCTGGGTACAAACACATTCTAGAGTCACCCCTGGTCCACCTTTATGGCGATATTTCGAAAAGGCGTCCACCTATAGAACTAAGCCACACGCCCTTTTAAATACTCATTAACACCTTTCGTTTGATACCCATATCATACAAACACATTCTAGAGTCACCCCTGGTCCACCTTTATGGCGATATATCGAAAAGGCGTCCACCTATAGAACTAAACCCCACGCCATTTTGAAATACTCATTAACACCTTTCGTTTGATACCCATATCGTACAAACAAATTCTAGAGTCAAACCTGATCCACCTTTATGGCGATATCCCTAAATGGCGTCCACCTATAGAACTATGGCCCACTCCATCTTAAAATACTCTTTAATACCTTTCATTTGATACACATGTCATACAAACACATTCCAGGGTTACCCTCGGTTCAGTTTGCTACATGTTGATTTGCCCTTACTTTGTCTCCACAGCTCTCAACTGAGTATGTACTGTTCGGTTACACCCGAACTTAGCCTTCCTTACTTGTTTTTTTTTTTAATTTGTTGAACAAGCAGATTTTTTAAGGTATATTTCTGCGAAATGAAATGAGCTCAGCTATACCAAAACACTTGCTTTAGTTTTTCAAAAGAAAATTTCCTAGTAATGACTTGTTTATATATGTATTCGCAGAGTTGAATTGTGTTATTAATTAGATATGTGTACAATAGCCGTCAGTGGTGGATCTAGGATTGTGCTTCCGGGGGGTTTTGTACTTCATTATTGTATGTCGTATATTTGATTATAACATGATGTAGGCAGTGTGTATTTATTTTTATTTTTACCGATGGCCAAAAAGGCAAAACGTTCTCCAGAAAAAAATTTCGATTATGCAACATGTAAGGAAGTCTAAGTTCGCGTGAAACCGAACATTATATACCCAGCTGTACACTTGAACCCACTATTTCGATATCGAAAATTTCGAAAAACCGAACAAGTGCGATAATTCAAAAGACGGATAAAGCGATGAAACTTGACAGGTGGGTTGACCCTATGACGCAGAATAGAAAATTAGTAAAGTTTTGGACAATGGGGGTGGCATCGCCCACTTTTAAAAGAAGGTAATTTAAAAGTTTTGCAAGCGGTAATATGGCAGCCGTTGGAGATATCAAGATGAAATTTGGCAGGAATGTTACTCTTATTACTATATGCGTGTCAAATAAAAATTAGCAAAATCGGATGACGAACACGCCCACTGTTTAAAAAAAATTGTAAAAGTCAAATTTTAACAAAAAATTTAATATCATTACAGTATATAAGTAAATTATGTCAACACTCAACTCCAGTAATGAGATGGTGCAACAAAATACAAAAACAGAAAAATAAAAGAAAATTTCAATATGGGCGTGGCTCTGCCCTTTTTTATTTCATTTGTCTAGAATACTTTTAATGCCATAAGTTGAAAAAAAAATTTACCAATCCTTGTGAAATTTGGTAAGGGCATAGCTTCTATGAGGATAACTGTGCCTGTGAAAATGGGCGAAATCGGTTGAAGCCAGGCCCAACTTTTATACACAGTCGACCGTCTGTCCTTCCGCTCGGCCGTTAATATGATAACTTGAGCAAAAATCGATATATCTTTACTAAACTTAGTTCGCGTATTCAAAATATAAAACTTTAGAAAAAACTTTGTAAAATGGGTGTGACACCTACCATATTAAGTAGAAGAAAATGAAAAAGTTCTGCAAGGCGAAATCAAAAGCCCTTGGAATCATGGCAGGAATACTGTTCGCGTGATTATATATATAAATAAATTAGCGGTACCCGACAGATGATGTTCTGGGTCACCCTGGTCCACATTTTGATCGATATCTCGAAAACGCCTTCACATATATAACTAAGGGCCCCTCCCTTTTAAAACCCTCATTAATACCTTTAATTTGATACACATATCGTACAAACACGTTCTAGAGTCACCCCTGGTCCACCTTTATGGCGATATATCGAAAAGGCTTTCACGTATAGAACTAAGGCCCACTCCCTTTTAAAATACTCACTAACACCTTTCACGGGAACTAACTGAACTTAACAAATTAAAATATGAGCTTTTCAAGCATGCGCAAAATACAAATGAATGGGACAATTATAATCATACAAAACGGCACTATAAGAAATTAATTAAAATAAAAAAGAAACAATTTATGGAAAATAAAATAGCGGCAAATTACAATAATCAAAGGCTAATGTGGAAATGTCTAAAATATGCCATAAACTTGAACAGTGACGCATCGCAAATAAAACGCATCGTTATAAATAATATGATCATTGAACAAGACTATGAAATTGCAAGCCAACTAAACCTTTACTTCGTCGAGAGCATAAGAACAATTTGCAATAATATTGAATCAACTACACCAGGTGAAACCCCAGAGGATAGTATTAGAAGTGTATTTAAATTTAAACAAATAAACGTAGAGCAGCTCATGAGAACAATTGCGACTTTAAAAAATAAGTACGGAGGAAAAAAGCTTGTATCTGAAGGTGTATTTAAAGACAGTATGGAATACTTAGGATACGCATATACGTGTATTATCAATGAAAGCTTTAAAAAAGTTGGAAAATCTCAACAGTTGTACCAGTTGAAAACGTCAAAGGGATGGAAAAACCGGAGGAAATACGGCCCATTAATACGTTGCCCAGCGATGAAAAAATTATAGAGAAAATCGTGAAGTACCAGCTTCTAGGGTGCCTGAACAATCAGAAAATTATAATACATGAGCAACCGGGCTTCAGGTCTAAACACTCTTGTGAAACTGCCATAAACTTGGTAATAACGGAATGGAAAGAAGCCATGTCAAAAAAAACTAATAACAGTTTCGGTCTTCCTAGACCTAAAAAGAGCATTCGAAACAATTGACAGATTTATCCTGTTGAGAAAGCTAAGACGAATAGGAGTATGAAATACAGCTCTTGATTGGTTTAAAAGCTACCTTACTGGAAGAAAACAAAAAACAGTAATCAGAAATGCACAGTCGCCCGAAATTGATGTTGAAATAGGTCTACCGCAGGGATCTGTACTTGCAGCAATTTTGTTCATTATTTACATAAACGATATTAAAAACTGTCTTAGCCATTTCAACATACGACTTTTCGCAGATGATGCATTATTGACAATAAGCTGTCCAACGGAGATAGAAGCTGTGTCCAAAATGCAAGCGGATTTGGATGCTATATATAAGTGGTTGTGCCAAAATAACTTAAAACTAAATATTGAATAAATATTGAAAAAATGGATGATCATGAGGAGAAAAATAACAGAAGGCAATATTGCCCTAAAAATAGCAATTAATACTATACAAAGTGTTGATGATATGAAATACCTAGGAGTAATAATTGATGAGAAACTCAAGTTTGATGGGTATCTGAAATATATAGAGGTAAAAATATCAAAAAAAAAATTGGATTTATGTTCCGAACGTGCAAGCACGTGAGCAAATATTACAAAATAATGGTCTATAGGTCTGTTGTAGAACCGTACTTCATATATTGCCCTACAATTTTATTTACGTTAGCTGACTCGAGCATTACAAAACTACAGGTGAAGCAAAATAAAGCTATGCGGTTCATCCTCAAAAAACGGTATGACACTCCAATACATGAAATGCTTAATAGCCTCAATTGGCTGAGTGTAAAACAACTCACTGTTTATTACACTTTAAAATTTATACATAATATCAAACTAGGTAAGCTGCCGACATATTTGAACGACCGGGTGTTATATAATAATGAGGTCCATGCTTATCAAACGAGAAATAGGAACAATTTTCATTTGCCAGCTGTAAGATCAGAATTCGACCAAAAAAATATATATTACGATGAAATAAGAGAATACAACGAGCTACCAAATGATATAAAACAATGTCGAAATAGCAATCAATTTAAGAAATTATTGTTCAACTACTGCAAAACAATGCCTTTTAGATAATTTAATGATGTAAACACAAAAACAAATTGCAATAACATAAAGAGATCTCATAGATGTAATTTTAGAAATTTAAGAAATTAAGTCTACAAGACTGTAAATAAATAAAATAAATAAATTTGATACCCATATCGTACAAAGACATTCTAGAGTCACTCCTGGTCCACCTTTATGACGATACAATATACGCTCACAAATTAGAACCACTTTGTTTTTAGGGTGATTCTAATTTCTGAAAATTTCTACTTCCTGGACTTTTTTTTATTTGTATAAAACTTTAAAAACATTAAATAACAATCCCGTACAATGCATAAAATAAATAAATTTAAGGCGCGATAACCTCCGAAGAGATATAAGGCCGAGCTTCTCTTTCAATTTGCGTCGTGCTCCTCTTGATTTTCCCTACAAATTGGCCGGATGGGACCTACATGTTTTATGCCCACTCCGAACGGCATCTGCAAAGCAGATGAGTTTTCACTGAGAGCTTTTTATGGCAGAAATACACTCGGAGCGCTTGCCAAACACTGCCGAGGGGCGACCCCGCTTAGAAAAATGTTCTTCTAATTGAAAAACCTTATTTCTAAAATTTTGATGTTGCTTTGCCCGGGGTGCGAACCCAGGGGATACATTGTGGTAGGCGGAGCATGCTACCGTCACACCACGGTCGCCCGTACAATGCATATAACATGTTTTTTATTAAATATACATATATGTATATTAGGCCGGGTCGATTTGTGGGGAGGCAAAAAAAACGCACATTGCTCTGTGAAAATCATATTATAGGGATCAAAATAAGAAACTTTGCCGAAGGAACCATACCTCTAAAACGAACTCTGATGTCCCCCAATTTGGGTCGAACTTTTGGGTAGGGGCAAATTTTGAAAAATCCCACTTTGACCCATTTAGAGTGCTCCAATCGAGTCCAAATGTATGACCGACCCCCACTAACTTTGGAGGTCCGACCCACCGATGCCAGTGGCACACCAACTGGAACCCCCCTGGGGGTTCACCATACAAACATTTCAAAAAATCGCCGGTTTTGCACTTTACATGAAAAAATCAGCTAAATGGCTATGTGGTAATAAGGCCAATTGACCTTATGGCCGTTGACCTTATGTCAATAGAAAAGAAATTTAAAAAAATTATTAGAAATTAGCGTTTTTACAGCCCTTTTAAAACCAAGGCATCACTGTGATGCATTTGCATGTCGTAAACATAGTTGTGTGGGTTTTTTTATTCAACCGTTTTAAAAAATGAAGGCATCACTGTGACACAATTGCAGATCGTAAAATTGCTTGTGTTGTTTTTTTTAAGCCACCAGACACAGCAAGTAGAATTGAAATTACCATTTCATTCTTATTACCTCGTCTCGTAGACCATATATAACGCAACAGTTTTTGTGAATGCATTAAGTCGTTGTGAAGACCTCAAAGCGTGAAGTGCTAATTTCAGATAAAAAAATATTTCAAAAAAATAATAAGTGAAGTGACCATTCCAAATCAAAAAGTTTACATTGAATCCACCATCCTCTACACCGCAAGATGAAGCAACTACATCAACAACTATCGAAAACCCAATGAGTCATATACCCAAGAACAGCAATTTGTTTAAAAGATCCGGCGGAGAAAAGTGCTGTGTGTTGGGGAGATGCTGGTGCACCTGCCGTTGCGGAAGATAAACTTTATGCGGTGCTATCAACTATGGTAAAACCTTTGGACCGCTTTTATCCGGCTATATATACAAGTATAAATAATAATGATGTTAAAGCTTTTATAGGATATGCGATGGGGCATGCTAACAGATCTTGAAATAAAAGAAATCAAAATAAAAAATGATTCATCATTTTGAATTTTCTGATTGATGAAAAACAAGGTATTTTTTATTGAAGCATTTCTTGAATAATGAATAACATTTTATCGTGAGTGATTTTTGTAAATTTTAAGTTAAGGGTTGAGTTATCTTTCATCATTTAAAAATATGGAATAAAATAAAATTTAAATGTTTATTCGGTTATTGAAAAATTAAATAAAGTAATTAAAAAAAAATTGTTTAAGTTAAACGGTTTTATTGAAAAAAAATACTTACATTAAGTAGTAATAATACTAAAAGATAGAAAAGAATTAGGTATTAGTCATCTCACTCCTCATTAGACAATTAAATAAAAGCGTTGGACGCGTAAAATTTCTATTGATAGTCATATATAAGATCAACTGAACGTTAATAAGGTTATGTGCTCTGCCTCACATTTTTAGAAATTTCACGCATCTAACGCTTTTATTTATGTGCTCAAAAGTATTTTGATGTCACTTCTACCGGACTGTATATAATGTTTGTTCAAAGAGCCAAGTCGGACAGATAAGTACGAGTTTTTTGAATATCTCAATTTTTGCGATACCTAGCGTGAATTTTTTTTACTAAAGCGGTTTCTATTTCTGTATGTCAAGTATGATTTCCAAATATGAGCCAAATCGTTATTGAGTTATCTTTCATCATTTAAAAATATGGAATAAAATAAAATTTAAATTTTTACTCGGTTATTCAAAAATTAAATAAAGTAATTAAAAAAAATTGTTTAAGTTAAACGGTTTTATTGAAAAAAAAATACTTACATTAAGTAGTAATAATATTAAAAGATAGAAAAGAATTAGGTACTAGTCATCCCACTCCTCATTAGACAATTAAATAAAAGCGTTGGACGCGTAAAATTTCTGTTGATAGTCATATATAAGATCAACTGAACGTTAATAAGGTTATGTGCTCTGCCTCACATTTTTAGAAATTTCACGCGTCTAACGCTTTTATTTATGTGTTCCAAAGTATTTTGATGTCACTTCTACCGGACTGTATATAATGTTTGTTCAAAGAGCCAAATCGGACAGATAAGTACGAGTTTTTTGAATATCTCAATTTTTGCGACACCTAGCGTGAATTTTTTTTACTAAAGCGGTTTCTATTTCTGTATGTCAAATATGATTTCCAAATATGAGTCAAATCGGACCACAAATACGATTTTTGTGAATATCTCGATCCTAGCGCCACCTAGTGGCGATTTTTTATAGGCCGCTTTCTATTCATGTATGTATTATGTATTCCAAATATGAGCGAAATCGGACCACAAATACGTGTGAATATCTCGATCCTTGCGCCACCTAGCGGCGATTTTTTTTTTTTATTATTGCATTGTCATCGGGTTCTGAACTATATTCCAAGTTTCAAGCTTGTAGCTTATCGGGAAGTTACTTAAATTTTAATTACAAAATTCGCGCTGGCCGGCCGGCCGTGCAGCCTGTCAAGTCAACCTAAATAAAACCGTTTAAAAATAAACCCTCGAGATGCCGTGAAAATATACCCATATGCGGAAACAGTTCGCGTGTAGTACTGAAGCTTCTTACAGTAATATTGAGATGATTTCGAGGTATTCGGGTATCATTTCGGAATGGTTTTGCGACTCCCTCGGGGTCATTTTGGGGTCGTTCCGAGATGTTTTTGGGCACTCCCTCGGGGTCATTTCGGGATGGTTTTGGGGACTCCATCAAGGTCATTTGGGGGACATTCTGGGATGTTTTTGGGGACTCCCTCGGGGTACTGCCGGGGAATTTTGGGGGTCGTTCCGGGCTGTTTTGGGGACTCCCTCAGGATGGTTTAAGGGACTCCCTTGGGGTCATTTGGGGCACATTCCGGGATGGTTTTGGGGACTCCCTCGGGGTCATTTGGGGGAGGTTCCGGGATATTTTGGGTACTCCTTTGGGGTCATTTGAAGGTCATTTGGGGGTCGTTACGGTTTTTGTATAAGAAATTATCCCGAAAAAGTCCCGGAAGGGTTTCGATATGACCCTGACGGGATTACAAATAAGGTGAAGCTAATTATCGAAGCATGTTAATAAGGCAACAGGCGCGTTGAAGCGAATGAAGAGTTAAAAACAAACATCAGGTAAAGCTAATAAAAGCGTTCTAGCAAAAACAATTGAAGGATGGCGGATGGCGGAAGGAGAAGGAGAGCACCACTGATCGTTTTTCCAAAATTGTTTAGATCGCGATCTATACGAGCCCGATAACAAAAATTATTGATGTTGGAGAAAATTTATATTGAGGTATAACAATAAGGGTGTCACTGCTCACTTTGTAAGCCCTCGACTTATTTTACCCATCGAGTTTGTATTATTGGTGAAGGTCAGTATACTTAAAGTTATAATGTGTAAAAATTATTTGGAAGTAATTTTTCGAGGCGTCGTCGACGCCCCCGCCCCTTCTTTCCATTTTCGAAAAATTTTTAGATAGTAGGCTATTGTCGATCTGTGTCCCAAATTTCCTCAAAATCCGTGTAGCCGTTCTTGCGTGATTGATTCACAAAGACAAACGTCTGGACACACAGACATTCAAACATCAAACATTCCCATTTATAATATTACTAGCCTTTACCCGCGGCCCCGTCCCCAAGGAGAAAATAAACAAGTTAGGAAGGCTAAGTTCGGGTGTAACCGAACATCAGTTGAGAGCTGTGGAGACAAAGTAAGGGAAAATCACCATGTTGTAAAAAGAACCTAGGCTAAGCCTGGAACGTGTTTGTATGACATGTGTATCAAATGGAAGGTATTAAAGAGTATTTTAAGAGGAAGTGGGCCATAGTTTTATAGATGGACGCCATTTAGAGATATCGCCGTAAAGGTGGACCAGGCCTGACTCTAGAATTTGTTTGTACGATATGGATATCAAATGAAATGTGTTAATGATAACTTTAAAAGGGAGTGGGCCTAAGTTCTATAGGTGGACGCCTTTTCGAGATATCGCCATAAAGGTGAACCAGGGGTGACTCTAGAATTTGTTTGTACGATATGAGTATCAAATGAAAGGTGTTAATGAGTATTTTAAGAGGGAGTGGGCCTTAGGTCTATATGTGGACGCCTTTTCGAGATATCGCCATAAAGGTGGACCAGGGGTGACTCTAGAATTTGTTTGTACGATATGAGTATCAAATGAAAGGTGTTAATGAGTATTTTAAAAAGGGAGTGGGCCTTAGTTCTATAGGTGGACGCCTTTTCGGAATATCGTTATAAAGGTGAACCAGGGGTGACTCTAGAATTTGTTTGTACGATATGAGTATCAAATGAAAGGTGTTAATGAGTATTTTAAGAGGGAGTGGGCCTTAGGTCTATATGTGGACGCCTTTTCGAGATATCGCCATAAAGGTGGACCAGGGGTGACTCTAGAATGAGTTTGTACGATATGGGTATCAAATGAAAGGTGTTAATGGGAGTGGGCCTTAGTTCTATAGGAGGATGCCTTTTCGAGATATCGCCATAAAGGTGGGCCAGGGGTGACTTTAGGATTTTTTTGTACGATATGGGTATCAAATGAAAGGTGTTAATGAGTATTTTAAAAAGGAGTGGGCATTAGTTCTATATGTGGATGCCTTTTCGAGATATCGCCATAAACGTCACCAGGGGTGAAATTTTCTTTTATTTTTGTATTTTATTGCACCATATCATTACTGGAGTTGAATGTTGACATAATTTACTTATATACTGTAAAGATATTAACTTTTCTTTTAAAATTTGAATTAAACAAACATTTTTTTAAAAAGTGGGCGTGGTCGTTCTCCGATTTTGCTAGTTTTTATTAAGCATACATATAGTAATAAGAGTAACGTTTCTGCCAAATTTCAGGATGATAGCTTCAAAGACTGCTAAATTACAAAACCTGCCAAATTTGCAAAACTTCTAAATTACCTTCTTCTAAAAGTGTGCGGTGCCACGCCCATTGTCCAAAATTTTACTAGTTTTCTATTCTGCGTCATAAGTTCAACTCACCTACCAAGTTTCATCGCTTAATCCGTATTTGGTAATGAATTATCGCACTTTTTCGATTTTTCGAAATTTTCGATATCGAAAAAGTGGGCGTGGTTATTGTCCGATTGCCCGGGAACCTACATACCAAATTTCATCAAGATACCTCAAAATTTACTCAAGTTATCTTGTTAACGGACAGACGGACGGACGGACGGTCGGACATGGCTCAATCTTATTTTTTTTCGATACTGATTATTTTGATATATGGAAGTCTATATCTATCTCGATTCCTTAATACCTGTACAACCAACCGTTATCCAATCAAAGTTAATAAACTCTGTGAGCTCTGCTCAACTGAGTATAAAAACAAGATGTTTTTATGCTCATCGTGCTCCGTTATCCAATCAAAGTTAATATACTCTGTGAGCTCTGCTCAACTGAGTATAAAAACATATGGGCTATTCACGTTAGCCTGTTTATCAAATTATCTGCTTTAAAAGATCTGTCTGTCTGAGGTATTTTATAGTTGTAATAGAGTAAAAAAATAGCTAAATGGGCTGATAGCCTGATAGGGTCCCCAAACGATCGAAAGGAAATGGCCCCGACGGTATCGCGGACGGATCCCGAAAACCATCCAGAAATGCTTCCGGAAGGATATCCAAATAATCCCGGAACAGTCCCAAAAAAGCCCTGAAATGCCAAAAGGCGCGATTCCCGGAAGGCTACCCAAATAGTCCCGGAAGGGCACCCAAATGATCCTGAAAAATTTCCGAAATTACCCTGACTAGCTCCCGGACGGATCCCGAAATCCATCCAGAAATGAGCCTAAAACAAAAAGTTTTTCAGTGGAATCTTGTATCCTCCTTTTAATGAACCCCTACCTTCTGTATATCACCTTTTGCTTATATCCGCGACTGCAAGTATTTCACGATTTGTTGGTACTATTTATTTTCTGGACGACCTCGTTATTTTTTCAAGATCATATCTTGGCATATCGTGCGGACTGGGACGCTGTTTTAGGCTTGTTTTACGAATATGTGAAAGATGAACAGACGTTTAAATCCACAAAAAATTAACGCCTTATTAAAACTTAACGAAATATATTGATTATGTCAGCACAATTAAGTTCGAGCAGTGTTGTTGCTCAGAATTTCGTGCACTTCTCCCAACTCTATGGTTTTTTCGCAGTAAACAATAGAAACTATTAGCAGTTTGAAAACAGATAAAACTAATTAAGAGAACCCTTTATATTTTCTGTATTTATTCACTAAAAATACAGCCATTGTACAGATATCAATTTGATAACACAACTCAACTGTGCAAATATACATATACTCGTATATAAACAAACAATTCCTAGGAAATTTTCTTTTGAAAAAGTATAGTAGTTAAGTACGAGTTACCTTGAATTTTTGGATAGTTGCCGCTTTGTGGAGATGGTTTGTGATGATGTGGTGATGGTGGGGATGCTGCTATGTGGACACTTCGTTGGCGCTGTGTTGGATGCGTCTCTTACAGAAACTCAGATCGGGCGCAACTCCGCTGTAGTGATTCGGATGTTGTGCAACTCCATGAGATAGTCATTCTTCCAGCGCTTGCTGAATTGATGATGTAAAACTTTCAAGCGTTCCCAACGGTAGATCAAAGAGAGGTGTTCATAGTTCGGTTCGTGGATGGCGAGAAGGGGTGCGCCTCGGAGAAACTGACCAGGTGTGAGGGCTGTGAGATCCGCTGGGTCCTGAGAGAGCGGGGAGATGGGACGAGAATTGAGTACGGCCTCTATACAAATTAATAAAGTCGAGAATTCCTCAAAGGTGAAGCTGTGTGTTCCGGCGACCTTTTTAAAATAGGTTTTAAAGCTTTTGATGGCAGATTCCCATAATCCGCTCATGTGGGGTGCGCCGGGGGTATAAAGTTCCACTCGATGCCTTGTGGCGCGTACTTTTGTACAATATCTGTCGAGCCTTCGTTGAGGAAGGTGGCGAACTCTACTTCGGTAGCTGGCTTAGCACCAATGAATGTTGTGCCGTTGTCGCTCATCATTTGTTTCGGGTACCCTCGACGCCCTACAAACCGGACGAAGAGAGCGAGAAAAGCCTTACTGGTGAGATCCGAACACAATTCCAGATGGATCGCCTTGGTGGTGAAGCAAACGAAAACGGCCATATAGCCTTTTACGAGGGTTGGAGATCGGAGCATCGAAACTTTTATTTGAAACGGGACGGCGAAGTCTACGCCAGTTGTAGTAAAGGGGGCGCGAAAGTATATCGTTCGGGGGGTAAAGCAGCCATTATTTGGGATTACGTTTGTCGCTTATGGATGGTGCAGACTTAACATTGGAAAATACATTTTTTCAGCTGAGGTTTGAGTCGGGGGTATAGAATTCCTGCCTCATAGCTTGTTGCAGGAGGCGGACGTTCGCATGGAGAAAGCTCTCGTGTAGAAACCTTATATAGAGGGCAGTAAACCGAGCCTTTTCGGGGAGAATGATGGGATGACACTCAGTAGGTCATGTCGGCGTTTACTAATCGTCCGTTGGCACGGAGAATCCCGTTTGTATCCAGGAAGTGGTCAAGTGCCAGTAGGGGACTTCGCTTTCCGATTGGTTTTGAATTTTCGAGGGAAGCCTTTTCGGAAGCGAAGAATCTCGACTGAGTCAAGCTCAGCAGACGGATTTTCGAGCGCCTGACGTCGGCGTAAGAGAGGCCGGGATCGTTAGGAGTACGATTGCCTCCTACAGCATTTCTAAGCTGAGTTATAAATTTCAACACGTACGCTGTTACGCGTAAGGCGCGGGGATAGGAGGAAAACCGTGATAAGACCTCTTCTGACTCTTCCGCTGCATTCAGTGCTTCGACTCGGTGAAGTTCGGGGGGTAGAATATTTCTGGCCGTTGGTGTTGGCCAGTCCTCGGGGGTTCGGGAAAGCCACTCTGGACCATTCCACCATAGCGATGAGTTAGCGAGATCGTCGGGGTTACATCCTCTGGTTCCAAGATCCGCGGGGTTGTCTTTACTTCGCTCATGTCGCAAAGGGATATTTTCAGCGAAGTCTATGATCTGCGCTGTTCGGTTGGAGACGTAAGTTTTCCACGAGTGGGGTGGCTTTTCCAGCCAGGCTAGCAAGATTTCCGAATCGGACCACATGATTAATTTTTCTTGACTTAGGCCGAGATGGGGTTGGACTACTGCGACTAATTTTGCTAATAGGAGCGTTCCGCATAGCTCCAGGCGTGGCAGGCTAATAGTTTTGAGAGGAGCCACTTTGCCTTGGACACTATAAGGTGAGAGTGGACCTGAGTACCGACGGTACTTCCTAGGTAAAAAGTTGCGCAATAAGCCTTTTCTTAGGCGTCGCAGAATCCATGGATATCAACATATTGATCGGGCGCAAAATTCATCCATCGGGGTATCTGGATGGCTGAGATAGAGGGAAGATTTTGAGAGAACTGCGCCCATTTGGCTAGACGGTTGGGTTTAACCTCCTCGTCCCATTCGGTCCCGTCTAACCACAATGCTTGCATGAGCATCTTCGCTTGGATCATTGTGGGCGTCAGCCTCCCTGCGGGATCGAAACGTTTCGCAATGGTGGAGAGGATTTACCGCTTCGTGGCTGCAGTGGATGCCGGATTTGTGTCGACGGTATACGAGAATGTATCCGTTAGGGCGTTCCACTAGATGCCCAGGGTCTTGCCGGTGCTAGTCTTTTCGAACTCGAGAAAGTTGGTTTCATGCAAATCCGTTTTCGGTATTTTTTGGAGGATATCGGGATGGTTTGCCGTGATCTTTTTTAGGGGAAATCCGGATGAATTGAGAGCGTCTATAGTCTCTGTTAGGGATTGCTCGGCTGCTCGGCGCGCAGTTAACCCCGAAGGTGACCGTTTTTAACTTGTAATCCTTTATTGGACTGTGTTCGGGGGTTCGGAATATTATCCGTTGGTAGTCTCGGTCATCGGGGTGCAAGAGAATTTGGCGGTACATTTTCTCGACATCGCCATTAAACACATATTTATATGTTCGCCATTTCAACAACATAAGTCGGAGATCGGGTTGGAGGGTTGGTCCGGTACATAAAACATCGTTAAGGGAATGACCGGAACCCGACTTTTTAGAGGCGTTGAATACAACTCTGACTTTTGTTGTTTTCTTGTCTGGCCTTACGACTGCATGGTGAGGGAGTTAGAATGAGCAGTATTTACCTCGAGATTCTACTTTAGTGGGACTGCATTCTTCCATGTGGCCTAGGGATAGATATTCTTCGAGTACCTGGCGTATTGCTGCTTGAGATCGCCCTTTTTTGAGAGGGTACGTTCCATGCCGTGAAACTGTTGTAGGGCTGCAGTACGGGATTGGCCTAGGTCGATATCGTTCGGGAATATTGGTTTAAAAGGGAGCCGAACTATATATCGACCGTCATCCATGCGAGTGGTTGTGCTTTGATAAAAGTATTCGCACATTTTATCTTCTGGGGTTTCCACTCGCACTTTGGGTATTTCTTCGATTTCCCAGAATTGCATTAGCTGTTCATTCAGCTGGACATTCGTCACTGCCCACGCTTGAGAGGAGTGTGGTCCGACCTTTTCGGGGGTTTGACCACTTATTATCCAGCCAAATATTGTGTTTTGGGCTAGCAGTGTGGGCGAGATCTTTTCTATGCCATTTAGCATGATTTGAGGGATGCGATCGCTGCCTAACACCAGATCGATATGGGAGGGCTTCTGAGAATTCTGGTCTGCTAGCTTGAGGTGGGACTATTTACGCATTTGGACGTTAGTTAGCCTGATTGTTGGGAGTTGCCTAGTGAGACGAGGTAGCACGATTGCCTGGGCCTTTATTTTCACCTTGTGGTCATTTGAGACTAGGGTCAGTGAGCACAACTTGTTGGAGGTTTGTACTACTCCGCCTCCCATGCCCGATATTTAAAATAGGGAGTGGGTATATAGGAGGCCTAGCTTGATTTGAGCTTTTGAAGAGATGAAGCTACGTTCTGACCCTTGATCCACTAAGGCTCTGAGCCTGAAGCAGTCCCCTCGGTGTTATATCGACACTATTGCTGTAGGGGGGATGATTTGGCTATCATTTTCTGCATGAAACGATTGGATGTGGGCAGCGTTTGTGGTGGTGGGAAGTTCTTCGTTAGGTTCTGGGTTGGCAACGTCCTGACTAGTGGCTACTTGGGATGCCGCTCCTCGAAGGCCATTGGTTTGGTGAGATAGTCCGATATCGTGGAGGGGGAGTTGTGGCGACCTTGGCAGTAGAGACACGTTCTTGTGCTTGTGCAGTCTTTAAAGAGGTGAGTTTGAGATAGGCAACTTTCGCAAAGGTTGTTACCTTTCACGACATTTTTTCGCTTAGGAATTGTCAGCTTCTTGTAACGAAAGCACCTTTGTAGCGTGTGTGAGAACTGCTTGCACATTCCGCAGGCGTAGATTTTTTGATGCTCTGCCACATGAGCATTTGTTGCTATTGTGCGGGGGGTTGCGACTTTGGGTTTGGGTTTGACCCTGCCTGAACTGGGAGCTGTTTTGACTTGGGGGAGGCCTTGAGATATTTGTGGAGGGTGGATTATATCGGGGTTTGGCTGGTCGCCATTGATCCACCCTTTCCACTATCTCGTAGCGAGTAGTCAGAAATTGATCCATTTGGGACCAGTTCGGTAGGTCTCTTCGCGAACTTAATGATTGTTCCCATAGCGCAACAGTGTTTTCTGGGAGTTTTAAGGTTACTAGATATATTAATATGGGATCCCAACTATCTGTCGAGACTTGTTGGGTTGCTAATATCTGGAGGCAGTTATTAACGGAAGATTGCAATCTTTGGATGTCTTCGCTGTTTTCAGTCTGAATGGCCTTGAGGTTCATGAGGACTTTTATTTGGTTATCGACCAAGACTCTTTTATTTTCATATCGGGATTTCAGGGCTTCTCACACCAGAGCAAAATTGTCATCACTAAGTGGGAATTGCTTCACTATTTGGCCCACTTTTTCTTGGATCTTGTACCTGAGGTGGTACAGTTTTTGGGCGCTCGAGAGTTTGGGGTGGTTGATATAGACCGCCGTGAACATATCACGGAAAGACGGTCATTGATCATAACTCCCGTAAAAGACTTCGGTGTCACAGGCGGGTACTTTGAGGTGCATCCCGGAACTTTCTTGGGGAGTGGTGTTTGTAGCGGGGACGGGATTGCTTAGTACCCTTAGCTGGAGCTGATCGCCTATTCTTGCCTTTGTGTCCTCATACGCTATAAGGCAGGCGCGTTATTTGTTGAAAGCTGAGGCCTTAAAGTCTTCGGGAAGGTCGTTGTAATCTGACTCTACGAGGGCGTCATATGCGCTCTGTACCCTTTCCCAGAACACATCGATATTTTTATCTTTTAGTTTTAGGGATGCCTCGGTGTTATCTTGGATGTCGGTCGTGCCAAACCGAACGCAGTAATCCGAAAAGAGATCCGTTTCGGATATAAATTTATTTTCGACCACAGTAGCCATTCTAAAAAGGGACTTGCTTAATTTCACTTTAGCTATTTTGGGAATTTTTGGGGACTGCCTGGTGTTTATTTATGAGGGAATACCAAAGGCAGAAGCTTTCCTGTTGGTCGATAGTGGAGTAGGCTAAGACCAGTTAGACTGAATTGGGAGTAGTCTGGGTTCAGTTGCGATGACCTGCAGAATTTACTGCTGGGTATTTCAAGCAAGGTAAATGTTACCTAATTTACTGCTGGGTATCGCGAATAATACCACAGATGTGGGGATATGTATTTAAATTAAACCGCAAGGGACACAAGTATTAAAGGGCAATGAGCTAACTTTGTGCAAGTGTGTGTGGGATTTGCCTCGAAATTTTTTAATGCACTGCTTTTATGTACAGGTGTATATTGGGGTGAGAATGTATATATATATATATAGATATATATATGATGTATTTTTTGCGGGAGAAATTTGTATTTGGCGGGAGCCACCAAAATTTATTCGGGGGATATACTTACGGCCCTATTCTGTGCACTTGACAAATTGTCAATAAGTTGACAAGTAATCAAGATTTTTATCAAGTTGACAAATATTTCTATTCTGTGCATAACTTGACAACTCTAAAAAGCTCTACGACCTGTGCTTTTCATCATACTGTGGTGACCTAAATAAAGTAAACAGAAATCAGCTGTTTAGTGCAACAATCGCAACAACAAATAATAACAACAATAACAAATATTTTAAAATCATGGTTTTTCCAAGGAAATCAAAGGTGGAATGTGCTACGCATGAGCAATTGGAGCGATGTCTCATTTTATGCTGCTAGCTCTGAAATGGGAATAGGAAAAAATAATCTGCGGGGTCATTTCGGCATAGCTTTGGAAACTCTCTCGGGGTCTTTGGAGATCATTCCCGGATGGTTTTGGGGATTCCATCTGGTCCTCCCGGGGTCATTTAGGGGTCGTTCCGGGATCTTTTTGGGGGCTCTCTCAGGGTCATTTGGGGGTAATTCCGGGCTGGTTTTGGGGACTCCCTCGGGTTCATTGGGGGGTCATTCCGGAATGGCTTTGGGGACTCCATCGGGTCGTCCCGGCGCCATTTAGTGGTCATCCCAACATCCCCAAGCCCCGAGGAAGTCCCCAAAAAGATGCTGGAATGACCCCCAAATGACCCCGAGGGAGTCCCAAAAGATCCCGGAACGTCCCCCCAATTACTCTGAGGGAGTCCCCAAAACCATCCCAGAATGACCCCCAAATTACCCCGAGAGAGTCCCCAAAACCATCCTAGAATGTCCCCCAAATTACCCAGAGGGAGCCCCCAAAACCATCCCGGAATGTCCCCCAAATGACCCTGAGGGAGTCCCCAAAACTATCCCAGAATGTCCCCCAAATTACCCCGAGGGAGTCCCCAAATGGCGACGAAGGACCATTAGTTAAGTACGAGTTACCTTGAATTTTTGGATAGTTGCCGCTTTGTGGAGATGGTTAGTGATGATGTGGTGATGGTGGGGATGCTGCTATGTGGACACTTCGTTGGCGCTGTGTTGGATGCGTCTCTTACTGAAACTCCGATCGCGCACAACTCCGATGTAGTGGTTCAGATGTTGTGCAAAATCCTCCTCCAAATGTTTTCGCACCAATAAAATAACCGCTTCTCTAGCTTATAGATATGGAACGATTGTCAACAGTAACACCCTTGCCGGGAATATAATCACCCAGACCAATCGTAGTCAGTGCACTGAAGCAATAATAAAATGTGTCCAAAGCCCCGAGTCGGTTCGATGTATGCGAAAACCGCCGTAGATATTGCAAGGAACGAGATACTCACAATGAAAGCTCCGATGAAAAATGCCTCAAGGAGACCCGGTATATTTGTATGCTGGTTTAATTGAATTAACAAATCATTGTCTTCATTTACATACAATTTTGATTTCACTTTTATTCGCATAGAATATGTATTTTGTACAGGAGGTTTCATCAACCACCAAATTGACCGAATGACAAAGGTTACGTTAATTATAATAAATTAAAGAGAAAACTGTGTACTTTTTATATTCTTTTTCTTTTATACGAAGCAAATTCTCGAAAAATATAACTATTGAGCAGAAAAATTATCACAATAATAATAACAATTTAGCAAATATACCACAGAATTTATACACAATGAGAAGGAGTTTTTGCTAGATTCCAACTTTTTTGCATGTGAACACGTCTTGCACTTCACCACACACAATCCAATTTCAATGTTAACCAGTTAACAGCAGAAAATTCTCTGTCAACAGTTTCAGCTGGTGTATAAATTCTCTGGATTTTCCCTTAAGATGATTTCTTTGTAGGAATATAGGTATTTAGTAGGATTAATTATATTTAAATTTTATTATTTGTAGCAATATATTTGCATCTTTTATGATTTAATATAAATTTGAATTTAATTAATATAATTTAGAAATTAATTTCTTGTATTCCGGCCTTTTAGTTAATATATTCAAAGTATGTTTGAGCTCTAGGCCAATATATACATATGTTTATTAAAATACAGCAAATGTGTTTAAACAATGTATATTTATTTGTCGAATGGTTTGTCTTGCCAATATTTCGACTTCAATCTGAAGTCATCTTCAGGACTGAAAAAACGAAAAACATTTATAGAGACATTGGTACATACATACATAATTATACAATTGTCGCAAGTGCCAACTTACACTTATGACTGCACCTGGTCGACTAACTTTATATTTTATATTTTAACAAACAAGGGTAAAAGAAGAACATTAAAAAATATAGACAATAAAATACAGTAATCGTAAACAAATTTTTATACAAACAACAATACATTAATTCTCCAACCGTAAGCGGCGCTCACATCAGCAGCAGGTGAACAATTGTGCAAACGAAGTCACACTCTTATTATAAGCCTTTTTTGTTGTTGCTCATAAGTTCTCTATAGGCGTAGGCGCTATGGTCTGTGTCTGATTTGAAATTTATGCGTTTGTCACTTGGCGTATTTATTATGTGTAACATTTCAAGTATATATCGTTTATTGCTGTTTCTCTCATGCTGCATTATTGTTACATTTTCCAAGTCGGGAGAGTGTCCAGTGGTTCTGCAGTGCTGAGTTAAAGCTGTCTTATTGTCATTAGGGTTGTCACGATTTTTGATATTTGATTTATGTCCGGAAATCCTCGTCTTCAATTTCGATTTAGTTGTCCCCACATATACTTTGTCGCATACGTGGGACCCGTCGCCATTACAATTAATTTTATATATAACGTCCGATTTATCAAATTTCTCTATTCTGCTTTTCGTATTGCTAAAAATCCTCCGTTGCAACGTATTGTTGTATGTGAAAGCTAATTTAAATCTCTATCTGTCGTATATGTTTGAATATTTTATTCTATTAGACAGACCAGATACAAATGTAGTCGATTTATAAATTTCCTTTGTATCACTAGTTGATTTATTTGTATTTAATTTTACGAAATAATCTCTTATATAGCTCTGTATTATATGTGTTGGAAACTCATTATTTTCTAATATGTTTTTTATTGCTTTTATATTCTCCTCGTGGTAGACTTCATCACTAATGGAGAGAATTCTTCGGACAAAATTCTTGGCTGTGTTGACTATCGTTGCCTTGTCATGATTCGAGTTATAATTGATTAGCCTACCCGATGCAGTGGACTTCTTGTACCAATCAAATGAAAGTTGGTTATTCCTTCTTATTATTAAGGTATCTAAAAATGGAAGCTGTCCATCAGTTTCGACTTTAACAGTAAACTTGATGCTCCTATTATATCCATTCAAAATATTAAGCATATCTTCCACGGCATCCATTTTTACGATGGCGAACAAATCGTCCACATATTTCGTTAATAAACGTGGCTTGTCATGTGAATCTTCTTCGAATTTCTGTAACAATTATTCCATCACAATGTCCGCTATTAAAGGAGATGCTGTTGACCCCATAGGCATTCCTGACCGTTGCTCATATATTTTATTGTTAAAACTAAAATATCTATTTTCTCATATGCAGAACCGAACCACATTCATAAATAGTTCCTTAGTGAGAGTTGTATGGTTCTTTATATCATCCCACTCGGAAGCTATAATTTCCAAGGCATGATCTACCAGGATGCTTGGAAATAATGAGACAACATCAAAGGAAACGAGACTCTCGTCGTCAAAGATGTAGGTATCTTTAATTTTGTTCTTAAAGGCGATATTGTCTTTTACGTTATATTTTCAAGGACATTGACAACATATTTACATAACTTGTATGATGGGGAATTGACAGACGAACAAATGGATCTCAATGGTAATCCTTCTTTATGGATTTTAGGAAAGCCATATAGTCTTGGCGCGATGGTCGTTCTGGTTATTAATTGGTATTTCTCTTTCGTATCGATCATTTTATGTTTAAATAGTTTCTCTACAATTTCATTATTTTTTTGGGGTCTCGTTTTAGTACTCTGTAAGTGGAAATGTCGTTAACCATCTGTTGTAACTTCTTTTCATACTCATCCTTATACATTAAAACCGTACCATTGCCTTTATCGGCATTCAGAACAAGTATATTTTTATTGTTTTTTAGGAACTTATTTGTAGAGTGCAGTGTATCTAATAAAAATTTATCTCTCACGCTACTTTTAGGCTTTCTCAGCTGATCCCGTATTAGTGTGGTTAGATTGTTCCTCTCAATTTCTTGCTGCTCTTTATCTTGAATAGTTTGAATGCAATCCTCTCCATCTGCTATCAATTTTAACAGCGGGAACTCAGTGCTAGCTATAGGTAGAGAGTATTTCGGACCTAAGGAGAGGAGCCACCGTCTGTCGGTATCTCCACCTTTGTCGCATTGTGTAACCACTTCGCTACGTTTTTAATGTTAAGAGACTGTTTTTGTATATGTTTAAGTCTATCAAATTTGTTTGTGTGTGTTTTCTCTAATGCTGCTGTCAAGTTATTGGTTAATAGTTTCTCACTATTTAAGAATGCAATGGCATCTTCCGCATCAAATTCTTTGCGTACTATATCTAATATGGAGCTTACCTCTCTCTCCTTTTGCTTTCTTATTGCATATTTGATCCATATAATAAGATTAAGAGTTTATTTTCCACCTTTCTTAGATATGCCGTTGCCGCGTTTATGATATTTCGTGGTATTCTATTGTCCTTAGTGTTGCAGTTGAGAACGTATGATATGTTCTTCGTGGCGTTGAGTATAAACTTTGGTGTTATTCCGCTCTTCCTGCATCTCACCAGAAACTTAGTTGATTGCTTTAACTTGATAAGCTGTTGTGTGCTTTGTTGGTAGCGCTTTGTATAATTTTTCGTCCCAATACCATATTTTCGTTTCAAATTTCTGTAAATTTCATGAGTGTTTTTGTTGTTTCGGTGTGCTCTCCGATCCATAATTAATTTCTTGTATTCCGGCCTTTTAGTTAATATATTCAAGGTATGTTTGAGCTCTAGGCCAATATATACATATGTTCATTAAAATACAGAAAATGTGTTTAAACAATGTATATTTATTTGTCTATATGGCTTACCTAAAATCCATAAAAAAGGATTACCATTGAAACCCATTTGTTCGTCTGTCAATTCCCCATCATACAAGTTACGTAAATATGTTGTCAATGTCCTTGAAAATATAACTAAAACATCTAAATATAACGTAAAAGACACTATCGCCTTTAAGAACAAAATTAAAGATACATACATCTTTGACGACGAGAGTCTCTTTTCCTTTGATGTTGTCTCATTATTTCCAAGCATCCCGGTAGATCATGCCTTGAAAATTATAGCTTCCAAGTGGGATGATATAAAGAACCATACAACTCTCACTAAGGAACTTTTTATGAATGTGGTTCGGTTCTGCATAAGAGATAATAGATATTTTAGTTTTAACAATAAAATTTATGAGCAACGGTCAGGAATGCCCATGGGGTCAACAGCATCTCCTGTAATAGCGGATAATGTGATGGAAGAATTGTTACAGAAATTCGAAGAAGATTCACATGACAAGCCACGTTTATTAACGAAATATGTGGACGATTTGTTCGCCATCGTAAAAACGGATGCCGTGGAAGATATGCTTAATATTTTGAATGGATACAATAGGAGCATCAAGTTTACTGTTAAAGTCGAAACTGATGGATAGCTGCCATTTTTTTTATTTTGTCTATATGGCTTACCTAAAATCCATAAAAAAGGATTACCATTGAAACCCATTTGTTCGTCTGTCAATTCCCCATCATACAAGTTATGTAAATATGTTGTCAATATCCTTGAAAATATAACTAAAACATTTAAATATAACGTAAAAGGCACTATCGCCTTTAAGAACAAAATTAAAGATACCTACATCTTTGACGACGAGAGTCTCGTTTCCTTTGATGTTTTCTCATTATTTCCAAGCATCCTGGTAGATCATGCCTTGGAAATTATAGCTTCCAAGTGGGATGATATAAAGAACCATACAACTCTGACTAAGGTACTTTTTATGAATGTGGTTCGGTTCTGCATAAGAGAAAATAGATATTTTAGTTTTAACAATAAAATTTATGAGCAACGGTCAGGAATGCCTATGGGGTCAACAGCATCTCCTGTAATAGCGGATATTGTGATGGAAGAATTGTTACAGAAATTCGAAGAAGATTCACATGACAAGCCACGTTTATTAACGAAATATGTGGACGATTTGTTCGCCATTGTAAAAACGGATGCCGTGGAAGATATTCTTAATATTTTGAATGGATATAATAGGAGCATCAAGTTTACTGTTAAAGTCGAAACTGATGGACAGCTGCCATTTTTAGATACCTTAATAATAAGAAGGAATAACCAACTTTCATTTGATTGGTACAAGAAGCCCACTGCATCGGGTAGGCTAATCGCTTATAACTCGAATCATGACAAGGCAACGATAGTCAATACAGCCAAGAATTTTGTCCGAAGAGTTCTCTGCATTAGTGACGAAGTCTACCACGAGGAGAATATAAAAGCAATAAAAAACATATTAGAAAATAATGAGTTTCCAACACATATTATTCAGAGCTATATAAGAGATTATTTCGTAAAATTAAATACAAATAAACCAACTAATGATACGAAGAAAATGTATAAATCGACCATATTTGCATCTGGTCTGTCTAATAGAATAAAATATTCAAACATATATGACAGAGAGTGATTTGAATTAGCTTTCATATACAACAATACGTTGCAACGGAGGATTTTTAGCAATACGAAAAGCAGAATAGAGAAATTTGATAAATCGGACGTTATATATAAAATTAATTGTAATGGCGACGGGTCCCACGTATGCGACAAAGTATATGTGGGGACAACTAAATCGAAATTGAAGACGAGGATTTCCGGACATAAATCAAATATCAAAAATCGTGACAACCCTAATGACAATAAGACAGCTTTAACTCAGCACTGCAGAACCACTGGACACTCTCCCGACTTGGAAAATGTAACAATAATGCAGCATGAGAGAAACAGCAATAAACGATATATACTTGAAATGTTACACATAATAAATACGCCAAGTGACAAACGCATAAATTTCAAATCAGACACAGACCATAGCGCCTACGCCTATAGAGAACTTATGAGCAACAACAAAAAAGGCTTATAATAAGAGTGTGACTTCGTTTGCACAATTGTTCACCTGCTGCTGATGTGAGCGCCGCTTACGGTTGGAGAATTAATGTATTGTTGTTTGTATAAAAATTTGTTTACGATTACTGTATTTTATTGTCTATATTTTTTAATGTTCTTCTTTTACCCTTGTTTGTTAAAATATAAAATATAAAGTTAGTCGACCAGGTGCAGTCATAAGTGTAAGTTGGCACTTGCGACAATTGTATAATTATGTATGTATGTACCAATGTCTCTATAAATGTTTTTCCTTTTTTCAGTCCTGAAGATGACTTCAGATTGAAGTCGAAATATTGGCAAGACAAACCATTCGACAAATAAATATACATTGTTTAAACACATTTGCTGTATTTTAATAAACATATGTATATATTGGCCTAGAGCTAAAACATACTTTGAATATATTAACTAAAAGGCCGGAATACAAGAAATTAATTATGGATCGGAGAGCACACCGAAACAACAAAAACACTCATGAAATTTACAGAAATTTGAAACGAAAATATGGTATTGGGACGAAAAATTATACAAAGCGCTACCAACAAAGCACACAACAGCTTATCAAGTTAAAGCAATCAACTAAGTTTCTGGTGAGATGCAGGAAGAGCGGAATAACACCAAAGTTTATACTCAACGCCACGAAGAACATATCATACGTTCTCAACTGCAACACTAAGGACAATAGAATACCACGAAGTATCATAAACGCGGCAACGGCATATCTAAGAACGGTGGAAAATAAACTCTTAAATCTTATTATACGGATCAAATATGCAATAAGAAAGCAAAAGGAAAGAGAGGTAAGCTCCATATTAGATATAATACACAAAGAAATTGATGCGGAAGATGCCATTGCATTCTTAAATAGTGAGAAACTATTAACCAATAACTTGACAACAGCTTTAGAGAAAACACACACAAACAAATTTGACAGACTTAAACATATACAAAAATAGTCTGTTAACATTAAAAACGTACCGAAGTGGTTACACAATGCGACAAAGGTGGAGATACCGACAGACATCTAGTGGCTCCTCTCCTTAGGTCCGAAATACTCTTAACCTATAGCTAGCACTGAATTCCCGCTGTTAAAATTTATAGCAGATGGAGAGGATTGCATTCAAACTATTCAAGATAAAGAGCAGCAAGAAATTGAGAGGAACAATCTAACCACACTAATACGGGATCAGCTGAGAAGGCCTAAAAGTAGCGTGAGAGATAAATTTGTATTAGATACACTGCACTCCACAAATAAGTTCCTAAAAAACAATAAAAATGTACTTGTTCTGAATGCCGATAAAGGCAATGTTACGGTTTTAATGTATAAGGATGAGTATGAAAAGAAGTTACAACAGATGGTTAACGACATTTCCACTTACAGAGTACTAAAGCGAGACCCCAAAAAAATAATGAAATTGTAGAGAAACTATTTAAACATAAAATGATCGATACGAAAGAGAAATACCAATTAATAACCAGAACGACCATCGCGCCAAGCCTATATGGCTTACCTAAAATCCATAAAGAAGGATTACCATTGAGACACATTTGTTCGTCTGTCAATTCCCCATCATACAAGTTATGTAAATATGTTGTCAGTGTCCTTGAAAATATAACTAAAACATTTAAATATAACGTAAAAGACACTATCGCCTTTAAGAAAAAAATTAAAGATACCTACATCTTTGACGACGAGAGTCTCGTTTCCTTTGATGTTGTCTCATTATTTCCAAGCATCCTGGTAGATCATGCCTTGGAAATTATAGCTTCCAAGTGGGATGACATAAAGAACCATACAACTCTGACTAAGGAACTTTTTATGAATGTGGTTCGGTTCTGCATAAGAGAAAATAGATATTTTAGTTTTAACAATAAAATTTATGAGCAACGGTCAGGAATGCCTATGGGGTCAACAGCATCTCCTGTAATAGCGGATTTTGTGATGGAAGAATTGTTACAGAAATTTGAAGAAGATTCACATGACAAGCCACGTTTATTAACGAAATATGTGGACGATTTGTTCGCCATTGTAAAAACGGATGCCGTGGAAGATATTCTTAATATTTTGAATGGATATAATAGGAGCATCAAGTTTACTGTTAAAGTCGACACTGATGGACAGCTGCCATTTTTAGATACCTTAATAATAAGAAGGAATAACCAACTTTCATTTGATTGGTACAAGAAGCCCAGTGCATCGGGTAGGCTAATCGATTATAACTCGAATCATGACAAGGCAACGATAGTCAATACAGCCAAGAATTTTGTCCGAAGAGTTCTCTCCATTAGTGATGAAGTCTACCACGAGGAGAATATAAAAGCAATAAAAAACATAATAGAAAATAATGAGTTTCCAACACATATAATTCAGAGCTATATAAGAGATTATTTCGTAAAATTAAATACAAATAAACCAACTAATGATACAAAGAAAATGTATAAATCGACAACATTTGCATCTGGTCTGTCTAATAGAATAAAATATTCAAACATATATGACAGAGAGAGATTTAAATTAGCTTTCATGTACAACAATACGTTGCAACGGAGGATTTTTAGCAATACGAAAAGCAGAATAGAGAAATTTGATAAATCGGACGTTATATGTAAAATTAATTGTAATGGCGACGGGTCCCACGTATGCGACAAAGTATATGTGGGGACAACTAAATCGAAATTGAAGACGAGGATTTCCGGACATAAATCAAATATCAAAAATCGTGACAACCCTAATGACAATAAGACAGCTTTAACTCAGCACTGCAGAACCACTGGACACTCTCCCGACTTATAATAAGAGTGTGACTTCGTTTGCACAATTGTTCACCTGCTGCTGATGTGAGCGTCGCTTACGGTTGGAGAATTAATGTATTGTTGTTTGTATAAAAATTTGTTTACGATTACTGTATTTTATTGTTTATATTTTTTAATGCTCTTCTTTTACCCTTGTTCGTTAAAATATAAAATATAAATTATTTAATAATTTGGGAAAAATTTAAACAACGTGACATCAGGACGGACAAGGCGACAGCTGTTTCGATTATACCTTGTAAATCTCTTCAAAGCCTTTTCTCCCGGGATTGGGAGTCGAACTCGCACTCCTACGATAGTTGAAATGGTTGCAAACGCATTCAGCTACGTCATGCCTGTTGTAAAGTTCTTCCCAATTGCCTTCTTTTTGCTTTTTTAATCTTTTACACATTGCATACTTCGTATGCAATTATGTTAAATAAATTATAAAATTAAAAAATTGCTTCAAATAAATGTTTTCATACATTTGAAAAAGCAATATGGGCAATCCCCGATTATTAAAATCATATAAAATATATAGTTAGTCGACCAGGTGCAGTCATAAGTGTAAGTTGACACTTGCTACAATTGTATAATTATGTATGTATGTACCAATGTCTCTATAAATGTTTTTCGTTTTTTCAGTCCTGAAGATGACTTCAGATTGAAGTCGAAATATTGACAAGACAAACCATTCGACAAATAAATATACATTGTTTAAACACATTTGCTGTATTTTAATAAACATATGTATATATTGGCCTAGAGTTCAAACATACTTTGAATATATTAACTAAAAGGCCGGAATACAAGAAATTAATTTCTAATTATATTAATTAAATACAAATTTATATTAAATCATAAAAGATGCAAATATATTGCTACAAATAATAAAATTTAAATATAATTAATCCTACTAAATACCTATATTCCCACAAAGAAATCATCTTAAGAGAAAATGCAGAGAATTTATACACCAGCTGAAACTGTTGACAGAGAATTTTCTGCTGTTAACTGGTTAACATTGAAATTGGATTGTGTGTGGTGAAGTGCAGACGTGTTCACATGCAAAAGAGTTGGAATCTAGCAAAAACTCCTTCTCATTGTGTATAAATTCTCTGCCTTTGCCAAATGAAATTTCCTAGCAATTGTTTGTTTATATATGTACTAGCAGAGTTGGATTGTGTTATTAATTTGAAACGTGCATAACAACCTTATTTATATTGAGTAAAAAAAAACCCTCACTAGGGTAGGCACCTTGTCGTTGGTATGAGGGCTTGGACGATCTCCATAGCGCTCGACTATGAGGCGGAGCTGTTTAGGACTGGCATCTACGCCGTTTCGCCTCATAGGAGATCGGCGGGATGTCGGTGACCAAGTACTGCCAACCCCCTAATGCAGGGTTTTATGCGGACCGTGCCTATTGGACGATTTGCAGCCAGAGGATAAATTCGGCTGTATTCGAACGGAGCCTTCCCGATACCGGGCCACCTCGGAAAGTATTGATGTCCTTACCACAGTAAAGGGCGCTGCCTTGGCTGACGGGTCTTTCCCCGTATACAATACTGGACCGCAGAGCCCGCCTTGTCGGGTAGGTGGACGTTCGACCAAGATGAACGACTCATTACGAAATTTTAATAAGGAGGATGATAAGAAGAGGACTGAGTCGCAAGCAAAGGACGGCAAATACGCATTAAGCGATGCGTTGGACTCGGGGAGCAAGAGAGTGCTGATTCAATGAACTCCGTGTTGGAAAAGCACACAAATGAAAACGGAGTAGAAGAGTGGAGAAGGGTACTGAGCAGAGGAAGTAAAAGAGCTCTCTCGCAGTACCGTGCAGCACTAAGAATTGTCCAACGCCTGGGAGCAGTGGTCAACCCAACAGAATATCGAGAGCTTGGAATGGGCCCATTAGGCGGTAGAAGTAGGTCGAAGGCTGGCAAAAGGTTTACAAGAGGCTGAAGAGGGCTTCAAATACTCTAAACCAAAAGGGCAAGGGGAGGACGACGACGTCACGACGAAGGTGCTGGACGGGGACAAACAGCCCAATGGTGCTACGAGTCCTACAGATAAACATCCAACACATTAAAGTGGCGTCGAGCGAACTCCTCCTAACCCTTGAGGAGGGTTCGTTTGACGTGGCGATGATCCAGGAGCCGTGGTTCTCATCGGGAGGAAAGGTTTCTGGACTAAGCGCACGCGGTTTTGGCGTTTACTCTGCGCCAACGGAAGGACGGGTGTGAGCTGTAGTAATTGTAAGGAAACAGCTACGTTCATATATGCTGCCTAATTACACTTCTGAGGACCTCGTAGCAATGTTTTGGATATTACACTGAGCTCCGAACGTGATATATCAAGGTATGATTGGATGGTTCTTGATAGACCATCTTCTCCGGCCAGGCATATATCAGCTTCCAGGGCGAAGAGAATCTCATAGAAAAGTGTCTGTAAGGACATAGAGAGCTCCAGCCAAACAGCTCGGTTGAGAAAAGTCCTAGCAAGGGGAAACATAGTCCAGGAACTAATAACGAAAGAGAACGGGGAATGGTCACGTAATAGTGAGGAATCCCTTGAGGTGCTTCTCGATACACATTTCCTATCGGTAAATAATTTAGAAGAGCCAGCAGACAGCACTCACACTTCGATCACGGAGCGGGTAGTGCCGGGCTTGGTGACACATACAAAGATCGAAAGAGCAGTGAAGACGTTTTCTAAGTTTAAATCGCCGGGCTCAGATGGTTTATTGCCTGCCAGGCTACAAGTTTCAAGTAGGGCGGTCGTGGAATGGCTTAAAATAATATTCGATGGGTGCATAAGGCTGAATCATGTACCAAACTCTTGAAGAACTGCTCGTGTAGCTTTCCTACCAAAGGCGGGGAAGATCGGTGACGTGTATTCCAAAGACTATAGACCCATTAGCTTAACATCATTTCTGCTCAAAACCTTTGAGAGGCTGATAGATGTGTACATAAAGTCCAACGTGGATGAAAAGCTGCTCTCCACAACACAACATGCGTACACCAAAGACAAGTAAGTAGACACCGCACTGCATAGGGTGGTAATAAGCATAGCGAAAGCCCTGGAGTATAAGGAATATGCTCTAGGAGTCTTCTTAGACATTGCCGGGGCTTTCAATAGTGTTTCTAAATAGGCGATTATGGATGGTCTTAATTACACTAAAGTACATCTAGCCTTAACGAGATGGATCGGCTGTATGTTAAATTGCAGGAAGATTGAATCACAATAGGGATTTTACGAGGCCGCGAAATCAGGGGACAGGGGAACGCTGCAGGGAGGGGTTCTATCACCTCTGCTGTGGACGCTGGTTATCAGCCAACTGCTCAGGCGATTCGATGAGGGACCCGTAAAACTTATGGCTTACGCGGATGACGTTGCAATTGTCATAAGTGGAAAGTGCCTTCGAACTATTAGCTCTTTGATGGATCGGGCGCTTCGGGATATTCATACCTGGGCATCAAATGTCGGGTTGAAAGTCAACTCGGATAAGACGGATATGGTCTTGTTTACAAAGAGGTACAAGGTCCCAAATTGGATCAGGCCTAAGTTAGGAAGAGTGACCCTACAGGAGAAACCTTGCACAAAATATCTGGGAATCATCCTAGACAGTAAGCTGTCATGGAAGTTCAACGTGGAGGAGCGGGTGAAGAAGGCTTCAACGGCACTTTATGCATGTAAAAGAATGCTGGGTTGTACGTGGGCTTCTCGCCCTCTCTTTCTCATTGGATTTTTACAGCGATTGTAAGCTCTATTCTATACTATGGAGTTCTTGTTTGGTGGAAAGCCACACAAAAAACAACATACCTCAAAAAATTAGAGGGGGTATGCAGACTATAAATGCTTAACATTACGGGAGCCCTGAAAAAGCCCCGACAGCTGCACTGTATGCCATTCTGCACATTCCACCTGTAGACCTGGTAGCAAAGAACATAGCGTTAACAACTGCAACCAGGCTCGGTGCCTCGGGGCAGCTTGAGCGCCGACCATAAGGCCATAGTAGTATAGCGTCATCAATCACAAGACGAACAGACTACCTGATTTCCTATCTGCTCTTCGACGGCTATCTTAAGGCCACAATAGAGGTGGACGGTTGCCGCAAGGGTGCTCAAATGGCGGACGAGGCGATACATGTGTACACAGATAGTTCCAAGGTAGTGGAAGGAGTAGGGTCTGCGGTATACTGTGCTGATCCGGAAATAAACAGATCCTACAGGCTGCCGGATTACTGCAACGTTTTCCGAGCGGAAATAGTAGCTGTAACCAAAGCAGTAGAAACTAGAGATGCCACACAATAGTGAATTGGCCGAATACCGAATACCGAATATTCGGCAACGCTGTCGGCCGAAGCGCCGAATATTAGGCCGCCGAATATTCGGCACGAAATACATGCTTGTCGGGGCGTTAACTGAATTAAGACAAGTCGCAACCTCTTTTCCTCGTTGCGTTGGCATGGCAGGCGACGACGGCGCGCGCACGTGGCGATGTGCAAGCAAACACTAAACAGCGCGTGCGAGTATTAGTTTCAATTTTCTATTGTGAGTAAATCACGTCACGGAACGATTTATCAGTATATAAATAATACATAAAATAAAACTTAATAACTATTTTGCTAAGAAGTTTGTTCCTTAGTTCATTTTCAATTGCTTGTTCACTAAAATTAATAAAAAATCGCCCATATGGGAATATTATAACATTTGTAGTGAAAATAATAAACTGGCCCAGTGTTTGTTATGTAGCATCAAGATATCAAGAGGCGGAGACGGAAAGAAAGCAAGTAAGTAAAATTTTAAGTTAATTTAATAGTTTTAAATAGTTTTATTCATTTAATACGTTTACGTAAACTACTTACTTACTTGTAGTACTGGACCTACTTGTAGATACTTACAAAATCGATTTTTTATTGCCCAAGTTGTTTCGGAAAGAAGTTTTATGAGAAATTATTTATTTATATTTATTCGATTTAATACAAGATAAACTAGGGAAATAAAATTACTATTTAATTATAATTAATTTAAGGTTTTTTTATTTACAGCTACAACCTCTTTAAAAAAACCATCTTAAAACCAAAAATGGTGCCCAATACGCTGCTTTAATTAATGTTCCATCGACAAGTGGCAGCAACACGGGCGGTATTTTTACTTCTACTGAATCCGAGATGCCAGCAGTGCCTGGAACGTCCAGATCAAAGTAAAGGCAGCTAACCCTGAAGGAAAATTCAGAAAGGAAATTGCTCTGGGATATTAATGATCCGAAATCAATAAAATATCATTACTTGATTGACGAAATGTTTGCTTTAGACAGCGAGCCATTATAACTTGTTGAACGAATTGGATTCCAGAGGCTTATGGCAAACGCTTTAAAGTACCTGGGCGCACTTACATGACCGAGAAAATTATTCCTGATATATACAACAGAATTTGTGCTAAAATAGAAGCCAGTATTTCGCAGGCAGCAGCATTATTAGTGACATCTGATATATGGACATGCCAGCACAATAACGAGAGCTTTCTGAGCTTTACTGCGCACTGGATATCTCCACAGTTCATTCTGGAACATGGCGTTTTAGCTATGAAATCATTTCCCGGCTCATATTCTGGTATCAATATTGCAAAAGAACTCAATGCTATTACCGAAAGACGGAATATTCCTCAATCCAAGATCCATTTGCTTGTCCATGATAGTGACTCTAATATGATAAAAGGTGTGTGAGATGCAGGATATGATTCAGGCAGGTTTTATTCATTCACTGCAACGAGCTATAGAGGAGTCACTAAAATCTCAACCAGAAGTACTACAGACGATAGCTGCTGCGAGACGAATTGTTACCCATTTTAATCATTCTGGCTTAGAAGAGCAGAAACTTAAATTCATTCAACAAGAACTTAACTTGCCAAACCGCCAACTAGTACAAGATGTGAGCACACGCTGGAATTCTACGTATTATTTAATGGAGCGATTATTAGAACAAAAGCGAGCTGTCTCCTTGTACATAACAGATCATGAAACTTTAATAAATCTGACGCACTCTCAATGGGAACTATTGGAACAATGTAACAAACTCCTCAAACCATTCGAAGAGATTACAAAAATAACCAGCTCAGGTATCTCTTGCATCTCTGAAGTGATTCCACATGCAGTAACTCTATTAAAATATCTGGGAAAATCAGAGACAGCTGAGATAGTATCAAATTTAGTAACAATGAGATCTTCACTGCAAGGCGAGCTTGAAAGGTGATTCAGCTTCAATGAAAAAAACAAATATCTAGTTGCTACTTTTCTGGATCATCGCTTCAAAACGAGTTTCCTAGGATTGGTTCAAGCAGAAAGAGCAAGACAAAAAATTCTTCTAGAAGCTCTGAAAATAAGTTGTGATGAATTTAGTAGTACCGATGACGATTCTTCTCTAGTTCATAAGAAAAGAAACTTGAATGAAAATGATAGGACTACTGAAATACACGACAGTTTCTGTAACTGCTTTGAGGAAGTCGCTACAGATAATATACGCAATGCTAATGAAGGAGAGGACGTGGAGAAGAATGCTGTCGCAAACGAGTTGGATTTTTATTTGAAAACAGTTCGCCTAGATCGCAAGGCCGATCTTTACAAGTGGTGGTTAGTAAACGAAGAACAATACCCAAACCTTTCGAAATTTGCTAAAATGTATCTTTCTTCTCCTGGAAGTATCGTGTATAGTGAGAGGTTATTTACGATAAAAAGCGTAATCGTTTGCTACCCATAAATGCTGAAAAGCTTGTTTTTATCCATCATAACTTACCACTGATGAATTTTAATTACTAAAGTGTTGTAATTTGGAAATAAATACATAATTTTGAGTAATATAACGTGTCTTTTTTATATGATTTGGTATTCGGTATTCGGTCGAATATTCGTAACAACTCAAGTAGAAACCCTGGAAGAAAATAGCCCAAACTGCAATCGTATTAACTTTTATATTGAAAGTTAAACAGCAATTAAGGCAATAATCTCTCATAGCACAGCATCTAAATGCATGTTAGAGTGCAAGCAGTCCCTGGTGAGAATCGGTACAGGGTGAAGCATACATCTATATTGGGTCTCAGGGCATATGGGAATGAAAAAGCGGATGAACTAGCTAAAAAGGGCGCATCCTTTGAAGCTTTCCCCGTAGACGTCCCAATTAGACTGGGCGAAATTAAGCGAAGGCGAGAGTGGCACATGATCGACCAAGCAGGAAAGGCGTGGGTTCAAGCGCGGGCCTGTAAGGTGTCGAAGATTATGTGTAGGTATTACAACCTTAGACTAACAAAGTTGCTTCTGTCATTAAAAGGACTGTAGATTCATGACGGGTATGCTGACTGGACACTGCCTTTTGGACTGGAGGAGGAAACAATCGAGCACGTTCTGTGCTCGTGCCCTGCGCTTGCCAGGCTAAGACTCCAGCTATTAGGAGTGATAAAGCTGTCCGATCTGGAAGCAGCAAGTGGCTTAAGTCCTAGGAAGCTTCTAGTATTGGCCAAGAGGACGGAGTTATTTTATAACATAGGTCCCGGTTTTTGATAGGGTTCAGTTTGGCCGTTAAAACAAACTTCTGGTAACACTACGGACTTATTCAGTCTATGTGAGATCCTCATGGACAGGCCAGTTCAACCTAACCTAAATACAAAAAAAAAAAAAAAACAAGATACACTTAATCAGTTTTATCTGTTTCAAAACTGCTTAATATGTTTTATTGTGTACTGCCACAAAACCATAGTTAGGAGAAGTGAACTATTTATTCACAAAATTGAAGGTATTTTTGTATATACCAGCGAAATGCATTGAGATCAGTCTTGAACAAATATTTTCCTTTACTTTTGCCAAAGGAAGTTTCCTAGCAATTGTTTGTTTATATATGTACTAGCAGAGTTGGATTGTGTTATTAATTTGAAAAGTGCATAACAACTTTATTTGTATTGAGTAAACAAAAAAAACAAAAACAAGATATAATTAATTAGTTTTATCTGTTTCCAAACTGCTTAATATGCTCTATTGTGTACTGCCATAAAACCACAGTTGGGAGCAGTGAATTATTTATTCACAAAATTCAAGGTATTTATGTATATACCAGCGAAATGAAATGAGCTCAGTCTAGAACAAATATTTTGCTTTACCTTTGCCAAAGGAAATTTCCTAGCAATTGTTTGCTTATAAATGTACTAGCAGAGTTGGATTGTGTTATTAATTTGAAACGTGCATAACAACTTTATTTGTATTGAGTAAACACAAAAAAAAAACAAGATACACTTAATTAGTTTTATCTGTTTCCAAACTGCTTAATATGCTCTATTGTGCACTGCCACAAAACCATAGTTGGGAGCAGAGAACAATTTATTCACAAAATTCAAGGTATTTATGTATATACCAGCGAATTGAAATGAGCTCAGTTCTGAACAAATATTTTGCTTTACTTTTGCCAAAGGAAATTTCCTAGCAATTGTTTTTTTATATATGTACTAGCAGAGTTGGATTGTGTTATTAATTTGAAACGTGCGTAACAACTTTATTTGTATTGAGTAAATACAAAAAAACAAGATATTCTTAATTAGTTTTATCTGTTTCCAAACTGCTTAATATGCTCTATTGTGAACTGGCACAAAACCATAGTTGGGAGCAGAGAACTATTTATTCACAAAATTCTATGTATTTATGTATATACCAGCGAAATGAAATGAGCTTAGTCTTGAACAAATATTTTGCTTTACTTTTGCCAAATGAAATTTCCTAGCAATAGGTTGTTTATATATGTACTAGCAGAGTAGGTTAGTGTTGTTAATTTGAAACGTGCATAACAACTTTATTTGTATTGAGTAAATACAAAAAAACAAGATACACCTAATTAGTTTTATCTGTTTCCAAACTGCTTAATATCCTCTATTGTGTACTGCCACAAAACCATAGTTGGGAGCAGAGAACTATTTATTCATAAAATTCAAGCTATTTATATATATACCAGCGTATTGAAATGAGCTCAGTGTTGAACAAATATTTTGCTTTACTTTTGCCAAAGGATATTTTCTAGCAATTGTTTGCTTATATATGTACTAGCAGAGTTGGATTGTGTTATTAATTTCAAACGTGCATAACAACTTTATTTGTATTGAGTAAACACAAAAAAAAACAAGATACACTTAATTAGTTTTATCTATTTCCAAACTGCTTAATATGCTCTATTGTGTACTGCCACAAAACCATAGTTGGGAGCAGAGAACAATTTATTCACAAAATTCAAGGTATTTATGTATATACCAGCGAATTGAAATGAGCTCAGTCTTGAACAAATATTTTGCTTCACTTTTGCCAAAGGAAATTTCCTAGCAATTGCTTGTTTATATATGTACTAGCAGAGTTGGATTGTGTTATTAATTTGAAACGTGCGTAACAGCTTTATTTGTATTGAGTAAATACAAAAAAATACATTAATTAGTTTTATCTGTTTCCAAACTGCTTAATATGCTCTATTGTGTACTGCCACAAAATCATAGTTGGGAGCAGAGAACTATTTATTCACAAAATTCTATGTATTTATGTATATACCAGCGAAATGAAATGAGCTTAGTCTTGAACAAATATTTTGCTTTACTTTTGCCAAAGGAAATTTCCTAGCAATAGGTTGTTTATATATGTACTAGCAGAGTTGGATTATGTTGTTAATTTGAAACGTGCATAACAACTTTATTTGTATTGAGTAAATACAAAAAAACCAGATACACTTAATAAGTTTTATCTGTTTCCAAACTGCTTAATATGCTCTATTGTGTACTGCCACAAAACCATAGTTGGCAGCAGAGAACTATTTATTCACAAAATTCAATGTATTTATGTATATACCAGCGTATTGAAATGAGCTCAGTCTTGAACAAATATTTTGCTTTGCTTTTGCCAAAGGAAATTTCCTAGCAATTGTTTGTTTATATATGTACTAGCAGAGTTGGATTGTGTTATTAATTTGAAACATGCATAACAACTTTATTTGTATTGAGTAAATACAAAAAAAAACAAAAACAATATACACTTAATTAGTTTTATCTGTTTCCAAACTGCTTAATATGTTCTATTGTGTACTGCCATAAAACCATAGTTGGGAGCAGTGAACTATTTATTCACAAAATTTAAGCTATTTATGTATATACCAGCGAAACGAAATGAGTTCAGACTTGAACAAAGGTTTGATGTTAATTTTCCAAAGGAAATTTCCTAGCAATTGTTTGTTTATATATATACTAGCAGAGTTGGATTGTGTTATTAAATTGAAACGTGTACAACAACTTTAATTTTATTGAGTAAATACAAAAAACGAGATACACATAATTAGTTTTATCTGTTTCCCAACTACTCAATATGTTCTATTGTGTACTGCCCTAAAACCATAGATGGGAGCAGGGAACTTTTTATTCACAAAATTCAAGGTATTTATGTATATACCAGCGAAATGGAATGAGCTCAGTCTTGAACAAATATTTTGCTTTACTTTCGCCAAAGAAAATTTCCTAGCAATTGTTTGTTTATATATGTACTAGCAGAATTGGATTGTGTTATTAATTTGAAACGTGCATAACAACTTTATTTGTATTGAATAAACACACAAAAAAACAAGATACACTTAATTAGTTTTATCTGTTTCCAAACTGCTTAATATATTCAAATGTGTACTGCCACAAAACCATAGTTGGGAGCAGAGATCTATTTATTCACAAAATTCAAGGTATTTATGTATATACCAGCGAACTGAAATGAGCTCAGTCTTGAACAAATATTTTGCTTTACTTTTGCCAAAGGAAATTTCCTAGCAATTGTTTGTTTATATATGTACCTGCAGAGTTGGATTGTGTTATTAATTTGAAACATGCATAACAACTTTATTTGTATTGAGTAAATACAAAAAAAGCAAGATACACTTAATTAGTTTTATCTGTTCCCAAACTGCTTAATATGTTTTTTTTTACTGCCACAAAATCATAGTTGGGAGCAGAGAACTATTTATTCACAAAATTCAAGGTATTTATGTATAAACCAGCGTATTGAAGTGAGCTCAGTCTTGAACAAATATTTTGCTTTGCTTTTGCCAAAGGAAATTTCCTAGCAATTGTTTGTTTATATATGTACTAGCAGAGTTGGATTTTGTTATTAATTTGAAACATGCATAACAACTTTATTTGTATTGAGTAAATACAAAAAAAAAACAAGATACACTTAATTAGTTTTATCTGTTTCCAAACTGCTTAATATGTTCTATTGTGTACTGCCATAAAACCATAGTTGGGAGCAGTGAACTATTTATTCACAAAATGTAAGCTATTTATGTATATACCAGCGAAAGGAAATGAGTTCAGTCTTGAACAAAGGTTTGACTTTAATTTGCCAAAGGAAATTTCCTAGCAATTGTTTGTTTATATATATACTAGCAGAGTTGGATTGTGTTATTAATTTGAAACGTGTACAACAATTTAAATTTTATTGAGTAAATACAAAAAACAAGATACACATAATTAGTTTTATCTGTTTCCCAACTGCTCAATATGTTCTATTGGGTACTGCCATAAAACCACAGATGGGAGCAGGGAACTTTTTATTCACAAAATTCAAGGTATTTATGTATATACCAGCGAAATAAAATGAAGTCAGTCTTGAACAAATATTTTGCTTTAATTTTTCCAAAGGAAATTTCCTAGCAATTATTTGTTTATATATGTACTAGCGGAGTTGGATTGTGTTATTAATTTGAAACGTATATAACAACTTTATTTGTATTGAGTAGCATAACACAGTGTCCAGCAGTGAACTATTTATTCACAAAATTCAAGATATTTATGTATGTACCAGCGAATTGAAATGAGCTCAGTCTTGAAAAAATATTTTGCTTTGCTTTTGCCAAAAGAAATTTCCTAGCAATTGTTTGTTTATATATGTACTAGCAGAGTTGGATTGTGTTATTAATTTGAAACATGCATAACAACTTTATTTGTATTGAGTAAATACAAAAAACAAGATACACTTAATTAGTTTCATCTGTTTCCAAACTGCTTAATATATTCTATTGTGTACTGCCACAAAACCGTAGTTGGGAGCAGAGAACTATTTATTCACAAAATTCAAGGTATTTATGTATATACCAGCGTGTTGAAATGAGCTCAGTCTTGAACAAATATTTTGCTTTACTTTTGCCAAAGGAAATTTCCTAGCAATTATTTGTTTATATATGTACTAGCAGAGTTGGATTCTGTTATTAATTTGAAACGTGCATAACAACTTTATTTGTATTGAGTAAATACAAAAAAAAAACAAGATACACTTAATTAGTTTTATCTGTTTCCAAACTGCTTAATATGTTTTTTTTGGTACTGCCACAAAATCATAGTTGGGAACAGAGAACTATTTATTTACAAAATTCAAGGTATTTATGTATATACCAGCGTATTGAAATGAGCTAAGTCTTGAACAAATATTTTGCTTTACTTTTGCAAAAGGAAATTTCCTAGCAATTGTTTGATTATATATGTACTAGCAGAGTTGGATTCTGTTATTAATTTGAAACGTGCATAACGACTTTATTTGCATTGAGTAAATACAAAAAACAAGATACACTTAATTAGTTTTATCTGTTTCCAAACTGCTTAATATGTTTTTTTGGTACTGCCACAAAACCATAGTTGGGAGCAGAGAACTATTTATTCACAAAATTCAAGGTATTTATGTATATACCAGCGTATTGAAATGAGCTCAGTTTTGAACAAATATTTTGCTTTTCTTTTGCCAAAAGAAATTTCCTAGCAATTGTTTGTTTATATATGTACTAGCAGAGTTGGATTCTGTTATTAATTTGAAACGTGCATAACAGCTTTATTTGCATTGAGTAAATACAAAAAACAAGATACACTTAATTAGTTTTATCTGTTTCCAAACTGCTTAATATGTTTTTTTTTGGTACTGCCACAAAATCATAGTTGGGAGCACAGAACTATTTATTCACAAAATTCAAGGTATTTATGTATATACCAGCGAATTGAAATGAGCTCAGTCTTGAACAAATATTTTGCTTTGCTTTTGCCAAAAGAAATTTCCTAGCAATTGTTTGTTTATATATGTACTAGCAGAGTTGGATTCTGTTATTAATTTGAAACGTGCATAACAGCTTTATTTGTATTGAGTAAATACAAAAAAACAAGATACACTTAATTAGTTTTATCTGTTTCCAAACTGCTTAATATGTTTTTTTGGTACTGCCACAAAACCATAGTTGGGAGCAGAGAACTATTTATTCACAAAATTCAAGGTATTTATGTATATACCAGCGTATTGAAATGAGCTCAGTCTTGAACAAATATTTTGCTTTACTTTTGCCAAAGGAAATTTCCTAGCTATTGTTTGTTTATATATGTACTAGCAGAGTTGGATTCTGTTATTAATTTGAAACGTGCATAACGACTTTATTTGCATTGAGTAAATACAAAAAACAAGATACACTTAATTAGTTTCATCTGTTTCCAAACTGATTAATATATTCTATTGTGTACTGCCACAAAACCATAGTTGGGAGCAGAGAACTATTTATTCACAAAATTCAAGGTATTTATGTATATACCAGCGTATTGAAATGAGCACAGTCTTGAACAAATATTTTGCTTTAATTTTGCCAAAGGAAATTTCCTAGCAATTGTTTGTTTATATATGTACTAGCAGAGTTGGATTGTGTTATTAATTTGAAACGTGCATAACAACTTTATTTGTATTGAGTAAATACAAAAAACAAGATACACTTAATTAGTTTCATCTGTTTCCAAACTGCTTAATATATTCTATTGTGTACTGCCACAAAACCATAGTTGGGAGCAGAGAACTATTTATTCACAAAATTCAAGGTATTTATGTATATACCAGCGTATTGAAATGAGCTCAGTCTTGAACAAATATTTTGCTTTGCTTTTGCCAAAGGAAATTTCCTAGCAATTGTTTGTTTATATATGTGCTAGCAGAGTTGGATTGTGTTATTAATTTGAAACATGCATAACAACTTTATTTGTATTGAGTAAAAACAAAAAACAAGATACACTTAATTAGTTTCATCTGTTTCCAAACTGCTTAATATATTCTATTGTGTACTGCCACAAAACCATAGTTGGGAGCAGAGAACTATTTATTCACAAAATTCAAGGTATTTATGTATATACCAGCGTATTGAAATGATCTCAGTCTTGAAGAAATATTTTGCTTTACTTTTGCCAAAGGAAATTTCCTAGCAATTGTTTGTTTATATATGTACTAGCAGAGTTGGATTGTGATATTAATTTGAAACGTGCATAACAACTTTATTTGAATAGAGTAAATACAAAAAAACAAGATACACTTAATTAGTTTTATCTGTTTCCAAACTGCTTAATATGTTTTTTGTGTACTGCAACAAAACCATAGTTGGGAGCAGAGAACTATTTATTCACAAAATTCAAGGTATTTATGTATATACCAGCGAATAGAAATGAGCTTAATCTTGAACAAATATTTTGCTTTCCTTTTTCCAAAGAAAATTTCCTAGCAATTGTTTGTTTATATATGACCCAGCAGAGTTGGATTGTGTTATTAATTCGAAACGTGCATAACAACTTTATTTGTATTGAGTAAATACAAAAAAACAAGATACACTTAATTAGTTTTATCTGTTTCCAAACTGCTTAATATGTTCTATTGTGTACTGCCACAAAACCATAGTTGGGGCAGAGAACTATTTATTCACAAAATTCAAGTTATTTAGTAAATACGAAAAAACAAGATAAACTTAACTAGTTTTATCTGTTTCGAAACTGCTTAATATGTTTTATTGTGTACTGCCACAAAACCATAGTTGGGAGCAGTGAACAAATTATTCACAAAATTCAAGCTATTTTTGTATATACCAGCGAAATGAAATGAGCTCAGGCTTGAACAAATATTTTGCTTTACTTTTGCCAAAAGAAATTTCCTAGCAATTGTTTGTTTATATATATACTAGCAGAGTTGGATTGTGTTATTAATTTGAAACGTGCATAACAACTTTATTTGAATAGGAAAATACAAAAAAACAAGATACACTTAATTAGTTTTATCTGTTTCCAAACTGCTTAATATGTTTTTTTGTGTACTGCCACAAAACCATAGTTGGGAGCAGAGAACTATTTATTAACAAAATTCAAGGTATTCTTGTATATACCAGCGTATTGAAATGAGCTCAGTCTTGAAGAAATATTTTGCTTTACTTTTGCCAAAGGAAATTTCCTAGCAATTGTTTGTTTTTATATTTACTAGCAGAGTTGGATTGTGTTATTAATTTGAAACGTGCATAACAACTTTATTTGTACTGAGTAAATACAAAAAAAACAAGATACACTTAACTAGTTTTATCTGTTTTCAAACTGCTTAATATGCTCTATTGTGTACTGCCACAAAACCATAGTTGGGAGCAGAGAACTATTTATTCACAAAATTCAAGGTATTTATGTATATACCACCGAATAGAAATGAGCTCAATCTTGAACAAATATTTTGTTTTACTTTTGCCAAAGGAAATTTCCTAGCAATTGTTTAATTATATATGACCTAGCAGAGTTTGATTGTGTTATTAATTTGAAACGTGCATAACAACTTTATTTGTATTGAATAAATACAAAAAAACAAGATACACTTAATTAGTTTTATCTTTTCCAAACTGCTTAATATGTCCTATTGTGTACTGCCACAAAACCATAGTTGGGAGCAGAGAACTATTTATTCACAAAATTCAAGTTATTGAGTAAATACAAAAACAAAATACACTTAATTAATTTTATTTGTTTCCAAACTGCTTAATATGTTCTATTGTGTACTGCCACAAAACCATAGTTGGGAGGAGAGAACTATTTATTCACAAAATTCAAGTTATTTATGTATATACCATCGAATTGAAATGAGCTCAGTCTTGAAGAAATATTTTGCTTTTCTTTTACCAAAGGAAATTTCCTAGCAATTGTTCGTTTATATATGTACTAGCAGAGTTGGATTGTGTTATTAATTTGAAACGTACATAACAACTGTATTGAGTAAATACAAAAAAAAAAAACAAGATACACTTAATTAGTTTTATCTGTTTCCAAACTGCTTAACATATTCAATTGTGTACTGCCACAAAACCACAGTTGGGAGCAGAGATCTATATATTCACAAAATTCAAAGTATTTATGTATATACCAGCGAATTGAAATGAGCTCAGTCTTGAACAAATATTTTGCTTTGCTTTTGCCAAAGGAAATTTCCTAGATTTTGTTTATTTATATATGTACTAGCAGAGTTGGATTGTGTTATTAATTTGAAACATTCATAACAACTTTATTTGTATTGAGTAAATACAAAAAACAAGATACATTTAATTAGTTTCATCTGTTTCCAAACTGCTGAATATATTCTATTGTGTACTGCCACAAAATGATAGTTGGGAGCAGAGAACTATTTATTCACAAAATTCAAGGTATTTATGTATATACCAGCGTATTGAAATGAGCTCAGTCTTGAAGAAATATTTTGCTTTGCTTTTGCCAAAGGAAATTTCCTAGAAATTGTTTGTTTATATATGTACTAGCAGAGTTGGATTGTGTTATTAATTTGAAACGTGCATAACAACTTTATTTGAATAGAGTAAATACAAAAAAACAAGATACACTTAATTAGTTTTATCTGTTTCCAAACTGCTTAATATGTTTTATTGTGTACTGCCACAAAATCATAGTTGGGAGCAGTGAACAAATTATTCACAAAATTCAAGCTATTTTTGTATATACCAGCGAAATGAAATGAGCTCAGTCTTGAACAAATATTTGCTTTACTTTTGCCAAAGGAAATTTCCTAGAAATTGTTTGTTTATATATATACTAGCAGAGTTGGATTGTGTTATTAATTTGAAACGTGCATAACAACTTTACTTGTATTGAGTAAATACAAAAAAACAAGATACACTTAATTAGTTTCATCTGTTTCCAAACTGCTTAATATATTCTATTGTGTACTGCCACAAAACCATAGTTGGGAGCAGAGCACTATTTATTCACAAAATTCAAGGTATTTATGTATATACCAGCGAATTGAAATGAGCTCAGTCTTGAACAATTATTTTGCTTTACTTTTGCCAAAAGAAATTTCCTAGCAATTGTTTGTTTATATATGTACTAGCAGAGTTGGATTGTGTTATTTATATGAAACGTGCATAACAACTTTATTTGTATTGAGTAAAAACAAAAAAACAAGATACAGTTAATTAGTTTTATCTGTTTCCAAACTGCTTAATATGCTCTATTGTGTACTGCCACAAAACCATAGTTGGGAGCAGAGAACTATTTATTAACAAAATTCAAGGTATTTTTGTATATACCAGCGAAATGAAATGAGCTGAGTCTTGAAGAAATATTTTGCTTTACTTTTGCCAAAGGAAATTTCCTAGCAATTGTTTGTTTATATATGTACTAACAGAGTTGGATTGTGTTATTAATTTGAAACGTGCATAACAACTTTATTTGTATTGAGTAAATACAAAAAAACAAGATACACTTAATTAGTTTTATCTGATGCCAAACTGCTTAATATGTTCTATTGTGTACTGCCACAAAATCATAGTTGGGAGCAGAGAACTATTTATTCACAAAATTCCAGGTATATATGTATATACCAGCGAAATGGAATGAGCTCAGTCTTGGAAAAATATTTTGCTTTGCTTTTGCCAAAGCAAATTTCCTAGCAATTGTTTGTTTATATATGTACTAGCAGAGTTGGATTCTGTTATTAAGTTGAAACGTGTACAACTTTATTTTTATTGAGTAAATACAAAAAAAAAAACAAGATACACTTAATTATTTTTATCCGTTTCCAAACTGCTTAATATGTTCTATTGTGTACTGCCATAAAACCATAGTTGCGAGCAGTGAACTATTTATTCATAAAATTCCAGGTATATATGTATATACCAGCGAAATGGAATGAGCTCAGTCTTGAAAAAATATTTTGCTTTACTTTTGCCAAAGGAAATTTCCTAGCAATTGTTTTTTTTATATATGTACTAGCAGAGTTGGATTGCGTTATTAATTTGAAACGTGCATAACAACTTTATTTGAATAGAGTAACATACCACAGTGTCCAGCAGTGAACTAGTTATTCCCAAAATTCAAGGTATTTATGTATATACCAGCGAATAGAAATGAGCTCCATCTTGAACAAATATTTTGCTTTACTTTTGCCAAAGGAAATTTCCTTGCAATTCTTTGTTTATATATGACATAGAAGAGTTGGATTGCGTTATTAATTTGAAACGTGCATAACAACTTTATTTGCATTGAGTAAATAAAAAAAAAAACAAGATACACTTAATTAGATTTATCTGTTTCCAAACTGCTTAATATGTTCTATTGTGTACTGCCACAAAATTATAGTTGGGAGCAGAGAATTATTTATTCACAAAATTCAAGTTATTTATGTATATACCAGCGAATTGAAATGAGCTCAGTCTTGAACAAATATTTTGCTTTACTTTTACCAAAGGAAATTTCCTAGCAATTGTATGTTTATATATGTACTATCAGAGTTGGATTGTGTTATTAATTTGAAACGTGCATAACAACTTTATTCGTATTAAGTAAATACAAAAAAACAAGATACACTTCATTAGTTTTATCTGTTTCCAAACTGCTTAATATGCTCTATTGTGTACTGCCACAAAACCATAGTTGGGAGCAGAGAACTATATACTCACAAAATTCAAGGTATTTATGTATACACCAGCGTATTGAAATGAGCTCAGTCTTGAAGAAATATTTTTCTTTACTTTTGCCAAAGGAAATTTCCTAGCAATTGTTTTTTATATATGTACTAGTAGAGTTGGATTGTGTTATTAATTTAAACGTGCATAACAACTTTATTTGTATTGAGTAGCATACCACAGTGTCCAGCAGTGAACTCTTTATTCACAAAATTCAAGTTATTTATGTATATACCAGCGAATTGAAATGAGCTCAGTCTTGAACAAATATTTTGCTTTAATTTTACCAAAGGAAATTTCCTAGCAATTGTTTGTTTATATATGTACTATCAGAGTTGGATTGTGTTATTAATTTGAAACGTGCATAACAACTTTATTCGTATTGAGTAAATACAAAAAAACAAGATACACTTCATTAGTTTTATCTGTTTCCAAACTGCTTAATATGCTCTATTGTGTACTGCCACAAAACCACAGTTGGGAGCAGAGAACTATATATTCACAAAATTCAAGGTATTTATGTATACACCAGCGTATTGAAATGAGCTCAGTCTTGAAGAAATATTTTTCTTTACTTTTGCCAAAGGAAATTTCCTAGCAATTGTTTGTTTATATATGTACTAGCAGAGCTGGATTCTGTTACTAAGTTGAAACTTGTACAACTTTATTTGTATTGAGTAGATACAAAAAAAACAAGATACACTTAATTAGTTTTATTTGTTTCCAAACTGCTTAATATGTGTACTGCCACAAAACCACAGTTGCGAGCAGTGAACTATTTATTCACAAAATTCCAGGTTAATATGTATATACCAGCGAAATGGAGTGAGCTCAGTCTTGGAAAAATATTTTGCTTTACTTTTGCCAAAGCAAATTTCCTAGCAATTATTTGTTTATATATGTACTAGCAGAGTTGGATTCTGCTTTAAGTTGAAACGTGTACAACTTTATTTTTATTGAGTAAATACAAAAAAAAACAAGATACATTTAATTATTTTTATACGTTTCCAAAATGCTTAATATGTTCTATTGTGTACTGCCATAAAACCATAGTTGCGAGCAGTGAACTATTTATTCACAAAACTCCAGGTATATATGTATATACCAGCGAAATGGAATGAGCTCGGTCTTGGAAAATTATTTTGCTTTACTTTTGCCAAAGCAAATTTCCTAGCAATTGTTTTTTTATATATGTTCTAGCAGAGTTGGATTCTGTTATTAAGTTGAAACGTGTACAACTTTATTTTTATTGAGTAAATACAAAAAAAACAAGATACACATTATTATTTTTATCCGTTTCCAAACTGCTTAATATGTTCTATTGTGTACTGCCATAAAACCATAGTTGCGAGTAGTGAACTATTTATTCACAAAATTCCAGGTATATATGTATACACCAGCGAAATGGAATGAGCTCAATCTTGTAAAAATATTTTGCTTTACTTTTTCCAAAGCAAATTTCCTAGCAATTGTTTGTTTATATATGTACTAGCAGAGTTGGATTCTGTTATTAAGTTGAAACGTGTACACCTTTATTTGTATTGAGTAAATACAAAAACACAAGATTCACTTAATTAGTTTTATTTGTTTCCAAACTGCTTAATATGCTCTATTGTGTTCTGCCACAAAATCATAGCTGCGAGCAGTGAACTATTTATTCACAAAATTCAAGGTATTTATGTATATACCAGCGAATTGAAATGAGCTCAGTATTGAACAAATATTTTGCTTTACTTTTGCTAAAGGAAATTTTCTAGCAATTGCTTGTTTATATATGTACTAGCAGAGTTGGATTGTGTTATTAATTTGAAACGTGCATTACAACTTTATTTGTATTGAGTAATTACAAAAAAAAACAAGATACACTTAATTAGTTTTATCTGTTTCCAAACTTTTATTTGTATTGAGTAGCATACCACAGTGTCCAGCAGTGAACTATTTAATCACAAAATTCAAGGTATTTATGTATGTACCAGCGAAATGGAATGAGCTCAGTCTTGAGCAAATATTTTGCTTCAATTTTGCCAAAGAAAATTTCCTAGCAATTGTTTGTTTATATATGTACTAGCAAAGTTGAATTGTGTTATTAAGTTGAAACGTGTACAACTTTATTTTTATTGAGTAAATACAAAAAAAAAAAACAAGATACACTTAATTATTTTTATCCGTCTCCAAACTGCTTAATATGTTCTATTGTGTACTGCCATAAAACCATAGTTGTGATCAGTGAACTATTTATTCACAAAATTCAAGGTATTTATGTATGTACCAGCGTAATGGAATGAGCTCAGTCTTGGAAAAATATTTTGCTTTACTTTTGCCAAAGCAAATTTCCTAGCAATTGTTTGTTTATATATGTTCCAGCAGAGTTGGATTCTGCTTTAAGTTGAAACGTGTACAACTTTATTTTTATTGAGTAAATACAAAAAAAAACAAGATACACTTAATTATTTTTATCCGTTTCCAAACTGCTTAATATGTTCTATTGTGTACTGCCATAAAACCATAGTTGCGAGCAGTGAACTATTTATTCACAAAATTCAAGGTATTTATGTATATACCAGCGAAATGGAATGAGCTCAGTCTTGGAAAAATATTTTGCTTTACTTTTGCCAAAGCAAATTTCCTAGCAATTGTTTGTTTATATATGTACTAGCAGAGTTGGATTGTGTTATTAATTTGAAACGTGCATAATATCTTTATTTGTATTGAGTAAATACAAAAAAACAAGATACACTTAATTAGTTTTATTTGTTTCCAAACTGCTTAATATGCTCTATTGTGTTCTGCCACAAAATCATAGTTGCGAGCAGTGAACTATTTATTCACAAAATTCAAGGTATTTATGTATATACCAGCGTATTGAAATGAGCTCAGTCTTGAAGAAATATTTTGCTTTGCTTTTGCCAAAGGAAATTTCCTAGAAATTGTTTGTTTATATATGTACTAGCAGAGTTGGATTGTGTTATTAATTTGAAACGTACATAACAACTGTATTGAGTAAATACAAAAAAAAAAAACAAGATACACTTAATTAGTTTTATCTGTTTCCAAACTGCTTAACATATTCAATTGTGTACTGCCACAAAACCACAGTTGGGAGCAGAGATCTATATATTCACAAAATTCAAAGTATTTATGTATATACCAGCGAATTGAAATGAGCTCAGTCTTGAACAAATATTTTGCTTTGCTTTTGCCAAAGGAAATTTCCTAGATTTTGTTTATTTATATATGTACTAGCAGAGTTGGATTGTGTTATTAATTTGAAACATTCATAACAACTTTATTTGTATTGAGTAAATACAAAAAACAAGATACATTTAATTAGTTTCATCTGTTTCCAAACTGCTGAATATATTCTATTGTGTACTGCCACAAAATGATAGTTGGGAGCAGAGAACTATTTATTCACAAAATTCAAGGTATTTATGTATATACCAGCGTATTGAAATGAGCTCAGTCTTGAAGAAATATTTTGCTTTGCTTTTGCCAAAGGAAATTTCCTAGAAATTGTTTGTTTATATATGTACTAGCAGAGTTGGATTGTGTTATTAATTTGAAACGTGCATAACAACTTTATTTGAATAGAGTAAATACAAAAAAACAAGATACACTTAATTAGTTTTATCTGTTTCCAAACTGCTTAATATGTTTTATTGTGTACTGCCACAAAATCATAGTTGGGAGCAGTGAACAAATTATTCACAAAATTCAAGCTATTTTTGTATATACCAGCGAAATGAAATGAGCTCAGTCTTGAACAAATATTTGCTTTACTTTTGCCAAAGGAAATTTCCTAGAAATTGTTTGTTTATATATATACTAGCAGAGTTGGATTGTGTTATTAATTTGAAACGTGCATAACAACTTTACTTGTATTGAGTAAATACAAAAAAACAAGATACACTTAATTAGTTTCATCTGTTTCCAAACTGCTTAATATATTCTATTGTGTACTGCCACAAAACCATAGTTGGGAGCAGAGCACTATTTATTCACAAAATTCAAGGTATTTATGTATATACCAGCGAATTGAAATGAGCTCAGTCTTGAACAAATATTTTGCTTTACTTTTGCCAAAAGAAATTTCCTAGCAATTGTTTGTTTATATATGTACTAGCAGAGTTGGATTGTGTTATTTATATGAAACGTGCATAACAACTTTATTTGTATTGAGTAAAAACAAAAAAACAAGATACAGTTAATTAGTTTTATCTGTTTCCAAACTGCTTAATATGCTCTATTGTGTACTGCCACAAAACCATAGTTGGGAGCAGAGAACTATTTATTAACAAAATTCAAGGTATTTTTGTATATACCAGCGAAATGAAATGAGCTGAGTCTTGAAGAAATATTTTGCTTTACTTTTGCCAAAGGAAATTTCCTAGCAATTGTTTGTTTATATATGTACTAACAGAGTTGGATTGTGTTATTAATTTGAAACGTGCATAACAACTTTATTTGTATTGAGTAAATACAAAAAAACAAGATACACTTAATTAGTTTTATCTGATGCCAAACTGCTTAATATGTTCTATTGTGTACTGCCACAAAATCATAGTTGGGAGCAGAGAACTATTTATTCACAAAATTCCAGGTATATATGTATATACCAGCGAAATGGAATGAGCTCAGTCTTGGAAAAATATTTTGCTTTGCTTTTGCCAAAGCAAATTTCCTAGCAATTGTTTGTTTATATATGTACTAGCAGAGTTGGATTCTGTTATTAAGTTGAAACGTGTACAACTTTATTTTTATTGAGTAAATACAAAAAAAAAAACAAGATACACTTAATTATTTTTATCCGTTTCCAAACTGCTTAATATGTTCTATTGTGTACTGCCATAAAACCATAGTTGCGAGCAGTGAACTATTTATTCATAAAATTCCAGGTATATATGTATATACCAGCGAAATGGAATGAGCTCAGTCTTGAAAAAATATTTTGCTTTACTTTTGCCAAAGGAAATTTCCTAGCAATTGTTTTTTTTATATATGTACTAGCAGAGTTGGATTGCGTTATTAATTTGAAACGTGCATAACAACTTTATTTGAATAGAGTAACATACCACAGTGTCCAGCAGTGAACTAGTTATTCCCAAAATTCAAGGTATTTATGTATATACCAGCGAATAGAAATGAGCTCCATCTTGAACAAATATTTTGCTTTACTTTTGCCAAAGGAAATTTCCTTGCAATTCTTTGTTTATATATGACATAGAAGAGTTGGATTGCGTTATTAATTTGAAACGTGCATAACAACTTTATTTGCATTGAGTAAATAAAAAAAAAAACAAGATACACTTAATTAGATTTATCTGTTTCCAAACTGCTTAATATGTTCTATTGTGTACTGCCACAAAATTATAGTTGGGAGCAGAGAATTATTTATTCACAAAATTCAAGTTATTTATGTATATACCAGCGAATTGAAATGAGCTCAGTCTTGAACAAATATTTTGCTTTACTTTTACCAAAGGAAATTTCCTAGCAATTGTATGTTTATATATGTACTATCAGAGTTGGATTGTGTTATTAATTTGAAACGTGCATAACAACTTTATTCGTATTAAGTAAATACAAAAAAACAAGATACACTTCATTAGTTTTATCTGTTTCCAAACTGCTTAATATGCTCTATTGTGTACTGCCACAAAACCATAGTTGGGAGCAGAGAACTATATACTCACAAAATTCAAGGTATTTATGTATACACCAGCGTATTGAAATGAGCTCAGTCTTGAAGAAATATTTTTCTTTACTTTTGCCAAAGGAAATTTCCTAGCAATTGTTTTTTATATATGTACTAGTAGAGTTGGATTGTGTTATTAATTTAAACGTGCATAACAACTTTATTTGTATTGAGTAGCATACCACAGTGTCCAGCAGTGAACTCTTTATTCACAAAATTCAAGTTATTTATGTATATACCAGCGAATTGAAATGAGCTCAGTCTTGAACAAATATTTTGCTTTAATTTTACCAAAGGAAATTTCCTAGCAATTGTTTGTTTATATATGTACTATCAGAGTTGGATTGTGTTATTAATTTGAAACGTGCATAACAACTTTATTCGTATTGAGTAAATACAAAAAAACAAGATACACTTCATTAGTTTTATCTGTTTCCAAACTGCTTAATATGCTCTATTGTGTACTGCCACAAAACCACAGTTGGGAGCAGAGAACTATATATTCACAAAATTCAAGGTATTTATGTATACACCAGCGTATTGAAATGAGCTCAGTCTTGAAGAAATATTTTTCTTTACTTTTGCCAAAGGAAATTTCCTAGCAATTGTTTGTTTATATATGTACTAGCAGAGCTGGATTCTGTTACTAAGTTGAAACTTGTACAACTTTATTTGTATTGAGTAGATACAAAAAAAACAAGATACACTTAATTAGTTTTATTTGTTTCCAAACTGCTTAATATGTGTACTGCCACAAAACCACAGTTGCGAGCAGTGAACTATTTATTCACAAAATTCCAGGTTAATATGTATATACCAGCGAAATGGAGTGAGCTCAGTCTTGGAAAAATATTTTGCTTTACTTTTGCCAAAGCAAATTTCCTAGCAATTATTTGTTTATATATGTACTAGCAGAGTTGGATTCTGCTTTAAGTTGAAACGTGTACAACTTTATTTTTATTGAGTAAATACAAAAAAAAACAAGATACATTTAATTATTTTTATACGTTTCCAAAATGCTTAATATGTTCTATTGTGTACTGCCATAAAACCATAGTTGCGAGCAGTGAACTATTTATTCACAAAACTCCAGGTATATATGTATATACCAGCGAAATGGAATGAGCTCGGTCTTGGAAAATTATTTTGCTTTACTTTTGCCAAAGCAAATTTCCTAGCAATTGTTTTTTTATATATGTTCTAGCAGAGTTGGATTCTGTTATTAAGTTGAAACGTGTACAACTTTATTTTTATTGAGTAAATACAAAAAAAACAAGATACACATTATTATTTTTATCCGTTTCCAAACTGCTTAATATGTTCTATTGTGTACTGCCATAAAACCATAGTTGCGAGTAGTGAACTATTTATTCACAAAATTCCAGGTATATATGTATACACCAGCGAAATGGAATGAGCTCAATCTTGTAAAAATATTTTGCTTTACTTTTTCCAAAGCAAATTTCCTAGCAATTGTTTGTTTATATATGTACTAGCAGAGTTGGATTCTGTTATTAAGTTGAAACGTGTACACCTTTATTTGTATTGAGTAAATACAAAAACACAAGATTCACTTAATTAGTTTTATTTGTTTCCAAACTGCTTAATATGCTCTATTGTGTTCTGCCACAAAATCATAGCTGCGAGCAGTGAACTATTTATTCACAAAATTCAAGGTATTTATGTATATACCAGCGAATTGAAATGAGCTCAGTATTGAACAAATATTTTGCTTTACTTTTGCTAAAGGAAATTTTCTAGCAATTGCTTGTTTATATATGTACTAGCAGAGTTGGATTGTGTTATTAATTTGAAACGTGCATTACAACTTTATTTGTATTGAGTAATTACAAAAAAAAACAAGATACACTTAATTAGTTTTATCTGTTTCCAAACTTTTATTTGTATTGAGTAGCATACCACAGTGTCCAGCAGTGAACTATTTAATCACAAAATTCAAGGTATTTATGTATGTACCAGCGAAATGGAATGAGCTCAGTCTTGAGCAAATATTTTGCTTCAATTTTGCCAAAGAAAATTTCCTAGCAATTGTTTGTTTATATATGTACTAGCAAAGTTGAATTGTGTTATTAAGTTGAAACGTGTACAACTTTATTTTTATTGAGTAAATACAAAAAAAAAAAACAAGATACACTTAATTATTTTTATCCGTCTCCAAACTGCTTAATATGTTCTATTGTGTACTGCCATAAAACCATAGTTGTGATCAGTGAACTATTTATTCACAAAATTCAAGGTATTTATGTATGTACCAGCGTAATGGAATGAGCTCAGTCTTGGAAAAATATTTTGCTTTACTTTTGCCAAAGCAAATTTCCTAGCAATTGTTTGTTTATATATGTTCCAGCAGAGTTGGATTCTGCTTTAAGTTGAAACGTGTACAACTTTATTTTTATTGAGTAAATACAAAAAAAAACAAGATACACTTAATTATTTTTATCCGTTTCCAAACTGCTTAATATGTTCTATTGTGTACTGCCATAAAACCATAGTTGCGAGCAGTGAACTATTTATTCACAAAATTCAAGGTATTTATGTATATACCAGCGAAATGGAATGAGCTCAGTCTTGGAAAAATATTTTGCTTTACTTTTGCCAAAGCAAATTTCCTAGCAATTGTTTGTTTATATATGTACTAGCAGAGTTGGATTGTGTTATTAATTTGAAACGTGCATAATATCTTTATTTGTATTGAGTAAATACAAAAAAACAAGATACACTTAATTAGTTTTATTTGTTTCCAAACTGCTTAATATGCTCTATTGTGTTCTGCCACAAAATCATAGTTGCGAGCAGTGAACTATTTATTCACAAAATTCAAGGTATTTATGTATATACCAGCGTATTGAAATGAGCTCAGTCTTGAAGAAATATTTTGCTTTGCTTTTGCCAAAGGAAATTTCCTAGAAATTGTTTGTTTATATATGTACTAGCAGAGTTGGATTGTGTTATTTATTTGAAACGTGCATAACAACTTTATTTGAATAGAGTAAATACAAAAAAAAACAAGATACACTTTATTAGTTTTATCTGTTTCCAAACTGCTTAATATGTTTTATTGTGTACTGTCACAAAATCATAGTTGGGAGCAGTGAAAAAATTATTCACAAAATTCAAGCTATTTTTGTATATACCAGCGAAATGAAATGAGCTCAGTCTTGAACAAATATTTGCTTTCCTTTTGCCAAAGGAAATTTCCTAGAAATTGTTTGTTTATATATATAATAGCAGAGTTGGATTGTGTTATTAATTTGAAACGTGCATAACAACTTTATTTGTATTGAGTAAATACAAAAAAACAAGATACACTTAATTAGTTTCATCTGTTTCCAAACTGCTTAAAATATTCTATTGTGTACTGCCACAAAACCATAGTTGGGAGCAGAGCACTATTTATTCACAAAATTCAAGGTATTTATGTATATACCAGCGAATTGAAATGAGCTCAGTCTTGAACAAATATTTTGCTTTACTTTTGCCAAATGAAATTTCCTAGCAATTACTTGTTTATATATGTACTAGCAGAGTTGGATTGTGTTATTAATTTGAAACGTGCATAACAACTTTATTTGTATTGAGTAAAAACAAAAAAACAAGATACAATTAATTAGTTTTATCTGTTTCCAAACTGCTTAATATGCTCTATTGTGTACTGCCACAAAACCATAATTGATAGCAGAGAACTATTTATTAACAAAATTCAAGGTATTTTTGTATATACCAGCGTATTGAAATGAGCTCAGTCTTGAAGAAATATTTTGCTTTACTTTTGCCAAAGGAAATTTCTTAGCAATTGTTTATTTATATATGTACTAGCAGAGTTGTATTGTGTTATTAATTTGAAACGTGCATAACAACTTTATTTGTATTGGGTAAATACAAAAAAACAAGATAAAATTAATTAGTTTTATCTGTTTCCAAACTGCTTAATATATTCTATTGTGTACTGCCACAAAACCATAATTGGGAGCAGAGAACTATTTACTCACAAAATTCAAGCTAGTTTTGTATATACCAGCGAAATGAAATGAGCTGAGTCTTGAACGAATATTTTGCTTTACTTTTGCCAAAGGAAATTTCCTAGCAATTGTTTGTTTATATATGTACTAGCAGAGTTGGATTGTGTTATTAATTTGAAACGTGCATAACAACTTTATTTGTATTGAGTAAATACTAAAAAACAAGATACATTTAATTAGTTTTATCTGTTGCCAAACTGCTTAATATGTTCTATTGTGTACTGCCACAAAATCATAGTTGGGAGCAGAGAACTATTTATTCACAAAATTCCAGGTATATATGTATATACCAGCGAAATGGAATGAGCTCAGTCTTGGAAAAATATTTTGCTTTACTTTTGCCAAAGCAAATTTCCTAGCAATTGTTTGTTTATATATGTACTAGCAGAGTTGGATTGTGTTATTAATTTGAAACGTGCATAACAACTTTATTTGTATTGAGTAAATACAAAAAACAAGATACACTTAATTAGTTTCATCTGTTTCCAAACTGCTTAATATATTCTATTGTGTACTGCCACAAAACCATAGTTGGGAGCAGAGAACTATTTATTCACAAAATTCAAGGTATTTATGTATATACCAGCGTATTGAAATGAGCTCAGTCTTGAACAAATATTTTGCTTTGCTTTTGCCAAAGGAAATTTCCTAGCAATTGTTTGTTTATATATGTGCTAGCAGAGTTGGATTGTGTTATTAATTTGAAACGTGCATAACAACTTTATTTGAATAGAGTAAATACAAAAAAACAAGATACATTTAATTAGTTTTATCTGTTGCCAAACTGCTTAATATATTCTATTGTGTACTGCCACAAAACCATAGTTGGGAGCAGAGAACTATTTATTCACAAAATTCAAGGTATTTATGTATATACCAGCGTATTGAAATGATCTCAGTCTTGAAGAAATATTTTGCTTTACTTTTGCCAAAGGAAATTTCCTAGCAATTGTTTGTTTATATATGTACTAGCAGAGTTGGATTGTGATATTAATTTGAAACGTGCATAACAACTTTATTTGAATAGAGTAAATACAAAAAAACAAGATACACTTAATTAGTTTTATCTGTTTCCAAACTGCTTAATATGTTTTTTGTGTACTGCAACAAAACCATAGTTGGGAGCAGAGAACTATTTATTCACAAAATTCAAGGTATTTATGTATATACCAGCGAATAGAAATGAGCTTAATCTTGAACAAATATTTTGCTTTCCTTTTTCCAAAGAAAATTTCCTAGCAATTGTTTGTTTATATATGACCCAGCAGAGTTGGATTGTGTTATTAATTCGAAACGTGCATAACAACTTTATTTGTATTGAGTAAATACAAAAAAACAAGATACACTTAATTAGTTTTATCTGTTTCCAAACTGCTTAATATGTTCTATTGTGTACTGCCACAAAACCATAGTTGGGGCAGAGAACTATTTATTCACAAAATTCAAGTTATTTAGTAAATACGAAAAAACAAGATAAACTTAACTAGTTTTATCTGTTTCGAAACTGCTTAATATGTTTTATTGTGTACTGCCACAAAACCATAGTTGGGAGCAGTGAACAAATTATTCACAAAATTCAAGCTATTTTTGTATATACCAGCGAAATGAAATGAGCTCAGGCTTGAACAAATATTTTGCTTTACTTTTGCCAAAAGAAATTTCCTAGCAATTGTTTGTTTATATATATACTAGCAGAGTTGGATTGTGTTATTAATTTGAAACGTGCATAACAACTTTATTTGAATAGGAAAATACAAAAAAACAAGATACACTTAATTAGTTTTATCTGTTTCCAAACTGCTTAATATGTTTTTTTGTGTACTGCCACAAAACCATAGTTGGGAGCAGAGAACTATTTATTAACAAAATTCAAGGTATTCTTGTATATACCAGCGTATTGAAATGAGCTCAGTCTTGAAGAAATATTTTGCTTTACTTTTGCCAAAGGAAATTTCCTAGCAATTGTTTGTTTTTATATTTACTAGCAGAGTTGGATTGTGTTATTAATTTGAAACGTGCATAACAACTTTATTTGTACTGAGTAAATACAAAAAAAACAAGATACACTTAACTAGTTTTATCTGTTTTCAAACTGCTTAATATGCTCTATTGTGTACTGCCACAAAACCATAGTTGGGAGCAGAGAACTATTTATTCACAAAATTCAAGGTATTTATGTATATACCACCGAATAGAAATGAGCTCAATCTTGAACAAATATTTTGTTTTACTTTTGCCAAAGGAAATTTCCTAGCAATTGTTTAATTATATATGACCTAGCAGAGTTTGATTGTGTTATTAATTTGAAACGTGCATAACAACTTTATTTGTATTGAATAAATACAAAAAAACAAGATACACTTAATTAGTTTTATCTTTTCCAAACTGCTTAATATGTCCTATTGTGTACTGCCACAAAACCATAGTTGGGAGCAGAGAACTATTTATTCACAAAATTCAAGTTATTGAGTAAATACAAAAACAAAATACACTTAATTAATTTTATTTGTTTCCAAACTGCTTAATATGTTCTATTGTGTACTGCCACAAAACCATAGTTGGGAGGAGAGAACTATTTATTCACAAAATTCAAGTTATTTATGTATATACCATCGAATTGAAATGAGCTCAGTCTTGAAGAAATATTTTGCTTTTCTTTTACCAAAGGAAATTTCCTAGCAATTGTTCGTTTATATATGTACTAGCAGAGTTGGATTGTGTTATTAATTTGAAACGTACATAACAACTGTATTGAGTAAATACAAAAAAAAAAAACAAGATACACTTAATTAGTTTTATCTGTTTCCAAACTGCTTAACATATTCAATTGTGTACTGCCACAAAACCACAGTTGGGAGCAGAGATCTATATATTCACAAAATTCAAAGTATTTATGTATATACCAGCGAATTGAAATGAGCTCAGTCTTGAACAAATATTTTGCTTTGCTTTTGCCAAAGGAAATTTCCTAGATTTTGTTTATTTATATATGTACTAGCAGAGTTGGATTGTGTTATTAATTTGAAACATTCATAACAACTTTATTTGTATTGAGTAAATACAAAAAACAAGATACATTTAATTAGTTTCATCTGTTTCCAAACTGCTGAATATATTCTATTGTGTACTGCCACAAAATGATAGTTGGGAGCAGAGAACTATTTATTCACAAAATTCAAGGTATTTATGTATATACCAGCGTATTGAAATGAGCTCAGTCTTGAAGAAATATTTTGCTTTGCTTTTGCCAAAGGAAATTTCCTAGAAATTGTTTGTTTATATATGTACTAGCAGAGTTGGATTGTGTTATTAATTTGAAACGTGCATAACAACTTTATTTGAATAGAGTAAATACAAAAAAACAAGATACACTTAATTAGTTTTATCTGTTTCCAAACTGCTTAATATGTTTTATTGTGTACTGCCACAAAATCATAGTTGGGAGCAGTGAACAAATTATTCACAAAATTCAAGCTATTTTTGTATATACCAGCGAAATGAAATGAGCTCAGTCTTGAACAAATATTTGCTTTACTTTTGCCAAAGGAAATTTCCTAGAAATTGTTTGTTTATATATATACTAGCAGAGTTGGATTGTGTTATTAATTTGAAACGTGCATAACAACTTTACTTGTATTGAGTAAATACAAAAAAACAAGATACACTTAATTAGTTTCATCTGTTTCCAAACTGCTTAATATATTCTATTGTGTACTGCCACAAAACCATAGTTGGGAGCAGAGCACTATTTATTCACAAAATTCAAGGTATTTATGTATATACCAGCGAATTGAAATGAGCTCAGTCTTGAACAAATATTTTGCTTTACTTTTGCCAAAAGAAATTTCCTAGCAATTGTTTGTTTATATATGTACTAGCAGAGTTGGATTGTGTTATTTATATGAAACGTGCATAACAACTTTATTTGTATTGAGTAAAAACAAAAAAACAAGATACAGTTAATTAGTTTTATCTGTTTCCAAACTGCTTAATATGCTCTATTGTGTACTGCCACAAAACCATAGTTGGGAGCAGAGAACTATTTATTAACAAAATTCAAGGTATTTTTGTATATACCAGCGAAATGAAATGAGCTGAGTCTTGAAGAAATATTTTGCTTTACTTTTGCCAAAGGAAATTTCCTAGCAATTGTTTGTTTATATATGTACTAACAGAGTTGGATTGTGTTATTAATTTGAAACGTGCATAACAACCTTATTTGTATTGAGTAAATACAAAAAAACAAGATACACTTAATTAGTTTTATCTGATGCCAAACTGCTTAATATGTTCTATTGTGTACTGCCACAAAATCATAGTTGGGAGCAGAGAACTATTTATTCACAAAATTCCAGGTATATATGTATATACCAGCGAAATGGAATGAGCTCAGTCTTGGAAAAATATTTTGCTTTGCTTTTGCCAAAGCAAATTTCCTAGCAATTGTTTGTTTATATATGTACTAGCAGAGTTGGATTCTGTTATTAAGTTGAAACGTGTACAACTTTATTTTTATTGAGTAAATACAAAAAAAAAAACAAGATACACTTAATTATTTTTATCCGTTTCCAAACTGCTTAATATGTTCTATTGTGTACTGCCATAAAACCATAGTTGCGAGCAGTGAACTATTTATTCATAAAATTCCAGGTATATATGTATATACCAGCGAAATGGAATGAGCTCAGTCTTGAAAAAATATTTTGCTTTACTTTTGCCAAAGGAAATTTCCTAGCAATTGTTTTTTTTATATATGTACTAGCAGAGTTGGATTGCGTTATTAATTTGAAACGTGCATAACAACTTTATTTGAATAGAGTAACATACCACAGTGTCCAGCAGTGAACTAGTTATTCCCAAAATTCAAGGTATTTATGTATATACCAGCGAATAGAAATGAGCTCCATCTTGAACAAATATTTTGCTTTACTTTTGCCAAAGGAAATTTCCTTGCAATTCTTTGTTTATATATGACATAGAAGAGTTGGATTGCGTTATTAATTTGAAACGTGCATAACAACTTTATTTGCATTGAGTAAATAAAAAAAAAAACAAGATACACTTAATTAGATTTATCTGTTTCCAAACTGCTTAATATGTTCTATTGTGTACTGCCACAAAATTATAGTTGGGAGCAGAGAATTATTTATTCACAAAATTCAAGTTATTTATGTATATACCAGCGAATTGAAATGAGCTCAGTCTTGAACAAATATTTTGCTTTACTTTTACCAAAGGAAATTTCCTAGCAATTGTATGTTTATATATGTACTATCAGAGTTGGATTGTGTTATTAATTTGAAACGTGCATAACAACTTTATTCGTATTAAGTAAATACAAAAAAACAAGATACACTTCATTAGTTTTATCTGTTTCCAAACTGCTTAATATGCTCTATTGTGTACTGCCACAAAACCATAGTTGGGAGCAGAGAACTATATACTCACAAAATTCAAGGTATTTATGTATACACCAGCGTATTGAAATGAGCTCAGTCTTGAAGAAATATTTTTCTTTACTTTTGCCAAAGGAAATTTCCTAGCAATTGTTTTTTATATATGTACTAGTAGAGTTGGATTGTGTTATTAATTTAAACGTGCATAACAACTTTATTTGTATTGAGTAGCATACCACAGTGTCCAGCAGTGAACTCTTTATTCACAAAATTCAAGTTATTTATGTATATACCAGCGAATTGAAATGAGCTCAGTCTTGAACAAATATTTTGCTTTAATTTTACCAAAGGAAATTTCCTAGCAATTGTTTGTTTATATATGTACTATCAGAGTTGGATTGTGTTATTAATTTGAAACGTGCATAACAACTTTATTCGTATTGAGTAAATACAAAAAAACAAGATACACTTCATTAGTTTTATCTGTTTCCAAACTGCTTAATATGCTCTATTGTGTACTGCCACAAAACCACAGTTGGGAGCAGAGAACTATATATTCACAAAATTCAAGGTATTTATGTATACACCAGCGTATTGAAATGAGCTCAGTCTTGAAGAAATATTTTTCTTTACTTTTGCCAAAGGAAATTTCCTAGCAATTGTTTGTTTATATATGTACTAGCAGAGCTGGATTCTGTTACTAAGTTGAAACTTGTACAACTTTATTTGTATTGAGTAGATACAAAAAAAACAAGATACACTTAATTAGTTTTATTTGTTTCCAAACTGCTTAATATGTGTACTGCCACAAAACCACAGTTGCGAGCAGTGAACTATTTATTCACAAAATTCCAGGTTAATATGTATATACCAGCGAAATGGAGTGAGCTCAGTCTTGGAAAAATATTTTGCTTTACTTTTGCCAAAGCAAATTTCCTAGCAATTATTTGTTTATATATGTACTAGCAGAGTTGGATTCTGCTTTAAGTTGAAACGTGTACAACTTTATTTTTATTGAGTAAATACAAAAAAAAACAAGATACATTTAATTATTTTTATACGTTTCCAAAATGCTTAATATGTTCTATTGTGTACTGCCATAAAACCATAGTTGCGAGCAGTGAACTATTTATTCACAAAACTCCAGGTATATATGTATATACCAGCGAAATGGAATGAGCTCGGTCTTGGAAAATTATTTTGCTTTACTTTTGCCAAAGCAAATTTCCTAGCAATTGTTTTTTTATATATGTTCTAGCAGAGTTGGATTCTGTTATTAAGTTGAAACGTGTACAACTTTATTTTTATTGAGTAAATACAAAAAAAACAAGATACACATTATTATTTTTATCCGTTTCCAAACTGCTTAATATGTTCTATTGTGTACTGCCATAAAACCATAGTTGCGAGTAGTGAACTATTTATTCACAAAATTCCAGGTATATATGTATACACCAGCGAAATGGAATGAGCTCAATCTTGTAAAAATATTTTGCTTTACTTTTTCCAAAGCAAATTTCCTAGCAATTGTTTGTTTATATATGTACTAGCAGAGTTGGATTCTGTTATTAAGTTGAAACGTGTACACCTTTATTTGTATTGAGTAAATACAAAAACACAAGATTCACTTAATTAGTTTTATTTGTTTCCAAACTGCTTAATATGCTCTATTGTGTTCTGCCACAAAATCATAGCTGCGAGCAGTGAACTATTTATTCACAAAATTCAAGGTATTTATGTATATACCAGCGAATTGAAATGAGCTCAGTATTGAACAAATATTTTGCTTTACTTTTGCTAAAGGAAATTTTCTAGCAATTGCTTGTTTATATATGTACTAGCAGAGTTGGATTGTGTTATTAATTTGAAACGTGCATTACAACTTTATTTGTATTGAGTAATTACAAAAAAAAACAAGATACACTTAATTAGTTTTATCTGTTTCCAAACTTTTATTTGTATTGAGTAGCATACCACAGTGTCCAGCAGTGAACTATTTAATCACAAAATTCAAGGTATTTATGTATGTACCAGCGAAATGGAATGAGCTCAGTCTTGAGCAAATATTTTGCTTCAATTTTGCCAAAGAAAATTTCCTAGCAATTGTTTGTTTATATATGTACTAGCAAAGTTGAATTGTGTTATTAAGTTGAAACGTGTACAACTTTATTTTTATTGAGTAAATACAAAAAAAAAAAACAAGATACACTTAATTATTTTTATCCGTCTCCAAACTGCTTAATATGTTCTATTGTGTACTGCCATAAAACCATAGTTGTGATCAGTGAACTATTTATTCACAAAATTCAAGGTATTTATGTATGTACCAGCGTAATGGAATGAGCTCAGTCTTGGAAAAATATTTTGCTTTACTTTTGCCAAAGCAAATTTCCTAGCAATTGTTTGTTTATATATGTTCCAGCAGAGTTGGATTCTGCTTTAAGTTGAAACGTGTACAACTTTATTTTTATTGAGTAAATACAAAAAAAAACAAGATACACTTAATTATTTTTATCCGTTTCCAAACTGCTTAATATGTTCTATTGTGTACTGCCATAAAACCATAGTTGCGAGCAGTGAACTATTTATTCACAAAATTCAAGGTATTTATGTATATACCAGCGAAATGGAATGAGCTCAGTCTTGGAAAAATATTTTGCTTTACTTTTGCCAAAGCAAATTTCCTAGCAATTGTTTGTTTATATATGTACTAGCAGAGTTGGATTGTGTTATTAATTTGAAACGTGCATAATATCTTTATTTGTATTGAGTAAATACAAAAAAACAAGATACACTTAATTAGTTTTATTTGTTTCCAAACTGCTTAATATGCTCTATTGTGTTCTGCCACAAAATCATAGTTGCGAGCAGTGAACTATTTATTCACAAAATTCAAGGTATTTATGTATATACCAGCGTATTGAAATGAGCTCAGTCTTGAAGAAATATTTTGCTTTGCTTTTGCCAAAGGAAATTTCCTAGAAATTGTTTGTTTATATATGTACTAGCAGAGTTGGATTGTGTTATTTATTTGAAACGTGCATAACAACTTTATTTGAATAGAGTAAATACAAAAAAAAACAAGATACACTTTATTAGTTTTATCTGTTTCCAAACTGCTTAATATGTTTTATTGTGTACTGTCACAAAATCATAGTTGGGAGCAGTGAAAAAATTATTCACAAAATTCAAGCTATTTTTGTATATACCAGCGAAATGAAATGAGCTCAGTCTTGAACAAATATTTGCTTTCCTTTTGCCAAAGGAAATTTCCTAGAAATTGTTTGTTTATATATATAATAGCAGAGTTGGATTGTGTTATTAATTTGAAACGTGCATAACAACTTTATTTGTATTGAGTAAATACAAAAAAACAAGATACACTTAATTAGTTTCATCTGTTTCCAAACTGCTTAAAATATTCTATTGTGTACTGCCACAAAACCATAGTTGGGAGCAGAGCACTATTTATTCACAAAATTCAAGGTATTTATGTATATACCAGCGAATTGAAATGAGCTCAGTCTTGAACAAATATTTTGCTTTACTTTTGCCAAATGAAATTTCCTAGCAATTACTTGTTTATATATGTACTAGCAGAGTTGGATTGTGTTATTAATTTGAAACGTGCATAACAACTTTATTTGTATTGAGTAAAAACAAAAAAACAAGATACAATTAATTAGTTTTATCTGTTTCCAAACTGCTTAATATGCTCTATTGTGTACTGCCACAAAACCATAATTGATAGCAGAGAACTATTTATTAACAAAATTCAAGGTATTTTTGTATATACCAGCGTATTGAAATGAGCTCAGTCTTGAAGAAATATTTTGCTTTACTTTTGCCAAAGGAAATTTCTTAGCAATTGTTTATTTATATATGTACTAGCAGAGTTGTATTGTGTTATTAATTCGAAACGTGCATAACAACTTTATTTGTATTGGGTAAATACAAAAAAACAAGATAAAATTAATTAGTTTTATCTGTTTCCAAACTGCTTAATATATTCTATTGTGTACTGCCACAAAACCAAAATTGGGAGCAGAGAACTATTTACTCACAAAATTCAAGCTAGTTTTGTATATACCAGCGAAATGAAATGAGCTGAGTCTTGAACGAATATTTTGCTTTACTTTTGCCAAAGGAAATTTCCTAGCAATTGTTTGTTTATATATGTACTAGCAGAGTTGGATTGTGTTATTAATTTGAAACGTGCATAACAACTTTATTTGTATTGAGTAAATACTAAAAAACAAGATACATTTAATTAGTTTTATCTGTTGCCAAACTGCTTAATATGTTCTATTGTGTACTGCCACAAAATCATAGTTGGGAGCAGAGAACTATTTATTCACAAAATTCCAGGTATATATGTATATACCAGCGAAATGGAATGAGCTCAGTCTTGGAAAAATATTTTGCTTTACTTTTGCCAAAGCAAATTTCCTAGCAATTGTTTGTTTATATATGTACTAGCAGAGTTGGATTCTGTTATTAAGTTGAAACGTGTACAACTTTATTTTTATTGAGTAAATACAACAAAAAAAAAAAACAAGATACACTTAATTATTTTTATCCGTTTCCAAACTGCTTAATATGTTCTATTGTGTACTGCCATAAAACCATAGTTGCGAGCAGTGAACTATTTATTCACAAAATTCAAGGTATTTATGTATATACCAGCGAAATGGAATGAGCTCAGTCTTGGAAAAATATTTTGCTTTACTTTTGCCAAAGCAAATTTCCTAGCAATTCTTTGTTTATATATGTACTAGCAGAGTTGGATTCTGTTATTAAGTTGAAACGTGTACAACTTTATTTTTATTGAGTAAATACAACAAAAAAAAAAAAACAAGATACACTTAATTATTTTTATCCGTTTCCAAACTGCTTAATATGTTCTATTGTGTACTGCCATAAAACCATAGTTGCGAGCAGTGAACTATTTATTCACAAAATTCAAGGTATTTATGTATATACCAGCGAAATGGAATGAGCTCAGTCTTGGAAAAATATTTTGCTTTACTTTTGCCAAAGCAAATTTCCTAGCAATTCTTTGTTTATATATGTACAAGCAGAGTTGGATTGTGTTATTAATTTGAAACGTGCATAACAACTTTATTCGTATGGAGTAAATACAAAAAAACAAGATACACTTCATTAGTTTTATCTGTCTCCAAACTGCTTAATATGCTCTATTGTGTACTGCCACAAAACTATAGTTGGGAGCAGAGAACTATATATTCACAAAATTCAAGGTATTTATGTATACACCAGCGTATTGAAATGAGCTCAGTCTTGAAGAAATATTTTTCTTTACTTTTGCCAAAGGAAATTGCCTAGCAATTGTTTTTATATATGTACTAGTAGAGTTGGATTGTGTTATTAATTTAAACGTGCATAACAACTTTATTTGTATTGAGTAGCATACCACAGTGTCCAGCAGTGAACTATTTATTCACAAAATTCAAGGTATTTATGTATGTACAAGCGAAATGGAATGAGCTCAGTCTTGAATAAATATTTTGCTTTGCTTTTGCCAAAGGAAATTTCCTAGCAATTGTTTGTTTATATATGTACTAGCAGAGTTGGATTCTGTTACTAAGTTGAAACTTGTACAACTTTATTTGTATTGAGTAAATACAAAAAAACAAGATACACTTAATTAGTTTTATTTGTTTCCAAACTGCTTAATATGCTCTATTGTGTACTGCCACAAAACCATAGTTGCGAGCAGTGAACTATTTATTCACAAAATTCCAGGTATATATGTATCTACCAGCGAAATGGAGTGAGCTCAGTCTTGGAAAAATATTTTGCTTTACTTTTGCCAAAGCAAATTTCCTAGCAATTATTTGTTTATATATGTACTAGCAGAGTTGGATTCTGCTTTAAGTTGAAACGTGTACAACTTTATTTTTATTGAGTAAATACAAAAAAAAAACAAGATACACTTAATTATTTTTATCCGTTTCCAAACTGCTTAATATGTTCTATTGTGTACTGCCATAAAACCATAGTTGCGAGCAGTGAACTATTTATTCACAAAACTCCAGGTATATATGTATATACCAGCGAAATGGAATGAGCTCGGTCTTGGAAAAATATTTTGCTTTACTTTTGCCAAAGCAAATTTCCTAGCAATTGTTTGTTTATATATGTTCTAACAGAGTTGGATTCTGTTATTAAGTTGAAACGTGTACAACTTTATTTTTATTGAGTAAATACAAAAAAAACAAGATACACTTTATTATTTTTATCCGTTTCCAAACTGCTTAATATGTTCTATTGTGTACTGCCATAAAACCATAGTTGCGAGCAGTGAACTATTTATTCACAAAATTCCAGGTATATATGTATACACCAGCGAAATGGAATGAGCTCAATCTTGTAAAAATATTTTGCTTTACTTTTGCCAAAGCAAATTTCCTAGCAATTGTTTGTTTATATATGTACTAGCAGAGTTGGATTGTGTTATTTATTTGAAACGTGCATAACACCTTTATTTGAATAGAGTAAAGACAAAAAAACAAGATACACTTAATTAGTTTTATCTGTTTCCAAACTGCTTAATATGTTTTATTGTGTACTGCCACAAAATCATAGTTGGGAGCAGTGAACAAATTATTCACAAAATTCAAGCTATTTTTGTATATACCAGCGAAATGAAATGAGCTCAGTCTTGAACAAATATTTGCTTTACTTTTGCCAAAGGAAATTTCCTAGAAATTGTTTGTTTATATATATACTAGCAGAGTAGGATTGTGTTATTAATTTGAAACGTGCATAACAACTTTATTTGTATTGAGTAAAAACAAAAAAACAAGATACAATTAATTAGTTTTATTTGTTTCCAAACTGCTTAATATGCTCTATTGTGTTCTGCCACAAAATCATAGTTGCGAGCAGTGAACTATTTATTCACAAAATTCAAGGTATTTATGTATATACCAGCGTATTGAAATGAGCTCAGTCTTGAAGAAATATTTTGCTTTGCTTTTGCCAAAGGAAATTTCCTAGAAATTGTTTGTTTATATATGTACTAGCAGAGTTGGATTGTGTTATTTATTTGAAACGTGCATAACACCTTTATTTGAATAGAGTAAAGACAAAAAAACAAGATACACTTAATTAGTTTTATCTGTTTCCAAACTGCTTAATATGTTTTATTGTGTACTGCCACAAAATCATAGTTGGGAGCAGTGAACAAATTATTCACAAAATTCAAGCTATTTTTGTATATACCAGCGAAATGAAATGAGCTCAGTCTTGAACAAATATTTGCTTTACTTTTGCCAAAGGAAATTTCCTAGAAATTGTTTGTTTATATATATACTAGCAGAGTAGGATTGTGTTATTAATTTGAAACGTGCATAACAACTTTATTTGTATTGAGTAAATACAAAAAAACAAGATACACTTAATTAGTTTCATCTGTTTCCAAACTGCTTAACATATTCTATTGTGTACTGCCACAAAACCATAGTTGGGAACAGAGCACTATTTATTCACAAAATTCAAGGTATTTATGTATATACCAGCGAATTGAAATGAGCTCAGTCTTGAACAAATATTATGCTTTACTTTTGCCAAATGAAATTTCCTAGCAATTACTTGTTTATATATGTACTAGCAGAGTTGGATTGTGTTATTAATTTGAAACGTGCATAACAACTTTATTTGTATTGAGTAAAAACAAAAAAACAAGATACAATTAATTAGTTTTATCTGTTTCCAAACTGCTTAATATGCTCTATTGTGTACTGCCACAAAACCATAGTTGGGAGCAGAGAACTATTTATTAACAAAATTCAAGGTATTTTTGTATATACCAGCGTATTGAAATGAGCTCAGTCTTGAAGAAATATTTTGCTTTACTTTTGCCAAAGGAAATTTCCTAGCAATTGTTTATTTATATATGTACTAGCAGAGTTGTATTGTGTTATTAATTTGAAACGTGCATAACAACTTTATTTGTATTGGGTAAATACAAAAAAACAAGATACAATTAATTAGTTTTATCTGTTTCCAAACTGCTTAATATATTCTATTGTGTACTGCCACAAAACCATAGTTGGGAGCAAAGAACTATTTACTCACAAAATTCAAGCTAGTTTTGTATATACCAGCGAAATGAAAAGAGCTGAGTCTTGAACGAATATTTTGCTTTACTTTTGCCAAAGGAAATTTCCTAGCAATTGTTTGTTTATATATGTACTAGCAGAGTTGGATTGTGTTATTAATTTGAAACGTGCATAACAACTTTATTTGTATTGAGCAAATACTAAAAAACAAGATACATTTAATTAGTTTTATCTGTTGCCAAACTGCTTAATATGTTCTATTGTGTACTGCCACAAAATCATAGTTGGGAGCAGAGAACTATTTATTCACAAAATTCCAGGTATATATGTATATACCAGCGAAATGGAATGAGCTCAGTCTTGGAAAAATATTTTGCTTTACTTTTGCCAAAGCAAATTTCCTAGCAATTGTTTGTTTATATATGTACTAGCAGAGTTGGATTCTGTTATTAAGTTGAAACGTGTACAACTTTATTTTTATTGAGTCAATACAAAAAAAAAAAAACAAGATACACTTAATTATTTTTATCCGTTTCCAAACTGCTTAATATGTTCTATTGTGTACTGCCATAAAACCATAGTTGCGAGCAGTGAACTATTTGTTCACAAAATTCAAGGTATTTGTGTATATACCAGCGAAATGGAATGAGCTCAGTCTTGGAAAAATAATTTGCTTTACTTTTGCCAAAGCAAATTTCCTAGCAATTCTTTGTTTATATATGTACTAGCAGAGTTGGATTGTGTTACTAATTTGAAACGTGCATAATATCTTTATTTGTATTGAGTAAATACAAAAAAAAACAAGATACAATTAATTAGTTTTATCTGTTTCCAAACTGCTTAATATATTCAATTGTGTACTGCCACAAAACCATAGTTGGGAGCAGAGAACTATTTATTCACAAAATTCAAGCTAGTTTTGTGTATACCAGCGAAATGAAATGAGCTGAGTCTTGAACAAATATTTTGCTTTACTTTTGCCAAAGGAAATTTCCTAGCAATTGTTTGTTTATATATGTACTATCAGAGTTGGATTGTGTTATTAATTTGAAACGTGCATAACAACTTTATTCGTATTGAGTAAATACAAAAAAACAAGATACACTTCATTAGTTTTATCTGTTTCCAAACTGCTTAATATGCTCTATTGTGTACTGCCACAAAACTATAGTTGGGAGCAGAGAACTATATATTCACAAAATTCAAGGTATTTATGTATACACCAGCGTATTGAAATGAGCTCAGTCTTGAAGAAATATTTTTCTTTACTTTTGCCAAAGGAAATTGCCTAGCAATTGTTTTTTATATATGTACTAGTAGAGTTGGATTGTGTTATTAATTTAAACGTGCATAACAACTTTATTTGTATTGAGTAGCATACCACAGTGTCCAGCAGTGAACTATTTATTCACAAAATTCAAGGTATTTATGTATGTACAAGCGAAATGGAATGAGCTCAGTCTTGAACAAATATTTTGCTTTGCTTTTGCCAAAGGAAATTTCCTAGCAATTGTTTGTTTATATATGTACTAGCAGAGTTGGATTCTGTTACTAAGTTGAAACTTGTACAACTTTATTTGTATTGAGTAAATACAAAAAAACAAGATACACTTAATTAGTTTTATTTGTTTCCAAACTGCTTAATATGCTCTATTGTGTTCTGCCACAAAATCATAGTTGCGAGCAGTGAACTATTTATTCACAAAATTCAAGGTATTTATGTATATACCAGCGAATTGAAATGAGCTCAGTATTGAACAAATATTTTGCTTTACTTTTGCTAAAGGAAATTTTCTAGTAATTGCTTGTTTATATATGTACTAGCAGAGTTGGATTGTGTTATTAATTTGAAACGTGCATTACAATTTTATTTGTATTGAGTAATTACAAAAAAAAAACAAGATACACTTAATTAGTTTTATTTGTTTCCAAACTGCTTAATATGCTCTATTGTGTTCTGCCACAAAATCATAGTTGCGAGCAGTGAACTATTTATTCACAAAATTCAAGGTATTTATGTGTATACCAGCGAATTGAAATGAGCTAAGTATTGAACAAATATTTTGCTTTACTTTTGCTAAAGGAAATTTTCTAGCAATTGCTTGTTTATATATGTACTAGCAGAGTTGGATTCTGCTTTAAGTTGAAACGTGTACAACTTTATTTTTATTGAGTAAATACAAAAAAAAAAAAACAAGATACACTTAATTATTTTTATCCGTTTCCAAACTGCTTAATATGTTCTATTGTTTACTGCCATAAAACCATAGTTGCGAGCAGTGAACTATTTATTCACAAAACTCCAGGTATATATGTATATACCAGCGAAATGGAATGAGCTCGGTCTTGGAAAAATATTTTGCTTTACTTTTGCCAAAGCAAATTTCCTAGCAATTGTTTGTTTATATATGTTCTAGCAGAGTTGGATTCTGTTATTAAGTTGAAACGTGTACAACTTTATTTGTATTGAGTAAATACAAAAAAACAAGATACACTTAATTAGTTTTATTTGTTTCCAAACTGCTTAATATGCTCTATTGTGTACTGCCACAAAACCATAGTTGCGAGCAGTGAACTATTTATTCACAAAATTCCAGGTATATATGTATACACCAGCGAAATGGAATGAGCTCAATCTTGTAAAAATATTTTGCTTTACTTTTGCCAAAGCAAATTTCCTAGCAATTGTTTGTTTATATATGTACTAGCAGAGTTGGATTCTGTTATTAAGTTGAAACGTGTACAACTTTATTTGTATTGAGTAAATACAAAAAAACAAGATACACTTAATTAGTTTTATTTGTTTCCAAACTGCTTAATATGCTCTATTGTGTTCTGCCACAAAATCATAGTTCCGAGCAGTGAACTATTTATTCACAAAATTCAAGGTATTTATGTGTATACCAGCGAATTGAAATGAGCTCAGTATTGAACAAATATTTTGCTTTACTTTTGCTAAAGGAAATTTTCTAGCAATTGCTTGTTTATATATGTACTAGCAGAGTTGGATTGTGTTATTAATTTGAAACGTGCATTACAATTTTATTTGTATTGAGTAATTACAAAAAAAAAACAAGATACACTTAATTAGTTTTATTTGTTTCCAAACTGCTTAATATGCTCTATTGTGTTCTGCCACAAAATCATAGTTGCGAGCAGTGAACTATTTATTCACAAAATTCAAGGTATTTATGTGTATACCAGCGAATTGAAATGAGCTAAGTATTGAACAAATATTTTGCTTTACTTTTGCTAAAGGAAATTTTCTAGCAATTGCTTGTTTATATATGTACTAGCAGAGTTGGATTCTGCTTTAAGTTGAAACGTGTACAACTTTATTTTTATTGAGTAAATACAAAAAAAAAAAACAAGATACACTTAGTTATTTTTATCCGTTTCCAAACTGCTTAATATGTTCTATTGTTTACTGCCATAAAACCATAGTTGCGAGCAGTGAACTATTTATTCACAAAACTCCAGGTATATATGTATATACCAGCGAAATGGAATGAGCTCGGTCTTGGAAAAATATTTTGCTTTACTTTTGCCAAAGCAAATTTCCTAGCAATTGTTTGTTTATATATGTTCTAGCAGAGTTGGATTCTGTTATTAAGTTGAAACGTGTACAACTTTATTTTTATTGAGTAAATACAAAAAAAACAAGATACACTTTATTATTTTTATCCGTTTCCAAACTGCTTAATATGTTCTATTGTGTACTGCCATAAAACCATAGTTGCGAGCAGTGAACTATTTATTCACAAAATTCCAGGTATATATGTATACACCAGCGAAATGGAATGAGCTCAATCTTGTAAAAATATTTTGCTTTACTTTTGCCAAAGCAAATTTCCTAGCAATTGTTTGTTTATATATGTACTAGCAGAGTTGGATTCTGTTATTAAGTTGAAACGTGTACAACTTTATTTGTATTGAGTAAATACAAAAAAACAAGATACACTTAATTAGTTTTATTTGTTTCCAAACTGCTTAATATGCTCTATTGTGTTCTGCCACAAAATCATAGTTGCGAGCAGTGAACTATTTATTCACAAAATTCAAGGTATTTATGTGTATACCAGCGAATTGAAATGAGCTCAGTATTGAACAAATATTTTGCTTTACTTTTGCTAAAGGAAATTTTCTAGCAATTGCTTGTTTATATATGTACTAGCAGAGTTGGATTGTGTTATTAATTTGAAACGTGCATTACAATTTTATTTGTATTGAGTAATTACAAAAAAAAAACAAGATACACTTAATTAGTTTTATCTGTTTCCAAACTTTTATCTGTATTGAGTAGCATACCACAGTGTCCAGCAGTGAACTATTTAATCACAAAATTCAAGGTATTTATGTATGTACCAGCGAAATGGAATGAGCTCAGTCTTGAGCAAATATTTTGCTTCAATTTTGCCAAAGCAAATTTCCTAGCAATTGTTTGTTTATATATGTACTAGCAGAGTTGAATTGTGTTATTAAGTTGAAACGTGTACAACTTTATTTTTATTGAGTAAATACAAAAAAAAAAAACAAGATACACTTAATTATTTTTATCCGTCTCCAAACTGCTTAATATGTTCTATTTTGTACTGCCATAAAACCATAGTTGTGATCAGTGAACTATTTATTCACAAAATTCAAGGTATTTATGTATGTACCAGCGAAATGGAATGAGCTCAGTCTTGGAAAAATATTTTGCTTTACTTTTGCCAAAGCAAATTTCCTAGCAATTGTTTGTTTATATATGTACTAGCAGAGTGGGATTCTGCTTTAAGTTGAAACGTGTACAACTTTATTTTTATTGAGTAAATACAAAAAAAAACAAGATACACTTAATTATTTTTATCCGTTTCCAAACTGCTTAATATGTTCTATTGTGTACTGCCATAAAACCATAGTTGCGACCAGTGAACTATTTATTCACAAAATTCAAGGTATTTATGTATATACCAGCGAAATGGAATGAGCTCAGTCTTGAAAAAATATTTTGCTTTACTTTTACCAAAGTAAATTTCCTAGCAATTGTTTGTTTATATATGTACTAGCAGAGTTGGATTGTGTTATTAATTTGAAACGTGCATTACAATTTTATTTGTATTGAGTAATTACAAAAAAAAACAAGATACACTTAATTAGTTTTATTTGTTTCCAAACTGCTTAATATGCTCTATTGTGTACTGCCACAAAACCATAGTTGCGAGCAGTGAACTATTTATTCACAAAATTCCAGGTATATATGTATACACCAGCGAAATGGAATGAGCTCAATCTTGTAAAAATATTTTGCTTTACTTTTGCCAAAGCAAATTTCCTAGCAATTGTTTGTTTATATATGTACTAGCAGAGTTGGATTCTGTTATTAAGTTGAAACGTGTACAACTTTATTTGTATTGAGTAAATACAAAAAAACAAGATACACTTAATTAGTTTTATTTGTTTCCAAACTGCTTAATATGCTCTATTGTGTTCTGCCACAAAATCATAGTTGCGAGCAGTGAACTATTTATTCACAAAATTCAAGGTATTTATGTGTATACCAGCGAATTGAAATGAGCTCAGTATTGAACAAATATTTTGCTTTACTTTTGCTAAAGGAAATTTTCTAGCAATTGCTTGTTTATATATGTACTAGCAGAGTTGGATTGTGTTATTAATTTGAAACGTGCATTACAATTTTATTTGTATTGAGTAATTACAAAAAAAAAACAAGATACACTTAATTAGTTTTATTTGTTTCCAAACTGCTTAATATGCTCTATTGTGTTCTGCCACAAAATCATAGTTGCGAGCAGTGAACTATTTATTCACAAAATTCAAGGTATTTATGTGTATACCAGCGAATTGAAATGAGCTAAGTATTGAACAAATATTTTGCTTTACTTTTGCTAAAGGAAATTTTCTAGCAATTGCTTGTTTATATATGTACTAGCAGAGTTGGATTCTGCTTTAAGTTGAAACGTGTACAACTTTATTTTTATTGAGTAAATACAAAAAAAAAAAACAAGATACACTTAATTATTTTTATCCTTTTCCAAACTGCTTAATATGTTCTATTGTTTACTGCCATAAAACCATAGTTGCGAGCAGTGAACTATTTATTCACAAAACTCCAGGTATATATGTATATACCAGCGAAATGGAATGAGCTCGGTCTTGGAAAAATATTTTGCTTTACTTTTGCCAAAGCAAATTTCCTAGCAATTGTTTGTTTATATATGTTCTAGCAGAGTTGGATTCTGTTATTAAGTTGAAACGTGTACAACTTTATTTTTATTGAGTAAATACAAAAAAAACAAGATACGCTTTATTATTTTTATCCGTTTCCAAACTGCTTAATATGTTCTATTGTGTACTGCCATAAAACCATAGTTGCGAGCAGTGAACTATTTATTCACAAAATTCCAGGTATATATGTATACACCAGCGAAATGGAATGAGCTCAATCTTGTAAAAATATTTTGCTTTACTTTTGCCAAAGCAAATTTCCTAGCAATTGTTTGTTTATATATGTACTAGCAGAGTTGGATTCTGTTATTAAGTTGAAACGTGTACAACTTTATTTGTATTGAGTAAATACAAAAAAACAAGATACACTTAATTAGTTTTATTTGTTTCCAAACTGCTTAATATGCTCTATTGTGTTCTGCCACAAAATCATAGTTGCGAGCAGTGAACTATTTATTCACAAAATTCAAGGTATTTATGTGTATACCAGCGAATTGAAATGAGCTCAGTATTGAACAAATATTTTGCTTTACTTTTGCTAAAGGAAATTTTCTAGCAATTGCTTGTTTATATATGTACTAGCAGAGTTGGATTGTGTTATTAATTTGAAACGTGCATTACAATTTTATTTGTATTGAGTAATTACAAAAAAAAAACAAGATACACTTAATTAGTTTTATCTGTTTCCAAACTTTTATCTGTATTGAGTAGCATACCACAGTGTCCAGCAGTGAACTATTTAATCACAAAATTCAAGGTATTTATGTATGTACCAGCGAAATGGAATGAGCTCAGTCTTGAGCAAATATTTTGCTTCAATTTTGCCAAAGCAAATTTCCTAGCAATTGTTTGTTTATATATGTACTAGCAGAGTTGAATTGTGTTATTAAGTTGAAACGTGTACAACTTTATTTTTATTGAGTAAATACAAAAAAAAAAAACAAGATACACTTAATTATTTTTATCCGTCTCCAAACTGCTTAATATGTTCTATTTTGTACTGCCATAAAACCATAGTTGTGATCAGTGAACTATTTATTCACAAAATTCAAGGTATTTATGTATGTACCAGCGAAATGGAATGAGCTCAGTCTTGGAAAAAAATTTGCTTTACTTTTGCCAAAGCAAATTTCCTAGCAATTGTTTGTTTATATATGTACTAGCAGAGTTGGATTCTGCTTTAAGTTGAAACGTGTACAACTTTATTTTTATTGAGTAAATACAAAAAAAAAACAAGATACACTTAATTATTTTTATCCGTCTCCAAACTGCTTAATATGTTCTATTGTGTACTGCCATAAAACCATAGTTGTGATCAGTGAACTATTTATTCACAAAATTCAAGGTATTTATGTATGTACCAGCGTAATGGAATGAGCTCAGTCTTGGAAAAATATTTTGCTTTACTTTTGCCAAAGCAAATTTCCTAGCAATTGTTTGTTTATATATGTTCCAGCAGAGTTGGATTCTGCTTTAAGTTGAAACGTGTACAACTTTATTTTTATTGAGTAAATACAAAAAAAAACAAGATACACTTAATTATTTTTATCCGTTTCCAAACTGCTTAATATGTTCTATTGTGTACTGCCATAAAACCATAGTTGCGAGCAGTGAACTATTTATTCACAAAATTCAAGGTATTTATGTATATACCAGCGAAATGGAATGAGCTCAGTCTTGGAAAAATATTTTGCTTTACTTTTGCCAAAGCAAATTTCCTAGCAATTGTTTGTTTATATATGTACTAGCAGAGTTGGATTGTGTTATTAATTTGAAACGTGCATAATATCTTTATTTGTATTGAGTAAATACAAAAAAACAAGATACACTTAATTAGTTTTATTTGTTTCCAAACTGCTTAATATGCTCTATTGTGTTCTGCCACAAAATCATAGTTGCGAGCAGTGAACTATTTATTCACAAAATTCAAGGTATTTATGTATATACCAGCGTATTGAAATGAGCTCAGTCTTGAAGAAATATTTTGCTTTGCTTTTGCCAAAGGAAATTTCCTAGAAATTGTTTGTTTATATATGTACTAGCAGAGTTGGATTGTGTTATTTATTTGAAACGTGCATAACAACTTTATTTGAATAGAGTAAATACAAAAAAAAACAAGATACACTTTATTAGTTTTATCTGTTTCCAAACTGCTTAATATGTTTTATTGTGTACTGTCACAAAATCATAGTTGGGAGCAGTGAAAAAATTATTCACAAAATTCAAGCTATTTTTGTATATACCAGCGAAATGAAATGAGCTCAGTCTTGAACAAATATTTGCTTTACTTTTGCCAAAGGAAATTTCCTAGAAATTGTTTGTTTATATATATAATAGCAGAGTTGGATTGTGTTATTAATTTGAAACGTGCATAACAACTTTATTTGTATTGAGTAAATACAAAAAAACAAGATACACTTAATTAGTTTCATCTGTTTCCAAACTGCTTAAAATATTCTATTGTGTACTGCCACAAAACCATAGTTGGGAGCAGAGCACTATTTATTCACAAAATTCAAGGTATTTATGTATATACCAGCGAATTGAAATGAGCTCAGTCTTGAACAAATATTTTGCTTTACTTTTGCCAAATGAAATTTCCTAGCAATTACTTGTTTATATATGTACTAGCAGAGTTGGATTGTGTTATTAATTTGAAACGTGCATAACAACTTTATTTGTATTGAGTAAAAACAAAAAAACAAGATACAATTAATTAGTTTTATCTGTTTCCAAACTGCTTAATATGCTCTATTGTGTACTGCCACAAAACCATAATTGATAGCAGAGAACTATTTATTAACAAAATTCAAGGTATTTTTGTATATACCAGCGTATTGAAATGAGCTCAGTCTTGAAGAAATATTTTGCTTTACTTTTGCCAAAGGAAATTTCTTAGCAATTGTTTATTTATATATGTACTAGCAGAGTTGTATTGTGTTATTAATTTGAAACGTGCATAACAACTTTATTTGTATTGGGTAAATACAAAAAAACAAGATAAAATTAATTAGTTTTATCTGTTTCCAAACTGCTTAATATATTCTATTGTGTACTGCCACAAAACCATAATTGGGAGCAGAGAACTATTTACTCACAAAATTCAAGCTAGTTTTGTATATACCAGCGAAATGAAATGAGCTGAGTCTTGAACGAATATTTTGCTTTACTTTTGCCAAAGGAAATTTCCTAGCAATTGTTTGTTTATATATGTACTAGCAGAGTTGGATTGTGTTATTAATTTGAAACGTGCATAACAACTTTATTTGTATTGAGTAAATACTAAAAAACAAGATACATTTAATTAGTTTTATCTGTTGCCAAACTGCTTAATATGTTCTATTGTGTACTGCCACAAAATCATAGTTGGGAGCAGAGAACTATTTATTCACAAAATTCCAGGTATATATGTATATACCAGCGAAATGGAATGAGCTCAGTCTTGGAAAAATATTTTGCTTTACTTTTGCCAAAGCAAATTTCCTAGCAATTGTTTGTTTATATATGTACTAGCAGAGTTGGATTCTGTTATTAAGTTGAAACGTGTACAACTTTATTTTTATTGAGTAAATACAACAAAAAAAAAAAAACAAGATACACTTAATTATTTTTATCCGTTTCCAAACTGCTTAATATGTTCTATTGTGTACTGCCATAAAACCATAGTTGCGAGCAGTGAACTATTTATTCACAAAATTCAAGGTATTTATGTATATACCAGCGAAATGGAATGAGCTCAGTCTTGGAAAAATATTTTGCTTTACTTTTGCCAAAGCAAATTTCCTAGCAATTCTTTGTTTATATATGTACTAGCAGAGTTGGATTCTGTTATTAAGTTGAAACGTGTACAACTTTATTTTTATTGAGTAAATACAACAAAAAAAAAAAAACAAGATACACTTAATTATTTTTATCCGTTTCCAAACTGCTTAATATGTTCTATTGTGTACTGCCATAAAACCATAGTTGCGAGCAGTGAACTATTTATTCACAAAATTCAAGGTATTTATGTATATACCAGCGAAATGGAATGAGCTCAGTCTTGGAAAAATATTTTGCTTTACTTTTGCCAAAGCAAATTTCCTAGCAATTCTTTGTTTATATATGTACTAGCAGAGTTGGATTGTGTTATTAATTTGAAACGTGCATAACAACTTTATTCGTATTGAGTAAATACAAAAAAACAAGATACACTTCATTAGTTTTATCTGTCTCCAAACTGCTTAATATGCTCTATTGTGTACTGCCACAAAACTATAGTTGGGAGCAGAGAACTATATATTCACAAAATTCAAGGTATTTATGTATACACCAGCGTATTGAAATGAGCTCAGTCTTGAAGAAATATTTTTCTTTACTTTTGCCAAAGGAAATTGCCTAGCAATTGTTTTTATATATGTACTAGTAGAGTTGGATTGTGTTATTAATTTAAACGTGCATAACAACTTTATTTGTATTGAGTAGCATACCACAGTGTCCAGCAGTGAACTATTTATTCACAAAATTCAAGGTATTTATGTATGTACAAGCGAAATGGAATGAGCTCAGTCTTGAACAAATATTTTGCTTTGCTTTTGCCAAAGGAAATTTCCTAGCAATTGTTTGTTTATATATGTACTAGCAGAGTTGGATTCTGTTACTAAGTTGAAACTTGTACAACTTTATTTGTATTGAGTAAATACAAAAAAACAAGATACACTTAATTAGTTTTATTTGTTTCCAAACTGCTTAATATGCTCTATTGTGTACTGCCACAAAACCATAGTTGCGAGCAGTGAACTATTTATTCACAAAATTCCAGGTATATATGTATCTACCAGCGAAATGGAGTGAGCTCAGTCTTGGAAAAATATTTTGCTTTACTTTTGCCAAAGCAAATTTCCTAGCAATTATTTGTTTATATATGTACTAGCAGAGTTGGATTCTGCTTTAAGTTGAAACGTGTACAACTTTATTTTTATTGAGTAAATACAAAAAAAAAAACAAGATACACTTAATTATTTTTATCCGTTTCCAAACTGCTTAATATGTTCTATTGTGTACTGCCATAAAACCATAGTTGCGAGCAGTGAACTATTTATTCACAAAACTCCAGGTATATATGTATATACCAGCGAAATGGAATGAGCTCGGTCTTGGAAAAATATTTTGCTTTACTTTTGCCAAAGCAAATTTCCTAGCAATTGTTTGTTTATATATGTTCTAACAGAGTTGGATTCTGTTATTAAGTTGAAACGTGTACAACTTTATTTTTATTGAGTAAATACAAAAAAAACAAGATACACTTTATTATTTTTATCCGTTTCCAAACTGCTTAATATGTTCTATTGTGTACTGCCATAAAACCATAGTTGCGAGCAGTGAACTATTTATTCACAAAATTCCAGGTATATATGTATACACCAGCGAAATGGAATGAGCTCAATCTTGTAAAAATATTTTGCTTTACTTTTGCCAAAGCAAATTTCCTAGCAATTGTTTGTTTATATATGTACTAGCAGAGTTGGATTCTGTTATTAAGTTGAAACGTGTACAACTTTATTTGTATTGCGTAAATACAAAAAAACAAGATACACTTAATTAGTTTTATTTGTTTCCAAACTGCTTAATATGCTCTATTGTGTTCTGCCACAAAATCATAGTTGCGAGCAGTGAACTATTTATTCACAAAATTCAAGGTATTTATGTATATACCAGCGTATTGAAATGAGCTCAGTCTTGAAGAAATATTTTGCTTTGCTTTTGCCAAAGGAAATTTCCTAGAAATTGTTTGTTTATATATGTACTAGCAGAGTTGGATTGTGTTATTTATTTGAAACGTGCATAACACCTTTATTTGAATAGAGTAAAGACAAAAAAACAAGATACACTTAATTAGTTTTATCTGTTTCCAAACTGCTTAATATGTTTTATTGTGTACTGCCACAAAATCATAGTTGGGAGCAGTGAACAAATTATTCACAAAATTCAAGCTATTTTTGTATATACCAGCGAAATGAAATGAGCTCAGTCTTGAACAAATATTTGCTTTACTTTTGCCAAAGGAAATTTCCTAGAAATTGTTTGTTTATATATATACTAGCAGAGTAGGATTGTGTTATTAATTTGAAACGTGCATAACAACTTTATTTGTATTGAGTAAATACAAAAAAACAAGATACACTTAATTAGTTTCATCTGTTTCCAAACTGCTTAACATATTCTATTGTGTACTGCCACAAAACCATAGTTGGGAACAGAGCACTATTTATTCACAAAATTCAAGGTATTTATGTATATACCAGCGAATTGAAATGAGCTCAGTCTTGAACAAATATTATGCTTTACTTTTGCCAAATGAAATTTCCTAGCAATTACTTGTTTATATATGTACTAGCAGAGTTGGATTGTGTTATTAATTTGAAACGTGCATAACAACTTTATTTGTATTGAGTAAAAACAAAAAAACAAGATACAATTAATTAGTTTTATCTGTTTCCAAACTGCTTAATATGCTCTATTGTGTACTGCCACAAAACCATAGTTGGGAGCAGAGAACTATTTATTAACAAAATTCAAGGTATTTTTGTATATACCAGCGTATTGAAATGAGCTCAGTCTTGAAGAAATATTTTGCTTTACTTTTGCCAAAGGAAATTTCCTAGCAATTGTTTATTTATATATGTACTAGCAGAGTTGTATTGTGTTATTAATTTGAAACGTGCATAACAACTTTATTTGTATTGGGTAAATACAAAAAAACAAGATACAATTAATTAGTTTTATCTGTTTCCAAACTGCTTAATATATTCTATTGTGTACTGCCACAAAACCATAGTTGGGAGCAAAGAACTATTTACTCACAAAATTCAAGCTAGTTTTGTATATACCAGCGAAATGAAAAGAGCTGAGTCTTGAACGAATATTTTGCTTTACTTTTGCCAAAGGAAATTTCCTAGCAATTGTTTGTTTATATATGTACTAGCAGAGTTGGATTGTGTTATTAATTTGAAACGTGCATAACAACTTTATTTGTATTGAGCAAATACTAAAAAACAAGATACATTTAATTAGTTTTATCTGTTGCCAAACTGCTTAATATGTTCTATTGTGTACTGCCACAAAATCATAGTTGGGAGCAGAGAGCTATTTATTCACAAAATTCCAGGTATATATGTATATACCAGCGAAATGGAATGAGCTCAGTCTTGGAAAAATATTTTGCTTTACTTTTGCCAAAGCAAATTTCCTAGCAATTGTTTGTTTATATATGTACTAGCAGAGTTGGATTCTGTTATTAAGTTGAAACGTGTACAACTTTATTTTTATTGAGTCAATACAAAAAAAAAAAAACAAGATACACTTAATTATTTTTATCCGTTTCCAAACTGCTTAATATGTTCTATTGTGTACTGCCATAAAACCATAGTTGCGAGCAGTGAACTATTTGTTCACAAAATTCAAGGTATTTGTGTATATACCAGCGAAATGGAATGAGCTCAGTCTTGGAAAAATAATTTGCTTTACTTTTGCCAAAGCAAATTTCCTAGCAATTCTTTGTTTATATATGTACTAGCAGAGTTGGATTGTGTTACTAATTTGAAACGTGCATAATATCTTTATTTGTATTGAGTAAATACAAAAAAAAACAAGATACAATTAATTAGTTTTATCTGTTTCCAAACTGCTTAATATATTCAATTGTGTACTGCCACAAAACCATAGTTGGGAGCAGAGAACTATTTATTCACAAAATTCAAGCTAGTTTTGTGTATACCAGCGAAATGAAATGAGCTGAGTCTTGAACAAATATTTTGCTTTACTTTTGCCAAAGGAAATTTCCTAGCAATTGTTTGTTTATATATGTACTATCAGAGTTGGATTGTGTTATTAATTTGAAACGTGCATAACAACTTTATTCGTATTGAGTAAATACAAAAAAACAAGATACACTTCATTAGTTTTATCTGTTTCCAAACTGCTTAATATGCTCTATTGTGTACTGCCACAAAACTATAGTTGGGAGCAGAGAACTATATATTCACAAAATTCAAGGTATTTATGTATACACCAGCGTATTGAAATGAGCTCAGTCTTGAAGAAATATTTTTCTTTACTTTTGCCAAAGGAAATTGCCTAGCAATTGTTTTTTATATATGTACTAGTAGAGTTGGATTGTGTTATTAATTTAAACGTGCATAACAACTTTATTTGTATTGAGTAGCATACCACAGTGTCCAGCAGTGAACTATTTATTCACAAAATTCAAGGTATTTATGTATGTACAAGCGAAATGGAATGAGCTCAGTCTTGAACAAATATTTTGCTTTGCTTTTGCCAAAGGAAATTTCCTAGCAATTGTTTGTTTATATATGTACTAGCAGAGTTGGATTCTGTTACTAAGTTGAAACTTGTACAACTTTATTTGTATTGAGTAAATACAAAAAAACAAGATACACTTAATTAGTTTTATTTGTTTCCAAACTGCTTAATATGCTCTATTGTGTTCTGCCACAAAATCATAGTTGCGAGCAGTGAACTATTTATTCACAAAATTCAAGGTATTTATGTATATACCAGCGAATTGAAATGAGCTCAGTATTGAACAAATATTTTGCTTTACTTTTGCTAAAGGAAATTTTCTAGCAATTGCTTGTTTATATATGTACTAGCAGAGTTGGATTGTGTTATTAATTTGAAACGTGCATTACAATTTTATTTGTATTGAGTAATTACAAAAAAAAAACAAGATACACTTAATTAGTTTTATTTGTTTCCAAACTGCTTAATATGCTCTATTGTGTTCTGCCACAAAATCATAGTTGCGAGCAGTGAACTATTTATTCACAAAATTCAAGGTATTTATGTGTATACCAGCGAATTGAAATGAGCTAAGTATTGAACAAATATTTTGCTTTACTTTTGCTAAAGGAAATTTTCTAGCAATTGCTTGTTTATATATGTACTAGCAGAGTTGGATTCTGCTTTAAGTTGAAACGTGTACAACTTTATTTTTATTGAGTAAATACAAAAAAAAAAAACAAGATACACTTAATTATTTTTATCCGTTTCCAAACTGCTTAATATGTTCTATTGTTTACTGCCATAAAACCATAGTTGCGAGCAGTGAACTATTTATTCACAAAACTCCAGGTATATATGTATATACCAGCGAAATGGAATGAGCTCGGTCTTGGAAAAATATTTTGCTTTACTTTTGCCAAAGCAAATTTCCTAGCAATTGTTTGTTTATATATGTTCTAGCAGAGTTGGATTCTGTTATTAAGTTGAAACGTGTACAACTTTATTTGTATTGAGTAAATACAAAAAAACAAGATACACTTAATTAGTTTTATTTGTTTCCAAACTGCTTAATATGCTCTATTGTGTACTGCCACAAAACCATAGTTGCGAGCAGTGAACTATTTATTCACAAAATTCCAGGTATATATGTATACACCAGCGAAATGGAATGAGCTCAATCTTGTAAAAATATTTTGCTTTACTTTTGCCAAAGCAAATTTCCTAGCAATTGTTTGTTTATATATGTACTAGCAGAGTTGGATTCTGTTATTAAGTTGAAACGTGTACAACTTTATTTGTATTGAGTAAATACAAAAAAACAAGATACACTTAATTAGTTTTATTTGTTTCCAAACTGCTTAATATGCTCTATTGTGTTCTGCCACAAAATCATAGTTCCGAGCAATGAACTATTTATTCACAAAATTCAAGGTATTTATGTGTATACCAGCGAATTGAAATGAGCTCAGTATTGAACAAATATTTTGCTTTACTTTTGCTAAAGGAAATTTTCTAGCAATTGCTTGTTTATATATGTACTAGCAGAGTTGGATTGTGTTATTAATTTGAAACGTGCATTACAATTTTATTTGTATTGAGTAATTACAAAAAAAAAACAAGATACACTTAATTAGTTTTATTTGTTTCCAAACTGCTTAATATGCTCTATTGTGTTCTGCCACAAAATCATAGTTGCGAGCAGTGAACTATTTATTCACAAAATTCAAGGTATTTATGTGTATACCAGCGAATTGAAATGAGCTAAGTATTGAACAAATATTTTGCTTTACTTTTGCTAAAGGAAATTTTCTAGCAATTGCTTGTTTATATATGTACTAGCAGAGTTGGATTCTGCTTTAAGTTGAAACGTGTACAACTTTATTTTTATTGAGTAAATACAAAAAAAAAAAACAAGATACACTTAATTATTTTTATCCGTTTCCAAACTGCTTAATATGTTCTATTGTTTACTGCCATAAAACCATAGTTGCGAGCAGTGAACTATTTATTCACAAAACTCCAGGTATATATGTATATACCAGCGAAATGGAATGAGCTCGGTCTTGGAAAAATATTTTGCTTTACTTTTGCCAAAGCAAATTTCCTAGCAATTGTTTGTTTATATATGTTCTAGCAGAGTTGGATTCTGTTATTAAGTTGAAACGTGTACAACTTTATTTTTATTGAGTAAATACAAAAAAAACAAGATACACTTTATTATTTTTATCCGTTTCCAAACTGCTTAATATGTTCTATTGTGTACTGCCATAAAACCATAGTTGCGAGCAGTGAACTATTTATTCACAAAATTCCAGGTATATATGTATACACCAGCGAAATGGAATGAGCTCAATCTTGTAAAAATATTTTGCTTTACTTTTGCCAAAGCAAATTTCCTAGCAATTGTTTGTTTATATATGTACTAGCAGAGTTGGATTCTGTTATTAAGTTGAAACGTGTACAACTTTATTTGTATTGAGTAAATACAAAAAAACAAGATACACTTAATTAGTTTTATTTGTTTCCAAACTGCTTAATATGCTCTATTGTGTTCTGCCACAAAATCATAGTTGCGAGCAGTGAACTATTTGTTCACAAAATTCAAGGTATTTATGTGTATACCAGCGAATTGAAATGAGCTCAGTATTGAACAAATATTTTGCTTTACTTTTGCTAAAGGAAATTTTCTAGCAATTGCTTGTTTATATATGTACTAGCAGAGTTGGATTGTGTTATTAATTTGAAACGTGCATTACAATTTTATTTGTATTGAGTAATTACAAAAAAAAAACAAGATACACTTAATTAGTTTTATCTGTTTCCAAACTTTTATCTGTATTGAGTAGCATACCACAGTGTCCAGCAGTGAACTATTTAATCACAAAATTCAAGGTATTTATGTATGTACCAGCGAAATGGAATGAGCTCAGTCTTGAGCAAATATTTTGCTTCAATTTTGCCAAAGCAAATTTCCTAGCAATTGTTTGTTTATATATGTACTAGCAGAGTTGAATTGTGTTATTAAGTTGAAACGTGTACAACTTTATTTTTATTGAGTAAATACAAAAAAAAAAAACAAGATACACTTAATTATTTTTATCCGTCTCCAAACTGCTTAATATGTTCTATTTTGTACTGCCATAAAACCATAGTTGTGATCAGTGAACTATTTATTCACAAAATTCAAGGTATTTATGTATGTACCAGCGAAATGGAATGAGCTCAGTCTTGGAAAAATATTTTGCTTTACTTTTGCCAAAGCAAATTTCCTAGCAATTGTTTGTTTATATATGTACTAGCAGAGTTGGATTCTGCTTTAAGTTGAAACGTGTACAACTTTATTTTTATTGAGTAAATACAAAAAAAAACAAGATACACTTAATTATTTTTATCCGTTTCCAAACTGCTTAATATGTTCTATTGTGTACTGCCATAAAACCATAGTTGCGACCAGTGAACTATTTATTCACAAAATTCAAGGTATTTATGTATATACCAGCGAAATGGAATGAGCTCAGTCTTGAAAAAATATTTTGCTTTACTTTTACCAAAGTAAATTTCCTAGCAATTGTTTGTTTATATATGTACTAGCAGAGTTGGATTGTGTTATTAATTTGAAACGTGCATTACAATTTTATTTGTATTGAGTAATTACAAAAAAAAACAAGATACACTTAATTAGTTTTATTTGTTTCCAAACTGCTTAATATGCTCTATTGTGTACTGCCACAAAACCATAGTTGCGAGCAGTGAACTATTTATTCACAAAATTCCAGGTATATATGTATACACCAGCGAAATGGAATGAGCTCAATCTTGTAAAAATATTTTGCTTTACTTTTGCCAAAGCAAATTTCCTAGCAATTGTTTGTTTATATATGTACTAGCAGAGTTGGATTCTGTTATTAAGTTGAAACGTGTACAACTTTATTTGTATTGAGTAAATACAAAAAAACAAGATACACTTAATTAGTTTTATTTGTTTCCAAACTGCTTAATATGCTCTATTGTGTTCTGCCACAAAATCATAGTTGCGAGCAGTGAACTATTTATTCACAAAATTCAAGGTATTTATGTGTATACCAGCGAATTGAAATGAGCTCAGTATTGAACAAATATTTTGCTTTACTTTTGCTAAAGGAAATTTTCTAGCAATTGCTTGTTTATATATGTACTAGCAGAGTTGGATTGTGTTATTAATTTGAAACGTGCATTACAATTTTATTTGTATTGAGTAATTACAAAAAAAAAACAAGATACACTTAATTAGTTTTATTTGTTTCCAAACTGCTTAATATGCTCTATTGTGTTCTGCCACAAAATCATAGTTGCGAGCAGTGAACTATTTATTCACAAAATTCAAGGTATTTATGTGTATACCAGCGAATTGAAATGAGCTAAGTATTGAACAAATATTTTGCTTTACTTTTGCTAAAGGAAATTTTCTAGCAATTGCTTGTTTATATATGTACTAGCAGAGTTGGATTCTGCTTTAAGTTGAAACGTGTACAACTTTATTTTTATTGAGTAAATACAAAAAAAAAAAACAAGATACACTTAATTATTTTTATCCTTTTCCAAACTGCTTAATATGTTCTATTGTTTACTGCCATAAAACCATAGTTGCGAGCAGTGAACTATTTATTCACAAAACTCCAGGTATATATGTATATACCAGCGAAATGGAATGAGCTCGGTCTTGGAAAAATATTTTGCTTTACTTTTGCCAAAGCAAATTTCCTAGCAATTGTTTGTTTATATATGTTCTAGCAGAGTTGGATTCTGTTATTAAGTTGAAACGTGTACAACTTTATTTTTATTGAGTAAATACAAAAAAAACAAGATACGCTTTATTATTTTTATCCGTTTCCAAACTGCTTAATATGTTCTATTGTGTACTGCCATAAAACCATAGTTGCGAGCAGTGAACTATTTATTCACAAAATTCCAGGTATATATGTATACACCAGCGAAATGGAATGAGCTCAATCTTGTAAAAATATTTTGCTTTACTTTTGCCAAAGCTAATTTCCTAGCAATTGTTTGTTTATATATGTACTAGCAGAGTTGGATTCTGTTATTAAGTTGAAACGTGTACAACTTTATTTGTATTGAGTAAATACAAAAAAACAAGATACACTTAATTAGTTTTATTTGTTTCCAAACTGCTTAATATGCTCTATTGTGTTCTGCCACAAAATCATAGTTGCGAGCAGTGAACTATTTATTCACAAAATTCAAGGTATTTATGTGTATACCAGCGAATTGAAATGAGCTCAGTATTGAACAAATATTTTGCTTTACTTTTGCTAAAGGAAATTTTCTAGCAATTGCTTGTTTATATATGTACTAGCAGAGTTGGATTGTGTTATTAATTTGAAACGTGCATTACAATTTTATTTGTATTGAGTAATTACAAAAAAAAAACAAGATACACTTAATTAGTTTTATCTGTTTCCAAACTTTTATCTGTATTGAGTAGCATACCACAGTGTCCAGCAGTGAACTATTTAATCACAAAATTCAAGGTATTTATGTATGTACCAGCGAAATGGAATGAGCTCAGTCTTGAGCAAATATTTTGCTTCAATTTTGCCAAAGCAAATTTCCTAGCAATTGTTTGTTTATATATGTACTAGCAGAGTTGAATTGTGTTATTAAGTTGAAACGTGTACAACTTTATTTTTATTGAGTAAATACAAAAAAAAAAAACAAGATACACTTAATTATTTTTATCCGTCTCCAAACTGCTTAATATGTTCTATTTTGTACTGCCATAAAACCATAGTTGTGATCAGTGAACTATTTATTCACAAAATTCAAGGTATTTATGTATGTACCAGCGAAATGGAATGAGCTCAGTCTTGGAAAAAAATTTGCTTTACTTTTGCCAAAGCAAATTTCCTAGCAATTGTTTGTTTATATATGTACTAGCAGAGTTGGATTCTGCTTTAAGTTGAAACGTGTACAACTTTATTTTTATTGAGTAAATACAAAAAAAAACAAGATACACTTAATTATTTTTATCCGTTTCCAAACTGCTTAATATGTTCTATTGTGTACTGCCATAAAACCATAGTTGCGACCAGTGAACTATTTATTCACAAAATTCAAGGTATTTATGTATATACCAGCGAAATGGAATGAGCTCAGTCTTGAAAAAATATTTTGCTTTACTTTTACCAAAGTAAATTTCCTAGCAATTGTTTGTTTATATATGTACTAGCAGAGTTGGATTGTGTTATTAATTTGAAACGTGCATAATATCTTTATTTGTATTGAGTAAATACAAAAAAAAAACAAGATACAATTAATTAGTTTTATCTGTTTCCAAACTGCTTAATATATTCAATTGTGTACTGCCACAAAACCATAGTTGGGAGCAGAGAACTATTTATTCACAAAATTCAAGCTAGTTTTGTATATACCAGCGAAATGAAATGAGCTGAGTCTTGAACAAATATTTTGCTTTACTTTTGCCAAAGGAAATTTCCTAGTAATTGTTTGTTTATATATGTACTAGCAGAGTTGGATTGTGTTATTAATTTGAAACGTGCATAACAAATTTATTTGTATTGAGTAAATACAAAAAAACAAGATATACTTAATTAGTTTCATCTGTTTCCAAACTGCTTAATATATTCTATTGTGTACTGCAACAAAATCATAGTTGGGAGCTGAGAACTATTTATTCACAAAATTCAAGTTATTTATGTATATACCAGCGAATTGAAATGAGCTCAGTCTTGAATAAATATTTTGCTTTGCTTTTGTCAAAGGAAATTTCCTAGCAATTGGTTGTTTATATATGTACTAGCAGAGTAGGATTGTGTTATTAATTTGAAACATGCATAACAACTTTATTTGTATTGAGTAAATACAAAAAAACAAGATACACTTAATTAGTTTTATCTGTTCCCAAACTGCTTAACATGTTCTATTGTGTACTGCCACAAAACCATAGTTGGGAGCAGAGAACTATTTATTCACAAAATTCAAGGTATTTATGTATATACCAGCGAATTGAAATGAGCTCAGTCTTGAACAAATATTTTGCTTTACTTTTGCCAAAGGAAATTTCCTAGCAATTGTTTGTTTATATATGTACTAGCAGAGTTGGATTGTGATATTAATTTGAAACGTGCATAACAACTTTATTTGAATAGAGTAAATACAAAAAAACAAGATACACTTAATTAGTTTTATCTGTTTCCAAACTGCTTAATATGTTCTATTGTGTACTGCCACAAAACCATAGTTGGGAGCAGAGAACTATTTATTCACAAAATTCAAGGTATTTATGTATATACCAGCGAATTGAAATGACCTCAGTTTTGAACAAATATTTTGCTTTACTTTTGCCTAAGGAAATTTCCTAGCAATTGTTTGTTTTGTAGCATTAGCAAAATTATAATAAGGTATCCTATGTGGTCGGGGCTTTAGTGGTACTTGACAGGCGCGCAGTGGCAACACGCATGTCAAGTACAACTGCAGCCAACGTCACACAAAAGAAATAAAAAATAAGATAGAGGAAAAAAAGAACGAAGCGTTACTATATTTTCGCCACTGTAAAACTTCGGACGCGCTTCTCAATTTTTTAGTTCAATAAACCCCAAGTAAAGTTTTAAATCAAATTAAAGTTTTTTTATTACAACCTAAATGAGTTATTGGCGAAGGAGACCGCCTCGTGAAGAATTTTAGGTAACAGTATGGCGACAATATGGAGGCGGCGACCTCCAAGACGGTAAACCAGTGGTAAGAAGGTAACGCACATGGCGTACGATAAGCAGTGTCGGGCACGATGGGATCCGAAGATAACAGGTGACACAAAATGGCGACCGTGAGGCTGGAGCCTCGGTCATTTTGAAATTGGGCAGTCAAAAAGTGAGTAGAGTGGAGAGAAAAAGTGGTAGTGCAGTGAAATACAAGCAAATTTAACACAACTTATTAAATTTAAAATAATCAAAAATAATAATACCAACGACTAAATTTTACAGAAATAAAAGAACATAAATTAATCTATAATATACAAAAAACCTAAATTCTACGGAGATAATCAAAATTTTACAAAACTAAAGTACAAAATTTAAGTACGGCAGAAATAAGAAAATTATAAACGAAATCTTTAATGAGAAAGGAGGTAACAAAATTTAACAATGAGTAAAACCATAATACAAAATTTTAATCGAAACGGAAATAACACAAAATCTTCGATATAATAAAACCAAATAAAACAAACAGAAATAATACAAAATTAAGAAAAGCAGAAAAAATTTTCAATATTAATTTATACGAAAATAATTTAAAGTGCGGAATTAATTCGCAAACTGTACCACCAGTCACCAAATTTCATAACGGCACTCCTCCACTTGCTCATATAGCGGCACGAAACCCACGCCATATACATACATATAGACGCATAACGGCGCGAAAACCACGTCATATAAAATTTGTAAAATTTGTACACCAGCAGCAAAGAGAGTAGAAAATAAGAGGCACCAACTGCGAATGTCGGGCAGAACTTCAATTTGTCAATGTACCTATTTCGGCCATTCCGTCTCTTCTTATTTTTCGTAAATTGTTGTCTCATATTTTTTGTTTCGCCTGACGAAAATTAAGTAGAAAAGAAGTAAAAATGAGTGACATTGAGTTATTTTCTGCATTTGAGCTTTTTGAAGTTTTGTTTACTTTTGTACAAATGCTTAGAAAATGCAATTTTCATGCAAAATGACATGCTATTACATTTGCACAAATACTACTTAGAATATTAATGTACAATATTTATGGAATATTGAAAGATTGTATGACCTTAAATAAATAAATTATATAATAGGTCAATTCAATTAATCAGAGGGAAGTGTTGCGTTTTGCCGACGGCAAATCATAATAATGGCAACCAAAATGTACATGCTTTGGAAATGTAATTTTATGCCAAAGAGCATGCACAATATTTATGCAACAAATATATAATAAATTATATAATTTGTAAACCACAATATACCTACACCTGAACATACGTATGTCAACTTTCAAAAATAACTATGTATGTAATTTATGTGAAATATGTCAATATACTTTTCTTTGATATTCAGTTTTCATAGATATGCATAAAAATATTGTGAATTGAAAATCCTTCTGATTTATCAAACATCAAATTAAAAAAATAAATAAATTAAAATAAAAGAGCATTTAAATAAAAATAAAATAAGTTTATAAACAAAGCTACATACATACATCTTCTAACAACCACTTCCCTTCCCTGCAAAAATCGTTGGATCATGTGGTCCACTGGAATACTTAACATTATACTCCACTGTAATGCAGGAATGGACCAACTAATGTTTCTACATGAACATATTGTAAGCCGACCATTGCTCGTTTAATTTTAATTTAATTATCTACCCTCTTTGGTATGGTCTTTGTACGAATAGGAAGAGACGTATGCATGTAAACTCACAGGTCCTACACGGCTTGAAGGCGCCTACAATGCTGATGAGTAAATACAAAAAAACAAGATACACTTAATTAGTTTTATTTGTTTCCAAACTGCTTAATATGCTCTATTGTGTACTGCCACAAAACCATAGTTGCGAGCACTGAACTATTTATTCACAAAATTCAAGGTATTTATGTATATACCAGCGAATTGAAATGAGCTCAGTATTGAACAAATATTTTGCTTTACTTTTGTTAAAGGAAATTTTCTAGCAATTTCTTGTTTATACATGTACTAGCAGAGTTGGATTGTGTTATTAATTTGAAACGTGCACTACAACTTTATTTGTATTGAGTAATTACAATAAAACAAAATGCAATTAATTAGTTTTATCTGTTTCCAAACTGCTTAATATGCTCTATTGTGTACTGCCACAAAAGCATAGTTGGGAGCAAAGAACTATTTATTCACAAAATTCAAGGTACTTATGTTTATACCAGCGACTTGAAATGAGCTCAGTCTTGAACAAATATTTTCCTTTAATTTTGCCAAATGAAATTTCCTAGCAATTGTTTGTTTATATATGTACTAGCAGAGTTGGATTCTGCTATTAATTTGAAACGTGCATAACAACTTTATTTGTATTGAGTAATTACAAAAAAACAAGATACACTTAATTAGTTTTATCTAATTCCAAATTGCTTAATATGCTCTATTGTGTACTGCCACAAAACCATAGTTGGGAGCAGAGAACTATTTATTTACAAAATTCAAGGTATTTGTGTATATACCAGCGAATTGAAATGAGCTCAGTCTTGAACAAATATTTTTCTTTACTTTTGCCAAAGAAATTTCCTAGCTATTGCTTGTTTATATATGTACTAGCAGAGTTGGATTGTGTTATTAATTTGAAACGTGCATAACAACTTTATTTGTATTGAGTAATTACAAAAAAACAAGATACACTTAATTAGTTTTATCTGATTCCAAATTGCTTAATATGCTCTATTGTGTACTGCCACAAAACCATAGTTGGGAGCAGAGAACTATTTATTCACAAAATTCAAGGTATTTGTGTATATACCAGCGAATTGAAATGAGCTCAATCTTGAGCAAATATTTTTCTTTACTTTTGCCAAAGAAATTTCCTAGCTATTGCTTGTTTATATATGTACTAGCAGAGTTGGATTGTGTTATTAATTTGAAACGTGCATAACAACTGTATTTGTATTGAGTAATTACAAAAAAACAAGATACATTAATTAGTTTTATCTGATTCCAAATTGCTTAATATGCTCTATTGTGTACTGCCACAAAACCATAGTTGGGAGCAAAGAACTATTTATTCACAAAATTCAAGGTATTTGTGTATATACCAGCGAATTGAAATGAGCTCAGTCTTGAACAAATATTTTTCTTTACTTTTGCCAAAGAAATTTCCTAGCTATTGCTTGTTTATATATGTACTAGCAGAGTTGGATTCTGTTATTAATTTGAAACGTGCATAACAACTTTATTTGTATTGAGTAAATACAAAAAAACAAGATACACTTAATTAGTTTTATCTGTTTCCAAACTGCTTAATATTTTCTATTTTGTACTGCCACAAAATCATAGTTGGGAGCAGAGAACTACTTATTCACAAAATTAAAGGTATATATGTTTATACCAGCGTATTGAAATGTGCTCAGTCTTGAACAAATATTTTGCTTTGCTTTTGCCAAAGGAAATTTCCTAGCAATTGTTTGTTTATATATGTACTAGCAGAGTTAGATTGTGTTATTAATTTGAAACATGCATAACAACTTTATTTGTATTGAGTAAATACAAAAAAACAAGATATACTTAATTAGTTTCATCTGTTTCCAAACTGCTTAATATATTCTATTGTGTACTGCAACAAAATCATAGTTGGGAGCTGAGAACTATTTATTCACAAAATTCAAGTTATTTATGTATATACCAGCGAATTGAAATGAGCTCAGTCTTGAATAAATATTTTGCTTTGCTTTTGTCAAAGGAAATTTCCTAGCAATTGGTTGTTTATATATGTACTAGCAGAGTAGGATTGTGTTATTAATTTGAAACATGCATAACAACTTTATTTGTATTGAGTAAATACAAAAAAACAAGATACACTTAATTAGTTTTATCTGTTCCCAAACTGCTTAATATGTTCTATTGTGTACTGCCACAAAACCATAGTTGGGAGCAGAGAACTATTTATTCACAAAATTCAAGTTATTTATGTATATACCAGCGAATTGAAATGAGCTCAGTCTTGAACAAATATTTTGCTTTACTTTTGCCAAAGGAAATTTCCTAGCAATTGTTTGTTTATATATGTACTAGCAGAGTTGGATTGTGATATTAATTTGAAACGTGCATAACAACTTTATTTGAATAGAGTAAATACAAAAAAACAAGATACACTTAATTAGTTTTATCTGTTTCCAAACTGCTTAATATGTTCTATTGTGTACTGCCACAAAACCATAGTTGGGAGCAGAGAACTATTTATTCACAAAATTCAAGGTATTTATGTATATACCAGCGAATTGAAATGACCTCAGTTTTGAACAAATATTTTGCTTTACTTTTGCCTAAGGAAATTTCCTAGCAATTGTTTGTTTTGTAGCATTAGCAAAATTATAATAAGGTATCCTATGTGGTCGGGGCTTTAGTGGTACTTGACAGGCGCGCAGTGGCAACACGCATGTCAAGTACAACTGCAGCCAACGTCACACAAAAGAAATAAAAAATAAGATAGAGGAAAAAAAGAACGAAGCGTTACTATATTTTCGCCACTGTAAAACTTCGGACGCGCTTCTCAATTTTTTAGTTCAAAAAACCCCAAGTAAAGTTTTAAATCAAATTAAAGTTTTTTTATTACAACCTAAATGAGTTATTGGCGAAGGAGACCGCCTCGTGAAGAATTTTAGGTAACAGTATGGCGACAATATGGAGGCGGCGACCTCCAAGACGGTAAACCAGTGGTAAGAAGGTAACGCACATGGCGTACGATAAGCAGTGTCGGGCACGATGGGATCCGAAGATAACAGGTGACACAAAATGGCGACCGTGAGGCTGGAGCCTCGGTCATTTTGAAATTGGGCAGTCAAAAAGTGAGTAGAGTGGAGAGAAAAAGTGGTAGTGCAGTGAAATACAAGCAAATTTAACACAACTTAATAAATTTAAAATAATCAAAAATAATAATATCAACGACTAAATTTTACAGAAATAAAAGAACATAAATTAATCTATAATATACAAAAAACCTAAATTCTACGGAGATAATCAAAATTTTACAAAACTAAAGTACAAAATTTAAGTACGGCAGAAATAAGAAAATTATAAACGAAATCTTTAATGAGAAAGGAGGTAACAAAATTTAACAATGAGTAAAACCATAATACAAAATTTTAATCGAAACGGAAATAACACAAAATCTTCGATATAATAAAACCAAATAAAACAAACAGAGATAATACAAAATTAAGAAAAGCAGAAAAAATTTTCAATATTAATTTATACGAAAATAATTTAAAGTGCGGAATTAATTCGCAAACTGTACCACCAGTCACCAAATTTCATAACGGCACTCCTCCACTTGCTTATACAGCGGCACGAAACCCACGCCATATACATACATATAGACGCATAACGGCGCGAAAACCACGTCATATAAAATTTGTAAAATTTGTACACCATCAGCAAAGAGAGTAGAAAATAAGAGGCACCAGCTGTGAATGTCGGGCAGAATTTCAATTTGCCAATGTACCTATTTCTTGGACTCGGCCATTCCGTCTCTTCTTATTTTTCGTAAATTGTTGTCTCATATTTTTTGTTTCGCCTGACGAAAATTAAGTAGAGAAGAAGTAAAAATGAGTGACATTGAGTTATTTTCTGCATTTGAGCTTTTTGAAGTTTTGTTTACTTTTGTACAAATGCTTAGAAAATGCAATTTTCATGCAAAATGACATGCTAATACATTTGCACAAATACTACTTAGAATATTTATGTACAATATTTATGGAATATTGAAAGGTTGTATGACCTTAAATAAATAAATTATATAATAGGTCAGTTCAATTAATCAGAGGGAAGTGTTGCGTTTTGCCGACGGCAAATCATAATAATGGCAACCAAAATGTACATGCTTTGGAAATGTAATTTTATGCAAAAGAGCATGCACAATATTTATGCAACAAATATATAATAAATTATATAATTTGTAAACCACAATATACCTACACCTGAACATACATATGTCAACTTTAAAAAATAACTATGTATGTAATTTATGTGAAATATGTTAATATACTTTTCTTTGATATTCAGTTTTCATAGATATGTATAAAAATATTTTGAATTGAAAATCCTTCTGATTTATCAAACATCAAATTAAAAAAATAAATAAATAAAAATAAAAGAGCATTTAAATAAAAATAAAATAAGTTTATAAACAAAGCTGCATACATACATCTTCTAACAACCACTTCCCTTCCCTGCAAAAATCGTTGGATCATGTGGTCCACTGGAGTACTTAACATTATACTCCACTGTAATGCAGCAATGGACCAACTAATGTTTCTATATGAACATATTGTAAGCCGACCATTGCTCGTTTAATTTTAATTTAATTATCTACTCTCTTTGGTATGGTATTTGTACGAATAGGAAGAGACGTATGCATGTAAACTTTTCCTCCCTCACAGGTCCTACACGGCTTGAATGCGCCTACAATGCTGATGTGCTGAGATCAGGTGAGTGAGAAAATGAAGAAAGGAAAAAAACAAAAAAAAAAAAAACAAAAAACTATCATATTCTTCTCTTTGCATATATACGTATGCAAGCATTGACCTATATATATGCCTATGTACATAATACCTTAGCCTAGGTCAGGAATATGCAATAACTTTAGCTGCTTTGGTTTCGTTATTTTATATATGTATATACATACCGGTTTAGTAGAAGGAAAGATATGACAATGATTCTTTTTGTAGAAGCAAAGTATCTTCCTAATACAGGATACATTAGGGGGTGACGAGTTACACACAACCCTCAATATCGTTCACATAATTTTGTTTGAATTAAACTATTTTTTTCTGCTTCCAACTGGATTGTTTTTTTTTTTTGAATTATGGTCGAAAAGGTATTTGAAGATGTTAAGCTCTCGTTTATATAGATATATTGTATTACTAAATAGAATTGTCAAACTACTTTATTAGCCTTTTTTTTGCGATAATTTTGTTTTTACACGTAGATTTAAGAATAGTGGTTAGGGTATCATCTATTTATTTTGCTTGCGACTTTAAAATTGAATAAAATAATGTTTATAACATTGGCAAATTTGAAAGGTTGAAGCTAAATTTATTTCGGTAATGGAAGGCTAACTTTTCAACTCTTTGGTGTGGGTGTTGTTCCTGGTAAGAAGAGGGGAAGTGGGAGGGACGATGACGTGAAGGACCCTTAGACAGACGAACTTGAGTCAGGTATTGGGGGCACTGGAAGTAGATAGGAGTCAGCACAGTGCCAACGGTGCGGTGCAACTTGCACTGCAGAGGGAGGGTAGACTCCACCTGACAGGACAGGCCTTGATCTTTTTCCCCCTCTTAACTTGCCCCTTACGTTTATTCCTATATTTTTCAGCTTTCTCTTCTTTTACAACACACGCAGGTATGAACCCTTTTTGTTCATGTGGCTGCGGGTGATGTCGGTGGTCCAGTACCCCGCCCAATACGACGAGCTAGCTGGGCCCGCAAGCAAACCTGCTTGCCGCCGCTCCTCACCACCCTAACAAGCCAGCCACGTAACAGGGGGTCGGGAAAGCCACTCTGGACCATTCTACCATAGCGATGAGTTAGCAAGATCGTCGCGGTTACATCCTCTGGTTCCAAGATACGCGGGGTTGTCTTTGCTTCGCACATGTCCCCAAGGGATATTTCCAACGAGGTCTATGATCTGCGCTGTTCGGTTGGAGATGTATGTTTTCCACGAGTGGGGTGGCTTTTCCAGCCAGGCTAGCACGATTTCCGAATCGGACCACATGATTAATTTTTTTTGACTTAGGCCGAGATGGGGACTGATATTTTAAATAGCCGTGGCACCGCCCACTGTGATAAAATCAATTTTACAAATATTATTAATCATAAATCAAAAATCGTTAAACTTATCGTAACAAAATTCAGCAGAGAGGTTGCCTTTACTATAAGGAATGCTTTGAAGAAAAATTTACGAAATCGGTTAAGGACCACGCCCACTTTTATATAAACGATTTTTAAAAGGGTCGTGGACGAATAAAATAAGCTATATCTTTTGCAAAGAAGAGCTATATATCAATTGTATTTCATATCCCAAGTGTATTTATAACAATAAATAGGAAAAACTTCAAATTTTAAAAAATGGGCGTGGCACCGCCCTTTTTATGACTAAGCAATTTTCTATGTTTCGGGAGCCATAACTCAAAGAAAAATTATCGGATCGTAATAAAATTGGGTAACAAATTTTTTCTATAGCCATATAAAATATTTTTTAAAAGGGGACCAGAATAATAAGCTATAACTTAGCAAAAAAGAGTTTTGAGTCAATGATATTTCACTTATCAAGTTTTATTGTAAGAGGACGGTGCCACGTGTTATGTAGAACAATGTCTACATATGCACATAGTATGTAAGTATGTACATATGAATATGCAAACGTACATTCAACATTATCAAATATATGTACCTATGCAGATATCATGATAACAAGATTGATAAGAGCATCTGCACATTCATATAATTTCATTCATACATACATATGTACATACCTACATCTGCACACGATTAAATTACGAACACACACTACATACCTATGTACATACATGAGTGACATCATGATAACGAGATTGATAAAAACATCTACAAATTCTTATATGTAATTCTCTGATATGTATGTACAAATGCGTGTTTGCTAAAATCAAAAGAAACGCATGCCCTACATATCTACATAATGAATGTATGTATGTTAAAATGTTCTAACCATCTGATCTTCTATACAAATATATGTACCTACGTACGTTTGTAATTCCACACAAAACTTCATCCTCGACGCTATGGCTAAAAAATAACAAACACACATTAAATACATGTGTCTTGACATAAATAATAAAATATATAAATTATTATTTTATTTATGGTCACACATGTATGTAGATATATGTGAATGTATGTAGATATATGTGAATCAATAGATTAATATGCAGACAGTTGAAGGCCAAGATTTTAAAGGGCCCGTCATGGCATACACTGCAAATATGTAAATCTTAAACCAGGCAAATGAAAGTGCAAATCATACATAAAGAGGGATAAATGCGATGGATGGTGGGATGCAAAAGGATAGTGGTTTTTAATATTTTTAAACCAGGTGAAGTGGTGAATTACCATTCAACAATTTCAAACCTTCCACCCAAATTAAACCTACCTACCCACACTCCTACTTTTCAATTTAGTACTTGTTACTTTAATAGCAAAGTATCAATACAAGCATAATATGCATTAATAAAGGGGCCCATTAAGCGCCTTACAAAAACACTGCCAAATCTCATCTAAAAATGGCAAGTTGTAGAAGCTCATAAGGGTGTTCATGAATAAGCGCCAACTTGAAATTTTGCATATTGATGAATGTAGTGTAAAACTGTTAATGGAAAATGTCAAAAAATATTATGCTATATTGCACAATGATTTTGGGGTTTCCGTTCTTGACGTTGCTATCATATAAATATGTAGAGTTACTGAGCATTAAACAAATTTTGGTTTTTGAATTTTCTCTCAAAAGTATGATGAAAAAAATGTATTTACCTATAACATACCTTAGGGCGAGACCACTAGTCTTAATGTCTGATAAATTCAACCATATATACGGTAAGAAAAAATTCTGATTATTCTTTAGATACAAAAACGGTCATTGTATTTGGGAAATTCACCTAGAGGAGAGGGATTCATACACAATTTTTCACATTTAGACAATAAATTTTTGACTGCTGTATAAAATGGGCATATTTGTATATGTCTTTATAAGGCAAAATCAATTAATTGCAGAAAAATTAACAAAACAAAAAAATTTGTTTTCACAAAGCCAAATGTGCAGGTTACACTTGCGCATAGAGTGAATACCCCTAACTTTGTTCGAGACCAAAAATTGTAAAAATTTAAAATTGTGATTCCTTCAAAGAGCTGTGTTGTCACATTTCAGCTCGGTGTCTCAGAAAAGGAGTTATGTTGCCACTTTTCATTCAACAACTTCAACAAATTTGCTTGATTTTTCGCATTTTTGTTGAAAGTTGAGAAGAAAACTTTTCTGATGGCATTTGCAAAGACAATTATAAATGGAAGACTGGCTGACGCCAATGAATATACATATGTCCATTTGTATGGTATTGTTTTGTATTTTTAGATTATTGCTTTTGATTAGCGATTGGCATCTTCTGCAGCGCAGAGAATGGTTTGTTTTTGTATATCATAAATATGTATGTATGTATATATGTATGGGTTAGACGGTTTTGAATTTTTACAGCATAGCTATAAGAAGGGGTTGTTGGACGAAGTTTTGTTTACGCACGCACGTATATATGCATGTATGTACGGTTATATATAGAGATCAGCCGGTTCGAACTTTGAGTATCAACCAGTCATGCGTATGAATAGGGTTTGTTTTGATTTCAACCACACCATGCTTATGATTACATATGTATACAGCGTTGGCAAGGGAAGTGGTTGTTAGAAGATGTATGTATGTAGCTTTGTTTATAAACGTTATTTTATTATACTCAGTTGAGCAGAGCTCACAGAGTATATTAAGTTTGATTGGATAACGGTTGGTTGTACATATATAAAGGAATCGAGATAGATATAGACTTCCATATATCAAAATAATCAGGATCGAAAAAAAATTTGATTGAGCCATGTCCGTCCGTCCGTCCGTCCCTTCACACGATAACTTGAGTAAATTTTGAGGTATCTTCATGAAATTTGGTACGTAGATTCCTGGGCACTCATCTCAGATCGCTATTTAAAATGAACGATATCGGACTATAACCACGCCCATTTTTTCGATATCGAAAATTTCGAAAAACCGAAAAAATGCGATAATTCATTGCCAAAGGCGGATAAAGCGATGAAACTTGGTAGGTGGGTTGATGTTATGACGTAGAATAGAAAATTAGTAAGATTTTGGACAATGGGCGTGGCACCGCCCACTTTTACAAGAAGGTAATTTAAAAGTTTTGCAAGCTGTAATTTGGCAGTCGTTGAAGATATCATGATGAAATTTGGCAGGAACGTTACTACTATTACTATATATGTGCTAAATAAAAATTAGCAAAATTGGATGAAGAGCACGCCCACTTTTTAAAAAAATTTTTTTTTAAATTCAAATTTTAACAAAAAATTTAATATCTTTACTTTATATAAGTATATTAAGTCAGAATTCAACTCCAGTAATGATATGATGCAACAAAATACAAAAATAAAAGAAAATTTCAAAATGGGCGTGGCTCCGCCCATTTTCATTTAGTTTGTCTAGAATACTTTTAATGCCATAAGTCGAACAAAAATTTACCAATCCTTCTAAAATTTGGTAGAAGCATAGGCTCTATGACGGTAAGTGTTTTCTGTGAAAATGGGCGAAATCGGTGGAAGACACGCCCAGTTTTTATACACAGTCCACCGTCTGGCCTTCCTCTCGGCCGTTAACACAATAACTTGAGCAAAAACCGATATATCTTTACTAAACTTAGTCCACGCACTTATCTGAACTCACTTTATATTGGTATAAAAAATGGCCGAAATCCGACCATAACCACGCCCACTTTATCGATATCGAAAATTACGAAAAATGAAAAAAATGCCATAATTCTATACCAAATACGAAAAAAAGGATGAAACATGGTAATTGGATTGGTTTATTGACGCAAAATATAACTTTGGAAAAAACTTTGTAAAATGGGTGTGACACCTACCATATTAAGTAGAAGAAAATGAAAAAGTTCTACAAGGCGAAATCAACAGCGTTTGGAATCTTGGCAGGAATACTGTTAGTGGTATTGCATATATAAATAAATTAGCAGTACCCGACAGATGATTTTCTGGATCACCTGGTCCACATTTTGGTCGATATCGCGAAAACGCCTTCACATATACATATAAGGGCTACTCGCTTTTAAAACCCTCATTAATACCTTTAGTTTGATATCCATATCGTACAAACACATTCTAGAGTCACCCCTGGTCCACCCTAATGGCGATATCTCGAAAAGGCGTCCACCTATAGACCTAATGCCCTCTCCCTCCTAAAATGGTCAGTAACACCTTTCCTTTGATACCCATATCGTACAAACATTCTAGAGTCACCCCTGGCCCACCCTAATGGCGATATATCGAAAAGTTGTCCACCTATAGACCTAATGCCCACTCCCTCTTAAAATGCTCAGTAATACCTTTCGTTTGATACCCATATCGTACAAAGATTCTAGAGTCACCCTTGGTCCACCTTTATGGCGATATCTCGAAAAGGCGTCCACCTATAGAACTAAGGATTACTCCCTTTTAAAATACTCATTACCACCTTTCATTTGATACCCATATCGTACAAACACATTCTAGAGTCACCCCTGGCCCACCTTAATGGCGATATCTCGAAAAGGCGTCCACCGATAGACCTAAGGCCCGCTCCCTCTTAAAATGCTCAGTAACACCTTTCATTTGATACCCATATCGTACAAACATTCTAGAGTCACCCCTGGCCCACCCTAATGGCGATATATCGAAAAGTTGTCCACCTATAGATCTAATGCCCACTCCCTCTTAAAATGCTCTGTAACACCTTTCGTTTGATACCCATATCGTACAAAGATTCTAGAGTCACCCTTGGTCCACCTTTATGGCGATATCTCGAAAATGCGTCCACCTATAGAACTAAGGATTACTCCCTTTTAAAATACTCATTACCACCTTTCATTTGATACCCATATCGTACAAACACATTCTAGAGTCACCCCTGGCCCACCTTATTGGCGATATCTCGAAAAGGCGTCCACCGATAGACCTAAGGCCCGCTCCCTCTTAAAATGCTCAGTAACACCTTTCATTTGATACCCATATCGTACAAACATTCTAGAGTCACCCCTGGCCCACCCTAATGGCGATATATCGAAAAGTTGTCCACCTATAGACCTAATGCCCTCTCCCTCCTAAAATGCTCAGTAACACCTTTCGTTTGATACCCATATCGTACAAACATTCTAGAGTCACCCCTGGCCCACCCTAATGGCGATATATCGAAAAGTTGTCCACCTATAGACCTAATGCCCACTCCCTCTTAAAATGCTCAGTAACACCTTTCGTTTGATACCCATATCGTACAAAGATTCTAGAGTCATCCTTGGTCCACCTTTATGGCGATATCTCGAAAAGGCGTCCACCTATAGAACTAAGGATTACTCCCTTTTAAAATACTCATTACCACCTTTCATTTGATACCCATATCGTACAAACACATTCTAGAGTCACCCCTGGTCCACCTTTATGGCGACATCCCTAAATGGCGTCCATCCATAGATCTATGGCCTACTCTCTCTTAAAATACTCTTAAATACCTTCCATTTCATACACATGTCATACAACCACATTCCAGGGTTACCTAGGTTCATTTTCCTACATGGTGATTTTCCTTATTTTGTCTCCATAGCTCTCAACTGAGTATGTAATGTTCGGTCACACCCGAACTTAGCCTTCCTTACTTGTTTTTATTTAAATGTTCTTTATTTTTATACCTTTCATGAAAATGAAATGGTATATTAATTTCGTCACGAAACCGAAAATTGTAAGTCCTTAAAGGAAAATAGATAGACCCACCATTAAGTATACCGAAATAATCAGGTTGAAGAGCTGAGTTGATTTAGCCATGTCCGTCTGTCCGTCTGTCCGTCTGTCTGTTTGTATGCAAACTAGTCCCTCAATTTTTGAGATATCTTGATAAAATTTGGTGAGCAGGTGTATTTGGGTGTCCGATTAGACATTTGTCGGAACCGACCGGATCGGACCACTTTAGCATATATCCTCCATACAACCGATTTTTCAGAAAAAGAGGATTTTTGTAATATCTTACCCAATTTAACAGATTGAAGCTTCAACCTTCACCATATACTTTCGTATATTGCACATATTGTTGCCAGAAAAAATTTATGAGATCGGTCGTATATATAGTATATATCCCCTACAACCGATTGTTCAGATAAGGAACTTTTCGTAATTACTGCCCTATTTTAAGAGCTAGAGGCTTCAAATTTCAGCGAATGCTTACGTATATAGCATATATTGTTGTCTGAAAAAATTATAAAGATCGGTGGTATATATAGTATATATATGGTGGTATATATAGTATATATATATAGTATATATATATATATTTTCGCAAATTTTAGCCCCATTTTAACGGCTAGAAGCTTCAAATTTCACCGAATATTTACTTATATAGCATATATTGTTGTCTGAAAAGATCATAGTGATCGGTTGTATATATAGTATATATCTCATACAACCGATTGTTCAGATAAGAAACTTTTCGCAATTTCTACCCCATTTTAACAGCTATAAGCTTAAAATTTCACTGATTGCTAACGTATATAGCATATATTGTTGTCTGAAAAAATCATAGAGATCGGTTGTATATATAGTATATATCTCATACAACCGATTGTTCAGATAAGAAACTTTTCGCAATTTCTACCCCATTTTAACAGCTAGAAGCTTCAAATTTCACCAACTGCTTACGTGTATAGCATATATTGATGTCTGAAAAACTCATTGAGATCGGTGGTATACATAGTATATATCTCATACAACCGATTGTTCAGATAAGAAACTTTGCGCAATTTCTGCCCCGTTTTAACAGTTAGAAGCTTCAAATTTCACAAAATGCTTTCGTATATAGCATATATTGTTGTCTGAAAAAATCATAGAGATCGGTGGTATATATATTATATACTTCATATAAACTGTCATATTGCCCCCTTTTTTACGGCTAGAAGCTTCAAGATTCATCAAATTTCATCAAATAGTTACGTTTACGTCATATATTTTTGAAATACGTGATTCGTAGCCATAGTTTTTACATGCAGACCACAAAAAACGTGAAGCTTTGCATCCTCACACAGATGGCCTACCTATTTTTATAACTTTCATGAAAATGAAATGGTATATTAATTTCGTCACGAAACCGAAAATTGTAAGTCCTTAAAGGAAAATAGATAGACCCACCATTAAGTATACTGAAATAATCAGGTTGAAGAGCTGAGTTGATTTAGCCATGTCCGTCTGTCCGTCTGTCCGTCTGTCTGTTTGTATGCAAACTAGTCCCTCAATTTTTGAGATATCTTGATAAAATTTGGTGAGCAGGTGTATTTGGGTGTCCGATTAGACATTTGTCGGAACCGACCGGATCGGACTACTATAGCATATATCCTCCATACAACCGATTTTTCAGAAAAAGAGTATTTTTGTAATATCTTATCCAATTTAACAGATTGAAGCTTCAAACTTCACCATATACTTTCGTATATTGCACATATTGTTGCCTGAAAAAATTTATGAGATCGGTCGTATATATAGTATAAATCCCCCACAACCGATTGTTCAGATAAGGAACTTTTCGTAATTACTGCCCTATTTTAAGAGCTAGAGGCTTCAAATTTCAGCGAATGCTTACGTATATAGCATATATTGTTGTCTGAAAAAATCATAAAGATCGGTGGTATATATAGTATATATATGGTGGTATATATAGTATATATATATAGTATATATATATATATTTTCGCAAATTTTAGCCCCATTTTAACAGCTAGAAGCTTCAAATTTCACCGAATATTTACTTATATAGCATATATTGTTGTCTGAAAAAATCATAGAGATCGGTTGTATATATAGTATATATCTCATACAACCGATTGTTCAGATAAGAAACTTTTCGCAATTTCTACCCCATTTTAACAGCTATAAGCTTCAAATTTCACTGATTGCTTACGTATATAGCATATATTGTTGTCTGAAAAAATCATAGAGATCGGTTGCATATATAGTATATATCTCATACAACCGATTGTTCAGATAAGGAACTTTTCGCAATTTCTACCCCATTTTAACAGCTAGAAGCTTCAAATTTCACCAACTGCTTACGTGTATAGCATATATTGATGTCTGAAAAAATAATTGAGATCGGAGGTATACATAGTATATATCTCATACAACTGATTGTTCAGATAAGAAACTTTGCACAATTTCTGCCCCGTTTTAACAGTTGGAAGCTTCAAATTTCACAAAATGCTTTCGTATATAGCATATATTGTTGTCTGAAAAAATCATAGAGATCGGTTATATATATATTATATACTTCATATAAACTGTCATATTGACCCCTTTTTTACGGCTAGAAGCTTCAAGATTCATCAAATTTCATCAAATAGTTACGTTTACGTCATATATTTTTGAAATACGTGATTCGTAGCCATAGTTTTTACATGCAGACCACAAAAAACGTGAAGCTTTGCATCCTCACACAGATTACCTACCTATTTTTTATATTATATTTATCTTAAAAATCGTTTAGATATGTTCAAATTTCACCAAATGCTTACGTGTATAGCATATATTGTTGTCTGAGAAAATCATAGATACCGGTGGTATATATAGTATATATCCCATACAACCGATTGTTCAGATAAGAAACTTTGCGCAATTTCTTCCCCATTTTAACAGTTATAAGCTTCAAATTTCACCGATTGCTAACGTATATAGTATGTATTGTTGTGTCAAAAAATCATAGAGATCGGTGATATATATAATATATATATGATGGTATATATAGTATATATATATAGTATATATATATTTTTTTACGATTTCGGCCCCATTTTAACAGCTAGAAGCTTCAAATTTCACCAACTGCTTACGTGTATAATAGCATATATTGATTTCTGAAAAAATCAGTGAGATCGGTGGTACACATAGTATATATCTCATACAACCGATTGTTCAGATAAGAAACTTTGCGCAATTTCTGCCCCGTTTTAACAGTTAGAAGCTTCAAATTTCACAAAATGCTTACGTATATAGCATATATTGTTGTCTGAAAAAATCATAGAGATCGGTCGTATATATATTATATACTTCATATAAACTGTCATTTTGACCCCTTTTTTACGGCTAGAATCTTCAAAATTCATCAAATTTCATCAAACAGTTATGTTTTCGTCATATATTTTTGAAATACGTGATTCGTAGTCATAGTTTTTACACGCAGACCACAAAAAACCTGAAACTTTGCATCCTCACACGAAGTACCTACCTGTTTTTTATTTTATATTTATCTTAAAAATCGTTAAGGTATGTAGATCTGTTCACTATATATTTCTTATCTTATACATCCGATTATTCGGAGATTACGAACGGGATAAGATTATTGTTCAGCCCCATTCATGAAAGGTATGAAGTCTTCGGCACAGCCGAAGACAGTCCCGTTCTTACTTGTTATTTATTTATTTTTATAATTTGATGTTTGATAAAGGGATTTTAAATTCACAATATTTTTATACATATCTATGAAAACTGAATATCAAAGCAAAGTATATTAACATATTTCACATAAATTACATACATAGGTATTTTTGAAAGTTGGCATATGTATTGTATATTGTGGTTTACAAATTATATAATTTATTATATATTTGTTGCATAAATATTGTGCATGCTCTTTTGCATAAAATTACATTTCCAAAGCATGTAAATTTTGGTTGCCATTATTATGATTTGCCATCGGAAAAACGCAACACTTCCCTCTGATTAATTAAATTGACCTATTATATAATTTATTTATGTAAGGTCATACAACCTTTCAATATTCCATAGATATTGTACATAAATATTCTAAGTAGTATTTGTGCAAATGTATTAACATGCCATTTTGCATGAAAATTGCATTTTCTAAGCATTTGTACGTAAACAAAACTTCAAAAAGCTCATATGCAGAAAATAACTCAATGTCACTAATTTTTACTTCTTCTCTACTTAATTTTCGTCAGGCGAAACAAAAAATATGAGAACAATTTACGAAAAATTGGAAGAGACGGAATGGCCGAGCCCAAGAAATAGGTACATTGGCAAATTGAAGTTCTGCCCGACATTCACAGCTGGTGCCTCTTATTTTCTACTCTCTTTGGTTTAATGATCCAAAAATTCCATCACACTTACAAGGAACGGAACGACATGTTCAATTACTAGCTAGCGTTTCCAAACGGTTTATACGGGAAAATGTAGAGGCTGTTATGGCGACGACATTAGAGAGCCGTGCGAAATTGCCCAGACTTGAAAGTAAAAAAGACTTCAAACAATAATTTTTTTTAGTTTCTTTTCTATAACTCACTTAAATTAATTTTTTCATTTACATATGTTCTGACTAAATAAATTTCTTAAGAGAAAAAATAGATATTATTATAAATAAATAATAAATATTATTATAAATAAATAAATAAAAATAAAGAAAAAACATATCCATTTAGCTGATTTTTTCATGTAAAGTGCAATACCGGCGATTTTTTGAAATGTTTGTATGGTGAACCCACAGGGGGGTTCCAGGGGGTGTGCCACTGACATCGTTGGGTCGAGCATCCAAAGTTAGTGGGGGTCGGTCATACATTTGGACTCGATTGGAGCACTCTAAATGGGTCAAAGTGGTATTTTTCAAAATTTGCCCCTACCCAAAAGTTCGACCCAAATTGGGGGACATCATAATTCGTTTTAGAGGTATGGTTCCTTCGGCAAAGTTTCTTATTTTGATCCCTAGAATATGATTTTCACAGAGCAATGGGCGATTCTTTTGCCTCCCCACAAATCATCCCGGCGTAGTATGTATATATTTAGTGTTATGGTATGTATATATTTAATGTTAGGGCTGTGAGTAGGTTATTGTGACGTAGCAATTTGCTACGTTACAGTCCCCCTCCCACTTCAGGGGAAAAAAAGCTTCGGCATTCGGGAGTTTGTGGCCTTAAGGCATGCACTGCCGTGGACCAAGTGGTCCCGGTATATTTTTCCACTTTGGCGGTGGCGCGGCCGACGTACGTGTGTGTATTTGTTGTCCGGTATTTTCCTTTATTCATATATTTACTTATATATATATATATTATTTTTGTTTTTTTTTTCCAAACTTGTATATGATTCAGTATAAAAAACATTGTTCATTGTATTGTTATTATTTATTTTTGTTTATGTAAAACAAAAATTCGTCTTTTAGCTTAGTACTAATTAATTTAAATTCATGTGTAAGTCTCCTGTTTTGCTTTTGTAGGAGTGTTTGTATAAAGTTGTACATTTTGTTTGAAAGGTATTTTGTAGTAAAAAAAAAATGGGTATATATTTGAACAATATTTTTTTCCAGTTTTAGAGGTAAATGTTTATGATATATATATTACGTACAATCATTCATAAAAAATAATTGTTTTCAACTTACATTTAAAATTGTTAACAAAAAAGTTTTGTGGCAATGATTTTCTCAAGCTAACAATAAAGTCGCAACAACATATTATACGATTTGAAGAATGGTGTGTGTTTTGCGGGGCAGTGGACCCGGGGAAGTCGGGCGTGTGCGTTGCAAATAAAAGAAATAAAACACCGAATTAGTATCAAAACAATAACAATTTATTCACTATGTACAGAAGATGTGGTTATTAATTATCAAGGGTTCGCTAAGGTGAAAGTTCAAAACACAAAAGGTGTGCAAGAGTACACTCGCGGTATGTAATGAAGGGGCCTAATCAATTCCAACTCAAAGTATTGGGTAAAGAAAGAATTAATTAAACGTACGCTTCACTATGCACAAATAATTACTTGCAATATTAATTCCCGGAATTTAAGATGGGAATTAATTTAATGCACAAGGATGAAAATAATTATTTGCACACACTTCAACATACAACTTATTACCGCGTACAATATGCACTTGGCACATTCAAATTCATACGAATGAATTGCAAAAAAAGGCAAATTGAAAATTAAAGTTATGTGACAATGGCTAGGAGCCAAAATTGTACAAAATAAATTCAAGAGGCAACTCAGATTTTTAACATTAATTATTTTCAAATCTTAATTCACTGACACTCGCACTGTATAAAATGGCTGATTTAAATAACTCACTTTTTTTCTTACTCACCTGGGGCTGGCTGCTGGCACTTTGACGTTCCAAATAGAAAAGAAGGTTCAAAACCGCGAACAAGTCCGCGGCACCTGCCGATAGCTAACTTTCGTTGAGTTTTTCCCCTTCAAAGTTAGCTCTCGGCTGGTGTTAGCCGTTACCGGTAATAATAATAAATAAATAACTAATGTGCGTGTTAGGGTGGTCCGAAATATTTAGGCTGGTGGCCTAAACATGCCGGCCCCCTTGCGGCGAGCAACTTGAAACTCGGTGAGTACGCCAGCAACCTTCCCAAGGCGGGATAAACTAAATAAATTTAAACAAGTAAGAACGGGACTGTCTTCGGCTGTGCCGAAGACTTCATATCTTTCATGAATGGGGCTGAACAATAATCTTATCCCGTTCGTAATCTCCGAATAATCGGATGTATAAGATAAGAAATATATAGTGAACTGATCTGCATACCTTAACGATTTTTAAGATAAATATAAAATAAAAAACAGGTAGGTACTTTGTGTGAGGATGCAAAGTTTCTGGTTTTTTGTGGTCTGCGTGTAAAAACTATGACTGCGAATCACGTATTTCAACAATATATGACGTAAACGTAACTATTTGATGAAATTTGATGAATTTTGAAGCTTCTAGCCGTAAAAAGGGGGCAAAAATTGAGTTTATATGGGGTATATAATATATATACCACCGATCTCTATGATTTTTTCAGACAACAATATATGCTATACACGTAAGCATTTGGTGAAATTTGAAGCTTCTAGCTGTTAAAATGGGGAAGAAATTGCGCAAAGTTTCTTATCTGAACAATCGGTTGTATGGGATATATACTATATATACCACCGGTATCTATGATTTTCTCAGACAACAATATATGCTATACACGTAAGCATTTAGTGAAATTTGAACATATCTAAACGATTTTTAAGATAAATATAAAATAAAAAATAGGTAGGTAATCTGTGTAAGGATGCAAAGCTTCACGTTTTTTGTGGTCTGCATGTAAAAACTATGACTACGAATCACGTATTTCAAAAATATATGACGTAAACGTAACTATTTGATGAAATTTGATGAATTTTGAAGCTTCTAGCCGTAAAAAAGGGGCAAAAATGAGAGTTTATATGAAGTATATAATATATATACCACCGATCTCTATGATTTTTTCAGACAACAATATATGCTATATACGTAAGCATTTTGTGAAATTTGAAGCTTCTAGCTGTTAAAACGGGGCAGAAATTGCGCAAAGTTTCTTATCTGAACAATCGGTTGTATGAGATATATACTATATATACAACCGATCTCTATGATTTTTTCAGACAACAATATATGCTATATACGTAAGCAATCGGTGAAATTTGAAGCTTATAGCTGTTAAAATGGGGTAGAAATTGCGAAAAGTTTCTTATCTGAACAATCGGTTGTATGAGATATATACTATATATACAACCGATCTCTATGATTTTTTCAGACAACAATATATGCTATATACGTAAGCAATCGGTGAAATTTGAAGCTTATAGCTGTTAAAATGGGGTAGAAATTGCGAAAAGTTCCTTATCTGAACAATCGGTTGTGGGGGATATATACTATATATACGACCGATCTCATCAATTTTTTCAGGCAACAATATGTGCAATATACGAAAGTATATGGTGAAGTTTGAAGCTTCAATCTGTTAAATTGGGTAAGATATTACAAAAATCCTCTTTTTCTGAAAAATCGGTTGTATGGAAGATATATGCTATAGTGGTCCGATACGGTCGGTTCCGACAAATGTCTAATCGGACACCCAAATACACCCGCTCACCAAATTTTATCAAGATATCTCAAAAATTGAGGGACTAGTGTGCATACAAACAGACAAACGGACAGACGGACATAGCTAAATCAACTCAGCTCTTCAACCTGATTATTTCGGTATACTTGATGGTGGCTCTATCTATTTTCGTTTAAGGACTTACAATTTTCGGTTTCGTGACGAAATTAATATACCATTTCATTTTCATGAAAGGTATAAAAATATGAGACGTATGTATAGTAGGATCGTAAGTACGATCTCCGGCGGACATCCGTGCTCGCAGTAATGCAGCCTCGCTGAACTGTGGATGAAAAAGAAAAGCGTTAGTATTCAAGTACGTGGGGTTGCTTGGTTTAAAATGCACCTTGTGGTATAGTTTACGGTTTTATAGTGGGTGGGCTCCGGACACGACGAGGCCGAATATTGTGGCTTGGGTGAGGAGCCCGCCGACAGTCGACGCGGGTGTGCCGCCGACCATAATATTGGCGTAGACGTCGGCGCCCAAAGTGAGCAACACTGGCGACGATCGGTAAAACGTCGGATCGCCCAGCTTCATGAACTGGAATGGGGCCGCTACCGACGGGTCCAGATTTGCTGTGGGGTTTAACCTGGCATAGTTTGCTATTACGGTGGCTTGGGTCGTGATCTTTCCCGCTACCCCATACTTTCCTCGAAGAACGATGGTGCACCTCGACAGACGTGCGGTATTGTTACGCTCCAGGTGTAGATCCTTGCACAAATTGGCATCGATAATGCTGGTGGGAGCGCAGGCATCTAACAGGGCGCGGACCAGGTGTAAACGGCCCCCTGCCTCAATTCGGACTATGGCTGTCGGCGCGATGGCGATCAATGCTCGAGTTATAGTCGGTGCCGCTAAATTATCCCGGAGTCGACCACTTCTGAAGCCGGCTGGGGTTGTTGTTTGGCGCGCGAGGGTGGTTGTGGTACCCTCCTTGCGTGGTTGATACGGGGCCGCTCTGCCAGTAGAGAGTCGGGTCGAGCGGAACGGACGCGGCTCCGCGCCGCCCCGGCGCCCACTGGCATTGCGGTGCGATGGGCGGAAAGGACGGGTCTCCGCGCCATCCCCGTGTTCCATGTGTCGCTGATAGCTTTTCTGCTTCTCATGCTGAAGCAGCGGTCGGAAGGATCGTGCTTCTCCACTGGCCGTTGGGGCGATGGCTAAGGCGGCTGCACCTCTCGTGAACTCTTCCATCTCCTTCTCCTCCTCTTCCACCTGTTGGGCCCACGATCGTGTGTCCTCGGTGATGTTGATCGATAGCACCTCGTCGCTTTCGTCGTCGTCGCGCTCTTCGCAAGGGATCGGGCGTGGCCGTGCTTGCTCGTCCTCCATGTGAAGCGTAGTGTGGTGTGGTTCACGGCAGCGGTGGCAACGGTCGTTGCTAGGGCATATCTCTAACCGATGGAACGGCGATAGGCAATTGGGGCAGTGCCGGCGTATAAGGACGGCCCGGGGGCGTTCTTCTGCCGACATTCCCCTGTACCGCGGGCATAGCCGTATGCCGTGGTTCTTCTGGCACAACCGGCAGGAGACGGTGAAGGAGTCAACGCGTTGCTCCGTCTTGGTGCGTTTGACCGAGAAACCCGTCATTCTGGAACGGGAACTTGTTATTATTTGTTTTGCATTTTAAGGGAGTTGGGTGGCGTATGGGCGGAGAGTAGAGGCTTAATTGGTCGAGCTTGTGGTTGGCGTACTCGGGATAAAGGGTTGTGTGGAACGAATAATCTTATTAAGTTATTCTGTCGATGTAATGATGGGTTTGTAGTGGTTGAAACCACTGTTATATTTAATATAATTTTATTGAGATACGCCTAAAGGTATCTTTAATTTTGGTAAATATCCTCATCATAATGAAATTCTGATATCGAAAGCAGTCATTTTTTGGCGTTTGCCTAATACAGGCAATATGCGGTAATATACGCTACATTTGTGTAGCAGATGGTATCACGAGTTACCCGTGTATTTTCACGGCTCCTTGTAGTTGCCCTACAAAAATTTGGTCACAAAACTCACCCACGCCGATACAAATGTGGCTGTGAATATAACCTATGAATCCCTGTAAAATGACTGGTCAAATGACGTCGTGCATATAAATGTGCGACAAATGTAAAGAGGCCTTTACTCGCTGTCTGGGAACACTCTTTGTGTTGATTTGGGCCATGTTGTGTGAGAATCACAAATTGTGGTGTGTTTGTTGATTTCAACACAACCCTGGTGGGAATAGCCTACACTAACGAGTGTGGCAATTTGTAGAGCTGTCAGCTGTTCACTCTTCCAATCGTTGGAATGTGACAGCTGTGCGGTGCTGCCCATTGCAATGTAATTATACATAATGGTCATGTCAAGAAGGTATTAAGGGAAAACTCGCGTCGGAGTTCTGACGCGACATAAATTCATAGGCCTTTCTAAAAGTTTAATTTCTCCCTTATTTGTAGTATCGAAAGCATATAGGACACTCCTTTGTTCTTGCTTGGATTTCAAGCTAAAAGGACTGACGAAACTTTATCGGAACTTCAATACGCAAAGACAATTTCTATCATGAAAGCGAGACCACTATTGAGTGTGACATGTTTTTGTTTGTGTTTTACATTTTAATCATGCACAGATAAACCGCGAAAATTATTTTGGTCTCGAGTGGTTAACCCCCCTTTTTTTTTCTTTTTTTTGTTTCACAAGCAGGCTGATTTTGATTGTGTTTTTATGCCCAAATTTTCAAACTAAAAACTTTTCTCAAAAAAAGAAAGAAGAAAAAGGCGGCCGAATGTCAGGAAAACTATCGAAATACAACCTGGCGCGTGTGTTTTCAGTGAAACCAGGCTGTATCTTCAGGGTTTTCGTTAGTTGATTTTTTGTTCGGTTACTAACACTCGAGTTCGTTGGATCCCGCGGACCCGAGTTGTGATACTCTTTGGATCGCGTGCAATGTGCTTACTACGCAAGAACCAAAGAAACGAATGTCATCGAGTGGCAACCTTGATTCGTTCATTCAAAATGTTATTCATTCATGGAAATGAGTATAGAGACATTTTGAATGAATTTTCACTATGAAGAAAACTGGTGATGGGTAAGTATAAGGATGCCAGTATCGTTCCCTTTTTTTATAATTTTATAAATTTACTAATCTTTTATTCTTTTATTTCATTTCAGGTACTCTTTTTATTTCATTGCAGGTACACTGAAAGGGTGTCCAAATCATTGTCAATGGGGAATTGCACAAAGGTGGATGCCATCAATAAAGGTGATGGCAAGATCAATGAGAATTGTTGCGCTGATTACGTTATAGTAAAGCAAATGGCTCCCACAGGTATGCCAACTGTGGAGCCATATACTCGTTTTGTGAGCGTGGATGGTGGTGCTGATCGAGTTTTGTACTTTTTCACTGATGATGCAGATAAATTTCGGTTATTGGGTGGCGATCGTAAGGTAGCTTAGTGGCAGATTATCTTATGGATATAGTGAAAGGCTGTGGTATTGCTTTAAGTATGGGTTTGGTGCAAACAGCATACGCTGATGGTGGCTCCACTCATTATATTACCGATACATTGAAAGTGCCGGTGGCATGGGTACCTACTGGCGTAAAGCATTTACATCATAAAGCGTTACAATACGATATTGGTGTGTATTTTGAGGCCAATGGCCATGGTACTGTTATTTTCAGCGACAATGCCAAAAGTTTGATAAAAGCGGCGTCGGAAACGAATGCTCATGCTAACATGTTATTGCAGATAATAGATCTGATCAATGAAACTGTTGGTGACGCAATATCTGATATGCTGTTAGTTGAGACGATACTAAATCATAAAGGTTGGGATGTCAAGCAGTGGTGAGCCACATACGAGGATATGCCTAATCTACAATTGAAAATTAAGGTTCACGATCGGAATGTGATTAAAACACCGATGCGGAACGCGTTTGTGTAACACCTGTGGGTCTGCAAGAAGGCATCGACAAAGTGGTAGCCAACTATAAACGTGGACGCGCATTTGTGCGACCCTCTGGTACGGAAGATGTTGTTCGCGTTTATGCTGAAGCCGCTACAAAGAATGAAACAGAAAGCTTAGCTTATGAAGTATGCATTTTGGTGCAACAATTAGCTGGTGGTGTCGGACCTGAGCTTATACATCCTAGCAAGACAATAAGTGCTCACATCTAGACCTCATATATATTTCTTCTTTAACTGCTAATGTCGAATCGGTGTTGCCCTTTGCGGCGAAACGGTTTTTAAGCATTAAAATTCACGATTTGCATGCCTTTAAAGTGCCTACATGCATATGCCCTAATTAGTAATAATAAGTAGATGGTAATCGATGCGTTCATTTGCTTTCATCTGTTGTTGTTGTTGTAGTGATAAGGACGGTACCCTTTCGGTAACACGCACCATAAAGGTACTAGCCCGACCATCTCGGGAACGATTTGGTATGAATACATGAGACCTTCTAGGCCATACCGCTGTCCCGCTCCCTAGATCCATTTGGAGTTCAGGGCCGCCAGAGCCTCGCCTGTTAATGAAACAGAATTCGCCACTGGTAGGAGTGAGGTTGACATTGGGTTAGAGGAGCGCTGGAAACCTCTTTAAAGGGTTACGCTACCCCTTGAATCAATTTGGTAGTTTAGTCACCCCTTTCGGCAGGCATACCGACCGCGGTTGCATCGTTAGCCCCTTAACCCGCTGGGGCATTTGTTTTCATCTCTTTTCTAACTGTTCTGTTATTTTATTATTTTGTGACAGCAGCTGGATACCGGAACTTTGTTGGAAGTTACAGAAAAAGCGAAGGATGGGGCCATTATGCATGGTATTGCTATGCGCTCTAAAAGAAATTTTATTCCAGATGCTTTAAATTTCGCTCCATTCATTTTAATACCGTTCATTCCCACGTAAGGAATTTGAAAATGCTGTAAATTTATAAACCGTCATTAATCAGCTAATGCATAGTGTACAAATGGAATTAAAAAATATTCAAAACGCTTGACTGCAATGTGTCGCGTCCATTGCCAATACATTTCTTGAGTCGTTTTCCCAAAGCAGCCAACGTGGAAGATAACCATCATGCAATGGCCATATTTCCTCGAATTAACATCGATAGGGTACGATTTTGCATCATATAAGCCATCAAGGACTGCCGCTGCATCCCTATTTTTAGCTTTACATTTGCTGAAAGATAATTCAAATTACCAACTGGTTTCAACACCAACCACTGGACATCAACAGTTTCAATGGTAGGAGATAATTCGTCTAATTTCTTAGATTTATATTATTTATATATTATATTTTCGTAAAACTTAGGTAGCGAAGTACATACACTGCACGTTGGCAAGAGATGGCCGTCGAAATAGATGCAGCCCTAAGGTTGGAAGGCAATGCCAGCACTGGCGCTTCATCTCTTGCATATGCAATCCCAGTGGGCAATATGACGGCCTCCACTATAACGGTGCCCTGGAACGGTCTATGTGTGGTAAGAGGTGAGCTAATATGCACGTTTGTTATTGTATTTTTTATATTATTTTTAGTTTTGAAGTGAGTACTTAGGTTGTATGGTAGGATTTCAAAAAGGGGCTTGTGTAGTTTTATGGGTTTTAACTGTGGTCAATTTTTAGATTGAAACCCGTGGGTGTTCCCTCCCCTTTTTTTTTCCAAGCCGCGTTTGCGCCAACTAAAACGTCAGTAAACCTTTATGAATTTCTCTACATCTCGATGCAATTTGGTTACTCTTTCTGATTAGATAATGAGTTCATTGAACAAAGAGATAATCACTGAACCATATGAGTACTTTGATGATCGAAAACTGAATATAGTTCTCAATCATTTTTGGAGTCATATGCGAATCGAATATGTTTACTTTAGATGGTCAACGATTTTCTTTAGTCATTTTCCATTCAGCTTTCTGAATCTGCCCTGCTATCTTGATTGATTAATGAATATTCTACGTGTTAAAGTTTTACCTCTCATTGAAGATTTAATTTGGTCTGAGACATGAATCAGAAATGATTATTTAAGCATAATCACATTTAAGATACATTTTCTTCTCGACAATAAATTATCTTTTGAACCGAAAATACCTTTGAATATGAACGTTTTTAATCGTCCTGGAGCATGATGTGTGAATGTTTGAGTCGCTGGATATTCTGGTGGTGATATGAATAAAATTTTTTTTTTTTTTTTTTTTTGGGGGGTATGCGGTGGCAGATAGCTTATCTGCTTTAGGCTTCGGTTGGCCTCGTTCGTGGTGAACGAGAGCTGGGTTACGGGATTTGTTGGCCTCGTTCGGGGTGAAAGAGAGCTGGGTTACGGGATTTGTTGGTTATAACGGTTGGGAGTTACAAGTCTCCCTCACCCTCACTGGAGGGTGGTAGTAGGACCAATTTCGTGATTGGTCTGGTGGTTTGTCCTCTTGCCGTATCAAGTTCGACGACTCGAACTCGGTTATCGGGGCCATAATGGAGGTTGGCTATCCGACCTAGTCTCCATTCGTTGGGGGGCAGATTGTCCTCTTTAATGACGACTAAGTCCCCCTGTTTGAGATTCGATTGTGGATGCTTCCACTTAACGCGCTTCTGCAGTTCGGTGAGGTACTCCGTTTTCCACCGCTTGCAGAAGGTTTGATGCAGCGCCTTAAGTTTTTCCCATCGATTGACGAGTGAAGCGCGATTCTCGCTGACGTCAATCTCGGGTGGCGCTAGTAGGTGGCCCCCGACTAGGAAGTGCCCGGGGGTGAGTGGCTCCAGGTTGGACGGGTCATTGGAAGATGGGCTTAGGGGTCGGGAGTTGAGACAGGATTCAATCCTACACAGGAGGGTGCTAAACTCCTCTAGAGTAAATTTATGATCCAATGCGATCTTTTTGAAATGAGTTTTGAAACTCTTGACTCCCGCTTCCCACAGGCCGCCCATATGAGGAGCAGCTGCTGGTATGAAATGCCATGTAAGGGTTTGGTGGGCATATTTAGAGAGGGTTTGGTTGCGCGCATCAACGAGGAATGCCTTGACCTCTGAGCGGAGAGCCCTCGACGCACCGACAAAGTTCGTTCCGTTGTCGGAATAGAGGTTTTTCGGGCATCCTCGTCTGGAGACAAACCGACTAAATGCTGCTAGAAACGCGGCGGTGCTGAGGTCGCTAGTCGCCTCTAAGTGGATCGCCTTAGTCGCAAAGCAGACGAATAGGCAGACGTAACCCTTAGACATGCGGCATCCTCGTCCGCTGTAAGACTTTATGTCAAACGGTCCTGCGAAATCCACCCCGGTGTTGGTAAATGCCCTGCTAAAGGTAGTGCGTTCCGCAGGGAGGGTTCCCATGAGTTGCGTCGGGGAACGTTTGCGGAATAGCGTACAGGCCTTGCAGTTGTGTATGATGGATCGGATCATGTTTTTGACCCGAGGTATCCAATACTGCGTGCGTAGGAGCCGCAGCATTATTTGGTTTCCGCCATGTATGGAAATGGTGTGGACAAACTGGACCAGGAGACGGGTGAGTCGGCAGGCGTAAGGGAGGATTATCGGGTGACGCTCGTCGACGGGAACGTCCCTGGATGCGTTGAGGCGACCCCCCACCCGAAGGACATTATCTTCGTCGATAAAGGGGTTTAGAGAGAGAATCTCGCTTTTGGTCGCGATGGGTTTCCTAGTTCTCAGAGAGCTTATTTCTTCGGCATTGTGGTTGGTTTGGGATATCCTTATGAGGCGGCTAGTCGTAGCCTTGATTTCGTCGGGCGAGATCTGGTGAGACTCTGCTTTAAAGGACATTTTAGTTTTTGGACGTGTTCTATTCGAGAATCGTATAATGTAGGAGATTACCCGCAACGCTCTTGATAGATCGGAAAACCGATCAAGAATATCCTCGCTATTGTTGATGTTCGTTGCTACATGCACTTGTACTCGTTTTTCTTCGATGTTTGTGTGGTACTCCTGTTCGCCTTGAGATGGCCATTTTGCTTTGCCTTCTTGCAGCCAAGAAGGTCCCTGCCACCACAAAGAGTTGTCGACTAGGTCCGTGGCTGGAAGTCCTCTGCTGGCTAAGTCCGCTGGATTTGATGCGGACTCGACATGATGCCATGCTTTAGTTCCTACCTTCTCGACGATTTTCGTTACCCTGTGAGCTACAAATGTTGACCAGGAACAAGGGGGTTTTCGAATCCATGCGAGGACGATGGTCGAATCTGTCCATAGGTGCATGTTAAATGTGCCTAAGTTCAGGTTCTCCATCACATTTTCCAAAGTTTCAGCCAGCAAGACGGCACCGCATAACTCCAATCTTGGTAGTGAAATTGTTTTTACTGGTGCCACCCTCGTTTTCGCCATGAGTAGACTAACGTATGCCCTATCGTTGATCTTAGCTCGCACGTAAACCGTAGCCGCGTAGGCTTTTTCGGACGCGTCACAGAAACCGTGAATTTCTATATCGTTGGTTGGGGTGAAGTGCACCCACCGAGGTATACGAATCCGGTTAATGGCGGGGTACTCCTGCATAAAGGTTTGCCACCGATCTAAAGTGATTGTGGATACCGGTTCATCCCAATCCGTCCCCTCCAGCCAAATGTTCTGCATTAATATCTTAGCTACGATGATAACTGGAGCAAGCCAGCCTAACGGGTCGAAGAGTTTGGCGATGGCCGATAGGATCGCCCTTTTTGTTAAGATGTCTTGGTTTTCGATTGGTTTCGCTGTGAAATAGAAATAGTCGGAATGCGCGTTCCAACGGATGCCTAGGGTTTTTACCATGCTCGCGTCCTCGAATTCCAGAAAGTCTTCCGTAAGCCTGTGAGGTTTGGGTATGCCTTGTAGTATCCTACTGCAGTTGGATGTCCACTTTCGCAGAGGGAATCCTGCTGACTTTAATGCAGCTGTGATTTCATCGCGGGCCGCGATTGCTGCCTCGATGCTATGTCCCCCTGCAAGGACGTCATCGACGTACATACTGTTTCGCAAGATATGCGCTGCGGTTGGCAGAGACGCCTCGACGTCATCAGCAAGTTGATGTAGGGTTCTGATCGCTAGATAGGGGGCACAGTTTACCCCAAAGGTTACCGTGTTGAGCTCAAACACGCTGACAGGGTCCTCTGCTTTGAGTCGAAAAACTATTCTTTGGTATTGGGTTTGATTTTCCTTTACCCAAATTTGCCTGTACATCTTCTCAATGTCGCTGTTGAAGACGTACTTGTAGAATCTCCATCGGAGGAGCAGTATTGTTAAGTCGGATTGAAGTACTGGGCCGGTGTGTAGAATATCGTTCAGGCTTGTGCCATTGGATGTCGGGCATGACGCGTTGAACACGACCCTCACTTTAGTCGTTGTACTCTCCTCTTTGATAACCGCATGATGCGGCAAGAAGTAACAATCAGATGATTGTGGTGGCACTACGGTGTGCACCTTAGACATATGCCCTAACGTGACGTATTCTGTCAGTACCCTATTGTATTCCGTCTGTAGGGCCGGTGTCTTGGCTAGGCGTGTCTCGTTCCGATAGAACTGAGAGCAGACGCTCTTAAGAGATGGGCCCAAACAGAGCGTCTTTGGGAAGTCTTGTTTGAATGGAAGGGCGAGGGTATATCTTCCATCTGAATTCCTTTCCGTTGTGTTTTTATATAGTGCCTCACAATAGGCATTATCTTCGGTCAGCGCCTTTTTTGTAGGTACGTTTTCAAGTTCCCAGAAAGCGGCTAGCTGCTTGTCTAGGCTAATTTCATTGAAAAAGGATACTCGTGTATTGGTTGGGTGAGGTGCATCTGCACGACCGGTTAAAATCCAACCGAAGACGGTTTCTTGGGCGAGAAGCGTATTTAGGACGTTCTTCCGTATACCGTTTAGTATGATCTGGGGATAAATGTCGCCTCCAAGTATGAGGTCGACTGGTTCATTAATGAAGAACCTCTTATCCGCCAGAATCAGATCAGGGAATGCTTGCCGAGTCGTTGCGCTCACATGGCAAGTCGGAAGGTCCCCTGTTAATTGAGGCAGGACTAGGGCCACTGTATGGATGCTCACTAAGGGGTCTGTAAGCGAACCTAAGTTAATTGAGCATGATTCCTTTACCTGTGCCGATGGTGTATTATTTATTCCTGACACCTGCACATGCAAACGTTTGGACGGAAGGTTTATTCGCTTCTTTAGTCTTTCAGTTATGAAAGAGCATTCGGACCCAGAGTCTATCAGCGCTCTGGCGGAAAATTTCACCCCGTTGTAGATTATATGAACCCGCGCTGTTCCTAATAACACACCTTTAGTGGTGTTAGCATGACACGAAGAGACGTTATTAGCATTATCTTGTCTTTTTTCAGACTCCATCCTTGCCCTAGCCTGTTGTGATGTTGAAGGTGTATTATCGGTGGTGTTTTGAGTCCACCTTTGAGGAGTTGTCTTTGGTTGTGCTGTCGGAAGATGGAGCAAGGTGTTGTGCCTTGCATGGCACGTGCTGCAATTAAATTGGCTAGTGCATCGTGTCACGGTGTGTCCACCCGACAGACAATTCAGACAGTAACTATTGTTCTTGACAAATTCGATTTTCCCTGACGTAGACAACCTACGGAATTTTTGGCAATTTCGTAATTTGTGCTCCGTACTGTTGCACATCTTACATGCCGATTTTGGTACGCTGGCTTGGTAAACCCCAAGTTTTGTAGAATTTTCCATAGAATTCGAATTTTGACTTTTGGGTGCTTTTGTAGTTTTGTTACCCCTAAGATCGGAAACCGTCTCTAATGTCTGGAAGCGATTGGACAGGAAAATTTTCATATCCTCCCATTTCGGGATATCTGTCTTCCGTTCTACGGTCTGCTCCCAAAGAGCCAATGTAGATTCAGGGAGTTTTGTGGAGCATAAGTAAGTTATGATTGCATCCCAATTTGTGAGGTCAATATTATGACATTGTAGCGCAGAAATGCAATTGTTGATCTCACGTTGCAATTTTTTAATTGATGTTCCACACTCCTGCTCGACTGCCGTCAGATTAAATAAAAGTTTTAGTTTCGTACCTGTCGCTTAGATTTTTCCAGGCGGTTGCAAAACCCTCGTTTGTTAATGAGCACCTGCCCACTATTTCTTTTGCCTCCCCTTGAGTTTTTTGTTTTAGATAATATAATTTTTCGACATCTTTCAGATCAGTATTGTGGATGTATATCGCCGTGAACATATCTCTAAAGGCTGGCCAGGAAAGGTAGTCGCCTTTAAATACATCGGTGTCACAAGGTGGCAGCCGCATTTTATGTCCCCGGCGCGAAGAATCTTCATCCTTTGCTTCATCCTTGGCCGGCTGTGGAGTGATGGCTTCGGCTTCAGCCGCCACAGCAGACATGCATTGCAGGTAGCATGCAAAGCAACTTTTATTCTTCTTTCTTAATGAGCTGAGCTCGTCTTTGGACAGTTCAGAATTGCTGAGACGACTTTCATATGTGGACTTGGTCTTCTTCCATAGTGCCCTTAGCTCCTCTTGCAGTAGTGCAAGGGTGTGCTTGTTCCGGGATTCGGCCGGGGTGGAGTTGAAGTCTTGTTCAAACTCCACTATGGAATCAGCCAATCTAATATAAGTCTCCATTGATTTTAAAAATTTGAATATTTTGTTTCTTTGAAGGTGTCGAGCTTGAAGGCAAAAGACTTAGTGGCGTTGGTGTATATTCAACCGCAGCAAAAATTATAAGAGTGTTTTGTTTTTTTTTTTGTACGTAGCCCAGCTATCAATCCTGCTGTGTGAGTAAAGTCTAAAAAATACACGGATTTGAACTCTGATCGGATTGTATGTGTTAACACAGAAAGCAATCTTATGTGAATTTAGTGATAAGAAAAAATTTGAATCAGATGTAAATCTTGACGTGGTGTAATGTATGGCCAGTGATATGAACCACTTATAGAGATCCTCATGAGGATTATGTAAGCCACAGATAGAAATCCTGACGAGGATTTAATGTGTACACAGTGTTATAGATAGAAATCCTGACGAGGATTTACTGTGTATATAGTGATATGCAGCACAGATAGAAATCCTGAAAGGTTCTAGTGTGTACAAAATGATATCAAACACAGATAGAAATCCTGACGAGGATTTAATGTGTCTACAGTGATGTGCAATGCAGAGAAGAGAATTCGTCTGCAAATATTTAATGTGTCTAAAGGGTGTGTTGGATACAAATAGAAATATTTTCTGAAAACTTAGTGTGTCTAAAAAAAGTTTAAAAAACGCAGATGTAATCCCGATGTGGATATGATGTGTAATCCTCGAGATTTGAAACACAAATAGAAATCCTTATGTGGATTTAATGTGTTTAAAGGGTGAAATTTGACCTACGGATAGAAATCCCGACGAGGATTTAATGTGTATACAAGTGAAAGTGAAACACAGATAGAAATCCTGACGAGGATTTAATGTGTATACAAAATGTGTTATGTGATCGTTGATGAGTATCGCCGAGTAGCCAACCAGGGTATCTTTCCCAATATAAATAAGACAATAAATTTCTTCATCCAACTTAATGTGGAAAATTACACTTTCAATTATTTATTATGAAAAGGCTGAAAACCTACAGCTATTAATACAAAAACGATCAGTATAAAATTGTGTTTGTGACCAATTGTGATGAGCCACTAGCCACCCAACGTAGTGATACTTTTTGGCTTTTGGTAATATTTCAGCTCGCAAACTGATTACTAAAGTGAATTCTGTGATAGACATGCTAAGGCTATCAACCAAGTGAAAATATGGTTCCGGACTAGGAAGTTTTGTCAACGACTGTGACGACGAGGGGTACAATACAGTGCAGTGATGAATGTGAAAAAAAACTAAAAAAAATTCACTGCCTGTCTGCCTTGAGCGGTGTCGAGTAACCCTTACCACTGGTGGGGGGAATTACCCGATCGTCAAAAGGCGATTGTGTGCTTAAAAAACACGAAATCTAACAATTTTCACTTGCTTTGCTTCTTTTTGTAACTATCACACAGTGCACTTTTACGTAAAATACGTAAATTAAATTTAAAAAAAAATATGTGCAATACCAAGCAACCACGTACCTTGTGTTTTTAGTTGATTGATGTGATAAATGGACTGTATGCGATAATAATGGACTGTATGTGCCGTAGATGATGTGATGAATTGAGTAATGTGATGATGTGATGTGATTAACTGTGGGATGTTGTATGTGAACTTGAAGAGTGTACTGCGATATTGAAAATGTATGATGTGCTGTTGACTGTAATGGACTGTATGATGTTATGACCTGTGATGATCAATGGATTGTATGTTATAATAGATTTTATGATGTGATGATTTTATGGCAGTGTGTGTTGCGTGATAGCGAGTTGCCAAAAATGTTATGCTAGATGACGAGTTGGTCGGCTATATTGGTTTGTTGTCTCGCTGGTTTTGATGATTTTAATGTTTAAGTAAATTATAATTTCCAATTCTCAACTTTCCCAAATGTTTTTATTTTCTGGGTTTTTGTCACAAAATATGCTCAAATTTTTTACTTTCCTCGGCGCGTAAGGATCAATGTTTTGCGGGGCAGTGGACCCGGGGAAGTCGGGCGTGTGCGTTGCAAATAAAAGAAATAAAACACCGAATTAGTATCAAAACAATAACAATTTATTCACTATGTACAGAAGATGTGGTTATTAATTATCAAGGGTTCGCTAAGGTGAAAGTTCAAAACACAAAAGGTGTGCAAGAGTACACTCGCGGTATGTAATGAAGGGGCCTAATCAATTCCAACTCAAAGTATTGGGTAAAGAAAGAATTAATTAAACGCACGCTTCACTATGCACAAATAATTACTTGCAATATTAATTCCCGGAATTTAAGATGGGAATTAATTTAATGCACAAGGATGAAAATAATTATTTGCACACACTTCAACATACAACTTATTACCGCGTACAATATGCACTTGGCACATTCAAATTCATACGAATGAATTGCAAAAAAAGGCAAATTGAAAATTTAAGTTATGTGACAATGGCTAGGAGCCAAAATTGTACAAAATAAATTCAAGAGGCAACTCAGATTTTTAACATTAATTATTTTCAAATCTTAATTCACTGACACTCGCACTGTATAAAATGGCTGATTTAAATAACTCACTTTTTTTCTTACTCACCTGGGGCTAGCTGCTGGCTCTTTGACGTTCCAAATAGAAAAGAAGGTTCAAAACCGCGAACAAGTCCGCGGCACCTGCCGATAGCTAACTTTCGTTGAGTTTTTCCCCTTCAAAGTTAGCTCTCGGCTGGTGTTAGCCGTTACCGGTAATAATAATAAATAAATAACTAATGTGCGTGTTGGGGTGGTCCGAAATATTTAGGCTGATGGCCTAAACAGTGTGTATTACTAAAAAAAAATAACTGTTTTTTTCTACGTGTGTTGTTGTTGTTTTTTTTTCATTTTTTTATAATAGTAACAATTCATACAAGAGTATAGTGTTTTATTCTTCTCTTCTTACTGATACCGTGTATAAAAACTATTTCTCTGTGTGTATGACTTTATATAAATTTAAAAAAATGTAACTCCTTTGTTTTCTACGGTTGCATGGATTTTTTTTTTTAATTTTTGTTATCATGCAATAAAATAAATAAAAACAAGTAAGGAAGGCTAAGTTCGGGTGTAACCGAACATAACATACTCAGTTGAGAGCTATGGAGACAAAATAAGGAAAATCAATCTGGGGTAACCCTGGAATGTGGTTGTATAACATGTGTATCAAATGAAAGGTATTAAAGAGTATTTTAAGAGAGAGTAGGCCATAGTTCTATGGATGAACGCCATTTAGGAGTGATCCTTAGTTCCATAGGTGGACGCCTTTTCGAGATATCGCCATTAGGGTGGGCCAGGGGTGACTCTAGAATGTTTGTACGGTATGTGCATCAAACGAAAGGTGTTACTGAGCATTTTAAGAGGGAGTGGGCATTAGGTCTATAGGTGGACGCCCTTTCGAGATATCGCCATTAGGGTGGGCCAGGGTTGACTCTAGAATGTTTGTACGATATGGGTATCAAATGAAAGGTGGTAATGAGTATTTTAAAAGGGAGTAATCCTTAGTTCTATAGGTGGACGCCTTTTCGAGATATCGCCATAAAGCTGGACCAAGGGTGACTCTAGAATGTTTGTACGGTATGGGTATCAAACGAAAGGTGTTACTGAGCATTTTAAGAGGGAGTGGGCATTAGGTCTATAGGTGGACGCCTTTTCGAGATATCGCCATTAGGGTGGGCCATGGTGACTCTAGAATGTGTTTGTACGATATGGGTATCAAATGAAAGGTGGTAATGAGTATTTTAAAAGGGAGTAATCCTTAGTTCTATAGGTGGACGCCTTTTCGAGATATCGCCATAAAGCTGGACCAAGGGTGACTCTAGAATGTTTGTACGGTATGGGTATCAAACGAAAGGTGTTACCGAGCATTTTAAGAGGGAGTGGGCATTAGGTCTATAGGTGGACGCCTTTTCGAGATATCGCCATTAGGGTGGGCCAGGGTGACTCTAGAATGTGTTTGTACGATATGGGTATCAAATGAAAGGTGGTAATGAGTATTTTAAAAGGGAGTAATCCTTAGTTCTATAGGTGGACGCCTTTTCGAGATATCGCCATTAGGGTGGGCCAGGTGTGACTCTAGAATGTTTGTACGATATGGGTATCAAACGAAAGGTGTTACTGAGCATTTTAAGAGGGAGTGGGCATTAGGTCTATAGGTGGACGCCTTTTCGAGATATCGCCATTAGGGTGGGACAGGGGTGACTCTAGAATGTTTGTACGATATGGGTATCAAACGAAAGGTGTTACTGACCATTTTAAGAGGGAGTGGACATTAGGTCTATAGGTGGACGCCTTTTCGAGATATCGCCATTAGGGTGGGCCAGGGGTGACTCTAGAATGTTTGTACGATATGGGTATCAAACGAAAGGTGTTACTGAGCATTTTAAGAGGGAGTGGACATTAGGTCTATAGGTGGACGCCTTTTCGAGATATCGCCATTAGGGTGGGCCAGGGTGACTCTAGAATGCGTTTGTACGATATGGGTATCAAATGAAAGGTGGTAATGAGTATTTTAAAAGGGAGTAATCCTTAGTTCTATAGGTGGACGCCTTTTTGAAATATCGCCATTAGGGTGGGCCAGGTGTGACTCTAGAATGTTTGTACGATATGGGTATCAAACGAAAGCTGTTACTGAGCATTTTAAGAGGGAGTGGGCATTAGGTCTATAGGTGGACGCCTTTTCGAGATATCGCCATTAGGGTGGGCCAGGGGTGACTCTAGAATGTTTGTACGATATGGGTATCAAACGAAAGGTGTTACTGAGCATTTTAAGAGGGAGTGGACACTAGGTCTATAGGTGGACGCCTTTTCGAGATATCGCCATTAGGGTGGGCCAGGGGTGACTCTAGAATGTTTGTACGATATGGGTATCAAACGAAAGGTGTTACTGAGCATTTTAAGATGGAGGGGACATTAGGTCTATAGGTGGACGCCTTTTCGAGATATCGCCATTAGGGTGGGACAGGGGTGACTCTGGTATGTTTTTGTACGATATGGATATCAAATTAAAGGTATTAATGAGGGTTTTAAAAGCGAGTGGCCCTTAGATGTATATGTGAAGGCGTTCTCGCGATATCGACCAAAATGTGGACCAGGTGATCCAGAAAATCATCTGTCGGGTACTGCTAATTTATTTATATATGCAATACCACTAACAGTATTCCTGCCAAGATTCCAAGGGCTGTTGATTTCGCCTTGTAGAACTTTTTCATTTTCTTCTACTTAATATGGTAGGTGTCACACCCATTTTACAAAGTTCTTTCCAAAGTTATATTTTGCGTCAATAAACCAATCCAGTTACCATGTTTCATCACTTTTTTCTTATTTGGTATAGAATTATGGCATTTTTTTCATTTTTCGTAATTTTCGATATCGATAAAGTGGGCGTGGTTATGGTCAGATTTCGCCCATTTTTTATACCAAGAAAAAGTGAGCTCAGGTAAGTACGTGGGCTAAGTTTAGTAAAGATATATCGGATTTTGCTCAAGTTATTGTGTTAATGGCCGAGCGGAAGGACAGACGGTGGACTGTGTATAAAAACTGGGCGTGCCATCCACCGATTTCGCCCATTTTCACAGAGAACAGTTACCGTCATAGAGTCTATGCTCCTACCAAATTTGAGAAGGATTGGTAAATTTTTGTTCGACTTATGGCAATAAAAGTATTCTAGACAAACTAAATGAAAATGGGCGGAGCCACGCCCATTTTGAAATTTTCTTTTATTTTTGTATTTTGTTGCATCATATCATTACTGGAGTTGAATTTTGACTTAATTTACTTATATACAGTAAAGATATTAAATTTTTTGTTAAAATTTGAATTAAAAAAATTTTTTTTTTAAAAAGTGGGCGTGTTCTTCATCCAATTTTGCAAATTTTTATTTAGCACATATAGAGTAATAGTAGTAACGTTCCTGCCAAATTTCATCATGATATCTTCAACGACTGCCAAATTACAGCTTGCAAAACTTTTAAATTACCTTCTTGTAAAAGTGGGCGGTGCCACGCCCATTGTCCAAAATCTTACTAATTTTCTATTCTGCATCACAACGTCAACCCATCTACCAAGTTTCGTCGCTTTATCTGTCTTTTGTAATGAGTTATCGCACTTTTTCGGTTTTTCGAAATTTTCGATATCGAAAAAGTGGGCGTGGTTATAGTCCGATATCGTTCATTTTAAATAGCGATCTGAGATGAGTGCTCAGGAACCAACATACCAAATTTCATCAAGATACCTCAAAATTTACTCAAGTTATCGTGTTAACGGACGGACGGACGGACGGACGGACGGACATGGCTCAATCAAATTTTTTTTCGATCCTGATTATTTTGATATATGGAAGTCTATATCTATCTCGATTCCTTTATATATGTACAACCAACCGTTATCCAATCAAACTTAATATACTCTGTGAGCTCTGCTCAACTGAGTATAATAATAATATAAAAAATATTGAATACATCGGAGCCTAAGATTACGGTAGTGCCCAGGTTAATCCTTATATTTCATTATTCTCTTGCACCCCGCGATCTTCACTAAAGCGTGGTCCGCGTTCATGTGCGTGCAGTACACATGCTGTTTGCCATATCGAAAGTGCAATTGGGGCGTATTCGTCTTTGGCTGCTTCACGCAGTTTATTTTTTTTTTAAATGTTTTCTCCACTTGATCTTCTTGATTTTTACGGTCGGTTGTGTTGTCTGCGCACTCGCTTATGCTTAGCAGCGGGTGTACTGTTTGCATCAAGGGGGGTCGTGAAAAATTTGTACCTGCTGTATGATCACCTTGTTGGGTGGCCATGGCCTTGCCTCGAATGGCGGTACCCATTCCTTTACCTTTTGTGGCGAATCCGGTGAGGCTGGCTGACGCATCGTAATCTGGAGAGCAGAGTTATGTACGTGTTGTGTTAGGTGGAGATATACTGGTTCGGCAGTGAGTGGGCGTTCGTCGGCGTTCGTCGACGTATGGTTTTAAATCCTGTAGATGCGTATGCGTGGGGCCGTGTGTAGAAGTCCACGAAAGTGGGGAAAGCTTCCGACCGCCATTCACCTGGGAATGTCCAGAGCGATTCTTTTGCATGCGGTTCAAGCAGATCACTACTGCCGGTCGCTTGCGGCCAAGTATCCTCTGGGTAGCCGCTAAACACCCGTTTAGCTGTCTTCTGATCGAAATACTCGCAATCAGATCGATCACGTTGTGATAGACGGACGGCATGCCTCCAGTGTTTTAGATGTGCGCACGATCCGAGGACCTAACATCGATTCGGACCATTATCTCGTTGCAGCCAAAATACGCACCCGCCTCAACGCGGCTAAAAACAAGGAACAAAAAACACAAGGAAAGCTAGACGTCGAAAAGCTTCAATCACAACAGACTGCCAATGATTTCGCAACTCGACTCTCACACCTGCTCTCTGAGGGCATAACTCATCCTGAAGGAATACAGGAGCAGTGGGAGCATATCTCCAAAGCACTTCGTACCGCCGCCGAGGAAAAAATTGGTTACCGGCGGCCACGAAAAAACAACTGGTATGATGAAGAATGCCGCGTTGCAACCGAAAGAAAAGACGCTGCCTACAGGGCTACGTTAAAAGCGAGCGCGACAAGAGGAGTGTGTGAACGCTATCGTGAGTTGAAAAGGGAAGCGAGACGCCTTTTCAGGAAGAAAAAAGCAGAAGCAGAAAGGCGTGAGTGCGAGGAGCTTGAGCTGCTAGCCACCAGGAATAACGCCCGAAAATTCTACCAAAAAATACGGCGACAGACGGAAGGTTTTAAGACCGGGGCAAACTCCTGTAGGAATGAAAACGGCGACCTTGTAACTGATGTCCAGAGAGTGCTTAGATTATGGAGGGAACACTTCTCTGCTCTCCTAAATGGAGGCAGCAATTCACCGCGAGGAGATGAAGAACCCGATCCCGCAATCGATGATGATGGAATATATGTCCCCCCGCGCGATTATGACGAAGTTAGAATAGCAATAACCAGATTGAAAAACAACAAGGCCGTGGGCGCTGATGGATTGCCTGCGGAGCTATTCAAGTTCGGCGGCGAGGAGTTGGTAAGGCGCATGCAGCAGCTTCTTAGCAAAATATGGGCGGACGAAAGCATGCCCGACGGTTGGAATCTAAGTGTTCTTTGCCCAGTCCACAAGAAGGGGGATACTGCAAAATGCACCAACTATCGTGGAATCAGCCTTCTTAATATCGCATATAAGGTCCTTTCAAGTGTATTGTGCGAAAGATTGAAGCCCACCGTGAACCGGCTGATTGGACCTTATCAGTGCGGCTTCAGACCTGGTAAATCTACCATCGAACAGATTTTCACAATGCGCCAAATCTTGGAAAAAACCCGTGAAAATAGAATCGACACACATCACCTCTTCGTCGACTTTAAAGCCGCCTTCGACAGCACGAAAAGGAGCTGCCTATATGTCGCTATGTCTGAATTTGGTTTCCCCGCAAAACTTATACGGCTGTACAAAATGACGTTGAGCAACACCATCAGCTCAGTCAGAATTGGGAAGGACCTCTCCGAGCCGTTCGAAACTAAACGAGGTTTCAGACAGGGTGACCCCCTATCGTGCGATTTCTTTAATTTGATGCTGGAGAAAATTATACTAGCTGCAGAACTTAACCGCACTGGAACAATATACTATAAAAGCGTGCAATTACTGGCATATGCTGATGACATTGATATCATCGGCCTAAACACCCGCGCTGTTAGTTCTGCTTACTCCAAGCTTGAAAAAGAAGCGGTAAAGATGGGTTTGATGGTGAATGAGGACAAAACGAAGTACCTGCTGTCATCGAGCAAAGAGTCAGCGCATATGCGCCTTGGCAACCACGCTACTGTTGGCAGCCATAATTTGGAAATAGTAAAAGACTTCGTTTATTTGGGAACCAGCATCAACACTAGCAACAACATCAGCACTGAAATCCAGCGAAGAATCAATCTTGCCAATAAATGCTACTTTGGACTAGGTAGGCAATTGAAAAGTAAAGTCCTCTCTCGGCGAACGAAAATCATACTCTACAAGTCACTTATCGTACCCGTCCTGCTATATGGCGCAGAAGCATGGACCATGACAACAGCAGATGAAGCGGCTTTGGGAGTGTTCGAGAGAAAAGTTCTTCGAAAGATTTATGGACCTCTACGCGTTGGCGATGGCGAGTACCGAAGAAGATTTAATGATGAGCTGTACAAGCCATACGCAGACATCAACATAGTCCTGCGAATTAAAACGCAGCAGCTGCGCTGGCTAGGCCATGTTATGCGAATGAAAGATGATGCTCCGGCCAAGAAAGTGTTTCTATCGGTACCCGCCTATGGAAGCAGAGGTAGAGGTCGGCCCCCACTCCGTTGGAAGGACCAGGTGGGAAACGATTTAAACTCCCTTGGTGTAACCAATTGGCGCCGGTTGGCGGAGCGAAGGAGCTACTGGCGCGCCTTGTTGGACGGCCATAACCGTTTAGACGGTTAAGCGCCAATTAAGTAAGTAAGTAAGTAAGATGCGTATGCGCTGTCCGTTTGTGATGCTCTTCGGTGTGTCTCAGCTGGACGGTATTGGATGATATGTATTTTTCTACCACATAGGGTCCGGAGAAATTTGGTGCTAATTTTTGTGTAAATTTATTGACCGCGGAGTAGAGCGGATGCTCTCGTTTCATCACCTTTTCCCCAACCTGTGGTTTCCAGGGTCTACGGCGCAGATCGTAGTATTTTTTCTGTGTCTTGGCTGCTTTAGCCAGATTCTCCTTAATCTCTTCCCATAGGTCGGTGATTCTTCGGGGCGGTGCCTTCGGTGCGTATTTGCTGGGCTGTCGCGATGTTTCTTCCAAGGTTGATTTCAGCAGCCGATGCTTGGGTTGCTTCGTGATATGCTGTGTTCATAGCGAAAGCGATTTGCGGGATTTCCCTGTCCCAGGTGCGGTGATCGGCTTTTGAGTGCTGCGCTATCATGGTCTTGATTACTCTGTTAGCTCTTTCGGTAGGGTTTTCGTGGGGGGCGTATGCGGCCGTGAATTTGTGAGTTATTCGATGTTCGTCAACTTCAGCATTTATTACCTGTTGCATCGCTGGGTTCCGTGGGTAATATCGCTGTTTTAGCGGGCGATCATATTTCATCGAGATTACATGTTCTGCTACCCTGCTGGGACCAGTTATTCCCCCGAATATCCGTTGGTGGTCGTTTAAAAAAACTGCAAGTTCGGCATTTTGAGTTGCTCTTAAATGCTTTCTTTCTATCGCGGTACTTAGTTTTGCAATTATGGTGTTCTGGGTTGGCGTGGCTGGCGGTAATAAGTTTCTATCTAAGCTGAGGGTGAGCCCCATTTCACTGAGAAAGTCCATGCCTAGAATCATGTATTCGGCCAAATTATGCAGGGTGGACACTCGCATGTGGGTCGGTTTATTGTTACAGAGTATGGTTACTTGGTAGGTGTACGAACTAACAACGCACGTCCTATCGGCGAGCGGTACGTTGCGGACGCTGGGTGCGCATGCTATTTTCTTACCTTGCAGATGCTTACGTATAGTGTCACCTACGTTGGTGAGCGTTGCGCCGGTGTCCACCAAGGCTCGGACGTTTAACCTTTCCATGGTGACCTTGACGTAGTGACGGCCATCCATCTTTTCATTCGGCGGTTGTTCGTCGATGGCTGCGGATTGTGGTATTTTCCTGTGCCGTAGCCTGACGGGAGTCAAGGTGCTCGCCTTATCGCACCTGCAATCTCTGGACAGGACGGTCACATCTGGAGCAGAATAGTCTTCGGCCTCTTCGGCATTGGTAGTGCATATGTCCTCGTTCCTTGCATCTCCAACAGGATTCCTCTCGGCTATATTCTTCGGTCAATGGTGACAAATAATGCGCTGTTTGTCTGCTTTGGCTGGTGGCCTCCAATTGTAGCAGCTCGAATTCGTCGGTGAGCTCCATCAGCTCTTCAATAGTTCGGAACTCGATACGCTTTGCGAATAACCAGTATTCGACACGAAGTCCGTCGTAAATGCGTTCTAGGTGGTTCTCTCGTGACATAATTGGATGTTGTCCGATCATGGTTTGCATAGCGAGAATATAATCCTTAGCCTTTTCTCGCCCCTGCTGTCTCCTCTGGCATATGGCGTCCTCTAGTTGGTGTAGATGCCGTCTGGGTAGGAAGAATTGCTTGGCCACTGTGCGGAACTAACTGTGCCCACGAGAGTATCTCGGGTTTGCGTACACGGAACCATTGCAGTGCCTTACCGCGCAACGTCTATGGCAGCGTGAGGAGCTATCTGTCCAATGGAATGCTATAGCACTCGGCCAGCTCCTCAATTCTCTCCCAAAAGTCGTAAAGTGTGTCTCCACCAGTGAAATGGACATCCCATCGGCGGACCGTATTCATATTTGCTTTGACGTAGGCACTGAGGGCTATGCGTAGCCCAGCGACAGTGCTGCCGTTAACGAATATCCGGTTTCTCGTGCACTCCTCGATGATTGTCTCTTTCTTCAGCGAATATATCCAGTTTAAGCTGTCGGTATTCAATAGGTTGGTGTTGTCCTCTGATTGTGGTTGCGTGTTCGGAGGCCCATCTCCCGGCGGGCTGGTGCTTGTTGTTGCTTTTACACTTTCCTCTCCGGAGATGGGTCCCTGCTCGGGCGCCATTCATGAGTTGTTTTTTGTCTAAGGCTGAGGTAAGCTCAGCCGCTCCAGGGTCAGGCGAAAATCCCACTAACCTCTACCATTTAATAACACAATCAGTTTTTGTTTTGTTCCGAACACGCACACACACACGATGCGTCTTTTGCCTGTCGATACCGGCAGCCTTTGATCCCAGAGAGAGAGAGGGAGAGAGAGATAGGGGGAGATAGAGAGGGAGATGCCATGGATGATAGCGCAGGAGCGGCGGAAATTTGACAGTACGGGTCGCGGTTCTCAGGGAACGGTGGTGATAATCCTCAAGTATCTTACCCCAGAGAGAGCTTACGGATTGGTTCAGGCGTGTTGCGGTGGTACTCCTATGGCTAACGATAGGCGGCGGCGGGCAGTAAGGGCGCAGTTTCACCTAGGTGAAGTATATCTATGTTAGTAATACCCAACGTACAAATATACGTGTATACATGGGTGCTGGGTAGATTCAGTACTCCTCTCAGGGAGCCTCGGACAAGAGTCCTAGCGACCATGAGCGTGTAGTGAAGGTCACCGTTGCATTCGGCTCGGCACCCCAATCAGGAGGCGGGGGAGGGAGATGCTCCTCGGCCACCCTGAGTGAACTGTCCGCGCCTCATGCTATCCCCATTTGTTGCTGGGTGGACTCAGTACTCCTCCCAGAGAGCCTCAGACAAGATTCATAGCGGCCATGAGTGGTGTAGCGAAGTCCACCGTTGCATATGGCTCGGGACTTCAACCAGGGAGCGGGGAGCGAGATGATCCTCGGCAACCTTGGGTGAACTGTCCGCGACAAATGCCACCCGTATTGATATTTATTGGGCCTGGCATGTCCCTCAAGTGCAGCCCAAGACTGGTCCTGGACACGCCTTAGGGGAACTACCAGTGCCCATCCGTCCTTCAAGGTAAAAGGGGACCGTATCCCCTCCTACCTCATGGGACGTTGTTCAAAAGGTTGGTTTCCCATAGGTGGAGGGGGGGGGGGAGATCCATGATCCCGATGGGTTCGCTGAGAGTCTGCCCCGTACACCTTGGGACCCCTTTGATACCTACCATTGTAAGTTGGCCTTGGCCTTACTTACCTAGGTGAATTATGCAGTAGGTGATGGCGTTTACCATTATATACTTGGCAGCGAATAAAGTTGTTAAGAATTCAGCTCATCAATAACTCCTCGTTACGATAGCGAATGAAAAATACACGTCAAATAGTCAGTACCACGCGTGCTGAGTATGTTTGGTTGATCACTGTAGGTACTTGGCATACCATGTGCGGGTGATTGTTCGCTGTGCAAGGCGATCGTAGGTTATGTATATTTAATTGGCATATTATGTGCGGATGGAACGTAGGGTATGTATATATTTAGTGTTAGGGTATGTATATATTTAATGTTAGGGCTGTGAGTAGGTTATTGTGACGTAGCAATTTGCTACGATATACATTTGAGCAAAGTATTTGTTTTGAATTACAAAGAAAAAAATGTTTGTACTCGAGCCTCAAAAAACGAAATAACTTTTTTTTTTTTTTTTGAGGAATTGAAATGTAGTCAACTTCTTTGCTTTGGAGGAAAGGAATTCACTACTTTCCTCAAGTACATGTAATGGGGAATTGTGTGTTGATTACTTTCAAAAGTTTGTAAGATATTGGCAAAAAATGTTTGTTCTAAGTTCACAATATTCTATTTGAACAAAATTTGTGAATAAATTTCAGTGGCCTCTCTTCGCTACACTGTTTCCGAAAATAAAAAGGTTTTGTGATTTTTTCTCTAAACGTTATAATTTTAACTTTTCTATTTATTCATCGGTAATTAATGAAAATAATTCAATGACTCTTTAATAATTCACTGACACTTTTCACAAACTTTTGCTCACGTCGATGGCAGTTCGTATGTGTTGGCGCCTTCCAATTCGCAGCGCACGGCTGCGCATAAGAATGGCACACGCCGCCGGCGAAATATGGAGGAAGTCGGCTTAGGCATTCTGCCTGGGGCGTATAGTGGTTCGTAAGGCACGACTGGCCGTATTACGCCGTTGGCATTGCAACTCTTGTAGCCCTTTTCAGATTTGGGTTGTGCCGCCGTTTTCTTTATTGGGGTGGCCCTTTTAGATACTACAGGCGCAGGTGTGCTTCTTCTTCCGTTTGGGCTTCGGCTTCCGTGACGCTTGCCTTCTCTTACTGCGGATTTGTGCTGCCCATGTTGACTTTTCGGCCAACCGTGCAGGAGGTTATGATGTGCCAAATCGCAAATTATGCAATTTCCTCTTGAGTCGCATTCCCCGCAGTCAATTGAAACAATAGCCCTGTGCCACTGTTGCACGCTCTGGTGGCCGCATCGCCTTAAAGGCCGGGCAGGTCCGTAACAGCGGTGGCAGAGCCGACACTGAATGCAGTTATCGGTCTTTGCCGTGGGAGCCAGTGGGCATGCCGGTCTGGATGCCATGGTGTGTGTCGCCCTGAAAGTATAAGAGCAGACAGAGAAACGAAAAGTAGTTGGATACAGCGGATGGTAAACAGAAATTTAATACGGAATTAGTTGGAAGAAAGCCTAGTTTAATTAAGCCGAACGTTCTCAATTCGTCCCAGGCGCCACTGGGTGGGTGTGAGCGAATCTTCTTTGATTACTACTAGGTCACCTGGTTGAGGATTTCGATGTGGCGTTTGCCATTTATAGTGCTTCTGAAGCTTCGACTGAATTGGTGATGAAGCGATTTGAGTTTTTCCCATCGAATTATCAAGGAGTGGTCTTCCGAGTTTCGCTCAGGAATGGCTAATAGCGGTGCACCTCGAATGAAGTGACTCGGAGTAAGCGCTGCGAAGTCAGCTGGGTCCGGGGATAATGAGGTTAGAGGCCTCGAATTAAGACTGCTTCAATACGCAACAAAAGCGTCGTGTATTCTTCGAATGTAAACATGTGAGATACAGCGGTTTTTTTGAAGTGGATTTGACAACTTTTTACTGCGGATTCCCAAAGGTCACTCATACGAGGGGCACTGGATGGAATATACTGCCAATTTGTTCCCTGGGGGGGATTATTTTTGGACAATGTCCGCGGAACATTTCTGAAGGAATTTAGCGAAGTCGCGTTCAAGTGCGCGCTGAGCGCCAATGAACATTTTGCCATTGTCGCTAATAATTTTTGAGGGATATCCTCGTCTGCCAACGAAGAATTGGTGTTATCCGACGCTCTTTCAAAGAATTAAAAATTTCGCAGGCCTGTATTTTCTTCCAGTGAGTAACCTTTAGACTTGGCGACCATATCAATCGGCCGGCCAATTGCTTTGTGGTAATGAGCGTTTCTTTATCTTTACTCCAAGTCCTGCCGGCAAGGGATTTGAGGATTTTTTTACGGCTCTGGATTTTCGGTATAATTGCGGCTGCATGCTCTCCAAAATGTAGATCCTGATCAAACGTCACACCCAAAATCTTAGGGTGTAAGGCAGTCGGTAGCGTGGTGCCATCGGCGTAGGAAAAGATAGTAACTCCTTCTAGTGGTGAAGGTAGCTTTGATAGGTAGAAGTTAAACAAAATTGGAGATAGGACACCACCCTATGGCACCCCTTGTTTAATTCTTCTAGGTTTGGATGTTACGTTCTTGAATTGCACCGATGCTTGCCGACCAGACATATAATTTGCGGTTCACCTTTTGAGACTTGGGGGAAGGGGACACCCTCCTAGGTCTTGCAGTATCGTGCCGCGGTTAACCGTATCAAAAGCTTTTGACAGGTCTAACGCAACGAGTATTGTCCTATGGTGAGGGTTTTGATTTATTCCGCGGATCCGTGTAATCAAACCCACAAACTATTGAAAAGGCTGGTATTGCCGCATTTTTTCGGCGCTTCTCAGTCGTTTTGAAGTTATACTTATTTAGGCGCGTTATGAAAAATTAATGAGAGAGAAATTTAAAAAAATGTGACACAAAAGTCACATGTTTGAAAATGCAGTTCGTGTATATGTTCGCTGTGAATTGAACGCGTAAACTTGCTTTGAGTGGAATGAACATATGTATACGGATGTACATATGTATCAACAAAATAGAAATAGCGCCTCTATTTCTGGTATGTTTGTAAGTATGTATGTACATATGTATATACTAATGTTTATGAACTAAGGCAATTTAATCAATCTTATATACATATGTATATATTTCTTCTGTACATGCGGTTGTATTTAAAAATAAGAACATTCGATTAATTCGCGAATTTACGCTACAATTAATGTGAGGAAACACATTTTTATTTATTAAACTTTTCAAATTTAAACTGAACTTTATTGACAATGTTTTTCCAGTCCCCTTATTGTTTTATTGAAATTAGTTATGAGCGTGCAATTAAAAACTATTTTTGAATGATGTCTTAAGCTCATTAATTAAACGAATATGTTAAAGATGATCAGATGTTTAAATCGGTAGCAAATTAACCTCCCATTAACACCTAATACAAGATCTTGATTATGTCAATCCATTTAGTTTCGAGCAGTGTTGTTGCTCAAAATTTAGTACACTGCCCCAACTATGGTTTTGTGGCAGTAGAATACAATAGAACTAATTAGTAGTTTGAAAACAGATAGAACTAATTAAGTATACCGTTTGTACTTTTCTCTATTTGTTCATTGCAAAATTTACTAATTTTCTATTCCGCGTCATAAGGTCAATCCACTTACCAAGTTTCATCGTTTTATCCGTCTTTGGTAATGAGTTATCGCACTTTTTCGGTTTTCCGAAATCTTCGATATCGAAAAAGTGGGCGTGGTTATAGTCTGATTTCTTTCGTTCATTTTAAATAGCGATCTGAGATGATTTCATTAAGATACCTCAAAATTTACTCAAGTTATCGTGTTTACGGACAGACGGACCGACAGGCGGACGGACATGGCTAAATGAATTTCTTTTTTGGCCCAGATCATATTGATATATAGAAGTCTATATCTATCTCGATTAGTTGATGCTTTTACGGGGTACCGTTATGCGAACAAAATTAATATACTGTCTGAGGTCTGCTCAGCTGAGTATAAAAATAAGAAATTCTTAATAATTGCATTGAAATTGGCCTCAATTTAAAGAAATTGTTTAGGAAAGGTTTTTTTTTTTGCATTTTGCATACAGTATATTTCACATACAAATCACATCAATGATCAAGCGTAAGTACATACTCGTAAATAAATACTGAATAGAAAATTTCAAACAAATTTTACGATCAGCAGTCTCGGTGCCCATTACCGGCCAAACGTAAAATTAGCAAGGTTGGAAAAAGGCGGTGTATGCGTATACGGGTTTTAGCCCAAACGCCGTGCGACTATAAAAGTACTACAACGTGAACCTAACAGACGAGCAGCCTAGTGCTCAACCCATCTCCCTTACTGACTTTGAGGCTTTCGATGCTTTCTCCAAAGAAAATAAAGGGTACGCGTACTTATGTACACGTTTTACTTCTTTGTCATCTTAAAAAAGTAGTTTCTAATTGCACGTAAAAAATTAAGTACAGTAAAATAATAAGAGGACTGGAAAAAGATTATCAATAAAGTCAATCAAGTTCAGTTTAAATTTGAATTGTTGAATAAATAAATATTTATTTGTTTACATTAACTGTAGCATAAATTCGCGAGTTAATCGAATGTTATTATTTTTAAATTATGGCCACTGCCGTAGCATCTTCCATTAATGACTGAATCGGAACATCAGTTATCAGTGGCTTATGATAAAAAGGGCTAGGTACCTATGTATATATATATATATATAAGTTAAGGAGCCCAAGGACTAGGGCTCCAAAAAGTTAAAGTTGGGGGCCGCCCCGCGGCCCCATTGCAACCTGAAAAGATCCAAATAAAAATAGCTTTTTCCGCTTAACGATATTTACCATTTATTCTTCCTCAATGTCAAGAACAGACTGACTCTATCATTCACTTAACCTAAGCTCTAAGCTTCTACATTAATCTAAGTGATTTCATAATTGCTGACACTGCACTTCCCACGGTTGGCCAAAATAATATTTTTCGCTTGTGTGGCGAATCACACGGCTTGCATTTTGTCCGCATATCATATCGCTTACGCTGCAGTTCCCATGGATTGCATTTTGTCTGCTTACACAATATGATATCGGATCGTTGGCTTTGCTTGTGTTTGTTGAAGTGTGGTGTCAGCACATTCTTACAAGTAAGTGTGTCTGCCCCCTTGTTAAGTACCCCCCCTTTAAACATCTGCGTCCCGCAGATGAGCTCCTTTTTCAGAAGGATCCTTTGCATGGCTTGGCTGGTCCTGATCTGTGGTCTGATTTAGTCTAGGAAAGTTGATTGTAGTAGTGAGCTTTCTCCAGATAATGTAGCATACGGCTGCTAGAACGGCCAAGGCAAGTGCGTCAAAAATTAGCGAAAAGTGAAAATTGTTGCCAAGTTGTTTAAGCTGATTAATATTTTCCATGCTCAGGCCGTGAATGTAGTTAAGGTTCAATTTTAGTCCTTCGCTCGTGATGTTTACCAAGGGCGGTGGCAGGGCCTGCGCTGTGCGTACTGATCTGCTGGTGAATGTTTGATTTCCCACCGTGACTGTTTCGTTGTTCAAAATAATGACGTACGTTCCATTTAGGGTTGTGGAGTAGTTCTTCCCTTGTAATAGGCCTTCAAAGTTTGTAACAAATATTGTTGAGTCTGTGATCATCTCGACGGTTTTGGTGTTGTCTGGTTCAAAGCGGCATTTGGCATCGCCACCTTTAACTAGCCTAGCTAGGCACCCGTTTTCCCGTAGTTTAGTCAGGGATTTGGGAGAGCAAATTGTTGTGTTGCTGATCGAAGGGCAATCCTCGGTCACCCCAAACGTTTCAACTTCGTTTATTAGCATTTTTTTATAGCTGAGGTCAACGTGTTGTCCTTTTATAACAGCGGCCCGTGTTATTAGGAGTCGGTAGCCATCTGGTTTTACCTTTGGCATTGAGAGTACGTACAAAAGTGTGCTACCGTTTGAATACACGGAGGCCGACCCGTACTCTATGGCTTCAATGGTGTTCTGATATGGTAGGGAATCTTCCTCCATTATGAGCCTTCCAATCTCGTCTTGATCAAGAATATTTGTGTTGATTACGCCAGATTTCGCCATTTGGCACGCTTGGACGACTTCTGACACCTGTTCCTTCAAGATAAGGACTTTGCTTAGGTCAAGTAGTTCGATATTCTCCTCGCTAATGTTTTTGCTTATAGCGTTAATGTGGAGCATCGCTTCGTTTGCTTTCTCGATTGCCTCGCGGGTACCGTTGAATAGTTTTTCGTTGACCCGGTACTGGTGATTGTTGTTTATTATCACGTCATTCATGCTTCGAAGAATATAGTCCCAATCCGCTGCATTTGGAGACCCAGCTATCCACTTCCATGCTGAACCAATCCAGTCAATGGAACGCACCCTTCGTGATTTGCTTATTTGTAGTTCGTCGAGACGCAGCTTAGTTTGATTTAGGTGGAATTGTAGCACAGTCCGCACAGCCCTGCTTGTAATATCGTGCTCTGTTGACTCCATCAATTTGACCAAAGCCGTGTTGAAGTAGTTTAGGTCGACCACATGGACTAAACTGAAGTGTCCGTTCAGGATCCAACCACGCCCGTGCTCAATAGTTACTAGTGGGGAGCCATAATTGTAGATGTTGAGGCCGTACACGCCATATATTAAAAATAAACTGTGTTCCATTATGGAGAGAAAAAAACTCATTAGTGTTGGTAAGATTAGTATTGACCATTTTTTGTTTTTAGGCACTTTTATTATTTATCCCAGGGACGGTGAACTAATAATAAATGGTTACATAATGTAAATATTGTTTTCTTTCGTATTTTTTCCTTTTATTATTATTATTTAAAGAACATTCTATTGTATAATAAAAAAATCTTTCCACACTAAGGGAAGAGTTAGAAAAAAAATTTTGTGTGCTTTTTTGAAGTTTATTATTTTATTTATGTGTTTTTTGTTGCGTTTAAATGTATTCCTATATCCTACCACCGTCCCCGGCTACCCATCGTGGTACTTGGAAGGTCCACAGGATCCGAGAGCATGGATATGAAAGGGAGGTAGTTTGTAATTATTTACTTTTGTTTGAAAGGTAGCGTTAAAGGCTACTACCCTTGGATCCTGCCGCCTTACAAAAACTCGTGGTAAAGAAGCTGAGGAAAGAGGATAATATTTCTAAGAATTACTGAAATGTTTCCTCTTTACCCCCTTCTTTAAAGTTTTTTTTTTTTTTTTTTTTTTTTTTGTTTTTTTTTTTTTTCTTGTTTTTTTTTCTATTTGTCTAATTTGCCTTTTTTAGTAAGCGCATAATTAGTTTTTTGTTGTGGGCAGATTTCTTAAGAAAAAATTTTATTTTTTATTTTGCCTCTTTTATTAAGCGTGTAATTAATATTCTTGTGGGCAGATATTGCTTCATTAAAAAAAATTTTTTAAACGAAAAATCGTTTCCTCTGTTTTTTTGTATTTTTTTGTTGTTGTTTTTTATACTCAGTTGAGCAGAGCTCACAGAGTATATTAAGTTTGATTGGATAACGGTTGGTTGTACATATATAAAGGAATCGAGATAGATATAGACTTCCATATATCAAAATAATCAGGATCGAAAAAAAATTTGATTGAGCCATGTCCGTCCGTCCGTCCGTCCGTCCGTTAACACGATAACTTGAGTAAATTTTGAGGTATCTTGATGAAATTTGGTATGTAGGTTCCTGAGCACTCATCTCAGATCGCTATTTAAAATGAACGATATCGGACTATAACCACGCCCACTTTTTCGATATCGAAAATTTCGAAAAACCGAAAAAGTGCGATAGCTCATTACAAAAGACAGATAAAGCGACGAAACTTGGTAGATGGGTTGACGTTGTGACGCAGAATAGAAAATTAGTAAGATTTTGGACAATGGGCGTGGCACCGCCCACTTTTACAAGAAGGTAATTTAAAAGTTTTGCAAGCTGTAATTTGGCAGTCGTTGAAGATATCATGATGAAATTTGGCAGGAACGTTACTACTATTACTCTATATGTGCTAAATAAAAATTTGCAAAATTGGATGAAGAACACGCCCACTTTTTAAAAAAAAAATTTTTTAAATTCAAATTTTAACAAAAAATTTAATATCTTTACTGTATATAAGTAAATTAAGTCAAAATTCAACTCCAGTAATGATATGATGCAACAAAATACAAAAATAAAAGAAAATTTCAAAATGGGCGTGGCTCCGCCCATTTTCATTTAGTTTGTCTAGAATACTTTTATTGCCATAAGTCGAACAAAAATTTACCAATCCTTCTCAAATTTGGTAGGAGCATAGACTCTATGACGGTAACTGTTCTCTGTGAAAATGGGCGAAATCGGTGGATGGCACGCCCAGTTTTTATACACAGTCCACCGTCTGTCCTTCCGCTCGGCCATTAACACAATAACTTGAGCAAACTCCGATATATCTTTACTAAACTTAGCCCACGTACTTAGCTGAGCTCACTTTTTCTTGGTATAAAAAATGGGCGAAATCTGACCATAACCACGCCCACTTTATCGATATCGAAAATTACGAAAAATGCCATAATTCTATACCAAATAAGAAAAAAGTGATGAAACATGGTAACTGGATTGGTTTATTGACGCAAAATATAACTTTGGAAAGAACTTTGTAAAATGGGTGTGACACCTACCATATTAAGTAGAAGAAAATGAAAAAGTTCTACAAGGCGAAATCAACAGCCCTTGGAATCTTGGCAGGAATACTGTTAGTGGTATTGCATATATAAATAAATTAGCAGTACCCGACAGATGATTTTCTGGATCACCTGGTCCACATTTTGGTCGATATCGCGAGAACGCCTTCACATATACATCTAAGGGCCACTCGCTTTTAAAACCCTCATTAATACCTTTAATTTGATATCCATATCGTACAAAAACATACCAGAGTCACCCCTGTCCCACCCTAATGGCGATATCTCGAAAAGGCGTCCACCTATAGACCTAATGCCCCCTCCCTCTTAAAATGCTCAGTAACACCTTTCGTTTGATACCCATATCGTACAAACATTCTAGAGTCACCCCTGGCCCACCCTAATGGCGATATCTCGAAAAGGCGTCCACCTATAGACCTAGTGTCCACTCCCTCTTAAAATGCTCAGTAACACCTTTCGTTTGATACCCATATCGTACAAACATTCTAGAGTCACCCCTGGCCCACCCTAATGGCGATATCTCGAAAAGGCGTCCACCTATAGACCTAATGCCCACTCCCTCTTAAAATGCTCAGTAACAGCTTTCGTTTGATACCCATATCGTACAAACATTCTAGAGTCACACCTGGCCCACCCTAATGGCGATATTTCAAAAAGGCGTCCACCTATAGAACTAAGGATTACTCCCTTTTAAAATACTCATTACCACCTTTCATTTGATACCCATATCGTACAAACACATTCTAGAGTCACCCTGGCCCACCCTAATGGCGATATCTCGAAAAGGCGTCCACCTATAGACCTAATGTCCACTCCCTCTTAAAATGCTCAGTAACACCTTTCGTTTGATACCCATATCGTACAAACATTCTAGAGTCACCCCTGGCCCACCCTAATGGCGATATCTCGAAAAGGCGTCCACCTATAGACCTAATGTCCACTCCCTCTTAAAATGGTCAGTAACACCTTTCGTTTGATACCCATATCGTACAAACATTCTAGAGTCACCCCTGTCCCACCCTAATGGCGATATCTCGAAAAGGTGTCCACCTATAGACCTAATGCCCACTCCCTCTTAAAATGCTCAGTAACACCTTTCGTTTGATACCCATATCGTACAAACATTCTAGAGTCACACCTGGCCCACCCTAATGGCGATATCTCGAAAAGGCGTCCACCTATAGAACTAAGGATTACTCCCTTTTAAAATACTCATTACCACCTTTCATTTGATACCCATATCGTACAAACACATTCTAGAGTCACCCTGGCCCACCCTAATGGCGATATCTCGAAAAGGCGTCCACCTATAGACCTAATGCCCACTCCCTCTTAAAATGCTCAGTAACACCTTTCGTTTGATACCCATACCGTACAAACATTCTAGAGTCACCCTTGGTCCAGCTTTATGGCGATATCTCGAAAAGGCGTCCACCTATAGAACTAAGGATTACTCCCTTTTAAAATACTCATTACCACCTTTCATTTGATACCCATATCGTACAAACATTCTAGAGTCAACCCTGGCCCACCCTAATGGCGATATCTCGAAAGGGCGTCCACCTATAGACCTAATGCCCACTCCCTCTTAAAATGCTCAGTAACACCTTTCGTTTGATGCACATATCGTACAAACACATTCTAGAGTCACCCCTGGCCCACCCTAATGACGATATCTCGAAAAGGCGTCCACCTATAGACCTCATGCCCACTCCCTCTTAAAATGCTCAGTAACACCTTTCGTTTGATACCCATACCGTACAAACATTCTAGAGTCACCCCTGGCCCACCCTAATGGCGATATCTCGAAAAGGCGTCCACCTATAGACCTAATGCCCACTCCCTCTTAAAATGCTCAGTAACACCTTTCATTTGATTCCCATATCGTACAAACACATTCTAGAGACACCCCTGGTCCACCTTTATGGCGATATCTCGAAACGGCGTCCACCTATGGAACTAAGGATCACTCCTTTTCAAAATACTCATTAACAGCTTTCATTTGATACCCATATCGTACAAACACATTATAGAATCACCCCTGGTCCACCTTAATGGGGACATCTCGAAAAGGCGTCCACCGATAGGCCTAAGGCCCACTCCCTCTTAAAATGCTCAGTAACACCTTTCATTTGATACCCATATCGTACAAACAAATTCTAGAGTCAGCCCTGGTCTACCTTTATGGCGATATCCCTAAATGGCGTTCATCCATAGAACTATGGCCTACTCTCTCTTAAAATACTCTTTAATACCTTTCATTTGATACACATGTTATACAACCACATTCCAGGGTTACCCCAGATTGATTTTCCTTATTTTGTCTCCATAGCTCTCAACTGAGTATGTTATGTTCGGTTACACCCGAACTTAGCCTTCCTTACTTGTTTTTTTTTTGTTTTTTGCAATATTTTATGTTGCCTCTTTAATCGCTTATGTGGTTTGTTATAGAAAAGATATTTGATCTTGAAATTGACGCCTTTTTCGCGTCGTCTGTGCTATAGAATTTCAAATCTTTGGGTCCCTTATTGGGACATCTTTTTGTTGTTGACTTCCCGTGGTGACCTTTTTATCTTTTTTTTTTTTTTTTTTTTTTATGTTGGCGTATTTTTTATCTGCGCTTTATGAATCCTTTTGCCAGTGTCTGTGAGCAATGTCACTGTATTGTCTTTACCAACCGTTTCTTTTTTGTAAAGTGCCTTTTGTTTTGATTTTATATGTTTATCCCTGACGTAAATCTCATCTCCTGGCCTAAATTCCTTAGCTCTTTTCCTTTTTTTATTCAATCGGAAATTTCTTAACTCCTGGTTTCTCTTGATTTGTTCCCTAATCTCCTTGTGGACCCTACTTTTGAAGTTGGTTAGGCCTTGGTAGTTAATTCTTTCGGTTCTGTTGAAAAATATGTCGCTAGGCTTCCTCTTTGTTACAGAGTGTATTGTTGTGTTGTAACGATCGACAGCAATATACACCAATTCCTTTGGTCTAGCGTTATTAATTTCTTTCCGGAGACACCGATAAATCTCAATAATGGTAGAGTGGAATTTTTTGATCTGGCCGTTTACTTCACTTCTTTGAATTGGAGTCTGATATAGTTCGATTCCCAAACCTCTTATGTAGTTACATACCAATGGAGTCATAAATCCCCTCTCATTGTCGGTGACTATCATTTTAGGAGTTGTGAAATAGTGTATTACTTTGGCTAGCTTAGCGCGGAGAGTGACGGATGCTTTATTTTTAATGTGGAAAAGCTTGGCAAATTTTGAAAATTTGTCTATGCAAGATAAAAATTTCTCCCCTTGAATTTCAAAAATGTCCACATGCACTATTTCGCATGGATATTTCGGCACTGGGGTCTCTTTTATCGGTGGTACTGCCGGATGCCTATCATACTTGTTAGCAAGGCAGGTTTCACAGTTAGAAGTGAAATTTTTTATCTTACTAGCCATTTTGGGAAAATAATACTTTTCCAAGATTTGTTCCCTATTTTCTTTTGAGTTTCTATGGGCCCTCCTATGTTCTGTCTCTATTATACCGCAAATCCTATCCTCGTTGGCCACATCCTCGACCACCCTCTGAGTTATCCTAATTTTGTATAAAAGGAAATTTTCTATATATACTTCTTGTAGGAGTTGTAAGTAACTTTCTGGAATCTTTATTCCATTTATGAGTGCCGGGTTTAGGCGTTCCTTCAAGGCTTCGGTTAAGCTGGACTTTTCAATTACATCTAGTCTCACATAATGACGAGTGAATCCTGGATGTGGGTTTTCAACACAAGTCATTGCATTCCCCTCCGTAAAAATTATTTGGTTTCGGAAAACGTTTAAAGGGGCTTCAACGTGTGGAATAAGGTCCGAAGAATCCTGTTCAGCACTGTGAGCTGTCCCCTCGTCACTTCTAGCTTCTGTTGGTGCATCGTTGGGTTCCGATGGTGCTGTCAAATGGTTTGCCTGGTATGGAATTCTGGAGAGAGCATCCGCCACGACATTCGATTTACCAGGAGTGTAAATCAATTCGTGGTTATACTCTTCTATTCTAGCCTTCCACCTCTTCAACTTGGCGTTATAGTTTCGACTTCCTAACGCAAAAGTGAGAGGCTGGTGGTCAGTGAAAATTCTAACTTTTTTCGCCCCATAGAAGTAGGATCTCAAGTTGTCTAGAGCCCAAACTATAGCCAACATTTCCTTCTCGTTTGTGGCATAGTTTTCCTCTGTTCTGCTTAAAGATCTTGAGATGTAGGCGATGGGTCGATCTTTCCCTGTTTCTCCTTGGGATAGCACCCCACCAATGGCATAGTTTGAGGCGTCGGTGGTAAGGTTGAACGGTTTTTCGAAATCTGGAAATGCGAGAATATCTGAAGAAACGAGTAGTTTTTTTAGAGTATCGAAGGCCTGAAGGGCCTCGGAATTCATTTTGATACGCACTCTTCTAGATTGGTTTGCCTTGACCTGCGAATTCTCACCGCGTGTGAGATTGGTCAAGGGTTTAGCAACCTTAGCGTAATCTCGAATGAACTTTCGGTAATACGACGTCATTCCCAAAAAGCTTTTTAGTTCCTTAAGCGTTTCTGGGGGTGAGAGGTTCTCTATAGCTTGGACCTTTGAAGGATCTGCCTTCATCCCGTCGGATGTTATTACATATCCCAGAAATTCTACTTCCGTTCTCATAAACTTAGTTTTTTCCAAATTCACTCTCAAATTAGCATCCGCAAGCCGTTTAAACACTATCTCTAAATTTACTAAATGTTCGTCGGTACTTTTTCCAAAGACAATAATGTCGTCGATATACACGTAGCATATCCTCCCTATATACTCTTTAAGAACGTCATCAATCATTCGCTGGAATATAGCCGGAGCGTTTTTTAACCCAAAAGGTAATCTCAGAAATTCGTACTTTCCATTCATTGTTGAAAACGCTGTTTTGGGTATATCTGTTTCTTTCATTGTGATTTGGTGAAAGCCTGAGGTCAGATCTATAGTTGTGAAATATTTTGCGTTCCCTAAACTGGCCAGCGTTGCATTAATATCTGGGATAGGATAGGCGTCTGGCACGGTGACTGCATTCAGACGTTTGAAGTCCACTACCATTCTATACTGCTTTTCACCAGAGGGTTTGGGTTTTTTCGGAACTACCCAAATAGGAGAATTGTACGGGCTTTTGGATGGTCGTATAATTCCTTCTTCAAGCAACTCAGTAATTTGTTTTTCTACCTCTTCCCTCATGTTTGCAGGATATGGGTAACTTTTCGTGTATATGGGCTCATTCGTGGTAGTCTTTATCTCAGCTCGAACTGTGGTTTTAATATTTGATTTGATGTTAAGTGGACCGAACAAATGAGAATACTTTTCTATCATGGCTTTTAGGCTTGGGAGAATTGCGTCGGGTATATCGTCAGTTTCGAAAAAATTTAGGCTTCCTACGACTTTGTTTTTGAGCGGAATTCTTATATTGGGATCTATTGTAAGGACATGTTTTTTCCTGTCTATGACGGCACCCAGTTCTTTGAGGGTGTCATCGCCTATTATCCCATCAAACGAGCTTAACCCAGGAAGTGCGTAAAAGGTCACTATAGCTTCGTTACCAGCATTCTGGAAAAATCTCCCGCTGATTTTTTTGTTTATTACTACAGGTCCCGCTACGGTGGTTACTGAGAAAGGTGGATTGACTGGGACTGTATTAGTTGCCAATTCAGGTTTTATAAAATTTTTATTTGCCCCTGTGTCAACTAAGAACTTTAGGGCTACTTTGTTTGGTGTCAAACAAGTGAGATAGGGTATACTGGATTGCGCGGTAGTGCTCATATGAAATAGGCTGATGGCCCGTCCGCCATAAAATTTACCTGCTGGAAGTTGTCTTCTGTCGATTCAGCATACGTCGAAGGTCCGCTTTCTACATCTGCGCTGTTGGCTTCCATGTTGTAGAGCCTCTGCTGTTTGGGCATCTTTTCAATCGATGATGCAGGTCCCCTTTTGAAGGCGTTGTAATTCGTCGGTCGGTTCATGTAGTTCACCTGTCTGGTTTGAACACTGTCGTCGACATCCATTCTTTCCGCAGGTCTTGGGGCTGCGGGTCTAGCAGGAGGTGCGGTGTTCGTCCCTTGATTGCCTTGGAATCTGTTGTAGGATGACCGGCCATTCCCTTGAGTATTGTTCCGATTCGTCCAGTTGTATGTAGACCGTGATCGAGGAGGTAACGGTGGTCTCTGAGTAACTTGCGACAGGGTATTGGTGGGGACAATTACTCTATTTGGAGTGTTTGCATGGACTATTGTGTTCCTTAACGTTAGGTTCTGGATGTCAAGGCAGGCCGTGTACGCTTCTGGCAGTGTTTTTGGCTTCTGCACTATAAGCATACGTGACAATTCTGGACTGAGGCCCCGTATGAAAACATCGAGTGCCCTGTTACGGTACGTTTCCACAAGGACCGACACGGTTTCCTGGCTATAGTCATCGCACTTGATTTTGTTCACTTTTAGAGACAACTGATGATTGACCGTTGCGTAGAAATCATCTAATTTTGAACATCTCTGAGCTAGCTGATTCAGTTGGTGCTCTAAAGTCCTAATGTCCCTTTTGTCAGCGTAATGCAGTGATAATACCCTTTTTATTTCTACCCAATCGCTATCGAAAACATTATACGCTACCAGTGCTGCATCGGCAAAGCCACGGATTTTCTGCCTAATATGTTGCAGGATGGCACGATACAGGGGCCTTTCCTTGACGATGTCGTAGTCCGACAGAATTCCTTCAACGCTGTGAACCCAAGAGATGTATTGAGAAGGGCTGCCTTCAAAAACTTGCAGCTCCTTCACGCAGTCGGGGAGTCTGCCAATATCCTTTAGGTCTTGCTCCGACAGTGGTGTTCGCACCGCTGCCAATACCCCCTGTGGCTGCGTTCTTACGCCACCCTGTTCTACTCTTCCCAATCGCTCATCGATTCTGGCAAGATTTTGTTCTAAACTAGCGTTATTGCATTCAATTTCCCCTAGCCTAGAGTTCAGAGCAACACCGTTGCTTTCTATACCCCCAAGGCGTGTCTCAAGCCGCCTAATCTGCTCGAGCAGAGCATTAATGCCCCCATTAAGTTCATTAACTTTCGTGGCTAAAGCGTTCATTTCAGATAAAAAAAAATTTTAGTTTGAGATTAAAAAATATATTTTTAAATTTTAATTTGGCACACGGTGGCTCTTTAAAAATTGTTTTTTATTATTTTTTTTTGTTACTTACTGGCGTTCGCGATCACCTGACGGGATAGTCCTTATAGCACAGACGATTTATTTGTTTTTTGTTTCAGTTTTAAGGTTGTCTTACACTTTGACAGTTTCCTGCAAAGAAAAAGAGGACTTTAGTTACATTTGTGAAACTTTTACCGTGTTCTTATGGCAACGGCGACATGTACCAAGTTGGCGTTTCACAGTACATTAGTCTTTAAATAATTATGGTTTTGGTCAGGGGAGGCTGTGTCACTCCTTTTTAGTCGTCGACAATCAGATTGAAGGCAACCTACTAAGGCACAGTTGCTCCACAACGCCCTGGACATATTGCGAATCTTTAGCGTGTTCTTATGGGTACGCTGAAAGTATCGCAAGTAACGAGTGACCGTTTCCAGTGTGCGCTGATGTGTACCCTGGAAACTTCACAAAAGGATAAGCCGGCCCAAGTGTGTTCTTATGTGTACGCTCAGGTTAACTTTTAAAGCCGGCCCAAGTGTGTTCTTATGTGTACGCTCGGGTTAACTTTTTCAGAAGGAAATTTTTGCCGTATCCTGAAGGGAGCGGCAAGTTGCATATTGCAAAAAAAATTTTGTGTACATGACACGGTCACAGGAGTCGTTAACCATTTTTCGGCCTTTGGTATGGTGAGGTCCGTCCTAGAAGTATAGGTATACGGACTCACCCAGCCAGTGTGATTATACGTGCACTTGGAATAGCAATAGTGGGGCCGTAGGATAATTCACTTATAAAATGTTTCAATTTTCGTGTTGGATTTTATTCGCGCGCCAGAGGATCTTAGGGATCACAGGCTCGCTTCTTTTAATATTATTCCTGTATAGCCCTCTGAGGGCTTTTAGGATTGGACGTAGTAATTTACTGCGTGTAGCATCACTTTTCACTCAACTTTTTGTTATTCACTTGTTTTTTTTTATTATTTGTTTTACCTCTCCTGAGGAGAGGAGCTTTTATACCCTGGAGGTTCCCGAAGGGAATCGCAGAGTTAAGCTATCGTTATAACCGGAGGGTCCCCTCGAAGGTGAATCTCGGTTTTGGTATTTTCGTTATTGGCTGTACAAGCCTTAAATTATCTAAGCTGAGGTCTTGCCTCTCTATATTTTTTTATTCCTTTATCGGTAAAATTTCTATTATTTTTTTTTCTTAGCACTCCACTATCACTATCACTTTGTCACTAATCACTATGGACCTCACATTTAAGGAGGTCCTTTTTGAAGGACCCACTTGCCAGTGGGTCCCTGCTCGGGCGCCAGTTAAGGAGCCCAAGGACTAGGGCTCCAAAAAGTTAAATTTGGGGGCCGCCCCGCGGCCCCATTGCAATCTGAAAAGATCCAAATAAAAATAGCTTTTTCCGCTTAACGATATTTACCATTTATTCTTCCTCAATGTCAAGAACAGACTGACTCTATCATTCACTTAACCTAAGCTCTAAGCTTCTACATTAATCTAAGTGATTTCATAATTGCTGACACTGCACTTCCCACGGTTGGCCAAAATAATATTTTTCGCTTGTGTGGCGAATCACACGGCTTGCATTTTGTCCGCATATCATATCGCTTACGCTGCAGTTCCCATGGATTGCATTTTGTCTGCTTACACAATATGATATCGGATCGTTGGCTTTGCTTGTGTTTGTTGAAGTGTGGTGTCAGCACATTCTTACAAGTAAGTGTGTCTGCCCCCTTGTTAAGTTATATATATATCAAATTTCAAGTAAATCAAACCATAAATAGAGTTTATTGGAATGGTACACTTTCCGAAAAGAAAGGAATTTCCCCTATACCAAATTTCTAGCAAATCGCACTATAAACTGTTTCACGTTGAATAGGTCGGCACCGGTTCTACTTCCTGGAATGAAAAAATTCTCAAATATTATCTTTGTCACAGAGGTACCGCTGTACCGAATTTCGAGATTAAGAATTTCATAAGATTATTTTCAATAGGTCGGCCTTGGCCCAATTTACGGACCAAATTGTGAATATAAACAATTCTCCAACCCCCTTGTATGTTATAGAAAAAAGTGGCAAGTTGTCAACTTTAACTAAAGTTTAAACTCGGACTGAAAAACCAGGCATTATGGCACATGCACTAGCTTATACACATGTTCATGCATTCATCCAAACATACCAAAAATAGAACCTTATGGAATGGGGAAAGGGAACCTATTAGTGAGATTTGTTGGGGTGTTACCTTATGCAGAAGTTCTGTTTGGTCACCTATGAAGTATGCCGGCCATTTTCAGTAAAAATCCTCCATTCTTCGAAAATAAAAGTGTGAAGACTTGAGTGGGGTCCACCAGCCGGGAGAGATTCATTTTTATTTTCCAATCCCATTTTTTGGTTTTTTGAAGAAAATTATACTTACCCCTGTAGAAAATTATACTCACCTGTCTAGAAAAGATACTTACCTGCGAAGGAAACTGTTCTCACCTGTGAAAATTTCACAAACCATAATTTATTAAAATACAAAAAAATGAATACCTTAAAAATCCATGTGAAAAGAGTTGCAAAAACAAATATATGGCAGCGTTTATACCCATACAAAGCGTGCAAAATCTAATCCACACAATCATTGACCTGCATAAGTGCGGTGACCATCCGTTCTGATTTTGGCCGAACATATCTGTTTTTAACGCGCTTGTTCTGCGTAGTTTTTTTACGGACGGAAATAACAAAAATGTTCTGTTTTTCGTAGATGTTCTGTATTTTGTTCTACTTTTATGAACTATACAAAACATATATTTTTGTGGCGGCAACCCTTTTATCAAATTAAGTTGTTAATTAGTAATTTATTTATTAGTAAAATCAGATGGTTAACTTTGAAGCCAGCAATTGAACGAATTTTAAAACTTTTCAAGCCACTAAAAAATATTTCTTAGAACCATCGCACTGTCCAAGCATTCTTTGAAAATCGAACCTCAGAAATGTGGCTTTTGTTTACACATTGCCAAGCATCTCTTTTCCATAATTACATTGCTCAAATTGAATCACAGAATATTTGTATGGTTGAAGTGTCTTTACTTATAAAAGAACTTAAATTAAAAATCACAGAACGCAGGAATGCAATCTTTTACCACTCATGGTGAAGCAAATAATTTCAGAGTTTGAGAACATAGGAACTGAAAATGTAAATAAAATGAAAGATCATATTAAACAGTTTTATATTAATTGCACTGAATATTTAATCCAGTGGGATAATGCATTTAACGAGGTTGAAGTGATGGAATGGGCACTTACATATGCTTAAAATACTTTCTTGGCAAGATGTTGAAAGAAATTTGAGTTTTATTACGGGAAAGAGAAGTTAAATTAAAACAAGTAAGAACGGGACTGTCTTCGGCTGTGCCGAAGACTTCATACCTTTCATGAATGGTGCTGAACAATAATCTTATCCCGTTCGTAATCTCCGAATAATTGGATGTATAAGATAAGAAATATATAGTGAACAGATCTGCATACCTTAACGATTTTTAAGATAAATGTAAAATAAACAAGTAAGGAAGGCTAAGTTCGGGTGTAACCGAACATAACATACTCAGTTGAGAGCTATGGAGACAAAATAAGGAAAATCAATCTGGGGTAACCCTGGAATGTGGTTGTATAACATGTGTATCAAATGAATGGTATTAAAGAGTATTTTAAGAGAGAGTAGGCCATAGTTCTATGGATGAACGCCATTTAGGGATATCGCCATAAAGGTAGACCAGGGCTGACTCTAGAATTTGTTTGTACGATATGGGTATCAAATGAAAGGTGTTACTGAGCATTTTAAGAGGGAGTGGGCCTTAGGTCTATCGGTGGACGCCTTTTCGAGATGTCCCCATTAAGGTGGACCAGGGGTGATTCTATAATGTGTTTGTACGATATGGGTATCAAATGAAAGCTGTTAATGAGTATTTTGAAAAGGAGTGATCCTTAGTTCCATAGGTGGACGCCGTTTCGAGATATCGCCATAAAGGTGGACCAGGGGTGTCTCTAGAATGTGTTTGTACGATATGGGAATCAAATGAAAGGTGTTACTGAGCATTTTAAGAGGGAGTGAGCATTAGGTCTATAGGTGGACGCCTTTTCGAGATATCGCCATTAGGGTGGGCCAGGGGTGACTCTAGAATGTTTGTACGGTATGGGTATCAAACGAAAGGTGTTACTGAGCATTTTAAGAGGGAGTGGGCATGAGGTCTATAGGTGGACGCCTTTTCGAGATATCGTCATTAGGGTGGGCCAGGGGTGACTCTAGAATGTGTTTGTACGATATGTGCATCAAACGAAAGGTGTTACTGAGCATTTTAAGAGGGAGTGGGCATTAGGTCTATAGGTGGACGCCCTTTCGAGATATCGCCATTAGGGTGGGCCAGGGTTGACTCTAGAATGTTTGTACGATATGGGTATCAAATGAAAGGTGGTAATGAGTATTTTAAAAGGGAGTAATCCTTAGTTCTATAGGTGGACGCCTTTTCGAGATATCGCCATAAAGCTGGACCAAGGGTGACTCTAGAATGTTTGTACGGTATGGGTATCAAACGAAAGGTGTTACTGAGCATTTTAAGAGGGAGTGGGCATTAGGTCTATAGGTGGACGCCTTTTCGAGATATCGCCATTAGGGTGGGCCAGGGTGACTCTAGAATGTGTTTGTACGATATGGGTATCAAATGAAAGGTGGTAATGAGTATTTTAAAAGGGAGTAATCCTTAGTTCTATAGGTGGACGCCTTTTCGAGATATCGCCATAAAGCTGGACCAAGGGTGACTCTAGAATGTTTGTACGGTATGGGTATCAAACGAAAGGTGTTACCGAGCATTTTAAGAGGGAGTGGGCATTAGGTCTATAGGTGGACGCCTTTTCGAGATATCGCCATTAGGGTGGGCCAGGGTGACTCTAGAATGTGTTTGTACGATATGGGTATCAAATGAAAGGTGGTAATGAGTACTTTAAAAGGGAGTAATCCTTAGTTCTATAGGTGGACGCCTTTTCGAGATATCGCCATTAGGGTGGGCCAGGTGTGACTCTAGAATGTTTGTACGATATGGGTATCAAACGAAAGGTGTTACTGAGCATTTTAAGAGGGAGTAATCCTTAGTTCTATAGGTGGACGCCTTTTCGAGATATCGCCATTAGGGTGGGACAGGGGTGACTCTAGAATGTTTGTACGATATGGGTATCAAACGAAAGGTGTTACTGACCATTTTAAGAGGGAGTGGACATTAGGTCTATAGGTGGACGCCTTTTCGAGATATCGCCATTAGGGTGGGCCAGGGGTGACTCTAGAATGTTTGTACGATATGGGTATCAAACGAAAGGTGTTACTGAGCATTTTAAGAGGGAGTGGACATTAGGTCTATAGGTGGACGCCTTTTCGAGATATCGCCATTAGGGTGGGCCAGGGTGACTCTAGAATGTGTTTGTACGATATGGGTATCAAATGAAAGGTGGTAATGAGTATTTTAAAAGGGAGTAATCCTCAGTTCTATAGGTGGACGCCTTTTTGAAATATCGCCATTAGGGTGGGCCAGGTGTGACTCTAGAATGTTTGTACGATATGGGTATCAAACGAAAGCTGTTACTGAGCATTTTAAGAGGGAGTGGGCATTAGGTCTATAGGTGGACGCCTTTTCGAGATATCGCCATTAGGGTGGGCCAGGGGTGACTCTAGAATGTTTGTACGATATGGGTATCAAACGAAAGATGTTACTGAGCATTTTAAGAGGGAGTGGACACTAGGTCTATAGGTGGACGCCTTTTCGAGATATCGCCATTAGGGTGGGCCAGGGGTGACTCTAGAATGTTTGTACGATATGGGTATCAAACGAAAGGTGTTACTGAGCATTTTAAGAGGGAGGGGGCATTAGGTCTATAGGTGGACGCCTTTTCGAGATATCGCCATTAGGGTGGGACAGGGGTGACTCTGGTATGTTTTTGTACGATATGGATATCAAATTAAAGGTATTAATGAGGGTTTTAAAAGCGAGTGGCCCTTAGATGTATATGTGAAGGCGTTCTCGCGATATCGACCAAAATGTGGACCAGGTGATCCAGAAAATCATCTGTCGGGTACTGCTAATTTATTTATATATGCAATACCACTAACAGTATTCCTGCCAAGATTCCAAGGGCTGTTGATTTCGCCTTGTAGAACTTTTTCATTTTCTTCTACCTAATATGGTAGGTGTCACACCCATTTTACAAAGTTCTTTCCAAAGTTATATTTTGCGTCAATAAACCAATCCAGTTACCATGTTTCATCACTTTTTTCTTATTTGGTATAGAATTATGGCATTTTTTTCATTTTTCGTAATTTTCGATATCGATAAAGTGGGCGTGGTTATGGTCAGATTTCGCCCATTTTTTATACCAAGAAAAAGTGAGCTCAGGTAAGTACGTGGGCTAAGTTTAGTAAAGATATATCGGATTTTGCTCAAGTTATTGTGTTAATGGCCGAGCGGAAGGACAGACGGTGGACTGTGTATAAAAACTGGGCGTGCCATCCACCGATTTCGCCCATTTTCACAGAGAACAGTTACCGTCATAGAGTCTATGCTCCTACCAAATTTGAGAAGGATTGGTAAATTTTTGTTCGACTTATGGCAATAAAAGTATTCTAGACAAACTAAATGAAAATGGGCGGAGCCACGCCCATTTTGAAATTTTCTTTTATTTTTGTATTTTGTTGCATCATATCATTACTGGATTTGAATTTTGACTTAATTTACTTATATACAGTAAAGATATTAAATTTTTTGTTAAAATTTGAATTTAAAAAATTTTTTTTTTAAAAAGTGGGCGTGTTCTTCATCCAATTTTGCAAATTTTTATTTAGCACATATAGAGTAATAGTAGTAACGTTCCTGCCAAATTTCATCATGATATCTTCAACGACTGCCAAATTACAGCTTGCAAAACTTTTAAATTACCTTCTTGTAAAAGTGGGCGGTGCCACGCCCATTGTCCAAAATCTTACTAATTTTCTATTCTGCGTCACAACGTCAACCCATCTACCAAGTTTCGTCGCTTTATCTGTCTTTTGTAATGAGCTATCGCACTTTTTCGGTTTTTCGAAATTTTCGATATCGAGATGAGTGCTCAGGAACCTACATACCAAATTTCATCAAGATACCTCAAAATTTACTCAAGTTATCGTGTTAACGGACGGACGGACGGACGGACGGACGGACGGACGGACATGGCTCAATCAAATTTTTTTTCGATCCTGATTATTTTGATATTTGGAAGTCTATATCTATCTCGATTCCTTTATATATGTACAACCAACCGTTATCCAATCAAACTTAATATACTCTGTGAGCTCTGCTCAACTGAGTATAAAAACAGGTAGGTACTTTGTGTGAGGATGCAAAGTTTCTGGTTTTTTGTGGTCTGCGTGTAAAAACTATGACTACGAATCACGTATTTCAAAAATATATGACGTAAACGTAACTATTTGATGAATTTTGAAGCTTCTAGCCGTAAAAAAGGGGCAAAAATGAGAGTTTATATGAAGTATATAATATATATACCACCGATCTCTATGATTTTTTCAGACAAAATATATGCTATATACGTAAGCATTTTGCGAAATTTGAAGCTTCTAGCTGTTAAAACGGGGCTAAAATTGCGCAAAGTTTCTTATCTGAACAATCGGTTGTATGAGATATATACTATATATACAACCGATCTCTATGATTTTTTCAGACAACAATATATGCTATATACTTAAGCATTTGGTGAAATTGAAGCTTCTAGCTGTTAAAATGGGGTAGAAATTGCGAAAAGTTTCTTATCTGAACAATCGGTTGTATGAGATATATACTATATATACAACCGATCTCTATGATTTTTTCAGACAACAATATATGCTATATACGTAAGCAATTGGTGAAATTTGAAGCTTATAGCTGTTAAAATGGGGTAGAAATTGCGAAAAGTTTCTTATCTGAACAATCGGTTGTATGAGATATATACTATATATACAACCGATCTCTATGATTTTTTCAGACAACAATATATGCTATATACGTAAGTATTCGGTGAAATTTGAAGCTTCTAGCTGTTAAAATGGGGCTAAAATTTTCGAAAATATATATATATATATACTACATATATATATATACTATATATACCACCGATCTTTATGATTTTTTCAGACAACAATATATGCTATATACCTAAGCATTCGTTGAAATTTGAAGCCTCTAGCTCTTAAAATGGGGCAGTAATTACGAAAAGTTCGTTATCTGAACAATCGGTTGTGGGGGATATATACTATATATACGACCGATCTCATCAATTTTTTCAGGCAACAATATGTGCAATATACGAAAGTATATGGTGAAGTTTGAAGCTTCAATCTGTTAAATTGGGTAAGATATTACAAAAATCCTCTTTTTCTGAAAAATCGGTTGTATGGAGGATATATGCTATAGTGGTCCGATCCGGTCGGTTCCGACAAATGTCTAATCGGACGCCCGCTCACCAAATTTTATCAAGATATCTCAAAAATTGAAGGACTAGTTTGCATACAAACAGACAGACGGACAGACGGACATGGCTAAATCAACTCAGATCTTCAACCTGATTATTTCGGTATACTTAATGGTGGGTCTATCTATTTTCCTTTAAGGACTTACAATTTTCGGTTTCGTGACGAAATTAATATACCATTTCATTTTCATGAAAGGTATAAAAATAGGTAGGTAATCTGTGTGAGGATGCAAAGCTTCACGTTTTTTGTGGTCTGCATGTAAAAACTATGACTACGAATCACGTATTTCAAAAATATATGACGTAAACGTAACTATTTGATGAAATTTGATGAATTTTGAAGCTTCTAGCCGTAAAAAAGGGGCAAAAATGAGAGTTTATATGAAGTATATAATATATATACCACCGATCTCTATGATTTTTTCAGACAACAATATATGCTATATACGTAAGCATTTTGTGAAATTTGAAGCTTCTAGCTGTTAAAACGGGGCAGAAATTGCGCAAAGTTTCTTATCTGAACAATCGGTTGTATGAGATATATACTATATATACAACCGATCTCTATGATTTTTTCAGACAACAATATATGCTATATACTTAAGCATTTGGTGAAATTTGAAGCTTCTAGCTGTTAAAATGGGGTAGAAATTGCGAAAAGTTTCTTATCTGAACAATCGGTTGTATGAGATATATACTATATATACAACCGATCTCTATGATTTTTTCAGACAACAATATATGCTATATACGTAAGCAATTGGTGAAATTTGAAGCTTATAGCTGTTAAAATGGGGTAGAAATTGCGAAAAGTTTCTTATCTGAACAATCGGTTGTATGAGATATATACTATATATACAACCGATCTCTATGATTTTTTCAGACAACAATATATGCTATATACGTAAGTATTCGGTGAAATTTGAAGCTTCTAGCTGTTAAAATGGGGCTAAAATTTTCGAAAATATATATATATATATACTATATATATATACTATATATACCACCATATATATACTATATATACCACCGATCTTTATGATTTTTTCAGACAACAATATGTGCTATATACCTAAGCATTCGTTGAAATTTGAAGCCTCTAGCTCTTAAAATGGGGCAGTAATTACGAAAAGTTCCTTATCTGAACAATCGGTTGTGGGGGATATATACTATATATACGACCGATCTCATCAATTTTTTCAGGCAACAATATGTGCAATATACGAAAGTATATGGTGAAGTTTGAAGCTTCAATCTGTTAAATTGGGTAAGATATTACAAAAATCCTCTTTTTCTGAAAAATCGGTTGTATGGAGGATATATGCTATAGTGGTCCGATCCGGTCGGTTCCGACAAATGTCTAATCGGGCACCCAAATACACCCGCTCACCAAATTTTATCAAGATATCTCAAAAATTGAGGGACTAGTTTGCATACAAACAGACAGACGGACAGACGGACATGGCTAAATCAACTCAGCTCTTCAACCTGATTATTTCGGTATACTTAATGGTGGGTCTATCTATTTTCCTTTAAGGACTTACAATTTTCGGTTTCGTGACGAAATTAATATACCATTTCATTTTCATGAAAGGTATAATTAATGACAGCGAATTATTTGATGAGTTCACATGCGTCAAAACTTATGTCACTCAAAGTAAACTAAAAGAATGGACGGACGGAGGAAAGTTAGTTGACAGTAAACGGGTTGAAATATTTCAACATTTTATGAAAAATTGTATACCTTTTAAAAATATTTTGAAAACAGTTGAATTTAACTTGTGTTTACGTGGGTCAAATGCACCCAATTAAAGAATATTTTCTATACTAAACTAATTTGCTAAATTGAGACTATAAAAGCTATTTACATAACTAGATGCAACTATGAACTTAGTTGCTTAGAATTTAAGGAATATTTACAAAACGAAGAAAATATAATAAAACAAATTTATGTGGGTTCTACTCCGTTTGGTAAATAAAACAACACCGGTTAACATGAAATATAATAGTTTTAATTGGCAATAAATTATTTAGTCGCGGTCAAATTGGTCAAGCGTCCGATTCTTAGCTTAGCGGCTGAATTATTTCTCCTCCCTTCCACTTAGTCTTTTTTAGTTGTCATTCGTCAGGGTTGTATTGGCAAGTATGTTAGGTGCGATCGTACGTCTGTCCACTACGGGTTGTGCGGTTATCGATTCCCACATTCGGCCATCCTGCGCGTTCATTCGACCCGAATGAAGGGTCCCATTTCTTCATGAATTTCGCGACTGTTGTAGTTCGTCCAGGCCCCTCGTGATCTCCGACTTTCGCAACCTCATATCTGCCATGTTCAAGTTTTTCCAATATTTTATAAGGTCCGAGGTACTTCGGCTTCAATTTTAGGCAAGAACCATACTGTGTACGTTTAATCGCTACCAGCTCGTTTACGTTGTACTCTACTTCAGCTTTGCGACGGGCGTTATATGTTCTTCGGTTTTCGTCCTGGATCGTAGCAATGTTTTCTCTCGCTTGATGGCGGCTTTGCTCGCGATCCGAATTGATTTCTTCTATGGCAACATCTTCTAAGAGTTCTTGAAGTTCTGGAATACCGTTTACGCGCATATCTAACCCGGTAAGAATTTTGAATGGTGATATTTTTGTACTGCGTGGTGGAGTGTTGTTAATCGTTTGCTGTACTCGATCTAAGTGCTTATACCAACTTCCAGGACTCTCACTACAGAGTTTAGATACCATAGGGACTACGATTTTGTGCATGCGCTCCACCTGGCCATTCCCTCTCGACACACCTGTAGCAATCATTAGATGCTGGATACGTGGTCTATGTGGTATGTACCTAAAGGGCGGTCTTCCTTTTTAATAGGTTAAGAAACCCTTCCTTTTTTCCCATCTTACTATCCGTTACGATGCACTCAATACAACTTTCGACAACGCGTGCTGCTTTTGACTTTAGCTGTGGAATAAAAAACGATTTCTCAACTAATTCTTGAGTCCTTTTACTGGAAAAATGACCTTGCTTGTGTGCTGTTCGGATTATCTCCTGTTCCATGAGCGACGGGACAACAATCAACTCTTTGACGGGATCCTTGTGTACCACGCCATGCTTCATATAAAAATCTTCGTACTCGTCCTTTTCAAAGATCTTACGCACAGCTCTTACCCAATCGTCTTTTTCTTGGGCTTGCTTTAACCGATGGTGCAATGCGTCTTCCATAAGCAAACAGGAAACTCTGCTCAAGGCGTCTGCATGCCGCATCTTGGTGCCACTTCTGTGTTCGATTTCGTAGTCGAAATCTTGTAAGTACATTGCCCAATGAGAAACTCTCACTGGTACGTCTCGTTTTCTCATCGTCATTGCAAAGGCATTGCAGTCCGTAATGATTTTGAACTTGATGCCCATCAAGTACACTCGCCATTTCTTTAGGGCTTCTACGATGGCTAGCGCTTCTAGCTCGTAAGAGTGATAAGTTTCCTCACTCGGTTTCGTCCTCCTGCTCATAAATTGGACAGGGTGAAACTGTTGATCGTCCGGGTTTCTCTGCAAAAGCACCTCAGTCACAGCTTTCGGGTCGTACAATGTTAGCACTGGTGCGTTAACTAGAGCGGCTTTGAGCTGCTGGAATGCAGCTAGCTATTCGTCGCCCAACGCGAACCTTACATCTTGCTTCAGCGTATCTGAAAGTGGCCTTGCTATGTTTGCGTAACCTTCGATGCATCTTCTGAAATAGGACGTCAAGCCGAGAAAACGTTGCATAGACTTGCGATCGCGAGGCAGAGGGAAATGCTTAATGGCGTTCGTTTTTACCTCGGATGGTTTAATCGTATTGTTCTCGATGACGTATCCCAGAAATTCGACTCTACGTAAAAGAAATTGACACTTATTCCACTGAATTTTCAAGCCATTTGCTGCAGCCGTCTTCAACACAAACTCCAACTTTTGAATACCTTCAGCTTCATCCTTGGAGGGAATTACTAAGTCATCCATGTAGGCTATGACTACTCCATCTGTAATCAAATCTCTCAGAACGGTAAATATAAATCTTGAAAATGCAGCCGGCGAATTACAGATGCCGATCTGCGCGTATAAAAACTCAAATTGACCACTCCAAGTAACGAATGCGGTGTATTTGCGGGACTCTGTATTTAAAGGAACATGGAAGAAACCGTTTTTCAGGTCAAGCGTCGTGAAAACCTTGGCTCCCTGCAAGCGTTCGAGGACGTCATCCATAACTGGCATCGGAAAATTATCTCGCACGATTTTGACATTCAATCTTCTGTAATCGCAACAGAGTCTTTCTTCGCCATTTTTCTTGGGTACGAGGACAATTGGTGAGGCATATTCTGAGGTATTGGGTTTAATGACCCCCTCCTTTAACCACTGAGTTACCTTCTCCTGCACCAAACACTGATCCGCATAAGACATTCGCCTTGGTCGCTCATACACCGGCTCATCGTCCTTCATGATTATTTTCATCTCAACTGGCGCCTTAGCGCCGCGCATTGGCTTGTATGCATCTATTAGTTGTCTGACCTTGCTTGCTTGGTTGCTACTAAGGTGAGATAATTCTGCTACGGATAATTTGCTCGCATCTACCGTCAGGCACATGTCGCCAAACTCTCTTCAGCTCAGTAATCCTGTTTTTATCTTCTCCCTGATCGCGTGTATTACCATTTTCCTCCGCAACTGCTTCGCCTGCCCCGATATCTTTGTTTGATGACGATGATATCGGTTCGGCCTTCCCGTCGCTAGGACGCTCTGTCACTGTTGACTTAATAAACTTGCGCTCCGCGGCGCTCACGCCGCCCTTCTTCAAATCATATGCTGACACCTTCTTCTGCCCAAGCAGTTCACCAACTTCATTCATGTGCGCCATAGCGCTTACGCTGCCCTTCTCTGCAGCAGTTACTGACACCCGACTGTGCCCACGCAGTTCACTAACTGCATTCACGCGCACCCTAGCGCCCACGTTGCCTTTCTTCGCAACACATGCCGACATCTGGTTGTGTCCACGCAGTTCACCAACTGCATTCGCGAGCTTCAATATGGTCGGCTGCTGCCCTCCTACTGCCCCTTCGGTCTGCTCTTCGCGTGAGTCGCCCGATGTATGTGCGCATACCTGTGACTGCGCAACCAATTCCGTCGTTAACTTCTCCTGCTTAGACCCCTTCCTGTGAAACTCAACGCCTTCTTCTGTAACGGTCAAGTGAACTTGTTTAAGAACATCGTTGCCAACCACAATAGCATAACTCAGATCTCGCTCATTGGCTACGTTGAATGTTATGTGCAAGGGAATATCGTCAATGATCATATGTTGCGTGAAACTACCTATGGTTACTAGCTTGCTGTTGCCTATGCCTACTAATCGCTGCTTTTCTTTAGTTAGATCGACGTCCAACCGTAGCATCACCAACGTATCATGTCGCATTAGACACAAATCCGAACCAGTATCTATTAACGCTGACATAGTTTGGGGCATCATATTCGGCGCCGTGAAAACCAAATCTTTAAAAATCAGACCACCCCTGATACCTGTCATCGTGTTAACACTATCCTTGTCCGACTTCACTTTTACATCTGGTTTGCATTCCGCTGCACGGTGGGCCTCTTCACCGCATTTAAAATATTTTACTTTGCTACGCTTACAATTTCTGGCGATATGCGAACTGTCGCCGCATCGGAAACATTTCCTCTCACCGGAGCTGTAACTAGGTACTGCCTTGTTTGATGACGATGGCTGTACCGAGCTGGGAGCAAAGGGTTGAGATTTTCCTTGCTGAACTTTTTCGTAAACTTTTATTTGATACTTGAGATCATCTATGGACTTCGCTTGATACAAGTTGATTTTGTTTGAATTCGCATCCGGTATGCCGTCGATAAAATACTGTATTAGGCTGTGGTCATCCAAGCTTATACATTTCCCGATTTCCATCAAGCTATACAAATATTCGCGTGGATCTTCTCCATGACGCTTACGGCGATTTCTCAGGGCCCGGTGTACCTCGATAGATGACACTGCAGTTCCGAACTCTTCTTTCAGCGCTGCCTTGAGTGAGCCCCAATTGCTAACACCTGTCTGGCTTCGTATGAACATTTTCGCAGCTCCCTTTAGTAACTGCTTGGCATAGATGTATTTTTTCAGCTCACTCCATTGTACGGCTATTGCGTTCTCTTCGAAATCCTGGACCCACTGCTCAAAACTAGGGTGCCCTGATCCGCTTAGTTGCGTCATAGAGTCTACAATGTCGCGTAGAGTAAATATTGAACGCTCGGTAATGGGAAAATGGGCACTGCGTCTACTACCTGCGTCATCGGATTCGACATAATAATCTTCGTTGGCGTTCGGGCCGAAGTGTTCCAACAACCTATCCTGTAGTGTAGCCTTCCGTTCAGTAGTCGCCAACCCAAGTTCTTCTAATGTTTCTTTTAGTCCGTCTACGGTCAAGCCTAGTATCTGTTCGCGGTTCATAGTCTTACGATTTGATACAAAAGGTTATTTAAAATATTATGGTATATGAAATATGAATTAATATTATTATGTACGCCTATATCTATACTCAGTGGCGGACACTATTTGATTCTCAAACAAAATTAAATAACATTTCAAAATTTTATTATTGTACTTTGACAATGTCTAGTAATATATATTCAAGCAGATTTTTGATTAGCTATTAGTGTATGAAATTGGTTTTTTTTTAAGTGTCCTTTTTTCGCCGCCACTACTGTGTGCAATTATCAACTATTTTAATATTGTAAAAAAAAACTTATCAAAAAGAATACATACAAGACATAAAAACTTAGCTGTGATGTCTTCAACTTCGCTGCTTGCTACTGCTCAGCCGTTTCCGAACTTCGCTGCTGTCACGATAAATAAAATAAAATAATATACTGAAAGCTTGCTTTTCATGCGTGTCGTTGTCGCCTGCGTCGGTTGTGCTGTCTCCTCTGCTCGCGCCACTTGCTTGGCCGTAATGTCGTGCTGGTACGATATGCGTTCGTTTGTTGCTGCGCTGTTTCTAAAATGTTGGCGCTCCTATGACTTGCGCTGTTTGATCGCCCAAATGTCGTACTTCTGCCAATGAACTGTTGATACCTCGGCCTCAAAATACCGTTTTTTTCGATTACGGTTTTTTGTAGATTTATGGCGAAATGCACCTTTTTTAATTTCTACGCCAATTATGTACTTTGTTATTTCGATAACTTATTTCTGCTATTTAATGTTCGAGCAGTTCAAATTTTTTACTTTGATGTTTTTTCGTTTGGCCGATTGCCTTTTAAATTTTTTTAAATGCACGTCTTCGCATGTGTATGAATATGCATGCACTTTTCTTTTGCAAAGTGTTCTTTTTAATGAAATAACTACTGCAAAGATAAATCACTGCGAAGTCATCCCACTTCTGACACCAATTTGTGGGTTCTACTCCGTTTGGTAAATAAAACAACACCGGTTAACATGTAATATAATAGTTTTAATTGGCAATAAATTATTTAGTCGCGGTCAAATTGGTCAAGCGTCCGATTCTTAGCTTAGCGGCTGAATTATTTCTCCTCCGTTCCACTTAGTCTTTTTTAGTTGTCATTCGTCAGGGTTGTATTGGCAAGTATGTTAGGTGCGATCCTGTACTAGTACGTCTGTCCACTACGGGTTGTGCGGTTATCGATTCCCACATTTATTTATTTATTTATTTATTTATTTATTTATTTATTTGACATAGTGGTTGTATCTGTAAGACAAAGTCTTTTTAAGTACATCAGCAAGTTTTAAAACAAAATAAATAATATAAAATTGAAGTTGTTATAACAACTTTAATACTTAACCTAGAATACACGTTTGATAAGAACATGAAAGTGCTTAAGTTTATTAAGAAAGAAAGAATAGAATATAGATGAAATTATGTTGTAACCACATTAATCACACTGAATTGAAGTAACTATGAATTAGCTTCCCGTAGTTGCTCCTACCCATATCAGCCTTGAGAGAGTCAGGAATGGAGTTCCAGAGCCTTACAGCATTAACAAAAAACAGCCTCGATGAGGACAAATATAAATATCGTGGTATTATTAGCTTGCGGTGTCTAGAAGACTTGGAAAATTTTAGTTTTTCATAAAGATAATTTGGTGTTTTGAATTCAATAAGTTTGAACATAAATATACAGTTTCGTGCAGCAATATAATCAAAAATACTTCATCCTAGAACTTTGCACCTCCATGTGGAGATGTGGTCATACTTTTTCAGGCCATAGACATAACGCGTTATATTATTAAATGCAACATCAATTTTATGGCTCGAAGCAGAATCTAATTGACTGTAGACAAGCCCGGAGTATGTTATGTGTGGCACAATCAATTGTATAGCTAACTTTTTCCTGGTCTCCAAAGGTGTAAAAGAAGCAGAAGCTCTTAAACGGCGCAAAATAGAATAAACATTACTTAGGATTTTATTAACGTGGTCAATACAGGTCAACTTGGAGTTTATCACAAAACCCAAATTTCGAATCTTTTCAGTAAACGAGAGGGCACTATTTCCAACAAGGAGCTTTGGGATATCTTCAACATGTACAACGCTACTACTTATGGGCAACACATATGACTTTTCAGCATTTAAGCATAGACAGTTTTCACAAGCCCATTTCCAGATTGCAGACAAGTCACTATTTATTTTATAACATAAATCTTCGACAAGGCCAACACGACTAGATAGGTATAACTGGATGTCATCAGCATATGCGTGGACATTTACGTGCTGACACACTGAGAAAACATCATTGACAAAAAGACTAAACAGAAGAGGACCAAGCACAGAGCCTTGTGGCACACCAGTAGGGACAACACGAGATTTGGATGCAGAGTTTTTGCAAACTACCTTCTGGGTTCTTCCCTCCAGGTAACTGGCCATAAGCTCAACAGATGTAGTGGAGAACCCGAAGTAGAATTCGAGTTTTTTGCAAAGGAGGTTGTGCTGCACTGAGTCAAAGGCCTTAGAAAAGTCAAGGAGGCACAAAAGGGTTAGGTCACTTTTGTCAAAACTAGTTCTTATGTCGTCAAGTATTTTGATCATTGCAGTAGAGCAACTATGCTTAGGTCTGAATCCAGATTGCACTGGACTCAACAGGTTGTTCTCCTTAACATAAGCTGAAATTTGACCCGCCATCAAGGACTCACACACTTTAGCAAATGCAGCTAAGATGCTAATTGGCCTATAATTGCAAGGCTCAAGAGCATTATATGTTTTGGCGACAGGAATAATTAACGCCTTCTTCCACTCCCCAGGGAAACAAGAAGTTGTGAAGCAATGATTAATAATATGTGTGAGAGTTCCTAAAATGAATGGCAGAACGAGTTTGATGAACTTCAAAGAGATACCATCATCCCCAATAGCATTAGATTTGATGTTCAAAATTGTTTTACATACTTCTAATTCTGATACTGCTTTAAATTCAAATTTAATCACTGGCTCAAAATGTCTTATAATGTCCAGAGGTATATGACTGTCCCGATACTCACTTGACCTAAAAAAATAATCGTTTAGGATATCTTGGTCGACTTGACAGTCCTTTTGACACTTCCCATGTACGTTAAGACTCCTCAAGTTTCGCCATAAATCTTTTGACGGAAGTAACGGGTTTAATTTATAATTGCAATACATCTGCTTCGATTTTCTTATGATAACGGTGGCTTTGTTTCGGGCGATTTTATATTAAGACCAAGCAGACTCAGTTTGTCTCCTCTTCCATTTCGCGTAAAGTCTATTTCGTTCTCTTATAGCAGACCTGACTTTAAAGTTATACCAAGGAACAGAATTGATATCAGCCCGAGCTCTACGTAAAGGGACATGCTTGTCATACAGCTTACACAAGTTTTCATTTAGAAATTCAAGTTTGCCGTCCACAGTAATAATAAACCAACACAAAGACCAATCAACATTGCACAAATCACCAAACAAAGCATCCACATTAACAGCCCTAAAATCGCGATAAACAGTGGTAACAGTGTCAACAGGACGATTGAACGTAACATCTAGTGAACAAAAAATTAAATCATGGTCAGAAATAAAGCTGATTTGGTCAAATTTTGTAATATGGTCACGACTTGACGTAATAATCAGGTCCAACAAGCTTGGAGTCGAATTATGTGCGTATCGTGTTGGTACATGTTTGTTGACTATAGTAAGGCCAGCAGTTGAAATATGGTCAAGTAGTTTATTTACATATGAGTCATTTAAGAGTAAATTAATATTGAAGTCACCACAAATAACAAAACCCGCTGTTGCGGGTTAAACATCCTGCCCGCCCTGCAGGGAGGTGCTTGTAAGGACCTTTAATTATACAGGGGAAACATATATAAGTTAGAGCGCTGTGCTCGAAGAGTGCTCCATTGGAAGGAAGCACAGTTTAACTAAGGTGCGCATGACAAGCCCATTTTGGGTGCGAACCTCTACAACCCGAACATGGCAGTCAGGTCCGAGGCGAACGTTCTCGATTCGTCCCAGACGCCACTCGGTGGGTGGGAGCGAATCTTCTTTGATTGCGACGAGGTCGCCTGGTTGAGTATTTCGCTGTGGCGTTTGCCATTTATAGCGCTTCTGAAGGTCCTTCAGATAATCCTCTTTCCAGCGTCGACTGAATTGGTGATGAAGCGATGTAAGTTTTTCCCATCGATTTATCCAGGAAAGGCCTTCCGCGTTTGGCTCAGGAATGGCTAATAGCGGTGCACCTCGAAGGAAGTGACCCGGAGTGAGTGCTGTGAAGTCAGCTGGGTCCTGGGATAGTGAGGTTAGAGGCCTCGAATTTAGAACTGCTTCAATACGCACCAACAGCGTCGTGAATTCTTCGAATGTAAACTTGTGGGATGCAGCGGTTTTTTTGAAGTGGGTTTTAAAACTTTTTACTGCGGATTCCCACACGCCGCCCATATGAGGGGCACTTGGTGGAATATACTGCCAGTTTATTCCCTGGGGGGCATATTTCTGCACAATGTCCGCGGAGCATTCGTTAAGAAATTTAACGAAGTCGCGTTCGAGTGCGCGCTGAGCGCCAATGAACGTTTTACCATTGTCGCTCATAATTTTTGAGGGATAACCTCGTCTGCCAACGAATCGGGCGAATGCTGCGCGAAAGGCTTCGGTGGTAAGGTCGGAGCATAGCTCGAGGTGTATTGCCTTTGTGGAAAAACAGACGAATGCAGCCACGTACCGTTTTATGATAGTGGTCGACCTCAGAACCGATGCTTTTGTTTTGAATGGACCTGCAAAGTCTACTCCTGTTGTGGAAAAGGGGAGTGAGAAATTACAGCGCTCAGGTGGTAGAGCTGCCATTATTTGCGTGCGCGTTTTCTGTTTGAAAAGCGTGCACGATTTGCATTGAAAAATGCATTTCTTTATAAGAGGCTTTAGTTTTGGTACGTAGTACTCTTGCCTCATTTGGAGCATTAACCGCATTTCTGCATGAAGAAGCAGGCGGTGTAAAAACTCTAGATACAACTTTCATAACCTTGAATCCGGAGGAAGGATTACTGGATGCTTCTCGTTGTATTGCATTGTAGAATGTTCCAATCGGCCACCGATACGTAGGAGTCCGTATCCATCCAGAAATGGATCAAGAGCCAGAAGGGAACTCTTTTTGCTTATTGGCATTTTGTTTTGTAAGGCGCTCTTTTCCGCCCCGAAATGGCGAGATTGTGCCATTGCCACAAGCCGCGTTTTCACATGTTGCAACTCTTTTTACGTCAGATGGGGATTATGTGTGGTTGCCACCGATTTGGATTTGTTGCAGGCATTGTTCGCAAAGCGGAACACGTATGCAATCACACGGAGAGCTCGAAAGTATGAGGAGAAACGTTGAAGAATATCGTCCTCTTCCTCGAGTGAGTGATATGCTTCGACCTTGCGTTTCTCGGGTGGACAAGCGCTACCTGCTTTCGGCTTTGGCCATGCCGAAATGTGGCAAGAAAGCCATTGTGGTCAGTGCCACCAAAGTGAAGAGCCTATCAAATCATGCGGCTTGCAACCACGTGTGCCAAGATCAGCAGGGTTGTCTTGGCTAGATACATAGCGCCAGGTGCCGCTGGGAAGATATTCTCGAATTTGAGAGGTACGGTTGGCCACATAAGTCTTAAAGGTCGATGGAGATTTCTATAGCCAGGCAGGTACAATCTCAGAATCTGACCATAAGAATGTGTTGCATGCTTGTAAGTCGAGCTGTTTTCGAACAGTTGAAGCCAGTTTGGCGAGTAGGACTGCACCACATAGCTCTAAGCGGGGTAAGCTTGCAGTTTTTATGGGGGCAACTTTGCCTTTCGCAACCAAAAGTGAAGATTTTATTTGGTTGCCCACATGTGTGCGGATGTAAATCGCTGCGCAATATGCTTTTTCCGAGGCATCACAGAACCCGTGGATTTGGGTGTCTTGCCCTGGAACGACATTAACCCATTGAGGGATTTCGATGTGGCATATGGCTGGCAGGTTTTCTGCGAAATGTTGCCATTTTGATAATGTTGTGGGCTTGGCGCTTTCATCCCAATCGCTGCCATCCAGCCAGATTTCTTGGAGAAGCATCTTGGCCTGGATCATAACTGGCGACAGCCATCCTGCCGGGTCAAAAAGTTTTGCAAAAGAGGATAAAATTTGTCGCTTTGTGACCGCATTTTGGGTGTGTTCCGGCAGAATGGTGTATGCAAATTTGTCCGTGAGCGCGTTCCATCGAATGCCAAGAGTTTTGGTATTGGAAGTGCTCTCAAATTTCAAGAAGTTGGAGTCTAGAAGATCCTCCTTCGGAAACTGTTCTAATATGGCCGGGTGATTAGCCGTTAATTTCTTTAGTATGAAACCAGCTGATTTTAGGGCGTTTATCACTTGAACGAGTGATTCAGTGGCGTTATCGATGGTATGACTTCCTGATAGGATGTCGTCGACATACGTTTGCGTCTTGAGAATTGTTGCAGCCAACGGAAATGTCGCTTTCGAGTCATCGGATAGTTGATGTAACGTACGAATAGCGAGACATGGTGCACAATTGATGCCGAATGTAACCGTTTTCAGATTGAAATCGCTAACAATGGAGTTGGCCGATTTGCGAAATAGCATTCGCTGAAAATATTTATCGTCCTCGTGTATGAGGATCTGACGGTACATTTTTTCAATGTCTCCATTGAACACATATTTATGCATACGCCACTGTAGAATTAGAAGCATGAGATCTGGTTGGAGAGTTGGACCAGTGTATAGCACGTCATTCAGGGATTTTCCTGACCCAGATTTTTTAGAGGCGTTGAAAACCACACGAACTTTGGTGGTGACCTTATCTGGTTTGACTACCGCATGATGTGGCATGTAAAATGAGAAGACCTTGCCATTCGAAGTTATTTCTTGCAACACATTGTTGTACATTGTACCTAACTCCCCCTTTTTCTGAAGCGATCGCTCCATGCTGAAAAACTGCTGCAGAGCAGCCGGGCGGGATTTGCCGAGGGAGAGTTTTTCAGGAAACTCTTCCTTGAATGGAAGTCGCACAATGTATCGACCGTTTGGTGCAGGTGTCGTGGTTGTTGCGTATATCTGCTCACACGCTTGATCCTCGGGGGATATCTGTGGAGGTTCTGGAATTTCCTCCTCTCCCAAAAATTTTCTCAGTTGAGAATTGAGTGCCTCGTTTGACGCTTGGACTTGCGTCGAGAATGGCACAACATTTTCAGTTATTGGACCACTGAGAATTCAACCAAAAATGGTTTGTTGCGCAAGTATGCTACCGCACACCCTTTTTATACCTTCCAGCAGAATTTGTGGAAGTATGTCGCTGCCAATGACCATGTCAGTCTGACCCGGTATGTAGCAACTGGGATCAGCGAGCTCAAGGAGTTTGAACTGCTGCCAGATTTTGCGACTAATGGTGGAAGTTGGCAGATTTTTTGTCAGTTGCGGCAACACAATGGCATGAGCCTCTATCCTTTTCATGGCCTTGGATGCAACCAGTGTCAAAGGACAAAGCTTGGAGGACTTTTGAACGACTTGTCCACCCATGCCAGAGATTTCGAACTTTGAATGTTCGAATGGAAATTTCAACCGTTTTTGCACTTTCGAGAAAATAAAATTTCTTTCCGAGCACTGATCAATAAGGGCTCTCAGTTGAAATAATTCCCCTTCGTGTTCGACTGCGACCATAGCAGTAGGAAGGAGAATTTGGTTATCATTGGCTGCATGCAATGATTGGACCGGTGCGTGTTTTGAACAACACGGTAGCTCGCTAGAATCGGAGCTATTCTGCGTTTGTCGAACGGGGATGTTGACTCAGCAGTGGTGTGCTGCACGTTTGGTGCATTCGTTCGCGGGGTGGAACATTGAGCTTGTGGGCTCGCATGCAACAGCGTGTGATGCCGTTGATGACATGTCGAACATGACCACTTGCTCGTGTACTCATTGATGATATGAGTGCTGCTAAGGCAGTGTGTACACAGCTTAGCTTGTTTTAGGAATTGTGTCCGGTTTTGCACAGACATTCGTTTGAATCGTGGACAAAATCTAATAAGGTACGGGGAGTTGCAACATTGGCAAGTTTCCTTTTTAGATTCTGCCACAAGGGTTTGCGTCCTGTTGAAGGACCTGTTTTGCGCAGAATTTTGATGAGCGACTGGTTTTTGTTTGCTTGGTTGAAGCCTATTGATCCTTTCAACGACTTCATATCTCGAGGTGAGAAAGGCGTTCATTTGTGACCATGAGGGTAGATCTCTTCGAGAAGAGAGGGATTTTTCCCGAAGTGACAGGGTTGTTTCTGGTAGCTTTGATGAACAAATGTACACCAGAATCAGATCCCAACTGTCTGTCGTAACTCCTTGGGAGTGAAGGACGCATAGGCAGTTGTTGATTGTATTTTGCAATTTCTGAAGTTGCTCACTGTTTTCGGATGGAATAGTGGCAAGAGTCAGTAAGGATTTTATCTGGTTGTCAACCAAGATACGCTTGCTTTCGTATCGTGACCGTAAAGCTTCCCAGGCAAGGTCAAAGTTATCATCACTCAACGCATATTGTTTGACGATGGAGCCGGCTTTGCCTTGGGTTTTGTACCGGAGATGGTACAATTTCTGAGCACGCGAGAGCCTTAGGTGGCTAATGTACACCGCTGGAACATATAACGAAAAGCGGGCCATTCTTCATAGCCAACATAAAAGGTCTCCGTGTCGCATGCTGGGACTTTGAGGTAAATATTTGCCTCAGCCGGTGGTTGTTCCACGCGGGGTGGTGGACTTGGCGTTGGCATCATTTTGATCAACGAAAGTTGATCGGGAATCTTTGCTTTTGTCACTTCATACGTATCAAGGCAGGCGCATTATTCGCCTTGTACTGAACTCTTAAAATCTTCAGGAAACTTTCGTCTGGTTTCGATATAATACCAGATCGTAAACCGATTAAAGTCGTGCCCAATAATCATCTAGTGATTTGTCCTTTATCATGAGATACGATTCAGTGTGATCGTGGATCGGTGCTTCGTTGAATTTTGCACAGTATCTCATCAGATTGTCACTTTCCGCGATGAACTTTTGCGCGGATGGGTCAACTGATTTGGATTTCCGGCGGGGAGATGTTGGCCTTTCCTTGGCCGTTTCTTCCTTTGGCCACCTTTTGGTTTTGTCCCGGTTTCGGACACTTTTGTGGGACTGAGAGGCATTTTATGCAAACTTTTGGGTTTTCACCAAAAAAACCGAATAAAATATTTGTCCGCTCAGAGAACGTTCGCAAAATTCGAAGATGGAAAACTCTTCGTGCCACAGAAATTTAAAAAAGGGAATTTAAATTGGTGGCGGTGTTTGTGTTTTTTTTTTTTTTTTTGAAAAATAGAGTCAAGCACGGACAACGGGACGTTCCTTAAATGATTTAAATCCGCCAAATTCGGAATTTAATAGTATGCATATTGTTTTGTAAAAACAAAAAGTATAAAATTTAAAAAAAATCACAAACACTTTTCACTAATATATACGTGTAAATATACGTGTGGAAATAAACGTGTATTTGTAAATTACTGGTATATATAGGTATGCATATATTAGAAAATAATAATACTTTGAGGTGTGTAGGGATATTTTTTGAAAAGTTCGTATAGGGACGAAAATATCTCAAACTTAGTTTTGTACGACAGAATAAGTACAAATGTACATGCGCAATATACAAACGTATGTATGTATATATGTTTGTTTGTGCGAACGTATGCACGTTAATCAGATGAGCTTATCTCAGGGATGCACCTTAACGTTAAGGTAATCGTTTATCAAAAAATTTCCACCGTTTCGGTTGAAACACTTCGAAATATTATCGATAAAGAAATTCTCAAGATAAATTGTATCTCGTTTTTAACCGAAACGAAAAGCTTTCGTTAACGTTAAAAACGTTAACGAAAACGTGATACTTTATGTTTGAATTGTGCTGGCAATGCTATAGCCATGGTGAAGCCGTAAGGTGGCAACAACGAGCGCACATACACACACAAACTCTATGTAATTTGTTTGTGTAATTCGTTGGTGGTAATGTCAAAAATACTCTGAGAAATGTTCGTACTGTCAAAATTCATGAGAAAAGTTGCAATCAGCTTGGATAATGCTTTCACCTTTAATGACTCCGCCATCAATCAGCTTTGCCAGCATAGTTTGAAATTAATAATCAACATAAACGATTTGATTTCGTTTTGATATGGCAGAAAACGAAACGAAATCATTTCGTTAATTTGACGATCTTAACGTTAATAAACGAAACGAAATGACTTCGTTTCGTTTATTAACGTTGATTATCGTAACGAAATGATATCGTTTCGTTGGTTAAGCATGCCTGGCTTATCTGTTTATGTTTACAAACAGACGAGTTTGTTTTGATTCGCTTCTTCGTCGCTTTAATGTCGCGTTTCTTTGTGAAGCTGAGTGCGCTTGATTGCACTGTTGGGAGAGTGCAGCAAAGAAAGATGAAAAAATTGCAAATATGAGAGAGGTTGAGAAATTTGATCAGCTAATGTAGCTATACGTGCTGTGAGAATGTCGCTGGAAGAGCGACTTGAACGTGTGAGTAAACACGTATGATGTTCTCAGAGTGGAGAAATAGGAATGTTGGGAAAGCAACTTGAAATCAGTGTTGCCAGGTTAGCCTTTTCGAGGCTAGATTTAGAATTTTTTTTTTTGCCTTAGCCTCGAAATTTTGTGTTTAGCTTCGTGACTTTTTTCTAGCCTTTTTTACTCCGAATGTATTTTTAAAAATTTCTAAAATAAAATAATTTCAATAGTTCCTGTGAACACCTAATACCTAATAATATGAGTTCTCTACAAAAGATTAATTCTTTTCTGCTGAAAATTCGTTGAAAATTTCAAAGCCAGATGTATTTTCTTACTTTGAAAAAGAGAGATATAGTTATTCTTCAAGTCAAATAGCATTAATAGAGATGCAGTGGCGAAAACTTATAACTGCAATGGAAAAATGTACACTCCACCATGGAATTTACATAAAATTGCATTAAACGAACCTCCTTTTTTAGAACTTGTCGAATTCATATTTAGTTTTTTAGTATTACCACTTAGTAACGCGGAGGTTGAAAGGGTTTTTAGTGGCATGAATATTCTGTAAACTAAATTAAGGAACAAACCAAATATTAAAATGCTTAATGCGCTGCTTAATATTAGATGCTCGTTAAAACGATTATCTAAATGTTGTAATGACTTTAAAATTACCGATGATCTAATATCTATGGTAAATAGCCAAACTTTATACCCAGACTTAAGCTCTTCTGATTCTTCAGACGGGGAATATTTTATATAAATAATTAGTTTGTAATATTTTTTTATGTATATACACATATGCAATCATTTAAAGTAATTCCATGTGCTAGTCAAAGAAAATGTGCCTGATATGTTTTGAAGCAGGAAGTTATGCTTAAGTTATGTTTATAAGTTTTTATTTACAAATGTGTAAACTAAAATATAAAAAAATTTAATGAATTAACCAAAAAATTTCTGGCCTTTTTTTAACTTCTTTTTTTCTAAATTTAGCCTTTTCTAACCTTTTTTTTTGCCAATTTAGCTTCTTTTTTTTTGCATCACCTGGCAACACTGCTTGAAATTATTTGTACATGTATGTAAGTATGTACATACGTATGAATATTATACTTTTCTATATGCTGCGAGGCAGAAAAAATGATTTGGAAGTTGAACTGTATCGCCAAGCAGTGTTGCCAGGTTAGCCTTTTCGAGGCTAGATTTAGCCTTTTTTTTGCCTTTAGCCTCGAAATTTTGGGTTTAGCTTCGTGACTTTTTTCTAGCCTTTTTTACTCCGAATGTATTTTTAATAATTTCTAAAATAAAATAATTTCAATAGGGTCTGTGAACACCTAATACCTAATAATATGAGTTCTCTACAAAAGATTAATCCTTTTTCTGCTGAAAATTCGTTGAAAGTTTCAAAGCCAGATGTATGTTCTAACTTTGGAAAAGAGAAGTATAGTTATTCTTCAAGTCAAATAGCATTAATAGAGCTGCAGTGGCGAAAACTTATAACTATACAATGGAAACATGTACACTCCACCATGGAATTTTGGTCGGAAGTCCGAGAACATAAAAATGCATTAAACGAACCTCCCTTTTTAGAACTTGTCGAATTCATATTTAGTTTTTTAGTATTACCACTCAGTAACGCGGAGGTTGAAAGAATTTTTAGTGGCATGAAAATTCTGAAAACTAAATTAAGTAACAAACTAAAAATTAAAATGCTTAATGCGCTGCTTAATATTAGATGCTCGTTAAAACGCTCATCTAAATGTTGTAATGATTTTGAAATTACCGATGATCTCATATCTATGGTAAATACCCAAACTTTATACGCAAACTTAAGCTCTTCTGATTCTTCAGACGGGGAATATTTTATATAAATAATTAGTTTGTAATATATTTTTTTTTATGTATATACACATATGCAATCATTTAAAGTAATTCCATGTGCTAGTCAAGGAAAATGTGCCTGATATGTTTTGAAACAAGAAGTTATGTTTATAAGTTTTTATTTACAAATGTGTAAACTAAAATATAAAAAAAAATTTAATGAATTAACCAAAAAAATGTCTGGCCTTTTTTTAGCTTCTTTTTTTTTTTAAATTTAGCTTTTTCTAACCTTTTTTTTTTGCCAATCTAGCTTTTTTTTTTTCCTCACCTGTCAACACTGTCGCCAAGTTCAACGCTCGCCAAGTTCAAAAACTGCAATTTTTTGTTGGTTAAAAACCACTAGAAATATGTATACATATATATATATATATATATATAATTGGCGTATTTCGCCTATTGGTATAGCGGGATATTTTCTACCAATTTTTGGTTGCAAAAAGGTTGCAGTAAAACCAACGGTAAGAAAATTTCCGCAATATTCATATATGTGTGTATGTGGATATATATTGTAACGTATTTGCTGCAAATCCTCTTATTTGCAATCCTCTGCTAAGTTCGAATCACTAAACTGTTGAATAAATAACTCCAATATTGAATAATGGAAAAATGGCCTTTATTAAAGTACTTCACAATAACACTTATACTTTGCTACTCGCTGGCTTAATAACCAAACTGATTGATAACTCAAATTAAACTCTACTATTGGCCGCCAGATCGCGTGCTTAATCAATAACTGAGTGCTCAACACAAACTGAATTACAGCGCCTATACTCTTTGGTTTCCTCGTTCGCTTTTTTCTAGAATCTACTAGCATTGCCCATGAGCTCTCAAACTTCTCAGCTATTACTAAAATTGCACAATTTTATACATCTTTTAGGCGCTTCCAGAATCTACTAGTCCAGTAGCTCTCAAACTTCTCAGATATATGCATGTGTTAGTGCATTGACCCTCCGCTGCTTGTATTCGTACATGGTACATATGTGTAGACGCAATTATTTATTTGTTTATGTAGATACATAATGATTGAATTATTGATGTGAATGTTTGTAGTTTACAGTCTCTCGCGCACACATAGGCGTATAAGTAAATGCATCTGTGTGTGACATCTCTCGGCTGCCTTATATATGTGTATACATGATTTGATTATTGACGTAAATATCGCTTAGCATGGCCTTAGCATCGCCTTAGTGATGGTATAGCTTAGTGATGCTAATATCCGTGACAATATATATGATTTTGCAGTTTACAAAAATAATATAACCTTTGTGGAAAAAAGTTGTATTATTTTCTATATTTTTATGAAAAATAAAAAACTGCCTACTCACCAATTCCTGTATGTACTGCTTCTTATTGTGTTGTTGCTGCCTGGTCGCTTGATGTTGTTGGATGCTGCTTAGCTGGCTGTTGGTGATACTGCTTGGCTTTGTAAAAATGATGTTTTAAAAAAATTTTTTTTTTATCTATATTTCTTGTATTTTTTTTTTTTTTTTAAGTGTGTACCACAAAGGAATTTTCAAAACCAATTTTGTGTATATAGGTGAATATTTCACAAAATCTTACTTTTTGTGTTTTCTTTTGCACTGTACTTTGAAAGTACAAAATTTTGTGTACTTTTGTATAAAACGTGTGTTTATGTATGCACCCACTGCACTGATCCACTTAGAATTTTTTTTACTTTTTTTGAGCTTTTTCGCAATATTTTTATTTGTGTTTTTATACTCAGTTGAGCAGAGCTCACAGAGTATATTAAGTTTGATTGGATAACGGTTGGTTGTACATTTATAAAGGAATCGAGATATATATAGACTTCCATATATCAAAATAATCAGGATCGAAAAAAAATTTGATTGAGCCATGTCCGTCCGTCCGTCCGTCCGTTAACACGATAACTTGAGTAAATTTTGAGGTATCTTGATGAAATTTGGTATGTAGATTCCTGGGCACTCATCTCAGATCGCTATTTAAAATGAACGATATCGGACTATAACCACGCCCACTTTTTCGATATCGAAAATTGCGAAAAACCGAAAAAATGCGATAATTCATTGCCAAAGGCGGTTAAAGCGATGAAACTTGGCAGATGGGTTGACGTTATGACACAGAATAGAAAATTAGTAAGATTTTGGACAACGGGCGTGACACCGCCCACTTTTACAAGAAGGTAATTTAAAAGTTTTGCAAGCTGTAATTTGGCAGTCGTTGAATATATCATGATTAAATTTGGCAGGAACGCTACTACTATTACTATATATGTGCTAAATAAAAATTAGCAAAATTGGATGAAGAACACGCCCACTTTTTAAAAAAATTTTTTTTTTTAATTCAAATTTTAACAAAAAATTTAATATCTTTACTGTATATAAGTAAATTAAGTCAAAATTCAACTTCTGTAATATGATGCAACAAAATACAAAAATAAAAGAAAATTTCAAAATGGGCGTGGCTCCGCCCAGTTTCATTTAGTTTGTCTAGAATACTTTTAATGCCATAAGTCGAACAAAAATTTACCAATCCTTCTCAAATTTGGTAGGGACATAGATTCTATGACGGTAATTGTTCTCTGTGAAAATGGGCGAAATCGGTGGAAGCCACGCCCAGTTTTTATACACAGTCCACCGTCTGTCCTTCCGCTCGGCCGTTAACACAATAACTTCAGCAAACAACGATATATCTTTACTAAACTTAGCCCACCTACTTACCTGAACTCACTTTATCTTGGTATAAAAAATGGCCGAAATCCGACCATAACCACGCCCACTTTATCGATATCGAAAATTACGAAAAATGAAAAAAATGCCATAATTCTATACCAAATACGAAAAAAGGGATGAAACATGGTAACTGGATTGGTTTATTGACGCAAAATATAACTTCAGAAAAAACTTTGTAAAATGGGTGTGACACCTACCATATTAAGTAGAAGAAAATGAAAAAGTTCTACAAGGCGAAATCAACAGCCCTTGAAATCTTGGCAGGAATACTGTTTGTGGTATTGCATATATAAATAAATTAGCAGTACCCGACAGATGATTTTCTGGATCACCTGGTCCACATTTTGGTCGATATCGCGAGAACACCTTCACATATACATCTAAGGGCCACTCGCTTTTAAAACCCTCATTAATACCTTTAATTTGATATCCATATCGTACAAACACATTCTAGAGTCACCTCTGGCCCACCCTAATGGCGATATCTCGAAAAGGCGTCCGCCTATAGACCTAATGCCCACTCCCTCTTAAAATGCTCAGTAACACCTTTCGTTTGATACCCATATCGTACAAACATTCTAGAGTCACCTCTGGCCCACCCTAATGGCGATATCTCGAAAAGGCGTCCACCTATAGACCTAATGTCCACTCCCTCTTAAAATGCTCAGTAACACCTTTCGTTTGATACCCATATCGTACAAACATTCTAGAGTCACCCCTGGCCCACCCTATTGGCGACGTCTCGAAAAGGCCTCCACCTATAGACCTAATGCCCACTCCCTCTTAACATGCTCAGTAACACATTTCGTTTGATACCCATATCGTACAAACATTCTAGAGTCACCCCTGGCCCACCCTAATGGCGATATCTCGAAAAGGCGTCCACCTATAGACCTAATGCCCACTCACTCTTAAAATGCTCAGTAATACCTTTCGTTTGATACCCATATCGTACAAACATTCTAGAGTCACCCTTGGTCCACCTTTATGGCGATATCTCGAAAAGGCGTCCACCTATAGAACTAAGGATTACTCCCTTTTAAAATACTCATTACCACCTTTCATTTAATACCCATATCGTACAAACACATTCTAGAGTCACCCTGGCCCACCCTAATGGCGATATCTCTAAAAGGCGTCCACCTATAGACCTAATGCCCACTCCCTCTTAAAATGCTCAGTAACACCTTTCGTTTGATACCCATATCGTACAAACATTCTAGAGTCACCCTTGGTCCACCTTTATGGCGATATCTCGAAAAGGCGTCCACATATAGAACTAAGGATTACTCCCTTTTAAAATACTCATTACCACCTTTCATTTGATACCCATATCGTACAAACACATTCTAGAGTCACCCCTGGCCCACCCTAATGGCGATATCTCGAAAAGGCTTCCACCTATAGACCTAATGCCCACTCACTCTTAAAATGCTCAGTAACACCTTTCGTTTGATACCCATATCGTACAAACACTATAGAGTCATCCCTGGCCCACACTAATGGCGATATCTCGAAAAGACGTCCACCAATAGACCTAATGCCCACTCCCTCTTAAAATGCTCAGTAACACCTTTCGTTTGATACCCATATCGTACAAACACATTCTAGAGTCACCCCTGGCCCACCCTAATGACGATATCTCGAAAAGGCGTCCACTTATAGACCTAATGCCCACTCCCTCTTAAAATGCTCAGTAACACCTTTCGTTTGATACCCATATCGTACAAACATTCTAGAGTCACCCTTGGTCCACCTTTATGGCGATATCTCGAAAAGGCGTCCACCTATAGAACTAAGGATTACTCCCTTTTAAAATACTTATTACCATCTTTCATTTGATACCCATATCACACAAACACATTCTAGAGTCACCCCTGGCCCACCCTAATGGCGACATTTCGAAAAGGCGTCCACCTATAGACCTATTGCCCACTCCCTCTTAAAATGCTCAGTAACACTTTTCGTTTGATACCCATATCGTACAAACAAATTCTAGAGTCAGCCCTGGTCCACCTTTATGGCGATATCCCTAAATGGCGTCCATCCATAGAACTATGGCCTACTCTCTCTTAAGATACTCTTTAATACCTTCCATTTGATACACATGTCATACAACCACATTCCAGGGTTCCCTAGGTTCATTTTCCTACATGGTGATTTTCCTTATTTTGTCTTATTTTATAGCTCTCAACTGAGTATATAATGTTCGGTTACACCCGAACTTAGCCTTCCCTATTTGTTTTTTTTTTGCTCAATTTTCTGTTTTGGGTGGATTGGGTTTTGCACTTTTTTTTTCCCCAAAAATTGTTTTGTTTATATTTATGTAAATGTTTTTCTGTTTTCCAGCACTTCCTTCACTCCTCAGTTTTTATTCACTGTGTCTCCACTTTTGTATGTTTTGTTTTAAAAATTTTTTATTTATTTTCCAAACGAACGAAAATTCGATTTTTATAATTTAATCTTAATTAAATTTTTTAGGGGCGGGCCAAAGATGGCTGCGAAGGACCATGAATAAAACTGTGGGTCTCTCTTCACTTTACTCTGCACTAAATAAATGGGTTCAGAGTTTTTTTCATAAAACGTTATAATTCAGTTTTTATTTATAAGTGTTCAAACTAAATACAAATTCAAAGTATTAATTAAATTTATATAAAAGGAGCGCGTCCGCGATTGTCGGCTAATAGTACTTGACTAATTCGTTGAAAAAAGGATCGTTGCTGATGATGGCAGTGCTTGTGAATTTGCCTTTCCACTCGCCGCGCACGGCTGCGCATAAGAATTTTTCCGCCGTCTGGATCTTATTGGAGGCGGCTTAAACAGGTGTTTCTATGTGCAGGTGCCTTTTTCGCTCTTTCGTACAAACAAATTCTAGAGTCACCCCTGACCCACCTATATGGCGATATCTTGAAAAGAACTAGAACTAAGGCCTACTCCCTTTTAAAATACTCATTAACACCTTTCATTTGATACTCATATCGTACAAAAAAATTCTAGAGTCAGCCCTGGTCCACCTTTATGGCGATATCTCTAAATGGCGTCCACCTATAGAACTATGGCCCACTCTATCTTTAAATACTCTTTAATACCTTCCATTTGGTACACAGGTTATACAAACAAACACATTCCAGGGTTACCCTAGGTTCATTTTCCTACATGGTGATTTTCCCTTATTTTGTCTCCATAGCTCTCAACTGAGTATGTAATGTTCGGTTACACCCGAACTTAGCCTTCCTTACTTGTTAAGATTAATTATATCACAGGATTTTTTTATTGGTTGAATGAAATCTTCCCTAGCCCTAACGATTCTTCCATAGGGTTAAGCATATGATCGCGTACCAGCCGCTTCATACAAAGCAAGGAAGGCCTTCTTCGCTTCGTGGGACAGCGTTGGACTAAGTAAACCAGAAAAAAATGTAAGTAAACATAATTATTTTGTCCACTAACTATTTTAGTATAACTAGAGAAGGTGCCAATTACACATGTACTTACATACATATTAGTTATGTATGTACGTAGATGCATTAGATTTTTTTGTTTGCCTGCGCTAAAGTTGCACATAAGTCCATAGATATATATGTATGTATATAGGCACCTCTTCTTTGCTTTTTTTGGTATCATTAATTTCTTTTTGCGAGTGGATTTTTGAGAGCTCTGATTTGCCAAGCAAAGATAGTTAGAGTTGGTTTTTTCTTCCTTTTCTATTTATTTTTTTTTTCTTTGGAATAAGCCCCAATTCTACGAGAGTGACAAGGTCGGAATACATTATGTATGTATTGTTGAGTTAGGTTGGTTTTGCTCAGCTGTTTTATACCCCCAAACAAATAAATGTTAGTAGTTTAGGAGATAAGTAAGAAATTGTAATCTTAGTGTTAGAATTATACCTACGTTATCCCTGTTTTGAAGCTTCTATTAAAATATAAGAAGAATGAATTGAGCTTCAATAAATATTTGTAATTATGGAATTTTAAACTTAATTGTGTTGGTCTGATTCCATAGTTAGTCAGGTTGGATTTATTGGGGCTTTGTTAACATTTTTAAAGCCATAGTAGGGTGGGTTATGAGCAGCCGCTGACATTCTATACGCGCTGCAAGGTATGGGGGTTTAACAGGTCGAAGTGGTGATACTCTGGCTTCCTGGTAGCTTTTCCATAGTGTGCAAATTAAATTTCATGTTAGGCCCCCAAGCTGAAGTATGATGGCTTGTTTCAGTAAAAGTGTCTCGAACCCTCCCCAGGCTGAAGCTCCCGTACTAACGCAGTGCACACACCACTTTTACCAACATGCTAGGTAGGCCCATCTTAAGTAAGAGGCTGAAGGGGCTCGTAACAAACTGCTTTTAAGAACAAGTACTACATGATAAATTTTGTGGGCGCGATTTATACCTAATTGAGTCTTGTGAATAAAAAATAAATAAAGACTTTTTCTTATAGATTTCAGGAATAGTACAAAAAAACATCGTGTGATTTTTAATTAGTTGAACAAACAGATTTTTTTAAGGTAAATTTTTCTGCGAAATAAAATGAGCTCAGCTTTAACAAAACACTTGCTTTAGTTTTTCAAAAGAAAATTGCCTAGTAATCAGTTGTTTATATATGTATCTGTAGAGTTTAATTGTGTTATTAATTAGATATTTGTACAATAGCCGTCAGTGGCGGATTTAGGATTGTACTTCCGGGGTTTTTTTACTTCATTATTTTATGTCGTATATTTGATTATAACATGATGTAGGCAGGGTGCATTTATTTTGATTTATACCGATAGCCAAAAAGGCAAAACGTTCTCCAGAAAAAAATTTTGATTATGCAATAAGTAAGGAAGTCTAAGTTCGGGTGAAACCGAACATTACATACCCAGCTGTACACTTGAACCACGCCCACTTTTTCGATATCGAAATTTTCGAAAAACCGAAAAAGTGCGATGATTCATTACCAAAGACGGATAAAGCGATCAAACTCGGCAGTTGGGTAGACCCTATGACGCACAATAGAATATTAGTAAAATTTTGGACAATGGGCGTGGCACCACCCACTTTTAAAAGAAGGTAATTAAAAAGTTTTGCAAGCTGTAATTTAGCAGTCGTTGGAGATATCATGATGAAATTTGGCAGGAACGTTACTCCTATTACTATATGTGTGCTAAATAAAAATGAGCTAAATCGGATGTCGAACAAAAATTTGTAAGGTAAAATTTTACCAAAAAATTTAATATCTTTACAGTATATACGTAAATTATGTCAACATTCGACTCCAGTAATGATATGGTGCAACCAAATACAAAAAAGGAAAATTTTAAAATGGGTATGGCTTCGCCCTTTTTCCTTTAGTTTGTCTAGAATACTTTTAATGCCATAAGTCGAACAAAAATTTACCAATCCTTGTAAAATTTGGTAGGAGCATAGATTCTATGACGATCATGAGCTCAGCTTTAACAAAACACTTGCTTTAGTTTTTCAAATAAACTTTCCTAGTAATGAGTTGTTTTCATATGTACTAGCCTTTACCCGCGGCCCCGTCCGCAAAGAGAAAATAATATATATGGACTATTCACGTTAGCCTGCTTATCAAGTTATCTGTTTAAAAATTATTATTGTCAATGCATTTGATATTTGTAATAGAATAAAAAAAATAACTAAATGAAGTGATAACCTGCAAGGCACGCTTACGTGAGTAGTACAATACAGTTTTTTCAAATTAGAAAAATACATTTTGTTTTTAAGTTAAATTAATTGATATGACAGGGGTAAAGGAATTACTATTCATAGAACAAAGGAGTGAAACTACAATTAGCTAAAACCAAAGAGAATTTTTAAGATGAAAATAGTTTTGTTTTTCAGGTATTTAATTTTCACGCAGCAAATTCAATTTGGATTGCTCTCAAACAAGTTGTATGTGAATGAGACATTTTTGACAGAAAATGACTTGCGAGCGTTTATATTAGGTTGGCTTGTAATGGACACAGCAGAATACAATCGGTTGTTGGCGAGATGATAGAATGCGTGCGTGCGGGGATGTGTCGTGCGCTTGCATATGCGGTGCGCTTGCCGAAACGTTTTACAAAAACAATTGCGTTAAAGCGCTTATGGGGTGGCGACCACTGCTCTAATGCCATGCATTTGCTGATGTGTTTATATAAGAGTGAAGCACGATGAGAACTCTGCCTCATCCCTCCACTTTATGGCAAAAACCAAAGTCACATCCCTGCACACAGTTAACTTGCCACGACTAGAACTCTGCGGAGCCATGTTATTGTCGAAATAAATAACTCAAACTCAATTTCAATTGAAGTTGCCAACACCCGAACTGACACTCTGTTAAGATTCCTCCATTGTGTTGGCTAGAATAACCCCGACATACATGAAAAACTTATGTGGCATACAGGATTACCGAAATTTTGCAGAACGTCAGCAACACAACCCCACCGATTTAGGAACTCGAAGATGCAAACAACAAGATTTAGTTGACTGCTCATTATGTTGGAATGGATTCCAATAGCTCTCTAAGCCGAACACATTCTGGCCAAAATGCTCCAATCCATCTCCTCCGGAAAAAATACATTAAAGCCGTTTCATATGTCACACTCAAAACCACTCGATTCCCAATTCGATAGCATGATACAGAAGGAATACTTCATCTGCAGACTGAAGCAAAAAGTGAAAAAATGTATATACATATATTCAACTGCAAGACGTGCACGATATATAAGCAACGAAGGCATTCGCAAATAATGGCCGCTCTGCCCCGAACGCGTCACTTACTCGGTGTCCTTTTACGTAATGAGCGTTGACTTCGCTGGCCCATATATGGTGGAGACGTCCCCCTTGCGACGAGCTTCCTACTCAAAAGCATACATTTGTGTATTTGTATGCTTCTATACTAAAACGGTTCATCTAGAATCTTGCACAAGTTAGACAACTGAGGTCTTCAGAGCAGCCATCTCTCGCTTCGTTGGTGTATGATAATGGACATTCGGTGTTGCTCAACGAGCTATTCAAAAAGAGCTCGCAATATTCATCAAAGAAACAGCTGTAGATATCGCTGAAAGATTTGTGATACCAGGTTTTTTTTTTGCAGTTTATACCTCATTATGTCTCACACATAGGCGGCCTATAGGAATCCGCGGTAAAAATCTTCAAGACACATTTCACCAAAGTAGCAGGAAGTCAAAGGTTTACGTTCGAAGAATTTACAACGCTCATCTTTCGAATAGAACAGGTGCTTAATTCTCGCCCACTCTCTCCTATGTCACAGGACCCAAGTGATTTATAAGCCCTCTCTCAAATGCACTTCCTTTCAGGGCTCTCCCTTAGCATCCTTGCCAGAACCGAAAGCCGAAAACTTATCTCCGACTACAAAAAGGTAAAGGTTGAAAGTTCTGTATCACCAATCTAGCTCACGATGAAAGATTTACACAAGATATATAAATAGAAACATCCCCAACGGAACGTTCGCGAAGGAGATATGTTTAAAGACGACTTACACCACCCAAATGACAGACGTTTCTTTATTTGCATTGTATAATGATTCTTACTTGTACCATGTACCAATTAAAGTAATTTATCGTTTCCTTAACTTTGCATATTCAAGATAATACAACAAAAGATATCCTTTTTTAAGTTAGGATGTAAGCGACCCAACGGAGTGGACTACCTTAAGTTAAATAAAAGCGACATTCTTAATACAAATATACAATAATTATAATTAATAAAGTTTATATTTATTTACAATTAAAACAAGAGTTGTGGGTTTTTATTTCTAAAAGTGAAGTGCCGATATCTTCCCTAAACTATTTTCTTAGTGCTCCATACCCATAAAAGTGCAATTTTATAGGGCTTCAAGAACGAAGTTTTTACCGTTTATAATGCAAAATATCAATAAGCACGTTTTGTCCTATTTCCAAGCCAAACTTCTTCTGGCTCACTTTTTCGCAAAAGAACAACCTTAAAATGCTATTTTTGTAGGGTGCACTATTCCAAGAGATATATTGAAGTGCTGCTTATGTAACTCATTTAGTATTTAGCACTATATGTCCCTATTATTTTTTCCACCTTTGTATATAAATAAATAAATAAATACAAGGCGCGATAACCTCCAAAGAAATTTAAGGCCGAGCTTCTCTTCCAATTTGCTTAGTGCTCCTTTTATTTTTCCTAAAAATTGGCGGGACTGGGCCTAAATGTTTTATGCCGACTCGGAGAAGCATCTGCACGGCAGATTCATTTTCACTGAGAAGCTTTTCATGGCAGAAATACAACCGTAGTGTTTGACGAATCACTTCCGAGGGGTGACCAAAGAAATTTAAACAACTTTTTATTGATTTTTTTGATGATTTTGGATTGAACTGGATACAAGGAAGAAAAATATAAAAAATATATAAATATGTCGTTGTTCGAACCAACAATCAACAAACGTTGCGCGCGCAGCGGGGCGAGGACATTATCAAAAATTTGAATGAAATTTTGTTAATTGCTTCACAATTTCAATACGCATTACTATGCTCAGATGCAACTGAAATGTTTGTCTATGTTTTACCTCTCCACTACCTCTATGTATTACATCTACAAATGGACTGTGTCCACTAGTCACCGCAACCGATTCAACTATAGGTTATACACTATGGCCAACAGACGTGTAAATAAAAACACGGCATTGGGGTGACCCCGCTTAGAAAATATGTGTTTCTAAATTTTTGATGTTGAAACCAGGACCCTAGGAGTGATAGGCGGAGCACCCTACACCCGCACCACGGCACACGCCAATTACCATATGTATGTATATGTCATACTTCTATATTGCTACTACAGGCTGTGTACACCCACAAACATCATAGTGCCGATATATTGCTGTGTTAATTTTATAATTTATTTAATAATTTGGGAAAAATTTAAACAACGTGACATCAGGACGGACAAGGCGACAGCTGTTTCGATTATACCTTGTAAATCTCTTCAAAGCCTTTTCTCCCGGGAGTGGGCTGTGTTAATGTTTTTCTTTTTGTATTGAATAATCGAATGTACCTAAATTAAAATTTTTTCTTGTCACACTTATGCTGCTACAAACACACAAATTTAGTTGGCTGTCTTTTTTCCAATTCAAAACTCATTTTTATTTACACAACAAAATTTTGTATAAATAGCACCCACATTTGCCATCTTCCTTCACTTTACACTTAAAAATTTACGGGAAATCTTAAATTAAAATGTATTTACGCAAGCTTTTCGCGATCGTTTGTTCGATTTTTGTCATCCTTGTCAGTCTTTCAACTAATACCAATTCGGAAAATCGCATTGTAGGCGCCTCTAATTGGGATGTAAAGAATAGCGCGTATGTGGTGGCAATATTTTATAACGGGAAATATCGTTGTGTTGGGACTTTAATCTCCATAAGAAGGGTGCTTACATCTAAATCTTGCGTGGGAACTTCACCCGCAGATCCCTTCACTGTTATAGCTGGTAGATCCAATTTACAAACAGAAGGAGTAAAACGCGAAGCGTTACGTATATTGCGTCCATATGATTTTAATTCGGGTTTCGTAGAAATGGATTTAGCTGTCATCGCACTGAAAAAAGATTTTACCGAGAGCCAATTTATAAAACCAATATCTTTATGCGAAACTGAATTATACCCCGGCGTAAAAGTGCGAGTTAGTGGATTTGGTTCGATACATCCCCAGATTGATGCCTCTTATTATATACTCCAATCTGCTCAATTTGAACTATTCCCAATCAACCAATGTAGGGATTGTTATGCGCCTCGTTTTGCGGAAGCAAGGACAAATTTCCCAACAACAGCAATTTGTTTAAAAGATCCGGCAGAGAAAAGTGCTGTGTGTTGGGGAGATGCTGGTGCACCTGCCGTTGTGGATGATAAACTTTATGCGGTGCTATCAATTATGGTAAAACCTTTCAACCGCTTTTATCCGGCTATATATACAAGTATAAATAATAAGGATGTTAAAGATTTTATAAATCATGCGATAGGGGATATTCGCAGGTTTTTTTAAATAAAACAAATCGTAATAAAAAATAAAAAATTATTCATCATTTTGAATTTTCTGATTGATGGAAAACAAGGTATTTTTTATTCAAGCATTTCTTGAATAATGAATAACATTTTATCGTGAGTGATTTTTGTAAATTTTAAGTTAAGGGTTGAGTTATCGTGAGTGATTTTTGTAAATTTTAAGTTAAGGGTTGAGTTATCTTTCATTATTTAAAAAATATGGAATAAAATAAAATTTAAATTATTACTCGGTTATTCAAAAGTTAAATAAAATAAATAAAAAAAAAATGTTTAGCTGTTTCGATTATACCTTGTAAATCTCTTCAAAGCCTTTTCTCCCGGTACTGGGATTTGAACCCGCACTCCTACGATAGCTGAACGTGTTACAATCGCATTCGGCCAGGTCATGCCTTAGTTGTTGTAAGGTTTTTCCCAATTGCCTTCTTTTTTTTGCATATTTAATCCTTTACACATTACATACTTCGTATGCAATCCCCGATTAAATCATACAAACAGACAAAATTGGTTAATTCGTTGTAATTGTATAAATAGAACAAAAAATAAATAATAGTTAAAAAAAACTAAAAAACACGCTGTTATAGCTAACCGAACTAAAAAATAGAAAATAATTTCCAATTAAAAAGAGTTTATATAACAGTAGTAGAAGGTCAAACATTCATTTATAGTTAATCACCTCAAAATAAAATTATAATAAAATTTAAGTTATTAAGAGAATAATTTAATTCAGATTAAAAAGCGTGGGGTGCATTTGACTACATTTCATATGTTTCCTCTCAGATAGTTGCCAATAGATAGATTGTATCATTCAATATCAAGAACCCCACGCTTTTTACTGTGAATTAAATTGTTCTGTTAATAACTTAAATTTTATTATAATTTTATTTTGAGGTGATTAACTATAAATGATTGTTTGACCTTCTACTACTGTTATATAAACTCTTTTTAATTGGAAATTATTTTCTAGTTTTTAGTTCGGTTAGCTATAAAAACGTGCTTTTTTTAGTTTTTTTTAAACTATTATTTATTTTAAATTTTTTTGTTCAAGTAATTTTAAAAGTTTTGTCGAGAGTGATGAAACCTCGAAACGCCAGCGGTCCATAAATGAATCGAACCCCACGGCACCGAAAAGGGCTAAGACGCAGGGAGGCTGGACGCGGTCTTTCGCCGAAATGCCAAGGGTCGGCAGATCATTGGCATTATAGACGAGAGCAGCGAAGATGGCAGGATCCCGAAACAACAGTGGAAGTGGATCGAGGCCGCACTCGCTACGGTGGCCGTTAAGGTTAAGAAAGACAACCCTGGTCCACCGCCATCTTACACCGATGCAGGATGGTTCCAGGGCAATGTCAAGCTAATTGCCTGTGGCGACGCCAGGTCGGTAAACCTCTGTAGGGCCGCCGTCACGCTGATAGGGGTGGTATATCCGGGCACGCGCCTCAAGGTAGTGGAGGCGCGTGATATCCCCCCACGACCAGGGACTAGAGCCTGGGTTCCAGTGACGCCAACGGACCCAGCTAACATCCTGGAGCTGCTCCAGGAGTACAACCCGCCACAGGTGATGAAGTCAACCCGGATAAAACCGAGCTTGTCCTCTTCGCGAGGAGGTACAAAGTACCAAATCTTACACCGCCAAGAATTGGGGATACGTTCTTAGCGTTTAGCGATCAAGTCAAGTATTTGGGAGTCATTTTTCGGAGGAAGCTATTATGGCGTGACCATATAGTGGACCGATCCAAGAAGGCAGCAGCAGACCTGTTCACCTGCAAGAGGGCAATTGGCACCTCCTGGGGATTCTCTCCTAAGGTGACCTTCTGGATTTACACAGCCACTGTGCGCCCGATTCTTCTTTATGGTGCCTTGGTCTGGTGGCCTGCATTACCGGGGCTCTCGGCTCCACTCCACATTCCGTTACATATATACATGGATACATAGATACATAGATATATACAGGCCAAGCTAATAAAAGTGTGTTAAAAAGGGCTCCAGTATGCTCTTTCGTAGATGTGCCATGCATCCACTTCTACCAATAATGAGTTTTTCGCATTATGTGCAAGGTTTCAAATCTATGGCCATTTGGGGTGGTCATAAGTTCAATTGACCTTATGGCCGTTGACCTTATGTCACCGCACCATCATATTAATGCATTGTCATCGAGCCTTGATACGTGTGCAAAGTTTCAATCAAACTTATGGCCATTCAAAGTGGTAATAAGGCCAATTGCCCTTATGGCCGTTGACCTTATGTCACCACATCATCATATTAATGCATTGTCATCGGTCCTTGATACGTATGCAAAGTTTCAAATTAATCAGACTTCTAGAGACCGATGAAAATTAAGCTCAAAGATTCCGTTACATAGATACAGGCCAAGTAATAAAAGCGTGTTAAAAACAACAACAATACCAAAGTTTCTTTGAAAACCGCCTTACCAACAAGCATAGCTTTAACACATAATTACATACGAAGTATGCATTGTGTAGAAGATTAAATATGCCAAAAAAAAAGAAGGAAATTGGGAAAAACTTTACAACAACTAAGGCATGACGTGGCTGAATGCGTTTGTAACACGTTCAACTATCGTAGGAGTGCGGGTTCAAATCCCACTCCCGGGAGAAAAGCTTTGAAAAAAATTTTAATTAAACAGTTTTATTGAAAACAATACTTACATTAAGTAGTAATAATACTAAAAGATAGAAAATAATTTTAGGTAGGTCCTAGGTACTAGTCATCACACTCCCCATCAATCTAGGGCGTTGAGCAGACAATTAAATAACAGCATTGGACGCGTCAAATTTCTATTGATAGTCATATATAAGACCAATTGAATCTTAATCAGGTTATGATACGCCTCATATTTTTAGAAATTTCATGCGCCCAACGCTTTTATTTAATTGTCTGATCAACGCCCAAGATTAATGAGGAGTGGGATGACTAGTACCTAGGACCTACCTAAAATTATTTTCTATCTTTTAGTATTATTACTACTTAATGTAAGTATTGCTTTCAATAAAACCGTTTAACTAAATTTTTTTTTTTATTTTATTATACTGAAATTTCACTAGCAAAATTTGAATTTATGTGCTCCAAACTATTCTGACGTCACTTCTACCGGGAAATGAATTTTTGTAATGAAATTTCACCAACAAAAAGTATTTTGCTGTAATTTCTACCGGGAAATTTTTTTTTACAGAAATTTCACTAACAAAATTTGAACTTATGTGCTCCAAAATATTTTGATGTCCTTCTACCGAATTGTATATAATATTTGTTCAAAGAGCCAAATCGGACAGATAAGTACGAGTTTTTTGAATATCTCAAATTTTGCGACACCTAGCGTGAAATTTTTTTACTAAAGCAGTTTCTATTTCTGTATGTCAAATATAATTTCCAAATATGAGCCAAATCGGACCACAAATACGATTTTTGTGAATATCTCGATCCTAGCGCCACCTAGTGGCGATTTTTTATAGGCCGCTTTCTATTCATGTATGTATTATGTGTTCCAAATATGAGCGAAATCGGACGACAAATACGATTTTTGTAAATATCTGGATCCTTGCGACACCTAGCGGCAATTTTTTTCATAGGTAGATTTCTATCCACGTATGTATTATATGTTCCAAATATGAGCCAAATCGGACCACAAATACGATTTTTGAGAATATCTCGATCCTTGCGCCAGCTGGCTACGATTTTTTTCATAGGTCGCTTTCTATTCTTGTATGTATTATGTGTTCCAAATATGAGCGAAATCGGACCACAAATACGATTTTTGTGAATATCTGGATCCTTGCGCCACCTAGCGACGATTTTTTTCATTCGTCGCTTTCTATTCACGTATGTATTATATGTTCCAAATATGAGCCAAATCGGACCACAAATACGATTTTTGAGAATATCTCGATCCTTGCGCCAACTGGCGGCGATTTTTTTCTTATTATTGCATTGTCATCCGGTTCTGAACTATATTCCAAGTTTCAAGCTTGTAGCTTATCGGGAAGCCACTTAAATTTTAATTACAAAATTCGCCTCGAGATGCCGTGAAAATATACCCATATGCGCAAACAGTTCGCGTGTAGTACTGAAGCTTCTTAAAGTAATATTGAGTTGATTTTGAGATATTCGGGTGTCATTTCGGAATGGTTTTGGGACTCCCTCGGGGTCATTTTAGGGTCGTCCCGGGATGTTTTTGGGCACTCCTTCGGGGTCATTTCGGTATGGTTTTGGGGACTCCCTCGGGGTACTCCCGGGGAATTTTGGGGTCGTTCCGGGTTGTTTTGGGGACTCCCTCAGGATAATTTAGGGGACTCCCTTGGGGTGATTTGGGGCACATTCCGGGATGATTTTGGGGACTCCCTTTGGGTTATTTGGGGGATCGTTACGCGTAGTAAACACCAAACGCGCGCGCTAAGTCCAGAAACCTTTCCTCCCGATGAGACCCACGGCTTCTGGATCAGCGCCACGTCAAACGAACCCTCCACAAGGGTTAGGAGGAGTTCGCTCGACGCAACTTTACTGTGTTGGAGGTTTGTCTGTAGGACTCGCAGCACCATTGGGCTGTTTGTCCCCCTCCAGCACCTTCGTCGTGACGTCGTCGTCCTCCCCTTGCCCTTTTGGTTCAGAGTATTCGAGGCCCATTCAGCCTCTCGTAACTGTTGTGTCGGGTATTCCTCTGTGCGAGTCACAGCACCATTTAGCGGTTGGTCCTCTTCTAGCACGTTCGTGGTGACGTCGGGGACCTCCACCTGTCTTTTTTCCCTTAGGCTTTTGAGGTCCTTTTCGACTTCGCCCACCTCTAGCGTGTTAGGGATTTTATCCTCGGGACTTCTTTACCTGAGTCGCATGTTGATTTTGCCAGTACCAAAGGACATTTTGCCAAGCTGCGTGTACAAAATATCCTCCGCTTGCTTGTTTATTTGGAAGATGTAGAACTAACCATCCTCGGTAGGCCGAGATACAGTAAGTACCTTCCAATCCTGTGTCGGTATGTTCGGATTCTGATTCTGTAGAAGTCGCAGTGTATCCTCCGACTTCATCACGCATAGTATCCATACCTTAACTTTTGGTACCGTGGGAATTTGCGCTTTATCCACCACCTCAAACCGCGCGTTCGTGCCTTGCCTTTGGAGGTTTGGAACCACTTCCTCCAGCTACTGCAAGCTCGCGATGTTGTCGAACGCTAACTTCTTCACACCGTTATACCATCCCCCCGAATCAAAGGTTGGAAGGGGCTTACTTGGTTGTTCCCGCATCATCTTAAGCATTAAGCTAATAAGCTCCCTTTCCACAGATCTCCACCTTTCAGTAGTTATTTGTCCGAAAGGACTGCTACGATCAACCAGCGCCACAGTCAGTGACTGCTTTGCCACATCACTCATCTTCTCGGGAAAATCAGGAGTCTTAGTGTTATCTCCCTTTGGCACCTCCGAGAAAGCCGCAGTCTTAGCCTTAACTCCCTTTAGCGCCTCCGAGAAAGCCGGAGTCTTAGCGTTATCTCCCTTTGGCTTATCTCCTACTTCCTTAATTGGAACTTCCCTCTGACTCGCAGCTTTCGAGGTAGTTGCTACCTCGCTATTGGAGCCCATCTGTCTTACAGCTTTGGGCCTACTTGTCTTGTCTATGCGACTGCCCTGCCTCGCGGCTCTAGGACTGGGTCCTTTCTGCCTCTTGAAAGCAGGCTTGTCGCCTTCCGCCGAACGTTGCCTCTTCATTCTGCCATTCGACGCTTCTTCCTCCTCGTACCGATTGCAGAACCGAGGGTTTCTCGCAGCAAACCTTTTGAACTGCCTTCGACCTACTTCTACCGCTTCATGGGCCCATTCCAAGCGCTCGATCTCCACTTCTGTTGGGTCGACCACTGCTCCCAAGCGTTGAACAATTCTTAGTGCTGCACGGTTCTGCGAGAGAGCTCTTTTACTTCCTCTGCTCCGTAACCTTCTCCACTCTTCTACTCCGTTTTCATTTGTGTGCTTCTCCAACACGGAGTTCATTGAATCAGCACTACTCTCGCTCCCCGAGTCCGACGCATCGCTTAGTTCGTATTTGTCGTCCTCGGATTGCGACTCAGTCCTCCTCTTTACATCGTCCTTATTACAGTCAGTTAATGAGTCGTTCATCTTGGTCGTACGACCACCTGCCCGACAAAGCGGGCTCAGCGGTCCAGTATTATATACGGGGAAAGAACCGTCCGCCACAGCAGCGCCTCTTGCTGTGGTAAGGCCATTAATACTTCCCGAGGTGGCCCGGTATTGGGAAGGCTCCGTTCGAATACAGCCGAATTTATCCTCTGGCTGCAAGTCGTCCAATAGGCACGGTCCGCATAACACCCTGGATTAGGGGGTTGGCAGTTCTTGGTCACCGACATCCCGCCGCCCTCGTATGAGGCGAAACGGCGTAGATGTCAGTCCTAACCAGCTCCGCCTCATAGTCGGGCGCTATGGAGTTCGGCTAAGCCCTCACACCAACGACAAGGTGCCTACCCTAGTGAGGGGTGTGTTGGTAATATGGGATGAATGCACCATGGCGAACCGGACAGCCGTAGAAGCTGTGGACAGAACGCTGAGGGATATACGCCAAAATGACCAAGCAATGGGTGGTGTTAATTTTCTCTTTTGTGGAGATTTTCGGCAGATACTACCGGTCATACCACGCGTAACATTAAAAGAATGCATTTAACAGAAAATATGCGCGCTCGAATCGGAGGCAACATAAGTGCGCAGAACTTCTCCGAAACTTTGCTAAAGATTGGAAATGGTACATACCCCGAAGAAGAGGGAAAAATTACACTGCCCGATAATTTGTGCCGTACCGTACATTCTTTGCAAGAACTAATTTCTACTGTTTATAATGATCTAGGAGTCTGTCATGATAACTTTTGGCTTTGCGAGAGGGCTATTTTGACGCCACGAAATGACCGGGTTTTGAAAATCAATTCGTATATACTCAACGATATTCAGGGAGAGGAGGTCGAATACTTTTCAATCAACAGAGTTTTGGAGCAAGATGACTCAAAAAATTTCCCTGTGGAGTTTTTAAATAGCCTTAGTGCACCTGGACTTCCATCCCATAAAATTATTTTGAAAATCGGCGCACCAATTATTCTGTTGCGTAATCTAAGCCCACCAAAATTGTGCAATGGAACGAGGCTCAAAGTTGTTTCTCTAAAACAAAATATAATTGAAGCAGAAAGTTTGACAGGCAGTGGCAGAGGAGAGAGAGTCTTTATACCACGTATCCCCCTTATACCAAAAAACTTTCCCTTTAAATTTAAACGTGTTCAATTCCCGGTGAGCTTTTGCTATGCTATGACAATCAACAAAGCACAAGGCCAGACGATGAGTGTTGTGGGCGTTGATCTGACTGTGAGTTGCTTTTCACATGGCCAGCTTTACGTGGCGCTCTCACGTGTTAGTGAAGCAGACAAATTAATCGTCTATGCTCCTAACACTTCCACATCAAACGTTGTTTATAAGGAAGCATTATAAAACAATTCTTTTTTTTTTAATAAGCATTAAAAATGTTAAATTTTGTATTGCAAGTTAACTCTCCACACATACACATACATTCACACTGAAGAGCTTGGAATAATTTTGTTTTATGTGTGCTAAGTATGAAAGCATTCACTTTTATAACAATCATAATGCTATATATGTCTATGTATGCGCATAAGTTATTCTATAACAGTTTTATATAATTCGCCTTAATGTATGCAACAATTAAAAATTAGAAAATCGTAAAAAGCTATCAAAATGAATTCTTTTAAAATTATTCACTCAACAAAAAAGTATTATAATTTATTTAATAATTTGGGAAAAATTTAAACAACGTGACATCAGGACGGACAAGGCGACAGCTGTTTCGATTATACCTTGTAAATCTCTTCAAAGCCTTTTCTCCCGGGAGTGGGAGTCGAACTCGCACCCCTACGATAGTTGAAATGGTTGTAAACGCATTCAGCTACGTCATGCCTGTTGTGAAGTCTTTCGCAATTGCCTTCTTTATGCATATTTTAATCTTTTACACATTGCATACTTCGTATGCAATTATGTGTTAAAGCTATGCTTGGTACGGCGGTTTTCAAAGAAACTTTGGTTTTTGTTGCTGTTTTCGTTCTATTTATAGAACTACAACGAATTAACCAATTTTGTCTGTTTGTATGATTTTTTAATAATCGGGGATTGTCCATATTGCTTTTTTAAATGTATGAAAACATTTATTTGAAGCAATTTTTTAATTTTATAATTTATTTAATAATTTGGGAAAAATTTAAACAACGTGACATCAGGACGGACAAGGCGACAGCTGTTTCGATTATACCTTGTAAATCTCTTCAAAGCCTTTTCTCCCGGGAGTGGGAGTCGAACTCGCACCCCTACGATAGTTGAAATGGTTGTAAACGCATTCAGCTACGTCATGCCTGTTGTGAAGTCTTTCCCAATTGCCTTCTTTATGCATATTTTAATCTTTTACACATTGCATACTTCGTATGCAATTATGTGTTAAAGCTATGCTTGGTACGGCGGTTTTCAAAGAAACTTTGGTTTTTGTTGCTGTTTTCGTTCTATTTATAGAACTACAACGAATTAACCAATTTTGTCTGTTTGTATGATTTTTTAATAATCGGGGATTGTCCATATTGCTTTTTTAAATGTATGAAAACATTTATTTGAAGCAATTTTTTAATTTTATAATTTATTTAATAATTTGGGAAAAATTTAAACAACGTGACATCAGGACGGACAAGGCGACAGCTGTTTCGATTATACCTTGTAAATCTCTTCAAAGCCTTTTCTCCCGGGAGTGGGAGTCGAACTCGCACCCCTACGATAGTTGAAATGGTTGTAAACGCATTCAGCGTTCAGCGTAAAAAATTGCTTCAAATAAATGTTTTCATACATTTAAAAAAGCAATATGGGCAATCCCCGATTATTAAAAAATCATACAAACAGACAAAATTGGTCAATTCGTTGTAGTTCTATAAATAGAACGAAAACAGCAACAAAAACCAAAGTTTCTTTGAAAACCGCCGTACCAAGCATAGCTTTAACACATAATTGCATACGAAGTATGCAATGTGTAAAAGATTAAAATATGCATAAAGAAGGCAATTGGGAAAGACTTCACATCAGGCATGACGTAGCTGAATGCGTTTACAACCATTTCAACTATCGTAGGGGTGCGAGTTCGACTCCCACTCCCGGGAGAAAAGGCTTTGAAGAGATTTACAAGGTATAATCGAAACAGCTGTCGCCTTGTCCGTCCTGATGTCACGTTGTTTAAATTTTTCCCAAATTATTAAATAAATTATAAAATTAAAAAATTGCTTCAAATAAATGTTTTCATACATTTAAAAAAGCAATATGGGCAATCCCCGATTATTAAAAGCTCAAAAAAGTATTATTTTTTCCAACCTAATTTGTAAAAACTAACAATTTTTAAAATGTGTACGTAGTTTTTTTTTATCAAACTCAACGATTTTGCAAGCGAAATAAACACGTACATATGTACCCATATATAAAAAAACTTTCTTTTATTCTCTGGTATATCAACAGGATCTGTAAATATTTTCTGTTTTATATTTTGAATGTGTATGTATATCCATATATATATGTAAGTTACGGCTTATAACTTTTAACCGATTGAAGCAATATTTACTGATTTTATTGCATGCTTTAGCGGTAAGCTTAGACAAAAGAACTGAAAATAAGATATGGTAATAGAAATGTGGGGAAGAGTGAAGAAAATACCGAAAAGAGGTTGAGCGCGAGATAAGAAGAATGGGATCGCCAGAAAAAGGCACAGAGTAAAGTAAGTGGGATGGACCAAGCAATAAAAGGGGAGGAGGGATAATGTGGGAAAATAAATATTGTTTTATTTAAACGAAGCCTGCACATAGTTTCGTGATTTAGGTTAGCAGAAATGTTTTAAAATTTGTTCAGTTAAAGACCCAAGATATCGATATTTTAAAAAAAAATTAGGGCCACTTTAATATAAATACGCATCCCGAACAACGTCGGGCACCCTGCTAGTTATACATATAATATTCTCGAATCTCGAAATACTCGTAATACTCGCGAGCTTCTCGACTTTCAATTCAGATGCTGCGTTGGCAGCATTCTATACATTTCGGTGTTTTTTAGTTGTGGTTTTGTGGAAATTTTCGCTTGTGCTCCAGAAGAAATCGTAAACTCTATATAAAACAGCCAATGAATTGATTAAATTGAATGTCGAGAAGCTCGCGAGTATTACGAGTATTTCGAGATTCGAGAATCTCGCGAGAATGTGAGACCCGCTAGAAATCTCTTCTCGAACAAGCTCGAGAAATCGTACACTCTATTTTTTATATACATATGAAAATTTTTTAGTAGGTCATCAAAAAAACCTTAAAAATCAAGGTCGAAAAAAAGTAAAAAAAATTAAATTTCGCAGGCTCGAAAATTATTTTTTTGGGTATGCGTCGTGGAACTTTTTTTCCTGAGCCCAAATCCTATCGAAAAATCGATGGCGCGATATCGGTTAACTTTCGTACATACAAATCGACCCACCCTAGCGGTCACGCATAAAGGCGACTTACGGCTGCTATTAATGGTCTATTAATACTCATAACTCTCGTGGCACAGGGCGCCCCCAGTTTTGTCGGCTGTTTTTAAGAGCTACAATTCCCGATGTGCGAAGAGAAGCAATCCCAACCACCAGTCGCTACCACGCCTCCTGACCCTCACACCATATGCCAGCACAGAAGATATAGGACTGCGACTTCGCACTCATACCTTCGTCGACGTCACTTTCCTAGAAGCTTTAGGTGTAGCTCCGAAGACTTTCAAACGGATGTTTTTGTCGCGTTATGCTGCCGAGCTACACCAGAGAAACACCATGGAATGTTAGGGAGGAACTATTCGGCCAAGGATGCCGCCCTTGAAAAAATAAGAAGTCTAAGTGGATGTCATTGCGTAACTCATGGGTGAAAATCGTATAATCTTCGGCGTATCTACATAATTAAAATTTTACAACGATCCTGGATAACATTTTTTAGATGTTGACCAAAGTTTGCAGACGTTTGTGTTCACATCATTGTTTTCAATAGACTTCGTTAAATCAAAACGATATTTTAGAATGAAAGTGGGCCGATTTTAAGTTGAAAGATGTTAACTGCTGTTTTCCGGCCTTACGATATAAGAACTCATTATGGATGACCGCGTAGCTTCAGTTTTCAAACTAGTTCGACTGTTCAATACGTTAGGGTAGTAGCACACACGGTCATTAGTTCGACTGTCTTAGGAAAGCTTTTGCTTCACCACTTTGAGTGTTCGTGCGAAGGGCAAAGCCTTACCTTGTAAATATATGTCCCTACGTATTCGCATTTGTAAAAGGAGCCGTAACGTGTAGGTGATATTTAAAATTGGTTGATAGGCTATAATCAACGTGATTCACTCCAGGGGACTAGTTTTGGATAGGGCCGCCAACTTTATGTCAAACCGGGAGGGTGTTGAAGGATGAAATGTGAAAATCAAAATTTACATTTCAGAAGCTATTGTATAGTTTCGCAAATAAACAACAGATGTTTGAATGTAAGCCCAAGTGATGTTTCAAACCCTTCTCACACGTACATATATCTTCAACTTAAGCATGAGGTAAGAATCATTTCAAAGGAGTGTTTGTGCTCCTAGAACCTACTAAAGGATTTTGCATCACTAATTTCGCTTATTCTTTCCGCCAATCGCAATATAAATTTTGTTTTAAAAATCGGCACCATTTTTGGGTAATTTGCATTTTTTTAACAACTTAAAGACAATTTGAAAACATGTTCGCCTTGGGTAATTTTATTTGAATTCATTGTTATTTTATTAATTTTTTGAAAAAAAGAAATAAAATAAAATAAAATAAAATAAAATAAAAAAGTGAGCATATAAATTTATTATATAACTTTTCTTTTAGTGTTTTGTTTTAATAAATTGGTGAATTGGGTGATGCTAAGTGCGTGTTAAGCTGACATCGAAAGTGCCAATTTTTATACTCAGTTGAGCACAGCTCACAGAGTATATTAAGTTTGATTGGATAACGGTTGGTTGTACATATATAAAGGAATCGAGATAGATATAGACTTCCATATATCAAAATAATCAGGATCGAAAAAATATTTGATTGAGCCATGTCCGTCCGTCCGTCCGTCCGTTAACACGATAACTTGAGTAAATTTTGAGGTATCTTGATGAAATTTTGTATGTAGGTTCCTGAGCACTCATCTCAGATCGCTATTTAAAACTAACGATATCGTACTATAACCACGCCCACTTTTTCGATATCGAAAATTTCGAAAAACCGAGAAAGTGCGATAATTCATTACAAAAGACAGATAAAGCGACGAAACTTGGTAGATGAGTTGAACTTATGACGCAGAATAGAAAATTAGTAAAATTTTGGACAATGGGCATGGCACCGCCCACTTTTAAAAGAAGGTAATTTAAAATTTTTGCAAGCTGTAATTTGGCAGTCCTTGAAGATATCATGATGAAATGTGGCAGGAACGTTACTCCTATTACTATATATACGTTTAGTAAAAATTAGGAAAATCGGAGAAGGACCACGCCCACTTTTAAAAAAAAAAATTTTTTAAAGTAAAATTTTAACAAAAAATTTAATATCTTTACAGTATATAAGTAAATTATGTCAACATTCAACTCCAGTAATGATATGGTGCAACAATATACAAAAATAAAAGAAAATTTCAAAATGGGCGTGGCTCCGCCCTTTTTCATTTAATTTGTCTAGGATACTTTTAATGCCATAAGTCGAACAAAAATTAACCAATCCTTTTGAAATTTGGTAGGGGCATAGATTTTATGACGTTAACTGTTTTCTGTGAAAATGGGCGAAATCGGTTGATGCCACGCCCAGTTTTTATACACAGTCGTCCGTCTGTCCTTCCGCATGGCCGTTAACATGATAACTTGAGCAAAAATCGACATATCTTTAATTAACTTAGTTCACGTGCTTACTTGACTCACTTTATCTTGGTATGAAAAATGAACGAAATCCGACTATGACCACGCCCACTTTTTCGATATCGAAAATTACGAAAAATGAAAAAAATGCCATAATTCTATACCAAATACGAAAAAAGGGATGAAACGTGGTAATGCAATTGGATTGTTTTATTAACGCGAAATATACCTTTAGAAAAAACTTTATAAAATGGTTGTGACACCTACCGTATTATGTAGAAGAAAAGGAAAAAGTTCTGCAGGGCGAAATAAAAAACCCCTAAAATCTTGGCATGTATTACATATACAAATAAATTAGCGGTATCCAACAGATGATGTTCTAGGTCACCCTGGTCCACATTTTGGTCGATATCTGGAAAACGCCTTCACATATACAACTACCACCACTCCCTTTTAAAACTCTCATATCGTACAAACTCATTCTAGAGTCACCCCTGGTCCACCTTTATGGCGATATCTTGAAAAGGCGTCCACCTATAGAACTAAGCCCCACGTGCTTTTAAAATACTCATTAACACCTTTCATTTGATACCCATACCGTACAAACATATTCTAAAGTCACCTCTGGTCCACCTTTATGGCGATATCTCGAAATGGCGAACACCTATAGAACGAAGGCCCGCTCCCTTTTAAAAATACTCATTAACACCTTTCATTTGATACCCAAATCGTACAAACAAAGTCCAGAGTCACCCCTGGTCCACCTTTATTGCGATACCTCGAAAAGGCGTCCACCTATAGAACTAAGGCCCACTCCCTTTTAAAATACTCATTAACTCCTTTCGTTTGATACCCATATTGCACAAACGAATTCTAGAGTCACCCCTTTTATGGCGATATCTCGAAACGGCGTCCACCTATGGAACTAAGGATTACTCCCTTTTAAAATACTCATTAACACCTTTCTTTTGATACCCATATTGTACAAACAAATTCTAGGGTCACCCCTGCTCCACCTTTATGGCGATATCTCGAAAATGCGACCACCTATACAACAACCACCACTCCCTTTTAAAACCCTCATTAATACCTTTAATTTGGTACCCATATCATACAAACACATTCTAGAGTCACCCCTGGTCCACCTTTATGGCGATATTTCGAAACGGCGTCCACCTATAGAACTAATGCCCACTCCCTTTTAAAATAATCATTAACACCTTTCGTTTGATGCCCATATTGTACAAACAACTTCTAGGGTCACCCCTGGTCCACCTTTGTGGCGATATCTCGAAACGGCGTCCACCTATGGAACTAAGGATTACTCCCTTTTAAAATACTCATTAACACCTTTCATTTGATACCCATATCGTACAAACGCATTCTAGAGTCAACCCTGATCCACCTTTATGGCTATATCCCTAAAAAGCGTCCACCTATAGAACTATGGCCCACTCCCTCATAAAATACTCTTTAATGCCTTTCATTTGATACACATGTCATACAAACATATTCCAGGGTTTCCATCGGTTCATTTTCCTACATGGTTATTTTCCCTTATGTTGTCACCATAGCTCTCAACTGAGTATGTAATGTTCGGTTACACCCGAACTTAACCTTCCTTACTTGTTATTTTTTATTTTACCTTTATATTAAGTCGCTTTCATGTTTGTCTCCTCATTTCCATAAGAATTTTTGACCCAAGGAAAAGTATTTTTCGGTAAATCCCCGTTGAGCTAGCTTGATACTTAGAACGTAGTTGAGATCTGAGAGACATTACAATGCAAGTGAAAAAAATCCGCTAGGTGGCGCACGGATCAAGATATACAGAAAATTTATTTTAAAATGGAAATTTTGCGATCGACTTTTAACTAACTTCTCGCTGATCCAGAGACTTGAAATTTAGCACGTAGTTTGCGAGTCGATGGCATTACAATTCGTGGAAAACAAAATGCCGCCAGGTGGCAGACGAATCGAGATAAACGAAAATCCCTGAAAAAACGCAGGGAATCTTGCAATCGATTTTTGAGTAACTTCCCGGTGAGCTGGGGATATGAAACTTGAGCCGTAAGTCAGAACCCGGTGACAATGCAATATTTTATCAAAAAAATTCCGCTAGGTGGCGCATGGATCGAGATATTAGGAAAATTAGTTTTTGCGACGTGTTTTTTCAAATCCCTTGAAAGTTACATACCAGGGGCGTAGCCAGAAAATTGCCTTGGGGGGGGTTCAAAAAAAATTTTTTTTTTTCAGTTAAATAAATAAAAAAAAATGTTGTCTTTAGCTTTAACATTAAAGTACGTGTATTTAGAATATGATATGAAAAGGGTTACATTAAAAACTCAAGCGCATGCGGCGGCTTTTCTTTGCCATTTCATTTAAAACTACATCAACGGTAACAATTTGATCACGGTGGATATTTAGTGATGCACAGCCATTCAATCGATTTTCACTAATCGTGTTTCTCAAACAGTTCTTAAGTTGAAACAGATCTCTCGTTCGTTGCCATTGTTACTGGAAGCGTACACAAGATTTTCAACTACATGTGAACATTAGGAAAAGTCACAGAATCGCATTCCTGTAATATTAATCATAGATAAATTGATAAAAAAAAAACCGAAGTACCTCCTTCAGGAATAAGTAGAATTCCTGCTTTTTGAGCCTATGCATGAGATCTATCGTATATGTATATAAAATTCAAAAGAAAGAAACTGATCGAATAGACAAAAATTTTATTTAAAAAAGTCATATCTACACGGAAAAAACACTAATGTGTTTTTTACATTTTAAAATGTGAAAAACACATTATTTTTTCATTTGTCAAATAATTTGAATTTTACATTTTTGAAATGTGTTTTTGACATAAAAAAATGTAGATATTACATTATAATAATGTGTTTTCCACATGAAAAATAATGTCAAATTTGCATTATATTTCAATATAGGAAATGTGTACTTCAAAAAAATGCTGTAAATTTAACATTATTTAAATGATAAAAATATTTGCCTTTTCATTCCGATGAATGTAATCGCTGTTGAGGCAAACGAGCAAACGCCTGCATTGATTATATTCACGCATGCAATTGATTTTAAATCAATGTCGATTATGTTCGTTTTAGCAAGTTGGATCATTGAACACGATCATGTTGCCGAATGTAATCGAACGTTGTTGTGTTCGATTTTTGCTGTTCTCTGATATGTATGTAGATGGTCTTTAGGCAAATTTACAAGGAAACTTCTTTATGAAATTATGGTTAAAGTTAACATGTACATTTGTATATTTAATAAATTGCAGAATTATTATAAAACCGCATATGATTAAAATATAGGTGTTCAATTCGTACATACATATGCTTGCATATTAGAAATATAATATCACCAACAAATTAAATACGTAGTCGAATTATACAGAAATTTATTAACATAGACATAAACACATCAAATATTTGAATTGTATCGACCTAAAAAATCAAATGATCCTATGGCAAAGGGGGGGGAGGGGTTAAACCCGAAGGAAAAGGCCGAACTACACGCCTCTCATAAGCAACAATTTAAATTTGTTTCATCCGATGCTAAGGTAACATGTTATAGAACTCGTCACGAACAATTTTCCAAGCATTATACGAAGGAGAACAGTGTTTGTTACTGCAAAAACATTGCTGGGCTATTCAAACCATGGAATAAATATTACAAGATAAAAGTGAGAGCCGAAATGACGTTTAAAAAAATTTTAAAATTCTCACTGCTCTCACATTTTTATTTTTTTATTTTGGGCTTGTTTTCATAACAAAAATATAACAAACTCTAATATATTTGGTAATTCTATACGACAGCATGACACTCTTAATACACGTGCAAAAATATCAAGAGGGGTATCAAAAGACGCGTTTTGGATCCAGGATCGCGAATCCGAAAGCGAAGGTAAATAATTTTAGGTCTGTCAAGAGATATTTGCAGAAACAATTTTGAAAATTTGCATGTGGTTGTTGTAATTTTGATGATTTTGAGCACCCACAAAAAAAAATTGTGAACATAAGTGTTTTGCGCGGATATAGCTTTGGTCTCCAAACCGATGATGGACCCACCCAAGGTAATTTTTTGTAAGTGCGGTCAAAGGCCGCCAATGCGGAAAGGTTTTCCGTGCAAAAATACTATGGATCCTACCCTCGGTTTCGGAGCACTTCGGGGTCATTTTTCGGTTTTTCGTTAATATCTTATGAACGATCTATAATTTTTAATTTCCGCCTTCGGATTATTGTTGTCGAGGTCAATACGAGTCTTTTGACACCTCTCTCGGTATTTTTGAACGCGTATTACCAGTGCCATGCTGTCGTATAGAACTACCATATATTTCTGCGTTCTAACATTAATATTATGATATTTTATCCAAAACCGAATTTTTTATTGGTGGAAATAAGTTTTTTGGTGGGAAAGAAATCTCAACGGTCAACCGCATTCCAGAATTTTCAATTCAAGAATTGTGTTGTGGTTTCCCGCAAAAAGAAGCATCAGATCACGATCCTCTTCCGAGGAATTTTTTTCAACAAATTGTTTAGAAATTTATCTCCGTCTGCGCGACGGAAAGAAAACCCCAACTTACCGCCAAGCAGAGCTGTAAAAAGATTGAGTCAATTGAGTATGCATTATTTCAGAATTCTTTTAAAAATTTGTGATTTTTTGGTTGCATATTATAAATCTCCATTCCTGTATGGCTTAAAATACTTTAACTCAAACCTAAAGTGTGTGTGTTATTGAATGGTAAAATATAATTCAATATAGAGTGTGAATGTAGAAACCATTCCCAATCTTTAATAAATGTAAACTGGAAATGAAAGCACACTTTTTTTCCATTGAGTACTAAATACTTTTTCCCCAAGGTTATTTTTTTGTATACTTTCATTGCCATCAGATATGTTAAATCAATTTACGAGTTGGGTGCAAAAAAGGCATAAAATTGGTCAATAGGAAAAATAGCCCCTTCTAATTATTCAAGTTGTTTAATATTTAAGAATTCATGAGCTTAGCACCCGCTTATAATTATTGAATATCAATTATTATATTTGTTTAAGAGGAACTGAAAGGAAAGAAGAATTTACTGATATATTGCGATGGACCATTTCGAAAACAAACAAACAAGTAGTTAATTATAAACCAGGAAAATCTTAAATCATTTTCATGGTGTCCGTATATAAGACATACAGAAATAGTACATCATAGAAGATTTTGTATACTTCGTAATTGGGTTGATTTTTTTTTTATTTCTCTTGTGAGATCAAAAAATGTTAGGCTCTTGTGCGTTGATTGGTTTCCTTTCTAGGTAAATCTCACGGATAACTCGCTTACATAAAACCATAGGGCTCTTGATTATATAAAGTATTCAAAAGGCATGAAGATATAGTCGAATTTGGCTGAAACTTCGCAAAGAAAATCTATTGTTTTCTTGCTATATGTCAAAATTCTACTACTTATTTTGCTATTGTTGTAAAATGGATTTTGTAAATGAACACATTATGCATTGACCAAATAGAGTAAATTGTGGATATTTTTTGTCGATAATATAACAAAAACAGATACTTGAGTTTACGTCATTTAAATACATCAAAGTGCGTAGGTCCATCGGCGATTTCGTTGGAGCTTCCTAATTACGAGAATTTCGATTTATTCACTGGCTCCATCGAACTAAAGTTTTTTTACAGCTGATATTTTAACAGTGATTGAGAATAGTCTCTCTGCCTATTTGAACGGCATTGGTAAAATATTGTTTTGGTTGAATTCTATCTTATACGCCAATTACACGGCTCAAGTATCCTTGTGCCAATTACCAATTTTCACAAGGATTTGCCTGGTGTGTGCACTGGTTGCGCTATTTGCGCAGAGAACTGCGCTAAAATCAAAACGATTTTGATATTTACTCATGTTTGCAAATATTGCACATGCTTTTTTCTTCGTGTGTGGTGAATCTTACACAGTTTACGTGTGGTTTCTGATAATATAACATCAGTAATTATTGCTTAAAAATGTTAATATCGAAGGCGTAAGGACCATCTGTAGCTTGTACCAGGAATTCACACAAATTCAATAATACATAATTTTTTATACAATTAGAATACATGTTTCATTTGGTGCGCTAGTTGAAAAATGAATATTGCGCAGTGCTGCAATGAGTTGAGCTAGTCTTGCAATTAAAATATAAAATTATAAATACAATGGAAAATAAACGCTTCTGGTGCGAGTTTTTCGACTTATACTGTGAATTACCAGCACTGTGGAAAATAAATAGTGTTTTTTTATACAATTAGTGCCTTTTTTATACAATTAAAACACATGTTTCATTTGTTGCGCTACATTAAAAATGAATATTGCTCAGTGTTTTTGAGCCGTGTATGTCAAAATTTTCATTTGCACAAATTCCGTCGTTTTATATTTGCGCATGGCTTTTGTGTCATGTATGGGCCGTCTTACTTGAGCAGATTTGTATTCAAGGTTAATATCCTTGGTATCAAAAAAGCTCCAACTACCTATATAGCTTCCTTAAATTTCTGTTATTACAAACTATTGTGTTTAGAAGAATATTTTTCTTAGAAAATATGATATTGCTATTGCAATTTGCAAACTCACATACCAGTATAGATACAGTATTTGACCATATATCGCTAGGAAGAATATATGGGGGAACTTAAGAGCTTTTATAATGTATTGCCTTTTCTTCAATTGTTTAATCACCAATTGAGGACGTGCAAATGTAGGCTAGTACTTTTTAATGCAAGTCTTTTATATGGCACATTGGCAACGCTTATTTAGAACGATATAATTTTCGGAACAGAGATGTTGAAATATTTTTAATTTGTTTTTATTAACACGCTTTTATTAGCTTGGCCTGCATCTATGTAACGGAAACATTGAGCTTAATTTTCACCGGTTTCTAGAAGTCTGATTAATTTGAAACTTTGCATACGTTTCAAGCACCGATGACAATGCATTAATGTGATTGTGTGGTGACATAAGGTCAACGACCATAAGGTCAATTGGCCTTATTACCACTTTGAATGGCCATAAGTTTGATTGAAACTTTGCACACGTACCACGGCTCGATGACAATGCATTAATGTGATGGTGTGGTGACATAAGGTCAAAGGCCATAAGGTCAATTGCCTTATTACCACTTTGAATGGCCATACGTTTGATTGAAACTTTGCACACGTATCAAGGCTCGATGACAATGCAATAATGTGATGGTGTGGTGACATAAGGTCAATGGCCTTATTACCACTTTGAATGGCCATAACTTTGATTGAAACTTTGCACACGTATAAAGGCTCGATGACAATTCATTAATGTGATGGTGTGGTGACATAAGGTCAACGGCCATAAAGTCAATTGGCCTTATTACCACTTTGAATGACCATAAGTTTGATTGAAACTTTGCACACGTACCAAGGCTCGATGACATTGCAATAATGTGATGGTGGGGTCACATATGGTTAACGGACATATGGTCAATTGAACTTATGACACCCAAAATGGCCATAGCTTTGAAACCTTGCACATAGTGCGAAAAACGCATTCCTTTATTAATGATAGAAGTGGATGCATGACACATCTAAGAAAGAGCATACTGGTGCCCTTTTTAACACGATTTTATTAGCTTGGCCTGTGTATATCTATGTATATATGTATCCATGTATGTATGTAACGGATTCTGTAGTGGAGCCGAGAGCCCCGGTAATGCAGAGCTCAAAATTCCGTTGCACCTTTTGAAGCATTTTATGATAGGTTCTTTTAGCTAGTGCAGGCCACCAGACCAAGGCAGCATAAAGAAGAATCGGGCGAACAATGGCTGTGTAAATACAGTAGGTCACCTTAGGGGACAATCCCCAGGAGGTGCCAATTGCCCTCTTGCAAGTTAAAAGCTCTGTTGCTGCCTTCTTGGACCGCTCCACTATATGGTCGCTCCATAATAGCTTCCTATCCAGAATAACTCCCAAATACTTGACTTGATCGCTAAACGCTAAGAACGTACACCAATTCTTGGAGGTGTAAGATTTGGTACTTTGTACCTCCTCGTGAAGAGAACAAGCTCGGTTTTATCCGGGTTGACTTCCAAACCTCTGGAGGGTTGTACTCCTGGAGCAGCTCCAGGATGTCAGCTGGGTCCGTTGGCGTCACTGGAATCCAGGCTCTAGCCCTTGGTCGTGAGGGGATATCACACACCTCCACTACCTTGAGGCGCGCGCCGGGATATACAACCCCTATCAGCGTGACGGCTGCCCTATAGAGGTTTACCGACCTATCGTCGTCACAGGCAATTAGCTTGACATTGCCCTGGAACCACCCTGCATCGGTGTAAGATGGCGGTAGACCAGGGTTGTCTTTCTTAACCTTAACGGCCACCGTAGCGAGCGCGGCCTCGATCCACTTTCACTGTTGTTTAGGGATACTGCCATCTTCGCTGCTCTCGTCTATAATGCCAATGTTCTGCCAACCCTTGGCAATTTCGGCGAAAGACCGTGTCCAGCCTCCCTGCGTCTTCGCCCTTTTCGGTTCCCTGGGGTTGGATTCATCCATGGACCGCTGGCGTTTCGAGGTTTCATCACACTCGACTAAAACTTTTAAAATTACTTGAACTAAAAAATTAAAAATAAATAATAGTTTAAAAAACTAAAAAAACACGCTTTTATAGTAAACCGAACTAAAAAATAGAAAATAATTTTCAATTAAAAAGAGCTTGTGTAACAGTAGTAGAAGGTCAAACAATCGTTTATAGTTAATCACCTCAAAATAAAATTATAATAAAATTTAAGTTATTAACAGAATAATTTAATTCACAGTAATAAGCGTGGGGTGCTTGATATGGAATGTTACAATCATTCTATTGGCAACTATCTGAGAGGAAAGATATGAAATGTAGTCAAATACGCCCCACGCTTTTTACTCTGAATTAAATTATTCTGTTAATAACTTAAATTTTATTATAATTTTATTTTGAGGTGATTAACTATAAACGATTGTTTTACCTTCTACTACTGTTATATAAACCCTTTTTAATTGAAAATTATTTTCTATTTTTTAGTTCGGTTTACTATAAAAGCGTGTTTGTTTAGTTTTTTTAAACTATTATTTATTTTAATGATACACTATTGACGTAAATGTATATGGGTGATATAGGTCTACTGGGGAACCGAGTTCCCAAAACTAACTTCGGTAGCGCGCCAACGGGGACCTTCCGGGTGGTTTGGAAAAACCTGTTTTTCAATTCAATTTCAAGTACTTTCACCATAATTCTATGTCAATTTCATTTAATTTTACATAATTTTTATATTTTTGTTTAAGGAGCTCCATACCAAAACGTTATAATTACATTTGAAAATTTTGTAGAAAATTTAAGAAAATACAATCAAAAAGTACAAAGTCTTAGACCAAATTCAAAATTTTAAAGAAAATGTTAAGTAAATTAGACCAGTTTGCTATATTTCCTACAATTAATGCATAGACTGAATTGAAAAAAATACACGTTGGTCGAATTTCGACCACAGGCGATACTAGTATTTATTATTAGGCTAACTTTGTTGGATTATATATCCATTAAGCGGATGCTTAGATCCCATAAACCTAATTTGTTTATGTCGCTTAAAATTATGAAATTAATTTTATTTTAGTAAATATGTTTGCGTGAATAATTTCAATGTTTTTGTTTGTTTTTCTTTTCTTTCTAATTTATTCTGCTTTGTTATATCTTAGTATTATATTGTTCACAGATGGTAGACATGGTCACATATATTCATGAAATGGAGTGTTTACAAATTTAATACAAATTAATTACGTACATAGATCTCAATGGGAATCCCAACATTGAATATCCGAACATTAGAATCTTCATATTTCCACAATGATCACAATAAACCCGGAAAAAATTCTAAGTGCACTTATTGCGTTTTTATATGGAACTGTTTGGTCACTTAACTTAATTTTTCGCAATTTAAGTTCTTCATTTTTTTTCCTTTAATTAAACATTTTTTTAGTAAACTCTGCCTTCTTTCTCATTACATAATTTTTTTATATTTCTATTTTATTTTTTATGAAGTTATCCTCTATTCTACTCGAAATTTTTGTTTTGTGTCACACTTACATATTAGATATGTATTTATACAAAATTAAACGGGTTGCGTGAAATAGGCTAAATTCCTTTAGCAAATTTCTTCGTTTTTAACTAAAAGTTCGTGTTTTTTGAATTATGACACTATCGACGTAAATGGGCGATATATGTATGGCTGATATAGGCCTACTGGGGAACCGAGCTCCCAAAACTAACTTCGGCAGCTCGCCAACGGGGACCTTCTGGGTGGTGTGGAAAACCCTATTTTTCAATTCAATTTCAAGTAATTTCACCATAATTCTATGTCAGTTTCATTTGCTTTTACATAATTTTTATATTTTTGTTTAAGGAGCTCCATACCAAAACGTTATAATTACATGTGAAAATTTTGTAGAAAATTTAAGAAAATACAATTAAAAAGTACAAAGCCTTAGATCAAATTTAAAATTTTAAAGAAAAAGTTAAGTAAGTTAGACCAGTTTGCTATATTTCCAACACTTGATGCATAGACTGAGTTGAAAAAAATACACGTTGGTCGAATTTCGACCACAAGCGATACTAGTATACATAAATACCTTGAATTTTGTGAACAAATAGTTCACTGCTCCCAACTATGGTTTTATGGCAGTACACAATAGAACATATTAAGCAGTTTGGAAAGAAATAAATCTAATTAAGTGTATCTTGTTTTTTTGTATTTACTCAATAAAAATAAAGTTGTGCACGTTTCAAATTAATAACACAATCCAACTCTGCTAGTACATATATAAAAAAACAATTGCTGGGAAATTTCCTTTGGCAAAAGTAAAGCAAAATATTTGTTGAAGACTGAGCTCATTTCATTTCGCTCGTATATACATAAATACCTTGGATTTTGTGAATAAATAGTTCTCTGCTCTCAACTATGGTTTTGTGGCAGTATACAATAGAACATATTAAGCAGTTTGGAAACAGATAAAACTAATTAAGTGTATCTTGTTTTTTTTTTTTGTATTTACTCAATACAAATAAAGTTGTTATGCACGTTTCAAATTAAAACACAATCCAACTCTGTTAGTACATATATAAACAAACAATTACTAGGAAATTTCCTTTGGCAAAAGTAAAGCAAAATATTTGCTCAAGACTGAGCTCATTTCTTTTCGCTCGTATATTGTTGTGTGTTGATAGTAAAGTTAAACAAAAGTATAAGTTCTAGCGCTTATGCTCAGCGCAGACATCAGAATTTCCTTTATTCGTGAATACTTTCTATTTTATACAAATGTTCTTAACCTATACATATATACATTCTTACATTAATAATTACATACAAGAGGTGCATGACTCAATAGTAAAAAATGCTTTATCAGTGAATTATTATATTGACCTACATATTGTCAATATGATTCCTACTTGAGCAATTTGGGTATGACGTATTAATGTATTAGGTGACTTAGCGAAAGCGAATGAACTTATGGTAGTTACCTGGGTCAATGAACGAGCGTTTGTATTGTTAAGCGTGTTTTAAATGGGGTGAGTTCCACGCGATACTACACTATCGGCCTTTTAAGTGAGCGTATATAATTTTATGCTTAATTATAGACGGTCACTCCAATGTCACTGTGATGAGTGTGCCGTGTTGTTTCATTTTTCGTTGAATGACCCAGTCAACTTGCTTGGTGTTACCAAAAAAAAAATTTTTTTTTGCATTCAGTTGTAATTTATGTCATTGTGGTAACTTGATATTATGTGTATGTATGTTATCTTTTTGCTTTTATTCGTTTGCATTTGCTTTACGTACAGTGCCCGTTATGCTCATTCTCACTTTTTCATAATAAGCTGTTTTTTTCTATTTTTTTTGTGTATTTACTATAATGAGTAATTTTTCTTACATTTTTTTTTGTGCAAAATTTTGGTTTGTTTTTTGTTGTGGTTGAGTGCTTACGATTTTTCTATTGTTCTTTTGTTTGTGCTTTTTTTTTTTTGAAGTATCATATACATGTACATTTGTATGGTTATGTGCTTGTGATTATGAATAATGTTTTGTATTAAGTGGTATTTTACTTATTTACTTATTTTACTTATTTGACTTATTACACAGTCGGATTTTAAATGTGTGCATCCACTAAAGATCCGCTTGTCTTCTAGAAATTATTTTCTAATATTTATATACAAATATGAAGCTGAGAAAAAAAAATTTGTTTTCAATTGCTTAGATACAAATTATTATTAAATAACTGAGTAAATTGGAATGTTTATTTTTGGATTATTTCCTTTAAGTTATCAAGAGATATCGTAAATGTGTTTAAGCCTATTCTTATGGACTACTAATTCCTTATCTTTATTGCTTCTATTACTAGTTTCTTCTGTATATGGTATTAAAGCAAAATTGTTATTTTTGTCAATTTTCTCTACCTTATACCGTCCTTTATATCTACCGTCTAGCTTAGGGCTAGCTTCTTCTCTAACTAATACTAGATCGCCTAATTTTATTTCCTTACCGGTGCTACTTTTATCGTAATTAACTTTTTTTTTCTTTGACTTCTTTTACTAATTTCCTAGCTCTTTGTTGTGCTATTTGAAGTCTATATTTAATTTCCTTGTCATATGCCTCGTGATTGTACACTGGACTTATTTTATTCTCGTTTAAGGATTCGCACGTCGGGGGATTTTTTGCAAATATAAGCTCGTAAGGGCAGTCCGTGTACGGTCGATGGGGTCGTTTTGTAGCAGTACGCGAAATACCTGAGGTATTTGTCCCAATCATCCTTATCACTGGATATGTATGAACGTACATATTCGTTAAACGTCCTATGACTACGTTCTACAGTGCCCAAAGTTTGATGATGGTATGGTGTTGAGGTTTTATCCTCAACTTTTAACAGTTTGCATAGTTCTTCGAATAAGAAATTTTTGTATTCGGTTCCCATGTCTGTTAGGATTGTTTTCATGCACCCATAAATCAGAATGAAGTGTTCGAATACAGCTATAGCAACTGTTATCGCGTGTTTGCTTGGAACTGGAATTGCTACAAATTTTTGGTGAGATCGCATATGATGGAAACTGCGTATTCGTTCCCGTTTATTGATTTCGGTAATGGTCAAACCGTATCGACTTCTACTATATCAAAAGCCTTCGGAGGTGTCTCCTTTATTGTCCTTGGTTCCTTTATATTCCTATTAGAGGGGAATTTCACATACGAGAAAGCAGAGACTCTCAGACAGTAAAGATATCTGCGCTTGACGATCTGCATGGCTTTTACTAAAATTATTATGTTTGAGCATTCTTCACTCTATTTTATAAGTTTATTTTTATGCTCTTCCTTTCCTTTCTCCTATTCTCCTCTTAAGCTTCGACATTCAATATCAAGTGCTGGCATGGTCAGTTTAAGTGGGATACTCAATATCTATGTTTTGAGATTCAGTGTTATAGTTGTTTTGGGTTGTCTGTTTTTTGTTTATGTCTCCTAGCAGAGGCGTAAGTGGTGCTTTCGATAACAGCCTTGCGATGGTAAACTTGCTGTGTAAACAACAAACGGGATTCAACATTGTTCACTTCAATGCTAGAAGTCTATGCAATGAAAAGATGGATTACGCCAGGTATGTGTTTGAATCTTCTGCTGGGGATGTAATCTGTGTTTCAGAAGCTTGGTTTACGCCAGAGTTGGATGACATTAACGCTACCATCGATGGCTATAGCCTAATCCGAAATGACAGAAAGGATAAAAAAGGTGGAGGCGTTGCGATATATTGCAAAAATAGTATCAAAATGAAATGTATAAAGATGTCTGAGGGTCCAGGGGTAGAGTATTTGTTTGTCGAATTGTATAGTAATTCTGTTAAAATGTTTGTCTCATGTGTGTACAATCCCCACAAGTCGATAAGCCTTGACGCACTATTTTCGTCTTTGGCTTCATATGTAGTCGACTATAATTATTTGCTTATATGTGGAGATCTAAATGTCAACCTTCTTGTTCGCGAGTGTTCCAGTGTTAGGCTCCTTGATAACTTAGCTGGGGCAGGTCTCTCTGTCGTTAACACAAGTGTACCTACTAGATATGCTCATAACTGTAGTCCTAGCCTGTTGGACTATTTTATTATTATTGACCCTACAATTGTCCTAAAATTTGACCAGTTATCGTTTATTTCAGACCATGATATTATATTTTGTTCACTTGACCTCAAATTTGACCCACCTAGCATAGGAACTACATATAGTTATAGAGATTACCGCTCACTTGACCAAAACGCTCTTTTCTCCCATTTGTCTAGTGTCGATTGGTGTGAATGTTGGCGTCTTCCAACCATAAATGAGAAGCTGGGGTTTCTTAACAACAAAATAACTGATGCACTTGAGAATCATGTCCCCATACGCACTCGAGAGGTTAAGTCCTTAACATGCCCCTGGTTTAACAGGAAAGTGATAGATGCAATTAAAACGAGGAATAAGGCCTATTCCATTTGGAAAAAGAAAAGGCGGGAATCAGACTGGGACTTTTATAAATATACGCGAAATACAGCCACAAATATTATTAAAATGCAAAAGTGCAAGTTCTACTCGTCACGTTTGGGTTCAGATCTTCCACCCAGTGTTTTGTGGCGAAATTTAAAAAGTTTGCGTGTTTGTGGTAAGGCCATTTCCTAATGCTCCTTGAAGTCAGATGACCTTAATAATGCATTTCTTAGTGGTCCTATGTGTAGTTTAAGTTCTGTGAATTCCCTGTATTGTGTACCTGCATGTAATTCGGGGGAGAGGCTTGAGTTCTCTGCGGTGACAGAAGTTGATGTCATAAGGTGCATCCTCAAAATTAAAACCAAGGCTATGGGTGTGGATGAAATCCCTATCAAATTTTTGAAAATTATTCTTCCGTTCGTAATAGGGACAATAACTCATATCATCAATCACTCTATTACAACCTCATGCTTTCCGGATGTATGGAAAGTGGCCAAGGTTCTACCTCATCCTAAAAATAGGAAGGCAAACTCTCCGGGATACTTTAGACCTATAAGCATTTTACCAATTTTGTCTAAAGCATTCGACGGTTTACTAGCGGAGCAAATTGGCACACACATACTTAAACATAACTTATTATCTCCGTGTCAGTCTGGATTCAGAGCTGGACATAGCTGCTCAACTGCCCTAATAAAAATTTTGGATGACATACGTGTCCCCTTTGACAAAGGCCAACTAACGCTTCTATGCTTACTTGCCTTTTCCAAGGCATTCGACTCTGTTAACCACTCATTGTTATGTTACAAGTTGCAACGATACTTTAGATTCGGTAACAACGCTCACAACTTGATAAAAAGTTACCTATTCGGCCGGTCACAATTCGTGAGCAACGGTGCTGATGTATCGCAGCCAAAGGAGTTAACAGCTGGTGTTCCTCAAGGGTCTATACTTGGTCCTTTGCTATTTAGTCTCTTTATAAACGATGTGTTTAATGTGTGTAAATTTGTTAATGTGCATGCGTACGCTGACGATATTCAGTTGTATTTGTCTAGTGAGTTTACTGATATATGTGACTTATATTGTCGAGTAAATAGGGATTTGTCATCCATATTATGTTGGGCGAATGACAATGGCCTATGTCTCAATGTTTCAAAATCATACATGTTACCTATTGCTAAGAAAAACATATCGAGCCTTCAAATACCTGCAATAATTATTGGCAACTCTAACGTGAAGACCGTCAATAAAGTAAAGAATCTTGGTATAGTGATTAATTCCAGTCTTAATGGCAGCGACCATATTAACGCCGTGATGGGTAAAGTTTATGGCACTTTGCGTAATCTGAGGCAGTCCGCGCCCTACTCTCCCTTTCAAATTAGGAGAAAGCTAGCCATACAGCTCATTATGCCAATCATAACATACTCAGAGTTGGTATACAATGCATTAGACTCGAGCTCTGCCCATAAAATGGAGGTTGCTTTCAACCACGTCACTCGGTATGTGTATGGCTTGCACAAATTTGACCATGTATCTGCATGGAGATCTCGCATATTAGGTTGCCACATAGCTGAGTATCAAAGGGCAAGGAGTTGCATATTTTTATTCAGACTAATCTTAACGAAATTTTCCCCATACTTGTATGACAAACTTGCGTTTAATAGGTCCACCAGGTCATGTACTCTGAATATACCCAGTTTTAAGTATGTCGGCTAGGCTGTTCTTCGTCAACACCTTACGTCTCTGGAACTCAATACCGTCTACTGTGAGAAACTCTTTAAACCAAAACAACTATAGACGTGTTCTTTATAGTTTTTTTTTCTAATAAACATAAACAAACTATCAGCATAATGCTCTACTGACTTCTTACCTTCCTTTTTCTATGCTTTTTATACTTAAGCTATTTATTCTGTTTAAAATTTGTTAAATTAATTATATGTATGTATATTTATAAATGAATACGATTCAGTTGACTTGTAATAATTTTGTGTTGTACGATAAAAGGTTATGTTATCTTACTGTACTAATAACGAACTCTTAAATAAATGATGATGATGATGATGATGATGATGCTTATTTATTTTATTTTTCTTGCTGTGGATGAAGTTATTTACGTAATTCTTTATGTCACCTCGCATATTTTTCCAGCTATAGCTTTGTTCGATTTTCTTTATCATGCGAATTATTCCTAGGTGGCCACCACTAATAGGATCATCATGATATTTCTGCAGAATTTCTTTAATTTTCCCGGGATTAGTCACGTACATAACCTCTGGGGTTAGTGCAATTGTTAGTTTTTTGAGAACCCTATTTCCTATTTCAATAAATTTGCCTACTCGAGTATAATAACTTTTAAACAATTTGTCCCCTAAGGACAACTATATCTTTTCAAGTCCTAAATTGGCGGCTTCTTTTTCAAGCCTGATAAAGAATTTTCCTAATTCAATTTTATCATCTACAATTAGGTTGCTTGTATTCATAGTGCTATAAATTTTCTTTCCCTTTTTGAAATATAATTTCGGAAGATTGAAAATGAGCCTGACATGTCTTATTACTTCAAATTTATTTAGCGCTTCATATATTTTGGGTTTCTCTGTGTGACTTTCTTCAGTTTTTACATTATTTTTGATATATTTAGCTGCTGATCTAGTTGTACTTTCATTATTTTGCATGCTTCCACTGACAGTTCTTTTAAATTTGTAATGTTAATGCGAGACAAAGCATCCGCTTCATGATTTTCTTTTCCGGCAATGTACTCCACTTCAAAATCGTATTCTTCTAAATCGAGTCTTACTCGTGTTAACTTAGATGAAGGACTCTTCATCTAGAAAAGGTAAGTTAAAGGGCGATGGTCGGTCTTAATTAGGAATTTTCTTCCATAGCCGTATGGTCTGAAGAAGGTTATGGCCCAATGGATTGCTGCTAGTTCTTTTTCTATTGTAGCTTTGTTAGTTTCACCTTTTGTGAAGGATCTAGAGGCGTAGGCAATTGGTAACTGTTTTCCATCGTGTTCTTGGATAAGGACTGCTCCGCAAGCATACCCGCTAGCGTCTGTTGTTATGCAGAATTCTTTATTGAAGTCGGGGTATTGCAAAAGTTTTGGGCTAATTAATGCTTCCTTTAAGTAGGCAAAAGCTTTTTGACATTCTTGTGTCCAGTCGAAAGAGACATTCTTTTGACAAAGCCGAGTTAGTTTTCTTGAGTATTCCGCGAAATTCGGTACAAACCTTCTGTAATAATTGCAGAACGCTACGAATCTTTTGACTTCATCAGCTGTTTTTGGTGTTGGGTTGTTTTGAACTGTTTCAAACTTGCTTGGGTCGGGTAGTAGTCCCTTGCTTGTGCATTTATGTCCTAAATAAGTTACCTCTTGGCTGAAAAATAGACATTTATCTGGATGTAATTTTAAGTTGTATTTCCTACACGTGGAGAAAACATCTCTTAAATTTTTCAGAATGTGTTTTTCTGAACGCACTAGTACAACTAAATCATCCATATATAGAAATGCTTGATATGGTTTGAGGCCTGCGAAAGCCAATGTCATCATTCTTTGGAACGAGTTTGGTGCTTCTTTTGAATCTATGTGTGCCATTTTCCGCTGTGAATGAGGTTATATCTCTCGAATCTGGGTGTAATTCTATTTGATGAAAGCCTGACATAAAATCTAGGCATGAAAAATATTTTGCTCTTCCAAGTTGGTCTAGAATATCATCGATTCTTATTAACCTGTTTACTTATTTCCACATTTTGTGTCTCGGGCAATCTATAGTTTTTTATGTAGACTGGTGTGTCGTCTTTCATGTGTACTTTTTGTTTGTAAAATTCTTAGTGGAAATTGGTTCTGTTTCTAGTGCAAAAATGTCTATGAATTCTGTGCATAATGAAGTTAATTGTGAGTTGACAAATTTTGGGAAATTTTTGGTTAATCTGTTTAATTTTTCTGTGTCATCACTCTGTTTATTGTGTGTGTTTGTTTTAATTAAATTATAGTCATCTAAGTTTTCAGTGTGTATTTTGTAATTTTGAATAGTTGTGTTTTTATGTGTGGTGTTAATAATTCTGACAAAATTTTGATCTTTGCTTGTGATTGTGTTTGCTACAAAAATGCCTTCCACGAGATCTTGGTGGGGTATGAAGATGGTTTTATTATCAGTGTTTACTGTTAACTGTCTAATGACTTGAGATCTAGCAGGGATTGTAATTGTGTTGGCGGTCAGGTAATTTATTTCTTCAAGATTGAGCTCATTTCATTTCGCTGGTATATACAAAAATAGCTTGAATTTTGGGAATAAATAGTTCACTGCTACCAACTATGGTTCTATGGCAGTACACAATAGAACATATTAAGCAGTTTGGAAACAAACACAACTAGGTAAGTGTATCTTTTTTTTGTGTTTACTCAATACAAATAAAGTTGTTATGCACGTTTCAAATTAATAACACAATCCAACTCTGCTAATACATATATAAAAAAACAATTCCTAGGAAATTTCCTTTGGCAAAAGTAAAGCAAAATATTTGTTCAATACTGAACTTATTTCGTTTCGCTGGTATATACAAAAATACCGTGAATGTTGTGAATAAATAGTTCACTGCTACCAACAATTTTTTTTATGGCAGTACACAATAGAACATATTAAGCAGTTTGGAAACAGATAAAACTAATTAAGTGTATCTTGTTTCTTTTTTTTTTGTGTTTATTCAATACAAATAAAGCTGTTGTGCGCGTTTAAAATTAATAACACAATCCAACTCTGCTAGTACATATATAAACAAACAATTGCTAGGAAATTTCCTTTGGCAAAAGTAAAGCAAAATATTTCTTCAAGACTGACCTCATTTCATTTCGCTGGTATAAACATAAGTACCTTGAATTTTGTGAATAAAAAGTTCCCTGCTCCCAACTGTGGTTTTATGGCAGTACTCAATAGAACATATTGAGCAGTTTGGCAACAGATAAAACTAATTAAGTGTATCTTGTTTTTTTGTAATTACTCAATACAAATAAAGTTGTTATGCACGTTTCAAATTAATAACACAATCCAACTCTGCTAGTATATATATAAACAAACAATTGCTAGGAAATTTCCTTTGGAAAAAGTAAAGCAAAATATTTGTTCAAGACTGAGGTCATTTCAATTCGCTGGTATATACATAAATAACTTGAATTTTGTGAATAAATAGTTATCTGCTCCCAACTATGGTTTTGTGGCAGTACACCATAGTATATATTAAGCAGTTTGGAAACAGATAAAACTAATTAAGTGTATCTTGTTTTTTTGTAATTACTCAATACAAATAAAGTTGTTATGCACGTTTCAAATTAATAACACAATCCAAGTCTGCTAGTACATATATAAACAAACAATTGCTATGAAGTTTTCTTTGGCAAAAGTAAAGCAAAATATTTGTTCAAAACTGAGCTCATTCCATTTCGCTGATATATACATAAATACCTTGAATTTTGTGAATAAATAATTCTCTGCTCCCAACTATGGTTTTGTGGCAGTACACAATAGAATATATTAAGCAGTTTGGAAACAAATGAAACTAATTAAGTATGTCTTGTTCATTTGTATTTACTCAATACAAATAAAGTTGTTATGCATGTTTCCAATTAATAACACAATCCAACTCTGCTAGTACATATATAAACAAACAATTGCTAGGAAATTTCCTTTGGCAAAAGTAAAGCAAAATATTTCTTCAAAACTGAGCTCATTTCATTACGCTGGTATATACATAAATACCTTGAAAATGAAATACCCAATTATGGTTTTATGGCAGTACACAATAGAATATATTGAGCAGTTTGGAAACAGATTAAACTAATTATGTGTATCTTGTTTTTTGTATTTACTCAATAAAAATAAAGTTGTTGTACACGTTTCAAATTAATAACACAATCCGACTCTGCTAGTACATATATAAACAAACAATTGCTAGGAAATTTCCTTTGGCAAAAGTAAAGCAAAATATTTCTTCAAGACTGAGCTCATTTAAATACGCTGGTATATACATAAATACCTTGAATTTTGTGAATAAATAGTTCTCTGCTCCCAATTATGGTTTTATGGCAGTACACAATAGAACATATTGAGCAGTTTGGAAACAGATAAAACTAATTATGTGTATCTTGTTTTTTGTATTTACTCAATAAAAATAAAGTTGTTGTACACGTTTCAAATTAATAACACAATCCAACTCTACTAGTACATATATAAACAAACAATTGCTAGGAAATTTCCTTTGGAAAAATTAAAGCAAAATATTTGTTCAAGACTGACCTCATTTCATTTCGCTGGTATATACATAAGTACCTTGAATTTTGTGAATAAGTAGTTCCCTGCTCCCAACTATGGTTTTATGGCAGTACACAATAGAACATATTGAGCAGTTTGGAAACAGATAAAACTAATTATGTGTATCTTGTTTTTTGTATTTACTCAATAAAAATAAATTTGTTGTACACGTTTAAAATTAATAACACAATCCAACTCTGCTAGCATATATATAAACAAACAATTGCTAGGAAATTTCCTTTGGCAAAAGTAGAGCAAAATATTTCTTCAAGACTGACCTCATTTCATTTCGCTGGTGTATACATAAGTACCTTTAATTTTGTGAATAAAAAGTTCCCTGCTCCCAACTATGGTTTTATGGCAGTACACAATAGAACATATTGAGCAGTTTGGAAACAGATAAAACTAATTATGTGTATCTTGTTTTTTGTATTTACTCAATACAAATAAAGTTGTTATGCACGTTTCAAATTAATAACACAATCTAACTCTGCTAGTACATATATAAACAAACAATTGCTAGGAAATTTCCTTTGTCAAAAGCAAAGCAAAATATTTGTTCAAGACTGAGCTCATTTCAATTCGCTGGTATATACATAAATAACTTGAATTTTGTGAATAAATAGTTCTCTGCTCCCAACTATGATTTTGTGGCAGTACACAATAGAACATATTAAGCAGTTTGGAAACAGATAAAACTAATTAAGTGTATCTTGTTTTTTTGTATTTACTCAATACAAATAAAGTTGTTATGAATGTTTCAAATTAATAACACAATCCAACTCTGCTAGTACATATATAAACAACCAATTGCTAGCAAATTTCCTTAGGCAAAAGCAAAGCAAAATATTTGTTCAAGACTGAGCTCATTTCAACTCGCTAGTATATACATAAATAACTTGAATTTTGTGAATAAATAGTTCTCTGCTCCCAACTATGGTTTTATGGTAGTACACAATAGAACATATTAAGCAGTTTGGAAACAGACAAAACTAATTAAGTGTATCTTGTTTTTTTGTATTTACTCAATACAAATAAAGTTGTTATGCATGTTTCAAATTAATAACACAATCCAACTCTGCTAGTACATATATACACAACCAATTGCTAGAAAATTTCCTTTGGCAAAAGCAAAGCAAAATATTTGTGCAAGACTGAGCTCATTTCAATTCGCTGGTATGTATATAAATAACTTGAATTTTGTGAATAAATAGTTCTCTGCTCCCAACTATGGTTTTGTGGCAGTACACAATAGAACATATTAAGCAGCTTGGAAACAGATAAAACTAATTAAGTGTATCTTGTTTTTTTGTATTTACTCAATACAAATAAAGTTGTTATGCATGTTTCAAATTAATAACACAATCCAACTCTGCTAGTACATATATAAACAACCAATTGCTAGAAAATTTCCTTTGGCAAAAGCAAAGCAAAATATTTGTTCAAGACTGAGCTCATTTCAATTCGCTGGTATATACATAAATAACTTGAATTTTGTGAATAAATAGTTCTCTGCTCCCAACTATGGTTTTGTGGCAGTACACAATAGAACATATTAAGCAGTTTGAAAACAGATAAAACTAATTAAGTGTATCTTGTTTTTTTGTATTTACTCAATACAAATAAAGTTGTAATGCATGTTTCAAATTAATAACACAATCTAACTCTGCTAGTACATATATAAACAACCAATTGCTAGAAAATTTCCTTTGGAAAAAGCAAAGCAAAATATTTGTTCAAGACTGAGCTCATTTCAATTCGCTGATATATACATAAATAACTTGAATTTTGTGAATAAATAATTCTCTGCTCCCAACTATAGTTTTGTGGCAGTACACAATAGAACATATTAAGCAGTTTGGAAACAGATAAAACTAATTAGGTGTATCTTTTTTTTTGTACTTACTCAATACAAATAAAGTTGTTATGCACGTTTCAAATTAATAACACAATCCAACTCTGCTAGTACATATATAAACAAACAACTGCTAGGAAATTTCCTTTAGCAAAAGTAAAGCAAAATATTTGCTCAAGACTGACCTTATTTCATTTCGCTGGTATATACATAAGTACCTTGAATTTTGTGAATAAAAAGTTCCCTGCTCCCAACTATGGTTTTATGGCAGTACACAATAGAACATATTGAGCAGTTTGGAAACAGATAAAACTAATTATGTGTATCTTGTTTTTTGTATTTACTCAATAAAAATAAAGTAGTTGTACACGTTTCAAATTAATAAGACAATCCAACTCCGCTAGTATATATATAAACAAACAATTGCTAGGAAATTTCCTTTGGCAAAAGTAAAGTCAAACATTTGTTCAAGACTGAATTCATTTCATTTCGCTGGTGTATACATAAATACCTTAAGTTTTGTGAATAAATAGTTCACTGCTCCCAACTATGGTTTTATGGCAGTACACAATAGAACATATTAAGCAGTTTGGCAACAGATAAAACTAATTAAGTGTATCTTGTTTTTTTGTAATTACTCAATACAAATAAAATTGTTATGCACGTTTCAAATTAATAACACAATCCAAGTCTGCTAGTACATATATAAACAAACAATTGCTAGGAAGTTTGCTTTGGCAAAAGTAAAGCAAAATATTTGTTCAAAACTGAGCTCATTCCATTTCGCTGATATATACATAAATACCTTGAATTTTGTGAATAAATAGTTCACTGCTGGACACTCTGGTATGTTACTCAACACAAATAAAATTGTTATGCACGTTTCAAATTAATAACACAATCCAACTCTACTAGTACATATATAAACAAACAATTGCTAGGAAATTTCCTTTGGAAAAATTAAAGCAAAATATTTGTTCAAGACTGACCTCATTTCATTCCGCTGGTATATACATAAGTACCTTGAATTTTGTGAATAAAAAGTTCCCTGCTCCCATCTATGGTTTTATGGCAGTTCACAATAGAACATATTGAGCAGTTTGAAAACAGATAAAGCTAATTATGTGTATCTCGTTTTTTGTATTTACTCAATAAAAATAAAGTTGTTGTACACGTTCCAATTAATAACACAATCCAACTCTGCTAGTATATATATAAACAAACAATTTCTAGGAAATTTCCTTTGGTAAAAGTAAAGCAAAATATTTGTTCAAGACTGAGCTCATTTCATTTCGCTGGTATATACAAAAATAGCTTGAATTTTGTGAATAAATAGTTCACTGCTACCAACTATGGTTTTATGGCAGTACACAATAGAACATATTAAGCAGTTTGGAAACAAATACATCTAGGTAAATGTATCTTGTTTTTTTTTTTTTTTGTGTTTACTCAATACAAATAAAGTTGTTGTACACGTTTCAAATTAATAACACAACCCAACTCTGCTAGTATATATATAAACAAACAATTGCTAGGAAATTTCCTTTGACAAAAGTAAAGCAAAATATTTGTTCAAGACTGAGCTCATTTCACTTCGCTGGTATATACAAAAATACCTTGAATTTTGTAAGTAAATAATTCTCTGCTATCAACTATGGTTTTGTGGCAGTACATAATAAAACATATTAAGCAGTTTGGAAACAGATAAAACTATTTAAGTGTATCTTGTTTTTTTGTATTTACACAATACAAATAAAGTTGTAATGCACGTTTCAAATTAATAAAACAATCCAACTCTGCAGGTACATATATAAACAAACAATTGCTAGGAAATTTTCTTTGGTAAAAGTAAAGCAAAATATTTGTTCAAGATTGAGCTCATTTCAATTCGCTGGTATATACATAAATCCCTTGAATTTTGTGAATAAATAATTCTCTGCTACCAACTATGGTTTTGTGGCAGTACACAATAGAATATATTAAGCAGTTTGGAAACAAATGAAACTAATTAAGTGTGTCTTGTTCTTTTGTATTTACTCAATACAAATAAAGTTGTTATGCATGTTTCAAATTAATAACACAATACAACTCTGCTAGTACATATATAAACAAACAATTGCTAGGAAATTTCCTTTGGCAAAAGTAAAGCAAAATATTTCTTCAAGACTGAACTCATTTCAATACGCTGGTATATACATAAATACCTTGAATTTTGTGAATAAATAGTTTTCTACTCCCAATTATGGTTTTATGGCAGTACACAATAGAACATATTGAGCAGTTTGGAAACAGATAAAACTAATTATGTGTATCTTGTTTTTTGTATTTACTCAATAAAAATAAAGTTGTTGTACACGTTTCAAATTAATAACACAATCCAACTCTGCTAGTATATATATAAACAAACAATTGCTAGGAAATTTCCTTTGGAAAAAGTAAAGCAAAATATTTGTTCAAGACTGAGGTCATTTCAATTCGCTGGTATATACATAAATAACTTGAATTTTGTGAATAAATAGTTATCTGCTCCCAACTATGGTTTTGTGGCAGTACACCATAGTATATATTAAGCAGTTTGGAAACAGATAAAACTAATTAAGTGTATCTTGTTTTTTTGTAATTACTCAATACAAATAAAGTTGTTATGCACGTTTCAAATTAATAACACAATCCAAGTCTGCTAGTACATATATAAACAAACAATTGCTAGGAAGTTTGCTTTGGCAAAAGTAAAGCAAAATATTTGTTCAAAACTGAGCTCATTCCATTTCGCTGATATATACATAAATACCTTGAATTTTGTGAATAAATAATTCTCTGCTCCCAACTATGGTTTTGTGGCAGTACACAATAGAATATATTAAGCAGTTTGGAAACAAATGAAACTAATTAAGTATGTCTTGTTCTTTTGTATTTACTCAATACAAATAAAGTTGTTATGCATGTTTCCAATTAATAACACAATCCAACTCTGCTAGTACATATATAAACAAACAATTGCTAGGAAATTTCCTTTGGCAAAAGTAAAGCAAAATATTTCTTCAAAACTGAGCTCATTTCATTACGCTGGTATATACATAAATACCTTGAAAATGAAATACCCAATTATGGTTTTATGGCAGTACACAATAGAATATATTGAGCAGTTTGGAAACAGATTAAACTAATTATGTGTATCTTGTTTTTTGTATTTACTCAATAAAAATAAAGTTGTTGTACACGTTTCAAATTAATAACACAATCCGACTCTGCTAGTACATATATAAACAAACAATTGCTAGGAAATTTCCTTTGGCAAAAGTAAAGCAAAATATTTCTTCAAGACTGAGCTCATTTCAATACGCTGGTATATACATAAATACCTTGAATTTTGTGAATAAATAGTTCTCTGCTCCCAATTATGGTTTTATGGCAGTACACAATAGAACATATTGAGCAGTTTGGAAACAGATAAAACTAATTATGTGTATCTTGTTTTTTGTATTTACTCAATAAAAATAAAGTTGTTGTACACGTTTCAAATTAATAACACAATCCAACTCTACTAGTACATATATAAACAAACAATTGCTAGGAAATTTCCTTTGGAAAAATTAAAGCAAAATATTTGTTCAAGACTGACCTCATTTCATTTCGCTGGTATATACATAAGTACCTTGAATTTTGTGAATAAGTAGTTCCCTGCTCCCAACTATGGTTTTATGGCAGTACACAATAGAACATATTGAGCAGTTTGGAAACAGATAAAACTAATTATGTGTATCTTGTTTTTTGTATTTACTCAATAAAAATAAAGTTGTTGTACACGTTTAAAATTAATAACACAATCCAACTCTGCTAGCATATATATAAACAAACAATTGCTAGGAAATTTCCTTTGTCAAAAGCAAAGCAAAATATTTGTTCAAGACTGAGCTCATTTCAATTCGCTGGTATATACATAAATAACTTGAATTTTGTGAATAAATAGTTCTCTGCTCCCAACTATGGTTTTGTGGCAGTACACAATAGAACATATTAAGCAGTTTGAAAACAGATAAAACTAATTAAGTGTATCTTGTTTTTTTGTATTTACTCAATACAAATAAAGTTGTAATGCATGTTTCAAATTAATAACACAATCCAACTCTGCTAGTACATATATAAACAACCAATTGCTAGAAAATTTCCTTTGGAAAAAGCAAAGCAAAATATTTGTTCAAGACTGAGCTCATTTCAATTCGCTGATATATACATAAATAACTTGAATTTTGTGAATAAATAATTCTCTGCTCCCAACTATAGTTTTGTGGCAGTACACAATAGAACATATTAAGCAGTTTGGAAACAGATAAAACTAATTAGGTGTATCTTTTTTTTTTGTACTTACTCAATACAAATAAAGTTGTTATGCACGTTTCAAATTAATAACACAATCCAACTCTGCTAGTACATATATAAACAAACAATTGCTAGGAAATTTCCTTTAGCAAAAGTAAAGCAAAATATTTGCTCAAGACTGACCTTATTTCATTTCGCTGGTATATACATAAGTACCTTGAATTTTGTGAATAAAAAGTTCCCTGCTCCCAACTATGGTTTTATGGCAGTACACAATAGAACATATTGAGCAGTTTGGAAACAGATAAAACTAATTATGTGTATCTTGTTTTTTGTATTTACTCAATAAAAATAAAGTAGTTGTACACGTTTCAAATTAATAAGACAATCCAACTCCGCTAGTATATATATAAACAAACAATTGCTAGGAAATTTCCTTTGGCAAAAGTAAAGTCAAACATTTGTTCAAGACTGAATTCATTTCATTTCGCTGGTGTATACATAAATACCTTAAGTTTTGTGAATAAATAGTTCACTGCTCCCAAGTATGGTTTTATGGCAGTACACAATAGAACATATTAAGCAGTTTGGCAACAGATAAAACTAATTAAGTGTATCTTGTTTTTTTGTAATTACTCAATACAAATAAAATTGTTATGCACGTTTCAAATTAATAACACAATCCAAGTCTGCTAGTACATATATAAACAAACAATTGCTAGGAAGTTTGCTTTGACAAAAGTAAAGCAAAATATTTGTTCAAAACTGAGCTCATTCCATTTCGCTGATATATACATAAATACCTTGAATTTTATGAATAAATAGTTCACTGCTGGACACTCTGGTATGTTACTCAACACAAATAAAATTGTTATGCACGTTTCAAATTAATAACACAATCCAACTCTACTAGTACATATATAAACAAACAATTGCTAGGAAATTTCCTTTGGAAAAATTAAAGCAAAATATTTGTTCAAGACTGACCTCATTTCATTCCGCTGGTATATACATAAGTACCTTGAATTTTGTGAATAAAAATTTCCCTGCTCCCATCTATGGTTTTATGGCAGTTCACTATAGAAAATATTGAGCAGTTTGAAAACAGATAAAACTAATTATGTGTATCTCGTTTTTTGTATTTACTCAATAAAAATAAAGTTGTTGTACACGTTCCAATTAATAACACAATCCAACTCTGCTAGTATATATATAAACAAACAATTTCTAGGAAATTTCCTTTGGTAAAAGTAAAGCAAAATATTTGTTCAAGACTGAGCTCATTTCATTTCGCTGGTATATACAAAAATAGCTTGAATTTTGTGAATAACTAGTTCACTGCTACCAACTATGGTTTTATGGCAGTACACAATAGAACATATTAAGCAGTTTGGAAACAAATACATCTAGGTAAATGTATCTTGTTTTTTTTTTTTTTGTGTTTACTCAATACAAATAAAGTTGTTGTACACGTTTCAAATTAATAACGCAAACCAACTCTGCTAGTACATATATAAACAAACAATTGCTAGGAAATTTTCTTTGGTAAAAGTAAAGCAAAATATTTGTTCAAGATTGAGCTCATTTCAATTCGCTGGTATATACATAAATCCCTTGAATTTTGTGAATAAATAATTCTCTGCTACCAACTATGGTTTTGTGGCAGTACACAATAGAATATATTAAGCAGTTTGGAAACAAATGAAACTAATTAAGTGTGTCTTGTTCTTTTGTATTTACTCAATACAAATAAAGTTGTTATGCATGTTTCAAATTAATAACACAATCCAACTCTGCTAGTACATATATAAACAAACAATTACTAGGAAATTTCCTTTGGCAAAAGTAAAGCAAAATATTTCTTCAAGACTGAGCTCATTTCAATACGCTGGTATATACATAAATACCTTGAATTTTGTGAATAAATAGTTTTCCGCTCCCAATTATGGTTTTATGGCAGTACACAATAGAACATATTGAGCAGTTTGGAAACAGATAAAACTAATTATGTGTATCTTGTTTTTTGTATTTACTCAATAAAAATAAAGTTGTTGTACACGTTTCAAATTAATAACACAATCCAACTCTGCTAGTACATATATAAACAAACAATTGCTAGGAAATTTCCTTTGGCAAAAGTAAAGCAAAATATTTCTTCAAGACTGGCCTCATTTCATTTCGCTGGTATATATATAAGTACCTTGAATTTTGTGAATAAAAATTTCCTGCTCCCAACTGTGGTTTTATGGCAGTACACAATAGAACATATTGAGCAGTTTGGAAACAGATAAAACTAATTATGTGTATCTTGTTTTTTGTATTTACTCAATACAAATAAAGTTGTTATGCACGTTTCAAATTAATAACACAATCCAACTCTGGTAGTACATATATAAACAAACAATTGCTAAGAAATTTCCTTTGGCAAAAGTAAAGCAAAATATTTGTTCAAGACTGAGCTCATTTCAATTCGCTGGTATATACATAAATAACTCGAATTTTGTGAATAAATAGTTCTCTGCTCCCAACTATGGTTTTGCGGTAGTACACAATAGAACATATTAAGCAGTTTGGAAACAGATGAAACTAATTAAATGTATCTTGTTTTTTTGTATTTACTCAATACAAATAAAGTTGTTATGCATGTTTCAAATTAATAACACAATCCAACTCTGCTAGTACATATATAAACAACCAATTGCTAGAAAATTTCCTTTGGCAAAAGCAAAGCAAAATATTTGTTCAAGACTGAGCTCATTTCAATTCGCTGGTATATACATAAATAACTTGAATTTTGTGAATAAATAGTTCTCTGCTCCCAACTATGGTTTTGTGGCAATACACAATAGAACATATTATGCAGTTTGGAAACAGATAAAACTAATTAGTTGTATCTTGTTTTTTTGTACTTACTCAATACAAATAAAGTTGTTATGCACGTTTCAAATTAATAACACAATCCAACTCTGCTAGTACATATATAAACAAACAATTGCTAGGAAATTTCCTTTGGCAAAAGTAAAGCAAAATATTTGCTCAAGACTGACCTTATTTCATTTCGCTGGTATATACATAAGTACCTTGAATTTTGTGAATAAAAAATTCCCTGCTCCCAACAATGGTTTTATGGCAGTACACAATAGAACATATTGAGCAGTTTGGAAACAGATAAAACTAATTATGTGTATCTTGTTTTTTGTATTTACTCAATAAAAATAAAGTAGTTTTACACGTTTCAAATTAATAAGACAATCCAACTCCGCTAGTATATATATAACAAACAATTGCTAGGAAATTTCCTTTGGCAAAAGTAAAGTCAAACATTTGTTCAAGACTGAACTCATTTCATTTCGCTGGTGTATACATAAATACCTTGAATTTTGTCGATAAATAATTCTCTGCTCCCAACTATGGTTTTGGGCAGTACACAATAGAGCATATTAAGCAGTGTGGAAAGATATAAAACTAATTAAGTGTATCTTGTTTTTTTGTATTTACTCAATACAGATAAAGTTGTTGAGCACATTTCAAATTAATAACACAATCCAAGTCTGCTAGTACATATATAAACAAACAATTGCTAGGAAGTTTGCTTTGGCAAAAGTAAAGCAAAATATTTGTTCAAAACTTAACTCATACCATTTCGCTGATATGTACATAAACACCTTGAATTTTGTGAATAAATAGTTCACTGCTGGACACTATGGTATGTTACTCAACACAAATAAAATTGTTATGCACGATTCAAATTAATAACACAATCCAACTCTACTAGTACATATATAAACAAACAATTGCTAGGAAATTTCTTTTGGCAAAACCTCATTTCATTTCGCTGGTGTATACATAAGTACCTTGAATTTTGTGAATAAAAAGTTCCCTGCTCCCAACTATGGTATTATGGCAGTACACAATAGAACATATTGAGCAGTTTGGAAACAGATACAACTAATTATGTGTATCTTGTTTTTTGTATTTACTCAATAAAAATAAAGTTGTTGTACATGTTTCAAATTAATAACACAATCCAACTCTGCTAGTATATATATAAACAAACAATTGCTAGGAAATTTCCTTTGGTAAAAGTAAAGCAAAATATTTGTTCAAGACTGAGCTCATTTCATTTCGCTGGTATATACAAAAATAGCTTGAATTTTGTGAATAAATAGTTCACTGCTACCAACTATGGTTTTATGGCAGTAAACAATAGAACATATTAAGCAGTTTGGAAACAAATACATCTAGGTAAGTGTATCTTGTTTTTTTTTTTTTTTTGTGTTTACTCAATACAAATAAAGTTGTTGTACACGTTTCAAATTAATAACACAATCCAACTCTGCTAGTATATATATAAACAAACAATTGCTAGGAAATTTCCTTTGGCAAAAGTAAAGCAAAATATTTGTTCAAGACTGAGCTCATTTTATTTCGCTGGTATATACAAAAATACCTTGAATTTTGTAAGTAAATAATTCTCTGCTATCAACTATGGTTTTGTGGCAGTACACAATAAAACATATTAAGCAGTTTGGAAACAGATAAAACTATGTAAGTGTATCTTGTTTTTTTGTATTTACTCAATACAAATAAAGTTGTAATGCACGTTTCAAATTAATAACACAATCCAACTCTGCAGGTACATATATAAACAAACAATTGCTAGGAAATTTCCTTTGGTAAAAGTAAAGCAAAATATTTGTTCAAGATTGAGCTCATTTCAATTCGCTGGTATATACATAAATACCTTGAATTTTGTGAATAAATAATTCTCTGCTCCCAACTATGGTTTTGTGGCAGTACACAATAGAATATATTAAGCAGTTTGAAAACAAATGAAACTAACTAAGTATGTCTTGTTCTTTTGTATTTACTCAATACAAATAAAGTTGTTATGCATGTTTCAAATTAATAACACAATCCAACTCTGCTAGTACATATATAAACAAACAATTGCTAGGAAATTTCCTTTGGCAAAAGCAAAGCAAAATATTTCTTCAAGACTGAGCTCATTTCAATACGCTGGTATATACATAAATACCTTGAATTTTGTGAATAAATAGTTCTCTGCTCCCAATTATGGTTTTATGGCAGTACACAATAGAACATATTGAGTAGTTTGGAAACAGATAAAATTAATTATGTGTATCTTGTTTTTTTGTATTTACTCAATAAAAATAAAGTTGTTGTACACGTTTCAAATTAATAACACAATCCAACTCTGCTAGTACATATATAAGCAAACAATTGTTAGGAAATTTCCTTTGGCAAAAGTAAAGCAAAATATTTCTTCAAGGCTGACCTCATTTCATTTCGCTGGTATATACATAAGTACCTTGAATTTTGTGAATAAAAAGTTCCCTTCTCCCCACTATGGTTTTATGGCAGTACACAATAGAACATATTGAGCAGTTTGGAAACAGATAAAACTAATTATGTGTATCTTGTTTTTTGTATTTACTCAATACAAATAAAGTTGTTATGCACGTTTCAAATTAATAACACAATCCAACTCTGCTAGTACATATATAAACAAACAATTGCTAGGAAATTTCCTTTGGCAAAAGTAAAGCAAAATATTTGTTCAAGACTGAGCTCATTTCAATTCGCTGGTATATACATAAATAACTTGAATTTTGTGAATGAATAGTTCTCTGCTCCCAACTATGGTTTTGTGGCAGTACACAATAGAACATATTAAGCAGTTTGGAAACAGATAAAACTAATTAAGTGTATCTTGTTTTTTGTATTTACTCAATACAAATAAAGTTGTTATGCGTGTTTCAAATTAATAACACAATCCAACTCTGCTAGTACATATATAAACAACCAATTGCTAGAAAATTTCCTTTGGCAAAAGCAAAGCAAAATATTTGTTCAAGACTGAGCTCATTTCAATTCGCTGGTATATACATAAATAACTTGAATTTTGTGAATGAATAGTTCTCTGCTCCCAACTATGGTTTTGTGGCAGTACACAATAGAACATATTAAGCAGTTTGGAAACAGATAAAACTAATGAAGTGTATCTTGTTTTTTTGTATTTACTCAATACAAATAAAGTTGTTATGCGTGTTTCAAATTAACAACACAATCCAACTCTGCTAGTACATATATAAACAACCAATCGCTAGAAAATTTCCTTTGGCAAAAGCAAAGCAAAATATTTGTTCAAGACTGAGCTCATTTCAATTCGCTGGTATATACATAAATAACTTGAATTTTGTTAATAAATAGTTCTCTGCTTCCAACTATGGTTTTGTGGCAGTACACAATAGAACATATTAAGCAGTTTGGAAACAGATAAAACTAATTAAGTGTAACTTGTTTTTTTGTATTTACTTAATACAAATAAAGTTGTTATGCATGTTTCAAATTAATAACACAATCCAACTCTGCCAGTACATATATAAACAACCAATTGCTAGAAAATTTCCTTTGGCAAAAGCAAAGCAAAATATTTGCTCAAGACTGAGCTCTTTTCAATTCGCTGGTATATACATAAATAACTTGAATTTTGTGAATAAAAAGTTCTCTGCTCCCAACTATGATTTTGTGGCAGTACAAGCAGTAAGCAGTAAGCAGTTTGGAAACAGATAAAACTAATTAAGCGTATCTTGTTTTTTTGTATTTACTCAATACAAATAAAGTTGTTATGCACGTTTCAAACTAATAACACAATCACAATTGGCAAAAGTAAAGCAAAATATTTGTTCAAGACTGATCTTATTTCATTTCGCTGGTATATACATAAGTACCTTGAATTTTGTGAATAAAAAGTTCCCTGCTCCCAACTATGGTTTTATGGCAGTACACAATAGAACATATTGAGCAGTTTGGAAACAGATAAAACTAATTATGTGTATCTTGTTTTTTGTATTTACTCAATAAAAATAAAGTAGTTGTACACGTTTCAAATAAATAAGACAATCCAACTCCGCTAGTATATATATAAACAAACAATTGCTAGGAAATTTCCTTTTGCAAAAGTAAAGTCAAACATTTTTTCAAGACTGAACTCATTTCATTTCGCTGGTGTATACATAAATACCTTAAGTTTTGTGAATAAATAGTACACTGCTGGACACTATGGTATGTTACTCAACACAAATAAAATTGTTATGCACGTTTCAAGTAAATAACAAAATCCAACTCTACTAGTACATATATAAACAAACAATTTCTAGGAAATTTCCTTTGGAAAAATTAAAGCAAAACATTTGTTCAAGACTGACCTCATTTCATTTCGCTGGTATATACATAAGTACCTTGAATTGTGTGAATAAAAAGTTCCCTGCTCCCAACTATGGTTTTATGCCAGTACACAAGAGAACATACTGAGCAGTTTGGAAACAGATAAAACTAATTATGTGTATCTTGTTTTTTGTATTTACTTAATACAAATAAAGTTGTTATGCACGTTTCAAATTAATAACACAATCCAACTCTGCTAGTACATATATAAACAAACAATTGCTAGGAAATTTCCTTTGGTAAAAGTAAAGCAAAATATTTGTTCAAGACTGAGCTCATTTCATTTCGCTGGTATATACAAAAATAGCTTGAATTTTGTGAATAAATATTTCACTGCTACCAACTATGGTTTTATGGCAGTACACAATAGAACATATTAAGCAGTTTGGAAACAAATACATCTAGGTAAGTGTATCTTGTTTTTTTTTGTGTTTACTCAATACAAATAAAGTTGTTGTACACGCTTCAAATTAATAACACAATCCAACTCTGCTAGTATATATATAAACAAACAATTGCTAGGAAATTTCCTTTTGCAAAAGTAAAGCAAAATATTTGTTCAAGACTGAGCTCATTTCATTTCGCTGGTATATACAAAAATACCTTGAATTTTGTAAGTAAATTATTCTCTGCTATCAACTATGGTTTTGTGGCAGTACACAATAAAACATATTAAGCAGTTTGGAAACAGATAAAACTATTTAAGTGTATTTTTTTTTTTTTTGTATTTACTCAATACAAATAAAGTTGTAATGCACGTTTCAAATTAATAACACAATCCAACTCTGCAGGTACATATATAAACAAACACTTGCTAGGAAATTTCCTTTGGTAAAAGCAAAGCACAATATTTGTTCAAGATTTAGCTCATTTCAATTCGCTGGTATATACATAAATACCTTGAATTTTGTGAATAAATAATTCTCTGCTCCCAACTATGGTTTTGTGGCAGTACCCAATAGAATATATTAAGCAGTTTGGAAACAAATGAAACTAATTAAGTATGTCTTGTTCTTTTGTATTTACTCAATACAAATAAAGTTGTTGTGTATGTTTCAAATTAATAACACAATCCAACTCTGCTAGTACATATATAAACAAATAATTGCTATGAAATTTTCTTTGGCAAAAGTAAAGCAAAATATTTCTTCAAGACTGAGCTCATTTCAATACGCTGGTATATACATAAATACCTTGAATTTTGTGAATAAATAGTTCTCTGCTCCCAACTATGGTTTTGTGCCAGTACAAAATAGAGCATATTAAGCAGTTTGGAAACAGGTAAAACTAATTAAGTGTATCGTGTTTTTTTGTATTTACTCAATACAAATAAAGTTGTTGTGCACGTTTCAAATTAATAACACTTTCCAACTCTGCTAGTACATATATAAACAAACAATTGCTAGGAAATTTCCTTTGGCAGAAGTAAAGCAAAATATTTGTTCAAGACTTAGCTCATTTCAATTCGCTGGTATATACATAAATAACTTGAATTTTGTGAATAAATAGTTCTCTGCTCCCAACTATGATTTTGTGGCAGTACACAATAGAACATATTAAGCAGTTTGGAAACAGATAAAACTAATTAAGTGTATCTTGTTTTTTTGTATTTACTCAATACAGATAAAGTTGTTATGCATGTTTCAAATTAATAACACAATCCAACTCTGCTAGTACATATATAAACAACCAATTGCTAGAAAATTTCCTTAGGCAAAAGGAAAGCAAAATATTTGTTCAAGACGAAGCTCATTTCAACTCGCTGGTATATACATAAATAACTCGAATTTTGTGAATAAATAGTTCTCTGCTCCCAACTATGGTTTTGTGGCAGTACACAATAGAACATATTAAGCAGTTTGGAAACAGATAAAACTAATTAAGTGTATCTTGTTTTTTTGTATTTACTTAATACAAATAAATTTGTTATGCACGTTTCAAATTAATAACACAATCCAACTCTGCTAGTACATATATAAACAACCAATTGCTAGGAAATTTGCTTTGCCAAAAGTAAAGCAAAATATTTGTTCAAGACTGAGCTCATTTCAATTCGCTGGTATATACATAAGTACCTTGAATTTTGTGAATAAAAAGTTCCCTGCTCCCAACTATGGTTTTATGGCAGTACACAAGAGAACATATTGAGCAGTTTGGAAACAGATAAAACTAATTATGTGTATCTTGTTTTTTGTATTTACTCAATACAAATAAAGTTGTTATGCACGTTTCAAATTAATAACACAATCCAACTCTGCTAGTACATATATAAACAAACAATTGCTAGGAAATTTCCTTTGGCAAAAGTAAAGCAAAATATTTGTTCAAGACTGAGCTCATTTCAATTCGCTGGTATATACATAAATAACTTGAATTTTGTGAATAAATAGTTCTCAACTCCCAACTATGGTTTTGTGGCAGTACACAATAGAACATATTAAGCAGTTTGGAAACATATAAAAATACTTAAGTGTATCTTTTTTTTTTTTGTATTTACTCAATACAAATAAAGTTTTTATGCATGTGTCAAATTAATAACACAATCCAACTCTGCAAGTACATATATAAACAACCAATTGCTAGAAAATTTCCTTTGGCAAAAGCAAAGCAATATATTTGTTCAAGACTGAGCTCATTTCAATTCGCTGGTATATACATAAATAACTTGAATTTTGTGAATAAATAGTTCTCTGCTCCCAACTATGGTTTTGTGGCAGTACACAATAGAACATACTAAGCAGTTTGGAAACAGATAAAACTAATTAAGTGTATCTTGTTTTTTTGTATTTACTCAATACAAATAAAGTTGTTATGCACGTTTCAAATTAATAAAACAATCCAACTCTGCTAGTACATATATAAACAACCAATTGCTAGGAAATTTGCTTTGCCAAAAGTAAAGCAAAATATTTGTTCAAGACTGACCTCATTTCATTTCGCTGGTATATACATAAGTACCTTGAATTTTGTGAATAAAAATTTCCCTGCTCCCAACTATGGTTTTATGGCAGTACACAAGAGAACATATTGAGCAGTTTGGAAACAGATAAAACTAATTATGTGTATCTTTTTTTTTTTGTATTTACTCAATACAAATAAAGTTGTTATGCATGTTTCAAATTAATAACTCAATCCAACTCTGCTAGTACATATATAAACAACCAATTGCTAGAAAATTTCCTTTGGCAAAAGCAAAGCAAAATAATTGTTCAATACTGAGCTCATTTCACTACGCTGGTATATACATAAATACTTTAAATTTTGTGAATAAGTAGTTCTCTGCTCCCAACTATGATTTTGTGGCAGTACAAAATAGAACATATTAAGCAGTTTGGAAACAGATAAAACTAATTTAGTGTATCTTGTTTTTTTGTATTTAGTCAATACAAATAAAGTTGTTATGCACGTTTCAAATTAATAACAGAATCCAACTCTGCTAGTACATATATAAACAAACAATTGCTAGAAAATTTCCTTTGGCAAAAGCAAATCAAAATAATTGTTCAATACTGAGCTCATTTCACTACGCTGGTATATACATAAATACTTTAAATTTTGTGAATAAGTAGTTCTCTGCTCCCAACTATGATTTTGTGGCAGTACAAAATAGAACATATTAAGCAGTTTGGAAACAGATAAAACTAATTAAGTGTGTCTTGTTTTTTTGTATTTAGTCAATACAAATAAAGTTGTTATGCACGTTTCAAATTAATAACAGAATCCAACTCTGCTAGTACATATATAAACAAACAATTGCTAAGAAATTTCCTTTGGCAAAAGTAAAGCAAGATATTTGTTCAAGACTGAGCCCATTTCAATTCTCTGGTATATACATAAATACCTTGAATTTTGTGAATAAATAGTTCTCTGCTCCCAACTATGGTTTTGTGGCAGTACACAATAGAGCATATTAAGCAGTTTGGAAACAGATAAAACTAATTAAGTGTATCTTGTTTTTTGTAATTACTCAATACAAATAAAGTTGTTATGCACGTTTCAAATTAATAACACAATCCAACTCTGCTAGTACATATATAAACAAACAATTGCTAGGAAATTTCCTGTAGCAAAAGTAGAGCAAAATATTTGTTCAAGACTGAGCTCATTTCAATTCGCTGGTATATACATAAATAACTTGAATTTTGTGAATAAATAGTTCTCTGCTCCCAACTATGGTTTTGTGCCAGTACACGGTTGAATATATTAAGCAGTTTGGAAACAGATAAAACTAATTAAGTTTATCTTGTTTTTTTTTTTGTTTTTATTTACTCAATACAAATTAAGTTGTTATGCACGTTTCAAATTAATAACACAACCCAATTCTGCTAGTACATATATAAACAAACAATTGCTAGGAAATTTCCTTTAGCAAAAGTAGAGCAAAATATTTGTTCAAGACTGAGCTCATTTCAATTCGCTGGTATATACATATATAACTTGAATTTTGTGAATAAATTGTTCTCTGCTCCCAACTATGGTTTTGTGGCAGTACACAATAGAACATATTAAGCAGTTTGGAAACAGATAAAGCTAATTAAGTGTATCTTGTTTTTTTGTATTTACTCAATACAAATAAAGTTGTTATGCACGTTTCAAATTAATAACACAATCCAACTCTGCTAGTACATATATAAACAAACAATTGCTAGGAAATTTCCTTTGGCAAAAGTAAAGCAAAATATTTGTTCAAGACTGAGCTCATTCCATTTCGCTGGTACATATATAAATACCTTGAATTTTGTGAATAAATATTTCACTGCTGGACACTGTGGTATGCTACTCAATACAAATAAAGTTGTTATGCTCGTTTCAAATTAATAACACAATCCAACTCTGCTAGTACATATGTAAAAAAAAAAATTGCTAGGAAATTTCTTTTGGCAAAAGTAAAGCAAAATATTTCTTCAACACTGAGCTCATTTCAATACGCTGGTATATACATAAATACCTTGAATTTTGTGAATATATAGTTCTCTGCTCCCAACTATGGTTTTTTGCCAGTACAAAATGGAACATATTAAGCAGTTTGGAAACAGATACAACTAATTAAGTGTATCTTGTTTTTTTATATTTACTCAATACAAATAAAGTTGTTATGCACGTTTCAAATTAATAACACAATCCAACTCTGCTAGTACATATATAAACAAACAATTGCTAGGAAATTTCCTTTGGCAAAAGTAAAGCAAAATATTTGTTCAAGACTGAGCTCATTTCAATTCGCTGGTATATACATAAATAACTTGAATTTTGTGAATAAATAGTTCTCTGCTCCCAACTATGGTTTTGTGGCAGTACACAATAGAACATATTAAGCAGTTTGGAAACAGATAAAACGAATTAAAGGTATCTTGTTTTTTTGTATTTACTCAATACAAATAAAGTTGTTATGCACGTTTCAAATTAATAACACATTCCAACTCTGCTAGGTCATATATAAACAAACAATTGCTAGGAAATTTCCTTTGGCAAAAGTAAAGCAAAATATTTGTTCAAGACTGAACTCAATTCAATTCGCTAGTGTATACATAAATACCTTCAATTTTGTGAATAAATAGTTCTCTGCTCCCAATTATGGTTTTGTGGCAGTACACAATATAATATATCAAGCAGTTTGGAAACAGATGAAACTAATTAAGTGTATCTTGTTTTTTTGTATTTACTCAATACAAATAAAGTTGTTATGCACGTTTCAAATTAATAACACAATCCAACTCTGCTAGTACATATATAAACAAACAATTGCTAGGAAATTTCCTTTGGCAAAAGTAAAGCAAAATATTTGTTCAAGACTGAGCTCATTTCAATTCGCTAGTATATACATAAATACCTTCAATTTTGTGAATAAATAGTTCACTTCTCCTAACTATGGTTTTGTGGCAGTACACAATAGAACATATTAAGCAGTTTGGAAACAGATAAAACTAATTAAGGGTATCTTGTTTTTTTTTTTTTTTTTGTATTTAGGTTAGGTTGAACTGGCCTGTCCATGAGGACCTCACATAGACTGAATAAATCCGTAGTGTTACAAGAAGTTTATTTTAATGGCCAAACTGAACCCTATCAAAAACCGGGACCTATGTTATAAAATAACTCCGTCCTCTTGGCCAATACTAGAAGCTTCCTAGGACTTAAGCCACTTGCTGCTTCTAGATCTGACAGCTGTATCACTCCTAATAACTGGAGTCTTAGCCTGGCAAGCGCAGGGCACGAGCACAGAACGTGCTCGATTGTTTCCTCCTCCAGTCCAAAGGCAGTGTCCAGTCAGCATACCCGTCATGAATCTACAGTCCTTTTAATGACAGAAGCAACTTTGTTAGTCTAAGGTTGTAAGACCTACACATAATCTTCGACACCTTACAGGCCCGCGCTTGAACCCACGCCATTCTTGCTTGGTCGATCATGTACCCCTCGCGCCTTCGCTTAATTTCGCCCAGTATAATTGGGACGTCTACGGAGAAAGCTTCAAGGGATGCCCCCTTTTTAGCTAGTTCGTCCGCTTTTTGATTCCCATATGCCCTGAGACCCAATATAGGTATATGCTTCACCCTGTACTGATTCTCACCAGGGACTGCTTGCACTCTAACATGCATTTAGATGCTGTGCTATGCGAGATTATTGGCTTAATTGCTGTTTGACTTTCAATATAAAAGTTAACACGATTGCAGTTTGGGCTATTTTTTTCCAGGGTTTCTACTTGAGTTGTCACGAATATTCGGCAACTACCAAATCATATAAAAAAGACACGTTATATTACTCAAAATTATGTATTTATTTCCAAATTACAGTGGTAAGTTATGATGGATAAAAACAAGCTTTTCAGCATTTATGGGTAGCAAACGATTACGCTTTTTATCGTAAATAACCTCTCACTATACACGATACTTCCAGGAGAAGAAAGATACATTTTAGCAAATTTCGAAAGGTGTGGGTATTGTTTTTCGTTTACTAATCACCACTTGTAAGGATCGGCCTTGCGATCTAGGCGAACTGTTTTCAAATAAAAATCCAACCCGTTTGCGACAGCATTCTTCTCCACGTCCTCCCCTTCATTAGCATTGCGTATATTATCTGTAGCTTCCTCAAAGCAGTTCCAAAAACTGTCGTGTATTTCAGTAGTCCTATCATTTTCATTCAAGTTTCTTTTCTTATGAACTGGAGAAGAATCGTCCGTACTACTAAATTCATCACAACTTATTTTCAGAGCTTCTAGAAGAATTTTTTGTCTTGTTCTTTCTGCTTGAACCAATCCTAAGAAACTCGTTTTGAAGCGAGGATCCAGAAAAGTAGCAACTAGATATTTGTTTTTTTCATCGAAGCTGAATCGCCTTTCAAGCTCGCCTTGCAGTGAAGATCTCATTGTTACTAAATTTGGTACTTTCTCAGCTATCTCTGCTTTTCCCAGATATTTTAATAGAGTTACTGCATGTGGAATCACTTCAGCTGTCTCTGCTTTTCCCAGATATTTTAATAGAGTTACTGCATGTGGAATCACTTCAGAGATGCAAGAGATACCTGAGCTGGTTATTTTTGTAATCTCTTCGAATGTTTTGAGGACATTGATACATTGTTCCAATAGTTCCCATTGAGCGTGCGTCAGATTTATTAAAGTTTCATGATCTGTTATGTACAAGGAGACAGCTCGCTTTTGTTCTAATAATCGCTCCATTAAATAATACGTAGAATTCCAGCGTGTACTCACATCTTGTACTAGTTGGTGGTTTGGCAAGTTAAGTTCTTGTTGAATGGATTTAAGTTTCTGCTCTGCTAAGCTAGAATGATTAAAATGGATAACAATTCGTCTCGCAGCAGCTATCATCTGTAGTACTTCTGGTTGAGATTTTAGTGACTCCTCTATAGCTCGTTGCAGTGAATTAATAAAGCACCTGCCTGAATCATATCCTGCATCTCGCACACCTTTTATCATATTAGAGCCGCTATCATGGACAAGCAAATGGATCTTGGATTGAGGAATATTCCATCTTTCGGTAATAGCATTGAGTTTTTTGCAATATTGATACCAGAATGTGAGCCGGGAAATTATTTCATAGCTAAAACGCCATGTTCCAGAATGAACTCTGGAGATATCCAGTGCGCAGTAAAGCTCAGAAAGCTCTCGTTATTGTGCTGGCATGTCCATATATCAGATGTCACTAATAATGCTGCTGCCTGCGAAATACTGGCTTCTATTTTAGCACAAATTCTGTTGAATATATCAGGAATAATTTTCTCGGTCATGTAAGTGCGCCCAGGTACTTTATAATGGGGCAAAACGTTTGCCATAATCCTCTGGAATCCAATTCGTTCAACAAGTGACAATGGCTCGCTGTCTAAAGCAATCATTTCGCCAATCAATAATGATATTTTATTGATTTCGGATCATTAATATCCCAGAGCAATTTCTTTTCTGAATTTTCCTTCAGGGTTAGCTGTCTTTCCTTTGATCTGGACGTTCCAGGCACTGCTGGCATCTCGGATTCAGTAGAAGTAAAAGTACCGCCCGTGTTGCTGCCACTTGTCGATGGAACATTAATTAAAGCAGCGTATTGGGCAGCATGTTTGGTTTTAAGATGGTTTTTTAAAGAGGTTGTAGCTGTAAATAAAAAACCTAAAATTAATTATAATTAAATAGTTATTTTATTTCCCTAGTCTATCTTGTATGAAATCAATAAATATAAATAAATAATTTCTCATAAAACTTCATTCCGAAACAACTTGGGCAATAAAAAATCGATTTTGTAAGTATCTACAAGTAGGTACAGTACAACAAGTAAGTAAGTAGTTTACGTAAACGTATTAAGTGTATAAAACTATTTAAAACTATTAAATTAATTTAAAGTTTTACTTACTTGCTTTCTTTCCTTCTCCGCCTCTTGATATCTTGATGCTACATAGCAAACACTGGGCCAGTTTATTATTTTCACTACAAATGTTATAATATTCCCATATGGGCGATTTTTTATTAATTGGTGTCATTTTATAAGCCTTTTAATGAACAAGCAATTGAAAATGAACTAAGGAGAAAACTTCTTAGCAAAATAGTAATTAAGTTTTATTTTATGTATTATTTATATACTGATAAATCGTTCCGTGACGTGATTTACTCGCAATAGAAAATTGAAACTAATACTCGCACGCGCTGTGTAGTGTTTGCTTGCACATCGCCACGTGCGCGCGCCGTCGTCGCCTGCCACGCCAACGCAACGAGGAAAAGAGATTGCGACTTGTCTTAATTCAGTTAATGCCCCGACAAGCATGTATTTCGTGCCGAATATTCGGCACCCTAATATTCGGCGCTTCGGCCGACAGCGTTGCCGGATTTTGGGTATTCGGTATTCGGCCAATTCAATATTCGTGGCATCTCTAGTTTCTACTGCTTTGGTTACGGCTACTATTTCCGCTCGGAAAACGTTGCAGTAATCCGGCAGCCTGTAGGATCTGTTTATTTCCGGATCAGCACAGTATACCGCAGACCCTACTCCTTCCACTACCTTGGAACTATCTGTGTACACATGTATCGCCTCGTCCGCCATTTGAGCACCCTTGCGGCAACCGTCCACCTCTATTGTGGCCTTAAGATAGCCGTCGAAGAGCAGATAGGAAATCAGGTAGTCTGTTCGTCTTGTGATTGATGACGCTATAACACTATGGCCGCTATGGAATGTGCAGAATGGCATACAGTGCAGCTGTCGGTGTTTTTTTCAGGGCTCCCGTAATGCTAAGCATTTATAGTCTGCATACCCTCTCTAATTTTTTGAGGTATGTTGTTTTTTGTGTGGCTTTCCACCAAACAAGGACTCCATAGTATAGAATAGAGCTTACAATCGCTGTAAAAATCCAATGAGAAAGAGAGGGCGAGAAGCCCACGTACACCCCAGCATTCTCTTACATGCATAAAGTGCCGCTGAAGCCTTCTTCACCCGCTCCTCCACGTTGAACTTCCATGACAGCTTATTGTCTAGGATGATTCCCAGATATTTTGTTCAAGGTTTCTCCTGTAGGGTCACTCCTCCTAACTTAGGCCTGATCCAATTTGGGACCTTGTACCTCTTTGTAAGCAAGACCATATCCGTCTTATCCAAGTTGACTTTCAAGCCGACATTTGATGCCCAGGTATGAATATCCCGAAGCGCCCGATCCATCAAAGAGCTAATAGTTGGAAGGCACTTTCCACTTATGACAATTGCAACGTCATCTGCGTAAGCCGTAAGTTTTACGGGTCCCTCATCGAATCACCTGAGCAGTTGGCTGATAACCAGCGTCCACAGCAGAGGTGATAGAACCCCTCCCTGCAGCGTTCCCCTCTCCGCTGCTTTCACGGCCTCGTAAAATCCCTATTGTGATGCAATCTTCCTGCAATTTAACATACAGCCGATCCATCTCGTTAAGGCTAGATGTACTTTAGTGTAATTAAGACCATCCATAATCGCCTATTTAGAAACATTATTGAAAGCCCCGGCAATGTCTAAGAAGACTCCTAGAGCATATTCCTTATATTCCAGGGCTTTCGCTATGCTTATTACCACCCTATGCAGTGCGGTGTCTACCGACTTGTCTTTGGTGTACGCATGTTGTGTTGTGGAGAGCAGCTTTTCATCCACGTTGGACTTTATGTACACATCTATCAGCCTCTCAAAGGTTTTGAGCAGAAATGATGTTAAGCTAATGGGTCTATAGTCTTTGGAATACACGTCACCGATCTTCCCCGCCTTTGGTAGGAAAGCTGCACGAGCAGTTCTTCAAGAGTTTGGTACATGATTCAGCCGTATGCACCCATCGAATATTATTTTAAGCACCACCCTACTTGAAACTTGTAGCCTGGCAGGCAATATACCATCTGCGCCCGGCGATTTAAACTTAGAAAACGTCTTCACTGCTCTTTCGATCTTTGTATGGCTCACCAAGCCTGGCACTACCCGCTCCGTTATCGAAGTGTGAGTGCTGACTGCTGGCTCTTCTAAACTATCTCCCGATGGGAAATGTGTATCGAGAAGCACCTCAAGGGATTCCTCACTATTACGTGACCATTCCCCGTTCTCTTTCGGTATTAGTCCCTGGACTATGTTTCCCCTTGCTAGGCCTTTTCTCAACCGTGCTGTTTCACTGGAGCACTCTATGTCCTTACAGACACTTTTCCATGAGATTCTCTTCGCCCTGGAAGCTGATATATGCCTGGCCGGAGAAGATGGTCTATCAAGAACCATCCAATCATACCTTGATATATCATATTCGGAGCTCAGTGTAATATCTAAAACATTGCTACGAGGTCCTCAGAAGTGTAATTAGCCAGCATATATGAATGCAGCTGTTTCCTTACCATTACTACAGCTCGCACCCGTCCTTCCGTTGGCGCATAATAAACGCCAAAACCGCGCGCGCTTAGTCCAGAAACCTTTCCTCCCGATGAGAGCCACGGCTCCTGATCAGCGCCACGTCAAACGAACCCTCCTCAAGGGTTAGGAGGAGTTCGCTCGACGCCACTTTAATGTGTTGGAGGTTTATCTGTAGGACTCGTAGCACCATTGGGCTGTTTGTCCCCCTCCAGCACCTTCGTCTTGACGTCGTCGTCCTCCCCTTGCCCTTTTGGTTTAGAGTATTCGAAGCCCTCTTCAGCCTCTTGTAAACCTTTTGAACAGCCTTCGACCTACATCTACCGCCTAATGGGCCCATTCCAAGCTCTCGATCTTCTGTTGGGTCGACCACTGCTCCCAGGCGTTGGACAATCCTTAGTGCTGCACGGTACTGCGAGAGAGCTCTTTTACTTCCTCTGCTCAGTACCCTTCTCCACTCTTCTACTCCGTTTTCATTTGTGTGCTTTTCCAACACGGAGTTCATTGAATCAGCACTACTCTTGCTCCCCGAGTCCGACGGTCGCTTAATGCGTATTTGCCGTCCTTGGCTTGCGACTCAGTCCTCTTCTTATCATCCTCCTAATTAAAATTTCGTAATGAGTGGTTCATCTTGGTCGAACGTCCACCTACCCGACAAGGCGGGCTCTGCGGTCCAGTATTGTATACGGGGAAAGAACCGTCAGCCACAGCTGCGCCCTTTACTGTGGTAAGGCCATCAATACTTTCCGAGGTGGCCCGGTATCGGGAAGGCTCCATTCGAATACAGCCGAATTTATCCTCTGGCTGCAAATCGTCCAATAGGCACGGTCCGCATAACACCCTGCATTAGGGGGTTGGCAGTTCTTGGTCACCGACATCCCGCCGATCTCCTATGAGGCGAAATGGCGTAGATGCCAGTCCTAAACAGCTCCTCATAGTTGGGCGCTATGGAGATCGGCCAAGCCCTCACACCAACGACAAGGTGCCTACTCTAGCGAGGGTTTTTTTTTTTACTCAATATAAATAAGGTTGTTATGCACGTTTCAAATTAATAACACAATCCAACTCTGCTAGTACATATATAAACAAACAATTGCTAGGAAATTTCATTTGGCAAAAGCAGAGAATTGATACACAGTGAGAAGGAGTTTTTGCTAGATTCCATTTTTTTTGCATGTGAACACGTCTTGCACTTCACCGGACACAATCCAATTTCAATGTTAACCAGTTAACAGCAGAAAATTCTCTGTCAACAGTTTCAGCTGGTGTATAAATTCTCTGGATTTTCTCTTAAGATGATTTCTTTGTGGGAATATAGGTATTTAGTAGGATTAATTATATTTAAATTTTATTATTTGTAGCAATATATTTGCATGTTTTATGATTTAATATGAATTTGAATTTAATTAACATAATATAGAAATTAATTTCTTGTATTCCGGCCTTTTAGTTAATATATTCAAAGTATGTTTGAGCTCTAGGCCAATATATACATATGTTTATTAAAATACAGCAAATGTGTTTAAACAATGTATATTTATTTGTCGAATGGTTTGTCTTGCCAATATTTCGACTTCAATCTGAAGTCATCTTCAGGACTGAAAAAATGAAAAACATTTATAGAGACATTGGTACATACATACATAATTATACAATTGTCGCAAGTGCCAACTTACCCTTATAACTGCACCTGGTCGACTAACTTTATATTTTACATTTTAACAAACAAGGGTAAAAGAAGAACAAATATAAACAATAAAATACAGTAATCGTAAACAAATTTTTTTTTATACAAACAACAATACATTAACTCTCCAACCGTAAGCGACGCTCACATCAGCAGCAGGTGAACAATTGTGCAAACGAAGTCACACTCTTATTATAAGCCTTTTTTGTTGTTGTTGATAAGTTCTCTATAGGCGTAGGCGCAATGGGCTGTGTCTGATTTGAAATTTATGCGTTTGTCACTTGGTGTATTTATTATGTGTAACATATCAAGTATACGGCGTTTATTGCTGTTTCCCTCATGCTGCATTATTGTTACATTTTCCAAGTCGGGAGAGTGTCCAGTGGTTCTGCAGTGCTGAATTGAAGCTGTCTTACTGTCATTAGGGTTGTCACGATTTTTGATATTTGATTTATATCCGGAAATCCTCGTCTTCAATTTCGATTTAGTTGTCCCCACATATACTTTGTCGCATACGTGGGACCCTTCGCCATTACAATTAATTTTATATATAACGTCCGATTTATCAAATTTCTCTATTCTGCTTTTCGTATTGCTAAAAATCCTCCGTTGCAACGTATTGTTGTATGTGAAAGCTAATTTAAATCTCTCTCTGTCATATATGTTTGAATATTTTATTCTATTAGACAGACCAGATACAAATGTGGTCGATTTATACATTTTCTTTGTATCATTAGTTGGTTTATTTGTATTTAATTTTACGAAATAATCTCTTATATAGCTCTGTATTATATGTGTTGGAAACTCATTATTTTCTAATATGTTTTTTATTGCTTTTATATTCTCCTCGTGGTAAACTTCATCACTAATGGAGTGAACTCTTCGGAAAAAATTCTTGGCTGTGTTGACTATCGTTGCCTTGTCATGATTCGAGTTATAATTAATTAGCCTACCCGATGCAGTGGGCTTCTTGTACCAATCAAATGAAAGTTGGTTATTCCTTCTTATTATTAGTTTCGACTTCAACAGTAAACTTGATGCTCCTATTGTATCCATTCAAAATATTAAGCATATCTTCCACGGCATCCGTTTTTACGATGGCGAACAAATCGTCCACATATTTTGCTAATAAACGTGGATTGTGATGTGAATCTTCTTCGAATTTCTGTAACAATTCTTCAATCACAATATCCGCTATTACAGGAGATGCTGGTTACCCCATAGGCATTCCTGACCGTTGCTCATAAATTTTAATGTTAAAACTAAAATATCTATTATCTCTTATGCAGAACCGAACCACATTCATAAAAAGTTTCTTAGTGAGAGTTGTATGGTTCTTTATATCATCCCACTTGGAAGCTATAATTTCCAAGGCATGATCTACCGGGATGCTTGGAAATAATGAGACAATATCAAAGGAAACGAGACTCTCGTCGTCAAAGATGTAGGCAGCTTTAATTTTGTTCTTAAAGGCGATAGTGTCTTTTACGTTATATTTAGATGTTTTAGTTATATTTTCAAGGACATTGAAAACATATTTACATAACTTGTATGATGGGGAATTGACAGACGAACAAATGGGTCTCAATGGTAATCCTTCTTTATGGATTTTGGGTAAGCCATATAGTCTTGGCGCGATAGCCGTTTTGGTTATAAATTGATATTTCTCTTTCGTATCGATCATTTTATGTTTAAATATTTTCTCTACAATTTCATTATTTTTTTCTTGAAGCTTATTAGTGGGGTCTCGTTTGAGTACTCTGTAAGTGGAAATGTCGTTAACCATATGTTGTAACTTCTTTTCGTACTCATCCTTATACATTAAAACCGTAACATTGCCTTTATCGGCATTCAGAACAAGTACATTTTTATTGTTTTTTAGGAAATTATTTGTGGAGTGCAGTGTATCTAATACAAATTTATCTCTCACGCTACTTTTAGGCTTTCTCAGCTGATCCCGTGTTAGTGTGGTTAGATTGTTCCTCTCAATTTCTTGCTGCTCTTTATCTTGAATAGTTTGAATGCAATCCTCTCCATCTGCTATCAATTTGAACAGCGGGAACTCAGTGCTAGCTATTGGTAAAGAGTATTTCGGACCTAAGGAGAGGAGCCACTGGATGTCTGTAGGTATCTCCACCTTTGTCGCATTGTGTAACCACTTCGGTACGTTTTTAATGTTAAGAGACTGTTTTTGTATATGTTTAAGTCTGTCAAATTTGTTTGTGTGTGTTTTCTCTAATGCTGTTGTCAAGTTATTGTTTAATAGTTTCTCACTATTTAAGAATGCAATGGCATCTTCCGCATCAAATTCTTTGTGTATTATATCTAATATGGGGCTTACCTCTCTTTCCTTTTGCTTCTTATTGCATATTTGATCCGCATAATAAGATTAAAGCCGGAGTCATTGGTGCCGTATGTCGTATCGCTGTATCCGTATCCCTAACGTAATCAGCTGTTTATCGTTACGACGGTAAACCAAAACCCAATTGGTTGGCTACGATACGGTTACGACTTTAGCGGCACCAATAATCGATTGCATTGATTCTCATAAGGTTGGTCGAATCAGCTGTTAAAAGTTTACCGATACGGTTACCGATAAAGCACCAATGTCTCCAGCTTTAAGAGTTTATTTTCCACCGTTCTTAGATATGCCATTGCCGCGTTTATGATATTTCGTGGTATTCTATTGTCCTTAGTGTTGCAGTTGAGAACGTATGATATGTTCTTCGTGGCGTTGAGTATAAACTTTGGTGTTAAATTAATTATTAAATATAATTAATCCTACTAAATACCTATATTCCCACAAAGAAATAATCTTAAGAGAAACTCCAGAGAATTTATACACCAGCTGAAACTGTTGACAGAGAATTTTCTGCTGTTAACTGGTTAACATTGAAATTGGATTGTGTGTGGTGAAGTGCAAGACGTGTTCACATGCAAAAAAGTTGGAATCTAGCAAAAACTCCTTCTCTATTGGGCCGTTCCATTGGTTTATCGAGCTCTGGCTCTGGCTCAAATCTCATTGGAACGATCTGAATCAACTTTATGAGAGCTGGCAGCACCAATATAAAACATCTGTTTTGTAGAAAATAAGAAGAAACGTAAACAAATTTTTAAGATACTGATAGAATTATTAACATTTAAGTAGTTTCGCACGGATGCAAACTATTTATTTTCTTTACATCATCTTCAAGTTGTTTACTCTTTCAGTGTTTTTGCTTTTAAATATGGCGAGATCTTTTATGTATACACAAATGTACACGTATTTAGTTCAGTGCTACAATGGCTCAACTATATGGTTGGCTCATCTCACCAGCTGATTTTATTTTTTTTATTTCACTGGAGTAGGGATTGTCAGAAGGAGATGGCAAACTTAAAAAGAAACCAACGAATTTACAACATTTTCTTACTACTTACAAATTCTGCTAAGTTTTATGTTTTCATTCCATTCTATTCGTCTAACACCAACACGCTAATTTTGGCAATGTGAACAAAGGTATGTTATTGCTGTAGAGATGAGCCAACCATATAGTTGAGCTATGAGTGCTACCAACTCAAAAGTGGTTAGCTGTCAAAAAATCTACTACAGAAAACGAAACGAACAGAACTGCTATACGGATCAGAAATTGAACCAGATAAATATCAGGATCACAACGTTGTTGTTGCATTTGCATGTTAAATTTCTATCCGTATCTCGCACAAGTCTCAATGGAACGTAACTAATGTGTATAAATTCTCTGGTATCTTTGCTAAATTGTTATTATTATTGTGGTAATTTTTCTGTTCAATAGTTATATTTTTCGAGAATTTGCTTCGTATAAAAGAAAAAGAATATAAAAAGTACACAGTTTTCTCTTTAATTTATTATAATTAACGTAACCTTTGCGATTCGGTCAATTTGGTGGTTGATGAAATCTCCTGTACAAAATACATATTCTATGCGGATAAAAGTGAAATCAAAATTCCATGTAAATGAAGACAATTCAATTAAACCAGCATACAAATATACCGGGTCTCCTTGAGGCATTTTTCATCGGAGCTTTCATTGTGAGTATCTCATTCCTTGCAATATCTACGGCCGTTTTCGCTTACATCGAACCGACTTCGGGTGATTTGGACACATTTCATTATTGCTTAAGTGCACTGACTACGAATGGTCTGGGTGATTATATTCCCGGCAAGGGTGTTACTGTTGACAATCGTTCCATATTTATAAGCTAGAGAAGCGGTTATTTTATTGGTGCGAAAACATTTGGAGGAGGATTTTGCACAACATCCGAACCACTACATCGGAGTTGCGCGCGATCGGGGTTTCAGTAAGAGACGCATCCCCACCATCACCACATCATCACTAACCATCTCCACAAAGCGGCAACTATCCAAAAATTCAAGGTAACTCGTACTTAACTAATGGTCCTTCGTCGCCATTTGGGGACTCCCTCGTGGTAATTTGGGGGACATTCTGGGATAGTTTCGCGGACTCCCTCGGGGTCATTTGGGGGACATTCTGGGATGGTTTTGGGGGCTCCCTCGGGGTAATTTGGGGGACATTCTAGGATGGTTTTGGGGACTCCCTTGGGGTAATTTAGGGGTCATTCTGGGATGATTTTGGGGACTCCTTCAGGGTAATTTGGGGAACATTCTGGGATGGTTTTGGGGACTCCCTCGAGGTAATTTGGGGGATATTCTGGGATGGTTTTGGGGACTCCCTCGGGGTCATTTGGGGGACATTCTGGGATGGTTTTGGGGACTCCCTCGGGGTAATTTGGGGAACGTTCTGGGATGGTTTTGGGGACTCCCTTGGGGTAATTTGGGGAACGTTCTGGGATTGTTTTGGGGACTCCCTCAGGGTAATTGGGGGGACGTTCTGGGATCTTTGGGGGTCATTCCAGCATCTTTTTGGGGACTTCTTCGGGGATTGGGGATGGTTGGGATGACCACTAAATGGCGCCGGGACGACCCGATGGAGTCCCCAAAGCCATCCCGGAATGACCTCCCAATGACCCCGAGGGAGTCCTCAAAACCAGTCCGGAATTACCCCAAATGACCACGAGAGAGCCCCCAAAAAGATCCCGGAACGACCCCTAAATGACCCCGGGAGGACCCGATGGAGTCCCCAAAACCATCCGGGAATGACCTCCAAAGACCCCCAGAGAGTTTCCAAAGCTATGCCGAAATGACCCCGAAAAAACCCTGCGGATTATTTTTTCCTATTCCCATTTCGGAGCTAGCAGCATAAAATGAGACATATCGCTCCAATTCCTCATGCGTAGCACGTTCCACTTTTGATTTCCTTGAAAAAACCATGATTTTAAAATATTTGTTACAAAAAATAATGAAGAATATTTAATTCTCACGTTTATTTCATTTCGCGATTGTTGCACTAAACAGCTGATTTCTGTTTACTTTATTTAGGTCACCACAGTATGATGAAAAGCACAGGTCGTAGAGCTTTTTAGAGTTGTCAAGTTATGCACAGAATAGAAATATTTGTCAACTTGATAAAAATCTTGATTACTTGTCAACTTATTGACAATTTGTCAAGTGCACAGAATAGGGCCGTAAGTATATCCCCCGAATAAATTTTGGTGGCTCCCGCCAAATACAAATACACTATATATATATATCTATATATATATATATATACATTCTCACCACAATATACACCTGTACATAAAAGCAGTGCATTAAAAAATTTCGAGGCAAATCCCACACACACTTGCACAAAGTTAGCTCATTGCCCTTTAATACTTGTGTCCCTTGCGGTTTAATTTAAATACATATCCCCACATCTGTGGTATTATTCGCGATACCCAGCAGTAAATTAGGTCACATTTACCTTGCTTGAAATACCCAGAAGTAAATTCTGCAGGTCATTGCAACTGGACCCAGACTACTCCCAATTCAGTCTAACTGGTCCTAGCCTACTCCACCATCGACCAACAGGAAAGCTTCTGCCTTTGGTATTCCCTCATAAATAAACACCAGGCAGTCCCCAAAAATTCCCAAAATAGCTAAAGTGAAATTAAGCAAGTCCCTTTTTATAATGGCTACTGTGGTCGAAAATAAATTTATATCCAAAACGGATCTCTTTTCGGATTACTGCGTTCGGTTTGGCACGACCGACATCCAAGATAACACCGAGGCATCCCTAAAACTAAAAGATAAAAATATCGATGTGTTCTGGGAAAGGGTACAGAGCGCATATGACGCCGTCGTAGAGTCAGATTACAACGACCTTCCCGAAGACTTTAAGGCCTCAGCTTTCAACAAATAACGCGCCTGCCGTATAGCGTATGAGGACACAAAGGCAAGAATAGGCGATAAGCCGCTACAAACACCACTCCCCAAGAAAGTTCCGGGATGCCCGTCAAAGTACCCGCCTGTGACACCGAAGTCTTTTACGGGAGTTATGATCAATGGCCGTCTTTCCGTGATATGTTCACGGCGGTCTATATCAACCACCTCAAACTCTCGAGCGCCCAAAAACTGTACCACCTCAGGTACAAGACCCAAGGAAATGTGGGCCAAATAGTGAAGCAATTCCCACTTAGTGATGACAACTTTGCTCTGGCGTGGGAAGCCCTGAAATCCCGATATGAAAGTAAAAGAGTCTTGGTCGATAACCAAATAAAAGTCCTCATGAACCTCAAGGCCATTCAGACTGAAAACAGCGAAGACATCCAAAGATTGCAATCTTCCGTTAATAACTGCCTCCAGATATTAGCAACCCAACAAGTCTCGACAGATAGTTGGGATCCCATATTAATATATCTAGTAACCTTAAAACTCCCAGAAAACACTGTTGCGCTATGGGAACAATCATTAAGTTCGCGAAGAGACCTACCGAACTGGTCCCAAATGGATCAATTTCTGACTACTCGCCACGAGATAGTTGAAAGGGTGGATCAATGGCAACCAGTCAAACCCCGATATAATCCACCCTCCACAAATATCTCAAGGCCTCCCCCAAGTCAGAACAGCTCCCAGTTCAGGCAGGGTCAAACCCAAACCCAGTCGCAACCCCCCGCACAATAGCAACAAATGCTCATGTGGCAGAGCATCAAAATTCCACGCCTGCGGAATGTGCAAGCAGTCCTCCCACACGCTACAAAGCTGCTTTCGTTACAAGAAGCTGACAATTCCTAAGCGAAAAAAATTCGTGAAAGGTAACAACCTTTGCGAAAGTTGCCTATCTCAAACCCACCTCTTTAAAGACAGCACAAGCACAAGAACGTGTCTCTACTGCCAAGGTCGCCACAACTCCACCCTCCATGATACCGGACTATCTCACCAAACCAATGGCCCTCGAAGAGCAGTATCCCAAGTAGCCACTAGTCAGGACGTTACCAACCCAGAACCTAACGAAGAACTTCCCACCACCTCAAACGCTGCCCACATCCAATCGTTTCATGCAGAAAATGATAGCCAAATCATCCTCTCTACAGCGATAGTGTCGATATAATACCGAGGGGACTGCTGCAGGCTCAGAGCCTTAGTGGATCAAGGGTCAGAACGTAGCTTCATCTCTTCAAAAGCTCAAATCATGCTAGGCCTCCCATATACCCACTCCATATTTGAAATATCGGGCATTGGAGGCGGAGTGGTATAAACCTCCAACAAGTAGTGCTCACTGACCCTAGTCTCAAATGACCACAAGATGAAAATAAAGGCCCAGGCAATCGTGCTAACTCGTCTCACTAGCCAACTCCCAACAATCAGGCTAACTAACGTCCAAATACGTAAATAGTCCCACCTCAAGCTAAGTAGCCAAACCCCCAAAAAGGTCGGACCACACTCCTCTCAAGCGTGGGCAGTGACGAATGTCCAGCTGAATGAACAGCTAAGGCAATTCTGGGAAATCGAAGAAATACCTAGAGTGCGAGTGGAAACCCCGGAAGATAAAATGTGCGAAGGCTTTTATCAAAGAACAACCACTCGCATGGATGACGGTCGATATATAGTTCGGCTCCCTTTTAAACCAACATTCCCGAACGATGTCGACCTGGGCCAATCCCATACTGCAGCCCTACGACAGTTTAACGGCATGGAACGCACCCTCTCAAAAAAGGGCGATCTCAAGCAGCAATACGACCAGGTACTCGAAGAATATCTATCCCTAGGCCACATGGAAGAATGCAGTCCCACTGAAGTAGAATCTCGAGGTAAATACTGCTCATTCTATCTCCCTCACCATGCAGTCGTAAGGCCAGACAAGAAGACAACAAAAGTCAGAGTTGTATTCAACGCCTCTAAACAGTCGGGTTCCGGTCACTCCCTTAACGATGTTTTATGTACCGGACCAACCCTCCAACCCGATCTCCGACGTATGTTGTTGAAATGGCGAACATATAAATATGTGTTTAATGGTGATGTCGAGAAAATGTACCGCCAAATTCTCTTGCACCCCGATGACCGAGACTACCAAAGGATAATATTCCGAACCCCCGAACACAGTCCAATAAAGGATTACAAGTTAAAAACGGTCACCTTCGGGGTTAACTGCGCGCCTTTCCTGGCTATTCGCACTCTACACGAGCTGTCGAAAAATATAGCCGATTCCCATTTACGCGCAGCCCCAATACTAAAATCCGAGAGGTATGTTGACGATATTCTATCTGGCAGTCATAATCTCCAATCAGCCGAGCAATCCCTTACAGAGACTATAGACGCTCTCAATTCAGCCGGATTTCCCCTAAAAAAGATCACGGGAAACCATACATCCTCCAAAAAATACCGAAAACGGATTTGCATGAAACCAACTTTCTCGAGTTCGAAAAGACTAGCACCGCCAAGACCCTGGGCATCTAGTGGAACGCCCTAACGGATACATTCTCGTATACCGTCGACACAAATCCGGCATCCACTGCAGCCACGAAGCGGTAAATCCTCTCCAACATTTCGAAACTTTTCGATCCCGCAGGGTGGCTGACGCCCACAATGATCCAAGCGAAGACTCTTGCAAGCATTGTGGTTAGACGGAACCGAATGGGACGAGGAGGCTAAACCCAACCGTCTAGCCAAATGGGCGCAGTTCTCTCAAAATCTTCCCTTTATCTCAGCCATCCAGATACCCCGATGGATGAATTTTGCGCCCGATCAATATGCTGAGCTCCATGGATTCTGCGACGCCTCAGAAAAGGCTTATTGCGCAACTCTTTACCTAAGATAGACTAGAATCAATTCAAAAACAGTTTTTACTTTTCGCCTTTAGAAATCTTCAATGGGACTCTCCGTATAACCTTCCTCCTTACACTAATCGATTAAAACTAATAAATCTTCCTACCCTTGCAAGTCGTATAGAAATTCTAGGTGTACTATTTATGGCTAGACTTTTAAATGGATCGATTTCAAGCCCATTTCTATTGAACGAAGTAAACTTGAATGTTCCATGCCGAGTTTCAAGGCATTATAAACCTATAATTCTTAAACAATGCAGAAGCAATTTCCAACTACACGAACCTTTTCTATGTTTGTGTGAAGATTATAACTCTCACTCGAGAATAATTGATGTTTCGGACTCGCTCTTTGCCATAAAAAAGACGGTTCTATCTTCTCTTAATAATTAAAAAATTATATTTATACTTTTAGTCTATTGTATTTTGTGAATCTATATTTCTCAGCTGATGAGTTTCTCTGTAGCTGAACGGTTTTAGATCTCGGCGCTTAAGAAGCCACTGCCTCTCAAAGACTCGGTAACAAAAAAATTATAAGTAACACATAAATACGAATTAGGATACAAAAAAAAAAAAAATAATAAAAAAAAATTAAAAATATGTATAATTAAAACAAAAAAAAAAAAAAAACAGGATTAGCCTGGTTTCATCGGGCCACTTGAGGGCAGTGCGCTGCCACAACGTCCGAGAAAAAAAAAAAAAAGAAGTACCGTCGGTACTCAGGTCCACTCTCACCTTATAGTGTCCAAGGCAAAGTGGCTCCTCTCAAAACTATTAGTCTGCCACGCCTGGAGCTATGAGGAGCGCTCCTATTAGCAAAATTAGTCGCAGTAGTCCAACCCCATCTCGGTCTAAGTCAAAAAAAATTAATCATATGGTCCGATTCGGAAATCGTGCTAGCCTGGCTGGAAAAGCCACCCCACTCGTGGAAAACATACGTCTCCAACCGAACAGCGCAGATCATAGACCTCGTTGGAAATATCCCTTGGCGACATGTGCGAAGCAAAAACAACCCCGCGGATCTTGGAACCAGAGGATGTAACCCCAACGATCTCGCTAACTCATCGCTTTGGTGGAATGGTCCAGAGTGGCTTTCCCGACCCCCCGAGGACTGGCCAACACCAACGGCCAGAAATATTCTACCCCCCGAACTTCGCCGAGTCGAAGCACTGCATGCAGCGGAAGAGTCAGAAGAGGTCTTATCACGGTTTACCTCCTATCCCCGCGCCTTACGCGTAACAGCGTACGTGTTGAAATTTATAACTCAGCTTAGAAATGCTGTAGGAGGCAATCGTACTCCTAACGATCCCGGCCTCTCTTACGCCGACGTCATGCGCGCGAAAATCCATCTGCTGAGCTTGACTCAGTCGAGATTCTTCGCTTCCGAAAGAGCTTCCCTCGAAAATTCAAAACCAATCGGAAAGCGAAGTCCCCTACTGGCACTTGACCCCTTCCTGGATACAAACGGGATTCTCCGTGCCAACGGACGGTTAGTAAACGCCGACATGACCTACAATGAGTGTCATCCCATCATTCTCCCCGAAAAGGCTCGATTTACTGCCCTCTATATAAGGTTTCTACACGAGAGCTTTCTCCATTCGGACGTCCGCCTCCTGCAACAAGCTATGAGGCAGGAATTCTATACCCCCGACTCAAACCTCAGCTGAAAAAATGTATTTTCCAATGTTAAGTCTGCACCATCCATAAGCGACAAACGTAATCCCAAATAATGGCAGCTTTACCCCCCGAACGATGCACTTTCGCGCCCCCTTTTACTACAACTGGCGTAGACTTCGCCGGCCCGTTTCAAATAAAGGTTTCGATGCTCCGATCTCCAACCCTCGTAAAAGGCTATGTGGCCGTTTTCGTTTGCTTCACCACCAAGGCGATACATCTGGAATTGTGTTCGGATCTCACCAGTAAGGCTTTTCTCGCTGTCTTCGCCCGGTTTGTAGGGCGTCGAGGGTACCCGAAACAAATGATGAGCGACAACGGCACAACATTCATTGGTGCTAAGCCAGCTACCGAAGAAGAGTTCGTCACCTTCCTCAACGAAGTCTCGACAGATATTGTACAAAAGTACGCGCCACAAGGCATCGAGTGGAAATTTATACCCCCGGGGCACCCCACATGGGCGGATTATGGGAATCTGCCATCAAAATCTTTAAAACCCATTTTAAAAAGGTCGCCGGAACACACAGCTTCACCTTTGAGGAATTCTCGACTTTATTAATTTGTAAAGAGGCCGTACTCAATTCTCTTCCCATCTCCCTACTCTCTCAGGACCCAGCGGATCTCACCGCCCTCATACCTGGCCAGTTTCTCCGAGGCGCACTCCTTCTCGCCATCCACGAACCGAACTTTGAACACCTCTCTATGATCTACCGTTGGGAACGCTTGGAAGTTTTACATCACCAATTCAGCAAGCGCTGTAAGAATGACTATCTCATGGAGTTGCACAACATCCGAACCACTACATCGGAGTTGCGCGCGATCGGGGCTTCTGTAAGAGACGCATCCAACACAGCGCCAACGAAGTGTCCACATAGCAGCATCCCCACCATTACCACATCATCACAAACCATCTCCACAAAGCGGCAGCTATCCAAAAATTCAAGGTAACTCGTACTTAACTACTATAATTTTTCAAAAGAAAATTTCCTAGGAATTGTTTGTTTATATACGAGTATATGTATATTTGCACAGTTGAATTGTGTTATCAAATTGATATCTGTACAATGGCTGTATTTTTAGTGAATAAATACAGAAAATACAAAGGGTTCACTTAATTAGTTTTATCTGTTTTCAAACTGCTAATAGTTTCTATTGTTTACTGCGAAAAAACCATAGAGTTGGGAGAAGTGCACGAAATTCTGTGCAACAACACTGCTCGAACTTAATTGGGCTGACATAATCAATATATTTCGTTAAGTTTTAATAAGGCGTTAATTTTTTGTGGATTTAAACGTCTGTTCATCTTTCACATATTCGTAAAACAAGCCTAAAACAGCGTCCCAGTCCGCACGATATGCCAAGATATGATCTTGAAAAAATAACGAGGTCGTCCAGAAAATAAATAGTACCAACAAATCGTGAAATACTTGCAGTCGCGGAGATAAGCAAAAGGTGATATACAGAAGGTAGGGGTTCCTTAAAAAGGAGGATACAAGATTCCACTGAAAAACTTTTTGTTTTAGGCTTATTTCTGGATGGATTTAGGGATCCGCCCGGGAGCTAGTCAGGGTAATTTCCAAAATGTTTCAGGATCATTTGGGTACCCCTCCGGGACTATTTGGGTAGTCTTCCGGGAATCGCGCCTTTGTCATTTCAGGGCTTTTTGGGACTGTTCCGGGATCATTTGGATATCCTTCCGGAAGCATTTCTGGATGGTTTTCGGGATCCGTCCGCGATACCGTCGGGGCCATTTCCTTTCGATCGTTTGGGGACCCTATCAGGCTATCAGCTCATTTAGTTATTTTTTTTACTCTATTACAAATATAAAATACCTCAGACAGACACATCTTTTAAAGCAGATAACTTGATAAACAGGCTAACGTGAATAGCCCATATGTTTTTATACCCAGTTGAGCAGAGCTCACAGAGTATATTAACTTTGATTGGATAACGGTTGGTTGTACAGGTATAAAGGAATTGAGATAGATATAGACTTCCATATATCAAAATCATCAGTATCGAAAAAAAATTCGATTGAGCCATGTCCGTCCGTCCGTCCGTCCGTCTGTCCGTTAACACGATAACTTGAGTAAATTTTGAGGTATCTTGATGAAATTTGGTATGTAGATTCCTGGGCACTCATCTCAGATCGCTATTTAAAATGAACGATATCGGACAATAACCACGCCCACTTTTTCGATATCGAAAATTTCGAAAAATCGAAAAAGTGCGATAATTCATTACCAAATACGGATTAAGCTATGAAACTTTGTAGGTGAGTTGAACTTATGACGCAGAATAGAAAACTAGTAAAATTTTGGACAATGGGCGTAGCACCGCCCACTTTTAAAAGAAGGTAATTTAGAAGTTTTGCAAGCGTAATTTGGCAGTCGTTGAAGATATCATGATGAAATTTGGCAGAAACGTTACTCTTATTACTATATATCTGCTTACTAAAAAATAGCAAATCGGAGAACGACCACGCCCACTTTAAAAAAAAAATTTTTTTAGCTCAAATTTTAAAAGAAAAGTCAATACCTTTACAGTATATAAGTAAATTATGTCAACATTCAACTCCAGTAATGATATGGTGCAACAAAATATAAAAATGAAAGAAAATTTCAAAATGGGTGTGGCTCCGCCCTTTTTCATTTAATTTGACTAGGATGCTTTTAATGCCATATGTCTAACAAAAATTTGCCAATCCTTGTGAAATTTGGTAGAGGCTTAGATTCTAGGACGATAACTGTTTTCTGTGAAAAAGGGCGAAATGGGTTAAAGCCACGCCCGGTTTTTATACACAGTCGGCCGTCTGTCCTTCCGCTCGGCCGTTAACACGATAACTTGAGCACAAATCGATATATCTTTACTAAACTCAGTTCACGTACTTATCTGAACTCACTTTGTATTGGTGTAAAAAATGTCCGAAATCCGACTATGACCACACCCACTTTTTCGATATCGAAAATTACGAAAAATGAAAAAAATACCATAATTATATACCAAATTCGAAAAAAGGGATGAAACATGGTAATTGTATTTGTCTATTGACGCAAAATATAACTTAAAAAAAAAACTTGGTAAAATGTGTGTGACACCTACCATATTAAGTAGAAGAAAATGAAAAAGTTTGAACTAAGGCCCACTCCTTTTTAAAATACTCATTTACACCTTTCATTTGATACCCATGTCGTACAAACAAATTCTAGAGTCACCCCTGGTCCACCTTTATGGCAATATCTCGAAAAGGCGTCCACCTATAGAAATAAGGCCCACGCCCTTTTAAAATACTCATTAACGCCTCTCATTTGATACCCATGTCGTACAAACAAATTCTAGAGTCACCCCTGGTCTACCTTTATGGCGATATCTCGAAAAGGCTTCCACATATAGAACTAAGGCCCATGCCCTCTTAAAATACTCATTAACACCTTTCATTTGATACTCATATCGTACAAACAAATTCTAGAGTCACCCCTGGTCCATCTGTTGAAGCCAAAAGGCTTGCAATAGTTGGGAATCACTGGACATTTCTCGATGCAGCCGTATGCTGCAAAACTACTCGTGCCGGGAAATGCACCGGTGAGAATTTGCGAAAGCAGTGAGAACAAATTGATGTACGACTTGAGAAGACAGTCTTTGGCTATCCACCAACCGCTGCGCTTCCAGTCGTCATCAACATTACAAGGTACTTTTTCTTCCTTTCATTATTTTACCTTAATTTAATTATTTTATTGGTAAATTTAATAGCCTTGTTTAATATAATTTGATGATTTTGATTGAGCTTTAGGCCAGATTATTGAATAAAACTTCTTTTTTAGTAGTATTCAAAATATATTTATTTTTCGATATTTCGACTTCAATCTGAAGTCATCATCAAGAATCTACGAAAAGAAAACAATTAACATTTTTAAACATACATTTCCGTAGCAAAAATACGACTTACACATATGGATATGTATGATCGACTGAACAGAAATTATGACAACATAATTTTAGTAAAAACAAAAGAGCGAAAAATATAAATAAAGATAAATCAAAAACTCCCGCGAATATAAACAATTTCATGTACCGCAAGTGTAAACAAAAAACATATGTATACAATAAAAAATGTGTCAACAAAAAATAAAAATATATATATATATATATGTATGTACGTATTTAATGTATGTTATGCTCTCAGCATTGCTAGAGTTATTGTTCCAGCTTAAGTTTAGTGAGTGTGCTTAACTAACAGCAGCGTGATGTTGTTGTTTTAAGACCAAATTTCTGTAGGTTTGTGCACAATGGTCTACATCTGATTTAAAATTCATTTTTATATCATTAGGGGTGTTCAAAATGTGTAAGGTTTCTAAAATGAAGCGCTTATTATAATGTTTTTCATGTTCCAGAATGGTTACGTTTTCAAAATCTGGATAGTGTGCCGTTTCTTTGCAATGAGCAGCCAATGCTGTCTTGTTTTCTGGATTATTATTTCTCAATTTAATATTCGATTTGTGGGCGGAAAGCCTCGTCTTTAGTTTAAGTTTAGTTGTCCCTACATATACTTGTTCGCATACGTGGGACCCGTCGCCGTTACATGGAATTTTGTACACCACGTTGGATTTCTCATGATTTGGTATTTTGTCCTTTAAATTACTATAAATTGGTCGTAGAGTGTTGTTGTAAGTAAACGCGATTTCATATTTCTCTTTGTCATATAAATTTGAACCCTTGATTCTTTCAGACACTCCCGGGATATATGTCATTGATTTATAAATTTTATCACCTTTCTCGGTTGTATTATTATTGGCGCCAATAATAATACAACCGAGAAAGGTGATAAAATTTATAAATCAATGACATATATCCCGGGAGTGTCTGAAAGAATCAAGGGTTCAAATTTATATGACAAAGAGAAATATGAAATCGCGTTTACTTACAACAACACTCTACGACCAATTTATAGTAATTTAAAGGACAAAATACCAAATCATGAGAAATCCAACGTGGTGTACAAAATTCCATGTAACGGCGACGGGTCCCACGTATGCGAACAAGTATATGTAGGGACAACTAAACTTAAACTAAAGACGAGGCTTTCCGCCCACAAATCGAATATTAAATTGAGAAATAATAATCCAGAAAACAAGACAGCATTGGCTGCTCATTGCAAAGAAACGGGACACTATCCAGATTTTGAAAACGTAACCATTCTGGAACATGAAAAACATTATAATAAGCGCTTCATTTTAGAAACCTTACACATTTTGAACACCCCTAATGATATAAAAATGAATTTTAAATCAGATGTAGACCATTGTGCACAAACCTACAGAAATTTGGTCTTAAAACAACAACATCACGCTGCTGTTAGTTAAGCACACTCACTAAACTTAAGCTGGAACAATAACTCTAGCAATGCTGAGAGCATAACATACATTAAATACGTACATACATATATATATATATATTTTTTTATTTTTTGTTGACACATTTTTTATTGTATACATATGTTTTTTGTTTACACTTGCGGTACATGAAATTGTTTATATTCGCGGGAGTTTTTGATTTATCTTTATTTATATTTTTCGCTCTTTTGTTTTTACTAAAATTATGTTGTCATAATTTCTGTTCAGTCGATCATACATATCCATATGTGTAAGTCGTATTTTTGCTACGGAAATGTATGTTTAAAAATGTTAATTGTTTTCTTTTCGTAGATTCTTGATGATGACTTCAGATTGAAGTCGAAATATCGAAAAATAAATATATTTTGAATACTACTAAAAAAGAAGTTTTATTCAATAATCTGGCCTAAAGCTCAATCAAAATCATCAAATTAAATTTATTTAATTATTGTATATATTTGCATAAATTCATATATATCCTTCTATATATGTAATTTACCTCTTATTTTTATGCAAATAAACAATCCTTGAATTGTATTCTAATTCATTGTTTTTTCTTTCTTTGTGGTTCGCTGCTTGAACAAATTGTCCAACTCGTGAGTTCGTACCGGCGCTTTCTTTCGTCGCTATCCCCCCCAAACATTTGGTCCTCCGGAGCCTACGAACTCAACAAGCAACGAACAATTCGCTAAAGCATCTCTACATCTTTTCAGCCTTAGAGAGAGAAGAATAACCAAAACGAAGAAGGAAATAAAATTAACCAACAACTCATCGAGAAAATTGGAACAAAAAGGTGCGTGTAAAATAAAATATTTTGTTGAGCTATTTTATTAAGAATTTAGAGTGCATATAAATAAATATAATTTTGGTTGTTTTTATTAAATTAAATTAATTGTGGTGGAGTGAAATTTATCATTTGTAGAGTGAAAAAAGTGATAAAAGCAACAAGTGTACAAATAGATTTACTTCGTGACATATGTACAAATATCGAGTGATAAATACGATTGCTTTCATACATTAGACGGGCCGGCATTTGTTTTATTTGATTCCGAAGCACCTTTCTATGTGCAAATAGATTGTGATAGATAATTTAAATAAACTTAATTTCTGCCGTAATAAGTCAATACGATCGTATTTATCCGGTTTACAACTATCGTGAGTTAAGAACCTATTTGTACAAAGTGCCTACATCCTTGAAAAATTAATAACAAGAATTTTCGTCATTTAGTGTTCGGAACAAACTCTAATAAATTTCGATTTCGTTTATTTATTTTTTTGGTCGTTGGCTTGTGCCCTACGGTTTGCTTTTTTTACTCTTTCGCCTACGTTCACTCCAACAGTGGTAGCTACATATTTGCATATACATACATACATACATACGTCTGCTCAGTGCACAAACGATAGGCGCAAAGTCAATTGCTTGTTCTTTTTGGTCAAAGTTGTCTAACTCAATATAACTCAAACGTGAGTATTGTTAAAATTTTCTAGTGATTAAAGGTCTTAAAAACATCGTAAAAACTACAGCTGTTGAAGCACCTAATTTTCTTTGTACTCTGCTATCAATTTTCCAATAAGATTCCTTAATCACAAATACTAATTTTTATTAGCTTTGTCCGATTCAAACTTTTTGATTTAGACTGCTTTGACTACAAACATTTGTTAACATTGACTTCGCTTTGTTATTTGCCGCTCTCGCAACATCAGTTGCACACTAAACGACCATTTACATTTGAACGCATATCACAGTAGTAAATTTCCTGGTAGGAAAAAATTTGCATCAGCCTAGTAGTCACTGGTGGAGTAGTACTGGTTCCATTAGAACCACTTAGAGTTTTGCTTATAATTTGGTAGCGTTTATCATTCCCTTCATACGGGTCGCATTTTAAGCTCATTATCATTATAACTTACGCGGGTTTTGAGGAATATTTAGTACTTTTTTTTCAATCTGAATTTTCATTGATCGTAAATCATTTTACTTCGAAGTGCAAAGATGGCTTTGAACTTTTTCACCAGATGCTCAGATCAGGTCGTCAGATTCAACGCAGAATACGATGAATCAACGTTAAAAGAACATCCAGTGGCTTCCCTAGACATTTTAAAAGCAGAAGTATTGGACATTTGGTCCAGAACAAAGGAAGCGTACGAAAAATGTTTATACTCGCTGACTGATCAGGACGAGTTAGAAGCTGTAAAAGCCAAACAATCTGCAACCTTTAAGGATTATATGTCTTGTTCAGCACGCATTACTGAATGCATTCAGAAAGCAACCGTCGTACATATCCAGGCACCTTCCCAGACCCTTGCCCAAGTAGCCAACTCCTCGAATAGTTTACGCTTACCGCCATGTGACACAGACATTTTCCATGGGGACTATGTGTCGTGGCCATCCTTTCGGGATCTTTTTACCGCGATTTTTATAAATAGCGGGAGACTCAGTGACGTTGAAAAACTGTTTCATCTTCTTAAAAAGACAAGTGGCGAAGCAAATGAAATCGTCAGCAAAGCCCCACTAACCAATCAGGGTTTTAATATGGCATGGTCCAATTTAAAAGCGGCGTATGAAAATAAGCGGGTGTTAATTAATAGCCACTTGAAGGTGCTCTTCTCGCTTCCAGTCATTCGGACTGAAAGCGCTTCAGCTCTAAAAGAGCTACAGCGGAGCATTAATGGATGCTTGTCCGCGATGAAAATGCACGAGGTCAACATTGAAAATTGGGATCCAATCCTTATTTTCATATGTTCCAACCATCTCCCAGAAACCACACTTGCCCATTGGGAACAATCTTTAGTAGACAAAACGGCTATACCGAAGTGGAGTCAAATGGATTCCTTCCTCACCATGCGATATAGGACTTTGGAATCGATAGTGGATGTGAAGTGTTCAGCGGCTTCAACGAACCAACAACAAAAAATTTCGTCACAGTCACATAATCCAACAAATCCAAAGAAGATGGCACTCGCAACTAAAGTCACCTCATCAAATTGTATATTATGTCCTAAGCAACAACATCCTTTACGACTTTGTACCAAATTTTTAGCTCTAGCCGTGAATGACAGGTTTGCGCAAGTTAAAAAGCATAATTGCTGCCTCAATTGTCTGGGAAAAGGCCACTCATTAAAGGACTGTAAAAGTTCATACTCGTGTTCCAAGTGCAAAAGTAGACACCATACTCTTCTGCACAGAGTCACTTCTAACACCCAACCTTCCAAAGACTCCACCGCAGCAACTGCTTCACAAGCATTCCACACCAATCTACAGTCCACACCATCCAATAGAAACTCATCTCCAGATGAAGAAACCTTGAAATCGTCAAGCTCATCCTCAGCTCTTCTCGGAACCGCAATGGTTCACATTTGTCACTTGGGGTCAACATATGTCGCTCGGGCATTGATTGACTCAGCTGCGGAAGCATCCTTCATTTCGGAGCGACTTCGCAAGCTTCTAAAGCTTCCATGCTCAAAAACAAACGCGGTTATTTCGGGACTAAATCAAAAAGTTTGTAATAATTCCTCGAAGAGTTGTTCCTTCATTTTGGGCTCACCCCGTGACCCAAATCTTTTGATAGAAGCCACCGCGTATGTTTTACCAAAGATCACTGGCAACTTACCCTCAACTTCAATAAACGAAGAGATTTTAGAACAAATCCCCAAAGTAACCTTGGCAGATCCGAATTTCCTACAAAGCAGTCCGGTAGACGTTCTCATAGGAGGAGACTTGTATCCCAAAGTGATGTTAGATGGGGTAAAGCGCAATGTCCATAAAAATTTACTGTCCCAAGAGACCGTGTTTAGGTGGATCATCACCGGAGCATCTTCCACTGCACACGTCTCTTGCTTTGCCACCAAAGTCTCAATGGGAGAGGACATACCACTAGATAACCAATTGTGTAAGTTTTGGGAATTAGAGGAATTTCCTAAAAGAAACCTTCAAATGGCAGAGGATTCATTTTGTGAGGAGCTATACGCAAAGACCACCATACGGAACGCGGAGGGGAGATACATAGTGTCACTGCCCTTCAAACAGTTTTATCCTACGGATCTGAAGTTAGGGGTATCTCGACCCATCGCGCTACGCCAGTTTTATACCAATGAATCGAGATTATTAAAGAATCCTTCTTTAAAGGTAGAATACGACAAAGTGGTCAAGGAATACTTGGAACTAGACCACATGAACAAGTCGATTCTCCCACCTTTGAACATTCTCCTAGTCATTTCTATCTCCCACATCACGCGGTATTAAAGCCTGAAAGCACTTCAACGAAGTTGCGAGTAGTCTTTAATGCTTCTAGCAAAACATCCAATGGAGTGTCATTAAATGATATTCTGCATGTAGGTCCCGCTCTTCAAGCGGATTTAACACTTTTAATCGTTCGATGGAGAATGTATAAGTTCGTTCTCAACAGTGATATTCAGGAGATGTATCGTCAGATTCTGATAAATCCAGCGCATAGGCCTTATCAAAGAATCCTTTTCAGAGAGGATCCACAAGGTAACATAAGGGACTTTCAATTAAACACGGTAACCTTTGGGGTCAATTGCGCGCCTTACTTAGCAATTAGGACGCTTCACCAACTGGCCCAGGATAACCAAGATTCTCATCCATTAGCAGCTCAAATCCTTCGAAAGTATATGTATGTAGACGATGTACTAGCAGGCTTTCATGACGTATCTACAGCGCTGAGAGCACGAAATGAGCTAATTGAAACACTAGGTAGTGCAGGTTTGTCTCTAAGAAAGTGGTCGTCAAATTCAAGGGAAACTTTGGTAGATCTTCCCCGAGACCATTTATTAGATAAAGATTTCTTAGAATTAGAGGAAACTAGCACTACAAAAGCTTTAGGTATACGATGGAATGCTAAGTCAGATCAGTTTTTCTTCCAAGTTCATACCCCTCCTATGAAAGACAACTATACCAAGCGTGAAGCGCTCTCGATCATAGCAAAGCTTTTTGATCCAGCCGGTTGGCTAGCACCAGTAGTAGTATTAGCAAAGATAGTCATGCAGCAAATTTGGTCAGATGGTACCTTGTGGGATCAGCCTTTAAAGCTTCAAACTCTTTCCCAATGGAAAACCTTTTTGGAAAACTATAGATATGTCGAGGAGATACAAATTCCACGATGGGTGGAATACAACGAACAATCACCCTTCCAAATTCATGCCTTTTGCGACGCCTCGGAAAAGGCATACGCGGGGGTGATATACTTGAGAGTGGAAACCGCAAACATCACTTCTTCTCACCTTTTATTTGCAAAAACCAAAGTTGCACCAATCAAAATGATTTCTTTACCTCGATTGGAGCTATGTGGTGCTCTTCTCATCGCCGAAATGCTTCAAACTCTCCTCAGCGAACTTCCATTTAAACCGGAAAATATCTTCTGTTGGACAGATTCAACTATCGTGCTAGCGTGGCTTAAAAAGCGACCTAGCTCCTGGACCACCTTTGTCGCTAATCGAGTGGCAAAAATACAGGAACTAGTCGAGGTTGATCATTGGAATCATGTGGACTCAAAGGAGAATCCTGCATATCTTGGTAGCAGAGGAGCCTACCCCGTGGACTTGCGAGAAAATCAGCAATGGTGGCACGGCCCTCCGTGGCTGATAAAGGATGCGGGGCAATGGCCATCGTACTATCCTGAAACCGAGGACTTAACCCTCGAAGCGAGGGGAGTGAAGGCGCACACTTCAGTCGTATTCAAATATGAGGACCTTCTCGCAAGGTTTTCTTCGTTTCCGCGAGCACTTCGGGTGCTTTCCTACGTCATGAGATTTTACCATCGGACTTGTACACACACGCGTCGGTTCCATTTGTATCCATCTCTTATCATCTCTGGAGAGGAAATCTCAAAAACGCGTAGACGGCTAATTATTCTTGCTCAGATGAATTGTTTCCCAGAAGAGCATCGCAATCTAACTTCCAAAATTCCTATTAACTCGAAAAGTAAAATTTTGACCTTGAATCCATTTTTTGACAGTCAGGGTGTAATACGAGTCAACGGCCGGTTAGCAAACTCGCCGACCATACCCTACAACGAAAAACATCCAATTCTACTTCCGTACAACTGTTCGTTTTCCAAATTGCTAGTTTACTTTCTACATTGCATTTCCCTTCACGGAGGCAATCAACTGACACTACGGTTACTTCGTCAGCAGTATTGGATTCCGCAAGCCAAAAATCTAATCAGGACTACGATTCATCATTACCTTGCGTTCTGCATAGACAACGAGACCAAAGTCAAATCATGGCTGCTCTTCCAGAGGAAAGGACAACTCTCTCCAGACCGTTCGAAAACACTGGGGTCGATTTTGCGGGTCCATTCGACATTAAGACGTATTCCGGACGATCGTATAAGGTGACCAAAGGATATGTGTGCATTTTCATTTGCTTTTCTACAAAAGCAATTCATTTGGAAGCGGCCAGTGATCTCTCCACAGAAGCCTTTCTCCGGGCCTTTTCTAAGTTCACTTCCCGCAGAAGTTGTCCAAAAAATATCTTTTCGGATAATGGGACAAACTTCGTTGGTGCGTCAACCAGCCTTAAAAAGGATTTTAAGCAATTTTTAACCTCATCTCAGGAATCCTTGTGTAACCTCTATAGTCATCAAGAGGTGTCGTGGTACTTTATACCGGCGGGCGCTCCTGACATGGGTGGGCTATGGGAAGCTGGGGTTAAAAGTTTTAAATTCCATTTCCGAAGAGTCGCTGCGTCTCAGAAATTCACATTCGAAGAGTTCCAAACTCTGTTATGTCGCATAGAAGCTTGCCTTAACTCTCGACCACTATCGCCAAATTCCACTGAAATATCGGACTCTGCCGCCTTAACACCTGGTCATTTTCTCACGGGAGGTCCCATCCTCTCGCCCGCAGAACCATCCATTGAAGCCAATCCCACATCGCTAATTAATCGGTGGCAGAAGTTAAAAGCTTTGAGCCAACAGCATGCCCTTCGATGGAAGGAGGAATACTTAAAAGAACTCCACAAACGTTATAAGTGGAAGTTGCCCAAGAGAGATATCGCGATTGATGATTTAGTAGTTGTACGTCACGAAAATATACCACCCAATGAATGGCGCTTGGGCCGGGTTACTAAGGTCTTCCAAGGCACCGATAAAAGAATTCGCGTCGCCGACATTCGCACCCAAAAGGGAATGATAACGCGCCACATCGGGAAGTTAGTAGTCTTACCCAATTAACTTTTATGTATATTCTATTTCTCTCACTTTAGCATCATGGAATTGGCACGTTTAAATGAATCGACAACCTCCACGGCACGCGCCTCATCGCCCCCAGCGCCAACTGCACCGAAAAAAGCCATCCAACCCCCATCAAAATCGGACGGCCGATTCAAATGCAGAGTTTGCCACCGCGCGCATCCACTGCGGTACTGTAAGAAGTTTCTGCAAGCGAACCATGAACGTCGTTTAAGACTCGTACTATTGCATCGCTACTGTTCGCGCTGTCTAGCGCACTCACATGGGGCCAAAAATTGCCAAAGTAGTGGAACGTGCCAGTACTGCCATGACACTCACCACACGCTCTTACACTCCAAAACTCCTCTATACCTCCAAAAAGAGGTGCCTCAGCTTCTGACGCAACTCTCGGGAACCATCACTGTATTGCCAACGGTCGCGGTATACTTACATGTGGGGCAGCGGAGGGTTTTGACCCGAGGCCTGCTCGATCCGTGCTCGCAGACGAGTAAAGTTTGTGGGTCATTAGTCAAGCGTCTCAGCTTGCGAACCTTACCGGTGAAACCACCGAAATGTGCGAGTTGCACGTCAGCTCGTCTAATGACCCATACGTGCAGTTCTCGTTTGCTGCTAGGGTCGTCGCGGAGGTCGGGTTGAAAACCCCTGTCCGCCACCTCAGCCAAACGACGCGAGACAAATTCGTTAACCTACTATTAGCCGATCCGAACTTTCATACCTCGTCCGCGGTAGCCGTAATCTTCGGCGGCGATGTACATAATAAAATAATGCGTACCGAGATCGTAGCGTATTCTGGGTATCCTACTGCCCAGAACTCAATATTCGGTTGGGTCCTTTCTGGCCCATGTGCCCTTTAAGACACATCTACCCCCTACTGGGTACCGTTTACAAATTTACGAAGGCGCCTCCTTACTGAGGACTAGATGTAAGAATATACTATAACATATTGAATTCCTAAAACATACGTAGTTATACACATATATAAATAAAAGCTCAACAATTTATTTCCTTTACACGCATGTTTGAATTTATAGAGTTAAGCATTATATTGTAAATTGAGAGCTACTACATTTAGAACGAATCTTGTACATACATAGATTACCAACGTTTACTCGTGAGTTCGTACCGGCGCTTTCTTTCGTCGCTATCCCCCCCAAACACCATCTTTATGGCGATATCTCGAAAAGGCGTTCATCTGTAGAATTTAGGCCTACGCCCTTTTAAAATACTTATTAACACATTTCCTTTGATACCCATATCGTACAAAAAAAATTATAGAGTCACCCCTGGTCCACCTTTATGGCGATATCTCGAAAAGGCGTCCACCTATTGCACTAAGGCCCACTCCCTTTTAAAACACTTATTAACACCTTTCGTTTGATACCCATATTGTACAAACGCATTCTAGAGTCAACCCTGGTCCACTTTTATAACGATATTCCGAAAAGGCGTCCACCTATAGAACTAAGGCCCACTCCCTTTTAAAATACTCATTAACACCTTTCATTTGATACCCATATCGTACAAACAAATTCTAGAGTCACCCCTGGTCCACATTTATGGCGATATCTTGAAAAGGCGTCCACCTATAGAACTAAGGCCCACGCCGTTTTAAAGTACTCATTAACACCTTTCATTTGATATCCATATTGTACAAACGCATTCTAGAGCCACCCCTGGTCCACGTTTATGGCGATATCCCGAAAAGGCGTCCACCCATAGAACTAATGCCCACTCCCTTTTAAAACACTTATTAACACCTTTCGTTTGATACCTATATTGTACAAACGCATTCTAGAGTCAACCCTGGTCCACTTTTATAACGGTATTCCGAAAAGGCGTCCACCTATAGAACTAAGGCCAAATCCCTCTTAAAATACTCACTAACACCTTTCATTTGATACTCATATCGTACAAACAAATTCTGGAGTCACCCCTGGTCCATCTTTATGGCGATATCTCGAAAAGGCGGCCACATATAGAACTAAGGCCCATTCCCTTTTAAAATACTCATTAACACCTTTCATTTGTTACCCATATCGTACAAAATAAATTCTAGAGTCACCCCTGGTCCACCTTTATGGCGATATCTCGAAAAGGCGTCCACCTATAGAACTAAGGCCCATGCCCTCTTAAAATACTCATTAACACCTTTCATTTGATACCCATATCGTACAAAACAAATTTTAGAGTCACCCCTGGTCCATCTTTATGGCGATATTTCGAAAAGGCGTCCACCTATAGAACTAAGACCCACGCCCTTTTAAAATACTCATTAACACCTTTCATTTGATACCCATATTGTACAAACGCATTCTAGAGTCACCCCTGGTCCACGTTTATGGCAATATCCCGAAAGGGCGTCCACCCATAGAACTAAGGCCCACTCCCTTTTAAAACACTTATTATCACATTTCGTTTGATACCCATATTGTACAAACGCATTCTAGAGTCAACCCTGGTCCACTTTTATAACGATATTCCGAAAAGGCGTCCACCTATAGAACTAAGGCCCACTCCCTTTTAAAATACTCATTAACACCTTTCATTTGATACCCATATCGTACAAACAAATTCTAGAGTCACCCCTGGTCCACCTTTATGGCGATATCTTGAAAAGGCGTCCACCTATAGAACTAAAGCCCAATCCCTCTTAAAATACTCATTAACACCTTTCATTTGATACTCATATCGCACAAACAAATTCTAGAGTCACCCCTGGTCCATTTTTATGGCGATATCTCGAAAAGGCGTTCATCTATAGAACTTAGGCCCACGCCCTTTTAAAATACTCATTAACACATTTCATTTGTAACCCATATCGTACAAAATAAATTCTGGAGTCACCCCTGGTCCATCTTTATGGCGATATCTCGAAAAGGCGTCCACCTATAGAACTTAGGCCCACTCCCTTTTAAAATTATCATTAACACCTTTCATTTGATATCCATATCGTACAAAAAAATTCTAGAGTCACCCCTGGCCCACCTTTATGGCGATATCTCGAAAAGGCATCCACCTATAGAACTAAGGCCCACTCCTTTTTAAAATACTCATTAACACCTTTCATTTGATACCCACATCGTACAAACAAATTCTAGAGTCACCCCTGGTCCACCTTTATGGCGATATCTTGAAAAGGCGTTCACCTATAGAACTAAGGCCCACGCCCTTTTAAAATACTCATTAACACCTTGCATTTGATACCCATATCGTACAAACAAATTCTAGAGTCACCCCTGGTCCGCCTTTATTGCGATACATCGAAAAGGCGTCCACCTATAGAACTAAGGCCCACGCCCTTTTAAAATACTCATTAACACCTTTTATTTGATACCCATATTGTACAAACGCATTCTAGAGTCACCCCTGGTCCACGTTTATGGCGATATCCCGAAAAGGCGTCCACCCATAGAACTAAGGCCCACTCCTTTTTAAAATACTCATTAACACCTTTCATTTGATACCCATGTCGTACAAACAAATTCTGGAGTCACCCCTGGTCCACCTTTATGGCGATATCTTCAAAATGCGTCCACCTATAGAACTAAGGCCCACTCCCTTTTAAAATTATCATTAACACATTTCATTTGATACCCACATCGTACAAACAAATTCTAGAGTCACCCCTGGTCCACCTTTATGGCGATATCTTGAAAAGGCGTTCACCTATAGAACTAAGGCCCACGCCCTTTTAAAATACTCATTAACACCTTGCATTTGATACCCATATCGTACAAACAAATTCTAGAGTCACCCCTGGTCCACCTTTATTGCGATACATCGAAAAGGCGTCCACCTATAGAACTAAGGCCCACGCCCTTTTAAAATAGTCATTAACACCTTTTATTTGATACCCATATTGTACAAACGCATTCTAGAGTCACCCCTGGTCCACGTTTATGGCGATATCCCGAAAAGGCGTCCACCCATAGAACTAAGGCCCACTCCTTTTTAAAATACTCATTAACACCTTTCATTTGATACCCATGCCGTACAAACAAATTCTGGAGTCACCCCTGGTCCACCTTTATGGCGATATCTTGAAAAGGCGTCCACCTATAGAACTAAGGCCCACTCCCTTTTAAAACACTTATTAACACCTTTCGTTTGATACCCATATCATGCAAACATATTCTAGAGTCACCCCTGGTCCACGTTTATGGCGATATCTCGAAAAGGCGTTCACATATAGAACTAAGGCCCACTCCTTTTTAAAATACTCATTAACACCTTTCATTTGATACCCATGTCGTACAAACAAATTCTGGAGTCACCCCTGGTCCACCTTTATGGCGATATCTTGAAAAGGCGTCCACCTATAGAACTTAGGCCCACTCCCTTTTAAAATTATCATTAACACATTTCATTTGATACCCACATCGTACAAACAAATTCTAGAGTCAGGCCTGGTCCACCTTTATGGCGATGTCTCTAAATGGTGTCCATCTATAAAACTATGGCCCACTTCCTCTTAAAATACTCTTTAATACCTTCCATTTGATACACATGTCATACAAACACGTTCCAGGGTTACCCTAGGTTCTTTTTACAACATGGTGATTTTCCCTTACTTTGTCTCCACAGCTCTCAACTGAGTATGTAATGTTCGGTTACACCCGAACATAGCCTTCCTTACTTGTTTATTTTCTCCTTGGGGACGGGGCCGCGGGTAAAGGCTAGTAATATTATAAATGCGAATGCTTTGATGTTTGAATGTCTGTGTGTCCAGGCGTTTGTCTTTGTGACTCAATCACGCAAGAACGGCTACACGGATTTTGAGGAAATTTGGGACACAGATCGACAATAGCCTACTATCTAAAAATTTTTCGAAAATGGAAAGAAGGGGCGGGGGCGTCGACGACCTCTCGAAAAAGTACGTCTAAATAATTTTTACACATTGTAACTTTAAGTATACTGACCTTCACCAATATTACAAACTCGATGGGTAAAATAAGTCGAGGGCTTACAAAGTGAGCAGTGACACCCTTATTGTTATACCTCAATATAAATTTTCTCCAACATCAATAATTTTTGTTATCGGGCTCGTATAGATTGCGATCTAAACAATTTTGGAAAAACGATCAGTGGTGCTCTCCTTCTCCTTCCGCCATCCGCCATCCTTTAATTGTTTTTGCTAGGACGCTAATTTTTACCTGATGTTTGTTTTTAACTCTTCATTCGCTTCAACGCGCCTTTTGCCTTATTAACATGCTTCAATAATTAGCTTCACCTTATTTGTAATCCCGTCAGGGTCATATCGAAACCCTTCCGAGATCATTTCTGGATGGTTTTCGGGATCAGTCCGGGGTCCCGTCGGCGTAACTTCGGGACTTTTTCGGGACTATTTTGGGATCATTTTGGGACTCTTCCGGGATCATTTCTGTATAGTTTTCGGATCCGTCCCGGATCTCGCCAGGGTTATTTTAGGACTTTATCGGATTATTTGGGGACCCTTCTGGCATCCATTCTGGATGGTTTTCGGGATCCGTCGTGGATTCCGTGAGGGTTATTTTGGGACTTTTTCGGGAGTATTCCGGTATCATTTCTGGATGGTTTTCGGGATACCGTAGGGTTATATCGGGACTATTTCGGGATCATTTGGGGACTCTTCCGGTATACTTCCTGGATGGTTGCCGGGATCCGTCCGGTTATCCCTGAGGGTTATTTCGGGACTTTTTCGGAACTATTTCGGGATAATTTCTTATACAAAAACCGTAACGACCCCCAAATGACCTTCAAATGACCCCAAAGGAGTACACAAAACATCACGGAACCTCCCCCAAATGACCCCGAGGGAGTCCCCAAAACCATCCCGGAATGTGCCCCAAATGACCCCAAGGGAGGCCCTTTATGCTCCGATTTGGCTCATATTTGGAAATCATATTTGACATACAGAAATGGAAACCGCTTTAGTAAAAAAAATTCACGCTAGGTGTCGCAAAAATTGAGATATTCAAAAAACTCGTACTTATCAGTCCGGTAGAAGTGACATCAAAATACTTTGGAGCACATAAATAAAAGCGTTAGATGGGCGAAATTTCTAAAAATGTGAGGCAGAGCATAACCTTATTAACGTTCAGTTGATCTTATATATGACTATCAATAGAAATTTTACGCGTCCAACGCTTTTATTTAATTGCCTAATGAGGAGTGGGATGACTAGTACCTAGGACCTACCTAATTCTTTTCTATCTTTTAGTATTATTACTACTTAATGTAAGTATTTTTTTCAATGAAACCGTTTAACTTAAACAATTTTTTTTAATTATTTTATTTAATTTTTGAATAACCGAATAAAAATTTAAATTTTATTTTATTCCATATTTTTAAATGATGAAAGATAACTCAACCCTTAACTTAAAATTTACAAAAATCACTCACGATAAAATGTTATTCATTATTCAAGATATGCTTCAATAAAAAATACCTTGTTTTCAATCAATCAGAAAATTCAAAATGATGAATCATTTTTTATATTGATTTCTTTTATTTCAAGGTCTGTTAGCATGCCCCATCGCATATCCTATAAAAGCTTTAACATCATTATTATTTATACTTGTATATATAGCCGGATAAAAGCGGTCCAAAGGTTTTACCATAGTTGATAGCACCGCATAAAGTTTATCTTCCGCAACGGCAGGTGCACCAGCATCTCCCCAACACACAGCACTTTTCTCTGCCGGATCTTTTAAACAAATTGCTGTTGTTGGGAAATTTGTCCTTGCTTCCGCATAAAGGGGCGCATAACAATCCCTACATTGGTTGATTGGGAATACTTCAAATTCAGCAAATTGGAGTATAGGATAAGCGGCCTCAATGTATGGATGCATCGAACCCCATCCACTAACTCGCAATTTTACGTCGGGGCTTAAGTCAGTTTCGCATAAAGTTATTGGTTTTATTAATGAGCTCTCGTAATAAGGTTTTTTCACTGCAATTACAGCTAAATCCATTTCTACGAATTCCGGATTAAAATCACATGGACGAAATATACGCCCCGCTTTGCGTTTTACTCCTTCTCCTGGTTGTAAATTGAATGTACCAGCTATAACAGTGAAATGATCTCCGGGTGAAGTTCCAACGCAGGATTTAGATGTAAGCACCCTCTTTGTGGAGATTAAAGAACCAACACAACGATATTGTCCGTCATATAATATTGCCACCACATACGCGCTATTCTGCATATCCCAATTAAAAAATCCGCCTACAATGCGATTTTCCGAAAGCGTATTGTTCAAAAGACTGACAAAGATGACAAATATCAAACAAACGATCGCGAAAGACTTGCATAAATACATTTTAATTTAATAAGATTTTCAATTGGTTTTTAAGTGTAAAGTGAAGGAAGTTGGAATTTGTGGGTGCTATTTATACAAAATTTTGTTGTGTAAATAAAAATTAGTTTTGAATTGAAAAAAATTCAGCCTACTAAATTTGTGTGATTGTAGCAGCATAAGTGTGACAAGAAAACGTTTTAATTTAGGTACATTCGATTATTCAATACAAAAACAAAAACATTAACACAGCAATATATCGGCACTCTGATGTTTGTGAGTGTACCCAGCCTGTAGTAGCAATATAGAAGTATGACATATACATACATATGGTAATTGGCGGGTGCCGTGGTTCGGGTGTAGGGTGCTCCGCCTATCACTCCGAGGGTCCTGGGTTCAACTCCCGGGCAAATTAACATCAAAAATTTAGAAACATATTTTTTCTAAGCGGGGTCACCCCAAAGCCGTGTTTTTATTTACACGTCTGTTGGCCATAGTGTATAACCTATAGTTGAATCGGTTGCGGTGAATAGTGGACACACTCCATTTGTAGATGTAATACATAGAGGTAGTGTAGAGGTAAAACATTGATAAGCATTTCAGTTGCATCTGAGTATAGTAATACGTATTGAAATTGTGAGTCAATTAACAAACCTTCATTCATAATGTTTGATAATGTCCTTGCCCCGCTGCGCACGCAACGTTTGTTGATTGTTGGTTGGAATAACGACATATTTATTTATTTTTTATATGTTTCTTCTTTGTTTCCAATTCAATCCAAAATCATCAAAACAAGTAAGGAAAGCTAAGTCCGGTGTAACCGAACATTACATACTCAGCTGAGAGCTTTTGAGACAAAATAAGGGAAAATCACCATGTAGGAAAATGAACCTAGGGTAACCCTGGAATGTGTTTGTATGACATGGGTATCAAATGGAAGGTATTAAAGAGTATTTTAAAAGGGAGTGGGCCATAGTTCTATAGGTTGGCGCCATTTCGGGATATCGCCATAAAAGTGGACCAGGGGTGACTATAGAATGTGTTTGTACGATTTGGGTATCAAATGAAAGTTGTTGATGACAATTTTGAAAGGGAGTTGGCCTTAGTTCTATAGGTAAACGCCTTTTCGAGATACAGTAGTCGCTCACAAATTAGAACCTTTAGTAACTAGAATATCCAGAAATCAGAATCAACTTTTTCAATACATTACACGATCTGAAATTAGAATCGATAATTCAAATTTCTGAGCGTATTTTATTTTTTGTTTCAAAATAGATATAAAAAGGGGAATCCCCAATTTATTCATGTTACGCTCGGTAGTCGTTGGATTTTCGTCGCGGTTCTGTACAGTTTTTGTGTGAAATTCGATACGCGTGCACGTGTTTTGACATTGTTTGTTTAAAATTAAAAGTAATTCGCTGAAATTCCAAATAAACGTAGGAAAAATAATTTGTGCTTGGAAACCAAAGTTCAGATCTTGGAAAAGCTTGACAAAGGTGTTCATGCGAAGCGGTGAGCCCTAGAATTTGATGTGGTGCCTTTTGCAATCAGCTATATCAAATCGAATAAATCATCAATTTTAAACGCTGTTTCTAATTCCTATCATGAGCCTAACAAAAAATTATTGCACATAGCTGAATATTAGTTATGGAGTTTTTGATTTATTTTTGGATTTTTTAATGTATTTCTATCGATCTCTTATGTATTTTAATGAAAAAATATATTTATTGTAATTGGAGTTTTTTTTCCGATTATTTTGATTTAGCCTATATATACATATATGTATATATAATAAAAAACATGTTATATGCATTGTACGGGCCACCGTGGTGTGACGGTAGCGTGCTCCGCCTACCACAATGTATGCCCTGGGTTCGCACCCCGGGCAAAGCAACATCAAAATTTTAGAAATACAATTTTTCAATTAGAAGAAAATTTTTCTAAGCGGGGTCGCCCCTCGGCAGTGGTTGGCAAGCGCTCCGAGTGTATTTCTGCCATGAAAAGCTCTCAGTGAAAACTCCTCTGATTTGCAGATGGCGTTCGGAGTCGGCATAAAACATGTAGGTCCCGTCTAGCCAATTTGTAGGGAAAATCAAAAGGAGCGCGACGCAAATTGGAAGAGAAGCTTGGCCTTATATCTCTTCGGAGGTTATCGCGCCTTACATTTATTTATTTTATGCATTGTACGGGATTGTTATTTTATGTTTTTAAAGTTTTATATAAATAAAAAAAAGTCCAGGAATTAGAAATTTTCAGAAATTAGAATCACCCTAAAAACAAAGTGGTTCTAATTTGTGAGCGTCTATTGTATCGTCATAAAGGTGGACCAGGAGTGACTCTAGAATGTCTTTGTACGATATGGGTATCAAATTTATTTATTTTATTTATTTACAGTCTTGTAGACTTAATTTCTTAAATTTCTAAAATTACATCTAAGAGATCTCTTTATGTTATTGCAATTGATTTTTGTGTTTTCATCATTAAATTATCTAAAAGGAATTGTTTTGCAGTAATTGAACAATAATTTCTTAAATTGATTGCTATTTCGACATTGTTTTATATCATTTGGTAGCTCGTTGTATTCTCTTATTCCATCGTAATATATATTTTTTTTTTGTCGAATTCCTATCTTACAGCCGGCAAATGAAAATTGTTCCTATTTCTCGTTTTATAAGCATGGACCTCATTATTATATAACACTCGGTCGCTCAAATATATCGGCAGGTTACCTAGTTTGATATTATGTATAAATTTTAAAGTGTAATAAACAGTGAGTTGTTTTACACTCAGCCAATTTAGGCTATTAAGCATTTCATGTATTGGAGTGTCATATCGTTTTTTGAGGATGAACCGCATAGCTTTATTTTGTTTCACCTGCAGTTTTGTAATGCTCGAGTCAGCTAACGTAAATAAAATTGTAGGGCAATATATGAAGTGCGGTTCTACAATAGACCTATAGACCATTATTTTGTAATATTTGCTCACGTGCTTGCACGTTCGGAACATAAATCCAATTTTTTTTTTGATATTTTTGCCTCTATATATTTCAGATACCCATCAAACTTGAGTTTCTCATCAATTACTCCTAGGTATTTCATTTCATCAACACAATTTGCCATTTTTAGGGCAATATTGCGTTCTGTTATTTTTCTCCACATGATCATCCATTTTATTTTTTCAATATTTAGTTTAAACTTATTTTGGCACAACCACTTATATGTAGCATCCAAATCCGCTTGCATTTTGGACAGTTTATTGTCAATAATGCATCATCTGCGAAAAGTCGTATGTTGCAATGGCTAAGACAGTTTTTAATATCGTTTATGTAAATAATGAACAAAATTTCTGCAAGTACAGATCCCTCCGGTAGACGTATTTCAACATCTATTGCGGGCGACTGTGCATTTCTGATTACTGTTTTTTGTTTTCTTCCAGTAAGGTAGCTTTTAAACCAATCAAGAACCGTATTTCGTACTCCTATTCTTTTTAGCTTTCTCAACAGGATAACCCTAGCAATTGTTTTGAATGCTCTTTTTAGGTCTAAGGTCTAGGAAGACTGAAACTGTTATTAGGTTTTTGATATGGCTTCTTTCCGTTCCGTTATTACCAAATTTAGGGCAGTTTGTGTTTAGACCTGAAGCCCGATTGCTCATGTATTATAATTTTCTGATTGTTCAGGTACCCTAGAAGCTGGTCCTTCACGATTTTCTCTATAATTTTTTCATCGCTGGGCAACGTATTAATGGGCCGTATTTCCTCCGGTTTTTCCGTCCTTTTGACTTTTTCAACTGGTACAACGGTTGAGATTTTCCAACTTGTCGGAAAGACACCTTTTTTAAAGCTTTCATTGATAATACACGTATATGCGTATCCTAAGTATTCCATACTGTCTTTAAATACACCTTCAGATACAAGCTTTTTTCCTCCGTACTTATTTTTTAAAGTCGCACTTGTTCTCATGAGCTGCTCCACGTTTATTTGTTTAAATTTAAATACACTTCTAATACTATCCTCTGGGGTTTCACCTGGTGTAGTTGATTCAATATTATTGCAAATTGTTCTTATGCTCTCGACGAAGTAAAGGTTTAGTTGGCTTGCAATTTCATAGTCTTGTTCAATGATCATATTATTTATAACGATGCGTTTTGCGATGCGTCACTGTTCAAGTTTATGGCATCTTTTAGACATTTCCACATTAGTCTTTGATTATTGTAATTTTCCGCTATTTTATTTTCCATAAAATGTTTCTTTTTTATTTTAATTAATTTCTTATAGTGCCGTTTTGTATGATTATAATTGTCCTATTCATTTGTATTTTGCGCATGCTTGAAAAGCTCATATTTTAATTTGTTAAGTTCAGTTAGTTCCCGTGAAAGGTGTTAGTGAGTATTTTAAAAGGGAGTGGGCCTTAGTTCTATACGTGAAAGCCTTTTCGATATATCGCCATAAAGGTGGACCAGGGGTGACTCTAGAACGTGTTTGTACGATATGTGTATCAAATTAAAGGTATTAATGAGGGTTTTAAAAGGGAGGGGCCCTTAGTTATATATGTGAATGCGTTTTCGAGATATCGACCAAAATGTGGACCAGGGTGACCCAGAACATTATCTGTCGGGTACCGCTAATTTATTTATATATGTAATCACGCGAACAGTATTCCTGCCATGATTCCAAGGGCTTTTGATTTCGCCCTGCAGAACTTTTTCATTTTCTTCTACTTAATATGGTAGGTGTCACACCCATTTTACAAAGTTTTTTCTAAAGTTTTATATTTTGAATACGCGAACTAAGTTTAGTAAAGATATATCGATTTTTGCTCAAGTTATCGTATTAACGGCCGAGCGGAAGGACAGACGGTCGACTGTGTATAAAAGCTGGGCCTGGCTTCAACCGATTTCGCCCATTTTCACAGGAAACAGTTATCGTCATAGAAGCTATGCCCTTGCCAAATTTCACAAGGATTGGTAAATTTTTTTTCAACTTATGGCATTAAAAGTATTCTAGACAAATGAAATGAAAAAGGGCGGAGCCACGCCCATATTGAAATTTTCTTTTATTTTTCTGTTTTTGTATTTTGTTGCACCATATCATTACTGGAGTTGAATGTTGATATAATTTACTTATATACTGTAAAGATATTAAATTTTTTGTTAAAATTTGACTTTTAAAATTTTTTTTAAACCGTGGGCGTGTTCGTCATCCGATTTTCATTTGACACGCATACAGTAATAAGAGTAACGTTCCTGCCAAATTTCATCTTGATATCTTCAACGACTGCCATATTTCCGTTTGCAAAACTTTTAAATTACCTTCTTTTAAAAGTGGACGACGCCACGCCCATTGTCCAAAACTTTACTAATTTTCTTTCTGCGTCATAGGGTCAACCCACCTGTCAAGTTTCATCGCTTTATCCGTCTTTTGAATTATCGCACTTTTTCGGTTTTTCGAAATTTCCGATATCGAAAAAGTGGGTTCAAGTGTACAGCTGGGTATATAATGTTCGGTTTCACCCGAACTTAGACCTCCTTACTTGTTGCATAATCGAAATTTTTTTCTGGAGAACGTTTTGCCTTTTTGGCCATCGGTTAAAATAACAAGTAAGGAAGGCTAAGTTCGGGTGTAACCGAACATTACATACTCAGTTGAGAGCTGTGGAGACAAAGTAAGGGAAAATCACCATGTTGTAAAAAGAACCTAGGGTAACCCTGGAATGTGTTTGTGTGACACGTGTATCAAATGGAAGGTATTAAAGAGTATTTTAAGAGGAAGTGGCCATAGTTCTATAGATGGACGCCATTTAGGGATATCGCCATAAAGGTGGACCAGGCCTGACTCTAGAATTTGTTTGTACTATATGGGTATCAAATGAAAGGTGTTAATGATAATTTTAAAAGTGAGTGGGCCTCAGTTCTATCTAGAATTTATTTTGTACGATATGGGTATCAAATGAAAGGTATTAATGAGATTTTAAAAGAGCGTGGGCCTAAGTTCTATAGATGGAAGCCTTTTCGAGATATCGCCATAAAGGTGGACCAGGGGTGACTCTAGAATTGGTTTGTACTATATGGGTATCAAATGAAAGGTGTTAATGAGTATTTTAAAAGGGAGTGGGCCTTAGTTCTATAGGTGGACGCCTTTTCGGTATATCGTTATAAAAGTGGACCAGGTTTGACTCTAGAATGCGTTTGTACAATATGGGTATCAAACGAAAGGTGCTTATAAGTGTTTTAAAAGGGAGTGGGCCTTAGTTCTATGGGTGGACGCCTTTTCGGGATATCGCCATAAACGTGGACCAGGGGTGACTCTATAATGCGTTTGTACAATATGGGTATCAAATGAAAGGTGTTAATGAGTATTTTAAAAGGGCGTGGGCCATAGTTCTATAGGTGGACGCCTTTTCGAGATATCGCCATAAAGGTGGGCCAGGGGTGACTCTAAAATTTGTTTGTACAATATGGGTATCAAATGAAAGGTGTTAATGAGTATTTTAAAAGGGCGTGGGCCTTAGTTCTATAGGTGGACGCCTTTTCAAGATATCGCCATAAAGGTGGACCAGGGGTGACTCTAGAATTTGTTTGTACGATATGGGTATCAAATGAAAGGTGTTAATGAGTATTTGAAAAAAAAGTGGGCCTTAGTTCTATATGTGGACGCCTTTTCGAGATATCGCCATAAAGGTGGACCAGGAGTGACTCTAGAAGTGTTTGTACGATATGGGTATCAAATTAAAGGTATTAATGAGGGTTTTAAAAGGGAGTGTCCCTTAGTTGTATATGTGAAGGCGTTTTCGAGATATCGACCAAAATGTGGACCAGGGTGATCCAGAACATCATCTGTCGGGTACCGCTAATTTATTTATATATGTAATACCACGAACAATACTCCTTCCAAGATTCCAAGGGCTTTTGAATTCGCCCTGCAAAACTTTTTCATTTTCTTCTACTTAATATGGTAGGTGTCACACCCATTTTACAAAGTTTTTTTCTAAAGTTATATTTTGCGTCAATAGACAATAAAATTACCATGTTTCATCCCTTTTTCGTATTTGGTATATAATTATGGCATTTTTTTCATTTTTCGTAACTTTCGATATCGAAAAAGTGGGCGTGGTCATAGTCGGATTTCGGCCATTTTTTACACTAATACAAAGTGAGTTCAGATAAGTATGTGAACTGAGTTTAGTGAAGATATATCGATTTTTGCTCAAGTTATCGTGTTAACGGCCGAACGGAAGGACAGACGGTCGACTGTGTATAAAAACTGGGCGTGGCTTCAACCGATTTCGCCCTTTTTCACAGAAAATAGTTACCTTCCTAGAATCTAAGCTTATACCAAATTTCACAAGAATTGGTAAATTTTTGTTCGACTTATGGCATTAAAAGTATCCTAGACAAATTAGATGAAAAAGGGCGGAGCCACGCTCATTTTGAAATTTTCTTTTATTTTTGTATTTTCTTGCTACATATCATTACTGGAGTTGAATGTTGACATAATTTACTTATATACTGTAAAGATATTAACTTTTCTTTTAAAAATGGAATTAAAAAAATTTTTTTTTTTTTAAAGTGGGCGTAGTCGTTCTCCGATTTTGCTAATTTTCATTAAGCAGATATACAGTGATAAGAGTAACGTTCCTGCCAAATTTCATCTTGATATCTTCAACGACTGCCATATTACCGCTTGCAAAACTTTTAAATTACCTTCTTTTAAAAGTGGGCGACGCCACGCCCATTGTCCAAAACTTTACTAATTTTCTATTCTGCGTCATAGGGTCAACCCACCTGCCAAGTTTCATCGCTTTATCCGTCTTTTGAATTATAGCACTTTTTCGGTTTTTCGAAATTTTCGATATCGAAAAAGTGGGTTCAAGTGTACAGCTGGGTATGTAATGTTCGGTTTCACCCGAACTTAGAGTTCCTTACTTGTTGCATAATCGAAATTTTTTCCTGGAGAACGTTTTGCCTTTTTGGCCATCGGTAAAAATAAAAATAAATACATACTGCCTACATCATGTTATAATCAAATATACGACATAAAATAATGAAGTAAAAAACCCCCCGAAAGTACAATCCTAGATCCACCACTGACGGCTATTGTACACATATCTAATTAATAACACAATTCAACTCTGCGAATACATATATAAACAAGTCATTACTAGGAAATTTTCTTTTGAAAAACTAAAGCAAGTGTTTTGTTAAAGCTGATCTCATTTCATTTCGCAGAAATATGCATAAGTACCGTAAAAAATCAGATTGTTCAACTAATTAAAAAAAAAAAAAAACAAGTAAGGAAGGTTAAGTTCGGGTGTAACCGAACATTACATACGCAGTTGAGAGCTATGGTGACAACATAAGGGAAAATAACCATGTAGGAAAATGAGCCGAGGGTAACCCTGGAATGTGTTTGTATGACATGTGTATCAAATGAATTTAAAGAGTATTGTATGAGGGAGTGGGCCATAGTTCTAGAGGTGGACGCCATTTAGGGATATCGCCATAAAGGTGGATCAGGTTTGACTCTAGAATTTGTTTGTACGATATGGGTATCAAATGAAAGGTGTTAATGAGTATTTTAAAAGGGAGTGATCCTTAGTTCCATAGGTGGACGCCGTTTCGAGATATCGCCATAAAGGTGGACCAGGGGTGACCATAGATTGCGTTTGTACAATATGGGTACCAAACGAAAGGTGTTAATGAGTATTTCAAAAGGGCGTGGGGTTTAGTTCTATAGGTGGACGCCTTTTCGATATATCGCCATAAAGGTGGACCAGGGGTGACTCTAGAATGTGTTTGTACGATATGGGTATCAAATTAAAGGTATTAATGAGGGTTTTAAAAGCGAGTGGTGGTAGTTGTATAGGTGGTCGCCTTTTCGAGATATCGGCATAAAGGTGGGCCAGGGGTGACTCTAGAATTTGTTTGTAAGATAAGGGTATCAAATGAAAGGTGTTAATGAGTATTTTAAAAGGGGGTGACCCTTACTTCCATAGGTAGACGCCGTTTCGAGATATCGCCATAAATGTGGACCAGGGGTGACTCTAGAATTTGTTTGTACAGTATGGGTATCAAACGAAAGGTGTTAATGAGTATTTTAAAAGGGAGTGGGCCTTAGTTCTATAGGTGGACGCCTTTTCGAGATATCCCCATAAAGGTGGACCAGGGGTGACTCTAGAATGTGTTTGTACGATGTGGGTATCAAACGAAAGGTGTTAATGAGTATTTTAAAAGGGAGTGGGCCTTAGTTTTATAGGTGGACGCCTTTTCGAGATATCCCCATAAAGGTGGACCAGGGGTGACTCTATAATGTGATTGTACGATGTGGGTATCAAATTAAAGGTATTAATGAGGGTTTTAAAAGGGAGTGGTGGTAGTTGTATAGCTGGTCGCCTTTTCGATATATCGGCATAAAGGTGGGCCAGGGGTGACTCTAGAATTTGTTTGTACGATAAGGGTATCAAATGAAAGGTGTTAATGATAATTTAAAAGGGGGTGATCCTTAGTTCCATAGGTGGACGCCGTTTCGAGATATCGCCATAAAGGTGGACCAGGAGTGACTCTAGAATTTGTTTGTACGATATGGGTATCAAATGAAAGGGGTAATGAGCATTTTAAAAGGGAGTGGGCTTTAGTTCTATAGGTGGACGCCTTTTCGTGATATCGCCATAAAGTTGGACCAGGGGTGACTCTAGACTTTGTTTGTACGATATGGGTATCAAATGAAAGGTGTTTATGAATATTTTAAAAGGGAGTGGGCCTTAGTTCTATAGGTAGACGCCTTTTCGAGATATCGAAAAGATGAGATATGAGTTTTCACTGAGAGCTTTTCATGGCAGAAATACACCCAGAGTGCTTGCCAAACACTGCCGAGGGGCGACCCCGCTTAGAAAAATTTTCTTCTAATTGAAAAATCTTATTTCTAAAATTTTGATGTTGCTCTGCCCGGGAGTTGAACCCAGGGCATACGGTGTGATAGGCGGAGCACGCTACCATCACACCACGGTGGCCGGGTGGTGGTAGTTGTATATGTGAAGGCGTTTTCTAGATATTAACCAAAATGTGGACCAGGGTGACCCAGAAGATCATCTGTTGGATACCGCTAATTTATTTATATATATAATACCACGAAAAGTATTCCTACCAAGATTTCAAGGGTTTTTTATGTCACCCTGCAGGACTTTTTCATTTCATTCTACTTAATATGGTAGGTGTCACACCCATTTTACAAAGTTTTTTTCTAAAGTTATATTTTGCGTCAATAAACCAATCCAAATACCATGTTTCATCCATTTTTTCGTATTTGGTATAGATAATGGCATTTTTTTCGTTTTTCGTAATTTTCGATATCGAAAAATGGGCGTGGTCATAGTCGGATTTCGGCCATTTTTTATACCAATACAAAGTGAGATCAGGTAAGTACGTGAACTAAGTTTAGTAAAGATATATCGATTTTTGCTCAATTTATCGTGTTAACGGCCGAGCGGAAGGACAGACGGTCGACTGTGTATAAAAACTGGGCGTGGCTTCAACCGATTTAGCCCTTTTTCACAGAAATAAGTTATCGTCCCAGAAACTAAGCCCCTACCAAATTTCACAAGGATTGGTAAATTTTTGTTCGACTTATGGCATTAAAGTATCCTAAACAAATTAAATGAAAAAGGGAGGAGCCACGCCCATTTTGAAATTTTCTTTTATTTTTGTATTTTGTTGCACTACATCATTACTGGAGTTGAATGTTGACATAATTTACTTATATACTGTAAAGATATTAAATTTTTTCTTAAAATTTGACTTTAAAAAAATTTTTTTTAAAGTGGGCGTGGTCGTTCTCCGATTTTGATAATTTTTATTAAGCATACATATAGTAATAGGAGTAACGTTTCTGCCAAATTTCATAATGATATCTTCAGCGACTGCCAAATTACAGCTTGCAAAATTTTAAATTACCTTCTTTTAAAAGTGGGCGGTGCCACGCCCATTTTCCAAAATTTTACTGATTTTCTATTCTGCGTCATAAGTTTTAAGTGCCTTAGAAAAGGATTCACTTAAATAATATCTTTAAGAAATAAATTTTGACACAAACGAATATTTTCTGGACAACTAAACTTTTTTTTAATCATCAAAAAAATCTTTTCAATATTTTTACAAAAAACTCTTAGCATATTTCTTCAAAAAAAATGATATAAAAGTACAGTGTATTGACAGCAAGTATAGGCGCCACACTACTTCCCCGCCAGACTAGGGCAAGTAAATTTAAAGCTAGTTGAATTATGAAAGATTCGTGGGACTATTGATCGAAAGTAGTTGATAAAAATGCTGGCTTTAGACGATCTAGTGAAACATTGACTGGCTTTCCTTTGATAATAATTGTGTAAAATTTCGAATAACGTTTTTTTGACCTTATGCGGACCATCATACGGTGGAGTAAGTGCAGGAGAAATCGCATCATTTCGAACAAAAGCATGCGTGGAATTCATTAAATTTGAATTGACAAAAGGCTTTTTAACTCTATGATGTGCCGTATCCGATGGACGCATGGATCGCATTATATCTGTTAAGTTTTTTACGAACTCGTTATGTGGAATGAATTTACTGTCGGTAAATATTCCGCCCGGCAGCCTTAATCAAGCACCAAAAACCATTTCAGCAGGGCTGGCACCAATATCTGGTCTATTCGTAGACCGAAGCCCCAGAAGAATGAGAGGTAGATGTTGAGACCAATTGTTGGTGTTGAAACACATTAAAGATGATTTTAATGTGCGATGCCATCATTCTATTAAACCATTCGCTTGCGGATGATAAGCTGTTGTTTTAATATGGTTGATTCCAAGAAGTTTTGATAACTCAGTAAAAAGTGTGGATGTAAACTGCCTTCCTTGATCGGAAGTAATGCGAAGTGGTACTCCAAACCTTGAAAACCAATCACTTACGAGTTTGCTTGCCACAGTTTCCGCGCTGATATCAGTAATTGGAAAAGCTTCAGGCCATCTTGAGAACCGATCAATAACAGTAAGACAATAACGATATCCATTTGATGGGGGTAAAGGACCAATTAAATCAATATTAATGTGCTCAAAGCGCTGAGGTGGAAGTACGTACCGATGTAAAGGTGTCGATGTGTGTGGTTGTATTTTTGCGCGTTGGCAATTGATGCAGTTTTTAACGAAAATTGCAATATCTTTTTTGTTTTAGAAGTAGCTTTGATACCGGTGTGTGCTATGTTGTGTATTTTTGCAATTAAATTGTCTCTGCAAGGACGTGGTATGAAAGGCCTTACATAAGATATCGAAAAGTCGCAAACGATAGGATTGGACAACTGCGGAAAGTTAAAAGGTTTGAGCTGAAGAGAGGTTGTTTTAGCCTCAAGAAAAGCTTTTAGTTCCGCGCATTTGCGCTGTTCTTTTGCTATAGTATCAAAATCTATAACTGTACTCATCGATTGCAAAGCATTTACTCGGGATAATGTATCAGCTGTAATGTTATCTTTTCCCGGAACATGTTTAATGCATGTTGAGAATTGGCCAACGAAATCTAAGTGACGCATTTGACGAGGTATTGATGAGTCTTGTTTTTTCAAGAAAGCAAATGTTAACGGTTTGTGATCTGTCCAAATGACGAAATCGCGTCCTTCTAAAGCATACCTAAAATCTTTTACAGCTAAATATATTCCCAATAACTCACGATCATATATGCTATATTTTTGTTGAGCAGCAGATAGTTTTTTCGAAAAGAAACCAAGTGGCTGTGGTTGATTTTTGACAATTTGATGTAAAGCCGCACCAACGGCCGTGTTACCTAGCATCGCATAATACAACAATTTCTGCTTTGGGTTGAGGGTGAGTCAAAAGAGTAAAGTTGGCAAGAGTCTGCTTACATTGCTCGAAGTGATGTTTTGTTTCTGGCGTCCATGCAATTATGCTTTTGTCTTCTTTATTGTTTCCTGGAATTAACTTGATAAGGGGTTGTTGATGTACAATTGCATGCGGAATGAATTTCCTATAAAAATTTATCATGTCCAGAAAACCTTTAAGTTCAAAAACTTTCGTGGGTATCGGATAATTCATGATGGCTTCAATTTTTGCTGGATTTGGTGCTATACCTGCACTGGAAATCACATGTCCTAAGAAAAGTATTTCAGACTTTCCAAATTCACATTTTGAGGGATTAATGGTGAGGCTAAAGAGACGCAACCTTTCAAAAACTTTACACAAATGTTGTAAATGTTCAAGTAATGATGACGACGCTACACAAATGTCATCCAGATAGCAAAATGTGAATTCTAAACCTGCTAAAACTTCATGCATGAAACGCTGGAATATCTGTGCTGCGTTATAAAGGCCAAATGTCATACGTGTAAACTCGAAAAGGCCAAAAGGTGTTATTATAGCCGTCTTCGGAATATCCTGCGTTCTAATCGGAATTTGATTATAAGTACGATTTAAATCGATTTTACTAAAATTCACTTTCCGTACATAATATTACTAATGTCTTGCATGTGTGGCAAGGGATATTTATCTGGCATCGTTTGTGCGTTGAGTGCTCTATAGTCCCCGCAAGGCCGCCAAGATCCGTTAGGTTTACGAACCATTATAAGTGGTGAGGCATACGGACTTTTCGATGGTCTACATATGCCAAGCTGCATAAGGAAAAAAATTCTTCCTTTCTTCCTTCAATTACATGCTCGGTTGACGTAGGTGAGGACGATGAAATTTTGTTTAACTGAGTTATGTCAGAAAATTCAGCTAAGAGCTGACTATAGGGTGAGGATGAATCACACGTCTTGATTGAAATTTAGTGAGTGCATCGACGATAGACGAGTTTTTAACATCAACAACTAACCCGAAATTATTTAAAAAATCAGCCCCAATTATATTGTAATGCGTGGATGCTATTACAAACGGCCATTCGAATTTTCGTTTAAGTCCAAAATCATTCGGTATTCGAATGGTGCCAAAAGTTGGAATAGGGCTGTTGTGTGCTGCAAAAAGTACGGGAGAAGTTCTTGTCAAATTTCCAATACCCGAGGAAGAAATCATAGAAACATCTACGCCAGTATTGATTAAAAACTTGCGTTTGGTGGAGCGATCTGTGATAAAAAGACGTTTCGAAAAAAACAAGTTGTTAGAAAGTCCAGAGCTTGTTGCAATTTGATCATCGACGACGCTATTAAATGACGTCGTCGACGAAACTAGTCTTTTTGATAAGAACAGGGTTTCTTGCATTGATTTGCTTTTTCACCAAATTTTGTGTGATACCAGCACACATCGGCAGTTTTTGTGTTAACAGGCGATGATAATTTTGAAGTTTGAGCATCGCTTCTGAGTAACTGATTAAGTTTACTTTCCAAACGATCAATGGATTGCTCAATTTGTGAAAATCGATCGTGGTTATGGCGATTACTACTGTGATGAACAGCTTAGACATGTTGTTGCGTGCCTACATCTTCAACATTGCTGCTACGCATAGTGTCAATTATCTCATCAGCAATTTTAGCAAGGCTTTCAACTGACATGGACGGTTGGGTTTTAGTTACACCAACAATTACTGCACGTGCTGCAGTTGGTAAACGTTGCAGCCAAAAGTCTTTTATAATTTGTTGATCACGCTTAACATTAGTCCTTTGAAGCTGTGTCAACATCTGACTTGGTTTGTTGTCACCTAATTGTATACCGGAGGACAATTGCTCTAGACGAGTTAAAGATGATGCTGAAAATTTATCAATGAGAGTTTCTTTACGCACTCCGAACTTGTTGCTGATTGGTGGATTGCCGATAACATCATAAGCTTGATCGAAAATGCGCTCATCTAAATTGACGATGGTGGCGTTAAACTTATCTTCATCCTGCTGCAATCCATGAATCTGAAAGTATGCTTCTAGTCGAATAAACCATAATTGGATATTAGTTACTGCATATCCTTATAGTTTTGGTGGCTGTGATTTAATTAACACGGCTGCTGCTGCACTTGATGGTTTGACCATGATGTTGGATGCATCAGCAAAATGTTCCTCTTGTTGTTCCATTTCATGCTGATCAAGATGTGGGTGTTCGGATTCGTATAAACCACGGCTCGTGAAACTTCTGGTTACTGGCGCTAGTTGCGGAGGGTTGAACATGCTTGAATAATATTCACAAAGCTCTGTCGGGGTCACCAATAAAGTGCCTTAGAAAAGGATTCACTTAAATAATATATTTAAGAAATTAATTTTTACACAAACGAATATTTTCTGAACAACTAAACTTTTTTTTAATCACCAAAAAAACTTTTCAATATTTTTACAAAAAACTCTTAGCATATTCGTTCAAAAGATATAATATAAAAGTACAGTGTATTGACAACAAGTATAGGCGCCACAAGTTCAACTCAACTACCAAGTTTCATCGCTTTATCCCTCTTTGGTAATGAATTATCGCACTTTTTCGGTTTTTCGAAATTTTCGATATCGAAAAAGTGGGCGTGCTTATAGCCCGATATTGTTCATTTTAAATAGCGATCTGAGATGAGTGCTCAGGAACCTACATACCAAATTTCATCAAAATACCTCAAAATTTACTCAATTTATCGTGTTAACGGACGGACGGACGGACGGACATGGCTCAATCAAATTTTTTTTCGATCCTGATGATTTTGATATATGGAAGTCTATATCTATCTCGATTCCTTTATACCTGTACAACCAACCGTTATCCAATCAAAGTTAATATACTCTGTGAGCTCTGCTCAACTGAGTATAAAAACTAAAATACACGGTTTTAAATAATATCGAACTAAAAAGCTAAAAATAATTTTGCAAAATAAGTTTAAAACAATAACGAACAAAAAATACTAGTATTATCGTGAAAAAAATGTGGGCGCTTTGTGCCATGTTTTTGTAAATCGAGCGCCTGATGCTTTTTTAAACGGTTTTATTTAGCTTGACTTGACAGGCTGGGTAGGAGGGTGGGGCCGTGTGTAGAAGTCCACGAAAGTGGGGAAAGCTTCTAACCGCCATTCACCTGGGAATGGCCAGAGCGATTCTTTTCCATGCGGTTCAAGCAGCTCACTACTGCCTCTCGTTTGCGGCCTAGTATCCTCTGGGTAGCCGCTAAACATCCATTTAGCAGTGAGCTAATATGAGAAGGCGACAACCTGGCTAGGCAACTCTGACATAATCGGTTGAAGGGCTAGCCGGGGGAGATCTCATCGGCAGCGTCTGTACATCTTTTGGTGCGGCTGCAAGCGCGCGTCTGTCTTGGAGCAAGCGGCTCGCTATATAAATGTGCCAAGTAACATTTTCACCCCCGCTGAGCGGGTTGTGCGCTGGCCTTGGGACCCGCCACGTAAAACCGTACTCCAATGAAATATAACAACAAGCCTCGGATAAATACACTCTCTATTCACTTCCCAAGGCAGTCGGTTCTATGTACCGGAGCGACTCGGGATTTTTCCCGACCAAGGACTGTCATTTCAGTGTGACCCCATTTAATTTGTTTCGTCCCTCCCACAAATTGTCATCCTCCCAGCAGCTCCTTGCAGCAGGACTGCTACATATTCTCTTACTCCGGGAAGGTATCGAACCCAATCCGGGTCCGTCTCCTGACCCCGGTCCTGAGAAATGGTTTTGCTGCATTTGCCAGAAAAGAATCTTTTTAGGACGGTCATACTCTGTTCAGTGTGTCTCGTGCAAGGGATGGTTGCATCGGACAGGTTGTTCTGGGCTTGATCACAAAACCCGACGTCCACGTAACCTTTATAAATCTTTTGTGGCTCCTTGCTGCTCACACCCAAGGGCGTCCCGTAGTCTACGCCTAAGCGCCCCCCCCCCCCCCCACTACCTTCCATCAGCCTCGCTGCTCAGCAAGCCACAACAAGTACCCGCTGCTGCTCGCGCCCCACGGCGCCAACAACTCAAACAGCTGATACCACTCATAACTACTACCTTCGTAGTAGAGCTGGTAGCAATGCTGAGCATCAGCCCCTGCCCCCGTCTTCTTCTCCCCCCTCTTTTCTGGCAGCAATCGTGCAAGTCAGGGCAACAGACTCTTAGTCCCTACCTCCGTGTGCACCGTCTGCCAGCACAGAATATATAGGTTTGCGACATCCGCTCAATGCAGCTCCTGCCTTGTGTGGTGCCACTTTCCTAGATGTTCTGGTCTCCGCGACGGCAACCCCTCGACGGGTTTCATCGCGCCATGTTGCCAGGTCGCAAACCCAAATCATCCCGGTACCCCAATGCTTGCCCAAGGGCGCCCAGTCCCAAGGCCACAACAGCAATTGCGTCCTGTCCTTCCACAACCTAGGCGTAGTCACCCGTCACTTACCCCTAGAGTGGCGACGTCACCCCTCATGCACTTCAGAATTCTGCAGTTAAACTGTAATGGACTAACTGGGAAGATTACGGAGATAGTCGATTTCATGAAGCGGCACAACATCCGCATTGCTGCGATTCAAGAGACTAAACTCACAGCAAGATCTGCATTGCAGACCTGCGCTGGGTATAATGTCCACAGGAAAGACCGCGAGAGCGGAAATGGAGGCAGCCTGGCGTTTATTATACACCACTCTATGCAATATTATAAATATATAAAGAGGGTTTCAAATATTTAGCGCATGTCTTCAACCTGTCTCTTTACACCTTTGTCATACCCGAGAAATGGAAAATGGCCAAGGTGGTCCCGCTACTAAAGCCTGGGAAACCAGCTAACATAGGTGAGTCATATCGTCCGATATCTCTCCTATCGCCAGTGGCAAAGACGCTTGAAGCCATTTTGCTCCCTTATTTCCAAGCACATTTGCAGCTAGCCCCTCATCAGCATGGCTTCAGAAAACTCCATAGCACTACCTCCGCGCTAAATGTCATTGGCACCCAGATAAATTGCGGTTTGAATCAATACCCCCACCATAGAACAGTACTCGTAGCGCTAGACCTATCAAAAGCCTTTGATACGGTCAACCATGGCTCGTTACTGCAAGACCTGCAAGGGTCTACCCTTCCCCCATGTCTTAAAAGGTGGACCGCAAATTATCTGGGTGGTCGGCAGGCATCGGTGCAATTCAGAAACGAAACATCAAAACCAAGGAGAATTAAACAAGGGGTGCCACAGGGTGGTGTCCTATCCCCACTTTTGTTTAATTTCTACATATCTAAGCTACCTTTACCACCGGAAGGAGTCACAATAGTTTCCTACGCCGATGACTGCACAATAATGGCCACAGGCCCAGGCCCAGAGATCGATGAGCTATGCAATAAAATAAACGGCTATCTCCCTGATCACTCCAGTTTTTTCGCCTCGCGAAACCTGGCATTGTCACCGACTAAATCTTCCGCGACCTTATTTACAACATGGACGCCCCAAATGTCGACCATATTGAACATCCACGTCGATGGCACTACGCTACCGACTGTCCTACACCCCAAAATCTTGGGTGTGACGTTTGATCAGGATCTACATTTTGGTGCGCACGCAACCGCAATTGTTCCGAGAATTCAGAGCCGTAATAAAATCCTCAAATCCCTTGCTGGCAGTACCTGGGGAAAAGATAAAGAAACGCTCATGACCACATACAAAGCAATTAGCCAGACGATTACGTGCTACGCGTCACCCATATGGTCGCCAAGCCTAAAAACTACCCACTGGAAGAAACTACAGGCCTGCCAAAATACTGCTCTCAGAATCGCCACGGGCTGTCTTCTTATGTCCCCAGAACACCATCTGCATAATGAGGTGAGAATACTCCCCATCAGGGAGAGAAATGAGATGCTGACCAAACAGTTTCTGTTGAATACCCAGAAACCTGGGCATCCCAACAGACATCTGATTGACGAACCAGCACCGCCTAGGGGCCTAAGGAGTAATCTCCGTAAGCATTTTGAGGAAATACGGCACCTGAGAACCCAGCCGTATGAAGCGAAAAAACACAAGCAGGTCCTTGGTGAACTCCATAGACAGGCGTCGGACCTTTATGTCGGGAATTGCCCGGTGAATCCAGCACTTGAAGAAAAATATCCAGAACTCGCGGAAGAGGAACGCATACTCCCCAGGGAAACGCGCGTCACTCTTGCTCAACTTCGTTCTGGATACTGTAACAGGATAAACTCTTACCTATCCAGAATCAACCCCGACATACAAAATGTATGCCCCGCTTGCAATGTGTCCCCACATGACACCAACCATCTCTTTAATTGTAATGTGGAACCAACGCCTCTAACACCCCTTTCCTTATGGTCCACCCCTGTTGAAACGGCAAGTTTCCTTGGACTCCCGTTAGAGGATATTGATGACAATTTGTGATCGGTCGCGGCTATTAGGTGGGGCGAGCATTGCTAGAACAACAACAACAACAACAACACTCTCTATTGATGACGACCAAGGCAAACGGTTGAAGGACAATGAATTGAGGGCATGCACTTGGAACGTCCGCTCCCTGAATTGGATTGGTGCAGATGCCCGGCTGGTTGATTTCCTCGTCAAAGCAAAATCTGACATCACCGCCATCCAAGAAATGCATTGGACGAAGCAAGGAAGAAAGAAGATCAGAAATTGTGACCTATATTGGAGGGGCCATACGAATAAGCGCAGTTTCGGCGTCGGATTCGTTGTGGGAGAGAGACTTTATCGCCAAGTTCTGGCGTTCACACCTGTGGACGAACGTGTCGCCGCTATCCGAATAAAAGCAAAATTTTTTAATATATCATTCATCTGCGCCCGTGCGCCGACAGAGGATAAAGACGATGAGATGAAAGACACTTTTTATGAACAATTAGAACGCACATACGAGCGCTGCCCCCGTCACGATATAAAAGTCGTGCCTGGTGACTTTAACGCCAGTGTGGGCAAAGAAGGTGTTTTTGGCCCTACAGTCGGAAAGTTCAGCCTACACAATAAAACTTCTCCTAACGGACTGAGGCTGATTGACTTTGCCGGTGCTCGAAACATGGTCATATCCAGCACGAGGTTCATGCATAAAAAGATACATCAAGCTACATGGCTGTCTCCTGATCGAAATACTCGCAATCAGATCGATCACGTTGTGAATGACGGACGGCATGCCTCCAGTGTTTTAGATGTGCGCACGATCCGAGGACCTAACATCGACTCGGACCAGGAACAAAAACACAAGGGAAGCTAGACGTCGAAAAGCTTCAATCACAACAGACTGCCAATGATTTCGCAACTCGACTCTCACACCTGCTCTCTGAAAGCACAACTCATCCTGAAGGAATACAGGAGCAGTGGGAGCATATTTCCAAAGCACTTCGTACTGCCGCCGAGGAAAAAATTGGTTACCGGCGACCACGAAAAAACAACAGGTACGATGTAGAATGCCGCGTTGCAACTGAAAGAAAAGACGCTGCCTACAAGGCTACGTTAAAAGCGAGCGCGACAAGAGGAGTGTGTGAACGCTATCGTGTGTTGAAAAAGGAAGCGAGACGCCTTTTCAGGAAGAGAAAAGCAGAAGCAGAAAGGCGTGAGTGCGAGGAGCTTGAGCTGCTAGCCACCAGGAATAACGCCCGAAAATTTTATCAAAAAATACGGCGACAGACGGAAGGTTTTAAGGGCAAACTCCTGTAGGAACGAAAACGGCGACCTTGTAGCTGATGTCCAGAGAGTGCTTAGATTATGGACGGAACACTTCTCTGTTCTCCTAAATGGAGGCAGCAATTCAGAGCGCAGAAGAACCCGATCCCGCAATCGATGATGATGGAATATATGTCCCCCGCCCGACTATGACGAAGTTAGAATAGCAATAACGAGAATGAAAAACAACAAGGGCGTGGGCGCTGATGGATTGCCTGCGGAGCTATTCAAGTACGGCGGCGAGGAGTTGGTAAGGCGCATGCAGCAGCTTCTTAGCAAAATATGGGTGGAAGAGTGCATGCCCGACGGTTGGAATCTAAGTGTTCTTTGCCCAGTCCACAAGAAGGGGGATACTGCAAAATGCACCAACTATCGTGGAATCAGCCTTCTCAATATCGCATATAAGGTCCTTTCAAGTGTATTGTGCGAAAGATTGAAGCCCACTGCACCGGCTGATTGGACCTTATCAGTGCGGCTTCAGACCTGGTAAATGTACCATCGACCAAATTTTCACAATGCGCCAAATCTTGGAAAAAACCCGTGAAAAAAGAATCGACACACATCACCTCTTCGTCGACTTTAAAGCCGCCTTCGACAGCACGAAAAGGAGCTGCCTATATGCCGCTATGTCTGAATTTGGTTTCCCCGCAAAGCTTATACGGCTGTGCAAAATGACGTTGAGCAACACCATCAGCTCAGTCAGAATTGGGAAGGACCTCTCCGAGCCGTTCGAAACTAAACGAGGTTTCAGACAGGGTGACCCCTATCGTGCGCTTTCTTTTCTTTGATGCTGGAGAAAATTATACTAGCTGCAGAACTTAACCGCACTGGAACAATATACTATAAAAGCGTGCAATTACTGGCATATGCTGATGACATTGATATCATCGGCCTAAACACCGGCGCTGTTAGCTCTGCTTACTCCAAACTGGAAAAAGAAGCGGTAAAGATGGGTTTGATGGTGAATGAGGACAAAACGAAGTACCTGTTGTCATCGAGCAAAGAGTCAGCGCATATGCGCTTTGGCAACCACGCTACTGTTGGCAGCCATAATTTCGAAATAGTAAATGACTTCGTTTATTTGGGAACCAGCAGCAACACTAGCAACAACATCAGAACTGAAATCCAGCGAAGAATCAATCTTGCCAATAAATGCTACTTTGGACTAGGTAGGCACTTGAAAAGTAAAGTCCTCTCTCTGCGAACGAAAATCATACTCTACAAGTCACTTATCGTACCCGTCCTGCTATATGGGGCAGAAGCATGGACCATGACAACAGCAGATGAAGCGGCTTTGGGAGTGTTCGAGAGAAAAGTTCTTCGAAAGATATATGGACCTCTACGCGTTGGCCATGGCGATTACCGAAGAAGATTTAATGATGAGCTGTACGAGCTATACGCAGACATCAACATAGTCCAGCGAATTAAAACGCAGCGGCTGCGCTGGCTAGGCCATGTTATGCGAATGAAAGATGATGCTCCGGCCAAGAAAGTGTTTCTATCGGAACCCGCCTATGGAAGCAGAGGTAGAGGGCGGCCCCCACTCCGTTGGAAGGACCAGGTGGAACACGATTTAAACTCCCTTGGTGTGACCAATTGGCGCCGGTTGGCGGAGCGAAGGAGCGACTGGCGCGCCTTGTTGGACGGCCATAACCGTTTAGACGGTTAAGCGCCAATTAAATAAAGTAAGTAAGTAAGTCATAAGTTCAACTCACCTACCAAGTTTCATCGCTTTATCCGTCTTTGGTAATGAATTATCACACTTTTTCGGTTTTTTGAAATTTTCGATATCGAAAAAGTGGGCGTGGTTATAGTCCGATATCTTTCATTTTAAATAGCGATCTGAGTTGAGTGCTCAGGAACCTACATACCAAATTTCATCAAAATACCTCAAAATTTACTCAAGTTATCGTGTTAACGGACGGACGGACGGACGGACATGGCTCAATCAAATTTTTTTTCGATCCTGATGATTTTGATATATGGAAGTCTATATCTATCTCGATTCCTTTATACCTGTACAACCAACCGTTATCCAATCAAAGTTAATATACTCTGTGAGCTCTGCTCAACTAAGTATAAAAACAAGATGTTGATTATAATTCGAGCTAATTGAATATCTAATTACATTAGCAGAAGTCAACTACATTACTAAATGTAAAGGTAACCCAATTTTTTTTTCTAATGGCAACTAATTGCAATTAGATTTACCATTAGAATAAAAATTTCAATTATCTAATGGGAATTAGTTGACTATTTCTAATTGTTTAATGAATTAGAGAATATAAACCAATTGCATCAATTACTAATTCTAATTGCAATTTAACATGTATGATTTATAACAATGAAAAGGAAAACTTCGAATTTAAAAAAAATGGGCGTGGCACCTCCCTTTTTATGACTAAGCAATTTTCTATGTTTCGGAGCCATAACTCGAAGAAAAATTAACGGATCGTAATAAAATTGGGTACACAAATTTTCCCTGTAGCATGAAATATTTTTAGAAAAAATGATCGAGATCGGTTAAAGACCACGCCCACTTTTATATAAAATATCTTTAAAAGGGTCGTAGACGAAAATAATAAGCTATAATATATATATAATATATATAGTTTTGAATCAACGATATTTCACTTACCAAGTTTTTTTGTAAGAGAAAATAGGGAGATATTTTTTTAAACGAGCGGTGCCACGCGTTATGTAGAAAAGTAATTTATCTGAAATGAAATGTACAATTGAAGCTCACGCTGAGTATATAATGTTCGGTTACACCCGAACTTATACACCTTTACTTATTTTGTACTATTCCTGAAATCTATAAGAAAAAGTTGTTGTTTATTTTTTATTCACAAGGCTCAATTAGGTATACATCGCGTCCACAAAATTTATCATGTAGTACTTTATGCTTAAAAGCACTCTGGTAACAGATGAAACTAATTAAGTGGTCATTTTCTGTATTTATTCATTAATAAAATAATTTAAAAAAAATTTTTAAGTTAAACGGTTTTATTGAAATCAATACTTACATGTAGTAATAATAATACTAAAAGCTATAAAATAATTAGGTAGGTCCTAGGTATTAGTCATCACACTCCTCATCAATCTAGGGCGTTGTTCAGACAATTAAATAAAAGCGTTGGACGCGCCAAATTTCTATTGATAGTCATATATAAGACCAACTGAACCTTAATAAGGCTATGCAACGCCTCATATTTTTAGAAATTTCATGCGCCCAACGCTTTTATTTAATTGTCTGGTCAACGCCTTAAATTGATGAGGAGTGTGATTACTAGTACCTAGGACATACTTAATTATTTTCTAGCATTTAGTATTATTATTATTATTATTTCATGTAAGTATTGTTTTCAATAAAACCGTGTAACTTAAAAAAATTTTTTTTATTATTTTATTTTCAAGTTTTTAGTCTTTATTTAATTGTCCATTATTTCGCAATCTATTTAGCTCATTTAGTGACTCTTTATTATAAGGACTCTTTCCTGACAATTTGTTACAATCTAAGTTCTCAATACATAATCCTTCCAAAGACTTTACTTGACTCTGCGCCACGTATGCTTGTCACTCCTCCAACTCCAAAATATTTTGATGTCACTTCTACCGGACTGTATGTAATATTTTTTCCAAATATGGACCAACTCGGACCACAAATACGATATTTTTGAATATCGCGATATTTGCGCCACCTAGCGGCGATTTTTTCATAGGTCGCTTTCTATTCTTGTATGTATTATGTGTTCCAAATATGAGCCAAATCTGACCACAAATACGATTTTTGTGAATATCTCGATACTTGCGTCACCCAGCGGCGATTTTTTTCCATAGGTCGCTTTCTATTCATATATCGTCTCCCGCTAGCCAGAAGAATGAATGTGCAATTTGGCCGATTTCGTGTTAGAGGCCTCTTTGGATTACCCTTTAGCTTCTCTAGGTTCTACTTTAATGTATAGCTTCCGACGTACATGGAAACCCCAATAATTTGCAATTGCATTCTTTGATATGGCTAAACAATTTTTATAATTTTTGAAAAATAATAAGAACAGCACATATTCGTATGTTCCATCGTTCGGATATACGTGCCTGATATTCTTAAAAAATAATTACACCGATGAAGAATTTTTAATAGCTTAATATCCTTAAAAAAATAGTTGTTCAAATGAATGCAAACCGATTTATTGGAACCCGTTTCTTCTTTGTGAAAAACTGGTTATACCAAAATAATATCATTCTCTTTATAAAAATTTTGAGGGAAACGCTTTTCCTGAACCCAAAATTTCAGAAGATTTTGATTCTTATGAGAATAAGAACTAGTTCTATGTTTGCAATAATATCTTAAATAAAAACATATTAGTGTATATGACATTGAATTGAAGGTGTAACTTTTTTCATTTACATACATACTTTCGATGAGTCAAAGCCGCGGATGTTTTCCCAAGTATTGTGATGCTCCGAATCCCAATCCGCCAACGGAATTGGGCTAGCAGGTCTTGCCTTGGCCCTATCGTTATTCAAAAATCAATATGTAGTGGTTTTTTTACGTCTTTTGAGGTTAAGGCCATACCAAGACCAGTTGGGCCAATTCTTATAGCTTATTCGGATTCAGCGCATAAAAATGCATAGACAGCATGAGCAGATTAACCTGATCGGACTACTTTTAATTTTTATACTCAGTTGAGCAGAGCTCACAGAGTATATTAAGTTTGATTGGATAACGGTTGGTTGTACATATATAAAGGAATCGAGATAGATATAGACTTCCATATATCAAAATAATCAGGATCGAAAAAAAATTTTAGTGAGCCATGTCCGTCCGTCCGTCCGTCCGTCCGGCCCTTAACACGGTAACTTGAGTAAATTTTGAGGTATCTTGATGAAATTTGGTATGTAGGTTCCTGAGCACTCATCTCAGATCGTTATTTAAAACGAACGATATCGGAGTATAACCACGCCCACTTTTTCGATATCGAAAATTTCGAAAAACCGAAAAAGTGCGATAATTCATTACAAAAGACCGATAAAGCGACGAAACTTGGTAGGTGAGTTGAACTTATGACGCAAAATAGAAAATTAGTAAAATTTTGGACAACGGGCGTGGCACCGCCCACTTTTAAAAGAAGGTAATTTAAAACTTTTGCAAGCTGTAATTTGGCAGTCGTTGAAGATATCATGATGAAATTTGCAGGAACGTTACTCTTATTACTATATGTACGCTTAATAAAAATTAGCAAAATCGGAGAAGGACACGCCCGCTTTTCAAAAAAAAATTTTTTTTAAGTAAAATTTTAACAAAAAATTTAATATCTTTACAGTATATAAGTAAATTATGTCAAGATTCAACTCCAGTAATGATATGGTGCAACTAAATACGAAAATAAAAGAAAATTTAAAAATGGGCGTGGCTCCGCCCTTTTTCATTTAATTTGTCTAGGATACTTTTAACGCCATAAGTCGAACAAAAATTAACCAATCCTTTTGAAATTTGGTAGGGGCATAGTTTTTATGGCGTTAACTGTTTTTTGTGAAAATGGGCGAAATCGGTTGATGCCACGCCCAGTTTTTATACACAGTAGTCCGTCTGTCCTTCCGCATGGCCGTTAACACGATAACTTGAGCAAAAAGCGATATATCTTTACTAAACTCAGTTCACGTACTTATCTGAACTCACTTTATCTTGGTATGAAAAATGAACTAAATCCGACTATGACCACGCCCACTTTTTCGATATCGAAAATTACGAAAAATGAAAAAAATGCCATAATTCTATGCCAAATACGAAAAAAGGGATGAAATATGGTAAGGTAATTGGATTGTTTTATTGACGCGAAATATAACTTTAGAAAAAACTTTATAAAATGGTTGTGACACCTACCATATTAAGTAGAAGAAAATGAAAAAGTTCTGCAGGGCGAAATAAAAAACCCTTAATATCTTGGCAGGTATTACATATATAAATAAATTAGCGGTATCCAACAGATGATGTTCTGGGTCACCTTGGTCCACATTTTGGTCGATATCTGGAAAACGCCTTCACATATACAACTACCACCACTCCCTTTTAAAACTCTCATTAATACCTTTAATTTGATACCCATATCGTACAAACTCATTCTATAGTCACCCCTGGTCCACCCTTATGGCGATATTTCGAAAAGGCGAACACCTATAGAACGAAGGCCCACTCCCTTTTAAAAATACTCATTAACACCTTTCATTTGATACCCATATCGTACAAACAAAGTCTAGAGTCACCCCTGGTCCAGAAAGGCCCACTCCCTCTTACAATACTCATTAACTCCTTTCGTTTGAAACCCATATTGCACAAACGAATTCTAGAGTCACCCCTGGCCCACCTTTATGGCGATATCTCGAAACGGCGTCCACCTATGGAACTAAGGATTACTCCCTTTTAAAATACTCATTAACACCTTTCATTTGATACCCATATAGTACAAACGCATTCTAGAGTCACACCTTGTCCATCTTTATGGCGATATCTCGAAAAGGTGTCCACCTATAGAACTAAGGCCCACTCCCTCTTAAAATACTCATTAACTCCTTTCGTTTGATACCCATATTGTACAAACGAATTCTAGAGTCACCCCTGGTCCACCTTTATGGCGATATCTCGAAAAGGGGTCCCCCTATAGAACTAAGCCCCACGCCCTTTTAAAATAATCATTAACACCTTTCATTTGATACCCATATCATACAAACAAATTCTAAAGTCATCCCTGGTCCACCTTTATGGCGATATCTCGAATAGGCGAACACCTATAAAACGAAGGCCCACTCCCTTTTAAAAATACTCATTAACATCTTTCATTTGATACCCATATCGTACAAACAAAGTCTAGAGTCACCCCTGGCCCACCTTTATGGCGATATCTCGATTCGGCGTCCACCTATAGAACTAAGGCCCACTCCCTTTTAGAATACTCATTAACACCTTTCGTTTGATGCCCATATTGTGCAAACAAATTCTAGGGTCACCCCTGGTCCACCTTTATGGCGATATCTCGAAACGGCGTCCATCTATACAACTTAGGTCCACGCCCTTTTAAAATACTCATTAATACCTTTCATTTGATACCCATATCGTACAAACGCATTCTAGAGTCAACCCTGATCCACCTTTATGGCTATATCCCTAAATGGCGTCCACCTATAGAACTATGGCCCACTCCCTCATAAAATACTCTTTAATGCCTTTCATTTGATACACATGTCATACAAACACATTCCAGGGTTTCCCTCGGTTCATTTTCCTACATGGTTATTTTCCCTTATGTTGTCACCATAGCTCTCAACTGAGTATGTAATGTTCGGTTACACCCGAACTTAACCTTCCTTACTTGTTTATACTCAGTTGAGCAGAACTCACAGAGTATATTAACTTTGAGTGGATAACGGTTGGTTGTACAGGTGTAAAGAATCGAGATAGATATAGACTTCCATATATCAAAATCATCAGTTTCGAAAAAAAAATTTTATTGAGCCATGTCCGTCCGTCCGTGCGTCCGTCCGTTAACACGATAACTTGAGTAAATTTTGAGGTAGCTTGATGAAATTTGGTACTTTGGTTCCTGAGCACTCATCTCAGATCGCTATTTAAAATGAACGATATCGGACTATAACCACGCCCACTTTTTCGATATCGAAAATTTCGAAAAACTGAAAAAGTGCAATAATTCATTACCAAAGACAGATAAACTGATGAAACTTGGTAGGTGAGTTGAACTTATGACGCAGAATAGAAAATTAGTAAAATTTTGGACAATGGGCGTGGCACCGCCCACTTTTAAAAAAAGGTAATTTAAAACTTTTGCAAGCTGTAATTTGGCAGTCGTTGAAGATATCGTGATGAAATTTGGCAGGAACGTTACTCCTACTACTATATGTACGCTCAATAAAAATTGGCAAAATCGGAGAAGGACCACGCCCACTTTAAAAAAAAAAATTTATAAAGTAAAATTTTAACAAAAAATTTAATATCTTTACAGTATATAAGTAAATTATGTCAACATTCAACTTTAGTAATGATATGGTTCAACAAAATGCAAAAATAAAAGAAAATTTTAAAATGGGCGCGGCTCCGCCCTTTTTCATTTAATTTGTCTAGGATACTTTTAATGCCATAAGTCGAACAAATATTTACCAATCCTTTTTAAATTTGTTAGGCGCATAGATTTTATGACGTTAACTGTTTTCTGTGAAAATGGGCGAAATCGGTTGAAGCCACGCCCAGTTTTTATACACAGTCGTCCTTGTGTCCTTCCGCATGGCCGTTAACACGATAGCTTGAGCAAAAATCGAACTGAACTTAATTCACGCACTTATCTGAACTCACTTTATCTTGGTATAAAAAATGAACGAAATCCGACTATGACCACTTCCACTTTTTCGATATCGCAAATTACGAAAAATGAAAAAAATGCCATAACTCTATACCAAATACGAAAAAAGGGATGAAACATGGTAATTGGATTGGTTTATTGACGCGAAATATAACTTCAGAAAAAAACTTTGTAAAATGGTTGTGACACCTACCATATTAAGTAGAAGAAAATGAAAAAGTTCTGCAGGGCGAAATAAAAAACCCTTGAAATCTTGGCAGGTATTACATATATAAATAAATTAGCGGTATCCAACAGATGATGTTCTGGGTCACCCTGGTCCACATTTTGGTCGATATCTGGAAAACGCCTTCACATATACAACTACCACCACTCCCTTTTAAAACCCTCATTAATACCTTTAATTTGATACCCATATCGTACAAACAAATTCTAGGGTCACCCCTGGTCCACCTTTATGGCGATATCTCGAAACGGCGTCCACCTATGGAACTAAGGATCACTTCCTTTTAAAATACTCATTAATACCTTTCTTTCGATACCCACATTATACAAACAAATTCTATGGTCACCCCTGGTCCACCTTTATGGATATATCTCGAAACGGCGTCCACCTATGGAACTAAGGATTACTCCTTTTTAAAATACTCTTTAGCACCTTTCATTTGATATCCATATCGTACAAACAAATTCTAGAGTCAACCCTGATCCACCTTTATGGCGATATCCTTTGAAACTCGATTTCCCAACATTTTCATTTTGGCACATTCATGCATCTTGCAAACGGGCGACGATATGTATAAATGCAAATACTGAAAATAAACTTCCGTTTTGGTTTCGCCGCTCATATTCGTTTTAATAGGTTACAATGAATTGCAAAACTTTGACAAAGGCGAAGGGAGTTGCCAGATGGGCCAAATTTATAAGTTTATTTCCATTTAGTACAAGGTGTAGAGAACAGGGTAATACAAATATGATAAACAGGTAATACAAACATAAAGAACAGAATAATGCAAACATAATTGACAACTAAACTACTTTAACGATTCTCGCCAACACTACTAATTAGTTCTACTGTATTGTAACGAATTTGCTGCAAATCCTCTTATTTGCAACCCTCTGCTAAGTTCGAATCACTAAACTGTTGAATAAATAACTCCAATATTGAATGATGGAAAAATGGCCTTTATTAAGTACTTCACAATAACACTTATACTTTGCTATTCGCTGGCTTAATAACCAAACTAATTGATAACTCAAATGAAACTCTACTATTGGCCGCCAGATCGCGTGCTTAATCAAACTGATTGATAGCTCAACTCAAACTGAATTGCAGCGCCTCTACATCTGTTGCCTTTTATACCCTTTGGTTTCCTCGTTCGCATTTTTCCAGAATGTACTAGCATTGTCCATGAGCTCTCAAACTTCTCAGCTATAACTAAAATTGCACAATTTTATACATCTTTTAGGCGCTTCCAGAATCTACTAGTCCAGTAGCTCTCGAACTTCTCAGATATATGCATGTGTTTGCGCATTGACTCTCCGCTGCTCGTACATGGTACATGGTACATATGTGTAGACGCAATTATTTATTCGCTTATGTAGATACATAAAGATTGAATTATTGATGTGAATGTTTGTAGTTTACAGTCTCACGCGCGCACATAGGCGTATAAGTAAATGCATCTGTGTGTGACATCTCTCTGGGCTGCCTTATATATGTGTATACTTGATTTGATTATTAACGTAAATACTGCTTGGCATGGCCTTAGCATCGCCTTAGTGATGGGATAACTTAGTGATGCTAATATCCGTGACACTGCCCTCCACCTAAGTCTGATCGTCCCGATCAGACAAATCTCTCGATCTAAACTGCCGCTAGCATGTCCAAATATACCACTCTTCTAATCCGTGGTTTCCCAGTGGTCTGTATGTGGTAGATGGTATCACTGATCTTCTTCACAACTTTGTACGGGCCTTCACAACTGCACCGAAATTTGGCTGGAACACCTTTCCGCTGGTGAGGGTTGTTTAACATTACCAACTCTCCCGCCGAGAAACCTTCCGAATTAAAGTTCTTGTCATGCCAGTGTTTCATCTTACTACTCATTACCCTGGGCCGTTCCTTCATACTCTGTTGTTTGTCGTTCCAACATTTTACAACAGTAGTGCGCTCCGGCTTGAAACTACCCTCGCATTCTTTCTCGGAAATTCGTTGCTTCGTTTTCCTGCGTCTTTTAGGTTTTGTCAATGCCAGTGTTTCTCTCGCAGGTACTTTTGATTTTGATTTATTTGGCACATTCGATCTATCAACTTTTACCTTTGAATTTCGTGGCCATCGTCGAGTATTCTCCACCAGTACCCGATTACTTCTGAACCCTTTTTCCAAACTAAAGTTAAGTGGCACATCTTGGTTCTCATAACGCATCACCCTTCTCTGCATATCGATCTTGATGTCATGGCCAACCAAGAAATTCACTCCCAATATAACTTCATCAACAATCTCCGCCACAACAAATTTGTGTAGAACCATGACCTTCCCAATCAATACTTCACATATCACTTCTCCCTGAACTTGGTTATACTCGCCAGTGACCGTACGCAACTTTGCTCCAGGTAACGGTTTTACTCTCCTGTTGACCAAGTCAGATCGGATCATGGAATGAGATGCGCCCGTATCTACAGTCAGTACTCGTTCTTTGCCATCCACATTCCCTATGACGGTAAGACTGCTCGATTTTCTTCCAATTTGCGACACAGATATCACAGGGCATTCAATAGCTGGATCTAGCTCTCTATCTCTTTCTCGCTCTTGCTCATCTCCTCCAGCTTTGCATTTATGGCCACCCACATTGTTGGAACTATTAGGACCAAGATCGCAATGACGTGCAATGTGACCTGGGTTGCCGCACTTGAAACATTTAATAACTCCGGCATTCTTCTGTTGAGATCCCTTCAGTGCTTCCAAAATTGTTTCTACCCACTCTGGCCTTTCTACTTCCACACGACGTGCTTTGAAAACTGGCTTACACAGAAGCGACGCTGTTTTCTGAATCAGAGCATGCGATACCGTTTCAGCAAATGTTAGTTTTGGATTCGCATATGTAGCCCGCTTCGTTTCCACATATCGTATGCCATTTATGAAGCTCTGAATCTTCACTCTTTCCGTGTATTCCACGGGTGCATCCGCATTTGCAAGATGGGCCAATCTTTCAATGTCCGAAGCAAACTCCTGCAAAGTCTCGTTAGCTTTTTGGTAGCGGTTTTGCAATTCTATTTGAAATATCTGTTTCCTGTGCTCGCTTCCGTATCGCCGTTCTACAGCAGCCATCAATGCGTCATAACTGTTCCGTTCGTACTCTGGAATAGTCTGTAAGATTTCGGCAGCTGGTCCTTTCAATGCCACGAAGAGTGCGGCAACTTTATCTTCCACATTCCAGTTGTTCACTGCTGCGGTCTTCTCAAACTGTAGCTTAAAGACCTGGAAAGGAACAGAACCGTCAAAGGATGGTGTTTTTATACTCAGTTGAGCAGAGCTCACAGAGTATATTAAGTTTGATTGGATAACGGTTGGTTGTACATATATAAAGGAATCGAGATAGATATAGACTTCCATATATCAAAATAATCAGGATCGAAAAAAAATTTGATTGAGCCATGTCCGTCCGTCCGTCCGTTAACACGATAACTTGAGTAAATTTTGAGGTATCTTGATGAAATTTGGTATGTAGGTTCCTGAGCACTCATCTCAGGTCGCTATTTAAAATGAACGATATCGGACTATAACCACGCCCACGTTTTCGATATCGAAAATTTCGAAAAACCGAAAAAGTGCGATAATTCATTAGAAAAGACAGATAAAGCGACGAAACTTGGTAGATGAGTTGAACTTATGACGCAGAATAGAAAATTAGTAAAATTTTGGACAATGGGCGTGGCACCGCCCACTTTTAAAAGAAGGTAATTTAAAAATTTTGCAAGCTGTAATGTGGCAGTCGTTGAAGATATCATGATGAAATTTGGCAGGAACGTTACTCCTATTACTATATGTACGCTTAATAAAAATTAGCAAAATCGGAGAAGAACCGCGCCCACTTTTAAAAAAAAAAATTTTTTAAAGTAAAATTTTAACAAAAAATTTAATATCTTTACAGTATATAAGTAAATTATGTCAACATTCAACTCCAGTAATGATGTGGTGCAACAAAATACAAAAATAAAAGAAAATTTCAAAATGGGCGTGGCTCCGCCCTTTTTCATTTAATTTGTTTAGGATACTTTTAACGCCATAACTCGAACAAAAATTAACCAATCCTTTTGAAATTTGGTACGGGCATAGATTTTATGACGTTAACTGTTTTCTGTGAAAATGGGCGGAATCGGTTGATGCCACGCCCAGTTTTTATACACAGTCGTCCGTCTGTCCTTCCGCATGGCCGTTAACACGATAACTTGAGCAAAAATCGACATATCTTTAATGAACTTCGTTCACGTGCTTACTTGAACTCACTTTATCTTGGTGTGAAAAATGAACGAAATCCGACTATGACCACTCCCACTTTTTCGATATCGAAAATTACGAAAAATGAAAAAAATGCCATAATTCTATACCAAATACGAAAAAAGGGATGAAACATGGTAAGGTAATTGGTTTGTTTTATTGACACGAAATATAACTTTAGAAAAAACTTTATAAAATGGTTGTGACACCTACCATATTATGTAGAAGAAAATGAAAAAGTTCTGCAGGGCGAAATAAAAAACCCTTAAAATCTTGGCAGGTATTACATATATAAATAAATTAGCGGTATCCAACAGATAATGTTCTGGGTCACCCTGGTCCACATTTTGGTCGATATCTGGAAAACGCCTTCACATATACAACTACCACCTTTCCCTTTTAAAACTCTCATTAATGCCTTTAATTTGATACCCATATCGTACAAACTCATTCTAGAGTCACCCCTGGTCCACCTTTATGGCGATATCTCGAAAAGGCGTCCACCTATAGAACTAAGCCCCACGCCCTTTTAAAATACTCATTAACACCTTTCATTTGATACCCATATCGTACAAACATATTCTAAAGTCACCCCTGGTCCACCTTTATGGCGATATCTCGAAAAGGCGAACACCTATAGAACGAAGGCCCACTCCCTTTTAAAAATACTCATTAACACCTTTCATTTGATACCCATATCGCACAAACAAAGTCTAGAGTCACCCCTGGTCCACCATTATTGCAATACCTTTAAATGGCGTCCACCTATAGAACTAATGCCCACTCCCTTTTAATATACTCATTAACTCCTTTCGTTTGATACCCATATTGCACAAACGAATACTAGAGTCACCCCTGGCCCACCTTTATGGCGATATCTCGAAACGGCGTGCACCTATGGAACTAAGGATTACTCCCTTTTAAAAAACTCATTAACACCTTTCTTTTGATACCCATATTGTACAAACAAATTCTAGGGTCACCCCTGCTCCACCTTTATGGTGATATCTCGAAACGGCGACCACCTATGGAACTAAGGATTACTCCCTTTTAAAATACTCATTAACACCTTTCTTTTGATACCCATATTGTACAAACAAATTCTAGGGTCACCCCTGCTCCACCTTTATGGCGATATCTCGAAACGGCGTCCACCTATGGAACTAAGGATTACTCCCTTTTAAAATACTCATTAACACCTTTCTTTTGATACCCATATTGTACAAACAAATTCTAGGGTCACCCCTGGTCTACCTTTATGGCGATATCTCGAAAATGCGACCACCTATACAACAACCACCACTCCCTTTTAAAACCCTCATTAATACCTTTAATTTGATACCCATACTGTACAAACACATTGTAGAGTCACCCCTGGTCCACCTTTGTGGCGATATTTCAAAACGGCGTCCACCTATAGATCTAAGGCCCACTCCCTTTTAAAATACTCATTAACACCTTTCGTTTGATGCCCATATTGTACAAACATATTCTAGGGTCACCCCTGGTCCACCTTTATGGCGATATCTCGAAACGGCGTCCACCTATGGAACTAAGGATTACTCCCTTTTAAAATACTCATTAACACCATTCGTTTGATGCCCATATTGTACAAACAAATTCTAGGGTCACCCCTGGTCCACCTTTATGGCGATATCTCGAAACGGCGTTCACCTATGGAACTAAGGATTACTCCCTTTTAAAATACTCATTAACACCTTTCATTTGATACCCATATCGTACAAACGCATTCTGGAGTCAACCCTGGTCCACCTTTATGGCTATATCCCTAAATGGCGTCCACCTATAGAACTATGGCCCACTCCCTCATAAAATACTTTTTAATGCCTTTCATTTGATACGCATGTCATACAAACACATTCCAGGGTTTCCCTCGGTTCATTTTCATACATGGTTATTTTCCCTTATGTTGTCACCATAGCTCTCAACTGAGTATGTAATGTTCGGTTACACCCGAACTTAACCTTCCTTACTTGTTACCTTTGGATTACTCGCTGAAACTGCTGGACGATTTAATTGTAACTGCTCCACACGACCCTTCAAATCATCGACTTCTGCCTGAAATTGAGCGATTTTTGCATCCTGCGCTTCCAGCTTTGATGTTACCCTTGCTCCCTGTGCTTCTAACTGTGAAGACATTTGTGCCACCTGCAATGATAAGCGCTCCTCTTGTTCTTCCATCTTTGATGTTATCTGTGTCGACTGCGATTCCACCTGAGATGACATTTGAGATGTTATTTCTGTCTTTTGCGATTCCAGTTGGGATGCCAATTGTGACGACATGTTGGATATTTGTGCCGATATTGCAGCCAACATCATGTTCAGGTCTGCGTTCGCCATTGTCTGCGGTGTTTAAATTTTCTCTTCAATTTTTGCTGTTGTCTCGTCCTCATCAGGATAAAAGACATACTCGTCCACATCAATTCCTTCTGCTTCCATTGCCTCTCGTAGCCGTGCCTGAAGTTCGAGTTTAACGCCGCTTGTATTCAATCCACGGGTCTCCAACTCCTTCTTTAGTTGCTGGATCTTCAATTCACTGAACTTTGCCATGTCCTTGTTGTCCTTTGGAATTTATTCAACAATTCCTCTTCTGACACCAATTGTAACGAATTTGCTGAAAATCCTCTTATTTGCAATCCTCTGCTAAGTTCGAATCACTAAACTGTTGAATAAATAACTCCAATATTGAATGATGGAAAAATGGCCTTTATTAAGTACTTCACAATAACACTTATAATTTGCTACTCGCTGGCTTAATAACCAAACTGATTGATAACTCAAATGAAACTCTACTATTGGCCGCCAGATCGCGTGCTTAATCAAACTGATTGATAGCTCAACTCAAACTGAATTGCAGCGCCTCTACATCTGTTGTCTTTTATACCCTTTGGTTTCCTCGTTCGCATTTTTCCAGAATGTACTAGCATTGTCCATGAGCTCTCAAACTTCTCAGCTATAACTAAAATTGCACAATTTTATACATCTTTTAGGCGCTTTCAGAATCTACTAGTCCAGTAGCTCTCAAATTTCTCAGATATATGCATGTGTTTGCGCATTGACTCTCCGCTGCTCGTACATGGTACATGGTACATATGTGTAAACGCAATTATTTATTCGTTTATGTAGATACATAAAGATTGAATTATTGATGTGAATGTTTGTAGTTTACAGTCTTTCGCGCGCACATAGGCATATACGTAAATGCATCTGTGTGTGACTTCTCTCTGGGCTGCCTTATATATGTGTATACTTGATTTGATTATTAACGTAAATACTGCTTGGCATGGCCTTAGCATCACCTTAGTGATGGGATAACTTAGTGATGCTAATATCCGTGACAGTATTATCCTGTCACAAACCACAGATGGGAGATTTTGAGCAACAAGACTGCTCGAAACTAAATGGGTTAACATAATCAAGATCTTGTATTTAGTGTTAATGGGGCGTTAATTTGCTACTGATTTAAACATCTGATCATCTTTAACATATTCGCAAAACTGTATGAGTTAAGACGGCATCTATAGGAATGGAAAAACATTGTCAAGAAAGTTCAGTTTAAATTTTAATAGTTTAATAAATAAAAATTTGTTTCCTCACATTAAGTGTAGCACAAATTCGCGAATTAATCGAATGTTCTTATTTCTAAGAACAACCACATGTACAGAAGAAATATATATATAAGATTAAATTACCTTACCCTACAAAAATTGTTGGATAATGTGGTCCACTTGTGTCATACTGGAGTACTTACCATTATACTCCACTGTAATGCAGCAATGACCAACTCATGTTTCTACACGAACATATTGTAAGCCGATCATTGCTCGCTTTTAACGATTGTAATCACTACACGATGTTTATTGGACTGTTGGTACTCCATGGATTACTCTGATGTAATGCGGAGCTGAAGTATATGGTCCAGTCCTAGGACATCGCAATGTTAATTGGACCATATTTTTTATATGAATTGTGGTTAATTTTGGAGCTCTCACTTAGTCCGTAGCGAGTACTACATACATGCATTCATGGAGTACTCGCGCTTTTTGCAGGGTAGTGCATAAACATTAGTATATACCTATGTAAAAACACTAAAAGAACAAGTAGGGAAAGCTAAGTTCGGGTGTAACCGAATATTACATACTCTGCTGAGAGCTTTGGAGACAAAATAAGGGAAAATCACCATTTAGCAAAATGAACCTAGGGAAACCCTGAAATGTGTTTGTAAGGCATGTGTATCAAATGAAAGTTGTTAATGATTATTTAAAACGTAGTGGGCCTTAGTTCTATTGGTGGACGCCTTTGCGATATATCGCCATAAAGGTGGACCAGGGGTGACTCTAGAATGTGTTTGTACGATAGGGGTATTGTTCGAGCGGGGATAAATGAAGCCGGAATTCCTCGTGAATTCCGGAAACGGGGAACCTATGGGGAGCCGGTTCTTGAAACTCGCGATAATGAAATGGAAAACTTACCAGCTGTGCCTCGCTGTCCAACAACAAACAGATAAGTTAAATATCAAAAGATATGAAGTATATATGTATATATATATATAATAGCCTGTCGCACAGGCCTTTATTGAAAATATAAAAGGACGAAAATGTACAAATGTATTGGCAAACACTCACCTGATGGATCGCTGGTAAAAGAATAAGGGCGAGTCTATCGCTGTTCGTCCCTTTTATAGGCTCCAAGGAACTGATGCCATTTAACGGATCCGTATGATGGAACAAAGTCCAAGAAAGGAAAAAAAAACGCAACGAGTGCTTGCAGCGAGTCTTCCACCAGCGACCCCTTCAGGTGAGGTTTGTAGTTGATAATGCAGACTTTAACATGCCGCCCGCCTTGCAGCATCACTGCAATATAAATTCAATATTAATGTATAAACTTCATTATAAATTCAATTACGTATAAACTTCATTTTTTCTTAACGCTAAAGGTTTTGCTTGCCAGCTCAGTATGGGGTTACTCCGAATATGACCCATCCAAAAACGGTGTTTTGAGCAGCCGGTCGCGTCGGGGTTGCAGGCCTAAGTCCAGGACGGAGTATGGCTCCACACGCGTCTACTCCCAGAATCAGAGACACTGCGCTTGAGCGGTAGAATGAGGGGTCTGCCAGGCGCAGGTTGTCGAAATCATCGGCGACACGCGCATCAATAGTACGCTCAGGGGCGCTCCTTACGAGGCTCCTAAGGACCTTTGCCTGGATTTGCACCCTCTCATTCAGACCCTTCAAGGTAAGGTCGCAGTGTTCCCTTTCATTCCATGGCAGCAGATGGAGTCGTTGTGCAAGGCCCCGAGATATGGTGGATATGGGTTGTCCAAGGTCGAGGACCGCGCGTACTGCATGAGTTCGTCCCATTGTCATTACTTTGGTCACCACGGTAGGCATAAGGACAGAAAACCCCGTAGCGTTTCTGGCAGCCCATTGTATTCGCTCTCGAGCGTCTCTTAGCCCTCGGGGTGGACCTTGTTGTGCGACGCGCCTTCGTTGGTGTCGCTGTGCTCGACGCTGGTGGGGCGCAGGAGGCGGCCGAGAAACTATGGACCGGATACCCGACAGGGGTGGTCTGTGTACCGGTGTTTCGGCGGTGACTGGCACAAGAACATTTATCTGTTGGAGGTCTTCATCGCTGGCATCAATCTCCAGTATTTCTTCACTTGACTCCGACAGCTCTCGAGCCCGGTATGGTCGCGGTCGCTGACTTGGCCGATTTTCCACCTCGTCATGGCCCTGTGGCACGTCATCCTCTCGTCGTGGTGTCTCCCATAGGTGGAGAAGGCTGTGATGCTGCTCATGGCATCGGTCACATCGCCCTGTTGACGGACAATTGCGCGTTACATGGCGCGGGGACAGGCAATTGGCATAATGGCGGTGGAGGAGGACGGCGCGTAGTCTCTCCTCTGGTTCCATACGGCGCAGCTGGCGACAAAACAGAAGTCGGTGGTTATGCTGACATAAGGGGCATCGATGGGGGTTTTTAGTATTGGCTCGGACCATTTTGGTTTGAACGACTTTTATCTAAGAGAAGAAAAAAGAAAGAAGAAAAAAGAAAGCTGAAAAGAGAGAATTGGTTACTTAGGGATTTCGATAGGTAGTAGGACTAATTTAACTATTGGCCTGGTAATCACACCACGGGCTGTGCGTATTTCTACCACCCGTACTCGATTATCTTGGCCTGGGAAACCTTCACCACTCTACCAAGTCGCCATTCATTAGCGGGTAAATTATCCTCTTTGATAATTACTAGATCGTTAACCTCAAGATTTCGTTGGGGGTGTTGCCACTTAACCCTCTTATGTAGCTCCTTCAAGTACTCTCCCTTCCATCGTTGGCAGAATCCTTGATGAATAGCTTTGAGCTTTTGCCATCGGTTGACGATTGACATCGGTGTTCCTTGAACCTCTGGTTCTGCATTCGCGAGTATGGGGCTTCCAATCAGAAAGTGTCCAGGGGTGAGGGGTTCAATGCAGTCGGGGTTGTCAGACATCGGACTGATTGGTCTCGAGTTCAGACAGGCTTCTATTTTAGCCAGTAGAGTGGATAATTCCTCCATTGTGAATCGCATGGTAGTTGAAATTTTGCGGAAATGGGTTTTGAAACTCTTCACCCCTGCTTCCCATAGTCCTCCCATGTGGGGTGCTCCTGGTGGGATAAAATGCCAGTGGATTTCTTGATGGGCATATGACATAGTGGTATGCCGAGCAGCTTCAGTCATGAAATTCCGAAAGTCTTGCCTTAATGCTTTGTTTGCTCCTACAAAGTTCGTCCCATTGTCCGAATACACCTGGTGGGGACAGCCTCGCCGAGATATGAACCGCGCAAATGCAACCAGAAATGTGGCTGTCGATAGATCGCTTGTTGCCTCTAAGTGTATTGCTTTCGTAGCAAAACAAACAAACACGCAGACATAACCCTTCGTTAATAGGCATGCCCTGCCCGTATAATTTTTGATGTCGAACTGACCAGTGAAATCGATTCCGGTATTAGTGAAGGGTCGCGAGAGCTCCGTTCGTTCTGGCGGTAGTGCTGCCATCAACTGCTCACGTGTCCTTTTCCTGTAGATGAGACAAACTTTGCAATTATTTATTATATTTTTTATCAAATTTTTTAGCTTCACGATCCAATATTCTGATCGCAAAAGTCGTAGCATTAGTTGATTTCCCCCGTGTAGGGAAATCAAATGGGAAAATTTTACTACAAGCCGCGAAAACGCGCAGTCGTATGGGAGAATAATTGGACAACGTTCGTTGTAGGGTATCGTCGACAACTCCAATCTTCCTCCCACGCGCATTATTCCGTCCGCATCGAGGAAGGGGTTGAGGGTGCGGATGGAACTCTTTGAGCTCACGGCATCAGTTGAAGCTAGCATCCGATACTCTTCAGCGTAGCATCGTTTCTGCGTTAAACGAATAAGCCGGGCTTTTACCATCTTAATTTCTTCTGGTGAGATATCTGGGGTGCCCTTTCGGGGGGTTAACTTATGCACAGGATGCGTGTTGCGGTAGAACTGGAAGATCCGGGCGATGACTCTGAGGGCTCTCGAAAAGTTCGAAAATCGCTCCAGAAGATCCGGAAGTTCTTGAGCGCTGGTGGTATGAGCTCGGACCGCTCGTTGTTCTACGTCCGTTTCCATAAGCAAGGCATCTGTTTTGCTTGGCCACTCCGATGGGGGCACCTTCAGCCATCTGGGGCCTTGCCACCAGAGCGTGCTGTCCGCCAACTCTTGCGGAGTCACACCGCGACTGCCCAGGTCCGCTGGATTATCGCTAGATTCCACATGATTCCATCCCTCCACTCCGACGAGCTCATCAATTTTTGCGACCCGATTCGCCACGAAGGTTGTCCAGCAGCACGGTGGCTTCTTCATCCAGGAGAGCACGATGGTCGAGTCCGTCCATTTGTAGATGGTCGGCTGCGTAACGTCGAATTGGGGGAGCAAAGCGTGGATAAGTTCGGCCAGAAGCAATGCTCCACATAATTCCAACCGTGGTAAAGAGACGGTTTTAACTGGAGCCACCTTGGTTTTACCTACCAGTAAACTGACATGAGGAGACCTGTTTGTTGTGCGGTCGTACACTCTAACATAAAGGGCGGCTGCATATGCCTTTTCCGAGGCATCGCAAAAACCGTGGAACTCGATTTCATGCCACGGTGTGAAATGAATCCACCGTGGAATTTTAATTTCTGAAATGTGGGTATAATTTTTTAGAAATGTTTCCCATCGCCGGTGAGGGTCTGGAGGGAGGCTATCATCCCAATCAATCTTCGTAAGCCATATGTCTTGCATCAAGATTTTGGCTTCTACTACTATGGGTCCTAACCATCCTGCGGGGTCAAATAATTTGGCAACATAAGACAAAACCTCACGTTTGGTGTAATTTGGTTTTGTAGGGATTTCCTGGACGCTAAAATGGAACATATCGTGTACCGCATTCCACCGTATACCTAACATCCTGGCTTCACTGAGGTCATCAATTTCCAGGAACTCCTCCTTTAGCAGGTGCTCCTTTGGTAACGCTGCCAAGGTCTCTTTCGAGTTTGACGTCCACTTCCGAAGGGGGAATCCAGCTCCTTTGAGCGCTTCTATGAGCTCGTCACGAGCTTGTAGTGCTGTTTCGCGGTCATGGGCACCTGCGAGAACGTCGTCGACGTACATATGCTGCTTCAATATCCTGGAAGCCAAAGGGAAACGAACCCTGATATCGTCAGCTAACTGGAGGAGAGTCCTGATAGCTAAGTACGGGGCACAGTTTACTCCAAAAGTCACTGTGCGGAGTTCGTAGTCTACCAGCTCATCGTTCTGGGACTCCCGAAAAATTATCCTGTGAAACTGGGTGTCTTTGGGGTGTAACAGGATCTGCCTATACATCTTCTCGATGTCTGCATTGAACACATACTTAAAAAAGCGCCATTTTAATAATAGGGCAGTAAGGTCGGTTTGTAGAACTGGGCCAGGGTAGAGAACATCATTCAGACTAACTCCATTCGACGTGGGACTGGAAGCGTTGAAGACCACGCGCACCTTCGTGGTTGTGCTGTCCGGTTTGATGACTGCGTGGTGAGGTAGGTAATAGGGAATTGAGGAGTTCCTGCCCTCCGTGGGCTTCACTGGACTCATATGCCCCAGCATGATATACTCCCGCAGCACCCTATGGTACTCTTCCTTTAACTCCGGTTTTCGACACATAGCGCTTTCGTTCCGGATGAACTGTTGCACTGCGCTGCTTCGCGAATGTCCAATATTGATGTCGTCAGGGAATTCACGTCGAAATGGTAATGCTACCATGTACCGTCCTTCATCATTCCTGATCGTTGTCCTTACATAGTGGTTTTCGCAAAATTGTTCTTCGGGGGTAACGGACTTTTTGTTCGGAACTTGCTCTAATTCCCAAAACCGCGTTAACTGGGCGCTGGAAAATTCCGTATAGAGGGAGACACAAGACTCTGAACTCGTTTGGAGGGGGAGCGGGGCTGAGCCAGTTAGGATCCAGCCAAACACTGTTTCTTGAGCTAACAAGGAGCCTAAGACATCCTTCTTTACACACCCTTTTATTACCGCGGGGTACAAGTCAGCACCGATAATCATGTCGACCTGCTGACTTTTGTAAAAGTTGACGTCGGCCAACTGCATCGGGGGGAGTTGACCAAGATAGGCTTGGTCGACAGAAAACTGGGGAAGACTACCTGTCAGTTGGGGGAGAATGAGGCCTCTTGCCTCGATTTGGAGCTGGGGGTCGACAGGTGATCCTAAAATGAACAGTGCTACTTTACGCACGTTTGCAGCGGACGTGGCATTGATGCCGCTTACCTTGGTGTTTGCAGCGAGTGTTGGAAGTTTGATGCGTCTCTGGAGGCGCTCCGTGATAAAGGTCCCTTCTGAACCCGAATCCAGAAGAGCTCTGGCTTCATATGCTACTCCATTATGACATACGTGTACCATGGCGGTTCCTAAAATAATATTCTTAAAATTCGCCGCGTAAAACGCGTTTACATTCCCTGAGGTCGTTGGGTCCTGAGATGATTGAGTCGTATTAGTTTGGGGGGAGGGACTGGCATTTGATGGAATTTGCCTGTTTCCGTTTGGGTTGCGATGCAGGAGTGAATGATGACGCTGATGGCAAGTCATGCAATTAAAGGTGCTAGTACAATTACGTGCAACGTGTGAATGCGCGAGGCAATTCATACATAAATTGTACTTCCTTGCTACCCTACAGCGCTCCTCTACCTTCATTGCTAAAAACTTGGGGCAAGACTTTAGAGTATGGGGAACATCGGGGCACAGCCTGCAGCCTGCCTGCGAAACATTGCCGTGATTGGCAGATACCTTCCTTTTTTCGTGGGTGGATGTCGAGGGCCGACTGATTGCTCCGCGGGAAACTCGAACTCCTTGAATGTCCGACACTGTCTCCAAGGTTTGGAACCTGCTCGTCAGGAAATTGTCCAGATCCTGCCACGCCGGAATCTCGCTTTTGTTGGTAATTCCCTGCTCCCATAAGGCTGGTGTTGCGTCCGGCAGCTTGCTGGATACCAGATAAATAAAGATTGCATCCCAGTTGTCGGTATCAATGTCATGCATCTGCAGTATTGAGATGCAGTTATTTACAGATCGCTGTAAATTTTTTATTTCAGTTCCCCGCTCTCCTGTCACAGATGGCAGATTAAATAATATTTTCAGCTGAGAATTGATCATAATTCTCTTATTTTCGAACCTATCGGAAAGATTCTGCCACGCAATGGCAAAACCCTCATTCGTGAGTGGGGTTTTCTTCACAATATCCCTGGCCTCCCCCCGAGTTTTGTGATTTAGATGGTATAACTTTTCCACTTCACTTAACCGCGTATTATTTATATATATGGCCGTAAACAGATCCCGAAAGGACGGCCATGCAGTGTAGTCACCATAGAATATTTCGGTGTCGCACGGTGGAAGTTTAACGCTGGAGCGCACCGTCAAATCAGGCTCGTGTGTGAGGTGATTTATCGTGGAAGAGGGTTGACGGATGAGGGTGAGGTTATGGATGGTCTCACCCATCAGGGCTGCGCACGTCAGATATGCTGTGTAGCAGTTTTGGTATTTAACCTTCGCTTCTCGCAAGGCCGCGGCCCCGTCATCGTCGTCGTTAAGGTCTCGGGAATAGCTGCAGAAAGACTTTTTCACTGTGTCCCAAAGGGCCTTAAGTTCCTCCTTTTGAATTTCTAAGGAAAATACCGTATGATGCGCCCCTGGAGATTCGTTGAACCGATTTTCAAACTCCAGAAGTGCATCACAAGCGCGAGAGAAATCCTGTGCGTTGGCCATGTTCAGGGACCCTGATCAATAGCTATTTACAAACTGGTGAGATAGGGGTCCTGCGTAGGGGGACGGTGTTCGTCGCAACTTAAGGGGGTTTGGTCAACCTATGTATCACTATTCCGCTTGTGGGTACGTAAGGAGGGTGGGTGTGAAAGTTGCCTTTAGCGCTGCTGAGGGGGTGGAAAGCTAGAGAGGAGTACTGCGCCGCAACTTGAGGGGTTACTAAAACTAAGTACCAATAAACTGTTTAAAATAGGCAAAGTATATAAAAAAAACTCACCCGTTTAGTGCCTAACGTTTTGTCGACTTACTGCTTGGGCGGCGCTTGCAGATTCCCAAAGCGGTGGGCCGTTCGTGTGGGCCTTTTAGGATATGTTGCGTGTTATCCAAAGCGATGGGCCGCCCGTCTGGGCCTTGAGAAGGTTGCGCTACACTATTGCTTTCCAATTCGGCGGGCCGTGCGTGAGGGCCTTTGAGCTGGTGCTCGTCTGCTTACCCGATTCCAAAAGCGGTGGGCCGTTCGTATGGGCCGATACCTACACAGACAGACGTGGGGAGGTGAGTTCAGGATAAGTTACTTACCTGGCCTGTAACTGCCACACGTCTTCCTTCTATCTATGCCCGTTTTAGAGCTGACCGTCTGAATTCTTGGACCGTGGCTGACCTTCTGCCTCTTGATGACTCCGTATAGTTTTACTGGATGTAGTAGGAGGGTTGATGTTGCCTGACAGCCCCGTTTGCCGCCGAGTTGCCCTAGCTTCAATTTTTAACCCAACAAATTTCAATTTTTAAAAACTGGATTATCAAAAAAAGGCTACACTCGGTCAAATATGCTCTTGAGCGTTTTCAGTGGCTGTCACCCTCTTTTGACCGCGTTTTGTGGAATCACTGCCCTGCTTTTTCAGGGACTTTTGCACTCACACACTTTTACTTTGATTACTCTGCTTTTTTTTGGGGGGTAGTATCACCTTTTTTGAAGCCCCTTTTTCAATTCACTGCCCTGCTTTTTAGGGACTTTTGCACACACAACTGGCCTAGTATGCTCTGCTTTTTTGGGGTATATTCACCCTCTTTTTAGGCACCTTTATATCGCTTCACTGCCCTGCCTTTCAGGGAGTTTTCCACTTCACTCGCGACTGGCCTAGTATGCTCAGCGTTTTCTTTGGGGGGTTTATTAAACCTCTTTTAATGCACCTTTTTTCACTCACTGCCCTGCTACTCAGGGACTTTGAATCACTTTCACTCGCAACTGGCCTAGTATGCTCAGCGATTTTTTCTGGGGGGTATATTAACCTCTTTTAATGCACCTTTTTTCACTCACTGCCCTGCTACTCAGGGACTTTGAATCACTTTCACTCGCAACTGGCCTAGTATGCTCAGCGATTTTTTTTTTTTTTTTGTGGTATTTTAAACCTCTTTTAAGGCACCTTTTTTCACTCACTGCTCTGCTTTTTTGGGGTATATTCACCCTCTTTTTAGGCACCTTTATATCGCTTCACTGCCCTGCCTTTCAGGGAGTTTTCCACTTCACTCGCGACTGGCCTAGTATGCTCAGCGTTTGCTTTGGGGGGTATATTAAACCTCTTTTAATGCACCTTTTTTCACTCACTGCCCTGCTACTCAGGGACTTTGAATCACTTTCACTCGCAACTGGCCTAGTATGCTCAGCGATTTTTTTTTTGTTTTTTTTTTTTTTTGGGTATTTTAAACCTCCTTTAAGGCACCTTTTTTCACTCACTGTTCTGCTTTTTTGGGGTATATTCACCCTCTTTTTAGGCACCTTTCTTCACTCACTGCCCTGGCTTTTCAGGGGCTTTTATTTCGTTACCTTTCAATTTACTGCCCCGCTACTCAGGGACTTTTAATCACTTTCACTACTAAGGCTTTTTATTTACAGGCCACCGGTGGGGACTGTTCGCTTAACAGTCTTATCGCACCGGTATTCTAATTGTGGTCCTGGCCACACTCTTTCGGTGAGTCGGAGCGCAAACTGGTCAACGCTCAACTAGTTGTTACGCTTTTCTTGTCTTTCACTGGACTCCTCCCCGGTGAATCACACTTAGGATATGCCGTGTACGGAAGGCTGTAATGCTAATACAAACTCACAAGAAAAAATATGCGTTTTCCTTTAGTTTTTTGATATATGTACATGTAAAAGTACAATACCTACTTTACTTTTTTCCGAGTAAAAATGTTACCTTCTTTTGGGTGCTTTCCTCCAACACTTCGCTGTTGCTCCGGTGGTTTTCCTTTTCCTGGGCCGTCCTGGAGATGTGCTGGTGCTCGCGGCCGCCGAATTTCCAATAAAAAACCACGAATTTACTGTGGTTTTTTTTTTCAGCAAACTTACCAAAATCGGTTTTCCCAATGGCTGACTGCTGAATGTCAAAAACCAAATGTAAACAAGCAGCTTCTTACTTGCACTGCTTATTCACAATGGATTTTGGTATGGTGTGTTTGTTTGGTTTCCAATGGGACTTGGCAATTGTTGGTGGACAGGTTTTAAAAAAGCAACATTGTTGGAAAAGACAAAAGATATGAATTTGTGTTGTTGGACGCGTATAGGCAAAAAGACAAACTAATTGCAGCTGGTTTTATTACCAAAAAAATGAAAAGTGTTTCAAGATCCGGCTCGAAGGACCATGTTCGAGCGGGGATAAATGAAGCCGGAATTCCTCGTGAATTCCGGAAACGGGGAACCTATGGGGAGCCGGTTCTTGAAACTCGCGATAATGAAATTGAAAACTTACCAGCTGTGCCTCGCTGTCCAACAACAAACAGATAAGTTAAATATCCAAAGATATGAAGTATATATGTATATATATATATAATAGCCTGTCGCACAGGCCTTTATTGAAAATATAAAAGGACGAAAATGTACAAATGTATAGGCAAACACTCACCTGATGGATCGCTGGTAAAAGAATAAGGGCGAGTCTATCGCTGTTCGTCCCTTTTATAGGCTCCAAGGAACTGATGCCATTTAACGGATCCGTATGATGGAACAAAGTCCAAGAAAGGAAAAAAAAACGCAACGAGTGCTTGCAGCGAGTCTTCCACCAGCGACCCCTTCAGGTGAGGTTTGTAGTTGATAATGCAGACTTTAACAGGTATCAAATTAAAGGTATTAATGAGGGTTTTAAAAGGGAGTGGTGGTAGTTGTATAGGTGGTCGCCTTTTCGAGATATCGCCATAAAGGTGGACCAGGGGTCACTCTAGACTTTATTTGTACGGTATGGGTATCAAATGAAAGGTGTTAATGAGTATTTTTAAAAGGGAGTGGGCCTTCGTTCTATAGGTGGTCGCCTTTTCGAGATATCGCCATAAAGGTGGACCAGGGGTGACTCTAGGATGCGTTTGCACAATATGGGTATCAAACGAAAGGAGTTAATGATTATTTCAAAAGGCGTGGGGTTTAGTTCTACAGGTGGACGCCTTTTCGAGATAGCGCCATAAAGGTGGACCAGGGGTGACTCTGTGTGTTTGTACGATATGGGTATCAAATTAAAGGTATTAATGAGGCTTTTAAAAGGGAGTGGCGGTAGTTGTATATGTGAAGACGTTTTCCAGATATCGACCACAATGTGGACCAGGGTGACCCAGAAGATCATCTGTTGGATACCGCTAATTTATTTATATATATAATACCACAAACAGTATTCCTGCCAAGATTTCAAGGGTTTTTTATTTCGCCCTGCAGGACTTTTTCATTTCATTCTACTTAATATGGTAGGTGTCACATCCATTTTACAAAGTTTTTTTCTGAAGTTATATTTTATGTAAATAAACTAATCCATATACCATGTTTCATCCCTTTTTTCGTATTTGGTATAGAATTATGGCATTTTTTCATTTTTCGTAATTTTCGATATCGAAAAAGTGGGCGTGGTCATAGTCAGATTTCGTTCATTTTTTATACCAAGATAAAGTGAGTTCAGATAAGTACGTGAACTAAGTTCAGTAAAGATATGTCGATTTTTGCTCAAGTTATCGTGTTAACGGCCGAACGGAAGGACAGACGGCCGACTGTGTATAAAAACTGGGCGTGGCTTCATCCGATTTCACCCTTTTTCACAGAAATAAGTTATCGTCCCAGAATCTAAGCCCCTATATAATTTCACAAGGATTGGTAAAATTTTGTTCGACTTATGGCATTAAAAGTATCCTATACAAATTAAATGAAAAAGGGCGGAGCCACGCCCATTTTGATATTTTCTTTTAATTTTGCATTTTGTTTCACCATATCATTACTGGAGTTGAATGTTGACACAATTTACTTATATACTGTAAAGATATTAAATTTTTTGTTAAAATTTGACTTAAAAAAAATTTTTTTTTTTAAAGTGGGCGTGGTCGTTCTCCGATTTTGCTAATTTTTATTAAGCATACATATAGTAATAGGGGTAACGTTCCTGCCAAATTTTATCATGATATCTTCAATGACTGCCAAATTACAGCTTGTAAAACTTTTAAATTACCTTCTTTTAAAAGTGGGCGGTGCCACGCCCGTTGTCCAAAATTTTACTAATTTTCTATTCTGCGTCATCAGTTGAACTCACCTACCAAGCTTCATCGCTTTATTCGTCTTTGGTAATGAATTATCGCACTTTTTCGGTTTTTCGAAATTTTCGATATCGAAAAAGTGGGCGTGGTTATAGTCCAATATCGTTCATTTTAAATAGCGATCTGAGATGAGTGCTCAGGAACCTACGTACCAAATTTCATTAAGATACCTAAAAATTTACTCAAGTTATCGTGTTAACGGACGGACGGACGGACATGGCTCAATCAAATTTTTTTTCGATCCTGATGATTTTGATATATGGAAGTCTATATCTATCTCGATTCCTTTATACCTGTACAACCAACCGTTATCCAATCAAAGTTAATATACTCTGTGAGTTCTGCTCAACTGAGTATAATAAAATACATTGACGAAAATAATTTTGAAACAGATAACTTTATAATCAGGCTAGCGTGAATAGCCCATATATTTTATTTTCGCTTTGCGAACGGGACCGGTTAAAAGCTAGTCCTAATCTACATATATAAAATTCAAATTATGTATGTGTGTATGTATGTAGGTATAGATCGAGTTGCGCCCTAAACGGATCGACCGACCACAACCAAATTTGCACAATCCACTAGAAACCTTCCAAGGATGGTCATAGGCTAAATATAATATCGATATATAAAAGGGGCGTGGCACCTCCCATGCAAAATGAATATTTGGTACTACATAACTCTGAAGGTATTCATGCTAGAACATTGAAATTCAGTAAGGAGTTATATGAGTTCAATACCTAACACTCCCAAGAAAATGTGGGGTGGGGGAAAAGGGGGCGTCGCAGCTCCCATGTAAATGGAATTTATCATACTGCATATCACTGGATGTAGTAAAGGATAATGAAAATTGGTAAGGAGCTATATGAGGTTAAGTCCTAACACCTCCAGTAAAATGTGGAATTGAGGAAAAGGGGGCGTGGCACCTTCTTAAAAAGGGATTTTTCAAAACTATGGCTGCCGTACAAACTTAGGTCATTATAACAGATAAAGTTTGACAACAGAGTTGTTTGGCTGTTATCCTTTTGCATGTTTGGTAATCTTCCGCCGTTAAAATTTTTTGTTAACTTCAGTCTATCCACATCTTCTATCTATATATATATAAAGTTAAAAAAAAGGGTGACACCTACCATACAAATGGAATATATGATACAGCATAACTCTGGAAGTATTCATGCAAGAACATTGAAATCCAGTAAAGAGTTAAATTGGATCAATCTCAAACACCACTAAGAAAATAAGGGGTGAGTAAGAAGGGGCGTGGCACCTCCCATACAAATGGAATAATGAAAATTGGTAAGGAGCTATATGACGTTAAGTCCTAACAGCACCAATAATATATGGAATTGAAAAAAAAAACAAGACAAATGGGACTTTCAGAACTTTGGCTGCCTTAAAAACTTAAGTTACTTCAACACGTTAAGTTTGATTGCAGAGTTGTGTATGACCATCCCAAAGGTGGTGCTTTCCTGTTACTTGATGGAACAGCCGCAGTTGAAGTAGATGCGTGCTTTTTCGTCTATAGACGGCTTTACGTACAAAAATTTACTCTCTTTAGAAATATGAGAGGGCAATTTGGCGGAAACATTTCAGCAGCAGCTTTTGACAAAATTATGACCAAATCCAGATTTAATTTCTTTTCCTACAATTTTTTGAGAAATTATGACATCACCTGAAGCTTTAATAGCTAATGTTTCTTCCAAATATTGAATATATCTTTACAAACTATAAATGGCTTTGAGAAAAGGCATTTTAGCCACCTTAAAATGAGGATGTTAATATCACTAGAACCAAGACAAGTTATCACTCTATTAACACAGTCATGGAAGAGTCCCAAGCTGTGCATATCGGATTGAGTTTATTTGCTCTTTTGAGCCATCAGAAATTTTTCCTCATCGATTGATCCTTAAAAAAGGGCCCATAATATCATAATATTTATGCTTCGTTATTTCGATTCTCCACGTTTATGTAGTGGGACAAGGCTTTTCATCACAAAAATTTTACGAATGTCAATGAAGCAATTCGTTTTATCGGAAAATTTCGAAAAAACAGTTTAAAACCAAGGATTCCATTGATACCGATAGATTTCTCTTTTCAATTTTAAATGCCTCAAATTTCCTATCCCTATCAATGAAGCTCAAGGACGACCATTAGCTGCGAATCAAGGGATTGATGAGCGCAATACAAACCTTTATAGCTTCAGGGCTTCTGCAACTCAATTGTCAACCTCACCTACGCGAGGGGAATCCTGTTGCAAATCTGAATATATCATACAACAGTCATTAGCTGTAGCAGAAGTCAATCTTACGTGGGGTAAAACCCAAGGGCATAAGGTAGTAATATTATAAATGCGAAAGTTTGGATGTTTAGATGTTTGTTTGGATGTCCAGACGTTTGTCTTTGTGACTCAATCACGTAAGAACGGCTGGACGGATTGGGATGAAATTTGGTACACAGATAGACAATAGTCTGCTGGCGAAATTTTTTTCGAAAATGGAACGGAAGGGGTCCCACGACCCTTCGAACAATTACTTTTTAATAATTTGTACACCTTATAGCTTTACGTTTACTGACCTTCACCAATATAACGAACTCAATAGGTGAAATAAGTCGAGGGCTTGCAAAGTAAATTGTGATACGCGCCGTCTCCTCACCCACCCCCCCCCCTCCACGCTTCCCCATCTCCCCCTTTTTTTCAAAACCTATAAATTGTTATCTAATATATAAAATTCTTCTGTCACGGTTTTAGAGGCTGAACTCCTCCGAAACGGCTAAACCGATTCTCATGAAATTTTGTGAGCATATTGGGTAGGTCTGACAATCGGCCAACGTCTAGAATGTGTTTATACAATATGGATGTCAACTGAAAGCTGTTGATGAGTGCTATAGTACAGGATAATTTTCATACAACTGGGAGGCTAGGGTCTCGAGATATAGGCCAAAACGTGGACCCGGGTACCCCTAAAATGTGTTTATACAATATGGATATCAAATGAAAGCTGTTGATGAGTGCTATAGTACAGGATAATTTACATACAACTGGGAGGCTAGGGTCTCGATATATAGCCCAAAACGTGGACCCGGGTACCCCTAGAATGTGTTTATACAATATGGATATCAAATGAAAACTGTTGATGAGTGCTATAGTACAGGATAATTTTCATACAACTGGGAGGCTAGGGTCTCGAGATATATCCCAAAACGTGGACTCGGGTACCCCTAGAATGTGTTTATGCAATATGGATATCAAATGAAAACTGTTGATGAGTGCTATAGTACAGGATAATTTTCATACAACTGGGAGGCTAGAGTCTCGAGATATAACTCAAAACGTGGACCCGGGTACCCCTAGAATGTGTTTATACAATATGGATATCAAATGAAAGCTGTTGATGAGTGCTATAGTACAGGATAACGTTCATACAACTGGGAGGCTAGGGTCTCGAGATATAGGCCAAAACGTGGACCCGGATACACCTAGAAGGTGTTTTTACATTATGGGTATCAAATTGAAGCTGTTGATGTATGCTTTAGTACAGAGTAAGTTTTACACCGCTGAGTGACTAGGGTCTCGAAATATAGGCCAAAACATGGACCCGGATACCGCTAGAATGTATGTGTATTATGGATATCAAATGAAAGCTGTTGCTGAGAGCTCTGAAGTTCATTGTGATATTCGATTTAGTCGCATCAACCTGGAAAAACTGATAAATATGCATGCGAAGCCGAAATAAAGACATTAATTAATAATACCCACATACTTATTTGCATACGTCCTATTCGATTTGCCTGAAATTTCGTATATAAATTTGACTATATTAATATTTACGATGCTTTTTGCAGGGAAGTATAATAGAGACGGACTAGGACTGGGATTAGGGCTAGGACTGGGACTGAGACTGAGACTTGGAGTGGGACTGGGACTGAGACTCGGAATGGGATTGGAACAAAATACATACCACTCTCTGGGACTGGCAATTACAGATGAATAAGAAGGAGAAAAACTTGAAAGAAAAGAAAAGAGAGAAGGAGACTGAGAAAGAGATAGAATGAGACGAAGATGGAGATGAAGCGAAAAAGACGGAGGGAGGAGTGAATAAAAAGATTAGGAAAAAGTGTAGAGGGGTAGAGCAGAGTTAGACGGAAAAAGCTTAATAAAATGTATGCAAATAGGCCGAATTTAGGGCAGAACAACGTCTGCCGGGTCTGCTAGTAAAATATAAATTTTCTCCTAAATCAATAATTTTTGGTATCTGTTCAGATCGAGATCTAAACAATTTTGTCAAAACGATCGGTGTTACATTTCGGGATCCGTCCGGCATCCTGTCCGTGTAATTTCGTGACTTTTTCTGGACTATGTCAGAGTCATTTCAGGACCTTTACGGGATCATTTCTGGATGGTTTTCGAGATACTTCCGGCATCCCGTCGGGATTATTTCCGGACCTTTTCGGGAACCTTCCGGTATAATTTCTGAATGTTTTTCGGAATACGTCGGATTTATTTTGGGACCTTTTCGGGACTATTCGGGGATCATTTGGGGATCCTTCCGGCATGATTTCTGGATAACTTTCGGGATCCTTTCAGGGTAATTTCGGGGCTATTTCAAGATCATTTTGGGGTCCTTCCGGAATCATTTCTGGATGGCTTTCGTGATCCCGTTAGGGTAATTTCAGGACTTTTTTTAGACTATTTCGGGATGATTTTTGGAGCCTTCCGGTATCAGTTCTGGATGGTTTTCGGGTAAGGGTCATTTCGGGACTTTTTCGCGATCATTTCTGGATAGTTCTCGGGATCCACCTGTAATCCCGTCGGGGTTATTTCGGGACATTTACGGTATCCTTCCGGGAGCATTTCTGGATCCCGTCAGGCACTATTGCGGGATAATTTGGGGATCCTTCCGGGATAACCCCGGTTGGGGTTATTTCTGGTCTATTTCGGGATCATTTGGGGACTCTTCCGGTATGATTTCTGGATGGTTTTCGGGATCCGTGCGGGATCACGTCGAGGTCATTTCGGGACTATTTAGGGATCATTTTGGGGCTCTACCGTGATCATTTATGTATAGTTTTCGGGATCAGTCCGGGATCCCGTCGGTTTACTTTGAGACATTTTCGGATCTATTCCGGGACCATTTGGGAATCCTTCCGGGATCATTGCGGGATCATTTGGGGACCCTTCCGGCATAATTTCCGGATGGGTTTCGGGATCAGCCTGGCATGCCGTCGGGGTAATTTTTCTGGGCCATTCCAGGATCATTTTCGTACCTATCAGAGATCAATCCTGGATTGTTTCGGGTATCCCTCCGGGATCCCGTCGGGGTCATTTTGCGACTTCTTCTGGACTATTTTGGGATCACTTGGGGCCACTTAAGGGATCATTACTCGAGGTTTTCTGGATCCGTCTGTGATCCCGTCGGGGTAATTTCGGTAGTATTCCGGGATCATTTCTGGATGGTTGTCGCGATCCCGTCAGGGTTATTTCGGAACTTTTTCGGGATGATTTGGGGACCCTTCCGGCATCCTTTATGGATGGTTTTCTGGATCCGTCTATGATCCCGTCGAGGCAATTTCGGGACACTTCCGTGATCATTTGGGGATCATTTATGAATGGTTTTCTGAATCCCGTCGGGATAATTTCGCGTCTTTTCGGGGCTATTTTGGGATCATTTTGGGACCCTTCTGGGATCATTTCTGAATGATTTTCGGGATCACGTCAGGGTAATTTCGGTACTACTTCGGGATCATTTGGGAACCCTTCCGGCATCATTTCTGGATGCGTTTCGGGATCCGTGCGTCCTCCCGCCGGGGTAATTTCGAGAATTTTTCTGGATTATTTCGGGATTATTTGCGTATCCTTCAGAGATCAATGCTTGATGGTTTTTCGTGACTATTTCGGGACCCTTCGGGAATCATTTCTGGGTAGTCTGTGGGATCCGTCCGGCATCCGGTCGGGTTAATTTCGGGACTTTTTCTGGACTATGTCAGGGTCATTTCGGGACTTTTGCGAGATCAGTTCTGTATGGTTTTCGGAATCCGTCGGGGATCCCGTCAGGATTAATCCGGGACTGTTTCACGAACATTTCGGAACACTTCTGGCATAATTCCTGGACAATTTTCGCGATCCGTCCGGGATCCCGTTAGGGTCATTTCTGAACTTTTTCGGGATCATTTCTGGATAGTTTTCGGGATCTATCTGAGATCCCGTCGGGGTTTTTTCGGTATCCTTCCGAGATCAATTCTGGATCCCGTCAGGGTCACTTCGGGACTATTTCGGGATCATTTGGGGACCCTTTTGGCATCATTTCTGGATAGATTTCGGGATCCTTCCAGAATTCCGTTATTGTTATTTCGGGACATTTGGGGAGTATTTTGGGATTTGAAGATCCTTCTCTGATGATTTCTGTATTCTGTCGGGTAATTTCGATACTATTTCGGCATCATTTAGAGCCCCTTCCGGTATCATTTCTGGATGATCTTGTTACCCTTCCGGGATCATTTCTGGATAGTTTTCAGGATCCCGTCAAAGTCATTTCTGGATCACTTGTGGATGGTTTTTGGGATCCGTCCGGGTTCCCGTCAGGGTAATTTAGGTACTCTTTCGGGGCCTTCAGGGAAACTTTCTGGATAGTTTGCGGAATCCCGTCAGGGTCATACTGTGACTTTTTCTGGATTATTTCGGGTTAATTTGGGGAGCTTTCCGGCATAAGTTCTGGAAGGTTTTCGGAATCTGTCTGGTATGCCGTCAGGGTTATTTCGGGACTCTTTGGAATAATTTTGGCATTATTTGAGAATCCTTCCGGTATAATTTATGGATGGTTTTCGGAATCCGTCCGAGATCCCTTTGGGGTAATTTCGTATCTTTTTCTGGACAATTTCAAGATCATTTGGGGACTCTTCTGAGATCATTTAAGGATTCTTCCGTGATCCCGTCAGGGTTCTTTCGGAACATTTTTGGGACTCTTCCGGGATCATTTAGGGACCCTTCTGGCAACATTTCTGGATGGTTTTCGGTATCTTTCTGGGATCCGGTCAGGGTCATTTTCGGACGTTTTCGGGATCATTTTGGGAATCTTCCGGCATCATATTTGTATGATTTTAGGGATTCATCCAAGATCCCACCAGGGTCATTTCAGGATCTTTTCGAGATCATTCGGGGTTCTTCCGGCATCATTTTTGGATGGTTTTCGGGATCAGTCCTGGATCCCGTCAGAGACAATTTGGGAATTTTTGGATACTATTTCCGGATCGTTTGGGGCCCCTTCCAGCATAATTTCTGGATAGTTTTCGGGACTATGTCAGGATCATTAGGAGACCCTTCCGGGATAATTTCTGGATGGTTTTAAAGATCCGTCCGGGAATCAGTCGAGGTAATTTCGAGACTTTGTCTAGATTATTTCGGGATCATTTGAGGACGCTTCCGGGTTCATTCAAGGTCACTTCGGGACTATTTCGCGATCATTTGGGGAAGCCTTAGGTATAATTTCTGTATGGCTTTCGGGATTTGTCCGGGATCCCATCGTGATCATTTCGGGAGTTTCCGGTTCTATTTGGGTATCATTTTGAAACCCTTCCGGGATCATTTAAGGACCCTTCAAAACCGGTAGTTCAGCACACATGCCTTTTTAAATTATGAGCTTTTATGGCCATGGATTTACTGCAAATTATTCGTAATTAAAATTCGGTATGCTTTATCTTTAATATCTAATACAGCTTTTTCGTTCTATTTTTGAGTTTTTTAAATGAATCCTGCAATGAACTGTTATAACTATAATTACTCTTTTTGCAATATTTTAACCAACTAAACGATCTAAAAAATGTTCTCTTTGCGGATGGGGCCGCGGGATAAACAACTCATTACTAAAATCTGTTTGTTCAACTAATCAAAAACAACAACAAGATTTTTTTTGTACTGATATTCCTGAAATCTATAAGAAAAAGTTTTGGTAATTTTTTATTCACAAGACACAATTAGGTATAAATCGCGTCAACAAGATTTATCACGTAGTACTTTATACTTAAAAACAGTTTGGAAACAGATAAAACTATTTAAGTGGACCCTTTGCTCTTTTCTGTATTTATTCATTAAAAATACGGCTATTGTACACATATCTAATTAATAACACAACTCAACTCTGCGAATACATATATAAACAGCTCATTACTAGGAAATTTTCTTTTGAAAAACTAAACAAGTGTTTTGTTAAAGCTGAGCTCATTTCATTTCGCAGAAATATGCATAAGTACCTTAAAAAATCTGTTGTTTATTTTTTATTCAAAAGACTTAATTAGGTATAAATCGCGTCAACAAAATTTATCACGTAGTACTTTATACTTAAAAACAGTTTGGAAACAGATAAAACTATTTAAGTGGACCCTTTGTTTTTTCTGTATTTATTCATTAAAAATGCGGCTATCAGTGGCGGTTTTTAGGGGGGTTTCGGGTTCACACAAATACAGCATAACGAAACTAATTTTCCCATAACTATTTCCCAACAATCGCCAATACTCAAAAATAAGCTGGTATGGGGGCGATGCTAAATAATCATCAATATGCAACTTTCGAGTATCAATTATTCTTCATAAACCGTGTTATGCAATTGATATTTTCGAAATTGGCAATTTGATATTTTCAAACTTTATGGTCTGATACTTGGCGGCCACCGTGGTGTGATGGTAGCGTGCTCCGCCTATCACACCGTATGCCTCGGGTTCAACTCCCGGGCAAAGCAACATCAAAATTTTAGAAATAAGGCAAATTGGAAGAGAAGCTCGGCCTTAGATCTCTTCGGAGGTTATCGCGCCTTACATTTATTTTTTTTTTTTTTATGGTCTGATACTAACAAGTATCAATTTGATATTTTTTTTATGTTATCAACTTGATACTCTCTCGTATTATTTCTGCCATAACATAGTATCTATTTCATAATTTTGTTTAATCTAATTGATACCATTTTGGTATCAGTTTGAAGTTATTTTTTATTAAATTGATCGTTTTTGCGCGCTAAAATGATACTTACTTTTTATAAAACTGATACCAGATTTAGTATCATTTTGATGCTTCCATAAGTTCCACCATTTCCCAGAAAGAAATTTCTTTTTTAAGTTTAAAATTTTTTTTATTCTTACAAAGCAAATTCCTTTTACATTGTGGTACATGTGAATAGGTAGTCCTTCGAATTCAGTTATCTTATAACTTTAAACGAGCAATTCTTGTTTGTTTTTATAGTCGAACGATCTCGGGAACGGCTCAACCGATTTAAAGGAAATTTGGCACAGAGGTAATGTATCACCTTCTAAGACTTTCTACCTAGGTATTGCCACTCAGAATGTTTCACAAGGTTGCCACCTATGCGGAATTAAAAAAAAATGCATGAGATATGCCGATATGGGTATCAACGAAAGGTATTTTACTCCGCATTACAATAGGGACATTTTTGAGTAGGGTTCCCATTTAGGGTTGCCACCTATTCGAAATTTAAAAAAAATGCATGAGATATGCCGATATGGGTATCAAACGAAATGTATTTCACTCCGCATAACAATAGGAACATATTTGAATAGGGGTGCAATTTAGGGTTGCCACCAATTCGAAATTTTAAAAAATGCATGAGATATGCCGATATGGGTATCAAACGAAAGGTATTTACTCCGCATTGCACATGATCGACCAAGCGGGAAAGGCGTGGGTTCAAGCGCGGGGCTGTAAAGTGTCGAATAGTATATCATTAAAAGGAGAGGACTGTAGACTCATGACGGGTATTCTGACTGGACACTGCTTTCTGGCGTCACATGCCTTTAAAGTAGGCTTGGTCAGTTATAGCAGATGTAGGTTGGAGGAGGAAAGATCGAGCACGTTCTGTGCTCGTGCCCTGCACTTGCCAGGCTAAGACTACAGCTATTAGGAGTGATACAGCTGTCATATCTAGAAGCAGCAAGTAGCTTAAGTCCTAGATAGCTTCTGTATTTGCCAAGAGGACGGATTTATTTTATAACATAGGTCCTGGTTTTTGATAGGGTTTTTCAGTTTGGTCGTTAAAACAAATTTTTGGTAACACTACGGACTCAAACAGTCTATGTGAGGTCCTCATGGACCGGCCACTTCAACCCAACCTAACCTAACCGCATTACAATAGGAAAATTTTTGAGTAGGGCTGCCAATTAGGGTTGCCACCTATTCGAAATTTAAAAAAATTGCATGAGATATGCCGATATGGGTATCAAACGAAATGTATTGCACTCCGCATTACAATAGGGACATTTTTGAGTAGGGTTGCCATTTAGGGTTGCCACCTATTCGAAATTAAAAAAAATGCATGAGATATACCGATATGGGTATCAAACGAAAGGTATTTCACCCCGCATTACAATAGGGATATTTTTAAGTAGGGTTGTCATTTAGGGTTGCCACCTATTCGAAATTCAAAAAAAATTGCATGAGATATGCCGATATGGGTTTCAAACGAAAGGTGTAGCACTCCGCATTACAATAGGGACATTTTTGAGTAGGTTTGCCATTTAGGGTCGGGGTGGTAATTAGACGAAATAGTACTCTGCTGACTCATATTCTATTAAAGCTTTAAAGGAGAACTTTAAAGTTAAAAATCTTCGTAAAAAAATCTTTCACATGATTCGACTTAATTTTCTTATTTTCACACACGCTAATAAAATTTAAATGAAATAGCAACGCATCGTGGCAAATTCTAGCAAAATATATTTAAATGCATATTTTTGGCAAATATGAAATGAACAATTGCAATTTCTCACAGATTACTATTCGAAATATTTCTCACCATAGTAAAAATATATCTCACAATGGTAATTTGCTACCGTTGAACACTAGAGGCATATGTTCAATTTGAAAACGACATCTAACCATTTAACTACTTACCAACAGCTAGAGTTTGATTAATGAAGACATGTAGAAGAAAGTATGTTATGTCGCATACTCGAAGATTGCCGAGCAAATCTCGGTCGCCCAGGTACTATGGCTTATTTGTAAAACATTTTCTTTAATTCTAACCTCATAACACTGGTATTGCTCATTAAAACCTTTTATGTTATAACGTTGACTTAAGATATAGATCTCATTACTATGACTTATCAGAATATGTTTAGTTTTGTGCAAAGTTAACATATTTGTTCTAAGATTTAAGGAGTAATCTTCTTTAAAAAATAATCCATTATAATTTAAGTGCGGTATTGTAGTATTTTGAAAATAAATATTAATATTAGACAGTACCAAAATCTGACGTTTCTATGTTACAACATTTTTTTTGGAGTATCTGGTATGTATTTGGAAATCCATTTTCATGTTGTTCTAAAAATGTTGTAAATTTCAATGCAGTTTTACATTGAAAACAATTTATTTTTCAAAGATTTTACTAATTGCTAGGGTTTTGAATAACTTGTATTCAATGTCATTGTTTGTAAAAGGATTAGAGCAAAAATCTAGGTTTTTTTTGTTTTTATATGAAATTCTTCTGCGATGATTTTTAAAAATATTTGTTTTAAAGCGTCTGCAATAGTTAAATTTATAGTTTGTATATTTTCTTGTATAAACAAGACATATTTTGTACATAAATTATCTTTTGCGTAACATTTCACTAAAATATCTTGACAAGCTTGTGTGATGAGACTTACAAACTTTGAATATACTTCATCTTTACATATAGCGATATCATTATTATCTTCACTACTAATAGTTGTGGTTTGGAAACAGATTAATAACTCATTACAGGAGTACATTTTTCTTTCAAAATTATTAATGAAATATTTATATGTTACACTGGTGTCAATATTAGTTTTCAATAGCTCAGTATTGTTACAATTTTAGTATTTTTGAATACTTTTTAATTCATATGCCTTTTGATTTAAAGTACATCTTTTTAAACTTGTATATTCTTGATTACAATTATTGTGAGTACATTTGTGAATATCTACTTCATTTAAACCATGATGTAAATTGAAATGTGAGTATAAATCTCTCAAGTTAACAAAACCTTTATGGCATTTAAAAAAAACATTTTTGGCCAAATAAACTGAGCATTGTTACTGCATTTACAAACAATGGCTTAAATTACAAATAAGATAAGTTACACATTGTTTTTTTACATCATAAGAAGAAATATCGTTAAAAAAAATGTTGTAAAAACTCCATATTTGATGGGATTCATCTGGGTATTTCAAGGAAAATATTTGATAAATTTTAAAGAATGAAACTACAAACGAGCTAAATTTAAATCTGTGATAACCAAAACTCACGTAAAAATCTGTTAAATTCAAAAGATCAAGACCCACTATAATTATAAATGGCTGTGTTGGCGATTTCGACTCTGTAGAATTTTTAGTACGCAATTCCATTCTGGCGGCCACCGTGGTGTGATGGTAGCGTGCTGCGCCTACAACACCGTATGCCCTGGGTTCACACCCCGGACAAAGCAACATCAAAATTTTAGAAATAAGGTTTTTCAATTAGAAGAAAATTTTTCTAAGCGGGGTCGCCCCTCGGCAGTGTCTGGCAAGCGCTCCGAGTGTATTTCTGCCATGAAAAGCTCTCAGTGAAAACTCATCTGCCTTGCAGATGCCGTTCGGAGTCGGCATAAAACAAGTAAGTCCAGTCCGGCCCATTTGTAGGGAAAATCAAGAGGAGCACGACGTAAATTGGATGAGAAGCTCGGCCTTAGATCTCTTCGGAGGTCATCGCGCCTTACATTTATTTATTTTTTTAATTCTATTTGGTGTTGTATATCATTTATCGTTGCTATATGTAAAATGGAACTATTCACGGAGTTTTGTATGGTTGCTTTACGATGCACTTTCAAATATCTCCCTCTTTTATTATATACCGGTGTGTTGGTTTTAAAATAGTGTCAAGTAGCATAAAATAAATGGAGTTTCTTGAATCTAATAAAAGAATTATTTAGACGAGTATTTCATTATAAATAGGAGATTATGGAACTTACTTATGTCGATCTCGACTTTTGCAGATGTCAATAGATTCCTGTAGTATTTGTTCTTTACGTTGTGCTCAAAGTAAGCAGTAATAGCTCCGACTCATAAGCACTTTTTCATATAGATGGGTTCAATAAAAGCTTATGCATTATGAGTAGATTGCACGCATTTTTATGGAGAACGGTAGAATGAGCGACAATGGCGCCATCTGATATTGCAAAGTAGCCATCTCCCAAATTTTGTTCCAAGCAAATCATAAGAAGAATAATTTGACATTTGCTTTGGCTAAGGGTGTTGGCACACTTTGCAAGTGAAATTATTTTTCCCACTGGTTGGTAAATTTTCTAACATTTTTCGCAAATAAAAACTGCAATATAACAATCGGTTACGACACAAAATATGTTAGCAAGTATTTTTGTTGTATAGGGAGAATGTTTATAACAGTGCTTCGCAAAATTTTATATGTGAATGGGCAAGGCATAATAAACTTCAATTGCCAAGTCTGAAGTTCCTGCATATTTACAAACGCAACATCTTGGTTGATTGTGGCGATGTTATTGGAATGCATAAGCTTATGTTAAACTCATCTATATGAAAAATGTCATTTTACGGCGGCCATAAGCATAGTACAGGTCTACAAGTAGGATATGTAGCATCGCTCACCTGATAAAATGCTTGTTCTTGTTCGTTTTTTGTGTGGATGCTATTTGGCACTGTTGTACTTCAGAGGTCCAAGAAAAGTGTAGTATCTGCTAACGAAAACAGTGTAAAATTTGTATTGCAAAATTACAAAGAAATATTCTTATTTACTTTCAAATGAGCACTTAATTACATCTCTCTTTAAAATCCATATCTTTTGGCCTAGTTTAATTAACAAATTGTGATACTGTATTACCGGGGACGATTACTATAACACGACCAAAACCGTCGGGGAGGTATTAATAGACGCGTTTTTGCCTCGCTTCCAATAATTCGAATACTTTTTCGCCTTTGAACTATAGATAACAGAACAAAACGCGTCTTTTCATTTCTCTTTCCATATTTTTGGACGGGTTATTGCAGTCGACTTCGGTTTCAAACTGTTTTTCGCTGAAAACTTTTGAACGGGTAGAGAAACTTAGCACTCGTGTTTCTATTCTTAATTCTGCAATAACTACGTGTCCTCAGATACCCAATTCAAGACTTTTGTATAATTTTCTGTAGGACGCATATAAGTGCAATGCTCTTTATAGAGCATATGAGGGACGAGGAATCTCCCTCCACCAGCGCTGGAGTGCGCAGAGAACCGGCTCTTAAACCCACAAACCCTAAGGGCATTACAGAAACCCAAGGTAATCAAAGCGGGCCACAAGAGCATAGCAAGCAAAAGCCGACGAAACCCGCGATCCCCAGAGGCATCTCGGCCACTGGTGAGCAGCGCGGGCATATCAAAAAAGGAGAGCAGGAGGGGCAGGCGTCTAAAAACAAACCCGCGAACCATGGAGGGCCCAGTACCACCATAGAGCAGCGCGGGCCCCCCGAGGAAAGAGATGCCACAACTAAGTGTAGCTCCGACGGTACTTCCACACAAATGAGGGAAAGTAGCAAAGATAACCATGGCAGGCCCTCTAGGGAGCCAAGTAAACATGGGCGCTCACCGTCGAAGCAGGATTCTGGAAGCAGCTCACAAGGCAGCTGCGATAGGTCCCAGAAAAGGAGCGACCTCGAGCGGAACCGGGAAGAGTGGAAGCGGCCTAACAGAAGGCATAACAGGGGCAGGCAACCTGCACTACCACCACCGGGCAGACCAGGATCGCTAACAGATAAATGGCGCCTGGGACTAAGTGGGTCTGGGACAAAATGGTATCTCCGATACCTTGAGGAGGGCCTGTCGCCCAGGGACGCAAGAGCCAGGGCAGACAAGCACAGGCATAAACCAGCCCACGAGCACAGTACAGCGACCGCCGAACGGAGAAACAAAGTCGGAGGTAAAGAACAGCCAGCGGCAGCTGGCCAGCATACACCCGCTCCCGCTGGGAAGCGTAGGATCGGGCAGATCACACCGGAGGAGACTCCCAGTTCAAAGAGGCAACGGACCCATGCTCCGCAGAACACGACAGCCAGGCGCCGGGAGGATTTGACCAGGGCGACTGGGGGACCCGCTGAAGCAGCGATAAGACAGCAGAGCTACTCGGACGCCCTCAGGGGTACCCGAGTGGCTGTGCTGCCCAGGAACTACCCGGCGGATACCCTAAGTCAAGAGGACCTGACAAATCTCCAGGAGCTAATTATGGATGGAGTGTTCAGGGGTGTGGGCATGCTCTAGTATTTTGCGGGGTGTACTTCCGAGCAGGGCTCCTCCTTGTTGATTGCGAGGACGAAAAAACCGCAAGATGGCTCGAGGAAGTAGTGCCAACACTTGAGGGATGGACGGGGGCACAATTATGCACAAGGCGCGGGGATGACATACCGCCCACGCATAACGTGACAATGTTCCTCCCCAGAAGTGCGGACCGCCCCAGAGAATTTGCGATACGGCTCCTCGCTAATCAGAACGAGGGCCTTAAGACGCAGAGGTGGCGCGTTATTAACAGCAGCGCGGAAGAAACGGGCCTACGTCTCGACGTAGGCATAGATGAAGAATCCTACCAGCTCACACGTAGGAATGGATTCAAGCTGCATTACAGGTACGGCTTGATCCATGTAAGACCCTGGAGGCAGAAGCTACCAGGGAATAGTGAGCGGCAGGAAGACAAGGCGGTAGAGGACGCCGACATAGATAAGATGTCGGACGAAGACATGTCGGACGCGAGCACCGACACCATCAAGGCTCGTGAGACTACAAACTCTTCTACCGCAGCGAGTAATATCGAAGAGGTCGCGGAACAAGCGGACCAACAAATACCCACCACACAGGAGCTCATTGAGGGCTTGGACCTCCAAGAGCTGGCACTGGACAAGCGGGATGATAGCGAAAGCGGGCTGTCGGATTACGACGACCCGATGAGGCCGGCCGGGCCAAAATGACCGGCATAAGCATGCAGATAGCCCAGATCAACCTCCACCACGCCATTGCAGCTTCCGCTGTACTGGCGAGGAGGTTTGCCTCGGATGATCTGGGCATAGCCCTCATACAGGAACCTTGGGCATACAAGGGACAGGTGAGGGGCCTTAATGTAAGTAACAGTAGAGTAATTTGGGATCTCTCCCAGCAGAGACCTAGAGCATGTGTAATGCTTAAAGCAGATATTAACTATTTTTGCATTACAGAGTTTTTAAGTCGAGATCTGGTGGCGGTACAAATAAATGCGAAAGTCAACGGGGAGGACTCCAGCATTGTGCTAGCCGCAGCCTACTTCCCGGGGGACGACAACATGGTCCCCCCAGATAACGTACAGAAGCTGGTGGCTCACTGCAGAAGAGCGAAACTTCCTCTTATTATAGGAAGCGATGCAAACTCCCACAATACGGAATGGGGCAGCAGTGATACCAACCAAAGGGGTGAGTGTTTGCTAGAATATATAGCCAGCAATGATTTAAGTATATACAACGTCGGGAGTAAACCGACGTTTGTTACGAGAGCTAGGGCAGAAGTCCTTGATATAACGCTCGGCAACAACCTAACTGAGAATATGATCTCGAGATGGAGGGTCTCAGAAGAACCCTCCCTTTCGGACCACAGAATCATAAGGTTTGAGCTGGGCGCCGTATCGGGGCAAAGCAACCCCAGAAGAAATCCCAGGAAAACAGACTGGGACAGCTACAAAAGTATTATAGAAGCTAACATAGATAGCCTTAAGAGTAAAGGCAGAAGTACCAATTGTACCCAGTTGGAGAGCAGGGTGGAAAGGGCAAATCAAATAATGATAAATGCCTATAACTCCAGTTGCCGTGTCTCCTTGATTAAGGGTAAAAAGGCGACCCCCTGGTGGTCTTATGACCTGACGCTGCTTAGGAGAAAAGTCAGGAAACTCTTTAACGAGGCAAGGAGAACCGGCAACTGGGAGGAATACACCCAAAATCTAACTAAGTACAATAAGGAGATAAGAAAAGCAAAAATGGAAAGTTTTAGGAATTTCTGTGAGGGAATTTCCAGCACGCCTGCAGCGGCAAGGCTACACAAGGCCCTAGCCAAAGAGCAGAGACAGACAGACCTAGCAATTAGGCTCCCAGACGGTACCTATACCGAAACGGTGGAAGAGCGAGCTAAGGCCTTGCTGCAAGCGCATTTTCCTGAGGCCTCCCCGCAAGTAACGGAACCTGTGTTCCCCAGAGTTAAACCAACCCCATCAGACTGGCAACTAGCCAACTCCCTCTTTTGTGAGGCCAGAGTCAGATGGGCAGTGGAATCTTTTGAGAAATACAAATCTCCGGGGGTGGATGGCATCTACCCGGTGCTAATGCAGCAAGGGACACAGATCATCCCACATCTCGCCAGAATCATGAGAGATAGCCTGGCACTGGGATATATACCCATGATGTGGAGAAGAGCAAGAGTGGTATTTATACCAAAAGTAGGTAAAAAGGACTATTCACAAGCAAAGTCCTTCAGACCAATAAGTCTAACCTCCTTTGTCTTGAAGGCAATGGAAAAGATAATAGACCAAGAAATCAGGTCGAACGCCCTCAAGAGCTGGCCCTTACATTATAGCCAGCATGCCTACAGAGCGGGTAGGTCCACGGACACAGCTCTGTACCAGTTAACGTCTGAAATACAGAGGGCGTTCGAAACAGGGGAAACAGTGCTTTGCGCTTTCCTTGATATTGAGGGTGCCTTTGACAACACATCTCACGAAAGCGTAAACATAGCACTGCAGAGAAGAGGAGTTCAGTTGCCTATCCAGAGATGGATTGACAGTCTACTCCGTACAAGAATCGCTGAAGCTCAAGTAGGCAGCAGCGCAGTTAAGGTTATTACCACGAGAGGGTGCCCCCAGGGAGGTGTCCTGTCACCCCTTTTGTGGAGCCTAGTAGTGGATGAACTCCTGCAAAGGCTATCAGACAGTGGCATAAGATGCCAAGGATATGCTGACGACATCGTCATAATTGCGAGGGGTAAATTCGAGAGTACGCTCTGTGACATAATACAAAGAGCATTGAACATTACAAGGGAGTGGTGCGCCAATGTGGGCCTTAACATCAACCCATCTAAGACAACCATCATCCCCTTCACCAGAAGAAGGGTCCTACCAGCCCTGAGAGCAATAACAATAGATGGCGTGGAACTAGAATATGGAACCGCATTGAAATACTTGGGGATCATTTTTGACACCAAGCTCTTATGGAGACAACACTTCGACTCCATGAAGACTAGGGCCACGAGGTCCATCATGGTATGCAAACGTCTAGCAGGCAAATCATGGGGCTGTAGCCCACACGTGCTAAGATGGATGTATACCATGATAGTAAAACCTATGATAACATATGGCTCAATAGCCTGGGCATCGAGAACAACTCGGGCGACGACGAGGCAAGCACTGTCAAAACTTCAGCGACTGGCATGTGTGTGCATCACGGGAGCTATGCGCACATGCCCCACAACAGCGCTGGAGGCTATCCTCGATCTGACCCCGCTGCATATATCGATAGAGCAATCAGCCAAGCGAGCCCTCCTTAATATCGTTAAGGAGGGCTCGGGCAAAGGTAAAGTCATATCGTCCCGGAACATAGAGGAATTGAGAGAGAAGATCCCAATCTCTCAACTCCCGAGGGATGATATCCTCAGGCACATAGTATATGAGAAAAGATATAAAGTAGAACTGGGAGACAAGGGTACGTGGGAAGAAAGCAGAATTGAGAGCATTCAGCAGCTAAACAGTATAGTATGGTATACCGATGGCTCGAAGACCCCAGAGGGGATTGGATCTGGAGTCTTTGGACCCAGAGCCAAAATATCAATACCCCTGGGAGCATACCCGAGCATTTTTCAAGCAGAGGTATTTGCCATAAGCCAGTGCGCGGACCTGAACCTTCAGCGAAAATACTCCAATGAGAAAATTGCCATACTCAGTGACAGCCAGGCCGCCCTCAAGGCCATCTCAGCATTTGAAATAAAATCAGCGCTAGTCCTTGAGTGTGTGGAAAAGCTGAACCAACTAGGAGCACACAATGAATTACTGTTGGCCTGGGTTCCAGGCCACAGGGGAGTCGAGGGAAACGAGCAGGCGGACAGCCTGGCCAGAGAGGCAGCAACGGTACGACCTATTGGTCCTGAGCCGTTCCTGCCAGTGGGCCCGCAGGAAATTAGGGGGCATCTATTGGCAGAAGAAAAGGAAAAGAGGGAAGAACACTGGCGTAATATGCCAGGCCTAAGACAATCTAAGCTACTGTTAGGGGGTTATTGCACAACTCGATACAGGGCATTTATAGGCCTCTCGAAAAATAACCTAAGAACTCTAACAGCAATTCTTACAGGACACTGCATACTGAACAGCCACATGCAAAAGCTGGGTATAATATCAAACAACACATGCCGATTTTGTGACAGATCAGCGGAGACGGCGGACCATGTCCTCCTGGAGTGCGATGCAATCTCAAGACGTAGAGCTAAGTTTATGGGCTCACCATGGCCAGAGCATACTCACATCAAATCCCTCAAGCCAGGTGAACTGCTAGGGTTCATCAGAGATGTCGGCTTGGATGAGGTGTTGTGAAGCAGATGAGGGCACAATAGACCAATGGTCGCAGTGCGATCCTCAAATAACTATCTATCTATATAAGTGCAATACATATTCATACTAAATTCGTAAAAAAAATTTACCATCACGGCAACCCATATCTGATATTCCGCTCCTTTTTTTTGTTTCCCTGCGTCCATTCCACGACAGCAACCCCGGTAATTTTGACACTTCTTTCAGTGTCAAACGCATGTGCCACTTAGGTTCCACTGAGTTCCACACTAGTTTGACACTGACCGAAGTGTCAAACGGCAGTGTGTTAGAAAGAGAAAGGAATTGTTTCCTTCTCATACATATCATACTTGTAAACCTGTACTATGGCTCTGCCTACCACACCGTGGTTCTAAGTGCAACACAGTCAATGCAGTTTGCTTAACTTTGGCAATGCTGTTCTTTGATTTCTGTGGTCTTCGTCTACCAAACTAAAAAAGCGTTTGTGACTATTGGTTTCACAGAAGCATTAAATGTCCAGCATAACATATTTGAAGATTCCCCCATATTTTGCTCTAAAGCCGAGTTCAGGCGAAGAAAGCTCTTGATCTTGTTTGTTGTTCTATTTCTTATAGACAAAATAATAATCTAAGCTCAGAAAATAACATCTCAAGCTCAAAATTATTAATTTTGCTCTGAAAACTGAAATTTATACTTACTTACTTACTTACATACTTAATTGGCGCTTAATCGTCTAAACGGTTATGGCCGTCCAACAAGGCGCGCCAGTCGCTCCTTCGCTCCGCCAACCGGCGCCAATTGGTCACACCAAGGGAGTTTAAATCGTTTTCCACCTGGTCCTTCCAACGCAGTGGGGGCCGCCCTCTACCTCTGCTTCCATAGGCGGGTTCCGATAGAAACACTTTCTTGGCCGGAGCAGCATCTTTCATTCGCATAACATGGCCCAGCCAGCGCAGCCGCTGCGTTTTACTTCGCTGGACTATGTTGATGTCTGCGTATAGCTCGTACAGCTCATCATTAAATCTTCTTCAGTACTCGCCATGGCCAACGCGTAGAGGTCCATAAATCTTTCGAAGAACTTTTCTCTCGAACACTCCCAAAGCCGCTTCATCTGCTGTTGTCATGGTCCATGCTTCAGCCCCATATAGCAGGACGGGTACGATAAGTGACTTGTAGAGTATGATTTTCGTTCGCCGAGAGAGGACTTTACTTTTCAATTGCCTACCTAGTCCAAAGTAGCATTTATTGGCAAGATTGATTCTTCGCTGGATTTCAGTGCTGATGTTGTTGCTAGTGTTGATGCTGGTTCCCAAATAAACGAAGTCTTTTACTATTTCGAAATTATGGCTGCCAACAGTAGCGTGGTTGCCAAGGCGCATATGCGCTGACTCTTTGCTCGATGACAGCAGGTACTTCGTTTTGTCCTCATTCACCATCAAACTCATCTTTACCGCTTCTTTTTCCAGTTTGGAGTAAGCAGAGCTAACAGCGCGGGTGTTTAGGCCGATGATATCAATGTCATCCGCATATGCCAGTAATTGCACGCTTTTATAGTTTATTGTTCCAGTGCGGTTAAGTTCTGCAGCTAGTATAATTTTCTCCAGCATCAAATTAAAGAAATCGCACGATAGGGGGTCACCCTGTCTGAAACCTCGTTTAGTTTTTAACGGCTCGGAGAGGTCCTTCCCAATTCTGACTGAGCTGATGCTGTTGCTCAACGTCATTTTGCACAGCCGTATAAGTTTTGCGGCGAAACCAAATTCAGACATAGCGGCATATAGGCAGCTCCTTTTCGTGCTGTCGAAGGCGGCTTTAAAGTCGACGAAAAGGTGATGTGTGTCGATTCTCTTTTCACAGGGTTTTTCCAAGATTTGGCGCATTGTGAAAATCTGGTCGATGGTAAATTTACCAGGTCTGAAGCCACACTGATAAGGTGCAATCAGCCGGTTCGCGGTTGGCTTCAATCTTTCGCACAATACACTTGAAAGGACCTTATATGCGATATTAAGAAGGCTGATTCCACGATAGTTGGTGCATTTTGCAGTATCCCCCTTCTTGTGGACTGGGCAAAGAACACTTAGATTCCAACCGTCGGGCATGCACTCGTCCGCCCATATTTTGCTAAGAAACTGCTGCATGCGCCTTACCAACTCCTCGCCGCCGTACTTCAATAGCTCCGCAGGCAATCCATCAGCGCCCACGGCCTTGTTGTTTTTCAATCTGGTTATTGCTATACTAACTTCGTCATAATCGGGCGGGGGGACATATATTCCATCATCATCGATTGCGGGATCGGGTTATTCATCTCTGCGAGGAATTGCTGCCTCCATTTAGGAGAGCAGAGAAGTATTCCCTCCATAATCTAAGAATTCTCTGGACATCAGTTACAAGGTCGTCGTTTTCATTCATACATGAGTTTGCCCCGGTCTTAAAACCTTCCGTCTGTCGTCGTATTTTTTGGTAGAATTTTCGGGCGTTATTCCTGGTGGCTAGCAGCTCAAGCTCCTCGTACTCACGCCTTTCTGCTTCTGCTTTTTTCTTCCTGAAAAGGCATCTCGCTTCCCTTTTAAACTCACGATAGCATTCACACACTCCTCTTGTCGTGCTCGCTTTTAACGTATCCCTGTAGGCAGCGTCTTTTCTTTCGGTTGCAACGAGGCATTCTTCATCGTACCAGTTGTTTTTTCGTGGCCGCCGGTAACCAATTTTTTCATCGGCGGCAGTACGAAGTGCTTTGGAGATATGCTCCCACTGCTCCTGTATTCCTTCAGGATGAGTTGTGCTCTCAGAGAGCAGGTGTGGGGTCGAGTTGCGAAATCATTGGCAGTCTGTTGTGATTGAAGCTTTTCGACGTCTAGCTTTCCTTGTGTTTTTTGTTCCTTGGTTTTAGCCGCGTTGAGGCGGGTGCGTATTTTGGCTGCAACGAGATAATGGTCCGAGTCGATGTTAGGTCCTCGGATCGTGCGCACATCTAAAACACTGGAGGCATGCCGTCCGTCTATCACAACGTGATCGATCTGATTGCGAGTATTTCGATCAGGAGACAGCCATGTAGCGTGATGTATCTTTTTATGCATGAACCTCGTGCTGGATATGACCATGTTTCGAGCACCGGCAAAGTCAATCAGCCTCAGTCCGTTAGGAGAAGTTTCATTGTGTAGGCTGAATTTTCCGACTGTAGGGCCAAAAACACTTTCTTTGCCCATACTGGCGTTAAAGTCGCCAAGCACGACTTTTATATCATGACGGGGGCAGCGCTCGTATGTGCGTTCTAATTGTTCACCTCATTGTCTTTCTCCTCTGTCGGCGCATGGGCGCAGATGAATGATATATTGATTCGCTTTTTCGTATGGCCACTCCAATAGATGTCAACATTTTTGATCTTCTTTCTTCCTTGCTTCGTCCAACGCATTTCTTGGATGGCGGTGATGTCAGATTTTGCTTTGACGAGGACATCAACCAACCGGGCATCTACACCAATCCCATTCAGGGAGCGGACGTTCCAGGTACACGCCCTCAATTCATTGTCCTTCAAACGATTGCCATGGTCGTCATCAATAGAGAGTGTATTTATCCGAGGCTTGTTGTTATATTTCATTGGAGTATGGTTTAACGTGGCGGGTCCCAAGCCCAGCGCACAACCCGCTCAGCGTGGGTGTAAATATTACTTGCACGTTTATATAGCGAGCCGCTTGCTCCAAGACAGAGGCCCGCTTGCAGCCGAACCTAGAGGTGAACAGACGCTCTCGATGAGATCTCCCCCGGCTAGCCCTTAAACCGATTATATCAGAGTGGCCTAGCCAGGTTGTCGCCTTCTCACATTAGCTCACCTCTAAACATCCGTTTAGCGGCTACCCAGAGGATACTTGGCCGCAAGCGACCGGCAGTAGTGAGCTGCTTGAACCGCACGCAAAAGAATCGCGTTGGCCATTCCCAGATGAATGGCGGTCAGAAGCTTTCCCCACTTTCGTGGACTTCTACACACGGCCCCACCCTCCCACCCAGCCTGTCCAGTCAAATTTTGCAAAATTATTTTTAGCTTTTTAGTTCGATATTATTTAAAAGCGTGTATTTTAGTTTTTATACTCAGTTGAGCAGAGCTCACAGAGTATATTAACTTTGATTGGATAACGGTTGGTTGTACAGGTATAAAGGAATCGAGATAGATATAGACTTCCATATATCAAAATCAACAGGATCGAAAAAAAACTTGATTGAGCCATGTACGTCCGTCCGTCCGTCCGTCCGTCCGTCTGTCCGTTAACACGATAACTTGAGTAAATTTTGAGGTATCTTGATGAAATTTGATATGTAGGTTCCTGAACACTCATCTCAACAAAGTCAATCAGCCTCAGGCCGTTAGGAGAAGTTTCATTGTGTCGGCTGAACTTTCCGACTGTAGGGTCAAAAACACCTTCTTTGCCCACACTGGCGTTAAAGTCACCAAGCACGACTTTTATATCGTGATGGGGGCAGCGCTGTGCGTTCTAATTGTTCATAAAAAGTGTCTTTCACCTCATCGTCTTTCTCCTCTGTCGGCGCATGGGCGCAGATGAATAATATATTAAAAAAGTTTGCTTTTATTCGGATAGCGGCGAGACGTTCGTCCACAGGTGTGAACGCCAGAACTTGGCGACAAAGTCTCTCTCCCACCACGAATCCGATGCCGAAACTGCGCTTGTTCGTATGGCCACTCCAATATATGTCACAATTTTTGATCTTCTTTCTTCCTTGCTTCGTCCAACGCATTTCTTGGATGGCGGTGATGTCAGATTTTGCTTTGACGAGGAAATCAACCAGCCGGGCATCTACACCAATCCCATTCAGGAGCGGACGTTCCAGGTGCATGCCCTCAATTCATTGTCCTTCAAACGTTTGCCATGGTCGTCATCAATAGAGAGTGTATTTATCCGAGGCTTGTTGTTATATTTCCTTGTAGTATGGTTTTACGTGGCGGGTCCCAAGGCCAGCGCACAACCCGCTCAGCGGGGGTGAAAATGTTAATTGGCCCGTTTATATAGCGAGCCGCTTGCTCCAAGACAGACGCCCACTTGCAGCCGCACCAAGTGGTGTACAGACGCTGCCGATGAGATCTCCCCCGGCTAGCCCTTAAACCGATTATGTCAGAGTGGCCTAGCCAGGTTGTCGCCTTCTCACATTAGCTCACCGCTAAATGGATGTTTAGCGGCTAACCAGAGGATACTTGGCCGCAAGGGCGAGGCAGTAGTGAGCTGCTTGAACCGCATGCAAAAGAATCGCTCTGGCCATTCCCAGGTGAATGGCGGTCAGAAGCTTTCCCCACTTTCGTGGACTTCTACACACGGCCCCACCCTCCTACCCAGCCTGCCAAGTCAAGCTAAATAAAACCGTTTAAAAAAGCATCAGGCGCTCGATTTACAAAAAACATGGCACAAAGCGCCCACATTTTTTTCACAATAATACCAGTATTTTTTGTTCGTTATTGTTTTAAACATATTTTGCAAAATTATTTTTAGCTTTTTAGTTCGATATTATTTAAAAGCGTGTATTTTAGTTTTTTAAACTATATTTATTTATTTGTAACTGTCCTTTTCGCGCCTAGCCTAGAGAGTTACAAATATACATACATACGGATGGAGATAATATAAGCGTGTTAAAAAAAGGGGTATGTGTAGCTATGTACGCGCGTGAGAAGTTATACTTCTTTGTCATTATAAAATATATCTTTTAATTGCATGCAAATAATTAATTTCAATAAAATAATAAGAGGACTGGAAAAAAAAGTGTCACTAAAGTCAATACAGTTCAGTTTAAATTTAAAAAACTAAATAAATAAATATTTTTTCCTTACGTTAAGTGTAGCATAAATTCGCGAGTTAATCAAATGTTATTATTATACTCAGTTGAGCAGAGCTCACAGAGTATATTTGATTGGATAGCGGTTGGTTGTACATATATAAAGGAATCGAGATAGATATAGACTTCCATATATCAAAATAATCAGGATCGAAAAAAAATTTGATTGAGCCATGTCCGTCCGTCCGTCCGTCCGTCCGTTAACACGATAACTTGAGTAAATTTTGAGGTATCTTGATGAAATTTGGTATGTAGGTTCCTGAGCACTCATCTCAGGTCGCTATTTAAAATGAATGATATCGGACTATAACCACGCCCACTTTTTCGATATCGAAAATTTCGAAAAACCGAAAAAGTGCGATAATTCATTACAAAAGACAGATAAAGCGACGAAACTTAGTAGATGAGTTGAACTTATGACGCAGAATAGAAAATTAGTAAAATTTTGGACAATGGGCGTGGCACCGCCCACTTTTAAAAGAAGGTAATTTAAAAATTTTGCAAGCTGTAATGTGGCATTCGTTGAAGATATCATGATGAAATTTGGCAGGAACGTTACTCCTATTACTATATGTACGCTTAATAAAAATTAGCAAAATCGGAGAAGAACCACGCCCACTTTTAAAAAAAAAAATTTTTTAAAGTAAAATTTTAACAAAAAATTTAATATCTTTACAGTATATAAGTAAATTATGTCAACATTCAACTCCAGTAATGATGTAGTGCAACAAAATACAAAAATAAAAGAAAATTTCAAAATGGGCGTGGCTCCGCCCTTTTTCATTTAATTTGTCTAGGATACTTTTAACGCCATAACTCGAACAAAAATTAACCAATCCTTTTGAAATTTGGTACGGGCATAGATTTTATGACGTTAACTGTTTTCTGTGAAAATGGGCGGAATCGGTTGATGCCACGCCCAGTTTTTATACACAGTCGTCCGTCTGTCCTTCCGCATGGCCATTAACATGATAACTTGAGCAAAAACCGATATATCTTTACTAAACTTAGTCCACGTACTTATCTGAACTCACTTTATCTTGGTATAAAAAATGGCCGAAATCCGAATATAACCACGCCCACTTTTTCGATATCGAAAGTTACGAAAAATGAAAAAAATGCCATAATTCTTTAGAAAAAAACTTTGCAAGATGGGTGTGTCACCTACCATATTAAGTAGAAGAAAATGAAAAAGTTCTGCAGGGCGAAATCATAAGCGCTTGGAATCTTGGCAGGAATACTGTGTGTGGTATTACATATATAAATAAATTAGCGCTACCCGACATATGATGTTCTGGGTCACCCTGGTCCACATTTTGGTCGATATCTCGAAAACGCCTTCACATATACAACTAAGGGCTACTCCCTTTTAAAACCCTCATTAATACTTTTAATTTGATACCCATTTCGTACAAACACATTCTAGAGTCATCCCTGGTCCACCCTTATTGCGATATCTCGAAAAGGCGTCCACCTATAGAACTAAGGCTCATTAACACCTTTCATTTGATACACATGCCTTACAAACACATTTCAGTGTTACCCTAGGTTCATTTTGCTAAATGGTGATTTTCCCTTATTTTGCCTCCAAAGCTCTCAACAGAGTATGTAATGTTCGGTTACACCCGAACTTAGCCTTCCTTAGTTGTTTTTTTTTTTAAATTTGTTGACCAAGCAGTTTTTTTAAGGTATATTTCTGCGAAATGAAATGAGCTCAACTTTAACAAAACACTTGCTTCAGTTTTTCAAAAGAAAATTTCCTAGTAATGACTTGTTTATATATGTATTCGCAGAGTTGAATTGTGTTATTAATTAGAAATGTGTACAATAGCCGTCAGTGGTGGATCTAGGATTGTACTTTCGGGGGGTTTTTTACTTCATTATTTTATGTCGTATATTTGATTATAACATGATGTAGGCAGTATGTATTTATTTTTATTTTTACCGATGGCCAAAAAGGCAAAACGTTCTCCGGAAAAAAATTTCGATTATGCAACAAGTAAGGAAGTCTAAGTTCGGGTGAAACCGAACATTACATACCCAGCTGTACACTTGAACCCACTTTTTCGATATCGAAAATTTCGAAAAACCGATAAAGTGCGATTATTCATGACGCAGAATAGAAAATTAGTAAAGTTTTGGACAATGGGCGTGGCGTCGCCCACTTTTAAAAGAAGGTAATTTAAAAGTTTTGCAAGCGGTAATATGGCAGTCTTTGAAGATATCATGATGAAATTTGGCAGGAACGTTACTCCTATTACTGTATGCGTGTCAAATGAAAATTAGCAAAATCGGATGACGAACACGCCCACTGTTTAAAAAAAATTTTAAAAGTCAAATTTTAACAAAAAATTTAATATCTTTACAGTATATAAGTAAATTATATCAACATTCAACTACAGTAATTATATGGTGAAACAAAATACAAAAAAAGAAAAATAAAAGAAAATTTCAATATGGGCGTGGCTCCGACCTTTTTCATTTCATTTGTCTAGAATACTTTTAATGTCATAAGTTGAAAAAAAATTACCAATTGGCGATAATTGTTTCCTGTGAAAATGGGCGAAATCGGTTGAAGTCACGCCCAGCTTTTATACACAGTCGACCGTCTGTCCTTCGGCTCGGCCGTTAATACGATAACTTGAGCAAAAATCGATATATCTTTACTAAACTTAGTTCGCGTATTCAAAATATAAAACTTTAGAAAAAACTTTGTAAAATGGGTGTGACACCTACCATATTAAGTAGAAGAAAATGAAAAAGTTCTGCAGGGCGAAATCAAAAGCCCTTGGAATCATGGCAGGAATACTGTTCGCGTGATTACATATATAAATAAATTAGCGGTACCCGACAGATGATGTTTGGGGTCACCCTGGTCCACATTTTGGTCGATATCTCGAAAACGCCCCTCCCTTTTAAAACCCTCATTAATACCTTTAATTTGATACCCATATCGTACAAACACGTCCTAGAGTCACCCCTGGTCCACCTTTATGACGATATCTCGAAAAGGCGTCCATCTATAGAACTAAGGCCCACTCCTTTTTAAAATACTCATTAACACCTTTCATTTGATTCCCATATCGTACAAACACAGTATATAGTCACCCCTGGTCTCTCTTTATGGCGATATATCGAAAAGGCTTTCACGTATAGAACTAAGGCCCACTCGCTTTTAAAATACTCACTAACACCTTTCACGCCAACTAACTGAACTTAACAAATTAAAATATGAGCTTTCAAGCTTGCGAAAAATACAAATGAATGGGACAATTATAATCATACAAAACGGCACTATAAGAAATTAATTAAAATAAAAAAGAAACAATTTATGGAAAATAAAATAGCGGCAAATTACAATAATCAAAGACTAATGTGGAAATGTCTAAAAGATGCCATAAACTTGAACAGTGACGCATCGCAAATAAAACGCATCGTTATAAGTAATATGATTATTGAACAAGATTATGAAATTGCAAGCCAACTAAACCTTTACTTCGTCGAGAGCATAAGAACAATTTGCAATAATATTGAAACAGCTACACCAGATGAAACCCCAGAGGATAATATTAGAAGTGTATTTAAATTTAAACAAATAAACGTGGAGCAGCTCATGAGAACAAGTGCGACTTTAAAAAATAAGTACGGAGGAAAAAAGCTTGTATCTGAAGGTGTATTTAAAGACAGTATGGAATACTTAGGATACGCATATACGTGTATTATCAATGAAAGCTTTAAAAAAGGTGTCTTTCCGACAAGTTGGAAAATCTCAACCGTTGTACCAGTTGAAAAAGTCAAAAGGACGGAAAAACCGGAGGAAATACGGCCCATTAATACGTTGCCCAGCGATGAAAAAATTATAGAGAAAATCGTGAAGGACCAGCTTCTAGGGTACCTGAACAATCAGAAAATTATAATACATGAGCAATCGGGCTTCAGGTCTAAACACAAACTGCCCTAAATTTGGTAATAACGGAACGGAAAGAAGCCATATCAAAAACCTAATAACAGTTTCAGTCTTCCTAGACCTTAGACCTAAAAAGAGCATTCAAAACAATTGCTAGGGTTATCCTGTTGAGAAAGCTAAAAAGAATAGGAGTACGAAATACGGTTCTTGATTGGTTTAAAAGCTACCTTACTGGAAGAAAACAAAAAACAGTAATCAGAAATGCACAGTCGCCCGCAATAGATGTTGAAATACGTCTACCGGAGGGATCTGTACTTGCAGAAATTTTGTTCATTATTTACATAAACGATATTAAAAACTGTCTTAGCCATTGCAACATACGACTTTTCGCAGATGATGCATTATTGACAATAAACTGTCCAAAATGCAAGCGGATTTGGATGCTACATATAAGTGGTTGTGCCAAAATAAGTTTAAACTAAATATTGAAAAAATAAAATGGATGATCATGTGGAGAAAAATAACAGAACGCAATATTGCCCTAAAAATGGCAAATTGTGTTGATGAAATGAAATACCTAGGAGTAATTGATGAGAAACTCAAGTTTGATGGGTATCTGAAATATATAGAGGCAAAAATATCAAAAAAAAAATTGGATTTATGTTCCGAACGTGCAAGCACGTGAGCAAATATTACAAAATAATGGTCTATAGGTCTATTGTAGAACCGCACTTCATATATTGCCCTACAATTTTATTTACGTTAGCTGACTCGAGCATTACAAAACTGCAGGTGAAACAAAATAAAGCTATGCGGTTCATCCTCAAAAAACGATATGACACTCCAATACATGAAATGCTTAATAGCCTAAATTGGCTGAGTGTAAAACAACTCACTGTTTATTACACTTTAAAATTTATACATAATATCAAACTAGGTAACCTGCCGATATATTTGAGCGACCGAGTGTTATATAATAATGAGGTCCATGCTTATAAAACGAGAAATAGGAACAATTTTCATTTGCCGGCTGTAAGATAGGAATTCGACAAAAAAAAAATATATATTACGATGGAATAAGAGAATACAACGAGCTACCAAATGATATAAAACAATGTCGAAATAGCAATCAATTTAAGAAATTATTGTTCAATTACTGCAAAACAATTCCTTTTAGATAATTTAATGATGAAAACACAAAAATCAATTGCAATAACATAAAGAGATCTCTTAGATGTAATTTTAGAAATTTAAGAAATTAAGTCTACAAGACTGTAAATAAATAAAATAAATAAATTTGATACCCATATCGTACAAAGACATTCTAGAGTCACTCCTGGTCCACCTTTATGACGATACAATAGACGCTCACAAATTAGAACCACTTTGTTTTTAGGGTGATTCTAATTTCTGAAAATTTCTAATTCCTGGACTTTTTTTTATTTATATAAAACTTTAAAAACATAAAATAACAATCCCGTACAATGCATAAAATAAATAAATGTAAGGCGCGATAACCTCCGAAGAGATATAAGGCCAAGCTTCTCTTCCAATTTGCGTCGCGCTCCTTTTGATTTTCCCTACAAATTGGCTAGACGGGACCTACATGTTTTATGCCGACTCCGAACGCCATCTGCAAATCAGAGGAGTTTTCACTGAGAGCTTTTCATGGCAGAAATACACTCGGAGCGCTTGCCAACCACTGCCGAGGGGCGACCCCGCTTAGAAAAATTTTCTTCTAATTGAAAAATTGTATTTCTAAAATTTTGATGTTGCTTTGCCCGGGGTGCGAACCCAGGGCATACATTGTGGTAGGCGGAGCACGCTACCGTCACACCACGGTGGCCCGTACAATGCATATAACATGTTTTTTATTATATATACATATATGTATATATAGGCTAAATCAAAATAATCGGAAAAAAAACTCCAATTACAATAAATATATTTTTTCATTAAAATACATAAGAGATCGATAGAAATACATTAAAAAATCCAAAAATAAATCAAAAACTCCATAACTAATATTCAGCTATGTGCAATAATTTTTTGTTAGGCTCATGATAGGAATTAGAAACAGCGTTTAAAATTGATGATTTATTCGATTTGATATAGCTGATTGCAAAAGGCACCACATCAAATTCTAGGGCTCACCGCTTCGCATGAACACCTTTGTCAAGCTTTTCCAAGATCTGAACTTTGGTTTCCAAGCACAAATTATTTTTCCTACGTTTATTTGGAATTTCAGCGAATTACTTTTAATTTTAAACAAACAATGTCAAAACACGTGCACGCGTATCGAATTTCACACAAAAACTGTACAGAACCGCGACGAAAATCCAACGACTACCGAGCGTAACATGAATAAATTGGGGATTCCCCTTTTTATATCTATTTTGAAACAAAAAATAAAATACGCTCAGAAATTTGAATTATCGATTCTAATTTCAGATCGTGTAATGTATTGAAAAAGTTGATTCTGATTTCTGGATATTCTAGTTACTAAAGGTTCTAATTTGTGAGCGACTACTGTATCTCGAAAAGGCGTTTACCTATAGAACTAAGGCCAACTCCCTTTTAAAATAGTCATCAACACCTTTCATTTCATACCCATATCGTACAAACAAATTCTAGAGTCACCCCTGGTCCACTTTTATGGCGATATCCCGAAATGGCGCCCACCTATAGAACTATGGCCCACTCTCCTTTAAAATACTCTTTAATACCTTCCATTTGATACCCATGTCATACAAACACATTCCGGGGTTACCCTAGGTTAATTTTCCTACATGGTGATTTTCCCAAATTTGGTCTCCAAAGCTCTCAGCTGAGTATGTAATGTTCGGTTACACCCGACTTAGCCTTCCTTATTTGTTTTGAAGATTTTGGATTGAATTGGAAACAAAGAAGAAAATAAGTGTGTGCGGTGCACACCCAAGGGAAGTTTACTTCTTTAATTTAGCATTTCGCCGTCTATCACGAGCCCCGTTGTTATCTTTCGGAATATCGGTCCCTAAACGTAACCAACAAAATTATGAAAGTTCATTTGTTTACAGATATCGGTAATTCTATTTCTCACAAAATATCACAACCGTAATAAATTCCATTACCAATACGAATCAAATGCATGTAGGAAAATGAACCGAGGGAAACCCTGGAATGTGTTTGTATGACATGTGTATCAAATGAAAGGCATTAAAGAGTATTTTATGAGGGAGTGGGCCATAGTTTATATGTGGACGCCATTTAGGGATATCGCCATAAAGGTGGATCAGGGTTGACTCTAGAATTTGTTTGTACAATATGGGTATCAAACGAAAGGTGTTAATGAGTATTTTAAAAGGGAGTGGGACTTAGTTCTATAGGTGGACGCCGTCTCGAAATATCGCCAGAAAGGTGGACCAGGGGTGACTCTAGAATGTGTTTGTACGATATGGGTATCAAATTTAAGGTATTAATGAGGGGTTTAAAAGTGAGTGGTGGTAGTTGTATAGGTGGTCGCCTTTTCGAGATATCGCCATTAAGGTGGACCAGGGGTGACTCTAGAATACGTTTGTATAATATGGGTATCAAACGAAAGGTGTTAATGAGTATTTTTAAAAGGGAGTGAGCCCTCGTTTTATAGGTGGTCGCCTTTTCGAGATATCGCCATAAAGGTGGACCAGGGGTGACTCTAGAATATGTTTGTACGATATGGGTATCAAATGAAGGGTGTTAATGAGTATTTTAAAAGGGCGTGGGGCTTAGTTCTATAGGTGGACGCCTTTTCGAGATATCGCCATAAAGGTGGACCAGGGGTGACTCTAGAATATGTTTGTACGATATTGGTATCAAATTAAAATTATTAATGAGAGCTTTAAAAGGGAGTGGTGGTAGTTGTATATGTGAAGGCGTTTTCCAGTTATCGACCAAAATGTGGACCAGGGTGACCCAGAACATCGTCTGTTGGATACCGCTAATTTATTTATATATGTAATACCTGCCAAGATTTCAAAGGTTCTTTATTTCGCCCTGCAGAACTTTTTCATTTTCTTCTACTTAATATGGTAGGTGTCACAACCATTTTACAAAGTTTTTTCTAAAGTTATATTTGGGGTCAATAAACCAATACAATTACCATGTTTCATCCCTCTGTTCGTATTTGGTATAGAATTATGGAATTTTGTTTTCATTTTTCGTGATTTTCGATATCGAAAAAGTGGCCGTGGTCATAGTCGGATTTCGTTCATTTTTTATACCAAGATAAAGTGAGTTCAGATAAGTACGTGAACTAATTTCAGTAAAGATATGTCGATTTTTGCTCAAGTTATCATGTTAACGGCCATGCGGAAGGACAGACGGACGACGTTGTATAAAAACTGGGCGTGGCTTCAACCGATTTCGCCCATTTTCACAGAAAACAGTTAACGTCATAATATCTATGCCCCTTCAAAAGGATTGGTAAATTTTTGTTCGACTTATGGCATTAAAAGTATCCTAGACAAATTAAATGAAAAAGGGCGGAGCCACGCCCATTTTGAAATTTTATTTTATTTTTGTATTTTGTTGCACCATATCATTACTGGAGTTGAATATTGACATAATTTACTTATATACTGTAAAGATATTAAATTTTTTGTTAAAATTTTACTTTAAAAAAATTTACGAATGGTGTTAATGAGTAGTTTAAAAGGGAGTGGGCCATAGTTCTATAGGTGGACGCCTTTTCGAGATATCGCCATAAAGGTGGACCAGGGGTGACTCTAGAATGTGTTTATACGATATGGGTATCAAATTAAAGGTATTAATGAGGGTTTTAAAAGGGAGTGGTGGTTGTTGTATAGGTGGTCGCATTTTCGAGATACCGCCATAAAGGTGGAGCAAGGGTGACCCTAGAATTTGTTTGTACAATATGGGTATCAAAAGAAAGGTGTTAATGAATTTTTTAAAAGGGAGTAATCCTTAGTTCCATAAGTGGACGCCGTTTCGAGATATCGCCATAAAGGTGGGCCAGGGGTGACTCTAGAATTCGTTTGTGCAATATGGGTATCAAACGAAAGGAGTTAATGAGTATTTTAAAAGGGAGTGGGCCTTAGTTCTATAGGTGGACGCCTTTTCGAGGTATCGCAATAAAGGTGGACCAGTGATGACTCTAGACTTTGTTTGTACGATATGGGTATCAAATGAAAGGTGTTAATGAGTATTTTTAAAAGGGAGTGGGCCTTCGTTCTATAGGTGTTCGCCTTTTCGAGATATCGCCATAAAGGTGGACCAGGGGTGACTTTAGAATATGTTTGTACGATATGGGTATCAAATGAAAGGTGTTAATGAGTATTTTAAAAGGGCGCGGGGCTTAGTTCTATAGGTGGACGCCTTTTCGAGATATCGCCATAAAGGTGGACCAGGGGTGATTCTAGAATGAGTTTGTACGATATGGGTATCAAATTAAAGGTATAAATGATAGTTTTAAAATGGAGTGGTGGTAATTATATATGTGAAGGCATTTTCCAGATATCGACCAAAATGTGGACCATGGTGACCCAGAAGATCATCTGTTGGATACCGCTAATTTATTTATATATGTAATACCTGCCAAGATTTTAAGGGTTTTTATTTCGCCCTGCAGAACTTTTCTTTCTTCTACTTAATATGGTAGGTTTCACAACCATTTTATAAAGTTTTTTCTAAAGTTATATTTCGCGTCAATAAAACAATCCAATTACCTTACCATGTTTCATCCCTTTTTTCGTATTTGGTATAGAATTATGGCATTTTTTTCATTTTTCATAATTTTCGATATCGAAAAAGTGGGCGTGGTCATAGTCGGATTTCGTTCATTTTTCATACCAAGATAAAGTGAGTTCAAGTAAGCACGTGAACTAAGTTCATTAAAGATATGTCGATTTTTGCTCAAGTTATCGTGTTAACGGCCATACGGAAGGACACACGGACGACTATGTATAAAAACTGGGCGTGGCCTTAACCGATTTCGCCCATTTTCACAGAAAACTGTTAGCGTTATAAAATCTAGGCCCCTACCAAATTTCAAAAGGATTGGTTAATTTTTGTTCGACTTATGGCGTTAAAAGTATCCTAGACAAATTAAATGAAAAAGGGCGGAGCCACGCCCATTTTGAAATTTTCTTTAATTTTTGTATTTTGTTGCACCATATCATTACTGGTGTTGAATGTTGACATAATTTACTTATATACTGTAAAGATATTAAATTTTATTTAAAAAAAATTTTTTTTTTAAAAGTGGGCGTGGTCCTTCTCAGATTTTGCTAATTTTTATTAAGCGTACATATAGTAATAGGAGTAACGTTCCTGCCAAATTTCATCATAATATCTTCAACGACTGCCAAATTACAGCTTGCAAAATTTTAAATTACCTTCTTTTAAAAGTGGGCGGTGCCTAGCCCATTGTCCAAAATTTTACTAATTTTCTATTCTGCGTCATAAGTTCAACTCATCTACCAAGTTTCGTCGCTTTATCTGTCTTTTGAAATGAATTATCGCACTTTTTCGGTTTTTCGAAATTTTCGATTTTATTATAGTCCGATATCGTTCATTTTAAATAGCGTCAATCAAGCTAAATAAAACCATTTAAAAAATAAATAAATATGTCGTTATTCGAACCAACAATCAACAAACGTTGCGTGCGTAGCGGGGCGAGGACATTATCAAACTTTATGAATGAAGGTTTGTTAATTGCCTCACAATTTCAATACGCATTACTATACTCAGATGCAACTGAAATGTTTGTCTATGTATTACACCTACAAATGGACTGTGTCCACTATTCACCGCAACCGATTCAACTATAGGTTATACACTATGGCCAACAGACGTGTAAATAAAAACACGGCATTGGGGTGACCCCGCTTAGAAAATATGTGTTTCTAAATTTTTGATGTTGAACCCAGGACCCTCGGAGTGATAGGCGGAACACCCTACACCCGCACCACGGCACACACCAATTACCATATGTATGTATATGTCATACTTCTATATTAGCCGTGTTTTTTAACACGCTTATATCCGTTTACGCTTAAACTTTATATTGACTGCTAAGAGACAAACTATAAATACACCTCTGAAATTGCTGCGCATAAATTTTGTCCTACTAAATTTCAATACGCATTATACTCAGATGTAACTGAAATATGTGTCTTTGTTTCACCCTGTACACTAATTCTATGTATTATATGTGTGTCCACAATTCATCGCAACTGATTCAGCTATATGTTATACCCTATGGCCATCAGAGCGCTGCGTCTCCGCTTTTCGGTACACCCTGTTGCTGTAGCTAGTTGTTTTACCACAGCCGCTAGATGGGTCTCCTAAGCATTATCTAAGCGAAGATAGGCGTTTTTTAACACGCGCAAACGAAACGTATACGCGCGTGTTAAAAAACACGGCTATTGCTACTACAGGCTGGGTACACTCACAAACATCAGAGTGCCGATATATTGCTGTGTTAATGTTTTTGTTTTTGTATTGAATAATCAAATGTACCTAAATTAAAATGTTTTCTTGTCACACTTATGCTGCTACAATCACACAAATTTTATCAACAAAATTTTGTATAAATAGCACCCACAAATTCCAACTTCCTTCACTTTACACTTAAAAACCAATTGAAAATCTTATTAAACTAAAATGTATTTAAGCAAGTCTATCGCGATCGTTTGTTTGATGTTTGTGATCTTTGTCAGTCTTTTGAACAATACGCATTCGGAAAATCGCATTGTAGGCGGCTTTTTTAATTGGGATATGCAGAATAGCGCGTATGTGGTGGCAATATTATATGACGGACAATATCGTTGTGTTGGCACTTTAATCTCCACAAAGAGGGTGCTTACATCTAAATCCTGCGTTGGAACTTCACCCGGAGATCATTTCACTGTTATAGCTGGTACATTCAATTTACAACCAGGAGAAGGAGTAAAACGCAAAGCGGGGCGTATATTTCGCCCATGTGATTTGAATTCGGAATTCGTAGAAATGGATTTAGCTGTGATTGCAGTGAAAAAAGCTTATTACGAGAGCTCATTAATAAAACCAATAACTTTATGCGAAACTGACTTAAGCCCCGGCGTAAAATTGCGAGTTAGTGGATGGGGTTCGATGCATCCATACATTGAGGCCGCTTATCCTATACTCCAATTTGCTGAATTTGAAGTATTCCCAATCAACCAATGTAGGGATTGTTATGCGCCTCGTTTTGCGGAAGCAAGGACAAATTTCCCAACAACAGCAATATGTTTAAAAGATCCGGCAGAGGAAAGTGGTGTGTGTTGGGGAGATGCTGGTGCACCTGCCGTTGCGGATGATAAACTTTATGCGGTGCTATCAACTATTGTAAAACCTTTCAACCGCTTTTATCCGGCTATATATACAAGTATAAATAATAATGATGTTAAAGCTTTTATACAATTTGCGATGGGGCATGCTAACAGACCTTGAAATAAAACAAATCAAAATAAAAAATTATTCATCATTTTGAATTTTCTGATTGATGAAAAACAAGGTATTTTTTATTGAAGCATTTCTTTAATAATGAATAACAGTTTATCGTGAGTGATTTTGGTAAATTTTAAGAAAAGGGTTGAGTTATTTTTCATTATTTAAAAAATATGGAATAAAATTAAATTTCTATTTTTATTCAGTTATTCAAAAATTAAAAATAAAACCTCGAGACGCCCTGAAAATATACCCATATGCGTAAACAGTTCGCGTGTAGTACTGAACCTTCTTAGAATAATATTGAAATGATTTTGAGGTATTCGGGTCTCATTTCGGAATGGTTTTGGGACTCCCTCGGGGTCATTTTGGGGTCGTTCCGGAATGTTTTTGGGCACTCCTTCAGGGTTAATTGGGGGTCGTTTCGGAATGTTTTCGGGGACTCCCTCGGGGTCATTTCGGGATGGTTTTGGGGAATCCCTCGTTGTCCTCTCGGGGAATTTTGGGGGTCGTTCCGGGATGTTTTTGGGAAGTCCCTTGGGTACATTTGGGGGTCATTCCTGAATGGTTTTGGGGACTCCTTTGGGGTATTCCTGAGGACATTTGGGGGTCGTTCCGGCATATTTTTGGGCACTCCTTCAGGATAAGTTGGGACCCATTTCGGGATGGGTTTGGGGACTCCCTAGGGGTCATTTGGAGGTCATTCCGGGATGGTTTTGCAGACTCCCTCGGGGTCCTCCCGGGGTTATTTGGGGATCATTCCGCGATGTTTTTGGGCACTCCCTCGGGGTCATTTGGGGACTCCCTCGGGGTCATGTGGGCGTAGTTCCCGGATGGCTTTGGGGACTATATCGGAGTCATTGGGGAGTCATTCCTTGATGTTTTTGGAACTCCCTCGAGGTCATTTGGGGGCCATTTCGGGATGGTTTTGGGGACTCACTCGTGGTCATTTGGGGGTCATTTCGGGATGGTTTTGGGGACTCACTCGTGGTCATTTTGTGGTCGTTCCGGGATGTTTTCGGGTACTCCCTCGGGGTCATTTCGGGATATTTTTGGGTATAATTTGGGGGTCAAATTGTTCTAAAAGCCGAATTATTGTGTTACATTTTCACTGCAAGTTGAATTTTTCCCAATTTCACTTGTATTTAACTTTAAAATTAAAAATATTTGTTAATAAGCATGGTTTGCAAATGACTTTTTCGGGTGTTGTTTTTATTTTACCGTTCCATATGGTCCTATTTATAAGTATATACATATACCCCACTGCCAATGGGAAGGCCTGTATTAGAGATATACTCCGCCGATTTTGGTCGTTTTTCGCACGCCGCCGCCGAATTGCAAAAATATCGGCGCGGCGGCGGCGTCCGGCGCGATACTATATTTTCTACTCGTTTAAAGCTGTTTAGGCCATTTATTGTTCATGTTGAAAATTGGTCGGTCACTGCCAGTTATAAGAAACTAATTGCTAAATTTAACTCTTTCTAACTGTTCAAAAAAAATTTTAATAAAAAAGGCGTTTTCGATTCCAGCTTAACACGGACTTTGCGTCACCCAGTTCAACAAGTTATTAAAACCAAACACAAAAAGAATGTTAATAATAAATTTATATGCTCACTTTTCATATTTAAAAAAAATTAATAATGAACAATGAATTCAAATAAAACAAGTAAGGAAGGCTAAGTTCGGGTGTAACCGAGGTATGAAGACAAAATAAGGGAAAATCACCATGTAGGAAAATGAACCGAGGGCAACCCTGGAATGTGTTTGTATGAAATGTGTATAAAATGGAAGGTATTAATTTTAAAAGGCAGTGGGCGTTAGTTCTATAGGTGGACGCCTTTTCGAGATTTCGCCATAAAGGTGGACCAGGGGTGACTCTAGAATGCGTTTGTACAATATGGGTATCAAACGAAAGATGTTAATGAGTATTTTAAAAGGGAGTGGGCCTTAGTTCTATGGGTGGACGCCTTTTCGAAATATCGCCATAAAGACGCACCAGGGATGACTCTAGAATTTGTTTGTACGATATGGGCATCAAATGAAAGGTGCTAATGAGTATTTTAAAAGGGCGTGGGCCTTAGTTCTATAGGTGGACGCCTTTTCGAGATATCGCCATAAAGGTGGACCAGGGGTGACTCCAGAATACGTTTGTACAATATGGGTATCAAACGAAAGGTGTTAATGAGTATTTTAAAAGGGAGTTGGCCTTAGTTCTATTGGTGGACGCCTTTTCGAAATATCGCCATAAAGGTGCACCAGGGATGACTCTAGAATTTGTTTGTACGATATGGGCATCAAATGAAAGGTGCTAATGAGTATTTTAAAAGGGCGTGGGCCTTAGTTCTATGGGTGGACGCCTTTTCGAGATATCGCCATAAAGGTGGACCAGGGGTGACTCTAGAATTTGTTTGTACGATATGGGTATCAAATGAAAGGTCTTAATGAGTATTTTAAAAGGGAGTGGCCTTAGTTCTATAGGTGGGCTCCTTTTCGAGATATCGCCATAAAGGTGGACCAGGGGTGACTCTAGAATGCGTTTGTACGATATGGGTATCAAATGAAAGGTGTTAATGAGTGTTTTAAAAGGGCGTGGACCTTAGTTCTATAGGTGGGCTCCTTTTCGAGATATCGCCATAAAGGTGAACCAGGGGTGACTCTAGAATGCGTTTGTACAATATGGGTATCAAACGAAAGGTGTTAATAAGTATTTTAAAAGGGAGTGGGCCTTAGTTCTATGGGTGGACGCCTTTTCGAGATATCGCCATAAAGATGGACCAGGGATGACTCTAGAATACGTTTGTACATTATGGGTATCAAACGAAAGGTGTGTAATGAGTAATGAGTAAAAGATATTTTAAAAATGAGTGGGCCATAGTATTACGGGTGAACGCCTTTTCGAGATATCGCCATAAAGGTGCACCAGGGGTGACTCTAGAATTTGTTTGTACGATATGGGTATCAAATGAAAGGTGTTAATGAGTATTTTAAAAGGGCGTGGGCCTTAGTTCTATAGGTGGGCTCTTTTTCGAGATATCGCCATAAAGGTGGACCAGGGGTGACTCTAGAATGCGTTTGTACAATATGGGTATCAAACGAAAGGTGTTAATGAGTATTTTAAAAGGGAGTGGGCCTTAGTTCTATGGGTGGACGCCTTTTCGAGATATCGCCATAAAGGTGGACCAGGGGTGACTCTAGAATGCGTTTGTACAATATGGGTATCAAGCGAAAGGTGTTAATGATTATTTTAAAAGGGAGTGGGCCTTAGTTCTATGGGTGCACGCCTTTTCGAAATATCGCCATAAAGGTGCACCAGGGATGACTCTAGAATTTGTTTGTACGATATGGGCATCAAATGAAAGGTGCTAATGAGTATTTTAAAAGGGCGTGGGCCTTAGTTCTATAGGTGGACGTCTTTTCGAGATATCGCCATAAAGGTGGACCAGGGGTGACTCTAGAATACGTTTGTACAATATGGGTATCAAACGAAAGGTGCTAATGAGTATTTTAAAAAAGAGTGGGCCTTAGTTCTATGGGTGGACGCCTTTTCGAGATATCGCCTTAAAGGTGCACCAGGGGTGACTCTAGAATTTGTTTGTACCATATGGGTATCAAATGGAAGGTGTTAATGAGCATTTTAAAAGGGCGTGGGCCTTAGTTCTATAGGTGGACGCCTTTTCGAGATATCTCCATAAAGGTGGACCAGGGGTGACTCTAGAATTTGTTTGTACGATATGGGTATCAAATGAAAGGTGCTAATGAGTATTTTAAAAGGGAGTGGGTCTTAGTTTATAGGTGGACGCATTTTCGAGATATCGCCATAAAGGTGGACCAGGGTTGACTCTAGAATGTGTTTGTACGATATGGGTATCAAATGAAAGGTGTTAATGAGTATTTTAAAAGGGAGTGGGCCTTAGTTCTATGGGTGGACGCCTTTTCGAGATATCACCATAAAGGTGGACCAGGGTGACTCTAGAATTTGTTTGTACGATATGGGTATCAAATGAAAGGTGTTAATGAGTATTTTAAAAGGGAGTGAGCCTTAGTTCTATAGGTGGGATCCTTTTCGAGATATCGCCATAATGGTGGACCAGGGCTGACTCTAGAATTTGTTTGTACGATATGGGTATCAAATGAAAGGTGCTAATGAGTGTTTTAAAAGGAAGTAGGCCTTAGTTCTATAGGTGGACGCCTTTTCGAGATATCGTTATAAAGGCGGACCAGGGTTGCCTCTAGAATGCGTTTGTACAATATGGGTATCAAACGAAAGGTGATAATGAATATTTTAAAAGGGAGTGGGCCTTAGATCTATAGGTGGATTCGTTTTCGAGATATCGCCATAAAGGTGGTCCAGGGTGACCCAGAACATCATCTGTCGGGTACCGGTAATTTATTTACATATGCAATACCACGAACAGTATTCCTGCCAAAATTCCAAGGGCTTTTGATTTCGCCCTGCAGAATTTTTTAATTTTTATACTCAGCTAAGCAGAGCTCACAGAGTATATTAATTTTGTTCGCATAACGGTACCCCGTAACGGCATAAACTAATCGAAATAGATATAGAATTCCATATATCAAAATCATCAGTATCGAAAAAAAATTTGATTGCGCCATATTCGTCCGTCCGTCCTTCCGTCACTCTGGGCACTCATCTCAGATCGCTATTTAAAATGAACGAAATCTGACTATAACCACGCCCACTTTTTCGATATCGAAAATTCCGAAAAACCGAAAAAGTGCCATAATTCATTACCAAAGACGGATAGAGCGATGAAACTTGGTAGGTGGGTTGAACTTATGAAAATTAGTAAAATTTTGGACAATGAAGATTTATGGGATTTTTTTCATTTTTCGTAATTTTCGATATCGAAAAAGTGGGCGCGGTTATAATCGGATTTCGGCCATTTATTATACCAATACAAAGTGAGTTCAGATAAGTACGTGAACTAAGTTTAGTAAAGATATATCGATTTTTGCTCAAGTTATCGTGTTAATGGCCGAGCGGAAGGACAGACGGTCGACTGTGTATAAAAACTGGTCATGGCTTCAACCGATTTCGCCCTTTTTCACACAAAACAGTTATCGTCCTAAAGTCTAAGCCCCTACCAAATTTCACAAGGATTGGTAAATTTTTAAAAGTATCCTAGACAAATTAATTGAAAAAGGGCGGAGCCACGCCCATTTCAAAATTTTCTTTTATTTTTGTACTTTGTTGCACCATATCATTACTGATTATAGTTAGCTTAGTGTGAAAATGTGCTAAGTCACTTTTTACGAATTTTACGAAACGAGACGAAAAAAACTGAATAATTTTTGAAATAACCTTTTTTTCAAAACTGTGAATGAGGATACCTTAGTTGCAATACTTTTGAGTGTAGAAGCTTTGAAAAAGATAAATAAAAATCGTGTATGCTAACCCAGCAGCTGTTTTATGGCTTAGCACTATTTCCTCACTCAAAACAAATTTTTTCTCCTGACTTAGCACTTTTTACTCAATATGTTTCCCCATCACTCCTCCCCTTTAATGATTGAAATATAACACTAAAACTATATATTTCACAAAAAATACTATTTATTTGTCAAACTATTTCTAACTATTGGCGACCACCGTCGTGTGATGGTAGCGTGTTCTACCTACCACACCGAATGCCCTGGGTTCACACCCCGGGCAAAAGCAACATCAAAATTTTAGAAATAAGGTTTTTCAATTAGAAGAGCGGTCGCCCCTCGGCAGTGTTTGGCAAGCACTCCGAGTGTATTTCTGTCATGAAAAGCTCTCAGTGAAAACTCATCTGCCTCGCAGATGCCGCTCGGAGTAGGCATAAAACAAGTAGGTCCCGTCCCGCCAATTTGTAGGAAAAATTAAAAAAAAGAACACGACGTAAATTGGAAGAGAAGCACGGCCTAAAATCTCTTCGGAGATTATCGCCCCTTACATTTATTAATTTATTTTATTTCTAACGGTTCTGATCTAGACTCTTTTGCCGGATGGTGCGCAGACAATAACTTATTTTTAAATTCAAACAAATGCTGTGTTGTGTCTTATTCCATAAAGACAACTGCCACATACTTTATCTACAAACTAAATGCTAAATCTCTTAATCGTTGTCAAGAGAGTAAACACTTGGTTGTAATTTTTGACTCCAAACTCTCTTTTTGAAGTCACATTAATTTCGTTGTTTCAAAATTTGTTGCAACGATTGAGTTCAGTAGACGTAACACCAGTGACTTTAAGGACCATATGACGTTGAAGGCACTTTATATATCCTTGATCAGAAGTGGTATTGAATATTGCTCAATAATATGGAATCCTTTCTATGAATCTAGCTCCTATAAAATTGAGAAAGTTACAAAATTTTTTACAAAATTGCTTTACGTATAGTAGCAACTGTAAGTCGCCTTGGTGCGTGACCGTCAAGGAGCTACAAATGATTTAAACACTAAAAGAAATGGTGCAGTAATATCAACAAATCAGTTCTGTTGTTCTTGACTTAACGGAGATTCGGTGAAATTGATCGAATTATGGTTAATTCGGCCGAGTTCTTTGTCAAACGAACAAACAACAGAAGATAAATTGTCGCTCTTAAGTTAACAAAATTCTGTTAAATTGACTGACTCCTAGTCAATCTAACTGATTTTTCTCTTAACACAACTGATCTTACAGGTCATTTCAACAGCGAACAACAGTCAATGCATGAGCAAATTTCAAAGAGAATTTTACACTCACTGCGCTCTCTACTTTGTACTTATCACGATGGTGCCACTTGTTAAAAAAAAAATACCAAAATAAGAAAACCACCAAATCGAAAAAACACACAAAATGGGAAAACAACAAAAAACTAGTTTTTCAGTTATCAATACAAAACGAAAAACCCTTTTTTGAATTTACTGTCTAAAAATTATGAGATATCGGGTATTTATCGGGTACAATTTTTCAACTTCTCCTCAACCGAAATGCAAAATTGTTTTGTTTGAACGAACAGGATTTTTCCAAAGTTAGTAACATTTTGTTGAAGTTTTTACGAATTTTCACTCACGCGAACGAATTTAATAAATTTAAAAAACACCCTTCTTTAATGTTGTTGTTTCTGACAACATAAAAGTTTGAGTTGTTTTGGAATTGTTTTTACTTAAAATGTTACGAAAATTAAACTTGTCGAATTACATGCAAAGTTGCTCCAGTGGTGAGATTTGATTCTTTACTTTTATATAACTTACAAGTTCTCAATTTAAAATGTTACGTCAAACATTTATATTACAAGTTCGAAACAATTAAGTGTGGCAACTACATGCGAGAGAAGAAATTGAGAATGAGTTGAGCTGCAACTGAAAGAATTGAGAATCAGTTTTGTGACTACTATTTTCATTTCTATTTGCAAAGCGAAGTTGAAAACTATAAATTAAAGCTAATATATAAAATTCTTCTGTCACGGTTTTAGAGGCTTAACTCCTCCGAAACGGCTGAACCGATTCTCATGAAATTTTGTGAGCATATTGGGTAGGTCTGAGAATCGGCCAACGTCTACCTTTTTTTTCGCTATGAGCCTAGGGTCTTGAGATCAAAACGTGGACCCGTGTACCCCTGAAATGTGTTTATACAATATGGATATCAAATGAAAGCTGTTGATGAGTGCTATAGTACAGGATAATTTTCATACAACTGGGACGCTAGGATCTCGAGATATAGCCCAAAACGTGGACCCGGGTACCCCTAGAATGTGTTTATACAATATGGATATCAAATGAAAGCTGTTGATGAGTGCTATAGTACAGGATAATTTTCATACAACTGGGAGGCTAGGGTCTCGAGATATAGCCCAAAACGTGGACCCGGGTACCTATAGAATGTGTTTATACAATATGGATATCAAATGAAAGCTGTTAGTGAGTGCTATAGTACAGGATAATTTTCATACAACTGGGATGCTAGGGTCTCGAGATATAGCCCAAAACGTGGACCCGGGTACCCCTAGAATGTGTTTATACAATATGGATATCAAATGAAAACTGTTGATGAGTGCTATAGTAAAGGATAATTTTCATACAACTGGGAGGCTAGGGTCTCGAGATATAGCCCAAAACGTGGACCCGGGTACCCCTAGAATGTGTTTATACAATATGGATATCAAATTGAAGCTGTTGATGAGCGCTTTATTACAGAGTAAGGTTTACACCGCTGGGTGACTACGGTCTCGAGATATAGGGCAAAACATGGACCCGAATACACTTAGAATGTGTTTTTATATTATGGCTATCAGATTGAAGCTGTTGATGTGTGCTCTAATACAGAGTAAGTTTTACACCGCTGAGTGACTAGGGTATCGAGATATAGGCCAAAACATGGACCCGGATACCCCTAGAATGTGTATGTATTATGGATATCAAATGAAAGCTGTTAATGAGAGCTCTAAAGTTCATTGTGATATTCGATTTAGGCGCATTAACCTGGCAAAACTGATAAATTTGCATGCGAAGCCGAAATAAAGACATGAATTAATAATACCTACCCACATACCTATTTACATACGTCCAATTCGATTTGCCTGAAATTTCGTATATAAATTTGCCTATATTAGTATTTACGATGCTTTTTTCCGGGAAGTATACCAGAGACGGACTGGGACTGGGATTTGGACTAGGACTGGGACTGAGACTGAGACTCGAAATGGGACTGGAACAAAATACATACCACCCTCTGGGACTGGCAATAAGAGATAAAGAAGGAGAAAAACTTGAGAGAAGAGAAAAGAGAGAAAGAGACCGAGAAAGAGATAGAATGAGACGAAGATGGAGATGAAGCGAAAAAGACGGAGGGAGGAGTGAATAAAAAGATTAGGAAAAAGTGGAGAGGGGTAGGGCAGAGTTAGACGGAAAAAGCTTATTAAAATTTATGCAGATAGGCCAAATTTAGGGCAGAACAACGTCTGCCGGGTCTGCTAGTAAATTATAAAATATAAAATTTGGTGAAAGTGCGTTTAATAGAACAAAATAATAAAGTGTATAATGTTTAATTTGTGCCAGCATATTTTATGTACGCCCAATTGAAATTCGATTAGTAAGTGCGTACATATGTATGTATATGCAGCAAGCATGCGTATTTATTAGGGTGGTTTTTAACATTTTTTTTTCGAATTTTTACAGGTGCTCAGTTCTTAAAATGTGCTGTTTAGTGCAAAAATGCAGTTGTAAAAGTTTGAGCTCAATCGGACTTTGTTTTCCCGTGCCTAAAGACCCCTGAAGTTGGCGAAGTCACAATTTTTCGCGAAAAATCAATTTTTTTTTATTTGCAATACATTATACATTTTGAATAAAGTTTATTGTCAAATGAAAGGAAATTTAATGGACTTTAAAGTATACAATAGAAATTTTCCTTTAAAAATGGGTGGTTTGACAGATATATAATATTTAATGAATCAAGTTCGTGTAAAGTGACCTGGTATGGTATTGCGCTGTTCCCTACAATTTTGATCAAGTCAAGTTCGAGTTTATTGATGTTCTATAAAACTTTTTAATATGACATATTTTTAGCACCGTATAGTTTCAGACCACGTTCATATTGAGCCATAAGGTTTGTTTATTGAGCTGCTCTAGCTTACGCCAAGTTGAATTACTTCACAAAATTGTGTTTCATGAACACTTTTCTTTCTCTAGGTTGCTCTATCTTTTGTTTCATGAGTATGCTCAAAACAAAACTAGAGTAATCCAGATCACAAATTTCTGCTCTAGCTTTTTTTGTGAAGTAAGTTAGAGCAGAGATGTAATTTTCAAAGCTACCTTCACCACTAGAAGGAGTTACTATCTTTTCCTACGCCGATGACTGCACAATAATGGCCACAGGCCCATGCCCACAGATCGATTAGTTTTGTAACAAAATAAACAGCTATCTCCCTGATCTCTCCAGTCTCTTCGCCTCGCGAAACTTGACATTTTCATCGACTAAATAATCAGCGATCTTATTTACAACATGGACGCGCCAAATGTCGACAATATTGAACATCTAGTCGCTGGCTCCACGCTACCGACTGTCTTACATCCTAAAATCTTGGGTGTGACGTTCGATCAGGATCTATATTTTGGAGAGCATGCAGCCGAAATGGTACTGAAAATCCAGAGTCGTAATAAAATCATTAAATATACTGCCGGCAGCACTTGGGGTAAAGATAAAGAAACGGCCATTACCACTTACAAAGCAATTGGCCGGCCAATTACATGCTACGCGTCCCCGATATGATCGCCAAGCCTAAAGGTTACTCACTGGAAGAAAATACAGGCCTGTCAAAATACTGCCCTCAGAAGAGCTAGGAATTGCCCGGCGAACCTAGTACTTAAAGAAAAATGCCCGGAGCTAGCAGAGGAGGAACGCACTCTCCCAAGGGAAGCGCGCGTCACTCTAGCTCAACTTCGGTCTGGGTACTGTATCAGGTTAAACTCTTACCAGAATCAACCCCGACATACAAAATGTCTGTCCTGCTTGCAATGTATCCTCACATGACACCAACCATTTTTTCAAATTTTGTTGTGGAACCAACACCTCTAACATTCCTCTCATTATGGTCCACCCCTGTTGAAACAGCAAATTTCCTTGGACTCCCATTATAGGACATTGATTACAATTAGTGATTGGTCGCACCTGTTGGAATGGGGCGAAGCACTGCTACAACAACAACAACAACAGTTTGTGGGTTCTTGAAATAATGCCTCTAAAAACGACTCTGTTGTATGAAGAAAATTTATAACTTCCTTTACAAACTTTTTTCAACTTTTTTTTGCCATCCAATTCAACACATTGATATATGTATTAACTAGCGTTTACACGCGGCCCGTCCTCAGGGAGAAAATAAAATATATGAGCTATTCACGTTAGCCTGCTTATCAAGTTATCTGTTTAAAAATTATTTTTGTCTATTGTATTTTATTTTTGTAATAGAGTAAAAAAAAAGAACTAAATGAGCTGATAACCTGAAAGGCACGATTACGCGAATGTACAGTACAGTTTTTTCGAATTATAAAAATACATTTTCTTTTAAGTTAAATTAATGGATATGATAGAGGTGATGGTCCCCAGCGGGTTAGGTGATTACAATATACCCGCGGTGGGTATGCCTGTCGTAACAGGCGACTAAAGTACCAAATAGATTCAAGGGGTTGTGTAGCGTAACCCTCCAGGTTGCCAGCGTAATCAATATACAGCCTCTCCAAACCCAATTGTCAACTTCACCTATCCGTGGCGAATCCTGTTTTATAAACAGCCGAGGCTCTGGCGACACCGAACTCGTTATGAATATAGGTGGTGGGAGGGCGTGCTGGGCCAGAAGGTCGCATGTGGTCATAACAAATCGTTCCCGAGATGGTCGGGCTTGGTACCGGAACGTACCAGATGTGCATCCGGCAAAGGACCATAAACATCGATAGCGGTACTAAGAGGGTGGAGCCGTGTGTAGAAGTCCACGAAAGTCGGGAAAGCTTCTGACCGCCATTCTCCTGGGAACGACCAGAGCGATTCTTTTGCATGCGGTTCAAGCAGCTCACTACTGCCGGTCGCTTGCGGCCAAGTATCCTCTGGGTGGCCGCTAAACATCCGTTTAGAAGAAGACAACAACCTGGCTAGGCCACTCTGACATAATCGGTTTAAGGGCTAGCCGGGGGAGATCTCATCGGCAACTTCTGTACACCTCTAGGTGCGGCCGCAAGCGGGAGTCTGTCTTGGAGCAAGCGGCTCGCTATATAAACGTGCAAGTAATATTTTCACCCCCGCTGAGCGGGTTGTGCGCTGAGCTTGGGTCCCGCCACGTAAAACCATACTCCAATGAAATATAACAACAAGCCTCGGCTAAATACACACTCTATTGATGACGACCATGGCAAACGTTTGAAGGACAATGAATTGAGGGCATGCACCTGGAACGTCCGCTCTCTGAATGGGATTGGTGCAGATGCCAGGCTGGTTGATGTCCTCGTGAAAGCAAAATCTGACATCACCGCCATCCAAGAAATGCGTTGGACGAAGCAAGGAAGAAAGAAGATCAAAAATTGTGACATCTATTGGAGTGGCCATACGAATAAGCGAGTTTCGGCGTCGGGTTCGTGGTGGGAGAGAGACTTTGTCGCCAAGTGCTGGTGTTCACGCCTGTGGACGAGCGCGTCTCGCCGCTATCCGAATAAAAGCAAATTTTTTTAATATATCATTCATCTGCGCCCATGCGCCGACATAGCAGAAAAACGATGAGGTGAAAGACACTTTTTATGAACAATTAGAACGCACATACGAGCGCTGCCCCCGTCATGACTATAACGTCAGGGTGGGCAAAGAAGCTGTTTTTGGCCCTACAATCGGAAAGTTCAGCCTACACAATGAAACTTCTCCTAACGGACTGAGGCTGATTGACTTTGCAGGTGCTCGAAACATGGTCATATCCAGCACGAGGTTCATGCATAAAAATATACATCAAGCTACATGGCTGTCTCCTGATCGAAATACTCGCAATCAGATCGATCACGCTGTGATAGACGGACGGCATGCCTCCAGTGTTTTAGATGTGCGCACGATCCGAGGACCTAACATCGACTCGTACCATTATCTCGTTGCAGCCAAAATACGCACCCGCCGCAATGCGGCTAAAACCAAGGAACAAAAAACACAAGGAAAGCTAGACGTCGGAAAGCTTCAATCACAACAGACTGCCAATGATTTCGCAACTAGACTCTCACACCTGCTCTCTGAGAGCACAACTCATCCTGAAGGAATACAGGAGCAGTGGGAGCATATCTCCAAAGCACTTCGTACTGCCGCCGAGGAAAACAACTGGTACGATGAAGAATACCGCGTTGCAACCAAAAGAAAAGACGCTGCCTACAGGGCTACGTTAAAAGCGAGCGCGACAAGAGGAGTGTGTGAACTCTATCGTGAGTTGAAAGGGAAGCCAGACGCCTTTTCAGGAAGAAAACAGCAGAAGCAGAAAGGCGTGGGTGCGAGGAGCTTGAGCTGCTAGCCATCAGGAATAACGCCCGAAAATTTTACCAAAAAATACGGCGACAGACGGAAGGTTTTAAGACCGGGGCAACCTCCTATAGGAACGAAAACGGCGACCTTGTAACTGATGTCCAGAGAGTGCTTAGATTATGGAGGAAATACTTCTCTGTTCTCCTAAATGGAGGCAGCAATTCACCGCGCAGAGATGAAGAACCCGATCCCGCAATCGATGATAATGGAATATATGTCCCCCCGCCCGATTATGATGAAGTTAGAATAGCAATAACCAGATTGAAAAACAACAAGGCCGTGGGCGTTGATGGATTGCCTGCGGAGCTATTCATGTACGGCGGCGAGGAGTTGGTAAGGCGCATGCAGCAACTTCTTAGCAAGATATGGGCGGACGAGTGCATGCCCGACGGTTGGAATCTAAGTGTTCTTTGCCCAGTCCACAAGAAGGGGTATACTGCAAAATGCACCAACTATCGTGGAATCAGCCTTCTTAGTATCGCATATAAGGTCCTTTCAAGTGTATTGTGCGAAAGATTGAAGCCCACCGTGAACCGGCTGATTGGACCTTATCAGTGCGGCTTCAGACCTGGTAAATCTACCATCGACCAGATTTTCACAATGCGCCAAATCTTGGAAAAACCCCGTGAAAAGAGAATCGACACACATCACCTTTCCGTCGACTTTAAAGCCGCCTTCGACAGCACGAAAAGGAGCTGGCTATATGCCGCTATGTCTGAATTTGGTTTCCCCGCAAAACTTATACGGCTGTGCAAAATGGCGTTGAGCAACACCATCAGCTCAGTCAGAATTGGGAAGGACCTCTCCGAGCCGTTCGAAACTAAACGAGGTTTCAGAGAGAGTGACCCCCTATCGTGCGATTTCTTTAATTTGATGCTGGAGAAAATTATACTAGCTGCAGAACTTAACCGCACTGGAACAATATACTCTAAAAGCGTGCAATTACTGGCATATGCTGATGACATTGATATCATCGGCCTAAGCACCCGCGCTGTTCGTTCTGCTTACTCCAAACTGGAAAAAGAAGCGGTAAAGATGGGTTTCATGGTGAATGAGGACAAAACGAAGTACCTGCTGTTATCGAGCAAAGAGTCAGCGCCTTGGCAACCACGCTACTGTTGGCAGCCGTAATTTCGAAATAGTAAAAGACTTCGTTTATTTCGGAACCAGTATTAACACTAACAACAACGTCAGCACTGAAATCCAGCGAAGAATCAATCTTGCCAATAAATGCTACTTTGGACTAGGTAGGCAATTGAAAAGTAAAGTCCTCTCTCGGCGAACGAAAATCATACTCTACAAGTCACTTATCGTACCCGTCCTGCTATATGGGGCAGAAGCATGGACCATGACAACAGCAGATGAAGCGGCTTTGGGAGTGTACGAGAGAAAAGTTCTTCGAAAGATGTATGGACCTCTACGCGTTGGCGATGGCGAGTACCGAAGAAGATTTAATGATGAGCTGTACGAGCTATACGCAGACATCAACATAGTCCAGCGAATTAAAATGCAGCGGCTGCGCTGGCTAGGCCATGTTATGCGAATGAATGATGATGCTCCGGCCAAGAAAGTTTTTCTAATGGAACCCGCCTATGGAAGCAGAGGTAGAGGGCGGCCCCTACTCCGTTGGAAGGACCAGGTGGAAAACGATTTAAACTCCCTTGGTGTGACCAATTGGTGCCGGTTGGCGGAGCGAACGAGCGACTGGTGCGCCTTGTTGGACGGCCATAACCGTTTAGACGGTTAAGCGCCAATTAAGTAAGTAAGTAAGGTTCTAAGACATTTTTATTTAATTCAGGAGAGTCCTTAGTTATTCCATGTTCAAATTTTATGCCGAATTTCAAAAGCAACGAAAATTGATAATGATTTTTTGCCTGGGCCTGAGGAGACAATAAAAACATCAAACAAAAATGTGTATCTCAAGACTTGTAAAGAAAAAGTACCAGTACAAGTGCAAGTATCAGTACCTCAGTACTTCGAAAAATTAGTACAAGTATAAGTATCGAGGTACTTGTACTTGAATTGTTGAAGTACAAATAAAGTACTTGTAAGTACTTTCGAAATACTTTAATAAGTATTGAAAGGTTTTGAAGCGGATCAACCAGCACCCTTACGATCACCTAACTTTGACAAAATGGCTTAAGAAGAGTTTTACGGTATTTTAATGATACATCAGCAGATTTCAATATGCTTCAGAGATATCCTCTTATGAAGGACCTATCACTCAAAATTAATGCGTCCTCAGCTTCCTCCGACCCAGTAGGGCGTTTATTTTCCTTAGCAGGCATAGTTTATAGTCCTAGAAAGCAATCAATGACGGACTTTTCGTTTGAAAAGCTAGTACTAATGAAGGCAAATACAAAACTACTTTAATATTGTTAGCTGCTGTACTATTTATACTTATTTAATATGTTGTTTTACTTCTTGTTGCTTTCTAATATGAATTTCACTCTTGTTTTGATTTTCCATTTATGAATCAAACTGACATATTTTATCAGAAAAAGTACTTTAGTGTACTTGCAAGTATTTCGTAAGTATATCTACTTGTACTTTCGGATTTGAAGTACAAGTACTGTAGTACTTATTCTTTGTACTTAGATTTGAAGTACTTGAGTACTTGTACTTATTTGGTACTAGTTCAAGTATGTACTTAGTACTTTACAGGTCTGTATAAGACCAACTAAACCTAAATCAGGTTATGATACGCCTCACATTTTTAGAAATTTCACGCCCCCAACACTTTTATTTAATTTTCTGATCAACGCCCTAGGTTGGTGAGGAGTGTGATGACTAGTACCTAGGACCTACCTAATTATTTTATAGCTTTTAGTAAAATTATTACTTCATGTAAGTATTGTTTTCAATAAAACCGTTTAACTTAAACAATTTTTTTTAAATTATTTTATTAATGAATAAATACAGAAAAGAACAAAGGGCCACAAAATTAGTTCTATCTGTTTCCAAACTGCTTTTAAGTATAAAGTACTACGTGATAAATTTTGTGGACGCGATTTATACCTAATTTAGTCTTGTGAATAAAAAATAACCAACAACTTTTTCTTATAGATTTCAGGAATGGTACAAAAAACGGTTTTTTTTTTTTTTAATTAGATGAAAAAACAGATTTTTAGGTACATTTCTACGAAATGAAATGAGCTGAGCTTTAACAAAACATTTGCTTTAGTTTTTCAAAAGAAAATTTCCTAGTAATGACTTGTTTATATATTTTAGTGTTACTTGGAATGCACCTCACTTCGAATGCATTTAATGATACATACACACAAACATTCATATTTTACTGACCTAGATAACCACTTGAGTTCATTTGCATTTGCCAAACCGTCCCATATATCGATTAGTCAGGCCAACCAACATATGTGCAGATCATATTGACAATATGTAGGTCACTACAATAATATGCTGACAAGCCATTATTTATTCTGAAATCATGCACTTTTAGTATGTAAGCATTAATGTAACCATGTATGTGTAGGTTAAGAACTTTTGTATGAATAGAAATGCATTTCTTTAATAAACAAGAATAACATTCTAACGCTTCTCATCAGCGGTACTTTTTATTTAATTTGATTCTACATGGCGATCGTACCAGTCTAGATCAAGAATTAGCAAAACTTCTAAATATCTAACTGGTGAGAGATCCTGCCAGCTCGCGTTGTATAATAAACGAAGCAGGATTCGCCTTTTACATGGCGATCCTGCCAGTTCGACCCTTAAGCATAAAAGTTGCTGATCAAGCAACGCTAAAAAGCTCTTAGTGGAAGATATCCTGCAAAGTTTAACGAAAAAGTAAATTTAATAAATTTTGCCAATAAAGCAATAGGAAAAAATTTCTTGCTTATCCTGAAAAAAATTGATCTTCACGCTCAAAAGTTGAGCGAATGTTCGTACTTATATGCAAGGCCAGCCTTCGCAGCAAAAGGCAACAAAATTTTTACAAAAAACACAGCATACTATATTAATGAACGGCGGTTTGGCTGCATAATGGAGTGGAATAATATTAGACACAGCTTAGACTAGCAGCGGAAGGAAAATTGAAAATAACAGCAGCAGGACCCCAGCACTGGGCGTGAATGGTGATCAGGTGAAGTGGAATATACCACCGGCGTACTAGCAAACCAACAAAGAAATTTATGATAGCAACACAGATAATTTTAATTTTCGGTAACAAGTTGGAGTAGCAGCAACTAAGTATAAATTTTTAGTATAAATTGAGCAGCCTCATGGATGCTTAACCCTTAGCAAAAACAAAGAATTTTTTTTTTTAATTAGAACCAGCATTTTGAAAAAAGTATAATATAAAATATTACTAAAATGAAAAATTTGTTTCTAAAGATAGTTTACAAAAGAAAAAAAAGATAATTTTTTTTCTTTTCTCCTTTTCAATTTAATTATAAAAAGTAAATAAACTATACTAAACTATTAAATTATAAAATTGTTTGAAATGTTAAAAAATATTAACTTAATTTCTTTTTAAGAAAACTAAAAATTTTTAGAATAAAATTTTTTTAATAATAATTTTTATAATGTTAATTAAACAAAATAAATTAACGAAAGTTATAAGTGAAATGGAGTGTTTAAGATAGAGAATAAAATCACAGAAATTTTATTAAAATTTGAATTTACCCCTTATTTACTGAAACAGGAAAGTAATTGCAGAAGTTTCAAAATGTTTTGGTGGACAAAAATAGCCCAAGGCATTATGTATGGCTATCATGGCTGATTGCGAGGTAAGGTCCTCCATGATGCACTACGCTACCGAATGTCCTACACCCCAAAATCTTGAGTGTGACGTTTGATCAGGATCTACATTTTGGTGAGCATGCAGCCGCAATTGTACCGAAAATCCAGAGCCGTAATAAAATCCTCAAATCCCTTGCTGGCAGTACTTGGGGAAAGGACAAAGAAACGCTCATTACCACATACAAAGCAATTGACCAGCCGATTGCATGCTACGCGTCCCCTATATGGTCGCCAAGCCTAATAACTACTCACTGGAAGAAGCTACAGGCCTGCCAAAATACTGCTCTCAGAACCGCCATGGGCTGTCTTCTTATGTCCCCAGAACACCTTCTACATAATGAGGCGAGAATATTCCCCATCTCTTTAATTTTAATGTTGAACCAACGCCTCTAACACCCCTTTCATTATGGTCCACGCCTGTTGAAACAGCAAGTTTCCTTGGACTACCGTTAGAGGATATTGATGACAATTTCTGATCGGTCGCATCTATTATTTTATTTATTTATTTACTTGTATGTCTATTATACAGCAGACACTTAAGAATATAGTACAACTAATGTAAATTAAGTATTACTTAAAAAATAGGTTTTTAGTTTGAACTGTATAACCGATTTGGTATACGTAAAATCTAAATCCAGAAAATTTGAGAAATAGTTGTAATCAGACATAATTCTATTCAAGGCAGCGTTAGCACCATAGATTGTTCTGTTAAGTCCAACACGAAAAACAACAAAATTCCGTAAATTTCTGCAGGGAACATTAAGGTTAACTAGCTGAAGTAAGGAAGGACAATCTATCCTGCCAGAAACAAGATCCATAATAAATGTAACCGATAATAGCGTTCTCCTATCGGATAACTATACCAAACTAATTAATCGACAACGAGCAACGTACGACGGAATCGGTTCAGTAAAGTTAAGAGAGCGTAAAGCAAAACGAACAAAGCACTTTTGGACTTTCTCCAGACGATTTATGTGGACTGAATGGTATGGTCTCCAAATGACAGCTGCGTATTCCATTTTAGAACGGACAAAAGCCGAGTACAAAAGCTTATAGGTATATGGGTCTGAAAAATTAGAAGAGTGGCGTTTCACAAAGGCAAGTGTTCTAAAATAATTTGTAATTATGTAGTTTAAATGAGTAGTAAAATTTGGTTTGCTATCAAAATACACGCCAAGATCTTTAATTTCATTAACCTCAGAAAGGCACGAGTCCGCCAACCAGTAGCAAGTATCCAAAGGCTTGACCATTTTAGAGTAAGTTACTTTGAAACACTTGTTAATATTTATATAAAGCCTGTTCAAAGCGCAATAATCTAAGAATTTATTAAGTTCACTTTGAAGCGCCGATGAATCACGCGAGTCTCTTATTTCAGAATATATTTTAAGATCATCGGCATATAAGAGAAATCTAGACGAGTTGAAACAAAAAGAAACATCATTAATGAACAAGATGAATAATAAAGGACCTAATATGCTACCTTGAGGCACACCAGATGTAGCAATGAATGGATCCGAGAATGCCCCATCTATAGCAACCATGCAACTCCTGTTATGTAAATAAGATTTTATCCATTTGAGGATACTGGAATGAAAACCCAGGAATGCAAGTTTCTCAATGAGGATTACGTGAGAAATTTTGTCAAACGCCTTAGAAAAATCAGTATAAATCGTATCAAGCTGAAGACCATTACGAAAGCACGAATGGCAATCCTCAGTAAAGACTGAAAGATTGGTAACTGTCGAGCGTGCTGCCACAAATCCATGCTGATTTGCGCAAATTATATGTTTCACATGAAAATAAAGTTTCTCTTTTACAATGCATTCAAATAGCTTGGCAACAGACGACAACTTGGATATAGGCCTATAATTTAAAATATCATTTTTATTTCCACTTTTAAAAATAGGGGTAATAGAAGTGCTTTTCGAATCATCAATGAAAACCCCTGAAGCTAGGGACAGATTAAAAATAAGCATGAGAGGTTTTACCAGCGAGGTACAATTTTTCAAAAGTTTCATGGAAAGCCCGTCAACATCGGTATGGGAAGAGTCTTTGACACTCTTTAAACCTTCGATGACATCCACTTCAGATAATACCAAAGATCCAAAATCAACAGAAGAACACGGTTTATCGTTGAGGCTAACACGTAACGCATCTAGGTCGTTTACAGTCAAGTCTTCATCTGATACAAAGTTCGATGAAAAGAAGTTCGCAAATAGATTGGCAGCCTCACTGATCGATGAAGCTGAGACATTGTTGTAGTAAACTGTTTTGGGAATACTCGATACATTTTTTTTAGATTTAACATAAGCCCAGAACTTTTTAGGATTATTCTTAATGTTTTTCTCAAAGTTATTAATATAATTGTCATATAAAAATTTATTCAAATCATTAAATTTTTTATTATAATAAGCATGCAACTCAAAAAAGTTGGCCCTTTTTGTGGCTTTGTACTTTTTGAAAAATTTATTTCTCAAATTTTTCAGATGCTTAAGCTCTGCCGAGTACCAAGCAAACTTATACAATTTACTCTTAATAGTAGGGATATATTTATGACACAAAGCTGCCAGAGAGCTCTTAAGGATACTGAAGCAGGTTGCAACTTCTTTATTTTTAACCGCGGAGTCCCAATCAATGTTGTTCAACTCTGCATCAAAAGCATTAAAATTGCAACGATCAAAATTAAATGACGGCTTGGTCATAGAGGGGGACGATTTGAAAAATTCTAAAAATTCAACTTCCAGTAAGATCGGGATATGATGCAAATTAGCAGGTGATATAAAAGTTGCAGCCTGCGATAACACAAAATTCAATTCATTACTTATGAAAATCAAATCCAGAAAGCGATGCAGCTTATTACATAAATCATTAATTTGCGTTAAGCCGATACTTGAAAAGTTATCTATGACATACATAAGATTCAATAGCACTTGTAATATTTACAGCAGTTAAGTAGGAATTGTTATCAAGATAATTCCAGTTAACAGAGCTCAAATTGAAATCGCCAAGAACGCATAATTGACTGTTGCCAATGTCTTGATGAATTGAGAGAATGTTGCCAATATGCGATTTGTAGACACATTCATCACACAATGGCGGAATATAAGAAACACAAATATAGAGGTAACCAGTGGAACCACACAAACGGACACAAAATTGATCGAGGAGGGAGTCGATATCACGCAATTCACAAAATGACGCACGCAAATTGCACCGGGCTGCTATTAACACACCTCCACCTCTCTTGCAGCCAGTTTTAATAGGATCTCTGTCCTTGCGAAAAACATCATAACAGCGTATGTCAAAAAGTTCAGCATCGAAAAAATTTGAATTGAGCCATGTCTCAGTTAGATCCAACAAATCATATTCTAAAAGAGAGCTTTTACATTACTTGTCTTACTTCTAAGACCAGAAGTGTTTTGGTAATAAATCTTAATTTTCTCATAAGCACTGCCTCGATCTATTAGGTTCGAGGTGGTTGCTTTTCTTCTCTTTGAAAAAAACGGAACGGACGAACAGACACATTCGCCGGCCAAATCTCTGGATTCATCAGTTTTTTATATTCGGTTTCAACCACACCCAATTTGAAATTAACAAATCTAAGAGAATTTGTATCAATCTCTTTTTTTACCAGCTTATGGCAGCATAAATGTTGCTTACCAACGTGCGCATATTTTTCGACATGCTCCATAATATTCTCCGGCTGAACCGAAGGCTTAAATGAAGCTAAATGCAAATATTTAAAACGGGCAGCAACCAGCAAATCATCGCTCTCACCAGTTCCTAGCAGTGGTTTTTTTGCTGCCTCTGTTTCTTTTTGTTTTTGCTCTTATTTTCCACTACCACCCATGCATTATTATTATCCGAAGCTGAGTTAGTAAGAGATAGAGAGATCGTATTTTCTGCATTATCAAACCGCGATTTATGCACCGATTTGTTGGTAGGAGCATCAGCAAGCTCATTATCTTTTACACAAGCATTGACTTTCACTGTACTATCCATTGGCGCAGCAGAATGAAGCGAAGTAGAGGGCACAGCAGAATGCGAAAACACTTCAGCATTGTTGGTATTTGGCACACTAGGAGAACTAACAATTGCAGCAGAATTAATTGCAGAGTGTAAGCAACCAGAATTTAAGAGCTTTTGCTTCAGGTCTTTGACCTCGATCACCAAATCAGCAACAATGGAAGCAAATTGTTATTGACACATTTATCACAATTGAACACTATATTTTTGTTGCTTTTCATAAAGTTTGTTATATTGACATCAATGCTCTTGCATGAACTATGAACTACGGCCTTGCAAAGTGAGCAACTTAATGCATTATCTTTGGCAATAGATTTACCGCACAAATCACACCGCGTACGTAAGAGCGACATTGTAAAGAAAAATAAATAGCAATACAAACACGGAGCTAAGAAAAAACACGTCCGTTCAGCTTGACTTCAACTTTGTGTGGCGAAGCACTGCTACAACAACAGCAACAACAGGTAGGAAAAGGAAACTGTGAAACACCAGAGAACAGAGTAGTTAAATATGAGCCACCAGACCAATTAGCCCAAAAATTACCCCAAACTTTCCAGATGTTTGGTTAGCAGTCCTAATTGTGCATTCATGCTGTTGATCAGCACAATAGCTATGATGCTCAAAAATTACATGAAGCACAAATAATGGCAATTGAAAAACGTGCAACAGCGCGACTAAAAATTTTTTTTCTTCCCAAATTTCCAAACCCAACGCTGAGGCAGAGCAACAAATAATTAAAATAAACTTCAAAATATCGCAATCGGCAGTAAAGGCAGCTTCACTATCCTTGCCTAAAGTGAACAGCAAATCAAAAATTTGCATGATTTCTCTGAATGCTCCTGATATCTTTAAAGACAAAGATAGTCAGGAAGCAATAACAAAAGGCACAGTATTTCATATTGAAATACCATCCAAAATAATAATTCTTTCAAATTATATTTGAATAAAAATCCCGTGTCAGTGGAAGTACGCAAAATTAAAAAATATAACATAAAACCAGCCCATAACAACAGCAAGAATGAAGAAAAGTCACGAAGATAACCTTAAAATATATGGTAAGCGCTATATAAATTTAAAACAAGAATACATGTCGCGCTCGTTTTCTTCTTAGGATAGAAAACTGTTAGCGTAGAAAAAATTTCAAGCAACCTGATTGCTGAGGAAGTTATTGACTTAGGATAATATTCGACCAGGCTGAAAAATGCCGGCAATCCAGGACTTGAAATTTATAATGACAAAAACAGTTGTCCTAAGGGACATATTGGTGAAAAATGATAGAATAGTACTCGAGTAGGCAAATTTAAAAATAATAAAAAGGTATCCTAGTTCTCAAAGATCAAATAATTGCGTTAACTTTAGGAAGTAAAGCAAGTGAAAAATCCCGGTTAAAATTAAATAATTCTACATAATTGTCATCACGATTCTGTCTTGGTGGCCGCCGCAGAAATCGCATGACACTTAAGATCAAAAATAAAATATAGATGGAAAATACAACAAATATAAAATTAATATTTAAAGATACGAAAATTTTTGCACCCACTGTACCATTCTTTTGCCCATTAATTTGACTACTACTAATACATAACCGCCATGCTCTTCCATCAATCACAACTCTTAAATTTTCAATATAACTTATGACAGATTTCTTATTTTATATGTTCTTAGTTTAGTGGAAATCAATAAACAATTAAAAGCGCTGTTTAATAAAAATAGTTAATATAAGAATCATTCGTCTTTAGTTGTTAGAAATACCACATTAAAGAAATAAATATAAATTTATTAGGCCGGGCCCATTTAAGAAAACCTCGCTTTTTAGAGAGGTCATAAATTTAGGAAAAATATTTTTACTCTAACCCTCGGTAGAATAGGAGATTTAGTTAATTAGGGAAAAGGCCTCTCGTAAGGTAAATAATAAGAAAAATATTTTTTTTCGGAACAAGTGCAGAATACATACATTTGTCAAAAAAAAAAAAAAAAAAAATCGGAATATATAGAGATTTTTATGTTGATTCCAACGGTATATTTTTTTTTGGTGCAAATGAAAGGTTTGGGGGTAATTCCATGTCAAATGGCGAAATTATGAATTTCTCAAATCAAAATATCTCCGAAACTATGGATGGATTTCAAAAATTAAAAAATCGAAAAATATCTTATAAAAATACCTTTCATCTGATGTATATACATCTTTAACTTTTCTAGTCTTTATTTACCAAAAATTTGAAAAAGCTCTTTTTTGGTGGAAATTTTTTAAATTTTATTTTTTTCAAAAAAGGCTTAACTAAAACTTTCTAAAACTAGTCTTATATATTCCTATATTAAACACAGCTTCCTTTTAGCCTAGTTAACTTAGTCTACAAATTTTAAATTAGCTTTCTTATAACCTATTGCCATGCACAGTTATTCTGCGTAGAACCACTATCGGAGACATTGGACATAGTTAGCTCAACAATAGTTCATAATACAGAAAACAAAGTGAAAAGTATGCAAATTACAAATACGCTAAGAACCACTTTACGTCAAAGCTATTTTCAATTCAACAATAAAATATATAGACAAACAAACGGTCTTGGAATGGGAAGTCCCACATCAGCAATTCTTATGGAAGTGTTCATCAAAATCTGGAATAAAAGTACATACAGGGGCTGAAGTCCAAATTAGGCGTGTAATTTTATGCTAGATACGTGGATGACATAATAACGAAGAGCTTGCCCCAGCAGGTTAGGGGATCAGAATATACCCGCGGTAGATATGCCTGTCGTAAGAGGCGACTAAAATACCAGATTCAAAGGGTTGTGTAACGCAACCCTTCAGGTTGCCAGCGCAATGCTTCTCCGAACCCAATTGTCAACCTCACCTATCCGCGGCGAATCCTGTTTCACTAACAGACGAGGCTCTGGCGACCACAAGCTCCTCATGGAACTTGGGGGTGGGGAGGGGGGAATGGCCTGAAGGTTTAATGTGCCCACATAAATCGTTCCCGAGATGGTCGGGCTAGCACCTTAATGGTGCTGTGGTACCGCAGCGTACCGGATCTTTATCCGGCAAAGGACCATCACATCGATAACACTCCCCAAAGCCTTCGGGGAGCAACCTTATCGCTACAACAACAACAAAAAGAGCTTGTACTGGAGTACCTCAACAAGCAGCACGGAAATATAAAATTTACAATGGAAACCGAAAAAGACGGAGGAATCAACTATCTAGACCTCACGGTAAATATTGGTAAAGAAGCCAAAAGATTTAACTATGACATATATAGAAAGTCAACGGAAACCGACGCAATAATATACAATACCTCAAATCACCCCATCAGCATAAAAATGCAGCATCAAGGCACTTGGTACATAGACTTGAAAGAACACGTCTTACACAAGAGGCACATAAGAGAGAACTTGAGGTCATATTTAATATCGCTGCAAACAATGGATATAAAAAAGCACTAGTAGATAAGCTCAGAAGGACAAATGGAGAACCAAAAAGAAATAATGAAATGGAAAATAATAGCTGGACGACTATGACATGTACTGGAAAAGCAACATATAAATTGGCAAACTTCTTTAAAAAATACAACATTAACACAGCATTCAAAACATCGAACAATCTAGGGCGAAAACTAAGAACTAACACTAACTCAGAGGATCCGTTTAGCAGCAACGGCGTATACAAGCTTAACCCACAAAGAAGGTCAAACGACTAAAATCACGGATTTTTACCTACCAGCCACACAAATCGATTAGTAAACCACCCTCGGTTCTGCATGAACACACAGCACATACACATAACTAAATATACACAAGCATCAATTTTGCCAATACCTGCTCATCTACCTACGAACTATAAATACAGGAGAAACGACAACAATAGATCAGAAATAAAATCGACACTGATGATGGCACAACGCCGAAACCGGTTTGTCTCAAAACCAAATTTGACAAGGGATGACGGAAAATCGTTCCAATATAAATCATTTATCCACCCTGTCGGAAAATCAACCAAACAAGATAAGTTAATATACTCTGTGTGCAAAGCACGCTGAGTATAATAAAAGCGAGAGTCAGCATAACGGGTACACATGTAAGGCAAATGCAAATAAATAAAAGCAAAAAAAACAAATAAAGTCATTACTTTAGCATCAAGTTACCACTATGACATAAATTACAATTGAGTGCGAAAGACAAAAAAAAAGTTAAAAATTTGGTAACACAAAGCAAGTTGACTGGGTCATTAAACATAAAATGAAACTGCACGACACGCTTATTTCAATGACACTGGAATGAATTAATATAATTTAGCGCCAAATTATATACGTTCACTCCAAAAAGCCGATGGTGTAGTGTTACTTGGAATGCACCTCACTTCGAATGCATTTAATAATACAAATATACATACACAAAAACGTTCATATTTTACTGACCCAGATGGCCACCTGAGTTCATTTGTATTTGCCAAACCATCCCATATATCGATTAGTCACACCAACCAACATATGTAGGTTACTACAATAATAAATTAAAGTTTTTCCGATTTATTGTTATAAATCCACTTGGGAAATGAAATACCATTGATATAAAGCTCTTTTTGCAAAGACATAGCTTATTTTATTCATCCACGACCCTTTTAAAAATATTTTATATAAAAGTGGGCGTGGTCCTTAACCGATTTCGTAAATTTTTTTTCAAAGCATTCCTTACAGTTAAGGCAACCTCTCTGCCGAATTTTGTTACGATATTTGTAACGATTTTTGGTTTATGGTTAATAATATTTGTAAAATTTATGTTATCACAAGTGGGCGGTGTCACGCCCATTTAAATTTTTTTTTTTCAAATTTTTATCAGGAGTCTCAATATCAGTGAAAACGTTAAATTTCAACATTCTAGGTGTATTATTTACTAAATAATCCGGTTTTTGTGTTTTCCAAAATTTTATATATATAAAAAGTGGGCATGGTTACCATCCGATTTCGCTAATTTTCAATACCAATCTATCCTGGGTGCAGATAAGCTCGAGTACCATGTACAATTTGGTGAAGATATCTCAATATTTACTCAAGTTATCGTGTTAACGGACAGTCGGACGGACACTGATGATTTTGATATATGGAGGTCTATATCTATCTCGATTCCTTTATACCATCATTATAGAATCAAAGTTATAATACCCTGTGTCCAAGTACAGCTGGGTATAAAAAGAAAGTGGAAGACAAAAATTGCAAAGCGTCTGCCCAACAAGATGGGCCAATGTCACGATGCGGTATCCACTTACATTGAACTTCAGCCAGCAATATTCGAAGCCTTTGAAGAGATAGCAGAAGGGAACAACGACAAAACTTCAGCATAAGCTTCTCAGTTTCAAGCAGCTATTTCTAGCGTTCAATTCCAAATGTTGCTGTTGTTGTTGTAGCGACATGGACACTCCCGGAGGCCTTGGGGAGTGTTATCGCTGTTGATGGTCCTTTGCGGGATGCAGATCCCGTACGTTCCGGTAACAAGCACAATAAAGGTACCAGCACGGGAAACGATTTGTTATGACCACATGAAACCTTCTAGGCCATACCGCCCTCCCACCCCCTTGATCTATAAGGTGTTCGGGGTCGCCAGAGCCTCGGCTGTTCATTAAACAGGATTCGTCATGGGTAGGTGAGGTTGACAACTACAACAAGCTATATAATGCGCTGGCAAACCCTTGAGAGAGTTGCGCTACTCAAGAAACCACGCATCAGTAAACATCAATTAACGACGTTGATACTGAGAGCGTCGAAGAATCTGTGTTTTGTTTCCCAAAAACTAATACAACGCAGAAAAATGCAATAAACTGCATGAATTTTATGAAAGTGTTGTGAATTGTTCCAAAACTGAGTTTGCAATGGAAGTCAAAATGGGGAAAGGCGAGTCGATGGACAGAATTTTAAAAACGTGTTTGATGCACTTGAGGTGGATACAATTTTGATGATTACCTAAAAAATTTGTATGCTATATTTCTTATTTATCTTATTTTTTTAGATGGTAAAACCAAATGCTTTCGAATAAATAAGATATTGCGCATATTAGCCGTTCTACCAGTTTCGACAGCAACAGCAGAACGCACATTTTCTGCCTTCAAAAGGTTTAAATCACACTTGCGGAGTACAATCAGTCAAGAACGTTTGAATGGACTCGATTAATTTAAGATCCATATTGATATACCGCTTTCTGTAAACGAAGTACTAGAAGAGTTTTTCAAAAAACTACACTGAAAAAAAAAAAAAAAAATAATAATAATCACTATCAGTTTAATACCAGTTGCGTTAAAATGACATTTTTAGCAGTATAATTTTTTTAGTAGCAATGTAAAAATAAATCATATAAAAATGATAGTGAAAAGTATTAAATCCATATCTTGGTTATTGAATTGCTGAGGGAAAATATTAATTTTACACCTCAAAAATGTCCAATTTAGACCAGTGTAATGTCTTCAGTATTAATATAGCAGCATAAATCATCAAATTGATCCTCAAAGATATTAGACTACAACTTAGCTTATTATTTTGATGACTAATTAATTCGATTTAATCCTCCACAATGTGAAATTGATATTCACCTAATTTTTATACTCAGTTGAGCAGAGCTCACAGAGTATATTAAGTTTGATTGGATAACGGTTGGTTGTACAGGTATAAAGGAATCGAGATAGATATAGACTTCCATATATCAAAACGATCAGGATCGAAAAAAAATTTGATTGAGCCATGTCCGTCCGTCCGTCCGTCCGCCCGTTAACACGATAACTTGAGTAAATTTTGAGGTATCTTAATCAAATTTCGTATGTAGGTTCCTGCGCACACTTCTCAGATAGATATTTAAAATGAACGATATCGGACTATAACCACGCCCACTTTTTCGATATCAAAAATTTCGAAAAATCGAAAAAGTGCGATAATTCATTACCAAAGACGGATAAGGCGATGAAACTTGGTAGGTGAGTTGAACTTATGACGCAGAATAGAAAAATTTGTAAAATTGGACAATGGGCGTGGCACCGCCCACTTTTAAAAGAAGGTAAGTTAGAAGTTTTGCAAGCTGTAATTTGGCAGTCCTTGAAGATATCATGATGAAATTTGGCAGGAACGTTACTCCTATTACTATATGTATGCTTAATAAAAATTAGCAAAATCGGAGAACGACCACGCCCACTTTTAAAAAAAAATTTGTTTAAAGTCAGATTTTAAAAGAAAAGTTAATATCTTTACAGTATATAAGTAAATTATGTCAACATTCAACTTCAGTAATTATATGGTGCAACAAAATACAAAAATTAAAGAAAATTTCAAAATGGGCGGGGCTCCGCCCTTTTTCATTTAATTTGTCTAGCATACTTTTAATGCCATAAGTCGAACAAAAATTTACCAATCCTTGTGAAATTTGGTAGGAGCTCAGATTCTAGGACGGTAACTGTTTTCTGTGAAAAAGGGCGAAATCGGTTGAAGCCACGCCCAGTTTTTTTCCACAGTCGGCCGTCTGTCCTTCCGCTCGGCCGTTAACACGATAACTTGAGCAAAAATTGATATATCTTTACTAAACTCAGTTCACGTACTTATCTGAACCCACTTTGTATTGGTATGAAAAATTACGAAAAATTTAAAAAATGCCATAATTCTATACCAAATACGAAAAAAGGGATGAAACATGGTAATTGTATTGGTTTATTGACGCAAAATATAAGTTTAGAAAAAAACGTTGTAAAATGGGTGTGACACCTACCATATTAAGTAGAAGAAAATGAAAAAGTTCAGCAAGGCGAAATCAAAAGTCCTTGGAATCTTGGCAGGAATACTGTTCGTGGTATTACATATATTAATAAATTAGCGGTACCCGACAGATGATGGTCTGGGTCACCCTGGTCCACATTTTGGCCGATATCTCGAAAACGCCTTCACATATACAACTACCACCACTCCCTTTTAAAACCCTCATTAATACCTTTAATTTGATCCCCATATCGTACAAACACATTATAGAGTCACCCCTGGTCCACCTTTATAACGATATCCCGAAGAGGCGTCCACATATAGAACTAAGGCCCACTCCCTTTTAAAATACTCATTAAAACCTTTCATATGATACCCATATCGTACAAATAAATTCTAGAGTCACCCCTTGTCCACCTTTATGGTGATATCTCGAAAAGGCGTCCACCTATAGAACTAAGGACTACTCCCTTTTAAAATACTCATTACCACCTTTCATTTGATACCCATAACGTACAAACAAATTCTAGAGTCACCCCTGGTCCACCTTTATGGCGATATCTCGAAAAAGCGTCCACCCATAGAACTAAGGCCCAGTTCCTTTTAAAATACTCATTAAAACCTTTCGTTTGATACGCATATTGTACAAACGCATTCTAGAGTCACCCCTGGTCCACCTTTATGGCGATATCTCGAAAAGGCGTCCACCTATAGAACTAAGGTCCACGCCCTTTTAAAATACTCATTAACACTTTCATTTGATACCCATATCGTACAAACAAATTCTAGAGTCACCCCTGGTCCACCTTTATGGAGATATATCGAAAAGGCGTCCACCTATAGAACTACGGCCCACTCCCTTTTAAAATATTCATTAACACCTTTCATTTGATACCCATATCGTACAAACAAATTCTAGAGCCATCCCTGGTCCACCTTTATGGCGATATCTCGAAAAAGCTTCCACCTATAGAACTAAGGCCCACGCCCTTTTAAAATACTCATTAACACCTTTCGTTTGATATCCATATCGTACAAACAAATTCTAGAGTCCACCCTTATGGCGATATCTCGAAAAGGCGTCCACCTATAGAACTAAGGCCCACGCCTTTTTAAAATACTCATTAAACTTTTCATTTGATACCCATATCGTACAAACAAATTCTAGAGTCCACCTTTATGGCGATATCTCGAAAAGGCGTCCACCTATAGAACTAAGGCCCACGCCCTTTTAAAATACTTATTTACACCTTTCATTTGATACCCATATCGTACAAACAAATTCTAGAGTCACCCCTGGTCCACCTTTATGGCGATATCTGGAAAAGGCGTCTACCTATAGAACTAAGGCCCACGCCCTTTTAAAATACTCATTAACACCTTTCATTTGATACCCATATCGTACAAACAAATTCTAGAGTCAGCCCTGGTCCACCTTTATGGCGATATCCCTAAATGGCGTCCACCTATAGAACTATGGCCCACTCCCTCTTAAAATACTCTTTAATACCTTTCATTTGATACACATATAGATTTCTGTAGTATTTGTCCTTTACGTTGTGCTCAAAGTAAGCAGTAATAGCTCCGACTCATAAACACTTTTTCATATAGATGAGTTGCATTATGCTTAATGCTGCAATAACTACGTGTCCTCAGATACCCAATTCAAGACTTTTGTATAATTTTCTGTAGGACGCATATAAGTGCAATACATTTTCATACTAAAATCGTAAAAAAAAAATTTACCATCACGGCAACCCATATCTGATATTCCGCTCCTTTTTTGTTTCCCTGCGTCTATTCCACGACAGCAACCCCGGTAATTTTGACACTTCGTTCAGTGTCAAACGCATGTTCCACTTAGGTTCCACTGAGTTCCACACTAGTTTGACACTGACCGAAGTATCAAACGGCAGTGTGTTAGAAAGAGAAAGGAATTGTTTCCTTCTCATACATATCATACTTGTAAACCTGTACTATGGCCATAAGCTTTGGTAATTTCGACGTTAATATGAATTCTTTTTCAGGGTAAAGTTCTTTAAAATCTTCTTCAATCTGAAAAAATATGTACATATGTGAGTCAGTATTGTGTTGATTCTAATTTTTAACAAAAATTAAATTATCACTTTTTATTTGCAATAAACCTTAAGATTACTCACCTTTTCTGTTTTGTTGCAATTCCTGCAGGCAAGTTTATTTTTGCACCAACCGATCACGACAACACTATTCACTGCAACAAACGACAAATAATTAACCCCGAATAACTACCGAGTAACGTACGAACAGCGAAGTTCGACTTTTCGAACAGTCAGTGCACTTACCGTTTCAATCTGATACTATTGCTTATTAAAACAAGTAAGGAAGGCTAAGTTCGGGTGTAACCGAACATTCGATACTCAGTTGAGAGCTATGGATACAAAATAAGGGAAAATCACCATGTAGGAAAATGAACCTAGGGTAACCCTGGAAAAGTCGAGATCGACATAAGTAAGTTCCATAATCTCCTATTTATAATGAAATACTCGTCTAAATTATTCTTTATATTAGATTCAAGAAACTCCATTTATTTTATGTTACTTGACACTATTTTAAAACCAACACACCGGTATATAATAAAAGAAGGAGAGATTTGAAAGCAACCATACAAAACTCCGTGAATAGTTCCATTTTACATATAGCAACGATAAATGATATACAACACCAAATAGAATTAAAAAAATAAATAAATGTAAGGCGCGATAACCTCCGAAGAGATCTAAGGCCGAGCTTCTCTTCCAATTAGCGTCGTGCTCCTCTTGATTTTCCCTACAAATTGGCCGGGCGGGACCTATTTGTTTTATGCCGACTCCGAACGGCATCTGCAAGGCAGATGAGTTTTCACTGAGGGCTTTTCATGGCAGAAATACACTCGGAGCGCTTGCCAGACACTGCCGAGGGGCGACCCCGCTTAGAAAAATTGTCTTCTAATTGAAAAACATTATTTCTAAAATTTTGATGTTGCTTTGTCCGGGGTGTGAACCCAGGGCATACGGTGTTGTAGGCGGAGCACGATACCATCACACCACGGTGGCCGCCAGGATGGAATTGCGTACTAAAAATTCCACAGAGTCGAAATCGCCAACACAGCCATTTATAATTATAGTGGGTCTTGATCTTTTCAATTTAACAGATTTTTACGTGAGCTTTGGTTATCACAAATTTAAATTTAGCTCGTTTGTAGTTTCATTGGACATTTTCTTTAAAATTTATCAAATATTTTCCTTGAAATACTCAGATGAATCCCATCAAGTGTGGAGTTTTTACATGATGTAAAAAAAACCATGTGTAACTTATCTTATTTGTAATTTAAGCCATTGTTTGTAAATGCAGTAACATTTCTCAGTTTATTTGGCCAAAAATGTTTTGTTTTAAATGCCATAAAGATTTTGTTAGATTGATTGAGAGATTTATACTCACATTTCAATTTACATCATGGGTTAAATTAAGTAGATATTCACAAATGTACTCACAATAATTGTAATCAAGACTATACAAGTTTAATAAGATTTAAAGTACACACAAAAAGGCATATGAATTAAAAAGTATTCAAAAATACTAAAATTGTAAGCAATACTGAGCTATTGAAAACTAATATTGACACCAGTGTAACATATAAATATTCCAATAATAATTTTGAAAGAAAAATGTACTCCTGTAATGAGTCATTAATCTGTTTCCAAACCACAACTAATAGTAGTGAAGATAATAATGATATAGCTATATGTAAAGATGAAGTATATTCAAAGTTTGAAAGTCTCATCACACAAGCTTGTCAAGATATTTTAGTGAAATGTTACGCAAAAGATAATTTATGTACAAAATATGTCTTGTTTATACAAGAAAATATACAAACTATAAATTTAACTATTGCAGACGCTTTAAAACAAATATTTTTAAAAATCATCCCAGAAGAATTTCATATAAAAACAAAAAAAAAAACCTAGATTTTTGCTCTAATCCTTTTACAAACAATGACATTGAATACAAGTTATTCAAAACCCTAGCAATTAGTAAAAGCTTTGAAAAATAAATTGTTTTCAATGTAAAACTGCATTGAAATTTATAACATTTTTAGAAGAACTTGAAAATGGATTTCCAAATACATACCAGATACTCCAAAAAAAAATGTTGTAACATAGAAACGTCAGATTTTGGTACTGTCTAATATCAATATTTATTTTGAAAATACTACAATACCTAATATCTAATATCAATATTTATTTTCAAAATACTACAATACCGCACTTAAATTATAATGGATTATTTTTTAAAGAAGATTACTTCTTAAATCTTAGAACAAATATGTTAACTTTGCACAAAACTAAACATATTCTGATAAGTCATAGTAATGAGATCTATATTTTAAGTCAACGTTATAACATAAAAGGTTTTAGGGAGCAATACCAGTGTTATGAGGTTAGAATTAAAGAAAATGTTTTACAAATAAGACATAGTACCTGGGCGACCGAGATTTGCTCGGCAATCTTCGAGTATGCGACATAACATACTTTGTTCTACATGTCTTCATTAATCAAACTCTAGCTGTTGGTAAGTAGTTAAATGGTTAGATGTCGTTTTCAAAGTGAACATATGCCTCTAGTGTTCAACGGTAGCAAATTACCATTGTGAGATATATTTTTGATATGGTGAGAAATCTTTCTAATAGTAATCTGTGAGAAATTGCAATTGTTCATTTCATATTTGCCAAAAGATATGCATTTAAATATATTTTGCTAGAATTTGCCACGGTGCCTTGCTATTTCATTTAAATTTTATTAGCGTGTGTGAAAATAAGAAAATTAAGTCGAATCATGTGAACGATTTCTTATGAAGATTTTTAACTTTAAAGTTCTCCTTTAAAGCTTTAATAGAATATGAGTAAGCAGAGTACTATTTCGTCTAACTACCCCAACCCTAAATGGCAACCCTACTGAAAAATGTCCCTATTGTAATGCGGAGTGACATACCTTTCGTTTGAAACCCATATCGGCATATCTCATGCAAATTTTTTTGAATTTCGAATAGGTGGCAACCCTAAATGACAACCCTACTTACAAAGATCCCTATTGCAATGCGGGGTGAAATCCCTTTCGTTTGATACCCATATCGGCATATCGGCGGAGTGAAATACCTTTCGCTGATACCCATATCGGCATATCTCACGCATTTTTTTTTAATTCCTCATAGTTGGCAACCTTGTGAAACATTCTGAGTGGCAATACCTAGGTAGAAAGTCTTAGAAGGTAATACATTACCCCTGTGCCAAATTTCATTTAAATCGGTTGAGCCGTTCCCGAGATCGTTCGGCTATACAAACAAACAAGAATTGCTCGTTTAAAGTTATAAGATAACTGAAGGAACTACCTATTCACATGTACCACTATGTAAAAGGAATTTGCTTTATAAGAATAACAAGTAAGGAAGGTTAAGTTCGGGTGTAACCGAACATTACATACTCAGTTGAGAGCTATGGTGACAACATAAGGGAAAATAACCATGTAGGAAAATGAACCGAGGGAAACCCTGGAATGTGTTTGTATGACATGTGTATCAAATGAAAGGCATTAAAGAGTATTTTATGAGGGAGTGGGCCATAGTTCTATAGGTGGACGCCATTTAGGGATATAGCCATAAAGGTGGATCAGGGTTGACTCTAGAATGCGTTTGAACGATATGGGTATCAAATGAAAGGTATGAATGAGTATTTTAAAAGGGCGTGGACCTAAGTTCTATAGATGGACGCCTTTTCGAGATATCGCCGTAAAGATGGACCAGGGGTGACTCTAGAATGCGTTTGTACGATATGGGTATCAAATGAAAGGTGTTAATGAGCATTTTAAAAGGGAGTAATCCTTAGTTCCATAGGTGGACGCCGTTTCGAAATATCGCCATAAAGGTGGACCAGGGGTGACCCTAGAATTTGTTTGCACAATATGGGCATCAAACGAAAGGTGTTAATGAGTATTTTAAAAGGGAGTGGGCCTTAGTTCTATAGGTGGACGCCGTTTCGAGATATCGCCATAAAGGTGGGCCAGGGGTGACTCTAGAATTCGTTTGTGCAATATGGGTATCAAACGAAAGGAGTTAATGAGTATTTTAAGAGGGACTGGGCCTTAGTTCTATAGGTGGACGCATTTTCGAGGTATCGCAATAAAGGTGGACCAGGGGTGACACTAGACTTTGTTTGTACGATATGGGTATCAAATGAAAAGTGTTAATGAGTATTTTTAAAAGGGAGTGGACCTTCGTTTTATAGGTGTTCGCCTTTTCGAGATATCGCCATAAAGGTGGACCAGGGGTGACTTTAGAATTTGTTTGTATGATATGGGTATCAAATGAAAGGTGTTAATGATTATTTTAAAAGGGCGTGGGGCTTAGTTCTATAGGTGGACCCCTTTTCGAGATATCGCCATAAAGGTGGACCAGGGGTGACTCTAGAATTCGTTTGTGCAATATGGGTATCAAACGAAAGGAGTTAATGAATATTTTAAGTGGGAGTGGGCCTTAGTTCTACAGGTGAACGCCTTTTCGAGATATCGCCATAAAGATGGACCAGGTGTAACTCTAGAATGCGTTTGTACGATATGGGTATCAAATGAAAGGTGTTAATGAGTATTTTAAGAGGGGTGGGCCTTTCTGGACCAGGGGTGACTCTAGACTTTGTTTGTACGATATGGGTATCAAATGAAAGGTGTTAATAAGTATTTTTAAAAGGGAGTGGGCCTTCGTTCTATAGGTGTTCGCCTTTTCGAAATATCGCCAAAAAGGTGGACCAGGGGTGACTCTAGAATGAGTTTGTACGATATGGGTATCAAATTAAAGGTATTAATGAGAGTTTTAAAAGGGAGTGGTGGTAGTTGTATATGTGAAGGCGTTTTCCAGATATCGACCAAAATGTGGACCAGGGTGACCCAGAACGTCATCTGTTGGATACCGCTAATTTATTTATATATGTAATACCTGCCAAGATTTTAAGGGTTTTTTATTTCGCCCTGCAGAACTTTTTCATTTTCTTCTACTTAATATGGTAGGTGTCACAACCATTTTATAAAGTTTATTCTAAAGTTATATTTCGCGTCAATAAAACAATCCAATTACCTTACCATGTTTCATCCCTTTTTTCGTATTTGGTATAGAATTATTGCATTTTTTCATTTTTCGTAATTTTCGATATCGAAAAAGTGGGCGTGGTCATAGTCGGATTTCGTTCATTTTACATACCAAGATAAAGTGAGTTCAGATAAGTACGTGAACTGAGTTTAGTAAAGATATATCGATTTTTGCTCAAGTTATCGTGTAACGGCCATGCGGAAGGACAGACGGAGGACTGTGTATAAAAACTGGGCGTGGCATCAACCGATTTAGCCCATTTTCACAGAAAACAGTTAACGCCATAAAATCTATGCCCCTACCAAATTTCAAAAGGATTGGTTAATTTTTGTTCGACTTATGGCGTTAAAAGTATCCTAGACAAATTAAATGAAAAAGGGCGGAGCCACGCCCATTTTGAAATTTTCTTTTATTTTTGTATGTTGTTGCACCATATCATTACTGGAGTTGAATATTGACATAATTTACTTATATACTGTAAAGATATTAAATTTTTTGTTAAAATTTTACTTTAAAAAAATTTTTTTTTTAAAGTGGGCGTGGTCCTTCTCCGATTTTACTAATTTTTATTAAGCGTACATATAGTAATAGGAGTAACGTTCCTGCCAAATTTCATCATGATATCTTCAACGACTGCCAAATTACAGCTTGCAAAATTTTAAATTACCTTCTTTTAAAAGTGGGCGGTGCCACGCCCATTGTCCAAAATTTTACTAATTTTCTATTTTGCGTCATAATCTCAACTCATCTACCAAGTTTCCTCGCTTTATCGGTCTTTTGTAAGGAATTATCGCACTTTTTCGGTTTTTCGAAATTTTCGATATCGAAAAAGTGGGCGTGGTTATAGTCCGATATCGTTCATTTTAAATAGCGATCTGAGATGAGTGCTCGGGAACCTACATACCAAATTTCATCAAGATACCGCAAAATTTACTCAAGTTATCGTGTTAACGGACGGACGGACATGGCTCAATCAAATTTTTTTTCGATCCTGATTATTTTGATATATGGAAGTCTATATCTATCTCGATTCCTTTATATATGTACAACCAACCGTTATCCAATCAAACTTAATATACTCTGTGAGCTCTGCTCAACTGAGTATAAAAAAAATTTAAAACTGAAAAAAGAAATTTCTTTCTGGGAAATGGTGGAACTTATGGAAGCATCAAAATGATACTAAATCTGGTATCAGTTTTATAAAAAGTAAGTATCATGTTAGCGCGCAAAAACTATCAATTTAATAAAAAATAACTTCAAAGTGATACCCAAATGGTATCAATTAGATAAAAAAAAATTATGAAATAGATACTATGTTATGGCAGAAATAATACGAGAGAGTATCAAGCTGATAACATATACAAAATATCAAATTGATACTTGTTAGTATCAGACCATAAAGTTCGAAAATATCAAATTGCCAATTTCGAAAATATCAATTGCATAAAACGGTTTATGAAGAATAATTGATATTCGAAAGTTGCATATTGATGATTATTTAGATCGCCCTCATACCAGCTTATTTTTGAGTGTAGGCGATTGTTGGGAAATAGTTATGGGAAAAATTAGTTTCTTTATGCTGTATTTGTGTGAACCCGAACCCCCCCTAAAAACCGCCACTGATAGCCGCATGTTTCATGAATAAATACAGAAAAAACAAAGGGTCCACTTAAATAGTCTTATCTGTTTCCAAACTCTTTTTAAGTATAAAGTACTACGTGATAAATTTTGTGGACGCGATTTATACCTAATTAAGTCTTGTGAATAAAAAATAAACAACAGTTTTTTTAAGATACTTATGCATATGAGCTCAGCTTTAACAAAACACTTGTTTAGTTTTTCAAAAGAAAATTTCCTAGTAATGAGCTGTTTATATATGTATTCGCAAAGTTGAATTGTCTTATTAATTAGATATGTGTACAATAGCCGTACTTTTAATGAATAAATACAGAAAAGAACAAAGGGTTCACTTAATTAGTTGTATCTGTTTCCAAACTGCTTTTAAGTATAAAGTAGTACGTGGTAAATTTTGTTGACGCGATTTATACCTAATTGGGTGTTGTGAATAAAAAATTACCAAAACTTTTTCTTATAGATTTCAGGAATATCAGTACAAAAAAAATCTTGTTTTTGTTTTTCATTAGTTGAACAAACAGATTTTAGTAATGAGTTGTTTATATATGTACTAGCCTTTACCCGCGGCCCCGTCCCCAAAGAGAACACTTTTAGATCGTTTAGTTGGTTAAAATATTGCAAAAAGAGTAATTATAGTTATAACCGTTCATTGCAGGATTAATTTAAAAAATTCAAAAATAGAACGAAAAACCTGTATTAGATATTAAAGATAAAGTTCATAATTTAAAAAGGCATGTGTGCTGACTACCGGTTTTGAAGGGTCCTTAAATTATCACAGAAGGGTTTCAAAATGATACCCAAATAGAACCGGAAACTCCCGAAATGATCTCGATGGGATCCCGGAAAAATCCCGAAAGCCATACAGAAATTATACCTAAGGCTTCCCCAAATGATCGCGAAATAGTCCCGAAGTGACCTTGAATGTCCCGGAAGTGTCCTCAAATGATCCCGAAATAACCTAGATAAAGTCTCGAAATTACCACGACTGATTCGCGGACGGATCTTAAAAACCATCCAGAAATTATCCCGGAAGGGTCTCCTAATAATCCTGACATATTTCCGAAAACTATCCAGAAATTATACCGAAAGGGCTCCAAATTATCCCAAAAAAGTCCCGAAATTACCCTGACGTGATCCCGAAAACTATACAGTAATGATCCCGGAAGTGTCCCACAAAGATCCCGAAAAAGTTCCAAATTACGGGATCCCGGATTGATCCCGAAAACTATCCAGAAATTGTGCTGGAAGGGGCCACAAACGATCCGGAAATAGTGTCCAAAAATTCCCAAATTGTCTCTGACGGGATCCAGGACTGATCTCGAAAACCATCCAAAAATGATGCCGGAAGAACCCCGAATGATCTCGAAAAGATCCTGAAATGACCCTGGTGGGATCCTGGATGAATCCCTAAAATCATACAAAAATGATGCCGGAAGATTCCCAAAATGATCCCGAAAACGTCCGAAAATTACCCTGACCGGATCCCAGAAAGATACCGAAAACCATCCAGAAATGTTGCCAGAAGGGTCTCTAAATGATCCCGGAAGAGTCCCAAAAATGTTCCGAAATAACCCTGACGGGATCGCGGAAGAATCCTTAAATGATCGCAGAAGAGTCCCCAAATGATCTTGAAATTGTCCAGAAAAAGTTACGAAATGAACCCGAATCTCGGACGGATTCCGAAAACCATCCAGAAATTATACCGGAAGGATTCTCAAATAATACCAAAATTATTCCAAAGAGTCCCGAAATAACCCTGACGGGATACCAGACAGATTCCGAAAACCATCCAGAACTTATGCCGGAAAGCTCACCAAATTAACCCGAAATAATCCAGAAGAAGTCACAGTATGACCCCGACGGGATTCCGTAAACTATCCAGAAAGGTTCCCTGAAGGCTCCGAAAGAGTACCGAAATTACCCTGACGGGAACCCGGACGGATCCCAAAAACCATCCACATTGATCCAGAAATGACCTTGACGGGATCCTGAAAACTATCCAGAAATGATCCCGGAAGGGTAACAAGATCATCCAGAAATGATACCCTAAAGGGTCCCTAAATGATGTCGAAATAGTATCGAAATTACCCTACAGAATACAGAAATCATCAGGGAAGGATCTTCAAATGATACCAAAATACTCCCCAAATGTCCCGAAATAATACCAAAAGGGTACCAAAATGATCCCGAAATAGTCCCGAAGAGACCCTGACGGGATCCAGAATTGGTCTCGGAAGGATACCGAAAAAACGCCGACGGGATCTCAGATAGATCCCGAAAACTATCCAGAAATGATCCCGAAAAAGTCCAGAAATGACCCTAACGGGATCCCGGACAGATCGCGAAAATTTTCCGGGAATTATGCCAGAAGTGTTCCGAAATGTTCGTGAAACAGTCCCGGATTAATGCTGACGGGATCCCCGAAGGATTCTGAAAACCATACAGAAATTATGCCAGAAGGGTCCCCAAATGATCCCGAAATGACCCCGACGGGATCCCAAAACCATCCAGAAATCAATCCGGAAGGATCTTCAAATTATACCGGAATACTCCCGAAAAAGTCCCGAAATAATTCTGACGGGACCCCGGACGGATCGTGAAAATCATCCAGAAGGGATGCCGGAAGGGTCCCAAAAGGTTCCCGAAAAGGTCCGGAAATAATCCCAACGGAATGCCGGAAGTATCCCGAAAACCATACAGAAATGATCCCGTAAAGGTCCTGAAATGACTCTGACATAGTCCAGAAAAAGTCACGAAATTACACCGACGGGATGCCGGACGGATCCCGAAATGTAACACCGATCGTTTTTACAATATTGTTTAGATCTCGATTTGAACAGATAACAAAAATTATTGATTTGAGAGAAAATTTATAGTTTATAACAATTTATAGGTTTTGCACCAGAGGGGGAGAGGGGGAAGCGGGGGAGGGGTGGGTGAGGAGACGGCGGGTATCACTGTTTACTTTGTTAGCCCTCGACTTATTTCACCTATTGAGTTCGTAATATTGGTGAAGGTCAGTAAACGTAAATCTATATGGTGTAAAAATTATTAAAAAGTAATTGTTCGAAGGGTCGTGGGACCCCCTCCGTTCCATTTTCGAAAAAAATTTCGCCAGCAGACTATTGTCTATCTGTGTCCAAATTTCATCACAATCCGTCTAGCCGTTCTTACGTGATTGAGTCACAAAGACAAACGTCTGGACATCCAAACAAACATCTAAACATCCAAACTTTCGCAATTATAATATTGCTAGCTTATGCCCTTGGGTTTTACCCCACGTAAGATTGACTTCTGCTACAGCTAATGGCTGTTGTATGATATATTCAGATTTGTAACAGGATTCCCCTCGCGTAGGTGAGGTTGACAATTGAGTTGCAGAAGTCCTGAAGCTATAAAGGTTTGTATTGCGCTCATCAATCCCTTGCTTCGCAGCTAATGGTCGTCCTTGAGCTTCATTGATAGGGATAGGAAATTTGAGGCATTTAAAATTGAAAAGAGAAATCAATCGTTATCAATGGAATCTTTGGTTTTAAACTTTTTTGTTTTCCAAATTTTCCGATAAAACGAATTGCTTCACTGACATTCGTAAAAGTTTTGTGATGAAAAGCCTTGTCCCACTACATAAACGTGGAGAACCGAAATAACGAAGCATAGATATTATGATATTATGGGCCCTTTTTTAAGGATCAATCGATGAGGAGAAATTTCTGATGGCTCAAAAGAGCAAATAAACTCAATCGGATATGCACAGCTTGGGACTCTTCCACGAGACTGTGTTAATAGAGTGATAAGTTGTCTTGATTCTAGTGATATTAACATCCTCATTTTAAGGTGCCTAAAATGCCTTTTCTCAAAGCCATTTATAGTTTGTAAAGATATATTCAATATTTGGAAGAAGCATTAGCTATTAAAGCTTCAGGTGATGTCATAATTTCTCAAAACTTACAGGAAAAGAAATCAAATCTGTTAGTAAAGAAATAGGGATTTTGTCATAATTTTGTCAAAAGCTGCTGCTGAAATGTTTCCGCCAAATTGCCCTCTCATATTTCTAAAGAGAGTAAATTTTTGTACGTAAAGCCGTCTATAGACGAAAAAGCACGCATCTACTTCAACTGCGGCTGTTCCAGCAAGTAACAGGAAAGCACCACTTTTGGGATGCGGAGTTGTACGTCCACCACACAAAGGGTACCCGCGGTGTCTGAGACAGCAACTGCCATAGTGATTTCCCTTTTTGCTCTTACATCAATTAATATCAAATTAATCAGAAATGTTTTTTTCCGGTTCCTCCAGGCGAATCCAAAAATACCAAACTTAAAAATAACATAAAAGAATACTAAAGGAATAACAGCCGAACCCAACTCTGCAATCAAACTTAACGTGTTGAAGTAACTTAAGTTTTTAAGGCAGCCATAGTTCTGAAAGCCCCATTTGCCTTGTTTTTTTCAATTCCATATATTATTGGTGCTGTTAGGACTTAACGTCATATAGCTCCTTACCAATTTTCATTATTCCATTTGTATGGGAGGTGCCACGCCCCTTCTTACTCACCCCTTATTTTCTTAGTGGTGTTTGAGATTGATCCAATTTAACTCTTTACTGGATTTCAATGTTCTTGCATGAATACTTCCAGAGTTATGCTGTATCAAACATTCCATTTGTATGGTAGGTGTCACCCTTTTTTTAACTTTATATATATATAGATAGATGTGGATAGACTGAAGTTAACAAAAAATTTTAACGGCGGAAGATTACCAAACATGCAAAAGGATAACAGCCAAACAACTCTGTTGTCAAACTTTATCTGTTATAATAACCTAAGTTTGTACGGCAGCCATAGTTTTGAAAAATCACATTTTAAGAAGGTGCCACGCCCCCTTTTCCTCAATTCCACATTTTACTGGAGGTGTTAGGACTTAACCTCATATAGCTCCTTACCAATTTTCATTATCCTTTACTACATCCAGAGATATGCAGTATGATAAATTCCATTTACATGGGAGCTGCCACGCCCCCTTTTCTCCCACCCCACATTTTCTTGGGAGTGTTAGGTATTGAACTCATATAACTCCTTACTGAATTCCAATGTTCTAGCATGAATACCTTCAGAGTTATGTAGTACCAAATATTCATTTTGCATGGGAGGTGCCACGCCCCTTTTATATATCGATATTATATTTAGCCTATGACCATCCTTGGAAGGTTTCTAGTGGATTGTGCAAATTTGGTTGTGGTCGGTCGATCCGTTTAGGGCGCAACTCGATCTATACCTACATACATACACACATACATAATTTGAATTTTATATATGTAGATTAGGACTAGCTTTTACCCGGTCCCGTCCGCAAAGCGAAAATAAAATATATGGGCTATTCACGCTAGCCTGCTTATAAAGTTATCTGTTTCTAATTTTTTTCGTCAATGTATTTTATTATACTCAGTTGAGCAGAGCTCACAGAGTATATTAAGTTTGATTGGATAACGGTTGGTTGTACAGGTATAAAGGAATCGAGATAGATATAGACTTCCATATATCAAAATCATCAGGATCGAAAAAAAATTTGATTGAGCCATGTACGTCCTTCCGTCCGTTAACACGATAACTTGAGTAAATTTTGAGGTATCTTGATGAAATTTGGTATGTAGGTTCCTGACAGCTCATCTCAAATCGCTATTTAAAATGAACGATATCGGACTATAACCACGCCCATTTTTTCGAAATCGAAAATTTCGAAAAACGGAAAAAGTGCGATAATTCATTACCAAAGACAGATAAAGCGATGAAACTTGGTAGGTGGGTTGAAGCAGAAGAGAAAATTTGTAAAATTTTGGACAATGGGCGTGGGACCGCCCACTTTTAAAAGAAAGTAATTTAAAACTCTTGCAAGCTGTAATTTGGCAGTCGTTGAAGATATCATGATGAAATTTGGCAGGAACGTTACTCCTATTACTATATGTACGCTTAATAAAAACTAGTAAAATCGGAGAAGGACCACGCCCACTTAAAAAAAAATTTTTTTTTAAGTAAAATTTTAACAAAAAATTTAATATCTTTACAGTATATAAGTAAGTTATGTCAACATTCAACTCTAGTAATGATATGGTGCAATAAAATACAAAAATAAAAGAAAATTTCAAAATGGGCGTGACTCCGCCCTTTTTCGTTTAATTTGTCTAGGATACTTTTAATGCCATAAGTCGAACAAAAATTTACCAATCCTTTTGAAATTTGGTAGCGGCATAGATTTTATGACGCTAACTGTTTTCTGTGAAAATGGGCGAAATCGGTTGAAGCCACGCCCAGTTTTTATACACAGTCGTCCGTCTGTCCTTCCGCATGGCCCTTAACACGATAACTTGAGCAAAAATGGACATATCTTTACTGAACTTAGTTCACGTACTTATCTGAATTCACTTTATCTTGGTATAAAATATGGCCGAAATCCGACTATGGCCACGCCCACTTTTCCGATATCGAAAATTACGAAAAATTAAAAAAATGCCATAATTCTGTACCAAATATGAAAAAAGAGATGAAACATGGTAATTGGATTGGTTTCTTGACGCGAAATATAACTTTAGAAAAAACTTTGTAAAATGGTTGTGACACCTACCATATTAAGTAGAAGGAAACGAAAAAGTTCTGCAGTGCGAAATAAAAAAACCCTTGGAATCTTGGCAGGAATACTGTTCGTTATATTACATATATAAATAAATTAGCGGTACCCGACAGAAGATGTTCTGGGTCACCCTGGTCCACATTTTGGTCGATATCTCGAAAACGCCTTCACATATACAACTAAGGGCTACTCCCTTTTAAAACCCTCATTAATACTTTTAATTTGATACCTATATCGTAGAAACACATTCTAGAGTCACCCCTGGTCCACCCTTATTGCGATATCTCGAAAAGGCGTCCACCTATAGAACTAAGGCCCACTACGTTTTAAATAATCATTAACACCTTTCATTTGATACACATGCCTTACAAACACATTTCAGGGTTTCCCTAGGTTCATTTTGTTAAATGGTGATTTTCCCTTATTTTGTCTCCAAAGCTCTCAGCAGAGTATGTAATGTTCGGTTACACCCGAACTTAGCTTTCCCTACTTGTTCTTTTAGTGTTTTTACATAGATATACTAATGTTTATGCACTACCCTGCAAAAAGCGCCAGTACTCCATGCATGCATGTTATGTAGTACTCGGTACGGACCAAGCGAGTGCTCCAAAATTAACCACAATTCATACAAAAAATATGGTCCAATTAATATTGCGATGTCCTAGGACTGGACCATACTTCAGCTCCGCATTACATCAGAGTAATCCATGGAGTACCCACAGACCAATAAACATCGTGTAGTGATTACAATCGTTAAAAGCGAGCAATGATCGGCTTACAATATGTTCGTGTAGAAACATAAGTTGGTCCATTGCTGCATTACAGTAGAGTATAATGGTAAGTACTCCAGTATGACACAAGTGGACCACATTATCCAACAATTTTTGTAGGGTAAGGTAATTTAATCTTATATATATATTTCTTCTGTACATGTGGTTGTACTTAGAAATAAGAACATTCGATTAATTCGCGAATTTGTGCTACACTTAATGTGAGGAAACACATTTTTATTTATTAAACTATTAAAATTTAAACTGATCTTTTTTGACAATGTTTTTCCATTCCTATAGATGCCGTCTTAACTCACTCAGTTTTGCGAATACTTTAAAGATGATCAGATGTTTAAATCAGTAGCAAATTAACGCCCCATTAACACTAAATACAAGATCTTGATTATGTTAACCCATTTAGTTTCGAGCAGTGTAGTTGCTCAAAATCTCCCATCTGTGGTTTGTGACAGGATAATACAGTAGAACTAATTAGTAGTGTTGGCGAGAATCGTTAAAGCAGTTTAGTTGTCAATTATGTTTGCATTATTCTGTTCTTAATGTTTGTATTACCTGTTTTTCATATTTGTATTACCCTGTTCTCTACACCTTGTACTAAATGGAAACAAACTTATAAATTTGGCCCATCTGGCAACTCCCTTCGCCTTTGTCAAAGTTTTGCATTTCATTGTAACCTAGTAAACCGAATATGAGCGGCGAAACCAAAACGTAAGTTTATTTTCTGTATTTGTATTTATACATATCGTCGTCCGCTTGCCAGAAGCATGAATGTGCCAAAATGAAAATGTTGGGAAATCGAGTTTCAAAGTTTATTGCTCACTCAAAATTAGAATAATTAGTTTCTAGTGTAAAAATGTACTTATATATTATACTCACTCTATGCTCTTTTAACTGAGATAATTGTTCTGCTCGCATCCCTTCTATTCTCCGAGATTTAGCATATTCTTTTTTCTGGCACAACAAAAATTTAAAAAGCTGATATATTTTTTGTAAGCACATCTATACAACAAGTAAGGAAGGTTAAGTTCGGGTGTAACCGAACATTATATACTCAGTTGAGAGCTATGGTGACAACATAAGGGAAAATAACCATGTAGGAAAATGAACCGAGGGAAACCCTGGAATGTGTTTGTATGACATGTGTATCAAATGAAAGGCATTAAAGAGTATTTTATGAGGGAGTGGGCCATAGTTCTATAGGTGTACGCCATTTAAGGACATCGCCATAAAGGTGGATCAGGGTTGACTCTAGAATTTGTTTGTACGATATGGGTATCAAATGAAAGGTGCTAAAAACTATTTTAAAGGAGTAATCCTAAGTTCCATAGGTGGACGCCGTTTCGAGATATATCCATAAAGGTGGACCAGGGGTGACCCTAGAATTTGTTTGTACAATGTGGGTATCAAAAGAAAGGTATTAGCGAGTATTTTAAAAGGGAGTGATCCTTAGTTCCATAGGTGGACGCCGTTTCGAGATATCGCCATAAAGGTGGACCAGGGGTGACTCTAGAATTTGTTTGTACGATATGGGTATCAAATTAAAGGTATTAATGAGGGTTTTAAAAGGGAGTGGTGGTAGTTGTATAGGTGGTCGCCTTTTCGAGATATCGCCATAAAGGTGGACCAGGAGTGACTCTAGAATACGTTTGTACAATATGGGTATCAAACGAAAGGTGTTAATGAGTATTTTAAAAGGGAGTGGGCCTTATTTCTATAGGTGGACGCCTTTTCGAGGTATCGCCATAAAGGTGGACCAGGGGTGACTCTGGAATATGTTTGTACGATATGGGTATCAAATGATAGGTGTTAATGAGTATTTTATAAGGGAGTGGTGGTAGTTGTATATGTGAAGGCGTTTTCCAGATATTGACCAAAATGTGGACCAGGGTGACCCAGAACATCATCTGTTGGATACCGCTAATTTATTTATATATGTAATACCTGCCAAGATTTCAAGGGTTTTTTATTTCGCCCTGCAGAACTGTTTCATTTTCTTCAACTTAATATGGTAGGTGTCACAACCATTTTACAAAGTTTTTTCTAAAGTTATATTTCGCGTCAATAAACCAATCCAATTACCATGTTTCATCCCTTTTTTCGTATTTGGTATAGAATTATGGCATTTTTTTCATTTTTCGTAATTTGCGATATCGAAAAAGTGGACATGGTCATAGTCGGATTTCGTTCATTTTTTATACCAAAATAAAGTGAGTTCAGATAAGTACGTGAACTAAGTTCAGTAAAGATATGTCGATTTTTGCTCAAGTTATCGTGTTAACGGCCATACGGAAGGACACACGGACGACTGTGTATAAAAACTGGGCGTGGCTTCAACCGATTTCGCCCATTTTCACAGAAAACAGTTAGCGTCATAAAGTCTATGCCCCTAACAAATTTAAAAAGGATTGGTAAATGCTTGTTCGACTTATGGCATTAAAAGTATCCTAGACAAATTAAATGAAAAATGGCGGAGCCACGCCCATTTTAAAATTTTCTTTTATTTTTGTATGTTGTTGCACCATATCATTACTGGAGTTGAATATTGACATAATTTACTTATATACTGTAAAGATATAAAATTTTTTGCTAAAATTTTACTTAAAAAAAATTTTTTTTTAAAGTGGGCGTGGTCCTTCTCCGATTTCGCTAATTTTTATTAAGCGTACATATAGTAGTAGGAGTAACGTTCCTGCCGAATTTCATCATGATATCTTCAACGACTGCCAAATTACAGCTTGCACAATTTTAAATTACATTCTTTTAAAAGTGGGCGTGCCACGCCCATTGTCCAAAATTTTACTAATTTTGTATTCTGCGCCATAAGTTCAACTCACCTACCAAGTTTTATCGCTTTATCTGTCTTTGGTAATGAATTATTGCACTTTTTCGATTTTTCGAAATTTTCGATATCGAAAAAGTGGGCTTGGTTATAGTCCGATATCGTTCGTTTTAAATAACGATCTGAGATGAGTGCTCAGGAACCTACATACCAAATTTCATCAAGATACCTCAAAATTTACTCAAGTTACCGTGTTAAGGGCCGGACGGACGGACGGACGGACGGACATGGCTCACTAAAATTTTTTTTCGATCCTGATTATTTTGATATATGGAAGTCTATATCTATCTCGATTCCTTTATATATGTACAACCAACCGTTATCCAATCAAACTTAATATACTCTGTGAGCTCTGCTCAACTGAGTATAAAAATTAAAAGTAGTCCGATCAGGTTAATCTGCTCATGCTGTCTATGCATTTTTATGCGCTGAATCCGAATAAGCTATAAGAATTGGCCCAACTGGTCTTGGTATGGCCTTAACCTCAAAAGACGTAAAAAAACCACTACATATTGATTTTTGAATAACGATAGGGCCAAGGCAAGACCTGCTAGCCCAATTCCGTTGGCGGATTGGGATTCGGAGCATCACAATACTTGGGAAAACATCCGCGGCTTTGACTCATCGAAAGTATGTATGTAAATGAAAAAAGTTACACCTTCAATTCAATGTCATATACACTAATATGTTTTTATTTAAGATATTATTGCAAACATAGAACTAGTTCTTATTCTCATAAGAATCAAAATCTTCTGAAATTTTGGGTTCAGGAAAAGCGTTTCCCTCAAAATTTTTATAAAGAGAATGATATTATTTTGGTATAACCAGTTTTTCACAAAGAAGAAACGGGTTCCAATAAATCGGTTTGCATTCATTTGAACAACTATTTTTTTAAGGATATTAAGCTATTAAAAATTCTTCATCGGTGTAATTATTTTTTAAGAATATCAGGCACGTATATCCGAACGATGGAACATACGAATATGTGCTGTTCTTATTATTTTTCAAAAATTATAAAAATTGTTTAGCCATATCAAAGAATGCAATTGCAAATTATTGGGGTTTCCATGTACGTCGGAAGCTCTACATTTAAGTAGAACCTAGAGAAGCTAAAGGGTAATCCAAAGAGGCGTCTAACACGAAATCGGCAAAATTGCACATTCATTCTTCTGGCTAGCGGTAGACGATATATGAATAGAAAGCGACCTATGGAAAAAAATCGCCGCTGGGTGGCGCAAGTATCGAGATATTCACAAAAATCGTATTTGTGGTCAGATTTGGCTCAAATTTGGAACACATAATACATACAAGAATAGAAAGCGACCTATGAAAAAATCGCCGCTAGGTGGCGCAAATATCGTGATATTCACAAAAATCGTATTTGTGGTCCGAGTTGGTCCATATTTGAAAAAATATTACATACAGTCCGGTAGAAGTGACATCAAAATATTTTGGAGTTGGAGGAGTGACAAGCATACGTGGCGCAGAGTCAAGTAAAGTCTTTGGAAGGATTATGTATTGAGAACTTAGATTGTAACAAATTGTCAGGAAAGAGTCCTTGTAATAAAGAGTCACTAAATGAACTAAATAGATTGCGAAATAATGGACAATTAAATAAAGACTAAAAACTTGAAAATAAAATAATAAAAAAATTTTTTTTAGTTACACGGTTTTATTGAAAACAATAATTATATGAAATAATAATAATACTAAATGCTAGAAAATAATTAAGTATGTCCTAGGTACTAGTAATCACACTCCTCATCAATTTAAGGCGTTGACCAGACAATTAAATAAAAGCGTTGGGCGCATGAAATTTCTAAAAATATGAGGCGTTGCATAGCCTTATTAAGGTTCAGTTGGTCTTATATATGACTATCAATAGAAATTTGGCGCGTCCAACCCTTTTATTTAATTGTCTGATCAACGCCTTAGATTGATGAGGACTGTGATGACTAATACCTAGGACCTACCTAATTATTTTCTAGCTTTTAGTATTATTATTACTACATGTAAGTATTGATTTCAATAAAACCGTTTAACTTAAAATTTTTTTAAATTATTTTATTAATGAATAAATACAGAAAATGACCACTTAATTAGTTTTATCTGTTACCAAAGTGCTTTTAAGCATAAAGTACTACATGATAAATTTTGTGGACGCGATGTATACCTAATTGAGTCTTGTGAGTAAAAAATAAACAACTTTTTCTTATAGATTTCAGGAATAGTACAAAATAAGTAAAGGTGTATAAGTTCGGGTGTAACCGAGCATTATATACTCAGCGTGAGCTTCAATTTTGCATTTCATTTCAGATAAATTACTTTTCTACATAACACGTGGCACCGCTCGTTTAAAAAAAATGTCTCCCTATTTTCTCTTACAAAAAAACTTGGTAAGTGAAATATCGTTGATTCAAAACTATATTTATTATATATATATTATAGCTTATTATTTTCGTCTACGACCCTTTTAAAGATCTTCTATATAAAAGTGGGTGTGGTCTTTAACCGATCTCGATCATTTTTTCTAAAAATATTTCATGCTTCAGGGAAAATTTGTGTACCCAATTTTATTACGATCCGTTAATTTTTCTTCGAGTTATGGCTACGAAACATAGAAAATTGCTTAGTCATAAAAAGGGAGGTGCCACGCCCATTTATTTAAATTCGAAGTTTTTCCTTTTTATTGTTATAAATCATACATGTTAAATTGCAATTAGAATTAGTAATTGATGCAATTGGTTTATATTCTCTAATTCATTAAACAATTAGAAATAGTCAACTAATTCCCATTAGATAATTGGAATTTTTATTCGCAGGTAAATCTAATTGCAATTAGTTGCCATTAGCAAAAAAAATTGGGTTACCTTTACAATTAGTAATGTAGTTGACTTCTGCTAATGCAATTAGATATTCAAATAGCTCGAATTAGAATCAACATCTTGTTTTTATACTCAGTTGAGCAGAGCTCACAGAGTATATTAACTTTGATTGGATAACGGTTGGTTGTACAGGTATAAAGGAATCGAGATGGATATAGACTTCCATATATCAAAATCATCAGGATCGAAAAAAAATTTGATTGAGCCATATCCGTCCGTCCGTCCGTCCGTTAACACGATAACTTGAGTAAATTTTGAGGTATTTTTATGAAATTTGGTACGTAGGTTCCTGAGCGCTCATCTCAGATCGCTATTTAAAATGAACAATATCGGACTATAACCACGCCCACTTTTTCGATATCGAAAATTTCGAAAAACCGAAAAAGTGCGATAATTCATTACCAAAGACGGATAAGCGATGAAACTTGGTAGGTGAGTTGAACTTGTGGAGCCTATACTTGTTGTCATTACACTGTACTTTTATATTATTTCTTTTGAACAAATATGCTAAGAGTTTTTTGTAAAAATATTGAAAAGTTTTTTTTGTGATTAAAAAAAAGTTTAGTTGTTCAGAAAATATTCGTTTGTGTAAAAATTAATTTCTTAAAGATATTACTTAAGTGAATCCTTTTCTAAGGCACTTTATTGGTGACCCCGACAGAGCTTTGTGAATATTATTCAAGCATGTTCAACCCTCCGCAACTAGCGCCAGTAACCAGAAGTTTCACGAGCCGTGGTTTATACGAATCCGAACACCCACAACTTGATCAGCATGAAATGGAACAACAAGAGGAACATTTTGCTGATGCATCCAACATCATGGTCAACCCATCAAGTGCAGCAGCAGCCGTGTTAATTAAATCACAGCCACCAAAACTATAAGGATATGCAGTAACTAATATCCAATTATGGTTTACTCGACTAGAAGCATACTTTCAGATTCATGGATTGCAGCAGGATGAAGGTAAGTTTAACGCCACCATCGTCAATTTAGATGAGCTTTTCGATCAAGCTTATGATGTTATCGACAATCCACCAATCAGCAACAAGTTCGGAGTCCTTAACCAAACTCTCATTGATAAATTTTCAGCCTCATCTTTAACTCGTCTAGAGCAATTGTCCTCCGTTATACAATTAGGTGACAACAAACCAAGTCATATGTTGACACAGCTTCAAAGGACTAATGTTACGCGTGATCAACAAATTATAAAAGACTTTTGGCTGCAACGTTTACCAACTGCAGCACGTGCAGTAATTGTTGGTGTAACTAATACCCAACCGTCCATGTCAGTTGAAAGCCTTGCTAAAATTGCTGATGAGATAATTGACACTATGCGTAACAGCAATGTTGAAGCTGTAGGCACGCAACAACATGTCGAAGCTGTTCATCACAGTCGCCATAACCACGATGGATTTTCACAAATTGAGCAATCCATTGATCGTTTCGTTGCAATGCAAGAAACCCTGTTCTTATCAAAAAAACTAGTTTCGTCGACGACGTCATTTGATAGCGTCGTCGATGATGAAATTGCAACAAGCTCTGGACTTTCTAACAACTTGTTTTTTTCGAAACGTCTTTTTATCACAGATCGCTCCACCAAACGCAAGTTTTTAATCGATATTGGCGCAGATGTTTCTATGATTTCTTCCTCGGGTATTGGAAATTTGACAAGAACTTCTCCCGTACTTTTCGCAGCAAACAACAGCCCTATTCCAACTTTTGGCACCATTCCAATACTGATTGATTTTGGACTTAAACGAAAATTCGAATGGCCGTTTGTAATAACAACCACGCATTACAATATAATTGGGGCTGATTTTTTAAATAATTTCGGGTAAGTTGTTGATGTTAAAAACTCGTCTATCGTCGATGCACTCACTAAATTTCAATCAAGACGTGTGATTTATCCTCACCCTATAGTCAGCTCTTAGCTGAATTTTCTGACATAACTCAGTTAAACAAAATTTCATTGTCCTCATCTACGGCAACCAAGCATGTAATTGAAGGAAGAAAGGAAGAATTTTTTTTCCTTATGCAGCTTGGCATATGTAGACCGACGAAAAGTCCGTATGCCTCACCACTTAATATGGTTCGTAAACCTAACGGATCTTGGCGGCCTTGCGGGGACTATAGAGCACTCAACGCACAAACGATGCCAGATAAATATCCGTTGCCACACATGCAAGACATTAGTAATATTATGTACGGAAAGTGTATTTTTAGTAAAATCGATTTAAATCGTGCTTATAATCAAATTCCGATTAGAACGCAGGATATTCCGAAGACGGCTATAATAAAACTTTTTGGCCTTTTCGAGTTTTCACGTATGACATTTGGCCTTTGTAATGCAGCACAGACATTCCAGCGTTTCATGCATGAAGTTTTAGCAGGTTTAGAATTCACATTTTGCTATCTGGATGACATTTGTGTAGCGTTGTCATCATCAGCTGAACATTTACAACATTTGCGTAGAGTTTTTGAAAGGTTGCGTCTCTTTAGCCTCACCATTAATCCCTCAAAATGTGAATTTGGAAAGTCTGAAATACTTTTCTTAGGACATGTGATTTCCAGTGCAGGCATAGCAGCAAATCCAGCAAAAATTGAAACCATCATGAATTATCCGATACCCACGAAAGTTTTTGAACTTAAAGGTTTTCTGGACATGATAAATTTTTATAGGAGATTCATTTCGCATGCATTTGTACATCAACAACCCCTTATCAATTCCAGGAAACAAGAAAAAAGACAAAAGCCTAATTGCATGGACGCCAGAAACAAAATATCACTTCGAGGAATGTAAGCAGACTCTTGCCAACTTTACTCTTTTGACTCACCCTCAACCCAAAGCAGAAATTGTATTATGCTGCGATGCTAGTAACACGGCCGTTGGTGCGGCTTTACATCAAATTGTCAAAAATCAACCACAGCCACTTGGTTTCTTATCGAAAAAACTATCTGCTGCTTAACAAAAATATAACACATATGATCGTGAGTTATTGCGAATATATTTAGCTGTAAAAGATTTTAGGTATGCTTTAGAAGGACGCGATTTCGTCATTTGGACAGATCAAAAACCGTTAACATTTGCTTTCTTGAAAAACAAGACTCATCAACACCTCGTCAAATTCGTCACTTAGATTTCATTGGCCAATTCTCAACATGCATTAAACAGGTTCCGGGAAAAGATAACATTACAGCTGATACATTATCCCGAGTAAATGCTTTGCAATCGATGAGTACAGTTATAGATTTTGATACTATAGCAAAAGAACAGCGCAAATGCGCGGAACTAAAAGCTTTTCTTGAGTCTAAAACAACTTTTCTTCAGCTCAAACCTTTTAACTTTCCGCAGTTGTCCAATCCTATCGTTTGCGACTTTTCGACATCTTATGTAAGGCCTTTCATACCACGTCCTTGCAGAGACAATTTAATCGCAAAAATACACAACTTAGCACACACCGGTATCAAAGCTACTTCTAAAACCATTCGTAAACGTTTCGTGTGGCCGCACATGCAAAAATATATAGCAATTTTCGTTAAAAACTGCATCAATTGCCAACGCGCAAAAATACAAACACACACATCGACACCTTTACATCGGTACGTACTTCCATCTCAGCGCTTTGAGCACATTAATATTGATTTAATTGGTCTTTTACCCCCATCAAATGGATATCGTTATTGTCTTACTGTTACTGATCGGTTCTCAAGATGGCCTGAAGCCTTTCCAATTACTGATATCAGCGCGGAAACTGTGGCAAGCAAACTCGTAAGTGATTGGTTTTCAAGGTTTGGAGTACCACTTCGCATTACTTGCGATCAAGGAAGGCAGTTTACATTCACAGTTTTTACTGAGTTATCAAAACTTCTTGGAATCACACACATCATACTGTTAAAAAGCCTTTTGTCAATTCAAATTTAATGAATTCCACGCATGTTTTTGTTCGAAATGATGCGATTTCTCCTGCACTTACTCCACCGTATGAGGTCCGCATAAGGTCAAAAAAACGTTATTCGAAATTTTACACAATTATTATTAAAGGAAAGCCAGTCAATGTTTCACTAGATCGTCTAAAGCCAGCATTTTTATCAACTACTTTCGATCAATAGTCCCACGAATCTATTCATAATTCAACTAGCTTTAAATTTACTTGCCGTAGTCTGGCGGGGAAGTAGTGCTGCGCCTATACTTGTTGTCAATACACTGTACTTTTATATTATTTCTTTTGAACAAATATGCTAAGAGTTTTCTGTAAAAATATTGAAAAGATTTTTTTGGTGATTAAAAAAAAGTTTAGTTGTTCAGAAAATATTCGATTGTGTAAAAATTAATTTCTTAAAGATATTATTTAAGTGAATCCTTTTCTAAGGCACTTAAAACTTATGACGTAGAATAGAAAATCAGTAAAATTTTGGAAAATGGGCGTGGCACCGCCCACTTTTAAAAGAAGGTAATTTAAAATTTTGCACGCTGTAATTTGGCAGTCGCTGAAGATATCATTATGAAATTTGGCAGGAACGTTACTCCTATTACTATATGTATGCTTAATTAAAATTATCAAAATAGGAGAACGACCACGCCCACTTTAAAAAAATTTTTTTTTTTAAGTCAAATTTTAACAAATAATTTAATATCTTTACAGTATATAAGTAAATTATGTCAACATTCAACTCCAGTGATGATATGGTGCAACAAAATGCAAAAATAAAAGAAAATTTCAAAATGGGCGTGGCTCCTCCCTTTTTCATTTAATTTGTTTAGGATACTTTAATGCCATAAGTCGAACAAAAATTTACCAATCCTTGTGCAATTTGGTAGGGGCTTAGTTTCTGGGACGATAATTTATTCCTGTGAAAAAGGGCGAAATCGGTTGAAGCCACGCCCAGTTTTTATACACAGTCGACCGTCTGTCCTTCCGCTCGGCCGTTAACACGATAGCTTGAGCAAAAATCGATATATCTTTACTAAACTCAGTTCACGTACTTATCTGAACTCACTTTGTATTGGTATAAAAAATAGCCGAAATCCGACTATGACCACGCCCACTTTTTCGATATCGAAAATTACCAAAAACGAAAAGAATGCCATAATTCTATACCAAATACGAAAAAAGGGATGAAACATGGTATTTGGATTGGTTTATTAACGCAAAATATAACTTTAGAAAAAAACTTTGTAAAATGGGTGTGAAACCTACCATATTAAGTAGAAGAAAATGAAAAAGTTTTGCAGGGCGAAATCAAAAGCCCTTGGAATCTTGGAAGGATTACTGTTCGTGGTATTACATATATAATTAAATTAGCGGTACCCGACAGATGATGTTCTGGATCACCCTGGTCCACATTTTGGTCGATATCTCGAAAACGCCTTCACATATACAACTAAGGGCCACTCCCTTTTAAAACAAAGTCTAGAGTCACCTCTGGTCCACCTTTATGGCGATAACTCGAAAAGACGTGCACCTATAGAACTAAGGCCTACTCGCTTTTAAAATACTCATTAACATCTTTCATTTGATACCCATATCGTACAAACATATTCTAGAGTCACCCCTGGTCCACCTTTATGGCGATATCTCGAAAAGGCGACCACCTATAGAAGTAAGGCCCACTCCCTTTTAAAAAGACTCATTAACACCTTTCTTTTGATACCCATATCGTACAAACAAAGTCTAGAGTCACCCCTGGTCCACCTTTATGGCGATATCTCGAAAAGGCGACCACCTATACAACTACCACCACTCCCTTTTAAAACCCTCATTAATACCTTTAATTTGATACCCATATCGTACAAACACATTCTAGAGTCACCCGTGGCCCACCTTTATGCCGATATATCGAAAAGGCGTCCACCTATGGAACTAAGGATCACTCCCTTTTAAAATACTCATTAACAACTTTCATTTGATACCCATATCGTACAAACAAATTCTAGAGTAAAACCTGATCCACCTTTATATCCCTAAATGGCGTCCACCTATAGAACTATGGCCCACTCCCTCATACAATACTCTTTAAATTCATTTGATACACATGTCATACAAACACATTCCAGGGTTACCCTCGGTTCATTTTCCTACATGGTTATTTTCCCTTATGTTGTCACCATAGCTCTCAACTGAGTATGTAATGTTCGGTTACACCCGAACTTAGCCTTCCTTACTTGTTTTTTTTTTAATTTGTTGAACAAGCATATTTTTTAAGGTATATTTCTGCGAAATGAAATGAGCTCAGCTTTAACAAAACACTTGCTTTAGTTTTTCAAAAGAAAATTACCTAGTAATGACTTATTTATATATGTATTCGCAGAGTTGAATTGTGTTATTAATTAGAAATGTGTACAATAGCCGTCAGTGGTGGATCTAGGATTGTGCTTCCGGGGGTTTTTTACTTCATTATTTTATGTCGTATATTTAATTATAACATGATGTAGGCAGTATGTATTTATTTTTATTTTTTCCGATGGCCAAAAAGGCAAAACGTTCTCCAGGAAAAAATTTCGATTATGCAACAAGTAAGGAAGTCTAAGTTCGGGTGAAACCGAACATTACATACCCAGCTGTACACTTGAACCCACTTTTTCGATATCGAAGATTTCGAAAAACCGAAAAAGTGCTATAATTCAAAAGACGGATAAAGCGATGAAACTTGGCAGGTGGGTTGACCCTATGACGAAGAATAGAAAATTAGTAAAGTTTTAGACAATGGGCGTGGCGTCGCCCACTTTTAAAAGAAGGTAATTTAAAAGTTTTGCAAGCGGTAATATGGCAGTCGTTGAAGATATCAAGATGAAATTTGGCAGGAACGTTACTCTTATCACTGTATACGTGTCAAATGAAAATTAGCAAAATCAGATGACGAACACGCCCACTGTTTAAAAAAAATTTTAAAAGTCAAATTTTAACAAAAAATTATGTCAACATTCAACTCCAGTAATGATATGGTGCAACAAAATACAAAAACAGAAAAATAAAAGAAAATTTCAATATGGGCGTGGCTCCGCCCTTTTTCATTTCATTTGTCTAGAATACTTTTAATGTCATAAGTTGAAAAAAATTTACCAATCCTTGTGAAATTTGGTAAGGGCATAGCTTCTATGACGATAAATGTTTCCTGTGAAAATGGGCGAAATCGGTTGAAGCCAGGCCCAGCTTTTATACACAGTCGACCGTCTGTCCTTCCGCTCTGCCGTTAGTACGATAACTTGAGCTAAAATCGATATATCTTTACTAAACTTAGTTCGCGTATTCAAAATATAAAACTTTAGAAAAAACTTTGTAAAATGGGTGTGACACCTACCATATTAAGTAGAAGAAAATGAAAAAGTTCTGCAGGGCGACATCAAAAGCCCTTGGAATCATGACAGGAATACTGTTCGCGTGATTACATATATAAATAAATTAGCGGTACCCGACAGATGATGTTCTGGGTCACCCTGGTCCACATTTTGGTCGATATCTCGAAAACGCCTTCACATATATAACTAAGGGCCCCTCCCTTTTAAAACCCTCATTAATACCTTTAATTTAATACCCATATCGTACAAACACGTTCTAGAGTCACCCCTGGCCCACCTTTATGACGATATCTCGAAAAGGCGTCCACCTATAGAACTAAGGCCCACTCCTTTTTAAAATACTCATTAACACCTTTCATTTGATACCCATATCGTACATGGAAATTCTAGAGTCACCTTTATGGCGATATCTCGAAAAGGCGTCCACCTATAGAACTAAAGCCCACTCCCTTTTAAAATAGTCATTAACACCTTTCATTTGATTCCCATTTCGTACAAACACAGTATAGAGTCACCCCTGGTCCACCTTTATGACGATATATCGAAAAGCTTTTCACGTATAGAACTAAGGCCCACTCCCTTTTAAAATACTCACTAACACCTTTCACGGGAACTAACTGAACTTAACAAATTAAAATATGAGCTTTTCAAGCTTGCGAAAAATACAAATGAATGGCACAATTATAATCATACAAAACGGCATTATAAGAAATTAATTAAAATAAAAAAGAAACAATTTATGGAAAATAAAATAGCGGCAAATTACAATAATCAAAGACTAATGTGGAAATGTCTAAAAGATGCCATAAACTTGAACAGTGACGCATCCCAAATAAAACGCATCGTTATAAATAATATGATCATTGAACAAGACTAGGAAATTGCAAGCTAACTAAACCTTTACTTCGTCGAGAGCATAAGAACAATTTGCAATAATATTGAATCAACTACACCAGATGAAACCACAGAGGATAGTATTAGAAGTGTATTTAAATTTAAACAAATAAACATGGAGCAGCTCATGAGAACAAGTGCGAATTTAAAAATAAGTATGGAGGAAAAAAGCTTGTATCTGAAGGTGTATTTAAAGACAGTATGGAATACTTAGGATACGCATATACGTGTATTATCAATGAAAACTTTAAAAAAGGTGTCTTTCCGACAAGTTGGAAAATCTCAACCGTTGTACCAGTTGAAAAAGTCAAAGGGACGGAAAACCTGGAGGAAATACGGCCCATTAATACGTTGCCCAGCGATGAAAAAATTATAAAGAAAATCGTGAAGGACCAGCTTCTAGGGTGCCTGAACAATCAGAAAATTATAATACATGAGCAATCGGGCTTCAGGTCTAAACACTCTTGTGAAACTGCCATAAACTTGGTAATAACGGAATGGAAAGCAGCCATGTCATATAATCATATAATTGATGATAAACTCAAGTTTGATGGGTATCTGAAATATATATTTATTTATTTATATAGTAAAGAATGGCTGTATCGTTAAGACATAGTCTTTTATAGTACATCAACTTATAGGTAAATACAGGAATTATAAAAAATAATAACTTAAAAATATTTATATATAACTAATTGCGTATGTATGAGAATTAAATATGGTATTTGTTCGAGAAAATAAGATTTTACGTCAAAGAAGTAAGGACTTATAATAGCACACTGAGATACAAATAGAAATAGGATGGAGCTAAACCGCAGTTACATTTACCCATTAGTTACAAAGTAATTCTGTATAACGATCTTATAGTTACCTCGATTTATGATTGCCTTAATAGATTCAGGAATGGAGTTCCATAGTCTCACAGCATGAACAAAGAACAACCGCGAAGAAGATAAGTAGGAGTACTTAGGGAGAATTAAATTATGATGCCTACTAGATCTTGTGAATTTTAGCTTCTTGTAAAGATAGCTAGGAGTTTTGAATTCAATAAGCTTATACAGGAATATACAGTTCCTAGCTGCAAGATAATCTAAGATACTGCATCCCAGAAGTTTATTCTTCCACAAGCAGATGTGGTCGTATCGCTTTAAGCCGTAGACGTAGCGGGTAACATTATTGAACAGCACTAGAATTTTATGAGAAGAGACAGAGTCCAGCTTACTATATACAAAATCGGAATATGTAATATGAGGTAGAATTAATTGCACAGCTAATTTTTTTCTTATGTCTAACGGTGTAAACGAGAGGCTGACATACTTAGCCTGCGCAAAACAGTGTACACGTTGCTTACAACTTTGTTTATATGGTTCGAACAGCTCAGCGAAGAATTCATAATAAAACCCAAATTTTTTATCTTGTCAGTAAACATGAGACAGTTATTACCAACAAAAAGCTTGGGAATATCTTCAACATGGACAGTACTATTACTGATGGGTAACACATACAACTTGGACGCGTTTAGACGGAGACAATTTTTCCGGGCCCATTCGGAAATGGCTAGCAGATCACAGTTTATTTTAAAGCACAAATCCTCGACAAGACCAATTCGACTGGACAAATACAACTGAATGTCATCAGCATAGGCATGCACACTGACATACTGGCACACAAAGAACACATCATTAACAAAAAGACTAAACAAGAGCGGACCAAGTATAGACCCCTGTGGAACTCCGGATCCAACACCACTTGACAACGAAGACTCAGCTCTACCCTTTATCTTTTGAGATCTCCCTGTAAGATAGCTGGCCATAAGTTTAACGGCACTATTTGAAAATGCAAAGTAGTATTTCAGCTTTTTACAAAGTAGATCATGGCTAACCAAGTCAAATGCCTTAGAAAAATCCAAAAGGCAAAGAAGAGTCAGATCTCCATCATCAAATTTTATACGAATGTCGTCCATTATTTTCATCATAGCTGTAGCACAGCTATGCTTAGGTCTAAACTCTGACTGTAAAGGAGACAAAAGATTATGTCTTTGTATAAACGACAATATTTGAGAGGCCATTAAAGACTCACGCACTTTAGAAAAGGTCGGCAAAATACTTATCGGCCTGTAATCAGAAGGGTTAATGGGAGTATTCTTCTTCGCAACAGGGATTATGATAGCCATTTTCCATGCAGAAGGAAAAGATGAGACAGTGAAAATATGATTAATTACATGTGTTAGCGTTGCCAGGATGAAAGGCAATACCAGCTTGACGAATTTTAAGGAAATTCCGTCCTCTCCAACTGCATTGGACTTAATAGCCATGACTGAAGTAACAACTTCTGTCTCAGTGACACCAACGAAATTGAACTCCTCACTCAGCTCATGCTGCACTGTGAAGTCTTGCGCCGGAGGACTTTCACTGTTTTTACTTGCGCTATTAAAATATTCATTTAGTACATTGGGATCAATACTACATTCTGACTTCAGTCTTCCATGTACATTCAAGTTTCTAAGATTGCGCCATAAATCTTTAGATGAAAGCGAAGGGTTCAACTTAAAATTGCAGAATTTACGCTTGGCCTTTCTGGTTATGGCAGTAGCTCTGCTTCGGGCGGCCTTGTACTGTGCCCAAGCAACATCAGTTTTGATTCTGCTCCACTTTGAGCGAAGCCTATTACGCACTTTAATAGCTAATTTAACACTATGATTGTACCAGGGACAAGACATATTCTTGACATGAGCACTACGAAGAGGAACATGACTACAAAAAACATTGTTTAAAGTCTTATTTAAAAAATCAAGTTTTTCATCTAGTGACGGTAGAAACCAGCAATCACCCCAGTTAATATTAGACAGGTCATTGAAAAGTACACCAACGTTAACATTTATCAAATCACGATACAAAAAGTTAACATTTTCAGGAGAATAGTTAAACGCAACATCAAATTCACAAAAAAGAAGATCATGGTCAGAGAATAATACTGCCTAAGGAAGTCATACATATGTATATTAATTTTTGCTATTGGGTGTGAGTGCTAATAAAAGCATTCACCTCGGATCTGCTGCTCACTAGCTTTGGCTCCTCATTAGCTTTAATGCGCACATAAATTTTGCCACGTTTGGAGAACGCAGAGGCCAATTTTCTTTTACGTCTCTGATCAGAGACATATGACATCAGGGGGCCTACTCTGTATTGCGATGCGAAAGGCAGTGCGATGCGAAAATAAATTGCGATGCGAAAGGTAATTGGAACTCTGTAGCGCTATCGCATTGCTAACAGTGTCGCTTTTTTATTTTTCGCTAATTTTTTGCTTGAGTATGCATCACTGACCAAAGTCAAAGAAAGAGAACAAAACAAACAAGGCGATTACAATTTCGGCTAACGATTAATTTTTCTTGAACAAATTAAAAAATGGATTCTGTAGCATTATGGGACGATTTAAATGAAGAAAGAATTGATAGGAGGATTATAAGGGACAACTCCAAATTATTGGCCGTTGTTTTCGCGTTGGGTGTTTTAAGTAACCCTTTGGCCAAATCTGGGTATATTGCCATGAAGTCCACTAGGAGTTCGAATTGTTGCTTTTGTGTTTGTTTTGTTTTTTGAGTTGTCCTATATATTTTCAAAAGAATGTACAATGAATATAAAGATATCAATTTATAAAATCATCAATTAATACTTACATATTTGTACAATGCGAATGCCTATTACTTGTAGCAAGAAAAATGCGAAAATGAATGCTGTTTGACATTCCCTTTCGCAATACAGAGTGCCGGCAATGCGAAAAGGGAGAAAAATTGCGAATGGGCAAATTGTGAATGCGAAAGTCAAAATATGCATGCGAATGTCAAGATACATAGTACCGATTTTGCGATTTCGCGTATTTTTGCTTTCGCATCGCAATACAGAGTAGGCCCCCAGATCGCGACCAGTCTTAGTTAAGCTCTCGTGAACATAAATAGAGCCATATCCAGGCAAATTAACATCAAATAAAGCCAGTGACCTCTTCTTCGCTTTGCAAAAAACAGCGATGGACTTTAATAGTTGATTGCGCTCATGAGGAGAGAAGAGCTTGAAAATTAGGGGGGCATTTTTACCGTCGTTGCTTGCTGCACTTCGCAGCCGGAATGCATCTCGCAGAGGTGGTGGTTTGTGCTGCGCTCCATTACAGACCTTTTCAAAAATTTTAGACAGGCACTCATTTGCTTCATGCGGGATGCCGTTCACTACAATCAGAAACGATATAATATAGATACATTGCATAGACGAAAAATAGTGTGAGGCAAGCTTCACAAAATTCTAGTAGGTCACATTCACCACTTACCACAGCAGAATTTGTTAAACTACCACTGTCTGTATTTGTTATTTAACAATTATTTGTACACTTTTTATTCAGCGAATGTGTTCAGAATTTTAACTTTTACTCTCTAAAACTCCAATCAGTGTATTTCTGTGCTTAAATTATGTTAAAAATTGTGTTAAAGTTTTTGGTGTGGTGAAAGTGACCTACTAGAATTTTGTTACGCTCCGCTGCTTTCCACCGAAGTTCGCGCATGCAATATCTTTATATTCCAAAACTTTTGCTACAATGTCCGTTGAAACTGCGCTGCTTTCTAATGCACTAGGGCTGATCACATTCAACACGGCGTCTACAGACCACAACGACAATAAAGCAAAGCTTGACGACAACCGTAGCCAAGCATTGGCTTCTAGATTACTTTGAAAGCGGCAGCCACCAATATAAATTACAGCAAACAGTAGCGAAAAATTTTGAAAAAAATATGAATTATGTTTAAAAATACCCAAAAGAATGATTTAGCTTTTATTATCTGTTACTTATTTCTATTTTAGTTTTTATTGATAAAATAAAAAAGACGCCACTCATTGTCGCTTCCCAAAAATAGAATTAGGTTCAATTTGGCTGCAACGGCTTTCGTGATTGATTGTCGTGCTGCTCTGTCGTGCCGAAAATAACAACGCTCATAGGAACATGTGTAAAAATATTATGACAAATGTGGCGGCTACACAGCCGTCGTGAATGTAGTCAGCCCTACTGATTTGAGTCTGAGCGGCGTGCAGCTCACCACGAAGAGAAATAATATCAGAGCACGTGCTCTCAACCTGAGATACTCTTTTTACAAATGCTGCCAGTGAAAGTTTTAAATTTGCAGTCAACTCACCAAACTTCTGCATAACTCTTTCCTCAGATTTCTGCATTACCGCCGTCAGCTCTTCAATTATGGAGATTCTGAGCTCTTCTAATTTTCTCTCGATTACCTTTTCCACTATCTTCTTTGATCGCTAGGACATAGCTGATGATGCTGTGAGGGGAGTTTCTGAGGGTGTTGTTGTTGGTTTTCGTAGAGAATTTTTTCGTTCCGACATAATGTAAATAAAAGCTGGCGCTTATGCAAGTAAGGTAAGTCAGCTAGCAGGAAAAATATCAGGAACAACTCACAGCAGATGACCACTTCAAATTACACAGTATTTGGAAATTTTTTAAAGATACTTTCCGAGGAAAAACACAATTATTTAGGAGCACCACAAAAAGACGTCTTACTCGTTTGACATTTCAAAATTCAAATTATAGAGGCAAAAATATCAAAAAAAAATTGGATTTATGTTCCGAACGTGCAAGAACGTGAGCAAATATTACAAAATAATGGTCTATAGGTCTATTGTAGAACCGTACTTCATATACTGCCCTACAATTTTATTTACGTTAGCTGACTCGAGCATTACAAAACTACAGGTGAAGCAAAATAAAGATATGCGGTTCATCCTCAAAAAACGATATGACACTCCAATACATTAAATGCTTAATAGCCTCATTTGGCTGAGTGTAAAACAACTCACTGTTTATTACACTTTAAAATTTATACATAATATCAACTAGGTAACCTGCCGACATATTTGAACGACCGGGTGTTATATAATAATGAGGTCCATGCTTATCAAACGAGAAATAGGAACAATTTTCATTTGCCAGCTGTAAGATCGGAATTCGACAAAAAAATATATATTACGATGGAATAAGAGAATACAACGAGCTACCAAATGATATAAAACAATGTCGAAATAGCAATCAATTTAAGAAATTATTGTTCAACTACTGCAAAACAATGCCTTTTAGATAATTTAATGATATAAACACAAAAAGCAATTGCAATAACATAAAGAGATCTCATAGATGTAATTTTAGAAATTTAAGAAATTAAGTCTACAAGACTGTAAATAAATAAAATAAATAAAATATATAAATCTGATACCCATATCGTACAAAGACATTCTAGAGTCACTCCTGGTCCACCTTTATGACGATACAATAGACGCTCACAAATTAGAACCACTTTGTTTTAGGGTGATTCTAATTTCTGAAAATTTCTAATTCCTGGACTTTTTTTTTATTTGTATAAAACTTTAAAAACATAAAATAACAATCCCGTACAATGCATAAAATAAATAAATGTAAGGCGCGATAACCTCCGAAGAGATATAAGGCCGAGCTTCTCTTTCAATTTGCGTCGTGCTCCTCTTGATTTTCCCTACAAATTGGCCGGACGGGACCTACATGTTTTATGCCGACTCCGAACGGCATCTGCAAAGCAGATGAGTTTTCACTGAGAGCTTTTCATGGCAGAAATACACTCGGAGCGCTTGCCAAACACTGCCGAGGGGCGACCCCGCTTAGAAAAATTTTCTTCTAATTGAAAAACCTTATTTCTAAAATTTTGATGTTGCTTTGCCCGGGGTGCGAACCCAGGGCATACATTGTGGTAGGCGGAGCACGCTACCGTCACACCACGGTCGCCCGTACAATGCATATAACATGTTTTTTATTAAATATACATATATGTATATTAGGCCGGGTCGATTTGTGGGGAGGCAAAAAAATCGCCCATTGCTCTGTGAAAATCATATTCACTTTGACCCATTTAGAGTGCTCCAATCGAGTCCAAATGTATGACCGACTCCCACTAACTTTGGAGGCCCGACCCGCCGATGCCAGCGGCACACCCCCTGGAACCCCCCTGGGGGTTCACCATACAAACATTTCAAAAAATCGCCGGTTTTGCACTTTACATGAAAAAATCAGCTAAATGGCTATGTGGTAATAAGGCCAATTGACCTTATGGCCGTCGACCTTATGTCACCACACCATCACATTAATGCATTGTCCTCGAGCCTTGATAGGTGTGCAAAGTTGCAATCAGATTTATCGCCATTCAAAGTGGTGATAAGGCCAATTGACCTTATGGTCGTTGACCTTATGTCACCACACCATCACATTAATGCATTGTCATTGGTCCCTGATACGTATGCAAAGTTTCAAATTAATCAGACTTCTAGAAACCGGCGAAAATTAAGCTTAAAAATTCCGTTACATACAGGCCAAGCTAATAAAAGCGTGCTAAAAATTAATTTAACTTAGTAATAGAAAAGAAATTTAAACAAATTATTAGAAATTAGCGTTTTTACAACCTTTTTAAAACCAAGGCATCACTGTGATGCATTTGCATGTCGTAAACATAATTATGTGGGTTTTTTATTCAACCGTTTTAAAAAATGAAGGTATCACTGTGACACAATTGCAGGTCGTAAAATTGCTTGTGTTGTTTTTTTAAGCCACCACAAGACACAGCAGGTAGAATTGAAATTACCATTTCATTCTTATTACCCCGTCTCGTAGACCATATATGTACATATGTATAACGCAACAGTTTTTGTGAATGCATTAAGTCGTTGTGAAGAACTCAAAGTGTGAAGTGCTAATTTCAGATAAAGAAATATTTCAAAAAAATAATAAGTGAAGTGACCATTCCAAATCAAAAAGTTTACAATGAATCCACCATTCTCTACACCGCAAGATGAAGCAACTACATCAACAACTATCGAAAACCCAATGAGTCATATACCCAAGCATGAATAAATTGGGGATTCCCCTTTTTATATCTATTTTGAAACAAAAAACAAGTAAGGAAGGCTAAGTTCGGGTGTAACCGAACATTACATACTCAGTTGAGAGCTATGGAGACAAAATAAGGGAAAATCACCATATAGGAAAATGAACCTCGGGTAACCCTGGAATGTGTTTGTATGACATGCGTATCAAATGAAAGGTGTTAATGAGTATTATAAAAGGGAGTGGGCCATAGTTCTATAGGTGGAAACCTTTTCGAGATATCGCCATAAAGGTGGACCAGGGCTGACTCTAGAATTTGTTTGTACGATATGGGTATCAAATGAAAGGTGTTAATGAGTATTTTAAAAGGGAGTGGGGCTTAGTTCTCTAGGTGGACGCCTTTTCGACATATCGCCATAAAGGTGGACCAGGGGTGACTCTGGAATTTATTTGTACAATATTGGTATCAAATGAAAGGTGTTAATGAGTATTTTAAAAGCGAGTGGGCCTTAGTTCTATATGTGGACGCCTTTTCGGGATATCGTTATAAAGGTGGACCAGGGGTGACTCTAGAATGCGTTTGTACGATATGGGTATCAAAAGAAAGGTGTTAATGAGTGTTTTAAAATGGAGTGCGCCTTAGTTCTATGGGTTGACGCCTTTTCGAGATATTGCCATAAAGGTGGACCAGGGGTGACTCTAGAATTTGTTTGTACGATATGGGTATCAAATGAAAGGTGTTAATGAGTATTTTAAAATGGAGTGGGCCTTAGTTCTATAGGTGGACGCCTTTTCGGGATATCGTTATAAAAGTGGACAAGCGGTGACTCTAGAATTAGTTTGTACGATATCGGTACCAAATAAAAGGTGTTAATGAGTATTTTAAAAGTGGGTGGGCCTTAGTTCTATGGGTGGACGCCTTTTCGAGATATCGCCATAAAGGTGGACCAGGGATGACTCTAGAATGCGTTTGTACAATATGGGTATCAAATGAAAGGTGTTGATGAGTGTTTTAAAATGGAGTGGGGCTTAGTTCTATAGGTGGACGCCTTTTCGACATATCGCCATAAAGGTGGACCAGGGGTGACTCTACAATTAATTTGTACGATATGGGTATCAAATGAAAGGTGTTAATGAGTATTTTAAAAGTGGGTGGGCCTTAGTTCTATGGGTGGACGCCTTTTCGAGATATCGCCATAAAGGTGGACCAGGGGTGACTCTAGAATGCGTTTGTACGATATGGGTATCAAACGAAAGGTGTTAATGAGTGTTTTAAAATGGAGTGCGCCTTAGTTCTATGGGTTGACGCCTTTTCGAGATATTGCCATAAAGGTGGACCAGGGGTGACTCTAGAATTTGTTTGTACGATATGGGTATCAAATGAAAGGTGTTAATGAGTATTTTAAAATGGAGTGGGCCTTAGTTCTATAGGTGGACGCCTTTTCGGGATATCGTTATAAAAGTGGACAAGCGGTGACTCTAGAATTAGTTTGTACGATATCGGTACCAAATAAAAGGTGTTAATGAGTATTTTAAAAGGGAGTGGGCCTTAGTTCTATGGGTGCACGCCTTTTCGAGATATTGCCATAAAGGTGGACCAGGGGTGGCTCTAGAATTAATTTGTACGATACGGGTATCAAATGAAAGGTGTTAATGAGTATTTTAAAAGTGGGTGGCCTTAGTTCTATGAGTGGACGCCTTTTCGAGATATCGCCATAAAGGTGGACCAGGGGTGACTCTAGAATTAATTTGTACGATATGGGTATCAAATGAAAGGTGTTAATGAGTATTATAAAAGGGAGTGGGCCTTAGTTCTATAGGTGGCCGCCTTTTCGAGATATCGCCATAAAGGTGGACCAGGGGTGACTCTAGAATTAATTTGTACGATATGGGTATCAAATGAAAGGTGTTAATGAGTATTTTAAAAGTGGGGGGGGCCTTAGTTCTATGGGTGGACGCCTTTTCGAGATATCGCCATAAAGGTGGACCAGGGGTGACTCTAGAATTAATTTGTACGATAACGGTATCAAATGAAAGGTGTTAATGAGTATTTTAAAATTGGGTGGGCCTTAGTTCTATGGGTGGACGCCTTTTCGAGATATCGCCATAAAGGTGGACCAGGGGTGACTCTAGAATTAATTTGTACGATACGGGTATCAAATGAAAGGTTTTAATGAGTATTATAAAAGGGAGTGGGCCTTAGTTCTATAGGTGGACGCCTTTTCGAGATATCGCCATAAAGGTGGACCAGGGGTGACTCTAGAATTAATTTGTATGATATGGGTATCAAATGAAAGGTGTTGATGAGTGTTTTAAAATGGAGTGGGCCTTAGTTCTATGGGTGGACGCCTTTTCGAGATATCGCCATAAAGGTGGACCAGGGGTGACTCTAGAATTAATTTGTACGATACGGGTATCAAATGAAAGGTTTTAATGAGTATTATAAAAGGGAGTGGGCCTTAGTTCTATAGGTGGACGCCTTTTCGAGATATCGCCATAAAGGTGGACCAGGGGTGACTCTAGAATTAATTTGTACGATATCGGTATCAAATGAAAGGTGTTAATGAGTATTTTAAAATTGGGTGGGCCTTAGTTCTATGGGTGGACGCCTTTTCGAGATATCGCCATAAAGGTGGACCAGGGGTGACTCTAGAATTCATTTGTACGATACGGGTATCAAATGAAAGGTTTTAATGAGTATTATAAAAGGGAGTGGGCCTTAGTTCTATAGGTGGACGCCTTTTCGAGATATCGCCATAAAGGTGGACCAGGGGTGACTCTAGAATTAATTTGTATGATATGGGTATCAAATGAAAGGTGTTGATGAGTGTTTTAAAACGGAGTGGGCCTTAGTTCTATGGGTTGACGCCTTTTCGAGATATTGCCATAAAGGTGGACCAGGGGTGACTCTAGAATTAATTTGTACGATACGGGTATCAAATGAAAGGTGTTAATGAGTATTTTACAAGTGGGTGGGCCTTAGTTCTATGGGTGGACGCCTTTTCGAGATATCGCCATAAAGGTGGACCAGGCGTGACTCTAGAATTAATTTGTACGATATGGGTATCAAATGAAAGGTGTTAATGAGTATTATAAAAGGGAGTGGGCATTAGTTCTATAGGTGGACGCCTTTTCGATATATCGCCATAAAGGTGGACCAGGGGTGACTCTAGAATTAATTTGTACGATACGGGTATCAAATGAAAGGTTTTAATGAGTATTATAAAAGGGAGTGGGCCTTAGTTCTATAGGTGGACGCCTTTTCGAGATATCGCCATAAAGGTGGACCAGGGGTGACTCTAGAATTAATTTGTATGATATGGGTATCAAATGAAAGGTGTTGATGAGTGTTTTAAAATGGAGTGGGCCTTAGTTCTATGGGTTGACTCCTTTTCGAGATATTGCCATAAAGGTGGACCAGGGGTGACTCTAGAATTTGTTTGTACGATATGGGTACCAAATAAAAGGTGTTAATGAGTATTTTAAAAGGGAGTGGGCCTTAGTTCTATGGGTGGACGCCTTTTCGAGATATTGCCATAAAGGTGGACCAGGGGTGACTCTAGAATTAATTTGTACGATACGGGTATCAAATGAAAGGTGTTAATGAGAGTTTTAAAAGGTAGTGGTGGTAGTAGTATATGTTAAGGCATTTTCCAGATATCGACCAAAATGTGGACCTGGGTGACCCAGAACATCATCTGTTGAATACCGCTAATTTATTTATATATGTAATACCTGCAAAGATTTCTAGGGCTTTTTATTTCGCCCTGCAGAACTTTTCCATTTTCTTCTACTTAATATGGTAGGTGTCACATCCATTTTGCAAAGTTTTTTCCAAAGTTATATTTCGCGTAAATAAACCAATCCAATTACCATGTTTCATCCCTTTTATCGTATTTGGTATATAATTATGGCATTTTTTTCTTAATTTTCGATATCGAAAAAGTGGGCGTGGTCATAGTCGGATTTCGTTCATTTTTCATACCAAGATAAAGAGAGTTCAAGTAAGCACGTGAACTAAGTTCATTAAAAATATGTCGATTTTTGCTCAAGTTATCGTGTTAACGGCCATGCGGAAGGACAGACGGACGACTGTGTATAAAAACTGGGCGTGGCATCAACCGATTTCGCCCATTTTCACAGAAAACAGTTAGCGTCATAAAATCTATGCCCTTACCAAATTTCAAAAGGATTGGTTAATTTTTGTTCGACTTATAGCGTTAAAAGTATCCTAGACAAATTAAATGAAGAAGGGCGGAGCCACGCCCATTTTAAAATTTTCTTTTATTTTTGTATTTTGTTGCACCATATCATTACTGGAGTTGAATGTTAACATAATTTACTTATATACTGTAAAGATATTAAATTTTTTGTTAAAATTTTACTTTAAAAAAATTTTTTTTTTAAAAGTGGGCGTGGTCCTCCGATTTTGCTAATTTTTATTAAGCGTACATATAGTAATAGGAGTAACGTTCCTGCCAAATTTCATCATGATATCTTCAACGACTGCCAAATTACAGCATGCAAAAATTTTAAATTACCTTCTTTTAAAAGTGGGCGGTGCCACGCCCATTGTCCAAAATTTTGCTAGTTTTCTATTCTGTGTCATAAGATCAACTCATCTACCAAGTTTCGTCGCTTTATCTGTCTTTTGTAATGAATTATCGCACTTTTTCGGTTTTTCGAAATTTTCGATATTGAAAAAGTGGGCGTGGTTATAGTCCGATATCGTTCATTTGAAATAGCGATCTGAGATGAGTGCTCAGGAACCTACATACCAAATTTCATCAAGATACCTCAAAATTTACTCAAGTTATCGTGTTAACGGACGGACGGACGGACGGGCATGGCTTAATCAAATTTTTTTTCGATCCTGATTATTTTGATATATGGAAGTCTATATCTATCTCGATTCCTTTATATATGTACAACCAACCGTTATCCAATCAAACTTAATATACTCTGTGAGCTCTGCTCAACTGAGTATAATAAAGTACGCTCAGAAATTAGAATTATCGATTCTAATTTCAGAACGTGTAATGTATTGAAAAAGTTGATTCTAATTTCTGGATATTTTAATTACTAAAGGTTCCAATTTGTCTACCTATAGAACTAAGGCCAACTCCCTTTTAAAATAGTCATCAACACCTTTCATTTGATACCCATATCGTACAAACACATTCTATAGTCACACCTGGTCCACTTTTATGGCGATATCCCGAAATGGCGCCCACCTATAGAACTATGGCCAACTCCCTTTTAAAATACTCTTTAATACCTTCCATTTGATACCCATGTCATACAAACACATTCCAGGGTTACCCTAGGTTCATTTTCCTACCTGGTGATTTTCTCTTATTTTGTCTCCGAAGCTCTCAGCTGAGTATGTAATGTTCGGTTACACCGGACTTAGCCTTCCTTACTTGTTTTGATGATTTTGGATTGAATTGGAAACAAAGAAGAAAAATATAAAAAATAAATAAATATGTCGTTATTCCAAACAACAATCAACAAACGTTGCGAGCGCAGCGGGGCGAGGACATTGTCAAACATTATGAATGAAGGTTTGTTAATTGCCTCACAATTTCAATACGCATTACTATACTCAGATGCAACTGAAATACTTGTCTATGGTTTACCTCTACACTACCTCTATGTATTACATCTACAAATGGAGTGTGTCCACTATTCACCGCAACCGATTCAACTATAGGTTATACACTATGGCCAACAGACGTGTAAATAAAAACAAGTCTTTGGGGTGACCCCGCTTAGAAAAAATGTGTTTCTAAATTTTTGATGTTACTTTGCCCGGGAGTTGAACCCAGGACCCTCGGAGTGATAGGCGGAGCACCCTACACCCGCACCACGGCACCCGCCAATTATCATATGTATGTACATATATGTCATACTTCTATATTGCTACTACAGGCTGGGTACACTCACAAACATCAGAGTGCCGATATATTGCTGTGTTAATGTTTTTGTTTTTGTATTTAATAATCAAATGTACCTAAATTAAAAGTTTTTCGTGTCACACTTATGCTGCTACAATCACACAAATTTAGTAGGCTGACTTTTTTTCAATTCAAAACTAATTTTTATTTACACAACAAAATTTTGTATAAATAGCACCCACAAATTCCAACTTCCTTCACTTTACACTTAAAAACCAATTGAAAATCTTATTGAACTAAAATGTATTTACGCAAGTCTTTCGCGATCATTTGTTTGATGTTTGCCATTTTTGTCAGTCTTTTGAACAATACGCTTTCGGAAAATCGCATTGTAGGCGGCTTTTTTAATTGGGATATGCAGAATAGCAGGCATGTAGTGGCAATATTATATGACGGACAATATCGTTGTGTTGGCACTTTAATCTCCACAAAGAGGGTGCTTACATCTAAATCCTGCGTTGGAGCTTCACCCGGAGATCACTTCACTTTTATAGCTGGTACATTCAATTTACAACCAGGAGAAGGAGTAAAACGCAAAGCGGGGCGTATATTTCGTCCATGTGATTTTAATCCGGAATTCGTAGAAATAGATTTAGCTGTGATTGCAGTGAAAAAACCTTATTACGAGAGCTCATTAATAAAACCAATAACTTTATGCGAAACTGACTTAAGCCCCGGCGTAAAATTGCGAGTTAGTGGATGGGGTTCGATGCATCCATACATTGAGGCCGCTTATCCTATACTCCAATTTGCTGAATTTGAAGTATTCCCAATCAACCAATGTAGGGATTGTTATGCGCCTCGTTATGCGGAAGCAAGGACAAATTTCCCAAAACAGCAATTTGTTTAAAAGATCCGGCAGAGAAAAGTGCTGTGTGTTGGGGAGATGCTGGTGCACCTGCCGTTGCGGAAGATAAACTTTATGCGGTGCTATCAACTATGGTAAAACCTTTGGACCGCTTTTATCCGGCTATATATACAAGTATAAATAATAATGATGTTAAAGCTTTTATAGGATATGCGATGGGGCATGCTAACAGATCTTGAAATAAAAGAAATCAAAATAAAAAATGATTCATCATTTTGAATTTTCTGATTGATGAAAAACAAGGTATTTTTTATTGAAGCATTTCTTGAATAATGAATAACATTTTATCGTGAGTGATTTTTGTAAATTTTAAGTTAAGGGTTGAGTTATCTTTCATCATTTAAAAATATGGAATAAAATAAAATTTAAATGTTTATTCGGTTATTGAAAAATTAAATAAAGTAATTAAAAAAAAATTGTTTAAGTTAAACGGTTTTATTGAAAAAAAATACTTACATTAAGTAGTAATAATACTAAAAGATAGAAAAGAATTAGGTATTAGTCATCTCACTCCTCATTAGACAATTAAATAAAAGCGTTGGACGCGTAAAATTTCTATTGATAGTCATATATAAGATCAACTGAACGTTAATAAGGTTATGTGCTCTGCCTCACATTTTTAGAAATTTCACGCATCTAACGCTTTTATTTATGTGCTCAAAAGTATTTTGATGTCACTTCTACCGGACTGTATATAATGTTTGTTCAAAGAGCCAAGTCGGACAGATAAGTACGAGTTTTTTGAATATCTCAATTTTTGCGATACCTAGCGTGAATTTTTTTTACTAAAGCGGTTTCTATTTCTGTATGTCAAGTATGATTTCCAAATATGAGCCAAATCGTTATTGAGTTATCTTTCATCATTTAAAAATATGGAATAAAATAAAATTTAAATTTTTACTCGGTTATTCAAAAATTAAATAAAGTAATTAAAAAAAATTGTTTAAGTTAAACGGTTTTATTGAAAAAAAAATACTTACATTAAGTAGTAATAATACTAAAAGATAGAAAAGAATTAGGTACTAGTCATCCCACTCCTCATTAGACAATTAAATAAAAGCGTTGGACGCGTAAAATTTCTGTTGATAGTCATATATAAGATCAACTGAACGTTAATAAGGTTATGTGCTCTGCCTCACATTTTTAGAAATTTCACGCGTCTAACGCTTTTATTTATGTGTTCCAAAGTATTTTGATGTCACTTCTACCGGACTGTATATAATGTTTGTTCAAAGAGCCAAATCGGACAGATAAGTACGAGTTTTTTGAATATCTCAATTTTTGCGACACCTAGCGTGAATTTTTTTTACTAAAGCGGTTTCTATTTCTGTATGTCAAATATGATTTCCAAATATGAGCAAATCGGACCACAAATACGATTTTTGTGAATATCTCGATCATAGCGCCACCTAATGGCGATTTTTTATAGGCCGCTTTCTATTCATGTATGTATTATGTGTTCCAAATATGAGCGAAATCGGACCACAAATACGTGTGAATATCTCGATCCTTGCGCCACCTAGCGGCGATTTTTTTTTATTATTGCATTGTCATCGAGTTCTGAACTATATTCCAAGTTTCAAGCTTATAGCTTATCAGGAAGTTTCTTAAATTTTAATTACAAAATTCGCGCTGGCCGGTCGGCCATGCAGCCTGTCAAGTCAACCTAAATAAAACCGTTTAAAAATAAACCCTCGAGATGCCGTGAAAATATACCCATATGCGGAAACAGTTCGCGTGTAGTACTGAAGCTTCTTACAGTAATATTGAGATGATTTTGAGGTATTCGGGTATCATTTCGGAATGGTTTTGCGACTCCCTAGGAATCATTTTGGGGTCGTTCCGAGATGTTTTTGGGCACTCCCTCGGGGTCATTTCGGAATGGTTTTGGGGACTACATCGAGGTCATTGGGGGGGAGGGGGATATTCTGGGATGTTTTTGGGGACTCCCTCGGGGTACTGCCGGGAAATATTGGGGGTCGTTCCGGGATGTTTTGGGGACTCCCTCAGAATGGTTTAGGGGACTCCCTTGGGGTCATTTGGGGCACATTCCGGGATGCTTTTGGGGACTCCCTCGGGGTCATTTGGGGGCGGTTCCGGGATGTTTTGGGTACTCCTTTGGGGTCATTTGAAGGTCATTTGGGGGTCGTTACGGTTTTTGTATAAGAAATTATTCCGAAATAGTTCCGAAAAAGTCCCGAAATAACCCTCAGGGATACCCGGACAGATCCCGGCAACTATCCGGGAAGTATACCGGAAGAGTCCCCAAATGATCGCAAAATAGTCCCGATATAACCCAGACGGGATCCCGAAAACCATCCAGAAATGATACCGGAATACTCCCGAAAAAGTCCCAAAATAACCCTCACGGAATTCACAACGGATCCCGAAAACCAAACGAATGGATGCCAGAAGGGTCCCCAAATAATCCGATAAAGTCCCAAAATAACCCTGGCGGGATCCGGGACGGATCCGAAAACTATACAGAAATGATCCCGGAAGAGTCCCAAAATGATCCCAAAATAGTCCCGAAAAAGTCCCGAAGTTACGCCGACGGGTCCCCGGACGGATCCCGAAAACCATCCAGAAATGATCTCGGAAGGGGTTCGATATGACCCTGACGGGATTACAAATAAGGTGAAGCTAATTATCGAAGCATGTTAAAAAGCAACAGGCGCGTTGAAGCGAATGAAGAGTTAAAAACAAACATCAGGTAAAGCTAATAAAAGCGTCCTAGCAAAAACAATTGAAGGATGGCGGATGGCGGAAGGAGAAGGAGAGCACCACTGATCGTTTTTCCAAAATTATTTAGATCGCGATCTATACGAGCCCGATAACAAAAATTATTGATGTAGGAGAAAATTTATATTGAGGTATAATAATAAGGGTGTCACCCATCGAGTTTGTAATATTGGTGAAGGTCAGTATACTGAAAGTTACAATGTGTAAAAATTATTTAGAAGTAATTTTTCGAGGGGTCGTCGACGCCCTCACCCATTCTTCCCATTTTCGAAAAATTTTTAGATAGTAGGCTATTGTCGATCTGTGTCCCAAATTTCCTCAAAATCCGTGTAGCCGTTCTTGCGTGATTGAGTCACAAAGACAAACGTCTGGATACACAGACATTCAAACATCAAAGCATTCGCATTTATAATATTACTAGCCTTTACCCGCGGCCCCGTCCCCAAGGGGAAAATAAACAAGTAAGGAAGGCTATGTTCGGGTGTAACCGAACATTACATACTCAGTTGAGAGCTGTGGAGACAAAGTAAGGGAAAATCACCATGTTGTAAAAAGAACCTAGGGTAACCCTGGAACGTGTTTGTATGACATGTGTATCAAATGAAAGGTATTAATGAGTATTTTAAAAGGGCGTGGGCCTAAGTTCTATAGATGGACGCCTTTTCGAGACATCGCCATAAAGATGGACCAGGGGTGACTCTAGAATTTGTTTGTACGATATGAGTATCAAATGAAAGGTGTTAATAAGTATTTTAAGTGGGCGTGGGCCTTAGTTCTATATGTGGACACCTTTTCGAGATATCGCCATAAAGGTGGACCAGGGGTGACTAGAATTTGTTTGTACGATATGGGTATCAAATGAAAGGTGTTAATGAGTATTTTAAAAGGGCGTGTGCCTTAGTTCTATAGGTGGACGCCTTTTCGGAATATCTTTATAAAAGTGGACCAGGGTTGACTCCAGAATGCGTTTGTACAATATGGGTATCAAATGAAAGGTGTTAATAAGTATTTTAAAAGGGCGTGAGCCTTAGTTCTATAGGTGGACGCCTTTTCGAGACATCGCCATAAAGGTGGACCAGTGGTGACTCTAGAATTTGTTTGTACGATATGGGTATCAAATGAAAGGTGTTAATGAGTATTTTAAAAGGGCGTGGGCCTTAGTTCTATAGGTGGACGCCTTTTCAAGATATCGCCATAAAGGTGGACCAGGGGTGACTCTAGAATTTGTTTGTACGATATGGGTATCAAATGAAAGGTGTTAATGAGTATTTTAAAGGGAGTGGGCCTTAGTTCTATAGGTGGACGCCTTTTCAAGATATCGCCATAAAGGTGGACCAGGGGTGACTCTAGAATTTGTTTGTACGATATGGGTATCAAATGAAAGGTGTTAATGAGTATTTTGAAAGGGCGTGGGCCTTAGTTCTATAGGTGGACGTCTTTTCAAGATATCGCCATAAAGGTGGACCAGGGGTGACTCTAGAATTTGTTTGTACGATATGGGTATCAAATGAAAGGTGTTAATGAGTATTTTAAAAGGGCGTGGGCCTTAGTTCTATAGGTGGACGCCTTTTCGGAATATCGTTATAAAAGTGGACCAGGGTTGACTCTAGAATGCGTTTGTACAATATGGGTATCAAATGAAAGGTGTTAATGAGTATTTTAAAAGTGCGTGGGCCTTAGTTCTATAGGTGGACGCCTTTTCGAGATATCGCCATAAAGGTGGACCAGTGGTGACTCTAGAATTTGTTTGTACGATATGGGTATCAAATGAAAGGTGTTAATGAGTATTTTAAAAGGGCGTGGGCTTTAGTTCTATAGGTGGACGCCTTTTCAAGATATCGCCATAAAGGTGGACCAGGGGTGACTCTAGAATTTGTTTGTACGATATGGGTATCAAATGAAAGGTGTTAATGAGTATTTTAAAAGGGCGTGAGCCTTAGTTCTATAGGTGGACGCCTTTTCAAGATATCGCCATAAAGGTGGACCAGTGGTGACTCTAGAATTTGTTTGTACGATATGGGTATCAAATGAAAGGTGTTAATGAGTATTTTAAAAGGGCGTGGGCCTTAGTTCTATAGGTGGACGCCTTTTCAAGATATCGCCATAAAGTTGGACCATGGGTGACTCTAGAATTTGTTTGTACGATATGGGCATCAAATGAAAGGTGTTAATGAGTATTTTAAAAGGGCGTGGACCTTAGTTCTATAGGTGGACGCCTTTTCGAGATATCGCCATAAAGGTGGACCAGTGGTGACTCTAGAATTTGTTTGTACGATATGGGTATCAAAGGAAAGGTGTTAATGAGTATTTTAAAAGGGCGTGGGCCTTAGTTCTATAGGAGGACGCCTTTTCAAGATATCGCCATAAAGGTGGACCAGGGGTGACTCTAGAATTTGTTTGTACGATATGGGTATCAAATAAAAGGTGTTAATGAGTATTTTAAAAGGGCGTGGGCCTTTGTTCTATAGGTGGACGCCTTTTCGAGATATCGGCATAAAGGTGGACCAGTGGTGACTCTAGAATTTGTTTGTACGATATGGGTATCAAATGAAAGGTGTTAATAAGTATTTTAAAAGGGCGTGGGCCTTAGTTCTATAGGAGGAAGCCTTTTCAAGATATCGCCATAAAGGTGGACCAGGGGTGACTCTAGAATTTGTTTTTACGATATGGGTATCAAATGAAAGGTGTTAATGAGTATTTTAAAAGGGCGTGGACCTTAGTTCTATAGGTGGACGCCTTTTCGAGATATCGCCATAAAGGTGGACCAGTGGTGACTCTAGAATTTGTTTGTACGATATGGGTATCAAATGAAAGGTGTTAATGAGTATTTTAAAAGGGCGTGGGCCTTAGTTCTATAGGTGGGCGCCTTTTCAAGATATCGCCATAAAGGTGGACCAGGGGTGACTCTAGAATTTGTTTGTACGATATGGGTATCAAATGAATGGTGTTAATGAGTATTTTAAAAGGGAGTGGGCCTTAGTTCTATAGGTGGATGCCTTTTCGAGATATCGCCATAAAGTGGGCCAGGGGTGACTCTAGAATTTTTTTGTACGATATGGGTATCAAATGGGGGCTAAGATACTTGGCTTGGATATCATAAGTGGTTTCAGGCTCTGGATCAGGGACTGATATCAGTCTTAGACCGGCCATAGTGACGAATGTCACGCGTGATTAGTTATCACGTCCTGCACGAGGTGCCCCTGCTTCTACTGATAATGGCGGATCTAGAGAGGACAACTCGATAAAACCCGCACCCCTTGAGTCATTGTGCCGAGCTCAGGGGAGGGAGAGTCAAGATCGGTACACAACGGTGACGAACTGGACTGTTTAAGGACTTTGATTTCACTTTACATTTTGACTTGATGACATTGGGCTGGTAGGTGCGGTATTCTGCCACTTTAGTAGGTCGGGGTGAAACCCTACCAAAATGGCTGGTAGGCTAATGCTGCACCTGCCCACGTCCCGTTAAAACCGTGGCGGGCCTCAAGGTACGTTCCGGCTCCGTCGCCGTTAAGTTGGTGGTGTAGGTGCGGTTGAAGATTTTCCCGCTTCGCGTCCGGTCTGGCTCTGAACGCATTACTCATAAGGTAATGCGTCAACCCTCGCGTGGCCTCCCTGCGTAGCATAGATAACCACGAGATCATTAAAGGGCGACTACACAATCGGCTCCGGATAGCGGCCTTGAGGGGGGACTTTTTTTTAGAATGGACAATACTAATACGAATCCGCCAAGGATGGGGTGCGGAAGAAGAGCGCTTTTGATGGAAATCCGTCAAATCAATCTTCAGCACTCTAAGGCGGCTTCCGCAAATTTGTTGCTCTGCCTTGAAAAAGGCGGAGTGGATATAGTCCTTGTCCAGGAGCCGTGGCTGAGTAGTAACGGCAGTAAGATTTCTGGATTAAGGACTGGAAAATTCAACACCTTGGTGCATGCGGAGGCAAGTAGGCCTAGATCCTGTGTGCTTGTTAAAAAAGAGATTAAAGCTTTTATTCTCTCTAATTTCAGCAATGCTGACGTAACCACGGTCTGCCTCGAGCGAGGAAGTAATGAAATGTGGGTGGTCTCAGCGTACATGCCCCACGGGGACGTAGTGGGACCACCACCTGCGATACTGGGTGAAATCACCGCTGAAGCAAGGCGGAGAGGTGTTGGCGTGATCATCGGTGCCGATGCAAATGCCCATCATAGCATTTGGGGAAGCTCGGATACCAACACTAGAGGTGAGTCTTTATTTACTTTTATTGTAGATGAGGGACTTTGTATATGTAATAGGGGGAATGACCCGACTTTTATTACTGCGTTAAGGGAGGAGGTCCTGGACCTCACCCTGGTTAGTAGAGAACTGGAAGGTCGGATATCTGGATGGAGGGTTCTCAACGAGCACTCCTTCTCTGATCACCGATATATTCAGTTCTCAGTGAACGAAGAACGTCCCGGTAAAATATCTTTTAGGAACCCTAAAAGTACTAACTGGGACTTGTATTGTAGGAAGCTGGGAGAGCTACTGCCTGCGGTGCCTATCATTAGTTCGGGCCTGTCCGAATCTGAGATAGACGTTCTGGTGGAAAACTTCACCTCGGCAAGCAATAGCGCCTTTCAGCTGTCCTGCCCATTGAAAACTTACAGGGGGAAGGGCAAGCCGCCCTGGTGGTCGGATTCTCTTGACGACCTAAGAGCGTCCAGTCGGCGGCTCTTCAACAGAGCCAGGAGGAGTAAATTACCCTCGGACTGGGAGCTCTATAAGGTGAGTCTGGGGATTTATAAATATGAAATAAGGATAGCCAAGCGAGATGCATGGCGAAGCTTCTGCGAAAACGTAGAAGGCTGCAATGAATCCGCGAGATTTAGAAAAATACTCTCTAGGAACCCCGCTCCTCTGGGGTATCTGAGAGATGATGGTGGGGACTGGTCGATGAGTAGCGAGGAGTCCCTAAGGCTTTTACTGGACAATCATTTTCCCGATGTCCGAGTTGCGCAGGGATCTTCGCCTGCATGGTCGGCGGTCGTTGGCCATGCAGAAGTGCCTGCCATTCCAATACGGGAAAGTCAGATAACCTGGGCTATAGGGTCGTTCAAGCCCTATAAGTCTCCGGGCCCGGATGGAATCATTCCTGCGCAGCTTCAAAGGTCTTTGGGGATTTCCTGCCGCTGGTTGGCCATCATATATACTAACTGCCTCAGGCTTAACTATATCCCGAAGTCTTGGCACACGGTTAGGGTTATTTTCATTCCGAAGGCCGGCAGAAGCTCTCATGTATCACCTAAGGATTTCAGGCCAATCAGTCTCTCGTCGTTTCTTCTTAAGACGTTTGAGCGGTTGATTGACCTGTACCTACGGGAAAGGATACCTCGGGGGTTACTGTCGGCTTCACAACATGCGTACTGCAAGGGCAGATCGACGGAAACGGCTCTCCATTCGATTGTAAAGCAAATAGAGGGGTCCCTAGAACACAAAGAGTATGCTCTGGGTGCCTTTCTAGACATCGAGGGAGCTTTTAACAATGTCTTACCGGGGTCAATCGAAAGAGCTCTGGTGGGTTTAGGAGTCGAGGCGGCTCTGGTTGAATTTATTAGCAAACTTCTATGCGGCAGAATTGTCGCAGCGGAGTGGGGAGGGGCCATAATTAAGAGGAAGGTGTGCAGGGGCACGCCACAGGGGGGTGTCCTATCTCCTCTCCTCTGGGTTGTGGTAGTCAACGAGCTTCTTGTGGAGCTGGAAGCCAATGGTTGTCGGGTGGTTGCCTATGCAGATGACCTCGCTATCCTAGTCAGAGGCAAATTTCTGGGCGCCCTGCGCGATGTTCTTCAGGGCTACCTGGATACTGTGGCTAGGTGGGCTGAATCATGTGGGTTGGCGGTCAACCCGGGAAAAACGGAATTGGTCCTTTTCACAAGAAGATATAAGGTGCCCGATTTCAGAACTCCCTCGATTGCAGGGGTACCGTTGGTACTTTCTGATAGGGTTAAATATTTGGGGATTGTTTTGGACAAGAAACTGTCCTGGAGACCCAATGCGGAAGATCGGGCCAGGAAGGCCGCCATTGCCTTGTACTGCTGCAGAGGAGCTATCGGAAAGAGATGGGGACTCTCGCCAAGAATAGTACACTGGCTTTATGAGATGGTGGTCAAACCGATTCTGCTATATGGGGTGCTGGTCTGGTGGAAAGCACTGGACACGGCGAGCACCTCCAAAATGTTAGTGTCAGTGCAACGGACGGCGCTGATCGGTATCAGTGGCGCTCTCAGAACAACGCCTACCTTGGCACTGAACGTCATGCTGAACATATACCCAGTAGATATTGCGGGAAAGGCGGCCGCGGCAAGGTCGTTGGTCAGGCTTCGTGATATGGGATATAGACTTTCTGACCGCGGACACTCTAGCCTTCTTACCAGTTTCGACTTCATCCCGGACAGAACGGACTACTGTATGCCGATAACAGCTCCCTATACAACCTTCACCCCAGTTATTCCAGAGAGAGAGGATTGGGGAAGAGGAATTATCTGGGGCATGGGACCGGTTAACTTGTTCACGGATGGGTCAAAGCTGGATGGAAAGGTTGGTGGGGGGGTCTTTTGTCAAGAGCTAAATTTAAGCCGCAAGTTTAAGTTGGCTGATCACTGCAGTGTATTCCAAGCGGAAATTGCTGCGAGTAAGGATGCGGTGGATGGAATGCTATCCAGTGCTACCACGGTTAGGGAATTTAACATCTACTCTGATAGCCAATCGGCTATCAAGGCCTTGAGCTCAACTACAGTGCGATCGAGGGTGGTCTGGGAGTGCCTGACCTCGCTTGCGATTGCATCGAATTATTTTACAATTAAGATTATCTGGGTCCCGGGCCATAGTGATATCCCGGGTAACTGTCAAGCGGATCTCTTAGCCCGCATCGGTACAACTGAACCGGATGAAGATGGCTGTAGGGACTTCGGGATCCCGCTGGCCACCTGTGGATTGCTCCTCCATAGCTGGGCCTCGAATCAGCTCAGCAAACGTTGGGCGGATACCACGTCTTGCAGGGTAGCAAGATCTTTCTGGCCGAAAGTGGATGGCAGGAGGTCTGCTGAAATAATTGGGTTCACTAAGGCTCACCTATCAATGGTCATTGGGGTTTTGACAGGGCACTGTCCCATGGGTATCCATGCGGTACGTCTCAATATACTGGAAACTCCATCCTGCTGCAGCTGTATGGAGGATGATGAGGTGGAATCACCAAATCACTTTATGCTTGATTGTCCAGCTTTTGCCAGAATTAGGCGAAAGTACTTCGGTCGCGACTCACTTGGATCTCCCGAGGATATATCCAAAGTTGAGATCGGTATCATTCGGAGCTTTATCGTTGCTACCCAACGATTCTCTAAGTAGCTGGATCTAGGTCACCGTTATTTTTGGTGTATGTGGTATCACAACGGACCTTCGTGTTGTCCAAGTGAGCTATCCTTATCAGGGAAGCTACCACCTAACCTATCCTATCCTATCCTATCAAATGAAAGGTGTTAATGATAATTTTAAATTGGGGTGGGCCTAAGTTCTATAGATGGATACCTTTTCGAGATATCGCCGTAAAGGTGGACCAGGGGTGACTCTAGAATTTATTTTACACGATATGGGTATCAAATGAAATGTGTTAATGAGTATTTTAAAAGGGCGTGGGCCTGAGTTCTATAGATGAACGCCTTTTCGAGATATCGCCATAAAGATGGACCAGGGGTGACCCTAGAATTTGTTTGTACGATATGAGTATCAAATGAAAGGTGATAATGAGTATTTTAAGAGGGCATGGGCCTTAGTTCTATATGTGGAAGTCTTTTCGAGATATTGCCCTAAAGGTGGACCAGGGGTGACTCTAGAATTTGTTTGTACAATATGGGTATCAAACGAAAGGTGTTAATGAGTGTTTTAAAAGGGAGGGGGCCTTAGTTCTATGGGTGGTCCTTTTCGGGATATCGCCATAAAGGTGGACCAGGGTGACTCTAGAATTTGTTTGAATTTGTAATAGAGTAAAAAAAAATAACTAAATGAGCTGATAGCCTGATAGGGTCCCCTAACGATTGAAAGGAAATGGCTCCGACGGTATCGCGGACGGATCCCGAAAACCATCCAGAAATGCTTCCGGAAGGATATCCAAATGATCCCAGAACAGTCCCCCAAAAATCCCTGAAATGACAAAGGCGCGATTCCCGGAAGACTACCCAAATAGTCGCGGAAGGGTACCCAAATGATCCTGAAAAATTTCCGAAATTACCCTGACTAGCTCCCGGACGGATCCCGAAATCCATCCAGAAATGCGCCTAAAACAAAAAGTTTTTCAGTGGAAGCTTGTATCCTCCTTTTTAAGGAACCCCTACCTTCTGTATATCACCTTTTGCTTATCTCCGCGACTGCAAGTATTTCACGATTTGTTGGTACTATTTATTTTCTGGATGACCTCGTTATTTTTTCAAGATCATATCTTGGCATATCGTGCGGACTGGGACGCTGTTTTAGGCTTGTTTTACGAATATGTGAAAGATGAACAGACGTTTAAATCCACAAAAAATTAACGCCTTATTAAAACTTAACGAGCAGTGCTGTTGCTCAGAATTGCGTGCACTTTTCCCAACTCTAGGGTTTTTTCGCAGTAAACAATAGAAACTATTAGCAGTTTGAAAACAGATAAAACTAATTAAGTAAACCCTTTGTATTTTCTGTATTTATTCACTAAAAATACAGCCATTGTACAGATATCAATTTGATAACACAATTCAACTGTGCAAATATACATATACTCGTATATAAACAAACAATTCCTAGAAAATTTTCTTTTGAAAACGTATAGTAGTTAAGTACGAGTTACCTTGAATTTTTGGATAGTTGCCGCTTTGTGGAGATGGTTGGTGATGATGTGGTGATGGTGGGGATGCTGCTATGTGGACACTTCGTTGGCGCTGTGTTGGATGCGTCTCTTACTGAAACCCCGATCGCGCGCAACTACGATGTAGTGGTTCGGATGTTGTGCAACTCCATGAGATAGTCATTCTTCCAGCGCTTGCTGAATTGGTGATGTAAAACTTTCAAGCGTTCCCAACGGTAGATCATAGAGAGGTGTTCATAGTTCGGTTCGTGGATGGCGAGAAGATGTGCGCCTCGGAAAAACTGGCCAGGTGTGAGGGCGATGAGATCCGCTGGGTCCTGAGAGAGCGGGGAGATAGGACGAGAATTGAGTACGGCCTCTATACAAATTAATAAAGTCGAAAATTCCTCAAAGGTGAAGCTTTGTGTTCCGGCGACCTTTTTAAAATGGATTTTAAAGCTTTTGATGGCAGATTCCCATAATCCGCCCATGTGGGGTGCGCCGGGGGTATACATTTCCACTCGATGCCTTATGGAGCGTACTTTTGTACAATATCTGGCGAGACTTCGTTGAGGAAGGTGACGAACTCTACTTCGGTAGCTCGCTTAGCACCAATGAATGTTGTGCCGTTGTCGCTCATCATTTTTTTCGGGTACCCTCGACGGCCTATCAACCGGGCGAAGACAGCGAGAAAAGCCTTACTTGTGAGATCCGAACACAATTCCAGATGGATCACCTTGGTGGTGAAGCAAACGAAAACGGCCACATAGCCTTTTACGAGGGTTGGAGATCGGAGCATCGAAACTTTTATTTGAAATGGGCCGGCGAAGTCTACGCCAGTTGTAGTAAAGGGGGGGAGCGTAAGTACATCGTTCGGGGGGTAAAGCTGCCATTATTTGGGATTACGTTTGTCGCTTATGGATGGTGCAGACTTTACATTGCCTCCTACGGCATTTCTAAGCTGAGTTATAAATTTCAACACGTACGCTGTTACGCGTAAGGCGCGTGGATAGGAGGAAAACCGTGAAAAGACCTCTTCTGACTCTTCTGGCCGTTGGTGTTGGCCAGTCCTCGGGGGGTCGGGAAAGCCACTCTGAACCATTCCATCATAGAAATGAGTTAGCGAGATCGTCGGGGTTACATCCTCTGGTTCCAAGATCCGCGGGGTTGTCTTTGCTTCGCACATGTCGCCAAGGGATATTTCCAACGAGGTCTATGATCTGCGCTATTCGGTTGGAGACGTATGTTTTCCACGAGTGGGGTGGCTTTTCCAGCCAGGTAGCACGATTTCCGAATCGGACCACATGATTAATTTTTTTTGACTTAGGCCGAGATGGGGTTGGACTACTGCGACTAATATTGCTAATAGGAGCGCTCCGCATTGCTCCAGGCGTGGCAGACTAATAGTTTTGAGAGGAGCCACTTTGCCTTGGACACTATAAGGTGAGAGTGGACCTGAGTACCGACGGTACTCTTAGGTAAAAAGTTGCGCAATACGCCTTTTCTGAGGCGTCACAGAATCCATGGAGCTCAGCATATTGATCGGGCGCAAAATTCATCCATCGGGGTATCTGGATGGCTGAGATAGAGGGAAGATTTTGAGAGAACTGCGCCCATTTGGCTAGATGGTTGGGTTTAACCTCCTCGTCCCATTCGGTCCCGTCTAACCACAATGCTTGCATGAGCATCTTCGCTTGGATCATTGTGGGCGTCAGCCACCCTGCGGGGTCCGAAAAGTTTCGCAATGGTGGAGAGGATTTACCGCTTCGTGGCTGCAGTGGATGCCGGATTTGTGTCGACGGTATACGAGAATGTATCCGTTAGGGCGTTCCACTAGATGCCCAGGGTCTTGGCGGTGCTAGTCTTTTCGAACTCGAGAAAGTTGGTTTCATGCAAATCCGTTTTCGGTATTTTTTGGAGGATGTCGGGATGGTTTGCCGTGATCTTTTTTAGGGGAAATCCGGCTGAATTGAGAGCATCTATAGTCTATGTTAGGGATTGCTCGGCTGATTGGAGATCATGACTGCCAGATAGAATATCGTCAACATACGTCTCGGATTTTAGCATTGGGGCTGCGCGTAGATGGGAATCGGCTATATCTTTCGACAGCCCGTGTAGAGTGCGAATAGCCAGGAAAGGCGCGCAGTTAACCCCGAAGGTGACCGTTTTTAACTTGTAATCCTTTATTGGACTGTGTTCGGGGGTTCGGAATATTATCCGTTGGTAGTCTCGGTCATCGGGTGCAAGAGAATTTGGCGGTACATTTTCTCGACATCGCCATTAAACACATATTTTTATGTTCGCCATTTCAACAACATAAGTCGGAGATCGGGTTGGAGGGTTGGTCCGGTACATAAAACATCGTTAAGGGAGTGACCGGAACCCGACTTTTTTAGAGGCGTTGAATACAACTCTGACTTTTGTTGTCTTCTTGTCTGGCCTTACGACTGCATGGTGAGGGTGATAGAATGAGCAGTATTTACCTCGAGATTCTACTTCTGTGGGACTACATTCTTCAATGTGGCCTAGGGATAGATATTCTTCGAGTACCTGGTTGTATTGCTGCTTGAGATCGCCCTTTTTTGAGAGGGTACGTTCCATGCCGTGAAACTGTCGTAGGGCTGCAGTACGGGATTGGCCTAGGTCGATATCGTTCGGGAATGTTGGTTTAAAGGGGAGCCGAACTATATATCGACCGTCATACATGCGAGTGGTTGTGCTTTGATAAAAGTCTTCGCACATTTTATCTTCTGGGGTTTCCACCCGCACTCTGGGTATCTCTTCGATTTCCCAGAATTGCCTTAGCTGTTCATTCAGCTGGACATTCGTCACTGCCCACGCTTTAGAGGAGTGTGATCCGACCTTTTCGGGGGTTTGGCCACTTATTATCCACCCAAATATTGTGTTTTTTGGGCTAGCAGTGTGGGCGAGATCTTTTCTATACCATTAGCATGATTTGAGGGATGAGATCGCTGCCTAACACCAGATCGATTTGGGAGCGGTTCTGAGAATTCTGGTCTGCTAACTTGAGGTGGGACTATTTACGCATTTGGACGTTAGTTAGCCTGATAGTTGGCAGTTGCCTAGTGAGGCGAGGTAGCACGATTGCCTGGGCCTTTATTTTCATCTTGTGGTCATTTGAGACTAGGGTCAGTGAGCACAACTTGTTGGAGGTTTGTACTACTCCGCCTCCCATGCTCGATATTTCAAATAGGGAGTGGGTATATGGGAGGCCTAGCTTGATTTGAGCTTTTGAAGAGATGAAGCAACGTTCTGACCCTTGATCCACTAAGGCTCTGAGCCTGAAGCAGTCCCCTCGGTGTTATATCGACACTATCGCTGTAGGGAGGATGATTTGGCTATCGTTTTCTGCATGAAACGAATGGATGTGGGCAGCGTTTGAGGTGGTGGGAAGTTCTCCGTTGGGTTCTGGGTTGGTAACGTCCTGACTAGTTGCTACTTGGGATGCCGCTCTTCGAGGCCCATTGGTTTGGTGAGATAGTCCGGTATCGTGGAGGGTGGAGTTGTGGCGACCTTGGCAGTAGAGACACGTTCTAGTGCTTGTGCAGTCTTTTAAGAGGTAGGTTTGAGATAGGCAACTTTCGCAAAGGTTGTTACCTTTCACGAATTTTTTTCGCTCAGGAATTGTCAGCTTCTTGTAACGAGAGCAGCTTTGTAGCGTGTGGGAGGACTGCTTGCACATTCTGCAGGCGTAGATTTTTTGATGCTCTGCCACATGAGCATTTGTTCGATTTTGGGAGTAGTTGCTATTGTGCGGGGGGTTGCGGCTTTGGATTTGGATTCGACCCTGCCTGAACTGGGAGCTGTTCTGACTTGGGGGAGACCTTGAGATATTTGTGGAGGGTGGATTATATCGGGGTTTGGCTGGTAGCCATTGATCCACCCTTTCCACTATCTCGTAGCGAGTAGTCAGAAATTGATCCATTTGGGACCAGTTCGGTAGGTCTATTCGCGAACTTAATGATTGTTCCCATAGCGCAACAGTGTTTTCTGGGAGTTTTAAGGTTACTAGATATATTAATATGGGATCCCAACTATCTGTCGAGACTTGTTGGGTTGCTAATATCTGGAGGCAGTTATTAATGGAAGATTGCAATCTTTGGATGTCTTCGCTGTTGTCAGTCTGAATGGCCTTGAGGTTCATGAGGACTTTTATTTTGTTATCGACCAAGACTCTTTTATTTTCATATCGGGATTTCAGGGCTTCCCACGCCAGAGCAAAGTTGTCATCACTAAGTGGGAATTGCTTCACTATTTGGCCCACTTTTCCTTGGGTCTTGTACCTGAGGTGGTACAGTTTTTGGGCGCTAGCGAGTTTGGGGTGGTTGATATAGACCGCCGTGAACATATCACGGAAAGACGGCCATTGATCATAACTCCCGTAAAAGACTTCGGTGTAACAGGCGGGTACTTTGAGGTGCATCCCGGAACTTTCTTGGGGAGTGGTGTTTGTAGCGGGGACGGGATTGCTTAGTACCCTTAGTGGAGCGCATTATTTGTTGAAAGCTGATGCCTTAAAGTCTTCGGGAAGGTCGTTGAAATCTGACTCTACGACGGCGTCATATGCGCTCTGTACCCTTTCCCAGAACACATCGATATTTTTATCTTTTAGTTTTAGGGATGCCTCGGTGTTATCTTGGATGTCGGTCGTGCCAAACCGAGCGCAGTAATCCTAAAAGAGATCCGTTTCGGATATAAATTTATTTGCGACCACGGTAGCCATTCTAAAAAGGGACTTGCTTAATTTCACTTTAGCTATTTTGGGAATTTTTGGGGACTGCTTGGTGTTTATTTATGAAGGAATACCAAAGGCAGAATCTTTCCTGTTGGTCGATAGTGGAGTAGGCTAGGACCAGTTAGACTGAATTGGGAGTAGTCTGGGCCAGTTGGGATGACCTGCAGTATTTACTGCTGGGTATTTCAAGCAAGGTAAATGTGACCTAATTTACTGCTGGGTATCACGAATAATACCACAGATGTGGGGATATGTATTTAAATTAAACCGCAAGGGACACAAGTGTTAAAGGGCAATGAGCTAACTTTGTGCAAGTGTGTGTAGGATTTGCCTCGAAATTTTTTAATGCACTGCTTTTATGTACAGATGTATATTGGGGTGAGAATATATATATATAATGTATTTTTGGCAGGAAAATATAATTCTGGCGGGAGAAATTTGTATTTGGCGGGAGCCACCAAAATTTATTCGGGGGATATACTTACGGCCCTATTCTGTGCACTTGACAAATTGTCAATAAGTTGACAAGTAATCAAGATTTTTATCAAGTTGACAAATATTTCTATTCTATGCATAACTTGACAATTCTAAAAAGCTCTACGACCTGTGCTTTTGATCATACTGTGGTGACCTAAATAAAGTAAACAGAAATCAGCTGTTTAGTGCAACAATCGCGAAATGAAATAAACGTAAGAACTAAATATTCTTCATTATTTTTTGTAACAAATATTTTAAAATCATGGCTTTTTCAAGGAAATCAAAAGTGGAACGTGCTACGCATAGGAGCGATATGTCTCATTTTATGCTGCTAACTCCGAAATGGGAATAGGAAAAAATAATTCGCAGGGTTTTTTCGGGGTCATTTCGGCATAGTTTTGGAAACTCCCTCGGGGTCTTTGGGGGTCATTCCTGGATGGTTTTGTGGACTCCATCAGGTCCTCCCGGGGTCATTTAGGGGTCGTTCCGGGATCTTTTTGGGGACTCTCTCGGGGTCATTTGGGGGTAGTTCCGGGCTGGTTTTGTGGACTCCCTCGGGATCATTGGGGGGTCATTCCGGGATGGCTTCGGGACTCCATCGGGTCGTCCCGGCGACATTTAGTGGTCATCCCAACCATCCCCAATCACCGAGGAAGTCCCCAAAAAGATGCTGTAATGACCCCCAAATGATCCCGAGGGAGTCATCAAAGATCCCGGAACGTCCCCCAAATTACCCTGAGGGAGTCCCCAAAACCATCCCAGAACGTTCCCCAAATTACCCCGAAGGCGTCCCCAAAACCATCCCAGAATGTCTCCCAAATTACCCCGAAGAAGTCCCCAAAACCATCCCGGAACGTCCCCCAAATTACCCCGAAGGAGTCCCCAAAACCATCCCAGAATTCCCTCAAATGACCCCGAGGGAGTCCCCAAAACCATCCCAGAATGTCCCCCAAATTACCCCGAGGGAGTCCCCAAAACCACCCCAGAATATTCCCCAAATTACCCTGAAGGAGTCCCCAAAACCATCCCAGAATGACCCCCAAATTACCCCGAGTGGGTCCCCAAAACCATCCCAGAATGTCCCCCAAATTACCCCGAGGGAGCCCCCAAAACCATCCCAGAATGTCCCCCAAATGACCCCGAGGGAGTCCCCAAAACTATCCCAGAATGTCCCCCAAATTACCCCGAGGGAGTCCCCAAATGGCGACGAAGGACCATTAGTTAAGTACGAGTTACCTTGAATTTTTGGATAGTTGCCGCTTTGTGGAGATGTTTGGTGATGATGTGGTGATGGTGGGGATGCTGCTATGTGGACACTTCGTTGGCGCTGTGTTGGATGCGTCTCTTACTGAAACCACGATCGCGCGCAACTCCGATGTAGTGGTTCGGATGTTTTGCAAAATCCCACTCCAAATGTTTTCGCACCAATAAAATAACCGCTTCTCTAGCTTATAGATATGGAACGATTGTCAACAGTAACACCCTTGCCGGGAATATAACCACCCAGACCAATCGTAGTCAGTGCACTGAAGCAATAATAAAATGTGTCCAAAGCACCCGAAGTCGGTTCGATGTAAGCGAAAACCGCCGTAGATATTGCAAGGAATGAGATACTCACAATGAAAGCTCCGATGAAAAATGCCTCAAGGAGACCCGGTATATTTGTATGCTGGTTTAATTGAATTAACAAAGCATTGTATTCATTTACATGGAATTTTGATTTCACTTTTATTCGCATAGAACATGTATTTTGTACAGGAGATTTCATCAACTACCAAATTGACTGAATCACAAAGGTTACGTTAATTATAATAAATTAAAGAGAAAACTGTGTACTTTTTATATTCTTTTTCTTTTATACGGAGCAAATTCTCGAAAAATATAACTATTGAGCAGAAAAATTACCACAATAATAATAACAATTTAGCAAAGATACAAAAGGTGGTGGTTTTCTGACAGGTGGCGATCATGCCGGATCGCCATCCTGTACTTGCGGCGAATTTAAATTGGTGGATTTACGCGGTGGAGGCTGCCACACGTCCATGAGGGTTCCCAGTGAGAAATTTAACGTTAAATTATATTCTTTGCTTTTGGGGAGTATGATTAGATATAATTCAATATAATATATAATTCAATATGTACAATACAATTCAATGTAATTGAATATAATACAAACTACGGGTTATAAATAAATTCATAGATATACGTATGTACAAGAGGGAGATGGAACGGGTGGCAGCCTACGCCGCGTAAACATATAGCAAAATGCGGTCTCAAAGCCACGTTCATTTCATTTCGCTGGTATATGCGTAAATTAATTCCGTTTGTTTAGCTAATTAAAAATTTCCATTATAGTTATTAATTAAATAGGCTTATTAGGCTCCTATATCACCCAAAAATTTACACAAGCTAAAGTTGATCGAGGCGGCCGCCGGGGTGTTAAGGTGCTTACCACCCCGAGGGTTCTGGGTTCAATTTCCGGGCAGAGTGGCATCAAAAATGAAGAAAATATTTAATTAGAAAAAAGTTTTTCATATCGGAGTCGTCTCTCGGAAGGGTTTAGCATACACTCCGAATGTATTTCTGCCATGAATAGCTCATCAGTGAAAATTCATCTGCCTTGCAGATGCCTTTCAGAGTCGGCTTTAAAGCATGTAGGTGTCGTCCCGCCAATTTATAGGAAAAATTAAAACAAGCATGACGCAAATTGGAAGATAAGCTAGGCCTAAAATCTCTTCGGAGGGTACCGCGCCTTGCATTTATTTTTATGATTATATTAAAACTGATCACAGTAGAGGCGGAGCTGTTCTTATAGCAGTTAATCGGAAATTTCGCTCGTCGCTGGTGACATTGAAGAATGATGATACACTATTGGATCAGCTCTGCGTGTCAGTAAAAGGCGTTTCAAATATTTTAATCTGCGCATCTTATATTCCTCCGACTAGCAACGATATGCTACACCGAGCACATGTGGACAATATTCAGCAGTAGCATCTAGTCATAATAACGATAGTAGGGGGACTCATATAACCTTATAAATGCCTTATAAAATGTGTAAGCGTATAAATCTATCTAGTGCGTAAACGAGCTGTCAAATTTTGTATGAAAAATCATTTGCACAATTTGTATAAATTTAAGCGCACATTTCATTGTGTAAACCAGGCATGCTTAACCAACGAAACGATATCATTTCGTTACGATAATCAACGTTAATAAACGAAACGAAGTCATTTCGTTTCGTTTATTAACGTTAAGATCGTCAAATTAACGAAATGATTTCGTTTCGTTTTCTGCCATATCAAAACGAAATCAAATCGTTTATGTTGATTATTAATTTCAAACTATGCTGGCAAAGCTGATTGATGGCGGAGTCATTAAAGGTGAAAGCATTATCCAAGCTGATTGCAACTTTTCTCATGAATTTTGACAGTACGAACATTTCTCAGAGTATTTTTGACATTACCACCAACGAATTACACAAACAAATTACATAGAGTTTGTGTGTGTATGTGCGCTCGTTGTTGCCACCTTACGGCTTCACCATGGCTATAGCATTGCCAGCACAATTCAAACATAAAGTATCACGTTTTCGTTAACGTTTTTAACGTTAACAAAAGCTTTTCGTTTCGCTTAAAAACGAGATACAATTTATCTTGATAATTTCTTTATCGATAATATTTCGAAGTGTTTCAACGGAAACGGTGGAAATTTTTTGATAAACGATTAGCTTAACGTTAAGGTGCATCCCTGGTGTAAACGCGGTAAACTCAACGGAATGCAATCTTGCAGACATTACAGCAGGCATTTTCATTAGAAATCTCCAACATCAGCAAGTTATTTACAAGTATATAGTATTAGTATTAGTAAAGACGTTTTAGTTTTGATTTTTCACTTAATCTTGGCATTTTTTAATTTGTATAACAATCAAAAAATTTTGTTTGCCAATAATACAGCTTATAAACAATTAAGTTTATCAAGAATATTATTAGGTGCGTTCATATAACAGCGTGTGCAAATGGATATAATTTTACACCTTATAAGTTTATATGCTTTCATGAGGCCCCCTAGTATCTGTGTCATGGGTGACTTCAACTTGCGCAATAATGATTGGTCTTATATTGATGATAGTAATGTGCTATACGAAAATAACGTAAATAGTATATCTGAATCCTACTTGGTTGATAACTTATCCAGTTACGGCCTTTCTCAGATAAATGGTTTTCCGAATCGGCTTTCTAGTATTTTAGACTTAATTTTTGTCAATGATAATGTACATTTTTTCTTTATTTGAACGCCTTGATCCTTTATCTACTCCTGGTATTCATCATATACCGTTCGTTTTAAAGGTCGAATTCTATGAGTTTAATTCGGTTCATTATGGCGGCCACGGTGGTGTGATGGTAGCGTGCTCCGCCTAGCACACCGTATGACCTGGGTTCGCACCCCGGGCAAAGCAACATCAAAATTTTAGAAATAAGGTTTTTCAATTAGAAGAAAATTTTTCTAAGCGGGGTCGCCCCTCGGCAGTGTTTGGCAAACGCTCCGAGTGTATTTCTGCCATGGAAAGCTCTCAGTGAAAACTCATCTGCCTTGCAGATGCCGTTTGGAGTCGGCATAAAACATGTACGTCCCGTCCGGCCAATTTGTAGGAAAATCAAGAGTTGCACGCCGCAAATTGGAAGAGAAGCTCGGCCTTAGATCTCTTCGGAGGTTAACGCGCCTTTCATGATGAAGAAGCTACTAGTTTTTGCTTCAGTAGAATGGATGTCGATATGGTTAACATTGCAGTTGATGCCATTGATTGGAATTGAATATTTTCTAACGTTTACGTTGCCAACTGCTTTGGAATCTTTAAATATAAGTTAGATGAGATCTGCGCTAAGCATATCCCAATCCTAAAGAAACCCAGATATAAAATACCTTTGTATACAAAACGATTGTTAAAACTTAAAAATTTAAGAAACAAATATTTCAAGAAGTTTAAATTATCCAAATCTGTTATATATAATGAGAAATTTCTGTTTTATTCAAGTAAATTTAAATCCTTGAACAGGGATTTGAAGCGTAGTTATACTCTTAAGTAGGAATCGGATATAAAACAAAATTCGAAATCATTTTGGAGATATGTCAATTCCAGAAAATCCTGTTCGGGTATACCTTCTGTTGTCTATCTCAATGAGAACCAAGCGCACTCTACTATTGATGCTGCTAATCTCTTTGCTCATTTCTTCAAGTCAAACTTCGAAGCTGACCTTGATCAGGTGTGTTCCACGAACATAAATTCCCCAATAAATTTTGTATCGCTAACCCTAACGCTCGCTGATATAGAAGAAGGGATCCGACAACTGAAGACGTCTACTAAAACCGATGTAGATGATTTATCTTCATACCTATTAAAAAAATGTTATGCCCTTCTTTCCCCATTGTTGGTTCTGTTCAATAAATCACTTGAACGGGGAGTGGTTATTGATACCTGGAAAGTCAGTTCTATCGCTCCAGTGTTTAAAAGTGGTAATAAACACAATATTGCGAATTGTCGGCCAATTTCAAAGATATCCTCAGAATACTGTATATCTGCGTTTCAAAATCGCCTCCAAGTTAATTCAGTTTACACAGACTTTTCAAAAGCTTTTGACAAGGTGAATCACACAATTTTATTATTGAAAACTGAGAGCTCTAGGATTTCATTCCACTCTTTTAAAATGGCTTGAATCCTATCTCTCCTCTCGTAAATGTGTGGTTACTATTGACGGGGCATCATCTGATCCTTTCATTGCGACTTCCGGTGTTCCACAGGGTACCATATTGGGCCCGTTTCTCTTTGTAATTTTCATCAATGATATAACCAGCTTTCAATTACGCAAATTTTCTGTTGTATGCTAATAATCTTAAGATTTTTTCGATAATTACAAGCAATGAAGACATGATAAGCCTACAATCTAGTATATATAATGTTGCCGACTGGTGTAAACGTAATAAGTTGAATCTTAATATAACAAGTAAAGGTGTCTAAGCTCGGGTGTAACTGAACATTATATATTCAGCGTGAGCTTCAATTGTACATTTCATTTCAGATAAATTAAAAAATAAAAAATAAATGTAAGGCGCGATAACCTCCGAAGAGATCTAAGGCCGAGCTTCTCTTCCAATTTGCGTCGTGCTCCTCTTAATTTTCCCTACAAATTGGCCGGACGGGACCTACATGTTTTACGCCGACTCCGAACGGCATCTGCAAAGCAGATGAGTTTTCACTGAGAGCTTTTCATGGCAGAAATACACCCGGAGTGCTTGCCAAACACTGCCGAGGGGCGACCCCGCTTAGAAAAATTTTCTTCTAATTGAAAAATCTTATTTCTAAAATTTTGATGTTGCTTTGCCCGGGAGTTGAACCCAGGGCATACGGTGTTATAGGCGGAGCACGCTACCATCACACCACGGTGGCCGCCAGTTCAGAAAAATTACTTTTCTAAATAACACTTGGCACCACCCGTTTAAAAAAAATGTCTCCCCATTTCCTCTTACAATAGAACTTGATAAGTGAAATATCATTGATTCAAAACTATTTTTTGTTAATTTATAGCTTATTATTCTAGTCTACGACCCTTTTAAACTTGTCCATTTTTACTAGAAATATTTCCTGCTATAAGGAAAATATGTGTACACAATTTCATTACGATATGTTAATTTTTCTTCGAGTTATGGCTTCCGAAACATAGAAAATTGCTTAGTCGTAAAAGGGGCGGTGCCACACAAAATTTTAGTGTTTTTTTAATTTAATGTTATATTTCAATTTATAAAGTAAAATTCTATTGACACAAAGCTTTTTTGCGCTAAGATATAGCTTATTATTTTTGTCTACGACCCTTTTAAAAATATTTTATAAAGAAGTGGGCGTTGTCTTTAACCGATCTCGTCCATTTTTTTTTTTGAAATATTTCCTGCTATAGGGAAAATTTGTGTACCAAATATTATTACGATCCGTTAATTTTTCTGCGAGTTATGGCTCCCGAAACATAGAAATTTCTTAGTCATAAAAGGGGCGGTGCCACGCCCATTTTTTAAAATTTGAAGTTTTTACTATTTATTGTTATAAATACACTTGAGAAATGAAATATCATTAAAATAAAGCTCTTTTTTGCAAAGATATAGCTTATTTTATTCGTCTACGACCCTTTTAAAAATCTTTTATATAAAAGGGGACGTGGTCCTTAACCGATTTCGTTAATTTTTCTTCGAAGCATTCCCTGAAGTAAAGGCAACCTCTCTGCTGAATTTTGTTACTATAGGTTTACAGATTTGTGATTTATGATTAATAATAATTGTAAAATTAATTTTATCACAAGTGAGCGGTGCCACGCCCATTTTAAAAAAATTTGCAAAATTTTTGTTAAGAGTCTCAATATCAGTCTAGGCGTTAAACTTCAACATTTTAGGGGTATTATTTACTAAATAATCAGGTTTTTTGTGTTTTCTAAAATGTTATATATATAAAAAGTGGGCGTGATTATCATCCGATTTCGCTCATTTTCAATACCAATCTATTCTGGGTCCAGATAAGCTCGTGTACCAAATTTGGTGAAGATATCTCAATATTTACTCAAATTATCGTGTTAGACGGACGGACGGACGGACATGGCTCAATCAATTTTTTTTTTTTTTCAATACTGATGATTTTGATATATGGAAGTCTATATCTATCTCGATTCCTTTATACCTGTACAACCAACCGTTATCCAATCAAAGTTAATATACTCTGTGTGCAACCTCTGAGTATAAAAAAGTGCTCACATGTTTGCTACTCAAAGTCTCGCTGTCCGCTACCCACATCGTATAAAATCGATGGTCTTCGATTATCCACTTTAAGTGAAATTACTGATCTTGGTGTCGTATTCGATTGTAAATTTTTGTCTCAAACCCATTTGAATTACATAATTGCGAAAGCATATTCAACACTTGCATTCATTAAACGTTTTAGCTCTGATTTTACTGATCCTTACACATTAGAATTGCTATACACCTCTCTTGTGCGGTCTAAATTTGAATACGCTGTTTTTATCTGGAGCCCATACTATAATTGTCACATTACCGGGCTTGAACGTGTGCAAAAAGTTTTTGTTGGCTTTGCCTTACGGTCGTTGCACTTCAATGGCCCGATTCCTTTTTACAGTAGTCGCTGTTTGCTTATAAGCCTAAAATCGTTAAACAGCAGACGTTCTTTTCTGTCTCGCACCGTTGTGTTCGACTTGATAAGTAGAGCGATTGACTGTCCATTTCTGCTAGCCAGAATTTGTTTCAATATTCCACAGAGTTGTCTACGCAATCACGATACTTTCTGGCTGGACACGGTTAGCACAAATTACGCGTCTAATGCTCCGATTTTAAGAGCTTTAAAGGAATTTAATATGTTTCAAATCCTGTGGGTCTGAACTTTTCCTCCACAAAACATATGTTTAAATCGATATTAAATGTACGTAAACTTTTAGTTAATTTTTAGTATTTACGATTAAATACTTGTGTCTATTTTTTTACATTTTCTAGATTACTACGAAACAAATAAATAAATAAATATACAAATACTAACATAGGCAAATTTATATACCAAATTTCAGGAAAATCGAATGGGACGTATGTAAATAGGTAGGTCGTTGTTATTAATTCATGTCACTTTATGATCACATTTCAATTTTTGCTCTAAAAATATTTTCCATCTCATTTGAAAATCTCTTAAAACTCAGATGCTTAACATTATTACATAAAGTCATAGTTACACATGAGCCACATTATTTGAAGGAGCGTTTTAGTTTCATGAGATCCTCTCGATCACTCGCTATCTGTAGTATGAAATATACTTGCTCGGTTACCGAGCGACAGTTTTTTGTTTTCACAGTTCGCCTTTGGAATAATCTACCAATAGCGATTAGAGTTTTGAAAAACACAACCCGGTTCAAACACGAAATTATGCAACACTTTGCCAAATGATTTGTATACCTCTCTCTCTATTTCTTCATTGTACATATATGTTTTTCATCTATTCTAAGTACTCGGAATATTGTTTTTCTTCAAATATTCTCTCGTTATAAACTTCAGCTTAGTTATCTACTTAACTGGTTAATGATTATTTTATATTTGAGTATTTGCATGTGTTGTGTGAAATTATCACTTATTAACCAGGTAACCCGATATGAAGGCCTACATGAATAAGTTTCAATATTATAAATTTTTATTTAAAATGTTAGTGTGCAAGATATCATGAACTGTAAATATAACCATTGGTTGTTGTGTGTGTTTAAAGAATAAAGAATAAAGAATTTCGGCTTCGCATTCATATTTATCAGTTTTCCCAGGTTGGTGCGACTAAATAGAATATCACAATGAAAACTACTTTAAAGCTCTCAGCAACAGTTTTCATTTGATATCCATATTACCCACACACCCTTGTGTTACCCTGATCCACATTTTGGCCTATATATTGAGACCCTAGTCACCAATAGGTATGAAAACTACCCTGTACTAAAGCACTCATCAATTGGAAGAGGTCACACGATAAAATTCCTGAACATGAAAATAGTCAAAATTATAAAACTTGCTATAAAGAGTGGCGCCAATATGAAATGAGAATTCGACATGCAAGTTCAGTGGATTTTCTCTTAGAGGAAACCCTTGAAAATGAAGCAGCTTGCTGATCAGCAATTATGATCCCCTATTGCACGAACATTTGGAGAAGGAGAGGGAATCTCAAACGAAAAAGAATTGTCTCCAAGCACATTATTTGTCCGATGGAATACAAAATGAGTTCATAGAAATCTGTGCAAGTCAAGTAATTAGAAATATAGAAGGCGAGTCCGTCAGGTATTACACTGTAATAGTGGATGCGACCCCTGATTCGGAGAATAGTGAGTAGACTGTTTCTATATTGCGTTATGTTTTATTAGACAGGGACTCCGGAAAATGGAAAATCCAAGAACGCTTCCTAGAAATTGTCGATTGTAACGCAAAAACAGGAGAAGCTATCGCTGAGCTGATTCGCAGCACTCAAAAAAAGCACAATATTCCACTGGATGACTGCCGTGGGCAAGGCTATGATAATGGCAGTAATATGAGCGGTCATTACAAAGGAGCGCAGAGTCATATCTTGAGAGATAACTCCCTGGAAATATTTGCACCTTGTGCTTGTCATAGTTTAAATTTATGTGGAGTGCAAGCTGCTGAATGTTGTGCAGAAGTCATCACGTTTTTCGGTATTACGCAGAAATTGTATAATATCCTTAGCGCAAGCCCTCAGAGATGGGAAATTCTCAAGGAAAAAACTAATTGCTCCTTGCACAGCATGTCACAAACACGATGGTCTGCTCGTGTGGTAGTGTGAAACCTTTCGCAACTCACATTCCCCAAGAAAACTATTGATGAAATCAAGCTTTTAAATCTGAGTTCAGAAACAGTAACGGATTTGGGGGGTATTGAAGCATATATGGGGAAATTTGAGTGTATCCTCATAGCCTCCATTTGGCTCAAAGCGTTGACGGTAATCAACCATCGAAATCTCGTACTGCAAGCTAGAAATACCACAGTGGGCGTGGAAACAGAAAATATACGTAGCCTGATTGATGAGTTGAATAAGTTCAGGGATCAACGGTCCATCATACTTCAAGAATGTACGGTTCCGGCAGGGAGTATAGGAGTTGTGAATACCTTCGCAGAGAAAAGAAGGAAGATAAGAAAGCGCTAGTTCGATGAATTACCTGGCGAATCACCTGAGTGTGATTCCAAAACTCAATTCAAACAGCAAGTTTTTTACGTTCGTTTGGACTGCATGATTGGTAACATGACAAGACGTTTCGAAGTCGTAAATGACATTGCGATTAAATTTAGTTTTTTGTGGAAGTATCAGGATCTGACGGAAGAAGAGCTCAGAGAAAAGGCAGCGGCATTCTACACGATTTATGGTATCGATATTTATACGGATCTAATAGATGAAATCATTCATCTCAAAGCCATCCACTTAGCAAATTTGGGATGTGATTCGCTGCCACCATTTCAAGTTCTGAACAAATTTCCTGACTTGAAGATGCAAGTACATCTGCATAGCATTAAGAATATTTTGCACACTTCCAATCAGTGTGGCTGAAGGGGAGCGTTCTTTTAGTCTATTGTCTCGCGTGAAAAATTGTTTACGTTCTACTATGAGCCCCAATCGCTTGACAAGCCATGGAAAATTGGCGTTGGAGTCCAGCCTTGCTCGCAGCATTAGTTTTGAATCGGTAATTTCCATATTCGCAGACCAAGAAGCACGGAAGGTTTTCCATGGCTGATTCAAGGTCTTAAAATGTACATATTTAGAAAAAGTTAATGTAAGCAACTCAAACAATGAAATATAACATTTCATTTATGTAAGTGCTCCAGTAAATCTTATTTTATATGAAATAAAACTGACGATGTGAATGGAAAAATTAATCTATGTTACGTTATTTTTTTACTGAATTGAGTTTATTTTTCACATTATTATTTTCGAGGTCAATACGCGTCTTTTGACACCGCTCTCGATATTTTTGATAGCGTATTAGCAGTCGACCCCTCAACTAAACTTTTACCGACAATTCAAACACCAATTTGCTTGTAATTAAAAACTCTTTAAGAGAACATTTTTTATTTCAGTGAAATAAATTTCTATTTTTAAAATTGTTGCAAAAACCGTGCAAAAAAATTGTTCTTGAGCACATTTTTGCACGCAAGGAAAAGCACATACGCAAAATTTTTCTCTCTATGATATTCCGTTGAAAAAAAATGGCCCGCAGTATTGATGCTAGATATTTTGATTTCCACACCTTGGACTTTCCATGCAAAATTTTATTTTTCAAATACTTTAAGTATTGAACATTTGAATATTTTTTTTTCTTTGGAAATTTCATTTTTGTTCCGTAAAGTATTTGTAAAATAAAATTAGGCGTAGATCCGCGCCTGTGTGATATATTGTATACTGCCATAAAACCAAATTAAATACGGAAAAGCACACATACCCCACTTATTAAGTTATATTTGTTCCCAAACTAATTATGTGCTCAATTCTATACTACCATAAAACCAGATTAAATACGGAAAAGCACATATATTCCACTTGTTAAGTTATATTTTTTCCCAAACTAATTATGTGATCTATTGTTTACTGCGATAAAACCAGATTAAATACGGAAATGCACACATACCCCAATTGTTAAGTTATATTTGTTCCCAAACTAAATATGTGATATATTGTATACTGCATAAAACCAGATTAAATACGGAAAAGCACACATACCCCACTTATTAAGTTATATTTGTTCGCAAACTAATTATGTGATGTATTGTTTACTGTCATAAAACGGGATTAAATACGGAAAATCACACATACCCCACTAATTAAGTTATATTTGTTCCCAAACTAATTACGGGATCTATTGTTTACTGTCATAAAACCAGATTAAATACGGAAAGGCACACATGCCCCTCTTATTCAGTTATATTTTTTCCCAAACTAATTATGTGTTCTATTGTATACTGCCATAAAACCAGATGAAATACGGAACAGTACACATATTCCACTTACAAAGTTATATTTTATCCCAAACCAATTATGTGATCTATTGTTTACTGCCATAAAACAAGATTAAATACGGAAAAGCACACATACCCCACTAATTAAGTTATATTTGTTCCCAAACTAATTATGTGATCTATTGTTTACTGTCATAAAACGGGATTAAATACGGAAAATCACACATACCCCACTAATTAAGTTATATTTGTTCCCAAACTAATTACGGGATCTATTGTTTACTGTCATAAAACCAGATTAAATACGGAAAGGCACACATGCCCCTCTTATTCAGTTATATTTTTTCCCAAACTAATTATGTGTTCTATTGTATACTGCCATAAAACCAGATGAAATACGGAACAGTACACATATTCCACTTACAAAGTTATATTTTATCCCAAACCAATTATGTGATCTATTGTTTACTGCCATAAAACAAGATTAAATACGGAAAAGCACACATACCCCACTAATTAAGTTATATTTGTTCACAAACTAATTATGTGATCCATTGTTTACTGCCATAAAACCAGATTAAATACGGAAAAGCACACATACTCAACTAATTAAGTTATATTTGTTCCCAAAATAATTATGTGATCTATTTTTTACTGTCATAAAACCTGATTAAATACGAAAAGGCACACATATCCCTCTTATTCAGTTATATTTTTTCCCAAACTAATTATGTGATATATTGTATACTGCCATAAAACCAGATTAAATACGGAAAAGCACACATACCCCACTTATTAAGTTATATTTTATCCCAAACCAATTATGTTATCTATTGTTTACTGCCATAAAACAAGTTTAAATACGGAAAAGCACACATACCTCACTAATTAAGTTATATTTGTTCCCAAACTAATTACGTGATCTATTGTTTACTGTCATAAAACCAGATTAAATATGGAAAAGCACACATACTCTACTAATTAAGTTATATTTGTTCCCAAACTAATTATGTGATCTATTTTTTACTGTCATAAAACCTGATTAAATACGGAAAGGCACACATACCCCTCTTATTCAGTTATATTTTTTCCCAAACTAATTATGTGTTCTATTGTATACTGCCATAAAACCAGATGAAATACGGAACAGTACACATATTCCACTTACAAAGTTATATTTTATCCCAAACCAATTATGTGATATATTGTATACTGCCATAAAACCAGATTAAATATGGAAAAGCACACATACTCTACTAATTAAGTTATATTTGTTCCCAAACTAATTATGTGATCTATTTTTTACTGTCATAAAACCTGATTAAATACGGAAAGGCACACATGCCCCTCTTATTCAGTTATATTTTTTCCCAAACTAATTATGTGTTCTATTGTATACTGCCATAAAACCAGATGAAATACGGAACAGTACACATATTCCACTTACAAAGTTATATTTTATCCCAAACCAATTATGTGATCTATTTTTTACTGCCATAAAACAAGATTAAATACGGAAAAGCACACATACCTCACTAATTAAGTAATATTTGTTCCCAAACTAATTATGTGATCTATTGTTTACTGTCATAAAACCGGATTAAATACGGAAAGCACACATACCCCACTAAATAAGTTATATTTATTCCCAAACTAATTATGTGATCTTTGTTTACTGTCATAAAATCAGATTAAATACGGAAAAGCACACATACTCCACTAATTAAGTTATATTTGTTCCCAAACTAATTATGTGATCTATTGTTTACTGTCATAAAACCGGATTAAATACGGAAAAGCACACATACCTCACTAATTAAGTAATATTTGTTCCCAAACTAATTATGTGATCTATTGTTTACTGTCATAAAACCGGATTAAATACGGAAAAGCACACATACCAAACTAATTAAGTTATATTTGTTCCCAAACTAATTATGTGATCTTTGTTTACTGTCATAAAATCAGATTAAATACGGAAAAGCACACATACTCCACTAATTAAATTATATTTGTTCCCAAACTAATTATGTGATATATTGTTTACTGCCATAAAACCAGACTAAATACGGAAAAGCACACATACTCCACTAATTAAGTTATATTTGTTCCCACACTAATTATGTGATCTTTGTTTACTGTCATACAATCAGATTAAATACGGAAAAGCACACATACTCCACTAATTAAGTTATATATGTTATCAAACTAATTATGTGATCTTTGTTTACTGTCATAAAATCAGATTAAATACGGAAAAGCACACATACTCCACTAATTAAATTATATTTGTTCCCAAACTTTTTATGTGATATATTGTTTACTGCCATAAAACCAGATTAAATACGGAAAAGCACACATACTCCACTAATTAAGTTATATTTGTTCCCAAACTAATTATGTGATCTTTGTTTACTGTCATAAAATCAGATTAAATACGGAAAAGCACACATACTCCACTAATTAAATTATATTTGTTCCCAAACTAATTATGTGATATATTGTTTACTGCCATAAAACCAGATTAAATACGGAAAAGCACACATACTCCACTAATTAAGTTATATTTGTTCCCAAACTAATTATGTGATCTTTGTTTACTGTCATAAAATCAGATTAAATACGGAAAAGCACACATACTCCACTAATTAAATTATATTTGTTCCCAAACTAATTATGTGATCTTTGTTTACTGTCATAAAATCAGATTAAATACGGAAAAGCACACATACTCCACTAATTAAATTATATTTGTTCCCAAACTAATTATGTGATCTTTGTTTACTGTCATAAAATCAGATTAAATACGGAAAAGCACACATACTCCACTAATTAAATTATATTTGTTCCCAAACTAATTATGTGATATATTGTTTACTGCCATAAAACCAGATTAAATACGGAAAAGCACACATACTCCACTAATTAAGTTATATTTGTTCCCAAACTAATTATGTGATCTTTGTTTACTGTCATAAAATCAGATTAAATACGGAAAAGCACACATACTCCACTAATTAAGTTATATTTGTTCCCAAACTAATTATGTGATCTATTGTTTACTGTCATAAAACCGGATTAAATACGGAAAAGCACACATACCAAACTAATTAAGTTATATTTGTTCCCAAACTAATTATGTGATCTTTGTTTACTGTCATAAAATCAGATTAAATACGGAAAAGCACACATACTCCACTAATTAAATTATATTTGTTCCCAAACTAATTATGTGATATATTGTTTACTGCCATAAAACCAGATTAAATACGGAAAAGCACACATACTCCACTAATTAAGTTATATTTGTTCCCAAACTAATTATGTGATCTTTGTTTACTGTCATAAAATCAGATTAAATACGGAAAAGCACACATACTCCACTAATTAAATTATATTTGTTCCCAAACTAATTATGTGATCTATTGTTTACTGCATAAAACTGGATTAAATACGGAAAAGCACACATACCTCACTAATTAAGTAATATTTGTTCCCAAACTAATTATGTGATCTATTGTTTACTGTCATAAAACCGGATTAAATACGGAAAAGCACACATACCAAACTAATTAAGTTATATTTGTTCCCAAACTAATTATGTGATCTTTGTTTACTGTCATAAAATCAGATTAAATACGGAAAAGCACACATACTCCACTAATTAAATTATATTTGTTCCCAAACTAATTATGTGATATATTGTTTACTGCCATAAAACCAGATTAAATACGGAAAAGCACACATACTCCACTAATTAAGTTATATTTGTTCCCAAACTAATTATGTGATCTTTGTTTACTGTCATAAAATCAGATTAAATACGGAAAAGCACACATACTCCACTAATTAAATTATATTTGTTCCCAAACTAATTATGTGATCTTTGTTTACTGTCATAAAATCAGATTAAATACGGAAAAGCACACATACTCCACTAATTAAATTATATTTGTTCCCAAACTAATTATGTGATATATTGTTTACTGCTATAAAACCAGATTAAATACGGAAAAGCACACATACCTCACTAATTAAGATATATTTGTTCCCAAACTTATTATGTGATCTATTGTTTACTGTCATAAAACCGGATTAAATACGGAAAAGCACACATACCTCACTAATTAAGTAATATTTGTTCCCAAACTAATTATGTGATCTATTGTTTACTGTCATAAAACCGGATTAAATACGGAAAAGCACACATACCAAACTAATTAAGTTATATTTGTTCCCAAACTAATTATGTGATCTTTGTTTACTGTCATAAAATCAGATTAAATACGGAAAAGCACACATACTCCACTAATTAAATTATATTTGTTCCCAAACTAATTATGTGATATATTGTTTACTGCCATAAAACCAGATTAAATACGAAAAAGCACACATACTCCACTAATTAAGTTATATTTGTTCCCAAACTAATTATGTGATCTTTGTTTACTGTCATAAAATCAGATTAAATACGGAAAAGCACACATACTCCACTAATTAAATTATATTTGTTCCCAAACTAATTATGTGATCTTTGTTTACTGTCATAAAATCAGATTAAATACGGAAAAGCACACATACTCCACTAATTAAATTATATTTGTTCCCAAACTAATTATGTGATATATTGTTTACTGCCATAAAACCAGATTAAATACGGAAAAGCACACATACCTCACTAATTAAGATATATTTGTTCCCAAACTTATTATGTGATCTATTGTTTACTGTCATAAAACCGGATTAAATACGGAAAAGCACACATACCCCACTAATTAAGTTATATTTGTTCCCAAACTAATTATGTGATCTTTGTTTACTGTCATAAAACCAGATTAAATACGGAAAAGCACACATACTCCATTAATTAAGTTATATTTGTTCCCAAACTAATTATGTGATATATTGTTTACTGTCATAAAACCGGATTAAGTACGGAAAAGCACACATACCCCACTAATTAAGTTATATTTGTTCCCAAAATAATTATGTGATATATTGCTTACTGCCATAAAACCAGATTAAATGCGGAAAAGCACACATACCCCACTAATTCAGTTATATTTTTTCCCAAACTAATTATGTGATCTATTGTATACTCCCATAAAACCAGATTAAATACGGAAAAGCACACATACCCAACTTATTAAGTTATATTTTATCCCAAACCAATTATGTGATCTATTGTTTACTGCCATAAAACAAGTTTAAATACGGAAAAGCACACGTACCTCACTAATTAAGTTATACTTGTTCCCAAACTAATTATGTGATCTATTGTTTACTGTCATAAAACCGGATTAAATACGGAAAGCACACATACCCCACTAATTCAGTTATATTTTTTCCCAAACTAATTATGTGATCTATTGTATACTCCCATAAAACCAGATTAAATACGGAAAAGCACACATACTCCACTAATTAAATTATATTTGTTCCCAAACTAATTATGTGATATATTGTTTACTGTCATAAAACCGGATTAAATACGGAAAAGCACACATACCCCACTAATTAAGTTATATTTGTTCCCAAAATAATTATGTGATATATTGCTTACTGCCATAAAACCAGATTAAATACGGAAAAGCACACATACCCCACTTATTAAGTTATATTATATCCCAAACCAATAATGTGATCTATTGTTTACTGCCATAAAACAAGTTTAAATACGGAAAAGCACACATACCTCACTAATTAAGTTATATTTGTTCCCAAACTAATTACGTGATCTATTGTTTACTGTCATAAAACCAGATTAAATACGGAAAACACACATACTCTACTAATTAAGTTATATTTGTTCCCAAACTAATTATGTGATCTATTTTTTACTGTCATAAAACCTGATTAAATACGGAAAGGCACACATACCCCTCTTATTCAGTTATATTTTTTCCCAAACTAATTGTGTGTTCTATTGTATACTGCCATAAAACCAGATGAAATACGGAACAGTACACATATTCCACTTACAAAGTTATATTTTATCCCAAACCAATTATGTGATCTATTTTTTACTGCCATAAAACAAGATTAAATACGGAAAAGCACACATACCTCACTAATTAAGTAATATTTGTTCCCAAACTAATTATGTGATCTATTGTTTACTGTCATAAAACCGGATTAAATACGGAAAGCACACATACCCCACTAATTCAGTTATATTTTTTCCTAAACTAATTATGTGATCTATTGTATACTCCCATAAAACCAGATTAAATACGGAAAAGCAAACATACTCCACTAATTAAATTATATTTGTTCCCAAACTAATTATGTGATATATTGTTTACTGCCATAAAACCAGATTAAATACGGAAAAGCACACATACTCCACTAATTAAGTTATATTTGTTCCCACACTAATTATGTGATATATTGTTTACTGCCATAAAACCAGATTAAATACGGAAAAGCACACATACCTCACTAATTAAGATATATTTGTTCCCAAACTTATTATGTGATCTATTGTTTACTGCCATAAAACCGGATTAAATACGGAAAAGCACACATACCCCACTAATTAAGTTATATTTGTTCCCAAACTAATTATGTGATCTTTGTTTACTGTCATAAAACCAGATTAAATACGGAAAAGCACACATACTCCATTAATTTAGTTATATTTGTTCCCAAAATAATTATGTGATATATTGCTTACTGCCATAAAACCAGATTAAATGCGGAAAAGCACACATACCCCACTAATTCAGTTATATTTTTTCCCAAACTAATTATGTGATCTATTGTTTACTGCCATAAAACCAGATTAAATACGGAAAAGCACACATACTCCATTAACTAAGTTATATTTGTTCCCAAAATAAATATGTGATATATTGTTTACTGTCATAAAACCAGATTAAATACGGAAAAGCACACATACTCCATTAATTAAGTTATATTTGTTCCCAAAATAATTATGTGATATATTGCTTACTGCCATAAGACCAGATTAAATGCGGAAAAGCACACATACCCCACTAATTCAGTTATATTTTTTCCCAAACTAATTATGTGATCTATTGTATACTGCCATAAAACCAGATTTAATACGGAAAAGCACACATACTCCACTTATTAAGTTATATTTGTTCCCAAATTAATTATGTGATCTATTGTTTACTGCCATAAAACCAGATTAAATACGGAAAAGCACACATACGGTATCAAAAAGTTTCAGAAATTTCTTTTATTTTTATAAAAGCGGTATTCATGTATAAATTGCCATGCATCGTGAAATGCCAAAATTTTGTGGCTACTGCTATTTTCATGCTCAAGAAAAATGCAAAATTTTTCTTGAATGTTTTTGGATCTGCATACAGCGCTTAATAATACCAAAATGTAAGCTTTCAATTTCAAAGTATTTTCGAAAGTATGTCTGTATTCTGTTTTTAAATACTTTCAGGGCCGCGGAGAGGAATGATTTTAAGTTAGATAAACGTTTCTGACACAATTTTATAAGCGCTATCTGTCAAAAGTGCTTCAACTAACTTAAAATCACATTTTATTTCGAATTCCCAACGACTTAAGTGGTCGCCATTTCCTTCAAATCACACTCCATACTAATCTAAAAAAACGGAGAAAAAGTAAAGCGTGATTGGATCGTTTGGAGTGCAACAAAATAAGCGCTTTTTTGTTTTCCATGCCGGCTTTTCAGCAAAATTTTCGAAAATACCCGATCAGTTTTGACAAAATCTTCAGGTTATTATAAAGAAAAAGGTTGGAAGAGGTCACACGATAAAATTCCTGAATATGAAAATAGTCAAAATCATAAAACTTGCTATAAAGAGTGGCGCCAATATGAAATGAGAATTCGAAATGCAAGTTCAGTGGATTTTCTCTTAGAGGAAACCCTTAAAAATGAAGCAGCTTGCTGATCAGCAATTATGACCCCTATTGCACGAACATTTGAAGAAGGTGAGGGAATCTCAAACGAAAAAGAATCGTCTCCAAGCACATTATTTGTCCGATGGAATACAAAATGAGTTCATAGAAATCTGTGCAAGTCAAGTAATTAGAAATATAGAAGGCGAGAGAAAGTCCGTCAAGTATTACGCAGTAATAGTGGATGCGACCCCTGATTCGGAGCATAGTGAGCAGACTGTTTCTATATTGCGTTATGTTTTATTATACAGGGACTCAGGAAAATGGAAAATCCAAGAACGTTTCCTAGAGTTTGTCGATTGTAACGCAAAAATAGGAGAAGCTATCGCTGAGCTGATTCGCAGCACTCTAAAAAAGCACAATATTCCACTGGATGATTGCCGTGGGCAAGGGTATGATAATGGCAGTAATATGAGCGGTCATTACAAAGGAGCGCAGAGTCATATCCTGAGAGATAACTCCCTGGCAATATTTGCACCTTGTGCTTGTCATAGTTTAAATTTATGTGGAGTGCAAGCTGCTGAATGTTGTGCAGAAGTCATCACATTTTTCGGTATTACGCAGAAATTGTATAATATCCTTAGCGCAAGACCTCAGAGATGGGAAATTCTCAAGGAAAAAACTAATTGCTCCTTGCACAGCATGTCGCAAACACGATGGTCTGCTCGTGTGGTAGTGTGAAACCTTTCGCAACTCACATTCCCCAAGAAAACTATTGATGAAATCAAGCTTTTAAATCTGAGTTCAGAAACAGTAACGGATTTGGAAGGTATTGAAGCATATATGGGGAAATTTGAGTGTATTCTCATAGCCTCCATTTGGCTCAAAGCGTTGACGGTAATCAACAATCGAAATCTGGTACTGCAAGCTAGAAATGCCACAAGTTCAGGGATCAACGGTCCATCATACTTCAAGAATGTACGGTTCCGGCAGGGAGTATAGGAGTTGTGAATACCTTCGCAGAGAAAAGAAGGAAGATAAGAAAGCGCTAGTTCGATGAATTACCTGGCGAATCACCTGAGTGTGATTCCAAAACTCAATTCAAACAGCAAGTTTTTTACGTTCGTTTGGACTGCATGATTGGTAACATGACAAGACGTTTCGAAGTCGTAAATGACATTGCGATTAAATTTAGTTTTTTGTGGAAGTATCAGGATCTGACGGAAGAAGAGCTCAGAGAAAAGGCAGCGGCATTCTACACGATTTATGGTATCGATATTTATACGGATCTAATAGATGAAATCATTCATCTCAAAGCCATCCACTTAGCAAATTTGGGATGTGATTCGCTGCCACCATTTCAAGTTCTGAACAAATTTCCTGACTTGAAGATGGAAGTACATCTGCATAGCATTAAGAATATTTTGCACACTTCCAATCAGTGTGGCTGAAGGGGAGCATTCTTTTAGTCTATTGTCTCGCGTGAAAAATTGTTTACGTTCTATTATGAGCCCCAATCGCTTGACAAGCCATGGAAAATTGGCGTTGGAGTCCAGCCTTGCTCGCAGCATTAGTTTTGAATCGGTAATTTCCATATTCGCAGACCAAGAAGCACGGAAGGTTTTCCATGGCTGATTCAAGGTCTTAAAATGTACATATTTAGAAAAAGTTAATGTAAGCAAATCAAACAATGAAATCTAACATTTCATTTATGTAAGTGCTCCAGTAAATCTTATTTTATATGAAATAAAACTGACAATGTGAATGGAAAAATTAATGTATGTTATGTTATTTTTTGACTGAATTGAGTTTATTTTTCACATTATTATTGTCGAGGTCAATACGCGTCTTTTGACACCCCTCTCGATATTTTTGATAGCGTATTAGCAGTCGACCCCTCAACTAAACTTTTACCGACAATTCAAACACCAATTTGCTTGTAATTAAAAATTGTTCTTGAGCACATTTTTGCACGCAAGGAAAAGCACATACGCAAAATTTTACTCTCTATGATATTCCGTTGAAAAAAAATGGCCCGCAGTATTGATGCTAGATATTTTGATTTCCACACCTTGGACTTTCCATACAAAATTTTATTTTTCAAATACTTTAAGTATTGAACATTTGAATATTTTTTTCTTTGGAAATTTAATTTTTGTTACGTAAAGTATTTGTAAAATAAAATTAGGCGTAGATCCGCGCCTGTGTGATATATTGTATACTGCCATAAAACCAGATTAAATACGGAAAAGCACACATACCCCACTTATTAAGTTATATTTGTTCCCAAACTAATTATGTGCTCAATTCTATACTACCATAAAACCAGATTAAATACGGAAAAGCACATATATTCCACTTGTTAAGTTATATTTTTTCCCAAACTAATTATGTGATCTATTGTTTACTGCGATAAAACCAGATTAAATACGGAAATGCACACATACCCCAATTGTTAAGTTATATTTGTTCCCAAACTAAATATGTGATATATTGTATACTGCATAAAACCAGATTAAATACGGAAAAGCACACATACCTCACTTATTAAGTTATATTTGTTCGCAAACTAATTATGTGATGTATTGTATATTTCCATAAAACCAAATTAAATACGGAAAAGCACACATACCGCACTTATTAAGTTATATTTGTTCCCAAATTATATATGTGATCTATTGAATACTTCCATAAGACCAGATTAAATAAGGAAGATCACACATACCCCACTTATTAAGTTATATCTGTTCCCAAACTAATTATGTGATCTATTGTACACTGCCATAAAACCAGATTAAATACGGAAAAGCACACATACCCCACTTATTAAGATAAATTTGTTCCCAAACTAAATATTTGATCTATTGTATACTGCCATAAAACTAGATTAAATACGGAAAAGCACACATACCCCACTTATTAAGATAAATTTGTTCCCAAACTAAATATTTGATCTATTGTATACTGCCATAAAACTAGATTAAATACGGAAAATCATCTACTTATTAAGTTATATTTGTTCCCAAACTAATTATGTGATCTATTGTATACTCCCATAAAATCAGATTAAATACGGAAAAGTACACATATACCACTTATTAAGTTATATTTGTTCCCAAAGTAATTATGTGATCTATTGTTTACTGTCATAAAACCAGATTAAATACGGAAAAGCACACATAAATAAAAAAAAAATAAATGTAAGGCGCGATAACCTCCGAAGAGATCTAAGGCCGAAGTTCTCTTCAAGTTGGCGGGACGCTAACTGCTTCTTTTATGCCGACTCCGAACGGCATCTGCAAGGCATATGAGTTTTCAGTGAGAGCATTTCATGGCAGAAATACACTCGGAGTGCTTGCCGAACACTGCCGAGGGGCGACTCCGCTTACAAAAATTTTCTTCTAATTGAAAAAGGTTGTTTCTAAAATTTAGATGCTGCTTTTCCTGGGGTGTACGCATGCTTGCTACATATACAAACATATGAATATAGAAATGAAAATAGTAGTCACAAAACTGGTTGTCAATTCTTCCAGCTGCAGCTCAGCTCATTCTCAATTTCTTCTCTCGCATGTAGTAGCCACACTTGATTGTTTCGAACAAAACTTGCTGAATAAATGTTTTACGTAACATTTTAAAAAGAGAACTTGTAATTTATAGAAAAGTAAAGAAGCAAATCGTAGGCAGGTAATTCATCACTGAAGTGACTTTACATGTAATTCGGCAAGTTTAATTTTTTGTAACACTTTAAGTTGAAACGATTCCAAAACAACTCAAACTTTTATTTTGTCGGAAACATCAACACTGAAAAAGGATGCTTTTTTATTATCTTATTTGATTCGTTATCGTGAGTGAAAATTCATAAAAACTTGAACAAAATGTTACTAACTTTGGAAAAATCCTGTTCGTTCAAGCAAAACTTTTGCAACAAGAGAACGCAATTTTTCATTTCGCTTGGACGAGAAGTTGCAAAATTGTGAGCGTAAAATTCTCTTTGAAATTTGCTCATGTATTGACAGTTGATCGCCGTTGAAATGACCTGTAAGATCAGTTGGGTTAACAGAAAAATCAGTTAGATTGATCAGGAAACAAATACAAAATTTTGTTAACTTAAGAGCGACAATTTCTCTTCTATTGAAATAACTAAACTAATTTGTTCGCTTGACAAAGAACTCGCTCGAATTAGCCATAATTCAATCAATTTCACCGAATCTCCGTTAAGTCAAGAACAACAGAACCGATTTGTTGATTTTACTAGCACCATTTCTTTCAATGTACTGTACCACGAACAGTATTCCTGCCAAGATTCCAAGGGCTTTTGATTTCGCCCTGCAGAACTTTTTCATTTTCTTCTACTTAATATGGTAGGTGTAACACCCATTTTACAAAGTTTTTTTCTAAAGTTATATTTTGCGTCAATAAACTAATCCAATTACCATATGTATTTCATCCCTTTTTAAACGGTTTTATTTAGGTTGACTTGGTAGGCTGCACGGCTGCACGGCCGTTGTGAACGAATTTTGTAATTAAAATTTAAGTAACTTTCCGATGAGCTACAAGCTTGAAACTTGGAATATAGTTCATAACCCGATGACAATGCAATAATAAGAAAAAAATCGTCGTTAGTTGGCGCAAGGATCGATATATTCACAAAAATTGTATTTGTGGTCCGATTTAGCTAATATATGGAACACATAATACATACAAGAATAGAAAGCGCCCTATGATAAAAAATCGCCGCTAGGTGGCCCAAGAATCGAGATATTCACAAAAATCATATTTGTGGTCCAATTTGGCTCATATTTAGAACGCAATAAATACAAGAATAGAAAGCGGCCTATGAAAAAAAATCACCGCTGGGTGGCGCAAGAATCGAGATATTCACAAAAATCGTATTTGTAGTCCGATTTGGCTCATATTTGGAACACATAATACATACAAGAATAGAAAGCGACCCATGAAAAAAATCGCTGCTAGTTGGCGCAAGGATCGAGATATTCACAAAAATCGTATTTGTGGTCCGATTTGGCTCGTATTTAGAACACAAAATACATACAAGAATGGAAAACGACCTTTGAAAAAAAATCGGCTCTGGGTGGCGCAAAAATCGAGATATTGAAAATAATCGTATTTGAGGTCCGATTTGTTCCATATTTGTAACACATAATATATGCAAGAATAGAAAGCGACCTATGAAAAAAATCACCGCTAGGTGGCGCAAGGATCGAGATATTCACAAAAATCGCATTTGTGGTCCAATTTGGCTCATATTTAGAACACAATAAATACAAGAATAGAAAGCGGCCTATGAAAAAAAATCACCGCTGGGTGGCGCAAGAATCGAGATATTCACAAAAATCGTATTTGTGGTCCGATTTGGCTCATATTTGGAACACATAATATATGCAAGAATGGAAATCGACCTATAAAAAATCGCTGCTAGGTGGCGCAAGGATCGAGATATTCACAAAAAACGTATTTGTGTTCCGATTTGGCTCATATTTGGAACAAACAGTACATACAGTCCGGTAGAAGTGGCATCAAAATATTTTTGAGTTGGAGAGGGACAAGCAAACGTGGCCCAAAGTCGAGTAAAGTCTTTGGAAGGATTATGTATTGAGGGCTTAGATTGTAACAAATTGTCAGGAAATAGTCCTTGTAATAATGAGTGACTAAATGAACTAACGCGCCCAACGCTTTTATTTGTCTGATCAACGCCCTAGATTGATGAGGAGTGTGATGACTAGTACCTAGGAGCTACCGAATTATTTTCTAGCTTTTTGTATTATTATTATTTTATGTAACTATTGTTTTCAATAAAGCCGTTTAACTTAAAATTTTTTTAAATATTTTATTTCATATTTGGTAGATACAGAATTATGGCATTTTTTTTCATTTTTCGTGATTTTCGAAAGTGGGCGTGGTCATACTCGGATTTCGGCTATTAAATATTACTAGTATCGCCCGTGGTCGAAATTCGACCAACTTGTATTTTTTTCAACTGTGTTGGGGTAGTGCAATAATGCGTTAATAGTTGAGCAGTGAGTGGAAATATAGCAAACTGATCTATCTTACTTAAAATTCTCATTAAAATTTTGAATTTGACCTAAGACGATATAATCTTTGATTGTATTTTCTTAAATTTTCTACAAACTTTTCAAATGTAATTATAAGTTTTGGTATGGAGCTCCTTAAAAAAATATAACAAATATGTAAAATCAAATGAAATTTACATAGAATTGTGGTGAAATTACTTGAGATTGAATTGAAAATTTGCTTTTTCCACACCACCCGGGAGATATGCCGTTGGCGCGCTACCGAAGTTAGTTTTGGGTGCTCGGTTCCCCAGTAGGCCTATATCACCAATATAAACTACAGACACATATATCGCCCATTTACTTCAATAGCGTCATAATTCAAAAAACACGAATTTTTAGTTAAGAACGAAGAAATGTGCTAAAGGAATTTAACCTATTTCACATTACCGGTTAGGTATGCAATCGGCGCTTTACTATTACATATGTATTTATAATTAATTAAATAAAATTATAATTGATTCAATTAATTATAAATACATATGTAATATGTAAACGAAAACAAAAATTTCGAATAGAAAGAGGATACCTTCATAAAAACTAAAATAAAAATATAAAAAAGGATGTAATGGAGAATAAAGCAGAGTTTTCTAAACAAATTTAAAATAAAAGCAAAAAAATGCGAATTGCGTTTGTAACACGTTCAACTATCGTAGGAGTGCGGGTTCAAATCCCACTCCCGGGAGAAAATCTTTGAAAAAATTTTTAATTAAACGGTTTTATTGAAAACCATACTTACATTAAGTAGTAATAATACTAAAAGATTGAAAATAATTTTAGGTAGGCCCTAGGTACTAGTCATCACACTCCTCATCAATCTAGGGCGTTGAGCGGACAATTAAATAAAAGCGTTGGACGCGTCACATTTCTATTGATAGTCATATATAAGACCAACTGAACCTTAATCAGGTTATGATACGCCTCATATTTTTAGAAATTTCATGCGCCCAACGCTTTTATTTAATTGTCTGATCAACGCCCTAGATTAATGAGGAGTGTGATGACTAGCACCTAGGGCCTACCTAATTATTTTCTATCTTTTAGTATTATTACTACTTAATGTAAGTATTGTTTTCAATAAAAATTTTTTTTAGGTATTTTATTTTCTATCTTTTAGTATTATTATTACTTAATTTAAGTATTGCTTTCAATAAAACCGTTTAACTAATTTTTTTTTTTATTTATTTTATTATACTGAAATTTCACTAGCAACATTTGAATTTACATATGTGCTCCAAAGTATTTTGATGTCACTTCTACCGGACTGTATATAAGATTTATTCAAAGAGCCAAATCGGACAGATAAGATGCGAGTTTTTTGAATATCTCAATTTTTTTACTAAAGCAGTTTCTATTTCTGTATGTCAAATATAATTTGCAAATATGAGCCAAATCGAAGCACAAATATGATATTTTTGAATATCTCGATCCTTGCGCCACCTAGTGGCAATTTTTTATAGGTCGCTTTCTATTCTTGTATGGATTATGTGTTCCAAATATGAGCGAAATCGGACCACAATTACGATTTTTGTGAATATCTGGATCCTTGCGCCACCTAGCGGCAATTTTTTTCATAGGTCGCTTTCTATTCACGTATGTATTATATGTTCCAAATATGAGCCAAATCGGACCAAAAATACGATTTTTGAGAATATCTCGATCCTTGCGCCAGCTGGCGGCGATTTTTTTCATAGGTCGCTTTCTGTTCTTGTATGTATTTTGTGTTCCAAATATGAGCGAAATCGGACCACAAATACGATTTTTGTGAATATCTGGATCCTTACGCCACCTAGCGACGTTTTTTTTCATAGGTCGCTTTCTATCCACGTATGTATTATGTGTTCTAAATATGAGCCAAATCGGACCACAAATACGATTTTGGAGAATATCTCGATCCTTGCGCCAGCTGGCGGCGATTTTTTTCATAGGTCGCTTTCTATTCTTGTATGTATTATGTTTTCCAAATATGAGCGAAATCGGACCACAAATACGATTTTTGTGAATATCTGGATCCTTGCGCAACCTAGCGGCGATTTTTTTCATAGGTCGCTTTCTATTCTTGTATGTAGTATGTGTTCCAAATATGAGCCAAATCGGACCACGAATAAGATTTTTGTGAATATCACGATCCATGCGCCACCTAGCGGCGATTTTTTTCATAAGTCGCTTTTTATTCTTGTATGTATTATGTGTTCCAAATATGAGCGAAATCGGACCACAAATACGATTTTTGTGAATATCTCGATCCTTGTGCCTCCTAGCGGCGACTTTTTTCATAGGTCGCTTTCTATTCTCGTATGTATAATGTGTTCCAAATATGAACCAAATCGGACCACAAATTCGACGTTTGTGAATATCTCGATCCTTGCACCACCTAGCGGCCATTTTTTTACAGGTCGCTTTCTATACTTGTATGTATTATGTGTTCCAAATATGAGCCAAATCGGACCACAAATACGATTTTTGAGAATATCTCGATCCTTGCGCCAGCTGGCGGCGATTTTTTTCATAGGTCGCTTTCTATTCTTGTATGTATTATGTGTTCCAAATATGAGCGAAATCGGACCACAAATACGATTTTTGTGAATATCTGGATCCTTGCGCAACCTAGCGGCGATTTTTTTCATAGGTCGCTTTCTATTCTTGTATGTATTATGTGTTCCAAATATGAGTGAAATCGGGCCACAAATACGATTTTTGTGAATATCTCGATCCTTGTGCCTCCTAGCGGCAACTTTTTTCATAGGTCGCTTTCTATTCTCGTATGTATTATGTGTTCCAAATATGAACCAAATCGGACCACAAATTCGATTTTTGTGAATATCTCGATCCTTGCGCCACCTAGCGGCCATTTTTTTGACAGGTCGCTTTCTATTCTTGTATGTATTATGTGTTCCAAATATGAGCGAAATCGGACCACAAATACGATTTTTGTGAATATCTCGATCCTTGCGCCACCTACCGGCTATTTGTTTGACAGGTCGCTTTCTATTCTTGTATGTATTATGTGTTCCAAATATGAGCGAAATCGGACAACAAATACGATTTTTGCTAATATCTCGATCCATGAGCCACCTAGCGGCGACTTTTTTCATAGGTCGGTTTCTATTGCCGTATGTATTATGTGTTCCAAATATGAGCGAAATCGGACCACAAATACGACTTTTGTGAATATCTCGATTCTTGCGCCAACTAGCGGTGATTTTTTTCTTATTATTGCATTGTCATCGGGTTCTGAACTATATTCCAAGTTTGTAGCTTATCGGGAAAAATGTATAGGTAATGTCGATACAAAATTACACTTTTCGAGACTCTTCTTCGTTTGCAAGAAAATGTTTTTTTTAGTGGAACGTTTTAGTGAAAAGTTAATAACTCGCCTGTATATTCTTTTTGTAGACAAAACATTTGCCTACTCCCAAAAAAATTTGTATAGATTTATTGCAAAAAGCCTGTGAGTTATTAACTTTTAATTAAAATATTCCTTATTTTATTTTAAACACGGTATCTTGCAAACGAAGCGGAATCTCGAAAAATCGCTCAAGTGTTTGTTTGTTTGTTTGCTTTCTTTATTTTCTTATAAACATTTATAATTATACAGTATTACAATCTAAGTTAATAATTAAAAAAGAAAATAGATAATGAAATTAAATACTCATTTCATGAGCAGTGGAAATGACATTTCTTCCATTCGGTATTCGCTTTTTTAAAATACTTGTGGGGCGCATTACAATAAAAAGGTACAATATATAAGATAAGCATGAGTAGAGAGATTCAATGATGCAAATATTATAAATACAAACAATAATTGGAGATATAAAGTTATTTTTTTTTTACTATAAAAATACATCAGATCTTAATAAACATCAAAGAATTATGAGATAGGACACAACAAAATTTCTATCTCCTCATGATTGAAACCAAAAAGCCACTTCTTCACTTCCCTCAGAAACGCTGGTAGCCTTCCAATATAGTTTACACGAGACAATGGTGTAGAAGTTACGAAAAAGTGTGGTGCGAAATCTAGGAACTCTTACTAGAGGCAGCAATGCACTTCTTAGATTGTGAATGTTGTATATCGGACTTTGTGCATACCCGCTCCTTATAAAAATTTTTTTTTAGAACTTTATAATAGTATAAATGTCTCATGGGAAGAATATTCAGTGTTTTGAAAAGATCTATAGAATGAGTTAGACGACCAACGTGCACATTCCTGATAAGATATTTTTGTAGAATTAAAAGCGAATGAATTTTACAAGCATAGGCACCACCGCAACAACTAACACCGTATTGTAATTTTGAGTGGAATAGTCCATAATAAACCATAGCCAAAACCCTATTTGAGCACTATCTTTTTAAATTATAAAAAGAGCGTACGGCTGACAACATATAAACCTTCATAGCAGATATATGCGATGACCAACTTAGATTTTGGTCAATTATAACTCTTAAATATTTGAAATTTGCGACAACTTCGATCTTAAAGCATTTACTGACACAGTTTATTGTCTCGTTAAAACTAAGTGTAGAGCTATGTTGAGAACAATTATTAGAGCACAATTTGTGTCTCTTGCAATTGGAAGCATGAAAGATGATATCGTTCCTTGCTGGTTCCTTTCCACATAAGTTAAAATATATTATCTTTGTTTTCCTGCTTACCATGAGTTTATGGGTTGCGGATCAAGTTCTTAACAAAAAGACATCATGGTTAATATCAGCATTAAGATTAAAAGGATTTTCTGAACCATATGCGATGGCTAGGTCATCAGCAAAGGCTGCAACTTTACCAATTAGTGGCAATGAGAATACCGAATTTATATAAATTAAAAACAAAATTGGCCCAAGAACCGAACCCTGTGGCACACCTAAGTTTATAGATCTGGGTTCGCTTAGAATATTATTAACTTTAACTCTCTGAATTCTGCTCATTAAGTATGACTCAAGCCAACTAGGAAAGTTACCAAGAAAACCTGCCTCACTGAGCTTATTCATTAAAATACTTGTGATCTACCATATCAAACGCTTTTGTTATATCTACAAAAAGACTAGCACAGCTTTTCCTTTCGTCAATTGCTTCGTAAATAGAAGAACAAAAGTCAAGAAGAGCATGTTCAGTTGACAGTCTAGACCTAAATCCAAATTGCATTGGGCTAAAAAAATTTATTTTACTTAAATAAAATAAAATCCTTTTCACTGCTTTCTCAAAAACTTTTGATACTGACGACAGTAGTGATATGGGCCTGTAGTTATTTTTGTCTTTTTTGTTACCCTTTTTGAAAAGCGGCATCACGGTGGCGCATTTTAAGTCTTCTGGAAAAACTCCCGAAGATATACTTAAGTTAAATAAATATTTCAAAATATCTACAATATAAAGAGCTATGTTCTTTAGCACGCGATTCGAAATGTTGTCACTACCACTTGAATCGGAATTGTTTAAATTCTTGATAATATTAAGAATTTCTGAACCTGTAATGGCATAAGAGAAAAAGCTGTTACTAGGAGTTATGAATTCTGCGTACATTGAATCTGTTTGGCAAATGAAATGATTTGTATCGCTTAATGTTTCAGAGACGGTACCTACATTCACAAAAAAGTTATTAAACACATTTGAAATTTCGAGGGAGTCAGAGACATCAAAACCATCCACACTTAACACAATAGAGTCAGGCTTTCTCTTAGAGCTAGGCTTTATGATTTTATTCACAGCATCCCATTCCTTTTTTGGGTTGCCATTTGCTGCAAATATTATACGTTGAAAATATTCATCGCGACTTTTACGTATATCTTTATTTAATCTATATGTCAAGCGAAGCGACGTACATGTTTCCTGAGCTTGGTGTTCATTGGATGCTTGTTGCTTTTGTTCCTTAACATATTCTTCAAATTAATGTTTTTTAATAAGGTGTGACTTATCCAAGGTTTGAGAGGTAAAGCACTTCGGTTAGGAAAAAATGTATCGACTTTTCCTACATATCTTTGCCGTCTTCGTTGAAATCCCAGAAATCAATGAAATTACATTGGCGACTACCAATAACTTCAATCAGTGTGAAATATTATTTAAGTTTATTCTTTCGCATTTTCATTATTGCTATTAATGCTATTTTCTTAACAGGGGTTTTAAAAGTGAATAGAGTAATTGAACCCCCCTGAATACGCGCCTGCTATAAACTCCAAAAAACGACTGATTTTGGGCGTTGTATTAAACATTGCTTTATATACTCAAATTATGGAAATGAATTCGAGGTATATTATGCAGCTTGTAACCGAAAAATTTGGTTTTATTAACAAATTCCAACAACAAAAGTGACCGTACTAAATTCGCCTCCTTCTTACCTATACCTGCTCAGGCGCGTATTTATACCCCAGGTTGCTTCACTTTATTTGATGTAAAAAGTCAAATCGCAGCTGGACGCAGATAGATCTTATGAATTCAGGTAACTGAATATTTAGCAAATACCTACTGTAAATTTGAGGGAGACCTTTTTTGTCCTTTTTTTCTTTTCCATCAAAGTTCGAAAAAGGTCCTAAAAATAGGCTTTTTGAAAAACAGGTAGATGTGACAACTTAAAAAAAACTAATTTTATGTTTTGCTTCAGCTTAGAATTAAATTTCCTTTCGTTATAATGCAAGAAACCAGTAGCAGGCCGTTTTATTTCGAGACAAAACAATTTTTAATACAACAAAAAAGAACAAAAACCACAAATTTTTCAAAGTGTTAAAAATTTATCAACTTTCCTAAAATATCATTTTCTGTATATAGCTCCGATCGAAATGATTTTTACAGTAAATTTTCAATGATATATTAGAATATATATCACTAAGTGTCACGTTTTTATATTGGAAATTAAGGGAGAAATTGCCAAAAATCTGAACGACCGGTTGTATGGGATATATACTATATATATCTCCGATCAAAATGATTTTTTTTAGAAAATCTTCTATGATATATTAAAATATATATCACCGAGTTTCACGTTTATACTTTCTAAATTAAGGGAGTAATGGCCCAAAATCTTTCTATCTGAACGATCGGTTGTATGGGATAGGTATATACTATACTAGCAGACCTGTCAGCCGTTGTTCTGCCCTAAATTTGGTCTATCCCATACATTTTAATAAGCTTTTTCCGTCTAACTCTGCCCCCCTCCCCCTCCTAACTTTTTCTTAATCATTTTATTCACTCCTCCCTCCGTATTTTCGCTTCATCTATCTCTATTTTCGTCTCACTCTATCTCTTTCTCAGTCTCCTTCTCTCTTTTCTCTTCTCTAAAGTTTTTCCCATTCTTCTTCATCCCTTATTGCAAGGCAAATCGAATAGGACGTATGTAAATAGTTATGTGGGTATTATTAATTCATGTCTTTATTTCGGCTTCGCATGCACATTTATCAGTTTTGCCAGGTTAATGCAACTAAATCGAATATCACAATGAAAATTACTTTAAAGCTCTCAGCAACAACTTTCATTTGATATCTATATTACACACACATTCTAGGGGTATCCGGGTCCAGGATTTGCCCATATCTTGAGACCCTAGTTACCCAGCGGTATAAAAATTACTCTGTACTAAAGCACTCATCAACAGCTTTCATTCGTTATCCATATTCTATAAACACATTCTAGGGTACCCGCGTCCACGTTTTCGCTTATATCTCGAGGCCCTAGTTACCCGCGGTTACGAAAAATACCCCGTATCAAAGTACTCATAAACAGCTTACATTCGATACTCATATTGTACAAACATATCCCAGGATTACCCAGGTCCACGTTTTGATCTCAAGACCCTATCCAGAACGGGATAAAAATTAGCCTATGTCTGTCTCCTGGTTCTAAGCTACCCCTCCACCAATTTTCAGCCAAATATGTTCATCCGTTACTTCCTCTTCAATCACTCTTTATCTATTAAAAAAAGCGCATCAAAATCTGTTGCGTATTTTTAAAAGTTTAAGCATTCAATGGGACATAGGGACATAGAACTTTCAAATCTCTCCTTCCTTTATTATATACCGGTGTGTTGGTTTTAAAATAGTGTCAAGTAGCATAAAATAAATGGAGTTTCTTGAATCTAATATAAAGAATAATTTAGACGAGTATTTCATTATAAATAGGAGATTATGGAACTTACTTATGTCGATCTCGACTTTTGCAGATGTCAATAGATTCCTGTAGTATTTGTCCTTTACGTTGTGCTCAAAGTAAGCATTAATAGCTCCGACTCATAAGCACTTGTTCATATAGATGAGTTTAACACAAGCTTATGCATTATGAGTAGATTGCACGCATTTTTATGGAGAACGGTAGAATGAGCGACAATGGCGCCATCTGATATTGCAAAGTAGCCATCTCCCAAATTTTGTTCCAAGCAAATCATAAGAAGAATAATTTGACATTTGCTTTTGCTAAGGGTGTTGGCACACTTTGCAAGTGAAATTATTTTTCCCACTGTTGGTAAATTTTCTAACATTTTTCGCAAATAAAAACTGCAATATAACAATCGGTTACGACACAAAATATGTTGCAAGTATTTTTGTTGTATAGGGAGAATGTTTATAACAGTGCTTCGCAAAATTTTATATGTGAATGGGCAATGCATAATAAACTTCAGTTGCCAAGTCTGAAGTTCCTTCATATTTACAAACGCAACATCTTGGTTGATTGTGGCGATGTTATTGGAATGCATAAGCTTATGTTAAACCAGGTGTCACATGCAAATGGATCGTAACCAGTGGATGTCAAAAAAACTCCTTCTCAGTGTGTATAAATTCTCTGGTGAGATGGTACAGTTAATATAATTTGAAGATATATACATCCCACTCAGCATTTAGGTGATTAAATTTTGAATTTCCCTACATATCAATAAAATTTGATTACTCTTTCTGACTAAATAATGAGTTATCATACAATTCAACAAAAGAAATTATCAAATATGAATACTTTTGATGATCAAAAACTGAATATAGTTTTTCAATCTCATTTTGGAATCATATGTGAATCAAATGTGTTTACTTTAGGTGATCAAAAATTTTAATCATTTTTCATTCAGCTTTCTGAATCTTTTCTGACAATCTTTGTTGACTGAATAATGAATTTTAAACCTGTTAAAATTTTACTTTTCATTGAAGATCTTTTTTTTCACATACACACATTTTTTCAATCATGAAATTCAGAAAAAATATATTAAAATTTTATTCTTCAAGACAAGAAATCATGTAAATACTTCTCTTAACAAAAGATGTCCCTAACCATTTCTCCACCATCGGCTTCACAGAAAATAGGAATTATACCATTAGAGAATACAAAGGTTGTGAACTATTTGAACCCCAGGTAAGCGAAACTCCTTTGACATATGTACCTGGATATGGCTTCAACATACCGTACCATGTCGTATTTTAAAATGTTAACGATCATAGCTGATGCTGGATGTTGTAGTCGCAGGTGTATATTGGTCTAGTTTGTTTGCGAATTACCTTTTGTTCAATAGCTCACTTCCGCATGCTTTCTTCCCCTGATGAAATGAGATTACTATGTACTATCTTATTTTGTATGAGATATGAAGAATAAATGTATGATAATCGCATTTTAAAAATTATTTAAAAATCTCAACCAAAATGATTGAAATATGTTCACGAATATGATCAGAAAACGACTGTGAAAAGCATTCAAATATTACTCTAGAACAATTAAAGCCCTATATTAAATTAATATCAAATATGAACAAAAAGCGTTTCGAAATATGAATCATAAATGATTATTCAAGAATAACCACATTTATGGTACATTTTTCTCCCGACGATACGTTAATTTTCGAACAGAAAATGCTTTTAAATTTGAACGTTTTTAATCATCTTGGGGTATGATATTTGAATATTTTTTGATCAAAATTTTCAAAAAATGCTGGCTGGGATAAATTCTCTGGTATTACTTATTACTTCATGTAAGTATTGTTTTCAATAAAACCTTTTAACTAAAAATTTAAAAAAAAATTTTTTTTATTTTCAAGTTTTTAGCCTTTATTTAATTGCCTACTATTTCTCATTCTATTAATTCTTTTAGTGACTCATTAATACACGAACTCTTTCCTGACAATTTGTTGCAATCTAAGTCCTCAATACATAATCTTTCCAAAGACTTTACTCGACTCTGCGGCGCGTATGCGTGTCCCTCCTCGAACTCCGAAATATTTTGATGTCACTACCAGACTATATGTAATATTTGGTCCAAATATGAGCCAAATCGGACATCATAGGTCGCCTTCTATTCATGTGTGTATTATGTGTTCCAAATATGGACCAAATCGGACCACAAATATGATTTTTTTTTATATTCCGATGCTTGAGCCACCTAGCGGCGATTTTTTTATATAGGTCGCTTTCCATTCATGTATGTATTATGTGTTCCAAATATCAAAAAAATCGGACCACCTACCGGAGTTTTTTTCTTATTATTGCAGTGTAATCGGGCTCTGAACTATATCCCAAGCTTCAAGCTTGTACTTTATCGGGAAGTTACTTTAATTTCAATGACAAAATTCGTGTCAACCAGCCAGCCTGTCAAGTCAAGCCAAATAAAACCGTTTAAAAATAAAGAAAATTAGCCCTTTCTCAAATTTGGAGCATTTTCGATGAATTTTGACCCAAAATGAAAACGTTGTGTGGCAGTCGTGATATGCATTGCTATTAACCCAGGTATGGCCAGCAAAAGTACGTAACTATTTTAAGAGTGCTTTGCATTTATATTTAGTAAAAACAATAGTCAAAAGACATTGTTTTTATTGATATAATATATTATAAAAATGTTTTGGAAAAAATGCATTGCATACAGGCCTTCCCATTGGCTGTGGGGTATATGTATATACTTATAAAAAGGACCCTATGGAACGGCACAATACAACACCGAAAACAAACAATTGGCAAACCATGTTTATTAACAGATATTCTTAATTGTTTTTGTTTTTATCGGCTTATTGATAAGTGATTCAAGGTTCGACTCGAGCTCAAGGCCAGAACAATAATTGTCAAACAAAGTAATTGACAATAAACAAATACAACATTATCAGTGTTTTGCAACAGATGGTGAAACGCTGAATAAATATAGTTGGTAAGAAGGAATAGAAGTAGGAATTTATCAGTCAAACAAACCACCGCTGTATAGCTAAATGGTTAGCACAGCGTGCCTAAAAGCGAACTGATGATGAAGACTTAGCACCCTTCGAAAGGGATCTATCTGCGCAGCTATGATTTTATACTTACTATTCCGAAACTAACAAAAAAAAAAAAGAAGCAATTTTTCAGTTATAGAAAAATTAAAAAAATAACAACAATTATCATTAGAAAAAAAATAATTGTTCTGGCCTTGAATCATATATTCTTAATTTTAAAGTTGAATCAGAGAATTTATACACATAAATATAAATTCTCTGGTTGAATACAAGCGAAATTGGGAAAAATACAACTTGCAGTGAAAATGTAACACAATAATTCGACTTTTAGAAAAATTTGACCTCCAAATGATCTCGAGGGAGTACCCAAAACATCACGCAATGACCCCCAAATGACCACGAGTGAGTCCCCAAAGCCATCCCCAAAAGACCCCTAAGAAGTACCCAAAACATCGCAGAACGACCCCCAAATGGCACCGGGAGGACCCCGACTGAGTCCGCAAAACCACCCCGGAATGACCTCGATGTACCTGAGGGAGCCTAAAACTATTACGATGTAACCACCAAATGACCTCAAGCGAGTCCCCAAAACCATGCCGAAATAGCCCCCAAATGACCCCAAGGGAGTACCCAAAAACAAATAAATGACCCCGAGGGAGTGCCCAAAGGGAATTCCGGAACAAGCCCAAATAACCCCGGGGGACCTCGATCGAGTCCTTAAAAACATCCCGGAACGACCCCCAAAGTGCCCCGGGAGGACCCCCTAAAACAATCCCGGAATGTCCCCCAAATGGCCCCGAAGAGTTCCCAAAACCATGCCGAAATAACCCACAATGACCCCAAGGGAGTACCCAAAAACACACCGGAACGGCCCCCAATTGAACTAAAGGGAGTACCCAAAAACCGTAACTATCCCCCAAATGACCCAAAGGGAGTCCCCAAAATCAACCCGGAATGTGCCCCAAATGACACCAAGGGAGTCCCCTAAACTATCCTGAGGGAGTCCCCAAAATATCCCGGAACGACCCCCAAAATTCCCCGGGAGTACCCCGAGGGAGTCCCCAAAAACATCCCACAATGTTCCCCAAATGACCTCGATGGAGTCCCCAAAACCACCCCGAGGGAGTGCCCCAAAACATCCCGGGACGACCCCAAAATGACCCCGATGGAGTCCCAAAACCATTCCGAATACCTCAAAATCATCTTTAAGAAGCTTCAGTACTACACGCGAACTGTTTGCGCATATGGGTATATTTTCACGGCATCTCGAGGCGAATTTTGTAATTAAAATTTAAGTAGCTTCCCGATAAGCTACAAGCTTGAAACTCGGAATATAGTTCAGAACCAGATGACAATGCAATAATAAGAAAAAAATCGCCGCCAGCTGGCGCAAGGATCGAGATATTCTCAAAAATCGTATTTGTGGTCCGATTTGGCTCATATTTGGAACGCATAATACATACATACATAGAAAGCGGCCTATAAAAAATCGCCACTAGGTGTCGCTAGGATCGAGATATTCACAAAAATCGTATTTGTGGTCCGATTTGGCTCATATTTGGAAATTATATTTGACATACAGAAATCGAAACTGCTTTAGTAAAAAAAATTCACGCTAGGTGTCGCAAAAATTGAGATATTCAAAAAACTCGTACTTATCTGTCCGATTTGGCTCTTTGAACAAATATTATATACAGTCCGGTAGAAGTGACATCAAAATACTTTGGAGCACATAAATTCAAATTTTGCTAGTGAAATTTCAGTATAATAAAATAAAAAAAAATTTTGTTAAACGGTTTTATTGAAAGCAATACTTACATTAAGTAATAATAATACTAAAAGATAGAAAATAAAATACCTAAAAAAATTTTAAGTAAAACGGTTTTATTGGAAACAATACTTACATTAAGTAGTAATAATACTAAAAGATAGAAAATAATTAGGTAGGTCCTAGGTACTAGTCATCACACTCCTCATTAATCTAGGGCGTTGATCAGACAATTAAATAAAAGCGCTGGGCGAATGAAATATCTAAAAATATGAGGCGTATCATAACCTGATTAAGGTTCAATTGGTCTTATATATGACTATCAATAGAAATTTGACGCGTCCAATGCTGTTATTTAATTGTCTGCTCAACGCCCTAGATTGATGAGGAGTGTGATGACTAGTACCTAGGACCTACCTAAAATTATTTTCTATCTTTTAGTATTATTACTACTTAATGTAAGTATTGTTTTCAATAAAACCGCTTAATTAAAATTTTTTTCAAAGCTTTTCTCCCGGGAGTGGGATTTGAACCCGCACTCCTACGATAGTTGAACGTGTTACAAACGCATTCAGCCACGTCATGCCTTAGTTGTTGTAAAGTTTTTCCCAATTTCCTTCTTTTTTTTTTGCATATTTAATCTTCTACACAATGCATACTTCGTATGTAATTATGTGTTAAAGCTATGCTTGTTGGTAAGGCGGTTTTCAAAGAAACTTTGGTATTGTTGCTGTTTTTAACACGCTTTTATTACTTGGCCTGTATCTATGTAACAGAATCTTTGAGCTTAATTTTCACCGGTTTCTAGAAGTCTGATTAATTTGAAACTTTGCATACGTATCAAGGACCGATGACAATGCATTAATATGATGGTGTGGTGACATAAGGTCAACGGCCATAAGGTCAATTGGCCTTATTACCACTTTGAATGGCCATAAGTTTGATTGAAACTTTGCACACGTATCAAGGCTCGATGACAATGCATTAATATGATGGTGTGGTGACATAAGGTCAACGGCCATAAGGTCAATTGAACTTATGACCATCCCAAATGGCCATAGATTTGAAACCTTGCACATAATGCGAAAAACTCATTATTGGTAGAAGTGGATGCATGGCACATCTACGAAAGAGCATACTGGAGCCCTTTTTAACACACTTTTATTAGCTTGGCCTGTATCTATCTATGTATCTATGTATCCATGTATGTATGTAACGGAATGTGGAGTGGAGCCGAGAGCCCCGGTAATGCAGGCCACCAGACCAAGGCACCATAAAGAAGAATCGGGCGCACAGTGGCTGTGTAAATCCAGAAGCTCACCTTAGGAGAGAATCCCCAGGAGGTGCCAATTGCCCTCTTGCAGGTGAACAGCTCTGCTGCTGCTTTCTTGGATCGCTCCACTATATGGTCACTCCATAATAGCTTCCTCCGAAAAATGACTCCCAAATACTTGACTTGATCGCTAAACGCTAAGAACGTACCCCCAATTCTTGGCGGTGTAAGATTTGGTACTTTGTACCTCCTCGTGAAGAGGACAAGCTCGGTTTTATCCGGGTTGACTTCCACACCTGTGGCGGGTTGTACTCCTGGAGCAGCTCCAGGATGTCAGCTGGGTCCGTTGGCGTCACTGGAACACAGGCTCTAGTCCTTGGTCGTGGGGGGATATCACGCGCTCCACTACCTTGAGGGGCGTGCCCGGATATACCACCCCTATCAGCGTGACGGCGGCCCTATAGAGGTTTACCGACCTGGCGTCGTCACAGGCAATTAGCTTGACATTGCCCTGGAACCATCCTGCATCGGTGTAAGATGGCGGTGGACCAGGGTTGTCTTTCTTAACCTTAACGGCCACCGTAGCGAGTGCGGCCTCGATCCACTTCCACTGTTGTTTCGGGATCCTGCCATCTTCGCTGCTCTCGTCTATAATGCCAATGATCTGCCGACCCTTGGCAATTTCGGCGAAAGACCGTGTCCAGCCTCCCTGCGTCTTGGCCCTTTTCGGTGCCGTGGGGTTCGATTCATTCATGGACCGCTGGCGTTTCGAGGTTTCATCACTCTCGACTAAAACTTTTAAAATTACTTGAACTAAAAAATTTAAAATAAATAATAGTTTAAAAAAACTAAAAAAAAGCACGTTTTTATAGCTAACCGAACTAAAAACTAGAAAATAATTTACAATTAAAAGGAGTTTATATAACAGTAGTAGAAGGTCAAACAATCATTTATAGTTAATCACCTCAAAACAAAATTATAATAAAATTTAAGTTATTAACAGAACAATTTAATTCACAGTAAAAAGCGTGGGGTGCTTGATATTGAATGATACAATCTATCTATTGGCAACTGTCTGAGAGGAAAGATATGAAATGTAGTCACATGCACCCCACGCTTTTTAATCTGAATTAAATTATTCTGTTAATAACTTAAATTTTATTATAATTTTATTTTGAGGTGATTAACTATAAATGAATGTTTGACCTTCCACTACTGTTATATACACTCTTTTTAATTGAAAATTATTTTCTATTTTTTAGTTCGGTTAGCTATAACAGCGTGTTTTTTTAGTTTTTTTAACTATTATTTATTTTTTGTTCTATTTATACAATTACAACGAATTAACCAATTTTGTCTGTTTGTATGATTTAATCGGGGATTGCATACGAAGTGTGCAATGTGTAAAGGATTAAATATGCAAAAAAAATTTGGCAATTGGGAAAAACCTTACAACAACTAATGCATGACCTGGCTGAATGTGATTGTAACACGTTCAGCTATCGTAGGAGTGCGGGTTCAAATCCCAATCCCGAGAGAAAAGGCTTTGAAGAGATTTACAAAGTATAATCGAAACAGCAAAAAATTTTTTTAAATTTATTTTATTTAACTTTTGAATACCGAGTAATAATTTACATTTTATTTTATTCCATATTTTTTAAATGATGAAAGATAACTCAACCCTTAACTTAAAATTTACAAAAATCACTCACGATAAAATGTTATTCATTATTCAAGAAATGCTTAAATAAAAAATACCTTGTTTTCCATCAATCAGAAAATTCAAAATGATGAACAATTTTTATTACGATTTGTTTTATTTAAAAATCTGCGAGCATCCCCCAACCCATGATTTATAAAATCTTTAACATCATTATTATTTATACTTGTATATATAGCCGGATAAAAGCGGTTTAAAGGTTTTACCATAATTGATAGCACCGCATAAAGTTTATCATCCACAACGGCAGGTGCACCAGCATCTCCCCAACACACAGCACTTTTCTCTGCCGGATCTTTTAAACAAATTGCTGTTGTTGGGAAATTTGTCCTTGCTTCCGCAAAACGAGGCGCATAACAATCCCTACATTGGTTGATTGGGAATAGTTCAAGTTGAGCAGATTGGAGTAGATGATAAGAGCCCTCAATGCCGGGATGTATCGAACCAAATCCACTAACTCGCACTTTTACGCCGGGGTTTAATTCAGTTTCACATAAAGATATTACTTTTATAAATTGGCTCTCGGTAAAATCTTTTTTCAGTGCAATGACAGCTAAATCCATTTCTACGAATCCCGGCTTAAAATCATATGGATGCAATATACGAAACGCTTCGCGTTTTACTCCATCTGTTTGTAAATTGGATCTACCAGCTATAACAAAGAAGGGATCTGCGGGTGAAGTTCCCACGCAAGATTTAGATGTAAGCACCCTTCTTGTGGAGATTAAAGTCCCAACACAACGATATTCCCCGTCATCAAATATTGACACCACATACGCGCTATTCTTTACATCCCAATTAGAGGCGCCTACAATGCGATTTTCCGAATTGGTATTAGTTGAAAGACTGACAAGGATGACAAAAATCGAACAAACGATCGCGAAAAGCTTGCGTAAATACATTTTAATTTAAGATTTCCCGTAAATTTTTAAGTGTAAAGTGAAGGAATTTGGAATTTGTGGGTGCCATTTATACAAAATTTTGTTGTGTAAATAAAAATGAGTTTTGAATTGGAAAAAAGACAGCCAACTAAATTTGTGGGTTTGTAGCAGCATAAGTGTGACAAGAAAAAATTTTAATTTAGGTACATTCGATTATTCAATACAAAAAGAACAAGTAAGGAAGGCTAAGTTCGGGTGTAACCGAACATTACATACTCAGTTGAGAGCTGTGGAGACAAAGTAAGGGAAAATCACCAAGTTGTAAAAAGAACCTAGAGTAACCCTGGAATGTGTTTGTATGACATGTGTGTCAAATGGAAGGTATTAAAGAGTATTTTAAGAGGAAGTGGGCCATAGTTCTATAGATGGACGCCATTTAGGGATATCGCCATAACGGTGGAAAAGGCCTGACTCTAGAATTTGTTTGTACGATATGGGTATCAAATGAAAGATGTTAATGAGTATTTTAAAAAGGGAGTGGACCTTAGTTCTATAGGTGGATGCCTTTTCGAAATATCGCCATAAAGGTGGGCCAGGGGTGACTCTAGAATTTTTTTGTACGATATGGGTATCAAATGAAAGGTGTTAATGAGTATTATAAAAGGGAGTGGGCCTTAGCTCTATAGGTGGACGCCTTTTCGAGATATCGGTATAAACGTGGACCAGGGGTGACTCTAGAATGTGTTTGTACGATATGGGTATCAAATTAAAAGTATTAATGAGGGTTTTAAAAGGGAGTGGCCCTTAGTTGTATATGTGAAGGCGTTTTCGAGATATCCACCAAAATGTGGACCAGGGTGATCCAGAACATCATCTGTCGGGTAACGCTAATTTATTTATATATGTAATACCACGAACAGTATTTCTTCCAAGATTCCAAGGCTTTTGATTTCGCCCTGCAAACCTTTTTCATTTTCTTCTACTTAATATGGTAGGTGTCACACCCATTTTACCAAGTATTTTTCTAAAGTTATATTTTGCGTCAATAGACCAATACAATTACCATGTTTCATCCCTTTTTTCGTATTTGGTATATAATTATGGCATTTTTTTCATTTTTCGTAATTTTCGATATCGAAAAAGTGGGCGTGGTCATAGTCGGATTTCGGCCATTTTTTACACCAATACAAAGTGAGTTCAGGTAAGTACGTGAACTGAGTTTATTAAAGATATATCGATTTTTGCTCAAGTTATCGTGTTAACGGCCGAGCAGAAGGACAGACGGTCGACTGTGTATAAAAACTGGGCGTGGCTTCAACCGATTTCGCCCTTTTTCACAGAAAACAGTTATCGTCCTAGAATCTAAGCCTCTACCAAATTTCACAAGGATTGGTAGATTTTTGTTCAAATTATGGCATTAAAAGTATCCTAGACAAATTAAATGAAAAAGGGCCGAACCACGCCCGTTTTAAAATTTTCTTTTATTTTTGTATTTGGTTGCAACATATCATTACTGGAGTTGAATGTTGACATAATTTACTTATATACTGTAAAGATATTAACTTTTCTTTTAAAATTTGAATTAAAAAAAATATTTTTAAAAAGTGGGCGTGGTCGTTCTCCGATGTTGCTAATTTTTATTAAACAGACATATAGTAATAAGAGTAAAGTTCCTGCCAAATTTCATCATGATATCTTCAACGACTTCCAAATTACAGCTTGCAAATCTTCTAAATTACCTTCTTTTAAAAGTGGGCGGTGCCACGCCCATTGTCCAAAATTTTACTAGTTTTCTATTCTGCGTCATAAGCTCAACTCACCTACCAAGTTTCATCGCTTAGTGAGTATTTGGTAATGAATTATCGCACTTTTTCGATTTTTCGAAATTTTCGATATCGAAAAAGTGGGCGTGGTTATTGTCCGATATCGTTCATTTTAAATAGCGATCTGAGATGAGTGCCCAGGAATGTACATACCAAATTTCATCAAGACACCTCAAAATTTACTCAAGTTATCGTGTTAACGGACAGACGGACATGGCTCAATCGAATTTTTTGTCGATACTGATGATTTTGATATATGGAAGTCTATATATATCTCGATTCCTTTATACCTGTACAACCAACCGTTATGCAATCAAAGTTAATATACGCTGTGAGCTCTGCTCAACTGAGTATAAAAATTAACACAGCCATATATCGGCACACTAATGTTTGTGAGTGTACACAGCCTGTAGTAGCAATATAGAAGTATGACATATACATACATATGTTAATTGGCGTGTGCCGTGGTGTGGTTGTAGGGTGGTCGGCCTATCACACCGAGGGTTCTGGGTTCAACTCCCGAGGAAAATAACATCAAAAGTTTAGACAAAAAATTTTTCTAAGCGGGGTCACCCCAACGCCGTGTTTTTATTTACACGTCTGTTGGCCATAGTGTATAACCTATAGTTAAATCGGTTGCGGTGAATAGTGGACACACACCATTTGTAGAGGTAATACATAGAGGTAGTGTAGAGGTAAAACATAGACAAACATTTCAGTTGCATCTGAGCATAGTAATGCGTATTGAAATTGTGAGGCAATTAACAAAATTTCATTCAAATTTTTGATAATGTCCTCGCCCCGCTGCGCGCGCAACGTTTGTTGATTGTTGGTTCGAACAACGACATATTTATTTATTTTTTATATTTTTCTTCTTTGTATCCAGTTCAATCCAAAATCATCAAAAAAATCAATAAAAAGTTGTTTAAATTTCTTTGGTCACCCCTCGGAAGTGATTCGTCAAACACTACGCTTGTATTTCTGCCATGAAAAGCTTCTCAGTGAAAATGAATCTGCCGTGCAGATGCTTCTCGGAGTCGGCATAAAACATTTAGGCCCAGTCCCGCCAATTTTTAGGAAAAATAAAAGAACACTACGCAAATTGGAAGAGAAGCTCGGCCTTAAATTTCTTCGGAGGTTATCGCGCCTTACATTTATTTATTTATTTATATACAAAGGTGGAAAAAATAATAGCGACATACAGTGCTAAGTACTAAAATGAGTTATATAAGCAGCACTTCAATATATCTCTTGGAATAGTGCACCCTACAAAAATAACATTTTAAGGTTGTTCTTTTGCGAAAAAGTGAGCCAGAAGAAGTTTGGCTTGGAAAATAGGACAAAACGTACTTATTGATATTTTTCATTATAAACGGTAAAAACTTCGTTCTTGAAGCCCTATAAAATTGCACTTTTATGGGTATGGAGCACTAAGAAAATAGTTTAGGGAAGATATCGGCACTTCACTTTTAGAAATAAAAACCCACAACTCTTGTTTTAATTGTAAATAAGTATAAACTTTATTAATTATAATTATTGTATATATGTATTAAGAATGTCGCTTTTATTTACTTTAAAGATTTATTTGAGAGGCATATATAGTGTGATGGATAGCGAACAACTAACTTAAAGTAGTCCACTCCGTTGGGCCGCTTACATCCTAACTTAAAAAAGCATATGTTTTGTTGTATTTTCTTGAATACGCAAAGTTAAGGAAACGATAAATTACTTTAATTGGTACATGGTACAAGTAAGAATCATTATACAATGCAAATAAAGAAACGTCAGTCATTTGGGTGGTGTAGGTCGTCTTTAAACATATCTCCTTCGCGAACGTTCCGTTGGGGATGTTTCTATTTATATATCTTGTGTAAATCTTTCATCGTGAGCTAGATTAGTGTTACAGAACTTTCAACCTTTGCCATTTTGTAGTCGGAGATAAGTTTTTGGCTTTCGGTTCTGGCAAGGATGCTAAGGGGGAGCCCCGAAAGGAAGTGCATTGGAGAGAGGGCTTATAAATCACTTGGGTCCTGTGACATAGGAGAGAGTGGGCGAGAATTAAGCACCTGTTCTATTCGAAAGATGAGCGTTGTAAATTCTGCGAACGTAAACCTTTGACTTCCTGCTACTTTGGTGAAATGTGTCTTGAAGATTTTTACCGCGGATTCCTATAGGCCGCCTATGTGTGAGACATAATGAGGTATAAACTGCCAAGAAAAACCTGGTATCACAAATCTTTCAGCGATATCTACAGCTGCTTCTTTGATGAATATTGCGAGCTCTTTTTGAATAGCTCGTTGAGCACCACCGAATGTCCATTATCATACATTACTTCGTCCAACGAAGCGAGAGATGGCTGCTCTGAAGACCTCAGTTGTCTAACTTGTGCAAGATTAGAGATGAACCGTTTTAGTAGAGAAGCATACAAATACACAAACGTATGCTTTTGAGTATGAAGATCGTCGCAAGGGGGACGTCTCCACCACATATGGGCCAGCGAAGTCAACGACGATTACGTAAAAGGACACCGAGTAAGTGACACGTTCGGGGCAGAGCGGCCATTATTTGCGACCGCCTTCGTTGCTTATTTATCGTGCACGTCTTGCAGTTGAATATATGTACATAAATTTTTTCACTTTTTGCTTCAGTCTGCAGATGAAATATTCCTTCTGTATCATGCTGACCGTTAGGGCTATCGAATTGGGAATCGAGTGGTTTTGAGAGTGACATATGAAACGGCTTTAATGTTTAATGAGCATTTTGGCCAGAATGTGTTCGGCTTAGAGAGCTATTGGAATCCATTCCACTATAATGAGCAGTCAACCAAATCTTGTTGTTTGCATCCTCGAGTTCCTAAATCGGTGGGGTTGTCATCACTAGGTATGTGGCGCCAATTTGTGTTGCTGACGTTCTGCAAAATTTCGGTAATCCTGTATGCCACATAAGTTTTTCATGTATGTCGTGGTTATTCTAGCCAACACAATGGAGGAATCTGACCAGAGTGTCAGTTCGGGTGTTGGCAATTTCAATTGAAATTGAGTTTGAGTTATTTATTTAGACAATAACATGGCTCCGCAGAGTTCTATACGTGGCAAGTTAACTGTGTGCAGGGATGTGGCATAGTTCTCATCGTGCTTCACTCTTATATAAACACATCAGCAAATGCATTACATTAGAGCAGTGGTCGCCACCCCATAAGGGCTTTAACGCGATTGATTTTGTAAAACATTTAGGCAAGCGCACCGCATATGCAGGCGCACGACACATCCCCGCGCGCACGCATTCTATCATCTCTCCAACAACCGATTGTATTCTGCTGTGTCCATTACAAGCCAAACTAATATAAATGCACGCAAGTCATTTTCTGTCAAAAATGTCTCATGCACATACAACTTGTTTGAGAGCAATCCAAATTGAATTTGCTGCGGAAAAACTAACTCGATTTCCAATTTTTATTCTGCGTGACATTTAGATTTGACGTTTGCACACATGCTTTACATTGTCGCAACGCATACTTATTTGGGTTAATGCAAAAAACGCCGGTTGTTTGCGTGCACTAAAAAAACGCAGTGGGGTTTTATTAGGCTCGCTATTAGGAACTAAACTGCTATAATTTCGTGTAAATTAACTTTTGAAGTAATATTTTTGGGTAGATTTTTGGGTTTCCTGTACGAAAACAATAAAACTTTGTTTGATTTATTTAATTAAACGCATGTAGAAGTATTTTTCAATGCATTCAATAAAACAATGTGATACGTTAATTTTAACAGATACCAAGTCCGACTGAGTTTGTGTACGTGCCAGCGCCATTTCTGCTCACTGGTTGGTTGTCTCTATTTTTTTAGAAAACAAAATGAGGAATAGAGATGCAATGACAAAAATTTATTTCGCCTCACTTGAACTTAAAAATTGAATATGGAATATACATATTAGTGTAAAGTTTGAAGTAAGAGGATAATTTGGCTCATTTTAGAAACACATATTACATACATGAATAGAAACCGCTTTATGAAAAAAAATCGCCGCCACGTGGCGCAAGAATCGAGATATTAAAAAAATCTTATTTTATGAATTTTCAAAGTTTTTACAGTGTACTTTGTACTAGCTGAGCAGAGCTCACAGAGTATATTAACTTTGATTTGATAACGGTTGGTTGTACAGGTATAAAGGAATCGAGATAGATCTAGACTTCCATATATCAAAACCATCAGGATCGGAAAAAATTTGATTGAGCCCTGTCCGTCCGTCCGCCCGTTAACACGATAACTTGAGTAAATTTTGAGGTATCTTGATGAAATTTGGTACGTATGTTCCTGAGCACTCATCTCAGATCGCCATTTAAAATGAACGATATAGGATTATAACCACGCCCTCTTTTTCGATATCGAAAATTTCGAAAAACCGAAAAAGTGCGATAATTCATTACCAAAGATGGATAAAGCGATGAAACTTGGTAGGCGAGTTGAACTGACGCAGAACTGTGTATAAAAACTGGGCGCGGCTCCGCCCTTATTCATTTAATTTGTCTAGGATACTTTTAATGCCATAAGTCGAACAAAAATTTACCAATTCTTGTGAAATTTCGTAAGGGCTTAGCTTTAAAGACGATAAATTATTTCTGTGAAAAAGGGCGAAATCGGTTGAAGCCACGCCCAGTTTTTATACACAGTCGACCGTCTGTCCTTCCGCTCGGCCGTTAACACGATAACTTGAGCAAAAATCGATATATCTTTACTAAATTTAGTTCAAGTACTTATCTGGACTCCCTTTATCTTGGTATTAAAAATGGCCGAAATCCGACTATGACCACGCCCACTTTTTCGATATCGAAAAATTACGAAAAATGAAAAAAAATGCCATAATTCTACACCAAATACGAAAAAAGGGATGAAACATGGTAATTGGATTGGTTTGTTGACGCAAAATATAACTTTAGAAAAAAACTTTGTAAAATGGGTGTGACACCTACCATATTAAGTAGAAGAAAATGAAAAAGTTCTGCAGGGCGAAATCAAAAGCCCTTGGAATCTTGGCAGGAATACTGTTCTTGGTGTTACATATATAAATAAATTAGCGGTACCCAACAGATGATGTTCTGGGTCACGCTGGCCCACATTTCGGTCGATATCTCGAGAACGCCTTCACATATACAACTAAGGGCCACTCCCTTTTAAAACCCTCATTAATACCTTTAATTTGATACCCATATCGTACACACAAATTATAGGATAACCGCTGGTCCACCTTTATGGCGATATCTCGAGAAGACGCCCACCTATAGAACTACGGCCCACTCCCTTTAAAAATACTCATTAACACCTTTCATTTGATACCCATATCGTACAAACAAATCCTAGAGTCAGCCCTGGTCCACCTTTGTGGCGATATCCCTAAATGGAGTCCACCTATAGAACTATGGCCCACTCCCTCATAAAATACTCTTTAGTACCTTCCATTTCATACCTTCCATTTGATACACATACACATACAAACACATTCCAGGGTTACCCTAGGTTCTTTTTACAACATGGTGATTTTCCCCTATTTTGTCTCCATAGCTCTCAGCTGAGTACATAATGTTCGGTTACACACGAACTTAGCCTTCCTTCCTTCGCTGCGTTATTTAAATTCGGGCGTAGGTTTATAGGCATGTATGAATGTACATATGTATTTATTTTCATATCATATCAGCTTGACATAGGTATATACATACATATTTATGTAACATAAATGGTTAAGAATGCATACATCTATTGAAAAATAATCTTTCGTTAAAAATATTAAACATTTCCTTAAAATTCTTCAAAAAAGTTTTATTTTTTGGTATTTTTGCATGTATCACTATCACTAAATATTATAAAACAAAGTCGCTTTTTCTGTCCCATGTCCCTTTGAATGCTTAAACCTTTAAAACGGCGCAACGGATTTTCATGCGCTTTTTTTTAATAGATAATAGAGTGATTGAAGTTTGTAGATTGTATAATAACATCCATTAAATAGTGGAGAAATACTGTTATTTATGAAGTTTCTATATACATATGTACATATATAAGAGAAAGTGGTGTTAGTTACACTATTTAAAACTCAAGAACGGATGAACAGATTTGGCTGAAAATTGGTGGAGGGGTAGCTTAGAACCAGGAGACAGACATAGGATAATTTTTATCCCGTTCTGGGATAAATGGAATGGGGAAAGGAATACGTTTTATAAGCAAAATTTTTAAAAACCGCTGTACAAAATCAAAGCCACACAATCACATTTTTTTGATCACGACACCTAAAACACAAAAAAAAAATCCCAAAGCGATCATGCATGTAAATTAAATTAAAATAATAATATAGGTTATTGAGGCATAAAATGTAATTTATTGCAACAATCTTTAAATTTAAATTTTATAGGGTGCACTATTCCAAGGAAGATGTTGAATTTCTGCTGATATAATTCATTTAGCATTTGGGAGTAAATTGTCTCTATTCTTTTTTCCATCACTGTAGGTATTTGCACAACTGAATTGATACATTAATTTGAGAACGATTATGTGATATATATACAATAACTATATTTTTAATGAGTAAATAGAGAAAAGTACAAATAATTTCTATCTGTTTTCAAACTGCTAATTAGTTTTATTGTATGCTCCTCTCACAAAACCATAGTTGGGCCGGTGCACTACATTTTGAGCAACAACACTGCTCGAAACTAAGTGGGGTGACATAATCAAGATCTTGTATTAAGTGTTAACTAGCCGTACTTGTGCGCATCTTGCGCAACAAAGAATGTTTTATGAATGTATGTATATAAAAGTCTCATATCAAATATCAGCATAAATCAGCTGCTCTATCAGTCAATCATCTTTCAATAAAAACTTTCATGCGCTTGCGCTGCTATCTGGCGAATGTTAGCAACTGCCGGCAATGCAGTGTTAGTTCTTATCAAAGATTCACAATAGTTCGAAATTACAAATATATTTCTTTGTATGCTCACAATCGTTTATTTTTAACAAATTGCTTTAATAAAATAAAGCTAAACAAAAGCACTACGGCCAATAATGCCCAAAGCTCGCTAATAGCACGAATCCCCATCTTCACAACCAAAACTTTATTTAAAGATTTTGAATCCAAATAAGAGCGAAAAAGGCACCTGCACATAAAAACAGCAATTAGAAATAATATACAAGATGGGACGTTAATTTGCTACGATTTAAACGTTTGTTGATCTTTAACACATTCGTTTAATTTAATGAGCTTAAGACGGCATCTGCATGAATATAGAAATTGAGTTTAAATCGCTACAAATAAGTAAATCTATAAATCCTATAAAATAAAGTCGCTAAATGACATGTATGCACATAACTTCACACAGAATGCTCCCATTTTAAAACGGTGTTTTGCATTTGAAAGCCTAGCTACGTCAGATGATACAGTTAATATCATTTGAAGATATATATTATAGGGGCGTGGCAAATTGCCAAAATGTAGTAAAAATCATGAAACTTTTGTTTACACAGCTATAACTCATAAACGGATGCATGGATTAAAAAATTCTACTTTTCAGTAAAACTTTGAAATATTTACCTTCGATCTGCATAAAAAAAATACTTGACTCCTTTCTTATATCAGCCAAATTGTTTAAACAAAAGTTACATTTTTACCAAAAAATTCGTGTGTGTGAATGTTCGGTGTCAACTGTTCGCGCTAATTGCTTTTCAGTTAGGTATGATGCGACACATACGTACATACATATGTACATAGCATTCGCTGCGTTATTTAAATTCGAGCGTAGGTTTATAGGCATGTATGAATGTACATGTGTATGTATTTTCATATCATATCAGCTTGACATAGGTATATACATACATATTTATGTAACATAAATGGTTAAGAATGCATACATCTATTGAAAAATAATCTTTCGTTAAAAATATTAAAAATTTCCTTAAAATTCTTCAAAAAAGTTTTATTTTTTGGTATTTTTGCATGTATCACTATCACTAAATATTATAAAACAAAGTCGCTTTTTCTGTCCCATGTCCCTTTGAATGCTTAAACCTTTCAAACTGCGCAACGGATTTTCATGCGCTTTTTTTTTAATAGATAATAATAGAGTGATTGAAGTTTGTAGATTGTATAATAACATCCATTAAATAGTGGAGAAATACTGTTATTTATGAAGTTTCTATATACATATGTACATATATAAGAGAAAGTGGTGTTAGTTACACTATTTAAAACTCAAGAACGGATGAACAGATTTGGCTGAAAATTGGTGGAGGGGTAGCTTAGAACCAGGAGACAGACATAGGATAATTTTTATCCCGTTCTGGATAGGGTCTTGAGATCACAACGTGGACCTGCATAATTCTGGGATATGTTTGTAAAATGTGGGCATCATATGGAAGCTGTTTATGGGAACTTTGATACGGGGTATTTTTCGTACCCGTGGGTGACTAGGGTCTCGAGATATAGGCCAAAATGTGGACCCGGGTACCCCTAGAATGTGTTTATAGAATATGGATAACAAATGAAAGCTCTTGATGAGTGCTTTAGTACAGGGTAGTATTCATACCTATTGGTGACTAGGGTCTCGAAATTGAGACCAAAACGTGGACCCTGATACCCCTAGAAAGTGTTTATACAAGAAGGATAACAGTTGAAAGCTGTTGATGAGTGCTTTAGTACAGGGTAATTTTCATACCTATAGGTGACTAGGGTCTCGAGATACAGGCCAAAACGTGGACCAGGATAACACTAGGATGTGTTTTTACATTATGGGTATCAAATTGAAGCTGTTGATGTGTGCTTTAGTACAGAGTAATTTATACCGCTGGGTGACTAGGGTTTCGAGATATGGGCCAAAACGTGGACCCGGATACCCCTAGAATGTGTGTGTAATATGGATATCAAATGAAAGCTGTTGCTCAGAGCTTTAAAGTAATTTTCATTCGATTTAGTCGCATCAACCTGGCAAAACTGATAAATATGCATGCGAAGCCGAAAAAAAGCATGAATTGATAATACCCACATACCTATTTACATACGTTGTAACGAAGATTTTTTCCGTCCCGGCGCTTCTTCAATAAGCGCTAGGGGTATACTCGCCGTGTCCAAGGTTCGTTTACAATAGATTTGTAGATTTGGGACACCGTGCAAATCGCTTTCATATAAATTCACTTTATTTCTCCATTTCTATATATGTATGTAAGTTATTAGTTCTCTAGTGAGAAACTAAAAAAATATATAATTTTATGACGACTCGAAGTCGTTGTTCTTTATTTGATCATCGCAACTTAATTACTAACTTTACAATATGTTTCTTACTTCTACTTATCGTATGAAGTCACGTTGGTTGGCAGGTGATTCCTCTTGTTGTTGTTGTCGCTTTATTTACTTCCTCATTTCCAATGAATAGTAATGCACGGTCAGCTATTGAGTAATTGCGCGTGTGGCCTACTTTTAGGTCGCAGGCTTACGCAGCATTGCATACCGCTATCGTATGGATAGTTACATATTTATATGTGGGCAGTTTTGGAGCCCAATTTCAGATTATGTGGCGTTAACTCCTCCCCCTTTAAAGTATGCAGCGTCCTCGTTGGAGGGCATTTCATTTGTAGGTACAGTGGGGGTTTCCTTTGAACTTCTAGTATTGACTTGAGTGTTTATTCTCATTTTCTTCTTAGAGTTTAATTTTTTGGCAATCATGGTGGCCAATAGGATGATCAGCGATAACGTGATTATCGAAGAGCATGTGAAAATGCTTATTTTTTATTTCAAGTTGACATCATCTATTTTTTGGATGTTCGCTATATTGAGCTCTTTCAAATATTGTAAGGAAAGAACTTCCTCGAGATTCGCTGTAGCATTTGTCGATTTGACTATTGCTGGTAAGGGCTTCGCAAACAGTTGATTTTTATTACCGAAATGTTTGCCTTCAATTGATAAGCTTGAATTATCATATTTGATCAAAAATGTACCATTCAGATTGATTTCTTTGTTGTCTATTTTTAGGGGTCCATTGTAACTATTGATAAATACTAATCCGGGCATTATTTCTTCTATCGTGGGCATATGGTGACTATTTATTAGGGTGCAGTTGGATGAATATCCTTTTAAAAGGTTTGGTATGCAGGTGGTTAACGTGACTTCTTTTATGCTATCTTGCTTACATAAAATTAAATTGTTTATATTCTTACAACTATCTCTTACACCAAATATTTCCTTATTACAAATTATTAAATTTTCATATTCAAGTTTAATTGCTTTATAGCCTTATTTTACAGTTTTGGCTTTTATTAATTTACAAGATTCTTTGCTTGTTAAAGGGAATTTTACAATATAAATAATGGAAGATAAGTTTGATGCAATTTTAACATCGCTAAATTCAATTGCTTCGATTAAATTTAAATAGGGCATGTTTTGTTTTTCTAGTGCTTCTTCAATTACAATTAATTCTTCGTTAGATAATATGAATGAGTTTATAATTCCTGCTTTTGCCCATTGTATTGAATAATCTATGTTTATTAATTCTTCTTTAATGAATTGCAATTTCCTTTCAATATTTTTTTCTTGTTCTAATTTAAGAGCATCGCCCGATTTCATTTCGCTTAAAATTGTATTTGAAATATGAGTTAAATTATTTATTCTTTCTAAAATAGATTTATTTATTACTACTTGTTGGTTATTATTACTCGCTATATTGGTTACTTTATCGGTTAATATTTTAAAATCTTCGTGGTCAGGGGATCCAGCAAGCCATTTCCAGGCTGTGCCAAGTGGTTCAATGGCTCTTTTGGTTTTCCTGGGTCTCAGTTGGTATAGGAGGGATCGGATGGATTTCTCCTCTTGGGAAAGGAATGGGTGACTTCGGCTTTTCCTAGTTATGTCATGTTCTATTGTGGCGTGTATGTCGTCGAGTAGGGAGTCGTACTGGTCGAGGTCAATAGTGTGTATTAGTCGAAATGTTCCAATTTGAACTTTCGCGGTTCCTGTGTCTATCGTTACTATGGGACTGGTCGTATAGTCCAAAATTTGGGTTTCCGCATTGCAGGTGGCGAATAGGATCCTGCAAAAGAAGATTGTGATTTACTTTTTGATATGGCTTTTATGAACGTTGCGGCCAGATTGTGTCAAAATTGTGTTGCCTTGGTCTTCTAGTACTGTTTCCTTTTTATATCGGGGTGTTAGTTTGTTTCCTAGTCTTTTGTTTATTTTTACATAAATAACGTCGTTATTGCTGTATGTCCTGAACTCGGTCCTATCTTTATTATGAAGTCGCAGGTCTTTTTCCTGTTTATTTTTAAGATTTTGGATATTTTCTTCTCTGTCCAATGTCATTGGGTTTGGTCCTACTGTTCTTCCGAAAAATACTGGTTTACGTTTGGTAGTGGAATGAATGGAATAGTTATACTTGAATATGGCTCTATTAAGGAGGTCCTTAAAGTCGGTGTGGGTGTTTTCTGCTTTAGTGCAACGCATCACTTCGGTAAGTGTGGGATGGAATCGTTCTATTTTCCCGTTTATAGAACTTTTGTATGAAGGAGTTTTAAATATTTCGATACCGTATTCGTTTTCCAACAAAAAGTTATAGGGGCTGCGTTTAGGAATTTTTCGTTGTCCATAACGATATTTTCTGGGATTCCGAATGTTGTCAAGAGACTTCTTAAGGGGGCCTTTATGTCTTCCGTTGCTCTGGAGCGCACGATTTTTGCTTGTGCGTATTTGGAAAATTTATCCATGGCCGTTAGCACTACTTTGTTGTTAGTATGGTATAGGTCTATATGAACTATATGACCTGGGTAATTAGGAATGGGAGTTGGTTTCAGGATAGGATTTACTGGATGTCTCTCATACTTATTTTCTAAGCAAATTTTGCACTGTTTTGCAATTCTTTTTATTTTGGCGTTCATTTGTGGGAAGTAACATCTTTCTAAGAGTTGGGCTTTATTTTCGGTGGGATTGCGATGAGCTCTATTATGCTCGTTGATAATTTCCGTTTCCTGTTCTAATTCATTTGTAACGCCTCTAATGAATTTTCGGGTATAACGTACTTTGTACTTGCTAAAATGAATTTGGTAAATTGTTTGTATTTTCCCTAAAATTTTGTCTTCGGTTTTTATGCAATTTATTACTGTAGGGTTGAGATATCTTTTCAACAATGTGGTAAGAGCTTCTTCTGTAGGGTCTCTTTCAATAATAATATGTCTATGGTAAGTGGGAAAAGGTAATTTAAATTGGTATGTAGAGGTTTCGCCAGTAGAAATAAAAATTTGATTTTTAAATGCATTGATAGGTGCGTCTGTATACGGTATTAAATTTTGGGCTGAACTTTCGTCACTGTGTTGGGTTGCAGACAAAGAATTTATTTGTTGTGGTGGTCGAGAAAGTGCGTCTGCGACAATATTGGTACTGCCAGGTTTGTATTTTATCTCACAGTTGTATTCTTCCAATATTGATTTCCATCTTTTTAGTTTACTGTTAGTATTTCTATTACTGAGTGAGTATGTCAAAGGTTGATGGTCTGTAAAAATTTTTATTGTGGTTGAACCATACAAATAATTTCTAAAGGTTTTTAAAGCCCATATTATGGCTAAAAGTTCCTTTTCGTTAGTTGCGTAATTTTCCTCGGTCCTCGTCAATGTTCTGGAGATGAACATTATGGGTTTACCACCTTGCTCTAGGACTGCTCCTATGGCGTGGTTTGATGCGTCGGTTGTCAAGTGAAATTCTTTTTCGAAGTCGGGGTATTTTAACATAACGTCAGAGGATGCTAGTGAATTTTTAATTTATTAAACGCTTCCATTGCGTTATTGCGTCATTGCGTCCCTCCTCGCCTCTCAAAAGTACCGCTAGGGGCTTGGCGAGTTTTGCGTAGTCTTTAATGAAACGTCGGTAATAACCGGAAAGTCCTAGAAAGGATCGAAGTTCTTTTATAGTTTGAGGCGGTGGAAAGTCTAGAATTGCTTTCACTTTTGCGGGGTTTGTTTTTATGCCATTTTTGGAGACAACAAATCCCAAAAACTCAACCTCATCTTTGAGAAATTCACATTTATCAAGTTGGATTTTCATATTAGCATCTTGTGGGGTCCTGAAAATTGTTTCCACGTTTTTCAAATGAGAGTCTTCGTCTTTTCCGAAAATTATGATATCGTCTATGTAGACAAAGCATATTTTTCCGATGTAGTCTCTAAGAATATCATCTAATGCTCGTTGGAATATGGAAGGCACATTTTTAAGGCCGAAAGGTAGTCTGGTAAATTCGTATTTACCATTATTGACTGAAAAAGCTGTTTTTGCGATATCGGATTCAACTAAAGGGATCTGATGAAAGCCACTTTTCAAGTCGAGAACTGTAAAGAATTTGTTCTTTCCGAGTTGTGAAAGAACTTCATTGGTGTCTGGGATTGGGTAGCGGTCGGGTATTGTGATTGAATTTAGTTTGCGGTAGTCTATTCCATCCTGTATTTCTTTATGCCAGATGCGTCAGCTTTCTTTGGCACTATCCAGATGGGAGAATTGTATGGGGATCGAGAGGGTCTAATTATCCCATCCTCAAGTAATTTTGATATTTGCTTTTCTACCTCGTCCTTCAGGGACATTGGGTATGGGTAGTATCTGGAATATACCGGATCTTGGTTTGTAGTTCTTATTTCGGCTTTTACCGCGGTGGTGTACGTTAATTTTTCATCCGGGTCAGAAAAAAGTTGTGGGTATGAGTAGCATAAATTTCGGAGTTTTCCCGTTTGTTCATCCGTAAGATGGTCTGTTCTTATTTCGATATTGTTTACTGGTTTTGATTTTTGTTGTTTAATGGCTATTTTCCTATTGTTTTTTATTAGCATGTGATTTTTTGAAGTAAAAATTACGGCTTCTAATTGTTTTAGGCTGTCGTTACCGAGAATACCGTGAAATGATTTAAGTGTGGGTAATATAAAAAATTTAAGGTTCTCGTCTTTTAAACCGAAAAGGTTAATAAAGGTATGGTGAGTTATCTTAACGTTTCCTCCTACTGAGGTTGCATAAAAAATTTCCTCGTTGGGAATACGTTTTTTCGCGAGATTTGGTTGAATGTAGTTTTTATGTGAACCCGTGTCAATTAAGAAATTTAGAACTTTCCCGCTACTGTCCTTGCATTGGAAATATGGTAGCGTGGAATTCGTTAGCCTAAAAAATGAATGTCGGAGAATTCGTATGAGTTTTCTTGAGGGAGGCTGTCAATGGTGTTGTTATCGTGTGCAGTGTATTGGTTGTAGTAATCCTGGAATGTCTATTCATCTGGTTCGTCAGGTTGCTGTCCTAAGTCCGTTTCTGTTGTTTCTATGTTATTTACCCTATTTTGTTTGAAAGGTTGCCGCATTTGATTGGAAGGTGTGGGCCGTTTTCGGGCAAGGAAGTTATTGGTCGGTCTATTCATGTAGTTCACGTTCTTTGTCCTGAGAGATTCGTCTATGTCCATTGGGACTGGGGGTTTTGGTTGGGTGGGTCTTGGTGGAGGATTGTTGAACTGGTTGGGTCTAGGGAGTTGTTGCAGAGCGTAGTTGGGAGTTTGAATGTTCGGATTCTTTGGGTATTGTTGGTATTGGGAATTGTTAGGAAGCTCAGGTAAAGGTAGGAATTGCTTGAGGTAGATAAGCAAGGTGCGGGTAGAATGGCTGATTAGGGTTCTTTCTTGGTGGAAGTGCGGGCCGTTGCTGATATGGTATCTCGAAAATCGGTGGAGGTATTGTGGGTCGTTTAGGCAAGCCGTATTGTTGGCTGTTGGCATGTGCTGCCCTGAAATTTTGATTCTCTAACTTGATGCACAAATGCAATGCTTCAGGCAGATCAGCCGGCTCTTTCATGCCGAGAAGTCTCGATAGATCGCCTGATAGTCCTCTGACAAAGGTGTCTAGCGCCTTGTCACGGTATGTGTGTGTGAGGACACGCATGCACTCTTCACTGATTTCCATGCAGGATATTTTATTTAATATTAGTGAGAGGTGTGAATAAACCTCACCATAAAATTCTTGCACAGATTTCCGACCTTGTATTAAGCAGGTCATTTGATATTCGAGTGTGCTAAGATCTCTTTTGTCCGCGTAATGCATGGTAAGGCATCGGGAAATAGCCTTCCAGTTAAGGGGGGTATTGTAGGACTCTAGTGCTGCGTCAGCACTGCCTACGATTTTATTACGAATTACACTAAGGATGCCGAAATATTTCGGTGAGCCTTCGCATGGCTCATAAATCCTTAACATTCGTTCAACACTTTTCTTCCAGCTGCTGAACTCAGCTGGGTTTCCACCAAACTCTCGCAAGGATCTAACCACGTCAGGTACCTTGTCCATGTCGGCCAGGTTATTCCTGAATCGGTCTTCGATCATTTGATCGGTCATAGGTTGCTGAGTTGGGTGCAGAGCATCCCTAATCATTCTACTTTCGTCCGTACTTAAAATCTCTCTCATTAAGTCCTTTATAAGGTTTCTGAATTCAGGAGTGGGGTTTGCCACTTGTTGGATAGGGTCGCCAGGGGTTGTGGTGGCGATGGGGGTCCTGCAGGGGGTGCGTTAATATTCCCTAGCACAGGCGGTCTCATCAAATTATTATGAGCCATTTTAATTGTTTTATTTTTTTTATTTTATACTTTTCGCTATCTATGTGATGTTTTTGTGGATTTAGTTTAACAATCTCTGGAGGGTCCCTTTTGTGGTGAATCGCAGAGTTGTTTTATTATTATCCTAAAGGTTATTTTTATTTTATAGGCTGTACGAGCCTGTTGTTCATGAGAAGTAATAAATATCGAGAAAAAAAAAATTCACTAAAAAAAATTTTTTGGTAAAATTTCGAGAAAAAATTATTGAAGGAATTTAAAAAAAATGGTTAAACTTTTATTATATTTTCACTTTTGAAATTTGCACTTATTAAAAGGATTGTACCTGTTATCTTAAAGTTACACAATTTTATTTAAATACCTAATTATTATTTTTTTTTTGTTTTGCGTGTTTTTTTCCTAAATTTGCACTTACTAAATTTTCTTAAAAGTTTAAAAAATTTTTACTTAGATACTTCAATTATTATTTATTTTTCTTTGTTTGTTAAATTTGCACTTAAAGTTTCACTAAATTTCACTTATTATCTAATTTGTTCTTACATTAATAATCCCGCGGCGAACAAGGCTGGTAGTCCTTTTTGCATCTCGCTACTATTGGCAGTCTCGCTGGCTTCTTCTGCGAGTTGGTGGCTGTGTTCTTCAGAGCTTTACCACCGGGTTTCCTGTCCAGTGCGTTGGGGCGCTTCTTTAGGGCCACTTAGTTTCCAGCTAGGATGTTCGTTGTGTTGGGCGCTTCTTTAGAGCCACTTTTTTTTTGTCAGACGAAACGCGAGGCACTACTTGAGGGCCTTTTTACTACTTACGGAAACTTACGCGACTGGGCCGTTGGGCGCCAGTTATTAACCGTTGGGCGCCAGTTATTAGTTCTCTAGTGAGAAACTAAAAAAATATATAATTTTATGACGACTCGAAGTCGTTGTTCTTTATTTGATCATCGCAACTTAATTACTAACTTTACAATATGTTTCTTACTTCTACTTATCGTATGAAGTCACGTTTGTTGGCAGGTGATTCCTCTTGTTGTTGTTGTCGCTTTATTTACTTCCTCATTTCCAATGAATAGTAATGCACGGTCAGCTATTGAGTAATTGCGCGTGTCACCTACTTTTAGGTCGCATGCTTACGCAGCATTGCATACCACTATCGTATGGAGAGTTACATATGCTTACGCAGCATTGCATACTGTTTTCGTATGGATAGTTACATATTTATATGTGGGCAGTTTTGGAGCCCAATTTCAGAGTATGTGGCGTTAACTTGTACACTATAATTAAAATGAAAAATTCTACGTAATCAAAAGAAGAAATATTTGTTGTTTTCGTTTCACTGTATGCTTGCTCTATACTGCGTGGCGGGCCAACGGTACTCGTGTCCCGTTATGACGCCTCGATGGTCGTTGCTTGTGTGTGTGTAAATGTGTTTTGTGACGCCCTGCGTCGGCGTGCGTGTCCCGTTAGGAACGTCCCGTTAGGACGCCCGGTTGGTCGTTGCCTGAGTGCGTGTAAAACGTGTTTCGGTGACGCCTTGCGTTGGCGTGTATGTACGCAACCCTAGTGTGGTTGACGTCGTATATTTGCGTGACTCTGCTGTGGTTACCGTAGTATGTGTGCGTAGCGCTGTTGTGGCCAGCGTGGTGCTGTGACCAACGTAATGTGCTTGCGTAGCGCTGTTGTGGCCCGCGTCGTATGTTGGCGCTCGCGGTCAGCGTAGTGGGTTGGCGCAATGCTGTGGCCAACGTCGTATGTTTGCGTAGTGATGTGGTCCACGTAATATGTTAGCATGGTGCGGTTGCGGTCAGCGTAGTGGCTGGCGTAACGCTGTGGCCGACGTAGTGTGTGTGCGATTGTGGCCGGGGTAGTGAATTGGCGTACTGCTATGGCCAACGTAGTATGTTTGCGATTGTGACCAGCGTGGTAGTTTGGCTGGCGAATGTCACCTGTTCGCGGGGCGCGTCACTGTGGTGGTGCCGTTGCTCATGAGGTCTCAAGCGGTGTTTGGTGGTATAACCGACACATTCACCACTTGAGGCCACGACTCACTCCTGTGAAGCGACCTGTCCGCATGGTAGAACCGACAACTTCAAGGGACGCTCCACAAGTAGCTCTGGTCACGACCACAGCTCCGTGCTTCGGCACGAGGGTAACTCTGGTACAGTTGACGTAGTAGGTTTGCGTAACTTTGCTGTGTCAACGCGGTATATTATCGGGGCGCTGTCGTGGTCAGCGCAGTAGATCGGCGCAGTACTGAAGCCAACGTAGTGTATTAGCTATGGTGCTGTTGCGGCCAGCGTATATATTAGCTATGGTGCTGTTGCGGCCAACGTATATGCTTGCGTATCACTGTTTGTGGCGCTGTCACTGTCGGCGCAGGCGGGCGGACGCTGCCTTTTCGCGGGTGCGCGTTACGGTGGTAGTGCCGTGGCTGGCGAAGTCTCAAGCGGTGTTTGGTGGTATAACCGACACATTCACCACTTGAGGCCACGACTTACTCCTGTGAAACGACCTGTCCCCATGGTAGAACCGACAACTTCAAGGGACGGTCCACAAGTAGCTCTGGTCACGGCCACAGCTCCGTGCTAACTAACTTCTGTCCTGCTGTGTTGCTCCTTTTATTGCTTTGTTTGGTATTGCTGGCTCAAATGGTTGCGTTACCATGGTTGCTGTTCGATGTTGCTAACGCTCGTTGCGTTGCTGAGATTTGTTAGTTTGTTGTGTTGGCATTAAAGTGTTGTGCTTGCCCGTTGTGTTGCTGAGACTTGTTGGTTGGTCTGCTGCTATAGCCTTTTGTGACTGGCTGTTGTGTCAATGCTGTATTGAACTTGTTGGTTGGTCTGTTGCTATAGCCTTTTGTGACTGGCTGTTGTGTTAGTGTTGTATCGAATATGATGTATGCTGTATTGAACTTGTTGGTTGGTCTGTTGCTATAGCCTTTTGTGACTGGCTGTTGTGTTAGTGCTGTATCGAATATGATGTTGGGTCGTTTTGTGTGGGCCAAATTAATGGTGTTATATTTGGTCCTCACAACGTCGTATTCGATTTTTCTGAAATTTGGTATATAATTTTGCCTATATTAGAAGTTACGATCCTTTTTTCGGGGAAGTAGACCAGAGACGGGCTGGGAATGCGATTAGGACTAGGATTGGGACTGAGACCCGGAGTGGGAATGGGACTCGGAATGGGACTGGAACAAATTACATACCACTCTCTGGGACTGGCAATAAGGGATGAAGAAGAATGGGAAAAACTTGAGAGAAGAGAAAAGAGGGAAGGATAAGGAGACTGAGAAAGAGATACAGTGAGACGAAAATAGATATAGATGAAGCGAAAAAGATGGAGGGAGGAGTGAATAAAATGATTAAGAAGAAGTGAAGAGGGGAGGGCAGAGTTAGAGAGAAAAAGCTTATTAAAATATATGCAGGTAGACCAAATTTAGGCCAGAACAACGTCTGACGGGTCTGCTAGTCTATCTATATATATAAAATTCAAATTATGTATGTATCTATGTATGCATGTATATATGTAGGTATAGATCGGGTTGCGTCCTAAACGGATCGACCACATCACAACCAAATTTGCACAACCCACTTGAAACCTTCCAGGGATGGTCATAGGCTAAAAATAATTTCGATATATAAAAGGGGCGTGGCAACTGCCATATAAATGGAATCTTTGATACTGCATAACTCTGAAGGTATTCATGCTAGAACATTGAAATTCAGTAAGGAGTTATATGAGATGAATCCCTAACACCAGCAAGAAAATGTGGGGTGAGGGAGAAGGGGGCGTGGCACCTACCATACAAATGGAATATATCATACCTTATATCTCTGGATATAGTAATGTTAGGATAATAAAAATTGGTAAGGAACTAATGACGTTAAATCCTAACACCTCCAGTAAAATGTGGAATTCGGCAAAAGCAGGCGTGGCAACTTCCCTACAAATGGGATTTTTGAAAACTATGGCTGCCCTACAAACTTAGGTTATTTAAACAGCTAAAGACTTGAGTTTGGCTGTTATTCCGTTTGTACGTTTAGTAATCTGCCGCCGTTATAATTTTTTCTTAGTTTCAGTCTGTCTACATCTTCTATATCTATATAAAATTCAAACAAACGATACTACTTATCAATCCATTGACACAGTCGTGAAAGAATCGCAAGCTGTGCATTGTCCGCTTGAGTTTCTTAACTCCTTGGAGCCACCAGGAATTCCTCCTCATCGATTGCCTTAAAAAAGGGTCCATAATATTATGCTTCGTAATTTGGATCCTCCGCGCTTATGTAATGCGACAAGGCTTATCATAAAAAACTTCCAATGTCGTTGGAGCAAAGATATGATCGGGAAATTTCGAAAACTACAAAGTTTTCATACCAAGGCTTCAATTAGTACCGACAGATATGCCTTTAAATTTCAAACGCCCCAAATTTCCTATTAGGTTGGCTTTCGCAATGTCTATCAATAAAGCTCAAGGAGAGTCATTAGCTGTAGTAGGAGTCAATCTTACCAACTCATGTTTCACCCACGGCCAATTATAGGTAGCCAACTCCAGAGTTGGCTCAACACAAAATTTTTTTATTTATACTCCAAATTATTTACAAAAAGTATTGTATATCCTATGGTTTCAGCTTTGGTACTGCAAATATACATCCTTAAAATAACTTTAAAATTTGTGTGATTTATTTTGCATATTTTTATAGAAACGTGGGGTGGAACCCACGGGAATAAGCTAGTATTTATTAAGAATGTCGCTTTTATTTATTTTAAAGATTTATCTGAGAGCCGTATATAGTGTGGCGGATAGCGAACAACTAACTTAAAGTAGTCCATCACACTCCGTTATCTTAAAAAAGGATATGTTTTGTTGTATTTTCTTGAATATGCAAAGTTAAGGAAACGATAAGTTACTTTAATTGGTACAGGGTACAAGTAAGAATCTTTATAAAATGCAAATAAATAAACGTCAGTCATTTGGGTGGTGTAGGTCGTCTTTAAATATATATCCTTCGCGAACGTCCTGTTGGGGATGTTTCCATTTATATATCTTGTGTAATTCTTTCATCGCGAGCTAGATTGGTGATACAGAACCTTCAACTTTTGCCATTTTGTAGTCGGAGATAAGTTTTCGGCATTCGGTTCTGGCAAGGGTGCTAAAGGGAGCTCCGGAAGGAAGTGCATTGGAGAGAGGGCTAATAAATCACTTGGGTCCTGTGACAAAGGAGAGAGTGGGCGAGAATTAAGCACCTGTTCTATTCTAAAGAGGAGCGTTGCAAATTCTTCGAACGTAAACCTTAGACTTCCTGCTACTTTGGTGAAGTGTGCCTTGAAGATTTTTACCGCGGATTCCTACAGGCCGCCTATGTGTGAGGCATAAGGTGTATAAACTGCGATATCTATAGCTTCTTATTTGATGAATATTGCGAGCACTTTTTGAATAGCTCGTTGAGCACCACCGAATGTCTTTCCATTATCATACATTACTTCGTCCAACGAAGCGAGAGATGGCAGCTCTGAAGACCTCAGTTGTCTAACTTGTGCAAGATTCGAGATGAACCGTTTTAGCAGAGAAGCATACAAATACACAAACGTATGCTTTTGAGTAGGAAGCTCGTCGCAAGGGGAAGATCTCCACCACAAATGGGTCAGCAAAGTCAATGCATTCGTTGCTTATATATCGTGCACGTCTTGCAGTTGAATATGCATTTTTTTACTTTTTGCTTCAGTCTGCAGATGTAGTATTCCTTCTGAATCATGCTAACTATGAGGGCTATCGAATTGGGAATCTTGTGGTTTTGAGAGTGACAGATGAAAAGGCTTTAATGTATTTTTTTCCGGAGGAGATGGATTGGAGCATTTTGGCCAGAATGTGTTCGGCTTAGAGAGCTATTGGAATCCATTCCACTATAATGAGCAGTCAACCAAATCTTGTTGTTTGCATCCTCGAGTTCCTAAATCGGTGGGGTTGTCATCACTAGGTATGTGGCGCCAATTTGTGTTGCTGACATTCTGCAAAATTTCGGTAATCCTGTATGCCACATAAGTTTTCCATGTATGTCGGGGTTATTCTAGCCAACACAATGGAGGAATCTGACCAGAGTGTCAGTTCGGGTGTTGGCAACTTCAATAGAAATTGAGTTTGAGTTATTTATTTCGACAATAACATGGCTCCGCAGAGTTCTAGTCGTGGCAAGTTAACTGTTTGCAGGGATCCGACTTTGTTTTTTGCCATAAAGCGGTGGGATGAGGCAGAGTTCTCATCGTGCTGCACTTTTATATAAACACATAAGCAAATATATGGCATTAGAGCAGTGGTCGCCACCCCATAAGCGCTTTAACGCAATTGTTTTTGTAAAACGTTTAGGCAAGCGCACCACACATCCCCGCGCGCACCACACATCCCCGCGCGCACCACACATCCCCGCGCGCACACATTCTATCATCTCGCCAACAACCGAATGTATTCTGCTGTGTCCATTACAAGCCAAACTAATATAAATGCACGCAAGTCATTTTCTGTCAAAAATGTCTCATGCACATACAACTTGTTTGAGAGCAACCCAAATTGAATTTGCTGCGTGAAAAACTAACTCGATTTCCAATTTTTATTCTGCGTGACATTTAGATTTGACGTTTGTACACATGCTTTACATTGTCGCAACGCATGCTTATTTGGGTTAATGCAAAAAACGCCGGTTGTTTGCGTGCACTAAAACAAACGCAGCGTGGTTTTATTAGGCTCGCTTATTAGCAACTAAACTGCTATAATTTCGTGTAAATTATCTTTTGAAGTAATATTTTTGGGTAGATTTGTGGTTTTCCTGTACGAAAACAATAAAACTTTGTTTGATTTATTTAATTAAACGCATGTAGAAGTATTTTTCAATGCATTCAATAAAACAATGTGATACGTTAATTTTAACAGATACCAAGTCCGACTGAGTTTGTGTACGTTCCAGCGCCATTTCTGCTCACTGGTTGGTTGTCTCTATTTTTTTAGAAAACAAAATGAGGAATAGACATGCAATGACAAAAATTTATTTCGCCTCACTTGAACTTAAAAATTGAATATGGAATATACATATTAGTGTAAAGTTTGAAGTAAGAGGATAATTTGGCTCATTTTAGAAACACATATTGCATACATGAATAGAAAGCGCTTTATGAAAAAAAATCGCCGCCACGTGGCGCAAGAATCGAGATATTAAAAAATCTTATTTTATGAATTTTCAAAGTTTTTACAGTGTACTTTGTACTAGCTCCGTCGCCATTTTTTTATTTATGAATATAAATTTTGTTTCAAAGTAGGTGTGGTCACGCTTCCATAAGAAGGTTTTGGCGATCCCTGCATTAGAGGAACCGTGGATTTGAATGCATTTATTATGAAAAATTGCACACATCGAGGGATATTTACACAGCTAATAGCTAGGAGACTAGCGCGGAAGGTATTCCACTTGTAAAAGGATTCCGGTTTGACTTCTTCATCACAGTCGGTTCCTTCTTACCAGAGCTGTTGGAGAAGGATTTTGGCTAAGATTAGTGATATCCATTCTGCCGGGTCAAAAAGTTTCGCTACGGCTGAGAGCAGTTGCCGTTTTGTACTTGACTTAAAGACGGGAATTGGGTTGTATGAGTAGGAAAACGAGTCAGTTAATGCGTTCCATCCTAGTAGTAGTGTCATGGAATTTGAAACTCTTTGGATTCGAGTCTTTTTGTATGATTTGCGGTTATTTTTTTTTAGAGGAAAGCCTGCTAAATTTAGAGCTTCGATAGTTTGGTTCATAGAATCGAGAGATGACTGTATATCGTGCCCGCCAGAGAGGACATCATCTACATAAGTTTCTCGTAGTATGATGTTAGTGGCGAGTGTTTTTTTTCTTTGTAGGCCTGAGCGAGTTGGTGAGATGTGCGCATTGCGAGCTATGGCGCGTATTTAACATCAAAAGTTACGGTTTTTTATTTAACATCTTCTATCGGATTTTGAGGAGCTTTCTGAAGAGATATCCTTGCAAGTCTTGGTCTTCTTCCTTGACTACGATTTTGCGATACAATTTTTGGTCGATTTTTGAATGGTTGAGCTGATTTTGGAGACTTTATTAGTTGGGATAAAATGAGTGAGTTGATGGTGTTAAATAGTATTGGTATAAATCCTTTTGCTTAAATCAGAGGAGCAAAGTGTGACCTCGCGAGCTGCTCACCATTTTCAGAGTATATTTGCTGAAGACTAAAGAGGGTATTCAGCTGATTATTCATCAATATTCATTGGCTTTCGTACCGAGCTCTGAGGGCGTCCCATGATAACTGGAAGGTGTCATCCGTTAAGAGGTATTGTATCACATGTTGGCCTGCCTAACCTCTTGTCTTTTATCGCAGCTGAAAAAGGTTTTCGGCTTGAGTTAATCGGAAATGATAACCATGGACCGCCGTAAACATATATTTAAATGTTGGCCAGTCTTCTTAACTACCGTGAAATATTTCGTGGTCGCGGTTGAGGTGATTTAGTGAGGGTCTCAACAATTCCATGACGTCGATAATTTGCGACATGCAACTTTCATAACTTTCAGAGCATTTTTCATATTTCTGCTCTGTCGAAGCTGTAGACGCCTTGTGGAATGGGGAAAGGAATACGTTTTATAGGAATCTGCTAGAGCTGTTAAGTTTTTACCCTAAGGAGTAATTCTGTTTGGTCACCTATCAGGTTTGATGACCATTTAGATTAATAATCCTCCATTCTATTACTTTCGAAAATGAAAATGTGAAGACTTGAGTCGGGTCCACCAGCGGGGAGAGACTTATTTTTATTTTTCAATCACATTTTTTGGTTTTAAGTAAGTGCAAAAAAATTAGGATTAATATTTGTGAAGAAAATTAAACTTACCCCTGCAGAAAATTATACTCACCTGTAAAAATTTTACAAACCTTAATTCATTTAAAAAGAAAAACAAAAATTATGACCTTAAAAATCCCTGCCAGAAGAGTTACAAAAGCAAATATATAGATAGACGTGTTTGTATCCAGAGTAGAGCGTGCAAAATTTTTAAAAAGCGCTGTACCAAATCAAATCGACACAATCACATTTTTTTTGATCACGACCTGCATAGGTGGTAACCTAAAACAAAAAAATAAAAAATAACAACACCAAGGCGATCATGCATGTAAATTAAATTAAAATAGTAATATAGGTTATTGACTCATAAAATGTAATTTATTGCAACAATCTTTAAATTTAAATTTTATAGGGTGCACTATTCTAAGGAAGATGTTGAATTTCTGCTGACATAATTCATTTAGCATTTGGGAGTAAATTGTCCCTATTCTTTTTTCCATCACTGTAGGTATTTGCACAACTGAATTGATACATTAATTTGAGAACGATTATGTGATATGTATACAATAACTATATTTTTAATGAGTAAATAGAGAAAAGTACAAATAATTTCTATCTGTTTTCAAACTGCTAATTAGTTTTATTGTATGCTCCTCTCACAAAACCATAGTTGGGCCGGTGCCGGGGTGACATAATCAAGATCTTGTATTAAGTGTTAACTAGCCGGACCCGTGTGCATCTTGCGTAACAAAGAATGTTTTATGAATGTATGTATATAAAAGTCTCATATCAAATAGCAACATAAATCAGCTAATCTATCAGTCAATCATCTTTCAATAAAAACTTTCATGCACTTGCGCTGCTATCTGGCGAATGTTAGCAACTGCCGGCAATGCAGTGTTAGTTCTTATCAAATATTAACAATAGTTCCAAATTACAAATATATTTCTTTGTATGCTCACAATCGTTTATTTTTAACAAATTATTTTAATAAAATAAAGCTAAACAAAAGCACTATGGCCAATAATGCTCAAAGCTTGCTAATAGTCGCATCCCCATCTTTACAACCTAAACTTTATTTATAGATTTTGATACCAAAAGGGACCTGCACATAAAAACAGCAGTTAGAAATAATATATAAGATGCGACGTTAATTTGCTACCGATTTAAACGTTTGTTCATCTTTAACATATTCTTTTAATTTAATTAGCTTGAGACGGTCACCCCAGCGGGTTAGGGGGTCAGAATATACCCGCGGTAGGCATGCCTGTCGTAAGAGGCGACTAAAATACCAAATAGATTCAAGGGGTTGTGTAGCGCAATATATAGCTTCTCCAAACCTTATTGTCAACCTCATCTATACGTGGCCAATCCTGTTTCTTTAACAGCCGAGGCTCTGGCGACCCCGAATTCTTCATGGATCTAGGCGGTGGGAGGACGGTATGGCCTAAAAGTCATCCGGCAAAGGACCATCAACATCGATAACACTACCAAAGGCCTTCGGGGAGTGTCCTTATCGCAACAACAACAACAACAGCTTAAGACGGCAACTGTAGGAATATAGAAATTGAGTTTACATCGCTACAATAAATAAATATATGTATTTTGAAAAAAAAAAAATTATAAACACGTTTTTAAACAATATCAATCTAAAAAGTTAACAATAATTTTCAAAATAAGTTATAACAATAACTAGCGAAAAATACTAGTATTATTGTGAAAAGAACGTCAGTCGCTCGATTTACGAAAAATATCGCACAAAGCGCCATATAAGTGATATTTTTTTTATACTCAGTTGAGCAGAGCTCACAGAGTATATTAACTTTGATTGCATAACGGTTGCTTGTACAGGTATAAAGGAATCGAGATAGATATAGACTTCCATATATCAAAATCATCAGTATCTAAAAAAAATTTGATTGAGCCATGTCCGTCCGTCCGTCCGTCTGTCCGTTAACACGATAACTTGAGTAAATTTTGTGGTATCTTGATGAAATTTGGTATGTAGGTTCCTGGGCACTCATCTCAGATCGCTATTTAAAATGAACGATATCGGACTATAACCACGCCTACTTTTTCGACATCGAAAATTTCGAAAAACCGAAAAAGTGCGATAATTCATTACCAAAGGGGGATAAAGCGATGAAACTTGGTAGGTGAGTTGAATTTATGGCTCAGAATGGAAAATTAGTAAAGTTTTGGACAATGGGCGTGGCACCGCCCACTTTTAAAAGAAAGTAATTTAGAAGTTTTGCAAGCTGTAATTTGGCAGTCGTTGAAGATATCATGATGAAATTCGGCAGGAACATTGCTCCTATTACTATATGTATGCACAATAAAAATTAGCAAAATCGGAGAACGACCACGCCCCCTTTAAAAAAAATTTTTTTTTAAAGTCAAATTTAAAAAAAAGTTTATATCTTTACAGTATATAAGTAAATTATGTCAACATTCAACTCCAGTAATGGTATGGTGCAACAAAATACAAAAATAAAAGAAAATTTCAAAATGGGCGTGGCTCCGCCCTTTTTCATTTAATTTGTCTAGAATACTTTCAATGCCATAAGTCGAACAAAAATTTTCCTTCTGAAATTTGGTAGGGGCATAGATTCTATGATGGTAACTATTTTCTTTTCGGTTGAAGCCACGCCCAGTTTTTATACACATTCGTCCGTTTGTCCTTCCCCTCGGCCGTTAACACGATAACTTGAGCAAAAACCGATATATCTTTACTAAACTTAGTCCACGTACTTATCTGAACTCACTTTATCTTAGTTCAAAAAATGGACAAAATGCGACTATAGGATAGGATAGGTTAGGTGGTAGCTGCCCTGATAAGGATAGCTCACTTGGACAACACGAAGGTCCGTTGTGATACCACATATCCAAAATATAACAGTGACTTAGATCTAGCTACTTAGAGAATCGTTGGGTAGCAACGATAAAGCTCCGAATGATACCGATCTCAACTTTGGATATATCCTCGGGAGATCCAAGTGAGTCGCGACCGAAGTACTTTCGCCTAGTTCTGGCAAAAGCTGGACAATCAAGCATAAAGTGATTTGGTGATTCCACCTCATCATCCTCCATACAGCTGCAGCAGGATGGAGTTTCCAGTATATTGAGACGTACCGCATGGATACCCATGGGACAGTGCCCTGTCAAAACCCCAATGACCATTGATAGGTGAGCCTTAGTGAACGCAATTATTTCAGCAAACCTCCTGCCATCCACTTTTGGCCAGAAAGATCTTGCTACCCTGCAAGACGTGGTATCCGCCCAACGTTTGCTGAGCTGATTCGAGGCCCAGCTATGGAGGAGTAATCCACAGGTGGCCAGCGGGATCACGAAATCCCTACAGCCATCTTCATCCGGTTCAGTTGTACCGATGCGGGCTAAGAGGTCCGCTTGACAGTTACCCGGGATATCACTATGGCCCGGGACCCAGATAATCTTAATTGTAAAATAATTCGATGCAATCGCAAGCGAAGTCAGGCACTCCCAGACCACCCTCGATCGCACTGTAGTTGAGCTCAAGGCCTTGATAGCCGCTTGGCTATCAGAGTCGATGTTAAATTCCCTAACCGTGGTAGCACTGGATAGCATTCCATCCACCGCATCCTTAATCGCAGCAATTTCCGCTTGGAATACACTGCAGTGATCAGCCAACTTAAATTTACGGCTTAAATTTAGCTCTTGACAAAAGACCCCCCCACCAACCTTTCCATCCAGCTTTGACCCATCCGTGAACAAGTTAACCGGTCCCATGCCCCAGATAATTCCTCTTCCCCAATCCACTCTCTCTGGAATAACTGGGGTGAAGGTTGTATAGGGAGCAGTTATCGGCATACAGTAGTCCGCTCTGTCCGGGATGAAGTCGAAATTGGTAAGAAGGCTAGAGTGTCCGCGGTCAGAAAGTCTATATCCCATATCACGAAGCCTGACCAACGACCTTGCCGCGGCCGCCTTTCCCGCAATATCTACTGGGTATATGTTCAGCATGACGTTCAGTGCCAAGGTAGGTGTTGTTCTGAGAGCGCCACTCCGTTGCACTGACACTAACATTTTGGAGGTGCTCGCCGTGTCCAGTGCTTTCCACCAGACCAGCACCCCATATAGCAGAATCGGTTTGACCACCATCTCATAAAGCCAGTGTACTATTCTTGGCGAGAGTCCCCATCTCTTCCCGATAGCTCCTCTGCAGCAGTACAAGGCAATGGCGGCCTTCCTGGCCCGATCTTCCACATTGGGTCTCCAGGACAGTTTCTTGTCCAAAACAATCCCCAAATATTTAACCCTATCAGAAAGTACCAACGGTACCCCTCCAATCGAGGGAGTTCTGAAATCGGCCATCTTATATCTCCTTGAGAAAAGGACCAATTCCGTTTTTCCCGGGTTGACCGCCAATCCACATGATTCAGCCCACCTAGCCACAGTATCCAGGTAGCCCTGCAGAACATCGCGCAGGGTGCCCAGAAATTTGCCTCTGACTAGGATAGCGAGGTCATCTGCATAGGCAACCACCCGACAACCCTTGGCTTCCAGCTCCACAAGAAGCTCGTTGACTACCACAACCCAGAGGAGAGGAGATAGGACACCCCCCTGTGGCGTGCCCCTGCACACCTTCCTCTTAATTATGGCCCCTCCCCACTCCGCTGCAACAATTCTGCCGCATAGAAGTTTGCTAATAAATTCAACCAGAGCCGCCTCGACTCCTAAGCCCACCAGAGCTCTTTCGATTGCCCCCGGTAAGACATTGTTAAAAGCTCCCCCGATGTCTAGAAAGGCACCCAGAGCATACTCAAGCTCCCCTCTATTTGCTTTACAATCGAATGGAGAGCCGTTTCCGTCGATCTGCCCTTGCAGTACGCATGCTGTGAACCGACAGTAACCCCCGAGGTATCCTTTCCCGTAGGTACAGGTCAATCAACCGCTCAAACGTCTTAAGAAGAAACGACGAGAGACTGATTGGCCTGAAATCCTTAGGTGATACATGAGAGCTTCTTCCCGCCTTTGGAATGAAAATAACCCTAACCGTGTGCCAAGAATTCGGGATATAGTTAAGCCTGAGGCAGTTAGTATATATGATGGCCAACCAGCGGCAGGAAATCCCCAAAAACCTTTGAAGCTGCGCATGAATGATTCCATCCGGGCCCGGAGACTTATAGGGCTTGAACGACCCTATAGCCCAGGTTATTTGACTTTCCCGTATTGGAATGGCAGGCACTTCTGCATGGCCAACGACCGCCGACCATGCAGGCGAAGATCCCTGCGCAACTGGGACATCGGGAAAATGATTGTCCAGTAAAAGCCTTAGGGACTGGCTCTGGGATGTTAGCACCCCATTTCTGGAATTTTATAACAAAACATATGCCAAATAATTGGTCACTAATTGGTCATAATTGGTCAGCAGGTTTCAGTAATTGGTCAGCATTAGAAAAAATTTTATGGAAATTTTAAAATTTTCATGGTCGGGTGTGGGATGTTAGCACCCCATTTCTGGAATTTTATAACAAAACATATGCCAAATAATTGGTCACTAATTGGTCATAATTGGTCAGCGGGTCCCACTAATTGGTCAGCCATAGACAATTTTTTATGGCCATTTAAAGTTTTCCAAGGGAAAAACAATTTTCCTGTTTAAACACCCTGTATACATAAATTTTCCAAAAAAAATTATGCCAATTAATTGGTCACTAATTGGTCATAATTGGTCACCAGGTTTCGTTAATTGGTCAGCCATAGGAACTTTTTAATTAATTTTTAAAGTTTTCTTTGTTATCGGATGTTACCCTGTTATCGGATGTTAGCACCCCATCGGTGGATTTTGAATTCGAAAAGCATGCCAAATAATTGGTCACTAATTGGTCATAATTGGTCAGTGGGTCCCACTAATTGGTCAGCCATAGACAATTTTTTATGGCCATTTAAAGTTTTCCAAGGAAAACCAATTTTCCTGTCTAGACACCCTGTATAAATAAATTTTCCAAAAAAAAATATGCCAATTAATTGGTCACTAATTGGTCATAATTGGTCAGCAGGTTTCGTTAATTGGTCAGCCATAGGAACTTTTTAATTAATTTTTAAAGTTTTCTTTGTTATCGGATGTTATCGTGTTATCGGATGTTAACACCCCATCGGTGGATTTTCAAATCGAAACGTATGCCAAATAATTGGTCACTAATTGGTCATAATTGGTCAGCGGGTCCCACTAATTGGTCAGCCATAGAAAATTTTTTATGGCCATTTAAAGTTTTCCAAGGGAAAAACAATTTTCCTGTTTAAACACCCTGTATACATAAATTTTCCAAAAAAAATTATGCCAATTAATTGGTCACTAATTGGTCATAATTGGTCAGTGGGTCCCACTAATTGGTCAGCCATAGACAATTTTTTATGACCATTTAAAGTTTTCCAAGGAAAATCAATTTTGCTGTCTAGACACCCTGTATACATAAATTTTCCAAAAAAAATTATGCCAATTAATTGGTCACTAATTGGTCATAATTGGTCAGCAGGTTTCGTTAATTGGTCAGCCATAGGAACTTTTTAATTAATTTTTAAAGTTTTCTTTGTTATCGGATGTTACCCTGTTATCGGATGTTAGCACCCCATCGGTGGATTTTCGATTCGAAAGGTATGCCAAATAATTGGTCACTAATTGGTCATAATTGGTCAGGGGGTCCCACTAATTGGTCAGCCATAGAAAATTTTTTATGGCCATTTAAAATTTTCCAAGGGAAAAACAATTTTCCTGTTTAAACACCCTGTATACATAAATTTTCCAAAAAAATTATGCCAATTAATTGGTCACTAATTGGTCATAATTGGTCAGTGGGTCCCACTTTTTGGTCAGCCATAGACAATTTTTTATGACCATTTAAAGTTTTCCAAGGAAAATCAATTTTACTGTCTAGACACCCTGTATACATAAATTTTCCAAAAAAAATTATGCCAATTAATTGGTCACTAATTGGTCATAATTGGTCAGCAGGTTTCGTTAATTGGTCAGCCATAGGAACTTTTTAATTAATTTTTAAAGTTTTCTTTGTTATCGGATGTTATCGTGTTATCGGATGTTAGCACCCCATCGGTGGATTTTCAAATCGAAACGTATGCCAAATAATTGGTCACTAATTGGTCATAATTGGTCAGCGGGTCCCACTAATTGGTCAGCCATAGACAATTTTTTATGGCCATTTAAAGTTTTCCAAGGGAAAAACAATTTTCCTGTTTAAACACCCTGTATACATAAATTTTCCAAAAAAAATTATGCCAATTAATTGGTCACTAATTGGTCATAATTGGTCACCAGGTTTCGTTAATTGGTCAGCCATAGGAACTTTTTAATTAATTTTTAAAGTTTTCTTTGTTATCGGATGTTACCCTGTTATCGGATGTTAGCACCCCATCGGTGGATTTTGAATTCGAAAAGCATGCCAAATAATTGGTCACTAATTGGTCATAATTGGTCAGTGGGTCCCACTAATTGGTCAGCCATAGACAATTTTTTATGGCCATTATAGTTTTCCAAGGAAAACCAATTTTCCTGTCTAGACACCCTGTATAAATAAATTTTCCAAAAAAAAATATGCCAATTAATTGGTCACTAATTGGTCATAATTGGTCAGCAGGTTTCGTTAATTGGTCAGCCATAGGAACTTTTTAATTAATTTTTAAAGTTTTCTTTGTTATCGGATGTTATCGTGTTATCGGATGTTAGCACCCCATCGGTGGATTTTCAAATCGAAACGTATGCCAAATAATTGGTCACTAATTGGTCATAATTGGTCAGCGGGTCCCACTAATTGGTCAGCCATAGAAAATTTTTTATGGCCATTTAAAATTTTCCAAGGGAAAAACAATTTTCCTGTTTAAACACCCTGTATACATAAATTTTCCAAAAAAAATTATGCCAATTAATTGGTCACTAATTGGTCATAATTGGTCAGTGGGTCCCACTAATTGGTCAGCCATAGACAATTTTTTATGACCATTTAAAGTTTTCCAAGGAAAATCAATTTTGCTGTCTAGACACCCTGTATACAAAAATTTTCCAAAAAAAATTATGCCAATTAATTGGTCACTAATTGGTCATAATTGGTCAGCAGGTTTCGTTAATTGGTCAGCCATAGGAACTTTTTAATTAATTTTTAAAGTTTTCTTTGTTATCGGATGTTACCCTGTTATCGGATGTTAGCACCCCATCGGTGGATTTTCGATTCGAAAGGTATGCCAAATAATTGGTCACTAATTGGTCATAATTGGTCAGCGGGTCCCACTAATTGGTCAGCCATAGAAAATTTTTTATGGCCATTTAAAATTTTCCAAGGGAAAAACAATTTTCCTGTTTAAACACCCTGTATACATAAATTTTCCAAAAAAATTATGCCAATTAATTGGTCACTAATTGGTCATAATTGGTCAGTGGGTCCCACTTTTTGGTCAGCCATAGACAATTTTTTATGACCATTTAAAGTTTTCCAAGGAAAATCAATTTTACTGTCTAGACACCCTGTATACATAAATTTTCCAAAAAAAATTATGCCAATTAATTGGTCACTAATTGGTCATAATTGGTCAGCAGGTTTCGTTAATTGGTCAGCCATAGGAACTTTTTAATTAATTTTTAAAGTTTTCTTTGTTATCGGATGTTATCGTGTTATCGGATGTTAGCACCCCATCGGTGGATTTTCAAATCGAAACGTATGCCAAATAATTGGTCACTAATTGGTCATAATTGGTCAGCGGGTCCCACTAATTGGTCAGCCATAGACAATTTTTTATGGCCATTTAAAATTTTCCAAGGGAAAAACAATTTTCCTGTTTAAACACCCTGTATACATAAATTTTCCAAAAAAAATTATGCCAATTAATTGGTCACTAATTGGTCATAATTGGTCACCAGGTTTCGTTAATTGGTCAGCCATAGGAACTTTTTAATTAATTTTTAAAGTTTTCTTTGTTATCGGATGTTACCCTGTTATCGGATGTTAGCACCCCATCGGTGGATTTTGAATTCGAAAAGCATGCCAAATAATTGGTCACTAATTGGTCATAATTGGTCAGTGGGTCCCACTAATTGGTCAGCCATAGACAATTTTTTATGGCCATTTAAAGTTTTCCAAGGAAAACCAATTTTCCTGTCTAGACACCCTGTATAAATAAATTTTCCAAAAAAAAATATGCCAATTAATTGGTCACTAATTGGTCATAATTGGTCAGCAGGTTTCGTTAATTGGTCAGCCATAGGAACTTTTTAATTAATTTTTAAAGTTTTCTTTGTTATCGGATGTTATCGTGTTATCGGATGTTAGCACCCCATCGGTGGATTTTCAAATCGAAACGTATGCCAAATAATTGGTCACTAATTGGTCATAATTGGTCAGCGGGTCCCACTAATTGGTCAGCCATAGAAAATTTTTTATGGCCATTTAAAGTTTTCCAAGGGAAAAACAATTTTCCTGTTTAAACACCCTGTATACATAAATTTTCCAAAAAAAATTATGCCAATTAATTGGTCACTAATTGGTCATAATTGGTCAGTGGGTCCCACTAATTGGTCAGCCATAGACAATTTTTTATGACCATTTAAAGTTTTCCAAGGAAAATCAATTTTGCTGTCTAGACACCCTGTATACATAAATTTTCCAAAAAAAATTATGCCAATTAATTGGTCACTAATTGGTCAAAATTGGTCAGCAGGTTTCGTTAATTGGTCAGCCATAGGAACTTTTTAATTAATTTTTAAAGTTTTCTTTGTTATCGGATGTTACCCTGTTATCGGATGTTAGCACCCCATCGGTGGATTTTCGATTCGAAAGGTATGCCAAATAATTGGTCACTAATTGGTCATAATTGGTCAGCGGGTCCCACTAATTGGTCAGCCATAGAAAATTTTGTATGGCCATTTAAAATTTTCCAAGGGAAAAACAATTTTCCTGTTTAAACACCCTGTATACATAAATTTTCCAAAAAAATTATGCCAATTAATTGGTCACTAATTGCTCATAATTGGTCAGTGGGTCCCACTTTTTGGTCAGCCATAGACAATTTTTTATGACCATTTAAAGTTTTCCAAGGAAAATCAATTTTACTGTCTAGACACCCTGTATACATAAATTTTCCAAAAAAAATTATGCCAATTAATTGGTCACTAATTGGTCATAATTGGTCTGCAGGTTTCGTTAATTGGTCAGCCATAGGAACTTTTTAATTAATTTTTAAAGTTTTCTTTGTTATCGGATGTTATCGTGTTATCGGATGTTAGCACCCCATCGGTGGATTTTCAAATCGAAACGTATGCCAAATAATTGGTCACTAATTGGTCATAATTGGTCAGCGGGTCCCACTAATTGGTCAGCCGTAGACAATTTTTTATGGCCATTTAAAGTTTTCCAAGGGAAAAACAATTTTCCTGTTTAAACACCCTGTATACATAAATTTTCCAAAAAAAATTATGCCAATTAATTGGCCACTAATTGGTCATAATTGGTCACCAGGTTTCGTTAATTGGTCAGCCATAGGAACTTTTTAATTAATTTTTAAAGTTTTCTTTGTTATCGGATGTTACCCTGTTATCGGATGTTAGCACCCCATCGGTGGATTTTGAATTCGAAAAGCATGCCAAATAATTGGTCACTAATTGGTCATAATTGGTCAGTGGGTCTCACTAATTGGTCAGCCATAGACAATTTTTTATGGCCATTTAAAGTTTTCCAAGGAAAACCAATTTTCCTGTCTAGACACCCTGTATAAATAAATTTTCCAAAAAAAAATATGCCAATTAATTGGTCACTAATTGGTCATAATTGGTCAGCAGGTTTCGTTAATTGGTCAGCCATAGGAACTTTTTAATTAATTTTTAAAGTTTTCTTTGTTATCGGATGTTATCGTGTTATCGGATGTTAGCACCCCATCGGTGGATTTTCAAATCGAAACGTATGCCAAATAATTGGTCACTAATTGGTCATAATTGGTCAGCGGGTCCCACTAATTGGTCAGCCATAGAAAATTTTTTATGGCCATTTAAAATTTTCCAAGGGAAAAACAATTTTCCTGTTTAAACACCCTGTATACATCAATTTTCCAAAAAAAATTATGCCAATTAATTGGTCACTAATTGGTCATAATTGGTCAGTGGGTCCCACTAATTGGTCAGCCATAGACAATTTTTTATGACCATTTAAAGTTTTCCAAGGAAAATCAATTTTGCTGTCTAGACACCCTGTATACATAAATTTTCCAAAAAAAATTATGCCAATTAATTGGTCACTAATTGGTCATAATTGGTCAGCAGGTTTCGTTAATTGGTCATCCAGAGGAACTTTTTAATTAATTTTTAAAGTTTTCTTTGTTATCGGATGTTACCCTGTTATCGGATGTTAGCACCCCATCGGTGGATTTTCGATTCGAAAGGTATGCCAAATAATTGGTCACTAATTGGTCATAATTGGTCAGCGGGTCCCACTAATTGGTCAGCCATAGAAAATTTTTTATGGCCATTTAAAATTTTCCAAGGGAAAAACAATTTTCCTGTTTAAACACCCTGTATACATAAATTTTCCAAAAAAATTATGCCAATTAATTGGTCACTAATTGGTCATAATTGGTCAGTGGGTCCCACTTTTTGGTCAGCCATAGACAATTTTTTATGACCATTTAAAGTTTTCCAAGGAAAATCAATTTTACTGTCTAGACACCCTGTATACATAAATTTTCCAAAAAAAATTATGCCAATTAATTGGTCACTAATTGGTCATAATTGGTCAGCAGGTTTCGTTAATCGGTCAGCCATAGGAACTTTTTAATTAATTTTTAAAGTTTTCTTTGTTATCGGATGTTATCGTGTTATCGGATGTTAGCACCCCATCGGTGGATTTTCAAATCGAAACGTATGCCAAATAATTGGTCACTAATTGGTCATAATTGGTCAGCGGGTCCCACTAATTGGTCAGCCATAGACAATTTTTTATGGCCATTTAAAGTTTTCCAAGAGAAAAACAATTTTCCTGTTTAAACACCCTGTATACATAAATTTTCCAAAAAAAATTATGCCAATTAATTGGTCACTAATTGGTCATAATTGGTCACCAGGTTTCGTTAATTGGTCAGCCATAGGAACTTTTTAATTAATTTTTAAAGTTTTCTTTGTTATCGGATGTTACCCTGTTATCGGATGTTAGCACCCCATCGGTGGATTTTGAATTCGAAAAGCATGCCAAATAATTGGTCACTAATTGGTCATAATTGGTCAGTGGGTCCCACTAATTGGTCAGCCATAGACAATTTTTTATGGCCATTTAAAGTTTTCCAAGGAAAACCAATTTTCCTGTCTAGACACCCTGTATAAATAAATTTTCCAAAAAAAAATATGCCAATTAATTGGTCACTAATTGGTCATAATTGGTCAGCAGGTTTCGTTAATTGGTCAGCCATAGGAACTTTTTAATTAATTTTTAAAGTTTTCTTTGTTATCGGATGTTATCGTGTTATCGGATGTTAGCACCCCATCGGTGGATTTTCAAATCGAAACGTATGCCAAATAATTGGTCACTAATTGGTCATAATTGGTCAGCGGGTCCCACTAATTGGTCAGCCATAGAAAATTTTTTATGGCCATTTAAAGTTTTCCAAGGGAAAAACAATTTTCCTGTTTAAACACCCTGTATACATAAATTTTCCAAAAAAAATTATGCCAATTAATTGGTCACTAATTGGTCATAATTGGTCAGTGGGTCCCACTAATTGGTCAGCCATAGACAATTTTTTATGACCATTTAAAGTTTTCCAAGGAAAATCAATTTTGCTGTCTAGACACCCTGTATACATAAATTTTCCAAAAAAAATTATGCCAATTAATTGGTCACTAATTGGTCATAATTGGTCAGCAGGTTTCGTTAATTGGTCAGCCATAGGAACTTTTTAATTAATTTTTAAAGTTTTCTTTGTTATCGGATGTTACCCTGTTATCGGATGTTAGCACCCCATCGGTGGATTTTCGATTCGAAAGGTATGCCAAATAATTGGTCACTAATTGGTCATAATTGGTCAGCGGGTCCCACTAATTGGTCAGCCATAGACAATTTTTTATGGCCATTTAAAGTTTTCCAAGGAAAACCAATTTTCCTGTCTAGACACCCTGTATAAATAAATTTTCCAAAAAAAAATATGCCAATTAATTGGTCACTAATTGGTCATAATTGGTCAGCAGGTTTCGTTAATTGGTCAGCCATAGGAACTTTTTAATTAATTTTTAAAGTTTTCTTTGTTATCGGATGTTATCGTGTTATCGGATGTTAGCACCCCATCGGTGGATTTTCAAATCGAAACGTATGCCAAATAATTGGTCACTAATTGGTCATAATTGGTCAGTGGGTCCTACTAATTGGTCAGCCATAGACAATTTTTTATGGTCATTTAAAATTTTCCAAGGAAAACCAATTTTCCTCTCTAGACACCCTGTACACATGGAATTTCCAAAAAAAATTATGCCAGTTAAATGTTCACTTATTCTTTATAATTTCTCAGTAGTAGGTCAATTATTTATCCCCTAACCATAAAGAAAATGCGGTTAGCGTTTTTAACAATTTTTCACGGTTGCACTAAAAACTTGGTTATTCCATAATGCTTTCTTAATAATTATTTTTATCTTACGTGTCATCACAGTCGAAAAATGCGCGCAGAAGGCGTAAAGCTTAAATACAACATTGCTTATAATAGTAGAAAAGAAGCGATAGCAGAGATAATAAGATTTGCGCCTAAATGGATTCGTTCGCGAGTTCGATTCCGTCTATTTTATTATTATTTTTTTTTTTTTCATTTAATTCTTTTAATATATTTTTTTAATTAATAGTTTTATTATTTAAGTATTATTTTTATTTAAAATATATTATTTTCCTTCCAAATTAAATATAACAATCATATGTTATAGACGTATACAACACAAACCTGCTTACAGCACCAAATTAAATACCTTTAGCTTAATCTCAAAATTAAACAATCATATGTAGACATAAAGCAAGTACAAGTATTGTTAAAAGTGTTACAAAATCACTTAAAAATAAAAAAAAGCAGCTAAACAGAGAATACAATATGAAATGTTGTTTAATTTGCTTAGAGAATTAATTTTCACAAATTGATCATCCATAGAAGATTTTTTATTAAGGTTTAAACTTGATGTTGTTGTTGTTGTTGCAGCGATTAGGTTACTCCCCGAAGGCTTTGGGGAGTGTTATCGATGTGATGGTCCTTTGTCGGATACAGATCCGATACGCTCCGGTAACACAGCACCATTAAGGTGCTGGCCCGACCATCTCGGGAACGATTTATATGGCCATATTGAACCTTCAGGCCATCCCTCCCTCCCCACCCCCAAGTTCCATGAGGAGCTTGGGGTCGCCAGAGCCTCGTCTGTTAGCGAAACGGGATTCGCCGCTCGAATGTGAGGTTGACAATTGGGTTGGAGAAGCTATATATTGCGCTACACAACCCCTTGAATCCCGTTTAAACTTGATCGAGGTACCAAGTTACTTGTCCAGACATTCTGTATAGTTACATGTTTGAAAAAATATATATGCCAAATAGTAAGTCACCATTGGTTATGACTTTTCAGTATGTTTTATTAATTAGAAACTCTTCCATACATTTTTTATATTTTTCGTTTTCGGCTACATTTATACGAAAATATAAAACCCGTTTTGAATATGACAAATTAGTATAACAATTCATTATTTACAGACCAATAAAACCAACATAACATTATATTTTATATTGGTAAAAGTTTGGTGAGACATGGAGTAACTTTAATTAAGTTTTAATAGCTGTCAGCTTTAACCCATACGTTTTTGCGGAGTATTTTCTTACTGGGAATTTGAGCTTATACGAATGTTGGCATGTAACTAGATGCAACCCAGTGTTGCCGTTCTCAAATTACCCAAAAAAACAATTTTCAATTCTCCAAAATATCAAAATTTCGTCAAATAAATTGTTTTGTTGCTTAGTGATAGGCAAAATAAGTTAACTTCGAACTTGTGACGACTGTAAATTACTTTGAAGCTGTAAAATAAATTGAAGCTAATTTCATTTTGACTACAGCAAGCTATGTTAGCCATTGTATCGTAAGCGCGAAATTATGGATTTCTATTTTTTTAAGTGAATACCTCGCAAGTGATAGTGTAAAATTTCGGGAAATAATAAGAAGTTTATTTTATTTTTTGGTTTGTTTGTGATTTCATGTCATCACAATTATATCGTATTTATGAATTTCAAAATGTTCCTACTCATAAAATTTTGGACACATGTCTTTACTTTCCATGAACATTGGGTGGGTATCATACTAAATATAATTGAACAATATTTCACACCCATTTTCTGCTCTTTGTTTATTTTCTGAGATTGTAAGACAAAGGAAGACTTTCCGGTTACCCATATTTTGTATTATTTTTGTTTACTTTGAACATTTTTGTATAAGCCATAAAAGCGACTAAGGCTTATAGCATATAAGAACATTGTAAAATAAGAAATATAGGTTTCATAATTTGGTAATAGTCTAGTTGAGGGGACGACTGCTAAGACGCGTCCCAAAATATCGAGAGAGGTGTTAAAAGACGCGTATTGACCTCGACAATAACAATCCGAAGTGGGAAAATAAAAATTTTAACTCGTTCTAAAGATATTAACGAAAAACCGAAAAATGACCCGCGGGTTCCTCCGAAACCGGGGGTGGTATCCATATTATTTTTGTCCAGAACACGTTTCTGCGTATAAAAAATTACCCTCGGTGGTCCAACACCGGTTTAGAGACCAAAACTATATCCGCGCAAAACGCTTATGTTCATAATTTTTTTGTGGGTACGACAACATTACAACAACCACTTGATAATCGCCAACTTCAACTGCAAATATCTCCGGAAAGATATACAATTTTTCTTTTTCGCCTTCGAATTATTGTTGTCGAGGTCAATACGGGCCTTTTGACACCTCTATCGATATTTTTGTAGCGTATTAGCAGTCGACTCAACTAGACTTTTACCCATAATTTAACGCAATCACGCCAATACTGGCCATGACTTCATGGGGTCGGAATAAAAAAAATTATTTTCAGCCGTGAGCTTTAATAAATGCTGCAAACTACTGCAACTGTAGCCAACGAAACACGACGCAACCGAAATAGTGAAGTAAAAAATTTATTTAAGACCTTTCATGGAACTCCTTGCCTTCATAGGTAATAAAGAAGAGCGTACTCGATAATTACCCACGCGCTTTCGAAACTCCCCAAATTTAGCGAATTACCCAGAAAACGGCAACGCTGGCAACAATATAAAATCTAACTGTTTGCAATTAAACCAATATAACCCAGTCAGCATTAATACATTAATATGATTAGAAAGTACAAAGTTTTATGAAAAACCTGATTCCCTTTATTATGTATATTTATACATATTTTATATATTAAAATGTTAACAAATGTTGATTAGGTTATAACTATTTATTCATATTCATCTCTCTTAATTCTGTCATCGCTTAAAGAAAGGGTTGATTTTTATGTAAATGGTTATTTAACTATATCAACCCCGATTACAGAGAATAAACTAATAAACTGAGTAATAATAGACTTGTTTTTTACACGGATATACGTCTATGTTTGCGGTTAAAAAAACGCTCATCCTCACTCAGGTAATGGTTAGGGGACCCATCTAGAGGCCACTAGCTACAGAACATGTTGTACCGAAAAGCGGAGACACACACCTCTGTTGGCAATAGTGTATAACCTATAGCTGAATCGGTTGCGGTGAACAGTGGACACACACCATTTGTAGAGTTAATACATAGAGGTGAAACATAGACACATATTTCAATTACAACTGAGTATAATGCGTATTGAAATTTAGGAGTACTAATTTTCTGCGCAGCAATTTCAGAAGAATAGATAAAGTTTAACGCTTAGCAGTCCATATAAGATTTAAGCGTATATGTATATAGATGTAAAAAAATGCAGCTAATAACTAGGGTTAGCAATGAGTTAACTTTGTTTTGGCGAGAAAACTTCCATGCTAAAATCCATTTTTTAATTACTGGGATGGAATGGAACAATATTGCGAATGTCCATTATTAAATAAAGTTTTCATAGAAAGGACCTTTTTCTTCTTTAACATGGTTTATCTATTCTGGGTGATTGGTACCTAATTTTATAAACGATATAAAAAATCACTGCCCCGTTTCCTTGACTCGTTTATCTCTAATCTGAAATGCAGCTACATACATATTTTATAGTAAGTGTATTCGCAATTTGTTGCTAAACGAAAACTAACATCATAACCAAACAAAGAAAATTGATCTTCGTCTATTAACTGAATTCACTAAGTACCATCATATTATGATGTTCTTTGTTATACTTATTTGCGTAAAGTGGGCGTATTGTTTAGTTCTTTATGACATATTTAAACTTTCATTTAGCGTGCATTCGGCGAAAATATGGGCGTACAGGGGCTAAACTAGTATGGGTATTTCCATAACATGCAAATTGTTGGTGAAGGGACTTACGTACTTAGGTCCAGATTCAGTTCAAAATATGTATATGTTTCTCGTAAAAGAACAAATAAGATATTTATTATAGATACAAGATTCTAGCTTTACGACAAAAAGGTTTCACATATACATAGCTTGGTAAATGAAATATAAGCACAAAATATAATAAGGAATATGTTTAAAATCGGTTATTATTAGTAATTATTTTCCTTATAGATGTATAGATATGTACGATTACTAACGTTGTTGCTACAGTAGTGATACTAGGTAATAACATAGCAAAAACATAACCTACTCATTTGAAGCAAAGAAAACTTGTAAATGTCCTTACCGCACTAATTAACAATTTTCCCAAAACAAAAGTACGGTTTTATTATTTTAATTTTAAAATAACCAAAATATTCAAAACTTCTCTACCACGTAGTGCTGTTATATTTTCATCTTATAGATCAGATTTATTTCAGGCACAAATTCAATTTCAGCTAGTGTGCAATCATAACAAAATTTAAACAACAGGTCTATTCATCAAGCGTGATTTATATTAGTTTGCCTGATTAAAGAATTGAATAGTGCACAAGATGGGATGTCCTTATTATACGGTTTCACAATGTGCGGCATGCCCAGCCGTAGAAGTATTATTCGTAAGCTACCCACGTACACAGGTAGTTACATTAGTCTCTTAGTTTTTCTGCTACAAGCACAATAACGGAATTTAGACAATCGATCGCGCGACACAAGGATAAAACATTATATTTGTAGTAATTTGCGTAAGTTTGATGCTAATTATAGCGTTCATTATTATGTGCGAAAAAATAGCCTTTTTGTGACATTGAGGATTGTCAATCTTGCGAAATAATTGTATGTATCCATGTATATGTTTGGGTATAATCTTCGTCGAAAGAATTGAATAGAAAAGGATCTACATTGGATGTATGTTTTTGGCTAACATTTAATGAGCTCTCACTAGGGTTTGAAAAATAAAAGATTTTCATGTTTGGAAAATTGCTATGGTTTTGTTGTACATACATATGTAATAATTTCAAAATGTTTATAAAGATTCCGAAAAAAAATTAAAAAGCTCCGTTTAGAAATAGAGTTTACTTAGAGATAAATTATATGTAATGCATTTCTTTGATACATACTCAATCTGTGCCATCTACTTCCTATTGAATCTACATCGAGGCGAATGTAATTAGTGCACAAAAGTTTTAATTTTAATTCTTTATAATTTTATTATCACATAATTCTTATGTTAACGCTAAGTGGTAGTGGTGTAAATAGAAATAACTATCTAAATATTTATTAATTTTCAGTATTATCTTTTATAAAAATTGCTCCACTTGGAGCTAACTTCTGGTCATTTACGATTGATACTGGTTTGTTGCATAAATCGTCATGTAATTCCCATTTTCCATTGCTTCTTCGGCAATACGCTCGGAAGTGTCCAGGTACATAATCAATTATACCTTTCAAACTGAAGGAAGAGATAAAAAAGAAAAGATTTGTTTAGTTTTGTTAATTTTGTATGAGGCTTATATTTAACGCTGATATGTTTATATACCTCAATTTATTATTTTCGATTGAAAAGTTTACACTTTTTTCAATTTCCGACAACTTGCATGTTTGCAGCTCTGATGCTAAGACTTTTCTTAGCTCCAACTCTACGAATACATGAGTATTGAATGATCGTTTTACATAACATTCTTCACTACATTTGGAACATCGGGAAGTAAAATTTGTGGATATTTCGGCAAGGTGATTTCCTAGTGACTGATAGCCTTCTTCACACAACCTTTTGTGGTCCTTAATCCATAGTGTCGATACTTCATTTGAATATTGACCACAATTTTCGCAGTTGTAGGTGTCATGTCCACTGGGGCAATCAAAAAAACATTTTGACCATACCTCTGATAACGTTGAGTACATATTTAATACTTTGGGAAAAAGCGGAAAAAAAGGCTTTGATGACTTATCTTTTAGTTTGTCTTGAAAATAGTCTACGAGTATCCTTGCGCGGTCCTTATAAATTGTACCTACTCTTGATGCGGTGATGAAGTCCACAATAAATTTCATAATTTTGGACGTACTCGATTTCGCGAAAGAATAGTAAGATGTGTGATCCATCGCTGCTGTTCCCAGTATTTGTATAATGGAGTCAAAGGGGCAGCTATTTTTAATGCTGTAGTGAGTATCACCTATAAGAACTGCTCTGAGTGAGTTTCCGTTTTCTAATACTGTCATTTTTTTAACTGCTACTTTAGAATCTGCATGCATATTAATGAAGGATATGCTGGGCTGACTTTGGAAGTAATAGCCGAGTTTCTTTTGCTTGGGTTCCTTCTTTAAAACATACTCCTCTATAGGTTCCTCAAAGTCGTTTCTCTCCCTTTTAGATTTATTTCTCCAATTGTCATAAGAATTTGCGTCTTCGTTGATAACTTTGGTAACTTGAAGTTCAGCTCCTTTCTCTTCTCGTTCTTCGATGGCTTCTTTACTTATTTTTTGATATTCGTTTAGCAAGTGCGTATTTAATATCGCTGATCCTCCGTGATGGTCTCGAAATTCAATTTTGAGGAATTTATCAGCTCGTAAGAGATTTTTGTATCCCGACAGTACTCTATGCTTCTTGTCATTAAAATAAGCCTCAGCGTAACTTGTACTGGCATGGCCCTGCTGTCCAGGTAGACAAGCTGCTGACCAAAGAGGAAATTCCAAAGCACTTGTTTTAAAAAAGTCATCGATAAAACGTTTGTTATAGAATCCGTTGCTTTCTCTTCCTATTTCAGCAACTTCCTCTGCTGATTGCCGAATTCTACTAATCCATGTTTTCACAGTGGGGCTGCAATCGTTTGAGTTATCGTCCACATTTTGTCCAATTTTATCTGTGGGAGTATATCTATCTTCACTTAGATTGAAAGTGCGATCACCGATTGCCTTTTCCAAATCCCTTCTTGTATCGTTTACTGTCTTACCATGAGATAAATTGGAGTCATTATATTGATTTAAACAGACGATACAGAGACTTTTCAGGATTGATTCGAATTCGGCCAAAGTTTGAGCGTCAATCAACAATGCAATGCAAAATAAGTAAAACTTTCTTATCTGGCTGTTCTCTATTGCTTTGATGCACTTCCAATTTGCAATCATTTTAACAAAATGAGCTACGTCAAGCCTTATATATGTAGAGATTGCAGGCCGGTTCCTACTCAATGGATCATCGGAGGCCACCAAAAATAATGTCTCAATATATGTTTTTATATTTTGTTCATTAAACGCTAGAGATAGAGCATTAATCAACGCTCTCGAGCAATCACACGCCACCTCATCTGGCTTAGGAGCACCCATTCGTATCCACTTTTTCAGCCATAGCTCTATTAAAATTGTGCTTTGATCATCTGTCAAAAGCTGGTGCACGGATATTGTGGAATAGCTAAAATTAATTACGATAACATATAAAAATATATGGCCACTTTGTTTCCCGTTGTCATATACAATTTTTTTGCAGATGGTCCCTGTTCCATCTATGGCTATTGACGACTTCTGCTTTTTAATTTTCATCAAATTGTGGTAACGCTTGTATGCATGCAGCTGGACGTTTGATCCGTAGAACACATAAAATTTATCTTTTTTTATGTCTCTGATGAAGTTATTAAACTCGGAGCTATATCTCATATTTTCAATGGCTTTTATGACACCAATTTTTTCCTTCCCAATTCCCAACTTGCCATCGCGATATTCATTGACACACTTTTGAACGACTGCTGCTGTCGGAATAGTAGGAGGTATGCGTTGGGTTTGTAGTCCACAAACTTGGCTTTTGAGCCAATTTTTAGCTCCAACAGCGGCAGCTTCTTCACCAATCCGAGCACGCTTCAGTTTTCGTGTAGGTCTACGGACATTCTCATGTTGTAGATCAAAAACCGTGTCTCTACATCTGACACGTAACACTACAGGAAACGTCTCTGGAACGGAGTCAATAAATCCATAAAATGGATTGTTGCAAGCTTGGCTTTTGCACTTCCCTCGGATCGTTACGTGATGAGCTGCGCCCTCCCTCTCGTAGATCTTGGCATTTTTAAATACAAAGGCGCATTTGGACTCGCTTACTTTCAGGAATTCTTCCGTTATGCAATCAGTCCAAGCATATCTCTGCAAAACGGGGTAATTTCGGTCATCATAGTTAACACTATTATCCTCACGAAGTTTTTTGTAGAAGTTCTCAGATACTTTAATTTCGAACTCATCCAGATCGGGGGCCTCCCAATCTTCCTCACTGTAATTGTCGTCAAATGTAGTATCAATTTCGTTCCCAAAAGACTGCGTTGAATTGAAAGTATTCTCCACCATAGGGTTTGAGTCGGTTGTAGGATACAACTTTGTCCATATATCACGCCGATTTTCACGGCATTCTCTGTATACGTCTCGCTCTTTCCATTTTCCGTTGAACCTCTCGCTTATTTTCGACCAAATAGGATGCGATGGTCCCGGAAGCAGTGTTCTATCTTCAGGTAGATGATCCTAAAACTCTCTAAGTACAGCCAGGCAGTCATCTAGCGGCACTCTGGAAGCTCGGCCAGGCTTTTTCTTGGAGTAGCAATCCATTAAACAACTCGTTATCTCACAACACAAGCTTCGCAATCAAATAGCAATGACTTTTTCCGCGAACACTTTAGCGAATATTTGAAATGTATATCTTAATATTCTGTATCGTAAAAAAACAGCTTGACTACGCGTTAATCATTCAACAAGTTCAGAAAAGACTGACTGAAAGTACTTCAGTTTCTGTACTATTTATACAAAAATCCTTTTCTTTGTTTAAAAAAAATAACGAATATTTGCTACCTAGGAAAAGGGTTATTTCAGAATATTGAGCATTTTTTAATATTTACCGTCAACTTATTACATCTTAGTGCACATGGCACTTGGTAAAGATTTGTTATCATCGACTACCTAGAACTAACCACATTTGAAAGTTCCTTCTTGAATTAATGTGTTCTGTGTGAGTATTTGTAATACAACACTAAAGTATTTAATTTGGTAAATTACGAGATTTAAAAACGCTAAGTTTATTTGTACCTTTATAGTGGCGTTCATGACTTAGTAATATTTGTAGGAAGCAAAGTTTGTAGATACAACAAGATTGAGTATGTATCAAATAAATTCATTACATATAATTTAATTAATGAGAGAGAAATTACTCGCTAAGTAAAATCTATTTCTAAACAGAGCTTTTTAATTTTTTTTCGGAATCTTTATAAACATTTTGAAATTATTACATATGTATGTACAACAAAACCATAGTGCAAAAGCGAAAATTCACGCAAAGTAATTCCAATTTCTAGTTGGCTTTTATTGTACAGATTCCAATTTTGTTTGGTCCCATAGCAATTTTCCAAACATGAAAATCTTTTATTTTTCAAAATAATAAAACTTTAGCACTACTAGTGAGAGCTCATTAAATGTTAGCCAAAAACATACATCCAATGTAGATCCTTTTCTATTCAATTCTTTCGACGAAGATTATACCCAAACATATACATGGATACATACAATTATTTCGCAAGATTGACAATCCTCAATGTCACAAAAAGGCTATTTTTTCGCACATAATAATGAACGCTATAATTAGCATCAAACTTACGCAAATTACTACAAATATAATGTTTTATCCTTGTGTCGCGCGATCGATTGTCTAAATTCCGTTATTGTGCTTGTAGCAGAAAAACTAAGAGACTAATGTAACTACCTGTGTACGTGGGTAGCTTACGAATAATACTCCTACGGCTGGGCATGCCGCACATTGTGAAACCGTATAATAAGGACATCCCATCTTGTGCACTATTCAATTCTTTAATCAGGCAAACTAATATAAATCACGCTTGATGAATAGACCTGTTGTTTAAATTTTGTTATGATTGCACACTAGCTGAAATTGAATTTGTGCTTGAAATAAATCTGATCTATAAGATGAAAATATAACAGCACTACGTGGTAGAGAAGTTTTGAATATTTTGGTTATTTTAAAATTAAAATAATAAAACCGTACTTTTGTTTTGGGAAAATTGTTAATTAGTGCGGTAAGGACATTTACAAGTTTTCTTTGCTTCAAATGAGTAGGTTATGTTTTTGCTATGTTATTACCTAGTATCACTACTGTAGCAACAACGTTAGTAATCGTACATATCTATACATCTATAAGGAAAATAATTACTAATAATAACCGATTTTAAACATATTCCTTATTATATTTTGTGTTTATATTTCATTTACCAAGCTATGTATATGTGAAACCTTTTTGTCGTAAAGCTAGAATCTTGTATCTATAATAAATATCTTATTTGTTCTTTTACGAGAAACATATACATATTTTGAACTGAATCTGGACCTAAGTACGTAAGTCCCTTCACCAACAATTTGCATGTTATGGAAATACCCATACTAGTTTAGCCCCTGTACGCCCATATTTTCGCCGAATGCACGCTAAATGAAAGTTTAAATATGTCATAAAGAACTAAACAATACGCCCACTTTACGCAAATAAGTATAACAAAGAACATCATAATATGATGGTACTTAGTGAATTCAGTTAATAGACGAAGATCAATTTTCTTTGTTTGGTTATGATGTTAGTTTTCGTTTAGCAACAAATTGCGAATACACTTACTATAAAATATGTATGTAGCTGCATTTCAGATTAGAGATAAACGAGTCAAGGAAACGGGGCAGTGATTTTTTATATCGTTTATAAAATTAGGTACCAATCACCCAGAATAGATAAACCATGTTAAAGAAGAAAAAGGTCCTTTCTATGAAAACTTTATTTAATAATGGACATTCGCAATATTGTTCCATTCCATCCCAGTAATTAAAAAATGGATTTTAGCATGGAAGTTTTCTCGCCAAAACAAAGTTAACTCATTGCTAACCCTAGTTATTAGCTGCATTTTTTTACATCTATATACATATACGCTTAAATCTTATATGGACTGCTAAGCGTTAAACTTTATCTATTCTTCTGAAATTGCTGCGCAGAAAATTAGTACTCCTAAATTTCAATACGCATTATACTCAGTTGTAATTGAAATATGTGTCTATGTTTCACCTCTATGTATTAACTCTACAAATGGTGTGTGTCCACTGTTCACCGCAACCGATTCAGCTATAGGTTATACACTATTGCCAACAGAGGTGTGTGTCTCCGCTTTTCGGTACAACATGTTCTGTAGCTAGTGGCCGCTAGATGGGTCCCCTAACCATTACCTGAGTGAGGATGAGCGTTTTTTTAACCGCAAACATAGACGTATATCCGTGTAAAAAACAAGTCTATTATTACTCAGTTTATTAGTTTATTCTCTGTAATCGGGGTTGATATAGTTAAATAACCATTTACATAAAAATCAACCCTTTCTTTAAGCGATGACAGAATTAAGAGAGATGAATATGAATAAATAGTTATAACCTAATCAACATTTGTTAACATTTTAATATATAAAATATGTATAAATATACATAATAAAGGGAATCAGGTTTTTCATAAAACTTTGTACTTTCTAATCATATTAATGTATTAATGCTGACTGGGTTATATTGGTTTAATTGCAAACAGTTAGATTTTATATTGTTGCCAGCGTTGCCGTTTTCTGGGTAATTCGCTAAATTTGGGGAGTTTCGAAAGCGCGTGGGTAATTTTCGAGTACGCTCTTCTTTATTACCTATGAAGGCAAGGAGTTCCATGAAAGGTCTTAAATAAATTTTTTACTTCACTATTTCGGTTGCGTCGTGTTTCGTTGGCTACAGTTGCAGTAGTTTGCAGCATTTATTAAAGCTCACGGCTGAAAATAATTTTTTTTATTCCGACCCCATGAAGTCATGGCCAGTATTGGCGTGATTGCGTTAAATTATGGGTAAAAGTCTAGTTGAGTCGACTGCTAATACGCTACAAAAATATCGATAGAGGTGTCAAAAGGCCCGTATTGACCTCGACAACAATAATTCGAAGGCGAAAAAGAAAAATTGTATATCTTTCCGGAGATATTTGCAGTTGAAGTTGGCGATTATCAAGTGGTTGTTGTAATGTTGTCGTACCCACAAAAAAATTATGAACAGAAGCGTTTTGCGCGGATATAGTTTTGGTCTCTAAACCGGTGTTGGACCACCGAGGGTAATTTTTTATACGCAGAAACGTGTTCTGGACAAAAATACTATGGATACCACCCCCGGTTTCGGAGGAACCCGCGGGTCATTTTTCGGTTTTTCGTTAATATCTTTAGAACGAGTTAAAATTTTTATTTTCCCACTTCGGATTGTTATTGTCGAGGTCAATACGCGTCTTTTAACACCTCTCTCGATATTTTGGGACGCGTCTTAGCAGTCGTCCCCTCAACTAGACTATTACCAAATTATGAAACCTATATTTCTTATTTTACAATGTTCTTATATGCTATAAGCCTTAGTCGCTTTTATGGCTTATACAAAAATGTTCAAAGTAAACAAAAATAATACAAAATATGGGTAACCGGAAAGTCTTCCTTTGTCTTACAATCTCAGAAAATAAACAAAGAGCAGAAAATGGGTGTGAAATATTGTTCAATTATATTTAGTATGATACCCACCCAATGTTCATGGAAAGTAAAGACATGTGTCCAAAATTTTATGAGTAGGAACATTTTGAAATTCATAAATACGATATAATTGTGATGACATGAAATCACAAACAAACCAAAAAATAAAATAAACTTCTTATTATTTCCCGAAATTTTACACTATCACTTGCGAGGTATTCACTTAAAAAAATAGAAATCCATAATTTCGCGCTTACGATACAATGGCTAACATAGCTTGCTATAGTCAAAATGAAATTAGCTTCAATTTATTTTACAGCTTCAAAGTAATTTACAGTCGTCACAAGTTCGAAGTTAACTTATTTTGCCTATCACTAAGCAACAAAACAATTTATTTGACGAAATTTTGATATTTTGGAGAATTGAAAATTGTTTTTTTGGGTAATTTGAGAACGGCAACACTGGGTTGCATCTAGTTACATGCCAACATTCGTATAAGCTCAAATTCCCAGTAAGAAAATACTCCGCAAAAACGTATGGGTTAAAGCTGACAGCTATTAAAACTTAATTAAAGTTACTCCATGTCTCACCAAACTTTTACCAATATAAAATATAATGTTATGTTGGTTTTATTGGTCTGTAAATAATGAATTGTTATACTAATTTGTCATATTCAAAACGGGTTTTATATTTTCGTATAAATGTAGCCGAAAACGAAAAATATAAAAAATGTATGGAAGAGTTTCTAATTAATAAAACATACTGAAAAGTCATAACCAATGGTGACTTACTATTTGGCATATATATTTTTTCAAACATGTAACTATACAGAATGTCTGGACAAGTAACTTGGTACCTCGATCAAGTTTAAACGGGATTCAAGGGGTTGTGTAGCGCAATATATAGCTTCTCCAACCCAATTGTCAACCTCACATTCGAGCGGCGAATCCCGTTTCGCTAACAGACGAGGCTCTGGCGACCCCAAGCTCCTCATGGAACTTGGGGGTGGGGAGGGAGGGATGGCCTGAAGGTTCAATATGGCCATATAAATCGTTCCCGAGATGGTCGGGCCAGCACCTTAATGGTGCTGTGTTACCGGAGCGTATCGGATCTGTATCCGACAAAGGACCATCACATCGATAACACTCCCCAAAGCCTTCGGGGAGTAACCTAATCGCTGCAACAACAACAACAACATCAAGTTTAAACCTTAATAAAAAATCTTCTATGGATGATCAATTTGTGAAAATTAATTCTCTAAGCAAATTAAACAACATTTCATATTGTATTCTCTGTTTAGCTGCTTTTTTTTATTTTTAAGTGATTTTGTAACACTTTTAACAATACTTGTACTTGCTTTATGTCTACATATGATTGTTTAATTTTGAGATTAAGCTAAAGGTATTTAATTTGGTGCTGTAAGCAGGTTTGTGTTGTATACGTCTATAACATATGATTGTTATATTTAATTTGGAAGGAAAATAATATATTTTAAATAAAAATAATACTTAAATAATAAAACTATTAATTAAAAAAATATATTAAAAGAATTAAATGAAAAAAAAAATAATAATAATAAAATAAATGGAATCGAACTCGCGAACGAATCCATTTAGGCGCAAATTTTATTATCTCTGCTATTGCTTCTTTTCTACTATTATAAGCAATGTTGTATTTAAGCTTTACGCCTTCTGCGCGCATTTTTCGACTGTGATGCCACGTAAGATAAAAATAATTATTAGGAAAGCATTATGGAATAACCAAGTTTTTAGTGCAACCGTGAAAAATTGTTAAAAACGCTAACCGCATTTTCTTTATGGTTAGGGGATAAATAATTGACCTACTACTGAGAAATTATAAAGAATAAGTGAACATTTAACTGGCATAATTTTTTTTGGAAATTCCATGTGTACAGGGTGTCTAGAGAGGAAAATTGGTTTTCCTTGGAAAATTTTAAATGACCATAAAAAATTGTCTATGGCTGACCAATTAGTAGGACCCACTGACCAATTATGACCAATTAGTGACCAATTATTTGGCATACGTTTCGATTTGAAAATCCACCGATGGGGTGCTAACATCCGATAACACGATAACATCCGATAACAAAGAAAACTTTAAAAATTAATTAAAAAGTTCCTATGGCTGACCAATTAACGAAACCTGCTGACCAATTATGACCAATTAGTGACCAATTAATTGGCATATTTTTTTTTGGAAAATTTATTTATACAGGGTGTCTAGACAGGAAAATTTGTTTTCCTTGGAAAACTTTAAATGGCCATAAAAAATTGTCTATGGCTGACCAATTAGTGGGACCCGCTGACCAATTATGACCAATTAGTGACCAATTATTTGGCATACCTTTCGAATCGAAAATCCACCGATGGGGTGCTAACATCCGATAACAGGGTAACATCCGATAACAAAGAAAACTTTAAAAATTAATTAAAAAGTTCCTATGGCTGACCAATTAACGAAACCTGCTGACCAATTATGACCAATTAGTGACCAATTAATTGGCATAATTTTTTTTGGAAAATTTATGTATACAGGGTGTCTAGACAGCAAAATTGATTTTCCTTGGAAAACTTTAAATGGTCATAAAAAATTGTCTATGGCTGACCAATTAGTGGGACCCACTGACCAATTATGACCAATTAGTGACCAATTAATTGGCATAATTTTTTTTGGAAAATTTATGTATACAGGGTGTTTAAACAGGAAAATTGTTTTTCCCTTGGAAAACTTTAAATGGCCATAAAAAATTTTCTATGGCTGACCAATTAGTGGGACCCGCTGACCAATTATGACCAATTAGTGACCAATTATTTGGCATACGTTTCGATTTGAAAATCCACCGATGGGGTGCTAACATCCGATAACACGATAACATCCGATAACAAAGAAAACTTTAAAAATTAATTAAAAAGTTCCTATGGCTGACCAATTAACGAAACCTGCTGACCAATTATGACCAATTAGTGACCAATTAATTGGCATATTTTTTTTTGGAAAATTTATTTATACAGGGTGTCTAGACAGGAAAATTGGTTTTCCTTGGAAAACTTTAAATGGCCATAAAAAATTGTCTATGGCTGACCAATTAGTGGGACCCACTGACCAATTATGACCAATTAGTGACCAATTATTTGGCATGCTTTTCGAATTCAAAATCCACCGATGGGGTGCTAACATCCGATAACAGGGTAACATCCGATAACAAAGAAAACTTTAAAAATTAATTAAAAAGTTCCTATGGCTGACCAATTAACGAAACCTGGTGACCAATTATGACCAATTAGTGACCAATTAATTGGCATAATTTTTTTTGGAAAATTTATGTATACAGGGTGTTTAAACAGGAAAATTGTTTTTCTCTTGGAAAACTTTAAATGGCCATAAAAAATTGTCTATGGCTGACCAATTAGTAGGACCCGCTGACCAATTATGACCAATTAGTGACCAATTATTTGGCATACGTTTCGATTTGAAAATCCACCGATGGGGTGCTAACATCCGATAACACGATAACATCCGATAACAAAGAAAACTTTAAAAATTAATTAAAAAGTTCCTATGGCTGACCGATTAACGAAACCTGCTGACCAATTATGACCAATTAGTGACCAATTAATTGGCATAATTTTTTTTGGAAAATTTATGTATACAGGGTGTCTAGACAGTAAAATTGATTTTCCTTGGAAAACTTTAAATGGTCATAAAAAATTGTCTATGGCTGACCAAAAAGTGGGACCCACTGACCAATTATGACCAATTAGTGACCAATTAATTGGCATAATTTTTTTGGAAAATTTATGTATACAGGGTGTTTAAACAGGAAAATTGTTTTTCCCTTGGAAAATTTTAAATGGCCATAAAAAATTTTCTATGGCTGACCAATTAGTGGGACCCGCTGACCAATTATGACCAATTAGTGACCAATTATTTGGCATACCTTTCGAATCGAAAATCCACCGATGGGGTGCTAACATCCGATAACAGGGTAACATCCGATAACAAAGAAAACTTTAAAAATTAATTAAAAAGTTCCTCTGGATGACCAATTAACGAAACCTGCTGACCAATTATGACCAATTAGTGACCAATTAATTGGCATAATTTTTTTGGAAATTGATTTTCCTTGGAAAACTTTAAATGGTCATAAAAAATTGTCTATGGCTGACCAATTAGTGGGACCCACTGACCAATTATGACCAATTAGTGACCAATTAATTGGCATAATTTTTTTTGGAAAATTGATGTATACAGGGTGTTTAAACAGGAAAATTGTTTTTCCCTTGGAAAATTTTAAATGGCCATAAAAAATTTTCTATGGCTGACCAATTAGTGGGACCCGCTGACCAATTATGACCAATTAGTGACCAATTATTTGGCATACGTTTCGATTTGAAAATCCACCGATGGGGTGCTAACATCCGATAACACGATAACATCCGATAACAAAGAAAACTTTAAAAATTAATTAAAAAGTTCCTATGGCTGACCAATTAACGAAACCTGCTGACCAATTATGACCAATTAGTGACCAATTAATTGGCATATTTTTTTTTGGAAAATTTATTTATACAGGGTGTCTAGACAGGAAAATTGGTTTTCCTTGGAAAACTTTAAATGGCCATAAAAAATTGTCTATGGCTGACCAATTAGTGAGACCCACTGACCAATTATGACCAATTAGTGACCAATTATTTGGCATGCTTTTCGAATTCAAAATCCACCGATGGGGTGCTAACATCCGATAACAGGGTAACATCCGATAACAAAGAAAACTTTAAAAATTAATTAAAAAGTTCCTATGGCTGACCAATTAACGAAACCTGGTGACCAATTATGACCAATTAGTGGCCAATTAATTGGCATAATTTTTTTTGGAAAATTTATGTATACAGGGTGTTTAAACAGGAAAATTGTTTTTCCCTTGGAAAACTTTAAATGGCCATAAAAAATTGTCTATGGCTGACCAATTAGTGGGACCCGCTGACCAATTATGACCAATTAGTGACCAATTATTTGGCATACGTTTCGATTTGAAAATCCACCGATGGGGTGCTAACATCCGATAACACGATAACATCCGATAACAAAGAAAACTTTAAAAATTAATTAAAAAGTTCCTATGGCTGACCAATTAACGAAACCTGCAGACCAATTATGACCAATTAGTGACCAATTAATTGGCATAATTTTTTTTGAAAAATTTATGTATACAGGGTGTCTAGACAGTAAAATTGATTTTCCTTGGAAAACTTTAAATGGTCATAAAAAATTGTCTATGGCTGACCAAAAAGTGGGACCCACTGACCAATTATGACCAATTAGTGACCAATTAATTGGCATAATTTTTTTGGAAAATTTATGTATACAGGGTGTTTAAACAGGAAAATTGTTTTTCCCTTGGAAAATTTTAAATGGCCATAAAAAATTTTCTATGGCTGACCAATTAGTGGGACCCGCTGACCAATTATGACCAATTAGTGACCAATTATTTGGCATACCTTTCGAATCGAAAATCCACCGATGGGGTGCTAACATCCGATAACAGGGTAACATCCGATAACAAAGAAAACTTTAAAAATTAATTAAAAAGTTCCTATGGCTGACCAATTAACGAAACCTGCTGACCAATTTTGACCAATTAGTGACCAATTAATTGGCATAATTTTTTTTGGAAAATTTATGTATACAGGGTGTCTAGACAGCAAAATTGATTTTCCTTGGAAAACTTTAAATGGTCATAAAAAATTGTCTATGGCTGACCAATTAGTGGGACCCACTGACCAATTATGACCAATTAGTGACCAATTAATTGGCATAATTTTTTTTGGAAAATTTATGTATACAGGGTGTTTAAACAGGAAAATTGTTTTTCCCTTGGAAAACTTTAAATGGCCATAAAAAATTTTCTATGGCTGACCAATTAGTGGGACCCGCTGACCAATTATGACCAATTAGTGACCAATTATTTGGCATACGTTTCGATTTGAAAATCCACCGATGGGGTGCTAACATCCGATAACACGATAACATCCGATAACAAAGAAAACTTTAAAAATTAATTAAAAAGTTCCTATGGCTGACCAATTAACGAAACCTGCTGACCAATTATGACCAATTAGTGACCAATTAATTGGCATATTTTTTTTTGGAAAATTTATTTATACAGGGTGTCTAGACAGGAAAATTGGTTTTCCTTGGAAAACTTTAAATGGCCATAAAAAATTGTCTATGGCTGACCAATTAGTGGGACCCACTGACCAATTATGACCAATTAGTGACCAATTATTTGGCATGCTTTTCGAATTCAAAATCCACCGATGGGGTGCTAACATCCGATAACAGGGTAACATCCGATAACAAAGAAAACTTTAAAAATTAATTAAAAAGTTCCTATGGCTGACCAATTAACGAAACCTGGTGACCAATTATGACCAATTAGTGACCAATTAATTGGCATAATTTTTTTTGGAAAATTTATGTATACAGGGTGTTTAAACAGGAAAATTGTTTTTCCCTTGGAAAACTTTAAATGGCCATAAAAAATTGTCTATGGCTGACCAATTAGTGGGACCCGCTGACCAATTATGACCAATTAGTGACCAATTATTTGGCATACGTTTCGATTTGAAAATCCACCGATGGGGTGCTAACATCCGATAACACGATAACATCCGATAACAAAGAAAACTTTAAAAATTAATTAAAAAGTTCCTATGGCTGACCAATTAACGAAACCTGCTGACCAATTATGACCAATTAGTGACCAATTAATTGGCATAATTTTTTTTGGAAAATTTATGTATACAGGGTGTCTAGACAGTAAAATTGATTTTCCTTGGAAAACTTTAAATGGTCATAAAAAATTGTCTATGGCTGACCAAAAAGTGGGACCCACTGACCAATTATGACCAATTAGTGACCAATTAATTGGCATAATTTTTTTGGAAAATTTATGTATACAGGGTGTTTAAACAGGAAAATTGTTTTTCCCTTGGAAAATTTTAAATGGCCATAAAAAATTTTCTATGGCTGACCAATTAGTGGGACCCCCTGACCAATTATGACCAATTAGTGACCAATTATTTGGCATACCTTTCGAATCGAAAATCCACCGATGGGGTGCTAACATCCGATAACAGGGTAACATCCGATAACAAAGAAAACTTTAAAAATTAATTAAAAAGTTCCTATGGCTGACCAATTAACGAAACCTGCTGACCAATTATGACCAATTAGTGACCAATTAATTGGCATAATTTTTTTTGGAAAATTTATGTATACAGGGTGTCTAGACAGCAAAATTGATTTTCCTTGGAAAACTTTAAATGGTCATAAAAAATTGTCTATGGCTGACCAATTAGTGGGACCCACTAACCAATTATGACCAATTAGTGACCAATTAATTGGCATAATTTTTTTTGGAAAATTTATGTATACAGTGTGTTTAAACAGGAAAATTGTTTTTCCCTTGGAAAACTTTAAATGGCCATAAAAAATTTTCTATGGCTGACCAATTAGTGGGACCCGCTGACCAATTATGACCAATTAGTGACCAATTATTTGGCATACGTTTCGATTTGAAAATCCACCGATGGGGTGCTAACATCCGATAACACGATAACATCCGATAACAAAGAAAACTTTAAAAATTAATTAAAAAGTTCCTATGGCTGACCAATTAACGAAACCTGCTGACCAATTATGACCAATTAGTGACCAATTAATTGGCATATTTTTTTTTGGAAAATTTATTTATACAGGGTGTCTAGACAGGAAAATTGGTTTTCCTTGGAAAACTTTAAATGGCCATAAAAAATTGTCTATGGCTGACCAATTAGTGGGACCCACTGACCAATTATGACCAATTAGTGACCAATTATTTGGCATGCTTTTCGAATTCAAAATCCACCGATGGGGTGCTAACATCCGATAACAGGGTAACATCCGATAACAAAGAAAACTTTAAAAATTAATTAAAAAGTTCCTATGGCTGACCAATTAACGAAACCTGGTGACCAATTATGACCAATTAGTGACCAATTAATTGGCATAATTTTTTTTGGAAAATTTATGTATACAGGGTGTTTAAACAGGAAAATTGTTTTTCCCTTGGAAAACTTTAAATGGCCATAAAAAATTGTCTATGGCTGACCAATTAGTGGGACCCGCTGACCAATTATGACCAATTAGTGACCAATTATTTGGCATATGTTTTGTTATAAAATTCCAGAAATGGGGTGCTAACATCCCACACCCGACCATGAAAATTTTAAAATTTCCATAAAATTTTTTCTAATGCTGACCAATTACTGAAACCTGCTGACCAATTATGACCAATTAGTGACCAATTATTTGGCATATGTTTTGTTATAAAATTCCAGAAATGGGGTGCTAACATCCCAGAGCCTTAGGGACTCCTCGCTACTCATCGACCAGTCCCCACCATCATCTCTCAGATACCCCAGAGGAGCGGGGTTCCTAGAGAGTATTTTCCTAAATCTCGCGGATTCATTGCAGCCTTCTACGTTTTCGCAGAAGCTTCGCCATGCATCTCGCTTGGCTATCCTTAGATAATCCAACCACCAGGGCGACTTGCCCTTCCCCCTGTAAGTTTTCAAAGGGCAGGACAGCTGAAAGGCGCTATTGCTTGCCGAGGTGAAGTTTTCCACCAGAACGTCTATCTCAGATTCGGACAGGCCCGAACTAATGATAGGTACCGCAGGCAGTAGCTCTCCCAGCTTCCTACAATACAAGTCCCAGTTAGTACTTTTAGGGTTCCTAAAAGATATTTTACCGGGACGTTCTTCGTTCACTGAGAACTGAATATATCGGTGATCAGAGAAGGAGTGCTCGTTGAGAACCCTCCATCCAGATATCCGACCTTCCAGTTCTCTACTAACCAGGGTGAGGTCCAGGACCTCCTCCCTTACCGCAGTAATAAAAGTCGGGTCATTCCCCCTATTACATATACAAAGTCCCTCATCTACAATAAAAGTAAATAAAGACTCACCTCTAGTGTTGGTATCCGAGCTTCCCCAAATGCTATGATGGGCATTAGCATCGGCACCGATGATCACGCCAACACCTCTCCGCCTTGCTTCAGCGGTGATTTCACCCAGTATCGCAGGTGGTTGTCCGTCTACGTCCCCGTGGGGCATGTACGCTGAGGCCACCCACACTTCATTACTTCCTCGCTCGAGGCAGATCGTGGTTAAGTCAGCATTGCTGAAATTAGAGAGAATAAAAGCTTTAATCTCTTTTTTAACAAGCACACAGGATCTAGGCCTACTTGCCTCCCCATGCACCAAGGTGTTGAATTTTCCAGTCCCTAATCCAGAAATCTTACTGCCGTTACTACTCAGCCACGGCTCCTGGACAAGGACTATATCCACTCCGCCTTTTTCAAGCCAGAGCAACAAATTTGCGGAAGCCGCCTTAGAGTGCTGAAGATTGATTTGACGGATTTCCATCAAAAGCGCTCTTCTTCCGCACCCCATCCTTGGCGGATTCGTATTAGTCTTGTCCATTCTAAAAAAGTCCCTCCTCAAGGCCGCTATCCGGAGCCGATTGTGTAGTCGCCTTTTAATGGTCTCGTGGTTATCTTGCTACGCAGGGAGGCCACGCGAGGGTTGACGCATTACCTTATGAGTAATGCGTTCAGAGCCAGACCGGAAGCGAAGCGGGAAAATATTCAACCGCACCTACACCACCAACTTAACGGCGACAGAGCCGGAACGTACCTTGAGGTCCGCCACGGTTTTAACGGGACGTGGCCAGGTGCAGCATTAGCCTACCAGCCATTTCGGTAGGGTCTCACCCCGACCTACTAAAGTGGCAGAATACCGCACCTACCAGCCCAAAGTCATCAAGTCCAAATTTAATGTCAAATCAAAGCCCTAAAACAGTCCAGTTCGTCACCGTTGTGTACCGATCTTGACTCTTAAAGAGTACTCCCTCCCCTGAGCTCGGCACAATGACTCAGGGGGTGCGGGTTTTATCGAGTTGTCCTCTCTAGATCCGCCATTATCAGTAGAAACAGGGGCACCTCGTGCAGGACGTGAAAACTAATCACGCGTGACATTCGTCACTATGGCCGGTCTAAGACTGAAATCAGTCCCTGATCCAGAGCCTGAAACCACTTATGATATCCAAGCCAAGTATCTTAGCCCCCAAATCCGACTATAACCGCGCCCACTTTTTCGAAATCGAAAATTACTTAAAATGAAAAAAATGCCATAATTCTATACTAAATACGAAAAAAGGGATGAAACATGGTAATTTGATTGGTTTATTGACGCGAAATATAACTTTAGAAAAAACTTTGTAAAATGGTTGTGACACCTACCATATTAAGTAGAAGAAAAGTTCTGCAGTGCGAAATAAAAAAACCCTTGAAATCTTGGCAGGTATTACATATATAAATAAATTAGCGGTATCCAACAGATGATGTTCTGGGTCACCCTGGACCACATTTTGGCCGATATCTCGAAAACGCCTTCACATATACAACTACCACCACCCCTTTTAAAACCCTCATTAATACCTTTAATTTGATACCCATATCGTACAAACACATTATAGAGTCAACCCTGATCCACCTTTATGGCGATATCCCTAAATGGCCCACTCCCTCATAAAATACTCTTTAATACCTTCCATTTGATACCCATGTCATACAAACACATTCCATCCATAGAACTAAGGCCCACTCTCTTTTAAAATACTCATTAACACCTTTCGTTTGATACCCATATCGTACAAACACATTCTAGAGTCACCCTTGGTCCACCTTTATGGCGATGTCTCGAAACGGCGACCACCTATGGAACTAAGGCCCCTCCATTTTAAAATACTCATTAACACCTTTCATTTGATACCCATATCGTACAAACACATTCTAGAGTCACCCATGGCCCACCTTTATGGCGATATCTCGAAAAGGCGTCCACCTATAGAACTAAGGATGACTCGCTTTTATAATACTCATTACCACCTTTTATATGATACCCATATCGTACAAACACATTCTAGAGTCACCCCTGGTCCACCTTTAGAACTATGGCCCCCTCCCTTTTAAAATACTCTTTAATACCTTCCATTTGATACCCATGTCATACAAACACATTCCAGGGTTACCCTAGGTTCATTTTCCTACATGGTGATTTTCCCTTATTTTGTCTCCAAAGTTCTCAGCTGAGTATGTAATGTTCGGTTACACCCGAACTTAGCCTTCCTTACTTGTTTTATTTTATGACTCTGGGAGAAGGGTTCACTCACTTTAATCACAGCTACATATATACTTATCTAGTATTGTATTGTATTGTATTGTATTTTTATTTAAATTCCCAGCACAACAATTTGACAAAATTATTTTAAAGTGCTAGTCAAAACAGCATAAGATCAAACAAGTAAGGAAGGTTAAGTTCGGGTGTAACCGAACATTACATTATCAGTTGAGAGCTATGGTGACAACATAAGGGAAAATAACCATGTAGGAAAATGAACCGAGGGAAACCCTGGAACGTGTTTGTATGACATGGGTATCAAATGGAAGGTATTAAAGAGTATTTTATGAGGGAGTGGGCCATAGTTCTATAGGTGGACGCCATTTAGGGATATCGCCATAAAGGTGGATCAGGGTTGACTCTAGAATTTGTTTGTACGATATGGGTATCAAAAAAAAAAAGGTGCTAATGAGTATTTTAAAAGGGAGTGATCCTTAGTTCCATAGGTGGTCGCCTTTTCGAGATGTCGCCATAAAGGTAGACCAGGGGTGAATCTAGAATACGTTTGTACAATATGGGTATCAAACGAAAGGTGTTAATGAGTATTTTAAAAGGGAGTGGGCCTTAGTTCTATAGGTGGACGCCGTTTCGAAATATCGCCATAAAGGTGGACCAGGGGTGACTCTAGAATGTGTTTGTACAATATGGGTTTCAAACGAAAGGTGTTAATGAGTATTTTAAAAGGGAGTGGGCCTTAGTTCTATAGGTGGACGCCGTTTCGAAATATCGCCACAAAGGTGGACCAGGGGTGACTCTAGAATGTGTTTGTACGATATGGGTATCAAATTAAAGCTATTAATGAGGGTTTTAAAAGGGAGTGGTGGTAGTTGTATAGGTGGTCGCCTTTTCGAGATGTCGCCATAAAGGTAGACCAGGGATGAATCTAGAATACGTTTGTACAATATGGGTATCAAACGAAAGGTGTTAATGAGTATTTTAAAAGGGAGTGGGCCTTAGTTCTATAGGTGGACGCCGTTTCGAAATATCGCCATAAAGGTGGACCAGGGGTGACTCTAGAATGTGTTTGTATGATATGGGTATCAAATTAAAGCTATTAATGAGGTTTTTAAAAGAGAGTGGTGGTAGTTGTATAGGTGGTCGCCTTTTCGAGATGTCTCCATAAAGGTAGACCAGGGGTGAATCTAGAATACGTTTGTAAAATATGGGTATCAAACAAAAGGTGTTAATGAGTATTTTAAAAGGGAGTGGGCCTTAGTTCTATAGGTGGACGCCGTTTCAAGATATCGTCATAAAGGTGGACCAGGGGTGACTCTAGAATGTGTTTGTACGATATTGGTATCAAATTAAAGGTATTAATGAGAGTTTCAAAAGGGAGTGGTGGTAGTTGTATATGTGAAGGCGTTTTCCAGATATCGACCAAAATCTCGACCAGGGTGACCCAGAACATCATCTGTTGGATACCGCTAATTTATTTAGATATGCAATACCTACCAAGATTCCAAGGGTTTTTTATTTCGCCCTGCAGAACTTTTTCATTTTCTTCTACTTAATATGGTAGGTGTCACAACCATTTTACAAAGTTTTTTCTAAAGTTATATTTCGCGTCAATAAACCAATCCAATTACCATGTTTCATCCCTTTTTTCGTATTTGGTATAGAATTATGGCATTTTTTTCATTTTTCGTAATTTTCGATATCGAAAAAGTGGGCGTGGTCATAGTCGGACTTCGTTAATTTTTTATACCAAGATAAAATGCATTCAGATAAGTACGTGAACTAAGTTCAGTAAAGATATGTCGATTTTTGCTGTAGTTATCGTGTTAACGTCCATGCGGAAGAAAAGACGGACGACTGTGTATAAAAACTGGGCGTGGCTTCAACCGATTTCGTCATAAAATCTATGCCCCTGCCAAATTTCAAATGGATTGGTATTTTTGTTCGACTTATGGCATTAAAAGTATCCTAGACAAATTAAATGAAAAAGGGCGGAGCCACACCCATTTTGAAATTTTCTTTTATTTTTGTTTTTTGTTCCACCATATCATTACTGGTGTTGAATGTTGACATAATTTACTTATATACTGTAAAGATATTAAATTTTTTGTTAAAATTTTACTTTAAACAATTTTTTTTTTAAAGTGGGCATGGTCCTTCCCGATTTTGCTAATTTTTATTAAGCGTACATATAGTAATAGGAGGAACGTTCCTGCCAAATTTCATCATGATATCTTCAACGACTGCCAAATTACAGCATGCAAAATTTTAAATTACCTTCTTTTAAAAGTGGGCGGCAGCGCGCCCATTGTCCAAAATTTTACTAATTTTCTATTCTGCGTCATAAGTTCAACTCACCTACCAAATTTCATCGCTTTATCTGTCTTTGGTAATGAATTATTGCACTTTTTCGGTTTTTCGAAGTTTTCGATATCGAAAAAGTGGGCGTGGTTATAGTCCGATATCGTTCATTTTAAATAGCAATCTGAGATGAGTGCTCAGGAACCTACACACCAAATTTCATCAAGATACCTCAAAATTTACTCAAGTTATCGTGTTAACGGACGGACGGACATGGCTCAATCAAATTTTTTTCGATCCTGATGATTTTGATATATGGAAGTCTATATCATTCTCGATTCCTTTATACCTGCACAACCAACTGTTATCCAGTCAAACTTAATATACTCTGTGAGCTCTGCTCAACTGAGTATAAAAAAATAAAATACTAACAAAAACAAAAAATTAAATATTTAAAAATATGACAATAAATTAACTAATTAATTAACAATAGATAATAGACAATTGATAAGACATTTTCATTAAAATATATTTAATAGAGCTAAGCCAAGGGATTAAGAACAGAAATTAAGATTAAAGGAGAGTTGCAATAGTAGTTTAACCTTTAGGGAAGGTTGAAAGTGGTGAGTAAAACAGGATAAGGAATCAATAAAGTACGTAAGTTATGGAAGAAAATGAGAGTCAGTTATAAAAACAGATTAACTCTTTCTTGAAATGCACTGCATTACATATTTGCCGTATTCTAGTTGGAAGGGAGTTCCAAAGACGGATCGAAGTGACAAAGAATTGCCGTTCAGAAACTAACATACGATATTTAATATGCGCGAGAAGCATTGACCTTGTAGAATGAAGAAATTTAAGCCTTCGAAATAGGTAATGAGGTTCTTTGGTGTAAATTATCTTATGTAAGGTAATAAGAGTTCTAACCTTTAGACGGTTGTCAAATGATATCTCTAGCAACTTTTCAGAGTAAAAGGAAACGTGATCAAACCTATTCAGCCCATATTCATATCTGGCAATGCTATTGTAAGCAACATTTAACTTCTTTTTGCTCGCATAGTCACAGCTAGAAAAAATGTCACATCCATAAAGAAGCGTGGGTATTAAGTACGCTTTGGATAAAAGTAATCGTATATGTAGCGGGGTGAAATACTGTGTCAACCACAGTGTACGGAGCATTCCGAAAAACTTTTCCTACCGTGTTAAAGATATGGTCTTTCCATGTAAGTGTTTTGTTAAAAACTATACCAAAATTTCTTTCCGTGTCAACATATTCTATAACAGAGTTTTCGAACATAATATTATCTAAGGCGTTTGTAGCAAGCGGCTTCCTACGAATGACAATACATTTCGACTTTCGAGGATTTAGACATAAGCCGTTCCTAGAAGCCCATACACCTATTTGGCCCAGATCGTGATTCAAGTTACTTATACATAAACTGGTACAATGAACATCGTCAGCGTAGATGTGGACGTCGCAATATTTGAGAACACTAGGCAGGTCATTAATGTACAAAACATATAACAAAGGACCCAGGATTGACCCTTGGGGAACACCTCGCAAAACGTCTAACAAGTTTGACTTTTTACTATCTACACATACTGCCTGGGTTCTGCCATCTAGATAGGAACTGATTAGGTTGGTTGCATGGCTCGAAAAATTAAACAGGGTTTTCAGCTTCTTATATAGTAGTGTATGGTCGACAGAGTCAAAGACTTTGGAATGGTCACGGAGGATTAGAAAAGCCGTAAATTTATCATCGATACGCTGCCTTATATCCTCAACTACAGAAGGGAGTGCGTATTACAGCTTCTCTTTGGGCGGAAACCAGACTGATGGTTTGCCAGGAGTTTATTTTCACGCACATATGTAGCGATCTGCCCATGTAAAATGCGCTCAACGACCTTCGAGAGGAAAGGTCGTATGGCTATATGCCTGTACTCATTGTTCTGTTCGGGAATCGGTATAACTTTAGCAGCTTTCCAACATTTTGGAAAGACACAGGTCGTAAGCATGGAGTTTATTAAATATGTTATGTGGGGAAGGATAATGGGTAGGATGATATTCAAGAATTTAGCACATATTCCGTCTAATCCTATTGCGAAAGTATAGCTTTCACAACATCACAATCATCGACACCGGCAAACTAAAGGGGACTTGCATCAACATTAACACGAGTACAGTAATTGTAAATAAATACATTTGCATCCGAAGGAGGAAGTTTTACAAAATTATCATTGATATCGTTGACATCGACATCGGGGGAACCTAAGAGAGCCGTCTTGGATTTGCCAATCCCAATTCCCTTTATTTTATTCCAAGTTTCCTTCGAATTTAAAGCGGAACTAAACTTATTTTTATAGAACTCAACCTTAGCCGATCTTATGGCTTTGTTTGCAGTGAGCCGGGCGGCTTTGAAGCGTAGATGCACATCAACAGTTCGGTATCTTTTCCACCGCGAGTAAGCCAGGTTACGCAAGTGTATTAAATGTCTTATTCTGCCGTCAAACCATGGGTTGTTATAGTGCTTCACCACCTTAATTTTTGTTGGAACGTGGTCATCATAGAGCTTATTTATATTAGCTTCGAGGAACTTTGTCTGATCATCAACCGATGCCAGCGTGCGAATTATTCCCCACTCGACGGACGTCACTGCTTCAGCAAGTTTACTATAATTTATGCTTTTAAAGTCACGGTACGTAAAACAGCACTGTGTGAACGAAGTTTGAAAATTATAGGTTATGAATAGAAGGTCGTGTTTAGAAAAATTGTGTGTAGACAGCTGGTCGTAAAGAAGAACTTTCTGGGGTTCGTTTATAAAGAAAACATCCAGCAGCGAGGAGCTGGTATTTGTAAAGTGTGTTGGTATGGAATCGTTAGCGGGAAAAGTCCCAGGGATTCCATACTTAGTTTCAAACTGGATTCTACGAGCAGATTGCTATTGAAATATTGAAAGCTAGGATAATTTTTACGTAGTTTAAAAGTAAAGGTTGCAGAAAATCAGTAAAGCCATTATAGTTTACTTGGCCATTGGGTCTGTATGCACAGCCAACAAGGAGCTTATCACCATTCGCTGAAAAAACATCAACAAACACAAATTCGACAGGATCACCGGTACAAGAATTACAACGTAATTTGCAGGACAGACTACTTTTCACATATATAGTAACACCACCATCATGACCGCCTCTATCAGCTCTGAAAAGCCGGTAACCATTTAGTTTGACTAGATCATCGTTATGACTTGAAGAAAACCAAGTCTCTGAAATGCATATAATATCTGTATCGGAGGACTCAGAAGAGTATCTTAATTCATCAAGTTTCTTACATAGCCTCGACACGTCTGCTAAGAATGCACAGCAACATACGTAAGCAGTCTTTAGAACTCGAAGACTTATTACAGGTTAAGGCCATAAAGCCTTGCAATGCTTGTGGTTAATGACAATTTACTTCTATTACTTATGAGCGTGAAAAAAGAAGAGAAGCAGGAAGTAAGGAAATAAATTTCTATTCTATATATGGAGATCAATTTACTAACAGTTTTCGTTCTCGTCCAGAACAGTATTTGACGATTTAGAGCTTCCGTCTCGAAAGGAGGTATTCTCGTTTGGGTTCGAACCCTCAAGGCCCTCATGTCTTTGATCGTTTCGGGACTGTCGGTGGCTTTTCGCTTTATGTGGGCTATGCCCCTGATAGTGAAAACCGAGGGTACTTTCTTCATCTTTTTAAGGTGGATCGCAGCCTTGAAGATCTCGTAATTCCGTTTCGACAGCAATGCATTTATATAAATCGGAGCATCAGCTTTTATACCCACATTTACTAGACGCAATCCTCTTTTGCCATTATTCCCATTGTCTAGTCGTTTGAAATCTGAAATTGTTTTCAAAAGAGTATTTCTGGCGGTAGGAGACAGAAACCTTATGATGACGGCTGGATCTGTGACACTGTCGCGTAATTTACGACATCGAAATATACTTTTAATGATGGGCGGCTGCAGGTTCAACGAGAAACACAAGTGGTGGAAAATACTGTGAAGATTTTCTACTTCCTCATACGGGATACCATGAACGCGGGCGTCGCAAGCTACTACTTGATTTTCAGTTTAGCTTTCTTGATTGGATAATTTTGCCTTTAGGGCAGATATTTCATCCTCAAGATGTCCAATCCGTACAAAAGCTGTCTCCAAACGCGAGACTTCTTTCTCTAGGTGCCCTATGTGGTCAAACACGTTATCCAGTCGAGATACTTTCTCATTCAACTCATTAAGATCTTGCTTTAAACCATCAAATTTTTCTTCTAACTTTAAGCTTTCGAACTTGTCTTCAATCTTCTTACATACAAACTCCAGTAATCTTTTTTCAGAGTCCAGGATTTGTTCACTCGTTACTATTGAGGATTCGCTGATCCACGTTACGGATTAAGCTCGGAGAAGACTCGCTGATGTGGGGAGAAGAAGATTTTTCTCCTCATTAGAAACTTCGAAATATCAGAAAAGAAATGGAAATATGAAGTTTTGTGTGGTATAGTCTCATGCGTAAAAGGAATGGCATGTGTGCTTACGAAAGCCAAAATACTATTTTCATACATTTCACACACGCGCCAATTTTTATGAGTGCCTGGTAATATAAAAATGTTTCTTGTCCAATATTCTTCTTACACTTTGAAGACAAGCAAGATTTTTGGATTTTTACAATGTCTTTAAGAATAAATTTCTATAAGTTTGCTTTTGGACAAGGTGCAGTAGGCGGGAATGGAAGTTTTTCTCTTAGGGTGTAGTAGTTTTGGCCTATATGTACGAGGCCACACAGAAACTTTGAATGTGTTAGTAAGCGGAATCAAGTCGAAATAAAAATGTTGTCTGACTTCGATTTTTTGTTCTTCCTCTTATGTTTGTGATTTTGTCGCTGGGACGTAGGAGGGAATGTAAGATTTCCTCGCCAAAATCTAATGTTGTGTTAGTTTTGGCCTATATGTACGCGGCTGGACGAAATGTTTGAATGTGTTAGTAATAAGAATCGACACAAAATCAAAATGTAAGATTTTGTCTCTGGTTTGAGTTTTGTGCTTGTTGATGAAGCGAAGGCGGGTATGAAAGTTAGGAAAAATGCTTGCATATTTTAGCGACATTTGCTATTTTATATGTTCGCCTATTACCATGCCAGCTTTCTATAGTCTTGAATGCCCTTTTTAGCTTTGAGAACAATTTCTAACAAATGAAAGTAATTCAACAATTGTTTGAATTTGGTTAGCTTTTGATTTTGTCAAATGGTTTTAGCACATTATTATATCTTGCAAAAAATTTTGCATTGTAAGAAAACGCGCTTATCGGCAAAATTTTGCTATTTGGCGCAATATCAGAATTTTTCTAATTTCAGCAAAAAAAAAAAAAAAATAAAGACAACTGGAGCGTGATTTGAACCTACGAAATCGCATAACAATGTAGTTGCCTACACAGCAGTGCCACAATAGCCTGTGACGTTTGATGGCCTAACAGGCTGTTATAAGAATTAGTTTCAAAGTAGTGAGTGCTGAGTGGTGAGTGAATGCGTGGGACATATATATAACTAACGGTAATTTCTAACTTGGAAACATATTTATATGTTGCACAAAGGAGATAGCTCTATTGTCCTCTTTGGTTTGTATAGTACTTTTTACTTAGCAGCATTCATTAGAGATGCCAAATGCAATACTTAACAATGTACCATATGACGTAGGCGGGAATGTAAGATTTCCTCGCCGAAATCTAAGGTTGTGTTAGTGTTGGTCTATATGTACGAGGCCGGACGAAATGTTTGAATGGGTTGGTAATAAGAGTCGACACAAAATCAAAATTTAATATTTTGTCTAGAGTTGTGCTTTTTCGTTCATTTCAGAGATTCGAATCTTTCGTTCTTTTTCTGATGAACGAACAAGTTGTTCTTTTTGTTAATCTGTTCTTTTTTTTCAAGCAAATTTGTTCACTGCTGCTTGCACCCGCGAAAAAAGCCAACAAGTATAGATGAGGGTGTATATGCAGCAATGCTTTGTGTAACTAAAAGAACAAATGAACTAAAAGAACAAATAGAACCGAAATCGAAGATCTAGTTCACTTGTTCAGTTGAGAGACCCGGTCAATTTAACAAGTTCAGAACGAAACGACCCAACTCTAATTTTGTCTCTGGTTTGACTTGTGGATGAGGCGAAGGCGGGCATGGAAGTTAGGAAAAATGCTTGCATATTTAAGCGACATTTGCTATTTTATATGGTCGCCTATTACCATGCCAGCTTTCGACTTTTAACTTGCAAAAAACATTTCATTGAAGAAACGCGCTTATCGGCAAAATTTTCCTATTTTGGCGCAATATCTCAGCATTTTTATAATTTCAGCAAAAAAAAAAAAATAAAGCTAACGGGAGCGGGATTCGAACTCACGAAACCGTATAACATTGTAGTTGCCTACACAGCAGTGCCACAATAGCCCTTGACTTTTGTTGGCCTAACAGGCTGTTATAAGAATGAGTTTCAAAGTAGTGAGTGCTGAGTGGTGAGTGAATGCGTGGGACATATATATAATTAACGGTAATTTCTAACTTGGAAACATATTTATATGTTGCACAAAGGAGATAGCCCGATTATCCTCTATGATTCGTATAGTACTTTTTACTTCGCAGCATTCATTAGAGATGCCAAATGCATGAGTTTCAATCAAGTGATGGTGAGTGAATTCGTGGAAGATATATATAACTAACGTTAATTTCTGGATTGGCAACATGTTTATAGGTTGTACAAAGGAGATAGCCCTAGTACTTTTTACTTAGCAGCATTCATTAGAGATGCCAAATGCAATTTATATTATCCAGTAACCCTACACATTTTTATGATGGCCTGGTGAATCGGGCTCTTTTTCAAATTTTCTTTTTGATTGATTTTTGCACCACCAAAGCAGAAAAAATACAAAAATAAATAAAATCATGGAGTCGACGCGGTAGTCGAACTCAGAGTTTATAAAAGTTGTGCGATCAGCATAAGGCACTTAACCACATACCATATGATTTCAATAATATGCTGAAGGGGCGTTAGGGAGGAAGAGGGAAAAATCAAATTGAATGCCGATGAGGAAGATGGCAAGACAATATGGAAATGAGTAAATTCGATATTTATAAAATTGTATCAGATTGTATGTAAAGGAGTAAGACGGTAACATGAAATGTCTGTAGGTGAGGAAGATGACACCATGGAAATTCGATATTCGAAAGTTAGTTGAAGGTGGGGAATTTGTGGCAATATTATTCGAGCAGATATGTTGTTCCCTTTTTCTGATGGCCTGGTAAAATCGGCTGTTTTGGGAAAAATGGGCACCTTTCCTCCCACATTCATGTAAGGTAATGAATGAATGGATGGGACCAATATATAAATAATAAAACAACGAGCGGCATTGAACCACAAGTTGAAAAAAGATCTGCGCCAAACACCCTATTAAATAATTGGCTCCCAAGACCTTATTTAATGGGGGAAGTCAATTTACAATGAATCATCATAATTTATTTACAAAAAATCAGAGAATTCAAATTTCCAATATATTTGCTCTGATCAGAGATTTTTTGGTAACAGACGAACAGAGAAAATCGTTAAGAGAATTTTCTGTTACGTCTTGCACCCTGTTAAGTTAACATGAATTTGGGGAATAGTGGTGAAGTGCAAGACGTGTCACATGCAAATGGATCGTAAGCAGTGGATGCCAAAATAACGCCTTCTCATTGTGTTTAAATTCTCTGGTGTGACGTAATTACAAAAAATATGATCCACGGCCCATGTGTTGAATGGACGATGCTCAAACGATACACACGCGAGCTACAACAGCATACGCAGAGCGGGGAAGGTGGATATCCAAAATATAGAAGAAGGTGTTTAGCGGACGGTGGCTATACCCATGTGCTTTCTAATGGGACAACGTCGACAACCGATGGATTTTTCCATATTGCCCCGTTCTTTCCAGATGTTTCACCGCTCACATAAATGTAGAGTACTGTAATTCAGTGCAAGCAATAAAATATATTTGTTATGTGAACAAAGGTAGCGACGTTTTCCGTTCAAGATAATAAGGACGAAGTCCAAATTTTTTGAATGGCAGATATTTAAGCACATCAGAAAGTATTTGGAGATTACTGGGATTTTCGATTCATGAGCAATTCCCAATGGTGGTCCATCTATTTTTTCACTTCGAAAATGGAGAAAGGGTTTATGGTACTGCAGGAACCACTACAAACCACTTTGACAACATTTTTGCCTTTTTTCAGTTGACCATTTTGCAAAGACTTTACTTTACTCCGAAGTACCCGCCTATTACACTCGGACTAATACAATTACAATTAATAAGTTGCAAGGACAAACATTTAGTTACGTTGGCGTAGATCTTTGTAGTGAAATGTTTTCTCACTCTCAACTGTATGTCGTTATTTCAAGAACTGGTTCCCCCCAGAACCAAAGTTTTCTCATTCCTGGAAATGATACTAAAACAAAGAATGTTATATTCCCGGAAGTTTTTAATTAATAAAAAAAATGTATTTTATGTATTAATTTTTTACGTTCTACAATCCAATTTCGACTGCTGAGTGGAATAGCACCCTAATCAAAATTCTTTTCTAAAACGTCCTACCTGAGAATTTGACTCAAAAATGCCCTACCGCAAAATTTAATTGAAGACGCCCTATTTCAAAATTTTTTTCAACTTTGTATAAATTCAATACATTTTTAGCTGAGATAAATTCTGAGATGGGGCGTTCTCGAAAATAAATTCTGATGTAGGGTGCATTTAAAAAGAGTTTTGAGGTGGAGCATTTTTGAAAAGCGTTTTAAAATAGAGTGATATTAGACTCAGCAGTCGATTTACTTAAGTACCTAATGTTATTTGAATTGTTATCTTTTTGCGTTTTCTTTCAAAGTTGTTCATTAATAAATCGTTTATAATGCTAACGAATTTACAACTGTTTGCTTTTCATAGAACAGAGGGTATTACACTATTACCTTCGTAGCAGAAAAAATACATGACGCATGAATGTGTATATCTTCTTTTAAACTATACCCAAATAGCAAAAACTCAATAGATTTCCTTTTTGCGGCGTAACGAAGTAGTTTAAATTGCCTTAGTGCATAAACATTAGAGGCATTCCATATGAAAAGATAGGTCGCCCTCTCCGATTTTCTTCAAATTCGGAAAACATGTAGTATTTGACGTCTAGAATAGTGTGTGAAAATATTTTTTTTTTAAATTTTGAATATTTTGGATTTTGTTGAGAGTTGAAAATTTTTGGAAGCTTTTCTTTGAGTTAAAATATCTTTTAAACTATTAATTTTAGAAAAAAATCTTTTACTACAAAAGTCTTTAAAATTATTGAGCTTTATAAAAAAAATTTTATGTTCTCAAAATTTTGAAAAATAATTGATCGAAAAATAAAATAAAATTTTTTTTTCAAGGGAAAGTAATGAAGGATAGCACCGATTCTCTTTAAAAAATCTGAAAGAAGCTTGAATATGTTCTTAACCTACCCTTCAAATTTAAAAGAATGTTTTTTTTGTTTTCGAGAAAAAAAAAATTTGAAAATTTTATATTGAATAAATCTATGATTTTTACGCACAGTAAGTTTGTGATACAAAAATTTTTACACTATATAACACTTCGAAATGGCATCCATATTGTTAACAGATGTTTTCTACATATATATTTACCTTCTTATTCATAGAAAATAAAAAAGATTGGTCAACCCTATTTTATTTTCTATGAATAAGGCCGTTAATTAATATAAAATGCGAAGTCGGGGTAATTCTATCAAAATTACGACACACATGCATACACACGCGTTTAGAATTCTCCGCAGTTTGAAAAACATTACATTTTATAACTAATGTAAATAAAAAAATGAACAAATCAGCTGTTTAATAACGCCATCTGTAATGAATTCCACTTATTAATAACGGGAACATGCACTTCAGTTATTTTCTGTTTATTCTATCGCAGTAGTCATTGATTTTGTGAACTTCGTTTATTTATTACCTTATGAAAATTGTTTGCATTTCATAGCCATTTGCTATTTGATTCATACAAGAAAAGGTTCTTCTCCAAAGCTTTTCGCTGTATTTCTTACAAACTATCGTACATATTCTGATTCCCAAAAATGCCAAATAAAATGCTTTTATCTGTAAAGAAAAAGTTTCAAACCATTTCGAATTATTCAGAAAAGATTTTTTGGTTGACAATTTCTCCACCAAGTTGGACAGCATACAAACTCCAAAAAGAATTTAATACAACTTGTAAGTTAGCTTCTCATGCGAAAAAAACCCAAAATATGTTTGGATTTGGTTCCCACCCAACTCAAAAAATATCAGGAAGGAAGATTTCCGAAAATGGTATTTCCGTAGTCCAAAATTTTTATAGGTCAGATGATATTAGTCGACTTATGCCTGGGCAGAACGATTGCGTATCTGTAAGACAAACGGATAGAAAAAAGTAAAAATTTCAGAAACGATTGGTCTTGTGCAATCCGAAAGAAGCTTATGTCGAATTTAAAAATATGTATCCTGATTTAAAAGTTGGATTCAGTAAATTTGCCGAACTACGTCCTAGGGAATGTATTTTGGTCGAAGCTGCTGGAAGTCACACAGTATGTGTTTCTAAAATTCATCAAAATTTCAAGTTAATGATGGATGCTTTAAAAGATATCTCCAGCCAAATTTCTATTCAAACATACGAAGATGTCTTACGTGAGATGACTTGTGAGAAATTCGAACATAATTGTCAACTTAGAAGGTGTAATTCTTGTCCAAGTTTTGAAGGAATAAGTATTGAACTTGGAGAAGCATTTGAAGTAAATAATATAAAAAGTTTGGAATTTTTACAATGGACCAATACAGACCGTTCTTCTATAGAAACAGTGAATAAAGATACTCATACGTTTATTGAAATGCTGAAAGCCGATGCATCAGTACTTTTAACACACAATTGTATAGCCAAGGGCCAAAACAAGTTCTTCAAAGCATTGAAACTTCAATTAAAGGAAGGCGAATTTATATTAGTTGGCGAATTCTCTGATTCTCATTCAGGATTACCACTGGCATAGCAATCAGGTTACAAGTTCACCCCTTTGTTGTTTATCGCGCAGAAAAGGATAAGAATAAGAGCTTCACATTTGAGAGCTTTGTACTCATCTCAGAGTGTAATATCCATGCTACCACTGCTGTTTGTTTATTTCAAAAGAAAATAATTAATTGGCTTGTATCAAAATATAATGACTATGTTAAAAAAATTTACTACTTTTCAGATGGCACAGTTTCGCAATATAAAAATAAATACAATTTTATTAATTTAATGTATCACTTGCAGGATTTTAATATAAAAGCGGAATGGTACTTTTTTGCCACATCGCATGGTAAAAACGCTTGTGATGAAATCGGTGGTACTGTTAAAAGATTTGTTTGACGAGAAAGTTTACGCCGTCCTGACTCCACACCAATTACTACCCCAATTGAATTTTTTAATACTGTCAAAAATGAATTTAAAACAATGCAATTTGGGTTCTGTTCCAAAGCTGGTTACCAAAAAGAAAAAGATTTCCTAAAGGATCGTTGCGCTACAGCTGTTCGAATCAATGGCACACGGTCATTCCACAGCCTTTTGAAGCAACGAAATTAAATGTAAAGTTGTATCCACTTGTAATGAGAGCGATTGTAAAATTTTTAAAGTAATAAAAAACTGACCTAATTTAAAATATAAAACTACATTTGCATAATATTTATGCCATTTCGAAGTGTTATACAGTGTAAAACTTTTTGTATCACAAACTTACTGTGCATAAAAATCATAGATTTATTCAACATACAATTTTCAAATTTTTTTTTCACGAAAACAAAAAAAAAACCATTCTTTTAAATTTGATGGGTAGGTTAAGAACATTTTCAAGTTTCTTTCAGATTTTTTTTAAAGATAATCGGTGCTATCATTCATTACTTTACACTGAAAAAAATTTTATTTTATTTTTCAATCATATTACTTTTCAAAATTTTGAGAACATAAAATTTTTTTTATAAACTTCAATAATTTTAAAGACTTTTTGTAGTAAAAGATTTTTTTCTAAAATTAATAGTTTAAAAGATATTTAACTCAAAGAAAAATATTTTCACACACTATTCTAGACGTCAAATACTATTTGAAGGAAATCTGAGACTTATCTTTCATATGGAATGCCTCATATGTAGTCGCAGAAATAAATTGTGTTATTAATTAGATATGTGTAAAATAGATGTATTTTAAATGAATAAATACAGAAAAGAACAAAGGGCCACTTAATTAGTTTTATCTGTTTCCAAACTGCTTTCAAGTATAAAGCACTACGTGATACATTTTGTGGACGCGATTTATACCTAATTGAGTCTTGTGAATAATAAATAAACAAAAACTTTTTCTTATAGATTTCTGGAATACTAGTACAAAACAAGTAAGGACGGGACTGTCTTCGGCTGTGCTGAAGACTTCATACCTTTCATAAATGGGGCTGAACAATAATTTTATCCCATTCGTAATCTCCAAGTAATGGGCTGTATAAGATAAGAAATATGTAGTGAACAGATGTACATACCTAAACGATTTTTAAGATAAATATAAAATACCGCTAATTTATTTATATATGTAATACCGCGAACAGTATTCCTGCCAAGATTTCAAGGGCTTTTGATTTCGCCATGCAGAACTTTTTCATTTTCTTCTACTTAATATGGTAGGTGCACACCCATTTTACAAAGTTTTTTTCTAAAGTTATATTTTACGTGAATAAGCCAATCTATTTATCATGTTTCATCCCTTTTTCGAATTTGGTATAGAATTATGGCATTTTTTTCATTTTTCGTAATTTTCGTTATCGAAAAAGTAGGCGTGGTCATAGTCGGATTTTCGCCATTTTTTATACCAATAAAAAGTGAGTTCAGATAAGTACGTGAAATGAGTTTACTAAAGTTATATCGGCTTTTGCTCAAGCTATCGTGTTAACGGCCGAACGGAAGGACAGACGGTCGACTGTGTATAAAACCTGGGCGTGGCTTCAACCGATTTCGCCCTTTTTCACAGAAAACAGTTATCGTCCTAGAATCTAAGCCCCTACCAAATTTCACAAGGATTGGTAAATTTTTGTTCGACTTATGGCATTAAAATTATCCTAGACAAATTAAATGAAAAAGGGCGGAGCTACGCACATTTTGAAATTTTCTTTTATTTTTGTATTTTATTGCACCATATCATGACCGGAGTCGGATGTTGATATAATTTACTTATATACTGTAAAGATATTAAATTTTTTTGTTAAAATTTAACTTAAAAAAAAATTTATTTTTAAGTGGGCGTGGTCGTTCTCCGATTTTGCTTATTTTTATTAAGCATACATATAGTAATAGGAGTAACATTCCTGCCAAACTTCATCATGATATCTTCAACGACTGCCAAATTACAGCTTGCAAAACTTTTAAATTACCTTCTTTGAAAAGTGGGCGGTGCCACGCCCATTTTCCAAAATTTTACTAATTTTCTATTATGCGTCAGAAGTTCAACTCATCTACCAAGTTTCATTGCTTTATGAGTCTTTGGTAACGAATTATCGCACTTTTTCTGTTTTTCGAAATTTTCGATATCGAAAAAGTGGGCGTGGTTATAGTCTAATATTGTTCATTTTAAATAGCGATCTGAGATGAGTGCCCAGGAACCCATATGCCGAATTTCATCAATCAATTTTTTTTTCGATACTGATGATTTTGATATATGGAAGTCTATATCTATCTCGATTCCTTTATACCTGTACAACCAACCGTTATCCAATCAAAGTTAATATACTCTGTGTGCAAAGCACGCTGAGTATAACAAAGGGTTCACTTAAATAGTTTTATCTGTTTCCAAACTTCTTTTAAGTATAAAGTACTACGTGATATATTTTGTGGACGCGATTTATACCTAATTGGGTCTTGTGAATAAAAAATAAACAAAAACTTTTTCTTATAGATTTCGTGTTTTTTTTTTAAATTAGTTGAACAAACAGATTTTTTAAGTTACTTATGCATATTTCTACGAAATGAAATGAGCTCAGCTTTAAGAAAACACTTGCTTTAGTTTTTCAAAAGAAAATTTCCTAGTAATGAGTTGTTTATATATGGGGTATTCCATCCCATTTCGACCAATTTTGAATCCGACCTCCATCCAACTCAAAAAAAGTTATGAATTTAAAAAAAACACCGTTTTTGTTTTCAAAATGCTATAACTTTTTCAAAAATTGACCGTTTTGGATCTTTTTTTTTTTAAATGTACTTTTCGGAAAAAATTCAAAAAAATTTTTTAAAGTTTTTTTTTTGTAATTTTTCAATTTTTCGAGATTTTTCGAATTTCGCCCTTTTTTTCTCATAAAAAACTTCAATCAATTCTGCAATCATCCCCACTAATCCCGGAGTGGGCCGACAATTTTTTTTTTTATTTAATTGAAAAAAAAAAACTTTAAAATTTTTTTTCTATTTTTTCCGAAAAGTACATTTAGAAACATATTTAAAAAAATAAATGATCCCAAACGGTCAATTTTTGAGAAAGTTATAGCATTTTGAAAAAACACCGTTTTTTTCGAAGTATTTAAAACTTATTTTGAGTTGGAAAACGGTGTTTTTTTTCAAAATGCTATAACTTTTTCAAAAAATGACCGTTTGGGATCACTTTTTTTTTTTAAATATGTTTTTAAATGTACTTTTCGGAAAAAATACAAAAAAAATTTAAAAGTTTTTTTTTCAATTAAATAAACAAAAAAAAAATTCTCGGCCCACTCCGGGATTAGTGGGGATGTTTGCAGAATTGATAAAAAAAAAAAAACGAAATTCGAAAAATCTCGAAAAACTGAAAAATTACAAAAAAAAACTTTAACAATTTTTTTGAATTTTTTCTGAAAAGTACATTTAAAAAAAAATTTAAAAAAAAAAAAAGATCCAAAACGGTCAATTTTTGAAAAAGTTATAGCATTTTGAAAACAAAAACGGTGTTTTTTTTTTAAATTCATAACTTTTTTTGAGTTGGATGAAAAAATTTGAAAAACTGCTGATAAACGTCTTTCGTAAGCTAGAAAAAGGAGAAAAACTTTCAGCCAATTCTAAAGGGGTCGGGTCCAAAATTGGTCGAAATGGGATGGAATAGCCCATATATATTCGCAGAGTTGAATTGTGTTATTAATTAGATATTTGTACAATATATTTAATTTAATTTAATTTATTTATTATTATGGCTGTTTATGCCTAAAACTTGAAATTCTAAGTACAATTCATTATTATAATCTCTTATTTCTATTGAGTATGCTGTTGGAAAGCGATGTGATTCCGATCAGCTTATTTACTAGCGTGACAAACGGACGAGTCTGGGAGCCACTCTTTTAAGGGGGTTGAAAAGGACGTGTTTCCAGCCCCCCCCTCCCCCCTCCACCTTTTGTTTGGTCTTATTTTCGTCATTTTGGTTACACATCATATAATTTTAAGTTATTACTACTTTTTATGTGATTAGCGGTTTTTTTATGAATAAATACAGAAAAGAACAAAGGGTCCACTTAATTAGTTGTATCTGTTTCCAAACTGCTTTTAAGTATAAAGTATTACATGATAAATTTTGTGGACGCGATTTATACCTAATTGAGTCTTGTGAATAAAAAATAAGCAAAAACTTTTTCTTATGGATTTCAAGAATAGTACAAAAAAACATCGTGTTATACTCAGCTAAGCAGAGCTCACAGAGTATATTAATTTTGTTCGCATAACGGTAATCCGTAACGGCATAAACTAATCGAGATAGATATAGACTTCTATATATCAAAATGATCTGGGCGAAAAAAGAAGTTCATTTAGCCGTGTCCGTCCTTCCGTCCGTCTGTCCGTTAACACGATAACTTGAGTAAATTTTAAGGTATCTTGATGAAATTTGGTATGTAGGTTGCTGGAAACTCACCTCAGATCGCTATTTAAAATTAACGATATCGGACGCCCACTTTTTTGATAACGAAAATTTCGAAAAAACGGAAAAAGTGCGATACTTCATTACCAAAAACGTATAAAGCGATGAAACTTGGTAGGTGGGTTGACCTTATGACGCAGAATAGAAAGTGAGTAAAATTTTAGACATTGGGCGTGGCACCGCCTACTTTTAAAAGAGGGCAATTTAAAAGTTTTGCAAGCTGTAATTTGGCAGTCGTTGAAGATATCATGATGAAATTTGGCAGGAACATTACTCAAATTTCTATATGTATGCTAAATAAAAATTACAAAATCAAATGACGAACATGCCAACTTTTTAAAAGTATATAAATAAATTATGTCAACATTCAACCCCAGTAAGGATATGGTGCAACAAAATACAAAAATAAAATAAAATTTTAAAATGGGCATGGCACCGCTCTTTTTCATGTAATTTGTCTAGAATACTTTTAATGCCATAAGTCGAATAAAAATTTATTAATCCTTCTGAAATTTGGTAAGGGCATAGCTTCTATGACGATAACTCTTTTCTGTGAAAATGGGCGAAATAGGTTGAAGTCTTTCCTTCCGCTCGGTCGTTAACACGATAACTTGAGAAAAATCGATATATCTTTACTAAACTTAGTTTACGTACTTATCTGAACTCACTTTATCTTGCTTTATCACATATAGAACTAAGGCCCACTCCCTTTTAAATAATCATTAACACCTTTCATTTGATAACGAAGTTGTTTATGGATGTATTCGCAGAGTTGAATTGTATACCTAATTGGGTCTTGTGAATAAAAAATAAGCTAAGACTTTTTCTTATAGATTTCAGGAATAGTACAAAAAACATCTTGTTTTTTTATACTCAGTTGAGCAGAGCTCACAGAGTATATTAAGTTTGATTGGATAACGGTTGGTTGTACATATATAAAGGAATCGAGATAGATATAGACTTCCATATATCAAAATAATCAGGATCGAAAAAAAATTTGATTGAGCCATGTCCGTCCGTCCGTCCGTCCGTCCGTTAACACGATAACTTGAGTAAATTTTGAGGTATCTTGATGAAATTTGGTATGTAGGTTCCTGAGCACTCATCTCATATCGCTGTTTAAAATGAACGATATCGGACTATAACCACGCCCACTTTTTCGATATCGAAAATTTCGAAAAATCGAAAAAGTGCGATAATTCATTACAAAAGACCGATAAAGCGACGAAACTTGGTAAATGAGTTGAACTTATGACGAAAAATAGAAAATTAGTAAGATTTTGGACAACGGGCGTGGCACCGCCCACTTTTAAAAGAAGGTAATTTAAAATTTTTGCAAGCTGTAATTTGGCAGTCGTTGAAGATATCATGATGAAATTTGGCAGGAACGTTACTCTTATTACTATATGTAAGCTTAATAAAAATTAGCAAAATCGGAGAAGGACCACGCCCATTTTAAAAAAAAATTTTTTTTTAAAGTAAAATTTTAACAAAAAATTTAATATCTTTACAGTATATAAGTAAATTATGTCAAGATTCAACTCCAGTAATTATATGGTGCAACAAAATACAAAAATAAAAGAAAATTTAAAATGGGCGTGGCTCCGCCCTTTTTCATTTAATTTGTCTAGGATACTTTTAACTAGTGGTGGGATTATTTTCGAATTATATCCGAATAAACGTTATTCGAATAAACGAATAAATTTTTTCGTTTCAAATAATCCGGATAATATTTATTCGAATTTTTTATTCGTTTATCCGGATAGTACTATACGGATAATTTTTATTCGGGCGCACTATCCGGATACTTGGAATAGTAAAATAAAAGACATTGCGTTTATGTTACGCTCATCGCTTGTGCAGATGAGCATGCATATATATTTATACGTACATATATTTATGTGTGTATAGATGCATATATGCATATATTTTTGTTTGTTTGGGGTTGCTTTGTTAATATTCATTTATTTAGTTACATATATTTACGTAACCAAAGTTGTGCTTGAGGCTTAAGCTAGAAATAGTTATCGGGGTCGTTTACAACTGTACTGATCATAGAACTTTGTTTATTAGTAAACAGGTGTGGAAATGGTAATATGGTAGGGATTTTTGTTCCCCATATACATACATATATACATATGTATGTATGTAAGTTGTATGGAAAATATTTGTTTTGATATCGTTTGGTTTGTATAAACATCTAATTGGTCACCATTAAAAAAATAAGTTTACATGTCATTGTCAACATTTCTTGCGAAGTCTGATTGATCAAAAGTTATTTAAGGTCAATGTTAACTTAATGAAAACTTTTGAAAAAATTTCCTAAAATAAAGTTTGAAGCAATCACTTTTAAACGTAACAAAATTCTAGTGGAATTAGTGACTAGTTTAAAAAACGGCTGTCTGTCTGTTTTTGCCGCTCCTTAAAATTTTGATTGTCCTTGAACGCGTTAAACGCTGCGTTTTTGCGTTTCCTCGTAGGTTTCCTTTGTATTTAATGCATGTGCTAGCGGGATAGAAGGCTTTTTGTTACCAATATGCAATAATACAGCCTTTAAACCCATTTTATTGCTGTCTATGAACAATCGCCACTCTTTTGAATCATATGTTTGACCAAACTCTTTGAATAAACCAGGAATGTCGTTGCAGTAGCATATACTGTCTTTCTTGGTATAGTGTTTGGAAAATGGTTCGTGACGAACCATCGATGATACAAATTTAAATTGTTGCATACGAGAAGTGTGGATCTCGGCCTTTTCCTTGGATAGTTCCAAATCTCTTATCCAATCATTAAGTTGTGCTTGTGATAGAACGTTTCTCTCCTTTCCCATGCGAAATTCAGTACAACTTGATTCCCCGCACTCAGATGTTACTGTTGACAATGGAACTGGATCCGCAACTGCCGTTGAATGTAGTACTGGTAATGTCACTGTAGGTACGCTCGCATAGGTTACTCTTCTTGATCTTCCAACGCCAAGTACTTCAAATTTTATTTGTTGTCCTGATTCCGACTGTATCAAGTCTACTCGACACGATGTGCACAAAGTGTTCGGTGTCCATGGTTTTTCAGCATTTTTAGGCTCAATGCCAAAATACTTGGAGTATAAAGTTTTTATATGATCTGAGAACACTCGTCGTCGCCTTATGATAGTATATTGGCCACACATGAAACAGAACATATCTGGATCGTTATTACACTCAAATTCTCACGTCCTTTTACTCATTTTATTTTTTTTAATAAATCACGGTTTTGAAATTTGACTTATGAACTGAACTATCTCCGGCGAGCCTTGCAGATGTTATGAAGTTTCAAGGCGCATTAACTCATATTTATATTTGGAACAAGAATAAAATTGAAAAAATCAAATCTTACCTAGACAGAAAGGTTCCTTTTTATACGAAGCCGGGAAAAGAAAATACTACCTGCTTTAGATGTAGGCTTTAAAAATTTTCTGTGTCTTATAATTTTGAAAATCTACCTGCATACTTACCCATAAGTGACAGAAATACATGTTTTAAACTACATGCCTACAGCAGCTTTCGGACCCAACCACTCTTCCTTTCGATGCAACCACTCTACCTACTATAAAACAATTCGAGTATTAAAAGTATTATTTGATTTATTTAAAGAAAAATTATTATCATTGTTATGGTGTTATTCGTTTATCCGGATAATATCCCATTTGCACTTTATACCTTTAATATATGTATACATACATTGAAGTTGCGCAACCTGGATATTTTTATTTGATCGCTTATAACTTACGCAGTTTTGCATCGATTTTCTTCGATGATAGCTCATCTTTTTTCTAATTAAACAGAGCTTTACGTAAATAAAAAATATTTGGAAAAAAAGTTGTGGTTTTGGAATGCTGCCCTCGCAAAAAGTAATTTTTTTCATATTTTTTCATAAAAAAAAAACAAAAATCTGAAATGTTGAGCTAATATCTCGAAAACTATATGGTTGAGCCAAAAACAATGTATAATGCATTTATAGCAAATTTTATAGTCTTTGCGATTCTGTAAACTTATTTGCAATTGCTTGACCCGTTCGTGAGATATTAGTAATTAAAGGGAGCCATCTTTTTGGTTTTTTCAAATAACGGTAAATTGCAATATCTCAAAAACGGTACCATAGAATCAAAAATGAACTCAATTTTCGAAATCAGGGGGTGATTTTACATACGAATTTCATAACGGCGTTTCTGGTAAAGAAAAAAGTTGAAATTCGTGGTCCAGTGTAATTTTAATTACAAAATTCGTTCACAACGGCCAGCCGCTACACAGAGTCAAGCTAAACAAAAACTTTAAACGCGTGTTTCTCGAAAACTTGTTTTCGCACAATAGGGTCGTTTCATGATTCTAGGTCACATATGTTAAAGATTAACAAACGCTTAAATCGGATGCAAATTAACGTGCCATATTATATATTATTTCTAATTTCTGTTTTTATGTGCAGGTCAATTTTTCGCTCTTATTTGGATTCAAAATCTATAAAGAAAGTGTTGGTTGTAAAAATGGCAGCGCAAGCGCATGTAAGTTTTTATTGAAAGATGATTGACTGATAGAACATCTGATTTATGTTGATATTTGATAGGATACTTTTATATACATACGTTCATAAAACATTCTTTGTTGCGCAAGATGCACACGGGTCCGGCTAGTTAACACTTAATACAAGATCTTGATTATGTCAACCCACTTATATAGTTTAGAGCAGTGTTGTTGCTAGTAGTGCACTGCCCCCAACTATGGTTTTGTTACAGGAGAATACAATAGAACTAATTAGCAGTTTGAAAACAGATAGAACTAATTAAGTATACCCTTTGTACTTTTCTCTATTTACTCATTAAAAGTATTGTTATTGTATGCATATCACATAATCGTTCTCAAATTAATATATCAATTCAGTTGTGCAAATACTTAAAGTGATGGAAAAAAGAATAGGAACAATTTACTGCCAAATACTAAATGAATCGTATCAGCAGAACTTCAATATCTTCCTTAGAATAGTGCACCCTATAAAAATAACATTTAAAGATTGTTGCAATAAATTACATTTTATGACTCAATAACCTATTTTAATTTAATTTACATGCATGATCGCCTTGGTATTGTTATTTTTTTTTATGTACCACCTATGCAGGTCTACTACTCGGTTTCAAAAAACTTTTATTGTGTGGATTTTATTTTGTCCAGCACTTTTTAAAAATTTTGCACGCTCTACTGTGGATACAAACACGTCTATCTATATATTTGCTTTTGTAACTCTTCTCACAGGGATTTTTAAGGTCATAATTTTTGTTTTTCTTTTTAAATAAATTAAGGTTTGTAAACTTTTTACAGGTGAGTATAATTTTCTGCAGGGGTAAGTTTAATTTTCTTCACAAATACTAATCCTAATTTTTTTGCACTTACTTAAAAACAAAACATGTGATTGAAAAATAAAAATAAGTCTCTCCCCACTGGTGGACCTGACTCAAGTCTTCACATTTTCATTTTCGAAAGTAATATAACGGAGGATTTTTAATCTAAATGGTCATCAAACCTGATAGGTGACCAAACAGAATTACTCCTTAGGGTAAAAACTTAACAGCTCTAGCAGATTCCTATAAAACGTATTCCTTTCCCCATTCCACAAGGCGTCTACAGCTTCGACAGAGCAGAAATATGAAAAATGCTCTGAAAGTTATGAAAGTTGCATGTTGCAAATTATCGACGTCATGGAATTGTTGAGACCCCTACTAAATCACCTCAACCGCGACAACGAAATATTCCACGGTAGTTAAGAAGACTGGGCAGCATTTAGATATATGTTTACGGCGGTCCATGGTGATCATCTCCGATTAACTCAAGCCGAAAACCTTTTTCACCTGCGACAAAAGACAAGAGGTTAGGCAGGCCAACATGTGATACAATACCTCCTAACGGATGACACCTTCCAGTTATCATGGGACGCCCTCAGAGAGCGGTACGAAAACCGATGAATATTGATAAATAATCAGCTCAATACCCTCTTTGGGCTTCAGCAAATATAATCTGAAAATGGTGAGCAGCTCGCGAGGTCACATTTTGCTCCTCTGATTTAAGCAAAAGGATTTATACCAATACAATTTAACACCATCAACTCACTCTCCCAACTAATAAAGTCTACAAAATCAGCTCAACCCTTCAAAAATCGACCAAAAAATGTATCGCAAAATCGTAGTCAAGGAAGAAGACCAAGACTTCCAAAGAACTCTCTTTAAGAAAGCCCCTCAAAATCCGATAGAAGATATTAAATAAAAAACCGTAACTTTTGATGTTAAATACGCGCCATAACTCGCAATGCGCACACTTCACCAACTCGCTCAGGCATACAAAGAAAAAAAAAACACACTCGCCACTAACGTCATACTACGAGAAACTTATGTAGATGATGCCCTCTTTGGCGGGCACGATATACAGTCATCTCTCGATTCTATGACCCAAACTATCGAAGCTCTAAAATTAGAAGGCTTACCTCTAAGAAAAATAACCGCAAATCAAACAAAAAGACTCGAATCAAAAGAATTTCAAATTCCATTACACTACTAAAGCCTTAGGAATAGGATGGAACCCATTAACTGACTCGCTTTCCTACTCATACAACCCAATTCCCGTCTTTAAGTCAAGTACAAAACGGCATCTGCTCTCAGCCGTAGCGAAACTTTTTGACCCGGCAGAATGGATATCACTAATCTTAGCCAAAATCCTTCTCCAACAGCTCTGGTAAGAAGGAACCGACTGTGATGAAGAAGTCAAACCGGAATCCTTTTACAAGTGGAATACCTTCCGCGCAAGTCTCCCAGCTATTAGCTGTGTAAATATCCCTCGATGTGTGCAATTTTTCCCTAATAAATGCATTCAACGGTTTCTCTAATGCGGGGATCGCCAAAACCTCTTTTATGGAAGCGTGACCACACCTACTTTGAAACAAAATTGATATTAATAAATAAAAAAAGTGGCGAAGGAGCTAGTAAAAAGTACACTGTAAAAACTTTGAAAATTCATAAAATAAGATTTTTTAATATCTCGATTCTTGCGCCACCTGGCGGCAATTTTTTTTCATAAAGCGATTTCTATTCATGTATGTAATATGTGTTTCAAATATGAGCCAAATTATCTTCTTACTTCAAACTTTTCACTAATATGTATATTCTATATTCAATTTTTAAGTTCAAGTCAGGCGAAATAAATTTTTGTCAGTGCATGTCTATTCTTCATATTGTTTTCTAAAAAAAATAGAGACAACCAACCAGTGAGCAGAAATGGCGCTGGCACGTACACAAACTCAGTTGGACTTGGTAGCTTTTAAAATTAACGTATCGCATTGTTTTATTGAATGCATTGAAAAATACTTCTACATGCGTTTAATTAAATAAATCAAACAAAGTTTTATTGTTTTCGTACAGGAAAACCAAAAATATACCCAAAAATATTTCTTCAAAAGTTAATTTACACGAAATTATAGCAGTTTAGTTCCTAATAGCGAGCCTAATAAAACCGCACTGCGTTTTTTTAGTGCACGCAAACAACCGGCGTTGTTTGCCCTAACCCAAATAAGTATGCGTTGCGACAATGTAAAGCATGTGTGCAAACGTCAAATCTAAATGTCACGCAGAATAAAAATTGGAAATCGAGTTAGTTTTTCACGCAGCAAATTCAATTTGGGTTGCTCTCAAACAAGTTGTATGTGCATGAGACATTTTTGACAGAAAATGACTTGCGTGCATTTATATTAGTTTGGCTTGTAATGGACACAGCAGAATACATTCGGTTGTTGGCGAGATGATAGAATGTGTACGCTAGGGGATGTGTGGTGCGCTTACCTAAACGTTTTACAAAAACAATTGCGTTAAAGCGCTTATGGGGTGGCGACCACTGCTCTAATGCCATGCATTTACTTATGTGTTTATATAAGAGTGCAGCACGATGAGCACTCTGCCTCATCCCACCACTTAATGGCAAAAACCAAAGTCGGATCCCTGCAAACAGTTAACTTGCCACGACTAGAACTCTGCGGAGCCATGTTATTGTCGAAATAAATAACTCAAACTCAATTTCAATTGAAATTGCCAACACCCGAACTGACACTCTGGTCAGATTCCTCCATTGTGTTGGCTAGAATAACCCCGACATACATGAAAAACTTATGTGGCATACAGGATTACCGAAATTTTGCAGAACGTCAGCAACACAAATTGGCGCCACATACCTAGCGATGACAACCCTACCGATTTAGGAACTCGAGGATGCAAACAACAAGATTTGGTTGACTGCTCATTATAGTGGAATGGATTCCAATAGCTCTCTAAGCCGAACACATTCTGGCCAAAATGCTCCAATCCATCTCCTCCGGAAAAAAATACATTAAAGCCTTTTCATCTGTCACTCTCAAAACCACCCGATTCCCAATTCGATAGCCCTCATAGTCAGCATGATTCAGAAGGAATACCACATCTGCAGACTGAAGCAAAAAGTGAAAAAATGCATATTCAACTGCAAGACGTGCACAATATATAAGCAACGAATGCGTTGACTTCGCTGGCCCATTTGTGGTGGAGACGTTCCCCTTGCGACGAGCTTCCTACTCAAAAGCATACGTTTGTGTATTTGTATGCTTCTCTGCTAAAACGGTTCATCTCGAATCTTGCACAAGTTAGACAACTGAGGTCTTCAGAGCAGCCATCTCTCGCTTCGTTGGACGAAGTAATGTATGATAATGGACATTCGGTGGTGCTCAATGAGCTATTCACAAAGAGCTCGCAATATTCATCAAAGAAGCAGCTGTAGATATCGCTGAAAGATTTGTGATACCAGGTTTTTCTTGGCAGTTTATACCTCATTATGTCTCACATATAGGCGGCCTATAGGAATCCGCGGTAAAAATCTTCAAGACACATTTCACCAAAGTAGCAGGATGTCAAAGGATTACGTTCGAAGAATTTACAACGCTCATCTTTCGAATAGAACAGGTGCCTAATTCTCAAGTGATTTATTAGCCCTCTCTCCAATGCACTTCCTTTCGGGGCTCCCCTTTAGCATCCTTGCTAGAACCGAATGCCGAAGACTTATCTCCGACTACAAAATGGCAAAGGTTGAAAGTTCTGTATCACCAATCTAGCTCACGATGAAAGATTTACACAAGATATATAAATAGAAACATCCCCAACGGAACGTTCGCGAAGGAGATATGTTGAAAGACGACCTACACCACCCAAATGACTGACGTTTCTTTATTTGCATTGTATAATGATTCTTACTTGTACCATGTACCAATTAAAGTAATTTATCGTTTCCTTAACTTTGCATATTCAAGAAAATACAACAAAACATATCCTTTTTTAAGTTAGGATGTAAGCGGCCCAAAGGAGTGGACTACTTTAAGTTAGTTGTTCGCTATCCGTCACACTATATATGCCTCTCAAATAAATCTTTAAAGTAAATAAAAGCGACATTCTTAATACATATATACAATAATTATAATTAATAAAGTTTATACTTATTTACAATTAAAACAAGAGTTGTGGGTTTTTATTTCTAAAAGTGAAGTGCCGATATCTTCCCTAAACTATTTTCTTAGTGCTCCATACCCATAAAAGTGCAATTTTATAGGGCTTCAAGAACGAGGTTTTTCCGTTTATAATGCAAAATATCAATAAGCACGTTTTGTCCTATTTTCCAAGCCAAACTTCTTCTGGCTCACTTTTAGGCAAAATAACAACTTTAAAATGCTATTTTTGTAGGGTGCACTATTCCAAGAGATATATTGAAGTGCTGATTATATAACTCATTTAGTATTTAGCACTATATGTCCCTATTATTTTTTCCACCTTTGTATATAAATAAATAAATAAATGCAAGGCGCGATAACCTCCGAAGAAATTTAAGGCCGAGCTTCTCTTTCAATTTACGTAGTGCTCCTTTTATTTTTCCTAAAAATTGGCGGGACTGGGCCTAAATATTTTATGCCGACCCCGAGAAGCATCTGCACGGCAGATTCATTTTCACTGAGAAGCTTTTCATGGCAGAAATACAAGCATAGTGTTTGACGAATCACTTCCGAGGGGTGACCAAAGAAATTTAAACAACTTTTTATTGATTTTTTTGATGATTTTGGATTGAACTGGATACAAAGAAGAAAAATATAAAAAATAAATAAATATGTCGTTGTTCGAACCAACAATCAACAAACGTTGCGCGCGCAGCGGGGCGAGAACATTATCAAAAATTTGAATGAAATTTTGTTAATTGCCTCACAATTTCAATACGCATTACTATGCTCAGATGCAACTGAAATGTTTGTCTATGTTTTACCTCTACACTACCTCTATGTATTACATCTACAAATGGACTGTGTCCACTAGTCACCGCAACCGATTCAACTATAGGTTATACACTATGGCCAACAGACGTGTAAATAAAAACACGGCATTGGGGTGACCCCGCTTAGAAAATATGTGTTTCTAAATTTTTGATGTTGAAACCAGGACCCTCGGAGTGAATGGCGGAGCACCCTACACCCGCACCACGGCACACGCCAATTACCATATGTATGTATATGTCATACTTCTATATTGCTACTACAGGCTGTGTACACTCACAAACATTAGAGTGCCGATATATGGCTGTGTTAATGTTTTTCTTTTTGTATTGAATAATCGAATGTACCTAAATTAAAATTTTTTCTTGTCACACTTATGCTGCTACAAACACACAAATTTAGTTGGCTGTCTTTTTTCCAATTCAAAACTCATTTTTATTTACACAACAAAATTTTGTATAAATGGCACCCAAAAATTCCAACTTCCTTCACTTTATACTTAAAAATTTACGGGAAATCTTAAATTAAAATGTATTTACGCAAGCTTTTCGCGATCGTTTGTTCGATTTTTGTCATCCTTGTCAGTCTTTCAACTAATACCAAATCGGAAAATCGCATTGTAGGCGCCTCTAATTGGGCTGTAAAGGATAGCGCGTATGTGGTGTCAATATTTGATGACGGGAAATATCGTTGTGTTGGGACTTTAATCTCCACAAGAAGGGTGCTTACATCTAAATCTTGCGTGGGAACTTCACCCGCAGATCCCTTCACTGTTATAGCTGGTAGATCCAATTTACAAACAGATGGAGTAAAACGCGAAGCGTTACGTATATTGCGTCCATATGATTTTAAGCCGGGATTAGTAGAAATGGATTTAGCTGTCATTGCATTGAAAAGAGAGTTTACCGAGAGCCCATTTATAAAAGTAATATCTTTATGTGAAACTGAATTAAACCCCGGCGTAAAAGTGCGAGTTAGTGGATTTGGTTCGATACATCCCGACATTGAGGGCTCTTATCATCTACTCCAATCTGCTCAACTTGAACTATTCCCAATCAACCAATGTAGGGATTGTTATGCGCCTCGTTTTGCGGAAGCAAGGACAAATTTCCCAACAGCAGCAATTTGTTTAAAAGATCCGGCAGAGAAAAGTGCTGTGTGTTGGGGAGATGCTGGTGCACCTGCCGTTGTGGATGATAAACTTTATGCGGTGCTATCAATTATGGTAAAACCTTTGAACCGCTTTTATCCGGCTATATATACAAGTATAAATAATAATGATGTTAAAGATTTTATAAATCATGGGTTGGGGGATGCTCGCAGATTTTTTAAATAAAACAAATCGTAATAAAATTTATTCATCATTTTGAATTTTCTGATTGATGGAAAACAAGGTATTTTTATTCAAGCATTTCTTGAATAATGAATAACATTTTATCGTGAGTGATTTTTGTAAATTTTAAGTTAAGGGTTGAGTTATCTTTCATCATTTAAAAGATATGGAATAAAATAAAATGTAAATTATTACTCGGTTATTCAAAAGTTAAATAAAACAAATTAAAAAAAAAATGTTTGCTGTTTCGATTATACCTTGTAAATCTCTTCAAAGCCTTTTCTCCCGGGATTGGGATTTGAACCCGCACTCCTACGATAGCTGAACGTGTTACAATCGCATTCAGCCAGGTCATGCCTTAGTTGTTGTAAGGTTTTTCCCAATTGCCTTCTTTTTTTTTGCATATTTAATCCTTTACACATTGCATATTTGGTATGCAATCCCCGATTAAATCATACAAACAGAAAAAATTGGTTAATTCGTTGTAATTGTATAAATAGAACAAAAAATAAATAATAGTTAAAAAAACTAAAAAAACACGCTGTTATAGCTAACCGAACTAAAAAATAGAAAATAATTTTAAATTAAAAAGAGTGTATATAACAGTAGTGGAAGGTCAAACATTCATTTATAGTTAATCACCTCAAAATAAAATTATAATAAAATTTAAGTTATTAACAGAATAATTTAATTCAGATTAAAAAGCGTGGGGTGCATGTGACTACATTTCATATCTTTCCTCTCAGACAGTTGCCAATAGATAGATTGTATCATTCAATATCAAGCACCCCACGCTTTTTACTGTGAATTAAATTGTTCTGTTAATAACTTAAATTTTATTATAATTTTGTTTTGAGGTGATTAACTATAAATGATTGTTTGACCTTCTACTACTGTTATATAAACTCCTTTTAATTGTAAATTATTTTCTAGTTTTTAGTTCGGTTAGCTATAAAAACGTGCTTTTTTTTAGTTTTTTTAAACTATTATTTATTTAAAATTTTTTAGTTCAAGTAATTTTAAAAGTTTTAGTCGAGAGTGATGAAACCTCGAAACGCCAGCGGTCCATGAATGAATCGAACCCCACGGCACCGAAAAGGGCCAAGACGCAGGGAGGCTGGACACGGTCTTTCGCCGAAATTGCCAAGGGTCGGCAGATCATTGGCATTATAGACGAGAGCAGCGAAGATGGCAGGATCCCGAAACAACAGTGGAAGTGGATCTAGGCCGCACTCGCTACCGTGGCCGTTAAGGTTAAGAAAGACAACCCTGGTCCACCGCCATCTTACACCGATGCAGGATGGTTCCAGGGCAATGTCAAGCTAATTGCCTGTGACGACGCCAGGTCGGTAAACCTCTATAGGGCCGCCGTCACGCTGATAGGGGTGGTATATCCGGGCACGCCCCTCAAGGTAGTGGAGCGCGTGATATCCCCCACGACCAAGGACTAGAGCCTGGGTTCCAGTGACGCCAACGGACCCAGCTGACATCCTGGAGCTGCTCCAGGAGTGCAACCCGCCACAGGTGTGGAAGTCAACCCGGATAAAACCGAGCTTGTCCTCTTCACGAGGAGGTACAAAGTACCAAATCTTACACCGCCAAGAATTGGGTGTACGTTCTTAGCGTTTAGCGATCAAGTCAAGTATTTGGGAGTCATTTTTCGGAGGAAGCTATTATGGAGTGACCATATAGTGGAGCGATCCAAGAAGGCAGCAGCAGAGCTGTTCACCTGCAAGAGAGCAATTGGCACCTCCTAGGGATTCTCTCCTAAGGTGACCTTATGGATTTACATAGCCATTGTGCGCCCGATTCTTCTTTATGGTGCCTTGTTCTGGTGGCCTGCACTAGCTAATAGTACCCATCTTAAAATGCTTCAAAAGCTGCAACGGAGTTTGGAGCTCTGCATTACCGGGGCTCTCGGCTCCACTTCAGATTCCGTTACATACATACATGGATACATAGATAGATACAGGCCCAGCTAATAAAAGTGTGTTAAAAAGGGCTCCAGTATGCTCTTTCGTAGATGTGCCATGCATCCACTTCTACCATTAATAAAGGAATGAGTTTTTCGCATTATGTGCAAGGTTTCAAATCTATGGCCATTTGGGGTGGTAATAAGTTCAATTGACCTTATATCCGTTAACCTTATGTCACCCCACCATCACATTATTGCATTGTCACCGAGCCTTGATACGTGTGCAAAGTTTCAATTAAACTTATGGCCATTCAAAGTGGTAATAAGACCAATTGACCTTATGTCCGTTGACCTTATGTCACCAGGCCATCACATTAGCGCATTGTCATCGAGACTTGATATGTGTGCAAAGTTTCAATCAAACTTATGGCCATTCAAAGTGGTAATAAGGCCAATTGACCTTATGGCCGTTGACCTTATGTCACCTCACCATCACATTAATGCATTGTCATCGGTCCTTGATACGTATGCAAAGTTTCAAATTAATCAGACTTCTAGAGACCGATGAAAATTAAGCTCAAAGATTCCGTTACATAGATACAGGCCAAGTAATAAAAGCGTGTTAAAAACAACAACAATACCAAAGTTTCTTTGAAAACCGCCTTACCAACAAGCATAGCTTTAACACATAATTACATACGAAGTATGCATTGTGTAGAAGATTAAATATGCCAAAAAAAAAGAAGGAAATTGGGAAAAACTTTACAACAACTAAGGCATGACGTGGCTGAATGCGTTTGTAACACGTTCAACTATCGTAGGAGTGCGGGTTCAAATCCCACTCCCGGGAGAAAAGCTTTGAAAAAAATTTTAATTAAACGGTTTTATTGAAAACAATACCTACATTAAGTAGTAATAATACTAAAAGATAGAAAATAATTTTAGGTAGGTCCTAGGTACTAGTCATCACACTCCTCATCAATCTAGGGCGTTGAGCAGACAATTAAATAACAGCATTGGACGCGTCAAATTTTTATTGATAGTCATATATAAGACCAATTGAACCTTAATCAGGTTATGATACGCCTCATATTTTTAGAAATTTCGTGCGCCCAACGCTTTTATTTAATTGTCTGATCAACGCCCAAGATTAATGAGGAGTGGGATGACTAGTACCTAGGACCTACCTAAAATTATTTTCTATCTTTTAGTATTATTACTACTTAATGTAAGTATTGCTTTCAATAAAACCGTTTAACTAAATTTTTTTTTTATTTTATTATACTGAAATTTCACTAGCAAAATTTGAATTTATGTGCTCCAAAGTATTCTGACGTCACTTCTACCGGGAAATGAATTTTTGTAATGAAATTTCACTAACAAAAAGCATTTTGCTGTTATTTCTACCGGGAAATGAATTTTTTACAGAAATTTCACTAACAAAATTTGAACTTACATATGTGCTCCAAAATATTTTGATGTCACTTCTACCGGACTGTATATAATATTTGTTCAAAGAGCCAAATCGGACAGATAAGTACGAGTTTTTTGAATATCTCAAATTTTGCGACACCTAGCGTGAATTTTTTTTACTAAAGCAGTTTCTATTTCTGTATGTCAAATATAATTTCCAAATATGAGCCAAATCGGACCACAAATACGATTTTTGAGAATATCTCGATCCTTGCGCCAGCTGGCGACGATTTTTTTCATAGGTCGCTTTCTATTCTTGTATGTATTATGTGTTCCAAATATGAGCGAAATCGGACCACAAATACAATTTTTGTGAATATCCTTGCGCCACCTAGCGACGATTTTTTTCATAGGTCGCTTTCTATTCTTGTATGTATGATGTGTTCCAAATATGAGCGAAATCGGACCACAAATACGATTTTTGTGAATATCTGGATCCTTGCGCCACCCAGCGACGATTTTTTCATTGGTCGCTTTCTATTCACGTATGTATTATGTGTTCCAAATATGAGCCAAATCGGACCACAAATACGATTTTTGAGAACATCTCGATCCTTGCGCCAGCTGGCGGCGATTTTTTTCTTATTATTGCATTGTCATCCGGTTCTGAACTATATTCCAATTTTCAAGCTTGTAGCTTATCGGGAAGTTACTTAAATTTTAATTACAAAATTCGCCTCGAGATGCCGTGAAAATATACCCATATGCGCAAACAATTCGCGTGTAGTACTGAAGCTTCTTAGAGTAATATTGAGATGATTTTGAGGTATTCGGGTGTCATTTCGGAATGGTTTTGGGACTCCCTCGGGGTCATTTCGGGATGGTTTTGGGGACTGCATCGACGTCATTTGGGGAACATTGCGGGATGTTTTTGGGGACTCCCTCGGGGTACTCCCGGGGAATTTTGGGGGTCGTTCCGGGATGTTTTGGGGAATCCCTCAGGATAGTTTAGGGGACTCCCTTGGTGTCATTTGGGGCACATTCCGGGATGATTTTGGGGACTCCCTTTGGGTCATTTGGGGAATCGTTACGGTTTTTGGGTACTCCCTTTAGTTCAATTGGGGGCCGTTCCGGTATGTTTTTGGGTACTCCCTTGGGGTCATTGCGGGTTATTTCGGCATGGTTTTGGGAACTCTTCGGGGCCATTTGGGGGACATTCCGGGATGGTTTTAGGGGGTCCTCCCGGGGCACTTTGGGGGTCGTTCCGGGATGTTTTAAGGGACTCGATCGAGGTCCCCCGGGGTTATTTGGGCTTGTTCCGGAATTCCCTTTGGGCACTCCCTCGGGGTCATTTGTTTGTTTTTGGGTACTCCCTTGGGGTCATTTCGGGATGGTTTTGGGGACTCCATCGACGTCATTTGGGGAACATTGCGGGATGTTTTTGGGGACTCCCTCGGGGTCCTCCCGGGGAATTTTGGGGGTCGTTCCGGGATGTTTTGGGGACTCCCTCAGGATAGTTTAGGGGACCCCTTGGGGTCATTTGGGGCACATTCCGGGATGATTTTGGGGACTCCCTTTGGGTTATTTGGGGGATCGTAACGCGTAGTAAACACCAAACCCGCGCGCTAAGTCCAGAAACCTTTCCTCCCGATGAGACCCACGGCTTCTGGATCAGCGCCACGTCAAACGAACCCTTCACAAGGGTTAGGAGGAGTTCGCTCGACGCCACTTTACTGTGGTGGAGGTTTGTCTGTAGGACTCGCAGCACCATTGGGCTGTTTGTCCCTCTCCAGCACCTTCGTCGTGACGTCGTCGTCCTCCCCTTGCCCTTTTGGTTCAGAGTATTCGAGGCCCCCTTCAGCCTCTCGTAACTGTTGTGTCGGGTGTTCCTCTGTGCGAGTCACAGCACCATTTAGCGGTTGGTCCTCTTCTAGCACGTTCGTGGTGACGTCGGGGACCTCCACCTGTCTTTTTTCCCTTAGGCTTTTGAGGTCCTTTTTGACTTCGCCCACCTCTAACGTGTTAGGGATTTTATCCTCGGGACTTCTTTTCCTGAGTCGCATGTACATTTTGCCAGTGCCAAAGGACATTTTGCCAAGCTGCGTGTACAAAATATCCTCCGCTTGCTTGTTTATTTGGAAGATGTAGAACTGACCATCCTCGGTAGGCCGAGATACAGTAAGTACCTTCCAATCCTGTGTCGGTATGTTCGGATTCTGATTCTGCAGAAGTCGCAGTGTATCCTCCGACTTCATCACGCATGGTATCCATACCTTAACTTTTGGTACCGTGGGGATTTGCGCTTTATCCACCACCTCAAACCGCGCGTTTGTGCCTTGCCTTTGGAGGTTTGGAACCACTTCCTCCAGCCATCGCAAGCTCGCTATGTTGTCGCACGCTATCATTTTCACACCATTATACCATCCCCCCGAATCAAAGGTTGGAAGGGGCTTACTTGGTTGTTCCGGCATCATCTTAAGCATTCAGCTAATAAGCTCCCTTTCCACAGATCTCCACCTTTCAGTAGTCATTTGTCCGAAAGGACTGCTACGATCAACCAGCGCCACAGTCAGTGACTGCTTTGCCACATCACTCATCTTCTCGGGAAAAGCAGGAGTCTTAGTGTTATCTCCCTTTGGCACCTCCGAGAAAGCCGGAGTCTTAGCGTTAACTCCCTCTAGCGCCTCCGAGAAAGCCGGAGTCTTAGCGTTATCACCCTTTAGCTTATCTCCTACTTCCGTAATTGGAACTTCCCTCTGACTCGCAGCTTTCGAGGTAGTTGCTACCTCGCTATTGGATCCCATCTGTCTTACAGCTTTGGGCCGACTTGTCTTGTCTATGCGACTGCCCTGCCTCGCGGTTCTAGGACTGGGTCCTTTCTGCCTCTTGAAAGAAGGCTTGTCGCCTTCCGCCGAACGTTGCCTCTTCATTCTGCCATTCGACGCTTCTTCCTCCTCGTACCGGTTGCAGAACCGAGGGTTTCTCGCAGCAAACCATTTGAACTGCCTTCGACCTACTTCTACCGCTTCATGGGCCCATTCAAGGCGCTCGATCTCCACTTCTGTTAGGTCGACCACTGCTCCCAAGCGTTGTAAAATTCTTAGTGCTGTACGGTACTGCGAGAGAGCTCTTTTTCTTCCTCTGCTCCGTACCCTTCTCCACTCTTCTACTCCGTTTTCATTTGTGTGCTTCTCCAACACGGAGTTCATTGAATCAGCACTACTCTCGCTCCCCGTGTCCGACGCATCGCTTAATTCGTGTTCGCCGTCCTTGGATTGCGACTCAGTTCTCCTCTTTACATCGTCCTTATTACAATCAGGTAATGAGTCGTTCATCATGGTCGTACGACCACCTGCCCGACAAGGCGGGCTCAGCGGTCCAGTAATATATACGGGGAAAGAACCGTTCGCCACAGCAGCGCCCCTTACTGTGGTAAGGCCATTAATACTTCCCGAGGTGGCCCGGTATCGGGAAGGCTCCGTTCGAATACAGCCGAATTTATCCCCTGGCTGCAAATTGTCCAATAGACACGGTCCGCATAACACCCTGGATTAGGGGGTTGGCAGTTCTTGGTCACCGACATCCCGCCGCCCTCCTATGAGGCGAAACGGCCAAAGTGTTAGTAAATAATAAATTCCTGTTAATATACACATATTTATATTTTTACATATTACATATTTATACTTTTATTTATTTGAAATTTTTCTTTCTTTCTACAAAATAATATTTATTTTTCTTGTTTGTTTTGCCATTTTGTTTAGGATTTCTTCATGAGTTACTTCAATAGTAGAGTGGATGTTGAGTAGAGCCAGCCCTCTTCATCCTCTCCTGGCCCATTGTATTTCTTAGATAAGTTTTTAACCTTCGAAGGGAATAGAAAGAGCGTTCGCTAGGAGCAACGGAAAATGGAAGCGTCGCAGCAATTTTTATATATCGATGTACCGTAGACAAAAAAGACACGGAACAATTATTTAATGCATCAATGAACGTGCTTGGTCGCTCCTCCTTTGGGATTGTCAAACAATGCCTGAAAAAGTTGTGCTATTTTTTTTATTATGGCATAATCCAAACAAATATTCTTGATCATATTTTCATTTGATTTACTTGATGAGAGATTTCTTTCATTGCATTTTTATTGAGAGGTGGGTAAAGCCGCGTCAAAACCGTACATGTTTTTTTAATTGATCTCTAGAATTTCAACAACGAAGCAAAAATGTATAGGTCGATACAAAATTATACTTTTCGAGACTCTTCTTCGTTTGCAAGAAAACGTTTTTTTTAATGGAACGTTTTAGTGAAAAGTTAATAACTCGCCTGTATATTCTTTTTGTAGACAAAACATTTGCCTACTCCCAAAAAAAATTTTATAGATTTATTGCAAAAAGCCTGTGAGTTATTAAATTTTAATTAAAATATTCGTTATGTTTTTTTAAACACGGTATCTTGCAAACGAAGCGGAATCTCGAAAAATCGCTCAAGTGTTTGTTTGTTTGTTTGCTTTCTTATTTTCTTATAAACATTTATAATTATACAGTATTACAATCTAAGTTAATAATTAAAAAAGAAAATAGATAATGACATTAAATACTCATTTCATGAGCAGTGGAAATGACATTTCTTCCATTCGGTATTCGCTTTTTTAAAATGCTTGTGGGGCGCATTACAATAAAAAGGTACAATATATAAGATAAGCATGAGTAGAGAGATTCAATGATACAAATATTATAAATACAAACAATAATTGGAGATATAAAATTATTTTTTTTTACTATAAAAATACATCAGATCTTAATAAACATCAAAGAATTATGAGATAGGACACAACAAAATTTCTATCTCCTCATGATTGAAACCAAAAAGCCACTTCTTCACTTCCCTCAGAAACGCTGGTAGCCTTCCAATATAGTTTACACGAGACAATGGTGTAGAAGTTACGAAAAAGTGTGGTGCGAAATCTAGGAACTCTTACTAGAGGCAGCAATGCCCTTCTTAGATTGTGAATGTTGTATATCGGACTTTGTGCATACCCGCTCCTTATAAAAAAAAATTTTAGAACTTTATAATAGTATAAATGTCCCATGGGAAGAATATTCAGTGTTTTGAAAATATCTATAGAATGAGTTAGACGACCAATGTTGCACATTCTTCTGATAAGATATTTTTGTAGAATTAAAAGCGAATGAATTTTACAAGTATAGGCACCACCCCAACAACTAACACCGTATTGTAATTTTGAGTGGAATAGTCCATAATAAACCATAGCCAAAACCCTATTTGAACACAATCTTTTTAAATTATAAAAAGAGAGTACGGCTGACAACATATAAACCTTCATAGCAGATATATGCGATGACCAACTTAGATTTTGGTCAATTATAACTCTTAAATATTTGAAATTTGCGACAACTTCGATCTTAAAGCATTTACTGACACAGTTTATTGTCTCGTTAAAACTAAGTGTAGAGCTATGTTGAGAACAATTATTAGAGCACAATTTGTGTCTCTTGCAATTGGAAGCATGAAAGATAATATCGTTCCTTGCTGGTTCCTTTCCACATAAGTTAAAATATATTATCTTTGTTTTACTGCTTACCATGAGTTTATGGCTTGCGGATCAAGTTCTTAACAAAAAGACATCGTGGTTAATATCAGCATTAAGATTAAATGAATTTTCTGAACCATATGCGATGGCTAGGTCATCAGCAAAGGCTGTAACTTTACCAATTAGTGGCAATGAGAATACCGAATTTATATAAATTAAAAACAAAATTGGCCCAAGAACCGAACCCTGTGGCACACCTAAGTTTATAGATCTGGGTTCGCTTAGAATATTATTAACTTTAACTCTCTGAACTCTGCTCATTAAGTATGACTCAAGCCAACTAAGGAAGTTACCAAGAAAACCTGCCGAACTGAGCTTATTCATTAAAATACTGTGATCTACCATATCAAACGTTTTTGTTATATCTACAAAAAGACTAGCACAGCTTTTCCTTTCGTCAATTGCTTTGTTAATAGAAAAACAAAAGTCAAGAAGAGCATGTTCAGTTGACAGTCTAGACCTAAATCCAAATTGCATTGGGCTAAAAAAATTTATTTTACTTAAATAAAATAAAATCCTTTTCACTGCTTTCTCAAAAACTTTTGATACTGACGACAGTAGTGATATGGGCCTGTAGTTATTTTTGTCTTTTTTGTTACCCTTTTTGAAAAGCGGCATCACGGTGGCGCATTTTAAGTCTTCTGGAAAAACTCCCGAAGATATACTTAAGTTAAATAAATATTTCAAAATATCTACAATATAAAGAGCTATGTTCTTTAGCACGCGATTCGAAATGTTGTCACTACCACTTGAATCGGAATTGTTTAAATTCTTGATAATATTAAGAATTTCTGAACCTATGAGAAAAAGCTGTTACTAGGAGTTATGAATTCTGCGTACATTGAATCTGTTTGGCAAATGAAATGATTTGTATCGCTTAATGTTTCAGAGACGGTACCTACATTCACAAAAAAGTTATTAAATACATTTGAAATTTCGAGGGAGTCAGAGACATCAAAACCATCCACACTTAACACAATAGAGTCAGGCTTTCTCTTAGAGCTAGGCTTTATGATTTTATTCACAGCATCCCATTCCTTTTTTGAGTTGCCATTTGCTGCAAATATTATACGTTGAAAATATTCATCGCGACTTTTACGTATATCTTTATTTAATCCAGGCATGCTTAACGAACGAAACGATATCATTTCGTTACGATAATCAACGTTAATAAACGAAACGAAGTCACTTCGTTTCGTTTATTAACGTTAAGATCGTCAAATTAACGTTAATTTGGCGTTCCTAACGTTAATAAACGAAACGAAATGACTTCGTTTCGTTTATTAACGTTGATTATCGTAACGAAATGATATCGTTTCGTTCGTTAAGCATGCCTGATTTAATCTATATGTCAAGCGAAGCGACGTACATGTTTCCTGAGCTTGGTGTTCATTGGATGCTTGTTGCTTTTGTTCCTTAACATATTCTTCAAATTAATGTTTTTTAATAAGGTATGACTTATCCAAGGTTTGAGAGGTAAAGCACTTCGGTTAGGAAAAAATGTATCGACTTTTCCTACATATCTTTGCCGTTTTCGTTGAAATCCCAGAAATCAATGAAATTACATTGGCGGACTACCAATAACTTCAATCAGTGTGAAATATTATTTAAGTTTATTCTTTCGCATTTTCATTATTGCTATTAATGCTATTTTCTTAACAGGGGTTTTAAAAGTGAATAGAGTAATTATTCTAGTACAGACGTATATTTTTTAATTTTCGGAAATTTGGGGGAGGGGGGGAGGGTTGAACCCCCCTGAATACGCGCCTGCTATAGACTCCAAAAAACGACTGATTTTGGGCATTGTATTAAACATTGCTTTATATACTCAAATTATGGAAATGAATTCGAGGTATATTATGCAGCTTGTAACTGAAAAATTTGGTTTTATTAACAAATTCCAACAACAAAAGTGACCGTACTAAATTCGCCTCCTTCTTACCTATACCTGCTCAGGCGCGTATTTATACCCCAGGTTGCTTCACTTTATTTGATGTAAAAAGTCAAATCGCAGCTGGACGCAGATAGATCTTATGAATTCAGGTAACTGAATATTTAGCAAATACCTACTGTAAATTTGACGGAGACCTTTTTTGTCCTTTTTTTCTTTTCCATCAAAGTTCGAAAAAGGTTCTAAAAATAGGCTTTTTGAAAAACAGGTAGATCTGACAACTTAAAAAAAAACTAATTTTATGTTTTGCTTCAGCTTAGAATTAAATGTCCTTTCGTTATAATGCAAGAAACCAGTAGCAGGCCGTTTTATTTCGAGACAAAACAATTTTTAATACAACAAAAAAGAACAAAAACCACAAATTTTTCAAACAGTCAATTTTCTATGATATATTAGAATATATATCACTAAGTGTCACGTTTTTATATCGGAAATTAAGGGAGAAATTGCCAAAAATCTGAACGATCGGTTGTATGGGATATATACTATATATATCTCCGATCAAAATGATTTTTTTAGAAAATCTTCTATGATATATTAAAATATATATCACCGAGTTTCACGTTTATACTTTCTAAATTAAGGGAGTAATGGCCCAAAATCTTTCTATCTGACCGATCGGTTGTATGGGATAGGTATATACTATACTAGCAGCCTGTCAGCCGTTGTTCTGCCCTAAATTTGGTCTATCCCATACATTTTAATAAGCTTTTTCCGTCTAACTCTGCCCCCCCCCCCCCTCCCCCTCCTAACTTTTTCTTAAACCTTTTATTCACTCCTCCCTCCGTATTTTCGCTTCATCTATCTCTATTTTCGTCTCACTCTATCTCTTTCTCAGTCCCCTTCTCTCTTTTCTCTTCTCTAAAGTTTTCCCATTCTTCTTCATCCCTTATTGCAAGGCAAATCGAATAGGACGTATGTAAATAGTTATGTGGGTATTATTAATTCATGTCTTTATTTCGGCTTCGCATGCACATTTATCAGTTTTGCCAGGTTAATGCGTCTAAATCGAATATCACAATGAAAATTACTTTAAAGCTCTCAACAACAACTTTCATTTGATATCTATAATACACACACATTCTAGGGGTATCCGGGTCCAGGTTTTGCTCATATCTTGAGACCCTAGTCACCCAGCGGTATAAAAATTACTCTGTACTAAAGCACTCATCAACAGCTTCAATTTGATACCCATAATGTAAAAACACATCCCAGTGTTACCCTGATGCACGTTTTGGCCTATATCTCGAGACCCTTCACCAATAGGTATGAAAACTACCCTGTACTAAAGCACTCATCAACAGCTTTCATTCGTTATCCATATTCTATAAACACATTCTAGGGTACCCGCGTCCACGTTTTCGCTTATATCTCGAGACCCTAGTTACCCGCGGTTACGAAAAATACACAGGTCCACGTTTTGATCTCAAGACCCTATCCAGAACGGGATAAAAATTAGCCTATGTCTGTCTCCTGGTTCTAAGCTACCCCTCCACCAATTTTCAGCCAAATATGTTCATCCGTTACTTCCTCTTCAATCACTCTTTATCTATTAAAAAAAAAGCGCATCAAAATCTGTTGCGTATTTTTAAAGGTTTAAGCATTCAAAGGGACATAGGGACATAGGACTTTCAAATCTCTCCTTCTTTTATTATATACCGGTGTGTTGGTTTTAAAATAATGTCAAGTAACATAAAATAAATGGAGTTTCTTGAATCTAATATAAAGAATAATTTAGACGAGTATTTCATTATAAATAGGAGATTATGGAACTTACTTATGTCAATCTCGACTTTTGCAGATGTCAATAGATTCCTGTAGTATTTGTCCTTTACGTTGTGCTCAAAGTAAGCATTAATAGCTCAGACTCATAAGCACTTTTTCATATAGATGAGTTTAACACAAGCTTATGCATTATGAGTAGAATGCACGCATTTTTATGGAGAACGGTAGAATGAGCGACAATGGCGCCATCTGATATTGCAAAGTAGCCATCTCCCAAATTTTGTTCCAAGCAAATCATAAGAAGAATAATTTGACATTTGCTTTGGCTAAGGGTGTTGGCACACTTTGCAAGTGAAATTATTTTTCCCACTGGTTGGTAAATTTTCTAACATTTTTCGCAAATAAAAACTGTATAGGGAGAATGTTTATAACAGTGCTTCGCAAAATTTTATATGTGAATGGGCAATGCATAATAAACTTCAATTGCCAAGTCTGAAGTTCCTTCATATTTACAAACGCAACATCTTGGTTGATTGTGGCGATGTTATTGGAATGCATAAGCTTATGTTAAACTAGGTGTCACATGCAAATGGATCGTAACCAGTGGATGCCAAAAAAACTCCTTCTCATTGTGTATAAATTCTCTGGTGAGATGGTACAGTTAATATAATTTGAAGATATATACATCCCACTCAGCATTTAGGTGATTAAATTTTGAATTTCCCTACATATCAATAAAATTTGATTACTCTTTCTGACTAAATAATGAGTTATCATACAATTCAACAAAAGAAATTATCAAATATGAATACTTTTGATGTTCAAAAACCGAATATAGTTTTTCAATCACATTTTGGAATCATATGTGAATCAAATGTGTTTACTTTAGGTGATCAAAAATTTTAATCATTTTTCATTCAGCTTTCTGAATCTTTTCTGACAATCTTTGTTGACTGAATAATGAATTTTAAACCTGTTAAAATTTTACTTTTCATTGAAGATCTTTTTTTTTCACATACACACATTTTTTCAATCATGAAGTTCAGAAAAAATATATTAAAATTTTATTCTTCAAGACAAGAAATCATGTAAATACTTCTCTTAACAAAATATGTCCCAAACCATTTCTCCACCATCGGCTTCCCAGAAAATAGGAATTATACCATTAGACAATACAAAGGTTGTGAACTATTTGAACCCCAGGTAAGCGAAACTCTCTTGACATATGTACCTGGATATGGCTTCAACATACCGTACCATATCGTATTTTAAGATGTTAACGATCATAGCTGATGCTGGATGTTGTAGTCGCAGGTGTATATTGGTCTAGTTTGTTTGCGAATTACCTTTTGTTCAATAGCTCACTTCCGCATGCTTTCTTCCCCTGATGAAATGAGATTACTATGAACTATCTTATTTTGTATGAGATATGAAGAATAAATGTATGATAATCGCATTTTAAAAATTATTTATAAATCTCAACCAAAATGATTGAAATATGTTCACGAATATGATCAGAAAATGACTGTGAAAAGCATTCAAATATTACTCTAGAACAATTAAAGCCCTATTTTAAAATGATATCAAATATGAACAAAAAGCGTTTCGAAATATGAATCATAAATGATTATTCTAGAATAATCACATTTATGGTACATTTTTCTCCCGACGATACGTTAATTTTCGAACAGAAAATGCTTTTAAATTTGAACGTTTTTAATCATCTTGGGGTATGATATTTGAATATTTTTTGATCAAAATTTTCAAAAAATGCTGGCTGGGATAAATTCTCTGGTATTACTATTACTTCATGTAAGTATTGTTTTCAATAAAACCGTTTAACTAAAAATTAAAAAAATTTTTTTTTTATTTTCAAGTTTTTAGCCTTTATTTAATTGCCTACTATTTCTCATTCTATTTAGTTCTTTTAGTGACTCATTAATACACGAACTCTTTCCTGACAATTTTTTGCAATCTAAGTCCTCAATACATAATCTTTCCAAAGACTTTACTCGACTCTGCGGCACGTATGCGTGTCCCTCCTCGAACTCCGAAATATTTTGATGTCACTACCAGATTATATGTAATATTTGGTCCAAATATGAGCCAAATCGGACATCATAGGTCGCCTTCTATTCATGTGTGTATTATGTGTTCCAAATATGGACCAAATCGGACCACAAATATGCTTTTTTTTATATTCCGATTCTTGAGCCACCTAGCGGCGATTTTTTTATATAGGTCGCTTTCTATTCATGTATGTATTATGTGTTCCAAATATCAAAAAAATCGGACCACAAATACGATTTTTTAAAACATTTCGATCCATGCGCCACCTACCGGAGTTTTTTTCTTATTATTGCAGTGTCATCGGGCTCTGAACTATATCCCAAGTTTCAAGCTTGTACCTTATCGGGAAGTTACTTTAATTTCAATGACAAAATTCGTGCCAACCAGCAGCCTGTCAAGTCAAGCCAAATAAAACCGTTTAAGATAAAGAAAATTAGCCCTTTCTCAAATTTGGAGCATTTTCGATGAACCAAAATGAAAACGTAGTGTGGCAGTCGTGATATGCATTGCTATTAACCCAGGTATGGCCATCAAAAGTACGTAACTATTTTAAGAGTGCTTTGCATTTAAATAAATAAATAAATGTAAGGCACGATAACCTCCGAAGAGATCTAAGGCCGAGCTTCTCTTCCAATTTGCGTCGTGCTCCTCTTGATTTTCCCTATAAATTGGCCGGACGGGTCCTACATGTTTTATGCCGACTCCGAACGGCATCTGCAAGGCAGATGAGTTTTCACTGAGAGCTTTTCATGGCACAAATATACTCGGAGCGCTTGCCAAACACTGCCGAGGGGCGACCCCGCTTAGAAAATTTTCCTTTTTAATTGAAAAACCTTATTTCTAAAATGTTGATGTTGCTTTACCCGGGGTTCGAACCCAGGGCACACGGCGTGGTAGGCGAAGCACGCTACCATCACACCACGGTGGCCGCTTTGCATTTATATTTAGTAAAAACAATAGTCAAAAGACATTGTTATTATTGATATAATATATTATAAAAATATTTTGGAAAAAATGCATTGCATACAGGCCTTCCCATTGGCTGTGGGGTATAATACTTATAAAAAGGACCCTATGGAACGGCACAATAAAAACAACACCGAAAACAAACAATTGGCAAACCATGTTTATTAACAGATATTCTTAATTGTTTTTATTTTTATCGGCTTATTGATAAGTGATTCAAGGTTCGACTCGAGCTCAAGGCCAGAACAATAATTGTCAAACAAAGTAATTGACAATAAACAAATCCAACATTATCAGTGTTTTGCAACAGATGGTGAAACGCTGAATAAATATAGTTGGTAAGAAGGAATAGAAGTAGGAATTTATTAGTCAAACAAACCACCGCATTATAGCTAAATGGTTAGCACAGCGTGCCTAAAAGCGTACTGATGATGAAGACTTAGCACCCTTCGAAAGGGATCTATCTGCGCAGCTATGATTTTATACTTACTATTCCGAAACTACCAAAAAAAAAAAGAAGCAATTTTTCAGTTATAGAAAAATTAAAAAAATAACAACAATTATGATTAGAAAAAAATAATTGTTCTGGCATTGAATCATATATTCTTAATTTTAAAGTTGAATCAGAGAATTTATACACATAAATATAAATTCTCTGGTTGAATACAAGCGAAATTGGGAAAAATACAACTTGCAATGAAAATGTAACACAATAATTCGACTTTTAGAAAAATTTGACCTCCAAATGATCTCGAGGGAGTACCCAAAACATCACGCAATGACCCCCAAATGACCACGAGTGAGTCCCCAAAACCATGCCGGAATAGCCCCAAATGACCCCAAGGGAGTACCCAAAAACAAACAAATGACCCCGAGGGAGTGCCCAAAGGGAATTCCGGAACAAGCCCAAATAACCCCGGGGGACCTCGATCGAGTCCCTAAAAACATCCCGGAACGACCCCCAAAGTGCCCCGGGAGGACCCCCTAAAACCATCCCGGAATGTTCCCAAAATGGGCCTGAAAAGTTCCCAAAACCATGCCGAAATAACCCACAATGACCCCAAGGGAGTACCCAAAAACATACCGGAACGGCCCCCAATTGAACTAAAGGGAGTACCCAAAAACCGTAACGATCCCCCAAATGACCCAAAGGGAGTCCCCAAAATCATCCCGGAATGTGCCCCAAATGACACCAAAGGAGTCCCCTAAACTATCCTGAGGGAGTCCCCAAAACATCCCGGAACGACCCCCAAAATTCCCCGGGAGTACCCCGAGGGAGTCCCCAAAAACATCCCACAATGTTCCCCAAATGACCTCGATGGAGTCCCCAAAACCACCCCGAGGGAGTGCCCAAAAACATCCCGGGACGACACCAAAATGACCCCGATGGAGTCCCAAACCATTCCGAATACCTCAAAATCATCTCAATATTACTTTAAGAAGCTTCAGTACTACACGCGAACTGTTTGCGCATATGGGTATATTTTCACGGCATCTCGAGGCGAATTTTGTAATTAAAATTTAAGTAGCTTCCCGATAAGCTACAAGCTTGAAACTCGGAATATAGTTCAGAACCGGATGAGAATGCCATAATAAGAAAAAAATCGCCGCTAGCTGGCGCAAGGATCGAGATATTCTCAAAAATTGTATTTGTGGTCCGATTTGGCTCATATTTGGAACACATAATACATACATACATGAATAGAAAGCGGCCTATAAAAAATCGCCACTAGGTGTCGCTAGGATCGAGATATTCACAAAAATCGTATTTGTGGTCCGATTTGGCTCATATTTGGAAATTATATTTGACATACAGAAATAGAAACCGCTTTAGTAAAAAAAATTCACGCTAGGTGTCGCAAAAATTGAGATATTCAAAAAACTCGTACTTATCTGTCCGATTTGGCTCTTTGAACAAATATTATATACAGTCCGGTAGAAGTGACATCAAAATACTTTGGAGCACATAAGTTCAAATTTTGTTAGTGAAATTTCTGTAAAAAATTCATTTACCGGTAGAAATAACAGCAAAATACTTTTTGTTAGCGAAATTTCATTACAAAAATTCATTTCCCGGTAGAAGTGACGTCAGAATACTTTGGAGCACATAAATTCAAATTTTGCTAGTGAAATTTCAGTATAATAAAATAAAAAAAAAAATTTTGTTAAACGGTTTTATTGAAAGCAATACTTACATTAAGTACTAATAATAATAATAGATAGAAAATAAAATACCTAAAAAAATTTTAAGTAAAACGGTTTTATTGAAAACAATACTTACATTAAGTAGTAATAATACTAAAAGATAGAAAATAATTAGGTCCTAGTCATCACACTCCTCATTAATCTAGGGCGTTGATCAGACAATTAAATAAAAGCGCTGGGCGCATGAAATTTCTAAAAATATGAGGCGTATCATAACCTGATTAAGGTTCAGTTGGTCTTATATATGACTATCAATAGAAATTTGACGCGTCCAATGCTGTTATTTAATTGTCTGCTCAACGCCCTAGATTGATGAGGAGTGTGATGACTAGTACCTAGGACCTACCTAATTATTTTCTATCTTTTAGTATTATTACTACTTAATGTAAGTATTGTTTTCAATAAAACCGTTTAATTAAAATTTTTTTCAAAGCTTTTCTCCCGGGAGTGGGATTTGAACCCGCACTCCTACGATAGTTGAACGTGTTACAAACGCATTCAGCCACGTCATGCCTTAGTTGTTGTAAAGTTTTTCCCAATTTCCTTCTTTTTTTTTTGCATATTTAATCTTCTACACAATGCATACTTCGTATGTAATTATGTATTAAGGCTATGCTTGTTGGTAAGGCGGTTTTCAAAGAAACTTTGGTATTGTTGCTGTTTTTAACACGCTTTTATTACTTGGCCTGTATCTATGTAACGGAATCTTTGAGCTTAATTTTCACCGGTTTCTAGAAGTCTGATTAATTTGAAACTTTGCATACGTATCAAGGACCGATGACAATGCATTAATATGATGATGTGGTGACATAAGGTCAACGGCCATAAGGGCAATTGGCCTTATTACCACTTTGAATGGCCATAAGTTTGATTGAAACTTTGCACACGTATCAAGGCTCGATGACAATGCATTAATATGATGGTGCGGTGACATAAGGTCAACGGCCATAAGGTCAATTGGCCCTATTACCACTTTGAATGGCCATAAGTTTGATTGAAACTTTGCACACGTATCAAGGCTCGATGACAATGCGCTAATGTGATGGCCTGGTGACATAAGGTCAACGGACATAAGGTCAATTGGTTTTATTACCACTTTGAATGGCCATAAGTTTGATTGAACTTTGCACACGTCTCAAGGCTCGATGACAATGCAATAATGTGATGGTGGGGTGACATAAGGTTAACGGATATAAGGTCAATTGAACTTATGACCACCCCAAATGGCCATAGATTTTAAACCTTGCACATAATGCAAAAACTCATTAATGGTAGAAGTGGATGCATGGCACATCTACGAAAGAACATACTGGAGCCATTTTTAACACACTTTTATTAGCTTGGCCTGTATCTATCTATGTATCTATGTACCCATGTATGTATGTAACGGAATGTGGAGTGGAGCCGAGAGGCTCGGTAATGCAGAGCTCCAAACTCCGTTGCAGCTTTTGAAGCATTTTAAGATGGGTACTATTAGCTAGTGCAGGCTACCAGACCAAGGCACCATAAAGAAGAATCGGGCGCACAATGGCTGTGTAAATCTAGAAGGTCACCTTAGGAGAGAATCCCCAGGAAGTGCCAATTAGCCTCTTTCAGGTGAACAGCTCTGCTGCTGCCTTCTTGGATCGCTCCACTATATGGTCACTCCATAATAGCTTCCTCCCAAAAATGACTCCCAAATACTTGACTTGATCGCTAAACGCTAAGAACGTACCCCCAATTCTTGGCGGTGTAAGATTTGGTACTTTGTACCTCCTCGTGAAGAGGACAAGCTCGGTTTTATCCGGGTTGACTTCCCCACCTGTGGCGGGTTGTACTCCTGGAGCAGCTCCAGGACGTCAGCTGGGTGCGTTGGCGTCACTGGAACCCAGGCTCTAGTCTTTGGTCGTGGGGGATATCACGCGCCTCCACTAACTTGAGGCGCGTGCCCGGATATACCACCCCTATCAGCGTGACGGCGGCCCTATAGAGGTTTACCGACCTGGCGTCGTCACAGGCAATTAGCTTGACATTGCCCTGGAACCATCCTGCATCGGTGTAAGATGGCGGTGGACCAGGGTTGTCTTTCTTAACCTTAACGGCCACCGTAGCGAGTGCGGCCTCGATCCACTTCCACTGTTGTTTCGGGATCCTGCCATCTTCGCTGCTCTCGTCTATAATGCCAATGATCTGCCGACCCTTGGCAATTTCGGCGAAAGACCGTGTCCAGCCTCCCTGCGTCTTGGCCCTTTTCGGTGCCGTGGGGTTCGATTCATTCATGGACCGCTGGCGTTTCGGGGTTTCATCACTCTCGACTAAAACTTTTAAAATTACTTGAACTAAAAAATTTAAAATAAATAATAGTTTAAAAAAACTAAAAAAAGCACGTTTTTATAGCTAACCGAACTAAAAACTAGAAAATTATTTCCAATTAAAAAAGAGTTTATATAACAGTAGTAGAAGGTCAAACAATCATTTATAGTTAATCACCTCAAAATAAAATTATTATAAAATTTAAGTTATTAACAGAACAATTTAATTCACAGTAAAAAGCGTGGGGTGCTTGATATTGAATGATACAATCTATCTATTGGCAACTGTCTGAGAGGAAAGATATGAAATGTAGTCACATGCACCCCACGCTTTTTAATCTGAATTAAATTATTCTGTTAATAACTTAAATTTTATTATAATTTTATTTTGAGGTGATTAACTATAAATGAATGTTTGACCTTCCACTACTGTTATATACACTCTTTTTAATTGAAAATTATTTTCTATTTTTAGTTCGGTTAGCTATAACAGCGTGTTTTTTTAGTTTTTTTAACTATTATTTATTTTTTGTTCTATTTATACAATTACAACGAATTAACCAATTTTGTCTGTTTGTATGATTTAATCGGGGATTGCATACGAAGTATGCAATGTGTAAAGGATTAAATATGCAAAAAAAGAAGGCAATTGGGAAAAACCTTACAACAACTAAGGCATGAACTGGCTGAATGCGATTGTAACACGTTCAGCTATCGTAGGAGTGCGGGTTCAAATCCCAATCCCGGGAGAAAAGGCTTTGAAGAGATTTACAAGGTATAATCGAAACAGCAAACATTTTTTTTAAACTTATTTTATTTAACTTTTGAATAACCGAGTAATAATTTAAATTTTATTTTATTCCATATTTTTTAAATGATGAAAGATAACTCAACACTTAACTTAAAATTTACAAAAATCACTCACGATAAAATATTATTCATTATTCAAGAAATGCTTGAATAAAAAATACCTTGTTTTCCATCAATCAGAAAATTCAAAATGATGAATAATTTTTTATTACGATTTGTTTTATATAAAAAATCTGCGAGCATCCCCCAACCCATGATTTATAAAATCTTTAACATCATTATTATTTATACTTGTATATATAGCCGGATAAAAGTGGTTCAAAGGTTTTACCATAATTGATAGCACCGCATAAAGTTTATCATCCACAACGGCAGGTGCACCAGCATCTCCCCAACACACAGCACTTTTCTCTGCCGGATCTTTTAAACAAAATTGCTGTTGTTGGGAAATTTGTCCTTGCTTCCGCAAATCGAGGCGCATAACAATCCCTACATTGGTTGATTGGGAATAGTTCAAGTTGAGCAGATTGGAGTAGATGATAAGAGCCCTCAATGTCGGGATGTATCGAACCAAATCCACTAACTCGCACTTTTACGCCGGGGTTTAATTCAGTTTCACATAAAGATATTACTTTTATAAATTGGCTCTCGGTAAAATGTTGTTTCAATGCAATGACAGCTAAATCCATTTCTACGAATTCCGGCTTAAATCATATGGACGCAATATACGAAACGCTTCGCGTTTTACTCCATCTGTTTGTAAATTGGATCTACCAGCTATAACAGTGAAGGGATCTGCGGGTGAAGTTCCCACGCAAGATTTAGATGTAAGCACCCTTCTTGTGGAGATTAAAGTCCCAACACAACGATATTTCCCGTCATCAAATATTGACACCACATACGCGCTATCCTTTACAGCCCAATTAGAGGCGCCTACAATGCGATTTTCCGATTTGGTATTAGTTGAAAGACTGACAAGGATGACAAAAATCGAACAAACGATCGCGAAAAGCTTGCGTAAATACATTTTAATTTAAGATTTCCCGTAAATTTTTAAGTATAAAGTGAAGGAAGTTGGAATTTTTGGGTGCCATTTATACAAAATTTTGTTGTGTAAATAAAAATGAGTTTTGAATTGGAAAAAAGACAGCCAACTAAATTTGTGTGTTTGTAGCAGCATAAGTGTGACAAGAAAAAATTTTAATTTAGGTACATTCGATTATTCAATACAAAAAGAACAAGTAAGGAAGGCTAAGTTCGGGTGTAACCGAACATTACATACTCAGTTGAGAGCTGTGGAGACAAAGTAAGGGAAAATCACCAAGTTGTAAAAAGAACCTAGGGTAACCCTGGAATGTGTTTGTATGACATGTGTATCAAATGGAAGGTATTAAAGAGTATTTTAAGAGGAAGTGGGTCATAGTTCTATAGATGGACGCCATTTAGGGATATCGCCATAACGGTGGACCAGGCCTGACTCTAGAATTTGTTTGTACTATATGGGTATCAAATGAAAGGTTTTGATGAGTATTTTAAGAGGGCGGGGCCCTTAGTTCTATATGTGGACGCCTTTTCGAGATATCGCCATAAAGGTGGATCAGGGGTGACTCTAGAATTTGTTTGTACGATATGAGTATCAAATGAAAGGTGTTAATGAGTATTATAAAACGGAGTGGGCCTTAGTTCTATAGGTGGACGCCTTTTCGAGATATCGGTATAAACGTGGACCAGGGGTGACTCTAGAATGTGTTTGTACGATATGGGTATCAAATTAAAAGTATTAATGAGGGTTTTAAAAGGGAGTGGCCCTTAGTTGTATATGTGAAGGCGTTTTCGAGATATCGACCAAAATGTGGACCAGGGTGATCCAGAACATCATCTGTCGGGTAACGCTAATTTATTTATATATGTAATACCACGAACAGTATTTCTTCCAAGATTCCAAGGGCTTTTGATTTCGCCCTGCAAAGCTTTTTCATTTTCTTCTACTTAATATGGTAGGTGTCACACCCATTTTACCAAGTATTTTTCTAAAGTTATATTTTGCGTCAATAGAATAATACAATTACCATGTTTCATCCCTTTTTTCGTATTTGGTATATAATTATGGCATTTTTTTAATTTTTCGTAATTTTCGATATCGAAAAAGTGGGCGTGGTCATAGTCGGATTTCGGCCATTTTTTACACCAATACAAAGTGAGTTCAGATAAGTACTTGAACTGAGTTTATTAAAGATATATCGATTTTTGCTCAAGTTATCGTGTTAACGGCCGAGCAGAAGGACAGACGGTCGACTGTGTATAAAAACTGGGCGTGGCTTCAACCGATTTCGCCCTTTTTCACAGAAAACAGTTATCGTCCTAGAATCTAAGCCTCTACCAAATTTCACAAGGATTGGTAGATTTTTGTTCGACTTATGGCATTAAAATTATCCTAAACAAATTAAATGAAAAAGGGCGGAGCCACGCCCGTTTTAAAATTTTCTTTTATTTTTGTATTTTGTTGCAACATATCATTACTGGAGTTGAATGTTGACATAATTTACTTATATACTGTAAAGATATTAACTTTTCTTTTAAAATTTGAATTTAAAAAAAAAATTTTTAAAAAGTGGGCGTGGTCGTTCTCCGATGTTGCTAATTTTTATTAAACAGAGATATAGTAATAAGAGTAAAGTTCCTGCCAAATTTCATCATGATATCTTCAACAACTTCCAAATTACAGCTTGCAAATCTTCTAAATTACCTTCTTTTAAAAGTGGGCGGTGCCACGCCCATTGTCCAAAATTTTACTAGTTTTCTATTCTGCGTCATAAGCTCAACTCACCTACCAAGTTTCATCGCTTAATGAGTATTTGGTAATGAATTATCGCACTTTTTCGATTTTTCGAAATTTTCGATATCGAAAAAGTGGGCGTGGTTATTGTCCGATATCGTTCATTTTAAATAGCGATCTGAGATGAGTGCCCAGGAATCTACATACCAAATTTCATCAAGATACCTCAAAATTTACTCAAGTTATCGTGTTAACGGACAGACGGACGGACGGACGGACGGACATGGCTCAATCGAATTTTTTTTCGATACTTATGATTTTGATATATGGAAGTCTATATCTATCTCGATTCCTTTATACCTGTACAACCAACCGTTTTGCAATCAAAGTTAATATACTCTGTGAGCTCTGCTCAACTGAGTATAAAAATTAACACAGCCATATATCGGCACACTAATGTTTGTGAGTGTACACAGCCTGTAGTAGCAATATAGAAGTATGACATATACATACATATGTTAATTGGCGTGTGCCGTGGTGTGGTTGTAGGGTGGTTGGCCTATCACACCGAGCGTTCTGGGTTCAACTCCCGAGGAAAATGACATCAAAAGTTTAGAAAAAAAATTTTTCTAAGCGGGGTCACCCCAACGCCGTGTTTTTATTTACACGTCTGTTGGCCATAGTGTATAACCTATAGTTAAATCGGTTGCGGTGAATAGTGGACACACACCATTTGTAGAGGTAATACATAGAGGTAGTGTAGAGGTAAAACATAGACAAACATTTCAGTTGCATCTGAGCATAGTAATGCGTATTGAAATTGTGAGGCAATTAACAAAATTTCATTCAAATTTTTGATAATGTCCTCGCCCCGCTGGGCGCGCAACGTTTGTTGATTGTTGGTTCGAACAACGACATATTTATTTATTTTTTATATTTTTCTTCTTTGTATCCAGTTCAATCCAAAATCATCAAAAAAATCAATAAAAAGTTGTTTAAATTTCTTTGGTCACCCCTCGGAAGTGATTCGTCAAACACTACGCTTGTATTTCTGCCATGAAAAGCTTCTCAGTGAAAATGAATCTGCCGTGCAAATGATTCTCGGAGTCGGCATAAAACATTTAGGCCCAGTCCCGCCAATTTTTAGGAAAAATAAAAGGAGCACTACGCAAATTGCAAGATAAGCTCGGCCTTAAATTTCTTCGGAAGTTATCGCGCCTTGCATTTATTTATTTATTTATATACAAAGGTGGAAAAAATAATAGGGACATATAGTGCTAAATACTAAATGAGTTATATAAGCAGCACTTCAATATATCTCTTGGAATAGTGCACCCTACAAAAATAGCATTTTAAGGTTGTTCTTTTGCGAAAAAGTGAGCCAGAAGAAGTTTGGCTTGGAAAATAAGACAAAACGTGCTTATTGATATTTTGCATTATAAACGGTAAAAACTTCGTTCTTGAAGCCCTATAAAATTGCACTTTTATGGGTATGGAGCACTAAGAAAATAGTTTAGGGAAGATATCGGCACTTCACTTTTAGAAATAAAAACCCACAACTCTTGTTTTAATTGTAAATAAGTATAAACTTTATTAATTATAAATATTGTATATATGTATTAAGAATGTCGCTTTTATTTATTTTAAAGATTTATTTGAGAGGTATATATAGTGTGACGGATAGCGAACAACTAACTTAAAGTAGTCCACTCCGTTGGGCCGCTTACATCCTAACTTAAAAAAGGATGTGTTTTGTTGTATTTTCTTGAATACGCAAAGTTAAGGAAACGATAAATTACTTTAATTGGTACATGGTACAAGTAAGAATCATTATACAATGCAAATAAAGAAACGTCAGTCATTTGGGTGGTGTAGGTCGTCTTTAAACATATCTCCTTCGCGAACGTTCCGTTGGGGATGTTTCTATTTATATATCTTGTGAAATCTTTCATCGTGAGCTAGATTGGTGATACAGAACTTTCAACCTTTGCCATTTTGTAGTCGGAGATAAGTTTCCGGCTTTCGGTTCTGGCAAGGATGCTAAGGGGGAGCCCCGAAAGGAAGTGCATTGGAGAGAGGGCTTATAAATCACTTGGGTCCTGTGACATAGGAGAGAGTGGGCGAGAATTAAGCACCTGTTCTATTCGAAAGATGAGCGTTGTAAATTCTTCGAACGTAAACCTTTGACTTCCTGCTACTTTGGTGAAATGTGTCTTGAAGATTTTTAACGCGGATTCCTATAGGCCGCCTATGTGTGAGACATAATGAGGTATAAACTGCCAAGAAAAACCTGGTATCACAAATCTTTCAGCGATATCTACAGCTGCTTCTTTGATGAATATTGCGAGCTCTTTTTGAATAGCTCGTTGAGCACCACCGAATGTCCATTATCATACATTACTTCGTCCAACGAAGCGAGAGATGGCTGCTCTGAAGACCTCAGTTGCCTAACTTGTGCAAGATTCGAGATGAACCGTTTTAGTAGAGAAGCATACAAATACACAAACGTATGCTTTTGAGTATGAAGATCGTCGCAAGCGGGACGTCTCCACCACATATGGGCCAGCGAAGTCAACGCCGATTACGTAAAAGGACACCGAGTAAGTGACACGTTCGGGGCAGAGCGGCCATTATTTGCGACCGCCTTCGTTGCTTATTTATCGTGCACGTCTTGCAGTTGAATATATGTACATAAATTTTTTCACTTTTTGCTTCAGTCTGCAGATGAAGTATTCCTTCTGTATCATGCTGACCGTTAGGGCTATCGAATTGGGAATCGAGTGGTTTTGAGAGTGACATATGAAACGGCTTTAATGTTTAATGAGCATTCTGGCCAGAATGTGTTCGGCTTAGAGAGCTATTGGAATCCATTCTACTATAATGAGCAGTCAACCAAATCTTGTTGTTTGCATCCTCGAGTTCCTAAATCGGTGGGGTTGTCATCACTAGGTATGTGGCACCAATTTGTGTTGCTGACGTTCTGCAAAATTTCGGTAATCCTGTATGCCACATAAGTTTTTCATGTATGTCGGGGTTATTCTAGCCAACACAATGGAGGAATCTGACCAGAGTGTCAGTTCGGGTGTTGGCAATTTTTTGAAATTGAAATTGAGTTTGAGTTATTTATTTAGACAATAACATGGCTCCGCAGAGTTCTATACGTGGCAAGTTAACTGTGTGCAGGGATGTGACTTTGGTTTTTGCCATAAAGTGGTGGGATGAGGCAGAGTTCTAATCGTACTGCACTCTTATATAAACACATCAACAAATGCATTGCATTAGAGCAGTGGTCGCCACCCCATAAGCGCTTTAACGCAATTGTTTTTGTAAAACGTTTAGGCAAGCGCACCACACATCCCCGCGCGCACACATTCTATCATCTCGCCAACAACCGAATGTATTCTGCTGTGTCCATTACAAGCCAAACTAATATAAATGCACGCAAGTCATTTTCTGTCAAAAATGTCTCATGCACATACAACTTGTTTGAGAGCAGCCCAAATTGAATTTGCTGCCTGAAAAACTAACTCGATTTCCAATATTTATTCTGCGTGACATTTAAATTTGACGTTTGAACACACGGTTTACATTGTCACAACGCATGCTTATTTGGGTTAGGGCAAAAAACGCCGGTTGTTTGCGTGCACTAAAAAAACGCAGTGCGGTTTTATTAGGCTCGCTATTAGGAACTAAACTGCTATAATTTCGTGTAAATTAACTTTTGAAGTAATATTTTTGGGTAGATTTTTGGTTTTCCTGTACGAAAACAATAAAAATTTGTTTGATTTATTTAACTAAACGCATGTAGAAGTATTTTTCAATGCATTCAATAAAACAATGCGATACGTTAACTTTAACAGATACCAAGTCCGACTGAGTTTGTGTACGTGCCAGCGCCATTTCTGCTCACTGGTTGGTTGTCTCTATTTTTTTAGAAAACAAAATGAGGAATAGACATGCAATGACAAAAATTTATTTCGCCTCACTTGAACTTAAAAATTGAATATGGAATATACATATTAGTGTAAAGTTTGAAGTAAGAAGATAATTTGGCTCATTTTAGAAACACATATTACATACATGAATAGAAACCGCTTTATGAAAAAAAATCGCCGCCACGTGGCGCAAGAATCGAGATATTAAAAAATCTTATTTTATGAATTTTCAAAGTTTTTACAGTGTACTTTGTACTAGCTGAGCAGAGCTCACAGAGTATATTAACTTTGATTTGATAACGGTTGGTTGTACAGGTATAAAGGAATCGAGATAGATCTAGATTTCCATATATCAAAACCATCAGGATCTAAAAAAATTTGATTGAGCCCTGTCCGTCCGTCCGTCCGTTAACACGATAACTTGAGTAAATTTTGAGGCATCTTGATGAAATTTGGTACGTATGTTCCTGAGCACTCATCTCAGATCGCCATTTAAAATGAACTATATAGTATTATAACCACGCCCTCTTTTTCGATATCGAAAATTTCGAAAAACCGAAAAAGTGCGATAATTCATTACCAAAGATGGATAAAGAGATGAAACTTGGTAGGCGAGTTGAACTGACGCAGAACTGTGTATAAAAACTGGGCGTGGCTCCGCCCTTATTCATTTAATTTGTCTAGGATACTTTTAGTGCCATAAGTCGAACAAAAATTTACCAATTCTTGTGAAATTTGGTAAGGGCTTAGCTTTAAAGATGCAACTTATTTCTGTGAAAAAGGGCGAAATCGGTTGAAGCCACGCCCAGTTTTTATACACAGTCGACCGTCTGTCCTTCCGCTCGGCCGTTAACACGATAACTTGAGCAAAAATCGATATATCTTTACTAAATTTAGTTCAAGTACTTATCTGGACTCCCTTTATCTTGGTATTAAAAATGGCCGAAATCCGACTATGACCACGCCCACTTTTTCGATATCGAAAAATTACGAAAAATGAAAAAAAAAAAATGCCATAATTCTACACCAAATACGAAAAAAGGGATGAAACATGGTAATTGGATTGGTTTGTTGACGCAAAATATAACTTTAGAAAAAAACTTTGTAAAATGGGTGTGACACCTACCATATAAAGTAGAAGAAAATGAAAAAGTTCTGCAGGGCGAAATCAAAAGCACTTGGAATCTTGGCAGGAATACTGTTCCTGGTGTTACATATATAAATAAATTAGCGGTACCCAACAGATGATGTTCTGGGTCACGCTGGACCACATTTCGGTCGATATCTCGAGAACGCCTTCACATATACAACTAAGGGCCACTCCCTTTTAAAACCCTCATTAATACCTTTAATTTGATACCCATATCGTACAAACACATTATAGGATGACCGCTGGTCCACCTTTATGGCGATATCTCGAGAAGACGCCCACCTATGGAACTACGGCCCACTCCCTTTTAAAATACTCATTAACACCTTTCATTTGATACCCATATCGTACAAACAAATCCTAGAGTCAGCCCTGGTCCACCTTTGTGGCGATATCCCTAAATGGAGTCCACCTATAGAACTATGGCCCACTCCCTCATAAAATACTCTTTAGTACCTTCCATTTCATACCTTCCATTTGATACACATACACATACAAACACATTCCAGGGTTACCCTAGGTTCATTTTCTTACATGGTGATTTTCCCCTATATTGTCTCCATAGCTCTCAGCTGAGTACATAATGTTCGGTTACACCCGAACTTAGCCTTCCTTACTTGTTCATAATAAATGCATTCAAATCCACGGTTTCTCTAATGCATGGATCGCCAAAACCTTCTTATGGAAGCGTGACTACACCTACTTTGAAACAAAATTGATATTCATAAGTAAAACAAGTAAGGAAGGTTAAGTTCGGGTGTAACCGAACATTACATACTCAGTTGAGAGCTATGGTAACAACATAAGGGAAAATAACCATGTAGGAAAATGAACCGAGGGTAACCCTGGAATGTGTTTGTATGTGTATGTGTATCAAATGGAAGGTATCCAAAGAAAGGTACTAAAGAGTATTTTATGAGGGAGTGGGCCATAGTTCTATAGGTGGACGCCATTTAGGGATATCGCCACAAAGGTGGACCAGGAGTGACTCTAGAATGTGTTTGTACGATATGGGTATCAAATTAAAGGTATTAATGAGAGTTTTAAATGGGCGTGGGCCTTAGTTCTATATGTGGACGCCTTTTCGAGATATCGGCACAAAGGTGGACCAGGGATGACTCTAGAATTTGTTTGTACGATATGGGTATCAAATGAAAAGTTTTAATGAGTATTTTAAAAGGGAGTGGTGGTAGTTGTATATGTGAAGGCGTTTTCGAGATATTGGCCAAAATGTGGACCAGGGTGACCCAGAACATCATATGTCGGGTAGCGCTAATTTATTTATATATGTAATACCACGAACAGTATTCCTGCCAAGATTCCAAGGGCTTTTGATTTCGCCCTGCAGAACTTTTTCATTTTCTTCTACTTAATATGGTAGGTGACACCCCCATTTTGCAAAGTTTTTTTCTAAAGAATTATGGCATTTTTTTCATTTTTCGTAACTTTCGATATCGAAAAAGTGGGCGTGGTTATATTCGGATTTCGGCCATTTTTTATACCAAGATAAAGTGAGTTCAGATAAGTACGTGGACTAAGTTTAGTAAAGATATATCGGTTTTTGCTCAAGTTATCGTGTTAAAGGCCGAGCGGAAGGACAGACGGTCGACTGTGTATAAAAACTGGGTGTGGCTTCAACCGATTTCGCCCTTTTTCAGGGAAAGCAGTTATCGTCCTAGAATCTAAGACCCTACCAAATTTCACAAGGATTTGTAAATTTTTGTTCGACTTATGGCATTAAAAGTATCCTAGACAAATTAAATGAAAAAGGGCGGAGCCACGCCAATTTCTTTTATTTTTGTATTTTATTGCACCCATATAATTACTGGAGTCGAATGTTGACATAATTTACTTATATACTGTAAAGATATTAAATTTTTTGAAAAAATATCACTTTAAAAAAAAATTTTTTTTTAAGTGGACGTGGTCGTTCTCCGATTTTGCTAATTTTTATCAGGCATACATATACTAATAAGAGTAACGTTCCTGCCAAATTTCATCATGATATCTTCAACGACTGCCAAATGACAGCTTGCAAAACTTTTAAATTACCTTCTTTTAAAAGTGGGCGCTGCCACGCCCGTTGTCCACAATTTTACTGATTTTCTATTCTGCGTCATAAGCTTAACTCACCTTCCAAGTTTCATCGCTGTATCCGTCTTTGGTAATGAATTATCGCACTTTTTCGTTTTTTCGAAATTTTCGATATCGAAAAAGTGAGCGTGGTTATAGTCCGATATCGTTCATTTTAAATAGCAATCTGAAATGAGTGCCCAGGAGCTAATAGCTGGGAGACTTGAGCGGAAGGTATTCCACTTGCAAAAGGATTCCGCTTTGACTTCTTCATCACAGTCGATTCCTTCTCACCAGAGCTGTTGGAGAGGGATTTTGGCTAAGATTAGTGATATCCATTTTGCCGGGTCAAAAAGTTTCCCTACGTATGAGAGCAGTTGTCGTTTTGCAGTTGATTTAAAGACGGGAATTGGGTTGCATGAGTAGGAAAAAGAGTCGGTTAATGCGTTCCATCCTATTCCTAAGGTTTTAGTAGTGTCATGGAATTTATAATTCTTTTGATTCAAGTATTTTTGTTTGATTTGCGGTTATTTATCTTAGAGGAAAGCCTGCTAATTTTAGAGCTTCGATAGTTTGGGTCATAGAATCGAGAGATGACTGTATATCGTGCCCGCCAGAGAGGACATCATCTACATAAGTTTCTCGTAGTATGATGTTAGTGACGAGTGTTTTTTTTCTGCTCATCATTTTCAGAGTATATTTGCTGAAGACTAAAGAGGGTATTCAGCTGATTATTCATCAATATTCATCGGTTTTCGTACCGAGCTCTGAGGGCGTCCCATCATAACTGGAAGGTGTCATCCGTAAGAAGGTATAGCATCACAAGTTGGCCTGCCTAACCTCTTGTCTTTTGTGGCAGGTAAAAAAGTTTTTCGGCTTGAGTTAACCGAAGACGATAACCATGGACCGCCGTAAACATATCTCTAAATGCGGGCCAGTCTTCTTAACTACCGTAGAATATTTCGTTGTCGCGGTTGCGGTGACGTCGATAATTTGCGACATGCAACTTTCATAACTTTCAGAGCATTTTTGATATTTCTGCTCTGTCGAAGCTGTAGACGCCTTGTGGAAAGGGGAAAGGAATACGTTTTATAAGCAAAATTTTTAAAAACCGCTGTACAAAATCAAATCCACACAATCACATTTTTTTGATCACGACACCTAAAACACAAAAAAAAAAATTCCAAAGCGATCATGCATGTAAATTAAATTAAAATAATAATATAGGTTATTGAGGCATAAAATGTAATTTATTGCAACAATCTTTAAATTTAAATTTTATAGGGTGCACTATTCCAAGGAAGATATTGAAGTTCTGCTGATACGATTCATTTAGTATTTGGCAGTAAATTGTTCCTATTCTTTTTTCCATCACTGTAGGTATTTGCACAACTGAATTGATACATTAATTTGAGAACGATTATGTGATATGTATACAATAACTATATTTTTAATGAGTAAATAGAGAAAAGTACAAATAATTTCTATCTGTTTTCAAACTGCTAATTACTTTTATTGTGTTCTTTTCTCACAAAACCATAGTTGGGCCGGTGCACTACATTTTGAGCAACAACACTGCTCGAAACTAAGTGGGGTGACATAATCAAGATCTTGTGTTAAGTGTTAACTAGCCGTACTTGTGCGCATCTTGCGCAACAAAGAATGTTTTATGAATGTATGTATATAAAAGTCTCATATCAAATATCAGCATAAATCAGCTGCTCTATCAGTCAATCATCTTTCAATAAAAACTTTCATGCGCTTGCGCTGCTATCTGGCGAATGTTAGCAACTGCCGGCAATGCAGTGTTAGTTCTTATCAAAGATTCACAATAGTTCGAAATTACAAATATATTTCTTTGTATGCTCACAATCGTTTATTTTTAACAAATTGTTTTAATAAAATAAAGCTAAACAAAAGCACTACGGCCAATAATGCCCAAAGCTCGCTAATAGCACGAATCCCCATCTTCACAACCAAAACTTTATTTATGGATTTTGAATCCAAATAAGAGCGAAAAAGGCACCTGCACATAAAAACATCTGGTTTAATTTAATGAGCTTAAGACGGCATCTGCATGAATATAGAAATTGAGTTTAAATCGCTACAAAAATGTGTTTAAATTCTCTGTTCACACAGAATGCTACCATTTTAAAACGGTGTTTTGCATTTGAAAGCTTAGCTACGTCAGATGGTACAGTTAATATCATTTGAAGATATATATTATAGGGGCGTGGCAAATTGCCAAAATGTGGTAAAAAATCATGAAACTTTTGTTTACACAGCTATAACTCATAAACGGATGCATGGATTAAAAAATTCTACTTTTCAGTAAAACTTTGAAATATTTACCTTCGATCTGCATAAAAAAAAAATACTTGACTCCTTTCTTATATCAGCCAAATTGTTTAAACAAAAGTTACATTTTTACCAAAAAATTCGTGTGTGTGAATGTTCGGTGTCAACTGTTCGCGCTAATTGCTTTTGAGTTAGGTATGATGCGACACATACGTACATACATATGTACATAGCATTCGCTGCGTTATTTAAATTCGGGCGTAGGTTTATAGGCATGTATGAATGTACATATGTATTTATTTTCATATCATATCAGCTTGACATAGGTATATACATACATATTTATGTAACATAAATGGTTAAGAATGCATACATCTATTGAAAAATAATCTTTCGTTAAAAATATTAAACATTTCCTTAAAATTCTTCAAAAAAGTTTTATTTTTTGGTATTTTTGCATGTATCACTATCACTAAATATTATAAAACAAAGTCGCTTTTTCTGTCCCATGTCCCTTTGAATGCTTAAACCTTTAAAACTGCGCAACGGATTTTCATGTGCTTTTTTTGTTAATAGATAGAGTGATTGAAGTTTGTAGATTGTATAATAACATCCATTAAATAGTGGAGAAATACTAGGGGGACTCATGTAACCGTATAAATGCCTTATAAAGTGTGTAAACGTATAAATTTATCTAGTGCGTAAACGAACTGTCAAATTTAGTATGAAAAATCATTTACACAATTTGTATAAATTTACGCGTACATTTCATTAGGGGGACTCATGATAGCATATAAACTTATAAGGTGTAAAATTATATCCATTTACACACGCGGTTATATGAACGCACCTAGTAATACTCTTGATAAACTTGATTGTTTTTCAGCTGTATTATTGCCAAAAAAAATTGTTTGATTGTTATACAAATTAAAAAATACCAAGATTAAGTGAAAAATCAAAACTAAAACGCCTTTACTTGCTGATGTTGGAGATTTCTGATGAAAATGCCGGCTGTAATGTCTGCAAGGTTGCATTCCTTTGAGTTTACCGCGTTTACACAATGAAATGTGTGCGTAAATTTATACAAATTGTGTAAATGATTTTTCATACAAAATTTGACAGCTCGTTTACGTACTAGATAAATTTATACGTTTACACACTTTATAAGGCATTTATACGGTTACATGAGTCCCCCTATTGTGTAAACGCGGTAAACTCAAAGGAATGCAACCTTGCAGACATTACAGCAGGCATTTTCATCAGAAATCTCCAACATCAGCAAGTAAAGGCGTTTTAGTTTTGATTTTTCACTTAATCTTGGCATTTTTTAATTTGTAAAACAATCAAAAAAATTTTGTTTGGCAATAATACAGCTGATAAACAATCAAGTTTATCAGGAGTATTACTAGGTGCGTTCATATAACAGCGTGTGTAAATGGATATAATTTTACACCTTATAAGTTTATATGCTTTCATGAGTCCCCCTACTGTTATTTATGAAGTTTCTAATGTGATGTATATATGTACATATATAAGAGAAAGTGGTGTTAGTTACACTATTTATAACTCAAGAACGGATGAACAGATTTGGCTGAAAATTGGTGGAGGGGTAGCTTAGAACCAGGAGACAGACATAGGATAATTTTTATCCCGTTCTGGATAGGGTCTTGAGATCACAACGTGGACCTGGGTAATCCTGGGATATGTTTGTAAAATGTGGGCATCAAATGGAAGCTGTGTATGGGTACTTTGATACGGGGTATTTTTCGTACCCGTGGGTGACTAGGGTCTCGAGATATAGGCCAAAACTTGGACCCGGGTACCCCTAGAATGTGTTTATAGAATATGGATAACAAATGAAAGCTCTTGATGAGTGCTTTAGTACAAAACGTGGACCGTGATACCCCTAGAAAGTGTTTATACAAGAAGGATAACAGTTGAAAGCTGTTGATGAGTGCTTTAGTACAGGGTAATTTTCATATCTGTTTGTCACTAGGGTCTTGAGATATAGGCCAAAACGTGGACCAGGGTAACACTAGGATGTGTTTTTACATTATGGGTATCAAATTCAAGCTGTTGATGAGTGTTTTAGTGCAGGGTAGTTTTCATACTTATAGGTGACTAGGGTCTCGAGATACAGGCCAAAACGTGGACCAGGATAACACTAGGATGTGTTTTTACATTATGGATATCAAATTGAAGCTGTTGATGTGTGCTATAGTACAGAGTAATTTATACCGCTGGGTGACTAGGGTTTCGAGATATAGGCCAAAACGTGGACCCGGATACCCCTAGAATGTGTGTGTAATATGGATATCAAATGAAAGCTGTTGCTCAGAGCTTTAAAGTAATTTTCATTGTGATATTCGATTTAGTCGCATCAACCTGGCAAAACTGATAAATATGCATGCGAAGCCGAAAAAAAGCATGAATTGATAATACCCACATACATATTTACATACGTTGTAACGAAGCTTTTTTCCGTCCCGGCGCTTCTTCAATAAGTGCTAGGGGTATACTCGCCGTGTCCAAGGTTCGTTTACAATAGATTTGTAGATTTGGGACACCGTGCAAATCGCTTTCATATAAATTCACTTTATTTCTCCAATTCTATATATGTATGTACACTATAATTAAAATGAAAAATTCTACGTAATCAAAAGAAGAAATATTTGTTGTTTTCGTTTCACTGTATGCTTGCTCTATACTGCGTGGTGGGCCAACGGTACTCGTGTCCCGTTATGACGCCTCGATGGCCGTTGCTTGTGTGTGTGTAAATGTGTTTTCTGACGCCCTGCGTCGGCGTGCGTGTCCCGTTAGGACGCCCGGTTGGTCGTTGCCTGAGTGCGTGTAAAACGTGTTTCGGTGACGCCTTGCGTTGGCGTGTATGTACGCAACCCTAGTGTGGTTGACGTCGTGTATTTGCGTGACTCTGCTGTGGTCACCGTAGTATGTGTGCGTAGTGCTGTTGTGGCCAGCGTGGTGCTGTGACCAACGTAATGTGCTTGCGTAGCGCTGTTGTGGCCCGCGTCGTATGTTGGCGCTTGCGGTCAGCGTAGTGGGTTGGCGCAATGCTGTGGCCAACGTCGTGTGTTTGCGTAGTGATGTGGTTCACGTAATATGTTAGCGTGGTGCGGTTGCGGCCAACGTATATGCTTGCGTAGCACTGTTTGTGGCGCAGGCGGGCGGACGCTGCCTGTTCGCGGGTGCGCGTTACCGTGGTAGTGCCGTTGCTGGCGAAGTCTCAAGCGGTGTTTGGTGGTATAACCGACACATTCACCACTTGAGGCCACGACTTACTCCTGTGAAACGACCTGTCCGCATGGTAGATCCGACAACTCCAAGGGATGCTCCACAAGTAGCTCTGGTCACGGCCACAGCTCCGTGCTAACTAACTTCTGTCCTGCTGTGTTCCTCCTTTTATTGCTTTGTTTGGTATTGCTGGCTCAAATGGTTGCGCTGCCATGGTTGCTGTTCGATGTTGCGAACGCTCGTTGCGTTGCTGAGATTTGTCAGTTTGTTGTGTTGACATTAAAGTGTTGTGCTTGCCCGTTGTGTTGCTGAGACTTGTTGGTTGGTCTGCTGCTATAGCCTTTTGTGACTGGCTGTTGTGTCAATGCTGTATTGAACTTGTTGGTTGGTCTGTTGCTATAGCCTTTTGTGACTGGCTGTTGTGTTAGTGTTGTATCGAATATGATGTATGCTGTATTGAACTTGTTGGTTGGTCTGTTGCTATAGCCTTTTGTGACTGGCTGTTGTGTTAGTGCTGTATCGAATATGATGTGGGGTCATGATTGTGTGGGCCAAATTAATGGTGTTATATTTGGCCCCCCCCCCCCTCCCCACTTCGGAGAGTGAGCCCCCGGTATTCAGTAGTCGTATTCGCGCCTTGCTTTTCATTATGGTGACCCGGTATTTCTCTGTCACGAATCGTGTTCGGAAGTAGGTTCTGCCTTCGGCGATGCGTCAGAGTTTGTCCCGTACCTCCCCTGCTATCTCCGGGAATCGGTCCAGCATTGGTCCATGTTCGGCCGGGGTGCGTCTGATCCTTGCGAGAGGTGGGCGCACCGGGTCGATCTCAGTGGGAATATGCGTATGGGTATAAAAATAAGAGAATACGAGATTTCTCGTTATAATAGGTGCGTTTTATTATGTAGAATTGGGAAATAAAAGATTACAATATTACCTTAGTTTATTGTGATCAGGACGGCAGAGATCGCTGGCGGCAGATGTGTACGCGTTGGCTGTTGAAATCAAAGAGGCCGGTTGTATAGCAAGCTACAACCGTTGACCCGCAAAATCCTCCGTTTTGGAGGGGAAAGGCACCCACACATCAACCCCGACATGCATATGCATGAGTGCTGACAAAAAGCACACATACACGTGCATGTACATGCATGCACATGCATGAGGGTGATGGTGTGGGTGGTTATAAATTAATTCGAGTATCGAGTATCGATTTGCAGAGTTGCATTGGGGGGTCGCAATCATATGCGGAAAAGTTAGGCATCCTGCCTAAACATGCCGGCCCCCCTTGCGATACGCAACATCGTTTTTCGCCAATGACCTCCGCTGAAACGAGAAAAATTATTATAAGACTTACGCACTAAACTTAATCTAAATCGCGTATTTCGCCAGCGTCGCGGGTGGCCGGGAGTCCTGCCCAACTTGCGCAGCATGCCACCTAAGCTAGGATGAAGATAAATATTAGAAGTGGAGGAAAGTGAATATTTCTTGCCTTTGATTATACTTAATTCTTAGATATATATGGAATCCACAAGGGATATGACGTAGAAGGCCAATAGTGCTGGACGAAGAGGTCGAGGTCTCCGTTCCAGACTGGCAGAATTTTTTCCTTTGTTGGACGGAGAGGCCGAGGTCTCCGTTCCAGATTCGCATTACTTTGTTTGGTTGGACGAAGAGGCCGAAGTCTCCATTCCAAACTCGCATTCTTTTCTTTAGGTTTTCCTGGGCTGGACGAAGAGGCCGAGGTCTCCGTTCCAGCGTCTAACATATCGTGTCGCTCTCAGGGGGACTGTAGCATTTTATAGGTGTGCCGGGGCGAGTGGCCATGAGGTCGGTTGGGTGTTGCGCGTTTTCCCTACACTGCATATATTTGGTAAACGATGTATTATATTATCAGTTGGTGCTGTCGGAATGGACGCGATTTCGAGCAGCTGATGCATAGTTAACTAAACCAGTAAGATTGCGGTGTGGGGGAGGTTGGAACGGACGTAGTTCCAAGCCACCAGCGCAAAATTACTTGTTTTGGTGATAAGCGTGGGAGGTTGGAACGGACGTGATTCCACGCCACCCACCCAAATTATGGCGTATTTAAGTCAGTAGATATTTTATCCTTACGTGGAGCGATTCACCCTTATCACTGTCTTTGGGATGCTTGGAAGCGAAAAAATTTTCTTTTCAGAGAAGCGTAAAAAGCCAACGAAATGATACAATTATGTGCGAAAGCTTATGACAAATAGCGAAAATCGTGACCAAATTCCAAAATCCACCAACTGCATGGGCTGATATGAAAATCCACCAACTGCATGTGTTGGTTGAAAAGTCTAGATGGTTTAAACTGAATATAAAGTACAATTTCACCAAGCAGAATTGTATTATTTTACGCTTCCTTGACGTGAATTTTCAGATTGGCGATGCGTTTTCCACGACGCGTTCTATCTGCACGTACCATTATGCTAAATGTAACATGCAACCCTGTCGTGTATTTATTGGTCAGCTGATAGCTGGTATGGTGAGTTTGTGGCGTGCGAATATATATATACATATATATATTTGCTTGCCCTTGAAAAACAAAACTAAGTCACTGGGGCAGTAGCACATTAGGGCTGTAGAAACAATTGACTTTTTCCAATTTCGGGATTTTGTCATGTCGGGATTATTTCATTTCGAGACTCCTTCCTTTTGAGGCTCGGACGCTTGATTACGGGGTGTTCATGATGTTTGTTGTTGAAATCAACAAGTCCTGCCCCCAGCAAAAAAACCAAGGAGTACCGACGAAAACAAATCAAGAAACCAAAAAAAGAATGTTTTTGTTTGTTGTTTTTTTGTAAGTGATGGCATAATTAATTTTTAAGGAGGTTTTTGCCTTTATTTTTGGGCGTAAGTATGTGTTGGGACTGCCCGAGGCGTCAGTTTTGGCAAAAAAAATTATCCCGAATTTGTTTCTCTTGCGGGTGTTCGGTACCACCGTGCGTCATTCGACGCAGCACTAAAAAAAAAAGGCAAATATATGTGCATAAGTGGGTATAAGTATACCGGCGACCAGTGCACGGACTTTATCGTATTGGTAGATTTGCAAACTTTTTGACCCTTTTTCCTTTCCTACTATTTCTACCAATATTTCAATATATTTGCATTGGAACTAAAAACTGTGATCCTTTGGTGAGCGTATTTCATTGCCGAGCACGTCCAAATACTTTGATAGGTGATAGTACCAAACCAATCAATTTTGAAAAATTTGTGTACAAATTCAAACAAAATACAAATTTGTTTGTGAATGGCGCGTGCCATACTGGCCTGTGTAGCAAAAGAGTACGCAGAAAAAATTTTGCTTCGCTATTTTTATCATTTTTTGTTGTGACTAATTTTGAACGAAAATAAAAAGTTTTAATTAAACAAGAACATGCCGAAATCGGTTATTATGTGGCAGGATTTTGGTACTTTGGAAACTACTGTTGTAATTAGACGTTTCGTAAATTTTTTGTTTGTGTATTTCAGGAAATAGTGAGTATCCTAAGGCATAAGCTGTGTATACCAATGCGCATTACAGTTTTGGTTTTGTTTACATGTTTCTCTTGAAAGTGTTATTTCCGTGATATGTTTTCTTGGAGAGCAAAATCTCCCACTACCACTACTCTTTTCATTCATCGTTTACCAACATTCCCTTTATAGACAGTCCGCGCACTGGTATTATATACCAGACAAAAAAAAATTAACATTCATACGCACAAATGTACATTGCTTTGAATTGAAGCAAACGGTAAATCGATCGTTCGATTCATGGCGCCGTTTGCTTCATTCTTTTCGTTCGTTTTACGCGTGGTCGAGTACGGAGCTGCTAAGACAGGTTCAGGCAAAACACTAGCTGTTCTTATACCAGCTGTAGAATTAATTAACAAATAGCGTTTTATGCCACGAAACGGCACTGGAGTGAATATTATATCACCAATTAATTAACAAATTGCGGTTAATGCCATGAAACGGCACTGGAGTGATTAATTTATCACCAACAAGAGAATTATCGATGCAAACGTTTGGTGTGATGTAAGTAAAATGATTAGAAGACTGATTTAGTAATTTTCTGTGGTTGTAACATGATTTACGCCGGAAGGCATAGTAACTTTATCCAAACCTTTCGGGAACAGTTGATTTGCTTCCTCGTCAGTTACAGTGGGTAAAGTCATTTCTTTGCTACCAGGCGTCCGATTGGCAGGTGTGGCCACAACCTTCAGCTTGTCAGTCAATTGCAAAGAGTTAATGCAACGTAGTATCTCTTCAACATTTCTGCCCGTCGACATCGGATAGAACATCGGTAGGGGTACGTGGTGGTCGGGACCGACGATATATAGCGCACGTATAGTTTTGCCAATCTCTGGATCCTTCTCTTGCTCCGGTGGCATTTCAACATCATACAATGCAATACATAGAGGTGTTGGCAATGGTACAATAACTTATACATGATTGATTGGGAAAGTGCTTTCCGAAATGGCGCCATTCCCATTATTAAGTTGACCCACATACGAATTAGAGTCCACTTTTCGTTTTAATAGTACTCAATCTCCCTTTTTAAAATGTAAATCAGTTGGTTCAGTTGATTCAAAATCGTAAGGTGCATACGCATGCGGCAGCGGGAATGAACAGGCCAGGTGTCAAACGCAAACAGCAAATAGCCCACCAACGAAACTTATTTTGGGAGCATTAGTGCAATTGATCTGTATTTAATACTGCAATGGAATGCATTGCGATATATTAGGTCTATTGTGAAATTGTGTCCAAAATATGTTAGACTTAATAAGATGACGAATTTTATCCAATAAGAACATCATTGTGGCAATATGGTGCTCTATATCGTATTGAACAAAGTAGTTTTATTTTAAAAAATATAGTATCATATTTCATATTGAAAAAGAAAAAAATGTCAGACCGAATAAATATGAATGAGCATACGTTAAATGATTTTCTTGAGTGCTCAGTGTGCCTGGAACGTTTGGATACTTCCTCTAAGGTGCTTTCCTGCCAACCTACGTTTTGTCGTAAATTGTTGAAGCTGATCGTTTCCAGTCGCCAAGAGCTGCGTTGTCCGGAGTGTCGAGTTTTGGTTGAGGTAAAAATAGCTGACTTTCCTCCCAATGTGCTTTTAATGCGGATACTTGAAGGAATGAGAAATGCTGCCGCTGCTGGAAAGTCTCATCAAACGCACCAACAACAAAATTGCAACACCGTAGAACAAATATTAATGCACGGCCTGCTAGTGATGATCCACAACAACAAACCATGCGGACACAGGCAACATACCAAAGAGCACAGCTAAAACATGCTGTGGATCAGAAATGATGGAATAAGGGAATATCCAAACATTACGATTTGGTATCGTTCACCCAGTCAACATGCGACTTCAGTTCGTCCACTGAGTGAGCCAAACACTTCACATTACGTTTTGCAAACCTGGTTGATGTCCCGCAATACGGCCCAGCTCGGTGGTGCAAACGGATGTAAAGTCGGATGGATATGAGAATAGCATAACCCAGGAGCTTCCCTGCCAGTCGTAGAAGCTAATTGGCCCCTGGGTGGTCTCAGCTTTGAACCTTGGCACAATTGCTCCCAAACGCATTTTTGTATGCTTTTATTGTATGTTTTAACTAAAATTTATGTATAGCAAATTTTGATCTTGTATAAGCATTGATGCTCGTGCTCGTTGCTGTTGAAGATGCATTTGCTGCATTTATTCAGTTATATGTGGCGCTTCCAATATACAACCCGGAGCTCACTGGAGCTCAGGGCGTTCGCCATGACAGCTATCAAAACTTCCGCCACCCTCCCCCATTACAGCATGCCTCCGAGTTTCTTCTCGTAGGGAGAACAATCATTGGGGTATAGGAATTTCGAAGTCAGATGTTTGGTTAATTGAAATTTCGTTGTGCATTTCTTTTTTTTTGTTTAGAAAATAGGAACGTTTAATTATTGTTGCGGATTTGTTTGAAGTTAAGAGGTAAAACATGAACCATGCACAGTATTGTATTTCATGTGGTATGCACTGAAATAAGTAATAAATTGGTGACACAACGGCATTAACTGAGAAGCGTACAAAGAAGAAGAGGGAGGGGTAACACCAAATCCACCGGAGTTGCCTGCTTCCAATCAGCAAAATAATTTGGTTTTGGCGGCCAAGTCGAGTCTAATTCGCCTGTAGTCATATGCCGAAATGTATTCCTTAGAAATTTTTTTCCGTAATTCCTGGATGGCTGCATTAAGTTATCCACGAGCTCTTCCGTAGCTTATGGTATGCTTTTCGACATAAAATCAAGAATATTGTGGACGAATGGATATATTTTCGCACAAATTTCTTCAAATATGTGCTCTTGCTTAAAAGAACCAATTTTCTCTAACTATTTTGAGGCATTCCCTTTAATTTAACAAGCCCCCTCCTGACTTTCCTTCCATAACCGGTTTCCGCTTCTTCGAACATTGTTCGGAATAGGAGGTCAGGGAGAAGGGAAAAAATTCGCACTGACTTTTCTTCGAATTGGGCTGATGGACCATATGCGGAACATTCCCAACATACTTTTCCGTAAATGTTTTAAGTAAGTCAAACTAAAGTTGTTGGTCGCCCTTCTCTCGACTTGGAGACTTATGAACGATTTTGACGTTTGTTCATACGAGAGAATTCTTCGTAGATTTAGCGTTACACTTAAGTTGTCGTAGAGAAGTATCTTTGGTAGTATATTGGTAGTGATAAAAAAATTTGAAAGTGCCAAAAGTTTTTGATGAAAGAATTCGTTTTCTACGAAACATTTCGTTAATTGACAAAGTCATGTTGGTTTTGTCAGTCTTTCAGAAATTGTTTGAGGAATGCCGTACGTTAGAGTTTTATACAAAGCATTATGAGATACGGCGTTCCTCAACCCAGTTCTGAAATAGGACGTTTTTGTGCTACTCCTGCAATGGGAATTTTATTTTTTGACAAATATTTTGCGATAGGGCGATACTCTACGCAGCAGCCGCAATGAACTGATAAAAAAATTAAAGAAAATGGCTTATTGCCTTGGAACTCTATATTCCGGCCTTAACTTGGACAGAATAGTCTAACTTTTGTGCGATCCTGCTGAACAAGGAGTATTCACCCGTTTATTCAGAAATTTCGGAAAGCTCTTGTCCGTTTAAGTCTTCATGGAAGTGTTCCAGGTGAACCGTTAATTTCCAAATATAACCTATTCCCCGAATTCCTAAATGGAGACGAAGGTTCCGAACAATCATTTAACATACTCAATGAGTGCATTTCGTTATGGTATCTCCACTAGTTACAAATGATATATATTTTTTTGCTTTACGTGAATCCTTTACTGGTCGATTTTTTTCACGTTGCACGGTGAATTTTGATTTGGCTTAGGTTTCGTATGTTCATAGGTTTACGAAAGTCCACGATTCCATGGTTTCCGCAAAGTTCTGTCAACCGAGGTTAATATGGTTAACCCATATTTAGAATATGGCTGACCCTGCTCATTAAGTAAGAAATTCTGTTGGCCTCGGGCTTTTGGCCGAGCGCGTAGGTGTTCTGTGGTCCTTGGTCGGGACGAGCGAGTGAATTCGGGGATTGAAATTTTTGAAAATTTAAAAAAAATTTAATGGGCCGCATGTGTCTGTTTTCTGTGGCAGATGCGGATCTGAATTAGGGTGGTTGGCCTCGTTCCGGGTGAACGAGAGCTGGGTTTGATGATTTTTTTTTTTTGAAAGTAGGGATATGGAGGAACGGAAGGATTGTTAGGAGGAGCTCTTAGCCTTCTCGCAATCCGTCTCTTGCGTTGGAAGAAGGATCAGTTTGACCAAAGGTCGTCTGACTTGACCCTTCTCGGTTTTGAGGTCGACTACGCGTACTCGGTCATCTTCGCCGGGGTGTACGTTGACAACTCGACCTAACCTCCATTCGTTGGGAGATAAGTTGTCCTCTTTGAGGACAGCGAGATCTCCCACTTTTATATTCTGTCTGGGATGTTTCCACTTCACTCTTTTTTGAAGTTCGGATAGATATTCGGTTTTCCATCGCTTGCAGAAAGTGTGATGGAGGGCTTTGAGTTTCTGCCACCGATTGATCATCGAGGCAGGGCTCTCACTAGCATCCGGCTCTGGCGGAGCCAGTAGATGGCTGCCAGTGAGGAAATGACCTGGAGTAAGCGGCTCAAGGTCCGTTGGTTCATTGGACGCCGGGCTGAGCGGCCGCGAGTTCAGGCATGCCTCGATGCGGCACAAGAGGGTATGGAATTCCTCGAAGGTGAATTTGTGTGGTGAGGCTGTCTTTTTGAAATGGCTTTTGAAGCTTTTCACTCCAGCCTCCCACAGCCCTCCCATATGTGGAGCGCCCGCAGGGATGAAATGCCGAGTGAGTGATTGGTGGCTGTACTTTGAGACAGCGTTCTCTCGCGCTTGTGAGATGAAGGTCTTGAAGTCCGATCGTAGGGATCGTGAAGCTCCGACAAAGGTTGTACCGTTGTCGGAATAGACGTTTTTGGGACATCCGCGTCTAGATATAAAACGGGCAAAAGCCGCAAGAAATGATGGGGTGCTGATGTCAGTAGTGGCCGCCAGATGAATCGCTCGTGTGGAAAAACACACGAAAAGGCAGACATAGCCTTTGGATAGTCGACACCCTCTGCCGCGGTAACTTTTAATGTCGAAGGGTCCGGCGAAGTCGACTCCAGTATTCGTGAATGCACGGCTGAATGTCGTGCGTTCACGAGGGAGAATACCCATAAGTTGGGTCTGAGCACGCTTTCGGTGTATCGTGCAAACTTTGCAATTATGAATGGTTGCCCTAATCATGGTTTTGATGTTAGGTATCCAGTATTGGGTGCGTATCAGACGCAACATGAGTTGGTTTTCCCCATGCAGACTTTGTTGATGAAACATTAGGACTGTAAGACGGGATAACCTGCAGTTGTATGGGAGGAGGATTGGGTGGCGTTCATTAAAAGCTAAGTGCTTTGACGCCCCGAGTCGCCCTCCTACCCGAATGATGCCATGTTGGTCTAGATAGGGATTAAGTGAGAGTATTGCACTTTTCCCTGCAATTGGTTTTCCGGCCTTTAGATCGCTATATTCGGAACTATAGTGTTGTTTCTGATATATTTTAATTAAGAGTTGGGTTACTGATTTGATCTCATCAGGAGAGATTAAAGGTGACTCGACCTGAAATGATTTTTTTGTTTTGGGGTGAGTTCTTCGGTAGAACCTCATTACGTATGAGAGCACCCGTAAAGTTCTAGGTAGGTCTGAAAAGCGTTGAAGAACATCGATAGTATTTACTGTTGTTGTTGCGCAGGTCTTCGCCCTCTTTTCCTCTACGGAGGTGATGTAGTCACTTTCTTGTGCTGGCCATTGGGAAGTGTCTTCTTGCAGCCAAGAAGGTCCCAGCCACCACAACGAATTGTTGACCAATTCAGACGCAGGTAATCCTCTGCTACCCAAATCTGCTGGGTTAGATTCTGAGTTTACATGCACCCAGTCCTTATTTCCGACCATGTCGATGATCTTGGTGATCCGATGTGCGACGAAAGTGGACCAAGAACAGGGCGGTTTCCTTAGCCATGCGAGGACGATAGTTGAATCCGTCCAAAGGTGCACTTTCACTGGTCCCAACTTGAGGTTCCTGAAAATTGATTCGGTGATTTCCGCTAACAGCACGGTTCCGCAAAGTTCCAAACATGGAAGAGAAAGAGTTTTCACTGGGGCTACTCGGGTTTTGGCTAGAAGCAGGTTCGTGCAGACATTATCATCCGTTTTGACGCGCATGTAAATGGCTGCTGCATAAGCCTTCTCGGATGCGTCACAAAATCCATGGATCTCGATGTCGGTTCGTGGTGAAAAGTTGACCCATCTAGGTATCCGGATTTTATCGATTTCATGGTATTGGTCGGTGAAGGTTTTCCATCGTTCCAGCGTACTGGTAGATACTGGTTCGTCCCAAGCGGTGCCTTCCAACCAAATACTCTGCATGAGTATTTTTGCGACAATGACCATTGGTGCCAGCCATCCCAAGGGATCGAAAAGTTTGGCGATTGATAATAGTATCGCTCTCTTCGTAATGTTTTCCGGGTTGTCCAGCGTCCCTGCTTTAAAATAAAATAAATCGGAGAGGACATTCCATCGGATGCCTAACGCTTTAACTGAACTGGTATCTTCGAATGCCAGGAAGTTTTCATTGAGCAGGTCTGCTTTGGGGATGTCCCTTAGAATGTCCTCTGAATTGGATGTCCATTTGCGAAGTGGAAAGCCCGCTGAGTGTAGGACTTGACGAATTTCATCTCTGGCTTTAATAGTCGATGTGATCGTATGTCCACCCGCTAACACGTCATCTACATACATGTATTCTCGTAGTATGTTAGCCGCTGTAGGGTGTGAATTTGACACGTCGTCTGCCAGTTGTAGGAGCGTTCTTATCGCGAGATATGGAGCGCAATTCACTCCGAAGGTAACCGTCTTCAATTCGTAAAGACTAAAGGGTCATTCGGGGACGTGCGATGCACAATACGTTGAAATTTGGTGTGATTTTCGTTCACCCAAATTTGTCGATACATCTTTTCGATGTCGCTATTGAAGACGAAACGGTATAGTCTCCAACGTAATATAAGGATGGGTAGATCGGCTTGTAGAACTGGGCCTGGGAGTAGAATATCATTTAGGCTCTTCCCGTTGGCCGTAGGGCTCGAGGCATTGAATACTACGCGTACCTTTGTAGTGGTACTTTCCGCTTTAATAACGGCGTGGTGGGGCAGGAAATAATTATCCGAATCGTCGGATGGAATATTCTTTTCAATTTTTCTCATATGTCCGAGCGTTTCATATTCTGACAACACTCGAACATACTCTTTACCTAAGTCTGGGTTTTTTATTAGCCGCCCCTCATTCCGGAAGAATTGAGAGCATGCACGCTTCAGGGATGGTCCTAAGTTAATATTGTTAGGGTAATCCTGCCGGAATGGTAGTGACACGGTGTACCTTCCGTTCTCACTTCGCTGCGTTGTTTCTTTAAATAGTTGTTCGCAGTACCTTTCATCCTCATTTAATATTTTATTTTTGGGTACATTTTCTACCTCCCAGAAAGCTTTGAGTTGATTGTCTAACGCAACCTCGTTGTAAAAAGACATAATGCTCTTCGTTGGATTCGGGGATTCGATACGACCGGTCAGTATCCAACCGAACACTGTCTCTTGGGCTAAGAGTGTGTTTAGCACATTCTTTTTTATACCGTTCATTATAATTTGGGGATATATGTCTCCGCCAAGTATGAGGTCTACGTCTTCGTTGACGTAGAACCTCTTGTCTGCCAAAACCAAGTCTGGGAATGCCTGCATAGTCATTGCGTTGATATGGCAGGATGGAAGATTCCCAGTGAGTTTCGCTAGAACTAGTACGGGTGTAGTCAGGCTGAAGCAGGGATCCACTGGTGAACGTAGTTCGATGTTGGATGCTTCTTTCACCTGAGCTGACACCGCATTTGTGATGCCTGAAACATGGGCATGCATTTTCCTCGCTGGCAAATTGATTCTGCGTTTCAGTCTTTCAGTTATAAAGGAACATTCAGACCCAGAATCAATTAATGCCCGCCCGGAGAAGTCGGTACCATTATAGTGAATGTGTACGCGAGCAGTTCCTAATAGCACGCCTGTGCTGGAATTGGCATGGCAGGATTTGACATTCTGATTCGCAGAGGAAGGTGGTTGTCCCGATTCCTGTCTTTTCCTTGCCTGTGCCGAAGTTGATGGGGCATTATCCGCATCTTTGAAGGGATTTCGTACCGCCGGTTGCTGAAGTGTGTCCGCATGCAGGAGCGTGTGGTGACGAGAGTGGCATTTGGAACAGTTGTATGAACTGGTGCACCTCGTCACTGTGTGTCCTGGGGATAAACAATTCAGGCAGCCATTTGTGGATTTGACGAATTTAATCCTTTCTACTGGGTTTAAATCGCAAAAACGTGAACAGTTGCGTAACCTGTGCTCCGTAGATTTGCACATTTTACACATTGATTTTGTTGTTTGCTTGGTTACTTTGGTTTGAAAAGCACCAAGTCTTTTTGTAGGGTTTTCCGTCGACTGGCGCGACGTGTTTGATTTTTGCACTTTAGAAGTGGCATTCCTTGTAAAACCAGACACGGTTTCAAGTGTCTGGAAACGATTTGACAAGAATTTGTCCATATCCTCCCACTTGGATATGTCCGTCTTGTGGTCAATGCTCTGCTCCCATAGAGCCAACGTATTTTCAGGTAATTTTGTCTAACATAAATAGGTAATAATCGCATCCCAATTTGACACATCGATCTGATGTGTTTTTAAAGATGCCAATCAATTATTTATGTCGCGCTGTAAGGTTTTGATAGAGCTGCCGCACTCGCTATCTATCTTTTTTAGATTAAACAAAATTTGTAGTTGTGAGTTTACGAGAATCCGCTTATTCTCGTATCTCTCACATAGGTTTTTCCAGGCTGTTTCGAAGCCTTCATTTGTCAAGGGACATTTCTTGACGATGTCCTTTGCCTCACCTTGAGTTTTCTGATTGAGGTGGAACAACTTTTCTACCGGGCTTAGGCGACTGTTGTTTTTGTATATGGCCGTGAACAGGTCACGAAACGTTGGCCAAGATAGGTAGTCGCCCTTGAACACCTCAGTATCACAAGCTGGTAGGCGGATACTGTGTTCGCGCGCGCGTTCTCCCTCAGGTTTGACTGCCCTATCTTTTTCCTCCTTCAATTTGGCTTGAAGTTCAGCCATGTTCGACATGCATCGCAAGAATACGGCATATGCCGCTTTATGCTTGATCTTGACCGCTGCAATTTTCTTTGCGTCGAGCGTGTCAGAGCCAAGCAACTCTTCTAGGGCGTTCTCTGCTTTTTCCCACTTAGCTTGCAACTCTTTTTGCTGTATTGCAAGAGTGTGTACAGTGTGCAGAGCCGCATTGATGTCATTAAAATCGGCCTCGAATTCGATTATTCGATCGGCCAATCTAATGTAGGAGTCCATGTTCATGGTTGAAAAGTGGAGAGCGAATTAACCAAGGGATATAACTTTGAAAACCTGAGCGAATCACCCAACCAACAACTATTAAAATTACGCAAAATTGATTTATTACTCTTAATTTGTTTATTTTTGTCTGACTTTGCAGATTTTTTTTGCCTTAAAAAACAGGGAGCAGGGGGAATCAACACCAATGTGTTTTGTGCGAAGTAAAAGGGGGCCACTCGCCACTTCAACCTTCAATTTTATTATAAATTAAGTGCTCGCGTTGATATAAAAACTCGACGAAAAGTGTAAAAACTCAGTGAAAACTGTTGTAAAAACTGTGTCGATTGAATTAGTGAAAATTAAAGTGCTTGAAAAGAAAATGAAAATTGCCACAGCCGTATGGCGTGAGATTTTAATGTGAATCTGAGGTTATGTGCACCTCTTCCTTGTGCTGTGTCCGGAGAGCCTTACCGCTGGTGGGGGGACAGACCAGATAGTCACAAGGAATGTTAAACGACGTTAATGCAATGCGTTTGCACTTATTTTTCTTTTTGGCACTACACAGTTTTTCACACTTTTCGCGGTCAGTTACAAGCACGTATGGCACTTCAAATGGATTTTCGCACTTTTTATTTATTATTTTTAACCAAAAAAATGTGGCAAGAAATATTGCACTTACTTTGAACTTTTTGGTGATTTGTATTCCGGTGTGGCAAGTAGCTTGCGATGTTGCAATTGCTTCAGCTGGCTGTAGCTTTTTCGGTGGTTTCGCACGCTGTGATATAAGTATATATATAACCTTCCACTTTTTGGTTGTCCAACTGAAGATTATGACAAAATTATCCGGAAAACTTTTTATGACAATTCCTGCGATTTGTGCGATCAGCTATGATACTTTGTGATGTGGACTGTATTTTAGGTGCTTTGATTCCTTTCTCGGGGAGATAGGACCAAATGTTCGGCCGGGGTGCGTCTGATCCTTGCGAGAGGTGGGCGCACCGGGTCGATCTCAGTGGGAATATGCGTATGGGTATAAAAATAAGAGAATACGAGATTTCTCGTTATAATAGGTGCGTTTTATTATGTAGAATTGGGAAATAAAAGGATTACAATATTACCTTAGTTTATTGTGATCAGGACGGCAGAGATCGCTGGCGGCAGATGTGTACGCGTTGGCTGTTGAAATCAAAGAGGCCGGTTGTATAGCAAGCTACAACCGTTGACCCACAAAATCCTCCGTTTTGGAGGGGAAAGGCACCCACACATCAACCCCGACATGCATATGCATGAGTGCTGACAAAAAGCACACATACTCGTGCATGTACATACATGCACATGCATGGGGTGATGGTGTGGGTGGTTATAAATTAATTCGAGTATCGAGTATCGATTTGCAGAGTTGCATTGGGGGGTCGCAATCATATGCGGAAAAGTTAGGCATCCTGCCTAAACAGTCCATCTGCGTCTTTAGCCTCGATGGTTATTACTTGGAGGTCTTCTGTTGTCGTGTGTGGCTTCGTTTTGGTGTCCGGTATTATGGGGTGGGTGTTGTCCTCGGTGCTTAGTTGTGGAGCTGCGTGAGAGTGGTATGTGGTGGTAGTATTTTGTATGGTTTCCTTGGGCTTTCGGCCGTCTCGTAGGAACCGTGCCAGCATTTCTGTGCGCTTCTTGCTCGCCATTTCCTCCGTGAACGGCTGTTTACACAGTCCGGGCATTCCTTCTCCGCTCCCTGTGTATCGTAAAACCCTCTCCATATTCTCGGCTACGTAGACGCCACAGTCGTTGTTGTTGAGTTGTTGGGGCACCTCGAGTATTAGTTCCTGCTATTTAAAACCGTCGTCTCCGTACCGCAGTATGTATTCCCACCGGAGGAAATCTGCCCAAACGTGGGTTGCGTGGGGGACTCTGGCCCTGTGCATTGAGTCTGCTACCCATATATATCGTTCCTGCCAGCATTCCGTGTCGGTGACGTGGTGGGTGACTGCTGCGTTTGCCAGACCGAGCAGGTACCAGTGGTTAGCTATGTTGTGGGGTGCTAGGACCACACTCTTGCCAAACATGTCGACGTTCCGGACCCATCGGCGTATGCGTTGGTAGTCTAATGATGCGTGCGACGTCAGCGTACCTGTTTGCGCGTGTAGTTCCACGCGTGTTGTTGACGTCGTCGCCTGTAGTATTTAATGGTGTAATGCCGTGTACGACGTCAGCGTACCTGTTTGCGCGTATAGTTGCACGCATGTGGCTGACGTCGGCCCCAGTAGTGTTTAATGGTTTAATGATGTGTTCGACGTCAGCGTACCTGTTTGCGCGTATAGCGAAAGAAAACGATGTTGTCACCTCGGTGGTTTGCGTTGGAATGACCGGCGCTTGATTGTCCTTGATATTAGTTAATAATATAAAAAAATGTTTCTCCCTGAATTTGTTTGGTTTCACGCGATGATCTCTGCTGTATGATATGCTTTTAGTTCCGCGATGTTGACAGTTTTTTCCTTTCCTCCGTTGGGTTTTCGTATTTTGAGTATAACTGGGGATACATATCCTAGGATTTGGTAGGGTCCGTCATATTTGGGGGCCAACTTTGCCGCGAAATTTTCCCCGGCCTTGGAGAGATGGTGTTCCTTTGCGAGCACTAGTTCGCCGACTACGGGGGTCCATTTTGTCCGCCGTAGATTGTAATGCCGTGCTTGGTCTGCCGCTGCTCGTTCCATGTTCTGCCTCACTATTCTGAATGCCTCTTGCATTCTGTCGGATTTTTCTTCTGCCGTGGTGGTGGCTGTGCCCGTCCCCGAGTTGACCTCGTCAAACAATGCCCCTGGTAATCGCGGTTTACGTCCTTGTACGAGGAAGGCTGGACTGTACCCTGTGGACGCGGTTACACTGGTGTTGATGGCCAGCTCGATCTCTGGGAGAAATTCGTCTCATTTGTTGTGTTGTGATTTGGTGAGTTGCGCTATGATCCTCTTTACCGTTCTGTTCGCCCGTTCCGTCGGGTTTTCTTGCGGTGTGTAGGCCGCCGTGAATTGTTGTCGTATCCCCATTTCCTTGAGGTAACGCTGCCACATTGTGCTGGTGAACTGAACGCCGTTGTCCGATATCACTATCTTGGGAGCACCAAATCTTGCTAGGATGCGTTCTCTGAACGCGCGGCGAATGCCCTCTGCTGTCGCACGCCTCATGGGGGCCAATTCCACCCATTTGCTGAAGCGGTCGAAAAATACTAATAACATCGTGTTCCCGTGTGTGGATCGTGGGAGTGGTCCGACGAAATCGACGCATACCGTGGCGAATTGTTCTTGGGCCACCTGTGTGAGCATCTTTTCTGCTGGTTTTTGCTGTGCCTCCTTGTATTTCTGGCAAGACTCGCACTGCCGTACATATCGACTGATGTCCCGAAACATGCCGGGCCAGTAATACCGTCCGGAGGATGCCCATGTGTCCAGCGCTTGGGATGTTGTGGTTTTCTTCTAACACTCGTTGTCGCAGTGGTGTTGGTACACAAAATTTCCAGGGGACCGTTTGCTCATCGTGTGACCGGCAGGGAATATGGCGGTACATCCTGTATCATGTAATCAGAAAATTTCTCGGGGTTAGTGCGTACTTCGCCGACGCGCTTGTGCCACCACTTGCATTGTGGCTCTGTTGTCGTTGCTAGGCGTAGGGTCTCCAGTGGCTGCCGTGATAGTGCGTCCGCTACCAGGTTCAGCTTCCCTTTCCTGTACTCGATGTCGAAAGTATGTTGTTGAAGCTCCAAGGTCCATCGTGCTATACGGCCTGAAGGGCTTTCGATGGAGTTTAACCACTTTAGAGACATATGGTCCGAGATTACCTTGAATCGGTATCCTTCCAAGTATGGCCTCATCTTGCGTATTCCCCAGACTATCGCGAGGTACTCCTTCTCGGTGGGCGAGTAGTTGGTTTCCGCCTTGTTGAGTTTCCTGCTGGCGTAGGCGATCACGCGTTCTCCGCCTTCCAGGTCCTGTGTCAATACGGCACCCAGCCCGAAATTGCTGGCATCCGTTTGTAAGGTGAAGGTCTTGGTGAAGTCCGGGCAGGCAAGTATCGGTGCTTCCGTGAGTTTTTGTTTTAAGACCTCGAAGGCCTCCTGTTGTTCGGCCCCCACTTCCAGTGTTTGCCCTTTTTCAGCAGGGTTGTGAGTTGTTGGCTGATCGTGGCGAAGTCAGGTACGAAACGTCGGTACCAGGATGCTATACCGAGATATTGGCGTACCTCTTTCACGTTCGTTGGTGGCTTCAAGTCTTTGATGGCTGTGACTTTCTCGGGGTCGGTGTGAATTCCCTTGTCGCTTACTAGGTGTCCTAGGTATCGGATTTCCTTCTTGAAGAATTCGCATTTCTCCGGATTTATTCTGAGGTTGGTGCGCTGTAGTCGTAGCATTACTTATCTCAGATTGCGATTGTGCTCCTCCACAGTGGATCCTATGACGATTATGTCATCGAGGTATGCGAGGGCGTGGGGTTCCATTTCAGGCCCAATAACCTGATCTAGTGCTCTTTGAAACGTTGGGGGTGCAGAGTGTAGGCCGAAAGGCATAACGCGCCACTGGAATAATCCGCATCCCGGTACTGTGAAAGCTGTGTAGGGCCGGTTCTTGGGCTCCAGTGGTATTTGCCAGTAGCCGTTCTTCAAGTCTAAGCTGCTGATGTACTTCGCTCGTCGTAGTTTGTCCAGGATGTGTTGTATTCTGGGCAAGGGGTATGCGTCGGGTACGGATCGGGCGTTGAGCTGCCGATAGTCCACGCATAACCTCCACTTCCCGTTTTTCTTCTTGGCCAGTACGATCGGTGCGCTGTGTGGGCTACAGGATGGCTCGATGCATCCTTTCTGGAGCAATTCGTCAACTTCGCTGTTGATGATTGTCTGCATTGCTGGGTTGCGTGGGAAGTAACGTTGCTTGATGGGGCGTTCGTCCGTCAGGACAATCTTGTGCTCGGCTATTGTCGTCACTCCACTCATGCTCTCGAATTTTCGGAGTTCGTTTGCCAGAAAACCGCGCACTCGTTCAGCTTCTTCTTGTATGTCGTCGTCATTGTTTTGCATAATGCCGTCGTGCTTGAAGTTACTACTGCTCGGTGCTGTTACACTCTGAATGGTTCCAGATGGGGCTCCAGTGGTGTCGTACCTGGCGATATCCGTTCTTGATGATGTTGAATTTTGAATAGTCCCAGGGCTGTCGTACCTGGCGATATCCGTTCTGGCTGATCGTGTACTTTGAATATTCCCAAGGATGTCGTACCTGGCGATATCCTTTCTTGATGATATTGAACTTGGAATAGTCCCAGGGCTGTCGTACTTGGCGATATTCGTTATTGCTGGTGTTGTTCTCTGAATAGTTTCTGGCGCGGCTCCAGGATGCGGTGTGTGGTGGGCAAGGGGTCTGGTTAGCACGAGCTGGCCTTCTCCACATGATATGGTGGCTCCCAGCGTATCTAGGCCCAGTATGATGTCATCGATCGCTCCGGGCATGACGTGTAAAACTGTGTGGAGTGACGCTTCTCCGAGGCGTACCTCAGTCCTTATGGCGTCGAAGATGGTAGTGCTAGTCCCGTTTGCCATCGTTATTTTGATGGCCACTCTCACCATTTCTCCGCTTTCCGAGTTCACCACACGTTCTGCTAAGCTGCTCGAGATGAAACTTCTTGATGCCCCTGTGTCGATGACCGCCTCGGCTGATTCCGCGCCGAGCTTGGCTACGGCGTAGAGGCGACCACGCTACATTGTTACTGCCGTTTCAGCGCTGGGTTCCTTGGGTATCGTTACTGCCGTTTCGGCGCTAGGTCCCTTGGGTATCGTTACTGCCGTTTCGGCGCTAGGTCCCTTGGGCTCACGGCGCTTTCTTCTTCGTGGAGCACTCTGTCGTTTCCCTGACGTCGGCGGCAGCATTCGATGGTTCGTATATCGTTGCGGCCACATTCCCAGCAAAAATTTTCTGTGGGTTTCGGCACCTATTATTGTCATGTCCTCGTTCGCCGCATCTCCTGCATACGCCGTTCGGGTCGTATCTCGATTGCCTGGAGGCGTGCGGTTCGTTAGGTTCGGTGGTGGTGGTGGTGGTGGTTGTGTTGCAGGTTTTGATGGTGACACCCGGGTTGTGTCACTGACGATGTGTCGCGTAACTTCGCGGTGATGTCCGCCTGATGATCTTCAATAGTCCTCGCGTATGTTCTCGTATTCTTCGGCAAGTGTCAGGAGCTCTGCGAGATTAGTGAAGTCCCTCCGACGGATGTAAAGTTGGTAATCGGGGTGGCTGTTACGGAAGATTCGTTCCAGCCGCTGTTCGCAGGTGTACCCTGCGTGTCTCATCAAGCTCTAGATTCCTAGTACGTAGTCCTTATACCTCTCCTTGTTGTGCTGCCTTCGTTGGCGTATGTCGTCGTCGAGCCGATCGAAGTAACTGACTGGTAGGAAGAAACGTAAAAAATCCTTTTTGAAGCTTGTCCACTCTCCCCAGTGCGCACTGTTATTGCGGTACCATTATAGCGCGGCGCCCCCTAGTAGCTCGGGCATGGTTTTTGGCAGGAGGTCCACGTTTAGCGCGTATACGTCGGCTAACTCCTCTAACCGTTCGATGAACGCTAACGGGTCCCGTCCACCTTCATACTTTACGGACAACTTTCTTACCTGGTCGATGATGGGCGCGAACACTACGGTCGGTGCTTGAGTTACCTGGCATGTATATTTCATGGCTGGTGCCGTCATTCCCGCTGGTAAGTACGGTTGCGTGGGTTGAGATGTGCCGGTTGATGATGCCGTAATTTCTGATGGTACGTGCTGTTGTGTGGGTACTGTACTCCTGGGAGGTGCCTGAGATGTACCGTTGGGTGGTACCGCTATTCCTGATGGTAAGTACTGTTGTGCGGGTACTGTATTCCTGGGAGGAGACGCGAATTGAGTTTGTTCTACTGTTGTAACGGCAACCTTCGGTGTCCCTCCTCCGTTCGACGGAGTCGGTGTCTTAACCTCATTTACGTCGCTCATGTGCGTATTTTTCTTGTAGGTGGCTTGTAGGGATAACAATTTTTCGTGGATTTCCGAGTCCGTATTTGCCTTTGAGGCCAGTGCTGCTATGCGCTTTCGGATTTCTCGGGTGGTACCTGTCTGCTCAATACCCAATTCCTGTGTGATGGATATCAGCTGCTCCTTTGAAATTGTGTCTAACCACGTGGTATCGATCTGGTCGACCATTTTGTGGTTAGGTTTTTCGTCAGGAATGTTCCTTCTGACGTGGTAACGATTTGCAAGGTCCGTGCTCGGGCGCCAATTGTAACGAAGCTTTTTTCTGTCCCGGCGCTTCCTAAATAAGTGCTAGGGGTATACGCGCCGTGTCCAAGGTTCGTTTACAATAGATTTGTAGATATGGGACACCGTGCAAATCGCTTTCATATAAATTCACTTTATTTCTCCAATTCTATATATGTATGTACACTATAATTAAAATGAGAATGGTGGGCCAAAGGTATTCGTGTCCCGTTATGCCGTTATGCCTCGATGGTCGTTGCTTGTGTGTGTGTAAATGTGTTTTGTGACGCCCTGCGTCGGCGTGCGTGTTCTGTTAGGAACGTCCCGTTAGGACGCCCGGTTGGTCGTTGCCTGAATGCGTGTAAAACGTGTTTCGGTGACGCCTCGCGTTGGCGTGTATGTACGCAACCCTAGTGTGTTTGACGTCGTGTATTTGCGTGTCTCTGCTGTGGTCACCGTAGTATGTGTGCGTAGTGCTGTTGTGGCCAGCGTGGTGCTGTGACCAACGTAATGTGCTTGCGTAGCGCTGTTGTGGCCCGCGTCGTATGTTGGCGCTTGCGGTCAGCGTAGTGGGTTGGCGCAATGCTGTGCCAACGTCGTATGTTTGCGTAGTGATGTGGTCCACGTAATATGTTAGCGTGGTGCGGTTGCGGTCAGCGTAGTGGCTGGCGTAACGCTGTGGCCGACGTAGTGTGTGTGCGATTGTGGCCGGGGTAGTGAATTGGCGTAATGCTATGGTCAACGTAGTATGTTTGCGATTGTGACCAGCGTGGTAGTTTGGCTGGCGAATGTCACCTGCTCGCGGGGCGCGTCACTGTGGTGGTGCCGTTGCTCACGAGGTCTCAAGCGGTGTTTGGTGGTATAACCGACACATTCACCACTAGAGGCCACGACTCACTCCTGTGAAGCGACCTGTCCGCATGGTAGAACCGACAACTTCAAGGGACGCTCCACAAGTAGCTCTGGTCACGACCACAGCTCCGTGCTTCGGCACGAGGGTAACTCTGTTACAGTTGACGTAGTAGGTTTGCGTAACTTTGCTGTGTCAACGCGGTATATTATCGGGGCGCTGTCGTGGTCAGCGCAGTAGATCGGCGCAGTACTGAAGCCAACGTAGTGTATTAGCTATGGTGCTGTTGCGGCCAGCGTATATATTAGCTATGGTGCTGTTGCGGCTAGCGTTGTATGTTTTCGTAGTGTTGCTGCGGCCAACGTGTATGCTTGCGTAGCACTGTTTGTGGCGCTGTCACTGTCGGCACAGGCGGGCGGACGCTGCCTGTTCGCGGGTGCGCGTTACCGTGGTAGTGCCGTTGCTGGCGAAGTCTCAAGCGGTGTTTGGTGGTATAACCGACACATTCACCACTTGAGGCTACGACTTACTCCTGTGAAACGACCTGTCCGCATGGTAGAACCGACAGCTTCAAGGGACGCTCCACAAGTAGCTCTGGTCACGACCACAGCTCCGTGCTTTGGCACGAGGGTAAATATGGTACAGTTGACGTAGTAGGTTTGCGTAACTTTGCTGTGTCAACGCGGTATATTATCGGGGCGCCGTCGTGGTCAGCGCAGTAGATCGGCGCAGTTCTGAAGCCAACTTAGTGTATTAGCTATGGTGCTGTTGCGGCCAGCGTATATATTAGCTATGGTGCTGTTGCGGCTAGCATTGTATATTTGCGTAGTGTTGCTGCGGCCAACGTATATGCTTGCGTAGCACTGTTTGTGGCGCTGTCACTGTCGGCGCAGGCGGGCGGACGCTGCCTGTTCGCGGGTGCGCGTTACCGTGGTAGTGCCGTTGCTGGCGAAGTCTCAAGCGGTGTTTGGTGGTATAACCGACACATTCACCACTTGAGGCCACGACTTACTCCTGTGAAACGACCTGTCCGCATGGTAGAACCGACAACTTCAAGGGACGCTCCACAAGTAGCTCTGGTCAAGGCCACAGCTCCGTGCTAACTAACTTCTGTCCTGCTGTGTTGCTCCTTTTATTGCTTTGTTTGGTATTGCTGGCTCAAATGGTTGCGTTGCCATGGTTGCTGTTCGATGTTGCGAACGCTCATTGCGTTGCTGAGATTAGTTAGTTTGTTGTGTTGGCATTAAAGTGTTGTTCTTGCCCGTTGTGTTGCTGAGACTTGTTGGTTGGTCTGCTGCTATAGCCTTTTGTGACTGGCTGTTGTGTCAATGCTGTATTGAACTTGTTGGTTGGTCTGTTGCTATAGCCTTTTGTGACTGGCTGTTGTGTTAGTGTTGTATCGAATATCATGTATGCTGTATTGAACTTGTTGGTTGGTCTGTTGCTATAGCCTTTTGTGACTGGCTGTTGTGTTAGTGCTGTATCGAATATGATGTGGGGTCGTTTTGTGTGGGCTAAATTAATGGTGTTATATTTGCTCCTCACAACGTCGTATTCGATTTGTCTGAAATTTGGTATATAATTTTGCCTATATTAGAAGTTACAATTCTTTTTTCGGGGAAGTAGACCAGAGACGGGCTGGGAATGCGATTAGGACTAGGATTGGGACTGAGACCCGTAGTGGGAATGGAACTCGGAATGGGACTGGAACAAAATACATACCACCCTCTGGAACTGGCAATAAGGGATGAAGAAGAATGGGAAAAACTTGAGAGAAGAGAAAAGAGGGAAGGATAAGGAGACTGAGAAAGAGATAGAGTGAGACGAAAATAGATACAGATGAAGCGAAAAAGACGGAGGGAGGAGTGAATAAAACGATTAAGAAGAAGTGAAGAGGGGAGGGCAGAGTTAGAGAGAAAAAGCTTATTAAAATATATGCAGGTAGACCAAATTTAGGCCAGAACAACGTCTGATGGGTCTGTTAGTTTATCTATATATATAAAATTCAAATTATGTATGTATCTATGTATGCATGTATATATGTAGGTATAGATTGGGTTGCGTCCTAAACGGATCGACCACATCACAACCAAATTTGCACAACCCACTTGAAACCTTCCAGGGATGGTCGTAGGCTAAAAATAATTTCGATATATAAAAGGGGCGTGGCACCTGCCATACAAATGGAATCTTTGATACCGCATAACTCTGAAGGTATTCATGCTAGAACATTGAAATTCAGTAAGGAGTTATATGAGATGAATCCCTAACACCAGCAAGAAAATGTGGGGTGAGGGAGAAGGGGGCGTGGCACATGCCATACAAATGGAATATATCATACCTTATATCTCTGGATGTAGTAATGGTAGGATAATAAAAATTGGTAAGGAACTAATATCGTTAAATCCTTACACCTCCAGTAAAATGTGGAACTCGGCAAAAGCAGGCGTGGCAACTTCCCTACAAATGGGATTTTTGAAAACTATGGCTGCCCTACAAACTTCGGTTATTTAAACAGCTAAAGACTTGAGTTTGGCTGTTATTCCGTTTGTACGTTTAGTAATCTACCGCCGTTATAATTTTTTGTTAGTTTCAGTCTATCTACATCTTCTATATCTATATAAAATTCAAACAAACGATACTACTTATCAATCCATTGACACAGTCGTGAAAGAATCGCAAGCTGTGCATTGTCCGCTTGAGTTTCTTAACTCCTTGGAGCCACCAGGAATTCCTCCTCATCGATTGCCTTAAAAAAGGGTCCATAATATTATGCTTCGTAATTTGGATCCTCCGCGCTTATGTAATGCGACAAGGCTTATCATAAAAAAACTTCCAATGTCGTTGAAGCAAAGATATGATCGGGAAATTTCGAAAACTACAAAGTTTTCATACCAAGGCTTCAATTAGTACCGACAGATATGCCTTTAAATTTCAAACGCCCCAAATTTCCTATTAGGTTGGCTTTCGCAATGTCTATCAATAAAGCTCAAGGACAGTCATTAGCTGTAGTAGGAGTCAATCTTACCAACTCATGTTTCACCCACGGTCAATTATAGGTAGCCAACTGCAGAGTTGGCTCATCACAAAATTTTTTTATTTATACTCCAAATTATTTACAAAAAGTATTGTGTATCCTATGGTTTCAGCAGTACCAAAATTCGCAAATATACATACTTAAAATAACTTTAAAATTTGTGTGATTTATTTTGCATATTTTTATAGAAACGTGGGGTGGAACCCACGGGAATAAGCTAGTATGTATTAAGAATGTCGCTTTTATTTATTTTAAAGATTTATCTGAGAGCCGTATATAGTGTGGCGGATAGCGAACAACTAACTTAAAGTATTCCATCACACTCCGTTATCTTAAAAAAGGATATGTTTTGTTGTATTTTCTTGCAAAGTTAAGGAAACGATAAGTTACTTTAGTTGGTACAGGGTACAAGTAAGAATCTTAATAAAATGCAAATAAATAAACGTCAGTCATTTGGGTGGTGTAGGTCGTCTTTAAATATATATCCTTCGCGAACGTCCTGTTGGGGATGTTTCCATTTATATATCTTGTGTAATTCTTTCATGGCGAGCTAGATTGGTGATACAGAACCTTCAACTTTTGCCATTTTGTAGTCGGAGATAAGTTTTCGGCATTCGGTTTTGGCAAGGGTGCTAAAGGGAGCTGCGGAAGGAAGTGTATTGGAGAGAGGGCTAATAAATCACTTGGGTCCTGTGACAAAGGAGAGAGTGGGCGAGAATTAAGCACCTGTTCTATTCTAAAAGAGGAGCGTTGCAAATTTTTCGAACGTAAACCTTTGACTTCCTGCTACTTTGGTGAAGTGTGTCTTGAAGATTTTTACCGCGGATTCCTATAGGCCGCCTATGTGTGAGGCATAAGATGTATAAACTGCGATATCTATAGCTTCTTATTTGATGAATATTGCGAGCACTTTTTGAATAGCTCGTTGAGCACCACCGAATGTCCATTATCATACATTACTTCGTCCAACGAAGCGAGATATGTCTGCTCTGAAGACCTCAGTTGTCTAACTTGTGCAAGATTCGAGATGAACCGTTTTAGCAGAGAAGCATACAAATACACAAACGTATGCTTTTGAGTAGGAAGCTCGTCGCAAGGGGAACGTCTCCACCACAAATTGGCCAGCGAAGTCAACGCATACGTTGCTTATATATCGTGCACGTCTTGCAGTTGAATATGCATTTTTTTACTTTTTGCTTCAGTCTGCAGATGTAGTATTCCTTCTGAATCATGCTGACTATGAGGGCTATCGAATTGGGAATCGGGTGGTTTTGAGAGTGACAGATGAAAAGGCTTTAATGTATTTTTTTCCGGAGGAGATGGATTGGAGCATTTTGGCCAGAATGTGTTCGGCTTAGAGAGCTATTGGAATCCATTCCACTATAATGAGCAGTCAACCAAATCTTGTTGTTTGCATCCTCGAGTTCCTAAATCGGTGGGGTTGTCATCACTAGGGGTGTGGCGCCAATTTGTGTTGCTGACATTCTGCAAAATTTCGGTAATCCTGTATGCTACATAAGTTTTTCATGTATGTCGGGGTTATTCTAGCCAACACAATGGAGGAATCTGACCAGAGTGTCAGTTCGGGTGTTGGCAACTACAATTGAAATTGAGTTTGAGTTATTTATTTCGACAATAACATGGCTCCGCAGAGTTCTAGTCGTGGCAAGTTAACTGTTTGCAGGGATCCGACTTTGGTTTTTGCCATAAAGCGGTGGGATGAGGCAGAGTTCTCATCGTGCTGCACTCTTATATAAACACATAAGCAAATGCATGGCATTAGAGCAGTGGTCGCCACCCCATAAGCGCTTTAACGCAATTGTTTTTGTAAAACGTTTAGGCAAGCGCACCACACATCCCCGCGCGCACACATTCTATCATCTCGCCAACAACCGAATGTATTCTGCTGTGTCCATTACAAGCCAAACTAATATAAATGCACGCAAGTCATTTTCTGTCAAAAATGTCTCATGCACATACAACTTGTTTGAGAGCAGCCCAAATTGAATTTGCTGCGTGAAAAACTAACTCGATTTCCAATTTTTATTCGGCGTGACATTTAAATTTGACGTTTGCACACATGCTTTACATTGTCGCAACGCATGCTTATTTGGGTTGGGGCAAAAAACGCCGGTTGTTTGCGTGCACTAAAACAAACGCAGCGCGGTTTTATTAGGTTCGCTTGTTAGGAACTAAACTGCTATAATTTCGTGTAAATTAACTTTTGAAGTAATATTTTTGGGTATATTTTTGGTTCTCCTGTACGAAAACAATAAAAATTTGTTTGATTTATTTAATTAAAAGCATGTAGAAGTATTTTTCAATGCATTCAATAAAACAATGCGATACGTTAATTTTAAAAGCTACCAAGTCCAACTGAGTTTGTGTACGTGCCAGCGCCATTTCTGGTCACTGGTTGGTTGTCTCTATTTTAGAAAACAAAATGAGGAATAGACATGCAATGACAAAAATTTATTTCGCCTCACTTGAACTTAAAAATTGAATATGGAATATACATATTAGTGAAAAGTTTGAAGTAAGAAGATAATTTGGCTCATATTTGAAACACATATTACATACATGAATAGAAATCGCTTTATGAAAAAAAATCGCCGCCACGTGGCGCAAGAATCGAGATATTAAAAAATCTTATTTTATGAATTTTCAAAGTTTTTACAGTGTACTTTTTACTAGCTCCGTCGCCATTTTTTTTATTTATGAATATCAATTTTGTTTCAAAGTAGGTGTGGTCACGCTTCCATAATAAGGTTTTGGCGATCCCTGCATTAGAGAAACCGTGGATTTGAATGTATTTATTATGAAAAATTGCACACATCGAGGGATATTTACACAGCTAATAGCTGGGAGACTAGCGCGGAAGGTATTCCACTTGTAAAAGGATTCCGGTTTGACTTCTTCATCACAGTCGGTTCCTTCTTACCAGAGCTGTTGGAGAAGGATTTTAGCTAAGATTAGTGATATCCATTCTGCCGGGTCAAAAAGTTTCGCTACGGCTGAGAGCAGTTGCCGTTTTGTACTTGACTTAAAGACGGGAATTGAGTTGTATGAGTAGGAAAACGAGTCAGTTAATGCGTTCCATCCTAGTAGTAGTGTCATGGAATTTGAAACTCTTTGGATTCGAGTCTTTTTGTATGATTTGCGGTTATTTTTTTTTAGAGGAAAGCCTGCTAATTTTAGAGCTTCGATAGTTTGGTTCATAGAATCGAGAGATGACTGTATATCGTGCCCGCCAGAGAGGACATCATCTACATAAGTTTCTCGTAGTATGATGTTAGTGGCGAGTGTTTTTTTTTTCTTTGTAGGCCTGAGCGAGTTGGTGAGATGTGCGCATTGCGAGTTATGGCGCGTATTTAACATCAAAAGTTACGGTTTTTTATTTAATATCTTCTATCGGATTTTGAGGGGCTTTCTTAAAGAGAGTTCTTTGGAAGTCTTGGTCTTCTTCCTTGACTACGATTTTGCGATACATTTTTTGGTCGATTTTTGAAGGGTTGAGCTGATTTTGTAGACTTTATTAGTTGGGAGAGTGAGTTGATGGTGTTAAATTGTATTGGTATAAATCCTTTTGCTTAAATCAGAGGAGCAAAATGTGACCTCGCGAGCTGCTCACCATTTTCAGATTATATTTGCTGAAGCCCAAAGAGGGTATTGAGCTGATTATTTATCAATATTCATCGGTTTTCGTACCGCTCTCTGAGGGCGTCCCATGATAACTGGAAGGTGTCATCCGTTAGGAGGTATTGTATCACATGTTGGCCTGCCTAACCTCTTGTCTTTTGTCGCAGGTGAAAAAGGTTTTCGGCTTGAGTTAATCGGAGATGATCACCATGGACCGCCGTAAACATATATCTAAATGCTGCCCAGTCTTCTTAACTACCGTGGAATATTTCGTTGTCGCGGTTGAGGTGATTTAGTAGGGGTCTCAACAATTCCATGACGTCGATAATTTGCAACATGCAACTTTCAGAGCATTTTTCATATTTCTGCTCTGTCGAAGCTGTAGACGCCTTGTGGAATGGGGAAAGGAATACGTTTTATAGGAATCTGCTAGAGCTGTTAAGTTTTTACCCTAAGGAGTAATTCTGTTTGGTCACCTATCAGGTTTGATGACCATTTAGATTAAAAATCCTCCGTTATATTACTTTCGAAAATGAAAATGTGAAGACTTGAGTCGGGTCCACCAGCGGGGAGAGACTTATTTTTATTTTTCAATCACATTTTTTGGTTTTAAGTAGTGCAAAAAAATTAGGATTAATATTTGTGAAGAAAATTAAACTTACCGCTGCAGAAAATTATACTCACCTGTAAAAATTTTACAAACCTTAATTCATTTAAAAAGAAAAACAAAAATTATGACCTTAAAAATCCCTGTCAGAAGAGTTACAAAAGCAAATATATAGATAGACGTATTTGTATCCACAGTAGAGCGTGCAAAATTTTTAAAAAGCGCTGTACCAAATCAAATCGACACAATCACATTTTTTTTGATCACGACCTGCATAGGTGGTAACCTAAAACAAAAAAATAAAAAATAACAACACCAAGGCGATCATGCATGTAAATTAAATTAAAATAGTAATATAGGTTATTGAGTCATAAAATGTAATTTATTGCAACAATCTTTAAATTTAAATTTTATAGGGTGCACTATTCTAAGGAAGATGTTGAATTTCTGCTGATATAATTCATTTAGCATTTGGGAGTAAATTGTCCCTATTCTTTTTTCCATCACTGTAGGTATTTGCACAACTGAATTGATACATTAATTTGAGAACGATTATGTGATATGTATACAATAACTATATTTTTAATGAGTAAATAGAGAAAAGTACAAATAATTTCTATCTGTTTTCAAACTGCTAATTAGTTTTATTGTATGCTCCTCTCACAAAACCATAGTTGGGCCGGTGCCGGGGTGACATAATCAAGATCTTGTATTAAGTGTTAACTAGCCGGACCCGTGTGCATCTTGCGTAACAAAGAATGTTTTATGAATGTATGTATATAAAAGTCTCATATCAAATAGCAACATAAATCAGCTAATCTATCAGTCAATCATCTTTCAATAAAAACTTTCATGCACTTGCGCTGCTATCTGGCGAATGTTAGCAACTGCCGGCAATGCAGTGTTAGTTCTTATCAAATATTAACAATAGTTCCAAATTACAAATATATTTCTTTGTATGCTCACAATCGTTTATTTTTAACAAATTATTTTAATAAAATAAAGCTTAACAAAAGCACTATGGCCAATAATGCTCAAAGCTTGCTAATAGCACGCATCCCCATCTTTACAACCTAAACTTTATTTATAGATTTTGATACCAAAAGGGACCTGCACATAAAAACAGCAGTTAGAAATAATATATAAGATGCGACGTTAATTTGCTACCGATTTAAACGTTTGTTCATCTTTAACATATTCTTTTAATTTAATTAGCTTGAGACGGTCACCCCAGCGGGTTAGGGGGTCAGAATATACCCGCGGTAGGCATGCCTGTCGTAAGAGGCGACTAAAATACCAAATAGATTCAAGGGGTTGTGTAGCGCAATATATAGCTTCTCCAAACCTTATTGTCAACCTCATCTATACGTGGCCAATCCTGTTTCTTTAACAGCCGAGGCTCTGGCGACCCCGAATTCTTCATGGATCTAGGCGGTGGGAGGACGGTATGGCCTAAAAGTCATCCGGCAAAGGACCATCAACATCGATAACACTACCAAAGGCCTTCGGGGAGTGTCCTTATCGCAACAACAACAACAACAGCTTAAGACGGCAACTGTAGGAATATAGAAATTGAGTTTACATCGCTACAATAAATAAATATATGTATTTTGAAAAAAAAAATTTATAAACGCGTTTTTAAACAATATCAATCTAAAAAGTTAACAATAATTTTCAAAATAAGTTATAACAATAACTAGCGAAAAATACTAGTATTATTGTGAAAAGAACGTCAGTCGCTCGATTTACGAAAAATATCGCACAAAGCGCCATATAAGTGATATTTTTTTTATACTCAGTTGAGCAGAGCTCACAGAGTATATTAACTTTGATTGCATAACGGTTGCTTGTACAGGTATAAAAGAATCGAGATAGATATAGACTTCCATATATCAAAATCATCAGTATCGAAAAAAAATTTGATTGAGCCATGTCCGTCCGTCCGTCCGTCTGTCCGTTAACACGATAACTTGAGTAAATTTTGTGGTATCTTGATGAAATTTGGTATGTAGGTTCCTGGGCACTCATCTCAGATCGCTATTTAAAATGAACGATATCGGACTATAACCACGCCTACTTTTTCGACATCGAAAATTTCGAAAAACCGAAAAAGTGCGATAATTCATTACCAAAGGGGGATAAATCGATGAAACTTGGTAGGTGAGTTGAATTTATGGCTCAGAATGGAAAATTAGTAAAGTTTTGGACAATGGGCGTGGCACCGCCCACTTTTAAAAGAAAGTAATTTAGAAGTTTTGCAAGCTGTAATTTGGCAGTCGTTGAAGATATCATGATGAAATTCGGCAGGAACATTGCTCCTATTACTATATGTATGCACAATAAAAATTAGCAAAATCGGAGAACGACCACGCCCCCTTTAAAAAAAATTTTTTTTTAAAGTCAAATTTAAAAAAAAGTTTATATCTTTACAGTATATAAGTAAATTATGTCAACATTCAACTCCAGTAATGGTATGGTGCAACAAAATACAAAAATAAAAGAAAATTTCAAAATGGGCGTGGCTCCGCCCTTTTTCATTTAATTTGTCTAGAATACTTTCAATGCCATAAGTCGAACAAAAATTTTCCTTCTGAAATTTGGTAGGGGCATAGATTCTATGATGGTAACTATTTTCTTTTCGGTTGAAGCCACGCCCAGTTTTTATACACATTCGTCCGTTTGTCCTTCCCCTCGGCCGTTAACACGATAACTTGAGCAAAAACCGATATATCTTTACTAAACTTAGTCCACGTACTTATCTGAACTCACTTTATCTTAGTTCAAAAAATGGACAAAATCCGACTATAGGATAGGATAGGTTAGGTGGTAGCTGCCCTGATAAGGATAGCTCACTTGGACAACACGAAGGTCCGTTGTGATACCACATATCCAAAATATAACAGTGACTTAGATCTAGCTACTTAGAGAATCGTTGGGTAGCAACGATAAAGCTCCGAATGATACCGATCTCAACTTTGGATATATCCTCGGGAGATCCAAGTGAGTCGCGACCGAAGTACTTTCGCCTAGTTCTGGCAAAAGCTGGACAATCAAGCATAAAGTGATTTGGTGATTCCACCTCATCATCCTCCATACAGCTGCAGCAGGATGGAGTTTCCAGTATATTGAGACGTACCGCATGGATACCCATGGGACAGTGCCCTGTCAAAACCCCAATGACCATTGATAGGTGAGCCTTAGTGAACGCAATTATTTCAGCAAACCTCCTGCCATCCACTTTTGGCCAGAAAGATCTTGCTACCCTGCAAGACGTGGTATCCGCCCAACGTTTGCTGAGCTGATTCGAGGCCCAGCTATGGAGGAGTAATCCACAGGTGGCCAGCGGGATCACGAAATCCCTACAGCCATCTTCATCCGGTTCAGTTGTACCGATGCGGGCTAAGAGGTCCGCTTGACAGTTACCCGGGATATCACTATGGCCCGGGACCCAGATAATCTTAATTGTAAAATAATTCGATGCAATCGCAAGCGAAGTCAGGCACTCCCAGACCACCCTCGATCGCACTGTAGTTGAGCTCAAGGCCTTGATAGCCGCTTGGCTATCAGAGTCGATGTTAAATTCCCTAACCGTGGTAGCACTGGATAGCATTCCATCCACCGCATCCTTAATCGCAGCAATTTCCGCTTGGAATACACTGCAGTGATCAGCCAACTTAAATTTACGGCTTAAATTTAGCTCTTGACAAAAGACCCCCCCACCAACCTTTCCATCCAGCTTTGACCCATCCGTGAACAAGTTAACCGGTCCCATGCCCCAGATAATTCCTCTTCCCCAATCCACTCTCTCTGGAATAACTGGGGTGAAGGTTGTATAGGGAGCAGTTATCGGCATACAGTAGTCCGCTCTGTCCGGGATGAAGTCGAAACTGGTAAGAAGGCTAGAGTGTCCGCGGTCAGAAAGTCTATATCCCATATCACGAAGCCTGACCAACGACCTTGCCGCGGCCGCCTTTCCCGCAATATCTACTGGGTATATATTCAGCATGACGTTCAGTGCCAAGGTAGGTGTTGTTCTGAGAGCGCCACTCCGTTGCACTGACACTAACATTTTGGAGGTGCTCGCCGTGTCCAGTGCTTTCCACCAGACCAGCACCCCATATAGCAGAATCGGTTTGACCACCATCTCATAAAGCCAGTGTACTATTCTTGGCGAGAGTCCCCATCTCTTCCCGATAGCTCCTCTGCAGCAGTACAAGGCAATGGCGGCCTTCCTGGCCCGATCTTCCACATTGGGTCTCCAGGACAGTTTCTTGTCCAAAACAATCCCCAAATATTTAACCCTATCAGAAATTACCAACGGTACCCCTCCAATCGAGGGAGTTCTGAAATCGGCCATCTTATATCTCCTTGTGAAAAGGACCAATTCCGTTTTTCCCGGGTTGACCGCCAATCCACATGATTCAGCCCACCTAGCCACAGTATCCAGGTAGCCCTGCAGAACATCGCGCAGGGTGCCCAGAAATTTGCCTCTGACTAGGATAGCGAGGTCATCTGCATAGGCAACCACCCGACAACCCTTGGCTTCCAGCTCCACAAGAAGCTCGTTGACTACCACAACCCAGAGGAGAGGAGATAGGACACCCCCCTGTGGCGTGCCCCTGCACACCTTCCTCTTAATTATGGCCCCTCCCCACTCCGCTGCAACAATTCTGCCGCATAGAAGTTTGCTAATAAATTCAACCAGAGCCGCCTCGACTCCTAAACCCACCAGAGCTCTTTCGATTGCCCCCGGTAAGACATTGTTAAAAGCTCCCTCGATGTCTAGAAAGGCACCCAGAGCATACTCAAGCTCCCCTCTATTTGCTTTACAATCGAATGGAGAGCCGTTTCCGTCGATCTGCCCTTGCAGCACGCATGCTGTGAACCGACAGTAACCCCCGAGGTATCCTTTCCCGTAGGTACAGGTCAATCAACCGCTCAAACGTCTTAAGAAGAAACGACGAGAGACTGATTGGCCTGAAAGCCTTAGGTGATACATGAGAGCTTCTGCCCGCCTTTGGAATGAAAATAACCCTAACCGTGTGCCAAGAATTCGGGATATAGTTAAGCCTGAGGCAGTTAGTATATATGATGGCCAACCAGCGGCAGGAAATCCCCAAAAACCTTTGAAGCTGCGCATGAATGATTCCATCCGGGCCCGGAGACTTATAGGGCTTGAACGACCCTATAGCCCAGGTTATTTGACTTTCCCGTATTGGAATGGCAGGCACTTCTGCATGGCCAACGACCGCCGACCATGCAGGCGAAGATCCCTGCGCAACTGGGACATCGGGAAAATGATTGTCCAGTAAAAGCCTTAGGGACTCCTCGCTACTCATCGACCAGTCCCCACCATCATCTCTCAGATACCCCAGAGGAGCGGGGTTCCTAGAGAGTATTTTCCTAAATCTCGCGGATTCATTGCAGCCTTCTACGTTTTCGCAGAAGCTTCGCCATGCATCTCGCTTGGCTATCCTTAGATAATCCAACCACCAGGGCGGCTTGCCCTTCCCCCTGTAAGTTTTCAAAGGGCAGGACAGCTGAAAGGCGCTATTGCTTGCCGAGGTGAAGTTTTCCACCAGAACGTCTATCTCAGATTCTGACAGGCCCGAACTAATGATAGGTACCGCAGGCAGTAGCTCTCCCAGCTTCCTACAATACAAGTCCCAGTTAGTACTTTTAGGGTTCCTAAAAGATATTTTACCGGGACGTTCTTCGTTCACTGAGAACTGAATATATCGGTGATCAGAGAAGGAGTGCTCGTTGAGAACCCTCCATCCAGATATCCGACCTTCCAGTTCTCTACTAACCAGGGTGAGGTCCAGGACCTCCTCCCTTACCGCAGTAATAAAAGTCGGGTCATTCCCCCTATTACATATACAAAGTCCCTCATCTACAATAAAAGTAAATAAAGACTCACCTCTAGTGTTGGTATCCGAGCTTCCCCAAATGCTATGATGGGCATTAGCATCGGCACCGATGATCACGCCAACACCTCTCCGCCTTGCTTCAGCGGTGATTTCACCCAGTATCGCAGGTGGTTGTCCGTCTACGTCCCCGTGGGCCATGTACGCTGAGACCACCCACACTTCATTACTTCCTCGCTCGAGGCAGATCGTGGTTAAGTCAGCATTGCTGAAATTAGAGAGAATAAAAGCTTTAATCTCTTTTTTAACAAGCACACAGGATCTAGGCCTACTTGCCTCCCCATGCACCAAGGTGTTGAATTTTCCAGTCCCTAATCCAGAAATCTTACTGCCGTTACTACTCAGCCACGGCTCCTGGACAAGGACTATATCCACTCCGCCTTTTTCATGGCAGAGCAACAAATTTGCGGAAGCCGCCTTAGAGTGCTGAAGATTGATTTGACGGATTTCCATCAAAAGTGCTCTTCTTCCGCACCCCATCCTTGGCGGATTCGTATCAGTCTTGTCCATTCTAAAAAAGTCCCTCCTCAAGGCCGCTATCCGGAGCCGATTGTGTAGTCGCCCTTTAATGGTCTCGTGGTTATCTTGCTACGCAGGGAGGCCACGCGAGGGTTGACGCATTACATTATGAGTAATGCGTTCAGAGCCAGACCGGACGCGAAGCGGGAAAATATTCAACCGCACCTACACCACCAACTTAACGGCGACAGAGCCGGAACGTACCTTGAGGTCCGCCACGGTTTTAACGGGACGTGGCCAGGTGCAGCATTAGCCTACCAGCCATTTCGGTAGGGTCTCACCCCGACCTACTAAAATGGCAGAATACCGCACCTACCAGCCCAAAGTCATCAAGTCCAAATTTAATGTCAAATCAAAGCCCTAAAACAGTCCAGTTCGTCACCGTTGTGTACCGATCTTGACTCTTAAAGAGTACTCCCTCCCCTGAGCTCGGCACAATGACTCAGGGGGTGCGGGTTTTATCGAGTTGTCCTCTCTAGATCCGCCATTATCAGTAGAAGCAGGGGCACCTCGTGCAGGACGTGAAAACTAATCACGCGTGACATTCGTCACTATGGCCGGTCTAAGACTGAAATCAAGTATCTTAGCCCCCAAATCCGACTATAACCGCGCCCACTTTTTCGAAATCGAAAATTACTTAAAATGAAAAAAATGCCATAATTCTATACTAAATACGAAAAAAGGGATGAAACATGGTAATTTGATTGGTTTATTGACGCGAAATATAAATTTAGAAAAAACTTTGTAAAATGGTTGTGACACCTACCATATTAAGTAGAAGAAAAGTTCTGCAGTGCGAAATAAAAAAACCCTTGAAATCTTGGCAGGTATTACATATATAAATAAATTAGCGGTATCCAACAGATGATGTTCTGGGTCACCCTGGACCACATTTTGGCCGATATCTCGAAAACGCCTTCACATATACAACTACCACCACCCCTTTTAAAACCCTCATTAATACCTTTAATTTGATACCCATATCGTACAAACACATTCTAGAGTCACCCTTGGTCCACCTTTATGGCGATGTCTCGAAACGGCGACCACCTATGGAACTAAGGCCCCTCCATTTTAAAATACTCATTAACACCTTTCATTTGATACCCATATCGTACAAGGAAATTCTAGAGTCACCTTTATGGCGAATACCGCACCTACCAGCCCAAAGTCATCAAGTCCAAATTTAATGTCAAATCAAAGCCCTAAAACAGTCCAGTTCGTCACCGTTGTGTACCGATCTTGACTCTTAAAGAGTACTCCCTCCCCTGAGCTCGGCACAATGACTCAGGGGGTGCGGGTTTTATCGAGTTGTCCTCTCTAGATCCGCCATTATCAGTAGAAGCAGGGGCACCTCGTGCAGGACGTGAAAACTAATCACGCGTGACATTCGTCACTATGGCCGGTCTAAGACTGAAATCAAGTATCTTAGCCCCCAAATCCGACTATAACCGCGCCCACTTTTTCGAAATCGAAAATTACTTAAAATGAAAAAAATGCCATAATTCTATACTAAATACGAAAAAAGGGATGAAACATGGTAATTTGATTGGTTTATTGACGCGAAATATAAATTTAGAAAAAACTTTGTAAAATGGTTGTGACACCTACCATATTAAGTAGAAGAAAAGTTCTGCAGTGCGAAATAAAAAAACCCTTGAAATCTTGGCAGGTATTACATATATAAATAAATTAGCGGTATCCAACAGATGATGTTCTGGGTCACCCTGGACCACATTTTGGCCGATATCTCGAAAACGCCTTCACATATACAACTACCACCACCCCTTTTAAAACCCTCATTAATACCTTTAATTTGATACCCATAACGTACAAACACGTTCTAGAGTCACCCCTGGCCCACCTTTATGACGATATCTCGAAAAGGCGTCCACCTATAGAACTAAGGTCCACTCCTTTTTAAAATACTCATTAACACCTTTCATTTGATACCCATATCGTACAAGGAAATTCTAGAGTCACCTTTATGGCGATATCTCGAAAAGGCGTCCACCTATAGAACTAAAGCCCACTGCCTTTTAAAATACTCATTAACACCTTTCATTTGATTCCCATATCGTACAAACACAGTATAGAGTCACCCCTGGTCCACCTTTATGACGATATATCGAAAAGGCTTTCACGTATAGAACTAAGGCCCACTCCCTTTTAAAATACTCACTAACACCTTTCACGGGAACTAACTGAACTTAACAAATTAAAATATGAGCTTTTCAAGCTTGCGAAAAATACAAATGAATGGGACAATTATAATCATACAAAACGGCACTATAAGAAATTAATTAAAATAAAAAAGAAACAATTTATGGAAAATAAAAAAGCTGCAAATTACAATAATCAAAGACTAATGTGGAAATGTCTAAAAGTTGCCATAAACTTGAAGAGTGACGCATCGCAAATAAAACGCATCGTTATAAATAATATGATCATTGAACAAGACTATGAAATTGCAAGCCAGCTAAACCTTTACTTCGTCGAGAGCATAAGAACAATTTGCAATAATATTGAATCAACTACACTAGATGAAACCCCAGAGGATAGTATTAGAAGTGTATTTAAATTTAAACAAATAAACGTGGAGCAGCTCATGAGAACAAGTGCGACTTTAAAAAATAAGTACGGAGGAAAAAAGCTTGTATCTGAAGGTGTATTTAAAGACAGTATGGAATACTTAGGATACGCATATACGTGTATTATCAATGAAAGCTTTAAAAAAGGTGTCTTTCCGACAAGTTGGAAAATCTCAACCGTTGTACCAGTTGAAAAAGTCAAAAGGACGGAAAAACCGGAGGAAATACGGCCCATTAATACGTTGCCCAGCGATGAAAAAATTATAAAGAAAATCGTGAAGGACCAGCTTCTAGGGTGCCTGAACAATCAGAAAATTATAATACATGAGCAATCGGGCTTCAGGTCTAAACACTCTTGTGAAACTTCCATAAACTTGGTAATAACGGAATGGAAAGAAGCCATGTCAAAAAAACTAATAACAGTTTCGGTCTTCCTAGACCTAAAAAGAGCATTCGAATCTGCTGTGTTTAATACTTCGTTAAGACTGTTTATTTGATGCTCTGATGATATTATATATACATGTTTTACTTTACAGAGTAACGGAATGTATACTTATGAGTAATTGATAAGGGGAAATAATAGATAACTGAGAATCTCTTATACAAATATGAGAACACAGAGATGTGTGTATGTACATAAGCATGAAGAATATGTAAATAATGTAACAACATATCATCTCTCTCTCCCCTCAAAATTTACTGATTCTTGTTCTGCTTTTTTTTTATACTCAGTTGAGCAGAGCTCACAGAGTATATTAAGTTTGATTGGATAACGGTTGGTTGTACATATATAAAGGAATCGAGATAGATATAGACTTCCATATATCAAAATAATCAGGATCGAAAAAAAATTTGATTGAGCCATGTCCGTCCGTCCGTCCGTCCGTCCGTCCGTCCGTTAACACGATAACTTGAGTAAATTTTGAGGTATCTTGATGAAATTTGGTATGTAGATTCCTGAGCACTCATCTCAGATCGCTATTTAAAATGAACGATATCGGACTATAACCACGCCCACTTTTTCGATATCGAAAATTTCGAAAAACCGAAAAAGTGCGATAATTCATTACAAAAGACATATAAAGCGACGAAACTTGGTAGATGAGTTGAACTTATGACGCAGAATAGAAAATTAGTAAAATTTTGGACAATGGGCGTGGCACCGCCCACTTTTAAAATTAGGTAATTTAGAAGTTTTGCAAGCTGTAATTTGGCAGTCGTTGAAGATATCATGATGAACTTTGGCATGAACGTTACTGCTATTACTATATGTGCGCTCAATAAAAATTAGCAAAATCGGAGAAGGACCACGCCTACTTTTAAAAAAAAATTTTTTTTAAAGTAAAATTTTAACAAAAAATTTAATATCTTTACAGTATATAAGTAAATTATGTCAACATTCAACTCCAGTAATGATATGGTGCAACAAAATACAAAAATAAAAGAAAATTTCAAAATGGGCGTGGCTCCGCCCTTTTTCATTTAATTTGTCTAGGATACTTTTAACGCCATAGTTCGAACAAAAACTAACCAATCCTTTTGAAATTTGGCATGGGCATAGATTTTATAACGTTAACTGTTTTCTGTGAAAATGGGCGAAATCGGTTGATGCCACGCCCAGTTTTTATACACAGTCGTCCGTCTGTCCTTCCGCATGGCCGTTAATACGATAACTTGAGCAAAAATCGGCATATCTTTAATGAACTTAGTTCACGTGCTTACTTGAACTCACTTTATCTTGGTGTGAAAAATGAACGAAATCCGACTATGACCACGCCCAATTTTATACCAAATACGAAAAAAGGGATGAAACATGGTAAGGTAATTGGATTGTTTTATTGACGCGAAATATAACTTTAGAAAAAACTTTATAAAATGGTTGTGACACCTACCATATTAAGTAGAAGAAAATTAAAAAAGTTCTGCAGGGCGAAATAAAAAACCCTTAAAATCTTGGCAGGTACTACATATATAAATAAATTAGCGGTATCCAACAGATGATGTTCTGGGTCACCCTGGTCCACATTTTGGTCGATATCTGGAAAATGCCTTCACATATACAACTACAACCACTCACTTTTAAAACTCTCAATAATACCTTTAATTTGATACCCATATCGTACAAACTTATTCTAGAGTCACCCCTGGTCCACCTTTATGGGGATATCTCGAAAAGGCGTCCACCTATAGAACTAAGTCCCACGCCCTTTTAAAATACTCATTAAAACCTTCCATTTGATACCCATATCGTACAAACATATTCTAAAGTCACCCCTGGTCCACCTTTATGGCGATATCTCGAAAAGGCGAACACCTATAGAACGAAGGCCACTCCCTTTTAAAAATACTCATTAACACCTTTCATTTGATACCCATATCGTACAAACAAAGTCTAGAGTCACCCCTGGTCCACCTTTATTGCGATACCTCGAAAAGGCGTACACCTATAGAACTAAGGCCCACTCCATTTTAAAATACTCATTAACACCTTTCTTTTGATACCCATATTGTACAAACAAAAACTAGGGTCACCCCTGGTCCACCTTTATGGCGATATCTCGAAACGGCGTCCACCTATGGAACTAAGGATTACTCCCTTTTAAAATACTCATAAACACCTTTCATTTGATACCCATATCGTACAAACGCATTCTAGAGTCACCCCTGGTCCACCTTTATGGCGATATCTCGAAAAGGCGACCACCTATACAACAACCACCACTCCCTTTTAAAACCCTCATTAATACCTTTAATTTGATACCCATATCGTACAAACACATTCTAGAGTCAACCTTTTTGGCGATATTTCGAAACGGAATCCACCTATAGAACTAAGGCCCACTCCCTTTTAAAATACTCATTAACACCATTCGTTTGATGCCCATATTGAACAAACAAATTCTAGGGTCACCCCCGGTCCACCTTTATAGCGATATCTCGAAACGGCGTCCACCTATGGAACTAAGGATTACTCCCTTTTAAAATACTCATAAACACCTTTCATTTGATACCCATATCGTACAAACGCATTCTAGAGTCACCCCTGGTCCACCTTTATGGCGATATCTCGAAAAGGCGAACACCTATAGAACGAAGGCCACTCCCTTTTAAAAATACTCATTAACACCTTTCATTTGATACCCATATCGTACAAACAAAGTCTAGAGTCACCCCTGGTCCACCTTTATTGCGATACCTCGAAAAGGCGTACACCTATAGAACTGAGGCCCACTCCATTTTAAAATACTCTTTAACACCTTTCTTTTGATACCCATATTGTACAAACAAAAACTAGGGTCACCCCTGGTCCACCTTTATGGCGATATCTCGAAACGGCGTCCACCTATGGAACTAAGGATTACTCCCTTTTAAAATACTCATAAACACCTTTCATTTGATACCCATATCGTACAAACGCATTCTAGAGTCACCCCTGGTCCACCTTTATGGCGATATCTCGAAAAGGCGACCACCTATACAACAACACCACTCCCTTTTAAAACCCTCATTAATACCTTTAATTTGATACCCATATCGTACAAACACATTCTAGAGTCAACCTTTTTGGCGATATTTCGAAACGGAATCCACCTATAGAACTAAGGCCCACTCCCTTTTAAAATACTCATTAACACCATTCGTTTGATGCCCATATTGAACAAACAAAGTCTAGGGTCACCCCCGGTCCACCTTTATAGCGATATCTCGAAACGGCGTTCACCTATGGAACTAAGGATTACTCCCTTTTAAAATACTCATTAACACCTTTCATTTGATACCCATATCGTACAAACGCATTCTAGAGTCAACCCTGATCCACCTTTATGGCTATATCCCTAAATGGCGTCCACCTATAGAACTATGGCCTACTCCCTCATAAAATACTCTTTAATGCCTTTCATTTGATACACATGTCATACAAACATATTCCAGGTTTTCCCTCGGTTCATTTTCCTACATGGTTATTTTCCCTTATGTTGTCACCATAGCTCTCAACTGAGTATGTAATGTTCGGTTACACCCGAACTTAACCTTCCTTACTTGTTTTTTTTTGTTTGCTATGTATCATTATTTCAGTGCTCTTAAAATTAAATGTGAAACATTATGAAAATGAAGAAAATGAAGAGTTTAATATTTGTGTACATGATGTAAATGAAATGATTTAAGAAATAAATATTTGTATTGTTCTGCTTTTTCATAAACGCTCTGGTTTTTTGCGCTGTCGCTGCGAACGTTGCAACTGAGGGTTTTGCTCTGCGTCAGTGGCTGGTGTCTGCTGAACTTCGGCCACATCTTTATTGGCCGATGTTGTTGCCAATTCTTTCGGCTCCGTGGTTTCTTTAGAATTTGAAATATGAGATAAGTTGTCGCATTGGTGTGCTAATGTTGGTTGGTTTTCGAGTAGTGTATTTTCATTTGGCGTTACTGTTTTGCTTGTTATCTGTCTTTCGTCTGAAGTTGTTGCTTGCTCTCTGAGCCCTACTCCCGATTTTCTCACCTGATCTGTATGCCTTGTCCAAACGCGACCATCGTCAAGTCTCACGTTGTAGTGCGCATCGCCTTTGCACGATTCGATTACTCCGAACTGCCACTTGTTTTTTGAGAGGTAATCTCGTACTGCAACTCTATCACCATTCGACATTCTCTTTTGTGTCGACCTCATAACTTTATGGTAGTTTCTGGGGTTATTATGCGGTAATAGTAAGTCTAATCTCGATTGAATTTATCTCCCTAGCATCAGCATCGACGGTGATTTGCTCGTTACTGGATGAATGGTACGCCTATAAGCTAATAATATTTTTGATAATTCCGCCTTGAGTGAATGTGCAGTGCATTTCGCTGCAATGAGCTTGTTTTTGATTGTCTGCACATAACGTTCAGCTTGACCATTTGTAGCTGGGTGGTATGGTGCACCTTGTTTGTGGATAATTCCATTTTCCTTCAAAAAATTTTGGAACTCGTTGGAATTAAATTGCCGCCCGTGGTCATTCACCAGAATGTTCGGAATGCTGAATTGCGAAAATATTTCACGACATTTTTCTATCGTAGTTTCTGTGGTCATATTGGGAGTCACATGTACCTCTGGCCACTTGCTGTAGGCGTCGATTAGTACGAATAAATATTTACCCATTATTGGACCGGCATAATCTACATGGACCCGCTCGAATGCTTTAGTAGGCGTTTTCCAACTGTGTGTGTTTGGCTCCTTTTTGGGGTTAGGTCTTGTAATTTGACACGATACACATTTCTGTACTAGCTCCTCGAAATCTTTGTCTAATTGGTTCCACCAAACTTAAGCTCTGGCTAGACTTTTCATTCGAACTATGCCGAAATGTGCTGTATGCAATTCCTCAAGTACCCTTGGTCTAAGGCTCTTAGGAATATAGACACGCATTCCACGTAATAAACATCCATTATGTAGCGTAAATTCGTGCTGGTCGATACCAAAACGATCTTTAGGTTCACAGACTCGGCCATACTTCAAACCTTCTACTAACGATTTAATTGCTTTGTCCAACTTTGTTTCTTGTTGCAGGTCAGTAACTGTTATTTGTAATTCCTGTAACAATTCTTCTTCAACCATATAAACCTCCTCTATGGAATTGCGCTCATCCATAATTGGCAACCTTGACAGTGCATCCGCGTTACCATTGTCTTTTGAGCGCTTGCACTTAATGACATAATCATACTGTTCGAGAAATAATGCGTAATGTTGCATGCGAGTTGCTGAGTGGATAGGTATCCCTTTACTTGGTGAAAATATTTGAGAGATTGCCCTGTTATCTGTAACGAGAATAAACTTTCTACCGTACAGGTATTAGTAAAACTTACGTATGCCAAATATTATTGCGGAGGCCTCTTTGTCCAGCTGTGAGTAGCGTTGTTGTACCTTGCTTAAAGTCTGTGAAGTAAACTGAATCGGCCTCTCAGAACCATCATCATATACGTGACTTAGTACTGCACCGACTCCAATGGGGCAAGCATCAACTGCTAAGGTTACAGGTAACTTTGAGTCATAGTGTGTTAGTATAACATCCGATTGCATATGTTTCTTTATAGCATTAAACGCTCTTAAGCACTTGCTATCGAAAACGAATTTCACATTGTTTTACAGTAGCTGGTTAATCGGGTACACTATGTCACCCAAATTTTTCACAAATCCGCCGTAATAGTTAACGAGGCCCATAAAAGCTCTGACCTCCTCTCGATTCGTAGTCACTTTCATGTTTTGAATCGCCTGAATCTTACTTTTCATTCTCCGAATGCCCTCTTTACTTATTATATATCCACAGTATTCTATGCTCTCCTTGAAGAACTCAGACTTTTCCAGATTAACCCGCATGTTGCAGCGATCCAGTCTACTTAGTACTTCTTCAACGCGCTGTATGTGCGTACCATCATCGGGTGCCGTAATTTTAATATCATCTAAAAATACGGATACACCGGGTGTTAGGTCGCTGCATAAAGCAATGAAACGTTTGAATTCATGAAACACTTGTGTTTGATGGGTGCGATTATCTGCCTTTGCTAAATGTCATTTAAATCTACAGCTATTGGCGCTCTTGCTCTCTTTAATATTTCTTTTACTTTTGAGACGTTGACGGAGAAGGCAGCATAACCCTACTAGCTCAGGCACAAGTGTAAGTACATTGCACGCGGTAAATTAGTATACATATTTTGATTAATGTAAAAAACTTTGTATAGATTTTAGCGCTACTTTATGAATAAATGCTCAAAATACGTGTACAAAACATAGCTGTTCGATATATTTTACTTCTCCAGTCAACAAACTAAAATACTTGCAACTCGATATGACCAATGATGATAACACGATGCCCGATGCATCCACCGCATCAACCTCTAGCGCACCAGCCATAACAAGTGTAACCGCTTCACCACTCGCACCTCCTGTACAAACAGAACCTACGACAATCGAAGCACCTTCACATATTTGGCAATCCGCGTTAATTAGTAAGGCATCGCAATTCACCGGAGCTGGTTACGAGCATGATGAACTATCTTCTGCAGGTATGGTTTCAGGTATAGCAAATATAGCAGCGCAATTTTCAACAGCGCCACTATACAATAGCAATAATATGACATCGCTTCCAACATATGCTACTTTAAGTAACTCATTCTTGTCACCGCCGACACGTGTGCCGGCCTTAACCTCAAAGTTTGCCACAGGCCCGTACATTCACCAAGCACCTTTAATGACATGTTTTGAATCTGGGGCGTTATCTGCTCATGCCCATGGTAACATAACTTCAGCACAAAATCCATATTATAATACTGCAATACAAAGCAGCGTAAATAATTTCGGGGGGCTCCGTCCAACTGCAAATTCAACGTTTGTTCAGTCGTTGCATGAGGGGTATCCGTATGGCGGTAACATACAAAGGTGTTTAAGTACAGCGCAGGTTCAATCGCCATATGCACCGACAAATAATGTGCAAAACTCTGCGTTCACGTCCACTCAATTTCAACCATCTTTGTGTGCGCAGCCACCCTCTGGTCTGCATAATGGGGCATATGTTAATCAGACCCCCTGGGTTGGGATGGCTCAATCAATGCCATATACAAATTCTAGCTCAGTGTTGTTGCCCTCGCATGTAGCCGCGAGGCAAGCTATAACTAAAGATTTGCCCTCCTTCTCAGGTAGGCCAGAGGAATGGCCGTTATTCATAACAAACTATGTCCAATCTACGGAGCGCTGTGGATTTTCTGACCAAGAAAATCTTGTTAGGTTACAGAAATGTTTGAAAGGCGCTGCACTAGAGTCAGTCCGGGGGAAATTGATGATGCCAGCTACAGTTAATTTGGCTATTGAGACTCTGCGTATGCTTTTCGGTCGGCCAGACGTTATCCACGAAACCCTACAACGTAAGCTACGAGAAGTTTCACCCGTAAAATTGGATCGATTGGAAACATTAATTGAGCTTGCACTCGCTGTGCAAAATTATAGGGCGACAATGCAAGCTATGGATCTCGACGGATATCTGAACGATCCAATGCTACTTAATGACCTTTTGAACAAATTACCGGGTGAAATGAAGCTGGAATGGGGTAGACGTCGGCTAGGTCTTCCACGAGTCGATATCATAATATTTGACGAATGGCTCTTCGGGCTTGCATCTTGCGCCAGTCAAGTTACCCCTGTTAACAGCGCGCTATCAGAGGTAAAATTAGGAAACAAAGGGCGTCGGGAAAGACTACTAGTCCATGATACCTGTTCAAACCCTGTCAACAAAACGCAGGCATCGCCCAAGACCCCTTGTCCAAAGTGCACAGGTGCACACGATCTTGCTGAGTGCAGTAACTTCAAAACAATTAGTAGGCAATTACGCTGGCAGTTTGTTAAGGAAAAACGACTCTGTATACGATGCTTTAAGAATCACCTAGTTCGACGATGCAATTCTAACAAGATGTGCGGCGTCGATGGCTGCCGTTTACCCCATAATCCGCTGCTGCACGGACAACGATTACAACAACAAACTGCCACAAATACTAATGCTAAACCTGAAGCCGACGACTCCGTCGTGTGCCTTCATCGCAAGCAACATGATAGAGCTCTCTTTAGATATATTCCCGTAGTTTTGCATGCCAACGGCGTAGCTCTGGAGACAGTCGCACTCATCGATGAAGGCGCATCTTGCACTTTGGTAGACGATAGATTGGCTCGCGAACTTAAACTTAATGGCCCTAGTCGGGAGCTGTGTCTCAAATGGACTGGAAATATTACCCAGCAAGAAAACAACTCTCGAATCGTATCATTCGAAATATCAGCACGAGGCAACGAAGGCGCTAAATATAAGATGCACGGCGTACGCACTATCGCAAATTTGGATTTGCCGCAGCAGTCTTTACAGGCTAATGATATTCAAGGTCGCGATCACTTCAAGGAACTACCTATCTTACCCTATGACTCTTCCAAGGCTGGTCTTCTTATTGGGCTGGACCACCTTAAATTATGCGTACCATTGGAGATTCGTCAAAGTCAAAATGCTGGCCTCGTAGCAGCACGTTGTCGACTTGGTTGGTCAATATACGGTCGTGACGCGAACGATAATCCGCACAAAGAAAATTTACTTCATATATGTGAGTGCTCTAACGATACACACCTTGATAACCTGATGCGGTCATTCTTTTCGATTGAATCGGTTGGCGTAAGCCCGTCTGCAAAACCCTTATTGTCGAAAGAAGATGAGCGCGCGCTTACTATAATGAAGCAGACTACTCGGTACATCCAAGATGATAAGAGGTGGGAAACGGGGCTTTTGTGGAAATATGATAGCATTAACTTACCGCAGTCATACAATATGGCGTACAAACGTTTGGAGTGCCTGGAGCGGAAAATGGCCAAAGATCCGGATCTTGAAAACTTCATCAGAAATCGTATCAGCGACTATCTCAACAAGGGTTACGTACGAAAGCTAACAGAAAGTGAGATTTCCAAAGGGGGAAAGGCATGGTATATTCCCATCTTTACAGTTATGAATATCAACAAGGATAAAAGGAGGTTGGTATGGGATGCAGCCGCCAAGGTTGAAGGTACCGCTTTGAACGACGTGCTTCTTAAGGGTCCCAACCTCATGAGGAACTTGGTAGGGGTTTTACTCCGATTTCGTGAGAAAGCAGTAGCAATATGCGGTGATATTCGCGAAATGTTCCACCAGGTTCGAGTTATTAAAGACGACCAAGTAGCACAACAGTTCCTCTGGAGGGATGGGGACCGCAGTCGGGATCCAGAAGTCTTTGCTATGGTCGTCATGACGTTCGGCGCATCTTGTTCACCCTCCCTAGCAAACTATATTAAAAACCGAAACGCAGATAGATTTAATGAACAGTTTCCATTAGCAGCATCAGCCATTGTGCAAAACACTTTCGTTGATGACTGGCTGCAGAGTGTCGATACGGAAGATGACATGATAAAGCTGGCAAAGGATGTGCGACACATATACAGTGAAGGAGGCTTTGAGATGCGTCATTGGCTATCTAATTCAAAGCGAGTTCTACTCGCCATGGCAGGTGAGTCTGAGTTAAGCGACAAGTGTCTTGAGGAGTCCGGAGATGGGGTGGAAAAGGTGCTCGGTATGTGGTGGCGACCACAAACCGATGTGCTTATCTTTGTGCAGACGTTTAAAAAACAGTTTTTTGACGAATCAAGAACAGCAACCAAGAGGGAGATCCTTCGAGCGGTTATGACAATCTTTGACCCATTGGGCTTGCTCGGATTTTTCGTAATCAAGGCCAAAATAATACTACAGGATGCTTGGAGATCAGGAGTCACTTGGGATGAAACCATACACGAAAAGGAACGCATCGCTTGGTGGCAGTGGGTACGGAAACTCCAATATATCAACAATATTAGCATTCCAAGGTTTTACTACTTAAGCCGCTCCGACAAACTCGAACTCCATGTTTTTGTTGATGCAAGCATTCTCGCTTATGCAGCGGTAGCTTACCTACGAGCATGGGTTAATGGTGAGTTCCGCTGCAGCTTCGTGATGTCTAAAACTCGAGTAGCTCCCCTGAAACCAATATCAGTACCGCGGTTGGAGTTGATGGCAGCCGTTTTGGGATTGCGCCTTGCAAGGTTTGTGCAAAGCGAGCTTTCTGTTGGTATTACGCGTAGAGTTTTCTGGTCCGACTCAAAAGATGTACTTTATTGGATACGATCGGATGCCCGAAAATTTAATCAATTCGTAGCGGTACGTATTGGAGAAATATTGCAGGAGTCGCAGGTAAACGAATGGCGGTGGTTTTCTTCTAAACAAAACGTCGCTGACGATGGCACCAAATGGGACGATAATGTAGTGTTGGATAATAATGCCCGATGGTTTACAGGGCCGGACTTCCTTCGATATCATTCACATAATTGGCCGCATTCAGAGTTCATCGAGAATATTGAGGAGGGGTCTGAAACCGTCCATCATGTGAGCGATGAAAAAGGGGAACTTGACAGCTGCATACCAAACCCTGCGCGGTTCAGCAAATGGGAAAGACTTCGGGCAGCTCTGATGGGGGTCTTGCGTTTTCTTCGCTCTATCGTGAAATCGGAACCTAAAAATCCAATAGTTGCGAGGCTGCTACGTGAAAAGACTTGTCATTATGCCGAGCTGCTACTTTTCCGCGTGTGCCAGTCGGAATGCTTTGCAGATGAGCTGAAGCAGCTAAAAACATCCGATGCTCGGGTAAGTCGTAAGAGCAAAATATTTAAATTTTCACCATACATAGATGATAACGGGCTCCTAAGAGTGAAAGGTAGGATAGACGCAGCTGATGCAGTACCAACAGACGTGAAAAGGCCCATTATACTTCCGCGGGATCATCGAATTGTGTACCTGGTAACCGATTTTTATCACCGAATATATCACCACCAACATAATGAAATCGTGGTCAATGAAATGAGGCAGAGGTTCTGCATCCCTGGACTCAGAGCACTCGTCAGAGCCGTTGCAAAAGGGTGCCAAATGTGTCGTATACGTAGAGCAGTGCCATCTGCACCAGAAATGGGTCCACTTCCCATGGAGCGTGTCGCCGCGTTTACATGCCCATTTACATACACAGGCGTGGACTACTTCGGGCCTTTTGATGTTGTTATTGGTAAGCGGCACGAAAAACGTTGGGGCGTGCTCTTCACCTGTATGACCGTGCGAGCCGTTCATATTGAGGTGTCTTCGTCACTATCCACCGATTCATTTCTTTTGGTTCTGCGACAGTTTATATGCAAACGTGGTGTTCCGAGGCGTATAACATCGGACAACGGCACGAACTTTAGAGGCGCTAGTCGAGTTCTAGCTCAGGAAGTAGAGAAGATATCGCGTGACCAGGTAGAACAAAGGTATCCTGATATAGAGTGGGTTTTCATACCACCGTCTGCACCCCACATGGGTGGTGCATGGGAGCGCATGGTGCGCACAGTAAAATCGGTTCTTGTGAGCATCCTACCTGACAACTGCGTTCGTGAAGAGGTCCTGCGAGCGGCACTAGCTGAGGCAGAAAGCACAATTAATATGAGGCCCCTAACCTACATACCGATTGAATCACCGGATAGCGAAGCGTTGACGCCAAACCATTTTCTGCTCGGTTCCTCTAGTGGCATCCGTGAGAAAAGTGATTGTGAAGTTGACTCTTCCAGGTTTAGCAAAAACTTTCGAATCTCTGGACAAATAGCAGACCGATTCTAGAAACGATGGCTCCGAGAGTATTTGCCATGTTTAACAAGACGCACGAAATGGTTTGAAACCCATACAACTATTCAACCAGAAGATATCGTCGTGATTGTGGACGAAAACGCGAAGCGTAACACTTGGACTAGAGGTCGTGTACTTGACGTGATACGCGGTAGTGATGGTAAAATCAGGAGTGCGGTGGTGAAAACATCTAGCGGATTGATGACTCGGCCGGTGGTGAAGCTCGCGCGACTGGATATCAATGAAGCAAACCCCGTTGCGGAGCAAGAAGTTTGCGAGGAGGGGTGTTAGGTCGCTGCATAAAGCAATGAAACGTTTGAATTCATGAAACACTTGTGTTTGATGGGTGCGATTATCTGCCTTTGCTAAATGTCATTTAAATCTACAGCTATTGGCGCTCTTGCTCTCTTTAATATTTCTTTTACTTTTGAGACGTTGACGGAGAAGGCAGCATAACCCTACTAGCTCAGGCACAAGTGTAAGTACATAGCACGCGGTAAATTAGTATATATATTTTGATTAATGTAAAAAACTTTGTATAGATTTTAGCGCTACTTTATGAATAAATGCTCAAAATACGTGTACAAAACATAGCTGTTCGATATATTTTACTTCTCCAGTCAACACCGGGTATATCGCCTAGTAGTTGTTCCATCAGTCGCTGCCATTTTGCAGGAGCGCTAGCAATTCCGTACATCATTCTCGTTGGTTCATATAACCCCTTGCGCGTGCTCAATGTTAATAGATGCCGATCTTCCGGATGAATTTCCAATTGTAAATATGCTGTGGACAAGTCGATTTTCGAAAACTTTTTGCCTCCAGCCATCTTGCTAAATAGTTCCTCAACTGTCGGTAATGGATGTTCGTCAACGAGGAGTACTGGATTGAGGGTTACCTTATAATCCCCGCATATTCGAATGTTGCCGCCTTTCTTACGTACAACGACAATAGGTGTAGCCCATTCGCTGGTTTCCACTTTCTTCAGCAGCCCTTCGGCGACTTGCTCGTCTAATTGTCGCTTTACTGCTTCGAGTAAAGGAAAAGGTACTCGTCGATGTTTAACAAATTTTGGTATAGTATTGGGTTTTACATATAATCGAGCTTGCGAGTCACGTATTTTCCCCGTAGTTTTGGAAAACAAGTTTGGATATCTCTTAATAAAATTATCTATCTTGCACAAGTTATTGTTGTCTTCAATTTGATTAACACGCGACATGCTGTGTGATTCACTACCCAGAACCTCATTCCAATCGAGTTTTATTTCACGGAGCCATTCCCTGCCCAAAAGTGGCTTGCGATTTGATCGCACTATATACAATTTCAGTGTTTTCTCATTCATCTTATTCGCAACACTTACCCAGAGATAACCCAAGCATTCCAATGGTGTGCCACAATAGCTCACCAGCTGTATTTTAGTCTCTTTCACCTGCGATTTTGCGAAATGCCTTTTGGCATCTTCCAAATTGATAATCGAAACTGGGGACCCCGTGTCCACTTCAAATAATATTGGTACATTGTTCACTGACAATTTGCATTCGATTTTTCTTGCTATGCTATGGACTTCACCGTGCATATCTACTTGAAATAGTTCTTCGACCAACTGTACGTTGTCTTCCTCATCAATTTGGTTCACGCGCTTTTTCTGTGATTTCTGTTTTAAGCACATTTTCTTTAGGTGACCCTTTTTGTTGCAAAAATGACAGGTGAACTCTTTGTATTTGCATTTGTCTGCGAGATGTGGGGAATTGCCACATCGAAAACATTTTTTATTATCACCCTTCTGTTTCTCTTTCTTTTCTTTCTTCTCTATTTTGTTCTTATAACCTACTTTATTCACACTTTCTCTGTCATTTCCACCTTGCAATTCTACACCCCCTTTTTCTGCCAATTCGTATGCTGTAGCCATAGTGATCGCTTCACTAACGCTTAACGACTTCTTTTTTAGTAAATTACTCTGAATGTTCTTGTCTAGCAAACCAAATACGATTTGATTTCGCAAAGCCTTTTCTAGGTGCAATCCAAGGTTACAGCTTACCGCCAATCGTCGTAGTCACACAGCAAATTCGGAACATGTTTCGCCTGCTTTCTGCTTGCGCATGTTAAACCGAAAATTTTCCAAGATCTCATTTGGAGTGGGGTCGAAGTGCTCGTGCAATGCGGCTGCTATTTGCTCGTATGTCATCTCCTCCGGCCTCAACGGCATGACTTTATCGCACAATAAATTGTATGTAGCTGATCCCATAAAATGAAGGAGCAGTTTTGCATGTTTCTCCGTCTCGCAATCGTATAAATCCAATGCGGTTTTGAAACGTTCAGCCCAACGTGACCATGATGTTTTATTTGCATCGAAAGGCTCGAAATTAAAAAATGTAGCAGCAGCCATTGCCTTTAGTTACGTGAGTCGTTTTAGCTCTCGTCGCCAATATGTTGTGTTAATACTTCGTTAAGACTGTTTATTTGATGCTCTGATGATATTATATATACATGTTTTACTTTACAGAGTAACGGAATGTATACTTACGAGTAATTGATAAGGGGAAATAATAGAGAACTGAGAATCTCTTATACAAATATGAGAACACAGAGATGTGTGTATGTACATATGCATGAAGAATATGTAAAGAATGTAACAACATATCAGAAACAATTGACAGGGTTATCCTGTTGAGAAAACTAAGAAGAATAGGAGTATGAAACACGGCTCTTGATTGGTTTAAAAGCTACCTTACTGGAAGAAAACAAAAAACAGTAATCAGAAATGCACAGTCGCCCGAAATTGATGTTGAAATAGGTCTACCGCAGGATCTGTACTTGCAGCAATTTTGTTCATTATTTACATAAACGATATTAAAAACTGTCTTAGCCATTGCAACATACGACTTTTCGCAGATGATGCATTATTGACAATAAGCTGTCCAACGGAGATAGAAGCTGTGTCCAAAAGCGGATTTGGATGCTATATATAAGTGGTTGTGCCAAAATAAGTTAAAACTAAATATTGAAAAAATAAAATGGATGATCATGAGGAGAAAAATAACAGAAGGCAATATTGCCCTAAAAATGGCAAATAGTACTATACAAAGTGTTGATGAAATGAAATACCTAGGAGTAATAATTGATGAGAAACTCAAGTTTGATGGGTATCTGAAATATATAGAGGCAAAAATGTCAAAAAAAATTGGATTTATGTTCCGAACGTGCAAGCACGTGAGCAAATATTACGAAATAATTGTCTATAGGTCTATTGTAGAACCGCACTTCATATATTGCCCTACAATTTTATTTACGTTAGCTGAGTCGAGCATTACAAAACTACAGGTGAAGCAAAATAAAGCTATGCGGTTCATCCTCAAAAAACGATATGACACTCCAATACATGAAATGCTTAATAGCCTAAATTGGCTGAGTGTAAAACAACTCACTTTTTATTACGCTTTAAAATTTATACATAATATCAAACTAGGTAACCTACCGACATATTTGAACGACCGGGTGTTATATAATAATGAGGTCCATGCTTATCAAACGAGAAATAGGAACAATTTTCATTTGCCAGCTGTAAGATCGGAATTCGACAAAAAAAATATATATTACGATGGAATATGAGAATACAACGAGCTACCAAATGATATAAAATAATGTCGAAATAGCAATCAATTTAAGAAATTATTGTTCAACTACTGCAAAACAATTTAGATAATTTAATGATGTAAACACAAAAATCAATTGCAATAACATAAAGAGATCTCATAGATGCAATTTTAGAAATTTAAGAAATTAAGTCTACAAGACTGTAAATAAATAAAATATATAAATCTGATACCCATATCGTACAAAGACATTCTAGAGTCACTCCTGGTCCACCTTTATGACGATACAATAGACGCTCACAAATTAGAACCACTTTGTTTTAGGGTGATTCTAATTTCTGAAAATTTCTAATTCCTGGACTTTTTTTTATTTGTATAAAACTTTAAAAACATAAAATAACAATCCCGTACAATGCATAAAATAAATAAATGTAAGGCGCGATAACCTCCGAAGAGATATAAGGCCGAGCTTCTCTTTCAATTTGCGTCGCGCTCCTCTTGATTTTCCCTACAAATTGGCCGGACGGGACCTACATGTTTTATGCCGACTCCGAACGGCATCTGCAAAGCAGATGAGTTTTCACTGAGAGCTTTTCATGGCAGAAATACACTCGGAGCGCTTGCCAAAGACTGCCGAGGGGCGACCCCGCTTAGAAAAATTTTTTTCTAATTGAAAAACCTTATTTCTAAAATTTTGATGTTGCTTTGCCCGGGGTGCGAACCCAGGGCATACATTGTGGTAGGCGGAGCACGCTACCGTCACACCACTGTCGCCCGTACAATGCATATAACATGTTTTTTATTAAATATACATATATGTTATTAGGCCGGGTCGATATGTGGGGAGGCAAAAAAATCGCCCATTGCTCTGTGAAAATCATATTCTAGGGATCAAAATAAGAAACTTTTCCGAAGGAACCATACCTCTAAAACGAATTCTGATGTCCCCCAATTTGGGTCGAACTTTTGGGTAGCGGCAAATTTTGAAAAATCCCACTTTGACCCATTTAGAGTGCTCCAATCGAGTCCAAATGTATGACCGACCCCCATTAACTTTGGAGGCCCGACCCTACGATGCCAGTGGCACACCCCCTGGAACCCCCCTGGGGGTTCAAAATACAAACATTTCAAAAAATCGCCGGTTTTGCAGTTTACATGAAAAAATCAGCTAAATGGCTATGTGGTAATAAGGCCAATTGACCTTATGGCCGTCGACCTTATGTCACCACACCATCACATTAATGCATTGTCATCGAGCTTTGATAGGTGTGCAAAGTTGCAATCAAACTTATCGCCATTCAAAGTGGTGATAAGGCCAATTGACCTTATGTCCGTCGACCTTATGTCACCACACCATCACATTAATGCATTGTCATTGGTCCCTGATACGTATGCAAAGTTTCAAATTAATCAGACTTCTAGAAACCGGTGAAAATTAAGCTCAAAGATTCCGTTACATACAGGCCAAGCTAATAAAAGCGTGCGTAAAATGAATTTAACTTAGTAATAGAAAAGAAATTTAAAACAAGTAAGGAAGGTTAAGTTCGGGTGTAACCGAACATTACATACTCAGTTGAGAGCTATGGTGACAATATAAGGGAAAATAACCATGTAGGAAAATGAACCGAGGGAAATCCTGGAATGTGTTTGTATGACATGCGTATCAAATGAAAGGCATTAAAGAGTATTTTATGAGGGAGTAATCCTTAGTTCCATAGGTGGACGCCGTTTCGAAATATCGCCACAAAGGTGGACCAGGGGTGACTCTAGAATGTGTTTGTACGATATGGGTATCAAATTAAAGGTATTAATGAGGGTTTTAAAAGGGAGTGGTGGTTGTTGTATAGGTGGTCGCATTTTCGAGATATCGCCATAAAGGTGGACCAGGGGTGACTCTAGAATGCGTTTGTACGATATGGGTATCAAATGACAGGTGTTAATGAGTATTTTAAAAGGGAGTAATCCTTAGTTCCATAGGTGGACGCCGTTTCGAGATATCGCCATAAAGGTGGACCAGGGGTGACCCTAGAATTTGTTTGTACAATATGGGCATCAAACGAAAGGAGTTAATCAGTATTTTAAAAGGGAGTAATCCTTAGTTCCATAGGTGGACGTCGTTTCGAGATATCGCCATAAAGGTGGACCAGGGGTGACCCTAGAATTTGTTTGTACAATATGGGCATCAAACGAAAGGTGTTAATGAGTATTTTAAAAGGGAGTGGGCCTTAGTTCTATAGGTGGACGCCGTTTCGAAATATCCCCACAAAGGTGGACCAGGGGTGACTCTAGAATGTGTTTGTACGATATGGGTATCAAATTAAAGGTATTGATGAGGGTTTTAAAAGGGAGTGGTGGTTGTTGTATAGGTGGTCGCATTTTCGAGATATCGCCATAAAGGTGGACCAGGGGTGACTCTAGAATGCGTTTGTACGATATGGGTATCAAATGAAAGGTGTTAATGAGTATTTTAAAAGGGAGTGGGCCTTAGTTCTATAGGTGGATGCCGTTTCGAAATATCGCCATAAAAGTGGACCAGGGGTGACTCTAGAATGTGTTTGTACGATATGGGTATCAAATTAAAGGTATTAATGAGGGTTTTAAAAGGGAGTGGTGGTTGTTGTATAGGTGGTCACCTTTTCGAGATATCGCCATAAAGGTGGACCAGGGGTGACTCTAGAATGCGTTTGTACGATATGGGTATCAAATGAAAGGTGTTAATGAGTATTTTAAAAGGGAGTAATCCTTAGTTCCATAGGTGGACGCCGTTTCGAGATATCGCCATAAAGGTGGACCAGGGGTGACCCTAGAATTTGCTTGTACAATATGGGCATCAAACGAATGGTGTTAATGAGTATTTTAAAAGGGAGTGGGCCTTAGATCTATAGATGGATGCCGTTTCGAAATATCGCCCTAAAAGTGGACCAGGGGTGACTCTAGAATGTGTTTGTACGATATGGGTATCAAATTAAAGGTATTAATGAGGGTTTTAAAAGGGAGTGGTGGTTGTTGTATAGGTGGTCGCCTTTTCGAGTATCGCCATAAAGGTGGACCAGGGGTGACTCTAGAATGCGTTTGTACGATATGGGTATCAAATGAAAGGTGTTAATGAGTATTTTAAAAGGGAGTAATCCTTAGTTCCATAGGTGGACGCCGTTTCGAGATATCGCCATAAAGGTGGACCAGGGGTGACCCTAGAATTTGTTTGTACAATATGGGTATCAACAGAAAGGTGTTAATGAGTGTTTTAAAAGGGAGTAATCCTTAGTCCCATAGGTGGACGCCGTTTCGAGATATCGCCATAAAGGTGGACCAGGGGTGACCCTAGAATTTGTTTGAACAATATGGGCATCAAACGAAAGGTGTTAATGAGTATTTTAAAAGGGAGTGGGCCTTAGTTCTATATTACCTTACCAGGTTTCATCCCTTTTTTCGTATTTGGTATAGAATTATGGTATAGTTTTCATTTTTCGTAATTTTCGATATCGAAAAAGTGGGCGTGGTCATAGTCGGATTTCGTTCATTTTTTATACCAAGATAAAGTGAGTTCAAGTAAGCACGTGAACTAAGTTCATTAAAGATATGTCGATTTTTGCTCAAGTTATCGTGTTAACGGCCATGCGGAAGGACAGACGGACGACCGTGTATAAAAACTGGGCGTGGCATCAACCGATTCCGCCCATTTTCACAGAAAACAGTTAGCGTCATAAAATCTATGCCCCTACCAAATTTCAAAAGGAATGGTTAATTTTCGACTTATGGCGTTAAAAGTATCCTAGACAAATTAAATGAAAAAGGGCGGAGCCACGCCCATTTTGAAATTTTATTTTATTTTTGTATTTTGTTGCACCACATCATTACTGGAGTTGAATGTTGACATAATTTACTTATATACTGTAAAGATATTAAATTTTTTGTTAAAATTTTACTTTAAAAAATTTTTTTTTTAAAAGTGGGCGTGGGCCTTCTCCGATTTTGCTAATTTTTATTAAGCGTACATATAGTAATAGGAGTATGCCAAATTTCATCATGATATCTTCAACGACTGCCAAATTACAGCTTGCAAAATTTTAAATTACCTTCATTTAAAAGTGGGCGGTGCCACGCCAATTGTCCAAAATTTTACTATTTTCTATTCTGCGTCATAAGTTCAACTCACCTACCAAGTTTCGTCGCTTTATCTGTCTTTTGTAATGAATTATCGCACTTTTTCGGTTTTTCGAAATTTTCGTGTTAATTTGAGAGAACCCAATTCTGAATTGATTGGTTACGTAAGACTGTAACATCATGCTTGGGTATATGACTCATTGGGTTTTCGATAGTTGTTGATGTAGTTGCTTCATCTTGCGGTATAGAGGATGTTGGATTCATGGTAAACTTTTTGATTTGGAATGGTCACTTCATTTATTATTTTTTTAAAATCTGAAATTAGCACTTCACACATTGAGTTCTTCACAACGACTTAATGCATTCACAAAAATTGTTGCTATATATGGTCTACGAGACGAGGTAATAAGAATGAAATGGTAACTTCCATTCTACCTGCTGTATCTTGTGGTGGCTTAAAGAAAAATACACAAGCAATTTTACGATCTGCAATTGTGTCACAGTGATACCTTCATTTTTTAAAACGGTTGAATAAAAAAACTCACACAACTATGTTTACGACATGCAAATGCATCACAGTGATACCTTGCTTTTAAAAGGGTTGTAAAAACGCTAATTTCTAACAAAATATTTTTTTAAAATTTCTTTTCTATTACTAAGTTAAATTCATTTTTAGCACGCTTTTATTAGCTTGGCCTGTATGTAACGGAATCTTTGAGCTTAATTTTCACCGGTTTCTAGAAGTCAGATTAATTTGAAACTTTGCATACGTATCAAGGACCGATGACAATGCATTAATGTGATGGTGTGGTGACATAAAGTCAACGGCCATAAGGTTAATTGGCCTTATTACCACATAGCCATTTAGCTGATTTTTTCATGTAAAGTGAAAAACCGGCGGTTTTTAGAAATGTTTGTATTGTGAACCCCCAGGAGGGTTCCAGGGGGGTGCCACTGGCATTGGTGGGTCGGGCCTCCAAAGTTAGTGGGGGTCGGTCATAGATTTGGACTCGATTGGAGCACTCTAAATGGGTAAAAGTGGGATTTTTCAAAATTTGCCCCTACCCAAAAGTTCGACCCAAATTGGGGGACATCAGAATTCGTTTTAGAGGTATGGTTCCTTCGGCAAAGTTTCTTATTTTGATCCCTAGAATACGATTTTCACAAAGCAATGAGCGATTTTTAAATCGACCCGCTCTAAATGTATATATATGCTAAATCAAAAAAATCGGAAAAAAACTCCAATTAAAATAAATATATTTTTTTCATTAAAAAACATAACAGATCGATAGAAATACATTAAAAAAGCCAAAAATAAATCAAAAATTTCATAACCAATATTCAGCTATGTGCAATAATTTTTTGTTAAACTCATGATAGGAATTAGAAACAGCGTTTAAAATTGATGATTTATTCGATTTGATATAGCTGATTGCAGAAGGCGCCACATCAAATTCTAGGGCTCACCGCTTCGCTTGAACACCTTTGTCAAGCTTTTCCAAGATCTGAAATTTGGTTTCCAAGCACAAAGTGGTTTTCCTACGTTTATTTGGAATTTCAGCGAATTACTTTTAATTTTAAACAAACAATGTCAAAACACGTGCACGCGTATCGAATTTCACACAAAAACTGTACAGAACCGCGACGAAAATCCATCGACTACCGAGCGTAACATGAATTAATTGGGGATTCCCCTTTTTATATCTATTTTGAAACAAAAAATAAAGTACGCTCAGAAATTAGAATTATCGATTCTAATTTCAGAACGTGTAATGTATTGAAAAAGTTGATTCTAATTTCGGGATATTCTAATTACTAAAGGTTCTAATTTGTGAGCGACTACTGTATCTCGAAAAGGCGTTTACCTATAGAACTAAGGCCAACTCCCTTTTAAAATAGTCATCAACACATTTCATTTGATACCCATATCGTACAAACACATTCTATAGTCACCCCTGGTCCACTTTTATGGCGATATCCCGAAATGGCGCCCACCTATAGAACTATGGCCCACTCCCTTTTAAAATACTCTTTAATACCTTCCATTTGATACCCATGTCATACAAAGACATTCCAGGGTTACCCTAGGTTCATTTTCCTACATGGTGATTTTCCCTTATTTTGTCTCCAAAGCTTTCAGCTGAGTATGTAATGTTCGGTTACACCGGACTTAGCTTTCCTTACTTGTTTTGATGATTTTGGATTGAATTGGAAACAAAGAAGAAAAATATAAAAAATAAATAAATATGTCGTTATTCCAACCAACAATCAACAAACGTTGCGTGCGCAGCGGGGCGAGGACATTATCAAACATTATGAATGAAGGTTTGTTAATTGCCTCACAATTTCAATACGCATTACTATACTCAGATGCAACTGAAATGCTTGTCTATGTTTTACCTCTACACTACCTCTATGTATTACATCTACAAATGGAGTGTGTCCACTATTCACCGCAACCGATTCAACTATAGGTTATACACTATGGTCAACAGACGTGTAAATAAATAAAAACACGGCTTTGGGGTGCCCGCTTAGAAAAAATGTGTTTCTAAATTTTTGATGTTACTTTGCCCGGGAGTTGAACCCAGGACCCTCGGAGTGATAGGCGGAGCACCCTACACCCGCACCACGGCACACGCCAATTATCATATGTATGTATGTCGTACTTCTATATTGCTACTACAGGCTGGGTACACTCACAAACATCAGAGTGCCGATATATTGCTGTGTTAATGTTTTTGTTTTTGTATTGAATAATCGAATGTTTTTCTTGTCACACTTATGCTGCTACAATCACACAAATTTAGTAGGCTGTCTCTTTTCCAATTCAAAACTCATTTTTATTTACACAACAAAATTTTGTATAAATAGCACCCACAAATTCCAACTTCCTTCACTTTACACTTAAAAACCAATTGAAAATCTTATTGAACTAAAATGTATTTACGCAAGTCTTTCGCGATCATTTGTTTGATGTTTGTCATCTTTGTCAGTCTTTTTAACAATACGCTTTCGGAAAATCGCATTGTAGGCGGCTTTTTTAATTGGGATATGCAGAACAGCAAGCATGTAGTGGCAATATTGTATGACGGACAATATCGTTGTGTTGGCACTTTAATCTCCACAAAGAGGGTGCTTACATCTAAATCCTGCGTTGGAACTTCACCCGGAGATCACTTCACTGTTATAGCTGGTACATTCAATTTACAACCAGGAGAAGGAGTAAAACGCAAAGCGGGGCGTATATTTCGTCCATGTGATTTTAATCCGGAATTCGTAGAAATAGATTTAGCTGTGATTGCAGTGAAAAAACCTTATTACGAGAGCTCATTAATAAAACCAATAACTTTATGCGAAACTGACTTAAGCCCCGGCGTAAAATTGCGAGTTAGTGGATGGGGTTCGATGCATCCATACATTGAGGCCGCTTATCCTATACTCCAATTTGCTGAATTTGAAGTATTCCCAATCAACCAATGTAGGGATTGTTATGCGCCTCGTTATGCGGAAGCAAGGACAAATTTCCCAACAACAGCAATTTGTTTAAAAGATCCGGCAGAGAAAAGTGCTGTATGTTGGGGAGATGCTGGTGCACCTGCCGTTGCGGAAGATTAACTTTATGCGGTGCTATCAACTATGGTAAAACCTTTGGACCGCTTTTATCCGGCTATATATACAAGTATAAATAATAATGATGTTAAAGCTTTTATAGGATATGCGATGGGGCATGCTAACAGATCTTGAAATAAAAAAATCAAAATAAAAAATGATTCATCATTTTGAATTTTCTGATTGATGAAAAACAAGGTATTTTTTATTGAAGCATTTCTTGAATAATGAATAACATTTTATCGTGAGTGATTTTTGTAAATTTTAAGTTAAGGGTTGAGTTATCTTTCATCATTTAAAAATATGGAATAAAATAAAATTTAAATTTTTATTCGGTTATTCAAAAATTAAATAAAGTAATTAAAAGAAATTGTTTAAGTTAAACGGTTTTATTGAAAAAAATACTTACATTAAGTAGTAATAATACTAAAAGATAGAAAAGAATTAGGTAGGTCCTAGGTACTAGTCATCCCACTCCTCATTAGACAATTAAATAAAAGCGTTGGACGCGTAAAATTTCTATTGATAGTCATATATAAGATCAACTGAACGTTAATAAGGTTATGTGCTATGCCTCACATTTTTAGAAATTTCACGCGTCTAACGCTTTTATTTATGTGCTCGCTTTTATTTATGTGCTCCAAAGTATTTTGATGTCACTTCTACCGGACTGTATATAATGTTTGTTTAAAGAGCAAAATCGGACAGATAAGTACGAGTTTTTTGAATATCTCAATTTTTGCGACACCTAGCGTGAATTTTTTTTACTAAAGCGGTTTCTATTTCTGTATGTCAAGTATGATTTCCAAATATGAGCCAAATCGGACCACAAATACGATTTTTGTGAATATCTCGATCCTAGCGCCACCTAGTGGCGATTTTTTATAGGCCGCTTTCTATTCATGTATGTATTATGTGTTCCAAATATGAGCGAAATCGGACCACAAATATGTGTGAATATCTCGATCCTTGCGCCACCTAGCGGCGATTTTTTTTTTATTATTGCATTGTCATCGGGTTCTGAACTATATTCCAAGTTTCAAGCTTATAGCTTATCAGGAAGTTTCTTAAATTTTAATTACAAAATTCACGCTGGCCGGTCGGCCGTGCAGCCTGTCAAGTCAACTTAAATAAAACCGTTTAAAAATAAACCCTCGAGATGCCGTGAAAATATACCCATATGCGGAAACAGTTCGCGTGTAGTACTGAAGCTTCTTAAAGTAATATTGAGATGATTTTGAGGTATTCGAGTATCATTTCGGAATGGTTTTGCGACTCCCTCGGGGTCATTTTGGGGTCGTTCCGAGATGATTTTGGGCACTCCCTCGGGGGACATTCTGGGATGTTTTTGGGGACTCCCTCGGGGTACTTCCGGGAATATTGGGGGTCGTTCCGGGATGTTTTGGGGACTCCCTCAGTTTGGTTTAGGGGCTCCCTTGGGGTCATTTGGGGCACATTCCGGGATGGTTTTGGGACTCCCTCGGGTTCATTTGGGGGAGGTTCCGGGATGTTTTGGGTACTCCTTTGGGGTCATTTGAAGGTCATTTGGGGGACGTTACGGTTTTTATATAAGAAATTATACCGAAATAGTTCCGAAAAAGTCCCGAAATAACCCTCAGGGATACCCGGACGGATCCCGGCATCCATCCAGGAAGTATACGGGAAGAGTCCCCAAATGATCGCGAAAAAGTCCCGATATAACCCCGACGGGATCCCGAAAACCATCCAGAAATGATACCGGAATACTCCCGAAAAAGTCCCAAAATAACCCTCACGGAATTCACGACGGATCCCGAAAACCATTCAGAATGGATGCCAGAAGGGTCCCCAAATAATCCGATAAAGTCCCAAAATAACCCTGGTCGGAACCGGGACGGATCCGAAAACTATACAGAACCGAAAAAGTCCCGAAGTTACGCCGACGGGACCCCGGACGGATCCCGAAAACCATCCAGAAATGATCTCGGAAGGGTTTCGATATGACCCTGACGGGATTACAAATAAGGTGAAGCTAATTATCGAAGCATGTTAATAAGGCAACAGGCGCGTTGAAGCGAATGAAGAGTTAAAAACAAACATCAGGTAAAGCTAATAAAAGCGTCCTAGCAAAAACAATTGAAGGATGGAGGATGGCGGAAGGAGAAGGAGAGCACCACTGATCGTTTTTCCAAAATTGTTTAGATCGCGATCTATACGAGTCCGATAACAAAAATTATTGATATAGGAGAAAATTTATATTGAGGTATAACAATAAGGGTGTCACTGCTCACTTTGTAAGCCCTCGACTTATTTTACCCATCGAGTTTGTAATATTGGTGAAGGTCAGTATACTTAAAGTTACAATGTGTAAAAATTATTTAGAAGTATTTTTCGAGCGGTCGTCGACGCCCCCGCCCCTTCTTCCCATTTTCGAAAAATTTTTAGATAGTAGGCTATTGTCGATCTGTGTCCCAAATTTCCTCAAAATCCGTGTAGCCGTTCTTGCGTGATTGAGTCACAAAGACAAACGCCTGGACACACAGACATTCAAACATCAAAGCATTCGCATTTATAATATTACTAGCCTTTACCCGCGGCCCCGTCCCCAAGGAGAAAATAAGCAAGTAAGGAAGGCTAAGTTCGGGTGTAACCAAACACTACATACTCAGTTGAGAGCTGTGGAGACAAAGTAAGGGAAAATCACCATGTTGTAAAAAGAACCTAGGGTAACCCTGGAACGTGTTTGTATGACATGTTTATCATATGAAAGGTATTAATGAGTATTTTAAAAGGGCGTGGTCCTAAGTTCTATAGATGGACGCCTTTTCGAGATATCGCCATAAAGATGGACCAGGGGTGACTCTAGAATTTGTTTGTACGATATGAGTATCAAATGAAAGGTGTTAATGAGTATTTTAAGAGGGTGTGGGCCTTAGTTCTAGATGTGGACACCTTTTCGAGATATCGCCATAAAGGTGGACCAGGGGTGACTCTAGAATTTGTTTGTACGATATGGGTATCAAATGAAAGGTATTAATGAGTATTTTAAAAGGGCGTGGGCCTTAGTTCTATATGTGGACGCCTTTTCGGAATATCGTTATAAAAGTGGACCAGGGTTGACTCTAGAATGCGTTTGTACAATATGGGTATCAAATGAAAGGTGTTAATAAGTATTTTAAAAGGGCGTGGGCCTTAGTTCTATAGGTGGACGCCTTTTCTAGATATCGCCATAAAGGTGGACCAGTGGTGACTCTAGAATTTGTTTGTACGATATGGGTATCAAATGAAAGGTGTTAATGAGTATTTTAAGAGGGCGTGGGCCTTAGTTCTATATGTGGACACCTTTTCGAGATATCGCCATAAAGGTGGACCAGGGGTGACTCTAGAATTTGTTTGTACGATATGAGTATCAAATGAAAGGTGTTAATGAGTATTTTAAGAGGGCGTGGGCCTTAGTTCTATATGTGGACACCTTTTCGAGATATCGCCATAAAGGTGGACCAGGGGTGACTCTAGAATTTGTTTGTACGATATGGGTATCAAATGAAAGGTGTTAATGAGTATTTTAAAAGCGCGTGGGCCTTAGTTCTATATGTGGACGCCTTTTCGGAATATCGTTATAAAAGTGGACCAGGGTTGACTCTAGAATGCGTTTGTACAATATGGGTATCAAATGAAAGGTGTTAATGAGTATTTTAAAAGGGCGTGGGCCTTAGTTCTATAGGTGGACGCCTTTTCTAGATATCGCCATAAAGGTGGACCAGTGGTGACCCTAGAATTTGTTTGTACGTTATGGGTATCAAATGAAAGGTGTTAATGAGTATTTTAAAAGGGGGTGGGCCTTAGTTCTATAGGTGGACGCCTTTTCAAGATATCGCCATAAAGGTGGACCAGGGGTGACTCTAGAATTAGTTTGTACGATATGGGTATCAAATGAAAGGTGTTAATGAGTATTTTAAAAGGGCGTGGGCCTTAGTTCTATAGGTGGACGCCTTTTCGCGATATCGCCACAAAGGTGGACCAGTGGTGACTCTAGAATTTGTTTGTACGATATGGGTATCAAATGAAAGGTGTTAATGAGTATTTTAAAGGGGAGTGGACCTTAGTTCTATAGGTGGACGCCTTTTGAAGATATCGCCATAAAGGTGGACCAGTGGTGACTCTAGAATTTGTTTGTACGATATGGGTATCAAATGAAAGGTGTTAATGAGTATTTTAAAAAGGAGTGGGCCTTAGTTCTATAGGTGGACGCCTTTTCGAGATATCGCCATAAAGGTGGACCAGTGGTGACTCTAGAATTTGTTTGTACGATATGGGTATCAAACGAAAGGTGTTAATGAGTATTTTAAAAAGGAGTGGGCCTTAGTTCTATAGGTGGACGCCTTTTCGAGATATCGCCATAAAGGTGGACCAGTGGTGACTCTAGAATTTGTTTGTACGATATGGGTATCAAATGAAAGGTGTTAATGAGTATTTTAATAGGGAGTGGACCTTAGTTCTATAGGTGGACGCCTATTGAAGATATCGCCATAAAGGTGGACCAGTGGTGACTCTAGAATTTGTTTGTACGATATGGGTATCAAATGAAAGGTGTTAATGAGTATTTTAAAAAGGAGTGGGCCTTAGTTCTATAGGTGGACGCCTTTTCGAGATATCGCCATAAAGGTGGACCAGTGGTGACTCTAGAATTAGTTTGTACGATATGGGTATCAAATGAAAGGTGTTAATGAGTATTTTAAAAGGGCGTGGGCCTTAGTTCTATAGGTGGACGCCTTTTCGCGATATCGCCACAAAGGTGGACCAGTGGTGACTCTAGAATTTGTTTGTACGATGTGGGTATCAAATGAAAGGTGTTAATGAGTATTTTAAAAGGGCGTGGGCCTTAGTTCTATAGGTGGACGCCTTTTCGCGATATCGCCACAAAGGTGGACCAGTGGTGACTCTAGAATTTGTTTGTACGATATGGGTATCAAATGAAAGGTGTTAATGAGTATTTTAAAAGGGCGTGGGCCTTAGTTCAATAGGTGGACGCCTTTTCAAGATATCGCCATAAAGGTGGACCAGTGGTGACTCTAGAATTTGTTTGTACGATATGGGTATCAAATGAAAGGTGTTAATGAGTATTTTAAAAGGGAGTGGACCTTAGTTCTATAGGTGGACGCCTTTTGAAGATATCGCCATAAAGGTGGACCAGTGGTGACTCTAGAATTTGTTTGTACGATATGGGTATCAAATGAAAGGTGTTAATGAGTATTTTAAAAAGGAGTGGGCCTTAGTTCTATAGGTGGACGCCTTTTCGAGATATCGCCATAAAGGTGGACCAGTGGTGACTCTAGAATTTGTTTGTACGATATGGGTATCAAACGAAAGGTGTTAATGAGTATTTTAAAAGGGAGTGGGCCTTAGTTCTATAGGTGGACGCCTTTTCAGGATATCGCCATAAAGTGGACCAGTGGTGACTCTAGAATTTGTACGATATGGGTATCAAATGAAAGGTGTTAATGAGTATTTTAAAAGGGCGTGAGCCTTAGTTCTATAGGTGGACGCCTTTTCGAGATATCGCCAGAAAGGTGGACCAGTGGTGACTCTAGAATTTGCTTGTACGATATGGGTATCAAATGAAAGGTGTTAATGAGTATTTTAAAAGGGAGTGGGCCTTAGTTCTATAGATGGACGCCTTTTCAAGATATCGCCATAAAGGTGGACCAGGGGTGACTCTAGAATTTGTTTGTACGATATGGGTATCAAATGAAAGGTGTTAATGAGTATTTTAAAAGAGAGTGGGAATTAGTTCTATAGGTGGACGCCTTTTCGAGATATCGCCATAAAGGTGGACCAGTGGTGACTCTAGAATTTGTTTGTACAATATGGGTATCAAATGAAAGGTGTTAATGAGTATTTTAAAAGGGCGTGGGCCTTAGTTCTATAGGTGAACGCCTTTTCAAGATATCGCCATAAAGGTGGACCAGGGGTGACTCTAGAATTTGTTTGTACGATATGGGTATCAAATGAAAGGTGTTAATGAGTATTTTAAAAGGGCGTGAGCCTTAGTTCTGTAGGTGGACGCCTTTTCGAGATATCGCCATAAAGGTGGACCAGTGGTGACTCTAGAATTTGCTTGTACGATATGGGTATCAAATGAAAGGTGTTAATGAGTATTTTAAAAGGGAGTGGGCCTTAGTTCTATAGGTGGACGCCTTTTCGAGATATCGCCATAAAGTGGACCAGTGGTGACTTTAGAATTTGTTTGTACGATATGGGTATCAAATGAAAGGTGTTAATGAGTATTTTAAAAGGGCGTGGGCCTTAGTTCTATAGGTGGATGCCTTTTCAAGATATCGCCATAAAGGTGGACCAGGGGTGACTCTAGAATTTGTTTGTACGATATGGGTATCAAATGAAAGGTGTTAATGGGTATTTTAAAAGGGCGTGGGCCTTAGTTCTATAGGTGGACGCCTTTTCAAGATATCGCCATAAAGGTGGACCAGGGGTGACTCTAGAATTTGTTTGTACGATATGGATATCAAATGAAAGGTGTTAATGAGTATTTTAAAAGGGCGTGGGCCTTAGTTCTATAGGTGGACGCCTTTTCGAGATATCGCCATAAAGGTGGACCAGTGGTGACTCTAGAATTTGCTTGTACGATATGGGTATCAAATGAAAGGTGTTAATGAGTATTTTAAAAGGGAGTGGGCCTTAGTTCTATAGATGGACGCCTTTTCAAGATATCGCCATAAAGGTGGACCAGTGGTGACTCTAGAATTTGCTTGTACGATATGGGTATCAAATGAAAGGTGTTAATGAGTATTTTAAAAGGGAGTGGGCCTTAGTTCTATAGATGGACGCCTTTTCAAGATATCGCCATAAAGGTGGACCAGTGGTGACTCTAGAATTTGTTTGTACGATATGGGTATCAAATGAAAGGTGTTAATGAGTATTTTAAAAGGGAGTGGGCCTTAGTTCTATAGGTGGACGCCTTTTCAAGATATCGCCATAAAGTGGACCAGTGCTGACTCTAGAATTTGTACGATATGGGTATCAAATGAAAGGTGTTAATGAGTATTTTAAAAGGGCGTGAGCCTTAGTTCTATAGATGGACGCCTTTTCAAGATATCGCCATAAAGGTGGACCACTGGTGACTCTAGAATTTGTTTGTACGATATGGGTATCAAATGAAAGGTGTTAATGGGTATTTTAAAAGGGCGTGGGCCTTAGTTCTATAGGTGGACGCCTTTTCAAGATATCGCCATAAAGGTGGACCAGGGGTGACTCTAGAATTTGTACGATATGGGTATCAAATGAAAGGTGTTAATGAGTATTTTAAAAGGGCGTGAGCTTTAGTTCTATAGATGGACGCCTTTTCAAGATATCGCCATAAAGGTGGATCAGTGGTGACTCTAGAATTTGTTTGTACGATATGGGTATCAAATGAAAGGTGTTAATGAGTATTTTAAAAGGGAGTGGGCCTTAGTTCTATAGGTGGACGCCTTTTCAAGATATCGCCATAAAGGTGGACCAGTGGTGACTCTAGAATTTGTTTGTACGATATGGGTATCAAATGAAAGGTGTTAATGAGTATTTTAAAAGGGCGTGAGCCTTGGTTCTATAGATGGACGCCTTTTCAAGATATCGCCATAAAGGTGGACCAGTGGTGACTCTAGAATTTGTTTGTACGATATGGGTATCAAATGAAAGGTGTTAATGGGTATTTTAAAAGGGCGTGGGCCTTAGTTCTATAGGTGGACGCCTTTTCAAGATATCGCCATAAAGGTGGACCAGGGGTGACTCTAGAATTTGCTTGTACGATATGGGTATCAAATGAAAGGTGTTAATGGGTATTTTAAAAGGGCGTGGGCCTTAGTTCTATAGGTGGACGCCTTTTCAAGATATCGCCATAAAGGTGGACCAGGGGTGACTCTAGAATTTGTTTGTACGCTATGGATATCAAGTGAAAGGTGTTAATGAGTATTTTAAAAGGGCGTGGGCCTTAGTTCTATAGGTGGACGCCTTTTCGAGATATCGCCATAAAGGTGGACCAGTGGTGACTCTAGAATTTGCTTGTACGATATGGGTATCAAATGAAAAGTGTTAATGAGTATTTTAAAAGGGAGTGGGCCTTAGTTCTATAGATGGACGCCTTTTCAAGATATCGCCATAAAGGTGGACCAGTGGTGACTCTAGAATTTGTTTGTACGATATGGGTATCAAATGAAAGGTGTTAATGGGTATTTTAAAAGGGCGTGGGCCTTAGTTCTATAGGTAGACGCCTTTTCAAGATATCGCCATAAAGGTGGACCAGTGGTGACTCTAGAATTTGTTTGTACGATATGGGTATCAACTGAAAGGTGTTAATGAGTATTTTAAAAGGGAGTGGGCCTTAGTTCTATAGATGGACGCCTTTTCAAGATATCGCCATAAAGGTGGACCAGTGGTGACTCTAGAATTTGTTTGTACGATATGGGTATCAAATGAAAGGTGTTAATGGGTATTTTAAAAGGGCGTGGGCCTTAGTTCTATAGGTGGACGCCTTTTCAAGATATCGCCATAAAGGTGGACCAGTGGTGACTCTAGAATTTGTTTGTACGATATGGGTATCAAATGAAAGGTGTTAATGGGTATTTTAAAAGGGCGTGGGCCTTAGTTCTATAGGTGGACGCCTTTTCAAGATATCGCCATAAAGGTGGACCAGTGGTGACTCTAGAATTTGTTTGTACGATATGGGTATCAAATGAAAGGTGTTAATGAGTATTTTAAAAGGGAGTGGGCCTTAGTTCTATAGATGGACGCCTTTTCAAGATATCGCCATAAAGGTGGACCAGTGGTGACTCTAGAATTTGTTTGTACGATATGGGTATCAAATGAAAGGTGTTAATGGGTATTTTAAAAGGGCGTGGGCCTTAGTTCTATAGGTGGACGCCTTTTCAAGATATCGCCATAAAGGTGGACCAGTGGTGACTCTAGAATTTGTTTGTACGATATGGGTATCAAATGAAAGGTGTTAATGAGTATTTTAAAAGGGCGTGAGCCTTAGTTCTATAGATGGACGCCTTTTCAAGATATCGCCATAAAGGTGGACCAGTGGTGACTCTAGAATTTGTTTGTACGATATGGGTATCAAATGAAAGGTGTTAATGAGTATTTTAAAAAGGAGTGGGCCTTAGTTCTATAGGTGGACGCCTTTTCAAGATATCGCCATAAAGGTGGACCAGTGGTGACTCTAGAATTTGTTTGTACGATATGGGTATCAAATGAAAGGTGTTAATGAGTATTTTAAAAGGGCGTGAGCCTTAGTTCTATAGATGTACGCCTTTTCAAGATATCGCCATAAAGGTGGACCAGTGGTGACTCTAGAATTTGTTTGTACGATATGGGTATCAAATGAAAGGTGTTAATGGGTATTTTATAAGGGCGTGGGCCTTAGTGGACGCCTTTTCAAGATATCGCCATAAAGGTGGACCAGGGGTGACTCTAGAATTTGTTTGTACGATATGGGTATCAAATGAAAGGTGTTAATGAGTATTTTAAAAGGGAGTGGGCCTTAGTTCTATAGATGGACGCCTTTTCAAGATATCGCCATAAAGGTGGACCAGTGGTGACTCTAGAATTTGTTTGTACGATATGGGTATCAAATGAAAGGTGTTAATGGGTATTTTAAAAGGGCGTGGGCCTTAGTTCTATAGGTGGATGCCTTTTCAAGATATCGCCATAAAGGTGGACCAGTGGTGACTCTAGAATTTGTTTGTACGATATGGGTATCAAATGAAAGGTGTTAATGAGTATTTTAAAAGGGAGTGGGCCTTAGTTCTATAGATGGACGCCTTTTCAAGATATCGCCATAAAGGTGGACCAGTGGTGACTCTAGAATTTGTTTGTACGATATGGGTATCAAATGAAAGGTGTTAATGAGTATTTTAAAAGGGAGTGGGCCTTAGTTCTACAGATGGACGCCTTTTCACGATATCGCCATAAAGGTGGACCAGTGGTGACTCTAGAATTTGTTTGTACGATATGGGTATCAAATGAAAGGTGTTAATGAGTATTTTAAAAGGGAGTGGGCCTTAGTTCTATAGATGGACGCCTTTTCAAGATATCGCCATAAAGGTGGACCAGTGGTGACTCTAGAATTTGTTTGTACGATATGGGTATCAAATGAAAGGTGTTAATGGGTATTTTAAAAGGGCGTGGGCCTTAGTTCTATAGGTGGATGCCTTTTCAAGATATCGCCATAAAGGTGGACCAGGGGTGACTCTAGAATTTGTTTGTACGATATGGGTATCAAATCAAAGGTGTTAATGAGTATTTTAAAAGGGCGTGGGCCTTAGTTCTATAGGTGGACGCCTTTTCGAGTTATCGCCATAAAGGTGGACCAGTGGTGACTCTAGAATTTGTTTGTACGATATGGGTATCAAATGAAAGGTGTTAATGAGTATTTTAAAAGGGAGTGGGCCTTAGTTCTATAGGTGGACGCCTTTTCAAGATATCGCCATAAAGGTGGACCAGGGGTGACTCTAGAATTTGTTTGTACGATATGGGTATCAAATGAAAGGTGTTAATGAGTATTTTAAAAGGGAGTGGGCCTTAGTTCTATAGATGGACGCCTTTTCAAGATATCGCCATAAAGGTGGACCAGTGGTGACTCTAGAATTTGTTTGTACGATATGGGTATCAAATGAAAGGTGTTAATGGGTATTTTAAAAGGGCGTGGGCCTTAGTTCTATAGGTGGACGACTTTTCAAGATATCGCCATAAAGGTGGACCAGTGGTGACTCTAGAATTTGTTTGTACGATATGGGTATCAAATGAAAGGTGTTAATGAGTATTTTAAAAGGGAGTGGGCCTTAGTTCTATAGATGGACGCCTTTTCAAGATATCGCCATAAAGGTGGACCAGTGGTGACTCTAGAATTTGTTTGTACGATATGGGTATCAAATCAAAGGTGTTAATGAGTATTTTAAAAGGGCGTGGGCCTTAGTTCTATAGGTGGACGCCTTTTCTAGATATCGCCATAAAGGTGGACCAGTGGTGACTCTAGAATTTGTTTGTACGATATGGGTATCAAATGAAAGGTGTTAATGAGTATTTTAAGAGGGCGTGGGCCTTAGTTCTATATGTGGACACCTTTTCGAGATATCGCCATAAAGGTGGACCAGGGGTGACTCTAGAATTTGTTTGTACGATATGAGTATCAAATGAAAGGTGTTAATGAGTATTTTAAGAGGGCGTGGGCCTTAGTTCTATATGTGGACACCTTTTCGAGATATCGCCATAAAGGTGGACCAGGGGTGACTCTAGAATTTGTTTGTACGATATGGGTATCAAATGAAAGGTGTTAATGAGTATTTTAAAAGCGCGTGGGCCTTAGTTCTATATGTGGACGCCTTTTCGGAATATCGTTATAAAAGTGGACCAGGGTTGACTCTAGAATGCGTTTGTACAATATGGGTATCAAATGAAAGGTGTTAATGAGTATTTTAAAAGGGCGTGGGCCTTAGTTCTATAGGTGGACGCCTTTTCTAGATATCGCCATAAAGGTGGACCAGTGGTGACCCTAGAATTTGTTTGTACGTTATGGGTATCAAATGAAAGGTGTTAATGAGTATTTTAAAAGGGGGTGGGCCTTAGTTCTATAGGTGGACGCCTTTTCAAGATATCGCCATAAAGGTGGACCAGGGGTGACTCTAGAATTAGTTTGTACGATATGGGTATCAAATGAAAGGTGTTAATGAGTATTTTAAAAGGGCGTGGGCCTTAGTTCTATAGGTGGACGCCTTTTCGCGATATCGCCACAAAGGTGGACCAGTGGTGACTCTAGAATTTGTTTGTACGATATGGGTATCAAATGAAAGGTGTTAATGAGTATTTTAAAAGGGAGTGGACCTTAGTTCTATAGGTGGACGCCTTTTGAAGATATCGCCATAAAGGTGGACCAGTGGTGACTCTAGAATTTGTTTGTACGATATGGGTATCAAATGAAAGGTGTTAATGAGTATTTTAAAAAGGAGTGGGCCTTAGTTCTATAGGTGGACGTCTTTTCGAGATATCGCCATAAAGGTGGAACAGTGGTGACTCTAGAATTTGTTTGTACGATATGGGTATCAAACGAAAGGTGTTAATGAGTATTTTAAAAAGGAGTGGGCCTTAGTTCTATAGGTGGACGCCTTTTCGAGATATCGCCATAAAGGTGGACCAGTGGTGACTCTAGAATTTGTTTGTACGATATGGGTATCAAATGAAAGGTGTTAATGAGTATTTTAATAGGGAGTGGACCTTAGTTCTATAGGTGGACGCCTATTGAAGATATCGCCATAAAGGTGGACCAGTGGTGACTCTAGAATTTGTTTGTACAATATGGGTATCAAATGAAAGGTGTTAATGAGTATTTTAAAAAGGAGTGGGCCTTAGTTCTATAGGTGGACGCCTTTTCGAGATATCGCCATAAAGGTGGACCAGTGGTGACTCTAGAATTAGTTTGTACGATATGGGTATCAAATGAAAGGTGTTAATGAGTATTTTAAAAGGGCGTGGGCCTTAGTTCTATAGGTGGACGCCTTTTCGCGATATCGCCACAAAGGTGGACCAGTGGTGACTCTAGAATTTGTTTGTACGATGTGGGTATCAAATGAAAGGTGTTAATGAGTATTTTAAAAGGGCGTGGGCCTTAGTTCTATAGGTGGACGCCTTTTCGCGATATCGCCACAAAGGTGGACCAGTGGTGACTCTAGAATTTGTTTGTACGATATGGGTATCAAATGAAAGGTGTTAATGAGTATTTTAAAAGGGCGTTGGCCTTAGTTCTATAGGTGGACGCCTTTTCAAGATATCGCCATAAAGGTGGACCAGTGGTGACTCTAGAATTTGTTTGTACGATATGGGTATCAAATGAAAGGTGTTAATGAGTATTTTAAAAGGGAGTGGACCTTAGTTCTATAGGTGGACGCCTTTTGAAGATATCGCCATAAAGGTGGACCAGTGGTGACTCTAGAATTTGTTTGTACGATATGGGTATCAAATGAAAGGTGTTAATGAGTATTTTAAAAAGGAGTGGGCCTTAGTTCTATAGGTGGACGCCTTTTCGAGATATCGCCATAAAGGTGGACCAGTGGTGACTCTAGAATTTGTTTGTACGATATGGGTATCAAACGAAAGGTGTTAATGAGTATTTTAAAAGGGAGTGGGCCTTAGTTCTATAGGTGGACGCCTTTTCAGGATATCGCCATAAAGTGGACCAGTGGTGACTCTAGAATTTGTACGATATGGGTATCAAATGAAAGGTGTTAATGAGTATTTTAAAAGGGCGTGAGCCTTAGTTCTATAGGCGGACGCCTTTTCGAGATATCGCCAGAAAGGTGGACCAGTGGTGACTCTAGAATTTGCTTGTACGATATGGGTATCAAATGAAAGGTGTTAATGAGTATTTTAAAAGGGAGTGGGCCTTAGTTCTATAGATGGACGCCTTTTCAAGATATCGCCATAAAGGTGGACCAGGGGTGACTCTAGAATTTGTTTGTACGATATGGGTATCAAATGAAAGGTGTTAATGAGTATTTTAAAAGAGAGTGGGAATTAGTTCTATAGGTGGACGCCTTTTCGAGATATCGCCATAAAGGTGGACCAGTGGTGACTCTAGAATTTGTTTGTACAATATGGGTATCAAATGAAAGGTGTTAATGAGTATTTTAAAAGGGCGTGGGCCTTAGTTCTATAGGTGAACGCCTTTTCAAGATATCGCCATAAAGGTGGACCAGGGGTGACTCTAGAATTTGTTTGTACGATATGGGTATCAAATGAAAGGTGTTAATGGGTATTTTAAAAGGGCGTGAGCCTTAGTTCTGTAGGTGGACGCCTTTTCGAGATATCGCCATAAAGGTGGACCAGTGGTGACTCTAGAATTTGCTTGTACGATATGGGTATCAAATGAAAGGTGTTAATGAGTATTTTAAAAGGGAGTGGGCCTTAGTTCTATAGGTGGACGCCTTTTCGAGATATCGCCATAAAGGTGGACCAGTGGTGACTTTAGAATTTGTTTGTACGATATGGGTATCAAATGAAAGGTGTTAATGAGTATTTTAAAAGGGCGTGGGCCTTAGTTCTATAGGTGGATGCCTTTTCAAGATATCGCCATAAAGGTGGACCAGGGGTGACTCTAGAATTTGTTTGTACGATATGGGTATCAAATGAAAGGTGTTAATGGGTATTTTAAAAGGGCGTGGGCCTTAGTTCTATAGGTGGACGCCTTTTCAAGATATCGCCATAAAGGTGGACCAGGGGTGACTCTAGAATTTGTTTGTACGATATGGATATCAAATGAAAGGTGTTAATGAGTATTTTAAAAGGGCGTGGGCCTTAGTTCTATAGGTGGACGCCTTTTCGAGATATCGCCATAAAGGTGGACCAGTGGTGACTCTAGAATTTGCTTGTACGATATGGGTATCAAATGAAAGGTGTTAATGAGTATTTTAAAAGGGCGTGGGCCTTAGTTCTATAGGTGGACGCCTTTTCAAGATATCGCCATAAAGGTGGACCAGTGGTGACTCTAGAATTTGTTTGTACGATATGGGTATCAAATGAAAGGTGTTAATGGGTATTTTAAAAGGGCGTGGGCCTTAGTTCTATAGGTGGACGCCTTTTCAAGATATCGCCATAAAGGTGGACCAGGGGTGACTCTAGAATTTGTTTGTACGATATGGATATCAAATGAAAGGTGTTAACGAGTATTTTAAAGGGCGTGGGCCTTAGTTCTATAGGTGGACGCCTTTTCAAGATATCGCCATAAAGGTGGACCAGGGGTGACTCTAGAATTTGCTTGTACGATATGGGTATCAAATGAAAGGTGTTAATGGGTATTTTAAAAGGGCGTGGGCCTTAGTTCTATAGGTGGACGCCTTTTCAAGATATCGCCATAAAGGTGGACTAGTGGTGACTCTAGAATTTGTTTGTACGATATGGATATCAAATGAAAGGTGTTAACGAGTATTTTAAAAGGGCGTGGGCCTTAGTTCTATAGGTGGACGCCTTTTCAAGATATCGCCATAAAGGTGGACCAGGGGTGACTCTAGAATTTGTTTGTACGATATGGGTATCAAATGAAAGGTGTTAATGGGTATTTTAAAAGGGCGTGGGCCTTAGTTCTATAGGTGGACGCCTTTTCGAGATATCGCCATAAAGGTGGACCAGTGGTGACTTTAGAATTTGTTTGTACGATATGGGTATCAAATGAAAGGTGTTAATGAGTATTTTAAAAGGGCGTGGGCCTTAGTTCTATAGGTGGACGCCTTTTCAAGATATCGCCATAAAGGTGGACCAGTGGTGACTCTAGAATTTGTTTGTACGATATGGATATCAAATGAAAGGTGTTAACGAGTATTTTAAAAGGGCGTGGGCCTTAGTTCTATAGGTGGACGCCTTTTCAAGATATCGCCATAAAGGTGGACCAGGGGTGACTCTAGAATTTGTTTGTACGATATGGATATCAAATGAAAGGTGTTAATGAGTATTTTAAAAGGGCGTGGGCCTTAGTTCTATAGGTGGACGCCTTTTCAAGATATCGCCATAAAGGTGGACCAGGGGTGACTCTAGAATTTGCTTGTACGATATGGGTATCAAATGAAAGGTGTTAATGGGTATTTTAAAAGGGCGTGGGCCTTAGTTCTATAGGTGGACGCCTTTTCAAGATATCGCCATAAAGGTGGACCAGGGGTGACTCTAGAATTTGTTTGTACGCTATGGATATCAAATGAAAGGTGTTAATGAGTATTTTAAAAGGGCGTGGGCCTTAGTTCTATAGGTGGACGCCTTTTCGAGATATCGCCATAAAGGTGGACCAGTGGTGACTCTAGAATTTGCTTGTACGATATGGGTATCAAATGAAAGGTGTTAATGAGTATTTTAAAAGGGCGTGAGCCTTAGTTCTATAGATGGACGCCTTTTCAAGATATCGCCATAAAGGTGGACCAGTGGTGACTCTAGAATTTGTTTGTACGATATGGGTATCAAATGAAAGGTGTTAATGGGTATTTTAAAAGGGCGTGGGCCTTAGTTCTATAGGTGGACGCCTTTTCAAGATATCGCCATAAAGGTGGACCAGTGGTGACTCTAGAATTTGTTTGTACGATATGGGTATCAAATGAAAGGTGTTAATGGGTATTTTAAAAGGGCGTGGGCCTTAGTTCTATAGGTGGACGCCTTTTCAAGATATCGCCATAAAGGTGGACCAGTGGTGACTCTAGAATTTGTTTGTACGATATGGGTATCAAATGAAAGGTGTTAATGAGTATTTTAAAACGGAGTGGGCCTTAGTTCTATAGATGGACGCCTTTTCAAGATATCGCCATAAAGGTGGACCAGTGGTGACTCTAGAATTTGTTTGTACGATATGGGTATCAAATGAAAGGTGTTAATGGGTATTTTAAAAGGGCGTGGGCCTTAGTTCTATAGGTGGACGCCTTTTCAAGATATCGCCATAAAGGTGGACCAGTGGTGACTCTAGAATTTGTTTGTACGATATGGGTATCAAATGAAAGGTGTTAATGAGTATTTTAAAAGGGCGTGAGCCTTAGTTCTATAGATGGACGCCTTTTCAAGATATCGCCATAAAGGTGGACCAGTGGTGACTCTAGAATTTGTTTGTACGATATGGGTATCAAATGAAAGGTGTTAATGAGTATTTTAAAAGGGAGTGGGCCTTAGTTCTATAGATGGACGCCTTTTCAAGATATCGCCATAAAGGTGGACCAGTGGTGACTCTAGAATTTGTTTGTACGATATGGGTATCAAATTAAAGGTGTTAATGAGTATTTTAAAAGGGCGTGAGCCTTAGTTCTATAGATGGACGCCTTTTCAAGATATCGCCATAAAGGTGGACCAGTGGTGACTCTAGAATTTGTTTGTACGATATGGGTATCAAATGAAAGGTGTTAATGGGTATTTTATAAGGGCGTGGGCCTTAGTGGACGCCTTTTCAAGATATCGCCATAAAGGTGGACCAGGGGTGACTCCAGAATTTGTTTGTACGATATGGGTATCAAATGAAAGGTGTTAATGAGTATTTTAAAAGGGAGTGGGCCTTAGTTCTATAGATGGACGCCTTTTCAAGATATCGCCATAAAGGTGGACCAGTGGTGACTCTAGAATTTGTTTGTACGATATGGGTATCAAATGAAAGGTGTTAATGGGTATTTTAAAAGGGCGTGGGCCTTAGTTCTATAGGTGGATGCCTTTTCAAGATATCGCCATAAAGGTGGACCAGTGGTGACTCTAGAATTTGTTTGTACGATATGGGTATCAAATGAAAGGTGTTAATGAGTATTTTAAAAGGGAGTGGGCCTTAGTTCTATAGATGGACGCCTTTTCAAGATATCGCCATAAAGGTGGACCAGTGGTGACTCTAGAATTTGTTTGTACGATATGGGTATCAAATGATAGGTGTTAATGAGTATTTTAAAAGGGAGTGGGCCTTAGTTCTACAGATGGACGCCTTTTCAAGATATCGCCATAAAGGTGGACCAGTGGTGACTCTAGAATTTGTTTGTACGATATGGGTATCAAATGAAAGGTGTTAATGAGTATTTTAAAAGGGAGTGGGCCTTAGTTCTATAGATGGACGCCTTTTCAAGATATCGCCATAAAGGTGGACCAGTGGTGACTCTAGAATTTGTTTGTACGATATGGGTATCAAATGAAAGGTGTTAATGGGTATTTTAAAAGGGCGTGGGCGTTAGTTCTATAGGTGGATGCCTTTTCAAGATATCGCCATAAAGGTGGACCAGGGGTGACTCTAGAATTTGTTTGTACGATATGGGTATCAAATCAAAGGTGTTAATGAGTATTTTAAAAGGGCGTGGGCCTTAGTTCTATAGGTGGACGCCTTTTCGAGTTATCGCCATAAAGGTGGACCAGTGGTGACTCTAGAATTTGTTTGTACGATATGGGTATCAAATGAAAGGTGTTAATGAGTATTTTAAAAGGGAGTGGGCCTTAGTTCTATAGGTGGACGCCTTTTCAAGATATCGCCATAAAGGTGGACCAGGGGTGACTCTAGAATTTGTTTGTACGATATGGGTATCAAATGAAAGGTGTTAATGAGTATTTTAAAAAGGAGTGGGCCTTAGTTCTATAGATGGACGCCTTTTCAAGATATCGCCATAAAGGTGGACCAGTGGTGACTCTAGAATTTGTTTGTACGATATGGGTATCAAATGAAAGGTGTTAATGGGTATTTTAAAAGGGCGTGGGCCTTAGTTCTATAGGTGGACGCCTTTTCAAGATATCGCCATAAAGGTGGACCAGTGGTGACTTTAGAATTTGTTTGTACGATATGGGTATCAAATGAAAGGTGTTAATGAGTATTTTAAAAGGGAGTGGGCCTTAGTTCTATAGATGGACGCCTTTTCAAGATATCGCCATAAAGGTGGACCAGTGGTGACTCTAGAATTTGTTTGTATGATATGGGTATCAAATGAAAGGTGTTAATGAGTATTTTAAAAGGGAGTGGGCCTTAGTTCTATAGATGGACGCCTTTTCAAGATATCGCCATAAAGGTGGACCAGTGGTGACTCTAGAATTTGTTTGTGCGATATGGGTATCAAATGAAAGGTGTTAATGGGTATTTTAAAAGGGCGTGGGCCTTAGTTCTATAGGTGGACGCCTTTTCAAGATATCGCCATAAAGGTGGACCAGTGGTGACTCTAGAATTTGTTTGTACGATATGGGTATCAAATGAAAGGTGTTAATGGGTATTTTAAAAGGGCGTGGGCCTTAGTTCTATAGGTGGACGCCTTTTCAAGATATCGCCATAAAGGTGGACCAGTGGTGACTCTAGAATTTGTTTGTACGATATGGGTATCAAATGAAAGGTGTTAATGAGTATTTTAAAAGGGAGTGGGCCTTAGTTCTATAGATGGACGCCTTTTCAAGATATCGCCATAAAGGTGGACCAGTGGTGACTCTAGAATTTGTTTGTACGATATGGGTATCAAATGAAAGGTGTTAATGGGTATTTTAAAAGGGCGTGGGCCTTAGTTCTATAGGTGGACGCCTTTTCAAGATATCGCCATAAAGGTGGATAAGTGGTGACTCTAGAATTTGTTTGTACGATATGGGTATCAAATGAAAGGTGTTAATGAGTATTTTAAAAGGGCGTGAGCCTTAGTTCTATAGATGGACGCCTTTTCAAGATATCGCCATAAAGGTGGACCAGTGGTGACTCTAGAATTTGTTTGTACGATATGGGTATCAAATGAAAGGTGTTAATGGGTATTTTAAAAGGGCGTGGGCCTTAGTTCTATAGGTGGACGCCTTTTCAAGATATCGCCATAAAGGTGGACCAGGGGTGACTCTAGAATTTGCTTGTACGATATGGGTATCAAATGAAAGGTGTTAATGGGTATTTTAAAAGGGCGTGTGCCTTAGTTCTATAGGTGGACGCCTTTTCAAGATATCGCCATAAAGGTGGACCAGGGGTGACTCTAGAATTTGTTTGTACGCTATGGATATCAAATGAAAGGTGTTAATGAGTATTTTAAAAGGGCGTGGGCCTTAGTTCTATAGGTGGACGCCTTTTCGAGATATCGCCATAAAGGTGGACAAGTGGTGACTCTAGAATTTGCTTGTACGATATGGGTATCAAATGAAAGGTGTTAATGAGTATTTTAAAAGGGAGTGGGCCTTAGTTCTATAGATGGACGCCTTTTCAAGATATCGCCATAAAGGTGGACCAGGGGTGACTCTAGAATTTGTTTGTACGCTATGGATATCAAATGAAAGGTGTTAATGAGTATTTTAAAAGGGCGTGGGCCTTAGTTCTATAGGTGGACGCCTTTTCGAGATATCGCCATAAAGGTGGACCAGTGGTGACTCTAGAATTTGCTTGTACGATATGGGTATCAAACGAAAGGTGTTAATGAGTATTTTAAAAGGGGTGGGCCTTAGTTCTATAGGTGGACACCTTTTCAAGATATCGCCATAAAGTGGACCAGTGGTGACTCTAGAATTTGTTTGTACGATATGGGTATCAAACGAAAGGTGTTAATGAGTATTTTAAAAGGGAGTGGGCCTTAGTTCTATAGGTGGACGCCTTTTCAAGATATCGCCATAAAGTGGACCAGTGGTGACTCTAGAATTTGTACGATATGGGTATCAAATGAAAGGTGTTAATGAGTATTTTAAAAGGGCGTGAGCCTTAGTTCTATAGGTGGACGCCTTTTCGAGATATCGCCAGAAAGGTGGACCAGTGGTGACTCTAGAATTTGTTTGCACGATATGGGTATCAAATGAAAGGTTTTAATGAGTATTTTAAAGGGCGTGGGCCTTAGTTCTATAGGTGGACGCCTTTTCAAGATATCGCCATAAAGGTGGACCAGGGGTGACTCTAGAATTTGTTTGTTTTGGGTATCAAATGAAAGGTGTTAATGAGTATTTTAAAATGGAGTGGGCCTTAGTTCTATAGGTGGACGCCTTTTCGAGATATCGCCATAAAGGTGGACCAGTGGTGACTCTAGAATTTGTTTGTACGATATGGGTATCAAATGAAAGGTGTTAATGAGTATTTTAAAAGGGCGTGGGCCTTAGTTCTATAGGTGGATGCCTTTTCAAGATATCGCCATAAAGGTGGACCAGGGGTGACTCTAGAATTTGTTTGTACGATATGGGTATCAAATCAAAGGTGTTAATGAGTATTTTAAAAGGGCGTGAGCCTTAGCTCTATAGGTGGACGCCTTTTCGAGATATCGCCATAAAGGTGGACCAGTGGTGACTCTAGAATTTGTTTGTACGATATGGGTATCAAATGAAAGGTGTTAATGAGTATTTTAAAAGGGTGTGGGCCTTAGTTCTATAGGTGGACGCCTTTTCAAGATATCGCCATAAAGGTGGACCAGGGGTGACTCTAGAATTTGTTTGTACGATATGGGTATCAAATGAAAGGTGTTAATGAGTATTTTAAAAGGGCGTGGGCCTTAGTTCTATAGGTGTACGCCTTTTCGAGTTATCGCCATAAAGGTGGACCAGTGGTGACTCTAGAATTTGTTTGTACGATATGGGTATCAAATGAAAGGTGTTAATGAGTATTTTAAAAGGGAGTGGGCCTTTGTTCTATAGGTGGACGCCTTTTCAAGATATCGCCATAAAGGTGGACCAGTGGTGACTATAGAATTTGTTTGTACGATATGGGTATCAAATGAAAGATGTTAATGAGTATTTTAAAAGGGAGTGGGCCTTAGTTCTATAGGTGGACGCCTTTTCAAGATATCGCCATAAAGGTGGACCAGTGGTGACTCTAGAATTTGTTTGTACGATATGGATATCAAATGAAAGGTGTTAATGAGTATTTTAAAAGGGAGTGGGCCTTAGTTCTATAGGTGGACGCCTTTTCGAGATATCGCCATAAAGGTGGACCAGTGGTGACTCTAGAATTTGTTTGTACGATATGGGTATCAAATGAAAGGTGTTAATGAGTATTTTAAAAGGGAGTGGGCCTTAGTTCTATAGGTGGACGCCTTTTCAAGATATCGCCATAAAGGTGGACCAGGGGTGACTCTAGAATTTGTTTGTACAATATGGGTATCAAATGAAAGGTGTTAATGAGTATTTTAAAAGGGCGTGAGCCTTAGTTCTATAGGTGGACGCCTTTTCGAAATATCGCAATAAAGGTGGACCAGTGGTGACTCTAGAATTTGTTTGTACGATATGGGTATCAAATGAAAGGTGTTAATGGGTATTTTAAAAGGGCGTGGGCCTTAGTTCTATAGGTGGACGCCTTTTCAAGATATCGCCATAAAGGTGGACCAGTGGCGACTCTAGAATTTGCTTGTACGATATGGGTATCAAGTGAAAGGTGTTAATGAGTATTTTAAAAGGGAGTGGGCCTTAGTTCTATAGATGGACGCCTTTTCAAGATATCGCCATAAAGGTGGACCAGTGGTGACTCTAGAATTTGCTTGTACGATATGGGTATCAAATGAAAGGTGTTAATGAGTATTTTAAAAGGGAGTGGGCCTTAGTTCTATAGATGGACGCCTTTTCAAGATATCGCCATAAAGGTGGACCAGTGGTGACTCTAGAATTTGTTTGTACGATATGGGTATCAAATGAAAGGTGTTAATGAGTATTTTAAAAGGGAGTGGGCCTTAGTTCTATAGGTGGACGCCTTTTCAAGATATCGCCATAAAGGTGGACCAGTGGTGACTCTAGAATTTGTTTGTATGATATGGGTATCAAATGAAAGGTGTTAATGAGTATTTTAAAGGGGAGCGGGCCTTAGTTCTATAGGTGGACGCCTTTTCGAGATATCGCCATAAAGGTGGACCAGTGGTGACTCTAGAATTTGTTTGTACGATATGGGTATCAAATGAAAGGTGTTAATGAGTATTTTAAAAGGGAGTGGGCCTTAGTTCTATAGGTGGACGCCTTTTCGGAATATCGTTATAAAAGTGGACCAGGGTTGACTCTAGAATGCGTTTGTACAATATGGGTATCAAATGAATGGTGTTAATGAGTATTTTAAAAGGACGTGGGCCTTAGTTCTATAGGTGGACGCCTTTTCGAGATATCGCCATAAAGGTGGACCAGTGGTGACTCTAGAATTTGTTTGTACGATATGGGTATCAAATGAAAGGTGTTAATGAGTATTTTAAAAGGGCGTGGGCCTTAGTTCTATAGGTGGACGCCTTTTCAAGATATCGCCATAAAGGTGGACCAGGGGTGACTCTAGAATTTGTTTGTACGATATGGGTATCAAATGAAAGGTGTTAATGAGTATTTTAAAAGGGAGTGGGCCTTAGTTCTATAGGTGGACGCCTTTTCGAGATATCGCCATAAAGGTGGACCAGTGGTAACTCTAGAATTTGTTTGTACGATATGAGTATCAAATGAAAGGTGCTAATGAGTATTTTAAGAGGGCATGGGCCTTAGTTCTATATGTGGAAGCCTTTTCGAGATATTGCCATAAAGGTGGATAAAAAATTAACGCCTTATTAAAACTAAACGAAATATATTGATTATGTCAGCCCATTTAAGTTCGAGCAGTGTTGTTGCTCAGAATTTCGTGCACTTCTCCCAACTCTATGGTTTTTTCGCAGTAAACAATAGAAACTATTAGCAGTTTGGAAACAGATAAAACTAATTAAGTGAACCCTTTGTATTTTCTGTATTTATTCACTAAAAATACAGCCATTGTACAGATATCAATTTGATAACACAATTCAACTGGGCAAATATACATATACTCGTATATAAACAAACAATTCCTAGGAAATTTTCTTTTGAAAACGTATAGTAGTTAAGTACGAGTTACCTTGAATTTTTGGATAGTTGCCGCTTTGTGGAGATGGTTTGTGATGATGTGGTGATGGTGGGGATGCTGCTATGTGGACACTTCGTTGGCGATGTGTTGGATGCGCCCCTTACAGAAACCCCGATCGCGCGCAACTCCGATGTAGTGGTTCGGATGTTGTGCAACTCCATGAGATAGTCATTCTTCCAGCGCTTGCTGAATTGGTGATGTAAAACTTTCAAGCGTTTCCAACGGTAGATCATAGAGAGGTGTTCATAGTTCGGTTCGTGGATGGCGAGAAGAGGTGCGCCTCGGAGAAACTGGCCAAGTGTGAGGGCGGTGAGATCCGCTGGGTCCTGAGAGAGCGGGGAGATGGGACGAGAATTGAGTACGGCCTCTTTACAAATTAATAAAGTCGAGAATTCCTCAAAGGTGAAGCTGTGTGTTCCGGCGACCTTTTTAAAATGGGTTTTAAAGCTTTTGATGGCAGATTCCCATAATCCGCCCATGTGGGGTGCGCCGGGGGTATAAATTTCCACTCGATGCCTTGTGGCGCGTACTTTTGTACAATATCTGTCGAGACTTCGTTGAGGAAGGTGACGAACTCTACTTCGGTAGCTCGCTTAGCACCAATGAATGTTGTGCCGTTGTCGCGCATAATTTGTTTCGGGTACCCCCGACGCCCTACAAACCGGGCGAAGACAGCGAGAAAAGCCTTACTGGTGAGATCCGAACACAATTCCAGATGGATCGCCTTGGTGGTGAAGCAAACGAAAACGGCCACATAGCCTTTTACGAGGGTTGGAGATCGGAGCATCGAAACTTTTATTTGAAACGGGCCGGCGAAGTCTACGCCAGTTGTAGTAAAGGGGGGAGCGTAAGTACATCGTTCGGGGGGTAAAGCTGCCATTATTTGGGATTACGTTTGTCGCTTATGGATGATGCAGACTTTACATTGGAAAATACATTTTTTCAGCTGAGGTTTGAGTCGGGGGGTATAGAATTCCTGCCTCAAAGCTTGTTGCAGGAGGCGGACGTCCGCATGGAGAAAGCTCTCGTGTAGAAACCTTATATAGAGGGCAGTAAATCGAGCCTTTTCGGGGAGAATGATGGGATGACACTCATTGTAGGTCATGTCGGCGTTTACTAATCGTCCGTTGGCACGGAGAATCCCGTTTGTATCCAGGAAGGGGTCAAGTGCCAGTAGGGGACTTCGCTTTCCGATTGGTTTTTAATTTTCGAGGGAAGCTCTTTCGGAAGCGAAGAATCTCGACTGAGTCAAGCTCAGCAGACGGCTTTTCGCGCGCATGACGTCGGCGTAAGAGAGGACGGGATCGTGCCTCCTACGGCATTTCTAAGCTGAGTTATAAATTTCAACACGTACGTTGTTACGCGTAGGGCACGGGGATAGGAGGAAAACCGTGATAAGACCTCTTCTGACTCTTCCGCTGCATGCAGTGCTTCGACTCGGCGAAGTTCGGGGGGTAAAATATTTCTGGCCGTTGGTGTTGGCCAGTCCTCGGGGGGTCGGGAAAGCCACTCTGGAACATTCCACCATAGCGATGAGTTAGCGAGATCGTCGGGGTTACATCCTCTGGTTCCAAGATCCGCGGGATTGTCTTTGCTTCGCACATGTCGCCAAGGCATATTTCCAACGAGGTCTATGATCTGCGCTGTTCGGTTGGAGACGTATGTTTTCCACGAGTGGGGTGGCTTTTCCAGCCAGGCTAGCACGGTTTCCGAATCGGACCACATGGTTAATTTTTTTTGACTTAGGCCGAGATGGGGTTGGACTACTGCGACTAATATTGCTAATAGGAGCGCTCTGCATAGCTCCAGGCGTGGCAGACTAATAGTTTTGAGAGGAGCCACTTTGCCTTGGACACTATAAGGTGAGAGTGGACCTGAGTACCGACGGTACTTCTTAGGTAAAGAGTTGCGCAATATGCCTTTTCTGAGGCGTCGCAGTATCCATGGAGCTCAGCATATTGATCGGGCGCAAAATTCATCCATCGGGGTATCTGGATGGCTGAGATAGAGGATTTTGAGAGAACTGCGCCCATTTGGCTAGACGGTTGGGTTTAGCCTCCTCGTCCCATTCGGTCCCGTCTAACCACAATGCTTGCATGAGCATCTTCGCTTGGATCATTGTGGGCGTCAGCCACCCTGCGGGATCGAAAAGTTTCGCAATGGTGGAGAGGATTTACCGCTTCGTGGCTGCAGTGGATGCCGGATTTGTGTCGACGGTATACGAGAATGTATCCGTTAGGGCGTTCCACTAGATGCCCAGGGTATTGGCGGTGCTAGTCTTTTCGAACTCGAGAAAGTTGGTTTCATGCAAATCCGTTTTCGGTATTTTTTGGAGGATGTCGGGATGGTTTGCCGTGATCTTTTTTAGGGGAAATTCGGCTGAATTGAGAGCGTCTATAGTCTCTGTTAGGGATTGCTCGGCTGATTGGAGATCATGACTGCCAGATAGATTATCGTCAACATACGTCTCGGATTTTAGTATTGGGGCTGCGCGTAGATGGGAATTGGCTATATCTTTCGACAGCTCGTGTAGAGTGCGAATAGCCAGGAAAGGCGCGCAGTTAACCCCGAAGGTGACCGTGTTTAACTTGTAATCCTTTATTGGACTGTGTTCGGGGGTTCGGAATATTATCCGTTGGTAGTCTCGGTCATCGGGTGCAAGAGAATTTGGCGGTACATTTTCTCGACATCGCTATTAAACACATATTTATATGTTCGCCATTTCAACAACATAAGTCGGAGATCGGGTTGGAGGGTTCGTCCGGTACATAAAACATCGTTAAGGGAGTGACCGGAACCCGACTTTTTAGAGGCGTTGAATACAACTCTGACTTTTGTTGTCTTCTTGTCTGGCCTTACGACTGCATGGTGAGGGAGATAGAATGAGCAGTATTTACCTCGAGATTCTACTTCAGTGGGACTGCATTCTTCCTTGTGGCCTAGGGATAGATATTCTTCGAGTACCTGGTCGTATTGCTGCTTGAGATCGCCCTTTTTTGAGAGGGTACATTCCATGCCGTGAAACTGTCGTAGGGCTGCAGTACGGGATTGGCCTAGGTCGATATCGTTCGGGAATGTTGGTTTAAAGGGGAGGAGAACTATATATCGACCGTCATCCATGCGAGTGGTTGTGCTTTGATAAAAGCCTTCGCACATTTTATCTTCTGGGGTTTCCACTCGCACTCTGGGTATCTCTTCGATTTCCCAGAATTGCCTTAGCTGTTCATTCAGCTGGACATTCGTCACTGCCCACGCTTGAGAGGAGTGTGATCCGACCTTTTCGGGGGTTTGACCACTTATTATCCAGCCAAATATTGTGTTTAAGGCTAGCAGTGTGGGCGAGATCTTTTCTATGCCCTTTAGCATGATTTGAGGGATGAGATCGCTGCCTAACACTAGATTGATTTGGGAGGGGTTCTGAGAATTCTGGTCTGCTAGCTTGAGGTGGGACTATTTAGGCATTTGGACGTTAGTTAGCCTGATAGTTGGGAGTTGCCTAGTGAGGCGAGGTAGCACGATTGCCTGGGCCTTTATTTTCACCTTGTGGTCATTTGAGACTAGGGTCAGTGAGCACAACTTGTTGGAGGTTTGTACTACTCCACCTCCCATGCTCGATATTCCAAATAGGGAGTGGGTATATGGGAGACCTAGCTTGATTTGAGCTTTTGAAGAGATGAAGCAACGTTCCTTGATCCACTAAGGCTCTGAGCCTGAAGCAGTCCCCTCGGTGTTATATCGACACTATCGCTGTAGGGAGGATGATTTGGCTATCGTTTTCTGCCTGAAACGATTGGATGTGGGCAGCGTTTGAGGTGGTGGGAAGTTCTTCGTTGGGTTCTGGGTTTGTAACGTTCTGACTAGTTGCTACTTGGGATGCCGCTCTTCGAGGCCCATTGGTTTGGTGAGATAGTCCGGTATCGTGTAGGGTGGAGTTGTGGCGACCTTGGCAGTAGCGACACGTTCTAGTGCTTCTGCAGTCTTTTAAGAGGTGGGTTTGAGATAGGCAACTTTCGCAAATGTTGTTACCTTGTCAGCTTCTTGTAACGAGAGCAGCTTTGTAGCGTGTGGGAGGACTGCTTGCACATTCTGCAGGCGTAGATTTTTTGATGATCTCCCACATGAGCATTTGTTCGATTTTGGGAGTAGTTGCTATTGTGCGGGGGGTTGCGGCTTTGGATTTGGGTTTGACCCTGCCTGAACTGGGAGCTGTTCTGACTTGGGGGAGGCCTTGAGATATTTGTGGAGGGTGGATTATATCGGGGTTTGGCTGGTCGCCATTGATCCACCCTTTCCACTATCTCGTAGCGAGTAGTCAGAAATTGATCCATTTGGGACCAGTTCGGTAGGTTTCTTCGCGGACTTAATGATTGTTCCCATAGCGCAACAGTGTTTTCTGGGAGTTTTAAGGTTACTAGATATATTAATATGGGATCCCAACTATCTGTCGAGACTTGTTGGGTTGCTAATATCTGGAGGCAGTTATAAACGGAAGATTGCAATCTTTGGATGTCTTCGCTGTTTTCAGTCTGAATGGCCTTGAGGTTCATGAGGACTTTTATTTGGTTTTATTCTCATATCGGGGTTTCAGGGCTTCCCACGCCAGAGCAAAGTTGTCATCACTAAGTGGGAATTGCTTCACTATTTGGCCCACTTTTCCTTGGGTCTTGTACCTGAGGTGGTACAGTTTTTGGGCGCTCGCGAGTTTGGGGTGGTTGATATAGACCGCCGTGAACATATCACGGAAAGACGGCCATTGATCATAACTCCCGTAAAAGACTTCAGTTTCACAGGCGGGTACTTTGAGGTGCATCCCGGAACTTTCTTGGGGAGTGGTGTTTGTAGCGGGGACGGGATTGCTTAGTACCCTTAGCTGGAGCGCATTATTTGTTGAAAGCTGATGCCTTAAAGTCTTCGGGAAGGTCGTTGTAATCTGACTCTACGACGGCGTCATATGCGCTCTGTACCCTTCCCCAGAACACATCGATATTTTTATCTTTTAGTTTTAGGGATGCCTCGGTGTTATCTTGGATGTCGGTCGTGCCAAACCGAGCGCAGTAATCCGAAAAGAGATCCGTTTCGGATATAAATTTATTTTCGACCACGGTAGCCATTCTAAAAAGGGACTTGCTTAATTTCACTTTAGCTATTTTGGGAATTTTTGGGGACTGCCTGGTGTTTATTTATGAAGGAATACCAAGGGCAGAAGCTTTCCTGTTGGTCGATAGTGGAGTAGGCTAGGACCAGTTAGACTGAGTTGGGAGTAGTCTGGGCCAGTTGGGATGACCTGCAGAATTTACTGCTAGGTATTTCAAGCAAGGTAAATGTGACCTAATTTACTGCTGGGTATTGCGAATAATACCACAGATGTGGGGATATGTATTTAAATTAAACCGCAAGGGACACAATTGTTAAAGGGCAATGAGCTAACTTTGTGCAAGTGTGTGTAGGATTTGCCTCGAAATTTTTTAATGCACTGCTTTTATGTACAGGTGTATATTGGGGTGAGAATATATATATATAATGTATTTTTGGCGGGAAAATATAATTCTGGCGGGAGAAATTTGTATTTGGCGGGAGCCACCAAAATTTATTCGGGGGATATACTTACGGCCCTATTCTGTGCACTTGACAAATTGTCAATAAGTTGACAAGTAATCAAGATTTTTATCAAGTTGACAAATATTTCTATTCTGTGCATAACTTGACAACTCTAAAAAGCTCTACGACCTGTGCTTTTCATCATACTGTGGTGACCTAAATGAAGTAAACAGAAATCAGCTGTTTAGTGCAACAATCGCGAAATGAAATAAACGTAAGAATTAAATATTCTTCATTATTTTTTGTAACAAATATTTTAAAATCATGGTTTTTTCAAGGAAATCAAAAGTGGAACGTGCTACGCATGAGCAATTGGAGCGATATGTCTCATTTTATGCTGCTTACTCCGAAATGGGAATAGGAAAAAATAATCCGCGGGGTTTTTTCGGGGTCATTTCGGCATAGCTTTGGAAACTCCCTCGGGGTCTTTGGGGGTCATTCCTGGATGGTTTTGGGGACTCCATCGGGTCCTCCCGGGGTCATTTAGGGGTCGTTCTGGGGACTCTCTCGGGGTCATTTGGGAGTAATTCCGGGCTGGTTTTGGGGACTCCCTCGGGATCATGGGGGTCATTCCGGGATGGCTTTGGGGACTCCATCGGGTCGTCCCGGCGTCATTTAGTGGTCATCCCAACCATCCCCAATCCCCGAGGAAATCCCCAAAAAGATGCTGCAATGACCCCCAAATGACCCCGAGGGAGTCCCCAAAGATCCCGGAACGTACCCCAAATTACCCTGAGGGATTCCCCAAAACTATCCCAGAACGTTCCCCAAATTACCCCGAAGGAGTCCCCAAAACCATCCCAGAATGTCCCCCAAATTACCCCGAAGGAGTCCCCAAAACCATCCCGGAACGTCCCCCAAATTACCCCGAAGGAGTCCCCAAAACCATCCCAGAATTTTCCCCAAATTACCCTGAAGGAGTCCCCAAAACCATCCCAGAATGACCCCCAAATTACCCCGAGTGGGTCCCCAAAACCATCCCAGAATGTCCCCCAAATTACCCCGAGGGAGCCCCCAAAACCATCCCAGAATGTCCCCCAAATGACCCCGAGGGAGTCCCCAAAACTATCCCAGAATGTCCCCCAAATTACCCCGAGGGAGTCCCCAAATGGCGACGAAGGACCATTAGTTAAGTACGAGTTACCTTGAATTTTTGGATAGTTGCCGCTTTGTGGAGATGGTTGGTGATGATGTGGTGATGGTGGGGATGCTGCTATGTGGACACTTCGTTGGCGCTATGTTGGATGCGTCTCTTACTGAAACCACGATCGCGCGCAACTCCGATGTAGTGGTTCGGATGTTGTGCAAAATCCCACTCCAAATGTTTTCGCACCAATAAAATAACCGCTTCTCTAGCTTATAGATATGGAACGATTGTCAACAGTAACACCCTTGTCGGGAATATAACCACCCAGACCAATCGTAGTCAGTGCACTGAAGCAATAAGAAAATATGTCCAAAGCACCCCAAGTCGGTTCGATGTATGCGAAAACCGCCGTAGATATTGCAAGGAATGAGATACTCACAATGAAAGCTCCGATGAAAAATGCCTCAAGGAGACCCGGTATATTTGTATGCTGGTTTAATTGAATTAACAAAGCATTGTCTTCATTTACATGTAATTTTGATTTCACTTTTATTCGCATAGAATATGTATTTTGTACAGGAGATTTCATCAACCACCAAATTGACTGAATCACAAAGGTTACGTTAATTATAATAAATTAAAGAGAAAACTGTGCACTTTTTATATTCTTTTTCTTTTATACGGAGCAAATTCTCGAAAAATATAACTATTGAGCAGAAAAATTACCACAATAATAATAACAATTTAGCAAAGACACAAAAGGTGGTGGTTTTCTGACAGGTGGCGATCATGCCGGATCGCCATCCTGTACTTGCGGCGAATTTAAATTGGTGGATTTACGCGGTGGAGGCTGCCACACGTCCATGAGGGTTCCCAGTGAGAAATTTAACGTTAAGTTATATTCTTTGCTTTTGGGGAGTATGATAGGATATAATTCAATATAATATATAATTCAATATGTACAATACAATTCAATGTAATTGAATATAATACCAACTACGGGTTATAAATAAATTCATAGATATACGTATGTACATGAGGGAGATGGAACGGGTGGCAGCCTACGCCGCGTAAACATATAGCAAAATGCGGTCTCAAAGCCACGTTCATTTCATTTCGCTGGTATATGCGTAAATTAATTCCGTTTGTTTAGCTAATTAAAAATTTCCATTATAGTTATTAATTAAATAGGCTTATTAGGCTCCTATATCACCCAAAAATTTACACAAGCTAAAGTTAATCGAGGCGGCCCCCGGGTTGTTAAGGTGCTTACCACCCCGAGGGTTCTGGGTTCAATTTCCGGGCAGAGTGGCATCAAAAATGGAGAAAATATTTAATTAGAAAAAAGTTTTTCATATCGGAGTCGCCTCTCGGAAGTGTTTAGCATACACTCCGAATGTATTTCTGCCATGAATAGCTCATCAGTGAAAATTCATCTGCCTTACAGTTGCCTTTCAGAGTCGGCTTTAAAGCATGTAGGTGTCGTCCCGCCAATTTATAGGAACAATTAAAACAAGCATGACGCAAATTGGAAGATAAGCTAGGCCTAAAATCTCTTCGGAGGGTACCGCGCTTTGCATTTATTTTTATGATTATATTAAAACTGATCAGAGTAGAGGCGGAGCTGATCTTATAGCAGTTAATCGGAAATTTCGCTCGTCGCTGGTGACATTGAAGAATGATGATACACTATTGGATCAGCTCTGCGTGTCAGTAAAATGCGTTTTAAATATTTTAATCTGCGCATCTTATATTCCTCCGACAAGCAACGATATGCTATACCGAGCACATGTGGACAATATTCAGCACTAGCATCTAGTCATAATAACGATAGTAGCGGGACTCATATAACCTTATAAATGCCTTATAAAATAATAAATCTAAATAGTGCGTTAACGAGCTGTCAAATTTTGTATGAAAAATCATTTACACAATTTGTATAAATTTAAGCGCACATTTCATTGTGTAAACGCGGTAAACTCAAAGGAATGCAATCTTGCAGACATTACAGCAGGCATTTTCATTAGAAATCTCCAACATCAGCAAGTCATTTACAAGTATATAGTATTAGTATTAGTAAAGACGTTTTAGTTTTGATTTTTCACTTAATCTTGGCATTTTTTAATTTGTATAACAATCAAAATATGTTGTTTGCCAATAATATAGCTTATAAACAATTAAGTTTATCAAGAATATTACTAGGTGCGTTCATATAACAGTGTGTGCAAATGGATATAATTTTACACCTTATAAGTTTATATGCTTTCATGAGGCCCCATAGTATCTGTGTCATGGGTGACTTCAACTTGCGCAATATTGATTGGTCTTATATTTATGATAGTAATGTGCTATACGCAAATAACGTAAATAGTATATCTGAATCCTACTTGGTTGATAACTTATCCAGTTACGACCTTTCTCAGATAAATGGTTTTCCGAATCGGCTTTCTAGTATTTTAGACTTAATTTTTGTCAATGATAATGTACATTTTGTCTTTATTTGAACGCCTTGATCCTTTATCTACTCCTGGTATTCATCATATACCGTTCGTTTTAAAGGTCGAATTCTATGAGTTTAATTCGGTTCATTATGGCGGCCACGGTGGTGTGATGGTAGCGTGCTCCGCCTAGCACATCGTATGCCCTGGGTTCGCACCCCGGGCAAAGCAACATCAAAATTTTAGAAATAAGGTTTTTCAATTAGAAGAAATTTTTTCTAAGCGAGGTCGCCCCTCGGCAGTGTCTGGCAAGCGCTCCGAGTGTATTTCTGCCATGAAAAGCTCTCAATGAAAACTCATCTGCCTTGCAGATGCCGTTCGGAGTCGGCATAAAACATGTAGGTCCCGTCCGGCCAATTTGTAGGGAAAATCAAGAGTTGCACGACGCAAATTTGAAGAGAAGCTCGGCCTTAGATCTCTTCGGAGGTTAACGCGCCTTTCATGATGAAGAAGCTACTAGTTTTTGCTTCAGTAGAATGGATTCGATATGGTTAACATTGCAGTTGATGCCATTGATTGGAATTGAATATTTTCTAACGTTGACGTTGACAAATGCGTTGGAATCTTTAAATATAAGTTGGATGAGATCTGCGTTAAGCATATCCTAATCCTAAAGAAACCCAGATATAAAATACCTTTGTATACAAAACGATTGTTAAAACTTAAAAATTTTAATATTAGTTTGGCGACCTTTCTATTTAATAAATTTTATTTGCCGGCTTGAGGTCTGATGTTTTGAAAAATAAAACACAGATGTTTAAAATTTTTTACCAATATATTTCGGTTATGCACGATAACCGTCCTCAGGGTGAACTATAAACAAACAGAACATAAAATAACATATAATTTACATCAAACAACAATTAACAATTAATAACAAAACTTCTTAAACATTGAACACATACATTTTTGACACGTCTTTCCCTTTGTACGTGGAGTTGTTAACTATTTTGGTTTTTTATTAGATGCCTATAGGAGAGCGCGGTGTTTGCTACATCTGTTTTGTAGTTAATTCTTGTGTTAAGCTGGAGACATTGGTGCTTTATTGGTAACCGTATCGGTAACCTTATAACAGCTGATTTGACCAACCTTATGAGAATCAATGCAATCGATTATTGGTGCCGCTAAGGTCGTAACCGTATCGTAGCCAACCAATTGGGTTTTGGTTTACCGTCGTAACGATAAACAGCTGATTACGTTAGGGATACGGATACAGCGATACGACATACGGCACCAATGACTCCGGCTTTAGTTGGTGTGTTTAGTATATGTAGCATTTCCAGTGTGAATCTCTTTCCATATTGCTGTTCTTGTTGAAGTACTATTGTTTTTTCGAAATTCGGGCAGTGCTTTCTCGTTGCACAATGGGTCATAAGTGCGGTTTTTTGGTTATTTATATTTAAATCATTACAATATTTAAAATCTGATTTATGTTGTGCTAATCGAGTCTTTAATTTAGATTTAGTTGTTCCAACATATACTTTGTTGCATAATTCTTTGTCGTTTCCGTTACACGGGATTTGATAAATTATGTTGCTTTTTTCCATTTGCGGTATTTTCGATTTCGTTTGGTTAAACATACTTTTTAAAGTGCTCATAGGCTTGTGTGCTATTTTAATATCTTCTTTATTATAGATGTCAGATGTTGATAGGCGCTCAGATAATTTAGGTACATAAGTTAACGACTTGAATATTTTCGGGTTTTCCTCTCTACGTTGACTATTTGGTGATTTATATCTTTTTAAAAGAGTTTTTATAATTTTATCAGGAAAATCATTGGCTTTTAACAATATCTTTATTTCATTTTCTATGTCCTTATGGTAAGTGTCATCTGTAATATTCATCATTCGTCTTATACAGCCCATTGCCGTATTTATGATCATGTTTTTGGGATGTTTAGAAAAATAATTTATAATTCTACCCGATGTTATGGACTTCTTATACCACATTAACTTCAGTTGATTTCCTCGTCGTATTACTATTGAATCTAGATAGGGTAATTTTCCGTCGTCCTCGAGTTCCGTAGTGAATTTAATATTTTTGTCAAAAGAATTTAGTGCGTCAAGTATGTTTTGTACCTCGTTTTCATTGATTATTGCAAAAAGATCGTCCACGTATTTAGTTAATAATCTTGGTTTTCGTGCTAATTTGTTCATCGCATTGTCCAACAGTTCTTCCATTACAATATCTGCAATTATTGGGGAGGTTGGTGATCCCATCGGTAATCCTTTTAGTTGTGTATATATTGTTTCATTATATTTAAAATACCGATTTTCTCCAATGCAGAACTTTAATATTTCTATGAACATTTTCTTAGGTATTTTCGTATATTTTTCTATTGTTGTCCACTTATTTCTTATTATGTCAAGTCATAGATGTGTCGGTATACTAGGGAACAATGAAACTGCATCAAAGGATATCATCTTTTCATCGTCATAAATATAAGAGTTATTGATATTTTCTTTAAAGTCTTGTGTGTTCTTTATATTATATAATGAACTGGTGGTGACGTTTTTTAAAATATCTGCAACGTATTTGCTGGTCTTTAGTCTGAAAAATAAACAAGAAACAAAACACGATAAACTCCGAAATAAACGAAATGACATCTTGGTTAACAACAACAGCAAAAGCGATGAGTGGTTTGTAAACAAAACCAAAGTAGAATTTCCAGCTGATATAAAAGCTCTATTATCGAAGGGTCCAAAGTTCGCGATCCCAATAGAAAATAAGAGCTTTCCATTATTCAAATACATAGCTGACGGTGAGAATTTAATACAAACACACAAAACCAAAGAGCAACAAGAGGAAGCGCGAACAAAATTAGCAATATTGATAAAAGATCATACAACAACAACACGGCAAAGTGCAATAGATCGTGCAATACTAGATACAGTGGGACGGACACGTAAATTTCTAAATAAAAATGACAAGATTCGTATTTTAACTTCTGACAAGGGAAACAAAACAGTAGCAATGGAACTCAATGACTATAACAATAAAATGGATGAAATATTAAATGACCTGACAATGTATAGAATTCAGAGACAAGATCCCACTTTAAAATTACAAAATAAAAATAATAGTCTTGTAGATAAACTTTTTAAAATGGAATTAATTTCGAAGGCAGATAGAAATAAACTTACGACTACAACGGCACTACCACCACGGATATATGGATTGCCGAAAATCCACAAGGAAGGAACACCATTAAGACCGATATTCTCGGTCACGGGATCACCAGCACACGCACTCTGCAAATACGTTGCAGATATTTTAAAAAACGTCACCACCAGTTCATTATATAATATAAAGAACACACAAGACTTTAAAGAAAATATCAATAACTCTTATATTTATGACGATGAAAAGATGATATCCTTTGACGCAGTTTCATTGTTCCCTAGTATACCGACACATCTATCACTTGACATAATAAGAAATAAGTGGACAACAATGGAAAAATATACGAAAATACCTAAGAAAATGTACATAGAAATATTAAAGTTCTGCATTGGAGAAAATCGGTATTTTAAATATAATGAAACAATATATACACAACTAAAAGGATTACCGATGGGATCACCAACCTCCCCAATAATTGCAGATATTGTAATGGAAGAACTGTTGGACAATGCGATGAACAAATTAGCACGAAAACCAAGATTATTAACTAAATACGTGGACGATCTTTTTGCAATAATCAATGAAAACGAGGTACAAAACATACTTGACGCACTAAATTCTTTTGACAAAAATATTAAATTCACTACGGAACTCGAGGACGACGGAAAATTACCCTATCTAGATTCAATAGTAATACGACGAGGAAATCAACTGAAGTTAATGTGGTATAAGAAGTCCATAACATCGGGTAGAATTATAAATTATTATTCTAAACATCCCAAAAACATGATCATAAATACGGCAATGGGCTGTATAAGACGAATGATGAATATTACAGATGACACTTACCATAAGGACATAGAAAATGAAATAAAGGTATTGTTAAAAGCCAATGATTTTCCTGATAAAATTATAAAAACTCTTTTAAAAATATATAAATCACCAAATAGTCAACGTAGAGAGGAAAACCCGAAAATATTCAAGTCGTTAACTTATGTACCTAAATTATCTGAGCGCCTATCAACATCTGACATCTATAATAAAGAAGATATTAAAATAGCACACAAGCCTATGAGCACTTTAAAAATTATGTTTAACCAAACGAAATCGAAAATACCGCAAATGGAAAAAAGCAACATAATTTATCAAATCCCGTGTAACGGAAACGACAAAGAATTATGCAACAAAGTATATGTTGGAACAACTAAATCTAAATTAAAGACTCGATTAGCACAACATAAATCAGATTTTAAATATTGTAATGATTTAAATATAAATATCCAAAAAACCGCACTTATGACCCATTGTGCAACGAGAAAGCACTGCCCGAATTTCGAAGAAGCAATAGTACTTCAACAAGAACAACAATATGGAAAGAGATTCACACTGGAAATGCTACATATACTAAACACACCAACTAACACAAGAATTAACTAGAAAACAGATGTAGCAAACACCGCGCTCTCCTATAGGCATCTAATAAAAAACCAAAATAGTTAACAACTCCACGTACAAAGGGAAAGACGTGTCAAAAATGTATGTTTTCAATGTTTAAGAAGTTTTGTTATTAATTGTTAATTGTTGTTTGATGTAAATTATATGTTATTTTATGTTCTGTTTGTTTATAGTTCACCCTGAGGACGGTTATCGTGCATAACCGAAATATATTGGTAAAAAATTTAAAACAACTGTGTTTTATTTTTCAAAACATCAGACCTCAAGCCGGCAAATAAAATTTCTTAAAAATTTAAGAAACAAATATTTCAAGGAGTTTAAATTATCCAAATCTGTTATATATGATGAGAAATTTATGTTTTAGTTATTCAAGTAAATTTAAATCCTTGAATAGGGATTTGAAGCGTAGTTATACTCTTAAGTAGGAATCGGATATAAAGCAAAATATTTTGGAGATATGTCAATTCCAGAAAATCCTGTTCTGGTATACCTTCTGTTGTCTATCTCAATGAGAACCAAGCGCACTATACTATTGATGCTGCTAATCTCTTTGCTCATTTCTTCAAGTCAAACTTCGAAGCTGACCTTGATCAGGTGTGTTCCACGAACATAAATTCCCCAATAAATTTTGTATCGCTAACCCTAACGCTTGCTGATATAGAAGAAGGAATCCGACAACTGAAGACGTCTACTAAAACCGATGTAGATGATTTATTTTCATACCTATTAAACAAATGTTATGCCCTTCTTTCCCCATTGTTGGTTCTGTTCAATAAATCACTTGAACGAGGAGTGGTTATTGATACCTGGAAAGTCAGTTCTATCGCTCCAGTGTTTAAAAGTGGTAATAAGCACAATATTGCGAATTGTCGGCCAATTTCAAAGATATCCTCAGAATACTGTATTTCTGCGTTTCAAAATCGCCTACAAGTTAATTCAGTTTACACAGACTTTTCTAAAGCTTTTGACAAGGTGAATCACACAATTTTATTATTGAAAGCTGAGAGCTCTAGGATTTCATTCCACTCTTTAAAATGGCTTGAATCCTATCTCTCCTCTCGTAAATGTGTGGTTACTATTGACGGGGCATCATCTGATCCTTTCATTGCGACTTCCGGTGTTCCACAGGGTACCATATTGGGCCCGTTTCTCTTTGTAATTTTCATCAATGATATAACCAGCTTTCAATTACGCAAATTTTCTGTTGTATGCTAATGATCTTAAGATTTTTTCGATAATTACAAGCAATGAAGACATGATAAGCCTACAATCTAGTATATATAATGTTGCCGACTGGTGTAAACGTAATAAGTTGAATCTTAATATAACAAGTAAAGGTGTCTAAGTTCGGGTGTAACCGAACATTATATACTCAGCGTGAGCTTCAATTGTACATTTCATTTCAGATAAATTACTTTTCTAAATAACACGTGGCACCGCCCGTTTAAAAAAAATTTCTCCCCATTTTCTCTTACAATAGAACTTGATAAGTCAAATATCATTGATTCAAAACTATTTTTTGTTAAGTTATAGCTTATTATTCTAGTCTACGACCTTTTTAAACTTGTTGTATATCTAAGTTGCCGTGGTCTTTAACCGAACCCGTCCATTTTTACTAGAAATATTTCCTGCTATAAGGAAAATATGTGTACACAATTTCATTACGATATGTTAATTTTTCTTCGAGTTATGGCTCCCGAAACATAGAAAATTCCTTAGTCGTAAAAGGGGCGGTGCCACACAAAATTTTAGTGTTTTTTAATATAATGTTATATTTCAATTTAGAAAGTAAAATTCTATTGACACAAAGCTTTTTTGCGCTAAGATATAGCTTATTATTTTTGTCTACGACCCTTTTAAAAATATTTTATAAAGAAGTGGGCGTGGTCTTTAACCGATCTCGTCCATTTTTTCTAGAAATATTTCCTGCTATAGGGAAAATTTGTGTACCAAATTTTATTACGATCCGTTAATTTTTCTGCGAGTTATGGCTCCCGAAACATAGAAATTTCTTAGTCATAAAAGGGGCGGTGCCACGCCCATTTTTTAAAATTTGAAGTTTTTACTATTTATTGTTATAAATACACTTGAGAAATGAAATATCATTGAAATAAAGCTCTTTTTTGCAAATACATAGCTTATTTTATTCGTCTACGACCCTTTTAAAAATCTTTTATATAAAAGGGGACGTGGTCCTTAACCGATTTCGTTAATTTTTCTTCGAAGCATTCCCTGAAGTAAAGGCAACCTCTCTGCTGAATTTTGTTACTATAGGTTTACAGATTTGTGATTTATGATTAATAATATTTGTAAAATTGATTTTATCACAAGTGAGCGGTGCCACGCCCATTTTAAAAAAATTTTCAAAATTTTTGTCAAGAGTCTCAATATCAGTCTAGGCGTTAAACTTCAACATTTTAGGGGTATTATTTACTAAATAATCAGGTTTTTTGTGTTTTCTAAAATGTTATATATATAAAAAGTGGGCGTGATTATCATCCGATTTCGCTCATTTTCAATACCAATCTATTCTGGGTCCAGATAAGCTCGTGTACCAAATTTGGTGAAGATATCTCAATATTTACTCAAGTTATCGTGTTAGACGGACGGACGGACGGACGGACATGGCTCAATCAATTTTTTTTTCAATACTGATGATTTTGATATATGGAAGTCTATATCTATCTCGATTCCTTTATACCTGTACAACCAACCGTTATCCAATCAAAGTTAATATACTCTGTGTGCAACCTCTGAGTATAAAAAAGTGCTCACATGTTTGCTACTCAAAGTCTCGCTCTCCGTTACCCACAGCGTATAAAATCGATGGTCTTCGATTATCCACTTTAAGTGAAATTACTGATCTTGGTGTCGTATTCGATTGTAAATTTTTGTTTCAAACCCATTTGAATTACATAATTGCGAAAGCATATTCAACTCTTGCATTCATTAAACGTTTTAGCTCTGATTTTACTGATCCTTACACATTAGAATTGCTATACACCTCTCTTGTGCGGTCTAAATTTGAATACGCTGTTTCTATCTGGAGCCCATACTATAATTGTCGCATTACCAGGCTTGAACGTGTGCAAAAAGTTTTTGTTGGCTTTGCCCTACGGTCGTTGCACTTCAATGGCGCGATTCCTTTTTACAGTAGTCGCTGTTTGCTTATAAGCCTAAAATCTTTAAACAGCAGACGTTCTTTTCTGTCTCGCACCGTTGTCTTCGACTTGATAAGTAGAGCGATTGACTGTCCATTTCTGCTAGCCAGAATTTGTTTCAATATTCCACAGAGTTGTCTACGCAATCACGATACTTTCTGGCTGGACACGGTTAGCACAAATTACGCGTCTAATGCTCCGATTTTAAGAGCTTTAAAGGAATTTAATATGTTTCAAATCCTGTGGGTCTGGACTTTTCCTCCACAAAACATATGTTTAAATCGATATTAAATGTACGTAAACTTTTAGTTAATTTTTAGTATTTACGATTAAATACTTGTGTCTATTTTTTTACATTTTCTAGATTACTACGAAACAAATAAATAAATAAATATACAAATACTAATATAGGCAAATTTATATACCAAATTTCAGGAAAATCGAATGGGACGTATGTAAATAGGTAGGTCGGTGTTATTAATTCATGTCACGTTATGATCACATTTCAATTTTCGCTCTAAAAATATTTTCCATCTCATTTGAAAATCTCTTAAAACTCAGATGCTTAACATTATTACATAAAGTCATAGTTACACATGAGCCACATTATTTGAAGGAGCGTTTTAGTTTCATGAGATCCTCTCGATCACTCGCTATCTGTAGCATGAAATATACTTGCTCGGTTACCGAGCGACAGTTTTTTGTTTTCACAGTTCGCCTTTGGAATAATCTACCAATAGCGATTAGAGTTTTGAAAAACACAACCTGGTTCAAACACGAAATTATGCAACACTTTGCCAAATGATTTGTATACCTCTCTCTCTATTTCTTCATTGTACATATATGTTTTTCATCTATTCTAAATACTCTGAATATTGTTTTTCTTCAAATATTCTCTGGTTATAAACTTCAGCTTAGTTATCTACTTAACTGGTTAATGATTATTTTATATTTGAGTATTTGCATGTGTTGTGTGAAATTATCACTTATTAACCAGGTAACCCGATATGAAGGCCTACATGAATAAGTTTCAATATTATAAATTTTTATTTAAAATGTTAGTGTGCAAGATATCATGGACTGTAAATATAACCATTGGTTGTTGTGCGTGTTTAAAGAATAAAGAATTTCAGCTTCGCATTCATATTTATCAGTTTTCCCAGGTTGGTGCGACTAAATAGTATATCACAATGAAAACTACTTTAAAGCTCTCAGCAACAGTTTTCATTTGATATCCATATTACCCACACACCCTTGTGTTACCCTGATCCACATTTTGGCCTATATCTCGAGACCCTAGTCACCAATAGGTATGAAAACTACCCTGTACTAAAGCACTCATCAATTGGAAGAGGTCACACGATAAAACTCCTGAACATGAAAATAGTCAAAATCATAAAACTTGCTATAAGGAGTGGCGCCAATATGAAATGAGAATTCGAAATGCAAGTTCAGTGGATTTTCTCTTAGAGGAAACCCTTAAAAATGAAGCAGCTTGCTGATCAGCAATTATGATCCCCTATTGCACGAAAATTTGGAGAATGAGAGGGAATCTCAAACGAAAAAGAATCGTCTCCAAGCACATTATTTGTCCGATGGAATACAAAATGAGTTCATAGAAATCTGTGCAAGTCAAGTAATTAGAAATATAGAAGGCGAGAGAATGTCCGTCAAGTTTTACACAGTAATAGTGGATGCGACCCCTGATTCGGAGAATAGTGAGCAGACTGTTTCTATATTGCGGTATGTTTTATTAGACAGGGACTCCGGAAAATGGATAATTCAAGGACGCTTCCTAGAAATTGTCGATTGTAACGCAAAAACAGGAGAAGCTATCGCTGAGCTGATTCGCAGCACTCAAAAAAAGCACAATATTCCACTGGATGACTGCCGTGGGCAAAGGTATGATAATGGCAGTAATATGAGCGGTCATTACAAAGGAGCGCAGAGCCATATCCTGAGAGATAACTCCCTGGAAATATTTGCACCTTGTGCTTGTCATAGTTTAAATTTATGTGGAGTGCAAGCTGCTGAATGTTGTGCAGAAGTCATCACATTTTTCGGTATTACGCAGAAATTGTATAATATCCTTAGCGCAAGCCCTCAGAGATGGGAAATTCTCAAGAAAAAAACTAATTGCTCCTTGCGCAGCATGTCACAAACACGATGGTCTGCTCGTGTGGTAGTGTGAAACCTTTCGCAACTCACATTCCCCAAGAAAACTATTGATGAAATCAAGCTTTTAAATCTGCGTTCAGAAACAGTAACGGATTGGAAGGTATTGAAGCATATATGGGGAAATTTGAGTGTATCCTCATAACCTCCATTTGGCTCAAAGTGTTGACGTTAATCAACCATCGAAATCTGGTACTGCAAGCTAGAAATGCCACAGTGGACGTGGAAACAGAAAATATACGTAGCCTGATTGATGAGTTGAAGCAGTTCAGGGATCAACGGTCGATCATACTTCAAGAATGTACGGTTACGGCAGGGAGTATAGGAGTTGTGAATACCTTCGCAGAGAAAATAAGGAAGATAAGAAAGTGCCAGTTCGAAGAATTACCTGGCGAATCACCTGAGTGTGATTCCAAAACTCAATTCAAACAGCAAGTTTTTTACGTTCGTTTGGACTGCTTGATTGGTAAAATGACAAGACGTTTCGAAGCCGTAAATGACATTGCGATTAAATTTATTTTTTTGTGGAAGTATCAGGATCTGACAGAAGAAAGCTCAGAGAAAAGGCAGCGGCATTCTACACGATTTATGGTATCGATATTTATACGGATCTAATAGATGAAATCATTCATCTCAAAGCCATCCACTTAGCAAATTTGGGATGTGATTCGCTGCCACCATTTCAACTTCTGAAGAAATTTCATGACTTGAGGATGGAAGTACATCTGCATAGCATTAAGAATATTTTGCACACTTCCAATCAGTGTGGCTGAAGGGGAGTGTTCTTTTAGTCTATTGCCTCGCGTGAAAAATTTTTTACGTTCTACTATGAGCACCAATCGCTTGACAAGCCATGGAAAATTGGCGTTGGAGTCCAGCCTTGCTCGCAGCATTAGTTTTGAATCGGTAATTTCCATATTCGCAGACCAAGAAGCACGGAAGGTATTCCTTGGCTGATTCAAGGTCTTAAAATGTACATATTTAGAAAAAGTTAATGTAAGCAAATCAAACAATGAAATCTAACATTTCATTTATGTAAGTGCTCCAGTAAATCTTATTTTATATGAAATAAAACTGACAATGTGAATGGAAAAATTTATGTATGTTATGTTATTTTTTACTGAATTGAGTTTATTTTTCACATTATTATTGTCGAGGTCAATACGCGTCTTTTGACACCCCTCTCGATATTTTTGGTAGCGTATTAGCAGTCGACCCCTCAATTAGACTTTTACCGACAATTCAAACACCAATTTGCTTGTAATTAAAAACTCTTTAAGAGCACATTTTTTGTTTCAGTGAAATAAATTTCTATTTTTAAAATTGTTGCAAGGTAGGTAGGTTGAACTGGCCGATCCATGAGGACCTCACATAGACTGATTGAGTCCGTAGTGTTACCAGAAGTTTGTTTTAACGACCAAACTGAAAAACCATATCAAAAACCAGGACTTATGTTATAAAATAACTCCGTCCTCTTGGCAAATACTAGAAGCTTCCTAGGACTTAAGCCACTTGCTGCTTCTAGATCTGACAGCTTTATCACTCCTAATAGCTGGAGTCTTAGCCTGGCAAGTGCAGGGAACGAGCACAGAACGTGCTCGATCGTTTCCTCCTCCAACCCGCACTTCCTACATCTGCTATCACTGACCAAGCCTAGTTTAAAGGCATGTGACGCCAGCAGGCAGTGTCCAGTCAGAATACCCGCCATGAGTCTACAGTCCTCTCTTTTTAATCATAGGAGCAACTGTGTTAGTCTAAGGTTGTAAAACCTACACATAATCTTCGACACTTTACAGCCCCGTGCTTGAACCCACGCCTTTCCCGCTTGGTCGATCATGTGCACCTCTCGACTTCGCTTAATCTCGCCCAATCTAATTGGGACATCTACGGAACAAGCTTCAAGGGATGCGCCCTTTTTAGCTAGTTCGTTCGCTTTTTCATTCCCATCTATTCCCATATGCCCTGGGACCCAATATAGATGTATGCTTCTCCCTGTCCCGATTCTCTGCAGAGACTGCTTACACTCTAACACGCATTTAGATGCTGTGCTATGCGAGATTATTGCCTTAATTGCTGCTTGACTGTCAAAATAAAAGTTAGCACGGTTGCAGCTTAAGCTATTCTCTTCCAGGGTTTCTACTGCTTTGGTTACGGCTAATATTTCCGCTTGGAAAACGCTACAGTAATCCGGCAGCCTGTATGATCTGCTTATTTCCGGATCAGCGCAGTATACCGCACACCCTACTCCTTCCACTACTTTGGAACCATCGGTGTACACATGTATCGCCTCGTCCGCCATTTGCGCACCTTTGCGCCAATCTTCCACCTCTATTGTGGCCTTAAGATCTCCCTCGAAGCGCAGATAGGGAATCATGTAGTCTGTTCGTCTTGTGATTGATGACGCTATACTACTATGGCCATATGGTCGGCGCTCAAGCTGCCCCTAAGCACCGAGCCTGGTTGCGGTGGTTAACGCTTTGTTCTTTGCTACCAGGTCTACAGGTGGGATGTGCAAAATGGCATACAGTGCAGCCGTCGGGGTTGTTTTCAGGGCTCCCGTAATGCTAAGCATCGAAAGTCTGCATACCCCCTCTTATTTTTTGAGGTATGTTTTTTTTGTGTGGCTTTCCACCAAACAAGAACTCCATAGTATAGAATAGGGCTTACAATCGCTGTAAAAACCCAATGAGAAAGAGAGGGCGATTGGCCCCACGTGCATAGAGTGCCGTTGAGGCCTTCTTGACCCTCTCCTCCACGTTGAGCTTCCATGACAGCTTACTGTCTAGGATGATTCCTAAATATTTTGTGCAAAGGTTTCTCCTGTAAGGTCACCCCTCCTAACTTAGGCCTGGTCCAATTTGGGACCTTGTACCTCTTTGTAAACAGACCATATCCGTCTTCTCCGCATTGACTTTCAATCCGACATTAGATGCCCAGGTATGAATATCGCGGAGCGCCAGATCCATCAAAGAACTAATCGTTGGAAGGCACTTTCCACTTATGACAATTGCAACGTCATCTGCGTAAGCCGGAAGTTTTACGGGTCCCTCATCGAATTGCCTGAGCATTTGGTTGATAACCAGCGTCCACAGTAGAGGTGATAGCACCCCTCCCTGCGGCGTGCCCCTATCCACTGATTTCGTGGCCTTGTACAATCCCCATTGTGATGTAATCTTTCTGCAATTTAACATGCAGCCGATCCATCTGATTAAGGCAGGATGTACTTTAATGTAATTAAGACCATCCATAATCATCCCATCCCATTTTGCAACATTATTGAAAGCCCCGGCAATGTCCAAGAAGACTCCTAGAGCATACCCCTTATATTCCAGGGATTTCTCTATGCTTATTACCACCCTATGCAATGCGGTGTCTACCGACTTGCCTTTGGTGTACGCATGCTGTGTTGTGGAGAGCAGATTTTCATCCACGTTGGACTTTATGTACACATCTATCAGCCTCTCAAAGGTTTTGAGCAGAAATAATGTTAAGCTAATGGGACTATAGTCTTTGGGATACACGTGACCGATCTTCCCCGCCTTTGGTAGAAAAGCTACACGAGCTGTTCTCCAAGAGTGCGGTACATGATTTAGTCGTATGCACCCATCGAATATTATTTTAAGTCATTCCACGACCGCCCTACTTGAGACTTGTAGAATGGCCGGGAATATACCATCTGGGCCCGGCGATTTAAACTTAGAAAACGTCTTCACTGCCCACTCGATCTTGGTATCGGTCACCAAGCCCGGCACTACTAGCTCCGTGATCGAAGTGTGAGTGATGTCTGCTGGCTCCTCTAAACCGTCTCCCGATGGGAAATGTGTATCGAGAAGTACCTCAAGGGATTCCTCACTATTACGTGACCATTCCCCGTTCTCTTTCTTTATTAGTCCCTGGACTCTTTGCTAGGACTTTTTTCAACCGTGCTGTCTCGCTGGAGCGCTCTATGTCCGTACAGAAACTTTTCCATGAGTTTCTCTTCGCTCTGGTAATTTCACGCTTGTACATCCTCAGTAGATCCCTGTACTCGTCCCGATCCCTGTCTTCTTAGAAGACTCAGCTCATTGCTCCACCATGGCGGCTTTGCTTTTCCTCTGAATCTTCTTAGAGGGCAAGCTTTGTTATACGCAGTCATAAGCGTCCTTGTTAGGAATTCATTCGACTCCTCCAGTTCCTCTACATTAGCAACCTCTTTGGGTTTTCCCAGTTTTGTTTCCACATGTTTCTGGAATTTAGTCCAGTTCGTTGACCTAGGGTTTCTAAAGGTTCTTCCCTTCTTTATCCTCTTTAGGGGGATGTTGAAGCTGATATACGCATGGTCGGAGAAGGATGGTCTATCAAGAACCATCCAATCATACCTTGATATATCACGCTCGGAGCTCAATGTAATATCCAGAACATTGCTGGATGTTGGACCAATGTATGTAGAGGCATTTCCCCTGTTGGCTATCTGCAAATTGGTTTGCAGGATGTAACAAAACAGAGATTCGCGTCTCTCGTTCGTATCTGCTCTTCCCCACGCATTGTGGTTCGCATTTGCATCTACGCCTATGACCAACCGCCCTTTGCGCCCTTCCTCCTGTACTAGCCTTTTGCACTCCATCGGTGGGACCTCCGCAGCATGGGCCATGCAGCAGGACGCCAGGATAAATGCCTGCTTATTCTTTTGCTCAACGACCACCGCTACGAGATCCTCAGTGGTGTAATTAGGCAGCATATATAATGCAGCTGTTTCCTTACCATTATTACAGCTCGCACCCGTCCTTCCGTTTGCGCGTAGTAAACGCCAAACCCGCGCGCGCTAAGTCCAGAAACCTTTCCTCCCAATGAGAGCCACGGCTCCTTGATCAGCGCCACAAGGGTTAGGAGGAGTTCGCTCGACGCCACTTTACTGTGTTGGAGGTTTATCTGTAGGACTCGCAGCACCATTGGGCTGTTTGTCCCCCTCCAGCACCTTCGTCGTCCTCCCCTTGCCCTTTTGGTTTAGAGTTGTTGCAAAATCGTTCAAAAAAATTGTTCTTGAGCACATTTTTGCACGCAAGGAAAAGCACATACGCAAAATTTTACTATGATATTCCGTTGAGAAAAAAACGGCCCGCAGTATTGATGCTAGATATTTTGATTTCCACACCTTGGACTTTCCATACAAAATTTTATTTTTCAAATACTTTAAGTATTGAACATTTGAATATTATATCAAGAAGAATTTCCGAGCTCTAGGCCACACATATATATTAGTAATAAAAATTCAATTGATTATACCATATATGTTGTATTTATTTATTTTGTCGATATTTCGATTTCAATTAGAAATCATCTTCAGGGCTGTAAAAAATACATTTTTCTATAAAAACCATAAATGCACAAACATAATCTGACACTTACACTTGTGAATGCACCTTGTCGACTAATTTAAAATTTCAATGCAGAACACAAAATATCATAAACAGAAACAAAGATGTATAGAAATAATAAACAGTAATAATAAACAAAATATCTGCTAACAACAACGTATATATTAACTTATTGGACACCCTCAGCATTATTGTTGCTAACTTCTCTTCATTACCAAATGTCTGTATGCGTGAGCGATGTTCTCGAAATGCTACATATTATCAATACACCTAATGACATACGCATGAATTTTAAGAGCGACACCGACAACATCGCTCACGCATACAGACATTTGGTAATGAAGAGAAGTTAGCAACAATAATGCTGAGGGTGTCCAATAAGTTAATATATACGTTGTTGTTAGCAGATATTTTGTTTATTATTACTGTTTATTATTTGTATACATCTTTGTTTCTGTTTATGATATTCTGTGTTCTGCATTGAAATTTTAAATTAGTTGACAAGGTGCATTCACAAGTGTAAGTGTCATATTATGTTTGTGCATTTATGGTTTTTATAGAAAAATGTATTTTTTACAGCCCTGAAGATGATTTCTAATTGAAATCGAAATATCGACAAAATAAATAAATACAACATATATGGTATAATCAATTGTATTTTTATTACTAATATATATGTGTGGCCTAGAGCTCGGAAATTCTTCTTGATATAACTTTTGAAAGGCCGAAAATAAAAATAAAAACAACATCATTTGAATATTTTTTTTCTTTGGATATTTCATTTTTGTTCTGTAAAGTATTTTTAAAATAAAATTAGGCGTAGATCCGCGCCTGTGTGATATATTGTATACTGCCATAAAACCAGATTAAATACGGAAAAGCACACATACCCCACTTATTAAGTTATATTTGTTCCGAAACTAATTATGTACTCAATTCTATAATCCCATAAAACCAGACTAAATACGGAAAAGCACATATATTCCACTTGTTAAGTTATATTTTTTCCCAAACTAATTATGTGATCTATTGTATACTGCATAAAATCAAATTAAATACGGAAAAGCACACATACTCCACTAACTAAATTATATTTGTTCCCAAACTAATTATGTGATATATTGTTTACTGCCATAAAACCAGATAAAATACGGAAAAGCACACATACCTCACTTATTAAGTTATATTTGTTCCGAAACTAATTATGTACTCAATTCTATAATCCCATAAAACCAGACTAAATACGGAAAAGCACATATATTCCACTTGTTAAGTTATATTTTTTCCCAAACTAATTATGTGATCTATTGTATACTGCATAAAATCAAATTAAATACGGAAAAGCACAAATACCCCACTTATTAAGTTATATTTGTTCCCAAATTATATATGTGATCTATTGTACACTGCCATAAAACCAGATTAAATACGGAAAAGCACACATACCCCACTTATTAAGATATATTTGTTCCCAAACTAAATATTTGATCTATTGTATACTCCCATAAAACCAGATTAAATACGGAAAAGCATACATACCCCACTAATTAAGTTATATTTGTTCCCAAACTAATTATGTGATCTATTGTTTACTGCCATAAAACCAGATTAAATACGGAAAAGCACACATACCCCACTTATTAAGTTATATTTGTTCCGAAACTAATTATGTACTCAATTCTATAATCCCATAAAACCAGACTAAATACGGAAAAGCACATATATTCCACTTGTTAAGTTATATTTTTTCCCAAACTAATTATGTGATCTATTGTATACTGCATAAAATCAAATTAAATACGGAAAAGCACACATACTCCACTAATTAAATTATATTTGTTCCCAAACTAATTATGTGATATATTGTATACTGCCATAAAACCAGATTAAATACGGAAAAGCACACATACCCCACTTATTAAGTTATATTTGTTCCGAAACTAATTATGTACTCAATTCTATAATCCCATAAAACCAGACTAAATACGGAAAAGCACATATATTCCACTTGTTAAGTTATATTTTTTCCCAAACTAATTATGTGATCTATTGTATACTGCATAAAATCAAATTAAATACGGAAAAGCACAAAGACCCCACTTATTAAGTTATATTTGTTCCCAAATTATATATGTGATCTATTGTACACTGCCATAAAACCAGATTAAATACGGAAAAGCACACATACCCCACTTATTAAGATATATTTGTTCCCAAACTAAATATTTGATCTATTGTATACTGCCATAAAACTAGATTAAATACAGAAAATCATCTACTTATTAAGTTATATTTGTTCCCAAGCTAATTACGCGATCTATTGTATACTCCCATAAAACCAGATTAAATACGGAAAAGCATACATACCCCACTAATTAAGTTATATTTGTTCCCAAACTAATTATGTGATCTATTGTTTACTGCCATAAAACCAGATTAAATACGGAAAAGCACACATACCTCACTAATTAAGTTATATTTGTTCCCAAACTAATTATGTGATCTATTGTTTACTGTCATAAAACCAAACCATACGGAAAAGCACACATAAATAAAAAAAAATAAATGTAAGGCGCGATAACCTCCGAAGAGATCTAAGGCCGAACTTCTCTTCCAATCTGCGCCGTGCTCCTTTTTAATTTTTCTTACAAGTTGGCGGGACGCGACCTGCTTGTTTTATGCCGACTCCGAACGGCATCTGCAAGGCATACGAGTTTTAAGTGAGTGCTTGCCGAACACTGCCGAGGGGCGATTCCGCTTACAAAAATTTTCTTCTAATTGGAAAAGATTGTTTCTAAAATTTTGATGCTGTTTTCCTGGGGTGTACGCATGCTTGCTACATATACAAACATATGAATATAGAAATGAAAATAGTAGTCACAAAACTGATTGTCAATTCTTTCAGCTGCAGCTCAGCTCATTCTCAATTTCTTCTCTAGCATGTAGTAGCCACACTTGATTGTTTCGAACAAAATTTGTAGAATAAATGTTTGTCGTAACATTTTAAAAAGAGAACTTGTAAGTTATAGAAAAGTAAAGAATCAAATCGCAGGAAGGTAATTCATCACTGAAGTAACTTTACATGTAATTCGGAAAGTTTAATTTTTTGTAACACTTTAAGTTGAAACGATTCCAAAACAACTCAAACTTTTATTTTGTCGGAAACATCAACACTAAAAAAGGATGCTTTTTTATTATCTTATTTGATTCGTTCGCGTGAGTGAAAATTCATAAAAACTTGAACAAAATGTTACTAACTTTGGAAAAATCCTGTTCGTTCAAGCAAAACTTTTGCAACAAGAGGACGCAATTTTGCATTTCGCTTGGACGAGAAGTAGCAAAATTGTACCCGATAAATAAGTGCCCCGGTATCCCAAAATTTTTTGCACTGTACTAGCAGAGTTGAATTGTGTTACTAATCTCAAACGTGCATAACAACTTTATTTGTATTGAGTAAATACAAAAAAACAAGATACACTTAATTAGTTTTATCTGTTTCCAAACTGCTTAATATGCTCTATTGTGTACTGCCACAAAACCATAGTTGGGAGCACAGAACTATTTATTCACAAAATTCATGGTATTTATGTATATAAGAGCAAAATAGAATGAGTTAAGTCTTGAACAAATATTTTGCTTTACTTTTGCCAAAGGAAATTTCCTAGCAATTGTTTGTTTATATATGTACTAGCAGAGTTGGATTGTGTTATTAATTTGAAACGTGCATAACAACTTTATTTGTATTGAGTAAATACAATGAAACAAGATACACTTAATTAGTTTTATCTATTTCCAAACTGCTTATTATGTTCTATTGTATACAGCCACAAAACCATATTTGGGAGCAGAGAACTATTTATTCACAAAATTCAAGGTATTTGCTTTTTTATTATCTTATTTGATTCGTTCGCGTGAGTGAAAATTCATAAAAACTTGAACAAAATGTTACTAACTTTGGAAAAATCCTGTTCGTTCAAGCAAAACTTTTGCAACAAGAAGACGCAATTTTGCATTTCGCTTGGACGAGAAGTAGCAAGATTGTACCCGATAAACAAGTGCCGCGGTATCCCATAATTTTTTGCACTGTACTAGCAGAGTTGGATTGTGTTACTAATTTCAAACGTGCACAACATCTTTATTTGTATTGAGTAAATACAAAAAAACAAGATACACTTATTTAGTTTTATCTGTTTCCAAACTGCTTAATATGCTCTATTGTGTACTGCCACAAAACCATAGTTGGGAGCAGAGAACTATTTATTAACAAAATTCATGGTATTTATGTATATACCAGCGAATTGAAATGAGCTCAGTCTTGAACAAATATTTTGGTTTACTTTTGCCAAAGGAAATTTCCTAGCAATTGTTTGTTTATATATGTACTAGCAGAGTTGGATTGTGTTATAATTTGGAAACGTGCATAAAAACTTTATTTGTATTGAGTAAATACAAAGAAAAAAGATACACTTAATTAGTTTTATCTGTTTCCAAATTGCTTAATATGTTCTATTGTGTACTGCCACAAAACCATAGTTGGGAGCAGAGAACTATTTATTCACAAAATTCAAGGTATTTATGTATATACCAGCGAATTGAAATGAGCTCAGTCTTGATCAAATATTTTGCTTTACTTTTGCCAAAGGAAATTTCCTAGCAATTGTTTGTTTATATATGTACTAGCAGAGTTGGATTGTGTTATAATTTGGAAACGTGCATAACAACTTTATTTGTATTGAGTAAATACAAAGAAACAAGATACACTTAATTAGTTTTATCTATTTCCAAACTGCTTAATATGTTCTATTGTGTACAGCCACAAAACCATAGTTGGGAGCAGAGAACTATTTATTCACAAAATTCAAGGTATTTATGTATATACCAGCGAATTGAAATGAGCTCAGTCTTGAACAAATATTTTGCTTTACTTTTGCCAAAGGAAATTTCTTAGCAATTGGTTGTTTATCATATATAAACTAGCAGAGTTGGATTGTGTTACTAATTTCAAAAGTGCTGTTGAAGCACATCGGTTCAAACAATTTCCTCATCGTACTTTTCGTTTCATGCCCACTGTATTGGTATATATTACATACCAGCAATATTGTCGTCACCAACTTCACATTCATATATACATATATGTATATGTATACATCTTATATACTTTCGTTCTTTTCGTTGTCATAACTACATAGGTAGTGAGAGCAAACTGCAGCTACATCGAAGTCGGTACCGCAACCAACAACAATACACTCTAGCATCACGTTACCTCACTAAGTCACGTAGGCAATACGCATCTCTTCCTCCCACCCACCGGTAGACGCATAAGGTAATTAGCAAAACAATTTACCGCTCTTCGCTTGCCCCGCTATACTGGAATTTTGAATACATTTTTAATGCTTGGACATTGCTGTTCGAGTTGAGTGAAGGTAGAAGTTTTTGGATCATCGTCGGATACAGTCCGCTTATATTATTGACCCGCGAATTAATAGTGCATCAACTAGTTGTGTAGTAATTGTTGTAACTTCTTAAATTGAATTAAAATTTAAATTGCCTACCAAAGTATTAATTTTTCATTTTATTTGCACGTATAGCAAGTGGAAAAGCCTACTTGCTCGAACAAAGGTCCTTCGAGCCGGATATCGGCTCCGCGTTCGCGTTATAACCAAAGCCAAATTTTCGATCGCGAAATTGAGTTTTATTCATCACACGTATCATCGAACAGTATGGAAGGGGAGACTGGAACACCCCCAAATACAGCCGGCAACATTAGAACAAAATTGATTCAACGAGACAAGTTACTTAGCAGAGTAGCAGAGCTCCATCAAGATATCCAGCAGTTCTCTACCATGTCATCGTATCACCTTGAGACCAAACTAGCGCTGATTGAGCACCACTTCGCTGTCTTCGAAAAGGTGCAGTCGGATTTAGAATCCTTAGATGAGTTGCAAATCGACCAAAATCATCGCTCCGTATTTGAGGATACCTACTGCGATATCAGGAGCGCTACTGTCGAGCATATAGCTGAAATTAACAAGGTAGAGGCATTGAGCAGCACCACGATGCCTGCTATTCAACCATCGTCTTCGCATCGCCATAGTTTACCGAAACTCCAACTGACGAAATTCAGTGGAAACCATACCGAATGGCTAGACTTTCATAATATGTTCACCGCTCTCGTTCATAATAATGTAGGACTGAATGAAATTGAGAAGTTTCAGTATCTACGGTCATGCTTAACCCACGGCGCCTTCAGGCTCATTCACTCTTTAGAGGTCACCACTGACAATTATAATCGTGCCATTGACTTGCTCATGAAAAGATATGACAACAAAAGGTATATTTTTCAATCACATGTGCAGGCAATGTTTGACAGTAAATTCCTTAAGACATCGAGTGCGTCTTCGCTAAGAGAATTCATCGATTCCATAATTCCCATCTTCCCGCATTACAATCTCTTGCGTCACGCACACAACTCACGGATGGAATTTTGTTGCGCTTCATCGTCTCTAAATTAGATCCAGAAATTCAAATCAAATCGGAAGAGTATGTGACTACTAAGTGGGATAATTCTTCGTCATCTTCGCTTCAGTTACCAACATGGGATGATCTGGCTACATTTATCGAGCGCCGCTGCCACACGGTCAATATCATTGAAGTCAACAGAAAATCCACATCTAAGGCTTCGTCAGCTTCCAAATCATCGGCGTTGGTGAAGTAAAGTACATCATTGGTGTCGTCAGTAACCAACAAATGTTTATTATGTAACGAGGCTGTTACACATTCGCCATTTAAATGTGAAAAATTCAACGCAATGGACCCAATGCAGCGTTATAGTATTGCAAAGAAAAATCAACTGTGCCTAAATTGCCTTGGAACAGGACATACGTCTAGTAAGTGTCCTTCTGCCAATCGTTGTCAACATTGTAAGGTAAGCCACCACACGCTTCTTCATCGACAACAGCCGCAATGTTCGGAGACAACGCATTCGCCGCCATCAACTGCATTGAAGGTCAGTACAGGCACGAGTGAGGTAATTCTGGCAACTGCATTAGTGCAAATTTATACTAACCATGGTACAAGGCTAATAGTAAGAGCGCTGCTTGATTCGGCCTCCCAGTTGAACTTTATGACGGAGCATGCGGCTCAATTGCTTCATCTAAGACGGACCAAAATTGACCTCGAAATAACCGGTATTGGAGCATTAAGAACCAAGGCGCTTGTATTAGTATCCAATCGCTTCACAATGTATTTTCCTCGGTACTGGAAACAGTTATACTCCCATCGATTTCGACACATCAACCCCAAAATTGTATTGATGTAACCCATTGGGGAATACCAAAAAATATCAAATTAGCTGACCGAACCTTCAACTGCCCTGGTCCTATTGACTTACTCATCGGGGCTGGGCTCTTTTTCAACATTCTATCGGTGGGTCAGATAAAATTGGACAAAAATCTGCCAGCACTACAGAAGACGCAGCTAGGCTGGATTGTAGCTGGTGCTATACGGTCACGACCATTAGTTTCATCATCGACCTTGCTTACTTCGTCAATACCCTTCATCCCCTCTAGCACACATACCACAACAGCGCAACCGTCAATAGACACTCTTCTAGAGAAGTTCTGGAAATTAGAAGAGAGCTATCATTCCCGAAAGGCCGAGCGTACGTTGGAAGAGGAGGAGTGTGAGGTATATTTCCAAAAAACAACAACTCGTTGCCCTATAACACATAAATTCATTGTTCGGTTGCCCTTCTCGACAAGTCCAAGCAAGCTTGGCCAGTCATACGAAATCGCTCGTCGTAGGTTCTGGTCGGTGGAGAAGAGAATACTTACCGACAGTGCGATTAAAGACGAATATAAAAACTTTATACAGGAATACATCGACTTAAAACATATGGTTTTATTACAACCAAATGAATTGTCATCCAAGGGCAGAACGTACATTCCCCACCACTGTGTGGTCAAATTGGACAGTTCATCGACAAGGCTGCGAGTGGTGTTCGATGCGTCCTGTCGCACATCAAATGGAGTTGCATTAAACGATGTTCTTCGAAGTGGTCCTACGTTGCAAGACGACATATTCACCATGCTTCTCCGCTGTCGCACGTATCGGTTCGTATTAATGGCCGATATAACAAAAATGTATCGGCAAATCATCGTAGATGAGAGAGATGCGAAGTATCAATGCATTTTATGGAGAAAAGCACCATACCAAGAACTCTGCACTTATCAGTTGCAGACCGTCACATATGGAACCAGTTGTGCCCCTTTTTTGGCAGCGAGATGTCTTCGGCAGTTAGCTTACGACAATGTTTCGACACACTCGATTGGGGCTGTTGTCACTCTCCGCGACTTTTATGTTGACAACTTAATGGCTGGCGCTGCAAATATCGAGGAAGTGGTGGTCATTAAGAATGAAGTAATCGATTTATTAGCTGGAGAAGGATTTCCTCTTCGAAAGTTCGCGTCGAATCACCACAACATTATAGTTGACATATCAGACGCCGATAGGGAAGTAAATGTAAATATTGGCGGCGTTTCATATATCAAGGCGCTAGGTCTGAAGTGGTCACCCCAGGATGACAAATTTCTGTTTTCGTACTCGTCTTTGGACCCACCATCGTCAAAAATCAACAAACGTACTATTCTGTCGAGAATTGCGAGCATCTTCGATCCGCTTGGGTTGTTAAACCCTATCGTCGTTACCTGCAAACTATTGATGCAGCAGCTCTGGAAGCTCAAATTATCGTGGGACGAAAGCGTGCCAATGCAAATCTACACACAGTGGACGGACATATGCCACCAAATCACATCGATTAGCAATTTAAAAATTCCAAGGTTAGTACATTTTGATTTTGAAGTGCAACTACACGCTTTTTCAGATGCAAGTACAAAGGCATACGGCGCGTGCATTCACGCAGTTTCGCGGTACGAGGGAACAATGCATATATCTCTTATATGCGCGAAATCAAGAGTGGCACCAACCAAAGAGATGACTGTTCCTAAATTGGAACTATGCGCGGCTGTTCTCTTAACAGAATTGTTACAATCAGTAGTAACTATATTTAGGACAGAAGCTAGCGACATACATTGTTGGTCAGATTCGACCATTGTATTATCATGGATACAGGGTGAGCCCATGCGATGGACAACATTCGTTGCCAATAGGGTGACAAGGATCCAACAGCTAACAGCAAACTACAGTTGGCATCACGTACCCACGAAGGAAAATCCAGCTGATTTTGTTTCACGTGGAGCAAAGGTACAGGGCCTCATCGATAATTCTCTATGGTTCCACGGACCATATTTTCTGCAACAAGAACAATCAACCTGGCCCAAAAATCCAATTAATAACATTGAAACCCTTCCCGAGCAACGTAAACAACATCATGCTCTGCTAGCAGCGGAGTCAGACGACCTGATTGCAAGGCATAAATATGCCAATAACTATACTAAACTACTTCGCATTTTCGTTTATGTTCATCGCTTCATATCACGCTCTCGTCAATCACCAACAACGTACTCAGACTCAATCGTCGCAGAAGAATTAGATTCTGCCTTATTTCTCATTTGTGGCTACATACAAAGGCAAGCGTTTGCAGCTGAATACAAGCAATTACAGGAAGGTAAAGTAAGTCGACAGTCCAACTTCAATCAGCTATCGCCATTTATTCATAACTCGATGATTCGTGTTGGCGGAAGAATAAAAAATTCTTCGCTACCTTTCGATGCTAAGCATCCAATTCTGCTCCCAAGAACACACCCCTTTGTATACACTCTCATCGATTATCTTCATCGTCGTCATATGCACGCTGGTTGTCAAACCCTGCTAAGTATTTTGCGTGATAACTTTTGGGTTATTAACGCTAGATGTACTATAAGACAAGTTGTGCATAATTGTATACTATGCTATTGCAGTTAGCCTCAAATGCATAATCAAATAATGGGGTCACTACCACAAGAACGAGTTGAGCTCACATTCCCTTTCGCAATAACTGGGGTCGACTATTGCGGACCCTTTTCAATAACTCCACAGTTAAGGGGTAGGGGCTCTATCAAGGTCTACTTGGCTGTATTTATCTGCTTTACGACTAAGGAAGTGCATTTGGAATTAGTTCCAGATTTAAGTACAATGGCATTTATCTCTGCACTTAAGAGATTTATCGCTCGGCGAGGCAAGTGCAATACAATTTTTTCTGACAATGCAACCAATTTTGTAGGTGCCAATCGAGAGCTCAGAGAACCCTCCTCACCTCTCAGCAACACATTGCTTCGGTACAAACCTTCATGGCTGAAGAAGGCATAAATTGGAAATTCATACCCCCAAGGTCACCGCCTTTCGGTGGACTTTGGGAAAGTGCAGTAAAGCTAGCCAAATATTATTTACGTCGCGCGATTAGATCTCACATGTTGAAATTCGACGAACTAAATACAGTATGCTGCCAAGTAGAAGCCATGATAAACAGTCACCCGCTTACACCGATATCAAATAATGCTGACGATCTCAGAGCTATCACGCCGGCACATTTTTTGACCAGATGCACTCTGTATACTATTCCAGAGCCATCATTGTCTGACGTGAATATGGGTACTCTAAAAAGATTCCAAATCATTCAAGCCATTCCACAGCAATTTTGGAAGCGATGACACTCAGAATATTTAAAGGAGCTTCAACACCGGTATAAATGGCAAACTATTCGAGAAAACCTAAAGGAAAATGACATGGTGCTTGTTAAGGATGAGAATACACCACCTCTCAAATGGCCACTTGGCAGAATCGTTGAAACCATGGCTGGTTCTGATGGTTTAGTACGTGTTGTCATAATAAAGACTGCTGATGGGATAGTCAAACGAGCAATAACAAAGGTGTGCAAATTACCAATAGAATCTTCGACTTGCGCCTAATTAGTTACCAAACACTCATCGCCGAACCATCAACTTTATTAAGTCATCATTATTGTTTGATTGAAAACACAGTTTTCAAGGGGGGAGGATGTTGAAGCACATCAGTTTAAACAATTTCCTCATCGTACTTTTCGTTTCATGCCCACTGTATTGGTATACATTACATACCAGCAATATTGTCGTCACCAACTTCACATTCATATGTACATATATGTATATGTATACATCTTATATACTTTCGTTCTTTTCGTTGTCATAACTACATAGGTAGTGAGAGCCAACTGCAGCTAAATCGAAGTCGGTACCGCAACCAACAACAATACACTCTAGCATCACGTCACCTCACTAAGTCACGTAGGCAATACGCATCTCTTCCTCCCACCCACCGGTAGTCGCATAAGGTAATTAGCAAAACAATTTACCGCTCTTCGCTTGCACCGCTATACTGGAATATTGAATACATTTTTAATGCTTGGACATTGCTGTTCGAGTTGAGCGAAGGTAGAAGTTTTTGGATCATCGTCGGATACAGTCCGCTTATATTATTGACCCGCGAATTAATAGCGCATCAACTAGTTGCGTAGTAATTGTTGTAACTTCTTAAATTGAATTAAAATTTAAAGTGCCTACCAAGGTATTAATTTTTCGTTTTATTTGCACGTATAGCAAGTGGAAAAGCCTACTTGCTCGAACACGTGCATAACAATATTATTTGTATTGACTAAATACAAAAAACAAAATACAATTAATTAGTTTTATCTGTTTCCAAACTGCCTAATATGCTCTATTGTGTACTGCCACAAAACCATAGTTGGGAGCAGAGAACTATATATTCACAAAATTCATGGTATTTATGTATTTACCAGCGAAATGGTATGAGTTAAGTCTTGAACAAATATTTTGCTTTACTTTTGCCAAAGGAAATTTCCTAGCAATTGTTTGTTTATATATGTACTAGCAGAGTTGGATTGTGTTATTAATTTGAAAAGTGCATAACAACTTTATTTGTATTGAGTAAATACAAAAAAACAAGATACACTTAATTAGTTTTATCTGTTTTCAAACTGCTTAACATGTTCTATTGTGTACTGCCGCAAAACCATAGTTGGGAGCAGAGAATTATTTATTCACAAAATTCAAAGTATTTATGTATATACTAGCGAATTGAAATAAGCTCAGTCTTGAACAAATATTTTGCTTTACTTTTGCCAAAGGAAATTTCCTAGCAATTGTTTGTTTATATATGTACTAGCAGAGATGGATTGTGTTATTAATTTGAAACGAGCATAACAACTTTATTTGTATTGAGTAAATACAAAAACACAAGATACACTTAATTAGTTTTATCTGTTTCCAACCTGCTTAATGTGTTCTGTTGTGTACTGCCACAAAACCACAGTTGGGAGCAGAGAACTAATTATTCACAAAATGCAAGGTATTTATGTATATACTAACGAATTGAAATGAGCTCAGTCTTGAACAAATATTTTGCTTTACTTTTGCCAAAGGAAATTTCCTAGCAATTGTTTGTTTATATATGTACTAGCAGAGATGGATTGTGTTATTAATTTGAAACGAACATAACAACTTTATTTGTATTGAGTAAATACAAAAACACAAGATACACTTAATTAGTTTTATCTGTTTCCAACCTGCTTAATGTGTTCTGTTGTGTACTGCCACAAAACCATAGTTGGGAGCAGAGAACTAATTATTCACAAAATGCAAGGTATTTATGTATATACAAGCGAATTGAAATGAGCTCAGTCTTGAACAAATATTTTGCTTTACTTTTGCCAAAAGAAATTTCCTAGCAATTGTTTGTTTATATATGTACTAGCAGAGTTGGATTGTGTTATTAATTTGAAACATGCATAACAACTTTATTTGTATTGAGTAAATACAATGAAACAAGATTTTCAAACTGCTTATTATGTTCTATTGTGTACAGCCACAAAACCATAGTTGGGAACAGAGAACTATTTATTCACAAAATTCAAGGTATTTATGTCTATACCAGCGAATTGAAATGAGCTCAGTCTTGAACAAATATTTTGCTTTACTTTTGCCAAAGGAAATTTCCTAGCAATTGTTTGTTTATATATGTACTAGCAGAGTAGAGTTGGATTGTGTTATTAATTTCAAACGTGCATAACAAATTTATTTGTATTGAGTAAATACAAAAAAACAAGATACACTTAATTAGTTTTATCTATTTCCAAATTGCTTAATATGCTTTATTGTGTCCTGCCACAAAACCATAGTTGGAAGCACAGAACTATTTATTCAACAAATTCAAGGTATTTATGTATATACTAGCGAATTGAAATGAGCTCAGTCTTGAACAAATATTTTGCTTTACTTTTGCCAAAGGAAATTTCCTAGCAATTGTTTGTTGATATATGTACTAGCAGAGTTGGATTGTGTTATTAATTTGAAACGTGCATAACAACTTTATTTGGATTGAGTAAATACAAAAAAAAACAGGATACACTTAATTGGTTTTATCTGTTTCCAAACTGCTTAATATGTCCTATTGTGTACTGCCACAAAACCATAGTTGAAACCAGAGAACTATTTATTCACAAAATTCAAGGTATATATGTATATACCAGCGAATTGAAATAAGCTTAGTCTTGAACAAATATTTTGCTTTACTTTTCCCAAAGGGAATTTCCTAGCAATTGTTTATTTATATATGTACTAGCAGAGTTGGATTCTGTTATTAATTTGAAACGTGCATAATAACTTTATTTGTATTGAGTAAATACAAAAAAACAAGATACACTTAATTAGTTTTATCTCTTTCCAACCTGCTTAATGTGTTCTGTTGTGTACTGCCACAAAACCATAGTTGGGAGCAGAGAAATATTTATTCACAAAATTCAAGGTATTTATGTATATACCAGCGAATTCAAATAAGCTCAGTCTTGAAAAAATATTTTGCTTTACTTTCGCTCAAGGAAATTTCCTAGCTATTGTTTGTTTATATATGTACTAGCAGAGTTGGATTGTGTTATTAATTTGAAACGTGCATAACAACTTTATTTATATTGAGTAAATACAAAAAAACAAGATACACTTAATTAGTTGTATCTGTTTCCAAACTGCTTAATATAGTCTATTGTGTACCTCCACGAAACCATAGTTGGGAGCAGAGAACTAATTATTCACAAAATGCAAGGTATTTATGTATATACTAGCGAATTGAAATGAGCTCAGTCTTGAACAAATATTTTGCTTTACTTTTGCCAAAGGAAATTTCCTAGCAATTGCTTGTTTATATATGTACTAGCAGAGTTGGACTGTGTTATTAATTTGAAAGGTGCATAACAACTTTATTTGTATTGAGTAAATACAAAGAAACAAGATACACTGAATTAGTTTCATTTGTTTCCAAACTGCTTAATATGTTCTATTGTATACTGCCACAAAACCGTAGTTCGGAGCAGAGAACTAATTATTCACAAAATGTAAGGTATTTATGTATATACTAGCGAATTGAAATGAGCTCAGTCTTGAACAAATAATTTGCTTAAATTTTGCCAAAGGAAATTTCCTAGCAATTGTTTGTTTATATATGTACTAGCAGAGTTGGATTGTGTTATTAATTGGAAACGTGCATAACAACTTTATTTGTATTGAGTAAATACAAAAAAACAAGATACACTTAATTAGTTTCATTTGTTTCCAAACTGCTTAATATGTTCTATTGTGTACTGCCACAAAACCATAGTAGGGAGCAGAGAAATATTTATTCACAAAATTCAATGTATTTATGTATATACTAGCGAATTGAAACGAGCTCAGTCTTGAACAAATATTTTGCTTTACTTTTGCCAAAGGAAATTTCCTAGCAATTGTTTGTTTATATATGTACTAGCAGAGTTGGATTGTGTTATTAATTTGAAACGTGCATAACAACTTTATTTGTATTGAGTAAATACAAAAAAACAAGATACACTTAATTAGTTTCATTTGTTTCCAAACTGCTTAATATGTTCTATTGTGTACAGCCACAAAACCATAGTTGGGAGCAGAGAACTAATTATTCACAAAATGCAAGGTAATTATGTATATACTAGCGAATTGAAATGAGCTCAGTCTTGAACAAATATTTTGCTTTACTTTTGCCAAAGGAAATTTCCTATCAATTTTTTGTTTATATATGTACTAGAAGAGTTGGATTGTGTTATTAATTTGAAAGGTGCATAACAACTGTATTTGTATTGAGTAAATACAAAGAAACAAGATACATTTAATTAGTTTCATTTGTTTCCAAACTGCTTAATATGTTCTATTGTATACTGCCACAAAACCGTAGTTGGGAGCAGAGAACTAATTATTCACAAAATGCAAGGTAATTATGTATATACTAGCGAATTGAAATGAGCTCAGTCTTGAACAAATAATTTGCTTAAATTTTGCCAAAGGAAATTTCCTAGCAATTGTTTGTTTATATATGTACTAGCAGAGTTGGATTGTGTTATTAATTGGAAACGTGCATAACAACTTTATTTGTATTGAGTAAATACAAAAAAACAAGATACACTTAATTAGTTTCATTTGTTTCCAAACTGCTTAATATGTTCTATTGTGTACTGCCACAAAACCATAGTTGGGAACAGAGAACTATTTATTCACAAAATTCAAGGTATTTGTGTATATACCAGCGAATTGAAATGAGCTCACTATTGAACAAATAATTTTCTTTACTTTTGCCAAAGGAAATTTCCTAGCAATTGTTTGTTTATATATGTACTAGCAGAGTTGGATTGTGTTGTTAATTGGAAACGTGCATAACAACTTTATTTGTATTGAGTAAATACAAAAAAACAAGATACACTTAATTAGATTCATTTGTTTCCAAACTGCTTGATATGTTCTATTGTGTACTGCCACAAAACCATAGTTGGGAGCAGAGAACTATTTATTCACAAAACTCAAGGTATTTATGTATATACCAGCGAATTGAAATGAGCTCAGTATTGAACAAATAATTTTCTTCACTTTTGCCAAAGGAAATTTCCTAGCAATTGTTTGTTTATATATGTACTAGCAGAGTTGGATTGTGTTATTAATTTGAAACGTGCATAACAACTTTATTTGTATTGAGTAAATACAAAAAAACAAGATACACTTAATTAGTTTTATCTGTTTCCAAACTGCTTAATATGTTTTTTGTGTACTGCCACAAAACCATAGTTGGGAGCAGAGAACTATTTACTCACAACATTCAAGGTATTTATGTATATCGCAGCGAATAGAAATGAGCTCAGTCTTGAACAAATATTTTGCTTTACTTTTGCCAAAGGAAATTTCCTAGCAATTGTTTGTTTATATATGTACTAGCAGAGTTGGATTGTGTTATTAATTTGAAACGCGCATAACAACTTTATTTGTATTGAGTAAATACAAAAAAACAAGATACACTTAATTAGTTTTATCTATTTCCAAACTGTTTAATATGTTTTATTGTGTACAGCCACAAAACCGTAGTTGGGAGCAGAGAACTAATTATTCACAAAATACAAGGTATTTATGTATATACTAGCGAATTGAAATGAGCTCAGTCTTGAACAAATATTTTGCTTTACTTTTGCCAAAGGAAATTTCCTAGCAATTGTTTGTTTATATATGTACTAGCAGAGTTGGATTGTGTTATTAATTTGAAAGGTGCATAACAACTTTATTTTTATTGAGTAAATAAAAAGAAGCAAGATACACTTAATTAGTTGCATTTGTTTCCAAACTGCTTAATATGTTCTATTGTATACTGCCACAAAACCATAGTTGGGAGTAGAGAACTAATTATTCACCAAATGCAAGGTATTTATGTATATACTAGCGAATTGAAACGAGCTCAGTCTTGATCAAATATTTTGCTTAAATTTTGCCAAAGGAAATTTCCTAGCAATTGTTTGTTTATATATGTACTAGCAGAGTTGGATTGTGTTATTAATTGGAAACGTGCATAACAACTTTATTTGTATTGAGTAAATACAAAAAAACAAGATACACTTAATTAGTTTTAGCTGTTTCTAAACTGCTTAATATGCTCTATTGTGGACTGCCACAAAACCGTAGTTGGGAGCAGAGAACTATTTATTCACAAAATTTAAGGTATTTATGTATATGCCAGCGAATTGAAATGAGCTCAGTCTTGAACAAATATTTTGCTTAGTTTTGCCAAAGGAGATTTCCTAGCAATTGTTTGTTTATATATGTACTACCAGAGTTGGATTGTGTTATTAATTTCAAACGTGCATAACAACTTTATTTGTATTGAGTAAATACAAAAAAACAAGATACACTTAATTAGTTTTATCTGTTTCAAAACTGCTTAATATGCTCTATTGTGCACTGCCACAAAACCACAGTTGGGAGCAGAGAACTATTTATTCACAAAATTCATGGCATTTATGTATATACTAGCGAAATGGAATGAGTTAGGTCTTGAAGAAATATTTTGCTTTACTGTTGCCAAAGGAAATTTCCTAGCAATTGTTTGTTTATATATGTACTAGCAGAGTTGGATTGTGTTATTAATTTGAAACGTGCGTAACAACTTTATTTGTATTGAGTAAATACAAAAAAACAGGATACACTTAATTAGTTTTATCCGTTTCCAAACTGCTTAATATGTTCTATTGTGTACTGCCACAAAATCATAGTTGGGAGCCGAGAATTATTAATTCACAAAATTCAAGGTATTTATGTATATACCAGCGAATTGAAATGAGCTCAGTCTTGAACAAATATTTTGCTTAGTTTTGCCAAAGGAGATTTCCTAGCAATTGTTTGTTTATATATGTACTACCAGAGTTGGATTGTGTTATTAATTTCAAACGTGCATAACAACTTTATTTGTATTGAGTAAATACAAAAAAACAAGATACACTTAATTAGTTTTATCTGTTTCAAAACTGCTTAATATGCTCTATTGTGTACTGCCACAAAACCACAGTTGGGGCAGAGAACTATTTATTCACAAAATTCATGGCATTTATGTATATACCAGCGAAATGGAATGAGTTAGGTCTTGAAGAAATATTTTGCTTTACTGTTGCCAAAGGAAATTTCCTAGCAATTGTTTGTTTATATATGGACTAGCAGAGTTGGATTGTGTTATTAATTTGAAACGAGCATAACAACTTTATTTGTATTGAGTAAATACAAAAAAAAAAAAACAAGATACACTTAATTAGTTTTAAGTAGCTGTTTCCAAACTGCTTTATATACCCTATTGTGTCTACCACAAAACCATAGTTGGGAGCAGAGAAATATTTATTCACAAAATTCAATGTATTTATGTATATACCAGCGAATTGAAATGAGCTCAGTCTTGAACAAACATTTTGCTTTACTTTTGCCAAAGGAAATTTCCTAGCAATTGTTTGTTTATATATGTACTAGCAGAGTTGGATTGTGTTGTTAATTGGAAACGTGCATAACAACTTTATTTGTATTGAGTAAATACAACAAAACAAGATACACTTAATTAGTTTTATCTGTTTCTAAACTGCTTAATATGCTCTATTGTGTACTGCCACAAAACCATAGTTGGAAGCAGAGAACTATTTATTCACAAAATTCAAGGTATTTATGTATATACCAGCGAATTAAAATAAGCTCAGTCTTGAACAAATATTTTGCTTTACTTTTGCCAAAGGAAATTTCCTAGCAATTGTTTGTTTATATATGTACTAGCAGAGTTGGATTGTGTTATTAATTTGATACGTGCATAACAACTTTATTTATATTGAGTAAATACAAAAAAACAAGATACACTTAATTAGTTGTATCTGTTTCCAAACTGCTTAATATACTCTATTGTGTACTGTCACAGAACCATAGTTGGGAGAAGAGAAATATTTGTTCACAAAATTCAAGGTATTTATGTATATACCAGCGAATTGAAATGAGCTCATTTTTGAACAAATATTTTGCTTTACTTTTGCCAAGGGAAAGTTCCTAGCAATTGTTTGTTTATATATGTACAAGCAGATATGGATTGTGTTATTAATTTGAACGTGCACAACAACTTTATTTGTATTGAGTAAATACAAAAAAATAAGATACACTTAATTAGTTTTATCTGTTTCCAAACTGCTTAATATGTACTATTGTGTACTGCCACAAAACCATAGTTGGGAACAGAGAATTAATTATTCACAAAATTCAAAGTATTTATGTATATACTAGCGAATTGAAATGAGCTCAGCCTTGAACAAATATTTTGCTTTACTTTTGCCAAAGGAAATTTCCTAGCAATTGTTTGTTTATATATGTACTAGAAGAGTTGGATTGTGTTATTAATTTGAAACGTGCATAACAACTTAATTTATATTGAGTAAATACAAAAAAACAAGATACACTTAATTAGTTGTATCTGTTTCCAAACTGCTTAATATACTCTATTGTGTACTGCCAGAAAACCATAGTTGCGAGCAGAGAAATAATTATCCACAAAATTCAATGTATTTATGTATATACCAGCGAATTGAAATCAGCTAAGTCTTCAACAAATATTTTGCTTTACTGTTGCCAAAGGAAATTTCCGAGCAATTGTTTGTTTATACATGTACTAGCAGAGCTGGATTGTGTTATTAATTTGAAACGTGCATAGCAACTTTTTTTGTACTAAGTAAATACAAAAAAACAAGATACACTTAATTAGTTTCATTTGTGTCCAAACTGCTTAATATGTTCTATTGTGTACTGCCACAAAACCGTAATTGCGAGCAGAGAATTAATTATTCACAAAATTCAAGGTATTTGTGTATATACTAGCGAATTGAAATGAGCTCAGTCTTGAACAAATATTTTGCTTTACTTTTGCCAAAGGAAATTTCCTAGCAATTGTTTGTTTATATATGTACTAGCAGAGTTGGATTGTGTTATTAATTTGAAACGTGCATAACAACTTAATTTATATTGAGTAAATACAAAAAAAAAAAGGTACACTTAATTAGTTGTATCTGTTTCCAAACTGCTTAATATACTCTATTGTGTACTGCCACAAAACCATAGTTGGGAGCAGAGAAATAATTATTCACAAAATTCAATGTATTTATGTATATACCAGCGAATTGAAATCAGCTCACTCTTGAATAAATATTTTGCTTTACTTTTGCCAAAGGAAATTTCCTTGCAATTGGGTGTTTATATATGTACTAGCAGAGCTGGATTGTATTATTAATTTGAAACGTGCATAACAACTTTATTTATATTGAGTAAATACAAAGAAACAAGATACACTTAATTAGTTTTATCTATTTCCAAACTGCTTAATATGTTCTATTGTGTACAGCCACAAAACCATGGTTGGGAGCAGAGAATTATTTATTCACAAAATTCAAGGTATTTATGTATATACCAGCTAATTGAAATGAGCTCAGTCTTGAAAAAAATATTTTGCTGTGCTTTTGCTAAAGGAAATTTCCTAGCAATTGTTTGTTTATATATGTACTAGCAGAGTTGGATTGTGTTATTAATTTGAAACGTGCATAACAACTTTATTTGTATTGAGTAAATACAAAAAAACAAGATACACTTAATTAGTTTCATTTGTTTCCAAACTGCTTAATATGTTCTATTGTGTACTGCCACAAAACCATAGTTGGGAACAGAGAACTATTTATTCACAAAATTCAAGGTATTTGTGTATATACCAACGAATTGAAATGAGCTCAGTATTGAACAAATAATTTTCTTCACTTTTGCCAAAGGAAATTTCCTAGCAATTGTTTGTTTATATATGTACTAGCAGAGTTGGATTGTGTTGTTAATTGGAAACGTGCATAACAACTTTATTTGTATTGAGTAAATACAAAAAAACAAGATACACTTAATTAGATTCATTTGTCTCCAAACTGCTTAATATGTTCTATTGTATACTGCCACAAAACCATAGTTGGGAGCGAAGAACTAATTATTCACAAAATGCAAGGTATTTATGTATATACTAGCGAATTGAAATGAGCTCAGTCTTGAACAAATATTTTGCTTAAATTTTGCCAAAGGAAATTTCCTAGGAATTGTTTGTTTATATATGTACTAGCAGAGTTGGATTGTGTTATTAATTGGAAACGTGCATAACAACTTTATTTGTATTGAGTAAATACAAAAAAAAACAAGATACACTTAATTAGTTTCATTTGTTTCCAAACTGCTTAATATGTTCTATTGTGTACTGCCACAAAACCATAGTTGGGAACAGAGAACTATTTATTCACAAAATTCAAGGTTTTTGTGTATATACCAGCGAATTGAAATGAGCTCACTATTGAACAAATAATTTTCTTTACTTTTGCCAAACGAAATTTCCTAGCAATTGTTTGTTTATATATGTACTAGCAGAGTTGGATTGTGTTGTTAATTGGAAACGTGCATAACAACTTTATTTGTATTGAGTAAATTCAAAAAAACAAGATACACTTAATTAGATTCATTTGTTTCCAAACTGCTTAATATGTTCTATTGTGTACTGCCACAAAACCATAGTTGGGAGCAGAGAACTATTTATTCACAAAATTCAAGGTATTTATGTTTATACCAGCGAATTGAAATGAGCTCAGTATTGAACAAATAATTTTCTTCACTTTTGCCAAAGGAAATTTCCTAGCAATTGTTTGTTTATATATGTACTAGCAGAGTTGGATTGTGTTATTAATTTGAAACGTGCATAACAACTTTATTTGTATTGAGTAAATACAAAAAAACAAGATACACTTAATTAGTTTTATCTGTTTCCAAACTGCTTAATATGTTTTTTGTGTACTGCCACAAAACCATAGTTGGGAGCAGAGAACTATTTACTCACAAAATTCAAAGTATTTATGTATATCGCAGCGAATAGAAATGAGCTCAGTCTTGAACAAATATTTTGCTTTACTTTTGCCAAAGGAAATTTCCTAGCAATTGTTTGTTTATATATGTACTAGCAGAGTTGGATTGTGTTATTAATTTGAAACGCGCATAACAATTTTATTTGTATTGAGTAAATACAAAAAAACAAGATACAATTAATTAGTTTTATCTATTTCCAAACTGTTTAATATGTTTTATTGTGTACAGCCACAAAACCATAGTTGGGAGCAGAGAACTAATTATTCACAAAATGCAAGGTATTTATGTATATACTAGCGAATTGAAATGAGCTCAGTCTTGAACAAATATTTTGCTTTACTTTTGCCAAAGGAAATTTCCTAGCAATTGTTTGTTTATATATGTACTAGCAGAGTTGGATTGTGTTATTAATTTGAAAGGTGCATAACAACTTTATTTTTATTGAGTAAATACAAAGAAGCAAGATACCCTTAATTAGTTGCATTTGTTTCCAAACTGCTTAATATGTTCTATTGTATACTGCCACAAAACAATAGTTGGGAGTAGAGAACTAATTATTCACAAAATGCAAGGTATTTATGTATATACTAGCGAATTGAAACGAGCTCAGTCTTGATCAAATATTTTGCTTAAATTTTGCCAAAGGAAATTTCCTAGCAATTGTTTGTTTATATATGTACTAGCAGAGTTGGATTGTGTTATTAATTGGAAACGTGCATAACAACTTTATTTGTATTGAGTAAATACAAAAAAACAAGATACACTTAATTAGTTTTAGCTGTTTCTAAACTGCTTAATATGCTCTATTGTGGACTGCCACAAAACCGTAGTTGGGAGCAGAGAACTAATTATTCACAAAATTTAAGGTATTTATGTATATGCCAGCGAATTGAAATGAGCTCAGTCTTGAACAAATATTTTGCTTTACTTTTGCCAAAGGAAATTTCCTAGCAATTGTTTGTTTATATATGTACTAGCAGAGTTGGATTGTGTTATTAATTGGAAACGTGCATAACAACTTTATTTGTATTGAGTAAATACAAAAAAACAAGATACACTTAATTAGTTTTATCTGTTTCCAAACTGCTTAATATGCTCTATTGTGTACTGCCACAAAACCATAGTTGGGAGCAGAGAACTATTTATTTACAAAATTCAAGGTATTTATGTATATACCAGCGAATTGAAATGAGCTCAGTCTTGAACAAATATTTTGCTTAGTTTTGCCAAAGGAGATTTCCTAGCAATTGTTTATTTATATATGTACTACCAGAGTTGGATTGTGTTATTAATTTCAAACGTGCATAACAACTTTATTTGTATTGAGTAAATACAAAAAAACAAGATACACTTAATTAGTTTTATCTGTTTCAAAACTGCTTAATATGCTCTATTGTGCACTGCCACAAAACCACAGTTGGGAGCAGAGAACTATTTATTCACAAAATTCATGGCATTTATGTATATACTAGCGAAATGGAATGAGTTAGGTCTTGAAGAAATATTTTGCTTTACTGTTGCCAAAGGAAATTTCCTAGGAATTGTTTGTTTATATATGTACTAGCAGAGTTGGATTGTGTTATTAATTTGAAACGTGCGTAACAACTTTATTTGTATTGAGTAAATAAAAAAAAACAGGATACACTTAATTAGTTTTATCCGTTTCCAAACTGCTTAATATGTTCTATTGTGTACTGCCACAAAATCATAGTTGGGAGCAGAGAATTATTAATTCACAAAATTCAAGGTATTTATGTATATACCAGCGAATTGAAATGAGCTCAGTCTTGAACAAATATTTTGCTTAGTTTTGCCAAAGGAGATTTCCTAGCAATTGTTTGTTTATATATGTACTACCAGAGTTGGATTGTGTTATTAATTTCAAACGTGCATAACAACTTTATTTGTATTGAGTAAATACAAAAAAACAAGATACACTTAATTAGTTTTATCTGTTTCAAAACTGCTTAATATGCTCTATTGTGTACTGCCACAAAACCACAGTTGGGAGCAGAGAACTATTTATTCACAAAATTCATGGCATTTATGTATATACCAGCGAAATGGGATGAGTTAGGTCTTGAAGAAATATTTTGCTTTACTGTTGCCAAAGGAAATTTCCTAGCAATTGTTTGTTTATATATGTACTAGCAGAGTTGGATTGTGTTATTAATTTGAAACGAGCATAACAACTTTATTTGTATTGAGTAAATACAAAAAAAAAAAAACAAGATACACTTAATTAGTTTTAAGTAGCTGTTTCCAAACTGCTTTATATACCCTATTGTGTCTACCACAAAACCATAGTTGGGAGCAGAGAAATATTTATTCACAAAATTCAATGTATTTATGTATATACCAGCGAATTGAAATGAGCTCAGTCTTGAACAAACATTTTGCTTTACTTTTGCCAAAGGAAATTTCCTAGCAATTGTTTGTTTATATATGTACTAGCAGAGTTGGATTGTGTTGTTAATTGGAAACGTGCTTAACAACTTTATTTGTATTGAGTAAATACAACAAAACAAGATACACTTAATTAGTTTTATCTGTTTCTAAACTGCTTAATATGCTCTATTGTGTACTGCCACAAAACCATAGTTGGAAGCAGAGAACTATTTATTCACAAAATTCAAGGTATTTATGTATATACCAGCTAATTGAAATGAGCTCAGTCTTGAAAAAAATATTTTGCTGTGCTTTTGCCAAAGAAAATTTCCTAGCAATTGTTTGTTTATATATGTACTAGCAGAGTTGGATTGTGTTATTAATTTGAAACGTGCATAACAACTTTATTTGTATTGAGTAAATACAAAAAAAAACAAGATACACTTAATTAGTTGTATCTGTTTCCAAACTGCTTAATATACTCTATTGTGTACTGTCACAGAACCATAGTTGGGAGAAGAGAAATATTTGTTCACAAAATTCAAGGTATTTATGTATATACCAGCGAATTGAAATGAGCTCATTTTTGAACAAATATTTTGCTTTACTTTTGCCAAGGGAAAGTTCCTAGCAATTGTTTGTTTATATATGTACAAGCAGAGCTGGATTGTGTTATTAATTTGAACGTGCACAACAACTTTATTTGTATTGAGTAAATACAAAAAAACAAGATACACTTAATTAGTTTTATCTGTTTCCAAACTGCTTAATATGTACTATTGTGTACTGCCACAAAACCATAGTTGGGAACAGAGAACTAATTATTCACAAAATTCAAAGTATTTATGTATATACTAGCGAATTGAAATGAGCTCAGCCTTGAACAAATATTTTGCTTTACTTTTGCCAAAGGAAATTTCCTAGCAATTGATTGTTTATATATGTACTAGCAGAGTTGGATTGTGTTATTAATTTGAAACGTGCATAACAACTTAATTTATATTGAGTAAATACAAAAAAACAAGATACACTTAATTAGTTGTATCTGTTTCCAAACTGCTTAATATACTCTATTGTGTACTGCCAGAAAACCATAGTTGAGAGCAGAGAAATAATTATTCACAAAATTCAATGTATTTATGTATATACCAGCGAATTGAAATCAGCTCAGTCTTCAACAAATATTTTGCTTTACTGTTGCCAAAGGAAATTTCCGAGCAATTGTTTGTTTATACATGTACTAGCAGAGCTGGATTGTGTTATTAATTTGAAACGTGCATAACAACTTTTTTTGTACTGAGTAAATACAAAAAAACAAGATACACTTAATTAGTTTCATTTGTTTCAAAACTGCTTAATATGTTCTATTGTGTAATGCCACAAAACCGTAATTGCGAGCAGAGAATTAATTATTCACAAAATTCAAGGTATTTGTGTATATACTAGCGAATTGAAATGAGCTCAGTCTTGAACAAATATTTTGCTTTACTTTTGCCAAAGGAAATTTCCTAGCAATTGTTTGTTTATATATGTACTAGCAGAGTTGGATTGTGTTATTAATTTGAAACGTGCATAACAACTTAATTTATATTGAGTAAATACAAAAAAAAAAAGGTACACTTAATTAGTTGTATCTGTTTCCAAACTGCTTAATATACTCTATTGTGTACTGCCACAAAACCATAGTTGGGAGCAGAGAAATAATTATTCACAAAATTCAATGTATTTATGTATATACCAGCGAATTGAAATCAGCTCACTCTTGAATAAATATTTTGCTTTACTTTTGCCAAAGGAAATTTCCTTGCAATTGGGTGTTTATATATGTACTAGCAGAGCTGGATTGTGTTATTAATTTGAACGTGCACAACAACTTTATTTGTATTGAGTAAATACAAAAAAACAAGATAAACTTAATTAGTTTTATCTGTTTCCAAACTGCTTAATTTGTACTATTGTGTACTGCCACAAAACCATAGTTGGGAGCAGAGAACTAATTATTCACAAAATTCAAAGTATTTATGTATATACTAGCGAATTGAAATGAGCTCAGTCTTGAACAAATATTTTGCTTTACTTTTGCCAAAGGAAATGTCCTAGAAATTGTTTGTTTATATATGTACTAGCAGAGTTGGATTGTGTTATTAATTTGAAATGTGCATAACAACTTTTTTTGTATTGAGTAAATACAAAAAAACAAGATAAACTTAATTAGTTTTATCTGTTTCCAAACTGCTTAATATGTACTATTGTGTACTGCCACAAAACCATAGTTGGGAGCAGAGAACTAATTATTCACAAAATTCAAAGTATTTATGTATATACTAGCGAATTGAAATGAGCTCAGTCTTGAACAAATATTTTGCTTTACTTTTGCCAAAGGAAATTTCCTAGCAATTGTTTGTTTATATATGTACTAGCAGAGTTGGATTGTGTTATTAATTTGAAACGTGCATAACAACTTAATTTATATTGAGTAAATACAAAAAAACAAGATACACTTAATTAGTTGTATCTGTTTCCAAACTGCTTAACATACTCTATTGTGTACTGCCACAAAACCATAGTTGGGAGCAGAGAAATAATTATTCACAAAATTCAATGTATTTATGTATATACCAGCGAATTGAAATCAGCTCACTCTTGAACAAATATTTTGCTTTACTTTTGCCAAAGGAAATTTCCTAGCAATTGGGTGTTTATATATGTACTAGCAGAGCTGGATTGTGTTATTAATTTGAACGTGCACAACAACTTTTTTTGTATTGAGTAAATACAAAAAAACAAGATACACTTAATTAGTTTCATTTGTTTCCAAACTGCTTAATATGTTCTATTGTGTACTGCCACAAAACCATAGTTGCGAGGAGAGAATTAATTATTCACAAAATTCAAGGTATTTTTATATATACTAGCGAATTGAAATGAGCTCAGTCTTGAACAAATATTTTGCTTTACTTTTGCCAAAGGAAATGTCCTAGAAATTGTTTGTTTATATATGTACTAGCAGAGTTGGATTGTGTTATTAATTTGAAATGTGCATAACAACTTTTTTTGTATTGAGTAAATACAAAAAAACAAGATAAACTTAATTAGTTTTATCTGTTTCCAAACTGCTTAATATGTACTATTGTGTACTGCCACAAAACCATAGTTGGGAGCAGAGAACTAATTATTCACAAAATTCAAAGTATTTATGTATATACTAGCGAATTGAAATGAGCTCAGTCTTGAACAAATATTTTGCTTTACTTTTGCCAAAGGAAATTTCCTAGCAATTGTTTGTTTATATATGTACTAGCAGAGTTGGATTGTGTTATTAATTTGAAACGTGCATAACAACTTAGTTTATATTGAGTAAATACAAAAAAACAAGATACACTTAATTAGTTGTATCTGTTTCCAAACTGCTTAACATACTCTATTGTGTACTGCCACAAAACCATAGTTGGGAGCAGAGAAATAATTATTCACAAAATTCAATGTATTTATGTATATACCAGCGAATTGAAATCAGCTCACTCTTGAACAAATATTTTGCTTTACTTTTGCCAAAGGAAATTTCCTAGCAATTGGGTGTTTATATATGTACTAGCAGAGCTGGATTGTGTTATTAATTTGAAACGTGCATAACAACTTTATTTGTATTGAGTAAATACAAAGAAACAAGATACACTTAATTAGTTTTATCTATTTCCAAACTGCTTAATATGTTCTATTGTGTACAGCCACAAAACCATAGTTGGGAGCAGAGAATTATTTATTCACAAAATTCAAGGTATTTGTGTATATACTAGCTAATTGAAATGAGCTCAGTCTTGAAAAAATATTTTGCTGTACTTTTGCCAAAGGAAATTTCCTAGCAATTGTTTGTTTATATATGTACTAGCAGAGTTGGATTGTGTTATTAATTTGCAACGTGCATAACAACTTTATTTGTATTGAGTAAAAAAAAAAAAACAAGATACACTTAATTAGTTTTATCTGTTTCCAAACTGCTTATTATGTTTTATTGTGTACTGCCACAAAACCCTAGTGGGAAGCTGAGAACTATTTACTCACAAAATTCAAGGTATTTATGTATATCCCAGCGAATAGAAATGAGCTCAGTCTTGAACAGATATTTTGCTTTACTTTTGCCAATTAAATTTCCTAGCATTTGTGTGTTTATATATATACTAGCAGATTTGGATTGTGTTATTAATTTGAAACGCGCATAACAACTTTATTTGTATGGAGTAAATAGAAAAAAACAAGATACACTTAATTAGTTTTATCTGTTTCCAAACTGCTTAATATGCTCTATTTTGTACTGCCACAAAAACACAGTTGGGAGCAGAGAATTATTTATTCACAAAATTCATGGTATTTATGTATATACCAGCGAAATGGAATGAGTTAGGTCTTGAAGAAATATTTTGCTTTACTGTTGCCAAAGGAAATTTTCTAGCAATTGTTTGTTTATATATGTACTAGCAGAGTTGGATTGTGTTATTAATTTGAAACGTGCGTAACAACTTTATTTGTATTGAGTAAATACAAAAAAACAGGGTACACTTAATTAGTTTTATCCGTTTCCAAACTGCTTAATATGTTCTATTGTGTACTGCCACAAAACCATAGTTTGGAGCAGAGAATTATTTATTCACAAAATTCAAGGTATTTATGTATATACCAGGGAATTGAAATGAGCTCAGTCTTGAACAAATATTTTGTTTTGCTTTTGCCAAAGGAAATTTCCTAGCAATTGCTTGTTTATATATGTACTAGCAGAGTTGGATTGTGTTATTAATTTGAAACGAGCATAACAAGTTTATTTGTATTGAGTAAATACAAAAAAAAAAAAACGAGATACACTTAATTAGTTTTAAGTAGCTGTTTCCAAACTGCTTAATATACTCTATTGTTTACTACCACAAAACCATAATTGGGAACAGAGGAATATTTATTCACAAAATTCACTGTATTTATGTATATACCAGCGAATTGAAATCAGATCAGTCTTGAACAAATATTTTGCTTTACTTTTGCCAAAGGAAATTTCCTAGCAATTGTTTGTTTATATATGTACAAGCAGAGTTGGATTGTGTTATTAATTTGAAACGTGCGTAACAACTTTATTTGTATTGAGTAAATACAAAAAAACAGGGTACACTTAATTAGTTTTATCCGTTTCCAAACTGCTTAATATGTTCTATTGTGTACTGCCACAAAACCATAGTTTGGAGCAGAGAATTATTATTCACAAAATTCAAGGTATTTATGTATATACCAGGGAATTGAAATGAGCTCAGTGTTGAACAAATATTTTGCTTTGCTTTTGCCAAAGGAAATTTCCTAGCAATTGTTTGTTTATATATGTACTAGCAGAGTTGGATTGTGTTATTAATTTGAAACGAGCATAACAACTTTATTTGTATTGAGTAAATACAAAAAAAAAAAACCGAGATACACTTAATTGGTTTTAAGTAGCTGTTTCCAAACTGCTTAATATACTCTATTGTGTACTGCCACAAAACCACAGTTGGGAGCAGATAATTATTTATTCACAAAATTCATGGTATTTATGTATATACCAGCGAAATGGAATGAGCTAGGTCTTGAAGAAATATTTTGCTTTGCTGTTGCCAAAGGAAATTTTCTAGCAATTGTTTGTTTATATATGTACTAGCAGAGTTGGATTGTGTTATTAATTTGAAACGTGCGTAACAACTTTATTTGTATTGAGTAAATACAAAAAACAGGGTACACTTAATTAGTTTTATCCGTTTCCAAACTGCTTAATATGTTCTATTGTGTACTGCCACAAAACCATAGTTTGGAGCAGAGAATTATTTATTCACAAAATTCAAGGTATTTATGTATATACCAGGGAATTGAAATGAGCTCAGTCTTGAACAAATATTTTGCTGTACTTTTGCCAAAGGAACTTTCCTAGCAATTGTTTGTTTATATATGTACTAGCAGAGCTGGATTGTGTTATTAATTTGAAACGTGCATAACAACTTTATTTGTATTGAGTAAATACAACAAAACAAGATACACTTAATTAGTTTTATCTGTTTCTAAACTGCTTAATATGCTCTATTGTGTACTGCCACAAAATTATAGTTGGAAGCAGAGAACTATTTATTCACAAAATTCAAGGTATTTATGTATATACCAGCGAATTGAAATAAGCTCAGTCTTGAACAAATATTTTGCTTTACTTTTGCCAAAGGAAATTTTCTAGCAATTGTTTCTTTATATATGTACTAGCAGAGTTGGATTGTGTTATTAATTTGATACGTGCATAACAACTTTATTTATATTGAGTAAATACAAAAAAACAAGATACAATTAATTAGTTGTATCTGTTTCCAAACTGCTTAATATACTCTATTGCGTACTGCCACAAAACCATATTTGGGAACAGAGAAATATTTATTCACAAAATTCAAGGTATTTATGCATATACTTGCGAATTGAAATGATGCTCATTTTTGAACAAATATTTTGCTTTACTTTTGCCAAGGGAAAGTTCCTAGCAATTGTTTGTTTATATATGTACTAGCAGAGCTGGATTGTGTTATTAATTTGAACGTGCATAACAACTTTATTTGTATTGAGTAAATACAAAAAAACAAAATACACTTAATTAGTTTTATCTGTTTCCAAACTGCTTAATATGTACTATTGTGTACTGCCACAAAACCATAGTTGGGAGCAGAGAAATATTTATTCACAAAATTCAAGGTATTTATGTATATACCAGCGAATTGAAATGAGCTCAGTCTTGAACAAATATTTTGCTTTACTTTTGCCAAAGGTAATTTCCTAGCAATTGTTTGTTTATATATGTACTAGCAGAGCTGGATTGTGTTATTAATGTGAAGCGTGCATAACAACTTTATTTGTATTGAGTAAATACAAAAGAACAAGATACACTTAATTAGTTTTATCTGTTTCCAAACTGCTTAATATGTGCTGTTGTGTACTGCCACAAAACCATATTTGGGAGCAGAGAACTATTTACTCACAAAATTCAAGGTATTTATGTATATCCCAGCGAATAGAAATGAGCTTAGTTTTGAACAAATATTTTGCTTTACTTTTGCCAATGAAATTTCCTAGCAATTGTGTGTTTATATATATACTAGCAGATTTGGATTGTGTTATTAATTTGAAACGCGCATAACAAGTAAATACAAAAAAACAAGATACACTTAATTAGTTTTATCTGTTTCCAAACTGCTTAATATGCTCTATTGTGTACTGCCACAAAACCACAGTTGGGAGCAGAGAATTATTTATTCACAAAATTCATGGTATTTATGTATATACCAGCGAAATGGAATGAGTTAGGTCTTGAAGAAATATTTTGCTTTACTGTTGCCAAAGGAAATTTTCTAGCAATTTTTTGTTTATATATGTACTAGCAGAGTTGGATTGTGTTATTAATTTGAAACATGCGTAACAACTTTATTTGTATTGAGTAAATACAAAAAAAAACAGGGTACACTTAATTAGTTTTATCCGTTTCCAAACTGCTTAATATGTTCTATTGTGTACTGCCACAAAACCATAGTTCGCAGTAGAGAATTATTTATTCACAAAATTCAAGTTATTTATGTATATACTAGGGAATTGAAATGAGCTCAGTCTTGAACAAATGTTTTGCTTTGCTTTTGCCAAAGGAAATTTCCTAGCAATTGTTTGTTTATATATGTACTAGCAGAGTTGGATTGTGTTATTAATTTGAAACGAGCATAACAACTTTATTTGTATTGAGTAAATACAAAAAAAAAAACGAGATACACTTAATTAGTTTTAAGTAGCTGTTTCCAAACTGCTTAATATACTCTATTGTGTACTACCACAAAACCATAGTTGGGAGCAGAGGAATATTTATTTACAAAATTCAATGTATTTATGTATATACCAGCGAATTGAAATCAGATCAGTCTTGAACAAATATTTTGCTTTACTTTTGCCAAAGGAAATTTCCTAGCAATTGTTTGTTTATATATGTACTAGCAGAGCTGGATTGTGTTATTAATTTGAAACGTGCATAACAACTTTATTTGTATTGAGTAAATACAACAAAACAAGGTACACTTAATTAGTTTTATCTGTTTCTAAACTGCTTAATATGCTCTATTGTGTACTGCCACAAAACTATAGTTGGAAGCAGAGAAATATTTATTCACAAAATTCAAGGTATTTATGCATATACCAGCGAATTGAAATGATGCTCATTTTATATTACCTACTACTATATTTACCAAGACAAAAAGCCCAGTAGAACCACACCAACAAAACAATGTAATCTACCAAGTACAATGCAAAGGTGGAGAAAACACACAATGCGACAAAATATACATAGGGACGACGAAAAGAAAATTGGGAGTTCGACTAGCAGAGCACGAAGCGGACATAAACAAAAAGAAAAGCGGCACGGCACTTGGTCAACATATTCTAACACATGGACACACCGCTGATTTACAAAATACAAAAATAATAGACACAGAGAGGAAAGAGAAAAAGCGGTACACACTAGAGAGTCTTCACATACTAAAAAATAGAGGGAAAACAGTAAATAGACGAGAAGATACTGATCAAATTGCGGCAGCATAACTATTATGCTTATTATTTGAAATTAGTTTTGACAAATATACCAAACATGCATGGTATTATATACTCCTATGAGTTTTGTGATATTTTATTTTAATTATTATTTCATGTGAGTTTCTTTTTTTCCGACTTTAATGTTTGTGTCATGATTTAACAATGTTTATGTTCCAACTTGTTTTTACAAATTTGTCTTTGATATTGTTATTGTTTTTAAATAAAGATGTCCAGCCCCTGAGGATGCCAAGGAGCTTGGCGAAACGTCGGGTTTATAAGTGAAGTTTAATCTTGCACTGTTCAAATATCTGACCATACAAGCCTATAATAATTCTGAATTTATTCGCAAAATTCAAGGTATTTATGCATATACCAGCGAATTGAAATGATGCTCATTTTTGAACAAATATTTTGCTTTACTTTTGCCAAGGGAAAGTTCCTAGCAATTGTTTGTTTATATATGTACTAGCAGAGCTGGATTGTGTTATTAATTTGAACCTGCATAACAACTTTATTTGTATTGAGTAAATACAAAAAAACAAAATACACTTAATTAGTTTTATCTGTTTCCAAACTGCTTAATATGTACTATTGTGTACTGCCACAAAACCATAGTTGGGGGCAGAGAACTAATTATTCACAAAATTCAAGGTATTTATGTATATACTAGCGAATGGAAATGAGCTCAGTCTTGAACAAATATTTTGCTTTAATTTTGCCAAAGGAAATTTCCGAGCAATTGTTTGTTTATACATGTACTAGGTTAGGTTAGGTTAGAGTGGCTGCCTCCGCTGTCCGAGCGAAGACTCACGTAGGCCGTTGTGGCCCGTTGTGCTACCACGCAGGGGGCCCCTATTTCCTATTACCCTACTTTCGAAGAAGAGGAGAGTTTAGACCCCAGTGAGGCCAAACCAGCGCGTTAGCCTAATGAAACGCAAGATATCGTTTGGGTTTATAGATTCAAGCTCCGCAAGGCACCCAAAAGAGTGTCTGTGGAGGCATTGGTACCTAGTTTTTGACAGTGCGGGACAGTGGCACAGATAGTGCTCAACGCTTTCTATCTCCTCCTCGTCCCTGCAGCTGCGGCAGAAGTCATTTGTCTGCAGGCCCATATAGGCACCGTGAGTGCCCATGAGACAGTGACCTGTAAGAAGGCCCACTAGTGGGCTTATAGAGATACGGTTTAATAATATCACCGATCGCGATCTCTTTTCATCCAGCTTAGGCCAGATTTGCTTGGATATACTACATGTAGGTTCCCTCGCCCATCTATCGTTTGCCTGATCCGTGAAAAGAGATCGCAGGTGGTATTTGCAAGTGTTTAGAGGAGGGCTGGCCCAATCAGCGGAGGTTGTTGTTTGCAAGTTGGTGCCTTCCCTAGCTAGCTCATCCGCAGCGCAGTTTCCTGAGATGTCACAGTGGCCAGGAACCCATATTATGTTTAGGTTGCAATTTTCAGCTAGTTTGTTGAGGGTTTCTCTGCACTTCAATGCCACTAGTGACGAGGTGTTACTGCATTGCATGGATTTTATGGCAGCTTGGCTGTCAGAGAAAATTGAAATAGAATTGGTTACCTGTAGGTTAGCCAGATAGCGGGCTGCTTCGCAGATAGCTATGAGTTCAGCCTGAAAAACACTGCAGTGATCAGGTAGGCGAAAGCTCTCGCTTAGATTGAGCTTCTCCGAGATTATCCCGCTGCCGACTCTGTTGTTTAGTTTAGAGCCATCTGTAAAAACGGAGATTTCGTGTGATCCCGGTTCTACGCCGTTTGCCCACTCGTTCCTCTCTGGGATTCTTGTGGAAAATTTGTTGTCCCAACAAGGGGGCGATATTGTATGGTCCAATTTCAAGAAGGTTTCAGGGACTAGCTTCAGGATCCGGGTGTGACCAAACCTGCAATCTCTCCATGGTTCGATAGCGTTGAGCCTCGCCGCGTTGCAGGAGGCACAGTATCTGCCATATAGATCAGTTGGGAGAAGGAATAATATGGTTTCAAGAGCTTTGGTGGGAGTGGAGGGAAGGGCACCGCTGGTGAGCATTGCCGCCATCCTCTGCACTCTCGTTACTTTACTCCTGTTAGATTCGATATCGAGTGCCGTCCACCATACGGTGACGGCGTAGAAGAGTATGGGTCTCACCACTGCCGTATAGATCCAATGGACTATGCGTGGCTGGAGACCCCACCTTTTTCCGATTGCCGACTTACAAGCGTAGAGAGCCGTTGTGGCTTTCCTGGATCGTTCCTCCACATTTCGCTTCCAGTCAAGCTTCCTGTCTAGAATAACTCCGAGATATTTAACCTCGGTAGAGAGTTTGATTTCCTTCCCGTTTAGGGATGGGAGGGTAAATTCCGGTATACTGCGTTTGCGGGTAAAAAGCACCATCTCAGTTTTTTCACTGCTAATGCTGAGTCCGCATTCCATAGACCATGTGTTTGTTAGATTAAGAGCATTTTGCAGGAGTTCGCCAAGCACCGGAAGGTGTTTGCAGGTAACTGTCAAGGCTATGTCGTCGGCATATGCAATGACTTGGCATCCGGTGGGCCGTAGTATAGATAACAGAGCGTTCACCCTCAGGTTCCATAGTAGAGGAGAAAGAACGCCCCCCTGGGGGGTTCCTCTGTTGGTATACCTTATTAACGATGAGCTGCCCAGCTCAGAGATAATGATTCTCTTGTTTAGAAGGAGCTCGACGAACTTCACAAGAGGCTCTTCCACCCCTAAAGAACGTAGAGATTTTGTGACCGCTGCTGGGAAAACGTTGTTGAAGGCTCCTTCTATGTCGAGAGAGATACCCAGCGTAAATTCTTTAAAGGCAAGACCCTTCTCTATCTTAGTAGTGATAGCATGTAGAGCTGTCTCTACGGATTTGCCCTTAGAGTAGGCGTGTTGGTTGTTGGAGATGAGTGCCTTATTTGCCGATCGTCTAATGTAGGCGTCCAGCAATCGTTCTAGAACTTTTAGGAGGAAGGAGGTCAGACTTATTGGTCTGAAATCCTTTGGACTGTTGCCCGATATCCTGCCTCCTTTGGGTATGAAGACTACCTTTGCCTTGGTCCATTCCGTGGGGATATAGACCAGGTTGAGGCAAGCCTTGTAGATTTTAGCTAGCAGCGGGCTTATAACATCGCTTGCAGCTTGCAATTCAGCGGGAAATATTCCATCCGTTCCCGGAGATTTGAAAGGTTTAAAGGACTTGATTGCCCAGATAACTCCTTTTTCACTTACAATGTGGTCCAGAGGTTGAAATGGCCCTGGGTTAGACTGCGTGTTTAAGAAGTATGGTTGAGATCTGCAGCCCGGAAAGTGAGTGCTGATCAGGGTTTCGAGAATTTCCGTACTAGAAGTGGCCCATTCTCCGCTCGTTGTGCGAATGCAGCTTGGAGGTATGGGGTTTTTGGAGAGGACCTTTCGTAGGCGATTGGCCTCTGAGACTTCTTCGATGTCATTAGTGAAGTTCTTCCAGGAGTCCCTTTTGGCCTTCTGGATTAACTTCTTAAAAGATTTTAAGGCGTCCCTATAATGGGACCAGATTCCCGTGCGCTTAGCCTCGTTAAAGAGTTTTCTGCTGTTTTTCCTCTGCTCGGAGATTTCTTGGTTCCACCAATAGGGTTTCTTCTTTCCCCTCACCTTAATCTCCGGGCAGGCTACTGTGAAGGCAGCGTTACAAGATTTGGTGATAAGATCTACTGCTTCTTCTATTTTTGACGATGAGTCTAGCTCACCGAGAGAAGCAAATGTTGTGTCTAAAGGAGGCGCTTCATCAGTTGTTAGCGGTAGGCTCGGCCTACCGTGAGAAGCGTTCTTTAGGAGAGTAGAGGATAGGACTTTTTTATAAAGGTTCCAGTCCGTACGTCTCCTATTCCTGTAAGCCACCCTAGGCGGTGTACGCAAGAGCAGAGTGAAAATGATATACATATGATCAGAGTAGGAGCTTTCGTTGGAAACTCTCCAATTTTTACCAAGGTCAGAGAATGCCCCAGAAACTAGAGTAACATCTAGAACCTCCTTCCTATTTGAGGTGATGAAAGTTGGTTTGTCTCCAGAGTTGCATATACTTAGATTGTTACTTATGATAGAATCAAAAAGAGACTCACCCCTACTGTTAATGTCGGTAGAGCCCCAAGCAGTGTGATGTGCATTGGCATCGGCCCCAATTATTATCGGGAACCCTTTATTGTGGGCCTCCCGTACCGCTTTGCAGAGCCGGTCCTGCACAGAAGTTGGGCGTTCGTGCGATAGATATGCGGACATCAGCCAGATTGTTTGCCGCTGTAGCTCGAGGCTAATACAGGTAAAGTCCTCGTCGCTAAAAAGAGATAGTAAAATAAATACTAGATTTTTGTTTACTAGAATACAAGATCTGATTCTACCTGTCACGGGCGGTGTCACCAGCCGATAGTCCTTAGAAAAGAGTCCACAGACCTTGCTGCCAACGACCCAAGGCTCCTGGACCAGAGCGACGTCCTCATACGTAGGGCCGAGGCTGCCTTAGAATGGTGCAGGTTTATCTGTAGTACCTGCGTGCCCGTTACGTTTCGTTTGTGGCATCGACGTCCATCCTCTGCTGATCCGCATCGTCGGATGCCTCCTCTACGATAGTATCGTCGAATTCGGCATCCGACGGGTCGGATTCCAGCAAAAGCTGCTCGTCCATGCCCGTAAAGAACTGGCCCGCAAACTCAGATACCGAGAGTGTATCGCTCTCGGCATCCGGAGTGCTACGTGCCAGTTCGATATCGGCCCCATGTTCACTCAAGGTGTTGCATGGGACCGTGAGATTCAATGTGGCGATTGCGGGTTCGCTCGAGGCGGTATCCCCGATCACCAGATCCTCCGGAGCGGTGGCGGTCCCTTCCGCAGTGCCATGGGCAGCAGATCCACTCAGGGTGTTTCTGTCTGACCCCTCGCCCTGCGGTACAGGCTCACCCTCGTCCGGTGTTTCCTCCTTCGCACCATCCCGTCGAATTTTCAACGTGATGGAGTAGAAACCGTAGCTTAATACTCCACCACATTCGTCAAGCCAAGGGAGAGAAGCCTCGTTTATGATGAAACCAACATAACGCTGCTTCGCCCTTGTCTCGCCGACCCGGACTATCCTCCAATCGCTCGAAGGCAGCCCCGGATTCGACTCCGCGATGGTATCAAGGATCTCGCCAGGATCCGCTATGCCGTCTGGGACCCAGGCCCAGGCTCTCGGTCTGTTCGGAATTTCTTCCACACCGACCGCATCCAACCTGGCCCCAGGCCACAGCTGTCCCAGCGAAGCTATGGCGAGTTTGTAGAGCTTGCACGAGCGCTCATCGGCGCAGGAAACAAGCTTGACCCTACCCTGGTACCAGCCGGCATCACGGATAGTAGGAGCCGGCCCCGGATGCTTGGTCATGATGTCCTTAAAGATCTTGAGAAGGCCGTTAAGGACATCCTTCCAGTTATCCGGGGTCATGTTCCCATCCGGGTGACCGCGGTTCAAAACCGCCAGCGTAAAGTTGGTCTTAGCCGCCTCGCTGAAGGTTTTGGTCAGGGCAGGGGGAGTAGAGGCCGAAGGCCGGTGCCTTTTGGGATCGCTCGAGGCATTTCCCATAGACCTTTGTCTCTTAAGGGCCGGCATCTTCGGGTCAGAAGTTTGTTTGGAGGTAGAAGAGGAAGGGGTGGGGTTGTTGTTGCTGCTCTTCTTGGCAGCAATAATCTTCCTGGCCCAGGCCAGAGAACTTTTTTGCTCTGCCGTCAACTTGTCGCTGGGAGAGTTGCCAAGTTTCTCAACGATTTTGACGGCATTGCGAATGTTCCGCTGGTTGCGGACCGAAGTCGGGATTCGCTTATTTTCCTTGGAACCCTCAAGGGGTTCAGCCGGCTTGCGAGGTAACTTTGCAGCGGTGGAGGCAGTACTTTTGTCCGTGGAGGATTTAGTGCTGTTACCAGCCACCTGCTGACAAGAGGTGCCCGGTACGGGCGTGGGACGGGCCTCCTGTGGTTGCTCAGTCGGACATTGCTTTCCCTCTTTGGGGCTAGCTTTGCCGGCTGCTGCGGAATTGGACTTGCCCTCAAGGAGTTTAGTTCTTCCGCTAGCTTGCACAGTTGGCCGAAGATTTTTTTTGTTGCCGTGAAGGCCTGGTCGGCGCCGTCAGTGCGGTTCCCGACGAATTTTGGACTTTTTTAATGCCTAGTCCAAGGGCGGCATCTTTACCCATGCAGGGATCCGAGGCCAGGTTTTTGTTATTCATTAAAATATCTTGTTCTTTAGCTGCCTACTAAGGTGAGACCGTTCGGCAGCCTGAAGTTAAAGGGATAGGGGAAACAATGCGGTCGACTGCGGTAGAGCCCCATACCGCAGCAAGTCGCCCTTACACCCGGAGGTGGACCGGTATCCGGTACTAGCAGAGGTGGATTGTTTTATTAATTTGAAACATGCATAGCAACTTTATTTGTATTGAGTAAATACAAAAAAACAAGATACACTTAATTAGTTTCATTTGTTTCCAAACTGCTTAATATGTTCTATTGTGTACTGCCACAAAACCATAGCTGGGAGCAGAGAATTAATTATTCACAAAATTCAAGGTATTTATGTATATACTAGCGAATTGAAATGAGCTCAGTCTTGAACAAATATTTTGCTTTACTTTTGCCAAAGGAAATTTCCTAGCAATTGTTTGTTTATATATGTACTAGCAGAGTTGGATTGTGTTATTAATTTGAAACGTGCATAACAACTTTATTTATATTGAGTAAATACAAAAAACAAGATACACATAATTAGTTGTATCTGTTTCCAAACTGCTTAATATACTCTATTGTGTACTGCCACATAACCACAGTTGGGAGCAGAGAAATATTTATTCACAAAATTCAATGTATTTATGTATATACCAGCGAATTTAAATCAGCTCAGTCTTGAACAAATATTTTGCTTAACTTTTGCCAAAGGAAATTTCCTAGCAATTGGGTGTTTATATATGTACTAGAAGAGCTGGATTGTGTTATTAATTTGAAACGTGCATAACAACTTTATTTGTATTGAGTAAATACAAAGAAGCAAGATACACTTAATTAGTTTTATCTATTTCCAAACTGCTTAATATGTTCTATTGTGTACAGCCACAAAACCATAGTTGGGAGCAGAGAATTAATTATTCACAAAATTCAAGGTATTTATGTATATCCTAGCGAATTGAAATGAGCTCAGTCTTGAACAAATATTTTGCTTTACTTTTGCCAAAGGAAATTTCCTAGCAATTGGGTGTTTATATATGTACTAGCAGAGCTGGATTGTGTTATTAATTTGAAGCGTGCATAACAACTTTATTTGTATTGAGTAAATACAAAAGAACAAGATACACTTAATTAGTTTTATCTGTTTCCAAACTGCTTAATATACTCTATTGTGTACTGCCACATAACCACAGTTGGGAGCAGAGAAATATTTATTCACAAAGTTCAATGTATTTATGTATATACCAGCGAATTGAAATCAGCTCAGTCTTGAACAAATATTTTGCTTTACTTTTGCCAAAGGAAATTTCCTAGCAATTGGGTGTTTATATATGTACTAGCAGAGCTGGATTGTGTTATTAATTTGAAGCGTGCATAACAACTTTATTTGTATTGAGTAAATACAAAAGAACAAGATACACTTAATTAGTTTTATCTGTTTCCAAACTGCTTAATATACTCTATTGTGTACTGCCACATAACCACAGTTGGGAGCAGAGAAATATTTATTCACAAAGTTCAATGTATTTATGTATATACCAGCGAATTGAAATCAGCTCAGTCTTGAACAAATATTTTGCTTTACTTTTGCCAATGAAATTTCCTAGCAATTGTTTGTTTATATATGTACTAGCAGAGTTGGATTGTGTTATTAATTTGAGTAAATACAAAAAAAAAAACAAGATACACTTAATTAGTTTCATTTCTTTCCAAACTGCTTAATATGTTTTATTGTGTACTACCACAAAACCATAGTTGGGAGCAGAGAACTAATTATTCACAAAATTCAAGGTATTTATGTATATACTAGCGAATTGAAATGAGCTCAATCTTGAACAATTATTTTGCTTTACTTTTGCCAAACGAAATTTCCTAGCAATTGTTTGTTTATATATGTACTAGCAGAGTTGGATTGTGTTATTAATTTGAAACGTGCATAACAACTTTATTTGTATTGAGTAAATACAAAAAAAGAAAATACACTTAATTAGTTTTATCTGTTTCCAAACTGCTTATTATGTTTTATTGTGTACTGCCACAAAATCATAGTTGGGAGCAGAGAACTATTTTCTCACAAAATTCAAGGTATTTATGTATATCCCAGCGAATAGAAATGAGCTCAGTCTTGAACAAATATTTTGCTTTACTTTTGCCAATGAAATTTCCTAGCAATTGTTTGTTTATATATGTGCTAGATGAGTTGGATTGTGTTATTAATTTGAAACGTGCATAACAACTTTATTTGTATTGCGTAAATACAAAAAAACAAGATACAGCTAATTAGTTTTATCTGTTTCCAAACTGCTTATTATGTTTTATTGTGTACTGCCACAAAACCATAGTTGGGAGCAGAGAACTATTTACTCACAAAATTCAAGGTATTTATGTATATCCCAGCGAATAGAAATGAACTCAGTCTTTAACATATTTTTTGCTTTACTTTTGCCAATGAAATTACCTAGAAATTGTTTGTGTATATATGTACTAGCAGAGTTGGATTGTGTTATTAATTTCAAACGTGCATAACAACTTTATTTGTATTGAGTAAATACAAAAAAACAAGATACACTTAATTAGTTTTATCTGTTTCTGTACAGCCACAAAACCATAGTTGGGAGCAGAGAACTATTTACTCACAAAATTCAAGGTATTTATGTATATATTAGCGAATTGAAATGAGCTCGGTCTTGAACAATTATTTTGCTTTACTTTTGCCAAAGGAAATTTCCTAGCAATTGTTTGTTTATATATGTACTAGCAGAGTTAGATTGTGTTATTAATTTCAAACGTGCATAACAACTTTATTTGTATTGAGTAAATACAAAAAAACAAGACACACTTAATTAGTTTTATCTGTTTCTGTACTGCCACAAAACCATAGTTGGGAGTAGAGAACTAATTATTCACAAAATTCAAGGTATTTATGTATATACTAGCGAACTGAAATGAGCTCAGTCTTGAACAATTATTTTGCTTTACTTTTGCCAAAGGAAATTTCCTAGCAATTGTTTGTTTATATAAGTACTAGCAGAGTTAGATTGTGTTATTAATTTGAAACGTGCATAACAACTTTATTTTTATTGAGTAGATACAAAAAAACAAGATACACTTAATTAGTTTTATCTGTTTCCAAACTGCTTATTATGTTTTATTGTGTACTGCCACAAAACCATAGTTGGCAGCAGAGAAATACTTAGTCACAAAATTCAAGGTATTTATGTATATCCCAGCGAATAGAAATGAGCTCAGTCTTGAACAAATATTTTGCTTTACTTTTGCCAATGAAATTTCCTAGCAATTGTTTGTTTATATATGTACTAGCAGAGTTGGAATGTGTTATTAATTTGAAACGCGCATAACAACTTTATTTGTATTGATTAAATACAAAAAAACAAGATACACTTAATTAGTTGTATCTGTTTCCAAACTGCTTAATATGTTCTGTTGTGTACTGTCAAGAAACCATAGGTGGGAGCAGAGACCTATTTATTCACAAAATGCAAGGTATTTATATATATACCAGCGAAATAAAATGAGGTCAGTGTTGAAGAAGTATTTTGCTTTACTTTTTGCCAAAGAAAATTTCCTAGCAAATGTGTGTTTATATATGTACTAGCAGAGGTGGATTGTGTTATTAATTGGAACCGTGCATAGCAACTTTATTTGTATTGAGTTAATACAAAAAAACAAGATACACCTAATTAGTTTTATCTGTTTCCAAACTGCTTAATATGTTTTATTGTGTACTGCCATAAAACCATAGGTGGGAGCAGAGACCTATTTATTTACAAAATTCAAGGTATTTATGTATATACCAGCGAATTGAAATCAGCTCAGTCTTGAACAAATATTTTGCTTTAATTTTGCCAAAGGAAATTTCCTAGCAATTGTTTGTTTATATATGTACTAGCAGAGCTGGATTGTGTTATTAATTTGAAACGTGCATAACGACTTTATTTGTATTGAGTAAATACAAAAAAACAAGATACACTTAATTAGTTTTATCTATTTCCAAACTGCTTAATATGTTCTGCTGTGTACTGCCACAAAACCATAGGTGGGAGCAGAGACCTATTTGTTCACAAAATTCAAGGTATTTATGTATATACCAGCGGAATAAAATGAGCTCGGTCTTGAAGAAGTATTTTGCTTTACTTTTTGCCAAAAAAAAATTTCCTAGCAAATGTGTGTTTATATATGTACTAGCAGAGGTGGATTGTGTTATTAATTGGAAACGTGCATAACAAGTTTATTTGTATTGAGTAAATACAAAAAAACAAGATACACTTAATTACTTTTATCTGTTTCCAAACTGCTTAATATGTTTTATTGTGTACTGCCACAAAATCATAGGTGGGAGCAGAGACCTATTTGTTCATAAAATTCAAGGTATTTATGTATATACCAGCGAATTGAAATCAGCTCAGTCTTGAACAAATATTTTGCTTTACTTTTGCTAAAGTAAATTTCCTATCAATTGTTTGTTTATATATGTACTAGCAGAGTTGGATTGTGTTATTAATTTCAAACGTGCATTAGTTTTATCTGTTACCAAACTGCTTAATATGCTCAATTGTGCACTGCCACAAAACCATAGTAGGAAGCAGAGGACTATTTATTCACAAAATTCAAGGTATTTATGTATATACCAGCGAATTGAAATCAGCTCAGTCTTGAACAAATATTGTGCTTTACTTTTGCCAAAGGAAATTTCCTAGCAATTGTTTGTTTATATATGTACTATCAGAGTTGGATTGTGTTATTAATTTCAAACGTGCATAACAACTTTATTTGTATTGAGTAAATACAAAAAAACAAGATACACTTAATTAGTTTTATCTGTTTCTGTACTGCCACAAAACCATAGTTGGGACCAGAGAACTATTTACTCACAAAATCCAATTTATTTATATATATCCCAGCGAATAGAAATTAGCTCAGTCTTGAACAATTATTTTGCTTTACTTTTGCCAATGAAATTTCCTAGCAATTGTTTGTTTATATATGTACTAGCAGAGTTGGATTGTGTTATTAATTTGAAACGCGCATAACAACTTTATTTGTATTGAGTAAATACAAAAAAAAAACAATATACACTTAATTAGTTTTATCTGTTTCCAAACTGCTTATTATGTTTTATTGTGTACTTCCACAAAACCATAGTTGGGAGCAGAGAACTATTTACTCACAAAATTTGAGGTATTTATGTATATCCCAGCGAATAGAAATGAGCTCAGTCTTGAACAAATATTTTGCTTTACTTTTGCCAATGAAATTTCCTAGCAATTATTTGTTTATATATGTACTAGCAGAGTTGGATTGTGTTATTAATTTGAAACGCGCAAAACAACTTTATTTTTATTGAGTAAATACAAAAAAACAAGATACACTTAATTAGTTTCATTTGTTTTCAAACTGCTTAATATGTTTTATTGTGTACTGCCACAAAACCATAGTTGGGAGCAGAGAACTAATTATTCACAAAATTCAAGGTATTTATGTATATACTAGCGAATTGAAATGAGCTCAGTCGTGAACAATTATTTTGCTTTACTTTTGCCAAAGGAAATTTCCTAGCAATTGTTTGTTTATATATGTACTAGCAGAGTTGGATTGTGTTATTAATTTGAAACGTACATAACAACTTTATTTGTATTGCGTAAATACAAAAAAAATGATACACTTAATTAGTTTTATCTGTTTCCAAACTGCTTATTATGTTTTATTGTGTACTGCCACAAAACCATAGTTGGGAGCAGAGAACTATTTACTCACAAAATTCAAGGTATTTATTTATATCCCAGCGAATAGAAATGAGCTCAGTCTTGAACAGTTATTTTGCTTTAGTTTTGCCAAACGAAATTTTCTAGCAATTGTTTGTTTATATATGTAATAGCAGATTTGGATTGTGTTATCAATTTGAAACGTGCATAACAACTTTATTTGTATTGAGTAAATACAAAAAAGCAAGATGCACTTAATTAGTTTTATCTGTTTCCAAACTACTTATTATGTTTTATTGTGTACTGCCACAAAACCATAGCTGGGAGCAGAGAATTATTTACTCACAAAATTCAAGGTATTTATGTATATCCCAGCGAATAGAAATGAGCTCAGTCTTGAACAAATATTGTGCTTTACTTTTGCCAATGAAATTTCCTAGCAATTGTTTGTTAATATATGGACTAGCAGAGTTGGATTGTGTTATTAATTTGAAACGTGCATAACAACTTTATTTATATTGAGTAAATACAAAAAAACAAGATACACTTAATCAGTTTCCTTTATTTCCAAACTGCTTAATATGTTTTATTGTGTACTGCCACAAAACCATAGTTGGGAGTAGAGAACTAATTATTCACAAAATTCAAGGTATTTATGTATATACTAGCGAATTGAAATGAGCTCAGTCTTGAACAATTATTTTGCTTTACTTTTGCCAAAGGAAATTTCCTAGCAATTGTTTATTTATATATGTACTAGCAGAGTTGGATTGTGTTATTAATTTGAAACGTGCATAACAATTTTATTTGTATTGAGTAGATACAAAAAAACAAGATACACTTAATTAGTTTTATTTGTTTCCAAACTGCTTAATATGTTCTGCTGTGTACTGGCATAAAACCATAGGTGGGAGCAGAGACCTATTTATTCACAAAATTCAAGGTATTTATGTATATACCAGCGAATTGAAATCAGCTCAGTCTCGAACAAATATTTTGCTTTAATTTTGTCAAAGGAAATTTCCTAGCAATTGTTTGTTTATATATGTACTAGCAGAGCTGGATTGTGTTATTAATTTGAAACGTGCATAACGACTTTATTTGTATTGAGTAAATACAAAAAAACAAGATACACTTAATTAGTTTTGTCTATTTCCAAACTGCTTAATATGTTCTGCTGTGTACTGCCGCAAAACCATAAGTGGGAGCAGAGACCTATTTATTCACAAAATTAGGTATTTATGTATATACCAACGAAATCAAATGAGCTCAGTCTTGAAGAAGTACTTTGCCTTACTTTTTGCCAAAGAAAATTTCCTAGCAAATGTGTGTTTATATATGTACTAGCAGAGGTGAATTGTGTTATTAATTGGAAACGTGCATAACAACTTTATTTGTATTGAGTAAATACAAAAAAACAAGATACACTTAATTAGTTTTATCTGTTTCCAAACTGCTTAATATTTTTATTGTGTACTGTCATAAAACCATAGGTGGGAGCAGAAACCTATTTATTCACAAAATTCAAGGTATTTATGTATATACCAGCGAATTGAAATCAGCTCAGTCTCGAACAAATATTTTGCTTTAATTTTGTCAAAGGAAATTTCCTAGCAATTGTTTGTTTATATATGTACTAGCAGAGCTGGATTGTGTTATTAATTTGAAACGTGCATAACGACTTTATTTGTATTGAGTAAATACAAAAAAACAAGATACACTTAATTAGTTTTGTCTATTTCCAAACTGCTTAATATGTTCTGCTGTGTACTGCCGCAAAACCATAAGTGGGAGCAGAGACCTATTTATTCACAAAATTAGGTATTTATGTATATACCAACGAAATCAAATGAGCTCAGTCTTGAAGAAGTATTTTGCCTTACTTTTTGCCAAAGAAAATTTCCTAGCAAATGTGTGTTTATATATGTACTAGCAGAGGTGAATTGTGTTATTAATTGGAAACGTGCATAACAACTTTATTTGTATTGAGTAAATACAAAAAAACAAGATATACTTAATTAGTTTTATCTGTTTCCAAACTGCTTAATATTTTTATTGTGTACTGCCACAAAGCCATAGGTGGGAGGAGAGACCTATTTATTCACAAAATTCAAGGTATTTATGTATAAACCAGCGAATTGAAATCAGCTCAGTCTTGAACAAATATTTTGCTTTACTTTTGCCAAAAGAAATTTCCTAACAATTGTTTGTTTATGTATGTACTAGAAGAGATGGATTGTGTTATTAATTTGAATCGTGCATAACAACTTTATTTGCATTGAGTAAATACAAAAAAAAAACCAGGTACACTTAATTAGTTTTATCTGTTTCCAAACTGCTTAATATGTTCTGTTGTATACTGCCACAAAACCATAGGTAGGAGCAGAGACCTATTTATTCACAAAATCTAAGGTTTTATGTATATACCAGCGAAATCAAATGAGCTCAGTCTTGAAGAGTTATTTTGCTTTACTTTTTGCCAAAGAAAATTTCCTAGCAAATGTGTGTTTATATATGTACTAGCAGAGGTGGATTGTGTTATTAATTGGAAACGTGCATAACAACTTTATTTGTATTGAGAAAATACAAAAAAACAAGATACACTTAATTAGTTGTATCTGTTTCCAAACTGCTTAATATGTTTTATTGTGTACTGCCACAAAACCATAAGTCGGAGCAAAGGCCTATTTATTCAAAAAATTCAAGGTATTTATGTATATACCAGCGAATTGAAATCAGCTCAGTCTTGAACAAATATTTTGCTTTACTGTTGCCAAAGAAAATTTCCTAGCAATTGTTTGTTTATATATGTACTAGCAGAGCTGGATTGTGTTATTAATTTGAAACGTGCATAACAACTTTATTTGTATTGAGTAAATACACAAAAACAAGAGACACTTAATTAGTTTTATCTGTTTCCAAACTGCTTAATATGTTATGTGTGTACTGCCACAAAACCACAGTTGGGAGCAGAGAAGTAATTATTCACAAAATTCAAGGTATTTATGTATATATTAGCGAATTGAAATGAGCTCAGTCTTTGAACAATTATTTTGCTTTACTTTTGCCAAAGGAAATTTCCTAGCAATTGTTTGTTTATATATGTACTAGCAGAGTTGGATTGTGTTATTAATTTGAAACGTGCATAACAACTTTATTTGTATTGAGTAAATACAAAAAAACAAGATACACTTAATTAGTTTTATCTGTTTCCAAACTGCTTATTATGTTTTATTGTGTACTGCCACAAAACCATAGTTGGGAGCAGAGAACTATTTACTCACAAAATTCAAGGTATTTATGTATATCGCAGCGAATAGAAATGAGCTCAGTCTCGAACAAATATTTTGCTATACTTTTGCCAATGAAATTTCCTAGCAATTGTTTGTTTATATATGTACTAGCAGAGTTGGATTGTGTTATTAATTTGAAACGTGCATAACAACTTTATTTGTATTGAGTAAATACAAAAAAACAAGATACACTTAATTAGTTTCATTTGTTTCCAAACTGCTTAATATGTTTTATTGTGTACTGCCACAAAACCATAGTTGGGAGCAGAGAACTAATTATTCACAAAACTCAAGGTATTTATGTATATACTAGCGAATTGAAATGAGCTCAGTCTTGAACAATTATTGTGCTTTACTTTTGCCAAACGAAATTTTCTAGCAAATGTTTGTTTATATATGTACTAGCAGAGTTGGATTGTGTTATTAATTTGAAACGTGCATAAAAACTTTATTTGTATTGAGTAAATACAAAAAAACAAGATACACTTAATTAGTTTTATCTGTTTCCAAATTGCTAATTATGTTTTATTGTGTACTGCCACAAAACCATAGTTGGGAGCAGAGAACTATTTACTCACAAAATTTAAGGTATCTATGTATATCCCAGCGAATAGAAATGAGCTCAGTCTTGAGCAAATATTTTGCTTTACTTTTGCCAGTGAAATTTCCTAGCAATTGTTTGTTTATATATGTACTAGAAGAGTTGGATTGTGTTATTAATTTGAAACTTGCATAACAACTTTATTTGTGTTGAGTAAATGCAAAAAAAAACAAGATACACTTAATTAGTTTTATCTGTTTCCAAATTGCTTATTATGTTTTCTTGTGTACTGCCACAAAACCATAGTTGGGAGCAGAGAACTATTTACTCACAACATTCAAGGTATTTATGTATATCCCAGCGAATAGAAATGAGCTCAGTCTTGAACAAACATTTTCCTTTACTTTTGCCAATGAAATTTCCTAGCAATTGTTTGTTTATATATGTACTAGCAGAGTTGGAATGTGTTATTAATTTGAAACGTGCATAACAACTTTATTTGAGTAGATACAAAAAAAACAAGATACACTTAATTAGTTTTATCTGTTTCCAAACTGCTTAATATGTTCTGTTGTGTACTGCCACAAAACCATAGGTGGGAGCAGAGACCTAGTTATTCACAAAATGCAAGGTATTTATATATATACAAGCGAAATCAAATGAGCTCAGTCTTGAAGAAGTATTTTGCTTTACTTTTTGCCAAAGAAAATGTCCTAACAAATGTGTGTTTATATATGTACTAGCAGAGGTGGATTGTGTTATTAATTGGAACCGTGCATAACAACTTTATTTGTATTGAGTAAATACAAAAAAACAAGATACACTTAATTAGTTTTATCTGTTTCCAAACTACTTAATATGTTTTATTGTGTACTGCCATAAAACTAAAGGTGGGAGCAGAGACTTATTTATTCAAAAAATTCAAGGTATTTATGTATATACCAGCGAATTGAAATCAGCTCAGTCTTGAACAAATATTTTGCTCTAATTTTGTCAAAGGAGTTTCCTAGCAATTGTTTGTTTATATATGTACTAGCAGAGTTGGATTGTGTTATTAATTTGAAACGTGCATAACAACTTTATTTGAGTAGGTACAAAAAAAAACAAGATACACTTAATTAGTTTTATCTGTTTCCAAACTGCTTAATATGTTTTATTGTGTACTGCCGCAAAACCATAGTTGGGAGCAGAGAACTAATTATTCACAAAACTCAAGGTATTTATGTATATACTAGCGAATTGAAATGAGCTCAGTCTTGAACAATTATTGTGCTTTACTTTTGCCAAACGAAATTTTCTAGCAAATGTTTGTTTATAAATGTACTAGCAGAGTTGGATTGTGTTATTAATTTGAAACGGGCATAACAACTTTATTTGTATTGAGTAAATACAAAAAAACAAGATACACTTAATTAGTTTTATCTGTTTCCAAACTACTTAATATGTTTTATTGTGTACTACCACAAAACCATAGGTGGGAGCAGAGACCTATTTATTCACAAAATTCAAGGTATTTATGTATATACCAGCGAAATCAAATGAGCTCAGTCTTGAAGAAGTATTTTGCTTTACTTTTTGCCAAAGAAAATGTCCTAACAAATGTGTGTTTATATATGTACTAGCAGAGGTGGATTGTGTTATTAATTGGAACCGTGCATAACAACTTTATTTGTATTGAGTAAATACAAAAAAACAAGATACACTTAATTAGTTTTATCTGTTTCCAAACTACTTAATATGTTTTATTGTGTACTACCACAAAACCATAGGTGGGAGCAGAGACCTATTTATTCACAAAATTCAAGGTATTTATGTATATACCAGCGAAATCAAATGAGCTCAGTCTTGAAGAAGTATTTTGCTTTACTTTTTGCCAAAGAAAATTTCCTAGCAAATTTGTGTTTATATATGTACTAGCAGAGGTGGATTGTGTTATTAATTGGAAACGTGCAAAACAACTTTATTTGTATTGAGTAAATACAAAAAAACAAGATACACTTAATTAGTTTTATCTGTTTCCAAACTGCTTAATACTTTTATTGTGTACTGCCACAAAGCCATAGGTGGGAGGAGAGACCTATTTATTCACAAAATTCAAGGATTTATGTATAAACCAGCGAATTGAAATCAGCTCAGTCTTGAACAAATATTTTGCTTTACTTTTTCCAAAGGAAATTTCCTAACAATTGTTTGTTTATATATGTACTAGTAGAGCTGGATTGTGTTATTAATTTGAAACGTGCATAACAACTTTATTTGTATTGAGTAAATACAAAAAAAAAACAACAAGATACACTTAATTAGTTTTATCTTTTTCCAAACTGCTTAATATGTTCTGTTGTGCACTGCCGCAAAACCGTAGGTGGGAGTAGAGACCTATTTATTCACAAAATTCAAGGTATTTATGTATATACCAGCGAAATCAAATGAGCTCAGTCTTGAAGAAGTATTTTGCTTTACTTTTTGCCAAAGAAAATTTCCTAGCAAATTTGTGTTTATATATGTACTAGCAGAGGTGGATTGTGTTATTAATTGGAAACGTTTCATTTGTTTCCAAACTGCTTAATATGTCTTATTGTGTACTGCCACAAAACCATAGTTGGGAGCAGAGAACTAATTATTCACAAAATTCAAGGTATTTATGTATATACTAGCGAATTGAAATGAGCTCAGTCTTGAACAATTATTGTGCTTTACTTTTGCCAAACGAAATTTTCTAGCAAATGTTTGTTTATATATGTACTAGCAGAGTTGGATTGTGTTATTAATTTGAAACGTGCATAACAACTTTATTTGTATTGAGTAAATACACAAAAACAAGAGACACTTAATTAGTTTTATCTGTTTCCAAACTGCTTAATATGTTATGTGTGTACTGCCACAAAACCATAGTTGGGAGCAGAGAACTAATTATTCTCAAAATTCAAGGTATTTTTGTATATAATAGCGAACTGAAATGAGCTCAGTCTTTGAACAATTATTTTGCTTTACTTTTGCCAAAGGAAATTTCCTAGCAATTGTTTGTTTATATATGTACTAGCAGAGTTGGATTGTGTTATTAATTTGAAACTTGCATAACAACTTTATTTGTATTGAGTAAATACAAAAAAACAAGATACACTTAATTAGTTTTAACTGTTTCCAAACTGCTTATTATGTCTTATTGTGTACTGCCACAAAACCATAGTTGGGAGCAGAGAACTAATTATTCACAAAATTCAAGGTATTTATGTATATACTAGCGAATTGAAATGAGCTCAGTCTTGAACAATTATTGTGCTTTACTTTTGCCAAACGAAATTTTCTAGCAAATGTTTGTTTATATATATACTAGCAGAGTTGGATTGTGTTATTAATTTGAAACGTGCATAACAACCTTATTTGTATTGAGTAAATACCAAAAAACAAGATACACTTAATTAGTTTTATCTGTTTCCAAACTGCTTATTATGTTTTATTGTTTACTGCCACAAAACCATAGTTGGGAGCAGAGAACTATTTACTCACAAAATTCAAGGTATCTATGTATATCCCAGCGAATAGAAATGAGCTCAGTCTTGAGCAAATATTTTGCTTTACTTTTGCCAGGGAAATTTCCTAGCAATTGTTTGTTTATATATGTACTAGAAGAGTTGGATTGTGTTATTAATTTGAAACGTGCATAACAACTTTATTTGTATTGAGTAAATACAAAAAAACAAGGTACACTTAATTAGTTTCATTTGTTTCCAACTGCTTAATATGTTTTATTGTGTACTGCCACAAAACCATAGTTGGGGCTAGAGAACTAATTATTCACAAAATTCAACGTATTTATGTATATACTAGCGAATTGAAATGAGCTCAGTCTTGAACAATTATTTTGCTTTACTTTTGCCAAGGGAAATATCCTAGCAATTGTTTGTTTATATATGTACTAGCAGAGTTGGATTGTGTTATTAATTTGAAACGTGCATAACAACTTTATTTGTATTGAGTAGATACAAAAAAACAAGATACACTTAATTAGTTTTATCTGTTTCCAAACTGCTTAATATGTTCAGTTGTGTACTGCCACAAAACCATAGGTGGGAGCAGAGACCTATTTATTCACAAAATGCAAGGTATTTATATATATACAAGCGAAGTCAAATGAGCTCAGTCTTGAAGAAGTATTTTGATTTACTTTTTGCCAAAGAAAATTTCCTAGCAAATGTGTGTTTATATATGTACTAGCAGAGGTGGATTGTGTTATTAATTGGAACCGTGCATAACAACTTTATTTGTATTGAGTAAATACAAAAAAAACAAGATACACTTAATTAGTTTTATCTGTTTCCAAACTACTTAATATGTTTTATTGTGTACTGCCATAAAACCATAGGTGGGAGCAGAGACTTATTTATTCACAAAATTCAAGGTATTTATGTATATACCAGCGAATTGAAATGAGCTAAGTCTTGAACAAATATTTTGCTTTAATTTTGTCAAAGGAAATTTCCTAGCAATTGTTTGTTTATATATGTACTAGCAGAGCTGGATTGTGTTATTAATTTGAAACGGGCATAACAACTTTATTTGTATTGAGTAAATACAAAAAAACAAGATTAATATGTTTTATTTTGTACTGCCACAAAACCATAGGTGGGAGCAGAGACCTATTTATTCACAAAATTCAAGGTATTTATGTATATACCAGCGAATTGAAATCAGCTCAGTCTTGAACAAATATTTTGCTTTACTTTTGCCAAAGGAAATTTCCTAGCAATTGTTTGTTTATATATGTACTAGCAGAGCTGGATTTTGTTATTAATTTGAAACGTGCATAACAACTTTATTTGTATTGAGTAAATACAAAAAAACAAGATACACTTAATTAGTTTTATCTGTTTCCAAACTGCTTAATATGTTTTATTGTGTACTGCCATAAAACCATAGGTGGGAGCAGAGACCTATTTATTAACAAAATGCAAGGTATTTATATATATACCAGCGACATCAAATGAGCTCAGTCTTGAAGGAGTATTTTGCTTTACTTTTTGCCAAAGAAAATTTCCTAGCAAATGTGTGTTTATATATGTACTAGCAGAGGTGGATTGTATTATTAATTGGAACCGTGCATAACAACTTTATTTGTATTGAGTAAATACAAAAAAACAAGATACACTTAATTAGTTTTATCTGTTTCCAAACTGCTTAATATGTTCTGCTGTGTACTGCCACAAAACCATAGGTGGGAGCAGAGACCTATTTATTCACAAAATGCAAGGTATTTATATATATACCAGCGAAATCAAATGAGTTCAGTCTTGAAGAAGTATTTTGCTTTACTTTTTGCCAAAGAAAATTTCCTAGCAAATGTGTGTTTATATATGTACTAGCAGAGGTGGATTGTTTTATTAATTGGAACCGTGCATAACGACTTTATTTGTATTGAGTAAATACAAAAAAACAAGATACACTTAATTAGTTTTATCTATTTCCAAACTGCTTAATATGTTCTGCTGTGTACTGCCACAAAACCATAGGTGGGAGCAGAGACCTATTTATTCACAAAATTCAAGGTATTTATGTATATACCAGCGAAATCAAATGAGCTCAGTCTAGAAGAAGTATTTTGCTTTATTTTTTGCCAAAGAAAATTGCCTATCAAATGTGGGTTTATATATGTACAAGCAGAGGTGGATTGTGTTATTAATTGGAAAGGTGCATAACAACTTTATTTGTATTGAGTAAATACAAAAAAACAAGATACACTTAATTAGTTTTATCTGTTTCCAAACTGTTTAATATTTTTATTGTGTACTGCCACAAAGCCATAGGTGGGAGGAGAGACCTATTTATTCACAAAATTCAAGGTATTTATGTATAAACCAGCGAATTGAAATCAGCACAGTCTTGAACAAATATTTTGCTTTACTTTTGCCAAAGGAAATTTCCTAGCAATTGTTTGTTTATATATGTACTAGCAGAGCTGGATTGTGTTATTAATTTGAAACGTGCATAGCAACTTTATTTGTATTGAGTAAATACAAAAAAAAAACAAGATACACTTAATTAGTTTTATCTGTTTCCAAACTGCTTAATATGTTCTGTTGTGTACTGCCACAAAACCATAGGTGGGAGCAGAGACCTATTTGTTCACAAAATTTAAGGCTTTATGTATAAACCAGCGAATTGAAATCAGCTCATTCTTGAACAAATATTTTGCTTTACTTTTGCCAAAGGAAATTTCCTAGCAATTGTTTGTTTATATATGTACTAGCAGAGCTGGATTGTGTTATTAATTTGAAACGTGCATAACAACTTTATTTGTATTGAGTAAATACAAAAAAACAAGATACTCTTAATTAGTTTTATCTGTTTCCAAACTGCTTAATATGTTTTATTTTGTACTGCCACAAAACCATAGGTGGGAGCAGAGACCTATTTATTCACAAAATTTAAGGTATTTACGTATATACCAGCGAATTGAAATCAGCTCAGTCTTGAGCAAATATTTTGCTTTGCTGTTGCCAAAGGAAATTTCCTAGCAATTGTTTGTTTATATATGTACTAGCAGAGCTGGATTGTGTTATTAATTTGAAACGTGCATAGCAACTTTATTTGTATTGAGTAAATACAAAAAAAAAACAAAATACACTTAATTAGTTTTATCTGTTTCCAAACTGCTTAATATGTTCTGTTGTGTACTGCCACAAAACCATAGGTGGGAGCAGAGACCTATTTATTCACAAAATTTAAGGCTTTATGTATAAACCAGCGAATTGAAATCAGCTCAGTCTTGAACAAATATTTTGCTTTACTTTTGCCAAAGGAAATTTCCTAGCAATTGTTTGTTTATATATGTACTAGCAGAGCTGGATTGTGTTATTAATTTGAAACGTGCATAGCAACTTTATTTGTATTGAGTAAATACAAAAAAAAACAAGATACACTTAATTAGTTTTATCTGTTTCCAAACTGCTTAATATGTTCTGTTGTGTACTGCCACAAAACCATAGGTGGGAGCAGAGACCTATTTATTCACAAAATTTAAGGCTTTATGTATAAACCAGCGAATTGAAATCAGCTCAGTCTTGAACAAATATTTTGCTTTACTTTTGCCAAAGGAAATTTCCTAGCAATTGTTTGTTTATATATGTACTAGCAGAGCTGGATTGTGTTATTAATTTGAAACGTGCATAACAACTTTATTTGTATTGAGTAAATACAAAAAAACAAGATACTCTTAATTAGTTTTATCTGTTTCCAAACTGCTTAATATGTTTTATTGTGTACTGCCATAAAACCATAGGTGGGAGCAGAGACCTATTTATTAACAAAATGCCAGGTATTTATATATATACCAGCGACATCAAATGAGCTCAGTCTTGAAGAAGCATTTTACTTTACTTTTTGCCAAAGAAAATTTCCTAGCAAATGTGTGTTTATATATGTACTAGCAGAGGTGGATTGTGTTATTAATTGGAACCGTGCATAACAACTTTATTTGTATTGAGTAAATACAAAAAAACAAGATACACTTAATTAGTTTTATCTGTTTCCAAACTGCTTAATATGTTCTGTTGTGTACTGCCACAAAACCATAGGTGGGAGCTGGATTGTGTTATTAATTTGAAACGTGCATAACAACTTTATTTGTATTGAGTAAATACAACAAAACAAGATACACTTAATTAGTTTTATCTCTTTCTAAACTGCTTAATATGCTCTATTTTGTACTGCTACAAAACCATAGTTGGAAGCAGAGAACTATTTATTCACAAAATTCAAGGTATTTATGTATATACCAGCGAATTGAAATAAGCTCAGTCTTGAACAAATATTTTGCTTTACTTTTGCCAAAGGAAATTTCCTAGCAATTCTTTGTTTATTTATGTACTAGCAGAGTTGGATTGTGTTATTAATTTGATACGTGCATAACAACTTTATATATATTGAGTAAATACAAAAAACAGGATACACTTAATTAGTTGTATCTGTTTCCAAACTGCTTAATATACTCTATTGTGTACTGCCACAAAACCATAGTTGGGAGCAGAGAAATATTTATTCACAAAATTCAAGGTATTTATGTATATACGAGCGAATTGAAATGAGCTCATTTTTGAACAAATATTTTGGTTTACTTTTGCCAAAGGAAAGTTCCTAGCAATTGTTTGTTTATATATGTATTAGCAGAGCTGGATTGTGTTATTAATTTGAACGTGCATAACAACTTTATTTGTATTGACTAAATACAAAAAAACAAGATACACTTAATTAGATTTATCTGTTTCCAAACTGCTTAATATGTACTATTGTGTACTGCCACAAAACCATAGTTGGGAGCAGAGAACTAATTATTGACAAAATTCAAGATATTTATGTATATACTAGCGAATTGAAATGAGCTCAGTCTTGAACAAATATTTTGCTTTACTTTTGCCAAAGGAAATTTCCGAGCAATTGTTTGTTTATATATGTACTAGCATAGCTGGATTGTGTTATTAATTTGAAACGTGCATAACAACTTTATTTGTATTGAGTAAATACAAAAAAACAAGATACACTTAATTAGTTTCATTTGTTTCCAAACTGCTTAATATGTTCTATTGTGTACTGCCACAAAACCATAGTTGGGAGCAGAGAATTAATTATTCACAAAATTCAAGGTATTTATGTTTATACTAGCGAATTGAAATGAGCTCAGTCTTGAACAAATATTTTGCTTTACTTTTGCCAAAGGAAATTTCCGAGCAATTGTTTGTTTATATATGTACTAGCAGAGCTGGATTGTGTTATTAATTTGAAACGTGCATAACAAATTTATTTGTATTGAGTAAATACAAAGAAACAAGATACACTTAATTAGTTTTATCTATTTCCAAACTGCTTAATATATTCTATTGTGTACAGCCACAAAACCCTAGTTGGGAGCATAGAACTATTTATTCACAAAATTCAAGGTATTTATGTATATACCAGCGAATTGAAATGAGCTCAGTCTTGCACAAATAATTTGCTTTACTTTTGCCAAAGGAAATTTCCTAGCAATTGTTTGTTTATATATGTACTAGCAGAGTTGGATTGTGTTATTAATTTTAAACGTGCATAACAACTTTATTTGTATTGAGTAAATACAAAGAAACAAGATACACTTAATTAGTTTTATCTATTTCCAAACTGCTTAATATGTTCTGTTGTGAACAGCCACAAAACCATAGTTGGGAGCTTAGAACTATTTATTCACAAAATTCAAGGTATTTATGTATATACCAGCGAATTGAAATGAGCTCAGTCTTGAACAAATATTTTGCTTTACTTTTGCCAAACGAAATTTCCTAGCAATTGTTTGTTTATATATGTACTAGCAGAGTTGGATTGTGTTATTAATTTGAAACGTGCATAACAACTTTATTTGTATTGAGTAAATACAAAGAAACAAGATACACTTAATTAGTTTTATCTATTTCCAAACTGCTTAATATGTTCTATTGTGTACAGCCACAAAACCATAGTTGGGAACAGAGAACTAATATTGACAAAATTCAAGGTATTTATGTATATACTTGCGAATTGAAATGAGCTCAGTCTTGAACAAATATTTTGCTTTACTTTTGCCAAAGGAAATTTCCGAGCAATTGTTTGTTTATATATGTACTAGCAGAGCTGGATTGTGTTATTAATTTGAAACGTGCATAACAACTTTATTTGTATTGAGTAAATACAAAAAAAAACAAGATACACTTAATTAGTTTCATTTGTTTCTAAACTGCTTAATATGTTCTATTGTGTACTGCCACAAAACCATAGTTGGGAGCAGAGAATTAATTATTCACAAAATTCAAGTTATTTATGTATATACTAGCGAATTTAAATGAGCTAAGTTTAAAAAAATATTTTGCTTTATTTTTGCCAAAGGAAATTTTCTAGCAATTGTTTGTTTATATATGTACTAGCAGAGCTGGATTGTGTTATTAATTTGAAACGTGCATAACAAATTTATTTATATTGAGTAAATACAAAAAAACAAGATACACTTAATTAGTTTTATCTGTTTCCAAACTGCTTATTAGGTTTTATTGTGTACTTCCACAAAACCATAGTTCGGAGCAGAGAACTATTTACTCACAAAATTCAAGGTATTTATGTATATCCCAGCGAATAGAAATGAGCTCAGTCTTGAACAAATATTTTGCTTTAATTTTGCCAATGAAATTTCCTAGCAATTGTTTGTTTATATATGTACTAGCAGAGTTGGATTGTGTTATTAATTTTAAACGTGCATAACAACTTTATTTGTATTGAGTAAATACAAAAAAACAAGATACACTTAATTAGTTTCATTTGATTCCAAACTGCTTAATATGTTTTATTGTGTACTGCCACAAAACCATAGTTGGGAGCAGAGAACTAATTATTCACAAAATTCAAGGTATTTATGTATATACTAGCGAATTGAAATGAGCTCAGTCTTGAACAATTATTTTGCTTTACTTTTGCCAAAGGAAATTTCCTAGCAATTGTTTGTTTATATATGTACTAGCAGAGTTGGATCCTGTTATTAATTTGATACGTGCATAACAACTTTATTTGTATTGAGTAAATACAAAAAAACAAGATACACTTAATTAGTTTCATCTGTTTCCAAACTGCTTATTATGTTTTATTGTGTACTGCCACAAAACCATAGTTGGGAGCAGAGAACTATTTACTCACAAAATTCAAGGTATTTATGTATATCCCAGCGAATAGAAATGAGCCCAGTCTTGAACAAATATTTTGCTTTACTTTTGCCAATGAAATTTCCTAGCAATTGTTTGTTTATATATGTACTAGAAGAGTTGGATTTTGTTATTAATTTGAAACGCGCCTAACAACTTTATTTGTATTTATTAAATACAAAAAAACAAGAAACACTTAATTAGTTTTATCTGTTTCCAAACTGCTTAATATGTTCTGTTGTGTACTGCCACAAAACCATAGGAGGGAGCAGAGACCTATTTATTCACAAAAGTTAAGGTTTTATGTATATCCCAGCGAATAGAAATGAGCTCAGTCTTGAACAAATATTTTGCTTTACTTTTGCCAATGAAATTTTCTAGCAATTGTTTGTTTATATATGTACTAGCAGAGTTGGATTGTATTATTAATTTGAAACGTGCATAACAACTTTATTTGTATTGAGTAAATACAAAAAAACAAGATACACTTAATTAGTTTCATTTGTTTCCAAACTGCTTAATATGTTTTATTGTGTACTGCCACAAAACCATAGTTGGGAGCATAGAACTAATTATTCACAAAATTCAAGGTATTTATGTATATACTAGCGAATTGAAATGAACTCAGTCTTGAACAATTATTTTGCTTTACTTTTGCCAAAGGAAATTTCCTAGCAATTGTTTGTTTATATATGTACTAGCAGAGTTGGATTGTGTTGTTAATTTGAAACGTGCATAACAACTTTATTTGTATTGAGTAGATACAAAAAAACAAGATACACTTAATTAGTTTTATCTGTTTCCAAACTGCTTATTATGTTTTATTGTATACTGCCACAAAACCATAGTTGGGAGCAGAGAACTATTTACTCACAAAATTCAAGGTATTTATGTATATCCCAGCGAATAGAAATGAGCTCAGTATTGAACAAATATTTTGCTTTACTTTTGCCAATGAAATTGCCTAGCAATTTTTTGTTTATATATGTACTAGCAGAGTTGGATTGTGTTATTAATTTGAAACGCGCATAACAACTTTATTTGTTTTGATTATATACAAAAAAACAAGATACACTTAATTAGTTTTATCTGTTTCCAAACTGCTTAATATGTTCTGTTGTGTACTGCCACAAAACCATGGGTGGGAGCAGAGACCTATTTATTCACAAAATGCAAGGTATTTATATATATACCAGCGAAATCAAATGAGCTCAGTCTTGAAGAAGTATTTTGCTTTACGTTTTGCCAAAGAAAATTTCCTAGCAAATGTGTGTTTATATATGTACTAGCAGAAGTGGATTGTGTTATTAATTGGAACCGTGCATAACAACTTTATTTGTATTGAGTAAATACAAAAAAACAAGTTACACTTAATTAGTTTTATCTGCTTCAAAACTGCTTAATATGTTTTATTGTGTACTGCCATAAAACCATAGGTGGGAGCAGAGACCTATTTCTTAACAAAATTCAAGGTATTTATGTATATACCAGCGAATTGAAATGAGCTCAGTCTTGAACAAATATTTTGCTTTAATTTTGCCAATGAAATTTCCTAGCAATTGTTTGTTTATATATGTACTAGCAGAGCTGGATTGTGTTATTAATTTGAAACGTGCATAACAACTTTATTTGTATTGAGTAAATACAAAAAAAAAACAAGATACACTCAATTAGTTTTATCTGTTTCCAAACTGCTTAATATGTTCTGTTGTGTACTGCCACAGAACCATAGGTGGGAGTAGATACCTATATATTCACAAAATTGAAGGTATTTATGTATATACCATCGCAATCAAATGAGCTCAGTCTTGAAGAAGTATTTTGATTCACTTTTTGCCAAAGAAAATTTCCTAGCAAATGTGTGTTTATATATTTTTCTAGCAGAGGTGGATTGTGTTATTAATTGGAAACGTGCATAACAACTTTATTTGTATTGAGTAAATACAAAAAAACAAGATACACTTAATTAGTTGTATCTGTTTCCAAACTGCTTAATATGTTTTATTGTGTACTGCCCCAAAACCATAGGTGGGAGCAGAGATCTATTTATTCACAAAATTCAAGGTATTTATGTATATACCACCGAATTGAAATGAGCTCAGTCTTGAACAAATATTTGGCTTTACTTTTGGCAAAGGAAATTTCCTAGCAATTGTTTGTTTATATATGTACTAGCAGAGCTGGATTATGTTATTAATTTGAAACGTGCATAACATCTTTATTTGTATTGAGTAAATACAAAAAAAAAACACGATACACTTAATTAGTTTTATCTGTTTCCAAACTGCTTTATATGTTCTATTGTGTACTGCCACAAAACCATAGTTGGGAGCAGAGAACTATTTATTCACAAAATTCAAGGTATTTATGTATATACCAGCGAATTGAAATGAGCTCAGTCTTGAACAAATATTTTGCTTTACTTTTGCCAAAGGAAATTTCCTACCAATTGTTTGTTTATATATGTTCTACCAGAGTTGGATTGTGTTATTAATTTCAAACGTGCATAACAACTTTATTTGTAATGAGTAAATACAAAAAACAAGATACACTTAATTAGTTTTATCTGTTTCCAAACTGCTTAATATGCTCTATTGTGTACTGCCACAAAACCATAGTTGGGAGCAGAGAACTATTTATTCACAAAATTCAAGGTATTTATGTATATACCAGCGAATTGAAATGAGCTCAGTTTTGAACAAATATTTTGCTTTACTTTTGCCAAAGGAAATTTCCTAGCAATTGTTTGTTTATATATGTACTAGCAGAGTTGGATTGTGTTATTAATTTCAAGCGTGCATAACAACTTTATTTGTATTGAGTAAATACAAAAAAAACAAGATACACTTAATTAGTTTTATCTGTGTTCAAACTGTTTAATATGCTCTATTGTGTACTGCCACAAAACCATAGTTGGGAGCAGAGAACTATTTATTCACAAAATTCAAGGTATTTATGTATATACCAGCGAATTGAAGTCAGCTCAGTCTTGAACGAATATTTTGCTTTACTTTTGCCAAAGGAAATTTCCTAGCAATTGTTTGTTTATATATGTACTAGCAGAGTTGAATTGTGTTATTAATTTCAAACGTGCATAACAACTTTATTTGTATTAAGTAAATACAAAAAAAACAAGATACACTTAATTAGTTTTATCTGTTTCCAAACTGCTTAATATGCTCTATTGTGTACTGCCACAAAACCATAGTTGGGAGCAGAGAATTATTTATTCACAAAATTTAACGTATTTATGTACGCGAAGTGAAATGAGCTCAGTCTTGAACAAATATTTTGCTTTACTTTTGCCAAAGGAAATTTCCTAGCAATTGTTTGTTTATATATGTACTAGCAGAACTGGATTGTGTTATTAATTTGAAACGAGCATAACAACTTTATTTGTATTGAGTAAATACAAAAAAAAACAAGATACACTTAACTAGTTTTATCTGTTTCCAAACTGCTTAATATGTTCTGTTGTGTACTGCCACAAAACCATAGGTGGGAGTAGAGACCTATTTATTCACAATCTTGAAGGTACTTATGTATATACCATAGAAATCAAATGAGCTCAGTCTTGAAGAAGTATTTTGCTTTACTTTTTGCCAAAGAAAATTTCCTAGCAATTGTTTGTTTATATATGTACTAGCAGAACTGGATTGTGTTATTAATTGGAAACGTGCATAACAACTTTATTTGTATTGAGTAAATACAAAAAAACAAGATACACTTAATTAGTTGTATCTGTTTCCAAACTGCTTAATATGTTTTATTGTGTACTGCTACAAAACCATAGGTGGGAGCAGAGATCTATTTATTCACAAAATTCAAGGTATTTATGTATATACCAGCGAATTGAAATGAGCTCAGTCTAGAACAAATATTTTGCTTTACTTTTGCCAAAGGAAATTTCCTAGCAATTGTTCGTTTATGTATGTACTAGCAGAGTTGGATTGTGTTATTAATTTCAAGCGTGCATAACAACTTTATTTGTATTGAGTAAATACAAAAAAAAACGAGATACACATAATTAGTTTTATCTGTTTCCAAACTGCTTAATATGCTCTATTGTGTACTGCCACAAAACCATAGTTGGGAGCAGAGAACTATTTATTCACAAAATTCAAGGTATTTATGTATATACCAGCGAATTGAAATGAGCTCAGTCTTTAACAAATATTTTGCTTTACTTTTGCCAAAGGAAATTTCCTAGCAATTGTTTGTTTATATATGTACTAGCAGAGTTGGATTGTCTTATTAATTTTAAACGTGCATAACAACTTTATTTGTATTGAGTAAATACAAAAAAACAAGATACACTTAATTAGTTTTATCTGTTTCCAAACTGCTAAATATGTTCTGTTGTGTTCTGCCACAAAACCATAGGTGGGAGCAGAGACCTATTTATTCACAAAGTTCAAGGTATTTATGTATATACCAGCGAAATCAAATGAGCTCAGTCTTGAAGAAATATTTTGCTTTAATTTTTGCCAAAGAAAATTTCCTAGCAAATGTGTGTTTATATATATACTAGCGGAGGTGGATTGTGTTATTAGTTTGAAACGTGCATAATAACTTTATTTGTATAAAGTAAATAAAAAAACGCAAGATACACTTTATTAGTTTTATCTGTTTCCAAAATGCTTAATATGTTCTATTGTGTACTGCCACAAAACCATAATTGGGAGCAGATAACTATTTATTCACAACATTCAAGGTATTTATGTATATTTTAGTGTCGCGTGGAATTCACCCCATTTCAAACATGCTTGACATTACAAACGCTCGTTCATTGACCCAGGTAACTACCATAAGTTCATTCGCTTTCGCTACGTCACCTAATGCATTAATGCGTCATACCCAAATTGCTCAAGTAGGAATCATATTGACAATATGTAGGTCAATATAATAATTCGCTGATAAAGCATTTTTTACTATTGAGTCATGCGCATCTTGTATGTAATTATTAATGGAAGAATGTATATATGTATAGGTTAAGAACTTTTGTATAAAATAGAAAGTATTCACAAATAAAGGGAATGCTGATATCTGCGCTGAGCATAAGCGCTACTGAACTTATACCTTTGTTTAACTTTACTATCAACACACTACATGGCGATCATGCCAGTCTAGAGCAAAATTGGCAAAGCTGCCAAAGATCTAGCTGGAGGGAAATCCTGGATATAAACCAAGCAGGATTCGCTTTCCATCACAATGTATCTAACAAATTACCTGACCGCCAACACAATTACAATCCCTGCTAGGTCTGAAGTCATTAGACAGTTAACAGTAAACACTGATAATAAAACCATCTTCATACCCCACCAAGATCTCGTGGAGGGCATTTTTGTAGCAAACACAATCACAAGCAAAGATCAAACTTTTGTCAGAATTATTAACACCACACATAAAAACACAACTATTCAAAATTACAAAATACACACTGAAAACTTAGATGACTATAATTTAATTAAAACAAACACATACAATAAACAGAGTGATGACACAGAAAAATTAAAAAGATTAACCAAAAATTTCCCAAAATTTGTCAACTCACAATTAACTTCATTATGCACAGAATTCATAGACATTTTTGCACTAGAAACAGAACCAATTTCCACTAAGAATTTTACAAACAAAAAGTACACATGAAAGACGACACACCAGTCTACATAAAAAACTATAGATTGCCCGAGACACAAAATGTGGAAATAAGTAAACAGATTAATAAGAATCGATGATATTCTAGACCAACTTGGAAGAGCAAAATATTTTTCATGCCTAGATCTTATGTCAGGCTTTCATCAAATAGAATTATACCCAGATTCGAGAGATATAACCTCATTCACAGCGGAAAATGGCACATATAGACTAACATATGGATTAAAAGTATTACCAAACTCGTTCCAAAGAATGATGACATTGGCATTCGCAGGCCTCAAACCATATCAAGCATTTCTATATATGGATGATTTAGTCGTACTAGTGCGTTCAGAAAAACACATTCTGAAAAAGTTAAGAGATGTTTTCTCCACGTGTAGGAAATACAACTTAAAATTACATCCAGATAAATGTCTATTCTTCAGCCAAGAGGTAACTTATTTAGGATATAAATGCACAAGCAAGGGAATACTACCCGACCCAAGCCAGTTTGAAACAGTTCAAAACTACCCAACACCAAAAACAGCAGATGAAGTCAAAAGATTCGTAGCGTTCTGCAACTATTACAGAAAGTTTGTACCGAATTTCGCGGAATACTCAAGAAAACTAACTCGGCTTTGTCAAAAGAATGTCTCTTTCGACTGGACACAAGAATGTCAAAAAGCTTTTGCTTACTTAAAGGAAGCATTAATTAGCCCAAAACTTTTGCAATACCCGGACTTCAATAAAGAATTCTGCATAACAACAGACGCTAGCGGGTATGCTTGCGGAGCAGTCTTTAGCCAAGAACACGATGGCAAACAGTTACCAATTGCCTACGCCTCTAGATCCTTCACAAAAGGTGAAACTAACAAAGCTACAATAGAAAAATAACTAGCAGCAATTCATTGGGCCATAACCTTCTTCAGACCATACGGCTATGGAAGAAAATTCCTAATTAAGACCGACCATTGCCCTTTAACATACCTTTTCTAGATGAAGAGTCCTTCATCTAAGTTAACACGAGTAAGACTCGATTTAGAAGAATACGATTTTAAAGTGGAGTACATTGCCGGAAAAGAAAATCATGTAGCGGACGCATTGTCTCGCTTAACATTACAAATTTAAAAGAACTGTCAGTGGAAGCATAATGAAAGTCACAACTAGATCAGCAGCTAAAGATATCAAAAATAATGTAAAAACTGAAGAAAGTCACACAGAGAAACCCAAAATATATGAAGCGCTAAATAAATTTGAAGTAATAAGACATGTCAGGCTCATTTTCAATCCTCCGAAATTATATTTCAAAAAGGGAAAGAAAATTTGTAGCACTATGAATACAAGCTACCTAATTGTAGGTGATAAAATTGACTTAGGACAATTCTTTATCAGGCTTGAAAAGGAAGCCGCCAATTTAGGACTTGAAAAGATACAGTTGTCCTTAGGGGACAAATTGTTTAAAAGTAATTATACTCGAATAGGCAAATTTATTGAAATAGGAAATAGGGTTCTCAAAAAACTAACAATTGCACTAACCCCAGAGGTTATGTACGTGACTAATCCCGGGAAAATTAAAGAAATTCTGCAGAAATATCATGACGACCCTATTAGTGGTGGCCACCCAGGGATAATTCGCATGATAAAGAAAATCAAACAAAGCTATAGCTGGAAAAATCTGCGAGGTGACATAAAGAAATACGTAAATAACTTCATCCACTGCAAGAAAAATAAAATAAATAAGCATATAAAGGAACCAACGACAATAACGGAGACACCTCCGAAGGCTTTTGATATAGTAAAAATCGATACGGTTGGACCATTACCGAAGTCAATAAACGGGAACGAATACGCAGTTACCATCATATGCGATCTCAACAAATATTTGGTAGCAATTCCAGTTCCGAGCAAACACGCGATAACAGTTGCTAAAGTTGTATTCGAACACTTCATTCTGATTTATGGGTGCATGAAAACAATCCTAACAGACATGGGAACCGAATACAAAAATTTCTTATTCGAACAACTATGCAAACTGTTAAAAATTGAGCATAAAACCTCAACACCATACAATCATCAAACTTTGGGCACTGTAGAACGTAGTCATAGGACGTTTAACGAATATGTACGTTCATACATATCCATTGATAAAGATGATTGGGACGAATACCTCAGGTATTTCGCGTACTGCTACAACACGACCCCATCGACCGTACACGGGTACATTCAATATCAAGCACCCCACGCTTTTTACTCTGAATTAAATTATTCTGTTAATAACTTAAATTTTATTATAATTTAATTTTGAGGTGATTAACTATAAACGATTGTTTGACCTTCTACTACTGTTACATAAGCTATTTTTAATTGAAACCTATTTTCTATTTTTTAGTTCGGTTTACTATAAAAGCGTGTTTTTTTAGTTTTTTAAACTATTATTTATTTTTAATTTTTTAGTTCAAGTAATTTTAAAAGTTTTAGTCGAGAGTGATGAAACCTCGAAACGCCAGCAGTCCATGGATGAATCCAACCCCAGGTAACCGAAAAGGGCCAAGACGCAGGGAGGCTGGACACGGTCTTTCGCCGAAATTGCCAAGGGTCGGTAGATCATTGGCATTATAGACGAGAGCAGCAAAGATGGCAGGATCCCGAAACAACAGTGGAAGTGTATCGAGGCCGCGCTCGCTACGGTGGCCGTTAAGGTTAAGAAAGACAACCCTGGTCTACCGCCATCTTACACCGATGCAGGGTGGTTCCACGGCAATGTCAAGCTAATTGCCTGTGACGACGCCAGGTCGGTAAACCTCTATAGGGCCGCCGTCACGCTGATAGGGGTGGTATATCCCGGCGCGCGCCTCAAGGTAGTGGAGGCGCGTGATATCCCCTCACGACCAAGGGCTAGAGCCTGGGTTCCAGTGACGCCACCGGACCCAGCTGACATCCTGGAGCTGCTCCAGGAGTACAAACCGCGACAGGTTTGGAAGTCAACCCGGATAAAACCAAGCTTGTTCTCTTCACGAGGAGGCACAAAGTACCAAATCTTACACCTCCAAGAATTGGTGTACGTTCTTAGCGTTTAGCGATCAAGTCAAGTATTTGGGAGTCATTCTGGATAGGAAGCTATTATGGAGTGACCATATAGTGGAGCGATCCAAGAAGGCAGCAACAGAGCTTTTAACTTGCAAGAGGGGAATTGGCACCTCCTGGGGATTGTCCCCTAAGGTGACATACTGTATTTACACAGCCATTGTGCCCGCGATTCTTCTTTATGCTGCCTTGGTCTGGTGGCCTGCACTAGCTAAAAGTACCTATCTTAAAATGCTTCAAAAGGTGCAACGGAGTTCGGAGCTCTGCATTACCGGGGCATATCATGCATATCTTGGCTCCACTCCAGAATCCATTACATACATACATAGATATACACAGGCCAAGCTAATAAAATCGTGTTAAAAAGGGCACCAGTATGCTCTTTCTTAGATGTGTCATGCATTCACTTCTATCATTAATAAAGGAATGCGTTTTTCGCACTATGTGCAAGGTTTCAAATCTATGGCCATTTGGGGTGTTCATAAGGTGACCATATGTCCGTTAACCCTATGTGACCCCACCATCACATTATTGCATTGTCATCGAGCCTTGGTACGTGGGCAAAGTTTCAGTCAAACTTATGGCCATTCAAAGTGGTAATAAGGCCAATTGACCTTATGGCCGTTGACCTTATGTCACCACACCATCACACTAATGAATTGTCATCGAGCCTTGATACGTGTGCAAAGTTTCAATCAAACTTATGGCCATTCAAAGTGGTAATAAGGCCATTGACCTTATGTCACCACACCATCACATTATTGCATTGTCATTGAGCCTTGATACGTGTGCAAAGTTTCAATCAAACTTATGGTCATTCAATGTGGTAATAAGGCCAATTGACCTTATGGCCCTTGACCTTATGTCACCACACCATCACATTAATGCATTGTCATCAAATTAATTAGACTTCTAGAAACCGGTGAAAATTGATCTCAATGATTCCGTTACATAGATACAGGCTAAGCTAATAAAAGCGTGTTAATAACAAGTAAGGAAGGCTAAGTTCGGGTGTAACCGAACATTACATACTCAGTTGAGAGCTATGGAGACAAAATAAGGAAAATCACCATGTAGGAAAATGAACCTAGGGTAACCCCGGAATGTGGTTGTATGACATGTGGATGTGTATGTGAAATGGAAGGTGTTAAAGAGTATTTTAAGAGAGAGTAGGCCATAATTCTATGGATGGACGCCATTTAGAGATATCGCCATAAAGGTGGACCAGGGCTGACTCTAGAATTTGTTTGTACGATATGGGTATCAAATGAAAGGTGTTACTGAGCATTTTAAGAGGGAGTGGGCTTTAGGTCTATCGGTGGACGCCTTTTCGAGATATCGCCATTAAGGTGGACCAGGGGTGACTCTAGAATGTGTTTGTACGATACGGGTATGAAATGAAAGGTGGTAATGAGTATTTTAAAAGGGAATGGGCTTTAGTTCTATAGGTGAACGCCTGTTCGAGAAATCGCCATAAAGGTGGACCAGGGGTGACTCTAGAATATGTTTGTACGATATGGGTATCAAATGAAAGCTGTTAATGAGTATTTTGAAAAGGAGTGATCCTTAGTTCCATAGGTGGACGCCGTTTCGAGATATCGCCATAAAGGTGGACCAGGGGTGTCTCTAGAATGTGTTTGTACGATATGGGAATCAAATGAAAGGTGTTACTGAGCATTTTAAGAGGGAGTGGGCATTAGGTCTATAGATGGACCAGGGGTGACTCTAGAATGTTTGTACGATATGGGTATCAAACGAAAAGTGTTACTGAGCATTTTAAGAGGGAGTGGGCATTAGGTCTATAGGTGGGCGCCTTTTCGAAATGTCGCCATTAGGGTGGGCCAGGGGTGATTCTAGAATATGTTTGTATGACATGGGTATCAAATGAAAGATGGTAATGAGCATTTTAAAAGGGAGTAATCCTTAGTTCTATAGGTGGACGCCTTTTCGAGATATCGCCATAAAGGTGGACCAAGGGTGACTCTAGAATGTTTGTACGATATGGGTATCAAACGAAAGGTGTTACTGAGCATTTTAAGAGGGAGTGGGCATTAGGTCTATAGGTGGACGCCTTTTCGAGATATCGCCATTAGGGTGGGCCAGGGGTGACTCTAGAATGCGTTTGTACGATATGGGTATCAAATGAAAGGTGGTAATGAGTATTTTAAAAGGGAGTAATCCTTAGTTCTATAGGTGGACGCCTTTTCGAGATATCGTCATTAGGGTGGGCCAGGGGTGACTCTAGAATGTTTGTACGATATGGGTATCAAACGAAAGGTGTTACTGAGCATTTTAAGAGGGAGTGGGCATTAGGTCTATAGGTGGACGCCTTTTCGAGATATCGCCATGAGGGTGGGCCAGGGGTGACTCTAGAATGTTTGTACGATATGGGTATCAAACGGAAGGTGTTACTGAGCATTTTAAGAGGGAGTGGACATTAGGTCTATAGGTGGACGCCTTTTCGATATATCGCCATTAGGGTGGGCCAGGGGTGACTCTAGAATGTTTGTACGATATGGGTATCAAACGAAAGTTATTACTGAGCATTTTAAGAGGGAGTGGGCATTAAGTCTATAGGTGGACGCCTTTTCGAGATATCGCCATTAGGGTTGGCCAGGGGTGACTCTAGAATGTGTTTGTATGATATGGATATCAAATTAAAGGTATTAATGAGGGTTTTAAAAGCGAGTGGCCCTTAGATGTATATGTGAAGGCGTTCTCGCGATATCGACCAAAATGTGAACCAGGTGATCCAGAAAATCATCTGTCGGGTACTGCTAATTTATTTATATATGCAATACCACTAACAGTATTACTGCCAAGATTCCAAGGGCTGTTGATTTCGCCTTGTAGAACTTTTTCATTTTCTTCTACTTAATATGGTAGGTGTCACACCCATTTTACAAAGTTTTTTCCAAAGTTATATTTTGCGTCAATAAAACAATCCAGTTACAATGTTTCATCCCTTTTTTCGTATTTGGTATAGAATTATGGCGTTTTTTTCATTTTTCGTAATTTTCGATATCGATAAAGTGAGCGTGGTTATGGTCGGATTTCGGCCATTTTTTATACCAAGATAAAGTGAGTTCAGATAAGTACGTGGGCTAAGTTTAGTAAAGATATATCGGTTTTTGCTCAAGTTATTGTGTTAACGGCCGAGCAGAAGGACAGACGGTGGACTGTGTATAAAAACTGGGCGTGGCTTGCACCGATTTCGCCCATTTTCAAAGAGAACAGTTACCGCCATAGAATCTATGCCCCTACCAAATTTGAGAAGGATTGGTAAAGTTTTGTTGGACTTATGGCATTAAAAGTATTCTAGACAAACTAAATGAAAATGGGCGGAGCCACGCCCATTTTGAAATTTTCTTTTATTTTTGTATTTTGTTGCATCATATCATTACTGGAGTTGAATTTTGACTTAATTTACTTAAATACAGTAAAGATATTAAATTTTTTGTTAAAATTTTAATTTAAAAAAATTTTTTTTGAAAAAGTGGGCATGTTCTTCATCCAATTTTGCTAATTTTTATTTAGCACATATATAGTAAGAGTAGTAACGTTCCTGCCAAATTTCATCATGATATCTTCAACGACTGCCAAATTACAGCTTGCAAAACTTTTAAATTACCTTCTTGTAAAAGTGGGCGGTGCCACGCCCATTGTCCAAAATCTTACTAATATTCTATTCTGCGTCATAACGCCAACCCATCTACCAAGTTTCATCGCTTTAACCGCCTTTGGCAATGAATTATCGCATTTTTTCGGTTTTTCGAAATTTTCGATATCGAAAAAGTGGGCGTGGTTATAGTCCGATATCGTTCATTTTAAATAGCGATCTGAGATGAGTGCTCAGGAACCTACATACCAAATTTCATCAAGATACCTCAAAATTTACTCAAGTTATCGTGTTAACGGACAGACGGACGGACGGACGGACGGACATGGCTCAATCAAATTTTTTTTCGGTACTGATGATTTTGATATATGGAAGTCTATATCTATCTCGATTCCTTTATACCTGTACAACCAACCGTTATCCAATCAAAGTTAATATACTCTGTGAGCTCTGCTCAACTGAGTATAAAAAGCAAATTAAAAATATTTCAACATCTCTGTTCCGAAAATTGTATCGTTCTAAATAAGCGTTGCCAATGTGCCATATAAAAGGCTTGCATTAAAAAGTACTAGCCTACATTTGCACGTCCTCAATTGGTGATTAAACAATTGAAGAAAAGGCAATACATTATAAAAGCTCTTAAGTTACTCCATATATTCTTCCTAGCGGTATATGATCAAATACTGTATCTATACTGGTATGTGAGTTTGCAAATTGCAATAGCAATATCATATTTTCTAAGAAAAATATTCTTCTAAACACAATAGTTTGTAATAACACAAATATAAGGAAGCTCTATAGGTAGTTGAAGCTTTTTTGATAGCAAGGAAATTAACTTTAAATACAAATCTACTCAAGTAAGATAGAATTCAACCAAAACAATATTTTACCAATGCCGTGCAAATAGGCAGAGAGACTATTCTCAAACACTGTTAAAATATCAGCTGTAAAAAAACTGTAGTCCCATGGAGCTAGTGAATAAATCGAAAATCTCGGAATTAGGAAGCTCCAACGAAATCGCCGATGGACCTATGCACTTTGATGTATTTAAATGACGTACACTCAAGTATAATGTGTTCATTTACAAAATCCATTTTACAACAATAGCAGCCAAATTCGACTATATCTTCATGTCTTTTGAATACTTTATATAATCAAGAGCCCTATGGTTTTATGTAAGCGTGTTATCCGTCAGATTTACCTAGAAAGGAAACCAATCAACGCACAAGAGCCTAACATTTTTTGATCTCACAAGAGATTTAAAAAAAAAAATCAACCCAATTACGAAATATACAAAATCTTCTATGGTGTACTATTTCTGTATGTCTTATATACGGACACCATGAAGATGATTTAAGATTTTCCTGGTTTATAATTAACTACTTGTTTGTTTGTTTTCGAAATGGTACCATCGCAATATATCAGTAAATTCTTCTTTCCTTTCAGTTGCTCTTAAACAAACATAATAGTATTCAATAATTATAAGCGGGTGTTAAGCTCATGAATTCTTAAATATTAAACTACTTGAATAATTAGAAGGGGCTATTTTTCCTATTGACCAATTTTACGCCTTTTTTGCACCCAACTCCTAAATTGATTTAACATATCTGATGGCAATGAAATTATACAAAAAAATAACCTTGGGGAAAAAGTATTTAGTACTCAATGGAAAAAAGTGTGCATTCATTTCCAGTTTACATTCATTAAAGATTGGGAATGTTTCCTACATACACACTCTATATTGAATTATATTTTACCATTCAATAACACACACACTTTAGGTTTGAGTTACAGTATTTTAAGCCATTCAGGAATGGAGATTTATAATATACAACCAAAAAATCACAAATTTTTAAAAGAATTCTGAAAGAATGCACACTCAATTGACTCAATCTTTTTACAGCTCTGCTTGGCGGTAAGTTGGGTTTTTCTTTCTGTCGCGCAGACGGAGATAAATTTCTAAACAATTTGTTGAAAAAAATTCCTCAGAAGAGGATCGTGACCTGATGCTTCTTTTTGCGGTAAACCACAACACAATCCTTGAATTGAAAATTCTGGAATGCGGTTGACCGATGAGATTTCTTTCCCACCAAAATACTTATTTCCTCCAATAAAAAATTCGGTTTTGGATAAAATATCATAATATTAATGTTAGAACGCAGAAATATATGGTTATTCTATACGACAGCATGGCACTGGTAATACGCGTTCAAAAATATCGAGAGAGGTGTCAAAAGACTCGTATTGACCTCGACAACAATAATCCGACGGCGGCAAATAAAATTTTTAGATCGTTCATAAGATATTAACGAAAAACCGAAAAATGACCCCGAAGTGCTCCGAAATCGAGGGTAGGATCCATAGTATTTTTGCACGGAACACCTTTCTGCAGTGGCGGCCTTTGACCGCACTTACAAAAAATTACCTTGGGTGGGTCCAACATCGGTTTGGAGACCAAAACTATATCCGCGCAAAACACTTATGTTCACAATTTTTTTTGTGGGTACCACAAAATCATCAAAATTACAACAACCACATGCAAATTTTCAAAATTGTTTCTGCAAATATCTCTTGACAGACCTAAAATTATTTTCCTCCGCTTTCGGATTCGCGATCCTGGATCCAAAACGTGTCTTTTGATACCCCTCTTGATATTTTTGCACGTGTATTAAGAGTGTCATGCTGTCGTATAACAAATATATAAATGTAAGGCGCGATAACCTCCGAAGAGATCTAAGGCCGAGCTTCTCTTCCAATTTGCGTTGTGATCCTCTTGATTTTCCCTACAAATTGGCCGGACGGGACCTACATGATTTTATGCCGACTCCGAACGGCATCTGCACGGCAGATGAGTTTTCACTGAGAGTTTTTCATGGCAGAAATACACCCGGATCGCTTGCCAAACACTGCCGAGGGGCGACCCCGCTTAGAAAAATTTTCTTCTAATTGAAAAATCTTATTTCTAAAATTTTTGATGTTGCTTTGCCCGGGGTTTGAACTCAGGGCACCCGGTGTGGTAGGCGGAGCACACTACCATCACACCACGGTGGCCGCCGTCTGTCGTATAGAATTACCAAATATATTAGAGTTTGTTATATTTTTGTTATGAAAACAAACCCAAAATAAAAATATAAAAATTTGAGAGCAGTGAGAATTTTAAAATTTTTTTAAACGTCATTTCGGCTCTCACCGGTTTTATCTTGTAATATTTATACCATGGTTTGAATAGACCAGCAATGTCTTTGCAGTAACAAACACTGTTCTCTTTTGTATAATGCTTGGAAAATTGTTCGTGACGAGTTCTATAATGTTACCTTAACTTCGGATGAAACAAATTTAAATTGTTGCATACGAGAGGCGTGTAGTTCGGCCTTTTTCTTCGGGTTTAACCCCCCTTGCCCGAGGATCATTTGATTTTTTAGGTCGATACAATTCAAATATTTGATGTGTTTATGTTTATGTTAATAAATTTCTTTATAATTCTACTACGTATTTACTTTGTTGGTGATATTATATTTTTAATATGCAAAGCATATGTATGTACGAATTGAACACATATATTTTAATCATATTCGGTTTCATAATAATTCTGCAATTTATTAAATATACAAATGTACATGTTAACTTTAACTATAATTTCATAAAGAAGTTTCCTTGTAAATTTGCCTAAAGACCATCTACATACATATGATGAATTTCATATCAAAGGCTGAAAAAAACGTACATTTTGAACCCGACACCCTCAGAATTTGATGAAATTTTGCATGGGGTTACATCTTACCCACCATTTTCGAAAAATTGTGGGCGTGGCAAGATATCGAAATATCCGAAAATATTAGAAAAATTACGATAATAGGTACTTTTACTACGGAAGAAAGGTATTGAAATAAGCTTTCAAAAAAAAACACTGTAAATAAAATTTAAAACTGAAAAAACACTTCAAAGATCAAGCGATTTTGAAAAATAAAATTTTATTTTAGAAAGGTCTATTTAATATATATAACATATCTGAAAACTAAAATGGGGTTTTTTTTTTTTAAATTTATTTAAGTAAATGCATCTCTTGGTTACTTTCTCATATTTGGATATCACGCGTAAATTAATCAACCAATTTGAAAAATTTTTATACGGTTAGAAAGGTATTAAAATCACCTTTGAAAACATATACTGTAAAGATTCTATATTACACTGAAAGAAAAAAAATTTTAATTTTTTTCTACATTTTTTTTTCAAACTGGGAAAACACTTCAAAGACCAAGCGATTTAAAACAAAAATTTTTTAGAAAGGTCGATTTAATATAAAAGCTAGAATGGTGTTTTTTTTTCTTTTAAAAAAATTTATAAGTAAAACCATCTCTTGTTAACTTTTTTTTTATTTTGCTATTATTGTGTGACAAAACAGGTACCTAGCTATACTTTGGAGGTTATACAGATACAGATACTATGACTAAGTATTCTAATAGATTCGAACAAGAATCGTATTATCAAATATTTCAGACACGCACAATAAATAGACATACACTTAATAAAGTTAATTTTTTATTTTTATTTATTTAGATTTAATATACAACTTTGCCAGCTCATACTGCTGACTTTCGGAATATTTGCTTACTTTTAGTGATGTTTCATCTAAAGGTACAAAAGAATGGAAGCTTTGAGTTCCTTGTTTGTGTTGTTGTATTCATCAGCGTCTGCGTAAGCAACTTCTATGGAGGTGTTATACGTTTGTGAAGCCCAATGATAAAGGTCCTTCGCCGTTTGAATTTGATTTTTATTTTTTTTTATAATTCCGAGGTCTTCCGATAAAGTTGACAGTGAACCACCTCCAAGTGAATCCGAAATACTTTGCGCAATTTGCTGTGTTTTTTTTTTTTGCAGTATGAATCCCTTTCTAAATATTTTCGCTTCATTGGCGATGGATGGCTTCCAAGATGACGAATAACATGCTTATTTATATTGTCGACGAGTTCGTTGCGTTCGAGTGATTTAGTATAGCTGCTGCATGTTGGAACTTCCTTATATTCTTGATACAATTCACCGCTAGTCAAGATTTCTTGTGCCTCTTCACTTTCCGTTTCAGTAGAATGCTGATTATCAGCAATCTTGATAGCATCCTTAAGTTTAAAGCGACAACTTTCGCAAATACGGCAACGATGAATGTCGGAGACTGCTGGAAAATGCTCAGATATCAGCGCTGCTTCGTTTAAGCTAATGTTTCGAAGTTGAGAGGAACATTTTCTTGATACCTGCACACATCTGTATTTATTAGTTGATTCCATATCAATGCCTAGTTTCGTTCTGGTCTGTGTCTATCCGTTGTGTTGTTTTTTATAGTCCATGGGTGCTGTGGCAGGTAATGTCAATCTGTGTGTCCGTGGTAGGTAACGTTAATATGCGTGTGTGTGTGCGCGGTATTGATACGTCCGAATTGTTACCTTTTCCAAGGGTTGTTTTGTAGGTATCTAGACATACCGCTTGTTAGCTAAGCGGTAGGTTGAGGTAGGTAGAAATCGGTGATTTTTGCCGCTTGGTAAATTTTTCGTTTGTGCTTGTTCATTGTTACGTGTTTGGTTGCTGTATCTTCTGGCTTGTGCTGTTTTTTGTAAACTAGTTTTAAGGGTTCAAATATTTCGTCAGAGATAGTGTTGGTTTGTTCGTTTATTATCCTGCCGTCAAATGTTTTTAACTTGTATATCTCCATGTTCTCAAGTACATTGAGCCGCCGACCTTTTCCTTGTACGTGAAGTATTCGAGCCGTTGTTTTGATGTTAGCTGGGGTGCACCCCACTGGAATAAAAATTTTTTGCAGTGTATTTTTTCAAAAGGTGATTTTAATACCTTTTAACGGTATAAAAATTTTTGAAATCGGTTGATTAGTTTACGCGCGATATCAAAATATCAGAAAGTAACCAAGAGATGCATTTACTTAAATAAATTTAAAAAAAAAGAACCCATTTTAGTTTTCAGATATGTTATATAAATTAAATAGACCTTTCTAAAATAAAATTTTATTTTTCAAAATCGCTTGATCTTTGAAGTGTTTTTGAAGTTTTATATTTTATTTAAAAAAAGTTTTTTTTCAGTGTACTAAAAAAATTTTACAGTGTATTTTTTTGAAAGCTTATTTCAATACCTTTCTAATCTTTGAAATCGGTAAAGCCATTCCGTAGTAATCACACTTTAAAAGTACCTATTATTGTCATTTTTCTAATATTTTCGGATATTTCGATACCTTGCCACGCCCACAATTTTTCGAAAATGCAATTTCTAAAAATGAGGTTGTATTTGGGTGGGTAAGATGTAACCCCATGCAAAATTTCATCAAATTCTGAGGGGGTCGGGTTCAACGCATATTGGATTTGATATGAAATTCATCATATCAGAGAACAGCAAAAATCGAACACAACAACGTTCGATTACATTCGGCAACATGATCGTGTTCAATGATCCAACTTGCTTAAAAGAACATAATCGACATTGATTTAAAATCAGTTGCATGCGTGAATATAATCAATGCAGGCGTTTGCTCGGCGGCCACCGTGGTGTAATGGTAGCGTGCTCCGCCTATCACACCGTATGCCCTGGGTTCAACTCCCGGGCAAAGCAACATCAAAATTTTAGAAATAAGGTTTTTCAATTAGAAGAAAATTTTTCTAAGCGGGGTCGCCCCTCGGCAGTGTTTGGCAAGCGCTCCGGGTGTATTTCTGCCATGAAAAGCTCTCAGTGAAAACTCATCTGCCTTGCAGATGCCGTTCGGAGTCGGCATAAAACATGTAGGTCCCCTCCGGCCAATTTGTAGGGAAAATCAAGAGGAGCACGACGCAAATTGGAAGAGAAGCTCGGCCTTAGATCTCTTCGGAGGTTATCGCGCCTTACATTTATTTTTTTTTATTTAGGCGTTTGCTCGTTTGCCTCAACAGCGATTACATTCATCGGAATGAAAAGGCAAATATTTTTATCATTTATATAATGTTAAATTTACAGCATTTTTTTAAGTACACATCTCCTATTTTGAAATATAATGCAAATTTGACATTAATTTCCATGTGGAAAACATATTATTATAATGTAATATCTAAATTTTTTTCATGTCAAAAATTTAAAATGCAAATTATTTGACAAATAATGTGTTTTTCACATTTTAAAATGTAAAAAAACACATTAGTGTTTTTCCGTGTAGATATAACTTTTTTAAATAAAATTTTTGTCTATTCGATCAGTTTCTTGCTTTTGAATTTTATATACGTATACGTTAGATCTCATGAATAGGCTCAAAAAGCAGGAATTCTACTTATTCCTGAAGGAGGTACTTCGGTTTTTTTTTATCAATTTATCTATGATTAATATTACAGGAATGCGATTCTGTGGCTTTTCCTAATGTTCACATGTTGTTGAAAATCTTGTGTACGCTTCCAGTAACAACGGCAACGAACGAGAGATATTTTTCAACTTAAAAATCTATTTGAGAAACACGATGAGTGAAAATCGATTGAATGGCTGTGCATCACTAAGCATCCACCGTGATCAAATTGTTACCGTTGATGAAGTTTTAGATGAAATGGCAAAGAAAAGCCGCCGCATGCGCTTGAGTTTTTAATGTAACTTTTTTCATATCATATTCTAAATACACGTACTTTAATGTTAAAGCTAAAGAAAATATTTTTTTTTATTTATTTAACTGAAAAAAAAAATATTTTTTGAACCCCGCAAGGCAATTTTCTGGCTACGCCCCTGGTATGTAACTTTCAAAGGATTTGAAAACACACGTCGCAAAAATTAATTTTCCTAATATCTCGATCCATGCGCCACCTAGCGGAATTTTTTTGATAAAATATTGCATTGTCACCGGGTTCTGACTTACGGCTCAAGTTTCATATCCCCAGCTCACCGGGAACTTACTCAAAAATCGATTGCAAGATTCAGGGATTTTCGTATATCTCGATTCGTCTGCCACCTGGCGGCATTTTGTTTTCCACGAATTGTAGTGCCATCGACTCGCAAACTAAGTGCTAAGTTTCAAGTCTCTGGTTCAGCGAGGAGTTAGTTAAAATTCGATCGCAAATTTCCATTTTAAAATAAATTTTCTTTATATCCTGATCCGTGCGCCACCTAGCGGATTTTTTTCACTTGCATTGTAATGTCTCTCAGATCTCAACTACGTTCTAAGTATCAAGTGTCTAGCTCAACGGGAATTTACCGAAAAAGACTTTTCCGTGGGTCAAAAATTATATGGAAATGAGGAGACAAACATGAAAGCGACTTAATATAAAGGTAAATTAAAAAATAAAAATTAAAAAAATAAACTCTCGAGGTGCCGTGAAAATATACCCATATGCGTAAACAGTTCGCGTGTAGTACTGAAGCTTCTTAGAGTAATATTGAGATGATTTTGAGATATTTGGGTGTCATTTTGGAATGGTTTTGGGGGGTCCCTCTTGGTAATTTTGGGGTCGTTCCGGAATGTTTTTGGGGCCTCCCTCGGGGACATTTGGGGGCATTTCGGGATGGTTTTGAGGACTCCATCGAGGTAATTTGGGGGGCATTCCGGGATATTTTTTGGGACTCCCTCGGGGTCATTTCGGGATGGTTTTGGGGACTCCAACGAGGTCATTGGGGGACATTCCGCGATGTTTTTGGGAACTCCCTCGGGATGGTTTGGGGACTCCCTTGGGGTCATTTGGGGGACATTCCGGGTAGATATATACGCCGCAGATAAACGCCGCCGCCGCCACCGTTTTTTGTCGATTTTCGCACGGTGTCCGTGCGCGTTAATATATTTTCTACTCGTTTAAGACTGTTTAGGCATTTTATTGTTCATGTCGAAAATTTGTCGGATATGGTAGGTAGTGATATCAACGGATGCGCATCGCTGTCAATTATAAGAAACTAATTGCTAAATTCAACTCCTTCTAACTGTTCAAAAGTTATTTAAAAAAATTGGCACTTTCGATGTCAGCTTAACACGGACTTTGCATCACCCAATTCACCAATTTATTAACACAAAACACTAAAAGAAAAGTTATATAATAAATTTATATGCTCACTTTTTTTATTTTATTTTATTTATTATTTTTTTTTTTTTTTCAAAAAATTAATAATTAACAATGAATTCAAATAAAATGACCCAAGGCGAACGTGTTTTCAAATTGTCTTTAAGTTGTTAAAAAAAACGCAAATTACCCAAAAATGGTGCCGATTTTTGAAACAAAATTTATATTGCGATTGGCGGAAAGAATAATGAAATGATTCTTACCTCATGCTTAAGTTGAAGATATATGTACGTGTGAGAAGGGTTTGGAACATCACTTGGGCTTACATTCAAACATCTGTTGTTTATTTGCGAAACTATACAATAGCGTCTGAAATGTTAATTTTGATTTTCACACTTCATCCTTCAACACCCTCCCGGTTTGACATAAAGTTGGCGGCCCTATCCAAAGCTAGTCCCCTAGAGTGAATCACATTGATTATAGCCTATCAACCAAGTTTAAATATCACCTACACGTAAGGCCGGAAAACAGCATTTAATATCTTTCAACTTAAAATCGGTCGACTTTCATTCTAAAATATCGTTTTGATTTAACGAAGACTATTGAATAGTCCTCCCTAACATTCCATGGTGTTTCTCTGGTGTAGATCGGCAGCATAGCGCGACAAAAACATCCGTTAGAAAGTCTTCGGAGCTACACCTAGAGCTTCTAGGAAAGTGACGTCGACGAAGGTATGAGTTCGAAGTCGCAGTCCTATAGCTTCTGTGCTGGCATATGGTGTGAGGGTCAGGAGGCGTGGTAGCGACTGGTGGTTGGGATTGCTTCTCTTCGCACATCGGGAATTGTAGCTCTTAAAAACAGCCGACAAAACTGGGGGCGCCCTGTGCCACGAGAGTCATGAGTATTAATAGACCTATCTTGTTTGGTTGATCCAATATACATTATTAATAGACCATTAATAGCAACCGTAAGCCGCCTTTCTGCGTGACGGCTAGGGTGGGTAGATTTGTATGTACGAAAGTTAACCGATATCGCGCCATCGATTTTTCGATAGGATTTGGGCTCAGGAAAAAAGTTCCACGACGAATACCCAAAAAAATAATTTTCGAGCCTGCGAAATTTAATTTTTTTTTACTATTTTTCGACCTTGATTTTTAAGGTTTTTTTGATGACCTACTAAAAAATTTTCATATGTATATAAAAAATAGAGTGTACGATTTCTCGAACTTGTTCGAGAAGAGATTTCTCGCGGGTCTCCCATTCTCGAATCTCGAAATACTCGTAATACTCGCGAGCTTTTCAACATTCAATTTAATCGATTCATTGGCTATTTTATATAGAGTTTACGATTTCTTCTGGAGCACAAGCGAAAATTTCCACAAAACCACAACTAAAAACACCGAAATGTATAGAATACTGCCAATGCAGCATCTGAATTGAAAGTCGAGAAGCTCGCGAGTATTACGAGTATTTCGAGAATCTCGCGAGAAGCCGTATTCATTGTACAGGTTTACAAGTATGATATGTATGAGAGGGAAACAATTTCTTTCCCTTTCTAACACACGGCAGTTTGACACTTCGGTCAATGTCAAACTAGCGTGGAACCCAGTGGAACCTGCGTGGAACATGAGTTTTGACACTGAACGAAGTGTCAAAATTACCGGGGTTGCTTCGTCGAAAGCGACACAGGGAAGCAAAAAAGGGATCGGAATATCAGATATGGGTTGCTGCGATGGTAAATTTCTTATAACGAATTTAGTAGGAAATTTTAAGTGCACCCATGTGGGTCCTTCAGAAAATTATAAAAAAGTCTTCAATTGGGGTATCTGAGGACGCGTAGTTATTTCAGTATTAAGAATACAAACACGGGAGTTTAGTTTTTCTACCCGTTCAAAAGTTCTCCGCGAAAAACAGTTTGAAACCGAGGTCGACTGCAATAACCCGTTCAAAAAAGCGGAAAGAAAAATGAATAGACGCGTTTTGTCCTGTTGTCAATAGTCCGAAGAGAAAAAGTATTCGAATTATTGGAAGCGAGGCAAAAACGCGTCTATTAATACCTCCCCCGACGGGTTTGGTCGTGTTTTAGCAATCGTCCCCGTAAAAAAGTATCACAATTTGTTAATTAAAATTGTCCAAAATATATGGTTATTAAAGAGAGATGTAATTAAGTGCTCGTTTGAAAGTAAATAAGTATATTTCTTTGTAATATAAGAAAAAAAAATTTTAAGCAGTTTTCGATAGCAGCTACTAAACTTTGTTTGGTCCTAAGAAGTACAACAGTGCCAAATAGCATCCACAAAAAAAAACGAACAAGAACAAGCATTTTATCAGGTGAGCGTGGCTGTGTATGTGCGAGCTGCTACATATCCTACTTGTAGACCTGTACAATGGCCGTATTCTCGATGTCTCGTTAAAAAAATAAAATATTGTGAACAAAATTATATGTATAATAAATATGTTTTGAATTAAATGTCATTGAAAAGCAATATAATAAAAAAAATTCATAAGTAAAAAAACCAGGTGTATAAATACTGTCCATACAGCAATTTAGTTTGTGTCGAGAAGCTCGCGAGATTTCGAGTATTTCGAAGCACGAGAATCTCGCGAGAAGTCGAGTGCTCGATTTCTCGCGTCTCGAAAATCTCGCTTGTGTTCGAGAAGAAATCGAAAGCTCTAAAAAAAAATATATTTTTTTTTTTCAAAACTGTTATCGACAACGTTTTTAGCGGACCTTTTTGGGTCGGACAGGGTATACATGAAAATTTTTTTGTATATAGGTTATGAAAAAAACATTAAAAATCAAAGTCGAAAAAATGTAAAAAAAAAAAATTTAATTATGCAGGCTCGAAAACGCGATATCGGTTAATAAATCGACCCAGTCTAGTTACCGCCAAGGAGCTACAAATGATTTAAAGAAATTGTGTTCGCGACGATTATTAGGAGTTAACCCCAGGTTAAACTACGCTTTGCACGACATATACAGACAAAAGTGTGACCACTTTATGTATTTCTATTTCCTTTCAGCAGACGCAGCAGTACAAATTCCAAAGACCGGGCTAGGTTCGAAGCCTCTCTGGAGTAAGTGAACGAGGGACAATCCCTCCGCAAGGAGCTAGTCCTGAAAATTTTTGAACGATCTGCGAGATTTTGAGGCAAAAACCCCGGATGTTTCCGAAATTGCTAAAACTTTGATTTTCTTAAATACATACAAACATAACCTTTCCTAAATATTATTTTTTAAATAGAAAATCAAGCTTTTTAAAGCAAGAACACCGGTTAACGCCGGCGCGCCGCCCCCGCCACCGGTATATAATAGAGCCTACGCCGCCGCCGCTGATAAAATGATCCGCGTAAACCTTAAAAATCCCTGTGAAAAGTGTTGCAAAAACAAATATTTGGCTGCGTTTATACCTACACAGAGCGTGCAAAATCAAACCTGCATAAGTGGCACTCCTAAAACAAATAAAAGCAAGTAATGGTGTCTAAGTTCGGATGTAACCGAACATTATATACTCAGCTTGAGCTTAAGTTGTACATTTCATTTCAGATAAATTACTTTTCTACATAACACGTGGCACAGCACGTTAACAAAAATGTCTCCCCATTTCCTCCTACAAAAAAACTTGATAAGTGAAATATCATTGATTCAAAACTATTTTTTGCTAAGTTATATCTTGTTAATCTCGTCTACGACCCTTTTAAACTTGTTTTATATCTAAGTTGTCGTGGTTTTTAACCGATCCCGTCCATTTTTACTAGAAATATTTTCTACCATAGGGAAAATTTGTGTACCCAATTTTATTACGATCCGTTAATTTTTCTTCAAGTTATGGCTTCCGAAACATAGAAAATTGGTTAGTCATAAAAGGGTTCCACACCCAGTTTCAAAAATTTTAGTGTTTTCCAATTTAATGTTATAATTCAATTTAAAAAGTAATATTCTATTGATACAAAGCTCCTTTTCGCTAAAATATAGCGTAAAAAAAACTTTCTTTAAGTCAAATTTTAACAAAAATTTAATGACTTTACAGTATATAAGTAAGTTATATCAAAATTCGACTCCAGTAATAATATGGTGCAATAAAATACAAAAATAAAAGACAATTTCAAAATGGGCGTGGCTCCGCCCTTTTTCATTTAATTTGTCTACGATACTTTTACTATACCATAAGTCGAACAAAAATTTACCAATCCTTGTGGAATTGGGTAGGGGCCTAGATTCTAGGACGATAACTGTTTTCTGTGAAAATCGGTTGAAGCCACGTCCAGTTTTGATACTCAGTCGACCGTCTGTCCCTCCGCTCGGCCGTTAATACGATAAATGGAGCAAAGATCGATATATCTTTACTAAACTCAGTTCACGTACTTAACTGAACTCACTTTGTATTGGTGTAAAAAATGGCCGAAATCCGACTATGACCACGCCCACTTTTTCGATATCGAAAATTACGAAAAATAAAAAAATGCCATAATTATGTACCAAATATAAAAAAAGAGATGAAACATGGTAATTGGATTGGTTTATTGACGCAAAATATACCCTTAGAAAAAACTTTGTGAAATGGGTGTGACACCTACCATATTATGTAGAAGAAAATGAAAAAGTTCTGCAGGACGAAATCAAAAGCCCTTGGAATCTTGACAGGAATACTGTTCGTGGTATGATATATATAAATAAATTAGCGGTACCCGACAGATGATGTTCTGGTTCACTCTGATCCACATTTTGGTCGATATCTCGAAAACATCTTCACATATACAACTAAAGGCCACTTCCTTTTAAAACCCACATTAGTACCTTTAATTTGATACCCATATCATATAAACACATTCTAGAGTCACCCCTGGTCCACCTTTATTTCGCTATCTCGAAAAGGCATCCACCTACAGAACTAGAGCCCACTCCCTTTTAAAATACTCATTAACACCTTTCATTTGATACCCATATCGTACAAACACATTCTAGAGTTACCTCGGGTCCACCTTTACGGCGATATCTCGAAAAGGCGTCCACCCATAGAACTAAGGCACACTCCCTTTTAAAATACTCATTAACACCTTTCATTTGATACCCATATCGTACAAACACATTCTAGAGTTACCTCGGGTCCACCTTTATGGCGATATCTCGAAAAGGCATCCACCCATAGAACTAAGGCCCACTCCCTTTTAAAATACTCATTAACACCTTTCATTTGATACCCATATCGTACAAACACATTCTAGAGTTACCTCGGGTCCACCTTTATGGCGATATCTCGAAAAGGCGTCCACCCATAGAACTAAGGCACACTCCCTTTTAAAATACTCATTAACACCTTTCATTTGATACCCATATCGTACAAACACATTCTAGAGTTACCTCGGGTCCACCTTTATGGCGATATCCCGAAATGGCGTCCACCTATAGCACTATGGCGCACTCCCTTTTAAAATTCTCTTTAATACCTTCCATTTGAAATCCATGTCATACAGACACATTCCAGGGTTCGTTTTGCTAAATGTTGATTTTCCCTTATTTTGTTTCCAAAGCTCTCAGCTGAGTATGTAATGTTTGGTTACGCCCGAACTTAGCCTTCCTTACTTGTTTTTAAACTATATTTATTTATTTGTAGCGATGTAAACTCAATTTCTATATTCCTACAGATGCCGTCTTAAGCTCAGTAAATTTAGCGAATATGTTAAAGATGAACAGATGTTTAAATCGATAGCAAATTAACGTCCCATTAACACATAATACAAGATCTTGATTATGTCAACCCATTTAGTTTAGAGCAGTGTTGCTCAAAATTTAGTGCACTGCCCCCAACTATGGTTTTGCGACAGGACAATGCAATATAACTCATTAGCAGTTTGAAAACAGATAGAACTAATTAAGTATATCTTTTGTACTTTTTTCTATTTGGTCCTTAAAGATTCAGTCATTGTACATATATTGTTTAGGCCAACAGCCCAAACTCTAAAACATATTGGGTCGCCCTCGCATTCGCTTTATATTTCTTAACAGAGCCAGTCGAACCGTTTATGTTAACTATGCAAATAAACATCGCAGGAATAAATAAACAGTTCGACTGGCAAGCGGGCTTAACAAAAAAATTATATTATCTCATACAAAAAACCCAAGGTGAAGCCAGAGAAATCGTTGAGAAATGCGAATTGACGAATGATGGTTTTGATATAGCTTGGAAAAATTTGTGCGACAAGTATGAAAATAAAAGAATATTAGTCAACACCCAATTAAAGATTCTTTTCAACCTTCAATCAGTCGAAACTGAATGCTGTAATTCAATAAAAAGATTACAAAGGGACATAAATAATTGCATATCCTCGTTAGTAAGTCATCATATTGACATATCTAATTGGGATCCAATTATTACATACTTATGTTCAACTAAGCTTCCTGATGTGACCCTTTCGCTATGGGAACAGTCCGTAGAAAACAAGACAGAAACTTCCAAGTGGGCGGATATGGACCGATTTCTGACAAATCGTTTTCAAACGTTAGAATCAGTCTCAGGTTTAAGAGGTACAAAGAGTACAAAACCTCAAAAGGTACAAAACTCAAAGCAGGCATCTGAACATCCCCCAAAGAAACTTGGCGCTTTCCAAGCAAGTGTAGCTAAAGGCACTTGTACAATGTGTCAAAGCAATGATCACCAAATTTATGCGTGTTCAAAGTTCAAAAATTTTAACACCAATGAAAGACTTGCTTTCATAAAAAGAAATCACTTCTGCCTAAACTGTCTGTCATCGGGGCATTCAGTGCCAAAATGCACAAGTGCGCACAATTGCAGCAACTGCCATTTAAGACATAATACCCTTCTACATTTACAGACAAGTAAGGCAAAACTTACACAGGCAAATAATTCTGCAGATTCATCGGATGAGCAACCGTGCACTTCAAGGCAAGCTCAATCTCAAAATGAATCTGCAAAACAAAAAAAGCAGCAAAATAAAACTACTGTAAAATCTAATTTTATTAATACCAGTAAAGGGGTTTTACTAGGCACAGCTCGCGTCACCATTCATTATAATGGTACAGATTTGTCGGCCAGAGCTCTCATAGATTCGGGATCGGAATGCTCTTTTATCACTGAAAGACTCAGACGAAGAATCAACCTGCCAACTCGAAAGATGCATGCTCAAGTTTCGGGCATCAATAATTCAGTTTCTGCGCAGGTAAAAAGGCATGCGCCATTCAGTTGCGGTCCCCAGTTGACCCACTAATTTCTATTGACGCTTTATTTCTAGTTCTACCACATTTTACAGGTAATTTGCCAACATGCGATGTTAGTGCATTAACACAACAAGCATTCCCTGATCTAGTGCTTGCGGATAAACGTTTCTTCGTGAATGAGCCAGTTGATCTTGTTCTGGGCGGGGATATTTATCCGCAAATCATATTAGACGGTATCAAAAAAAATATTCTTAGCACTCTTTTAGCTCAAGAAACTGCCTTTGGTTGGATACTGACTGGTCGTTCTGATGCAGCCAGTCCAACCAATCATAATCGGGTATCCTTTTACAATGAAGTGGCTTTAGACAAGCAGCTATGATCATTTTGGGAGCTCGAAGACACGCTGAAAGCTAAAGCCTCCACATTAGAAGATACATTTTGTGAGGAATTGTATCAACGTACAACGCAGCGAAATTCTGACGGAAGATACATTGTGTCGCTTCCGTTCAGGTCAGAATTCCCAGGAGAGATAAATCTAAAAATCTAGATTTACAGAAAGAGTATAATAGAGTCATACTAGAATACGAGACTATGGGGCATATGTCAAAATTAGATTCAATTCAATCGGCCAATGCAGTCGATAATTACTATTTACCACATCATGCAGTAATAAAAGAAGAAAGCATCTCTACCAAAGTTAAAGTTGTTTTCAATGCTTCATCACGCTCTTCGAATGGTATCAGCCTGAACGATGTTCTTCTTCCTGGTCCTGTGCTGCAGGCTGATCTACCAACATTAATTCTTCGCTGGCAACTTTTCAGATACGTCTTTAATAGCGATATTGAGAAGATGTATAGGCAAATCCTAGTAGATCATAATCATACAAGATACCAAAGAATAGTTTTCCGCTCAAGTCCAGATGTTCAAGTCAGTCTGTATGAGCTCAAAACAGTGACATTTGATATCAGTTGTGCTCCTTATCTAGCAATAAGGACTTTACTTAAACTCCACGGATTCTGCGACGCTTCCGAGAAAGCGTATGGTGCAGCCGTGTATTTGAGAGTGGAAACCAACGACGGCATATTTGTGAATCTGCTTTTGGCAAAAACAAGAGTAGCTCCCGTCAAAACCATCTCACTTCCTCGATTGGAACTTTGCGGAGCTGTATTATTAGCGGAGATAACCGAATCTGTCTGCGCTAACCTTGATTTAGGTCAACAAAACATTCACCTGTGGACAGATTCGACAATCGTGCTGGCTTGTATACGAAAACCTCCGCTCATGGTCAACTTTCGTTGCGCATCGAATTACAAAAATCATCGACAAAGTTGGAAGTTCATCGTGGTATCATGTGGATTCAGGTACAAACCCAGCAGATTTAGCCAGTAGAGGAATACTAGCCGAGGATTTAGTCAACAATTCTCTGTGGTGGCAGGGTCCTTCTTGGCTCCAAGAAGAGAAGGAAAAGTGCCCAACACAAGATTTGGATTTTAACACGAATATTGAAGAAAAACGCGTACAAGCACATGCAACCGCAATTTCAAACAATATTAATGATATTCCCGATAGGTTTTCAAATCTTCCTAGGGCTTTAAGAGTTATCTCATATATACTCAGGTTTTTTCATAGAACGCATTCTAAAACGAAATACTATAGTCAACCTGAATCTTATTAATTTCCTGAGATGAAATTAAAGCTACAACAACCCGTTTAATAAAACTTGCTCAGAAGCAATTTACGGATCAGAAATTTCGAGCTTGCAATCCAAAACACCAATTGGATCTAAAAGCGAAATACTGTCTCTCACCCCATATCTTGATGAAGACGAAGTAGTAAAAACGGGTGGACGACTTGGTGCATCCAAAGATACTACCGAATCTGAACGCCATCCCATAATACTTCCGTACAATTTTAGGTTTACACGTCTGTATGTTCAGTTTGTCCATGAAATGTCTCTCCATGGTGAAAACCAATTAATGCTGCGCATCATTAGAACGCAATACTGGATACCAAAAGTTAAGACCACGATACGATCCGTAATTCATAATTTTCAGATCTGCACGATCTTCAAGAAACGATCTCAAAATCAGCTTATGGGAATTCTACCCCAAGAACGCACCACCTTTTCGCGTGCATTTACCAATACAGGGGTAGATTTCGCAGGCCCTTTCGATATTAAGAATTACAGTGGGCGCGGGTGTCGTACCTGAAAGGGTTACGTTTGACTGTTCGTTTGCTTTTCTACTAAGGCCATACATTTAGAAGCTACTAGTGGTTTGAGCACTTCCTCATTTCTAGCCTCTCTCTCAAGATTCGTAGCTAGACGAGGATGTCCAAGAAACATTTATTCGGCAATGGAACAAACTTTGTCGGTGCATCACGTGCATTAAAAACTGAATTTAAGGAATTTCTTACCGATGCAAGAAACCAAACCCTGTCAAAATATTCCCATCAGGCATTAAATTGGCATTTCATACCAGCAGGAGCTCCACACATGGGAAGCCTATGGGAAGCACCTGGTTCGAGCTATACTAGATCTACGCGCTGCAACGTCCATCATCTCGGATGAGCTCATCCGACGACTCGGCCTTGATGTGACGATTCTGGGGGATCGGCGTGGGTGCTTCATCAAGCTGCGGGGCAAGAATGGGCAGACGGCAACCGTCACCACTTATGCCGTAGCGTTGCCTCATTTCCGGAGGCAAACACCACTAACAAGCCTGGACGCAACGGTAGCCACGCCATATGCCAACATCAGGCTCGCAGACCCGCGGTTCTGCGTCGCCGCCCCAGTCCAATTGGTGCTCGGTGCCGACGTGGTCCCAAAGGTTCTGCTGGGCGCCATACCAGCCGGAACTTTGGGGCCCCTGTTGGCACAGAACACCATCTTTGGCTGGGTATTGTCTGGGGCCTGTTAAATTGGCTTTATATATGTCAATTTAAATTTATTATTTTCATATTTTTATCGAAGAGTAAATTTACATACTTTTTTCATATATATATACTTACACACATAAAATATATATACTTACATACTTATACATAAAATGGATTTTTAAATATTTTTCATACTTGGTTTTTGAAATCTTCATTGGAATCATTGTAAAGTTATTCATAAAATGAACTTCCTTTACATACAAAGGTTTTTTTTTAAGAAACAGTCAATTTAACTACGTTTTATACCTACCTACATACATGCAACTTGAAAATAAATGTGCCACTGAATTAGAACCATGTGTACCTTCATTTATTATTTTGCAATTTTCTCCTTTAGGTGGCTTAGGCGGAACCTAAGCTGGAACTAGTTTAAGCTTAATTTAAGCAAACTCTGCGAACCAGCGGCGGGATATGTCCGAATAGATTTTGCGTTTCGCAAGGGGGGCAGCATGTTTAGGCCAACAGCCCAAACTCTAAAACATATTGGGTCGCCCTCGCATTCGCTTTATATTTTTTAACAGAGCCAGTCGAACCGCTTACGTTAACTATGCAAATAAACATCGCAGGAATAAATAAACAGTTCGACTGGCAAGCGGGCTTAACAAATTCTGTTATTGGTTTTCTTGGATTTTTAACATCAACGTGTACGGACGTAACCCACCGGCGATTCCAGAATCATCAAAAAGGTAACCTACAAATATATGTATTAGTTAATTACTATACTTAATCTTTATGTCGAATAAAGATATTTATATTCAAATTAAAAATTCTAATACCACTTTTTTCATTTTTATACTCAGTTAAGCAGAGCTCACAGAGTATATTAAGTTTGATTGGATAACGGTTGGTTGTACATATATAAAGGAATCGAGATAGATATAGACTTCCATATATCAAAATAATCAGGATCCAAAAAAAATTTGATTGAGCCATGTCCGTCCGTCCGTCCGTCCGTTCGTCCGTCCGTTAACACGATAACTTGAGTAAATTTTGAGGTATCTTGATGAAATTTGGTATGTAGGTTCCTGAGCACTCATCTCAGATCGCTATTTAAAATGAACGATATCGGACTATAACCACGCCCACTTTTTCGATATGGAAAATTTCGAAAAACAGAAAAAATGCGATAATTCATTGCCAAAGGCGGTTAAAACGATGAAACTTGGTAGATGGGTTGACGTTATGACGCAGAATAGAAAATTAGTAAGATTTTGGACAATGGGCGTGGCACCGCCCACTTTTACAAGAAGGTAATTTAAAAGTTTTGCAAGTTGTAATTTGGCAGTCGTTGAAGATATCATGATGAAATTTGGCAGGAACGTTACTACTATTACTATATATGTGCTAAATAAAAATTAGCAAAATTGGATGAAGAACACGCCCACTTTTTAAAAAAAAATTTTTTTTAATTCAAATTTTGACAAAAAATTTAATATCTTTACTGTATATAAGTAAATTAAGTCAAAATTCAACTCCAATAATGATATGATGCAACAAAATACAAAAATAAAAGAAAATTTCAAAATGGGCGTGGCTCCGCCCATTTTCATTTAGTTTGTCTAGAATACTTTTAATGCCATAAGTCGAACAAAAATTTACCAATCCTTTTGAAATTTGGTAGGAGCATAGACTCTATGACGGTAACTGTTCTCTGTGAAAATGGGCGAAATCGGTGGAAGCCACGCCCAGTTTTTATACACAGTCCACCGTCTGTCCTTCCGCTCGGCCGTTAACACAATAACTTGAGCAAAAACCGATATATCTTTACTAAACTTAGCCCACGTACTTACCTGAACTCACTTTATCTTGGTATAAAAAATGGCCGAAATCCGACCATAACCACGCCCACTTTATCGATATCGAAAATTACGAGAAATGAAAAAAATGCCATAATTCTATACCAAATACGAAAAAAGGGATGAAACATGGTAACTGGATTGGTTTATTGACGCAAAATATAACTTTGGAAAAAACTTTGTAAAATGGGTGTGACACCTACCATATTAAGTAGAAGAAAATGAAAAAGTTCTACAAGGTGAAATCAACAGCCCTTGGAATCTTGGCAGGAATACTGTTAGTGGTATTGAATATATAAATAAATTAGCAGTACCCGACAGATGATTTTCTGGATCACCTGGTCCAGATTTGGTCGATATCGCGAGAACGCCTTCACATATACATCTCGCTTTTAAAACCCTCATTAATACCTTTAATTTGATATCCATATCGTACAAACACATTCTAGAGTCACCCCTAGCCCACCCTAATGGCAATATCTCGAAAAGGCGTGCACCTATAGACCTAATGCCCACTCCCTCTTAAAATGCTCAGTAACACCTTTCGTTTGATACCCATATCGTACAAACATTCTAGAGTCACCCCTGGCCCACCCTAATGGCGATATCTCGAAAAGGCGTCCACCTATAGACCTAATGCCCACTCCCTCTTAAAATGCTCAGTAACACCTTTCGTTTGATACCCATATCGTTCAAACATTCTAGAGTCACCCCTGGCCCACCCTAATGGCGATATCTCGAAAAGGCGTCCACCTATAGACCTAATGCCCACTCTCTCTTAAAATGCTCAGTAACACCTTTCGTTTGATACCCATATCGTACAAACATTCTAGAGTCACCCTTGGTCCACCTTTATGGCGATATCTCGAAAAGGCGTCCACCTATAGAACTGAGGATTATTCCCTTTTAAAATACTCATTACCACCTTTCATTTGATACCCATATCGTACAAACACATTATAGAGTCACCCTGGCCCACCCTAATGGCGATATCTCGAAAGGCGTCCACCTATAGACCTAATGCCCACTCCCTCTTAAAATGCTCAGTAACACCTTTCGTTTGATACCCATATCGTACAAACATTCTAGAGTCACCCCTGGCCCACCCTAATGGCGATATCTCGAAAAGGCGTCCACCTATAGACCTAATGCCCACTCCCTCTTAAAATGCTCAGTAACACCTTTCGTTTGATACCCATATCGTACAAACATTCTAGAGTCACCCTTGGTCCACCTTTATGGCGATATCTCGAAAAGGCGTCCACCTATAGAACTAAGGATTACTCCCTTTTAAAATACTCATTACCACCATTCATTTGATACCCATATCGTACAAGCACATTCTAGAGTCACCCCTGGCCCACCCTAATGGCGATATCTCGAAAAGGCGTCCACCTATGGACCTAATGCCCACTCCCTCTTAAAATGCTCAGTAACACCTTTCGTTTGATACCCATATCGTACAAACATTCTAGAGTCACCCCTGGCCCACCCTAATGTCGATATCTCGAAAAGGCGTCCACCTATAGACCTAATGCCCACTCCCTCTTAAAATGGTCAGTAACACCTTTCGTTTGATACCCATATCGTACAAACACATTCTAGAGTCACCCCTGGCCCACCCTAATGACGATATCTCGAAAAGGCGTCCACCTATAGACCTAATGCCCACTCCCTCTTAAAATGCTCAGTAACACCTTTCGTTTGATACCCATATCGTACAACCATTCTAGAATCACCCTTGGTCCACCTTTATGGCGATATCTCGAAAAGGCGTCCACCTATAGAACTAAGGATTACTCCCTTTTAAAATACTCATTACCATCTTTCATTTGATACCCATATCATACAAACACATTCTAGAGTCACCCCTGGCCCACCCTAATGGCGACATTTCGAAAAGGCGTCCACCTATAGACCTAATGCCCACTCCCTCTTAAAATGCTCAGTAGCACCTTTCATTTGATTCCCATATCGTACAACTAGAGACACCCCTGGTCCACCTTTATGGCGATATCTCGAAACGGCGTCTACCTAGGGAACTAAGGATCACTCCTTTTCAAAATACTCATTAACAGCTTTCATTTGATACCCATATCGTACAAACATATTCTAGAGTCACCCCTGGTCCACCTTTATGGGGATTTCTCGAAAAGGCGTTCACCTATAGAACTAATGCCCATTCCCTTTTAAAATACTCATTATCACCCTTCATTTGATACCCGTATCTTACAAACACATTCTAGAGTCAGCCCTGGTCCACCTTTATGGCGATATCCCTAAATGGCGTCCATCCATAGAACTATGGCCTACTCTCTCTTAAAATACTCTTTAATACCTTCCATTTGATACACATGTCATACAACCACATTCCAGGGTTACCCTAGGTTCATTTTCCTACCTGGTGATTTTCCTTATTTTGTCTCCATAGCTCTCAACTGAGTATGTAATGTTCGGTTACACCCGAACTTAGCCTTCCTTACTTGTTTCCACTATATCTTGACCGGCACCATCCCTGAGCTGTGGCCCGGCCAAGACATATATCACATAATCGTTCTCAAATTAATAAATCTATTCAATTATGCAAACGTACACATATAAAACAAGTAAGGAAGGCTAAGTTCGGGTGTAACCGAACATTACATACTCAGTTGAGAGCTATGGAGACAAGATAAGGAAAATCACCATGTAGGAAAATGAACCTAGGGTAACCCTGGAATGTGGTTGTATGACATGTGTATAAAATGGAAGGTATTAAAGAGTATTTTAAGAGAGAGTAGGCCATAGTTCTATGGATGGACGCCATTTAGGGATATCGCCATAAAGGTGGACCAGGGCTGACTCTAGAATGTGTTTGTACGATATGGGTATCAAATGAAAGGTGATAATGAGTACTTTAAAAGGGAATGGGCTTTAGTTCTATAGGTGAACGCCTTTTCGAGAAATCGCCATAAAGGTGGACCAGGGGTGACTCTAGAATATGTTTGTACGATATGGGTATCAAATGAAAGCTGTTAATGAATATTTTGAAAAGCAGTGATCCTTAGTTCCATAGGTGGACGCCGTTTCGAGATATCGCCATAAAGGTGGACCAGGGGTGTCTCTAGTTGTACGATATGGGAATCAAATGAAAGGTGTTACTGAGCATTTTAAGAGGGAGTGGGCATTAGGTCTATAGGTGCACGCCTTTTCGAAATGTCGCCATTAGGGTGGGCCAGGGGTGACTCTAGAATGTGTTTGTATGATATGGGTGTCAAATGAAAGATGGTAATGAGTATTTTAAAAGGGAGTAATCCTTAGTTCTATAGGTGGACGCCTTTTTGAGATATCGCCATAAAGGTGGACCAATGGTGACTCTAGAATGTTTGTACGATATGGGTAGAATATGTTTGTACGATATGGGTATCAAATGAAAGCTGTTAATGAATATTTTGAAAAGCAGTGATCCTTAGTTCCATAGGTGGACGCCGTTTCGAGATATCGCCATTAGGGTGGGCCAGGGGTGACTCTAGAATGTTTGTACGATATGGGTATCAAACGAAAGGTGTTACTGAGCATTTTAAGAGGGAGTGGGCATTAGGTCTATAGGTGGACGCCTTTTCGAGATATCGCCATTAGGGTGGGTCAGGGTGACTCTAGAATGTGTTTGTACGATATGGGTATCAAATGAAAGGTGGTAATGAGTATTTTAAAAGGGAGTAATCCTTAGTTCTATAGGTGGACGCCTTTTCGAGATATCGCCATAAAGGTGGACCAAGGGTGACTCTACAATGTTTGTACGATATGGGTATCAAACGAAAGGTGTTACTGAGCATTTTAAGAGGGAGTGGGCATTAGGTCTATATGTGGACGCCTTTTCGAGATATCGTCATTAGGGTGGGCCAGGGGTGACTCTAGAATGTTTGTACGATATGGGTATCAAACGAAAGGTGTTACTGAGCATTTTAAGAGGGAGTGGGCATTAGGTCTATAGGTGGACGCCTTTTCGAGATATCGCCATTAGGGTGGGCCAGGGGTGACTCTAGAATGTTTGTACGATATGGGTATCAAACGAAAGGTGTTACTGAGCATTTTAAGAGGGAGTGGACATTAGGTATATAGGTGGTCGCCTTTTCGAGATATCGCCATTAGGGTGGGCCAGGGGTGACTCTAGAATGTTTGTACGATATGGGTATCAAACGAAAGGTATTACTGAGCATTTTAAGAGGGAGTGGGCATTAGGTCTATAGGTGGACGCCTTTTCGAGATATCGCCATTAGGGTGGGCCAGGGTGATTCTAGAATGTGTTTGTACGATATGGATATCAAATTAAAAGTATTAATGAGGGTTTTAAAAGCGAGTGGCCCTTAGATGTATATGTGAAGGCGTTCTCGCGATATCGACCAAAATGTGGACCAGGTGATCCAGAAAATCATCTGTCGGGTACTGCTAATTTATTTATATATGCAATACCACTAACAGTATTCCTGCCAAGATTCCAAGGGCTGTTGATTTCGCCTTGTAGAACTTTTTCATTTTCTTCTACTTAATATGGTAGGTGTCACACCCATTTTACAAAGTTTTTTCCAAAGTTATATTTTGCGTCAATAAGCCAATCCAGTTACCATGTTTCATCCCTTTTTTCGTAGTTGGTATAGAATTATGGCATTTTTTTCATTTTTCGTAATTTTCGATATCGATAAAGTGGGCGTGGTTATGGTCGGATTTCGGCCATTTTTTATACCAAGATAAAGTGAGTTTAGATAAGTACGTGGGCTAAGTTTAGTAAAGATATATCGGTTTTTGCTCAAGTTATTGTGTTAACGGCCGAGCGGAAGGACAGACGGTGGACTGTGTATAAAAACTGGGCGTGGCTTCGACCGATTTCGCCCATTTTCACAGAGAACAGTTACCGTCACAGAATCTATGCTCCTACCAAATTTGAGAAGGATTGGTAAATTTTTGTTCGACTTATGGCATTAAAAGTATTCTAGACAAACTAAATGAAAATGGGCGGAGCCACGCCCATTTTGAAATTTTCTTTTATTTTTGGATTTTGTTGCATCATATCATTACTGGAGTTGAATTTTGACTTAATTTACTTATATACAGTAAAGATATTAACTTTTTTGTTAAAATTTGAATTTAAAAAAAATTTTTTTTAAAAAGTGGGCGTGTTCTTCATCCAATTTTGCAAATTTTTATTTAGCACATATATAGTAATAGTAGTAACGTTTCTGCCAAATTTCATCACGATATCTTCAACGACTGCCAAATTACAGCTTGCAAAACTTTTAAATTACCTTCTTGTAAAAGTGGGCGGTGCCACTCCTATTGTCCAAAATCTTACTAGTTTTCTATTCTGCGTCATAACTTCAACCCATCTACCAAGTTTCATCGCTTTAACCGCCTTTGGCAATGAATTATCGCATTTTTTCGGTTTTTCGAAATTTTCGATATCGAAAAAGTGGGCGTGGTTATAGTCCGATATCGTTCATTTTAAATAGCGATCTGAGATGAGTGCTCAGGAACCTACATACCAAATTTCAACAAGATACCTCAAAATTTACTCAAGTTATCGTGTTAACGGACGGACGGACGGACGGACGGACATGGCTCAATCAAATTTTTTTTCGATCCTGATTATTTTGATATATGGAAGTCTATATCTATCTAGATTCCTTTATATATGTACAACCAACCGTTATCCAATCAAACTTAATATACTCTGTGAGCTCTGCTCAACTGAGTATAAAAATAAACAACTACAAGGAAAATTTCTCTAGTTAGATAGAGCAAAAGCTGTTTGTTCAAATGTTATTATACCTGAAATTGTATGAAGTAATTTGCCCAAAAACTTCCTCAAATTATAGTGGGCGGAGTGAATAAAGTAATTAGCATTTACTTCAATTCATTTAACCTTGATTAAACAGTATTCTTATTCGTCAGAACTAGAGGAAAAATCTTTTGTTTGTTATTTATTCACACAAAAAAAGAAATTTATAAACAGAACAAATTCGAAATGCGCAGAGTTTATTTTATCCATGTGGTTTTAATTTGCAAACACTAGATATGGATATATGTAGCTGTGATTAAAGTGAGTGAACCCTTCTCTGAAAGTCACAAAATAAAAAAAATATTACTTATTTGGCGCTTTGTGTAATATTTTTCTTAAATCGAGCGACTGACGCTTTTTTCACAATAATACTATTATTTTTCGCTCGTTATTGTTTTAAACTTATTTTAACTTTTTAGTTTGATATTATCTAAAAGCGTGTTTTTTAGTTTTTTAAACTATATTTAATCATTTGTAGCGATTTAAACACAATTTCTATATTCCTACAGATGCCGTCTTAAGCTCATTAAATTAAACAATATGTGACCCGGCCTGTGAAAAGGTGGCTTACGACTCAAGAAATAAATTGCAGGAAACAGCTGTTAAAGATAAACAATGCATTTCTTCAGTTTCTTAGTAGTTTTCTTTTTTTTTGAGTCATAAGCCACCTTTTCATAGGCCACATATGTTAAAGATGAACAAACGTTTAAATCGGATGCAAATTAACGTCCCATATTATATATTATTTCTAATTTCTGTTTTTATGTGCAGGTCAATTTTTCGCTCTTATTTGGATTCAAAATCTATAAATAAAGTTTTGGTTGTAAAGATGGGAATTCGTGCTATTAGCAAGCTTTGGACATTATTGGCCGTAGTGCTTTTGTTTAGTTTTATTTTATTAAAATAATTTTTTTAAAATAAACGATTATGAGCACACAAAGAAATCTATTTGCACTTTGGAACTATTGTGAATATTTGATAAGAACTAACACTGCATTGCCGGCAGTTACTAACATTCGCTAAATGGCAGCGCAACCGCATGTAAATTTTTATTGAAAGATGATTGACTGATAGAACTGCTGATTTATTTGATATGAGACTTTTATATACATATATTCATAAAACATTCTTTGTTGCGCAAGATGTACACGGGTCCGGCTAGTTAACACTTAATACAAGATCTTGATTATGTCACCTCACTTAGTTTCAGCAGTGTTGTTGTTCAAAATGTAGTGCACCGGCCCCAACTATGGTTTTGTGAGAGGAGAATACAATAAAACTAATTAGCAGTTTGAAAACAGATAGAATATATTTGTACTTTTCTCTATTTATTCATTAAAAATACAGTTATTGTATACATATAACATAGTTGTTCTGAACTTAACATATCAATTCAGTTGTGCAAATACTAACAGTGTTGGAAAAAAGAATAGGGACAATTTACTGCCAAATACTAAATGAATTATATCAGCAGAACTTCAATATCTTCCTTGGAAGAGTGCACCCTATAAAAATAACATTTAAAGGTTGTTGCAATAAATTACATTTTATGACTAATAACCTATATTACTATTTAAATTTAATTTACATGCATGATCAGAAATCATGGACAAATTGCTTTGCGGTTGCTTTTTCAATCGACGATATTTTCGCACACCACAACCTATATTCAGCCTTTATTGCTGTTGATGATATCTGATCTTCGAAGAATGGCGCCAAGTTGTCAAGCTCATCTGCTTTACTTATATCAGCGAATCCTGGAAGAAGCAGTTGGAAGCTCGGTAGAATATCTTCGTTTTCTAAAAATCGTTCCGTTAAGTTTTCAAGTAATGAATCGATGCATGGTGGGCGATTCTATAATACGCTTCACTCGACGTTGTTCCCGGGTTAGCTCGGTTTCTTTGACGCGATACCACTCTTGGAGCACGGACTCTTGGCCAGGGATGTTTCTTTACGAAAAAGTGATAATGACGGACAGCATTCAGAGCGTTCCAAGTATCAATAGATACTTGTATAAAATTTTGTAATGAATGAAGTTTTCATTTACATATATTTAATACTTAAAAATTACAGTAATCACATAATTGAGTATTTATTAAAAACATTTATACATTAAGGGCCGTTTTCTCGTCTAAACTTTAAAATCAATTACCCGCTTAAAAATGAATGTTGCGGAGTGTTTTTGAGCCGTGTATGTCAAAACTCTCATTTGATCAAATTTATATTTGCGAATGAATTTTGTGTCATGTATGGGCCGTATAAATGTTATCTAGTTGAGAAAAAAAAAACCAAAGTACAATCAATGAGGTTCGCAATCAGTGTTGTCAGAAAAAATTTTGTTTGGTGCTAGAATCACGAAAAAAGGGCTTGAAAGAGTTAAATTTCTTCAAAAAGTCCAAAACCGCTTTCGCCATGCTTGACATTCGAATTTGCGAGACGCGAGGAAATTACAAAAAAAAAAACAATACTTCCTTGGAATTTCATTGGGCTCAAGCCACGCCCCCCCCCCCTCCCCCCCCCCCCTGGCTACGTGCTTGACGTCCATCTATATATTTGCTTTTGCAACTCTTATCACATGGATATTTAAGGTCATAATTTTTGTTTTTAACTAAAATAAGAGTTGTGAAATTTTTACAGGTGAGTATAATTTTATGCAGGGGTAAGTTTAATTTCCTTCACAAATACTAATCCTAATTTTTTTGCACTTGCTTAAAACCAAAAAATGTGATTGGAAAATAAAAATAAGTCTCTCTTCGCTGGTGGACCCGACTCAAGTCTTCACACTTTCATTTTCGAAAGTAATAGAACGGAGGATATTTGTTTGCTGGGTTGAGCACATATGGTCAAAAATTAAAAAAACAGTTGTTGTTGTTTTTTCCAACGCGTTTCGATGAATATTGATGAATAATCAGCTGAATACCCTCCTTAGTCTTCAACAAATATACTGTGAAAATTGTGAGCAGCTAGCGAGGTCTCACTTTACTCATCTGATTTAAGCAAAAGGATTTATACCAATACTATTTAACACCATCAACTCACTCAGTTTCTCCAACTAATAAAGTATCCAAAATCAGCTCAACCCTTCAAAAATCGACTTTTTTATCATGGTATAAACCCCAAAAACCCTTATCGGCCAGAATCGGTACCCAGCGGATCAGTCCGGTAACTAGTATCTGTCTTCACTACTTTAGTATGTGAGGCAACACAACCGGATCTAAGCAGCCTACTCAAACGCTTCTGGGAATAGGAAGGAAACCCAGCAACCCGAACTTGATCGAGAACCGATGCTGTGAAGCCCTCTAAAGTACCACAACCACACCGCCACTATAGGAAACTTTCAGAATGACGTATTATATAATGGCCCGATTCTCAAAAACGACTTGACGTCTATATTTATCAACTGGCGCCTATACAAGTTCGTTATCGATAGCGACTACGAAAAAATTTATCGCAAAATCGTAGTCAAGGAAGAAGACCAAGACTTCCAAAGAACTCTCTTTAGGGAAAGAATTACACAAGATATATAAATAAAACCATCCTCAACAGAACGTTCGCGAAGGAGATATGTTTAAAGACGACCTACACCACCCAAATGACTGACGTTTATTTATTTGCATTGTATAAAGATTCTTACATGTACCCTGTACCAATTAAAGTAACTTATTAAAGTAACTTATCGTTTCCTCAACTTTATATATTCAAGAAAGTACAAAAAAATATACCCCTTTTAAGTTAAGAAATAAGCGGCACAATGGACCGCTTTAAGTTAGTTGTTCGCCTCTCAAATAAATCTTAAAATAAATAAAAGCGAAATTCTTAATACATACATACAAAAATTATAATTAATAAAGTTTATACTTATTTACAACTAAAATAAGAGTTGTGGCGGGTTTTTATTTCTAAAAGTGAAGTGCCGATATTTTCCCTTAAATATTTTCTTAGTGCTCCATACTCCACAAAAGTGCAATTTTATAGGGCTTCAACAACGTTTTTACCATTTCTAATGCAAAAACTTCAATAAACACTTTTTGTCCCTATTTTCCAAGCCAAACTTCTACTGCTTCACTTTTTCGCAAAAGAACAACCTTAAAATGCTATTTTTCTAGGGTGCACTATTCCAAGAGAGATATTGACGTGTTGCTTATATAATTAATTTAGTATTTCGCACTTAGTTGTCCCTATTATTTTTTCCATCATTGTATATAAATAAACAATTAAATAAATAAATGCAAGGCGCTATAATCTGTGAAGAAATTTAAGGCCGAGCTTCTCTTTCAATTTGCGTAGTGCTCCTTTTAATTGTCCCTAAAAATTGGCGGGACTGGGCCTAAAGGCGAGGACATTATCAAACATTATGAATGAAAGTTTGCTAATGCCTCACGGCTAAGTATTTAAAGGCCGCCGCGGTTAAAATCAATTTCAAATTGAAGTAATTGTTTGCCAAAAAGCAACCCGATTTCGGCATAGATTTTACCCAAAGGTAACAAAGTAGACAAGATCATTGTTATTCATTATATTTATTTGTATTTGGGCATTTCTCATATTTCGCACGGCGAAAATATGCCCGCTTAGAAAAACTTTTTTTCTAAATTTGTGATGTTACTTTGCCAGGGAGTTGAACCCAGGACCCTCGGTGTGATAGGCGAAGCACACTACAACCACACCACGGCACCCGCCAATTACCATATGTATGTATATATCATACTTCTATATTGCTACTACAGGCTGTGTACACTCACAAACATTAGAGTGCCGATATATGGCTGTGTTAATTTTTTGTTTTTGTATTGAATAATGTATTATCACACTTATGCTGCTACAATCACACAAATTTAGTAGGCTGCCTTTTTTTCAATTCAAAACTCATTTTTATTTACACAACAAAATTTTGTATAAATAGCACCCACAAATTCCAACTTCCTCACTTTACACATAAAAATCGACGGAAAATCTTATTAAACTAAAATGTATTTACGCAAGTCTTTCGCGAACATTTGTTTGATGTTTGTCATCCTTGTCAGTATTTTGACTTATACCTATTCGGAAAATCGCATTGTTGGTGCCTCTGATGGGAATATAGAGGACCGCAGGCATGTGGTGGCAATATTTTATGGCAAGGATTATCGTGGTGTTGGTACTTTAATCTCCCTAAAAAGGGTGCTTACATCTAAATCTTGCGTGAGAACTTCACCCGGACATCGCTTCACTGTTATAGCTGGTACATCCAATTTACAACCAGGAGAAGGAGTAGAACGCAAATCGGGGCGCATATTTCGTCCATGTGAATTTAAACCGGAATTCGTAGAAATGGATTTAGCTGTGATTGTAGTGCCAAGATTTTTCGAGAGCTCAATAATAAAACCAATAGATTTATGCGAAACTGAATTAAACCCCGGCGTAAAATTGCGAGTTAGTGGATGGGGTTCGATACATCCCGACATTGAGGCCTCTTATCATACACTCCAATCAGGTGAATTTGCAGTATTTCCAATCAACCAATGTAGGGATTTTTATGCGCCTCGTTTTGCGGCGATAGAGAAAAATTTCCCAACAACAGCAATATGTTTAAAAGATTCGGCAGAGGAAAGTGGTGTGTGTTGGGGAGATGCTGGTGCACCTGCCGTTGCGCATGATAAACTTTATGCGGTGCTATCAATTATGGTAAAACCTTTCAACCGCTTTTATCCGGCTATATATACAAGTATAAATAATAAAGATGTTAAAGATTTTATACAATTTGCAATGATGGATGCTCGCATATGTACCTTGAAATAAAACAAATCAAAATAAAAAAATACAAAAAATTATTCATCATTTTAAGTTTTCTGATTGATGAAAAACAAGGTTTTTTTTTTCTTCAAGCATTTCTTGAATAATGAATAAGATTTTATCGTGAGTGATTTTTGTAAATTTTAAGTAAAGGGTTTGAGTTATTTTTCATTATTTAAAAAATACAGAATAAAATTAAATTTCAATTTTTATTCGGTTATTCAAAAATTAAAAAATAAATCCTCGAGATGCCCTGAAAATATACCATACGCTACAGTTCGCGTGTAGTACCTATTGAAGCTTCTTAGAGTAATATTGGGATGATTTTTAGGTATTCGGGTGTCATTTCGGAATGGTTTTGGGACTCCTTCGGGGTCGTTCCGGGATGTTTTTTGGCACTCTGTCGGCGTCATTTGGAGGTCTTTCCGGAATGTTTTCGAGGACTCCCTTGGGGTCGTTCCGGGATGTCTTCGGTGACTCCCGCGGGGTCACGTGGGGGTTATTCCAGAATGGTTTTGGGAGCTGTCGGGGTAATTTGGGGGTCGTTCCGGGATGTTTTTGGGCACTCCCTCGAGATCATTTCGGGATGGTTTTGGGGACTCGCTCTTTGCCATTTGGGGTTCATTCCCTGATATTTCTGGGTACTACCTGGGGATCATTTGGGGGTAAAATTTTTCTAAAAGTCGAATTATTGTGTTACATTTTCACTGCTAGTTGAATTTTTCCCAATTTCGCTTGTATTCAACTTTAAAATTAAGATTATATGTTGTTGTTTTTGTTGTACCGTTCCATAGGGTCTTGGTCCAAATGGACCAAACTGGCAATCGTTGTGCATAGGTTTGTCCAACTATTCAATAACTCCTGAGAGAGCGCTAAATACCCAGAAGCAAACTTGGAATATGTCTCCAAGTCTTAAATTTGATGACAGCTTTTGGCGAAATTGCTAACTTAGCACCCACACATGTGCGCCGGCAGCACGGCTATGAAAGAAAATACCAGAAAATTATATTTTTTTTTATTAAATTATTGTTTGAATAAAAACTGAAGGCGCCGAGGTTGCTGTCGAAATGTATTTATCACTTTCTCAATAAATTCATTGTCTTCTTCTACTCTTTTCCTGTGAACACTGAGCATACACAAGCTACTTAGCCTCGCGTCTCCCTCCGTTGAGCGATTCCACGTCTTGACACGTCGTAACGTGCTAGATGTACGTTCAATACTACATGTTGTTGATGGAATAGTTAAACCAATTTTGATTGCCTCACGTACTGCTGGGTAAAACGGAGTGGCTTGAGCAATTACATCTGCGTATTCAACAACAGGTTCATTTAAGCCCGCATCATTAGCTTCATTTATCCTTATCATCTCGTACCATGTGGTAGCTTAGTTTATTTAAATCAAAATTGCAATATTGCAGAAAGTGAATAAAGTTTCCGAAATTGCCTTTGCAGTCAGTTCTTGTAGTGGTACATATCCGAGAAATTCTTCACAAATTATTGGTTTTTTATCTTTATCATAACTTAGATAACGAACACCAATAGATAATTGCTCGGTGCCACTAATATCAGCAGTCTCATCAGCCAAAACCGAAAAAGCCGAAGCTTGTTTTACCTCCTCAATTATTTTGCTTTTTAAAACGGCGGAACAAATTTCAATTAACTCATTTTGAATTTGATGCGATATGTATAAGGAATTTTTCACTCCTGATTATAAGTGATTCTTCAGAATCTCGTCTCCCAGAACCCTTGTCAACTTTTCCACGAAGTGGAATGTCATGCTGCCCGCAACATAAAATTTTCGATACAATAGATCGAAATTTTAAACGATTTGCTTCAATTCCATATGTCGCATTTAAAGATTCACGAACGCTTAATTCTTTTCTATCCATGATTTTTTCAAATTTATTTACTGATGCCAGTGCATCACAACGCCACTTACTTTTCGCATGAGACTGTGCAGCTTTATGAAACTTTTGATATTTAAGACAAGGAGAAACTATAAACTGTCCTTATAGACCACGCTGCACTGGAGGTCGAAATAATACACATATTCTACACAGAGGCCCCTTTGATATAGCTGAATAGGCTAACCACGGATATGTTATAAGCCATTCATGTCGAAAAGCTCGCTTAGCATCAGGTTTAACATCATTTTTAAAGTTGTAAGTTTTACTAGGATTCCAAGGATATCTTAGTAATTTCAAACGTAGATCTTCATTCACTTGATAACCAGAATCCAAACACAAGCCAATATCCACTGATGAATTACTTGTGCTTCTGCTAGAAATATTGAATGATGCATCTGCTTGAAAATTTGTATGCACAGAGCTAGTACCTTTAAGCAAAAATAATTAGAAGCAAAAATATTATTGTCTTCTGTATATTATGATAAATAATACAATAAATAATTTGGGTAGAAACAACGTCACAACATACCTGAGCTGTCTGGTCTGTGTGTATTCAATTTGGATGTCTTAATATGAAATAAATTATCTTCATCGGAATGATGGTTACGTTTTTTACACAAAAAACGTCTTATGTCACTCATAACTTGAATAAAAAGTAATAAGTTAACCAATAAATTGCCTAAAAACGAAGATGAGTCACTGTTTATACAGATTTATTACAAACAATTGATTTGCTCCTTATCGACAAAGAACTGCAATTATTAATAGATACAGCTAAAATATCATGAAACATGAACTGACGCAATCGCAAGTAGGGAAACCCTCACATCCATTGCGTGGCAGCGGGGACTCCCCGAGTAATAATGCCCACCATAATAACAGCAACAAATATACATAGCAGGAATTATGTAAATAGCCATATAACAACTAAAATGTAAATAACAACAGAAAATTTACATAGCAGGAAGTTATGTAAATAACCATATCAGTAAACAGAAGATTATTTACGAAATCTCTAGACCCTAGGAGAAATGATGTACGGCAAAAGCCGAGAGTATATAAGAAGTAGAGATTTAGCAATAAGTCTTCAGTTTGTGATTAGAGCTTGACTAAAGCAGTACGCGGATAATTTAATTGTGTGAATAATTTTAAGTGTATAGAGTGGTTAATAAATAGCATGTTGACAAACTCAACATTGGTGGATTATTATTCAAAGTGATACGAACCGACTGGAAATAGGAGATTACAAATATTCCAAACGGAAAATCGTCACAATATATTAGATCATAATAGTGTATAGATGCAGATGCACCTCCCTGAAAATAATCCTGGCGGCGCCCATGCACCCACACATCCAAAACTACTTCATATACATATCATTTTCAGGCCAAAAGAAAGAAAGAATAATTTTCTGCAGGGGTAAGCCTATTTTCTTCACAAATACTAATCCTAATTCTTTTGCACTTACTTAAAACCAAAAAATGGGATTGGAAAACCAATATATATCTCTCACCACTGGTGGACCCGACTCAAGTCTTCACACTTTCATTTTCGAAAGTAATAGAATGGAGGATTTTTACTCTAAATGGTCATGATAGGTGACCAAACAGCACTACTCCCTAAGGTAAAACCTCAACACCCCTAGTAGATTCCTATAAAACGAATCCCTTTCCACATTCCGCAAGGCGTCTACAGCTTCGACAGAGCAGAAATATCAAAAATGCTTTCAAAGTTATGAAAGTAGCATGTCGCAAATTATCGACGCCCTGCAATTGTTGAGACCCCCCCCCCCCTTAAATCACCTCAAACGCGTTAACGAAATATTCCACGGTAGTTAAGAAGACTGGGCAGCATTTAGAGGTATGTTTACGGCGGTGTATGGTTATCTCACCCGATGAACTTAAGCCGAAAACTTGTTCACCTGCGACAAAAGACAAGAAGTTAGGCAGGTAAATTTGTGATACAATACGTTTTAACGGCTGACAACTTCCAGCTCTCATGGGACGCCCTCAGAGCTCGGTACGAAAGCCGATGAATATTGATGAATAATCAACTGAGTACCCTCTTTAGTCTTCAGCAAATATACACTGAAAATGGTAAGCAGTTTGCGAGGTCACACTTTGCTCCTCTGATTTAATCGAAAGGATTTATACCAAGGCTATTTAACATCATCATCTCACTCATTTTCTCCCAACTAATAAAGTCTCAAAAGTCAGTTCAACCCTTCAAAAATCGGCATTTTTCGGTTAGATTCGGATAGGTACCCAGCGGATCAGTCCGAGTACAAGTGCCGGTCTTCACCACTGAAGTCAGTGAGGCAACATAACCGGATCTATGCAGCCTACTCAAACGCTTCTGGGAATAGGAAGAAACCCGAGCAACCCGATCTAGGCGCTGTGAGGCCCTCTAAAGTACAGAAACCACACCGCCACTACAGGATACTCTCTGAGTGACGTGTTATATAATGGCCCGATTCTCCAAAATGACGTCTATAATTCTCAACTGGCGCCTCTAAAAGTTCGTTTTCGATTGCGGCTACGAAAAAATGTCCGTCCGTCCAACGCCCACTTTTTCGATATCGAAAATTTCGAAAAACCGAAAAAGTGCGATAATTCAGCTATAATTCATTACCAAAGACAGATAAAGCAATTAAACTTGGTAGGGGGTTTGACCTTATGAAGAATAGAAAACTAGCAAAATTTTGGACAATGGGCGTGGCACCGCCCACTTTTAAAAGAAGGTAATTTAAAAGTTTTGCAATCTGTAGTTAGCAGCTGAGTATGTACACCAGAACTTAGCCTTCCTTTCTTGTTGTACAAAACTTCATTAACTTGAGGAAATATTTTTCCAAAAAAAACCCTGTGAAAATATTTGCAAAAACAAATACATATGTAAATGGCTGCGTTTGTGCCCACACAGAGCGTGCAAAATCAAATCCACACAATCATAAACATGCATAAGTGGTAGACCTAAAACAAAAAAAAAAAAAAAGAAAAACAAAATAGAAGACTTCATACCTTTCATGAATTGGGCTGAATAATAATCTTATCCCATTCGTAATCTCCAAATAATGCGCTGTATAAGATAAGAAATATATAGTGAAAAGATGTACATACCTAAACGATTTTAAGATAAATATAAAAAAAGGCAAAAAACCCCCTTTTCTGAACGATCGGTTATATGGGATATATATATAGCTCCGATCGAATTAATTTTTACAGGAAATCTTCTATGATATTGTAACGATTTTACTGCAATTCCCCTTATTTGCAATCTTCTGCCCACGTTTGTATCGCTAAACTGTTGAATAAATAACTCCAATATTGAATAATGGAAAAATGGCCTTTATTAAAGTACTTCACAATAACACTTATACTTTGCAACGAATAGCTTGCTTAAAACCCAAACTGATTGATAGCTCAAATGAAACTGATTTCTCGCCTCTACTGTCGCACCTTTTATACTTTTTGATTTCACATTGTATTCTTCTAGGCTTTTCCATTCCAGAACTTACTAGTTAGTTATCAGCTACAAAATCGCCAGCCACAGCTACGTTTATAACTTCTCATTTGAGTAATACTTGCACTTATTATTGCCCTCTCTTGTGTTTGCATGTTTTTGTGCATTGCTTCTCCGCTGCTCGTATTACGTACATATGTGTAGACGCAATTATTGATTCGTTTATGTAGATACTTGGGCGGGTCGATTTAAAAATCGCTTATTGCTCTGTGAAAATCGTATTCTAGCGATCAAAATAAGAAACTTTGCCGAAGGAACCATACCTCTAAAACGAATTCTGATGTCCCCCAATTTGGGTCGAACTTTTGGGTAGGGGCAAATTTTGAAAAATCCCACTTTGATCCATTTAGAGTGCTCCAATCGAGTCCAAATCTATGACCGACCCCCACAAACTTTGGAGACCCGACCCACCGATGCCAGTGGCACACCACCTGGAACCCCCCTGGGGGTTCACCATACAAACATTTCAAAAAATCGCCGGTTTTGCACTTTACATGAAAAAATCAGCTAAATGGCTATGTTTATTTATTTATAATAATATTTATTATTTATTTATAATAATATCTATTTTTTCTCTTAAGAAATTTAATTAGTCAGAACATATGTAAATGAAAAAATTAATTTAAGTGAGTTATAGAAAAGAAACTAAAAAAAATTATTGTTTGAAGTCTTTTTTACTTTCAAGTCTGGGCAATTTCGCACAGCTCTCTAATGTCGTCGCCATAGCAGCCTCTACATTTTCCGGTATAACCCGTTTGGAAATGCTAGCTAGCAATTGAACATGTCGTTCCGCTCCTTGTATGTGTGATGGAATTTTTGGATCATTAAATGGTGGATCACCTTGATTTAAATATTCTTTCAATGTATCGTACGGAATGCTTCGCGTGAATGGTGGTTCAAATACGATATTTATATCATTCAAATTGATCATTTCCGTATAACTTGTGCAATTAAAGTTTATATCTGGTTTTTATAAACTCCAAGTTCCATTGGCTCGTCAACATCGGTTCGATAGCGTAGAATTTTCTTGATGGCACAGTCGCGCCTTTCTTTGCTATCATCAAACAACATTGATAACAAGATATTTTCCGAATGCGCATAATACGAATTATCTTTAATTACTTGATTGACAATTTTGCGTAAACGAGGTTCTAGAAATCGTGACCAACCAATGAACTTGAAAAATAATGCACTGCCGTACACGACAGAGCTGTAATATTTGATATTGAAGTACATTGGCACATAACATTTAATTATAAATTCAACCAGAATTCTTAAATTTGCGTCTGGATTTTCCGTTGTCACATATAATCGCAATAATCTAGCGGCATTGGTAGCCACCGAAAATGTACAATTTTCCCTGGTTTGATGTTAGCCAGATCCACCGGAACCAGGCCGCTAGAAAATTCATGGGCCATGTCGTATAAGTACTTCGCATCGGTGGAAAATTCATTTTTTTCTGGAGCAGGGGCATATTTTGCAACTCAATTTTCTGGAAGCCGTCCACCACCTGAAAATATATAATAATAAAATAATTAAAAATGGTTGACAATTATAATAAATGAGTGATAGCAATAACTTACCGGAAGAGTTTCACAAGTAAAAAATTGTTTCCAGAGATTTTACATACTCTGTAAATTGTTGGGTGTTGTTTCTACTCTTGATTTGCTCTTGATACTTGTCAAGCAATTTATTAAATACACTTTTTTTCAGCATTATTTCCATACCAAGTTTTTCCCAAATTCCAATCAACTTATCTTGTACTTGAATAGTGAATGATTTATGGAAAAACTTTTTTTGTTCTGTTTTAGCACGTTCGCTTAAGTAAAAATAATATCTCAAGATATCCAGATGGGTTGGTAAATTAAGATCAGTTAAATCAGTAGACACACCAAAAACAGTAACATCATGCTTGGGTATATGACTCATTGGGTTTTCGATAGTTGCTGATGTAGTTGTTTCATCTTGCGGTGTAGAGGATGGTGGATTCATTGTAAACTTTTTGATTTGGAATGGTCACTTCACTTATTATTTTTTTTGAAATATTTTTTTATCTGAAATTAGCACTTCACACTTTGAGTTCTTCACAACGACTTAATGCATTCACAAAAACTGTTGCGTTATATATGGTCTACGAGACGAGGTAATAAGAATGAAATGTTAATTTCAATTCTACCTGCTGTGTCTTGTGGTGGCTTAAAAAAACAACACAAGCAATTTTACGATCTGCAATTGTGTTACAGTGATACCTTCATTTTTTAAAACGGTTGAATAAAAAACCCACACAACTATGTTTACGACATGCAAATGCATCACAGTGATGCCTTGGTTTTAAAAGGGTTGTACAAACGCTAATTTCTAATAATTTTTATACTCAGTTGAGCAGAGCTCACAGAGTATAATAACTTTGATTGGATAACGGTTGCTTGTACAGGTATAAAGGAATCGAGATAGATATAGACTTCCGTATATCAAAATCATCAGGATAGAAAAAAAATTTGATTGAGCCATGTCCGTCCGTCCGTCCGTCTGTCTTCCCATTAACACGATAACTTGAGTAAATTTTGAGGTATCTTGATGAAATTTGGTATGTAGGTTCCTGAGCACTCATCCCAGATCGCTATTTAAAATGAACAATATCGGACTATAACCACGCCCACATTTTCGATATCGAAAATCTCGAAAAATCGAAAAAGTGCGATAATTCATTACCAAATACGGATTAAGCGATGAAACTTGGTAGGTGAGTTGAACTTATGACGCAGAATAGAAAACTAGTAAAATTTTGGACAATGGGCGTGGCACCGCCCACTTTTAAAAGAAGGTAATTTAGAAACTTTGCAAGCTGTAATTTGGCAGTCGTTGAAGATATTATGATGAAATTTGGCAGAAACGTTACTCCTATTACTATATATATGCTTAATAAAAATTTGCAAAATCGGAGAACGACCACGCCCACTTTTAAAAAAATTTTTTTTTCATGTCTAATTTTAACAAAAAATTTAATATCTTTACAGTATATAAGTAAATTATGTCCACATTCAACTCGAGTAATGATATGGTACAACAAAATGCAAAAATAAAAGAAAATTTCAAAATGGGCGTGGCTCCGCTCTTTTTCATTTAATTTGTCTAGGATACTTTTAATGACATAAGTCGAACAAAAATTTACCAATCCTTGTGAAATTTGGTAGGGTCTATTATTCTGGGACAGTAACTTATTTCTGTGAAAAAGGGCGTAATCGGCCGAAGCCACGCCCAGTTTTCATACACAGTCCTTCCGCTCGGCCGTTAACACGATAACTTCAGCAAAAATCGATATATGTTTACTAAACTCAGTTCACGTACTTATCTGAACTCACTTTGTATTGGTATAAAAAATACCCGAAATCCGACTATGACCACGCCCACATTTTCGATATCGAAAATTACCAAAAACGAAAAAAATGCCATAATTCTATACCAAATACGAAAAAAGGGATGGAACATGGTATTTGGATTGGTTTATTGACGCAAAATATAACTTTAGAAAAAAACTTGGTAAAATGGGTGTGACACCTACTGTATTAAGTAGAATGAAATGAAAAAGTTCTGCAGGGCGAAATAAAAAACCCTTGAAATCTTGGCAGGAATACTGTCCGTGGTATTATATATATAAATAAATTAGCGGTATCCAACAGATGATGTTCTGGGCCACCCTGGTCCACATTTTGGTCGATATCTGGAAAACGCCTTCACATATACATCTACCACCACTCCCTTTTAAAAGCCTCATTAATACCTTTAATTTGATACCCATATCGTACAAACCCATTCTAGAATTACCACTGGTCCACCTTTATGGGGATATATCGAAAAGGCGTCCACCTATAGAACTAAGCCTCACGCCCTTTTAAAATACTCATTAACACCTTTCATTTGATACCCATATCGTACAATCATATTCCAGAGTCACCCCTGGTCCACCTTCATGGCGATACCTCGAAAAGTCGACCACCTATAGAACTAAGGCCCACTCCCTTTTAAAAAGGCTCATTAACACCTTTCATTTGATACCCATATCGTACAAACACATTCTAGAGTCACCCCTGGTCCACCTTTATGGCGATATTTCGAAAAGGTGTCCACCTATAGAACTAAGCCCCACGCCCTTTTGAAATACTCATTAACACCTTTCGTTTGATACCCATATTGTACTACCGCATTCTAGAGTCACCCCGGGTCCACCTTTATGGCGTCCACCTATAGAACTAAGGCCCACTCCCTTTTAAAATGCTCATTAACCCCTTTTATTTGATACCCATATCGTACAAACAAATTCTAGGGTCACCCCTGGTCCACCTTTATGGGGATATCTTGAAACGGCGTCCACCTACGGAACTAAGGATCACTACCTTTTAAAATACTCATTAACACATTTCATTTGATGCCCATATCGTACAAACAAATTCTAGAGTCAACCCTGATCCACCTTTATGGCGATATCCCTAAATGGCGTCCACTTATCGAACTATGGCCCACTCCCTCATAAAATACTCTTTAGCGCCTTTCACTTGATAGACATGTCATACAAACACATTCCTCGGTTCATTTTCCTACATGGTTATTTTCCTTTATGTTGTCACCATAGCTCTCAACTGAGTATGTAATGTTCGGTTATACCCGACCTTAACCTTCCTTACTTGTTTTTAATTTCTTTTCTATTACTAAGTTAAATAAATTTTTTCATTTACATATGTTCTGACTAAATAAATTTCTAAAGAGAAAAATAAACTCCAAAAAGAAAAAACATAGGCATTTCGCTGATTTTTTCATGTAAAGTGCAAAACCGGCGATTTTTTGAAATGTTTGTATGGTGAACCCCCAGGGGGGTTCCAGGTGGTGTGCCACTGGCATCGGTGGGTCGGGCCTCCAAAGTAAGTGGGGGTCGGTCATACATTTGGACTTGATTGGAACACTCTAAATGGGTCAAAGTGGGATTTTTCAAAATTTGCCCCTACAAAAAAGTTCGACCCAAATTGGGAGACATCAGAATTCGTTTTAGAGATATGGTTCCTTCGGCAAAGTTTTTTATTTTGATCCCTAGAATATGATTTTCACAGAGCATTGGGCGATTTGTTTGCCTCCCCACAAATCGACCCGGCCTAGTAGATACATAATGATTGATCTATGGATGTGCATGATATCACTGTTTAGCATCGGCTTAGAGATGGCAGTACCCATTAGTGTTGCTAATGTTGTAACACTGCCCTCCACTTAAGTCTGATCCTCCCGATCAGCAAATTTCTCGATCTAAACGCTGCTAGCCTCTCCAAATGAACCACTTTCATTTTGGTTCGTGGTTTGCCAATGGTTTGTATGCGGTACACTACATCGTTGATCCGTTTTGCAACTTTGTAAGGGCCTTCCCAGTTACACTGCAATTTCGGGGACAAACCTTTTTTTCGTAGTGGGTTGTATAGCAGCACCAAATCTCCTTCCTGAAACCCTTCCGAATTAATTGCTTTATCGTACCTCTTGTCACTCATAATCTTTGCTCGTTGCCTTACCAGATCGTGTATCTCTCTCAGCTCTTCTTCCAAGACACCAGTGGATTTCTTGACATTCCTCTCCGCACCGGCATCTATCCCATACTTCAAATCAGCTGGCAGTCGAAGGTCATTGCCAAAAATTACCTTTGTGGGAGTTTGGCCCGTTGCCTCATGTACTGCCGATCGGTAGGCCATTAAGAATAATGATATTTGTGTATCCCAGTCCTTATAGTACTTGTATAGTACTTTCCTTAAATGCTCCTCCAATGTTCTATTAAAACGTTCCACTATACCATCGGACTGAGGATGCAATGCAGTTGTCCGTGTTTTTCGAATGCCCAACTTCTTGCACATTTCTTGGAACACAGCTGATTCAAAATTCCTGCCTTGGTCAGAATGTAACTCCATTGGTACACCATACCTTGCAACTAATTCGTTTGTAACCACTTCTGCTACTGTTTCTGCTTCTTGGTTTGGGATTGGGTATACCGCTGGCCATTTACTGAAATAATCCATAACCACCAGTTCGTATTTGTTTACGTGGTTGCTAGTAGGAAATGGACCTGCGACATCCATGGCGATCCTTTCAAATGGTGGACCTGAAATATATTGCTTCATCTGGCCATGACTTCGTGTTTTGGGCCCTTTCGTTCTGTTGCATACATCGCAGTTGGCAATCCACTCGGTGACCGACTGACGGCAACCAACCCAATATACTCTTTGCTTAATTTTCTCAAGCGTCTTTGTGATTCCAAGATGACCTCCACTAGGACCATTATGCAGCTCGCTGAGCACGTCAGGCATCCTCTTTCTGGGAACAACTATTAGTTTCTTCTTGCATTGACCATCCTCACTCTCCCATACTCGATGAAGGCAACCGGATATCAATTCTAAACTGCTCCACTGTGCCCAATATGACTTCGCAATGGGACTCTCTGCTGACACCTCCTCTCTGCTTGGTCTTTCGTTTCGTTAGAGCCCTTGCATAACATGTGACAGATCTGTATCTTCTAGCTGACACTTTCTTAGTTGTTCCTTGTCCCATTCATCCGTACACGTTATAGTCATTAGCCGGACATCTATAATGTCTTCTTTAGCCTCGGCCCTTGAACAGTGCTTGCATTCCAAACTACATGGTCTTCGTGACATTGCATCGGCATTTCCATGGGTACTACCTTTCCGATGCTCAATAGAAAAGTCATAGCTTTGTAGTCGCTCGATCCACCGTGCCAATTGTCCTTCCGGATTACGGAACTGCAGAAGCCATTTTAACGCTGCCTGATCTGTCCTAACACGGAATCCCTGGCCGTAGAGGTATTTGTGAAAATGTTTAATGCACTCTACCAATGCCAACAGCTCTCTGCGCGTAACGCAGTAGTTCCTCTCTGGTTTTCCAATTGAACGGCTGTAATATGCAACTACCTTCACCTGTCCATCGATCAGTTGTGATAAAACGCCTCCTATAGCATATCCGCTCGCATCTGTATCTAGAATAAACGCTGCTCCTGGAATCGGATATGCCAACATTGGGGCAGTGCACAAAGGCTCTTTCAATATTTTGAAAGCTACTTCTTGCCCCTTCTTCCTTTCAAAAGCTTTATTTTTTCTTGTTAGCTCGTGGAGACTATGGGCTACGCTGGCAAAATTTGGTACAAATCGGTGGTAATATGTGCACAGCCCAAGGAAACTTCTCAACTCATGCAGATTCTGTGGTCTTGGCCAATCCTTTCTGCCTCTATCTTTTCATTCGCTGTACGGATACCTTCTTTCGTTACCTTGTGACCAAAATAATTTACTTCCTTTTTAAACAGCGCACACTTTTTGGGACTTAACTTCAGACCAGCGCCAGCTATTCTCTGGAAAACTTCATCTAAGTTTCTAAGATGCTCATCAAAGTTCTTGCCCAATACGATGATGTCGTCCAGGTACACCAAGCATGTTTTCCAATGTAGACCTTTCAGTACCTGGTCCATGAGTCTCTCAAAAGTAGCTGGTGCATTACTGTAAATTGCCAAAGACCATCACCGATACTGAAAGCTGTTTTCTCTTAATCTTCCTCCTTCACCGCAACTCTCCAGTGTCAATTTGATGTTTCACAACATTGGTGCGGCCTGGTTTGGAACCATCCTGGTCAAATATGTTCGCGTACTTTAGGAGCAGTTGTTTTGCATTATTCTGATAGGCTTTCTCTAGCCCCTGCTTCCATGCCGTTATGTCATTTGAAAGATCAGTATTACTAGATGAAACGTATTCCTGGAGCTGTTCGCAGTTAATAATTACTTCAGCCTCTTGGCATCTTCCAAAAAAAGCTCCTTTGGTCAAATTAAATGGTGACTTGAACTCATTGAGTACTCTTACCGGAATACGTCCATCTTGTTTTGTCATAGCCAGGGTTTTTCCTACAAGTATGTTCAGTGCTGATTTGTTTGCTGCTTCGACAACCCACAATTTGTTTGTCCCACAATCTCCATCAACCTTTGCCCAGGTGACTGTTTCGGATTTTGGTGGTATTTGCTGACTCTCTTCCACCAGCACTCGTTTACTGCTGTAGCCTCTCTCGTAGCCGAAATTAAGCGGCACATCCATGTTTTTATATCGTATCGTCTTGCTTTGAATGTCGACTTTGATGCCCTGGTCGATTAAGAAGTCCACTCCAATTATGATTTCATCAACACTCTAAAATAAAAATAAATGTAAGGTACGATAACCTCCGAAGAGATCTAAGGCCGAGCTTCTCTTCCAATTTGCGTCGTGCTCCTCTTGATTTTCCCTACAAATTGGCCGGACGGGACCTACATGTTTTGTGCTGACTCCGAACGGCATCTGCAAGGCAGATGAGTTTTCACTGAGAGCTTCTCATGGCAGAAATACACCCGGAGCGCTTGCCAGACACTGCCGAGGTGCGACCCCGCTTAGAAAATTTTTCTTCTAATTGAAAAACCTTATTTCTAAAATTTTGATGTTGCTTTGCCCGGGGTTTGAACCCAGGGCATACGGTGTGGTAGGCGGAGCACGCTACCATCACACCACGGTGGCCGCCATCAACAATCTCTGCCACTATAAAATTGTGTACTACCGTGGCGTTCCCAACTGTGACTTCACATGATACTTCTCCTAGAACCGTGCTGTCTTCTCCAGTGGCTGTACGCAATATTGCTCCATGCAATGGTCTTATCTTCTTGTTGACTAAATCCGCTCGAATGATGGAATGAGATGCACCCGAATCTATAGTCAGTAAACGTTCCTTTCCATCCACATGTCCTCCGATAGTAAGATTGCTTAACCTTCTTCCAATTTGTGAGATAGAGATTATGGGGCATTCAATTGAGGGAGCCAGCTGTCGCCCCTTGCTGCTGACTCGCTTTAGTTTAACGATTGATTGGTCTTGGAGATCTGATCATCTCCTTCAGCTCTGCGTTTACGACCACCCACATTGTTGGAACTGTTAGGATTGGTGTTGCAATAACGCGCAATGTGCCCTGGCTTTCCACACTTAAAGCATTTGACTGCATCATTATTCTTCTGCTGCGTACACTTCAATGCTTCCAAAATTGTGTCTACCCACTCTGGTCTTTCTACTTCCACACGATGAGCCTTATATGCTGGTTTACTCAATAGGGAGGCAGTTTCCTGAGTCAATGCATGTGATACCGTTTCAGCAAATGTTGGCTTTGTGTTTGCGTATGTGGCTCGCTTCGTTTCGACGCCCCGTATGCCATTTATAAAGCTCTGAATTTTTACCCTTTCGGTGTATTCCACGGGTGCGTCGGCATTTGCCAAATGTGCAAGCCTTTCGACATCTGGCGCAAACTCCTGCAAAGTCTCATTAGCTTTTTGGTAGCGGTTTTGCAACTCTATTTGGTGTATCTGCTTCCTGTGTTCGCTTCCGTATCGCCTCTCTAGAGCGTTCATCAATGTTTCGTAGTTGTTCCGCTCTCCCTCGGGAATAGTCTGTAGGATTTCAGCAGCAGATCCTTTCAATGCCACGAATAGTGCAGCAACTTTATCTTCAGCACTCCAGTTGTTCACTGCTGCGGTCTTCTCAAACTGAATCTTAAACACCTGGCAAGGAACAGAGCCGTCAAAAGATGGTGTTTTTACCTTCGGATTGCTCGCTGGCACAGCTGGGCGGTTTAGTTGTAACTGCTCCACACGACCTTTTAACGCTCCTATCTCGGCATCAATTTTGGTCTCGAGTTGTAAAATTTTTGCATCCTGCTCTTCCAGTTTCACAAAGAGCTGCGATGATACCTGTTCCGAAATTTGTGCCGACATTTCAGATATACGTGCCTCTTGCGCTTCCAGTTGAGATGCCAAATATGTCTTCGGTTCTTCCAATTGCGAAGTGATACGTGTCTCCTGTGATTAATCTTCGCTGTTATACGGTTCTCCTGCGATTATAGTTGTTTTCCATCTTGGATGTTACTGTCGACGTTTGTGCAGATATTGCAGCTAATATTGTGTTCAAGTCTGTGTTCGCCATTGTCTGCGGTGTGTCGTGTTTCTCCTCAATTTTGGTTGTTGTTTCGTCGCCACCAAGATGATAGACATATTCTTCCACGTTAATTCCTTCTGCTTCCATTGCCTAGTCTTGCCTGGAGTTCGAGTTTATTGCCGGTTGTATTCAATCCACGGCTCTCCAACTCCTTCTTCAGTTGCTGGATCTTCAATTCACTGAACTTTGCGATGTCCTTGTTGTCCTTTGGAATTTATTCAACAATTCCTCTTCTGACACCAATTGTAACGATTTTACTGCAATTCCCCTTATTTGTAATCTTCTGTCCACGTTCGTATCGTTAACTGTTGAATAAATAACTCCAATATTGAATAATGGAAAAATGGCCTTTATTAAAGTACTTCACAATAACACTTATACTTTGCAACGAATAGCTTGCTTAGTAACCAAACTGATTGATAGCTCAAATAAAACTGATTTCTCGCCTCTACTGTCGCGCCTTTTATACTTTTTGATTTCTCATTGCATACTATTAGGCTTTTCCATTCCAGAACTTACTAGTTAGTTATCAGCTACAAAATATATATCACCGAGTTTCACGTTTATACTTTATAAATTGCGGCAGGAATGACGAAAATCGTCTTATCTGAACGATCGGTTGTATGGGAGATATATGATATAGTAGTCCGATCCTATCGGTTCCGACAAATGTCTAATCTATAAATCTTATAAAATAAAGTCGCTAAATGCCATGTATGCACATAACTTCACACAGAATGCTCCGATTTTAAAACGGTTTTTTGCATTTGAAAGCTTAGCTACGTGAGATGGTACAGTTAATATAATTTGAAGGTACATATTATAGAGCGTGACAAATTGCCAAAATGTAGTAAAAAATCATAAAATTTTTGTTTACACAGCTATAACTCATGAACGGATGGATCGATTTAAAAAATTCTACTTTTCAGTAAAACATTGAAATATTTACCTTCGATCTGCATCAAAAAAAATACTTGATTCCTTTCTTATATCAGCCAAATTGTTTAAACAAAACTAACTTTTTTATCAAAAAATGCGTACGTGTGTTGGTTCGCTGTGAACTGTCCGCGCTAATTGCTTTTGAGTGAGGCTTGATGCGACACATACATACGTACATATATAGCATTCGCTGCGTTATTTAACTTCGGGCGTAGGTTTATAGGTATCTATGGATGTACATCACTACATAGTATAAAACAAAGTCGCTTTTTCTGTCCCTATGTCCCTTTGAATGCATAAACCTTTAAAAATACGCAACGGATTTTGATGCGCTTTTTTTAATAGATAAAGAGTGATTGAGAGGAGGTAACGGATGAACATATTTGGCTGAAAATTGGTGGAGGGGAAGCTTAGAACCAGGAGACAGACATAGGCTAATTTTATCCCGTTCTGGATAGGGTCTTGAGATCAAAACGTGGATCTGAGTAATCCTGGGATATGTTTGTACAATATGGGTATCGAATGTAAGCTGTTTATGAGTACTTTGATACGGGGTATTTTTCGTACCCGCATGTAACTAGGGTCTCGAGATATAAGCGAAAACGTGGACGCGGGTACCCCTAGAATGTGTTTATAGAATATGGATAACGAATGAAAGCTGTTGATGAGTGCTTTAGTACAGAGTAATTTTTATACCGCTGGGTGACTAGGGTCTCGAGATTGAGGCCAAAACGTGGACCCGGGTATACCTAGAAAGTGTTTATACAATATGGATAACAAATGAAAGCTGTTGATGAGTGTTTTAGTATAGGGTAGTTTTCATACCTATTTGTGAAGGGTCTCGAGATATAGGCCAAAACATGCATCAGGGTAACACTAGGATGTGTTTTTACACTATGGGTATCAAATTGAAGCTGTTGATGAGTGCTTTAGTACAGAGTAATTTTTATATCGCTGGGTGACTAGGGTATCGAGATTGAGGCCAAAACGTGGACCCGGGTATCCCTAGAAAGTGTTTATACAATATGGATAACAAATGAAAGTGTTGATGAGTGTTTTAGTACAGGGTAGTTTTCATACCTATTTGTGAAGGGTCTCGAGATATAGGCCAAAACGTGCATCAGGGTAACACTAGGATGTGTTTTTACATTATGGGTATCAAATTGAAGCTGTTGATGAGTGCTTTAGTACAGAGTAATTTTTAGACCGCTGGGTGACTAGGGTCTCGAGATTAGGGCCAAAACCTGGACCCGAAAACCCCTAGAATGTGTGTGTAATATGGATATCAAATGAAAGTTGTTGATGAGTGCTTTAGTACAGGGTAGATTTCATACCTATTTGTGAAGGGTCTCGAAATATAGGCCAAAACGTGCATCAGGGTAACACTAGGATGTGTTTTTACATTATGGGTATCAAATTGAAGCTGTTGATGAGTGCTTTAGTACAGAGTAATTTTTATACCGCTGGGTGACTAGGGTCTCGATATTGAGGCCAAAACGTGGACCCGGGTACCCCTAGAATGTGTTTATACAATATGGATATCAAATGAAAGCTGTTTCTGAGTGCTTTAGTACAGGGCAATTTTCATACCTATTGGTGACTAGGGTCTCGAGATATAGGCCAAAACGTGGACCCGGACACCCCTAAAATGTGTTTATACAATATGGATATCAAATGAAAGCTGTTGATGAGTGCTTTAATACAGGGTAGTTTTCATACTTATTGGTGACTAGGGTCTCAAGATTTAGGCCAAAAAGTGGATCAGGGTAACACTAGGATGCGTTTTTACATTATGGGTATCAAATTAAAGCTGTTGATGTGTGCTTTACTACAGATAATTTTTTATACCGCTGGTTGTCTTGGGTATCGAGATATAGGCCAAAACGTGGACAGGGATACCCCGATACAATGTTTATACAATATGGATATCAAAGGAAAATTGTTGATGAATGCTTTACTTCATACCTACTGGTGACTAAGGTCTCGAGATATAGGCCAAAAAAATTTGGACCCGGATACCCCTAGAATGTGTGTGTATTTTGGATATCAAATGAATGCTGATGCTGAGAGCTTTTAAGTAATTTTCATTGTGATATTCGATTTAGTCGCATCAACCTGGCAAAACTGATAAATATGCATGCGAATCCGAAATAAAGTCATGAATTAATAATACCCACATACCTATCTAAATACGTCCCATTCGATTTGCCTGAAATTTGGAATATAAATTTGCCTATATTAGTATTTACGATGCTTTTTTCCGGGAAGTAGACCAGAGACGGACTGGGACTGGGATTAGGACTGGGACTGAGACTGAGACTCGGAGTGGGACTGGGACTGAGACTAGGAATGGGACTGGAACAAAATACATACCACCCTCTGGGGCTGGCAATAATATATGAAGAAGAATGAGAAAAACTTGAGAGAAGAGAAAAGAGAGAACGTGACTGAGAAAGAGATAGAATGAGACGAAGTTGGAGATAGATGAAGCGAAAAATACGGAGGGAGGAGTGAATACAAAGATTAGGAAAAAGTGTAGAGGGGCGAGGCCAGATTGAGACGGAAAAAGCTTATTAAAATGTATGCAGATATACCAAATTTAGGGCAGAACAACGTCTGCCGGGTCTGCTAGTATTATACAAAAATACATCCTTGTGCCAACTTTCATTGAGATATCTCAAAATTTGAGGGAATAGATTGCGTTCAAACAGACAGACGGACGGACAGACGGACATGGCTATATCAACTCAGTTCGTCGCCCTGATCAATTCGGTATACTTAATGGTGAGTCTATCTTCTATATTTCTCAACGTTACATACATCTGACCAAAGTTAATATACCATTTAATGTTCATGAAAGGTATAAAAATAACACCTGCTGATAAAATTGATTTAGTATTTTGAAGTAAATTATCCCTACTCTTTTTTCCATCACTGTAAGTATTTGCACAACTGAATTGATATATTAATTTGCGAACGATTATGTGATATGTATACAATAACTATATTTTTAATGAACAAATAGAGAAAAGTACAAAGGGTATACTTAATTAGTTCTATCTGTTTTCAACTACGAATTAGTTCTACTGTATTCTCCTGTCACAAAACCATAGATGTGGCAGTGCACTAAATTTTGAGCAACAACACACCTCGAAACTAAATGGGTTGAAATAATCAAGATCTTGTATTAAGTGTTAATGGGACGTTAATTTGTTACCGATTTAAACATCTGATCATCTTTATCATATTCGCTAAATTTAGGGAGCTTAGGACGGCATCTATAGGAATGGAAAAACATTGTCGAGAAAGTTCAGTTTAAATTTGAAAATTTTGAAAAATAAAAATTTGTTTCCTCACATTAAGTGTAGCATAAATTCGCGAATTAATCGAATGTTCTTATTTTTAAATACAACCACATGTACAGAAGAAATATATATATATAAGATTAAATTGCCTTAGTGCATAAATATTAATAAATACATATGTACATCCATACTTGCAAACATACCAGAAATAGAGGCGCTATTTCTATTTAGTTGATACATAAGTACATCCGTATACAAGTTCATTCCACTCAAAGCAAGTTTACGCTTCCAATTCACAGCGAACATACACATGAACTGCCTTTTCAAACATGTGACTTTTGTGTCACATTTGTTTTTTTAATTTCTCTCTCATTAATTTTTCATAACGCGCCTAAAGAAGTATAACTTCAAGCAGCGACGAAAAAATGCGGCAATTCCAGCCTTATCCAATAGCCTTATCCGTAAGACAGTACTCGTTGCGTTAGACCTGTCAAAAGCTTTTGATACGGTCAACCATGGCACAATACTGCAAGACCTAGAAGGCTCTCCCCTTACCCCAAGTCCCAAAAGGTGGACCGAAAATTAAATGTCTGGTCGGCAAGCATCGGTGCATTTTAGGAACGTAACATCCAAACCTAGAAGAGTTAAACAAGGGGTCCACAGGGTGGTGTCCTATCCCCATTTTTGTTTAACTTCTACATATCAAAGCTACCTTCAGCACCAGAAGGAGTTACTATCGTTTCCTACGCCGATAACTGCGCAATAATGGCCACAGGCCCAGGCCCACAGATCGATTAGCTTTGTAACAAAATAAACAGCTATCTCCCTGATCACTCCAGTCTCTTCGCCTCGCGAAACATGACATTGTCATCGACTATATCAGCGGCGACCTTATTTACAACATGGACGCGCCAAATGTCGACCATAATATTGAACATATTGAACATCTAGTCGATGGCTACCGACTGTCTTACACCCTAAAATCTTGGGTGTGACGATCGATCAGGATCTACATTTTGGAGAATATGCAGCGGCAATTGTACTGAAAATTCAGAGCCGTAATAAAATCATTAAATCTCTTGCCGGCAGCACTTGGGGTAAAGATAAAGAAACGCTCATTACCACTTACAAAGCAATTGGCCGGCCGATTGCATACTACGCGTCCCCGATATGGTCGCCAAGCCTAAAGGTTACTCACTGGAAGAAAATACAGGCCTGCCAAAATATTGCCTCAGAACAGCTAGGAATTGCCCGGCCAATCCAGTACTTAAAGAAAAATGCCCTGAGCTAGCAGAGGAAGAACGCACTCTCCCTAGGGAAGCGCGCGTCACTTTAGCCCAACTTCAAAATGGGTATTGTATCAGGTTAAACTCTCACCTATTCAGAATCAACCCCGACATACTAAATGTCTGTCCTGCTTGCAATGTGTCCTCACATGACGCCAACCATCTCCTCAATTTTATTGTGGAACCAACGCCTCTAACACCCCTCTCATTATGGTCCACCCCAGTTGAAACAGCAAGTTTCCTTGGACTCCCGTTATAGGACATTGATGACAATTTGTTATTGGTCGCACATATTGCAATGGGACGAAGTACTGCTACAACAATAACAACAGTTTGTGGGATCTTGAAATAATGCCTCTAAAAATGACACCGTTGTAAGAAGAAAATTTATAACTTCCTCTAAAAACTTGTTTAAATTTTTTTTGCCATCCAATTCAACACATTGATATATGTACTAACTAGCCTTGAAACACGGCCCCGTCCTCAAGGAGAAAATAAAATATACTAGCTATTCACGTTAGCCTGCTTATCAAGTTATCTGTTTAAAAATTATTTTTGTCTCTATTTTATTTTTGTAATAGAGTAAACAAAAAGAACGAAATGAGCTGATAACATGAAAGGCACTATTACGTGAATAACACAGTACAGATTTTTCGAATTATAAAAATACATTTTCTTTGGTATGCCTGTCGTAAGAGGCGACTAAAGTTCAGGTTGCCAGCGCAATATATAGCTTCTCCAAACCCAATTGTCAACCTCTCTTATCCGTGGCGAATCCTGTTTCATTAACAACCGAGGCTCTGGTGACCGCGAACTCGTCATGGATGTAGGGGGTGGGAGGGCGGGCTTGGCCCAGAAGGTCGCATGTGGTCATAACAAATCATTCCCGAGTTGGTCGGACTTGGATCTGCATTCGGCAAAGGACCATCAACATCGATAACACTCCACAAGGCCTTCGGGTAGTGTCCTTATCGCTACAACAACAACAGCACGGGGGTAATGGAATTACTATTCATAGAACAAAGGAATGTAACTATAATTAGCTAAAACCAAAGAGAATTTTTTAGATGAAAATGGTACTGTTTTTTTGGGTATTTAGTTGGTTAAAACATTACAAAATGTGTAATTACAGTTATAATGGTTCGTTACAAGATTCATTAAAAAAAAACCAAAAAAATAGAACGAAAAAGGTGTGTTAGATGCTAAAATAAAATATACCGAATTTTAGCTACGAATAATTTGCAGCAGGTTGCAGTTTCGAAGGGTCCTTAAATGATCCCTGATGGGTCCCCAACTGATTCCGAAATATTACCGAAATTACCCTGACGGGATCCCAGACGGATCCTGAAATAATCCAGAAAAAGTCACGAAATGACACCAGCTTAATCCCGGACGGATCCCAAAAGCCATCCACAAATGATCCCGGAAGGGTCCCGACATACTCCAGAAAAAACCACGAAACAAACCCGACCGGATCCCGGACGGATGCCGAAAACTATCCAGAATGATGCCGGAAGGGTCGCCAAACGATCCCGAAAAAGTCCCGAAATTACCCTGACAGGATCCCGGACGAATCCCGAAAACCATTCCCCCAATAGTCTCGAAATTACTCTAACGGGATCCTGGACGGATCCCGAAAACCATCCAGAAATGATGCCGGAAGGGTCCCCAAATGATCCCGATATGACCTTGAAGGGATCCCGAAAACCATCCAGATATGATCCCGGAAGGATCCCCAGAGGATCCCGAAATAAACCCGACGGTATCCCGGATGGATCCCGAAAATTATCCAGAAATGATCCCACAAGGGTCCTCAAATGATCCCGAAATGAGCCCGACGGGATCGCGAGAACTATCCAAAAATGATGCCGGAAGGGTCCCCAAGTGATCCCGAAATGACCCGGACGGATGGACCACGAAACCTATCCAGAAATTTCCCGAAATTACCCTAACGGGCACCCGTACGTATCCCGAAAATAATCCAGAAATGATACCGGAAGATTCCCCAAATGATCCCGAAATGACCCCGACGGGATCCCGAAAACCATACAGAAATGATACCGGAAGAGTCCCCAAATGATCCCGAAATAGTACCGAAATGACCCCCACGGTATCCCGAAAAGTATACAGAAATTATCCGGGAAGAGTCCCAAAACAATCCAGAAATGAGATCCCGGAAGGGTCTCGATATGACACTGACGGGATTACAAACAAGGTGATGCTAATTATAAAAGCAATTTAATAAGGCGCAGGCGCGTTGAGGCAAATGAAGAGTTACAAACATACAGGTAAAGCTAACACGGCCCATACATGACACAAAAGCCATGCGCAAATATAAAACGACGGAATTTGTGCAAATGAAAATTTTGACATACACGGATCAAAAACACTGCGCAATATTCATTTTTAATGTAGCGCAACAAATGAAACATGTGTTCTAATTGTATAACAAAGGCACTAATTGTATAAAAAACACTATTTATTTTCCACAGTGCTGGTAATTCACAGTATAAGTCGAAAAACTCGCACCAGAAGCGTTTATTTTTCATTGTATTTATAATATATATATTTTAGTTGCAAGACCAGCTCAACTCATTGCAGCACTGCGCAATATTTATTTTTCAACTAGCGCAACAAATGAAACATGTGTTCTAATTGTATAAAAAATTATTATGTATTATTGAATTTGTGTAAATTCCTGTTACAAACTAGAGATGGTCCTTACGCCTTCGATATTAAGCAACAATTACTGATGTTATATTATCAGAAACCAAAGGTAAACTGTGTAACATTCACCACACACGAAGAAAAAAGCATGTGCAATATTTGCAGACATGCGTAAATATCAAAATCGTTTTGATTTTAGCGCAGTTCTCTGCGCAAATAGCGCAACCAGTGCCCACACCAGGCACAAGGATACTTGAGCCGTGTAATAGGCGTATAATAAAAGCGTGCTAATAAAAACAATTGAAGGAAGGCGGATGGCGGGAAGAGAAGGAGAGCAACACCGATCGTTTTTCCAAAATTGTTTAAATCTCGACCTTTATGAGCCAGATACCAAAAATCATGGTATAAAAAAAGGTAGTTCCACTCAAAATTTTTTGTTGTACTTGGGGATTTTTGAAGTTTGCACGGTGGAGTATTTGATAAATCTAGCTGGCCAAAACTAAAACAACAGTTATTTCTGTTAAAAAAAAGTGGTTGTCTCATTAACTGTTATGAAAGGAAATTTGTCACAGTAAATTCACGGTGTGCCGCGCAGAATTACTTGGATCGAGCCCCCGGTTTCGGAGGGACCCGGGCTCATTTTTTGGCATTACATGAGATATGTATTTCAATATGGGTATCAAGCGAAAGGTATTTTATTCCGCATCCCTATTGAAACTTTTGAGTAGGGTTGCCACTTAGGGTTGCCACCTCACCTCCTTTTATATATTTCTTTGTATATCTACTACCATCTCGGAAACGGCTTGAGCGATTTGAATCAAATTTGGTACATCGATATAGTATTACATTTGAAGACTTTTCACCTAGGTGTTGCCAAAGAGGATTTTTTTACAAGGTTGCCACCTTTTGCCAAATTTGATCACCACTCAAAAAATCGCGAGTATACGCAGCCGTTTTTATTATTAAACTTTGAAACAAACACAAGTTTATGTATTGCCAAAGAATTACTGACATGGTATGCCATGAAAAAAAGATATACATTTTTGTTTGCAAGGGTTTTAAAAAATTTAGTATTGAAAAGTAGTAGCATTGCTAGTAGAATAACTCAGCTAAAACATGCGGTATAAAAAATCTAACATATGAATTAAAAACACATTTACCTGTCCTAAAAGAAAATGTAACTAGATTTTTCTAAGGCTAAACAAGTGAAACAGTATTTAGGTTAGAAAGGTATATTGCTTTTTAATCCAAAAATATATCGAACTGATCACAATTTTTATACAATTGTAGATGTGCGCGGTTAGCTCCGTTGACGTTGCAGATGGGTTTTGGGGTATGTATACTATTCAGTGGACATCTAGGAACGCCAGATGAATTTAAATGTTTTGAAAAATCTACTTGTGGCCAACTAAATTGATCAAATACCCCACCGTGCAATGTTTGTTGTTTTGCTATAAGTGTTGCCATACCGTTACTGTTTAAGGCAAAATTGTGGTTTTTCGGGATGGAAATTTCCTTCAGGATGAACACGCAGTGGTCATCTGAGACAATAATAATATGCTTTAGCACGATTTATGCGCTTGCATATCTATTGAGAATCAGTAAAATATGCAATTTTATTTGAAAGATATTGGATAACTCATACATTGGTTAATGACTCATATGTTTATGGCAGCTTGACCCCTAGACAGAAAAAAATACACGGAAAATCCTGTTGTTCTAGCATGGCCCTATTATCATGCCTCTGCAGGGGATATTTCTCAAGGTATGTTGAGAAAAAGTGTACCTCCCTCTGCAGTGAGTGGTAGGTGTTTCATTTTTTACGTTTGTGGGACGCCACATCCGTTTCAATGCTAAAAGGGCACAGAATGTGTATAGGCGGGGCTTACCCCAAGGTGATTCCTGATACAACGGGTAAAATAACTCTCATAATTAATGGCTAACCTGCAGAGCTACAGGGCATGTGGACTTGTAGCCAATTTATCACCATTCAATTTCTAAAAATTGCGTTTGAGTATGCTAATCACTTTAGAAATCGCGGTTTCGGTTTATAAGGAGACCCATTGGGAAATCAATTGACAAACGTCAATTGTCAACATGTTGTGAGCAAACGTACGGACACTTAAAAATGGTATGCTTTGTATTCTTCGATCAATGTTTCTTCCACCAAAGCAATTTTCGTGGGCTCGAAAAACTTATTAACAATCTTCTTTAGTATTAAAATATTTCCAACCCATGCGACTCATTTTTTTCTTTTTCAATTAAAATAACTATGAAAGTAATTTAGTCGTATCCGTTATTATGAAATCCATCAGAATTAGAATTATAGATTTTGCGCCAGATGGAGAGGGGGGGGGGGGGTGTGTGGGGTTGTCGGATGGTGTGACTGCTCACTTTGTAAGCCTTCGACTTATTTGACACATTGAGTTTGTAATATTGGTGGGTGAAGGTCAGTATACGTAAAGTTATAATGTGTAAAAATTATTAAAAAGCAATTATTCGAAGGGGTCGTGCGACTATAAAATGCCAAAATGTTAATTTAAAATAAAACAACACTAGCTTGTGTGCTGATTGCTTTATTAAAGAAGCTTCATTCGTATTTACACAAAACTAGCAGACCCGACAGATGTTGCTCTGCCCTAGCATTGGTCTATCTCCATAACTTTTAAGCAGTTTTTACCTCTTACTCTTCCTTCCTTTCTCTCCCCTTTTTCCTTATTATTTTTTCACTTCCCTCTACTGTTCGCTTTTTCTGCGTCTCTTTCTCCCTATACGTATTTTCCCTCACTTATTTTCCGCTCCATCTATTTATAACTCTATCTTCGTCTAACTCTATCTCTTTTTCCTTCCCTATTTTCTCTTCCCTCTAGTTCTCCACCACCCCTTTTTCTAGTCGCAGTTCCACCCCAAGCCCAAGTCCCACTTCCAGTCCCAATCCCAGTCCCTGTACGTCCTGCTCCATTTCCCGAAAAAAGTGTCCTAAATACGAATCTATATGCCCAGTTTCAGGTAAATCGAACCTCGAATAGAATTTTTCGATTAGATTGGTCCCTGGTTCACTTCCCGGAATGAATCTTCACATAAACGCTATCCTATCTTCAAGTTGGATAAAACTGCACACGGTGCAAATTTGATTGAAATCTGTTAAGTAGCTTAAGGGTTCCATCGCGGACAAACAACGTGACACGAAATTAATATATATTAAGATTACAACAGGGAACAATTACTTTGGTTCTCTCGAAAACGTTTTGGTCTTATTTTTGGTACGAAGAAATATATGTGAGCGGCAGCACTGGTCGCATAGGAAAAATTTAAATTTATTTCACTTCTTAGCATATACGCAATGGAGAATTGTTGCATATACGAAAGCGGTGTAACAGCAGGTATAAAAACAGCCAAAGTAGCAGGAATAGTAACAGCCAAATTCGTTCTATTACCTAAAGTATTTCTAAATTGAGGACTTTCGATTTACTTTGCTATAATGAACGCTTAGTCCGGTTGAATAAAGGAAAGAAAAATTATTGAAATCGGTCAAACCGTTTATGAGTATTAGGTAAAATATTTTTCAGTTGAGGTTTTTTAAAGCTTTGAACGTGCTAACGCACACAAATTCGTTTATATATATAGAGATTACAATATTCTTGGGCAAAAGTTGTATGGTGAAAATATCACAGCGACACCATGCATCAATTTATATCCCTACTTAGAAAGATGTTGCAAATAGGAGGTGTAAGATGTAAACAGGTAAGACGCACACCTTTATCAACAGTGTGTACCTTTGCAAATTGTGTGCCATAGCTGCCGTTCCTGGCACTTTCGTACTGAAACTGGTACCTTAAAAATGATTTGATACGTTGGTACGTTATTTTTGATTTTGGATCCTACATGAAAATTAGTGATATATGTACGTAAGAAGATGTTAATGAAAATTTGATGTATTTTCTTGCTCTTGAAAAATAAAAAATGGTAAATAACCATTTGTCTTTCATTACTGTGAAAAACTTTTTTGGTACTCCTAAACAATTTTTTTGGTACGTTTTTTGGAACGAAGAAAAATATGTGAGCGACAATACTGGTTGCATTGGAAAAGTTTAAATTTATATCACTTCTTGCAAACATGTTGCAAATAATAAAGGGGTGTAAAACAACCAAAGCCGCATGAATAATAACAACCAAACTCGTACTATATGCTAAAATATTGATAAACTGAAAACTTTCCAAATTTTTTTTTGCTGTAAATGAACGGCCACCGTGGTGTGATGGTAGCGTGCTCCGCCTACCACACCGTATGCCCTGGGTTCACATCCGGGCAAAGCAACATCAAAAATTTAGAAATACGGTTTTTCAATTAGAAGAAAATTATTCTAAGCGGGGTCGCCCCTCGGCAGTGTTTGGCAAGCGCTTCGGCTGTATTTCTGCCATGAAAAGCTCATCTGCTTTGCAGATGCCGCTCAGAGTCGGCATAAAACATGTAGGTCCCATCCGGCCAATTTGTAGGGAAAATCAAGAGGAGCACGACGCAAACTGGAAGAGAAGCTCGGCCTTAGATCTCGTCGGAGGTTATCGCGACTTACATTTTTAAATGAACAGTCAGTCCTATCGAAATAAAGGAAAGAAAACATTTTTGAAATCGGTCAAACCGTTTTTGAGTAACAGCTAGAATAATTTTTAATTGAAGCTTTTGAAAAAATTTGTTTGTCGTAAATGATTCCTGAATCAGATCGAAAATAATAGAAAAACAAGTAAGGAAGGCTAAGTTCGGGTGTAACCGAACAATACATACTCAGCTGAGAGCTATGGAGACAAAATAAGGGAAAATCACCATGTAGGAAAATGAACCGAGGGAAACCCTGGAATGTGTTTGTATGACATGTGTATCAAATGGAAAGTATTAAAGAGTATTTTAAGAGAGAGTAGGCCATAGTTCTATGGGTGGACGCCAAATTAGGGATATCGCCATAAAGGTGGACCAGGGCTGACTCTAGAATTTGTTTGTACGATATGGGTATCAAATGAAAGGTGTTAATGAGTATTCTAAAAGGGAGTGGGCCTTAGTTCTACGGGTAGACGCCTTTTCGAGACCAGGGGTGGCTTTAGATTTTGTTTACGATATGGGTATCAAATGAAAGGTGTTAATAAGAATTTTAAAAGGGAGTTGTGGTAATTGTATATGTGAAGGCTTTTTCGAGATTTCGACCAAAATGTGGAACAGGGTGACCCAGAACATCATCTGTCGAGTACCGCTAATTTAGTTATATATGTAATACCACGAACAGTATTCCTGCCATGATTCCAAGGGCTTTCGATTTCGCCCTGCAGAACTTTTTCATTTTCTTCTACTTAATATGGTAGGTGTCACACCCATTTTGCAAAGTTTTTTTCTAAAGTTATATTTTGCGTCAATAAACCAATGCAATTACCATGTTTCATCCCTTTTTTCGTATTTGGTATAGAATTATGGCATTTTTTTCATTCATTCATTTTCGGATTTCGGCCATTTTTTATACGAATACAAAGTGTGTTCAGATAATTATATGAACTGAGTTTAGTAAAGATATGTCGATTTTTGCTCAAGTTATCGTGTTAACGGCCGAGCGGAAGGTCAGACCATCTAATGTGTATAAAAACTGGGCGTGGCTTCAACCGATTTCGCCCTTTTTCACAGAAACCAGTTATCGTCCTAAAATCTAAGCGCCTACCAAATTTCACAAGGATTGGTAAATATTTGGTCGACTTATGGCATTAAAGGTATCCTAGACAAATCAAATGAAAAAGGGCGGAGCCACGCCCATTTTGAAATTTTCTTTTGTTTTTGTATTTTGTTGCACCATATCATTACTGGAGTTGAATGTTGACATAATTTACTTATATACTGTAAAGATATTAAATTTTTTGTAAAAATATCACTTTAAAAAAATTTTTTTTTAAGTGGGCGTGATCGTTATCCGATTTTGCTAATTTTTATTAAGCATACATATAGTAATACAAGTAACGTTCCTGCCAAATTTCATCATGATATCTTCAACGACTGCCAAATTACAGCTTGCAAAACTTCTAAATTACCTTCTTTTAAAAGTAGGCGGTGCCACGCCCATTGTCCAAAATTTTACCTATTTTCTATTCTGCGTCATAAGCTCAACCCACCTACCAAGTTTCATCGCTTTATCCGTCTTTGGTAATGAATTATCGCACTTTTTCGATTTTTCGAAATTGTCGATATCGAAAAAGTGGGCGTGGTTAGAGTCCGATATCGTTCATTTTAAATAGCGATCTGAGATGAGTGCCCAGGAACCTACATGCCAAATTTCGTAAAGATACCTCAAAATTTACTCAAGTTATCTTGTTAAACGACGGACGGACGGACGGACATGGCTCAATCAAATTTTTGTTCGATACTGATGATTTTGATATATGGAAGTCTATATCTATCTCGATTCCTTTATACCTGTACAACCAACCGTTATCCAATCAAAGTTAATACACTCTGTGAGCTCTGCTCAACTGAGTATAAAAAGAAAGGCTGAAATGTGTGTTAGTTGGTCGCCGGTGTTTGAGAATATGCGTAAGTCTGTTTTGTTCAAGCTTTCACACAAGTTGCGCATACCTCACGCGGTGGTTATTACATAGCTTTGGTTGGGATCGACGTACAAGGCCCAGAGATATAGGCCGAAAATGGACCCGGGTACCCCTAGAATGTGTGGGTAATATGGATATCAAATGAAAGCCGTTACTGAGAGCTCTAAAGTAATTTTCATTGTGATATCCGATTTAGTCGCATCAACCTGGCAAAACTGATAAATATGCATGCGAAGCCGAAATAAGGACATGAATTAATAATACCCACATACGTACTTACATACGTCCTATGCGATTTGCCTGCAATTTGGCATATAAAGTATTAGTTTTACGACCCTTTTTTCCGGGGAGTAGACCGGAAACGGACTGGGACTGAGACTCGGGGTGGGACTGGGGCAATAGCCGAATATGAAATAGGAAAGGAAAATTCAGGAAATTCTGAAAATAAAGTAACAGAGAACATAACAGTTAAATATGAGCCACCAGCTGAAGTAGAAACAACAAATATTCCAGATGGTTGGTTGACTGTTTCATATTACTGTTCATCGCAATAGCTATGAAGCTCAAAAATTATATAAAGCTAAATTTAGACAGCTAAAAAGCATTCAAGAGCGTATTTAAAACGTAATTTTAACCAAAACGCGAACTACATTTGTACAAAATGTAAATATCAACTTTAATATCTTATTATTTAAAATCCCTATGCAAACAGTAACCCTCAAAATGCGTCAATCAAAACTAGAGACAGCTTCATCAGCGCTGTCTAAGTTCAGTGGCACATCAAGAATTTGCATATTTTGGATGGTAGTGAGCAATTGATTGGAACAAATCAAAGATAGTCATGAAGTAATAGCAATATCAAAATTCACAATAATTTTCACAAAATAATGCTTGATTAAAAATCTTGTGCCTGTGGAAGTATGCAAAATTCTAAAAGAACAGAAAACCAGCCAACAAGAATGAAGAAAATAAAAAGTCACAAAAAGAACCTCATTATAAATAAAGCGCCAAATAAATTAGCAAAAGACATATTGCGCTCCTTTTCAATTCCCCAAAGGATACCAAATGGTAGCATAAAAGATACAAGCAACCTAATTGTTAGGATAAGATTGACCTAGAACAATTCCTTATCAGGCTGTATACATGCTGTACAAATGCCGGCAATCTAGGACTTGTAAAATAAAAAGATAGTTGTCCCTTAGGCGACAAATTGGTCAATAATAATGAATACTGCACTAGGCAAATTTAAGAAAATAGGTACCAAGTTTTCAAAAATCTAATAATTGCATCAACCCCAAAACATGCGCATGTGACAAAAGTCGACAAAATAAAAGAAATTCTTCATAAACATCATGACGATCCGGTTTTTGGTGGCCCAGACAGAAATCGCATGATACACAAGATCAGATAAAAATATTCCTGGAAAATATAAAAAATGGTATAAGAAAAGATATGAAAAATTTGTTTGCATCCACTGTACTCTATTTTACCCATTCGTTTAACTAATTTTACTATACAGCTAACTTTCTCTTGCAAAAACTGTAGCCACTCAATTTTTTATGCTCGGAAACTCTCGCTCGCTTTTTAGAGAGGTCATAATTTTAGATAATAGGATCCTTTATACCTAGTTAAGATAGATAGTAGATATATAGGGCCCTTTTGAGTAGAAAATATCATTAGGAAAAATAATTTTACATTTACATTTGCCCTATAGAGTAGGAAATATAGATAGTAAAAATAATTACACTTTAATTACCAATAATGTAGAAAATAAAAACGAAAATAAGAAAATAATAATTCACAAAAATGGGCTTAAGCTACTATAAATTTAAAATAAACAAAATAGTTTAACCAGAGAATCAACTTGCAACAGCACACACTTGAATAAATAAAAGAATTCCACTCTATTCATAATCTCTATTAAGTACTCACAACATAATATGTACACAAAAAAACAAAAAAAAAAAAAAACACAAACGTAAACAAATCAAAAAGAACATAAAGGGTGCTTAAGCAAATAGAAAACCTCCTCTGAAATCAAGTTACAAAATACTGGCACACGCCAAATGAATAAACAAAATAACAATGTAAGCATATACGTATTCAAAAGTTAATTGTGCCACTTGAATAGCCATGCATAATTGGTGCACAAATTATGTATGACTATTCTTTCAAAGGCGGATGGTGTAGGATTAATTCATTCATTTCTTTGTACAAACATATATTTTGGCTAATTTTGGTATGGCCTGATATTCACTGACTCTTACATGCATATTCGTTCATTTGTACTTACATATATTCTGACTCGTATTATGACAGTCTACTGTCTCGTAACTTGAAGCTTATTCTATTTCATTTAAAGCCGACTAAATGCTAACTACAAACCTTTGCTCGCACACAATTTATTCCCACGATTTAAGTATTTATGCTTAAATGCATTTCCCACAACCTATTCCGTTTATGTGTAGGTCGCAGTTCCCAGAAATTTTTCTATTTGTTTTTAGGCTGCATTACACTTAGTATGTAAATATGTATTTATGTAAATATGTAACATGCATAAGAACTAATTACAATAATCTATATATATAAAAATTTATTTGTGTGCGTTAGGTCTTTCAAAACTGAAAAACGGCTACACCGATTTCAATAATTTTTATACTCAGTTGAGCAGAGCTCACAAATCGAAAAATCGAAAAAGTGCGATAATTCATTACCAAAGACGGATAAAGCGATGAAACTTGGTGGGTGGGTTGAACTTATGACGCAGAATAGAAAATAGGTAAAATTTTGGACAATGGGCGTGGCACCGCCCACTTTTAAAAGAAGGTAATTTAGAAGTTTTGCAAGCTGTAATTTGGCAGTCGTTGAAGATATCATGATGAAATTTGGCAGGAACGTTAATTGTATTACTATATGTATATTCAATAAAAATTAGCAAAATCGGAGAACGACCACGCCCACTTAAAAAAAATTTTTTTTTAAAGTGATATTTTTACAAAAAATTTAATATCTTTACAGTATATGAGTAAATTATGTCAGCATTCAACTCCAGTAATGATATGGTGCAACAAAATACAAAAACAAAAGAAAATTTCAAAATGGGCGTGGCTCCGCCCTTTTTCATTTGATTTGTCTAGGATACCTTTAATGCCATAAGTCGACCAAATATTTACCAATCCTTGTGAAATTTGGTAGGCGCTTAGATTTTAGGACGATAACTGGTTTCTGTGAAAAAGGGCAAAATCGGTTGAAGCCACGCCCAGTTTTTATACACAGTAGATGGTCTGACCTTCCGCTCGGCCGTTAATACGATAACTTGAGCAAAAATCGACATATCTTTACTAAACTCAGTTCATATAATTATCTGAACACACTTTGTATTCGTATAAAAAATGGCCGAAATCCCAAAATGAATGAATGAAAAAAATGCCATAATTCTATACCAAATACGAAAAAAGGGATGAAACATGGTAATTGCATTGGTTTATTGACGCAGAATATAACTTTAGAGAAAAACTTTGTAAAATGGGTGTGACACCTACCATATTACGTAGAAGAAAATGAAAAAGTTCTGCAGGGCGAAATCGAAAGCCCTTGGAATCATGGCAGGAATACTGTTCGTGGTATTACATATATAAATAAATTAGCGGTACCCGACAGATGATGTTCTGGGTCACCCTGCTCCACATTTTGGTCGAAATCTCGAAAACGCCTTCACATATACAACTACCACAACTCCCTTTTAAAATTCTTATTAATACCTTTAATTTGACACCCATATTGTACAAACGCATTCTAGAGTCAACCCTGGTCCACCTTTATAACGATATCCCGAAAAGGCGTCCATCTATAGAACTAAGGCCCACTCCCTTTTAAAATACTCATTAACACCTTTCATTTGATACCCATATCGTACAAACAAATTCTAGAGTCACCCCTGGTCCACCTTTATGGCGATATCTCGAAAAGGCGTCCGCCTATAGACCTAATGCCCACTCTCTCTTAAAATGCTCAGTAACACCTTTCATTTGATTCCCATATCGTACAAACACATTCTAGAGACACCCCTGGTCCACCTTTATGGCGATATCTCGAAACGGCGTCCACCTATGGAACTAAGGATGACTCCTTTTCAAGATACTCATTAACAGCTTTCATTTGATACCCATATCGTACAAACACAGTCTAGAGTCACCCCTGGCCCACCTTAATGGCGATATCTCGAAAAGGCGTCCGCCTATAGACCTAATGCCCACTCTCTCTTAAAATGCTCAGTAACACCTTTCATTTGATTCCCATATCGTACAAACGCATTCTAGAGTCAACCCTGGTCCACCTTTATAACGATATCTCGAAAAGGCTTCTACCCATAGAACTAAGGCCCACTCCCTTTTAGAATACTCATTAACACCTTTCATTTGATACCCATATCGTACAAACAAATTCTAGAGTCACCCCTGGTCCACCTTTATGGCGATATCTCGAAAAGGCGCCCGCCTATAGACATAATGCCCACTCTCTCTTAAAATGCTCAGTAACACCTTTCATTTGATTCCCATATCGTACAAACAAATTCTAGAGACACCCCTGGTCCACCTTTATGGCGATATCTCGAAACGGCGTCCACCTATGGAACTAAGGATGACTTCTTTTCAAAATACTCATTAACAGCTTTCATTTGATACCCATATCGTACAAACATATTCTTGAGTCACCCCTGGTCCACTTTTATGACGATTTCTCGAAAAGGCGTTCACCTATAGAACTAAAGCCCATTCCCTTTTAAAATACTCATTACCACCTTTCATTTGATACCCATATCGTACAAACACAGTCTAGAGTCACCCCTGGTCCACCTTAATGGCGATATCTCGAAAAGGAGTCCTCCGATAGACCTAAGGCCCACTCCCTCTTAAAATGCTCAGTAACACCTTTCATTTGATACCCATATCGTACAAACAAATTCTAGAGTCAGCCCTGGTCCACCTTTATGGCGATATCCCTAAATGGCGTCCATCCATAGAACTGTGGCCTACTCTCTCTTAAAATACTCTTTAATACCATCCATTTGATACACATGTCATACAACCACATTCCAGGGTTACCCTAGGTTCATTTTCCTACATGGTGATTTTCCTTATTTTGTCTCTATAGCTCTCAACTGAGTATGTAATGTTCGGTTACACCCGAACTTAGCCTTCCTTACTTGTTTAATTTCAATCTTTCTTCAATAGTTGTTGTTAAATTTGGAAGTCTATAACTTTCAGCTATATTCTTTTTTTACCGGGGCAGGTATCTTAAGTATTTATTTTTGTTAGGCTTATTCCGGCGGCGAAATTATTCTATGGTTATTGGTGTCCACCCCTGCTTCACTGTGGGTTTATTAGAAACCTCTTAAGTGGGTATTTTAAATTGTTTCTTTAATTCTTCTTCGTATTTTTGAAAAACTTTCGTAAAATTGTAGAAATAGATGTAATTTATAGTTTTTTTTTTTTTGAAAATATATTTATTATTTTAAACAGAAGATTTAAAAAAATGCTTTCTTAAGTTTCGTAATTTTTCTTTAGATTTATGTACAACTATATATATGTATACTAGCAGATCCGGCAGACGTTGTGTTGCCCTAAATTTGGCCTATATGCATACATTTTAATAAGCTTTTTCCGTCTAACTCTACCCTCCCACTTTTTCTTAATTCTTTTATTCACTCCTCTCTCGTCGCTTCATCTATGTCCATCTTCTTCTCTTTCTATCTCTTTCTCAGTCTCCTCCTTCTCTCTGTTCTCTTCTCTCAAGTTCTTCTCATTCTTCTTCATCCCTTATTGCCTGTCCCAGAGGGTGGTATATAATTTGTTCTAGTCCCAGTCCCAGTCCCATTCCGAGTCTCAGTCCCAGTCCGTTCCCGGTCTACTTCCCGGAAAAAAGGGTCGGAAATGCTAATATAGGCAAATTTATATACCAAATTGGAGGCAAATCGCATAGGACGTATGTAAGTAGGTATGTGGGTACTATTAATTCATGTCCTTATTTCGGCTTCGCATGCATATTTATCAATTTTACGAAACGTAAAAAATTTCCATTTTTACACTTTTTCAGCGATACCCTTAATTTTTTTTTTTTGAATTTTTTCGATAAAATTTTGAGGGTTCGCTGAAACACTATGGAATTCAAACTAAATGTTTTTGAGACGGAGATTCTAAAAGTATGAGCAAAATTAATGTGCCCCTCCAATACTCAAAACTATCATCAATCAAAGTAGCGATACTTTTTATACACAGTTGAGCAGAGCTCACAGAGTATATTAAGTTTGATTGGATAACGGTTGGTTGTACATATCTAAAGGAATCGAGATAGATATAGACTTCCATATATCAAAATAATCAGGATCGAAAAAAAATTTGATTGAGCCATGTCCGTCCGTCCGTCCGTCCGTCCGCCCGTTAACACGATAACTTGAGTAAATTTTGAGGTATCTTGATGAAATTTGGTATGTAGGTTCCTGAGCACTCATCTCAGATCGCTATTTAAAATAAACGATATCGCAATATAACCACGCCCACTTTTTCGATATCGAAAATTTCGAAAAACCGAAAAAGTGCGATAATTCATTACAAAAGACCGATACAGCGACGAAACTCCGTAGGTGAGTTGAACTTATGACGCAGAATAGAAAATTAGTAAAATTTTGGACAATGGGCGTGGCACCGCCCACTTTTAAAAGAAGGTAATTTAAAAGTTTTGCAAGCTGTAATTTGGCAGTCGTTGAAGATATCATGATGAAATTTGGCAGGAACGTTACTCCTATTACTATATGTACGCTTAATAAAAATTAACAAAATCGGAGCAGGACCACGCCCACTTAAAAAAAAAATTTTTTTTAAGTAAAATTTAATATCTTTACAGTATATAAGTAAATTATGTCAACATTCAACTCCAGTAATGATATGGTGCAACAAAATACAAAAATAAAAGAAAATTTCAAAATGGGCGTGGCTCCGCCCTTTTTCATTTAATTTGTCTAGGATACTTTTAACGCCATAAGTCGAACAAACATTAACGAATCCTTTTGAAATTTGGTAGGGGCATAGATTTTATGATGTTAACTATCTTCTGTGAAAAAAGGCAAAATCGGTTGATGCCACGCCCAGTTTTTATACACAGTCGTTCGTCTGTCCTTCCGCATGGCCGTTAACACGATAACTTGAGCAAAAATCGACATATTTTTAACGAACTTAGTTCACGTACTTACTTGAACTCACTTTATCTTGGTATGAAAAATGAACGAAATCCGACAATGACCACGCCCACTTTTTCGACATCGAAAATTACAAAAAATTAAAAAAATGCCATAATTCTATACCAAATACGAAAAAAGGGATGAAACATGCTGAGGTAATTGGATTGGTTTATTGACGCGAAATATAACTTTAGAAAAACTTTATAAAATGGTTGTTACACCTACCATATTAAGTAGAAGAAAATGAAAAAGTTCTGCAGGGCGAAATAAAAAACCCTTAAAATCTTGGCAGGTATTACATATATAAATAAATTAGCGGTATCCAACAGATGATATTCTGGGTCACCCTGGTCCACATTTTGGTCGATATCTGGAAAACGCCTTCACATATACAACTACCACCACTCCCTTTTAAAACTCTCATTAATACCTTTAATTTGATACCCATATCGTACAAACACATTCTAGAGTCACCCCTGGTCCACCTTTATTGCGATACCTAGAAAAGGCGTTCACCTATAGAACTAAGGCCCCCTCCCTTTTAAAATACTCATTAACACCTTTCGTTTGATACCCATATTGCACAAACGAATTCTAGAGTCACCCCTGGTCCACCTTTATGGCGGTATCTCGAAACGGCGTCCACCTATGGAACTAAGGATTACTCCCTTTTAAAATATTCATTAACACCTTTCTTTTGATATCTATATTGTACAAACAAATTCTAGGGTCACCCCTGCTCCACCTTTATGGCGATATCTCGAAACGGCGTCCACCTATGGAACTAAGGATTACTCCCTTTTAAAATACTCATTAACACCTTTCTTTTGATACCCATATTGTACAAACAAATTCTAGGGTCACCCCTGGTCCACCTTTATGGCGATACCTCGGAAAGGCGTTCACCTATAGAACTAATGCCCCCTCCCTTTTAAAATACTCATTAACACCTTTCGTTTGAAACCCATATTGCACAAACGAATTCTAGAGTCACCCCTGGTCCACCTTTATGGCGGTATCTCGAAACGGCGTCCACCTATGGAAGTAAGGATTACTCCCTTTTAAAATATTCATTAACACCTTTCTTTTGATACCTATATTGTACAAACAAATTCTAGGGTCACCCCTGCTCCACCTTTATGGCGATATCTCGAAACGGCGTCCACCTATGGAACTAAGGATTACTCGCTTTTAAAATACTCATTAACGCCTTTCATTTGATACCCATATCGTACAAACGCATTCTAGAGTCACCCCTGGTCCACCTTTATGGCGATATCTCGAAAAGGCGACCACCTATACAACAATCCCCACTCCCTTTTAAAACCCTCATTAATACCTTTAATTTGATACTCATATCGTACAAACGCATTCTAGAGTCACCCCTGGTCCACCTTTATGGCGATATCTCAAAAAGGCGACCACCTATACAACTACCACCACTCCTTTTTAAAACCCTCATTAATACTTTTAATTTGATACCCATATCGTACAAACAAATTCTAGGGTCACACCTGGTCCACCTTTATGGCGATATCTCGAAACGGCGTCCACCTGTGGAACTAAGGATTACTCCCTTTTAAAATACTCATTAACACCTTTCTTTTTATACCCATATTGTACAAACAAATTCTAGGGTCACCCCTGGTCCACCTTTATGGCGATATCTCGAAACGGCGTCCACCTATGGAACTAAGGATTATTCCCTTTTAAAATACTCATTAACACCTTTCATTTGATACCCATATCATACAAACGCATTCTAGAGTCAACAGTGATCCACCTTTATGGCTATATCCCTAAATGGCGTCCACCTATAGAACTATGGCCCACTCCCTCATAAAATACTCTTTAATGCCTTTCATTTGATACACATGTCATACAAACACATTCCAGGGTTACCCTAGGTTCTTTTTACAACATGGTGATTTTCCCTTACTTTGTCTCCACAGCTCTCAACTGAGTATGTAATGTTCGGCTACACCCGAACTTAGCCTTCCTTACTTGTTTTTTGTCATTTTCAATATTGACAGTTTTTTGTTTATAGCTTTTTGAGGCAATTGAGTATTGAAATTTGGATTATGCACGATAATACCCTATCAGGGACTAAAAATACGTGGGGTTTCAAATTCGACCCCTTTAAGTTTTGAAGGTAGAGGCAGAAAAGTGGAAGCACGTGGTTGCGTAAATTTTTTTCGGGAGCATGTTTTTTCGTGGGCACAGCTACAATTTTACTTTTATCACTTCATACCAGTTTGTTAATTTTTTCTCTACACCACAGTAGTATACCATCAATTGCCTCATCTTGGAATATTTACGCAAGAAAAGTTATTGATGTTTGTACATGGGGCAAATATACGAAATTTCCGACAAAAATTGGCAATCGTCAAAAAGTGCAGACAATTTTTTTTTGTATTTTTTTAAACCAGTTTTTATTTAAAAATAAATGAAAATAAACACAAATTTGGTACAAAAATTAAAAAAAAAAACTAAAATTTTTTCTACCCTTTTTGACGATTGCCAATTTTTGGCGAAAATTTCTTTTCTTTCCTTAAGCGAATATTTCAAGATGAGGCAATTGATGGTATACTACTGTGGTGTAGAGAAAAAATTAACAAACGGGTATGAAATATATGACGGTTACCCGGTTTCATATTTTTGCCGATATCTCTAAAACCGGGTTTCGGGTATCAACAAAATTTTACCTAAATATAACCCACACAGATATGAATATCCTGATAAAATTTCAACACAATCGGTTAAGAAGTGTTTAAATAAGTAAACAAATTTAAGGGTTTTCGTTTTTATATTTTTATCAATATCTCCAAAACCGTATCTCGGGTATTAAAACTTTTTTATCTAAACATACTTCGTTCACATATCTATATGTTTTGAAAGTTTCAAAAGAATCGGTAGAAAGGTGTTAAAATAAATGTGTTGCAAACTTTGCAGTAAAAAATATTTGGCGGTTATTCGGTTTTATATTTTACCGATATCTACAAAACCGGGTATCGTATATCAAAAAAATTTTGCATAGCTAACAGCTGCATATATCTCCATATTTTGTTAAAATTTCGATAAGCGGTACAGAAGTGTTGAAATAAATGTATATTTAACATTGCGATCTCAATTTATATATATTTTGCTCGATATTTTGACTATATCTTTGTGAGGCATTATGTAAGACGAGTAACGGCGATGCACTATAGCTCCAATTTACCCCTCAATGTTCCTAACAAAAAGATATTTGCGTGATACCACGTTTCAAAAAAAAATTTTTTCTCCAAAAAAAACCATAGTTTGGCGGATTTCCCCATATAAATTTTTATATTTCACACTTTACTATAATATTAAAACGAAATGCGGATATTCGTGGCTTTTGAAATTCGGCTTAAAAATTGCACATGAAACAATTAAAGACTCTCCTGAATTAAAAAAAAATGCCTGAATACCTCTAAGCCGCGGGCCCCATCAGAAACCACGCGCACGGGGGTAAACCCCCCATTCCCTCGCGGACAAACATTGTGACATGTGATTTTTATATATAAATATATTTTTTTGTGTTTTTTTTTAATTTCTGCTACTTGTTGAGCAACCGTGAGGGTTGCCAAAATTAAGGTAATAATACTTATTAAATGCTGCCAGTCGGAATAGTTGCAGATTTGTATGTAGTGTGACCATTTGTTGTTGCTGCTATTCAAAATAGTATGCCGCCAGTCGGGAAAACTATAGCTCTTTCCATAAAAAGCCGATGTGATAGGATCAAAATATTTATTCCACTTCTCCTATGCATGTATTACGTTGCCAGTCATGTTCCTTATTCCACTCGATTATGCCTGCTGCAAGTCCATCACCACTATTTGTCCAACCTTTTCCAATTTTCCATCATAGTATGTAGACTTCTCAAACCACTTGCAACCTTATCAAAATAATGCAGACCTTCAATGAAGTCATCAGTTGTATCACCTGAGTGTGTTTTCAAAATCGCTTGATGAGTAGGTAGAAATGCTTCGAAAATAATACGTTCATCGTGTTTTAAGTTGATGTGTGCATTGCTTTACATCCGATTTGGGAGGACTTTAAATTATTTGTGAATGTAATAATGAACCAGCTCAAGATTGATCCACCTAACCTCTCCTCTCCCAAAATGCCCAAATGTTCACTTGTTTTTGCTGCCAATATGTGGTATGGTTATTTTCCAGGACTTTTTCTTTGAAGGATTAGTCAAATTTAGTCAATTGTACGCAACCATTAGCCAATTTGATTCAAGTTAATTTTAAGATCACCCCGCTCAAGGCCTCTTATAATTCGGCTGATATTACTGTTTTATTTAGAGTTAGCAGTCTTCTGCTAAAATAGCAGCATAACGCAGGAATTACAGTTTCCGTTCCTGGATTTCAGGAATAGTACAGAAAACATCTTGTTTGTTTTTTTAAATTAGTTTAACAATCAGATTTTTTAAGGTGCTTATGCATATTTCTGCGAAATGAAATGAGCTCAGCTTTAACAAAACACTTGCTTAAGTTTTTCAAAAGGAACTTTCCTAGTAATGAGTTCTTTATACATATATGTATTCGCAGAGTTGAATTGCGTTATTAATTAGATATGTGTACAATGGCCGTATTTTTAATGAATAAATACAGAAAGAACAAATGGTCCACTTAATTAGTTTTATCTGTTTCCAAGCTGCTTTTAAGTATAAAGTACCACGTGATAGGGTGTCACTGATGGGGGTGTTGCGTTTTGCACACACCAGCGCCACCCCAAAGCGTCGACTCTTAGGTGCTTAGCACCCTCCCCCCGGGGTAGGGGGAAGCCTCCTCGTGGTGACACCTGGTAACGCTTCGGCGGCGAATTCGAGCGGCGAGGTACCCGTGCCGAGGGCTGAATGGCCAGCGCGTGGTTATTGAGTAGCTGGTCTCGAACGGTCCCCTCCGATGCCCGTGCAAGGTCGGAGGTATAAGTGCCTTCTCTACGCATGCCGGCTCTGCGGACGAGTGACCAACCCTTTCCGTGGATACGCGTGGGACCAAAATATCAACTTTTTACAAAAAAATTATGACCTAAAAAAGATAACAACAGCACGGACGACAATATGACTAAGACGGTAACGACAACGACGTCCCTGACTTTAACAAGGATGGACTCTAGGACGGGTGTAGGGGACGGCAAAACTGACGGACTTATAGACTCGGATAGGGGGACTCCTCGGATGTAGAGTTCATACCTTCAAGTCAAGAGACTGACGCAAGACGTGGCGGGAACAGTACTGTGGGCAACGGTACTCCCCCACGCAATCAACAATTTTCGGCCGCTGCTAGGAAGCAGCGGGAAACAGCTAGCAAAGCACGGTCCAAGGAATTACTTGGGAGAAGGCGGTATCAGCTAGTTCTGTCTTTCCTGGAAAGGATAGAGCGGAATAGGGCAAACGGTACAGTCCATCCCAAGAATGCGGAGGACCGTGTTACTTTCCAAGCGGTGGTGGACGAGCACAGGCCGTACTTAGAAACCGAAAAGAGGACCACCGCCGATAAAAGGAACCGGTCTCTGGAAGAGGCCCCCAGCACCTCAAAGAGAAACCGGTTTATGGGAGAAGCCCCTAGTACCTCCAAGAGGAGCAAAATTACGCCTCTATGTCTGCCGGAGCACTGAGAGGGGCCAAAAAATTTTCAGGAATGGTTCAGAGTAACCTTCAAGTTGCGCTAGTGGATGCGACCACCAACAGCGGCTAGCCCGTCTTGGAGAAGTGGGGGAGCTAGAGGCAAGGCTGTCTTAGATGGTCATTGACTTTGTAATGGCCAACCCGGAGGGTAATCTCCCCTTCTTCGACCGCGGAGGTTGTTCGCGGGTACCGGGTGCTTAAATACGAGGACCAGCAGTCCAAGGACTTCTTGGAGAAGTGCGTACTGGCACTAGGGGAGGTCTGGGAGGGCTTAAGGATTAAGCTCATCCCGTCCGCTGATATACCAAAAAGACCCCGAGCCGGATGAGGTCGACGATGCTAACAAGCGCCTGGAGGTTTTCGACGCGCCACCGGAGGAGGTCGGAGCATTCATGCAGGACTGGAGATCTATAAACATTGTTACCAAGTCTTTGAGAGGCAGTGGCTTCTTAAGCGCCGAGATCGAAAACAGCTCAGCTACAGAGAAACTCATCAGCTGAGAAATATAGATTCACAAAATACAATAGATTAGAAGTATAAATATATATTTTTTTTAATTATTAAGAGAAGATAGAACCGTTTTTTTTATGGCAAAGAGCGAGTCCCAAACATTAATTAACCTCGAGTGAGGGTTATAATCTTCACACAAACATAGAAAAGTTCGTTTGGTTGGAAATTGCTTCTGCGTTGTTTAAGAATTATAGGTTTATAATGCCTTGAAACTCGGCATGGAACATTCAAGTTTACTTCGTTCAAAATCGTGGGCTTGAAATCGATCCATTTAAAAGTCTAGCCATAAATAGTACACCTAGCATTTCTCTACGACTTGCAAGGGTAGGAAGATTTATTAGTTTTAACCGATTAGTGTAAGGAGGCAGATTATACGGAGAGTCCCATTGAAGATTTCTCAAGGCGAAAAGTAAAAACTGTTTTTGAATTGATTCTAGTCTGGGATGTTTTGCCAATTCCAGAACCTCCCTATGGGGAAGTAAGGAAATCAACACTAGGGGTCACTTTTCGATTTTTTCATTAGTACTTATCTAGTAATATGCAATCAGGGAAACACACCCACCTTTGTATTTCCAACCACGGACATATTCAACGGGTGAGAGGAGGTGTTAGATGTCACACTACTAAGCGGAAACAGCAAATTTCGGGTAGACAGCTGGAGAGTCTCATATAGTCAGTCGTTTTCTGACCACAGGAGGATACTACTCAGTATCTGCCGTAATGTAGAAATTCCTATTCCCTATCGTCATCCAAAGAGGACCAATTGGCGAAAGTTCGTCAAAGTGGTAGGAAATAAGCTAGGGAGGCTTTCGGCACAGGAAATTGGAGGTTCCGCTAAAAACCAAGTACATTTTTTGAAATATGCGGTGGTTCCGTTAAAAACCAAGTAAATTTTTGAAATATGCGGTGGTTCCGTTAAAAACCAATTAAAATTTTTTTGATACATGCGGTGGTCCCGTTAAAAACCAATTAAAAATTTGTTTTTGATATAAGCGGTGGTTCCGTGAAAAGCCAAGTAAGATTGTTTTTTTATATAAAGCGGTGCGTCCGTGAAAAAATACGTTTTTGTTTTTAACAAAGCGTGAATATAAATGGATTTTTGAACAAGTTTACCACAATTTTGAGATTTTTACCAATTAATACTTACACACTTTGAGCCATTTTAAAATCAATTACTTTTTATAGATTTTTCATACAAGTTACCTGCAGTTTTAACTAATTCTTCCAATAAATTGTTAAATACTTCTTTAGTGACTATTCACCTGCAAATCAGTTCTCTTATACAAAATTTATTTTTCTTTTTCCTCAACATTTCAGCTTCAAAGAATTCAGACATTCAAATAAGTACTTCATTAATTTCATAGTTTGAACTGAATTATTTGTGCTATTCTGATGACTACATATGTACCTTAGAAGTGGTAAGCAAGTGCAAAAAAATTCAGACTCAGATACCGATTCCGATAATTCAGCCTCGAGCTACGAAAGTTTAGCTTCATATTCGACCGAAGAAATCACAAACCAGGAAAATAGATTTTCTTTGTCAACAGATTTTCCAGGCTTCGAAGATTCTTCCAGTAAAAATTTAACTTCTAATTTAGCTTCAAATCTTAACGATTCAAGTAGTGCACAATTAACTTCAACTTTTTCTAGTTTAAAATCAGAGCTTAACGACTTAAATAGTACAACCTTAGTTAACCCTTCTACTAACTTAAACCAAGATCTTAACGATCCAAATAGTACAAATATTGCCTTACCTTCTTCTAATTCAGCTTCAGATCTTAACGATCAAATCATGGCAACACCTGAGGAAAAGAGAATTTTCATTAACACATGTACTAATTCTATTAGAGAAAACTACAGTGGTGATCCTCTTGCACTCGATTCTTTTATAGACAAAACTGCATTACTTGAACAATTCGCTACTGCAAATTTAACTGATACTTTTATAACGTTCTTAAAATCAAAACTAGAGGGTAAAGCCCGTGAAGCAATACCAAGACAAGTAAATTCAGTCAACGAAATTAAAACAGATCTACGTAGTAGGATCAAACCGGACAACTCGAAAGTTGTAGCAGGGAGAATTGCAGCGTTGCACGTTAACGGTAACAATTATACAGATTTTGCCAAAAAAGTTGAAGATTTAGCTGACTCGCTTGAGCGGTCTCTTATTATTAAAGGGATCACTCAAGCGAAAGCTCATGAAATGGCAGTCGAACAAACTGTTAACGTGTGTCGTTTAAACGCAAAATCCAATTTAGTCAAAACCATTTTAGCCTCAACGGCATTTACTGATCCGAAAGACGAGTAGCGAAATTGATTTTAGAACAAAAAACGAAGTAACTGAACGTCAGGTTCTAGCTTTTCGATCACGTGGGAACAGTACATTCAGAAATTTACGTGGTAGTTATCGAGGTTTTTACCCAAACCGCGGGTATACTGGTTATAGAAATAATAGTTCATTTTCATACAATAGTAACTATAACGGCAACAATAATCAAAGATATAGGAATTATAACGGAAATAGATACCAGAATAATAACAATAATAATACGCGTTCAAATACAAATCCTAATTCAAACAATAGTAACAATAGAGGTAGCAATTCAAGATCGTCCAACGGTAGAGGTAGAAACGCAAACGTTCGCGCTTTAAACGCCAGTGCCCCTCAGTAGCGAACACTGGGGGAGGACGAACTAAGCGAGTAAGCGAACTTCCTTCACCAATAGCCATCTATTGTTTAAATTTAAATTACTCAGATTTCATAGAATTACAACTTAACAAGTCACAAAAATTTTGTTCTTTCCTAGTAGACACTCAAGCAGACATTTCTTTAATAAAAATATCATGTATAGACAGTAATATTTCCTTAAATACAAACGACATTATTAACACTACCGGTGTCACTTCTAATTCAGTTTCTACTTTAGGTAAAATTACAACAAATTTAACTTTTTCAACTAATTTTTTTTTTTTTTGCATAGAGAGCTGCTTCGGGCGTTTTTTGGTAATAAAACAAAAATTTATTGTTTTTTCATACCTACGCGTTTCGACGCGACAGCGTCATCCTCATTTTCTATTAAACATATTTTACATGTAGTAAATGAAGACTTTAATATTCCATCCGATGGCATACTGGGTAAAGATTTTCTGAAAATTAACAAATGCATTATTAATTATGAAAGAAATAGTATTTCCTTTTGGGTAGATAATGGAAAAGTCGCGATACCAATCCTACACGGAACAGAAAGCGACAGTTGTATCATTCCTCTAAGATGTGAAATATTCAGACTTCTTGATTTAGGATATTCAACCAAACCACTTTTCGTGGACTCGCAGGAATTTGAAAATGGTGTTTTCACAGCTAGGTGCATTGTTAATTCCAGTAGCCCAATAATTAAAGTCATAAACACCACGGATGATGTAAAGTATGTGAAAAGGAAAAGTATTCGGACAGAAAAACTTTCAAACTATAATGTTTATACAATTAACAAGACAGAAACAGAAGACAAACGTACGAAAAAACTGACTTCAATTTTAAAAAATCAAATACCTCAACATGCTCATAGTAAATTAATTGACCTTTGCATTGAATATGCCGACATCTTCGCTCTTGACACGGACAAAATGACTTTAAACAACTACGAGCAAAAATTAAGATTAACAGACAACGAGCCGGTATATGTTAAAAACTATCGATTGCCATACTCTCATCGCGAAGAAATAAGTCGCCAAGTAAATAAATTGTTAGATAACGATTTGATTGAACCCAGTTATTCGAATTACAATAGTCCTTTGATTGTAGTCCCAAAGAAGGATACTAATGGTCAGAAAGCATATCGTATGTGCGTAGATTTTCGCGCAGTAAACAAAAAACTCATTGCTGATAAATTTCCACTAGCTAGAGTTGACGATATTTTAGACAATCTCTGTAGAGATTAGATCTTTTTTCAGGATTTCATCAAATCCCCTTGCATCCTGACTCACGTGACATTACTTCTTTCAGCACTGGCCGAGGTGCATTTATATGGAAAGTCCTTCCATTCGGTTTAAATATAGCACCAAATTCATTCTCACGAATGATGACAATAGCTTTTTCGGGTATACCACCCAACGTCGCATTTTTGTACGTCGACGATATTATCGTCATAGGTTGTAGTGAAACACACAACATTAAAAATCTTTCAAAAGTTTTTGATACTTGTAGGTCTTTCAATCTCAAACTTAACCCAAATAAATGCAACTTTTTACGACCAGAAGTTACATTTTTAGGTCAAAAATGTTCAGCCAAAGGTTTGTTGCCAGACGACTCCAAAATAAACGCAATTAAAAAGTATACAAAACCGACTGACAAAGGCGCGGTACGACGATTCGTCGCGTTTGCAAACTTTTACAGACGGTTTATATCTAATTTTGCGTCTCTGGCAGCGCCTCTAAATCGATTAAGCAGAAAAAGAGTTGAATTCGTATGGGATGTTGAGTGCGAAAGAGCATTTTTATCTTTGAAAGCAGCGTTACTTTCACCAAAATTACTTCAATATCCAGATTTTACTAAACAATTCATTATTACCGTTGATGCTTCCACAACAGGATGTGGCACTATTTTAAGTCAAGAACAGCAAGGTAGTGATTTACCAATTTGTTTCGCTTCTAAAGCATTTAATAAAGCAGAGCAGAAAAAACCAATTATAGAGTTGGAGCTCTTAGCTATTTATTTCGCAATAAAGCAATTTCGACCATATGTGTATGGTACCCATTTCATTGTAAAATCAGACCATAGACCTCTAGTATACTTATTCAACATGAAAGACCCATCTTCAAAACTTTCAAGAATAAGACTGGAACTATCTGAATGTAACTTTACTATTGTATATATAAAGGGTAAATCAAACGTTTGTGCTGATGCACTATCGCGCATCACTATCGATGAAATTAAAGAAGCTAATAAACAAATTTTGCCAGTACAGACAAGGGCAATGACAAAAAAGGCAAACGACAAAAATTTACATAGGAAAACAGACAAAAACGACGAAAAACAACTTACTTTACATGTCTACGACAAATTTTCATTTAATTTTTCAAAAAAGATTCCATTACGTACGATAAAAATAATAAAACCACAAGTTTAAGAATTTTTGCGCATATTAAACATAAGAAACTCGAGTTACTTAGTTTTGAGCTTGTTAACGAAATAACGGCTTTAGAGAAATTACTTTCGAGGCTTTAATCAGAAGCCGGCAAACGCAAAATTAAGCAGATTGAATGGCCTAAAAACGATATTTTGTTCGAACATTATACTATTATAAATTTCAAAAATATTGGAAATAAAATTTTAAAACCATTAGAAATTATTTTAACAAATCCAGTGGAGACAGTAACAGATGAGGATACAAAATTAAAACTAATGAAAATTTACCATAATGATCCCATTTCAGGTGGACTTTGCGGAATGAAAAGACTTTTATTGGAAGAACATGACTCGTGATATATCGAAATATATCAAAAGTTGTAAAGATTGTCTTTTAAACAAGGTTAAACCTAAAACAAAAGAAAAACTTGTTTGAACACCAACTCCTTGTAAACCATTTGATATACTAGTAATTGATACAATAGGACCCCTACCTGAGTCCAAATATGGTAACAAGTTCGCACTTACCATGATTTGCGACATGACTAAATACCTGGTAACAGTCGCTGTGCCAGACAAATCGGCAAAAACAATCGCTTCAGCAATTTTTGAAGGATTCATTTTAACATACGGCACAATGAATGCCATAAAATCAGATTTAGGTACTGAATTTAAAAATGAATCATTTGAAGGATTAACTAAACTTCTAAATATTGAACATAATTTTTCAACTGCATACCATCACGAAACTGTTGGCACGATTGAACGTAATCATAGAGTTTTTAATGAATACTTACGTGCATATTTAAAAGATACTTTTTTCTGATTGGGATGTTTATTTAAAATACTTTACTTTCCTACACAATACTACGAGTAGCACGGTTTCCGACAATCAATTTTCGCCTTTCGAGTTGGTCTTTGGGAAAAAGGCAACTTTGCCTAATGAATTAACAAAAGAAAAAATTGACCCAATCTATAACGTCGAAAACTATGCCAAGGAAGTTAAGTTTAGGATGCAGAAAACGCACAAAATGGCACAAAACCTAATTAATAACAAGTAAGGAAGGTTAAGTTCGGGTGTAACCGAACACTACATACTCAGTTGAGAGCTATGGTGACAACATAAGGGAAAATAACCATGTAGGAAAATGAACCGAGGGTAATCCTGGAATGTGTTTGTATGACATGTGTATCAAATGAAAGGTATTAAAGATTATTTTATGAGGGCGTGGGCCATAGTTCTATAGGTGGACGCCATTTAGGGATATCGCCATAAAGGTAGATCAGGGTTGACTCTAGAATTTGTTTGTACGATATGGGTATCAAACGAAAGGTGTTAATGAGTATTTTAAAAGGGAGTGATCCTTAGTTCCATAGGTGGACGCCGTTTCGAGATATCGCCATAAAGGTGGACCAGGGCTGACCCTAGAATTTGTTTGTACGATATGGGTATCAAATGAAAGGGGTTAATGAACATTTTAAAAGGGAGTGGGCCTTAGTTCTATAGGTGGACGCCTTTTCGAGATATCGCCATAAAGGTGGACCAGGGGTGACTCTAGAATGCGTTTGTAAAATATGGGTATCAAACGAAAGTTGTTAATGATTATTTCAAAAGGGCGTGGGGTTTAGTTCTATAGGTGGACGCCTTTTCGAGATATCGGCATAAAGGTGGACCAGGGGTGACCCTAGAATACGTTTGTACAATATGGGTATCAAACGAAAGGTGTTTGAAAGGTGTTAATGAGTATTTTAAAAGGGAGTGATCCTTAGTTCCATATGTGGCGCCGTTTCGAGATATCGCCATAAAGGTGGACTAGGGGTGACTCTAGAATGCGTTTGTACAATATGGGTATCAAACGAAAGGTGCTAATGAGTATTTCAAAAGGGCGTGGGGTTTAGTTCTATAGGTGTTCGCCTTTTCTAGATATCGCCATAAAGGTGGACCTGGGGTGAATCTAGAATATGTTTGTACGATATGGGTATCAAATTAAAGGTATTAATGAGGCTTTTAAAAGGGAGTGGTGGTAGTTGTATATGTGAAGGCGTTTTCCAGATATCGAACAAAATGTGGACCAGGGTGACCCAGAACATCATCTGTTGGATACTGCTAATTTATTTATATATATAATACCACAAACAGTATTCCTGCCAAGATTTCAAGGGTTTTTTATTTCGCCCTGCAGAACTTTTTCATTTCATTCTACTTAATATGGTAGGTGTCACACCCATTTTACAAAGTTTTTTTCTAAAGTTATATTTTGCGTCAATAAACCAATCCAAATACCATGTTTCATCCCTTTTTCGCATTTGGTATAGAATTATGGCATTTTTTTCGTTTTCGGTAATTTTCGATATCGAAAAAGTGGGCGTGGCCATAGTCGGATTTCGGCCATTTTTTATACCAATACATAGTGAGTTCAGATAAGTACGTGAACTGAGTTTAGTAAAGATATATCGATTTTTGCTCAAGTTATCGTGTTAACGGCCGAGCGGAAGGACAGACGGTCGACTGTGTATAAAAACTGGGCGTGGCTTCAACCGATTTCGTCCTTTTTCACAGAAAACAGTTACCGGCCCAGAATCTAAGCCCCTACCAAATTTCACAAGGATTGGTAAATTTTTGTTCGGCTTATGGCCGTAAAGGTATCCTAGACAAATTAAATGAAAAAGGAAGGAGCCACGCCCATTTTGAAATTTTCCTTTATTTTTGTATTTTGTTGCACCATATCATTACTGGAGTTGAATATTGACATAATTTACTTATATACTGTAAATTTATTAAATTGTTTGTTAAAATTTGACTTTAAGAAACTTTTTTTTTAAAGTGGGCGTGGTCGTTCTCCGATTTGCTAATTTTTATTAAGCAAACATTTAGTAACAGGAGTAACGTTCCTGCCAAATTTCATCATGATATCTTCAACGACTGCCAAATTACAGCTTGCAAAACTTCTAAATTACCTTCTTTTAAAAGTGGGCGGCGCCACACCCGTTGTCCAAAATTTTAATTATTTTCTATTCTGCGTCATAAGTTCAACCCACTTACCAGGTTTCATCGCTTTATCCGTCTTTGGTAATGAATTATCGCACTTTTTCGGTTTTTCGAAATTTTCGATATCGAAAAAGTGGGCGTGGTTAAGGTCCGATATTGTTCATTTTAAACAGCGATCTGAGATGAGTGCTCAGGAATCTACGTACCAAATTTTATCAAGATACCTCAAAATTTACTCAAGTTATCGTGTTAACGGAAAGACTGACAGACGGACGGACGGACGGGCGGACATGGCTCAATCAAAATTTTTTTCGATCCTGATGATTTTGATATATGGAAGTCTATATCTATCTCGACTCCTTTATGCCTGTACAACCAACCGTTATCCAATCAAAGTTAATATACTCTGTGAGCTCTGCTCAACTGAGTATAAAAATAAGTTACAAACTAAAAACGTTATGATAAAACGGCACGTCCTTTAGTTGTAAAAATCGGAGATAAAGTACTTTTACAGAAAGAACCACATCATAAACACGAAAATAATTATCAAGGTCCTTTTACAATAACTAAAATAACGAACCTAATGTAACTATTTTCGATGAAATTAAAAACAAAGAAAAAGTGGTACATAAAAAACCGCCTTAGCAAAGTAAATTAACATTATCGTAATACCTTGATTGAACAAAATCCAAAATTTTTAGAACTAATTTCATACTCGTCATTTTTAAATAGCCACGAAGGCAACAAAAAAAAATATATATATAAAAACAAAACAAGAATATATATAGACACAAAATTTTGTATATCAAAACGAAAAAATGTAATTTGAAATTATTCATAGTATAGTACAAGCAAAAAAAAAAAAACAAATTAATATTTTATAAACAAAAAAAAAACCTTAAGTTGAATATATAAAATGTAAATATTGTACAAACAAAGATTCAAAATACCACAATTTTAATTAACATATTTTAAATAGTTACAGAATTGCTCCGAACGAACGAATTACAAAGGAAGGTACACCCTAATTTTCGTTCATTCGAACCAGTTTTTATAGTATGTATTAAAGAAGAATGTGGCAATTGCAATCGGCCGAATTGCCAAATTCTTCTTTTTTTTCAAGGAAGGATGATGTAAGGATAAAGTAAACTCTCACATCCGTTATATAACATAAGCTATGTGCGTGGAGCTTTAGTTGCATTTGACAGGCGCGGGCAGTTGGCAATACGCATGTCAAATGCAGCTGCAGCCCACGTCTCTGACAGAAAAATGTTATAGAGACAAGATAAATTTTTGCAACGAAAGTGACCGGACGTGTTGTCCAGCGTAAATAAGTAAAATTAAATTAATAAAAGTGCTTATACATTGAAAACAAAATTAGGTGTTTTTCATTAAAACGGATCGTGGCGAGAAGCGACCGCCACGCTAAGATCCTGCGGAAAATTCTGGGGAAAACAACCACGGTGTGGAGGCGGCGCCCTCCGAGACCACGAGCAATAATTGCAGGTGAGCAAATCGAGTTAACCATTTTGGGGTTAGCTAACACAATGCACAAACACATGCACATATCTTATCTGAATTGCTCACAACAGAGGGCAATAATTTGTGCAAGTATTACTCAAATGAGAAGTTATAAACGTAGTTGTGGCTGGCGATTTTGTAGCTGATAACTAACTAGTAATTTCTGGAATGGAAAAGCCTAGAAGTATGCAATGAGAAATCAAAAAGTATAAAAGGCGCGACAGTAGAGGCGAGAAATCAGTTTCATTAGAGCTATCAATCAGTTTGGTTATTAAGCAAGCTATTCGTTGCAAAGTATAAGTGTTATTGTGAAGTACTTTAATAAAAGCCATTTTTCCATTATTCAATATTGGAGTTATTTATTCAACAGTTTAGCTATATGAACGTTGGCAGAAGATTGCAAATAATGGGAATTGTAGTAAATTCGTTACAATTCAATACGTTCATCGTGTTTTAAGTTGATGTGTGCATTGCTTTACTTCCGATTTGGTAGGACTTTAAATTATTTGTGAATGTAATTATGAACCAGCTCAAGATTGATCCACCTAATCTCTCCTCTCCCAAAATGTCCCAAATGTTCACTTGTTTTTGCTGTCAATATGTTGTATGGTTATTTTCCAGGACTTTTTCTTTGAAGGGTTAGTCAAATTTAGTCAATTGTATGCAACCATTCGCCAATTTGATTCAAGTTAATTTTAAGATCACCCCGGCTAAATGCCTCTTAGAATTCGGCTGATATTACTGTTTTATTTAGAGTTAGCAGTCTGCTGCTAAAATAGCAGCATAACGCAGGAATAACAGTTTCCGTTCCTGGATTTCAGGAATAGTACAGAAAACATCTTGTTTGTTTTTTTTAATTAGTTGAACAATCAGATTTTTTAAGGTGCTTATGCATATTTCTGCGAAATGAAATGAGCTCAGCTTTAACAAAACACTTGCTTCAGTTTTTCAAAAGGAACTTTCCTAGTAATGAGTTCTTTATACATATATGTATTCGCAGAGTTGAATTGTGTTATTAATTAGATATGTGTACAATGGCCGTATTTTTAATGAATAAATACAGAAAGGAATAAAGGGTCCAATTAATTAGTTTTATCTGTTTCCAAGCTGCTTTTAAGTATAAAGTACCACGTGAGAGGGTGTCATTGAGGGGGGTGTTGCTGTTTGCACACACCAGCGCCACCCCAAAGCGTCGACTCTTAGGTGCTTAGCACCCTCCCCCCGAGGTAGGGGGAGCCTCCTCGTGGTGACACCTGGTAACGCTTCGGCGTCGAATTTGAGCGGCGACCTTTTTCCCACACCCCAAAACCTAGTTCCTGTCTTTTTCCCTTTCCGGCCTATACCCTATCCCAACACCCTAAAATAATACGCATGCCGGCTCTGCGGACGAGTGACCAACCCTTTCCGTGCATACGCTTGGGACCAAAATATGAACTTTTTACAAAAAAATTATGACAAACCTAAAAAAGATAACAAAGACACGGACGACAATATAACTAAGACAGTAATGACAACGACGTCACTGACTTTAAGAAGGATGGACTCTAGGACGGGTGTAGGGGTCAGCAAAACTGACGGACATAGACTCGGAGAGAGGGACTCCTCTGATGTGGAGTTCCTATTTTCAAGTCAAGAGAATGACGCAACACGTGGCGGGAACAGTACTGTGGGCAACGGTACTCTGCCACGCAATCAACAATTTTCGACCGCTGCTAGGAAGCAGCGGGAAACGGCTAGCAAGGAACGGTCCAAGGCATTACTTGGGAGAAGGCGGTATCAGCTAGTTCTGTCTGTCCTGGAAAGGATAGAGCAGAATAGGGCAAACGGTACAGTCCATCCGAAGAATGCGGAGGACCGTGTTACTTTTTAAGCGGTGGTGGACGAGCACGGGCCGTACTTGGAAACCGAAAACAGGACCCCCGCCGGTAAAAATAACCGGTCTCTGGAAGAGGCCCCCAGCACCTCAAAGAGGAACCGGTCTATGGAAGAAGCCCCTAGTACCTCCAAGAGGAGCAAAATTTCGCCTCAATATCTGCCGGAGAGCTGAGAGGGGCCAAAACTTTTTCAGGAATGGTTCGGAGTAACCTTCAAGTTGCGCTAGTGGATGCGACCACCAACAGCGGCAAGCCCGTCTTGGAGAAGTGGGGGGAGCTAGAGGCAAGGCTGTCTCAGGTAGTCATTGAATTTGTCATGGCCAACCCGGAGGGTAATCTCCCCTTCTTCGACCGCGGAGGTTGTTCGCGGGTACCGGGTACTTAAACGCGAGGACCAGGAGTCCAATAACTTCTTGGAGAAGTGCGTACTGGCCCTAGGGGAGGTCTGGGAGGGCTTAAGGGTTAAGCTCATCCCGTCCGCTGATATACCAAAAAGACCCCGAGCCGGATGAGGTCGACAATGCTAACAAGCGCCTGGAGGTTTTGGTAAAATCTAACTACAATATTATTCTTGTTTCTTCTCACAGCTCTTCGGATCTGAAAAAGATTTCGCTATAGACAGCTGGCGGAGTCAGCATACTAATTGCTTCTTGCTACATGCCGCACGACAAGGAAGCGCCACCGGAGAAGGTGGAACCTTGATGCAGGACTGGAGATCTGTAAACATTGTTACCGAGTCTTTGAAAGGCAGTGGCTTCTTAAGCGCCGAGATCTAAAACAGCTCAGCTACAGAGAAACTCATCAGCTGAGAAATATAGATTCACAAAATACAATAGATTAAAAGTAAAAATATATTTTTTTTTTATTATTAAGAGAAGATAGAACCGTTTTTTTTTATGGCAAAGAGAGAGTCCGAAACATCAATTATCCTCGAGTGAGGGTTATAATCTTCACACAAACATAGAAAAGGTTCGTTTAGTTGGAAATTGCTTCTGCGTTGTTTAAGAATTACAGGTTTATAATGCCTTGAAACTCAGCATGGAACATTCAAGTTTACTTCGTTCAAAATAGTGGGCTTGAAATCGATCCATTTAAAAGTCTAGCCATAAATAGTACACCTAGCATTTCTCTACGACTTGCAAGGGTAGGAAGATTTATTAGTTTTAACCGATTAGTGTAAGGAGGCAGATTATACGGAGAGTCCCATTGAAGATTTCTCAAGGCGAAAAGTAAAAACTGTTTTTGAATTGATTATAGTCTGGGATGTGTTGCCAATTTCAGAACCTCCTATGGGGAAGTACGGAAATCAACACTAGGTGTCACTTTTCGATTTTTTCGTTAGTACTGACCTAGTAATATGCAATCAGGGAAACACACCCACTTTTGTATTTCCAACCATGGACACATTCAATGGGTGAGAGGAGGTGTTAGATGTCACACTACTAAGCGGAAACAGCAAATTTCGGGTAGACTGCTGGAGAGTCTCATATAGTCAGTCGTTTTCTGACCAAAGGAGGATACTACTCAGTATCTGCCGTAATGTAGAAATTCCTATTCCCTATCGTCATCCAAAGAGGACCAATTGGCGAAAGTTCGTCAAAGTGGTAGGAAATAAGCTAGGGAGGCATTCGGCACAGGAAATTTCATCAGTGGAGGACCTTGAAGCTAACTGTAGCAAACTGTAGGAGGCCTTAGGGTCTGCCTTCCGGATAGCTTGTCCAACTAGTTTAAGTAAAATGTATACCCCCCTGATGAAATGCCAACCTTTTTACGCTCAGGAAAGAGACTCGAAAACAATTCAACCTAAGCCGGTTAAATGGAAACTGGGAACCGTATAAAGATAGTCTTAGGTGCTACAAAAAAGCTGTTCAGAAGGCAAAGACGGAATGCTGGAAAGAATTTTGCTCTTTTATCGAGTCAACTAGAGAATATTCGAGAATTCTCTCGAAGGAAAAATCCTGCCCATCCTTCTTGAGGAAAGAAGATGGATCATGGACAGGGAGCTCCGCTGAAAGAGCGGATCTGCTGGAAAAACGCACTTTCCAGGCTGTAGTTCCACCCAAATGGAACCGAGGGAGTATACAGGGGTAATACCCTCCCTCCGATTAACAAATGGATTTATAACGGAAAAAAGACAGAATGGGCTATCAACAGTTTTTCGCCATACAAATCCCCAGGGCCGGATGCCATTTTCCAAGCGATGCTACAAAAAACTCGCTGTCTGGTGATACCCTGGATGGAACGCACCTTTAAAGCCTACATTCGACTTAATCATGTGCCCCTGAATTGGACAGGGACCAGGGTGGTCTTCATCTCAAAGGTAAATAAGAGGGGGCATGTAAAGCCTAATGATTTCAGACCCGTCAGTCTTTCGTCGTTTGTTCTAAAAACGTTTGAAAGACTACTGGACGTCGACATTCGCGGTAGGTTGGATACCTCGGATCAACAGCACAACACGCCTATCTTAGGGGCCGCTCAACAGAGACTGCTTTACATGAAGTGGTCCAAAAGGTAGAGTCGTCTTTCGAAAACAAACAATTTACCCTGGCTGAATTCTTGGACATAGAAGGATCTTTCAATAATCTCCGGCTGGAAGCAATAGAAGACGCCAAGTTCTAGCCTTCCCACTCTTGATGGCCAGGGTTGGTTCTTTCTGATAGGGCCAAAAATCTAGGAATCTTCTTTACACCAAAGCTGAACTGGAGGCTTAACACAGAGCAAAGAGTCAAAAGAGCCTACAGGGCTATGCCTGCAAAGGAATGCTAGGTAATGGGGTCACTCAGATATTCAACTTCTCGGTTTTCACGGACGGACCTAAAATGGCTTGCGGAGTGGGAGCGGGACTATTTGCGACTGTGCTGCCTACGTCCTAAGTATGGGGCTTCCCGACTCGGCAAGTGTGTTTGAAGTTGAGATTTTCGCTATCCGAGAGGCGTGCAAAGCGTTAATGGATATGAAACGTAATAGTAACAGGGTAGCCATTTTCTCCGATAGCCAGGCGGCTCTTGGGGCCCTCGGGTCAGAGATGATATCATCAGACCTGGTTGGGTGGTGTAGCGAGAGCGCCATGATTCTGGTGAGCCGGCAGATCATTACGCTGATATGGGTGCCGGGGCATCGAAACATACAGGGTAACAAGGTGGTGGATGAGCTGACACGGCGCGGATCGGCTCTTGATGTCTCGTGGAGCGGTTCTTGTGATCAAAGGTCGCGTCTCTCAGCTCTGGTTGGTTGAGGCCAACAAAAGGCGGAATCGGTTGCGGACCTGTAGAGTTTCCAAGAGCATATGGCCACTATATAAAGAAAAACGATCTGTAGCTGTCCTTAAGATGAACAGAAGGGATATAATCAGAGTATTTGCGGTGCTCAGTAATTGGGGTACATGCGGCACGAATGGGACTGGAACGCAATACCTCCTGTCGCAGCTGCAAGCGTTCGGAGGCGGAGGAAACGGTTGAGTATCTTCTGTGCGAAAGCCCAGCACACTGTCCAAGCAGAATAAAGTTTGTTGGAAATTCCTTTATTAGTATTTTTACAACACCCTTTCATTGGCTAACTCACGAATTTGTGGTATCAAGACGGCGCATGGGCGCTAATTGGAGTCTGTTGGGACTCGCCACTCCAACCAACCAACTACGTGATACATTTTGTTGACGCGATTTATACCTAACTAGCGTACCCTCGCCCGCTTCGCTGGGCGATAAATTCAATGATTTGCTGAAAGAGAATAAAATTAACACGAAACAAAGCAAATTCTTTGATACAATTTCATTCGAACTTTATTGCAACACTTTTGGTAGACAACGTTTTTGGGTTTTCCGTCTTTCGCGTAAATGAATAATGACAATGGTTTGCCTACTTGTGAGCAATCTACATACAATTGTCCATGAGAAAAAATTCGGTATTCTAAATTAATACCACACATTTGTAGAGACTGTCCTTGCGCCTTATTAATTGTCATAGCGAAGGCAAGGCGAATAGGGAACTGCAAACGTTTGAAATCGAAAGGTAAATCCGTCGGATTCAGTGGAATTCTGGGTATCAAAACGTCTTCTCCTTTGTACTTCCCTTTCAAAATTGTTGCTTCGATAATGTTACCCATTAGCTTCTTCACAGCGAGTCTGGTACCGTTGCATATTCGTGGCACATTATTCTTGCGCAGCATAATAATCGGTGCTCCAATTTTTAATCGTAAATTATGAGGTGGTAGGCCTGGCAAATCGAGTGAGTTTAAGAATTCAGTTGGATAATTTACGACATCATCTTGAACAGTAATAGTGTCCATTGACTTATATGCAACTATGTCACCAGGTATTTGATCCAGAATAGCTGCATTTATATCATAGACGTCCTTATTTTTTCCAGCTAAAATTGCTTTTCGCTGAGCCAATCATAGTTTTTGTAATGTTGAACTATGTCTGGAAATACACTCTGTATCAATGCCTCTTTAGACTGTGCAAAAGTGAAGAAATTGTTAGGCAATGTAATCATTTCTGTTCGATCGACAGACATTTGGCCATTTCCGATTTTCAGTAATGGCTGTGAAAATTCAGCTGCTGACGGATTGTTTTGTAGTTGAGCACGTACGTTTGTAGTAAGTGTAAGCGTGTTAACATGTCTCCATAAATATGATGATTTTAAACTTGCATTGATTTCATCTGCAGCCGTGGATTTTGGGATCACAGGTAATGTTTACCTGAAATCTCCAGCCTATAAAATCATGCCACCTCCAAAGACTGTTTGGCTTCCTCGGAGATCTTTGAAAATTCTATCAAGTGCTTGCAATGATTTCTTGTGTGCCATAGCACACTCGTCCCATACGATGAGCTTACATACTTTAAGAACTTTTACCATTTCAGATGTTTTCGAAATCGGTGTCGTTACCAGTGTTCGGACTTGAAAATTTTGATTAGTGGTGGATTTTCCAAAAAATAGTGGTATATTTGAGAAAAAAGTGGTAGATTTCGGTTATATTTTAAATATCTTGATATAATGAATAATAACCACTTTTTCCATATATATAGATAGGTGTACGTTGCAGTTTTGTACTAAAAACTTAAATGAAAAGAGGTGATATGGTGATCGGAGCTAAGCTAGACGTTATTTTGAGTTTTACAAAACCGTTCAACTGCATTGATTTTCTTCCCATATAATTGTGGAAAAAATAAGGTTTTTTTCAGAAAACTTCTCTAAAACTCTACCACCTATTTTTAAGCTTTCGTGGTAGAAGTGGTAGAACTTATATTTCATGAAAAAAGGTGGTAGATCTACCACTTTAGTGAACACTGCTCACAGTTGAACTGCATACAAATTAACGGAACATAGGCGTCGTTTGTATAACAAATACAAAGCAGTAAAAATGTTCAGCCAGCATCGAAATGTGACATATGTTTGTGTATGTGTGCTGAAGCATCTCTTATAAACAGTGTACAAACTTCGGTGTTATGTTTACTCTCTCTTACGGGTCCACGTTTTTACCTACATCTCAAGGCCCTAGAAATTAAAAAAAAATTTTTTTTGCTAAAAACCTTCGCCTATTTGATCTCTATAAAAAAAAAAAGCGAATAAAATTGGCCTCGTATCGGCGCCAAAACATGGAAAGGAAGGAACATCATTTCATTTTTATATATATTGCTACGAATATTAGCAAAACTAAGGGGTGCTGCCATCTCTAAGCCGATGCTAAGCAGCGCCCTGCATGCACATCCATAGATCAATCATTATGTATCTACATCAACGTATCAATCAATATGTCTACACATATGTAGGTACACGCAGCTGAGAGCAACGCACAAGCATATGCAGCTATCTTATCTGAAATGCTCCTAAAGGTATACAATTGTCATTGTGGAAGTGTCGCTCACACATACAAGCGCATGGGGTATGAGAGAAGCTGTAAAAATTATACATCTGTAGTTGTAGCTGAGAAATTTATAACTAACTAAATAAATTCTGGAAGCGCCTAGAAGATGCCACGAGGAAATCACAGAGTATAAAAGCATCAGCGGTAGAGGCGCTATGGGCAGTTTCAGTTAAGCACGCTATCTGTCGGGCAATAGTCAGTTTCATTTGAGCTATCAATCAGTTTGGTTATTAAGCAAGCTATTCGTTGCAAAGTATAAGTGTTATTGTGAAGTACTTTAATAAAGGCCATTTTTGCATTGTTCAATATTGGTGTTATTTATTCAACAGTTTAGCGATACGAACATTGGCAGAAGATTGCAAATAAGGGAATTGCAGTAAATTCGTTAGAATATAGATTGGGTCTTGTGAATAAAAATAAACAAAAACTTTTTCTTAGAGATTTCATGAATAGTACAAAAAAACATCTTGTTTTTTTGGTTAATTAGTTGCACAAACATATTTTTTAAGGTACTTATCCATATTTCTGCGAAATGAAATGAGCTCAGCTTTAACAAAACACTTGCTTCCGTTTTTCAAAAGAACATTTCCTAGTAATGAGTTCTTTATACATATATGTATTCGCAGAGTTGAATTTTGTTATTAATTAGATATGTGTACAATGGCCGTATTTTTAATGAATAAATACAGAAGGGTCCAATTAATTAGTTTTATCTGTTTCCAAGCTGCTTTTAAGTATAAAGTACCACGTGAGAGGGTGTCATTGAGGGGGGTGTTGCTGTTTGCACACACCAGCGCCACCCCAAAGCGTCGACTCTTAGGTGCTTAGCACCCTCCCCCCGAGGTAGGGGGAGCCTCCTCGTGGTGACACCTGGTAACGCTTCGGCGTCGAATTTGAGCGGCGACCTTTTTCCCACACCCCAAAACCTAGTTCCTGTCTTTTTCCCTTTCCGGCCTATACCCTATCCCAACACCCTAAAATAAGGTGTTGAGGTACCCGTGCCGGGGGCTGAACGGCCAGCGCGTGGTTATTGAGTAGCTGGTCTCGAACGGTCCCCTCCGATGCCCGTGCAAGTTCAGAGGTATAAGTGCCTTCTCTACGCATGCCGGCTCTGTGGACGAGTGACCAACCCTTTCCGTGGATACGCGTGGGAACAAAAAATGAACTTTTTACAAAAAAATTATGAAAAACCTAAAAAAGATAACAAAAGCACGGACGACAATATGACTAAGACGGTAACGACAACGACGTCCCTGACTTTAACAAGGATGGACTCTAGGACGGGTGTAGGGGACGCCAAAACTGACGGACATATAGACTCGGAGAGGGGGACTCCTCGGATGTGGAGTTCATATCTTCAAGTCAAGAGACTTAAGCAAGACGTGGCGGGAACATTACTGTGGGCAACGGTACTCCGCCACGCAATCAAAAATTTTCGACCGCTGCTATGAAGCAGCGGGAAACAGCTAGCAAAGCACGGTCCAAGGCATTACTTTGGAGAAGGCGTTATCAGATAGGTCTGTCTGTCCTGGATAAGATAAAGCGGAATAGGGAAACGGTACCGTCGATCCCAAGAATGCTGAGGGCCGTGTTACTGTAGGTGAAATGGCTGCAACCCTGGTCGCCCAAGTAGCTATTTAAAGCCGTTTTCATGCCATGTAACTCGTCTAAATACCTACGGAATGTTACGGTCAATGTATTACAACCAGCCAGATTTGTTGATAAAATTAAGAATAATCGGGATTGCTATCACAGATAACCCTTTGAGGTCTTCTATAAACGGGGTTCCAAGGAACCTTTGCCGGGCTCTAGCTAGAGCCGGGCATTTACACATAAAGTGTTCTACTGTCTCCTTGGCATTTGGATATTTGCAGCTTCTGCAGTAGTCATTATACGGAATGCCCATCTTTTCCACATGCGTACCTACCTCCCAATGACCGGTGCAGACTGCTATCAGTTTACGTGTGTTAGCCCTGAATTTGTTCAGAAGACTTCTCGTCCTCTTTCCATCATAGTTTGGCCAAATGGATTTTGATATGGCACAGGTGGTGATGTTATTCCACTTGTGTTTTCTTCAAGTAGAAGCTTTGGATATTCCCCTTGGCTACTGCTAAGGGTGTGCCTACTTCAACACTGGTTATTTCCTCGTTCATCTCCGATGAGCCCCTGCGTGCTAGCTCGTCGGCCTTCTCCTTACCCTCTATCCCGCTATGACCCGGGACCCAGATAACGCGTAGTTCTAGATTGGTGTAGAACTTGGATATGAGTCGCTTACAAGCCCACACTAATTTTGAGCTAATGTGTGGAGGAAAGCGCTTTTATCGCTGCTTGGCTATCCCACATGATGCAAACTTTACCAGGTACATTCAAGCCCTCCGAGGATTTCTGCTTGAAACACGCTGCAGTGCGATGGGAGTCTGAATGATGCAGACAAATCTAGAGACTCAGAGAAGACTCCGGTCCCCACTCCCGATTCCATCTTGGAGCCGTCAGTGTAGATTTGGATGTGGTGTAGCTTTATGCCTGGGTTTCTCTTCCACTCGTTCCTGCTTGGAATGGCGGTATTACACCCGTACTCAAACTTCAGTTTGCGAGGGTAGTAATCTGTTTCGGTACTATATGTACCATACGGAAGTTTCTTCAGGATACTACTATGCCCTTGTTGAGTATCCTTCCAACACTTAGACTCCCTGAGTATCGGTTTGTGACGATGTACAAAGTATATACAAGTCGATCGGAAGCAAGTGCAAAATGGGGTCTAAAGCAGCTGTGGGGCAAGTGCGTCCGGAGGAGGTCGGAGCCTTGATGCAGAACTGGAGATCTGCAAACATTGTTTTGGGATGTGATGCCAATTCCAGGCCCTCCCTATGGGGAAGTAAGGAAATCAACACTCGGGGTCAACACTCGATTTATCATTAGTACTGACCTAGTAGTATGCAATCAGAGAAACACACCCACCTTTGTATTTCCAACCACGGACACATTCAACGGATGGGAGGAGGTGTTAGATGTCACGCTACTAAGCGGAAACAACAATATTCGGGTAGACAGCTGGAGGGTATCAGATAGTCAGTCGTTTTCTAACCACAGGAGGATATTATTCAATATCTGCCTTAATTTAGAAACTCCTATTCCCTATTGTAATCCAAAGAGGACCAATTGGCGAAAGTTCGTCAAAGTGGTAGGATATAAGCTAGGTAGGTATTCGGCACAGGAAATTTCATCATTGGAGGACCTTGATGCTAACAGTAGCAATCTGGAGAAGGTCTTAGGGTCTGCCCTCCGGATAGCTTGTGCAATTCGTTTTAGTAAAAACTTATACCCCCCTGGTGAAATTCCAACCTTTTTACGCTCAGAAAAGAGACTCGCAAACTATTCAACCTGAGCCGATTAAATGGAAACTGGGAGGCGTATAACCAACGCACGCAGTGCGCTGTACTTTTTGAAGGCTTGTGAGATTGTAGCTCTTACTTAGAACTTCCCACCAGACTATGGAACCATAGGTAAGCACCGGTCCCACCACCGCCTCGTACATCCAAAGTGCCATGCTTGGCTTGAGTCCCCATTTCTTACCAAACATTGATTTGCCGGCATAGAAGGCGATGCAGGCCTTCCGTACCCGCTTTTCGATGCAAACTTTCCAATTCAACTTGCAGTCAATTGTAAGTCCCAGATACTTCGTACTCGATGACAGGTTTAGTTGCTAGCCGTTTAAGAATGGTAGTCTGAAGGCAGGTGCCTTGTACTTCCTCGTGAAGAGAAGCAGGTCCGTCTTGTCAGGATTTAACCTAAGGCCGCATCCCTGTGCCCACCTGCTGAGTTTAGTCAAGGCCCTTTCCATGATTTCGCTCATTACGGAGGGGAAAGGACCAGAGACCAAGATCGCCACGTCGTCGGCATACGCCACGATCTTAACCCCCTGCATAAAGTTTTCTTAGGATTTCATTTATGGTGATCAACCAAAGCAGAGGTGAAAGGCCCCCGCCCCTGTGATGTGCCTCTGCATACTTGCTTGCCAACACTAGCTCCGAGTAGCTCTGCTGTTATTTCACGGTTGCGAAGCATGGTTGAAATCCAAAGCCGTAGTGGCTCTTCAACCACTGCCCTACCGAGGGCAGCCTCAATCGCTTCGGATCTTACATTGTTAAACGCGCCTTCCACATCAACGAACGCAGCCAGAGTGAACTGCTTGTGATGAAGGGACTTTTCCACCGTTCGAACTACCTCATGTAGCGCGGTTTCTGTGGATTTCTCTCTCAGGTACGCGTGCTGTGCCGTGGAAAGTAGAGCCTCGCCGAGAAGCTCCCGTATATGTATATCTAGTAGCCTTTCGAACGTTTTCAGAACAAAGGACGTGAGACTTATTGCCCGAAAGTTTTGGCTACTTCATGCCCCCTTCTGCTGGCCTTAGGGATGAAAACAACCCTTGTTTTCGTCCACGAGACCGGAATGTGATTGAGACGAATGCATGCCTCGAAGATCTTCTTTAGTTCCTTAACCAAAGATTTCTGAGTCTTCTGCAGCATAGTAGGTAGAATACCATCAACGCCCTGTGATTTATATGGAGAGAAGCTATCTATTGCCCATGCAATATTCTTCTCCGCTAAAATGTTGTCTATGAGGCCAACAGGTACTTCCTAATGTGCCGTCTGTGTATAGCGTAGTTCCTCCCCCAATGCATCCGGGAAGTGAGCATCTACAAGGATGTTTAGAGTCTCAGCCGCCGATCCTGCCCATGTTCCATCGGCGCGCTTGACAAATGTCTTGTTTGAATGCCTCTTGGCAAGAATCTTTCCCAGCCTGGCTGAGTCCTTCGTGGACTCAATCGACTCGCAGTGTTCTCGCCAGGAGCTTGATTTTGTGTACATATGGCTTTCTTATACTCCCTCAGAGTTGTCCTGTACTCCTGGAAATCGTTCCTGAAGTGACAGTCGTTGAAGACCCTCCTTTGACCTCAGGTCGCTGCGATTTTTGTCCGACCACGGTGGGAAGGTCTTTTTGTTCCTCGAAATTGGACAGGCGACTTTAAAGGCCACTTGAAAACTTTTCTTCAGAGACCGGACTCGGTCGTCAAGACTGTGTGTAGATTGAAATAGGACGCCTACTTCTATGGAGCCTATCACTGACTATATTGTCAAATAGGCTCCAAGACGTCCTTTTAGGGTCGTACTTGGAAACCAAAAACAAACGAAGAGGCCCCCAGCACCTCAAAGAGGAACCGGTCTATGGAAGATGTCCCTAGTATCTCCAAGAGGAGAAAAATTACAGGTAGTAACGGCTCTATATCTTCCGGAGCGCTGAGAGGGGCCAAAACTTTTTTAGAAATGGTTCGGAGTAACCTTCAAGTTGCGCTAGTGGATGCGACCCCAACAGCGGCAAGCCCGTCTTGGAGAAATGGGGGGGGGGGGGGGGGAGCTAGAGGCAAGGCTGTCTCAGATGGTCATTGACTTTGTCATGGCCAACCCGGAGGGTAATATCCCCTTTTTCGTCTTGGCGGAGGTTGTTCGCGGGTACCGGGTGGTTAAATGCGAGGACCAGCAGTCCAAGGACTTCTTGGAGAAGTGCGTGCTGGCCCTAGGGTAGGTCTGAGAGGGTTTAAGGATTAAGCTCATCTCGGCCGCCGATATACCAAAAAGATCCCGCGCCGGATGAGGTCGACGATGCTAACAAGCGCCTAGAGTTGGTAAAATCTAATTACAATGGCTATCTTGTTTGTTCTCACAGCTCTTCAGATCTGACAACGATTTCGGTGGAGACAGCTGACGGAGTCAGAACACTTATTGCTTCTTGCCGCACGACAAGGACGCGCCACCGGAGGAGGTCGGAGCCTTGATGCAGAACTGGAGATCTGCAAACATTGTTTTGGGATGTGATGCCAATTCCAGGCCCTCCCTATGGGGAAGTAAGGAAATCAACACTCGGGGTCAGTTTTGGATTTATCATTAGTACTGACCTAATAGTATGCAATCAGGGAAACACACCCACCTTTGTATTTCCAACCATGGACACATTCAACGGGTGAGAGGAGGTGTTAGATGTCACACTACTAAGCGGAAACAGCAAATTTCGGGTAGACTGCTGGAGAGTCTCATATAGTCAGTCGTTTTCTGACCAAAGGAGGATACTACTCAGTATCTGCCTTAATGTAGAAATTCCTATTCCCTATCGTAATCCAAAGAGGACCAATTGGCGAAAGTTCGTCAAACTGGTAGGAAATAAGCTAGGGAGGCATTCGGCACAGGAAATTTCATCAGTGGAGGACCTTGATGCTAACTGTAGCAAACTGTAGGAGGCCTTAGGGTTTGCCTTCCGGATAGCTTGTTCAACTAGTTTAAGTAAAATGTATACCCCCCTGATGAAATGCCAACCTTTTTACACTCAGGAAAGAGACTCGAAAACTATTCAACCTAAGCCGGTTAAATGGAAACTGGGTACCGTATAAAGATAGTCTTAGGTGCTACAAAAAAGCTGTTCAGAAGGCAAAGACGGAATGCTGGAAAGAATTTTGCTCTTTTATCGAGTCAACTAGAGAATGTTCGAGAATTCTCTCGAAGGAAAAATCCTGCCCATCCTTCTTGAGGAAAGAAGATGGATCATGGACAGGGAGCTCCGCTGAAAGAGTGGATCTGCTGGTAAAAACGCACTTTCCATGCTGTAGTTCCACCCAAATGGAAGCGAGGGAGTATACTGGGGTAATACCCTCCCTCCGATTAATAAATGGACTTATAACGGAAAAAAGACAGAATGGGCTATCAACAGTTTTTCGCCATACAATTCCCCAGGGCCGGATGGCATTTTCCCATGCTACAAAAAACTCGCTGTCTGTTGATGCCCTGGATGGAGCGCATCTTTAAAGCCTGTATTCGGCCTAATCATGTGCCCCTGAATTGAAGAGGTACCAGGGTGGCCAGGAGTTGAGTCTTTCTGATAGGGCTAAATATCGAGGAGTATTTTTAACACCAAAGCTGAACTGGAGGCTTAGCACAGATCACAGAGTCAAAAGAGCATACGGTGCTATGTATGCCGGCAAAGGAATTCTAGGTAAAAAGTGGGGTCCGAGGCCAGACTTCATGGCATGGATGTATAAGGCAGTTATTCGACCAATTCTGACATATGGGGCACTCGTATGGTAGAAGGCGGTAGAGGTGAAATACATAATTAACATGCTAGGGAAAGTTGAAAGATTTGCCTGCGGAGCGATCACGGGGGCAGTTAAGTCGTGCCCCTCGGAAGCTTTAAACGTGAAATGCAATGTTCCACCGGTAGATCTCTTTACCAAGGAAACGGCATCTCAAGGGGCCCTAAGGCGTTGGGAGTTGGGCCTATGGAAGGAGCGTACATGCGAGCACGGTCGTATCCTGCTCAATATTAACGACTTCCGAATCTTGTCAAAAACGGACTACATAGGTCCAAGGAAAGTCTTTGACACAAACTACACAATTCTCTTCCCCACAAGGAATGATAAGAAAGATGGGGGGATCACTCAGAGATCCAACATCTCGGTTTTCACGGACGAATCTAAAATGGCTTGCGGAGTGGGAGCGGAAGTATTTGCGACTGTGCCGCCCACGTCCTATTTATGCGACTCGACAAGTGTGTTTGAAGCTGAGATTTTCATTATCCAAGAGGCGCGCAAAGCGTTAATGGATATCAAAGATAACAGTAACAGGGTAGCCATTTTCTCCCATAGCCAGGCGCCTCTTGGGGCCTTCGGGTCAGAGACGATATCATCAGACCTGGTAGGGGGAGCGCCATGAGTCATGGCGGATGAGCTGGCATGGCATGGAGCGGCTATTGATGTCTCAGGAGTGAAGGAGGCCCTTGAAATCCTGGGACTCATCAAGGGTCGCATCTTCCAGCACTGGTTGGGCGAGGCCAACAAGAGGCGGAATCGGTTGCGGACCTGCAGAGTTTCAAAGACCTTGTGGCCGCTATATAAAGAAAAACGATCTGTAGCTGTCCTTAAGATGAACAGAAGGGATATATCCAGAGTAGTTGCGGTGCTCACGGGGCATTGGACAATTGGGGTACATGCGGCACGGATGGGACTGGAACACAATACCTCCTGTCGCAGCTGCAAGCATCCGTAGGCGAAGGACACGGTTGAGCATCTGCTGTGCGAATGCCCAGCACACTGTCGAAGCAGAATAAAGTTTCTTGGAAAGCCCTTTTTCGAAAGCCTCCCAGAACTCAAGGATGTTACGCCGGGGAGTTTCTCAAATTCATAAACTCCACGGGATGGACATATGGGGACGGGTTTTTCCCTAAGGCGTGTGAAAATGTTTATTAGTATTCTTACAACACCCTTTCATTGGCTAACTCACGAGTTTGTGGTATCCAAATGACGCATGAGCGCTAATTGGAGTCAATTGGGACTCGCCACTCCAACCAACCAACTATGTCATAAAGTCTGTTAACGCGTTTTATACCTAATTGGGCTTGTGAATAAAAAATAAACAAACACTTTTTCTTATAGATTTCAGGAATAGTACAAAAAAAACATCTTGTTTTTTTAATTAGTTGCACAAACAAATTTTCTAAGATGCTTACGCATATTTCTGCGAAATGAAATGAGCTCAGCTTTAACAAAACACTTGCTTCAGTTTTTCAAAAGAAAATTTCCTAGTAAAGAGTGGTTTATATATGTATATATTCGCAGAGTTGAATTGTGTTATTAATTAAATATGTGTAAACAGGCCTGACGAGAGGGAGGAGGAAGGGGCGGATTCCCCCAGGCCCGGGGTTTCTCAGGGGGCCCGCGATTTAGAGATACTAAGACATTTTTTTTTAACTCAGGAGAGGGCTTAAGTGCAGAATACATACATTTGTCAAAAAAATAAAAAATCGGACTTTATAGAGATTTTTATGCTGATTCCAACGGTATATTTCTTTTTTGGTGCAATGAAAAGTTTGGGGTAATTCCATGTCAAAAAGCGAAATTATGAATTTTTCAAATCAAAATATCTCCGAAACTAGATATATATACATCAGATGAAAGGTACTTTTATATGTTATTTCTCGATTTTTTAATTTTTGAAATCCATACCCCATTTTCGGAGATATCTTGATTTGAAAAATTCATAATTTCGCCTTTTGACATGGAATTACCCCAAACCTTTAATTTGCACCAAAAGAGAAATGTACCGCTGGAATCAGCATAAAACAAAGATTTAAACACAACTGAAAGAACAAGAGGCACGCATAACAGAACAACTCAAAGCGCAAGAGGCGCGTATATCATCAAAACTCGAAGCGCGTATGGACGAGAAAATAACGTACTTTGATCAAAACATCGAAGCCGAGGTGGATGCTTTGAGAGGTCGTATACAGGAGTTGCAACTAAATCACCCAGCTGTTTCAGCAAGCAATCCAAAGGTAAAAACACCATCCTTTGACGGTTCTTTTCCTTTCCAGGTCTTTAAGCTACAGTTTGAGAAGACCGCAGGAGTGAACAACCGGAATGCTGAAGATAAAGTTGCAGCTCTATTCATAGCATTGAAGGGGCCAGCAACCGAAATCCTACAAACGATTCAAGAAGGAGAGCGGAACAACTATTAAGCATTGATGGCCGCTGTCGAGAGACGTTATGGAAGCGAGCATAGAAAACAGATATACCAAATTGAGTTGCAAAACCGTCACCAACGAGCGAATGAGACTTTGCAGGAGTTTGCTCATCTCGCAAATGCGGACGCACCCGTGGAATACACCGAGAGGGTAAACATCCAGAGTTTTATAAATGGCATACGGGACGTGGAAACGAAGCGAGCTACATACGCAAATCCAAAGCTGACATTTGCTGAAACGGTATCACATGCATTGACTCAGGAAACTGCCTCCCTATTGAGTAAACCAGCATATAAGGCTCATCGTGTGGAAGTAGAAAGACCAGAGTGGGTAGACACAATTTTGGAAGCATTGAAGGGTACGCAGCAGAAGAATAATGATGTAGTCAAATGCTTTAAGTGTGGAAAGCCAGGGCACATTGCGCGTTATTGCAACACCAACCCTAACAGTTCCAACAATGTGGGTGATCGTAAACGCAGAGTTGAAGGAGATGATCACATCTCCAAGACCAATCAATCGTTAACCTAAAGCGAGTCAGCCGCAAGGGGCGACAGCTGGCTCCCTCAATTAAATGCACCATAATCTCTATCTCACAAATTGGAAGAAGGTCAAACAATCTTACTGTCGGAGGACATGTGGATGGAAGGGAACGTTTACTGACTCTAGATACGGGTGCATCCCATTCCATCATTCGATCAGATTTAGTCAACAATAAGATAAGACCATTGCTTGGAGCAAGATTACGTACAGCCACGGGAGAGGACACCCAGGTAATTGGAGAAGTAGCATGTGAAGTAGCAATTGGGAACGTCACGGTAGTACACAATTTTATAGTGGCCGAGATTGTTGATGAAATTATAATTGGAGTGGACTTCTTAATCGACCAAAGCATCAAGATCGATATGCATAGCAAAACGATGCGTTTTAAGAACATGGATGTGCCACTTAATTTCGGCTACGAGAGAGGCTACAGCAGTAAACGAGTGCTGGTGGAAGAGATTCAGCAAATACGACCAAAATCCGAAGCAGTGATCTGGGCAAAGGTTGATGGAGATTGTAGGACAAACAAATTGTGGGTTGTCGAAGCAGCAAACAAATTAACACCAAACATACTTGTAGGAAAAACCCTGGCTATAAAAAAACAAGATGGACTTATCCCGGTAAGAGTACTCAATGAGTTCAAGTCACCACCCAAACTGACCAGAGGAAGATGAAAAGAGGCTGAAGTAATCAATTGTGAACAGCTCCAGAAGGAGGTTTCAACTAGCATTATTGATCTTTCAGATGACACCATGGCATGGACGGATGGCCTAGAGGAAGAATACCAGAGTAAGGCAAAACAGCTGTTCCTAAAACACGCGAACATATTTGACCAGAATGGTTCCAAACCAGGCCGCACCAATGTTGTGAAACATCAAATTGACACTGTAGGCCGATACTTCAAGCTCCTCGTAGTGTTCCACTGGCGAAACGGGAAGTTGTTAGTCAAATCGTACAAGAAATGAGCGACAGCGGCGTCATCGAACCATCAGCTAGTCCATGGAGCTCACCTGTGGTACTTGTGAAGAAGAAGAATGGGAAAATGAGGTTTTGCGTGGACTACCGCAAGTTGAACGAAGTCACGAAAAAGGATAGCTACCCATTTGCAAAGAATTGACGACACTCTGGACTCACTCTCTTGTACGAAATGGTTTTGCACACTGGACTTGAAAAGTGGCTACTGGCAAGTGGAGGTGAAGGAGGAAGACAAAGAAAAAACAGCTTTCAGCGTCGGAGATGGTCTTTGGTAATTTATATTAATGCCCTTTGGACTATTTAATGCACCAGCTACTTTCGAGAGACTCATGGATCAGGTATTGAAAGGACTACATTAGAAAACATGCTTGGTGTACCTGGACGACATCATCGTATTGGGCAAGAACTTTGATGAACATCTTAAAAATTTAGAGGAAGTTTTCCAGAGAATAGCTGGCGCTGGTCTGAAACTAAGTCCCAAAAAGTCTTCGCTGTTTAAAAAGGAAGTAAATTATTTGTGTCACAAAGTAACGATAGAAGGCATCTGTACTGCGAATTAAAAGATAGAGGCAGTAAAGGATTGGCCAAGACCACTGAACCTGCATGAATTGAGAAGTTTCCTTGGGCTGTGCACATATTACCGCCGATTTGTGCCAAACTTTTCCAGCGTAGCCCATAGCCTCCATTAGCTTACAAGAAAAAATAAAGCTTTTGAATGGAAGAAGGAGCAAGAGGTGGCTTTCCAAACATTGAAGGAGCGTTTGTGCACTGCCCCAATGTTGGCATATCCGATTCCAGGAGCAACATTTATTCTAGATACAGATGCGAGTGGATATGCTATAGGAGGCGTTTTGTCACAACTGGTTGATGGACAGGAGAAGGTAGTTGCATATTACAGCCGTTCAATTGGAAAACCAGAGAGGAACTACTGCGTTACACGGAGAGAGGTGTTGGCGTTGGTAGAGTACATTAAACATTTTCACAAATACCTCTTCGGCCAGCGATTCCGCGTCAGGACAGATCACGCAGCGTTGAAATGGCTTCTGCAGTTATGTAATCCGGAAGGACAACTGGCACGGTGGATCGAGCGACTACAAAGCTATGACTTTTCCATTGTCATCGAAAAGGTAGTACCCATGGAAATGCTGATGCAATGTCACGAAAACCATGTAGTTTGGAATGCAAGCACTGTTCAAAGGCCGAGGCTAAAGAAGGAATTATAGCTGTCCGGCTAATTACTATAACATGTACGGATGAATGGGACAAGGAACAACTAAGAAAGTGTCAGCTAGAAGATACAGATCTGTCACATGTTATGCATGGGCAATCGAAAAACATGGACAACTGCATTGCATCCTCAGTCCGATGGTATGGTGGTACGTTTCAATAGAACATTGGAGGAGCATTTAAGGAAAGTAGTAGACAAGTACCATAAGGAGTGGGATACACACATATCATTATTCTTGATGGCTTACCGATCGGCAGTACATGAGACAACAGGCCAAGCTCCCGCAAAGGTAATTGTTGGCAGTGACCTTCGACTACCAGCTGATTTGAAGTATGGGATAGATGCCGGTGCGGAGAGAAATGTCAAGAAATCCACTGGTGTCTTGGAAGAAGAGCTGAGAGAGATACACGATCTGGTAAGGCAACGAGCAAAGATTATGAGTGACAAGATGAAAGCCAGATACGATAAAGCAATTAATTCGGAAGGGTTTGAGGAAGGAGATTTGGTGCTGTTATACAACCCCCAACGAAAAGAAGGTTTGTCCCCGAAATTGCAGTGTAATTGGGAAGGCCCATACAAAGTTGTAAAATGGATCAACGATGTAGTGTACCGCTTAAAAACCATTGGCAAACCACGAACCAAAATAAAAGTGGTTCGTTTGGAAAGGCAGCGTTTAGATCGAGAGATTTGTCTGATCGGGACTATCAGACTTAGTTGGAGGGCAGAGTGACGAATATTAGCAACACTAAGGAATACTATCATCTCTAATCCGATGCTACGCAGTGACTTGTATGCACATCAATAAATCAATCATTATGTCTACACATATGTACGTACACGCAGCGGAGAAGCAACGCACAACCACATGCATATATCTGAGATACTCCCAAAAGTATGCAATAGTTGTGCAAGTGTCACATATACACGCGCATGGGGTATAAGAGAAGCTATAAAATCATGCATCTGTAGTTACAGCTGAGTATTTTTATAGCTGATAACTAACTAGTAAGTTCTGGAAACGGAAGCGCCTAGAAATATGTCAACAACGAAGCTGCACAATATAAAAACAGCAGCAGTAGAGGGGCGACAATCAGTTTGATTTAAGACGCTATCTGGCGAGCAATAGAAGTGTTATTTTGAAAGTAGTCTAACAAAGGCCATTTTGCATCATTGAATAGTGGAGTTATTTATTCAACAGTTTAGCGATTCGAACGTTAGCAGAAGGTTGCAAATAAGAGGAATTATACTAAATTCGTTACAATATTAAAGATAAAACATACCGAGTTTTAATCACGAATAATTTGCAGCAAGTTGCATATAATCCAGAAAAATTCACGAAATGACACCGGCTGGATCCCGAACGGATGGCAAAAACCATCCACAAATGATCCCGGAAGGGTCTCCGAATGATCTCGACATAGTCCAGAAAAAATCACGAAATAACCCCGACGGGATCCCGGACGGATCCGGAAAACTACCCTAAAATTATGGAAGGGTCCCCAATTGATCCCGAATTAGTCCCGAGATGACGGGATCACGGACCAATCCCGAAAACGATCCAGAAATGATGCCTGGAGGGTCCCCAAATGATCCCGAAGTAGTTCCGAGATTACTTTGACGGGATCCCGAAAACCATCCAGAAATGATCCCGGAAAGATCCCAAAATGATCCTGGAATACACCCGAAAAAGTCCCGAAATAACCCCGACGGGATCCCGGACGGATCCCGAAAACTATACAGAAATTATCCCGTAAGGGTCCCCAAATGATCCCGAAATGACCCCGACACGATCGCGAAAACCATCCAAATGATGCCGGAAGGGTCCGCAAATAATCCCGAAATGACCCCGACTGGTACCCGGACGGTTGGACCACGAAAACTATACAGAAATTTCCCGAAATGGCTCTTACGGGTACCAACCCCCCTAATCCAGGGTGTTATGCGGGCCGTGCCTATTGGGCTATTTGCAGCCAGGGGATAACTTTGGCTGTATTCGAACGGAGCCTTCCCGATACCGGGCCACCTCGGGAAGTATTGAAACCCTTACCACAGTAAGGGGCGCTGCTGTGGCTGACGGTTCTTTCCCCGTATATAATACTGGACCGCTGAGCCCGCCTTATCGGGCAGGTGGTCGTATGACCAAGATGAACGACTCATTACCAAATTGTAATAAGGAGGATGATAAGAGGAGGACTGAGTCGCAAACCAAGGACGACGAATACGCATTAAGCGATGCGTCGGACTCGGGGAACGAGAGCAGTGCTGATTCAATAAACTCCGTGTTGGAAAAGCACACAAATGAAAACTGAGTAGAAGAGTGGAGAAGGGTACGGAGCAGAGGAAGTAAAAGAGCTCTCTCGCAGTACCGTACAGCACTAAGAATTGTCCAACGCCTGGGAGCAGTGGTCGACCCAACAGAAGTTCGAGAGATCGAGCGCTTGGAATGGGCCCATGAGGCGATAGAAGTAGGTCGAAGGCAGTTCAAAAGGTTTGCTGCTAGAAACCCTCGGTTCTGCAACCGGTACGAGGAGGAAGAAGCGTCGAATGGCAGAATGAAGAGGGAACGTTCGGCGGAAGGCGACAAGCCTGCTTTCAAGAGGCAGAAAGGACCCAGTCCCAAAGCCGCGAGGCAGGCCGGTCGCATAGACAAGACAAGTAGGCCCAAAGCTGTAAGACAGATGGCCCCAATAGCGAGGTAGCAACTACCTTGAAAGCTGCGAATCAGAGGGAAGTTTCAACTACGGAAGTAGGAGATAAACCAAAGGGGATAACGCTAAAACTCCGGCTTTCTCGGAGGTGCTAAAGGGAGTTAAAGCTAAGACTCCGGCTTTCTCGGAGGTACCAAAGGGTGTTAACACTAAGACTCCGGCTTTTCCCGAGAAGATGAGTGATGTGGCAAAGCAGTCACTGACTGTGGTGCTGGTTGAGCGTCGCAATCCTTTCGGACAGATAACTACTGAAAGGTGGAGATCTGTAGAAAGGGAACTTATTAGCTTAATGCTTAAGATGAAGCGGGAACAACCAAGTAAGCCCCTTCCAACCTTTGATTCGGGGGGATGGTATAATGGTGTGAAGATGATGGTGTACGACAACATCGCGAGCTTGCGGTGGCTGGACGAAGTGGTTCCAAACCTCCAATGGCAAGGCACGAACGCGCGGTTTGAGGTGGTGGATAAAGCGCAATTTCCCACGGTACCAAAATTTAAGGTATGGATACCATGCGTGATGAAGTCGGAGGATACACTGTGACTTCTGCAGAATCAGAATCCGAACATACCGACAAAGGATTGGAAGGTACTTACGGTATCTGGGCCTATCGAGGAAGGTCAGTTCTACGTCTGCCAAATAAACAAGCAGGCGGAGGATATATTGTACACGCAGCTTGGAAAAATGTCCTTCGGTACAGGCAAAATTCATATGCGACTCAGGAAAAGAAGTCCCGAGGATAAAAATCCTAACACGCTGGAAGTGGGCGAAGTCGAAAAGGACCTCAAAAGCCTAAGGGAAAAAAAAACAGATGGTGGTGCCGACGTCACCACGAAGGTGTTAGAAGAGGACCAAGAGCCAGATGGTGCTGTGAGTCGCACAGAGGAACACCCGGCGCAACAGCTACAAGAGGCTGAACGGGGCTTCGAACACTCTAAACCAAAAGGCAAGGGGAGGAGGACGACGTCACGACGAAGGTGTTGGAGGGGGACAAACAGCCCAATGGTGCTGCGAGTCCTACAGATAAACCTCCAACACAGTAAAGTGGCGTCGAGCGGACTCCTCCTAACCCTTGAGGAGGGTTCGTTTGACGTGGCGCTGATCCAGGAACCGTGGCTCTCATCGCGAGGAAAGGTTTCTGGACTTAGCGCGCGCGGATTTGGCGTTTAATATGCGCAAACGGAAGGACGGGTGCGAGCTGTAGTAATGGTAAGGAAACAGCTGCATTCATATATGCTGCCTAATTACACTACTGATGACCTCGTAGTGGTGGCCGTTGAGCAGAGGAATAAGCAGGCACTTATCCTGGCATCCTGCTACATGGCCCATGCTGCGGAGGTTCCACCGATGGAGTTCAAGAGGCTAGTACAGGACGAAGGGCACAAAGGGCGGTTGGTCCTAGGCGCGGATGCAAATGTGCACCACAATGCGTGGTGAGGATCAGATACGAACGAGGGAGGTGAATCTATATTTTGTTACATCCTGCAAACCAATTTGCAGATAGCCTACAGGGGAAATGCCCCTACATGCATTGGTCCAACATCCAGCAATGTGTTGGATATTACACTGAGCTCCGAACGTGATATATCAAGGTATGATTGGATGGTTCTTGATAGACCATCCTTTTCCGGTCATGCGTATTTCAGCTTCAGTATCCCCTAAAGAGAGTAGAGAAGGGAGGAACCTTAAGAAACCCTAGGTCAACAAACTGAACTAAATTCCCGAAACAGGTAGAAACGAAACTGGGACAACCCAAAGAGGTTGCCAATGTGGAAGAACTGGAGGAGTCTAATTAATTCCTAACTAGGACGCTTATGACTGCGTATAACAAAGCTTGCCCTCTAAGAAGATTCAGCGGAACAGCAAAGCCGCCATGGTGGAGCAATGTGCTGAGTCTTCTAAGAAGACAGGTAAAAGAAATGTTTAAGCTAGCAAAGACCGTGGAAAGCGATACGTGTCTGGACGAATACAGGGATCTACCGAGGATATACAAGCGTGAAATTTCCAGGGCGAAGAGAATATCATGGAAAAGTTTCAGTAAGGACATAGAGTGCTCCAGCGAAACAGCACGGTTGAGAAAAGTCCTGGCAAGGGGAAATATAGTCCAGGGACTAATAAAGAAGGAGAATGGGGAATGGTCGCGTAATAGTGAGGAATCCCTTGAGGTGCTTCTCGATACACAATTCCAATCGGGAGATGGTTTAGAAGAGCCAGCAGACAGCACTCGCACTTCGATCACGGAGCGGGTAGTGCCGGGCTTGGTGACCGATACCAAGATCGCGTGGGCAGTGAAGACATTTTCTAAGTTTAAATCGCCGGGCCTGGATGGTATATTCCCAGCCATGCTACAAGTCTCAAGTAGGGCGTTCGTGGAATGGCTTAAAATAATCATGTACCGCACTCTTGGAGAACTGCTCGAATAGCTTTCCCACCAAAGGCGGGAAAGATCGGTCACGTGTATGCCAAATATTATAGACCCATTAGCTTAACATCATTTCTGCTCAAAACCTTTGAGAGGCTAATAGATGTGTACATAAAGTCCAACGTGGATGAAAAGCTGCTCTCCACAACACAACATGCGTACACCAAAGGCAAGTCGGTAGACACCGCATTGCATAGAGTGGTAATAAGCGTAGAGAACGCCTTGGAATATAAGGAATACGCTCTAGGAGTCTTCTTAGACATTTCCGGGGCTTTCAATAATGTATCTAAATGGGCTATTTTGGATGGTGTTAATTACAATAAAGTACATCCAGCCTTAACCAGATGGATCGGCTGCATCTTAAATTGCAGGAAGATTACATTACAATGGGGATTGTACGAGGCGACGAAATCAGTGGAGAGGGGAACGCCGCAGGGAGGGGTGCTATCACCTCGGCTATGGACGCTGATCATCAACCAACTGCTCAGGAGATTTGATGAGGGACCCGTAAAACTTACGGCTTACGCGGATGACGTTGCAATTGTCATAAGTGAAAAGTGCCTTCCAACGATTAGCTCTTTGATGGATCGGACGCTTCGGGATATCCATAGCTGGGCATCAAATGTCGGGTTGAAAGTTAACGCGGATAAGACAGATATGGTCTTGTTTACAAAGAGGTACAAGGTCCCAAATTGGATCAGGCCTAAGTTAGGAGGGGTGACCCTACAGGAGAAACCTTGCACAAAGTATCTAGGAATCATCCTAGACAGTAAACTGTCATGGAAGCTCAACCTGGAGGAGAGGGTGAAGAAGGCTTCAACGGCACTTTATGCATGTTAAAGAATTCCGGGGTGTACATGGGGCTTATCGCCCTCTCTTTCTCATTGGGTTTTTACAGCGATTGTAAGCCCTATCCTATACTATGGAGTTATTGTTTGGTGGAAAGCCACACAAAGGGCAACCTACCTCAAAAAATTAAAGGGGGTATGCAGACTATCAATGCTTAGCATTACGGAAGCCCTGAAAACCACCCCGACAGCTGCACTGTATACAATTCTGCACATTCCACCTGTAGACCTGGTAGCAAAGAACATAGCGTTAACAACTGCAACAAGGCTCAGTGCCTCGGGCAGCTTGAGCGCCGACCACACGGCCATAGTAGTACAGCGTCATGAATCACAAGACGAACAGAATACCTGATTCCGTATCTGCGCTTCGAGGGCTATCTTAAGGCCACAATAGAGGTGGATGGTTGGCGCAAGGGTGCTCAAATGGTGGACGAGGCGATATATGTCTACACAGATGGTTCCAAAATAGTGGAAGGAGTAGGGTCTGCGGTATACTGTGCTGATCCGGAAATAACGAGATCCTACAGGCTGCCGGATTACTGCAGCGTTTTCTAAACTGAAATATTAGCCGTAACCAAAGCAGTAGAAACCCTGGAAGAGAATAGCTTAAGCTACAACCGTGTTAACTTTTATATTGACAGTCAAGCAGCAATTAAGGCAATAATCTCGCATACCATAGCATCTAAATGCGTGTTAGAGTGTAAGCAGTCCCTGGAGAGAATCGTGACAGGGAGAGGCATACATCTATATTGGGTCCCAGGGCATATGGGAATAGATGGGAATGAAAAAGCGGATGAATTAGCTAAAAAGGGCGCATCCCTTGAAGCTTGCACCGTTGACGTCCCAATTAGACTGGGCGAAATTAAGCGAAGGCGAGAGGTGCACATGATCGACCAAGCAGGAAGGGCGTGTGTTCAAGCGCGGGGCTGTAAAGTGTCGAAGATTATGTGCAGGTCTTACAACCTTAGACTAACAAAGTTGCTTCTATCATTAAAAAGAGAGGACTGTAGACTCATGACGGGAATTCTGTCTGGACACTGCCTTCTGGCGTCACATGCCTTTAAATTAGGCTTGGTCAGTGATAGAAGATGTAGGAAGTGCGGGCTGGAGGAGGAAACGATCGAGCACGTTCTGTGATCGAGCCCTGCGCTTGCCAGGCTAAGACTCCAGCCATTAGGAGTGATACAGCTGTCAGATATAGAAGCAGCAAGCGGCTTAACTCCTAGGAAGCTTCTAGTATTTGCCAAGAGGACGGAGTTATTTTATAACATAGGTTCTGGTTTTTGATAGGGTTTTTCAGTTTGGTCGTTAAAACAAACTTCTGGTAACACTACGGACTTATTCAGTCTATGTGAGGTCCCATGGATCGGCCAGTTCAACTTAACCTAACCTATGGGTACCCAGACGTATCCCGAAAATCATCCAGAAATGATACCGGAAGAGTCCCCAAATGATCCGGAAATAGTCCCGAAATGACGCGGACGAGATCCCGAACCCCACCCAGAAATGATGCCGGAAGGGTCCCTAAATGATCCCGAAATAGTCCCAAATAAGTTCCGAAATTGCCCTGACACGATCCCGGAAGAATCCCGAAAATCATCCAGAAATGATGCCGGAAGGGTCCCGAAAATATCCCGAAAAAGTCCCGAAATTACCCTGACGGGATCCGGCACGAATTCCGAAAACTCTCCAGAAATTATTTATTTATTTATTTATTTATTACGATTCTTAGAGCCTAGATCAACACCTAAAAGCATTATTGCATTAATTAACAATATGTACTACGTACAAAATTGAACTTAAATTAGTATTTGAATTTGAAACATAAATTTGAATTTCAAACATGTATTTGAATTTTAAACATGTAACACAAATTCATTCGAATCCTAATATTCATTTTTTATTCATTGATTTCGCGTGAGCATATATTCTTTTCTTAAACAAGTTATTATCACAATTCTTAATATTTGCAGGTAATTCGTTGAAGCATTTTAACCCTTTGTAAAAAAGACTATTTTTTTCAGACTCCATTTTGTAATTAGGTAATTTAAAATTATTTCTCTGCCTCGTATTTCTGTCATGAACCTCGTAGTTAAATTTAATACTTGTTTTAAGATAATCAGGCAAATTTCCGGTTTTTATGTTGTATATAAACTTCATACTGTGGAAAAATATTTGCTGTTTTACGCTCATCCAATTCAAACTTTGTAGCATATCTTTAATGGGGTATCAACACGTTTACCTAATATAAATAGCTTTATTCCGCATTTTTTGTAGTTTATCGATTTGCGAATCCTTCAAGATAAAGAAAATAATATGAAATTTGGCTCAGTTACGGACTTATATACTTTTGCTTTATAATAACTACTCAAGTTTTTACAGGTTCTTTGAATAAAATATATTTTTTAGCTATTTTACCTGTTATATAATCAACATGGAATTCAAATTTTAGTTTGCAATCTATTTGACTGCCGAGATATTTAATCCTCTGCACCTTTTCAATTTTAGAATTATTTATTTTAATAGTTTCTAAATGAGCAATATTAGTTATTACCATGTATTTAGTTTCTTCAATATTGATTTTTAGTCTGTTATCACACATCCAAATATAGAGAGCATCTAAATCACTTTGCAGTTTTTCTCTTATTTCATGTTCATTCCTACCATTTCTGGAAATTAGTGCATCATCCGCAAATAGTTTTATGGTACTGAATTTCAATATAGACTTAATATCATTAATATAAATGTTAAATAAAATTAAAGCTAGCACAGAGCCTTGGGGTAAACCAATCTTAACGTCAACTTCGTCCGATAATGCTGAACCAATTATTGTTCTTTGCTTACGATTTGAGATCAATGAAAACTGCAACGATCGACTTTTTGTTATTAAGTTCTTCTTTCCGTTCAGCTATAACCATGTTTAAAGCTGTTTCGCAAGAATAATTCTGTCGAAATCCTGACTGTTTTGGTATAAGTATCCTATTATTTTCTAGATATTAAACTAATCGGTTTTTAACCACCAGCTCTAAAATTTTCTCATCACTGGCCAAAGTATTTATTGGTCTCAGCTCCTCTGCTTTAATAGTATTTGCAACTTTTTCTATTGGGGCTATAGTCCCAATTATCCCGAAATGACTCTCACGGTATCCTGGACACATCCTGAAAACCATCCAGAAATGATGCCGGAAGGGTTCCGAAATTACCTTGACGGAATCCCGAAAATAATCCAGAAATGATCACGGAGAGTCCCTAAACCATCCAGAAATGTTCCCGGAAGGGTAGCGATATGGCCCTGACGGTATTACAAATACGGTGAAGCTAATTATAAAAGCATGTTAATAAGGCAGCAGGCGCGTTGAAGCGAATGAAGAAACAGGCATACATGTAACTCCAATAAAGCGTACTAATAAAAACAATTGAAGGAAGGCGGATGACGGGAAGAGAAGGAGAGCACCACCGATCGTTTTTCAAAATTGTTTAAATCTCGATCTTTATGAGCCAGATACCAAACATTTTTGATTTAGGAGAAAATTTATATTAAGTTATAACAATTTATGGATTTTACACCAGAGGAGAGAAGAGGGGAAAGGGGGCGGGTGAGGACGGAGGGTGTCACTGCTCACTTTGCAAGCCCTCGACCCTTTGTTTTTGTAATATTGATGGGTGAAGGTCAGCATACGTAAAGTTATATTGTGTAAAAGTTATTAAAAAGTAATTATTCGAAGAGGTCGTGGGACCCTGCCCTTTCCTTGTTCGATAAAAATGTCGCCAGTAGACTATTGTCTGTGTCCCAAATTTCATCAAAATCCGTGCAGCCGTTCTGGCATGATTCAGTCACAAAAACGAAAAAATATAATAATTAAATTATAACTTTTCCTAGAGGGCGGAGCCCTCTCCCTCTTCAAAAACATATAGCTAGTAGATCCTTCCAGACTATTGGCTATATGTGTGCCAAATTTCATCCAAATCCGTCCCGCATTTTTCGTTACAATATCAAAGCCTATTCTGCCATATGAAAACTAATTCAAAACAACTCCATACATAAGTATTAATGTAAGCCTGAGGTGCGTTACTTGGTGTAAAGGACTTATGTATGTGCATTTAAAACCACATTTATGAGCCAAGCGCCTGAAGTGGACGAATCAAATCTGTGCCTTAGTATGTCACTACAACCCAAAAACTAGTAGCCCCGCAATTGACGGTATCAGTTAAGAACAAGTAAGGAAAGCTAAGTTCGGGTGTAACCGAACATTACATACTCAGTTGAGAACTGTGGAGACAAAGTAAGGGAAAATCACCATGTTGTAAAAAGAACCTAGGGTAACCCTGGAATGTGTTTATATGACATGTGTATCAAATGGAAGGTATTAAAGAGTATTTTAAGAGGAAGTGGGCCATAGTTCTATAGATGGACGCCATTTAGGGATATCGCCATAAAGGTGGACCAGGCCTGACTCTAGAATTTGTTTGTACGATATGGGTATCAAATGAAATATGTTAATGATAATTTTAAAAGGGACTTGGCCTAAGTTCTATAGGTGGACGCCTTTTCGAGATATCGCCATAGAGATGGACCAGGGGTGACTCTAGAATTTGTTTGTACGATTGAGTATCAAATGAAAGGTATTAATGAGTATTTTAAAAGGGCGCGGGCCTAAGTTCTATAGATGGATGCCTTTTGGAGATATCGCCATAAAGATGGACCAGGGGTGACTCTAGAATTTGTTTGTACGATATGAGTATCATATGAAAGGTGTTAATGAGTATTTTAAGAGGGCGTGGGCCTTAGTTCTATAGGTGGACGCCTTTTCGAGATATCGCCATAATTAATGAGTATTTTAAAAGGGCGTGAGTATGAAACGAAAGGTGTTAATAAGTGTTTTAAAAGGGAGTGGGCCTTAGTTCTCTGGGTGGATGCCTTTTCGGAATATCGTTATAAAAGTGGACCAGGGTTGACTCTAGAATGCGTTTGTACAATATGGGTATCAAACAAAAGGTGTTAATAAGTGTTTTAAAAGGGAGTGGACCTTAGTTCTATGGGTGGACGCCTTTTCAGAATATCGTTATAAAAGTGGATCAGGGTTGACTCTAGAATGCGTTTGTACAATATGGGTATCAAACGAAAGGTGCTAATAAGTGTTTTAAATGGGAGTGGGCCTTAGTTCTATGGATGGACGCCTTTTCGGGATATCGCCATAAACGTGGACCAGGGGTGACTCTTGAATGCGTTTGTACGATATGGGTATGAAATGAAAGGTGTTAATGAGTATTTTAAAAGGGCGTGGGCCTTAGTTCTATAGGTGGACGGCTTTTCAAGATATCGCCATAAAGGTGGACCAGGGGTGACTCTAGAATTTCTTTGTACGATACGGGTATCAAATGAAAGGTGTTAATGAGTATTTTAAAAGGGAGTTGGCCTTAGTTCTATAGGTGGATGCCTTTTCGAGATATCACCATAAAGGTGGGCCAGGGGTGACCCTAGAATTTTTTTGTACGATATTGGTATCAAATGAGAGGTGTTAATGAGTATTTTAACAAGTAAGGAAGGTTAAGTTCGGGTGTAACCGAACATTACATACTAAGTTGAGAGCTATGGTGACAACATAAGGGAAAATAACCATGTAGGAAAATGAACCGAGGGAAACCCTGGAATGTGTTTGTATGACATGTGTATCAAATGAAAGGCATTAAAGAATATTTTATGAGGGAGTGGGCCATAGTTCTATAGGTGGACGCTATTTAGGGATATAGCCATAAAGGTGGATCAGGGTTGACTCTAGAATGCGTTTGTACGATATGGGTATCAAATGAAAGGTATTAATGAGTATTTTAAAAGGGCGTGGACCTAAGTTCTATAGATGGACGCCTTTTCGAGATATCGCCGTAAAGATGGACCAGGGGTGACTCTAGAATGCGTTTGTACGATATGGGTATCAAATGAAAGGTGTTAATGAGCATTTTAAAAGGGAGTAATCCTTAGTTCCATAGGTGGACGCCGTTTCGAGATATCGCCATAAAGGTGGACCAGGGGTGACCCTACAATTTGTTTGCACAATATGGGCATCAAACGAAAGGTGTTAATGAGTATTTTAAAAGGGAGTGGACCTTAGTTCTATAGGTGGACGCCGTTTCGAGATATCGCCATAAAGGTGGGCCAGGGGTGACTCTAGAATTCGTTTGTGCAATATGGGTTTCAAACGAAAGGAGTTAATGAGTATTTTAAGAGGGAGTGGGCCTTAGTTCTATAGGTGGACGCATTTTCGAGGTATCGCAATAAAGGTGGACCAGGGGTGACTCTAGACTTTGTTTGTACGATATGGGTATCAAATGAAAGGTGTTTATGAGTATTTTTAAAAGGGAGTGGGCCTTCGTTTTATAGGTGTTCTCCTTTTCGTGATATCGCCATAAAGGTGGACCAGGGGTGACTTTAGAATTTGTTTGTATGATATGGGTATCAAATGAAAGGTGTTAATGATTATTTTAAAACGCGTGGGGCTTAGTTCTATAGGTGGACCCCTTTTCGAGATATCGCCATAAAGGTGGACCAAGGGTGACTCTAGAATTCGTTTGTGCAATATGGGTATCAAAGGAAAGGAGTTAATGAGTATTTTAAGAGGGAGTGGGCCTTTTTGGACCAGGGGTGACTCTAGACTTTGTTTGTACGATATGGGTATCAAATGAAAGGTGTTAATGAGTATTTTTAAAAGGGAGTGGGCCTCCGTTCTATAGGTGTTCGCCTTTTCGAAATATCGCCATAAAGGTGGACCAGGGGTGACTCTAGAATGAGTTTGTATGATATGGGTATCAAATTAAAGGTATTAATGAGAGTTTAAAAGGGAGTGGTGGTAGTTGTATATGTGAAGGCGTTTTCCAAATATCGACCAAAATGTGGACCAGGGTGACCCAGAACATCATCTGTTGGATACCGCTAATTTATTTATATATGTAATACCTGCCAAGATTTTAAGGGTTTTTTATTTCGCCCTGCAGAACTTTTTCATTTTCTTCTACTTAATATGGTAGGTGTCACAACTATTTTATAAAGTTTTTTTTTAAGTTATATTTCGCGTCAATAAAACAATCCAATTACCTTACCATATTTCATCCCTTTTTTCGTATTTGGTATAGAATTATGGCATTTTTTTCATTTTTCGTAATTTTCGATATCGAAAAAGTGGGCGTGGTCATAGTCGGATTTCGTTCATTTTTCATACCAAGATAAAGTGAGTTCAGATAAGTACGTGAACTGACTTTAGTAAAGATATATCGATTTTTGCTCAAGTTATCGTGTTAACGGCCATGCGGAAGGACAGACGGACGACTGTGCATAAAAACTGGGCGTGACATCAACCGATTTCGCCCATTTTCACAGAAAACAGTTAAAGCCATAAAATCTATGCCCCTACCAAATTTCAAAAGGATTGGTTAATTTTTGTTCGACTTATGGCGTTAAAAGTATCCTAGACAAATTAAATGGAAAAGGGCGGAGCCACGCCCATTTCTAAATTTTCTTTTATTTTTGTATTTTGTTGCACCATATTATTACTGGAGTTGAATCTTGACATAATTTACTTATATACTGTAAAGATATTAAATTTTTTGTTAAAATTTTACTTTAAAAAAAAAATTTTTTTAAAAGTGGGCGTGGTCCTTCTCCGATTTTGCTAATTTTTATTAAGCGTACATATAGTAATAAGAGTAACGTTCCTGCCAAATTTCATCATGATATCTTCAACGACTGCCAAAGTACAGCTTGCAAAACTTCTAAATTACTTTCGTTTAAAAGTGGGCGGTGCCACGCCCATTGTCCAAAATTTTACTAGTTTTCTATTCTGCGTCATAAGTTCAACTTATCTACCAAGTTTCGTCGCTTTAAATAGCGATCTGAGATGAGTGCTCAGGAACCTACATACCAAATTTCATCAAGATACCTCAAAATTTACTCAAGTTATCGTGTTAACGGACGGACGGACGGACGGACGGACATGGCTCAATCAAATTTTTTTTCGATCCTGATTATTTTGATATATGGAAGTTTATATCTATCTCGATTCCTTTATATATGTACAACCAACCGTTATCCAATCAAACTTAATATACTCTGTGAGCTCTGCTCAACTGAGTATAAAAAGGAGTGGGCCTTAGTTCTATATGTGAACGCCTTTTCAAGATATCGCCATAAAGGTGGACCAGGGGTGACTCTAGAATTTGTTTGTACGATATGAGTATCAAATGAAAGGTGTTAATAAGTATTTTAAAAGGGAGTTGGCCTTAGTTCTATATGTGAACGCCTTTTCGAGATATCGACCAAAATGTGGACCAGGGTGACCCAGGACATCATCTGTCGGGTACCGCTAATTTATTTATATATGTAATACCACGAACAGTATTCCTTCCAATATTACAAAGGCTTTTGATTTCGCCCTGCAAAACTTTTTCATTTCATTCTACTTAATATGGTAGGTGTCACAACTATTTTATAAAGTTTTTTTTTAAGTTATATTTCGCGTCAATAAAACAATCCAATTACCTTACCATATTTCATCCCTTTTTTCGTATTTGGTATAGAATTATGGCATTTTTTTCATTTTTCGTAATTTTCGATATCGAAAAAGTGGGCGTGGTCATAGTCGGATTTCGGCCATTTTTTACACCAATACAAAGTGAGTTCAGATAAGTACGTGAACTGAGTTTAGTAAAGATATATCGATTTATGCTCAAGTTATCGTGTTAACGGCCAAGCGGAAGGACAGACGGACGACTGTGTATAAAACCTGGGCGTGGCTTCAACCGATTTCGCTCTTTTTCACAGAAAACAGTTACCGTCCTAGAATGTAAGCCTCTACCAAATTTCACAAGGATTGGTAAATTTTTGTTCGACTTATGATATTAAAAGTATCCTTGACAAATTAAATGAAAAAGAGCGGAGCCACGCCCATTTTGAAATTTTCTTTTATTTTTGTATTTTGTTGCAACATATCATTACTGGAGTTGAATGTTGACATAATTTACTTATATACTGTAAAGATATTAACTTTTCTTTTAAAATTTGAATTTAAAAAAAAATTTTTTTAAAAAGTGGGCGTGGTCGTTCTCTGATTTTGCTAATTTTTATTAAGCAGTCATATAGTAATAAGAGTAACGTTCCTGCCAAATTTCATCATGATATCTTCAACGACTGCCAAAGTACAGCTTGCAAAACTTCTAAATTACTTTCGTTTAAAAGTGGGCGGTGCCACGCCCATTGTCCAAAATTTTACTAGTTTTCTATTCTGCGTCATAAGTTCAACTCACCTACCAAGTTTCATCGCTTAATCCGTATTTGGTAATGAATTATAGCACTTTTTCGATTTTTCGAAATTTTCGATATCGAAAAAGTGGGTGTGGTTATTGTCCGATATCGTTCATTTTAAATAGCTCGGGAACCTACATACCAAATTTCACCAAGATACCTCAAAATTTACTCAAGTTATCGTGTTAACGGACAGACGGACGGACGGACGGACATGGCTCAATCAAATTTTTTTTCGATACTGATGATTTTGATATATGGAAGTCTATATCTATCTCGATTCCTTTATACCTGTACAACCAACCGTTATCCAATCAAAGTTAATATACTCTGTGAGCTCTGCTCAACTGAGTATAAAAATTAGTTCTTCAGGGATGGCGAATTAGACCCTATTAGAGAAATTGAATAATGAGAACGAGCAACACGCAAATGATGTGAAGGAAGGGGCGGTGTAATTCGCGGGTAAGGAATTCACCACTGATTTTTTATTTGGCAGAGGAATAACAGAATTCTTGTGCCCACATAGGGAAATTTATTGTGCCTACATGGAAATGATAACAATTTTGGAGTTATATGTTATTAACCAAAAGCAAAGTGATTTTGCCGACGGAAAAGCTATAAGTATGCATGTACATGGTTTAAATATGGAAGTAATTTTTCTTATGCACGCCCGACGATTGGAATCTAAGTGTTCTTGGCCCAGTCCACAAGAAGGGGTATACTGCAAAATGCACCAACTATCGTGGAATCAGCCTTCTTAATATCGCATATAAGATCCTTTCAATTATATTGTGCGAAAGATTGAAGCCCACCGTGTACCGGCTGATTGGTCCTTATTAGTGCGGCTTCAGACCTGGTAAATCTACCATCGACCAGATTTTCACAATGCGCCAAATCTGGAAAAACTCGATTTTAAAGCCGCACGAAAAGGAGCTGCCTGTATGCCGCTATGTCCCAATTTGGTTTCCCCGCAAAACGTTTACGGCTGTGCAAAATGACGTTGAGCAACACCATCGGCTCAGTCAGAATTGGGAAGGACCTCTCCGAGCCGTTCGAAACTAAACGAGGTTTCAGACAGGGTGACCCCCTACCGTGCGATTTCTTTAATTTGATGCTGGAGAAAATTATACTAGCTGCAGAACTTAACCGCTCTGGAACAACATTCTATAAAATCGTGCAATTACTGGCATATGCTGATAACTTTGATATCATCGGCCTACTCCAAACTGGAAAAAGAAGCGGTAAAAATGGGTGTGATGGTGAATGAGGACAAAACGAAGTACCTGCTGTCATCGAGCAAAGAGTCAGCGCATATGCGCCTTGGCAACCACGCTACTGTTGGCAGCCATAATTTCGAAATAGTAAAAGACTTCGTTTATTTGGGAACCGGCATCAACACTAACAACAGCATTAGCACTGAAATCCAGCGAAAAATCAATCTTGCCAATAAATGCTACTTTGGGCTAGGTAGGCAATTAAAAAGTAAAGTCCTCTCTCGGCGAACGAAAATAATACTCTACAAGTCACTTATCGAACCCGTCCTGCTAAATGGGGCAGAAGCATGGACCATGACAACAGCAGACGAAGAGTCTTTGGGAGTGTTCGAGAGAAAAGTTCGTCGAAAGATTTATGGACCTCTACGCGTTGGCGATGCCGAAGAAGATTTAGTGATGAGCGGTACGAGCTATACGCAGAAATCCACATAGTCCAGCGAATTAAAACGCAGCGGCTGCGCTGGCTAGGCCATGTTATGCGAATGAAAGATGATGCTCCGGCCAAGAAAGTGTTTCTATCGGAACCCGCCTATTGAAGCAGAGGTAGAGGGTGGCCCCCACTCCGTTGGAAGCACCAGGTGGAAAACGATTTAAACTCCCTTGGTGTGACCAATTGGCGCCGGTTGGCGGAGCGACTGGCATGCCTTGTTGGACGGCCATAACCGTTTAGACGGTTAAGCGCCAATTAAGTAAGTAAGTAAGACTTAAAAAAATTTTTTTTTTCAATGGGCGTGTTCAACGGCTGCCAAATTGCAGTTGCAAAACTTTTAAAGTACCTTCTTTTAAAAGTGGGCGGTGCCAAGCCCATTGTCCAAAATTTTACTAATTTTCTATTCTGCGCAATCGCTTTAGCCGTCTTTGGTAATGAATTATCAGATTTTTTCGCTTTTTCGAAAGCTTCGATATCGACAAAGTGGGCGTGGTTGTAGTCCGATTTCATTCATTTTGAATAGCGATCTGAGGTGAGTGCCCAGGAACCTACATACCAAATTTCATCAAGATACCTCAAAATTTACTCAAGTTATCTTGTTTACGGACGGACGGACGGACGGACGCACATGGCTAAATGAATTTCTTTTTTCGCCCAGATCACTTTGATATATAGAAGTCTATATCTATCTCGATTAGTATATGCCGTTACGGATTACCGTTGTGCGAACAAAATTAATATACCTACTCTGTGAACTCTGCTCAGCTGAGTATAATAACAAAACCTGCTGACTGATATAACTGTAAGTATTTGCACAATTGAGTTGGTTTATTAATTTCAGAAGGATTATGTGATATGTGTACAATGACTGTATTTTTAAGAAACAAATAGAGAAAAGTACAAAGAATATACCTATGTAATTAGTCCTATATGTTTGCAGACTGCCAATTAGGTCTATTGTATTCTACTGCCACAAAACCATAGTTGGGGGCAGTGTACTAAATTTTAGCAACACCACTGCTCGAAACTAAATGGGTTGACATAATCAAGATCTTGTATTAAGTATTAATGGAACGTGAATTTGCTACCGATTTAAACATCGGTTCATGTTTAACATATTCGTAAAATTTAATGAGCTTAAGATGGCATCTGTAGGAATATAGAAATTGAGTTTACATCGCTACAAATAAATAAATATAGTTAAAAAAAATTTTCAGAAAAAGCGTCAGGTGCTCGAGTTTATAGTATTTTTCGTTCATTATTGCTTTAAACTTATTTTGAAAATTATTTTTAACTTTTTAGATTTGATATAAAAATCGCAAAAATTGAGAACACGTCGGTTTCCTTTCGACCAGAATCACTTTGTTTAGCTTGGAAAATTTTTGATAGGAATTTTCAAATTAAGATTTGTTATACTAAATAAACAAATAGTCCAGCAAAAAGTTGTTATAAATCTTCCAAATAAAATGAATAATTTAATAAAACTTATTTGTGGGAAAAATAATATCTGTGCTTAATAGGCTAATTACTTTCGATTCCGACTGCTCAGAGCAAAACTTTTCAAATCGACCAAGTCTGGTCGGAATCGATATTCATAACACCAATCCATTTCGATTCCGAATAAATTGGTTGGAATCGAAATCCAGAACAGGCCCGATTATTTAAATGCGTGTTTTTTTTATTTTTTCTTCAAACTATATTTATTTATTTGTAGCGATGTAAACTCAACTTCTATATTCCTACAGATGCCGTCTTAAGCTATTGTTGTTGTAGCGATAAGGACACTCCCCGAAGGCCTTGGGTTTTGAGAAGCTATATACTGCGCTGGCAACCTGAAAGGGTTGCGCTACACAACCCCTTGAATCTATTTGGTATTTTAGTCGCCTCTCACGACAGGTATACCTACCGCGGGTATACTCTGACCTCCTAACCCGCTGGGGGCCGTCTTATGCTTGAAACACAATGCCGAGCGACGACGATATACGCCGCGTCGGGCGATGATATTTTTCAAATTACGCCCAGACATTTCGGCTACTTAAAACTCAATGCCGGGCGAAATCGACGCTGTTTATTCAGAGTGGCCATTATTTAGAAATAAAAATGAAAACAATTAAAACTTTTTTAATTCTTTGCTTTAGTACTTAACATAGTAAAACACGCCCAACATGTTAACAGCTGTGTTAATCCGGAGGGCAAACATTAATATTATAACCCTTTAATTTAAAAAATACAGTATACACGTATACGGCGCACGTTACGTACGTTTCCATAAGCTTGCATGAGTTTAAATTTTTGACAGCGCACGTACCCGGTTAGTTGAAAACTTTGACTGAAAAAAGGAAAATGTGGCAAATCTTTGTGCTAATTACCTTTTAGTCTTTAATAATATCAATCAATAGTTGGCGGTTTATTTATAATGATACCGAAACACGTCTTTCGATATCCCTCCCAATTTTTTTGAACGTGTTTTGGCAGTAAAATTAAGAATTATATGTAAAAAAAACAAAAAATATCTTTTTGGAATATTATGTTTTCTTTTTTTATACTTAAAAAAACTTAACAGAAGCAACCCTTGGGATGTTTGTCGTTATCGCCCGCCGGCGACGATAGAAATAAATAACGTCGCGTAAATTTCGCTCTTCGCTTACATTGTGTTCACCTTCATATAATTACGGGATTCTAGTTTTGACAAGGCAAAGTTCGTCGCGTTTATTTCGCGGCGTCAGGGCATTGTGTTGCAAGCATTAAGCTCATTATATTAAACTAATATGTGACCTGGAATCATGAAACGACCCTATTGTGCGAAAATACCGTTCTTCACTTTTTGAGTGATTCTTATAGGAAATTTAACGCTAACAAATCGCATCTAAAGCCAAATCGGACCACAAATACGATTCTTTGAAATATTTCGATCCATGCGCCACCACCGGAGTATTTTTTCTTATATGCATTGTCATCGGGTTCTGAACTACATTCCATGTTTCAAGCTTGTAGTTTATCGGGAAGTTAACTAATAATTTTAATTACAAAATTCGTTCACAACGGCCAGCCGCTACACAGAGTCAAGCTAAACAAAAACTTTAAACGCGTGTTTCTCGAAAACTTGTTTTCGCACAATAGGGTCGTTTCATGATTCTAGGCCACATATGTTAAAGATGAACAATCGTTTAAATCGGATGCAAATTAACGTCCCATATTATATATTATTTCTAATTTCTTTTTTTATGTGCAGGTCAATTTTTCGCTCTTATTTGGATTCAAAATCTATAAATAAAGTTTTGGTTGTAAAGATGGGATTTCGTGCTATTAGCAAGCTTTGGACATTATTGGCCGTAGTGCTTTTGTTTAGCTTTATTTTATTAAAATAATTTGTTAAAAATAAACCATTGTGAGCACACAAAGAAATCTATTTGTACTTTGGAACTATTGTGAATATTTGATAAGAACTAACACTGCATTGCCGGCAGTTGCTAACATTCGCCAGATGGCAGCGCAACCCCATGTAAGTTTTTATTGAAAGATGATTGACTGATAGAACAGCTGATTGATTTGATATGAGACTTTTATATACATACACTAGCTTTACCAGGCGCACGTTTTAACGCACGATGGATGTTGCGTTATTTTTTGTGTTTTGTTTGTTGATAATTTAATGTATTGTTCTGTAAATTGAATTGAATTTTGTACGCATATTTGGTGAAATTTTCTGTTAAAGCATTTTATTCTTGTATCTTATTGTATCTTATTTTATACTATTGTATTGATTTTACCGCTGATGATTGTTGCTTTGATTACATTCCGAAGAAGCATGACTGGTGAGCCAATTTTCAAAGTTGATATATGCGCAGGCATTCCTTTTGGTTCTAAGGAGTATAGAAAGTCATTTGGTTAATTCACAATTTTATCTTCATCTGTAACTATGTCGATCGATTTATATTTCGTCACTTCACCAGGAAATTGATTTTGAAATCGATCATTGATTTTGTTAACATGATCATTTTTGGAAGCTAAGATAGTTCTTTCGCATAGCCAAAAAAGAAAAACATTTAAATTTAAAATTCTTAATTCTGAAATATGAAAAACTTTCGTCTTGATCGAAGGAACCTCGAGCCAAAATTTGGTGTTGATCGAAGTATAGCAATCACGTTTTCATAGGGAACACACACACAGAATTTGATTTTTATAGAAGATGTAGATAGACTGAAGCTAAAAAATTTTTTTAACAGCGGCAGATTACTAAACGTCGAAAAGGCATAACAGCTTAACTCAACAATGCAGTCAAACTTTAGGTGTTAAAATAACTTAAGTTTTTACGGCAGCCATAGTTTTTCCCCATTCCACATTTTACTGCAGGTTTTAGGACTTAACGTCACATAGCTCCTTACCAATTTTAATTATCCTACCATTACGACATCCAGATATATGCAGTATAATATATTCCATTTGTATGGGAGGTGCCACGCCCCCTTTTTCCCAATTCCATATTTTCTTGGTGGTGTTAAGGATTGACCTCAAATAACTCCTTACTGAATTTCAATGTTCTGGCATGTATACCTTCAAAGGTATGCAGTACCAAAGATTCCATTTGTATGGGAGGTGCCACGCCCCTTTTATATATCGAAATTATTTTTAGCCTAAAACCTTCCCGTTGATCGAAGGAACCCATAGCCAAAATTTGGTGATGATTGATGTGTGGGAAATACGTTTCCATAGCGAACACACACACACACAGAATTTGATTTATATATATATATATGGCTAAACCGATTTGGGATTTCAAAATCAACTAACCATCATCTCTCCTTCCTGTATATTTCCTAAAAATTTCATGGCAATCTGTCGAGCCGTTCTCGAGTTATGGAGTGCCAATCAAAATGTGCACTTCTTTTTATATATATAGATGGCTAAACCGATTTGGGATTTCAAAATCAACCAACCATCATCTCTCCTTCCTGTATCTTTCCTAAAAATATCATGGCAATCTGTCGAGCCGTTCTCGAGTTATGGAGTGACAATCAAAATGTACACTTCTTTTTATATATATAGATTCATAAAATATTCTTTGTTGCGCAAGATGCACACGTGTCCGGCTAGTTAACACTTAATACAAGATCTTGATTATGTCAACCCACTTACATAGTTTAGAACAGTGTTGTTGCTAAAAATGTAGTGCACTGCCCCAACTATGGTTTTGTGACAGGAGAATACAATAGATCTAATTAGCAGTTTGAAAACAGATAGAACTAATTAAGTATACCCTTTGTACTTTTCTCTATTTACTCATTAAAAGTATTGTTATTGTATACATATCACATAATCGTTCTCAAATTAATATATCAATTCAGTTGTGCAAATAGTTAAGGTGATGGAAAAAAGAATAGGGACAAATTACTCCCAAATACTAAATGAATCGTATCAGCAGAACTTTAATATCTTACTTGGAATAGTGCACCCTATAAAAATAACATTTAAAGTTTGTTGCAATAAATTACATTTTATGACTCAATAACCTATATTACTATTTTAATTTAATTTACATGCATGATCGCCTTAGTGTTGATATATTTTTTTTATGTTTTAGGTGTACCACTTATGCAGGTCTACTACTCGGTTTCAAAAAAATGTGATTATGTGGATTTTATTTTGTCCAGCACTTCTACTGTGGATATAGACACATCCATCTATATGTTTGCTTTTACAACTCTTTTCACAGGGATTTTTAAGGTCATAATTTTTATACTCAGTTGAGCAGAGCTCACAGAGTATATTAACTTTGATTGGATAACGGTTGGATGTACAGATATAAAGGAATCGAGATAGATATAGTGTTGCGAACAAATAACCTAATTTTAAGATTCTTCTATAAAAGCATCATTTGCAATGAAATACTGATTTTTGTTCCCCTTTGTGCAACTCTGAAACTGAACGAAACGTGGTATAGATATTTTCTAATGCATTACCGGATAAGGCTTGCTCGTTTTGCTAATCATACGATTCTTTTGGTTTCAGCGAAGACACGAGTAAGGTGAGCCTATTAGAAAAAACAGGTAATGATATTGAAATTTAAACTTATATAACTTTGTGAAATATTGAACATTTGAGATATTAAAACCATCAACATTAAAACACCATACAAACGATTTTCAGTAAACCGTAGGTGTTTTGGGTTCTTAATATACGCGTGCCGTAACCCTGCTGCAATTGTTATGAAACATTTGTATGTTCATACATCTGTCGATGACATTTTATTTTAATATCTTACTCCAACAATTCGATTTGGAGTAAATTCGCCTTGTGAATCGATGAAGAGTCATTCATACAATCTAAGAAATTACGAGGAAGACAACAGAACTGATCGGCAGCAAGAAACCGAACTGTATGAGCTACGGAAGAAGCTAGAAACTGTACAAGCTTCACTAAATGCGTCCTACGAAGAAAACAACTTGCTGAAGAAAGAAATACAAACGCGCGCTAAAACTGCCAGCGCAAATGCCTACCATGCCGATGTAACAAGTACTACCACCTATTCCACTGCTGCCGGCGCCAACTATACCAACGTCACCTGTGCCGACGTAACGCGCGAACCGCCACAAGCTATGTTCCTACAATTTCGACTGCTACCAACTCAAGGTTCCATCTTACTGCCGTCAATACTAGAAACGACATCACAACGGCAAGTTCTGCTCTAAATTATTCATCTAATTTTAATATAAATGCCCCGGATGTGCCGCATTGCCACGTTACCTCTGCCAACGTACCAACGCACCTAACTGCTCCTGCTGATGCATATCGGAATTTCGGAAACGGCGGCTACAATCATTGCATACCGAACCAAGCTTCGATTCTAACCTCAAATTACCTATGTGCACAACGTGCCACATGCTCAGACAAATGGAATTAGTTCTATGTGTCATAATACACCGATCTATTCGAATAATTCTCTGCAAAGTTCCGCACAACATACTTACGTCAATACTCGAAAGTTTATTGATTTGCCAGAATTTCACGGCTCACCTGAAGAATGGCACATGTTCTCTGTCGCCTTTCGCGAAACGACGAGCACGTACGGATATACAAACCTCGAAAATTTGTTACGTTTACAAAATGCGCTTAAGGGTGCAGCTCGTCAGCGCGTGCAAACGTTACTAATACACCCAGCGAGTATTGAATCCGTAATGAACTCTTTTGAATTTATGTACGGAAGGCCAGAGCTTTTTATCCGCAGCCAGATAGCAAAAGCGCGTGCATTCCCCGCTATTCCAGCTGGAAAGCCCAGTGAAATAATGAATTTATTTACAATGGTATCTGACCTGACTGCATTTCTCGAAAGTGCCGGCGCATACCCGCATTTGGCAAACCCAACACTGATGGACGAATGAGTGAGCAAATTACCTCTTAATAAGCGGGAGGAGTGGCGGCCACCGTGGTGTGATGGTAGCGTACTCCGCCTATCACACCGTATGCCCTGGGTTCAACTCCCGGGAAAAGCAACATCAAAATTTTAGAAATAAGGTTTTTCAATTAGAAGAAAATTTTTCTAAGCGGGGTCGCCCCTCGGCAGTGTTTGGCAAGCGCTCCGGGTGTATTTCTGCCATGAAAAGCTCTCAGTGAAAACTCATCTGCCTTGCAGATGCCGTTCGGAGTCGGCATAAAACATGTAGGTCCCGTCCGGCCAATTTGTAGGGAAAATCAAGAGGAGCACGACGCAAATTGGAAGAGAAGCTCGGCCTTAGATCTCTTCGGAGGTTATCGCGCCTTACATTTATTTTATTTTTAAGCGGGAGGAGTGGGTACGCCATACATTTAGCATACAGCAACCGAATCCTAGCTTACGCGAACTTTGTGCCTGGTTACAGCAAGTTTCCACATATATTTCCGTAGCTACCGACATGACTAGCGCAAAAAATTTAAACACAAACGAATCAGTTGCTCACAAACCTAAAGCCGCAAGACCAGTGTTGACAGTGGATGAAAATAAGCAGAATTGCAAAATTGCCGAGGAAATCATAAGCTCAGTTTGTGTGAGAAATTTAAGGAATTAGAAAATACCCAAAGGTGGAACTTTGTTAAACAACACCAGCTTTGTTTTAGTTGCCTAAACGCTGGTCATGGCACTCAAAACTGCATAAAACGTCCTGAGTGTGGAATCAATTCTTGCCGAAAACCCCATAATCGCCTCTTGCATAACATAAAATTTACGCCTGTCGACAAAACTAACACCGCGCCTAACAACACTGTCGTTGCTACCATAAGTGGCTGCAAAACTGTAAGTGCTTGTCAAACTGTTAAGGCTGTCAAAAGCGAAAATAAAAAGCAAAACAAAACATCTGATCAATTTACTTTACTAAAATATGTGCCGGTAAAGTTGACCGGGCCAAAGGGAACAATTGAGGTAATCGCCTTCCTTGACGAAGGAGCTAAATTATCTCTACCAGAGGAGAGCACGGCAGATTTGCTTGGTTTAAGAGGAGCAACCAGCATGTTGTCTCTTAGGTGGATTAACGATAAAACTACAAAAGAGTTATCACGAGACGTACGATTTGAAATCAGTGGCGCGTTCGAGGGTGCAGAGAAGTTTTTTATAAAAGGCGTACGTACGACCAAACAAATATTGTTACCACAGCAGTCGCTCAACTTCGGCACAATTTCAAAAAAGCATAGGGAATTAGAATTCCTTCCAGTTAAGAACTACAATAATGGAACGGCACAGCTGTTAATTGGTATATCTCATACGAACTTGGTGCGACCAACACAAATGTTAAATTTTGACGACGGATTTACCGTGCATCATACAAAACTCGGTTGGGTGATGTTCGGGTCGAACGAGCCGAATTGCGAAGAAGCCACTGTTGGCCACGTAGCTACTGACAACGACATTTTGGCCGATCTGCAACAACAAATGTATTCGACTTGGATAATTTAAAGCCAGCGCCACTGCCGTGTGTGAAGTCAACATACGGTATAAGAGCTGAAGACATTTTAGCTAAAACAACAAAGTACGTAGGCGATAGATATGAAACTGGGCTATTGTGGAAGAGCGATAATGTTGTTTTGGGCGAAAGTTATAGCATGGCGCTGAGGCGATTGGAGATCGTGGAAGGGCGAATGGCGAAAGATACTGATTTGGCTAACTGGTATAAACAAAAAATTGCGGAATATGTTAGTAAGTCATACGCGGTCAAATTAACGCCATTTGAGGCTGCGAAAGTAAACGAGCGTACGTGGTACTTACCCCATTTTGTAGTACAAAAAAAAAAATAACAAAAGGCGGCTCGTTTTCGACGCGGCCGCTAAAAAAGAAGGCATTTCACTAAACTCAGTGCTGATGAAAGGGCCTGAGGAGTATCAAACAAGATCGTTGCTATCTATACTTTTTAAATTCCGTCAAGGGAACATTGGTGTGTGCGGAGACATCAAGGAGATGTTTCACCGCGTCGATATAAGAAACGAAGATGGTTGTGCACAAATGTTTCTGTGGAGTGATGGCGATCCAACAAGGGCTCCAGACGTATACACGATGAAGGCGATGATATTTGGGTCAATGTGTTCGCCCTGCTCCGCTCAGTACATTAAAAATTTAAATGCTGAAAAATTTCGTGGAAAATTCCCTCGCGCAGTAGAGGGTATTGTTAATCGACATTATGTCTCCTTCGCAACAATAAATGAAGCAATTGAGGTAACAAAACAAATCAAATTTATTCACTGCGCTGCTAATTTCGAGCTCAGGCGTTTCGTATCGAATTCCAAGGAAATATTAGATGCAGTCGTCGGTGCACCAACCGCACTTACAGAAACAACCATAAAAAATATGTTCCATGGTGAATCTAATTCAGAGAAAATTTTGGGCATGTACTGGAATGCCAAAACTGACGAATTTTGTTTTCAGCTCAGATTTTCGAATGTACCAAAGGCGGTTTTGAATGGTAATCGACGTCCAACAAAAGCAAAAATCTTAAGTTTGATGATGTCAATATTTGATCCTTATGGTTTTTTAATCAATGTTATGTTGGCATCGAAAATCATGATGCAAGAACTATGGCGACAGAATACTAGTTGGCATGAGCCCGTGCCTGATAAAATATACGAGGACTGGTACAAATGGTATTGCGATTTAGGTATGATAGAAGGGTTTAGAGCACTTAGATGCTACAATCCATAATTCACTGCATCTGATACACAGGTCGACTTACACGTTTTCGTCGATGCAAGCGAGATGGCATTCGCTGCAGTAGCCTTTTGGCGCATACAATACAAAAACGATGTCAGCGTACGATTCGCATTTGGCAAGTCTAGATGTAGCCCAATAAAGCCTTTATCAATGCCTAGACTAGAATTGCAGTCCGCCGTCCTCGGGGTGCGAATGAAGGAAATTATCGTGTCCAACCATAATACCCAACCAGAAAAGGACGGATTCGAAAACTGTCATACAATGGTTGCGCTCTGACGCAAGACGTTACAAACAATATGTATCGAACAGGATTTCCGAGATACTGCAGTCGACGAAACCTGATCAATGGAGGTGGGTTCCGGGCAAATTAAACCCAGTAGATGAAGGAACCAGACCGCAAACGTTCTCCACTGATAGCAAATGGCTGAAAGGCCCTTCCTTTCTTAAATTAACCGACGATAAGTGGCCGGCAATGCCGGATGGCATCACTGATAAAGAGGCAAACGAGGTTCGTACAAAGGAATTGTACACTGTGCAATACGACGAAAGTGTTATTCCTTTTAGCAAATACTCGAATTATTACCGATTTTTCAAAGTAATGCGCAATAAAAAGGTTTCGTTCATATTGCACTAAAGAGATTCTGAAGCCATTGCAAGTGAACATTCATTTAATGAAAGAAACTGAAGGTTTCGTGTGTCGCCTTATTCAAGAAATTGAATTTAAGAACGAAATTGAGCTTTTGAAAGATAATACTCAGGTAAACAAGTCAAGTAATTTATGGAAATTGACGCCGGTCCTGGACGAGGACGGAATATTACGTTTAGGTGAACGTTTGGACAATGCCGACTGCGTGCCAATGTGCACGCGGAGACCAATAATTCTTCCGAAGGAACACGAATTAACCCGTCTGATCGTTCAACATTACCATGAAGTATTCCGCCATTAGAACCAGGAATCAATAGTGTGCGCTATCCGATATAAATTTTGGGTACCGAATTTACGTCGTCTCGTACAATCAGCTAAACGAAGATGCCAGGTATGTAAAAACTTAAGCGCGGTTCCACGACCTCCGTTAAAGGAGCAGTTACCTAGCGATCGCGTGATGACATACACTCGCCCGTTTACATATACTGGCCTAGATTATTTTGGACCCGTTTATGTGGCAATAGGCCGACGACGTGAGAAGCGATGGGTTGCCGTTTTTACATGTCTTACGGTAAGAGCGATCCATTTAGAAGTAGCTAAGGATTTGTCGGCAGATGCTGTCGAGCTTTGTCTGAAAAACTTCGTGAATCGGCGTGGCGTACCCGTGCGAATTAGGAGCGATAGAGGCACAAACTTCATAGGTGTAAGTAAAGAGCAATGGATAGAAATCGAAGGGAATATACAAAAGGAATGTCAACGAAAAGGTATCGAGTGGGTTTTTAACACTCCTCTACACCCATCAGCTGGCGGCGTTTGGGAGCGCATGGTGCAAGCTGTAAAGAAAGTACTGTCGTTTACCTTAAAGGAGAAAACACCGCAAATAGAAACGTTGCAGAGTTTGCTGATCGAGGCAGAAAATCTTATCAATTCACGACCACTTACGCACATACCAATAGATAGTGCAGACGCAGAACCGCTGACACCCAACCATTTCTTGCTGCGTTGTCCCAATTTTATTCAGACACCCGCTTCGGCAGATGGTGGATGCCTTAGAAAACAATGGCTTATAGTGCAACAGTTTAAACAAACGTTTTGGAAACGGTGGTATTGGAATACCTACCGAGGTTAACCCGTAGAACAAAATGGTTTGGTAGAGTTGAACCGATCAAGATCGGCGATGTGGTAATCATTTGTGACGGCAATGAAAGCCGCTGGCAGTGGAAACGAGGCATAGTGGTAGAAGTCTTCGCGGCAGCAGATGGTCAGGTGAGATCAACAATGGTAAAGACGGTTCAAGGAAGTTTTCGTCGACCGGCCTCCAAATTGGCAGTTCTAGATGTTTGTGGTGATCCCCCGGCTCCCGCTTCGAATCACGGGGGCGGAATGTTGCGGACAAATAACCTAATTTTAATATTCTTCAAAAAAGGTATCATTTGCGATGAAATACTGATTTTTATTCCCCTTTGTGCAACCCTGAAACTGAAATAAACGTGGTATAGATATTTTCTAATGCATTTCCGGATAAGCTTTGCCCGTTTTGCTAATCATACGATTCTTTTGGTTTCAGCGAAGACACGAGTAAGGTGAGCCTATTAGAAATAAAATTAAAGAAAAGAAAACTTTTTTAAAAATAAGCTTTTATTATTTTGGTTAATAAAATTAACTAAAAAGTAAACAATAAATTGACTCTAAAGAAATATAACACTTTATAAGTTCATTGTAAGCTTAAACGATAATTAGGCTTTTTCGTCTGCGACAAAAAAATTCTATATTTTACATAATTATATATTTTTAACATTAAAACTTTACACCTAAATTATTAAATCTTACAGTTTATATCACAGTCCTAATTGTTCTAATAAAAAACGTGTTAAATTTTGATGGTATAATTAAGAACATTTAGGATCTCCTTTTATTGCTATCGCAATGTAACACGCTTTTATTAGAACAATTAGGACTGTGATATAAACTGTAAGGTTTAATAATTTAGGTGTAAAGTTTTAATGTTAAAAATATATAATTATGTACAATATAGAATTCTTTTGTCGCAGACGAAAAAGCCTAATTATCGTCAAAGCTTACAATGAACTTATAAAGTGTTATATTTCTTTAGAGTCAATTTATTATTTACTTTTTAGTTAATTTTATTAATCAATAATAAAAGCTTATTTTTAAAAAAGTTTTTTTTTCTTTAATTTTATTTTTTACTTTTTAGTTCGTTTTATTAACAAGTAATAGAAGCTTGTTCTTATAAAAGCTTTAAATATAAGTATAGGGGGTGAAACAAAAACACATATATCAGTTACATCTGCGTATAATGCGTATTGGAATTTATTAGTACACATTTTATGCGCAGCAACTTCAGAGGTGTATTTAAAGTTTAAAGCATTGTAAATATAAGTATTGAAGTCATGAGCCTGGGCATTCGCGCAATTTTAGTGATGTAAATTGCATGGCGCCAGCGCCAATGCGGTGCCAGCTCAATGGTAGCTCATTGACGAAATTACTCCAAGCGAATTTTTGACGCTTCTTAGTAGTGAGTGCGTAGTACATTTTACTTGCGCTATGAGTGAAACGACTTTTGTGTGTCAGGCACGAGTTTGGTGTTATTGGCGCTACTGGCAGTGATGACACTGAGCTGTTGACGGTAGCGCTGGTAGTTCAGATTTTGAATCAGAGAAAGAATTGATGACCCGTGTGAATTATTATGGCTTTGGCCGTGTAAATTATTATGGTGTATTTGTATATTTTAGATTTAATGCACAATTAATATTTGTGTGTTTGAGCGGCCAAATAATAACAGTAGTATTGCTAAAGTGCTGCTTAGTTGATGGAATGTCGCTAATTTCTTAGCGATGATCAGCAGATTGTCAATATTTCGTTCAACGGACGCGCGAAATTGCCACATCTGCTCAAATTTTTCAAAGATTTTCCATTCTTGATTTAACTTAAGCTGCTATGTCAATATTTTTCAGCCAGCTTTTTTCAAATAGGTAATTTTTCCAAAAGCAAAATAAATTACAGAAAAGATTACAGGGTTAAACAGCCTTAAAAATTCAGCTATGTTGGTTATACACAGAAATACAACAGAGGGTTGTGTCTCCGCTTTTCGCAAGCGATGAGATTCACCACGCGTGACACGTGATTCACCACGTCCAAATATCACAATCCACGGATAGGTACCGGCGTGTTTGTATGGGACTTAGGCTGTTATGCCAAAGTAAATACAAATCTTTACCGATAACTGTGTTATCGATTAATTTATCGAATTCTAACAAAGTAATATTGCATTGTCATCGGAGTTATACATGTGTGCAAAATTTCAGCTCAATCGGACACCGGGAAGTGTATCAAATTTAACTTGCAAGATTCCATTACAGACAACAAAAGTGAAAGTAAATAAAAGCTTATAAAAACAGGTAATGATATTGAAATTTAAACTTATATAACTTTGTGAAATATTGAACATTTCAGATATTAAAGCCATCAACATTAAAACACCATACAAACGATTTTCAGTAAACCGTAGGTGTTTTGGGTTCTTAATATACGCGTGCCGTAACCCTGCTGCAAATGTTATGAAACATTTGTATGTTCATACATCTGTCGATGACATATAGACTTCCATATATCAAAATCATCAGCATCGAAAAAAAATTTGATTGAGCCATGTCCGTCCGTCCGTCCGTCCGTCTGTCTGCCCGTTAACACGATAACTTGAGTAAATTTTGAGATATCTTGATGAAATTTTGTATGTACGTTCCTGAGCACTCACCTCAGATCGCTATTTAAAATGAACGATATCGGACTATAACCACGCCCACTTTTTCGATATCGAAATTTTCGAAAAACCGAAAAAATGCGATAATTCATTGTCAAAGACGGATAAAGCGATGAGACGTGGTAGATGGGTTTACCTTATGACGCAGAATAGAAAAAAAGTAGTAAGGTTTTGTACAATGGGCGTGGCACCGCCCACTTTTAAAAGAAGGTAATTTAAAAGTTTTGCAAGCTGTAATTTGGCAGTCGTTGAAGATATCATGATGAAATTTGGCAAGAACGTTACTGCTATTACTAAATATGTGCTAAATAAAAATTAGCGAAATCGGAAGAAGAACACGCCCACTTTTTTAAAAAAATTTGTTTAAAAGTCAACTTTTAATAAAAAATTTAATATCTTTACTGTAAATAAGTAAATTAAGTCAATATTCAACTCCAGTAATGATATGATGCAACAAAATACAAAAATAAAAGAAAATTTCAAAATGGGCGTGGCTCCGCCCATTTTCATTTACTTTGTCTAGAATACCTTTAATTCCATAAGTCGAACAAAAATTAACCAATCCTTCTTAAATTTGGTAGGGGCATAGATTCTATGACGGTAACTGTTTTCTGTGAAAATGGGCGAAATCGGTTGAAGCCACGCCCAGTTTTTATACACAGTCCACCGTCTGTCCTTCCGCTCGGCCGTTAACACGATAACTTGAGCAAAAACTGATATATCTTTACTAAACATAGTCCAAGTACTTATCTGAACTCACTTTATCTTGGTATAAAAAATGGCCGAAATCCGACTATAACCACGCCCACTTTTTCGATATCGAAAATTACGAAAAATGAAAAAAATGCCATAATTCTATACCAAATACGAAAAAAGGGATGGAACATGGTAAGGTAATTGGATTGCTTTATTGACGCGAAATATAACTTTAGAAAAAACTTTGCAAAATGGGTGTGACACCTACCATATTAAGCAGAAGGAAATCAAAAAGTTCTACAAGGCGAAATCAACAGCCCTTGGAATCTTGGCAGGAATACTGTTCGTGGTATTGCATATATAAATAAAATTAGCAGTACCCGACAGATGACTTTCTGGATCACCCTGGTCCACATTTTGGTCGATATCGCGAAAACGCCTTCACATATACAACTAAGGGCCACTCGCTTTTAAAACCCTTTAATTTGATACCCATATCGTACAAAAACATTCTAGAGTCACCCCTAGCCCACCTTAATGGCTATATCTCGAAAAGGCGTCCACCTATAGACCTAAGGCACACTCCCTCTTAAAATGCCCAGTAACACCTTTCATTTGATACCCATATCGTACAAACAAATTCTAGAGTCAGCCCTGGTCCACCTTTATGGCGATATCCCTAAATGGCGTCCATCCATAGAACTATGGCCTACTCTCTCTTAAAATACTCTTTAATACCTTCCATTTAATACACATGTCATACAAACACATTCCACGGTTACCCTAGGTTAATTTTCCTACATGGTGATTTTCCCTTATTTTATCTCCATAGCTCTCAACTAAGTATGTAATGTTCGGTTATACCCGAACTTAGCCTTCCATACTTGTTGTTTTTGTTTTTAAATAAATTAAGGTTTGTAAAATTTTCACAGGTGAGTATAATTTTCCGCAGGGGTAAGTTTAATTTTCTTCACAAATAATAATCCTAATTTTTTTGTACTTACTTAAAACCAAAAAATGTGATCGGGAAATAAAAATAGGTCCCTCCCCGCTGCTGGGCCCGACTCAAGTCTTCACACTTTCATTTTCGAAAGTAATAGAACAGAGGATTTTTATTCTAAATGGTCTTGAAACCTGATAGGTGACCAAACAGGATTACTCCTTAAGGTAAAACATCAACAGCTCTTGAAGATTCCTATAAAACGTATTCCTTTCCCCATTCCAAAAGGTGTCTACAGTTTCGACAGGGCAGAAATATCAAAAATGCTCTGAAAGTTATGAAAGTTGCATGTCGCAAATTATCGATGCCATGCAATTGGTGAGACCCCCCACTAAATCACCTCAACCGCGACAAATAAATATTCCACGATAGTTAAGAAGACTGACCAGCATTTAGAGATATGTTTACGGCGGCCTATGGTTATCATGCCCGATTAAGTTAAGGCGAAAAACTTGTTCTTACTTACTTACTAACTTAATTGGCGCTTAACCGTCTAAACGGTTATGGCCGTCCAACAAGGCGCGCCAGTCGCTCCTTCGCTCCGCCAACCGGCGCCAATTGGTCACACCAAGGGAGTTTAAATCGTTTTCCACCTAATCCGTCCAACGGAGTGGGGGCCCTCTGCTTCCATAGGCAGGTTCCGATAGAAACACTTTCTTGATCGGAGCATCATCTTTCATTCGCATAACATGGCCTAGCCAGCGCAGCCGCTGCGTTTTAATTCGCTGGACTATGTTGATGTCTGCGTATAGCTCGTACAGCTCATCATTAAATCTTCTTCGGTACTGGCCATCGCCAACGTGTAGAGGTCCATAAATCTTTCGAAGAACTTTTCTTTCCATGCTTTCTGTCCATGCTTCTGCCCCATATAGCAGGACGGGTACAATAAGTGACTTGTAGAGTATGATTTTCTTTCGCCGAGAGAGGACTTTACTTTTCAATTGCCCACCTAGTCCAAAGTAGCAGTTATTGGTAAGATTGATTCTTCGCTGGATTTCAGTGCTGATGTTGTTGCTAGTGTTGATGCTGGTTCCCAAATAAACGAAGTCTTTTACTATTTCGAAATTATGGCTGCCAACAGTAGCGTGGTTGCCAAGGCGCATATAAAAACTTGTACACCTGCGAAAAAAACAAGAGGTTAGGCAGGCCAACTAGTGATACAATACCTCCTAACTGATGGCACCTTACAGTTATCATGGGACGCCCTCAGAGCTCGGTACGAAAACCAATGAATATTGATTAATAATCAGCTGAATACCCTCTTTAGTCTTCAGCAAATATACTCTGAAAATGGTGAGCAGCTTGCGAGGTCACACTTTGCTCCTTTGATCTTAGCAAAAGGATTTATACCAATACTATACTATTTAACACCATCAACCCACTCACTCATCAAAATCAGCTCAACCCTTCAAGAAACGACATTTTTATCACGGTATAAACCCCAAAAACCCTTATCGGTCAGATTCGGTACCCAGCGGATCAGTCCGGGAACTAGTATCTATCTGTCTTCACCACATTAGTCAGTGAGGCAATATAACCGGATCTAAGCAGCCTACTCAAACGCTTTTGCGAATAGGAAGAAAACCCAGCAACCCGATCTAGATCGAGAACCAATGCTGTGAAGCCTCTAAAGTACCACAACCACACCGCCACTACAGGAAACTCTCAGAATGACGTATTATATAATGGCCCAATTCTCAAAAACGACTTGACGTCTATATTTATCAACTGGTGCCTCTACAAGTTCGTTTTCGATGGCGAACACAAAAAAAATTTATCGCAAAATCGTAGTCAAGGAAGAAAACCAAAACTTCCAAAGAACTCTCTTTAGGTAAGCCCCACAAAAATTCACAACACTCATCTCTTCAAAAGAACCGGTGCTTAATTCTCGCCCTCTCTTTACTATGTCACAGGACCCAAGTGATTTATTAGCCGTCACTCCAATGCACTTCCTTCCGGGGCTCCCCTGAGCATTCTTGCCAGAACGGAATGCCGAAAACTTATCTCCGACTACAAAATGGCTAAGGTTGAAGGTTCTGTATCACCGATCTAGCTCACGATGAAAGAATTACACAAGATATATAAATGGAAACATCCCCAACAGAACGTTCGCGAAGGAGATATGTTTAAAGACGACCTACACCACCCAAATGACTGACGTTTATTTATTTGCAAGTAACTTATTAATGTAACTTACCGTTTCCTTAACTTTGCAAATTCAAGAAAATAAAAAAAACTTACCCTTTTTAAGTTAAGAAGTAAGCGGCCCAACGGAGTGTGATGGACCGCTTTAAGTTAGTTGTTCGCTATCCGTCACACTATATATGCCTCTCAAATAAATCTTTAAAATAAATAAAAGCGAAATTCTTAATACATATGTATATACAAAAATTATAATTAATAAAGTTTATACTTATTTACAATTAAAATAAGAGTTGTGGCGGGTTTTTATTTCTAAAAGTGAAGTGCCGATATTTTCCCTTAAATATTTTCTTAGTGCTCCATACACCACAAAAGTTCAATTTTATAGGGCTTCAACAACGTTTTTACCATTTATAATGCAAAAACTTCAATAAACACCTTTTGTCCCTATTTTCCAAACCAAACTTCTACTGCTTCACTTTTTCGCAAAAGAACAACCTTAAAATGCTATTTTTATAGGGTGCACTATTCCAAGAGAGACATTGACGTGCTGCTTATATAATTAATTTAGTATTTCGCACTTAGTTGTCCCTATTATTTTTTCCATCATTGTATATAAATAAACACTTAAATAAAATAAATGCAAGGCGCGATAATCTGTGAAGAAATTTAAGGCCGAGCTTCTCTTTCAATTTGCGTAATGCTCCTTTTAATTTTCCCTAAAAATTGGCGGGACTGGGCCTAAGGGCGAGGACATTATCAAACATTATGAATGAAAGTTTGTTAATGCCTCACGGCTAAGGATTTAAAGGCCGCTGCGGTTAAAATCAATTTCAAAACAGGTGAAGTAATTGTTTGCCAAAAAGCAACCCGATTTCGGCATAGATTTTACCCAAAGGTAACAAAGTAGACAAGATCATTGTTATTCATTATATTTATTTGTATTTGGGCATTTCTCATATTTCGCACGGCGAAAATATGCCCGCTTAGAAAAACTTTTTTTCTAAATTTGTGATGTTACTTTGCCAGGGAGTTGAACCCAGAACCCTCGGTGTGATAGGCGAAGCACACTACAACCACACCACGGCACCCCCCAATTACCATATGTATGTATATGTCATAATTCTATATTGCTACTACAGGCTGTGTACACTCACAAACATTAGAGTGCCGATATATGGCTGTGTTAATTTTTTGTTTTTGTATTGAATAATCGAATGTACCTAAATTAAAATGTTTTCTTGTCACACGTATGCTGCTACAATCACACAAATTTAGTAGGCTGTCTCTTTTCCAATTCAAAACTCATTTTTATTTACACAACAAAATTTTGTATAAATAGCACCCACAAATTCCAACTTCCTTCACTTTACACATAAAAATCGATGTTAAATCTTATTAAACTAAAATGTATTTACGCAAGTCTTTCGCGAACATTTGTTTGATGTTTGTCATCCTTGTCAGTATTTTGACTTATACCTATTCGGAAAATCGCATTGTTGGTGCCTCTGATGGGAATATAGAGGACAGCAAGCATGTGGTGGCAATATTTTATGGCAAGGATTATCGCTGTGTTGGTACTTTAATATCCCCAATAAGGGTGCTTACATCTAAATCTTGCGTGGGAACTTCACACGAAGGTCACTTCACTGTTATAGCTGGTACATCCAATTTACAAATAGGAGGAGCAGTACGCAAATCGGGGCGTATATTTCGTCCATGTGATTTTAAGCCGGAATTCGTAGAAATGGATTTAGCCGTGATTGTAGTGCCAGAATTTTACGTGGGTCCAACAATAAGCCCAATATCTTTATGCGAAACTGAATTAAACCCCGGCGTAAAATTGCGAGTTAGTGGATGGGGTTCGATACATCCCGACATTGAGGCCTCTAATGATATACTCCAATCAGCTGAATTTGCAGTATTTCCAATCAACCAATGTAGGGATTGGTATGCGCCTCGTTTTGCGGAGGCAAGGACAAATTTCCCAACAACAGCAATATGTTTAAAAGATTCGGCAGAGGAAAGTGGTGTGTGTTGGGGAGATGCTGGTGCACCTGCCGTTGCGCATGATAAACTTTATGCGGTGCTATCAATTATGGTAAAACCTTTCAACCGCTTTTATCCGGCTATATATACAAGTATAAATAATAAAGATGTTAAAGATTTTATACAATTTTCGATGATGGATGCTCGCAGACGTTGAAATAAAACAAATCAAAATAAAAAATATAAAAAATTGTTCATCATTTTGAGTTTTCTGATTGATGAAAAACAAGGTTTTTTTTCAACCATTTCTTGAATAATGAATAAGATTTTATCGTGAGTGATTTTTGTAAATTTTAAGTAAAGGGATGAGTTATTTTTCATAACAGTTCGCGTGTAGTACTGAAGCTTTTTAGACTAATATTGAGATGATTTTGAGGTATTCGAGTGTCATTTCGGAATGGTTTTGGGACTCCTTCGGGGTCGTTCCGGGATGTTTTTGGGAACTCTGTCGGCGTCATTTGGAGGTCGTTCCGGGATATTTTCGGTGACTCCCGCGGGGTCATGTGGGGGTTATTCCAGAATGGTTTTGGGGACTCTCGGGGTAATTTGGGGGTCGTTCCGGGATGTTTTTGGGCACTCCTTCGACGTCATTTGAGGGTCATTTGGGGATGGTTTTGGGGACTCGCTCGTTGCCATTTGGGGTTCATTCCCTGATATTTTTGGATACTACCTGGGGATCATTTGGGAGTCAAATTTTTCTAAAAGTCGAATTATTGTGTTACATTTTCACTGCAAGTTGAATTTTTCCTAATTTCGCTTGTATTCAACTTTAAAATTAAGATTATATATTAATAAGCATGGTTTGCCAATTGGTTGTTTTCGGTGTTGTTTTTGTTGTTCCGTTCCATAGGGTCTTGGTCCAAATGGACCAAACTGGCAATCGTTGTGCATAGGTTTGTCCAAATATTCAACAACTCCTGAGAGAGCGCTAAATACCCAGAAGCAAACTTGGAATATGTCTCCAAGTCATAAATTTGAAGACAGCTTTTGGCGAAATTGCTAACTTAGCACCCACTCATGGGCGCCGGCAGCACGGCTATGAAAGAAAATACCAGAAATTATATGTTTTTTTATTAAATTATTGTTTGAATAAAAACTGAAGGCGCCGAGGTTGCTGTCGAAATGTATTTATCACTTTCTCAATAAATTCAGTGTCTTCTTCTACCCTTTTCCTGTGAACACTGAGCATGCACAAGCTACTTAGCCTCGCGTCTCCCTCCGTTGAGCGATTCCACGTCTTGACACGTCGTAACGTGCTAGATGTACGTTCAATACTACATGTTGTTGTTGGAATAGTTAAACCAATTTTGATTGCCTCACGTACTGCTGGGTAAAACGGAGTGGCTTGAGCAATTACATCTGCGTATTCAACAACAGGTTCATTTAAGCCCGCATCATTAGCTTCATGTATCCTTATCATCTCGTACCATGTGGTAGCTTCAGCAACAAAATTATGTAAAAAACCACAAAAATTCTGAATAAATATCTTCTACTATTGCTGAAAATTCTGATTTATTTAACTTTTTCATATTTTGTGGGTGAAGCTGCATAAGCGAAACTGCTTGCTTGTGGGTTGAAGAAAATCGATCCTTTAGTGAAGAAATAATAGGATCTAAGTATGGGATGAATATAGATACTCTGAAAAATTCTTCCACATTTTCAGATGGTTGATTTGATCTGTAAGTTTGTTTTGCCACTGATCGAGGGCGCTTTAATTCAACATCCAATTTTTCACAAATCTTTTGAGCTCGGTCGAAAATGACCGCAAACTCGGTAGAGGCATTATCGCGGTGAGATTGAAGCACATCAATTAATTTATTTAAGTAAACTGCCTTTATATTCATATTTACTTCTTGTAATTGATTGCACAGGGGTTCAAGTTTGGCAGAATAGGCAGCAATTACTAAAATTGTCATAATGTATGTTGGAGCAGTTGCAGTTGTGTAGAGCTGTTACAATTTGGTTTTTGTCTTAGAGTTGGGTGCATCCAGCGAAAGTTCTTTTAAGACTTGTACAATAGTCAGAAAGTTTTCAGACAATTTTCTGATGCTTTTGTATTTTGCTGTCCAACGCGTTTCACAAAATAGAGGTATATTTGGAATTTTTCTTCGCCGCAACGTACTGTCTTTAAAAAAATTTATAATGTCTTTTGTAGTCCCAGCAGTATTTCTCACTTCACTTACAGTATTCTGATCATTAGTGACAAGATTTAGTACATGGCTTGCATAGTGGAAAAATAGAGCTGAAGATATTTATCATTAATTATTTTCTGAACACCACCTATGTGACCTGCCAAAGCGTTCTCCTCCCTCCGTCTTTATCGCTTCATCTCCATCTTCGTCTCATTCTATCTCTTTCTCAGTGTCCTTCTCTCTTTTCTCTTCTCTCAAGTTTTTCTCATTCTTCTTCATATCTTATTGCCAGTCACAGGGGGTGGTATGTATTTTGTTCCAGTCCCACTCCGAGTCTCAGTCTCATTCCCATTCCTAGTCCTAATCCCAGTCCCAGTCCGTCTCTGGTATACTTCCCGGAAAAAGCATCGTAAATACTAATATAGGCAAATTTATATACGAAATTTCAGGCAAATCGAGTAGGACGTATGTAAATAGGTATGTGGGTATTATTAATTCTTGTCTTTATTTCGGCTTCGCATGCATATTTATCAGTTTTTCCAGGTTGATGCGACTAAATCGAATATCACAATGAACTCTAGAGCTCTCATTTGATATCCATAATACACGCATTCTAGGGGTATCCGGGTCCATGTTTTGGCCTATATCTCGGGACCCTAGTCACTCAGCTATGTAAAACTTACTCTGTATTATAGCACACATCAACAGCTTCAATTTGATACCCATAATGTAAAAACATATTCTAGGTGTATCCCGGTCCACGTTTTGGGCTATATCTCGAGACCCTGCCCTCGCATTTGTATGAAAATTATCCTGTACTATAGCACTCATCAACAGCTTTCATTTGATATCCATATTGTATAAACACATTCTAGGGGTAACCGGGTCCACGTTTTGGGCTATATCTCGAGACCCTAGCCACCCAGGGGTATGAAAATTATCCTTTACTATAGCACTCATCAACAGCTTTTATTTGATATCCATATTTTATAAACACATTCTAGGGGTACCCGGGTCCACGTTTTGGGCTATATCTCGAGACCCTAGCATCCCAGTTGTATGAAAATTATCCTTTACTATAGCACTTATCAACAGCTTTCATTTGATATCCATATTGTATAAACACCTTCTGGGGGTACCCGGGTCCACGTTTTGGGCTATATCTCGAGACCCTAGCCTCCCAGTGGTATGAAAATTATCCCGCACTACAGTACTCATCAACAGCTTTCATTTGATGTCCATATTGTTTAAACACATTCTAGGAGAGGACGTTGGCCGATTCTCGGACCTACGCAATATGCTCGCAAAATTTCATGAGAATCGGTTCAGCCGTTTCGGAGGAGTTCAGCCTCTAAAACCGTGACAGAAGAATTTTATATATTAGATAAGAGAAGTAAATTACTACATAAAAAATTACAATTACGAAATTCGAATACTTATTGTGAAAATCACTCAAAAATTTCAATAATTTAGAATTTAACAACTTAGATATTTCATTTTAAAAGTGAAAGTGCGGAAATAAAAAAAAAAAAGAAAAAATTTAGGAAATCCTTTTCAAGACAATCTTAATTTTTTTTGTGATTTAAGAAGTCCAGGAAATCAAATCCCTTACCGAAAGAAAAAAAAAAATCACAAATTCCCTACAATGTCAAACCCAAACAATTTGATTAGACCCTCAATGCCTGGAGCTCACCCTCCTGCTGCACCACCAGCACCGCCAAGCGCTAATAACCAAATTTCACCAGACTTGGCCAATATGATAAGAAGCATGATATCCCTAGCCATAGAGGCAAGCGTGCCAAATATAGTACAGAGTGTCCTTGGCAACAAAACAAATCCTATCATAACTGATCAAACTATAGACGCCCAATTCCAAAATAATATGAGTGAAATGGATAAGATTCCAGATGTTGTACGTTCATTGAGAGAATTTTCGGGAAATGCCTCAGAGTTTAGCTCCTGGAAAAAGAGTGTTGAAAGAATTTTGAGAATTTATGAACCCTTAAAGGGCACACCTAGATATTTCGGCATTTTGAATGTCATTAGGAATAAGATAATTGGAAAGGCAGACATAGCTTTAAAATCGTATAACACCCCTTTAGATTGGACAGCAATTTCCCGCTGTCTAACTACCCACTACGCCGACAAACGAGACATAGGCACTTTAGAGTACCAAATGACATGTCTCATACAAGGACGAATGTCCATTAATGAGTTCTACCAGAAGGTATATGGACACCTATCACTACTTTTAAATAAAATAGGCTGTATGGAGATAGGTGAAGAAGCTGTTCACCTCTTAACTGAGAATTACCGAGCTAAGGCCCTCGGCACCTTCGTCAGAGGACTTTCGGATGATCTCCACAGGTTACTTGGCATAAAGGAACCAAAGAGTTTGCCAGAAGCCTTACACCTTTGCCTGAAGCTCGAAAACCAAAACTTCAGGGCATACCACGCTTACAACCAGATGTCTAACTCCCGTCAACAAAACTTTAATTCTCCGAATCCACGACAGCAGCCCTTCACGGTAAAATACCCCCAGCCGCAATCTTACCAACAACTCCAACCACAATCAAGGTTTTATCCCGAACTAGCACACCTACCTCAACCCATATCAAATCCCATTCCATAAAACTATCATCAACAAAATTTGAATCCTCCCAACTATCAGCTATACGCCAACCAAAACCGAAACCAATTAAATAGATACCAACCACAAAACCCTTTTAACCAACAAGACCATGCTCCTCCAGGACCACCTAAACCACCTCAACCCATGGACGTAGAGGAAAGCGTCAGGACTAGAGCGGTAAATTATATGAACCGCCCTAAAGCTCAAGAAGTGGGCAAACGGCCACCTAATACATCAATGATAAACCATCCTCCTATCAAAGTTCAAAGGAACTTTCACATAAACACCGACGGAGCGACGGATAGCCAACACTACCACAACCAACACTACCATGACCAATACTACCAAGACCAATACTACGAAGATCCAAACGACCACAATGAGAACACAACCTTTAACAACGAAAAGGAAGAACCGCAGGATCTGAGTGATGTACATTTTTATACTCAGTTGAGCAGAGCTCACAAAGTATATTAAGTTTGATTGGAAAACGGTTGGTTGTACATATATAAAGGAATCGAGATAGATATAGACTTCCATATATCAAAATAATCAGGATCGAAAAAAAATTTGATTGAGCCATGTCCGTCCGTCCGTCCGTTAACACGATAACTTGAGTAAATTTTGAGGTATCTTGATGAAATTTGGTATGTAGGTTCCTGAGCACTTATCTCAGATCGCTATTTAAAATGAACTATATCGGACTATAACCACGTCCACTTTTTCGATATCGAAAATTTCGAAAAACCGAAAAATTGCGATAATTCATTACAAAAGACAGACAAAGCGACGAAACTTGGTAGATGAGTTGAACTTATGACGCAAAATAGAAAATTTGTAAAATTTTGGACAATGGGCGTGGCACCGCCCACTTTTAAAAGAAGGTAATTTAAAACTTTTGCAAGCTGTAATTTGGCAGTCGTTGAAGATATCATGATGAAATTTGGCAGGAACGTTACTCCTATTACTATATGTACGCTAAATAAAAATTAGCAAAATCGGAGGAGGACCACGCCCACTTTAAAAAAAAAAATTTTTTAAGTAAAATTTTAACAAAAAATTTAATATCTTTACAGTATATAAGTAAATTATGTCAACATTCAACTCCAGTAATGATATAGTGCAACAAAATACAAAAATAAAAGAAAATTTCAAAATGGGCGTGGCTCCGCCCTTTTCATTTAATTTGTTTAGGATACTTTTAACGCCATAAGTCGAACAAAAATTAACCAATCCTTTTGAAATTTGGTAGGAGCATAGATTTTATGACGTTAACTCTTTTCTGTGAAAATGGGCGAAATCGGTTGATGCCACGCCCATTTTTTATACACAGTCCTCCGTCTGTCCTTCTGCATGGCCGTTAACTCGATAACTTGAGCAAAAATCGACATATCTTTAATGAACTTAGTTCACGTGCTTACTTGAACTCACTTTATCTTGGTATGAAAAATGAACGAAATCCGCCTATGACCACGCCCACTTTTTCGATAACGAAAATTACGAAAAATGAAAAAAAGTCCATAATTCTATACCAAATAGAAAAAGGGATGAAACATGGTAAGCTAATTGGACTGTTTTATAAAAAAAAAAATAAATGTAAGGCGCGATAACCTCCGAAGAGATCTAAGGCCGAGCTTCTCTTCCAATTTGCGTCGTGCTCCTCTTGATTTTTCCCTACAAATTGGCCGGACGGGACCTACATGTTTTATGCCGACTCCGAACGGCATCTGCAAGGCAGATGAGTTTTCACTGAGAGCTTTTCATGGCAGAAATACAATCGGAGCGCTTGCCAGACACTGCCGAGGAGCGACCCCGCTTAGAAAAATTTTCTTCTAATTGAAAAATCTTATTTCTAAAATTTTGATGTTGCTTTGCCCGGGAGTTGAACCCAGGGCATACGGTGTGATAGGCGGAGCACGCTACCATCACACGACGGTGGCCGCCGACTGTTTTATTGAAGCGAAATATAACTTTAGAAAAAACTTTATAAAATGGTTGTGACACCTACCATATTAAGTAGAAGAAAATGAAAAATTTCTGCAGGGCGAAATAAAAAACCCTTAAAATCTTGGCAGGTATTACATATATAAATAAATTAGCGGTATCCAACAGATGATGTTCTGGGTCACCCTGGTCCACATTTTGGTCGATATCTGGAAAACGCCTTCACATATACAACTACCACCACTCCCTTTTAAAATACTCATTAACTCCTTTCGTTTGATACCCATATTGCACAAACGAATTCTAGAGTCACCCCTGGCCCACCTTTATGGCGATATTTCGAAAATGCGACCACCTATACAACAACCACCACTCCCTTTTAAAACCCTCATTAATACCTTTAATTTGATACCCATATCGTACAAACACATTCTGGAGTCACCCCTGGCCCACCTTTATGACGATATTTCGAAACGGCGTCCACCTATAGAACTAAGGCCCACTCCCTTTTAAAATACTCATTAACACCTTTCATTTGATACCCATATCGTACAAACATATTCTAAAGTCACCCCTGGTCCACCTTTATTGCGATATCTCGAAAAGGCGAACACCTATAGAACGAAGGCCCACTCCCTTTTAAAAATACTCATTAACACGTTTCATTTAATGCCCATATCGTGCTAACAAAGTCTAGAGTCACCCCTGGCCCACCTTTATGACGATATCTCGAAACGGAGTCCACCTATGGAACTAAGGATTACTCCCTTTTAAAATACTCATTAACACCTTTCTTTTGATACCCATAATGTACAAACAAATTCTAGAGTCACCCCTGGTCCACCTTTATGACGATATTTCGAAAATGCGACCACCTATACAACAACCACCACTCCCTTTTAAAACCCTCATTAATACCTTTAATTTGATACCCATATCGTACAAACACATTCTAGAGTCACCCCTGGTCCACCTTTATGGCGATATTTCGAAACGGCGTCCACCAATAGAATTAAGGCCCACTCCCTTTTAAAATACTCATTAACACCTTTCGTTTGATACCCATATTGTACAAACAAATTCTAGGGTCACCCCTGGTCCACCTTTATGGCGATATCTCGAAACGGCGTCCACCTATGGGACTAAGGATTACTCCCTTTTAAAATACTCATTAACACCTTTCATTTGATACCCATATCGTACAAACGCATTCTAGAGTCACCCCTGGTCCACCTTTATGGCGATATCTCGAAAAGGCGACCACCTATACAGCTACCACCACTCCCTTTTAAAACCCTCATTAATACCTTTAATTTGATACCCATATCGTACAAACACATTCTAGAGTCAACCCTGGTCCACCTTTATGGCGATATTTAGAAACGGCATCCACCTATAGAACTAAGGCCCACTCCCTTTTAAAATACTCATTAACACCATTCGTTTGATGCCCATATTGTCCAAACAAATTCTAGGGTCACCCCTGTTCCACCTTTGTGGCGATATCTCGAAACGGCGTCCACCTATGGAACTAAGGATTACTCCCTTTTAAAATACTCATTAACACCTTTAATTTGATAGCCATATCGTACAGCCGCATTCTAGAGTCAACCCTGATCCACCTTTATGGCTATATCCCTAAATGGCATCCACCTATAGAACTATGGCCCACTCCCTCATAAAATACTCTTTAATTCCTTTCATTTGATACACATGTCATACAAACACATTCCAGGGTTTCCCTCGGTTCATTTTCCTACATGGTTATTTTCCCTTATGTTGTCACCATAGCTCTCAACTGAGTATGTAATGTTCGGTTACACCCGAACTTAACCTTCCTTACTTGTTTAGATTAAACAGCTCTTCGTTACCCTACTTTAAATGCATGTCGAAGAGCGGCGAAATTTTAAACATTTTAGTGGACACTGGATCTAACAAAAATTATATCCAGTCCAGCTTAGTAACAAAATAGAAAACGACAACCCTTTTTTTGCAAATTCTGTCGGGGGAAATATCAAAATTACCCACAACACATATCTCAACCTCTTCAACTTAGAAAACTACAAGCTTAAATTCTTCTTGCTACCCACTCTCAAAACCTTTCATGCAATACTAAGCAATGACAGTCTAAAGGAACTCTCAGCGGTCATACATATAAAAGAAAATTTTATGGTTATAGCAAACATAAAAAAATCTTTTTAAGACAATACAGTGTACAAAACGTTAACACAATACAAATTCGGGACCAACACATGACTACGGTAGAAAAAAACGAAATTAGAAAATTAGCACAGAAACATCGTAATTTATTTTCAGAGCCAAACGAAAAATTAACTTATACAACAAAAGTAGTTGCCGAAATTCGCACAAATTGTGACACACCAATATACTCAAAATCATACCCATATCCTATGAGCCTTAAGCAGGAAGTTGAAACTCAGGTAAACAATCTGCTAAAGGACGGAATAATACGCAAATCAAGATCCCCATACAACTCACCCGTCTGGGTCGTGCCTAAAAAGGACGATGCCTCAGGGGAAAAAAAAATTTCGAATGGTCATTGATTACAGGAAACTTAATCAAGTAACAATCGCAGATAGGTATCCAATACTCGAGATAAATGAGATACTTTCCCAATTAGGAAAGAGTCGAATTTTCTCAGTGATTGACTTAAAAAGCGGTTTCCATCAAATTCCTCTTAAGGAATCTGACGTGGAAAAAACAGCTTTTTCAGTGAACAACGGAAAATACGAGTTCACGAGACTTCCTTTTGGCGTGGAGAACGCCCCTGCCATTTTTCAACGGACACTGGACGACATACTTAGGGAACAAATAGGTAAAATTTGCTATGTATACATATACGATATAATTATATTTAGCGAGGACGAAAAAACGCACGCTGAACATATTGACACAATTTTCGAAACGACTTTTCAAAAAGAAAGTCGAATTCCTGGGATTTGTCGTCTCTTCTGACGGAATCTCTACAAACCCAGCCAAAGTACAATCAATAACAGATTTCCCCTACCCCAAAACAATTAAAGACTTACGCTCATTCTTGGGTTTATCCGGATATTATAGAAGATTCATCCAAGATTAAGCGAAACTAGCAAAACCACTGACATCCCTACTTCGAGGAGAGGAAGGAAGAATGTCTAAAAGCAGTTCAAGGAAAATCGAATGAAAAAGCAAAAGAAGCATTCAATAAAATTAAAGCCACCCTCACATCCAAATATGTTATCCTACAATACCCCAATTACAGTAAAGGTTTCGACTTAACTACAGATGCCTCACAATATGCCATAGGCGCAGTTTTGGAACAGAATGGCAAACAGATCACATTTATTTTAAGAACATTAAACAAAGCTGAAGAAAATTATGCAGTAAATGAAAAGGAACTGCTTGCAATAATTTGGGCTTTAAATTCATTCAGAAATTACCTATACGGCACAGCGAAAGTTATTATACACACTGACCATCAGCCACTCACCTATGCCTTAAGCAATAAGAACACTAACTCTAAATTGAAACGATGGAAAGCAATACTAGAGGAATATAAATATGAAATACAATATAAACCAGGAAACGCCAATGTAGTTGCAGATACATTATCAAGGCCATTTGAGCTAAATTCTTTATCAGTCGCGACGCACTCAGACGAGAGTTCATCGCACAACCTAATCCCAGCAGTAGACGGACCCATAAATGCCTTCAAAAACTAAATTTGGATCTCGCTAGGAGATGAAGACAGCTATCAGTTTAAAATACCATTCCCGACCTATCATAGACACTTCATTTGTAAACCCACCTTTCAACCGACGATTTAACTGCACTACTAAAACGTTACCTAAATCCTTCAGTGATAAACGGCTTATTTACCTCTGAAGAAATAATTGGAAAAATTCAGGAAATCTATCCCCTTCATTTTTCCAATTACAAAATTCGCTATACCCAAACAAAAGTACAAGATTTAGTAAACTAGGATGTTCAACATGAGGAAATATTAAAAGAACACACACGAGCTCATAGAAATAGGGATGAAAACAAAAAACAACTAATACAAAAATATTACTTCCCAAAAATGACAGCAAGAATAGAAAATATAATTAAACAGTGCAAAGTTTGTAAAGAAAATAAATATGACCGTCACCCTAATAAACCACAACTACTTAAAACCCCAATTCCCCAGTACCCTGGTGAAATAGTTCACATAGATATCTATAATACGGAGAAATGCCTGATATTAACAGCAGTAGATAAATTTTCTAAATATGCCCAGGTAAGAATAATACAGTCAAAGGCAATAGAAGATATCAGAGAACCTTTGCGACAAATACTCTTCGCATTTGGTGTACCTAAGACAATAGTTATCGACAATGAAAAGTCCCTAAACTCATTATCCATACAATTCATGGTAGAAGATCAACTTCGAATTAAAATCTTTAAAACACCTCCATACGCAAGCACAGTTAATGGTCAAGTGGAAAGGCTTCATTCCACCTTATCGGAAATTATGCGCTGCCTCCAAACAGAACGCACCCATCGCTCATTTCAAGAACTATTAGATAGATGCACATATGAATATAATTACTCCATACACTCAGCAACAGGAAAACGACCTATAGAAACATTTTTCGGTAGACGAGTCTCGATAGACCCAGAACAATACGAGAATTCACGGCGAGAAAACATAGAAACCCTTCGGAAAAGACAAGCAAAGGATTTAGAAGTCCATAATAAAACACGGAAACCCATTAAGACATACACTCCTGGTGACATAATTTATGTTGGGATTAATAAAAGAATAGGATCAAAACTCACTGCTAGATATAGGAAAGAAATCGTGAAAGAAGATAAATCTAGTGTAGTAATTACTGAAAAAAGAAGAATAGTACATAAGAGTAACATTAAGACTTAATATGATTTTAGTAAAATAAGAAATTCCCCCTTCAAAATTCTCTCTTACAGACTTCTCGTGCACCTAGTGTTCGCGGACTTTAAAATAATAGATTACTCCAACTCTCAACTTGCAACATTTAATACGGGACAAACCAAAATTCAAACAGGAACTTACAAAATTATACATGAAATAGATCTGGACGTATGCCAAAAGACACCAAATGAACTTAGCCATACCATTAGGACACAAATTATCGAAGAAAACCCCCTCTTGCCCATTCTCCATAATGAATTAAGATCAATACAAGATTATTTGAATAGACTTAAACCAAGGAAATTTAAAAGAGCAATTAATGAACTAGGAACCATCTGGAAGTAGATCGCAGGAAATCCAGACCACGACGACCAAGTCATCTTAGAAAATGAAATAAATAATATAGTTGAAAATAATAACCAGCAAGTGGTAATTAATAAAGTAATTTTTGATAAAATAAATGAAATTACAGCGATTTCTAATAAAATCGCGAAATCCATACAAACGGATGAACACACTCAACATAATTTTGCTATTGAAATGAAATATAAGTTAAAAATTATCAAAGAAGAAATAATTAATATAGACTATGCGATACATTGGGCTAAGGCCGGCATAGTCAACTCCTATATATTTTCAAATGAAGAAATTATGTTAATTAAATCAATATACGAAAAAAAAACAATTTCACCCTAAGTAGTATAGAAGAATCACAGAAATCGCTAGCGTAAAAATTGCAACAAACGATAAAATGTTATTTTACATAATAGGATTACCAATAACAAATGAAGACATTTGCGAGTCAATTTTGATAAAACCTATAAAGATAGGAAAATTTATTAATAAAGTCCCTTACGAGGAAATTGTAACATGTAATAATAACGTAGTATATGGAATTGAATCTAAATGTAAAGAAAATAGTAATGTAAGAATATGTAACCGTAAGGATATAGTAGACATTAGCAACACTACCTGTGTCCCACCTCTACTGAGAAGCAAGCCAGCTGAATGCGTTTCTGTTAATAACCAGCACATCACAAACGTAGAAATCATCACTCCTGGCATCCTACTACTAAATCAATACAACGGCACCATAGATATCGACAACCAAAAAGTAAACCTGACAGGGTCATACGCAATACAGTACCATAATTCCACAGTTCGTATCAATAACCATCAAACTACTAACCATCAAACCACTACTTGCAATTCTCCAGTCAAATGTCCCATCAAAGCAAGAAGAAGAAATCCTAAGTATGGAAATGATGAAGGAACTCCATATAAATAACACAAATCCTATAAATTCATTGCGCACAAAACACAAAGCAGCCATAATCACAAATTTTTCTCTAACAATCATGATAATAATCTGCCTAGGAGGACTCATATTCGCACCAGTAATAAGAATACATTTTATAAAGGAACCAGAAGAGCTATCAAGCTACAAAGTAAGCATCCAGGTAAACGATAACAATGAACCTGTAGCATCCGAAATCCCTACCTTAACAAATGAGGACGTTCGTTTTTGGGGTGGAGGAGTTAGCACCAACTAAGTCAACATTCGAGCTGACGCTAATGTAAAGAGCTTAGTCAGCAATACGCAAGTCGATGGCTAAAAATACTTAATAATAATTTTGAAGCAAACAGGAAAAGGCCCAGACGCCTGATCAGCAAAAACACAAATATTGTGAACGACATCCGGAATTGAATTGGGAACAACATCCGCCACGCGCCGAACGAAATAATGCTGGCACAGGTAGAATTAAGTTATATTTAGAACTAATTTACCATTTCAAGTCAGTCAGTTGTAAGCAGTTAGTTGTAAACGTTCAGTTTTAATTAGTGAGTAAGAAAGTAAGGTCTTACGACCAATAATTAAATTAGTGAATAAATAATAATAAAGGTCTTGAGACCAAAAAAAATTATTTTTTTAGTAACTTTAATAAAGGATACAATAATTTATATGGCTGCGTTTGTGCCCACACAGAGCGTGCAACATCAAATCCACACAATCATAGACCTGCATAAGTGGTAAACCTAAAAAAAAAAAAAAAACAAGGAAGGACGGGACTGTCTTCGGCTGTGCCGAAGGCTTTATACCTTTCATGAATGCGGCTGAACAATAATTTTATCCCATTCGTAATCTCAAAATAATGCCCTGTATAAGATAAGAAATATAAAGTGAACAGATGTACATACCTAAACGATTTTAAGATAAATATAACAAAATGGCAAAAAACCCCCTTATCTGAACGATCGGTTATATGGGTTATATATATAGCTCCGATGGAATTGATTTTTACAGGAAGTCTTCTATGATATATTAGAATATATATCACCAAGTTTCACGTTTTTATATTGGAAACTAAGGGAGAAATGGCCAAAAATCTTTCTATTTGAACGATCGGTTGTATGGGATAGGTATATACTATACACATATAGCTCCGATCAAAGTGATTTTTCAGGGAATCTTCTATGATATATTAGAATAAATATCACCAAGTTTATCGTTTTTATATTTGAAATTAAGGAAAAATGGCTCAAAATCTTTCTATCTGAACGATCGGTTGTATGGAATATAACTATATATAACTCCGATCAAAGTGATTTTTTCATGAAATCTTCTATGATATATTAGAATATATATCACCGGGTTTCACGTTTATACTTTATAAATTGCGACAGGAATGACGAAAATCGTCTTATCTGAACGATCAGTTGTATGGGAGATATATGTTATAGTAGTCCGATCCTACCGGATCCGACAAATGTCTAATATAATACAAAAATACATCCTTGTGCCAAATTTCATTGAGATATCTCAAAATTTGAGGGACTAGATTGCGTTCATACTGACAGACCGACGGATAGACGGACGGACAGGCGGACGGACAGACGGACATGGCTATATCAACTCAGTTCCTCGCCCTGATCAATTCGGTATACTTAATGGTGAGTCTATCTTCTATATTTCTCAACGTTACAAACATCTGACCAAAGTTAATATACAATTTCACGTTCATGAAAGGTATAAAAATAACACCTGCTGATGAAATTGATTTAGTATTTTGAAGTAAATTGTCCCTACTCTTTTTTCCATCACTCTAAGTATTTGCACAACTGAATTGATATATTAATTTGCGAACGATTATGTGATATGTATACAATAACTATATTTTTAATGAACAAATAGAGAAAAGTACAAAGGGTATACTTAATTAGTTCTATCTGTTTTCAACTACGAATTAGTTCTACTGTATTCTCCTGTCGCAAAACCGTAGATGGGGGCAGTGCACTAAATTTTGAGCAACAACACTGCTCGAAACTAAATGGGTTGACATAATGAAGATCTTGTGTTAAGTGTTAATGGGACGTTAATTTGCTACCGATTTAAACATCTGATCATCTTTAACATATTCGCTAAATTTAGTGAGCTTAAGACGGCATCTATAGGAATGGAAAAACATTGTCGAGAAAGTTCAGTTTAAATTTGAAAATTTTGAAAAATAAAAATTTGTTTCCTCACATTAAGTGTAGCACAAATTCGCGAATTAATCGAATGTTCTTATTTTTAAATACAACCACATGTACAGAAGAAATATATATATAATATTAAATTGCCTTAGTGCATAAATATTAATATATACATATGTACATCCATACTTGCAAACATACCAGAAATAGAGGCGCTATTTCTATTTAGTTGATACATATGTACATCCGTATACATGTTCATTCCACTCAAAGCAAATTTGAGCTTCCAATTCACAGCGAATATACACACGAACTGCCTTTTTAAACATGTGACTTTTGTGTCACATTTTTTTTTTAAATTTCTCTCTCATTAATTTTTCATAACGCGCCTAAAGAAGTATAACTTCAAGCAGCGCCGAAAAAATGCGGCAATGCCAGCCTTATCCAATAGCCTTATCCATAGGACAGTACTCGTTGCGTTAGACCTGCCAAAGCTTTTGATACGGTCAACCACGGCACAATACTGCAAGACCTAGAAGGATCTCCTCCCCTTACCCCAAGTCCCAAAAGGTGGACCGAAAATTATATGTCTGGTCGGCAAGCATCGGTACATTTTAGGAACGTAACATCCAAACCTAGAAGAATTAAACAAGGGATCCACAGGGTGGTGTCCTATCCCCATTTTTGTTTAACTTCTACATATCAAAGCTACCTTCACCACCAGAAGGAGTTGCTATCGTTTCCTACGCCGATGACTGCACAATAATAGCCAAAGGCCCAGGCCCACAGATCGATTAGCTTTGTAACAAAATAAACAGCCCTCTCCCTGATCTCTCCAGTCTCTTCGCCTCGCGAAACCTGACATTGTCATCGGCAACCTTATTTACAACATAGACGCGCCAAATGTCGACCAAAATATTGAACATATTGAACATCTAGTCGATGGCTCCACGCTACCGACTGTCTTCCAACCTAAAATTTTGGGTGTGACGTTCGATCAGGATCTACATTTTAGATAACATGCAGCCGCAATTGTACTGAAGATCCACAGCCGTAATAAAATCATTAAATCTCTTGCCGGCAGCACTTGGGGTAAAGATAAAGAAACGCTCATTACCACTTACAAACCAATTGTCCGGCCGATTGCATGCTACACGTCCTCTATATGGTCGCTAAGCCTAAAGGTTACTCACTGGAAGAACATACGGGCCTGCCAAAATACTGTCCTCAGAAGAGCTAGGAATTTCCCGGCGAATGAAGTACTTAAAGAAAAATGCCCTGAACTAGCAGAGGAGGAACACACTCTCCCTAGGGAATCGCACGTCACTCTAGTTCAACTTCGATCTGGGTACTCTTGAACTCTTACCTAACCAGAATCAACCCCGACTTACAAAATTTCGGTCCTGCTTGCAATGCGTCCTCACATGACACCAACCATCTCTTCAATTTTATTGTGGAAACAACGCCTCTAACACCCCTCTCATTATGGTCCACCCCAGTTGAAACAGCAAGTTTTCTTGGACTCCCGTTATAGGACATTGATGAAAATTTGTTATTGGTCACACCTATTGCAATGGGGCGAAGCACTGCTACAACAACAACAACAGTTTTTGGGATCTTGAAATAATTCCTCTAAAAACGACGCCGTTGTAAGAAGAAAATTTATAACTTCCTCTACAAACTTGTTTAAATTTTTTTTGCCATCTAATTCAGCACATCGATATATGTATTAACTAGCCTTGAAACGCGGCCCCGTCCTCAAGGAGAAAATAAAATATACTAGCTTTTCACGTTAGCCTGCTTATCAAGTTATCTGTTTAAAAATTGTTTTTGTCTAACGTATTTTATTTTTGTAACAGAGTAAACAAAAAGAACTAAATGAGCTGATAACCTGAAAGGCCCTATTATTACCCGAATAGCACAGTACAGATTTTTCGAATTATAAAAATACATTTTCTTTGGTATGCCTGTCGTAAGAGGCGACTAAAGTTCAGGTTGCCAGCGCAATATATAGCTTCTCCAAACCCAATTTTCAACCTCACTTATCCGTGGCTAATCCTGTTTCATTAACAACCAAGGCTCTGGCGGCCCCGAACTAGTCACGGATGTAGGGGTGGGAGGGCGGTAAGGCCCAGAAGGTCGCATGTGGTCATAACAAATCGTTCCCGAGTTAGTCGGACTTGGATCTGCATTCGGCAAAGGACCATCAACATCGATAACACTCCACAAGGCCTTCGGGAAGTGTCCTTATCGCTACAACAACAACAACACAGGGGTAATGGAATTACTATTCATAGAACAAAGGAATGAAACTATAATGAGCTAAAACCAAAGAGAATTTTTTAGATGAAAATGGTATTGTTTTTTTCGGGTATTTAGTTGGTTAAAACATTAAAAAATGTGTAATTACAGTTATAATGGTTCGTTAGAGGATTCATTAAAAAAACTCAAAAATAGAACGAAAAAGGTGTGTTAGATACTAAAATAAAATATACCGAATTTTAACTACGAACAATTTGCCGCAGGTTGCAGTTTCGAAGGGTCCTTAAATGCTCCCGGAGGGTCCCAAAATGATACAAAAATTTTCCTGAAATGATCCCGACGGGATCCCGGACAAATCCCGAAAACCATCGAAAAATAATCCCTGATGGGTCTCCAAATGTTTTCGAAATAGTACCGAAATTACCCTGACGGGATCCCAGACGGATCCTGAAATAATCCAGAAAAAGTCACGAAATGACACCAGCTGAATCCCGTACGGATCCCAAAAACCATCCACAAATGATCCCGGAAGGGTCTCGACATACTCCAGAAAAAGCCAGGAAACAACCCCGACCGGATCCCGGACGGATCCCGAAAATTATTCAGAATGATGCCGGAATGGTCCCCAAACGATCCCGAAAAAGTCCCGAAATTACCCTGACAGGATCCCGGACGAATCCCGAAACCATCCAGAAATGATGTCGGAAGGGTCCTCAAATAGTCCCGAAAAAGTTCCGAAATTACTCTGACGGTATCCTGGACGGATCCCGAAAACCATCCAGAAATGATGCCGGAAGGGTCCCCAAATGATCCCGAGGTAGTCCCGAGATGACCTTGAAGGGATCCCGAAAACCATCCAGATATGATACCGAAAGGATCCCCAAAGGCTCCCGAAATAAACCCGACGGGATCCCGGACGGATCCCGAAAACTATCCACAAATGTTCCCGCAAGGGTCCTCAAATGATCCCGAAATGACCCCGACGGGATCGCGAAAACTATCCAGAAAGTCACCAAGTGATCCCAAAATGACCCCGACGGGTACCCGGACAGATGGACCCCGAAAACTATCCAGAAATTTACCGAAATTACCCTAACGGGCACCCGGACGTATCCCGAAAATCATCCAGAAATGATACCGGAAGATTCCTCAAATGATCCCGAAATGACCCCGACGGGATCCCGAAAACCATCCAGAAATGATACCGGAAGAGTCCCCATATGATCCTTAAATAGTACCGAAATGACCCCGACGGTATCCCGAAAAGCATACAAAAATTATCAGGGAAGAGTCCCAAAACCATCCAGAAATGATCCCGGAAGGATCTCGATATGACCCTGACGGGATTACAAACAAGGTGATGCTAATTATAAAAGCAATTTAATAAGGCGCAGGCGCGTTGAGGCAAATGAAGAGTTACAAACATACAGGTAAAGCTAACACGGCCCATACATGACACAAAAGCCATGCGCAAATAAATATAAAACGACGGAATTTGTGCAAATGAAAATTTTGACATACACGGATCAAAAACACTGCGCAATATTCATTTTTAATGTAGCGCAACAAATGAAACATGTGTTCTAATTGTATAACAAAGGCAATAATTGTATAAAAAACACTATTCATTTTCCACAGTGCTGGTAATTCACAGTATAAGTCGAAAAACTCGCACCAGAAGCGTTTATTTTTCATTGTATTTATAATATATATATTTTAGTTGCAAGACCAGCTCAACTCATTGCAGCACTGCGCAATATTCATTTTTCAACTAGCGCAACAAATGAAACATGTGTTCTAATTGTATAAAAAATTATTATGTATTATTGAATTTGTGTAAATTCCTGTTACAAACTAGAGATGGTCCTTACGCCTTCGATATTAACATTTTTAAGCAACAATTACTGATGTAATATTATCAGAAACCAAAGGTAAACTGTGTAACATTCACCACACACGAAGAAAAAAGCATGTGCAATATTTGCAGATATGCGTAAATATCAAAATTGTTTTGATTTTAGCGCAGTTCTCTGCGCAAATAGCGCAACCAGTGCACACACCAGGCAAATTGAAGGAAGGCGGATGGCGGGAAGAGAAGGAGAGCAACACCGATCGTTTTTCCAAAATTGTTTAAATCTCGACCTTTATGAGCCAGATACCAAAAATCATGGTATAAAAAAAGGTAGTTCCACTCAAAAATTTTTGATGTACTTGGGGAATTTTGAAGTTTGCACGGTGGGGTATTTGATAAATCTAGCTGGCCAAAACTAAAACAACAGTTATTTCTGTTAAAAAAAAGTGGTTGTCTTATTCACTGTTATGAAAGGAAATTTGTGACAGTAAATTCACGGTGTGCCGCGCAGAATTACTTGGATCAAGCCCCCGGTTTCGGAGGGACCCGGGGTCATTTTTTGGCATTACATGAGATATGTATGTCAGTATGGGTATCAAACGAAAGGTATTTTATTCCGCATTCCTATTGAAACTTTTGAGTAGGGTTGCCACTTAGGGTTGCCACCTCACCTCCTTTTATATATTTCTTTGTATATCGACTACCATCTCGGAAACGGCTTGACCGATTTGAATCAAATTTGGTACATCGATATAGTATTGCATTTGAAGACTTTTCACCTAGAGGATTTTTTTACAAGGTTGCCACCTTTTGCGAAATTTGATCACCACTCAAGAAAGCGCGAGTATGCGCAGCCGTTTTTATTATTAAACTTTGAAACAAACACAAGCTTATGTATTGCCAAAAAATTACTGACATGATATGCAATGAAAAAAAGATATATCTTTTTGTTTGCAAGGGTTTTAAAAAATTTAGCGTTGAAAAGTAATAGCATTGCTAGTAGAATAGCTCAGTTAAAACAGGCAGTATAAAAAATCTAACATATGAATTAACAAGCAAGGAAGGTTAAGTTCGGGTGTAACCGAACATTACATACTCAGTTGAGAGCTATGGTGACAACATAAGGGAAAATAACCATGTAGGAAAATGAACCGAGGGAAACCCTGGAATGTGTATGTATGACATGTGTATCAAATGAAAGGTTTTAAACAGTATTTTATGAGGGAGTGGGCCATAGTTCTATAGGTGGACGCCATTTAGGGATATCGCCATAAAGGTGGATCAGGGTTGACTCTAGAATTTGTTTTTCACGATATGGGTATCAAAAGAAAGGTGTTAATGAGTATTTTAAAAGGAAGTAATCCTTAGTTCCATAGGTGGACGCCGTTTCGAGATATCGCCATAAAGGTGGACCAGGGGTGACCCTAGAATTTGTTTGTAAGATATGGGTATCCAATTAAAGGTATTAATGAGGGTTTTAAAAGGGGGTGGTGGTAGTTGTGAGTTCAGATAAGTACGTGAACTAAGTTCAGTAAAGATATGTCGATTTTTGCTCAAGTTATCGTGTTAGCGGCCATGCGGAAGGACAGACGGACGACTGTGTATAAAAACTGAGCGTGGCTTCAACCGATTTCGCGCATTTGCACAGGAAACAGTTAGCGTCATAAAATCTATGCCCCTACAAAATTTCAAAAGGATTGATAATTTTTGGTCCACTTATGGCATTAAAAGTATCCTAGACAAATTAAATGAAAAGGGCGGAGCCACGCCCATTTTGAAATTTTCTTTTATTTTTGTATTTTGTTGCACCATATCATTACTGGAGTTGAATGTTGACATAATTTACTTCTATACTGTAAAGATTAAATTTTTTGTTAAAATTTTACTTTAAAAAAAATTTTTTTTTTTAAGTGGGCGTGGTCCTTTTCCGAGTTCGATTTTTACTAAGCGTACATATAGTAATAGGAGTAACGTAAATTACCTTCTTTTAAAAGTGGGCGCTACCACGCCCATTGTCCAAAATTTTACTAATTTTCTATTCTGCGTCATAAGTTCAACTCACCTACCAAGTTTCATCGCTTTATCTGTCTTTGGTAATGAATTATCGCACTTTTTCTGTTTTTTAAATTTTCGATATCGAAAAAGTGGGCGTGGTTATAGTCCGATATCGTTCATTTTAAACAGCGATCTGAGATGAGTGCTATGGAATCTACATACCAAATTTCATCAAGATAACTCAAAATTTACTCAAGTAATCGTGTTAACGGACGGACGGACATGGCTCAATCAAATTTTTTTTCGATCCTGATGATTTTGATATATGGAAGTCGATATCTATCTCGATTCCTTTATACCTGTACAACCAACCGTTATCCAATCAAACTTAATATACTCTGTGAGCTCTGCTCAAGTGAGTATAAAAACACATTTACCTGTCCTAAAAGAAAATGTAACTAGATTTTATTAAGGCTAAAGAAGTGAACAAGTATTTAGGTCAGAAAGGTATATTGCTTTTTAATCCAAATATATATCGAACTGCTCACAATTTTCATACAACTTTAGATGTGCGCGGTTAGCTCCGTTGACGTTGCAGATGGGTTTTGGAGTATGTATACTATTCAGTGGACATCTAGGAACGCCAGATGAAGTTAAATATTTTCAAAAATCGACTTTTGGCCAACTAAATTGATCAAGTATTCCACCGTGCAATGTTTGTTGTTTTGCTAGAAGCGTTGCCATACCGTTACTGTTTAAGGCGAAATTCAGTTTTTTCGGGATGGAAGTTTCCTTCAGGATGAAAACGCAATGGTCATCTGAGACAATAATAATATGCTTCAGCACGATTTATGCGCTTGCATATCTATTGAGAATCAGTAAAATATGCAATTTTATTTGAAAGTTATTGGATGACTCATACATTGGTTAATGGCTCATATGTTTATGGCAGCTTGACCCCTAGACAGAAAAAAATATACGGAAATTCCTGTTGTTCTAGCATGGCCCTATTATCATGCCTCTGCAGTGGATATTTCTCAAGGCATGTTGAGAAAAAGTGTACCTCCAAAGGCTGCAGTGAGTGGTAGGTGTTTCATTTTTTACGTTTGTGGGACGCCACATCCGTTTCAGTGCTAAAAGGGCACAGAATGTGTACAGGCGGGGCTGATTACTGGTACAAAGGGTAAAAGAACTCTCATAATTAGTAACTAACCTGCAGAGCTACAGGGCATGTGGACTTGTAGCCAATTTATCATCATTCAATTTCATAAAAATTGCGTTTGAGTATGCTAACGCTTTAGAAATCGCGGTTTCGGTTTATAAGGAGATCCATTGGACAATCAATTGACAAACGTCAATTGTCAACATGTTGTGAGCAAACGTACGGACACTTAAGAATGCTATATTCCATTGCTTTGTATACTTCGATCAATGTTTCTTCTACCAATGCAATTTTCGTGAGCTCGAAAAACTTCTTAACAACCTTCTTTCGTATTAAAATATTTCAAAACCATGCGGCTCATTTTTTCCTTTTTCAATTAAAATAACTATGAAAGTAATTTATCCGTTGTTATGAAATCCACCATAATTAGAAAAATTCGTACCATTTTTCAATCTGGTAGCTTGTTTTTGGTGAAATTGTCATCGTCCCCGCAAAAGTCAAGTGGCTAACCTCACACTAAATGGAACTACCTCCATTTTTCGTATCATGCCAAAAATCATTGATTTAGGAAAAAATTTATATTGAGTTATAACAATTTATAGATTTTGCGACTGATGGAGAGAGGAGGGGGACGGATGGTGTCAGTGCTCACTTTGTGAGCCTTCGACTTATTTGACACATTGATTTTGTAATATTTGTGGGTGAAGGTCAGTATACGTAAAGTTTTAATGTGTAAAAATTATTAAAAAGCAATTATTCGAAGGGGTCGTGCGACTATAAAATGCCAAAATGTTAATTTAAAATAAAACAACACTAGCTTGTGTGCTGATTGCTTTATTAAAGAAGCTTCATTCGTATTTATATAAAATTGTTCTAATTATTCTTATGAGCAACATACATTACATATTTACACTAATACATAATTACATATTAAGTGTAGGAAATGCAGTCTAAACACAAATAGAAAAATTTCTGGGAAAAACGGAATAGGTTGTGCGAAATGCATTTAAGCATAAATAAATCGTGGGAATAAATTTTGTGCAAGCAAAGGTTTGTAGTTAGCATTTAGTCGGCTTTAAGTGAAATGGAATAAGTTCAAGTTACGAAACAATAGACTGTCATAGTACGAGTCAGAATATATGTAAGTTCAGATGAACGAATATGCATGTAAGAGTCAGTGAATCTCAGGCCATACCAAAATGAGCCAAAATATATGTTTGTACAAAGGAATGAATGAATGAATCCTACACCATCCGCTTTTGAAAGAATAGTCATACATAATTTGTGCACCAATTATGCATGGCTATTCAAGTGGCACAATAAGCCTTTGAATCCGTATATGCTTACATTGTTATTTTGTTTATTCATTTGGCGTGTGCGAGTATTTTGTAACTTGATTTCAGAGGAGTTTTTTTTATTTATTTAAGCACTCTTTATGTTCTTTTTGATTTTTTTACATTTGTGTTTTTTTTTTTTTTGTATACATATTATGTTGTGAGTACTTAATAGAGATTATGAGTAGAGTGGAATTCTTTTATTTATTCCAGTGTGTTCTATTGCAATTTCGTTCTCTGGTTAAACTATTTTGTTTACTTTAAATTTACAGTAGCTTAAGCCTATTTTTGTGAATTATTATTATATTCAGTTGAGCAGAGCTCACAGAGTATATTAAGTTTGATTGGATAACGGTTGGTTGTACATATATAAAGGAATCGAGATAGATATAGATTTCCATATATCAAAATAATCAGGATCGAAAAAAAATTTTATTGAGCCATGTCCGTCCCTCCGTCCGTCCGTCCGTCCGTTAACACGATAACTTGAGTAAATTTTGAGGTATCTTGATGAAATTTGGTACGTAAGTTCCTGAGCAATCATCTCAGATCGCTATTTAAAATGAACGATATCGGACTATAACCACGCCCACTTTTTCGATATCGAAAATTTCGAAAAACCGAAAAAGTGCGATAATTCATTACAAAAGACAGATAAAGCGACGAAACTTGGTAGATGAGTTGAACTTATGACGCGGAATAGAAAATTAGTAAAATTTTGGACAATTGGCGTGGCACCGCCCACTTTTAAAAGAAGGTAATTTAAAATTTTGCAAGCTCTAATTTGGCAGTCGTTGAAGGTATCATGATGAAATTTGGCCGGAACGTTACTCATATTACTATATGTACGCTTAATAAAAATTAGCAAAATCGGAGAAGGACCACGCCCACTTTTAAAAAAAAAATTTTTTTAAAGTAAAATTTTAACAAAAAATTTAATATCTTTACAGTATATAAGTAAATTATGTCAACATTCAACTCCAGTAATGATGTGGTGCAACAAAATACAAAAATAAAAGAAAATTTCAAAATCGGTGTGGCTCCGCCCTTTTTCATTTAATTTGTCCAGGATACTTTTAACGCCATAAGTCGAACAAAAATTAACCAATCCTTTTGAAATTTGGTAGGGGCATAGATTTTATGACGATAACTGTTTTCTGTGAAAATGGGCGGAATCGGTTTATGCCACGCCCAGTTTTTATACACAGTCGTCCGTCTGTCCTTCCGCATGGCCGTTAACACGATAACTTGAGCAAAAAACGACATATCTTTAATGAACTTAGTTCACGTGCTTACTTGAACCAACTTTATCTTGGCATCAAAAATGAACGAAATCCGACTATGACCACGCCCACTTTTTCGATATCGAAAATTACGAAAAATGAAAAAAATGCCATAATTCTATACCAAATACGAAAAAAGAGATGAAACATGGTAAGGTAATTGGATTGTTTTATTGACGCGATATATAACTTTAGAAAAAACTTTATAAAATGGTTGTGACACCTACCATATTATGTAGAAAAAAATGAAAAAGTTCTGCAGGGCGAAATAAAAAACCCTGAAAGTCTTGGCAGGTATTACATATATAAATAAATTAGCGGTATCCAACAGATAATGGTCTGGGTCACCCTGGTCCACATTTTGGTCGATATCTGGAAAACGCCTTCACATATACAACTACCACACTCCCTTTTAAAACTCTCATTAATGCCTTTAATTTGATACCCATATCGTACAAACACATTCTAGAGTCACCCCTGGTCCACCTTTATGGCGATATCTCGAAAAGGCGTCCACCTATAGAACTAAGACTTACCCCCTTTTAAAATACTCATTAACACCTTTCATTTGATACCCATATCGTACAAACGCATTCTAGAGTCAACCGTGATCCACCTTTATGGCTATATCCCTAAATGGCGTCCACCTATAGAACTATGACCCACTCCCTCATAAAATACCACGCCCTTTTAAAATACTCATTAACATCTTTCATTTGATACCCATATCGTACAAACATATTCTAAAGTCCCCCCTGGTCCACCTTTATGGCGCTATCTCGAAAAGGCGAACACCTATATAACGAAGGCCCACTTCCTTTTAAAAATACTCATTAACACCTTTGATTTGATACCCATATCGCACAAACAGAGTCTAGGGTCACCCCTGGTCCACCTTTATGGCGATATCTCGAAACGGCGTCCACCTATGGAACTAAGGATTACTCCCTTTTAAAATACTCATTAGCACCTTTCTTTTGATACCCATATTCTACAAACAAATTCTAGGGTCACCCCTGGTCCACCTTTATGGCGGCATCTCGAAACGGCGTCCACCTATGGAACTAAGAATTACTCCCTTTTAAAATACTCATTAACACCTTTCATTTGATACCCATATCGTACAAACGCATTCTAGAGTCACCCCTGGTCCACCTTTATGGCGATATCTCGAAAAGGCGACCACCTATACAACAACCACCACACCCTTTTAAACCCCTCCTTAATACCTTTTATTTGATACCCATATCGTACAAACACTTTCTAGAGTCACCCCTGGTTCACCTTTATGGCGATATCTCGAAACGGCGTCCACCTATAGAACTAAGGCACACTCCCTTTTAAAATACTCATTAACACCATTCGTTTGATGCCCATATTGTACAAAGAAATTCTAGGGTCACCCCTGGTCCACCTTTATGGCGATATCTCGAAACGGCGTCCACCTATGGAACTAAGGATTACCCCCTTTTAAAATACTCATTAACACCTTTCATTTGATACCCATATCGTACAAACGCATTCTAGAGTCAACCCTGATCCACCTTTATGGCTATATCCCTAAATGGCGTCCACCTATAGAACTATGACCCACTCCCTCATAAAATACTCTTTAATGCCTTTCATTTGATACTCATGTCATACAAACACATTCCAGGGTTTCCCTCGGTTCATTTTCCTACATGGTTATTTTCCCTTATGTTGTCACCATAGCTCTCAACTGAGTATGTAATATTCGGTTACACCCGAACTTAACCTTCCTTACTTGTTTTCTTATTTAAGTTTTTATTTTCTACATTATAGGTAATTAAAGTGTAATTATTTTTACTATCTATATTTTCTACTCTACCTATAGGGCAAATGTAAACGTAAAATTATTTTTCCCATTGATATTTCCTGCTCCAAAGCCTATATATCTACTATCTATCTTAACTAGGTACAAAGGATCCTATTATCTAAAATTATGACCTCTCTAAAAGGCGAGGTTTTCCTAGATGACACCGGTCAAACAAAAATTTTGCATTGTTATTTTATTTTATTTGAGCCTAACTAAAATTAAGAGTTATGATAGAATGCCCGTAACTAATTGATTGGAAATTAACACTACATAATAAATTGTAATAAATTGGCACTAGTCTAAAAAGCGAGCGAGAGTTTCCGAGCATAAAAAATTGAGTGGCTACAGTTGTTGCAAAAGAAAGGTAGTTGTATAGTAAAATTAGTTAAACGAATGGGTAAAAGAGAGTACAGTGTATGCAAAAAAATGTTTCATATCTTTTCTTATAACATTTTTCATATTTTCCAGGAATATTTTTATCTGGGCTTATGTATCATGCGATTTTTGTCTGGGCCACCAAAAACAGGATCGTCATGATATTTATGAAGAATTTCTTTTATTTTGTCGACTTTTGTCACATGCGCACCATCTGGGGTTGATGCAATTATTAGATTTTTGAGAAGTTGGTACCTATTTTCTTAAATTTGCCTAGTGCAGTATTCATTATTATTGACCAATTTGTCGCCTAAGGGACAACCGTCTTTTTATTTTACAAGTCCTAGATTGCCGGCATTTGTACAGCATGTATACAGCCTGATAAGGAATTGTTCTAGGTCAATCTTATCCTAACAATTAAGTTGCTTGTATCTCTTATGCTAACATTTGCTATCCTTTGGGGAATTGAAAACGAGCGCGACATGTATTTTGCAAATTTATTTAGCGCTTTATTTATAGTTCTTTTCGTGACTTTTTTTTATTTTCTTCATTCTTGTTGGTAATATTATTGTCTGGTTTTCTGTTCTTTTAGAATTTTGCATACTTCCACAGACACACGATTTTTAATCAAGCATTATTTTGTGAAAAATTATTGTGAATTTTGATATTGCTATTACTTCATGACTATCTTTGATTTGTCCCATCAATTGCTCATTATCATCCAAAATACGTACATTCTTGATTTTCCACTGAACTTAGACAGCGCTGATGAAGCTGTCTCTACTTTTGATTGACGCATTTTGAGGGTTACTGTTTGCAAAAGGATTTTAAATAATAAGGTATTAAAGTTGATATTTACATTTTGTTCAAATGTAGTTGACGTTTTGGTTAAAATGACGTTTTAAAAACAGTGAACCAACTATCTGGAATATTTGTTGTTTCTACTTCAGCTGGTGGCTCATATTTAACTATTATGTTCTCTGTTACTTTATTTTCAGAATTTCCCGAATTTTACTTTCCTATTTCATATCCGGCTATTGTTAATATAATGCCGTTTGCTAATTTTTTCTTCCAAGACATTGCGAAAAGAAAAAATTTCCTGTGTCTTTACATTACTAATTTATTAATATTCACTTTTTTAGGATTTTTGAAAAGGATTTTAATGGTTTATTAATTTCGAAACTGGCTTTCTAATTTAGGTTTTAATAAAATGCATTTGTATGATTTTTCTTAGTCTTCTCTTCTACAAGTGTCTTGGAAATTTCTGTTGGTTTAGTTTCTTCAGTTAATGGAGTCTGACTCGAAGAAGACTCTGATAAGAGGCTATTGAAATCAATTTGAAGATTTTCTTCAATTGTAGTTGGTACTTAATGCTTAAGATGGTGCGGGAACAACCAAGTAAGCCCCTTCCAACCTTTGATTCGGGGGAATTGTATAATGGTGTGAAGATGATAGCGTGCGACAAACTTCGAGATTGCGGGGGCTGGAGGAAGTGGTTCCAAACCTCCAAAGGCAAGGCACGAACGCGCGGTTTGAGGTGGTGGATAAAGCGCAAATCCCCACGGTATCAAAAGTTAAAGTATGGATACCATGCGTGATAAAGTCGGAGGATACACTGCGACTTCTGCAGAATCAGAATCCGAACATACCGACACAGGATTGTAAGGTACTTACGGTATCTGGGCCTATCGAGGAAGGTCAGTTCTACATCTTCCAAATAAACGAGCAGGCGGAGGATATATTGTACACGCAGCTTGGAAAAATGTCCTTTGGTACAGGCAAAATTTATATGCGACTCAGGAAAATAATTCCCGATGCTAAAAATCCTAACACGCTGGAAGTGGGCGAAGTCGAAAAGGACCTCAAAAGCCTAAGGGAAAAAAGACAGGTGGAGGTAGCCGACGTCACCACGAAGGTGTTAGAAGAGGACCAATAGCCAGATGGTGCTGTGAATCGCACAGTTACAAGAGGCTGAAGGGGGCTTCGAACACTCTAAACCAAAAGGGCAAGGAGAGGAGGACGACATCACGACGAAGGTGCTGGAGGGGTATAAACAGACCAATGGTGCTCTGAGTCCTACAGATAAACCTCCAACACAGTAAAGTGGCGTCGAGCGAACTCCTCCTAACCCTTGAGGAGGGTTCGTTTGACGTGGAGCTGATCCAGGAACAGTGGCTCTCATCGAGAGGAAAGGTTTCTGGACTTAGCGCGCGCGGATTTGGCGTTTACTATGCGCAAACGGAAGGACGGGTGCGATCTATAGTAATGGTAAGGAAACATCTGCATTCATATATGCTACCTAATTACACTACTGAGGACCTCGTAGTGGTGGCCGTTGAGCAAAGGAATAATCAGGCACTTATCCTGGCATCCTGCTATATGGACCATGCTGCGGAGGTTCCACCGATATATGATTGGATGGTTCTTGATAGACCATCCTTCTCCGGTCATGCGTATATCAGCTTCAGCATCCCCCTAAGAGAGTAGAGAAGGGAGGAACCTTAAGGAACCCTAGGTCAACAAACTGAACTAAATTCCAGAAACAGGTAGAAACGAAACAGGGACAACCCAAAGAGGTTGCCAATGTGGAAGAACTGCAGAAGTCTAATGAATTCCTAACTAGGACGCTTATGATTGCGTATAACAAAGCTTGCCTTCTAAGAAGATTCAGCGGAACAGCAAAGCCGCCATGGTGGAGCAATGAGCTGAGTCTTCTAAGAAGACAGGTAAAAGAAATGTTTAAGCTAGCAAAGACCGTGGAAAGCGATGCGTGTCTGGACGAGTACAGGGATCTACCGAGGATCTACAAGCGTGAAATTTTCCAGGGCGAAGAGAATGTCATGGAAAAGTTTCAGTAAGGACATAGAGTGCTCCAGAGAAACAGCACGGTTTAGAAAAGTTCCAACAAAGGGAAATATAGTCCAAGGACTAATAAGGAAGGAGAACGGGGAATGGTCGCGTAATAGTGAGGAATCCCTTGAGGTGCTTCTCGATACACAATTTCAATCGGGAGATGGTATAGAAGAGCCAGCAGACAGCACTCACACTTCGATCACGGAGCGGGTAGTGCCGGGCTTGGTGACCGATGCCAAGATCGAGTGGGCAGTGAAGACGTTTTCTAAGTTTAAATCGCCGGGCCCAGATGGCATATTCCCAGCCATGCTACAAGTCTCAAGTAGGGCGGTCGTGGAATGGCTTAAAATAATATTCGATGGGTGCATAAGACTGAATCATGTACCGCACTCTTGGCGAACTGCTCGTGTAGCTTTTCTACCAAAGGCGGGGAAGATCGGCCACGTGTATCCCAAAGACTATAGACCCATAAGCTTAACATCATTTCTGCTCAAACCCTTTGAGAGGCTGATAGATGTGTACATAAAGTCCAACGTGGATGAAAAGCTGCTCTCCACAACACAGCATGCGTACACCAAAGGTAAGTCGGTAGACACCGCATTGCATAGGGTGGTAATAAGCAGAGAGAAATCTCTGGAATATAAGGAGTATGCTCTAGGAGTCTTCTTTGACATTGCCGGGGCTCTCAATAATGTTTCAAAATGGGCGATTATGGATGGCCTTAACTACATTAAGGTACATCCTGCCTTAATCAGATGGATCGGCTGCATCTTAAATTGCAGAAAGATTACATCACAATGGGGATTGTACGAGGCCACGAAATCAGTGGACAGGGGCACGCCACAGGGAGGGGTGCTATCACCTCTGCTGTGGACGCTGGCCATCAACCAACTGCTCAGGCGATTTGATGACTGACCCGTTAAACTTACGGCTTACGCGGATGACGTTGCAATTGTCTAAGTGGAAAGAGCCTTCCAACGATAAGCTCTTTGATGGACCGGGCGCTTCGGGTTTTCATACCTGGGCATCTCATGTCGGGTTGAAAGTCAATGCGGAGAAGACGGGTCTTGTTTACAAAGAGGTACAAGGTCTCAAATTGGACCAGGCCTAAGTTAGGAGGGGTGACCTTACAGGAGAAACCTTGCACAAAATATCTAGGAATCATCCTAGACAGTAAGCTGTCATGGGAGCTCAACGTGGAGGAGAGGGTCAAGAAGGCCTCAACGGCACTCTATGCATTCAAAAGAATGCTGGGGTGTACGTGGGGCTTATCGCCCTCTCTTTCTCATTGGGTTTTTACAGCGATTGTGAGCCCTATTCTATACTATGGAGTTCTTGTTTGGTGGAAAGCCACACAAAAAACAACATATTATTAGAACATACCTCAAAAAATTAGAGGGGGTATGCAGACTATCGATGCTTAGCATTAGGGGAGTCCTGAAAACAACCCCGACGGCTGCACTGTATGCCATTCTGCACATTCCACCTGTAGACCTGGTAGCAAAGAACATAGCATTAAAAACCGCAACCAGGCTCGGTGCGGTTCGGGACAGCTTGAGCACCGACCATATGGCCATAGTAGTATAGAGTCATCAATCACAAGACGAACAGACTACCTGATTCCCCATCTCCGCTTCGAGGGAGATCTTATGGCCACAACAGAGGTGGACGGTTGGCGCAAGGGGGCGCAAGGGTGCGCAAATGGCGGACGAGGCGATACATGTGTACACAGATGGTTCCAAAGTAGTGGAAGGAGTAGGGTCTGCGGTATACTGTGCTGATCCGGAAATAAGCAGATCCTACAAGCTGACGGATTACTGTAGCGTTTTCCAAGCGGAAATATCAGCCGTAAACAAAGCAGTAGAAACCCTGGAAGAGAATAGCTTAAGCTGCAACCGTGTTAACTTTTATATTGACAGTCAAGCAGCAATTAAGATAATAATCTCGCATAGCACAGCATATAAATGCGTGTTAGAGTGTAAGCAGTCTCTGGAGAGAATCGGGACAGGGAGAAGCATACATATATATTGATCCCAGGGCATTTGGGAATAGATGGGAATGAAAAAGTGGACGAACTAGCTAAAAAGGGCGCATCCCTTGAAGCTTGCTCCGTAGACGTCCCAATTAGACTGGTGAGATTAAGCGATGGCGAGAGGTGCACATGATCGACCAAGCGGGAAAGGCGTGGGTTCAAGCGCGGGCTGTAAAGTGTCGAAGATTATGTGTAGGTCTTACAACCTTAGACTAACAAAGTTTCTTCTATCATTAAAAAGAGAGGACTGTAGACACGTGACGGGTATTTTGACTGGACACTGCCTTCTGGTGTCACATGCCTTTAAATTGGGCTTGGATAGTGATAGCAGATGTAGGAAGTGCGGGTTGGAGGAGGAAACGATAAAGCACATTCTGTGCTCGTGCCCTGCACTTGCAAGGCTAAGACTCCAGCTATTAGGAGTGATACAGCTGTCAGATCTTGAAGCAGCAGGTGGATTAAGTCCTAGGAAGCTTCTAGTATTTGCCAAGAGGACGGAGTTATTTTATAACATAGGTCCTAGTTTTTGATAGGGGTTTTTCAGTTTGGTCGTTAAAACAAACTTCTGGTAACACTGCGGACTCAATCAGTCTATGTGAGGTCCTCATGGACCGGCCATTTCAACCTAACTTAGTTTGTACTGCTATTTCTATGTTGTACATTGCGAGTGAAGATACTAATTTGTCTCTTACACTCGAAAAAATATAGTATGCCTCTGTCTGGTGGTTTTTTGTGAGAATTTTATTTACTTTACGTATTGATTCTACTAAATTATTTAGCAATTCTAGAATGATTATTAAAATGTTTAGTTATTGTTTCAGGCTTTATTGAGACATTTTTGTTTATACATTTATACGATTTATCTGCCTTTATTTTTTCTTCCGTTAATGCATTATAAATTTCTACCCATTGGCTCATTTTTGTTTGATGGAAAGAAGTGAACGTATTAAAGGTTTTCTTTAATTACGGTTTTGTACGCTATTTTTAAAATAAACTATTCGTTTCTCTGTTAAATAAGTCGAAATTTATTTATAATTTTCAAGTATTTTATTTATTATTTATTTATCTATGCCTACCCGGAAACACTTTTTCCATCATCCTCATTATTTCTTCCTCTCTCGTCGTTGGGTTTTTATATCTTCCATGGCAGGTTCTCTTCCCATACCAATGGATTCCCAGAATTTTATTAACTCAATTAATTCGTTATCATAGTTTCTAAACTCTAATTTTAAAGTTGCTTTGTCATCCCATGGGGTTTTAGAATAATCTTTAGGCATTCCAGTCTACTCTTTTTATACAAATTTTATATTTATTTATTCTTTCTTAATTTTTTATACTCAGTTGAGCAGAGCTCACAGAGTATATTAACTTTGACTGGATAACGGTTGGTTGTACAGGTATAAAGGAATCGAGATAGATATAGACTTCCATATATCAAAATCATCAGTATCGAAAAAAAATTTTATTGAGCCATGTCCGTCCGTCCGTCCGTCTGTCCGTTAACACGATAACTTGAGTAAATTTTGAGGTATCTTGATGAAATTTGGTATGTAGATTCCTGGGCACTCATCTCAGATCGCCATTTAAAATGAACGTTATAGGATTATAACCACGCCCTCTTTTTCGATATCGAAAATTTCGAAAAACCGAAAAAGTGCGATAATTCATTACCAAAGGCGGAAGAAGCGATCAAACTTGGTAGATGGGTTGACGCTATGACGCAGAATAGAAAATTAGTAAGATTTTGGACAATGCGCGTGGCACCGCCCACTTTTACAAGAAGGTAATTTAAAAGTTTTGCAAGCTGTAATTTGGCAGTCGTTGAAGATATCATGATGAAATTTGGCAGGAACGTTACTACTATTACTATATATGTGCTAAATAAAAATTAGCAAAATTAGATGAAGAACACGCCCACTTTTTAAAAAAAAATTTTTTTTAATTCAAATTTTAACAAAAAATTTAATATCTTTACTGTATATAAGTAAATTAAGTCAAAATTCAACTCCAGATGCAACAAAATACAAAAATAAAAGAAAATTTCAAACTGGGCGTAGCTCCGCCCATTTTCATTTAGTATGTCTAGAATACTTTTAATGCCATAAGTCGAACAAAAATTTACCAATCCTTCTCAAATTTGGTAGGGGCATAGATTCTATGACGGTAACTGTTCTCTGTGAAAATGGGCGAAATCGGTGGAAGCCACGCCCAGTTTTTATACACAGTCCACCGTCTGTCCTTCCGCTCGGCTGTTAACACAATTACTTGAGAAAAACCGATATATCTTTACTAAACTTAGCCCACGTACTTATCTGAACTCACTTTATCTTGGTATAAAAGATTACCGAAATCCGACCATAACCACGCCCACTTTATCGATATCGAAAATTACGAAAAATGAAAAAAATGCCATAATTCTATACCAAATATGAAAAAAGGGATGAAACATGGTAACTGGATTGGTTTATTGACGCAAAATATAACTTTGGAAAAAACTTTGTAAAATGGGTGTGACACCTACCATATTAAGTAGAAGAAAATGAAAAAGTTCTACAAGGCGAAATCAACAGCCCTTGGAATCTTGGCAGGAATACTATTAGTGGTATTGCATATATAAATAAATTAGCAGTACCCGACAGATGATTTTCTGGATCACCTGGTCCACATTTTGGTCGATATCGCGAGAACGCCTTCACATATACATCTAAGGGCCACTCGCTTTTAAAACCCTCATTAATACCTTTAATTTGATATCCATATCGTACAAACACATTCTAGAGTCACCCCTGGCCCACCCTAATGGCGATATCTCGAAAAGGCGTCCACCTATAGACCTAATGCCCACTCCCTCTTAAAATGCTCAGTAACACCTTTCGTTTGATACCCATATCGTACAAACATTCTAGAGTCACCCCTGGCCCACCCTAATGGCGATATCTCGAAAAGGCGTCCACCTATAGACCTAATGTCTACTTCCTCTTAAAATGCTCAGTAACACCTTTCGTCTGATACCCATACCGTACAAACATTCTAGAGTCACCCCTGGCCCACCCTAATGGCGATATCTCGAAAAGGAGTCCACCTATAGACCTAATGCCCACTCCCTCTTAAAATGCTCAGTAACACCTTTCGTTTGATACCCATATCGTACAAACATTCTAGAGTAACCCCTGGCCCACCCTAATGGCGATACCTCGAAAAGGCGTCCACCTATAGACCTAATGCCCACTCCCTCTTAAAATGCTCAGTAACACCTTTCGTTTGATACCCATATCGTACAAACATTCTAGAGTCACCCTTGGTCCACCTTTATGGCGATATCTCGAAAAGGCGTCCACCTATAGAACTAAGATTACTCCCTTTTAAAATACTCTTTACCACCTTTTATTTGATACCCATATCGTACAAACACATTCTAGAGTCACCCTGGCCCACCCTAATGTCGATATCTCGAAAAGGCGTCCACCTATAGACATAATGCCCACTCCCTCTTAAAATGCTCAGTAACACCTTTCGTTTGATACCCATATCGTACAAACATTCTAGAGTCACCCTTGGTCCACCTTTATGACAATATCTCGAAAAGGCTTCCACCTATAGAACTAAGGATTACTCCCTTTTAAAATACTCATTACCACCTTTCATTTGATACCCATATCGTACAAACACATTCTAGAGTCACCCCTGGCCCACCCTAATGGCGATATCTCGAAAAGGCGTCCACCTATAGACATAATGCCCACTCCCTCTTAAAATGCTCAGTAACACCTTTCGTTTGATACCCATATCGTACAAACATTCTAGAGTCACCCCTGGTCCACCCTAATGGCGATATCTCGAAAAGGCGTCCACCTATAGACATAATGCCCACTCCCTCTTAAAATGCTCAGTAACACCTTTCGTTTAATACCCATATCGTACAAACATTCTAGAGTCAACCCTGGTCCACCCTAATGGCGATATCTCGAAAAGGCGTCCACCTATAGACCTAATTCCCACTCCCTCTTAAAATGCTCAGTAACACATTTCGTTTGATACCCATATCGTACAAACACATTCTAGAGTCACCCTGGCCCACCCTAATGACGATATCTCGAAAAGGCGTCCACCTATAGACCTCATGCCCACTCCCTCTTAAAATGCTCAGTAACACCTTTCGTTTGATACCCATATCGTACAAACATTCTAGAGTCGCCCTTGGTCCACCTTTATGGCGATATCTCGAAAAGGCGTCCACCTATAGAACTAAGGATTACTCCCTTTTAAAATACTCATTACCATCTTTCATTTGATACCCATATCATACAAACACATTCTAGAGTCACCCCTGGCCCGCCCTAATGGCGACATTTCGAAAAGGCGTCCACCTATAGACCTAATGCCCACTCCCTCTTAAAATGCTCAGTAACACTTTTCGTTTGATACCCATATCGTACAAACATTCTAGAGTCACCCCTGGCCCACCCTAATGGCGATATCTCGAAAAGGCGTCCACCTATGGATCTAATGCCCACTCCCTCTTAAAATGCTCAGTAACACCTTTCATTTGATTCCCATATCGTACAAACACATTCTAGAGACACCCCTGGTCCACATTTATGGCGATATCTCGAAACGGCGTCCACCTATGGAACTAAGGATCACTCCTTTTCAAAATACTCATTAACAGCTTTCATTTGATACCCATATCGTACAAACACATTCTAGAGGCTCCCTGGCCCACCCTAATGGCGATATCTCGAAAAGGCGTCCACCTATAGACATAATGCCCACTCCCTCTTAAAATGCTCAGTAACACCTTTCATTTGATACCGATATCGTACAAACAAATTCTAGAGTCAGCCCTGGTCCACCTTTATGGCGATATCCCTAAATGGCGTCCATCCATAGAACTATGGCCTACTCTCTCTTAAAATACTCTTTAATACCTTCCATTTGATACACATGTCATACAACCACATTCCAGGGTTACCCTAGGTTCATTTTCCTACATGGTGATTTTCCTTATTTTGTCTCCATAGCTCTCAACTGAGTATGTTATGTTCGGTTACACCCGAACTTAGCCTTCCTTACTTGTTAATCCTATCTTTTAATTTCTTTTTAATCTTTCTTCAGTAGTTGGTGTTAAATTTGGAAGTCTTTAACTATCAGTTATATTCTTTTTTTACCGGGGCAGGTATCTTAAGTACTTATTTTTTGTTAGGCTTATTCCGGCGCCGATATTCTGGTTTTATGGTTATTGGCGTCGGCTCTTGCTTCACTGTGGGTTTATTAGAAACCTCTTCAGTGGGTATTTTCAATTTTTTCTTTAATTCTTCTTGGAATTTTTGAAAAACTTTCGTGAAATTGTAGAAATAGCTGTAACTTATAGTTTTTTTGTTTGAAAGAAATGTTTATTATTTTAAACAGAAGATTTGAAAAAACGCTTTCTTAAGTTTTGCAATTTTTTTTAGATTTATGTACAACTATATACATGTATACTAGCAGACCCGGCAGACGTTGTTCTGCCCTAAATTTGGCCTTTATGCATACATTTTAATAACATTTTCCCGTCTAACTCTGCCCTCCCCCCTCTACGTTTTTTCATAATCCTTTTATTCACTCCTCCCTCGGTCTTTTTCCTTCTATCTATCTCCATCTTCGTCTCATTCTATCTCTTTCTCAGTCTCCTTCTCTCTTTTCTCTTCTCTCAAGTTTTTCTCATTCTTCTTCATCCCTTATTGCCAGTCCCAAAGGGTGGTATGTATTTTGTTCAGGTCCCATTCCGAGTCTCAGTCCCAGGCACACACCGAGTCTCAGTCGCAGTCTCGTCCTAGTCCTAATCACAGTCCCAGTCCGTTTCTGGTCTACTTCCCGTAAAAAAGGGTTGTAAATACTAATATAGGCAAATTTATATACCAAATTGTGGTATGTGGGTATTATTAATTCATGTCCTTATTTCGGCTTCGTATGCATATTTATCAGTTTTGCCAGGTTGATGCGACTAAATCGAATATCACAATGAAAATTACTTTAGAGCTCTCAGCAACGGCTTTCATTTGATATCCATATCACCCACACATTCTAGGGGTACCCGTGTCCATTTTTCGACCTATATCTCTAGACCCTGTACGTCGATCGCAACCAAAGCTATGTAATAACCACCGCGTGAGGTATGCGCAACTTGTGTGAAAGCTTGAACAAAATCGACTTACGCATCTCTTCAAACACCGGCGACCAACTAACACACATTTTAGCCTTTCTTTTTATATATATAGATTTTTATTTTTCACACTTCACTATAATATTAAAAAGAAATACAGATATTCGTGGCTTTTGAAATTCGGCTTAAAAATTGCACATGAAACAATTAAAGACTCTCCTGAAATAAAAAAAATTCCTTAGTACCTCTAAGCCGCAGGACCCCTCAGAAACCCCGCGCACGGGGGTAATCCCCCCATTCTCAAACCACTTGCATCCTTATCAAAATTATGTAGACTTTCAATGAAGGTATCAGTTATATCACCTGAGTGTGTTTTCAAAATCGCTTCATGAGTAGGTAGAAATGCTTCGAATTTAATACATTCATCGTGTTTTAAGTAGATGTGTGCATTGCTTTACATCCGATTTGGGAGGACTTTAAATTATTTGTGAATGTAATAATGAACCAGCTCAAGATTGATCCACTTAATCTCGCCTCCCCAAAATGTCCCAAATGTTCACTTGTTTTTGCTGCCAATATGTTGTATGGTTGTTTTCCAGGACTTTTGGTTTGAAGGATTAGTCAAATTTAGGCAATTGTACGCAACCATTCGCCAATTTGATTCAAGTTAATTTTAAGATCACCCAGGTTGAATGCCTCTTAGAATTCGGATGATATTACTGTTTTATTTAGAGTTAGCAGTCTGCTGCTAAAATAAAGTCTGCATATTATTAAGCAGGTCTGGCAGGATCGCCATATAAAATGCCAAAATGTTAATTTAAAATAAAAAACACTAGCTTGTGTATATCTTGGTATCAAACCAATGATTGCTTTACTAAAGGAGCTTCATTCGTATTTATACAACAGTATTCAAATTAGTTGTTTAGTTGTTATGAGCTACATACACTACATATTTACTTTAATACATACTTTCATACTAATTTTGGGAAATGCAGCCTAAACACAAATCGAAAAATTGCTGGGAAGTGCAACCTTCGCAAAAACGGAATAGGTTGTGGGAAATACATTTAAGCACAAATAAATCGTGGGAATAAATTGTGTGCAAGCAAAGGCTTGTGTTGAGAATTTATTCGGCTTTAAATGAAATAGGATAAGCTTCAAGTTACGAGACAGTAGATTGTCATAACACGAGTCAGAATATATCGATCATTTGCTGCAACGTCGTCATAACTCAAAAAATAGAATTTTCCAGGAGAGCCATTCAAAGTTGCGCATATAAAGGCATATTTTCATTTTTATAACACGTGCAAAATTTTTAACTGATCACGAAGATTTTTTGATACAACATAGATCATGATATTGGGTATGTTTATATGTTATTAACTCAAAAGTCATGTATTTTGAGTTATGACGACGTTGCAGCAAATGAGCGATTTGTATGTACAAATGAACGAATATGCATGTAAGAGTCAGTGAATCTCACGCCATACCAAAATAAGTCAAAATATATGTTTGTACAAAAGAATGAATGCTACAGGACTCTCCCCTTTCCATGTTCGAAAAACATCTCGTCAGTAGACTATTTGTCCCAAATTTCATCAAAATCCGTGTAGCCGTTCTGAGGTGATTCAGTCATAAAAGCGAAAAAAGATAATAATTAAAGTATAACTGTTGCTAGGGAGCGGGCCGCCTTTTCTTTCCAAAAACATATAGCTAGACTATTGGCTATATATGTATGTGCCAAATTTGATCACAATCCGTCCAGCCATTCTTGCGTGATTGAGTCACAAAGACAAACATCTGGACACACAAACATCCAAACTTTCGCATTTATAATATTATTTAGATTAACATTCGCAGAGTTGAATAGTGTTATTAATTAGATATGTGTACAATAGCCGTATTTTTAATGAATAAATACAGAAAGGAACAATGGGTACACTTAGTTTTATCTATTTCCAAACTGCTTTTAAGTATAAAGTACTACGTGAAAAATAGTCCTTGATGAAAATGTTTGAGTTCTCAGGTATCCCTAATATTATGTCGAATCATGCATCCTTTTTATTTTTCGAACTTTTTCCATAAAAGTCCACATATAAAAGTAAAATCTGGATTTTTATTTTTTGAGTCCGACAGAACTAGTTAAACACGGACTTTTAATAATATAAGTCCGGAAATAAAAGTTAACTCCGGACTTTTATTTTTTAAGGCCAAAATAAAAGTCCGGCTTGATAACACAGAAACGGCTCATCCAAAATAAAAATTTTTTTTTAATAATAATTTTTATCTTGATTCAAATATATTAAATGTCCAAAATTAATAGGTTTGCAAGGAATTATATTATAAAAGTAATAACAGTTTCCGTCCCTGGATTTCAGGAATAGTACAAAAAAAAACAATGTTTTTTTTTAATTAGTTGAACAAACAGACTTTTTAAGGTGCTTATGCATATTTCTGCGAAATGAAATACGCTCAGCTTTAACAAAACACTTGCTTCAGTTTTTCAAAAGAAAATTTCCTTGTCATGAGTTGTTTATATACATATGAATTCGCAGAGTTGAATTGTGTTATTAATTAGATATGTGTACAATGGCCGTATTTTTAATGAATAAATACAGAAAGAATAAAGGGTCCACTTAATTAGTTTGATCTCTTTCCAAACTGCTTTAAAGTATAAAGTACCACGTGATAGGGTTTCATTGAGGGGGTGTTGCGTTTTGCACACACCAGGGCCACCCCAAAGCGTCGACTCGTAGGTACTTAGCACCTCCCCCCCCCCCCCCCCCCGGAGTAGGGGGAGCCTCCTCGTGGTGACACCTGCTAACGCTTCGGCGGCGAATTCGAGCGGCGACCTCTTTCCCACACCCCAAAACCTATTTCCTTTGCCGAGGGCTGAATGGCCAGCGCGTGGTTATTGAGTATCTGATCTCGAACGGTCCCCTCCGATACCCGCGCAAGGTCGGAGGTATAAGTGCCTTCTCTACTCATGCCAGCTCTGCGGACGAGTGACCAACCCTTTCCGTGCATACGCGTGGACCAAAATATGAACTTTTTACAAAAAAAATTATGACAAACCTAAAAAAGATAACAAATACACGGACGACAATATGACTAAGACGGTAACGACAACGACGTCACTGACTTTAAGAAGGATGGACTCTAGGACGTGTGTAGGGGACAGCAAAACTGACGGACATAGACTCGGAGGGAGGGACTCCACAAGAGACTGACGCAAGACGTGGCGGTGAACAGTACTGTGGGCAACGGTACTCCACCACGAAATCAACAATTTTCGACCGCTGCTAGGAAGCAGCGGGAAACAGCTAGCAAGGCACGGTCCAAGGCATTACTTGGGAGAAGGCTGTATCAGCTAGTTCTGTCTGTCCTGGAAAGGATAGAGCGGAATAGGGCAAACGTTACCGTACAACCCAAGAATGCGGAGGACCGTGTTACTTTCTAAGCGGTGGTGGACGAGCACAGGCCGTAGTTGGATACCGAGACCCTAGTCATCCAGGGGTATAAAAATTACCCTCTACTAAAGAACTCATCAACAGCTTTCATTTGATATCCATATTCTATAAACACAATCTAGGGGTACCCGGGTCCACGTGTTGGCCTATATTTCGAGACCCTAGTCACCCACTCACCACCTATCCTGCATTTCAAGTTAGATCAAACTAAACACGTACAAACACATTCTAGAGTCACCCCTGGCCCACCCTAATGACGATATCTCGAAAAGGCGTCCACCTATAGACCTCATGCCCACTCCCTCTTAAAATGCTCAGTAACACCTTTCGTTTGATACCCATATCGTACAAACATTCTAGAGTCGCCCTTGGTCCACCTTTATGGCGATATCTTGAAAAGGCGTCCACCTATAGAACTAAGGATTACTCCCTTTTAAAATACTCATTACCATCTTTCATTTGATACCCATATCATACAAACACATTCTAGAGTCACCCCTGGCCCGCCCTAATGGCGACATTTCGAAAAGGCGTCCACCTATAGACCTAATGCCCACTCCCTCTTAAAATGCTCAGTAACACTTTTCGTTTGATACCCATATCGTACAAACATTCTAGAGTCACCCCTGGCCCACCCTAATGGCGATATCTCGAAAAGGCGTCCACCTATGGATCTAATGCCCACTCCCTCTTAAAATGCTCAGTAACACCTTTCATTTGATTCCCATATCGTACAAACACATTCTAGAGACACCCCTGGTCCACCTTTATGGCGATATCTCGAAACGGCGTCCACCTATGGAACTAAGGATCACTCCTTTTCAAAATACTCATTAACAGCTTTCATTTGATACCCATATCGTACAAACACATTCTAGAGGCATCCCTGGCCCACCCTAATGGCGATATCTCGAAAAGGCGTCCACCTATAGACATAATGCCCACTCCCTCTTAAAATGCTCAGTAACACCTTTCATTTGATACCCATATCGTACAAACAAATTCTAGAGTCAGCCCTGGTCCACCTTTATGGCGATATCCCTAAATGGCGTCCATCCATAGAACTATGGCCTACTCTCTCTTAAAATACTCTTTAATACCTTCCATTTGATACACATGTCATACAACCACATTCCAGGGTTACCCTAGGTTCATTTTCCTACATGGTGATTTTCCTTATTTTGTCTCCATAGCTCTCAACTGAGTATGTTATGTTCGGTTACACCCGAACTTAGCCTTCCTTACTTGTTAATCCTATCTTTTAATTTCTTTTTAATCTTTCTTCAGTAGTTGGTGTTAAATTTGGAAGTCTTTAACTATCAGTTATATTCTTTTTTTACCGGGGCAGGTATCTTAAGTACTTATTTTTTGTTAGGCTTATTTATGTTATGTTTATTATTTTAAACAGAAGATTTGAAAAAACGCTTTCTTAAGTTTTGCAATTTTTTTTAGATTTATGTACAACTATATATATGTATACTAGCAGACCCGGCAGACGTTGTTCTGCCCTAAATTTGGCCTTTATGCATACATTTTAATAAGATTTTCCCGTCTAACTCTGCCCTCCCCCCTCTACGTTTTTTCATAATCCTTTTATTCACTCCTCCCTCGATCTTTTTCCCTTTATCTATCTCCATCTTCGTCTCATTCTATCTCTTTCTCAGTCTCCTTCTCTCTTTTCTCTTCTCTCAAGTTTTTCTCATTCTTCTTCATCCCTTATTGCCAGTCCCAAAGGGTGGTATGTATTTTGTTCAGGTCCCATTCCGAGTCTCAGTCCCAGTCACACACCGAGTCTCAGTCGCAGTCTCGTCCTAGTCCTAATCACAGTCCCAGTCCGTTTCCGGTCTACTTCCCGTAAAAAAGGGTTGTAAATACTAATATAGGCAAATTTATATACCAAATTGTGGTATGTGGGTATTATTAATTCATGTCCTTATTTCGGCTTCGTATGCATATTTATCAGTTTTGCCAGGTTGATGCGACTAAATCGAATATCACAATGAAAATTACTTTAGAGCTCTCAGCAACGGCTTTCATTTGATATCCATATCACCCACACATTCTAGGGGTACCCGTGTCCATTTTTCGACCTATATCTCTAGACCCCTGTACGTCGATCGCAACCAAAGCTATGTAATAACCACCGCGTGAGGTATGCGCAACTTGTGTGAAAGCTTGAACAAAATCGACTTACGCATCTCTTCAAACACCGGCGACCAACTAACACACATTTTAGCCTTTCTTTTTATATATATAGATTTTTATTTTTCACACTTCACTATAATATTAAAAAGAAATACAGATATTCGTGGCTTTTGAAATTCGGCTTAAAAATTGCACATGAAACAATTAAAGACTCTCCTGAATTAAAAAAATTCCTTAGTACCTCTAAGCCGCAGGACCCCTCAGAAACCCCGCGCACGGGGGTAATCCCCCCATTCTCAAACCACTTGCATCCTTATCAAAATTATGTAGACTTTCAATGAAGGCATCAGTTATATCACCTGAGTGTGTTTTCAAAATCGCTTCATGAGTAGGTAGAAATGCTTCGAATTTAATACATTCATCGTGTTTTAAGTTGATGTGTGCATTGCTTTACATCCGATTTGGGAGGACTTTAAATTATTTGTGAATGTAATAATGAACCAGCTCAAGATTGATCCACTTAATCTCGCCTCCCCAAAATGTCCCAAATTTTCACTTGTTTTTGCTGCCAATATGTTGTATGGTTGTTTTCCAGGACTTTTGGTTTGAAGGATTAGTCAAATTTAGGCAATTGTACGCAACCATTCGCCAATTTGATTCAAGTTAATTTTAAGATAACCCAGGTTGAATGCCTCTTAGAATTCGGATGATATTACTGTTTTATTTAGAGTTAGCAGTCTGCTGCTAAAATAAAGTCTGCATATTATTAAGCAGGTCTGGCAGGATCGCCATATAAAATGCCAAAATGTTAATTTAAAATAAAAAACACTAGCTTGTGTATATCTTGGTATCAAACCAATGATTGCTTTACTAAAGGAGCTTCATTCGTATTTATACAACAGTATTCAAATTAGTTGTTTAGTTGTTATGAGCTACATACACTACATATTTACTTTAATACATACTTTCATACTAATTTTGGGAAATGCAGCCTAAACACAAATCGAAAAATTGCTGGGAAGTGCAACCTTCGCAAAAACGGAATAGGTTGTGGGAAATACATTTAAGCACAAATAAATCGTGGGAATAAATTGTGTGCAAGCAAAGGCTTGTGTTGAGAATTTATTCGGCTTTAAACGAAATAGGATAAGCTTCAAGTTACGAGACAGTAGATTGTCATAACACGAGTCAGAATATATCGATCATTTGCTGCAACGTCGTCATAACTCAAAAAATAGAATTTTCCAGGAGAGCCATTCAAAGTTGCGCATATAAAGGCATATTTTCATTTTTATAACACGTGCAAAATTTTTAACTGATCACGAAGATTTTTTGATACAACATAGATCATGATATTGGGTATGTTTATATGTTATTAACTCAAAAGTCATGTATTTTGAGTTATGACGACGTTGCAGCAAATGAGCGATTTGTATGTACAAATGAACGAATATGCATGTAAGAGTCAGTGAATCTCACGCCATACCAAAATAAGTCAAAATATATGTTTGTACAAAAGAATGAATGCTACAGGACTCTCCCCTTTCCATGTTCGAAAAACATCTCGTCAGTAGACTATTTGTCCCAAATTTCATCAAAATCCGTGTAGCCGTTCTGAGGTGATTCAGTCATAAAAGCGAAAAAAGATAATAATTAAAGTATAACTGTTGCTAGGGAGCGGGGCCGCCTTTTCTTTCCAAAAACATATAGCTAGACTATTGGCTATATATGTATGTGCCAAATTTGATCACAATCCGTCCAGCCATTCTTGCGTGATTGAGTCACAAAGACAAACATCTGGACACACAAACATCCAAACTTTCGCATTTATAATATTATTTAGATTAACATTCGCAGAGTTGAATAGTGTTATTAATTAGATATGTGTACAATAGCCGTATTTTTAATGAATAAATACAGAAAGGAACAATGGGTACACTTAGTTTTATCTATTTCCAAACTGCTTTTAAGTATAAAGTACTACGTGAAAAATAGTCCTTGATGAAAATGTTTGAGTTCTCAGGTATCCCTAATATTATGTCGAATCATGCATCCTTTTTACTTTTCGAACTTTTTCCATAAAAGTCCACATATAAAAGTAAAATCTGGATTTTTATTTTTTGAGTCCGACAGAACTAGTTAAACACGGACTTTTAATAATAAAAGTCCGGAAATAAAAGTTAACTCCGGACTTTTATTTTTTAAGGCCAAAATAAAAGTCCGGCTTGATAACACAGAAACGGCTCATCCAAAATAAAAATTTTTTTTTAATAATAATTTTTATCTTGATTCAAATATATTAAATGTCCAAAATTAATAGGTTTGCAAGGAATTATATTATAAAAGTAATAACAGTTTCCGTCCCTGGATTTCAGGAATAGTACAAAAAAAAACAATGTTTTTTTTTTAATTAGTTGAACAAACAGACTTTTTAAGGTGCTTATGCATATTTCTGCGAAATGAAATACGCTCAGCTTTAACAAAACACTTGCTTCAGTTTTTCAAAAGAAAATTTCCTTGTCATGAGTTGTTTATATACATATGAATTCGCAGAGTTGAATTGTGTTATTAATTAGATATGTGTACAATGGCCGTATTTTTAATGAATAAATACAGAAAGAATAAAGGGTCCACTTAATTAGTTTGATCTCTTTCCAAACTGCTTTAAAGTATAAAGTACCACGTGATAGGGTTTCATTGAGGGGGTGTTGCGTTTTGCACACACCAGGGCCACCCCAAAGCGTCGACTCGTAGGTACTTAGCACCTCCCCCCCCCCCCCCCCCGGAGTAGGGGGAGCCTCCTCGTGGTGACACCTGCTAACGCTTCGGCGGCGAATTCGAGCGGCGACCTCTTTCCCACACCCCAAAACCTATTTCCTTTGCCGAGGGCTGAATGGCCAGCGCGTGGTTATTGAGTATCTGATCTCGAACGGTCCCCTCCGATACCCGCGCAAGGTCGGAGGTATAAGTGCCTTCTCTACTCATGCCAGCTCTGCGGACGAGTGACCAACCCTTTCCGTGCATACGCGTGGACCAAAATATGAACTTTTTACAAAAAAAATTATGACAAACCTAAAAAAGATAACAAATACACGGACGATAATATGACTAAGACGGTAACGACAACGACGTCACTGACTTTAAGAAGGATGGACTCTAGGACGTGTGTAGGGGACAGCAAAACTGACGGACATAGACTCGGAGGGAGGGACTCCACAAGAGACTGACGCAACACGTGGCGGTGAACAGTACTGTGGGCAACGGTACTCCACCACGAAATCAACAATTTTCGACCGCTGCTAGGAAGCAGCGGGAAACAGCTAGCAAGGCACGGTCCAAGGCTTTACTTGGGAGAAGGCTGTATCAGCTAGTTCTGTCTGTCCTGGAAAGGATAGAGCGGAATAGGGCCAACGTTACCGTACAACCCAAGAATGCGGAGGACCGTGTTACTTTCTAAGCGGTGGTGGACGAGCACAGGCCGTAGTTGGATACCGAGACCCTAGTCATCCAGGGGTATAAAAATTACCCTCTACTAAAGAACTCATCAACAGCTTTCATTTGATATCCATATTCTATAAACACAATCTAGGGGTACCCGGGTCCACGTGTTGGCCTATATTTCGAGACCCTAGTCACCCACTCACCTATCCTGCATTTCAAGTTAGATCAAACTAAACACGTACAAACACATTCTAGAGTCACCCCTGGCCCACCCTAATGACGATATCTCGAAAAGGCGTCCACCTATAGACCTCATGCCCACTCCCTCTTAAAATGCTCAGTAACACCTTTCGTTTGATACCCATATCGTACAAACATTCTAGAGTCGCCCTTGGTCCACCTTTATGGCGATATCTTGAAAAGGCGTCCACCTATAGAACTAAGGATTACTCTCTTTTAAAATACTCATTACCATCTTTCATTTGATACCCATATCATACAAACACATTCTAGAGTCACCCCTGGCCCGCCCTAATGGCGACATTTCGAAAAGGCGTCCACCTATAGACCTAATGCCCACTCCCTCTTAAAATGCTCAGTAACACTTTTCGTTTGATACCCATATCGTACAAACATTCTAGAGTCACCCCTGGCCCACCCTAATGGCGATATCTCGAAAAGGCGTCCACCTATGGATCTAATGCCCACTCCCTCTTAAAATGCTCAGTAACACCTTTCATTTGATTCCCATGTCGTACAAACACATTCTAGAGACACCCCTGGTCCACCTTTATGGCGATATCTCGAAACGGCGTCCACCTATGGAACTAAGGATCACTCCTTTTCAAAATACTCATTAACAGCTTTCATTTGATACCCATATCGTACAAACACATTCTAGAGGCATCCCTGGCCCACCCTAATGGCGATATCTCGAAAAGGCGTCCACCTATAGACATAATGCCCACTCCCTCTTAAAATGCTCAGTAACACCTTTCATTTGATACCCATATCGTACAAACAAATTCTAGAGTCAGCCCTGGTCCACCTTTATGGCGATATCCCTAAATGGCGTCCATCCATAGAACTATGGCCTACTCTCTCTTAAAATACTCTTTAATACCTTCCATTTGATACACATGTCATACAACCACATTCCAGGGTTACCCTAGGTTCATTTTCCTACATGGTGATTTTCCTTATTTTGTCTCCATAGCTCTCAACTGAGTATGTTATGTTCGGTTACACCCGAACTTAGCCTTCCTTACTTGTTAATCCTATCTTTTAATTTCTTTTTAATCTTTCTTCAGTAGTTGGTGTTAAATTTGGAAGTCTTTAACTATCAGTTATATTCTTTTTTTACCGGGGCAGGTATCTTAAGTACTTATTTTTTGTTAGGCTTATTTATGTTATGTTTATTATTTTAAACAGAAGATTTGAAAAAACGCTTTCTTAAGTTTTGCAATTTTTTTTAGATTTATGTACAACTATATATATGTATACTAGCAGACCCGGCAGACGTTGTTCTGGTTTTATGGTTATTGGCGTCGGCTCTTGCTTCACTGTGGGTTTATTAGAAACCTCTTCAGTGGGTATTTTCAATTTTTTCTTTAATTCTTCTTGGAATTTTTGAAAAACTTTCGTGAAATTGCAGAAATAGCTGTAACTTATAGTTTTTTTGTTTGAAAGAAATGTTTATTATTTTAAACAGAAGATTTGAAAAAACGCTTTCTTAAGTTTTGCAATTTTTTTTAGATTTATGTACAACTATATATATGTATACTAGCAGACCCGGCAGACGTTGTTCTGCCCTAAATTTGGCCTTTATGCATACATTTTAATAAGATTTTCCCGTCTAACTCTGCCCTCCCCCCTCTACGTTTTTTCATAATCCTTTTATTCACTCCTCCCTCGATCTTTTTCCCTTTATCTATCTCCATCTTCGTCTCATTCTATCTCTTTCTCAGTCTCCTTCTCTCTTTTCTCTTCTCTCAAGTTTTTCTCATTCTTCTTCATCCCTTATTGCCAGTCCCAAAGGGTGGTATGTATTTTGTTCAGGTCCCATTCCGAGTCTCAGTCCCAGTCACACACCGAGTCTCAGTCGCAGTCTCGTCCTAGTCCTAATCACAGTCCCAGTCCGTTTCCGGTCTACTTCCCGTAAAAAAGGGTTGTAAATACTAATATAGGCAAATTTATATACCAAATTGTGGTATGTGGGTATTATTAATTCATGTCCTTATTTCGGCTTCGTATGCATATTTATCAGTTTTGCCAGGTTGATGCGACTAAATCGAATATCACAATGAAAATTACTTTAGAGCTCTCAGCAACGGCTTTCATTTGATATCCATATCACCCACACATTCTAGGGGTACCCGTGTCCATTTTTCGACCTATATCTCTAGACCCTGTACGTCGATCGCAACCAAAGCTATGTAATAACCACCGCGTGAGGTATGCGCAACTTGTGTGAAAGCTTGAACAAAATCGACTTACGCATCTCTTCAAACACCGGCGACCAACTAACACACATTTTAGCCTTTCTTTTTATATATATAGATTTTTATTTTTCACACTTCACTATAATATTAAAAAGAAATACAGATATTCGTGGCTTTTGAAATTCGGCTTAAAAATTGCACATGAAACAATTAAAGACTCTCCTGAATTAAAAAAAATTCCTTAGTACCTCTAAGCCGCAGGACCCCTCAGAAACCCCGCGCACGGGGGTAATCCCCCCATTCTCAAACCACTTGCATCCTTATCAAAATTATGTAGACTTTCAATGAAGGTATCAGTTATATCACCTGAGTGTGTTTTCAAAATCGCTTCATGAGTAGGTAGAAATGCTCCGAATTTAATACATTCATCGTGTTTTAAGTTGATGTGTGCATTGCTTTACATCCGATTTGGGAGGACTTTAAATTATTTGTGAATGTAATAATGAACCAGCTCAAGATTAATCCACTTAATCTCGCCTCCCCAAAATGTCCCAAATGTTCACTTGTTTTTGCTGCCAATATGTTGTATGGTTGTTTTCCAGGACTTTTGGTTTGAAGGATTAGTCAAATTTAGGCAATTGTACGCAACCATTCGCCAATTTGATTCAAGTTAATTTTAAGATAACCCAGGTTGAATGCCTCTTAGAATTCGGATGATATTACTGTTTTATTTAGAGTTAGCAGTCTGCTGCTAAAATAAAGTCTGCATATTATTAAGCAGGTCTGGCAGGATCGCCATATAAAATGCCAAAATGTTAATTTAAAATAAAAAACACTAGCTTGTGTATATCTTGGTATCAAACCAATGATTGCTTTACTAAAGGAGCTTCATTCGTATTTATACAACAGTATTCAAATTAGTTGTTTAGTTGTTATGAGCTACATACACTACATATTTACTTTAATACATACTTTCATACTAATTTTGGGAAATGCAGCCTAAACACAAATCGAAAAATTGCTGGGAAGTGCAACCTTCGCAAAAACGGAATAGGTTGTGGGAAATACATTTAAGCACAAATAAATCGTGGGAATAAATTGTGTGCAAGCAAAGGCTTGTGTTGAGAATTTATTCGGCTTTAAATGAAATAGGATAAGCTTCAAGTTACGAGACAGTAGATTGTCATAACACGAGTCAAAATATATCGATCATTTGCTGCAACGTCGTCATAACTCAAAAAATAGAATTTTCCAGGAGAGCCATTCAAAGTTGCGCATATAAAGGCATATTTTCATTTTTATAACACGTGCAAAATTTTTAACTGATCACGAAGATTTTTTGATACAACATAGATCATGATATTGGGTATGTTTATATGTTATTAACTCAAAAGTCATGTATTTTGAGTTATGACGACGTTGCAGCAAATGAGCGATTTGTATGTACAAATGAACGAATATGCATGTAAGAGTCAGTGAATCTCACGCCATACCAAAATAAGTCAAAATATATGTTTGTACAAAAGAATGAATGCTACAGGACTCTCCCCTTTCCATGTTCGAAAAACATCTCGTCAGTAGACTATTTGTCCCAAATTTCATCAAAATCCGTGTAGCCGTTCTGAGGTGATTCAGTCATAAAAGCGAAAAAAGATAATAATTAAAGTATAACTGTTGCTAGGGAGCGGGGCCGCCTTTTCTTTCCAAAAACATATAGCTAGACTATTGGCTATATATGTATGTGCCAAATTTGATCACAATCCGTCCAGCCATTCTTGCGTGATTGAGTCACAAAGACAAACATCTGGACACACAAACATCCAAACTTTCGCATTTATAATATTATTTAGATTAACATTCGCAGAGTTGAATAGTGTTATTAATTAGATATGTGTACAATAGCCGTATTTTTAATGAATAAATACAGAAAGGAACAATGGGTACACTTAGTTTTATCTATTTCCAAACTGCTTTTAAGTATAAAGTACTACGTGAAAAATAGTCCTTGATGAAAATGTTTGAGTTCTCAGGTATCCCTAATATTATGTCGAATCATGCATCCTTTTTATTTTTCGAACTTTTTCCATAAAAGTCCACATATAAAAGTAAAATCTGGATTTTTATTTTTTGAGTCCGACAGAACTAGTTAAACACGGACTTTTAATAATAAAAGTCCGGAAATAAAAGTTAACTCCGGACTTTTATTTTTTAAGGCCAAAATAAAAGTCCGGCTTGATAACACAGAAACGGCTCATCCAAAATAAAAATTTTTTTTTAATAATAATTTTTATCTTGATCCAAATATATTAAATGTCCAAAATTAATAGGTTTGCAAGGAATTATATTATAAAAGTAATAACAGTTTCCGTCCCTGGATTTCAGGAATAGTACAAAAAAAAACATTGTTTTTTTTTTAATTAGTTGAACAAACAGACTTTTTAAGGTGCTTATGCATATTTCTGCGAAATGAAATACGCTCAGCTTTAACAAAACACTTGCTTCAGTTTTTCAAAAGAAAATTTCCTTGTCATGAGTTGTTTATATACATATGAATTCGCAGAGTTGAATTGTGTTATTAATTAGATATGTGTACAATGGCCGTATTTTTAATGAATAAATACAGAAAGAATAAAGGGTCCACTTAATTAGTTTGATCTCTTTCCAAACTGCTTTAAAGTATAAAGTACCACGTGATAGGGTTTCATTGAGGGGGTGTTGCGTTTTGCACACACCAGGGCCACCCCAAAGCGTCGACTCGTAGGTACTTAGCACCTCCCCCCCCCCCCCCCCCCCCCCGGAGTAGGGGGAGCCTCCTCGTGGTGACACCTGCTAACGCTTCGGCGGCGAATTCGAGCGGCGACCTCTTTCCCACACCCCAAAACCTATTTCCTTTGCCGAGGGCTGAATGGCCAGCGCGTGGTTATTGAGTATCTGATCTCGAACGGTCCCCTCCGATACCCGCGCAAGGTCGGAGGTATAAGTGCCTTCTCTACTCATGCCAGCTCTGCGGACGAGTGACCAACCCTTTCCGTGCATACGCGTGGACCAAAATATGAACTTTTTACAAAAAAAATTATGACAAACCTAAAAAAGATAACAAATACACGGACGACAATATGACTAAGACGGTAACGACAACGACGTCACTGACTTTAAGAAGGATGGACTCTAGGACGTGTGTAGGGGACAGCAAAACTGACGGACATAGACTCGGAGGGAGGGACTCCACAAGAGACTGACGCAACACGTGGCGGTGAACAGTACTGTGGGCAACGGTACTCCACCACGAAATCAACAATTTTCGACCGCTGCTAGGAAGCAGCGGGAAACAGCTAGCAAGGCACGGTCCAAGGCATTACTTGGGAGAAGGCTGTATCAGCTAGTTCTGTCTGTCCTGGAAAGGATAGAGCGGAATAGGGCAAACGTTACCGTACAACCCAAGAATGCGGAGGACCGTGTTACTTTCTAAGCGGTGGTGGACGAGCACAGGCCGTACTTGGATACCGAGACCCTAGTCATCCAGGGGTATAAAAATTACCCTCTACTAAAGAACTCATCAACAGCTTTCATTTGATATCCATATTCTATAAACACAATCTAGGGGTACCCGGGTCCACGTGTTGGCCTATATTTCGAGACCCTAGTCACCCACTCACCTATCCTGCATTTCAAGTTAGATCAAACTAAACACGGGGTGCAAAACAAATTCAAAGTCGGTTCAGTAGTTTAGGAGTCCATTGGCCTCAATTGTGTGACACGTGTTTTTTATATATTAAGATTACAAACAAATTCTTATGTATTATTTATTTACTATGTTACATATTTACTTCTGATTCTAAGCCTAACAACAGAATCCAGCCAAACGTACTCATGCACATTCACATACACATGCATAAAGTTGCAAAGCGTGAGATTTTGCTGGTGCATATGAATACGCAAACTCAGCATAATTTTAGTTGGTTGCGTTTTGTTTACGCTATCAGTGAGCAACTCAAAAGTCACGCGTGCTAAGTGTTTTGTAATTATACATGTATGTATGAATGTGTTTATTTTGGCTACACTACAATATGTACGTATTTTTATTCTACATTATTCCAAAGTATTAGGGGGACTCATGTAACCGTATAAATGCCTTATAAAGTGTGTAAACGTATAAATTTATCTAGTGCGTAAACGAGCTGTCAAATTTTGTATGAAAAATCATTTACACAATTTGTGTAAATTTACGCGCACATTTCATTGTGTAAACGCAACCTTGCAGAAATTACAGCAGGCATTTTCATCAGAAATCTCTAATATCAGCAAATAAAGGCATTTTAGTAATTTTTTCGATCAGTTCGAATTAAGATTTATATGAATTATTTCAGGCTTGGCTGATCCATTTATTTTGGTGCAAATGAAAGAATTCAATTCACCATTCTGCCCAACGTTTCGCTGACAAATCTCAGCATCATCAGGGGCAACTCTGTTTATTTTTAAAAAACAAAAGACATATATCAATTATACATTCGCACAAACAGAAGAAATAAATGCACTTGCATTTTCGCAATACTCACTACAATATTAAACAATTATATTAGAGCTTAAAACTAGTACCATCAGTACCACTTCTTGTGGTAGTCTTGTCTAAACTAAATTGCTGTTCATTTTCTTATGCATAACAAATAAGCTGAAGCTATATTATCGGTGTCCTCTTTTTTGTTTATCGTCTCCTTCCTTCTTTGTAATATTCTTAGACTCTCTAATGTGTATCGCGTTATTTCTCTCTTTTCTTTGTCGATGATTCTGGTGTTGGTAAAGTCAGCTGCGTGGCCACTACTTAAAATGTGTTGAGCTAAGGCTGTGCTTTGTTTTTGCTTCTTTATATCCGATTCATGTTCGGCTAAGCGGACGCCTAATGCTCTTTTTGTTGTTCCGATATACACTTTATCACAGCGTTCGTCGTCGTTGCCTTTGCATTTTATTTCATAAACAACTTTGCTTTGTTGTTGTTTTTCTATTGGGCTTTTCATTTTCGTATAAATGCTGGATATTGTTGCATTCGATTTGTATGCAAGCGTAATATTTTGTCGCTTTAATATTTTCTGATCAAAGTTCTCGCTGAGTTTTGGTATGTATGTGACGCTATAATATTTTTTTGACACATTAGATGTTTCTGGGTTTTGTTGCTTCGTTTTCTGTTCTCCTGTTATTATTTTCTCTTGTGTGATCAGTTCGCGTATCAATTGCACTGGGTAGTTGTTGCTTTTTAATATGTTGTATATTTTTTCTATGTTAGTTTCGTGGAATTTTCTATGGCTTATTGTCAATATTTTACTAATTAAATTTTTCGCTGTGTTGATTTTATATTTCCTAGGTTGGGAAGAGAAATAGTTGATCAGACGTCCAGAGGAGGTGGGTTTAGAGTACCAGTTCAGAATTATATTGTTTTTGTCTCTATGTATACGGACATCAATAAAGGGGATGCTTTCGTTTTCCTCCATTTCTATTGTAAACTTGAGTTTTGGATGATATTTGTTAAGTGTCTCTAGAATCTTGTTCGTGTCGCTTCGTTTTGTTATTGCAAAAATGTCGTCTACATATTTGTTGATAAATTTGATGTCAATATTGTAGTGTTGTTTCAGCTCCGAGATGGTGTTGTCAAGTAGTTCGTCCATAACAATGTCCGCAATGGTTGGGGAGAGGGGATTGCCCATTGGCATTCCAAATGTTTGGAAGTATAATTTGTTATTGCACTTAAAATAATTGTTGTCTTTGAGACAAAAGTCCAGGATTTCTTGAAATCTTTTCTTTGGAATTTACAATACAAGAAACAACAAAAATTCCAAAGAAAAGATTTCAAGAAATCCTGGACTTTTGTCTCAAAGACAACAATTATTTTAAGTGCAATAACAAATTATACTTCCAAACATTTGGAATGCCAATGGGCAATCCCCTCTCCCCAACCATTGCGGACATTGTTATGGACGAACTACTTGACAACACCATCTCGGAGCTGAAACAACACTACAATATTGACATCAAATTTATCAACAAATATGTAGACGACATTTTTGCAATAACAAAACGAAGCGACACGAACAAGATTCTAGAGACACTTAACAAATATCATCCAAAACTCAAGTTTACAATAGAAATGGAGGAAAACGAAAGCATCCCCTTTATTGATGTCCGTATACATAGAGACAAAAACAATATAATTCTGAACTGGTACTCTAAACCCACCTCCTCTGGACGTCTGATCAACTATTTCTCTTCCCAACCTAGGAAATATAAAATCAACACAGCGAAAAATTTAATTAGTAAAATATTGACAATAAGCCATAGAAAATTCCACGAAACTAACATAGAAAAAATATACAACATATTAAAAAGCAACAACTACCCAGTGCAATTGATACGCGAACTGATCACACAAGAGAAAATAATAACAGGAGAACAGAAAACGAAGCAACAAAACCCAGAAACATCTAATGTGTCAAAAAAATATTATAGCGTCACATACATACCAAAACTCAGCGAGAACTTTGATCAGAAAATATTAAAGCAACAAAATATTACGCTTGCATACAAATCGAATGCAACAATATCCAGCATTTATACGAAAATGAAAAGCCCAATAGAAAAACAACAACAAAGCAACGTTGTTTATGAAATAAAATGCAAAGGCAACGACGACGAACGCTGTGATAAAGTGTATATCGGAACAACAAAAAGAGCATTAGGCGTCCGCTTAGCCGAACATGAATCGGATATAAAGAAGCAAAAACAAAGCACAGCCTTAGCTCAACACATTTTAAGTAGTGGCCACGCAGCTGACTTTACCAACACCAGAATCATCGACAAAGAAAAGAGAGAAATAACGCGATACACATTAGAGAGTCTAAGAATATTACAAAGAAGGAAGGAGACGATAAACAAAAAAGAGGACACCGATAATATAGCTTCAGCTTATTTGTTATGCATAAGAAAATGAACAGCAATTTAGTTTAGACAAGACTACCACAAGAAGTGGTACTGATGGTACTAGTTTTAAGCTCTAATATAATTGTTTAATATTGTAGTGAGTATTGCGAAAATGCAAGTGCATTTATTTCTTCTGTTTGTGCGAATGTATAATTGATATATGTCCTTTGTTTTTTAAAAATAAACAGAGTTGCCCCTGATGATGCTGAAATTTGTCAGCGAAACGTTGGGCAGAATGGTGAATTGAATTCTTTCATTTGCACCAAAATAAATGGATCAGCCAAGCCTGAAATAATTCATATAAATCTAAAGGCATTTTAGTTTTGATTTTTCACTTGATCTTAGCATTTTTTAATTTGTATAACAATCAAAAAAATTTTATTTGGCCATAGTACAGCTGATAAACAACAAAGTTTATCAAGAGTATTACTAGGTGCGTTCATATAACAGCGTGTGTAAATGGATATAATTCTACACCTTATAAGTTTATATGCTTTCATGAGTCCCCCTATTATGTATTGATGTGATAAATTTTAATGTGATATATGTATATATAGACATAATTCTTATATATAAGAAATATAAAAAAAATATAATGAATTTGATCTAACTTATCAATTTTCAAGTAACTTTTCAACCCGACTAGGACTAATATATTAACTAGTAGGATGTCGATGCAAATATCGAATAGTATGTCAACTGGTATTACAATGATGCATAGACTGAGTAGTATGCCAACTGGTATGTTGATGTTGAATACAATAACTAGTATGTCAATTTGTGTATATAATAACTAGTATGCCATCTGGTATAATGCTGGCAAAAAGGCTGACTAGTGTGTTAATTGGTATGACCCTGATGGGTATGCTGACTAGTATGGAATCTAGTACGATGTTGGTGTATATAATGACTAGTTTGTCAATCGGTATGATGCTGACAGAGACTGTCAATTGATATTTCGTAGGACATCGCCGTGTTAAAAATACCAGTTGTTAATATGGAACAATTACAGAACTCATAGAGAAATGGCAGAACGACGTTTGTTATCGATTGAAAAGCGTATGCATAAAGCCGGGAAGTACGCCGAAAGTACAAAGAGAAAATGGCTAAGTACGTGGAAAAGGGGTATGCAAGAAAAGTAACACAAGAAGAAGTCACCGAGTCGTATGCTCAAACTTTGTACTTGCCCCATTTTGAAGTGTGCAACTGACAATAGCCAAGAAAACTTCGTCTCGTTTTCGACGCAGCAGCTACTGCAAATAACACATCCCTAAACTCATCATTACTGCAGGGTCCCGAACAGGAAATTTCGACAAGGTGGTGTTTGAGTTGCAGCAGATATACGAGAAATGTTTTCGCAAATTAAAGTACGTCCAAACGACATGCGCAGCGTTATCTTTGGACAAAGTTGAAGATATCATGATAAAAAGTGCGAACGTCAAGCTGTGAAGTTGTGTTTTGATTTCTACTGTGCCTTATTTTGTCTTAAATCAATAAATTTGTTTGTTTAAATAATTATTGTGCTAAAAATAAGTGTAAACACGTTGTGTACTTCATTGGCAATTTAAAGTTCTGCTTTTCTTTACTAAAATAAATTGTATCTTAAAAATAATTGATAAAGTGTGTATATCCATACATATATACATATTTGCCGAGTCACTTTGCATATTTGTTGTTGCATTTGATTGGCATTTATATATTTTCAGTTTTCAATTGTTATTTGCTCGTGCACATTTACTTCATTTTCTTTTCACTGCCACAGCTGTTTGCATTGTGTGTTGTTAAGCGTCAGTTAATAGCGATCTTAAACTGCTCATACAGTGATCTTCAAACTGCTCAAACAGTGATTTTCTTACTGTGATCTCCAAACTATTTTCACTGCCTCCGTCTGTTTAATCAATTTTACTTTAACTTATAATGTCTTGCAATTTTGTTAACTGCCAATTGAAAGGTGATACCGAGCGTTTCGTGTCGTGCTGGCTTTGTGATGAGCTTGCTCATATGAAGTGCGCTAGTTTGACAGCAAGGGTGTGTGATGCGATCAACGATAACAAGGGTGTGCGTTGGTCGTGCTTGAAATGCAGATCCACCGAAGTGGACCTTTTTAAGCTTTTCAAACATACCCGAAACGCATTCTCCGAAATCGGTAAGGAACTTTCTACATTAGGGGATAAGTTCAAGTATTATGAAAACTTGTTTAAAACTTTCAAATGTATTACCGATTCAGCTGCTAATGCTAACAGCGACAGTCGTGACAGCAAACGAAAACGAACTGATGTCTCGGCTGGCGTATTGACCCTAGACCCCGTTCAAAACATCCAGAACCCAATCGTTCCTACACCTAGAACGATAGAATTAATAAACTTAGCATCTCCAAGTCCTCTTACAGTAGAGCCTTCAACATCAAAGGCACCTCCAACAAAACTAGCAGCTAGAAAAAATATTGAACCTGCAAACCGTTCTCAGGCGACTGAGCCTGGAACTAGGAAGTTGGTTGTAGTCCCTCCTAAAAAATCGATATTCGTGTCAAGATTCGAGAGGGATACTACTGAGGAGGATCTGAAATCGTATATCTTCTCAAAAAGGAAAACCCATGACGTAACAATTCGGAAATTTAATTTTAGTTATGAAAGAAACGTATCTTCCTTTAGATTAGATGTACCTATTGACCATTTTGACACTATCTTGAGTAACGATTTTTGGCCCTCTGGGGCACTTGTGCGGGAATTTGAATATAGGCGGAATAAGAGTGTTCCAAACTTGGCAAAGATCCCTGTTAATAACACTGTGTCAAAAAACTGAACGAAAAATCTGCTTTAGATATACTTTACCAAAATGTTAGAGGCTTAAACACCAAGTTAACAGAACTGTTTTTAAAATCATTTAACTCAAGCTACGATATAATTGCTTTAACCGAAACCTGGCTGAAACCTCATGTTTTTAACTCAGAGATCCTCTGTAATGACTACCAGATATATCGAAATGACCGCCTGAGCAGGGTTGGAGGTGGGGTTCTGCTTGCTGTACACTCTTCAATACCATCTGAAGAGATTTGCGTAACCGCCACCGATACAACTGAGTTCTTGTGCATACGCACACAACTAGCAAATATCCACATTTATTTGGCCATCTGTTATATCCCGCCATCTTCTGAACTGTCCGTTTATATGAATCACATTTCCTTGCTAAGAACTGTTAATTCGATGCTAAAGCCTTCCGATTCAATTATTGTCTTGGGTGACTTCAATATGCCACACATATCATGGTGCATCTCTGACTTTAATATCGTACCAGTTTCGTCAAAGTCTTCCAACAATGAATTTCTAGACGGAATGTCTGAGCTGTGCCTTCAACAAATCAACATCCAATCGAATAAATTCGGAAGAGTGTTAGATTTAGCCTTTGTGGATGATGAATCTAAATATTCCATTAGTCGATGCGAACCCATTATTGAACCTGAAGATGCTTACCACCCTTCCCTCAAAATAGTTTACGAAGTTGTAAATTATGCTTGTAACAGCGGAAATAAACGATACGACTCCAGTTATCGCTTCGACTTTGCGAAGGCCAATTTTAAAAAATTAAATCGTGATCTATCTCGAATAGTGTGGCCAATATTTAATGCTGATGTGGAGCAAAGCGTTTCTCACTTTTACAATACCATTTACTGTCTTTTTGAAAAATACGTACCTAAGCGGATTTGTGTACATTCCGATACAAGCCAAGTATGGTTCACTAAAGAGCTGAAAATTTTAAAGAATAAAAAGTCTCGATCTTTCAAGTTGTTCAAAAAGACGGGTTTACATAACCATTACTTACAGTATTCGATTCTACGCTGCAAGTATTTTCAATTGAACAAAAAGTGTTACAAAGCTTATCTTTGTAAAATGAAAAGAAATATAACTTGCAACCCGAAGGCATTTTACGCATTCGTAAACTCTAAACGCAGGGTGAAAGGGTTTCCATCATCCATGAAATTCCAAGATAATATTTCCAGCGATGATCAAGAGATCGCCGACTTCTTTGCGGAATTTTTCAAATCAAATTACTCTATTGAGACCAACGTTTCACCTAATGAATACCCATACCATATTGATTCATGTTATTCAATCAGAGCTCCATTTATATCTTCAGAAGATGTATTATCTTATTTAAAAACTTTAAAAGTATCATATTCATACGGCCCCGACAGGATCCCGACACACTTTCTTAAAAAATGTGCCGCAAACATCTATCAGCCGCTAACAGATTTATTTAATTTATCTTTAATTTATGGCGTTTTCCCAACAATATGGAAGGAATCTTTTCTTATTCCGCTTCATAAAAATGGAAGCAGGTCTTCAATAGAAAACTACCGGGGCATAGCAAAGTTATCCGCTATCCCAAAGTTATTTGAGGCTATTGTTACCCACCACCTAACATTCTCTATTTCCCCCATAATTGCAAGCTCGCAGCATGGGTTCTGTAAGGGCAAATCACCTATCACCAATTTACTAGAATTTACCACCCACGTTTCTAATGGATTTAGAAAAGGCCTTCACACTGATGTAATTTACACCGATTTCAGTAAAGCTTTCGACAAAGTATCACACCCATTACTTATTCATAAGCTCAGTCAACTCGGTTTTCAACCCCGTCTTATATGTTGGATTTCTTCGTATCTTGGTTATCGTACGCAAAAAGTAATCTTTAAAAATACACTTTCTGGGGTCATCAATGTTTCTTCTGGTGTTCCTCAGGGCAGCCATCTTGGTCCGATTCTGTTCTTGTTGTTCATAAACGATATATCTGGTACAATTAAATACTCAAAAATCTTGATGTACGCAGACGATGTAAAACTTTTCAAATCATGTGCCTCGGTTGAGGAACATTCCTTGCTTCAAATGGATTTAAATCACTTGGTTACCTGGTGCAATGTAAATTATATGCCGCTCAATCTCAAAAAATGTAAATTCATGTGTTTTTCTCGGAGAGTTTCGCCACCAGCTTCATATACAATTAACAACTATATTCTAGAAACTGTAAATAATTTTATTGACTTGGGAGTCATGATGGATTCCAAACTTAGTTTCAATCTTCATATTAATGCTACAGTGAATAAAGGCAAAGGTGTTTTTGCATTTGTTAAACGGTGGTCAAAAGAATTTAACGACCCTTACATAACTAAAGCACTTTTTACAACATTAGTTAGGCCAATATTAGAATACGGCTCGATAATTTGGAATCCGCGTTATCAAGTCCATGCAGACAGTCTCGAATCAATACAAAAACAATTTTTACTATTTGCCTTAAGAAATTTCCAATGGGACTCTTTAACTAATCTTCCACCTTATACTAATCGATTAAAGCTTATCAATCTTCCAACTCTTGCTAGTCGAAGGGAAATGCTTGGTGTGATATTTATGACAAAACTTTTAAATGGATCAATTTCGAGCCCATTCCTTCTGAATGAAGTGAACTTTTGCGTTCCCTCTCGGACATCGAGACACTTCAAACCTCTTCTGCTGAAACAATGTAGAACGAACTTCGAACAAAATGAACCTTTTCGGCGTTTATGCCAAGATTATAACTCTCACTCAAACACATTTGATAGCTCGGATTCCCTTTTTTCTATAAAAAAGATTGTTCTCACCTCTCTAAATTAATGTATAATACGTTTGCTTCTGTTCTCTTTAAGTATTACGCTTGGCTGATGAAATTTCTTCTGTAGCTGAGCAGTCTCAGATCGTGACGCTTGACAAACCGCTGCCCATCAAAGACTCGGCAAAATACAAAAAAAAAAAGTTATTATATATATATATAAATCGATCGCGTGAACAGGATTAGCCTGGTTTCATTGGGCCACTTGAGGGCAGCGCGCTGCCACAACGTCCATTAAAAAAAAAAAAAAAAAAAAAAAATGGTGACATCAACCAACCTATTCAAGAGTATATGATGACCTCGATGATCTTCGGCGCCGTTTGCTCTCCCTCTATTGCTGAGTACGTGACAAACAAAAATGCAGATCTCTTTAAGTCGGAGTGTCCTGAAGCGTCATAAATCATAATAAATAAACACTATGTCGAGGATATGGTTGCTAGTTTCAATTCGCCAAAGCACGCCAAAGAATTCAGCCGATAAATTGTGAAAATTCATCAGGAAGCAGGGTCAAAATCGTTTCCAACTGCACTGAAGTACTTACTTACTTACTTGATTGGCGCTTAACCGTCTAAACGGTTATGACCGTCCAACAAGGCGCGCCAGTCGCTCCTTTGCTATGCCAACCGGCGCCATTTGGTCACACCAAGGGAGTTTAAATCGTTTTCCACCTGGTCCTTCCAACGGAGTGGGGGCCGCCCTATATCTCTGCTTCCAGGCGGGTTCCGATAGAAACACTTTCTTGGTCAGAGCATCATCTTTCATTCGCATAACATGGCCTAGCCAGCGCAGCCGGTGCATTTTAATTCGCTGGAATATGTTGATGCCTGCGTAGAGCTCGTACAGCTCATCATTCTTCGGTACTCACCATCGCCAACGCGTAGAGGTCCATACATCTTTCGAAGAACTTTTCTCTCGAACACTCCCAAAGCCGCTTCATCTACTGTTGTCATGGTCCATGCTTCTGCCCCATATAGCAGGACGGGTACGATAAGTGACTTGTAGAGTATAATTTTCGTTCTAGTGCCACACCAAAACAACTTTTGAAAAGTGGAACTTAACAAGGCCACACAAAGTGCCACAATACGCTAATAGTGCTACATTAAAATACGATCTTTCGAAGGTGAAAAAAAAAAATATAGAAAGCGAAAGAGGCGTGAAGAAGAACGTGGAACTTCCTCGACGCCCCAATGGCATCACGATACCAGCCAAGGACATCAACCCGGAACAGCAAGGACTGAGCCCGTGCCCCCTAGTACAAAGGAAACGGGATACAGCACACTCACCAGCATACCGATGCAGCTGAAACTACTATTGTAAGAAAAACATTAAATCATATTTATTTAAGAAATTAAAAAAAAAACTAAATATAAAGTAATTTAGTGATATCAATCAGAAACTATCCTCTAAGTTTGGAAAAAAATATTTGCATACAAAAAAAAATTTTAATTATAATAAACCATAAAATGCCACCCCAAATAACCTTATTAGACCACCACTGCTAACTGCCCCCACAGCACCCCCTGCATTTGCAGCATCACCCAATTTAAACCCCCAAATTTCCGCAGAACTAGCCACTCTCGTTCGAGCTATGATCAATCAGACCATAGAATCCAACGGTCCCAGCCTTGTGCAGAAGAAAAGTGTTGAGAATCTTAAGGATATACGAACCCTCAAAAGGCACACCAAAATATTTCGGCATTTTAAATGGCATTACATAGCCAGATATAGCCTTAGAATCCTACAATACACCTTTAGATTGGACAGCAATCTCTCGCTGTCTGACCACTCATTACGCCGACAAACGAGACATAGGCACTCTGGAATACCAGATGACTTGTCTTATATAGGGAAGAATGACGATTAACGAATTCTACCAAAAGGTTTACAGCCATTTATCCCTTATCCTCAACAAAATAGGTTGCAGGGAATTTGGCGAAGAAGCAGTCCATTTATTAACTGATAATTACCGTGCTAAGGCCCTCGGCACCTTCGTTAGAGGACTTTCTGGCGATCTTCCCAGACTCCTAGGTATTAAAGAACCGAAGAATTTGCCAGAAGCCCTACACCTTTGCCTTAAATTAGAAAACCAAAATTTCAGAGCATACCATGCTAACAACCAAATGTCGAACGTACCATCAACCTCCTGCCAACAAAGCTTCAGTTCTTCAAATCCTAGACAGCAACTCTTCACACCAAGATATGCACAACCGGCAAACCCACCGTTCCCTCAATCAAAATCCTATCCCGAATTGGCACATGTACCACAAACCCCGCAAAACTATCGTCAACATAGTTTTAACCCCCACATCTTCCGGCAATACCCAAACCAACCGAATCCATATAATAGATACCAGCCACAAAATCCCTATAACCAACCACAAAACACACATACCCAACAACAAAAGCACCCCCTCCAAGACCACCAAAACCACCGCAACCTATGGAGGTAGACGAAAGCCTCAGGACTAGAGCAGTAAACTACGTGAACCGTACTAAACCCCAAGAAACTGGTAAACGCCAAACACATCTATGATAAACCATTCCCACCGAAAGTCCAAAGGAACTTTCATATAAACTCCGACGGAGTCACAGACGACCTGACGGACGTACATTTTTTAGACTGAATAGCTCTTCATTACCTTATTTTAGATGCAAAACGAAGAGCGGCGAAATACTAAGTATCCTGGAGATACAGTATCCAACAAAAATTACATCCAATCCAGCCTAGTTAGGAAATCAATAGAAAACGATTACCCGTTTTTCGCCAACTCAGTTGGCTGAATCTGTTTAAAGATCAACACGAAATAGGACAGGTAGTACAAAAACACCGTAACTTATTTTCAGAACCAAACCAAAAACTGACGTACACAACAAAAGTAGTAGCAGAAATTCGGACAAATTCAGACACACTGATATATTCAAAATCCTACCCATACCCTACACTGGACCACGAATTTCAACCTTGTCTCTTTACCAGAAACGCCGTTATGAAATTCGTATGTAAAATCACCCCCTGATTTCGAAAATTGAGTTCATTTTTGATTCTATGGTACGGTTTTTGAGATATTTGCAATTTACCGTTATTCGAAAAACCCAAAAAGATGGCTCCCTTTAATTACGCATATCTCACGAACGGGTAAAGCAATTGCAAAAAGGTTTAAAGAACCGGAAAGACGATAAAATTTTCTATGAACACATCATACATTGTTTTTTGCTCATCCAGACAGTTTTCGAGATATTAGCTTATCATTTCAGATTTTTGTTTTTTTTTATGAAAAAATATGAAAAAAAAATATTTTTGCGAGGGCAACATTCCAAAACCACAACTTTTTATCCAGATATTTTTCCTTTGTTCAGAGCTCTGTTTAATTAGAAAAAAGATAAGCTATCATCGAATAAAATCGATGCAAAACTACGTAAGTTATAAGCGATCAAATAAAAAATACCCAGGTTGCGCAACTTCAATGTATGTATACATACATATATTAAAGGTATAAAGTGCAAATGGGATATTATCCGGATAAACGAATAACACCATAACAATGATAATACTTTTTCTTTAAATAAATCAAATAGTACTTTTAATACTCGAATTGTTTTATATTAGGTATGCATCGAAAGGAAGAGTGGTTGGGTTCGAAACCTGCTGTAGGCATGTAGTTATAAACATGTATTTCCGTCACTTATGGGTAAGTATGCAGGTAGATTTTCAAAATTATAAGACACAAAAAAATTTTTAAAGCCTACATCTAAAGCAGGTAGTATTTTCTTTTCCCGGCTTCGTATAAAAAGGAACCTTTCTATCTAGGTAAGATTTGATTTTTTCAATTTTATTCTTGTTCCGAGTATAAATATGAGTTAATGCGCCTTGAAACTTCATAACATCTGCAAGGCTCGCCGAAGATAGTTCAGTTCATAAGTCAAATTTCAAAACCGTGATTTATTAAAAAAAATAAAATGAGTAAAAGGAAGCGAGAATTTGTTTGTAATAACGATCCAGATACATATGTTATGTTTCATGTGTGGCCAATATACTATCATAAGGCGACGACGAGTATTCTCAGATCATATGAAAACTTTATACTCCAAGTATTTTGGGATTGAGCCTAAAAATGCTGAAAAACCATGGACACCGAACACTTTGTGTACATCGTGTCGAGTAGAATTGATTCAGTCGGAATCAGGACAACAAATAAAATTTGATACACCAATGATATGGAGAGAACCTACTTGCCATTCAATAGAGTGTTATATTTTTCAAACAAAAGTAGTTGGCATTGGAAGATCAAGAAGAGTAACCTATGCCAGCGTACCTAAAGTGACATTACCAGTACTACATTCAGCGGTAGTTGCGAATCCAGTTTCATTGTCTCACAGTAATATCTGAGTGCGGGGAATCAAGTTGTACTGAATTTCGCATGGGAAACGAGAGAAACGTTCTGTCACAAGCACAACTTAATGATTGGATAAGAGATTTGGAACTATCCAAGGAAAAGGCCGAGATCCACGCTTCTCATATGCAACAATTTAAATTTGTGTCATCCGATGTAGAACTCGTCACGAACAATTTTCCAAACACTATACCAAGAAAGCCAGTATATGCTACTGCAACGACATTCCTGGTTTATTCAAAGAGTTTGGTCAAACATATGATTCAAAAGACTGGCGATTGTTCATAGACAGCAATAAACTGAGTTTGGAGGCTATATTATTGCATATTTGTAACAAAAAGCCTTCTATCGTACATGCAGTAAGTACAAAGGAAACCTACGAGCACACGCAAAAACTACTCAAATTTATCAAATATGAAGAGCATGATTGGAAACTATGTTCGGATCTCAAAGTCGTTGCAAAGCTATGCGGTCTACAAAGTGGCTACACCAAGCACTGCTGCTTCCTTTGCAAGTGGGATAGCCGAGCTCGTAGGGACCACTACGTCAGAAAGGATTGGCCGGAAAGAGTCGAGTTTACCGTTGGTGTGGATAACATAAAATACACACCTCTTGTCAAGAAAGAGAAAATCATACTTCCACCCTTACACGTCAAGCTCGGTCTCATTAAAAACTTGGTTAAGGCTTTGGACAAAGAAGGCGAATCATTCGACTATATGAAAACAATTTTTCCAGATATTTCTCAAGCCAAGATAAAGGAAGGTATTTTTGTAAGACCATACATAAAAAAGTTGATCAACAGTAATCAATTCAAAAGACTACTCTCATCAGTTGAGGCAGCAGCGTGGGAATCCTTTGAAAAGGTCGTTGCTTCTTTTCTCGGTAGACACAAAAGCCCTAACTACGAGCAGGTAGTGAACGACTTAATCAATAATTATGCGAAAATGGCTTAAAGGCTTATTAAAATTAGATTCCCAAAATTCTATAACTTGTTTACCTAACTAATATTTTCTTTCCAGGCGTAAATATGTCCTTAAAAATTCACTTTCTGCACTCACATTTGAGCTTTTTTCCGGCAAATCTTGGCGACGAAAGTGACGAACATGGCGAAAGGTTTCATCTGCAAATGAAATTAATTGAGAATCGATATCAAGTATTCTGGGACGTCGCAATGATGGGTGATTACTGCTGGTTTCTCATAAGAGAAACCGATCCTAAACTGAATAAGCGTCAAAGTAGAACACATAATTATTTCGACTACATAGTAAAATCAAATTAAGATAAAGATTGTTAGAATATAGTATAAACATAAATGAATTAAAAAAAAAGTTAAAAATATGGGAAATTTCATTCATAAATTGAACTTTTAACTAAATAGAAACAGAGCATAGCTAGATATTTCACTCTTCTTTATACCATACATACGTTTTGAGGTATACGTTGAAATTGCCCAACCTGGGTATTTTTATTTGATCGCTTATAACTTACGTAGTTTTGCATCGATTTTCTTCGATCGTAGCTTATCTTTTTGTTAATTAGACAGAGCTTTACGTAAAGAAAAAACATCTGGAAAAAAAGTTGTGGTTTTGGAATGCTGCCCTCGCAAAGAGTAATTTTTTCATATTTTTTCATAAAAAAAAACAAAAATCTGAAATTATAAGCTAATATCTCGAAAACTATCTGGTTGAGCAAAAAACAATGTATTATGCATTTATAGCAAATTTTATTGTCTTTCCGATTCTGTAAACGTTTTTGCAATTGCTTTAATTGAGATATACGTAATTAAAGGGAGCCACCTTTTTAGTTTTTTCGAATAACGGTAAATTGCAAATATCTCAAAAACGGTACCATATAATCAAAAATGAACTCGATTTTCGAAATCAGGGGGTGGTTTTACATACGAATTTCATAACGGCGTCTCTGGTAAATTTTGGCCGTCGAACAGTGCTATTAGTCTTAAGCAAGAAGTAGAAAATCAGGTAAATAAATTGCTAGAAGACGGAATAATACGAAAATCAAGGTCACCCTACAACTCTCCGGTCTGGGTTGTACCTAAAAAGACGACGCCTCAGGCGAAAAAAAGTTTAGAATGGTCAATGATTATAGAAAACTTAACACAGTCATAATCGCAGATAGGTATCCAATACCGGAAATAAATGAGGTACTTTCTCAACTAGGAAAGAACAGCATTTTCTCTGTGATTGATTTAAAAAGTGGTTTCCATCAAATTCCTCTTAAGGAATCTGACGTGGAAAAACAGCTTTTTCAGTGAACAGCGGGAAATACGAGTTCACTAGATTACCATTCGGCTTGAAAAACGCCCCATCTATCTTCCAACGGACACTGGACGACATATTAAGAGAACACATAGGACGAATATGCTACGTATACATAGACGTTATAATCATATTTAGCAAAAATGAAAAAGAACTTTCCGACCATATAGATACAATTTTTAAAACCCTTAATAAGGCAAATATGAAAATGCAGATCGACAAATGTGAGTTCTTCAAGAAACAAGTTGAGTTCCTAGGATTGGTAGTATCTTCCGATGGAATTTCCACAAACCCAGCCAAAGTAGAATCAATAGCAAATTTCCCCTATCCCCAAACGATTAAAGATTTAAGGCTTTTCTTAGGCTCATCTGGATACTATAGACGATTTATTAAAGATTACGCTAAGTTAGCAAAACCCCTAACATCCCTACTTCGAGGCGAAGAAGGAAGAATGTCCAAAAGTAGCTCAAAGAAAATCCCAGTACATTTAAATGAAGAAGCAAAAGCAGCATTCAATAAAATCAAATCCACTTTGACTTCCAAACACGTAATTTTGCAATATACCGATTATAACAAAGAATTCGACCTAACTACAGATGCTTCAAAATATGCCATAGGCGTAGTTTTAGAGCAAAATGGAAAACCAATAACTTTCATATCAAGAACGCTGAACAAAGCAGAGGAAAATTATGCACACAGATCATCAGCCCCTTACATATGCTTTAAGCAACAGAAATAATAACTCCAAACTGAAACGATGGAAAGCGATCCTGGAAGAATACAACTATGAAATAAAATAAAAGCCCGGGAAAGCTAACGTAGTTGCGGACACATTATCCAGGCCCTTCGAATTAAATTCTTTATCAGTTGCTACACACTCTGTTGAGAGCTCATCACACAATCTAATCCCAACAGTGGAAGGACCCATAAACGCCTTCAAAAACCAACTTTTGATATCTTTAGGAGAAGAAGACAGTTGTCAATTCAAGATACCATTCCCAACCTACCATATACATATAATTATTAAACCCGAATTTTCAACACACAACCTAACTGCACTATTAAAACGCTACCTAAATCCTTCAGTGATGAATGGTTTACTTACCTCTGAAGAAATAATGGGAAAGATTCAGGAAGTCTACCCTCTTCATTTTACCAATTATAAAATCCGTTATACCCAAACAAAAATAGAAGATCTGGTAAACGAAGATGCCCAAAATGAGGAAATTTTAAAAGAACATAAACGAGCACACAGAAATAGGGATGAAAATAAAAAGCAACTTTTACAAAAATACTACTTTCCTAAAATGAAGACAAAAATAGAAAATTTAATCAAACAGTGCAAGGTTTGTAGAGAATACAAATACGATCGTCACCCTAATAAGCCACAACTACTCGAAACCCCAATTCTCCAATATCCTGGTGAAATAGTCCATATAGATATTTATAATACAGAAAGGAAACTAGTACTAACAGCATTAGGCAAATTCTCAAAATATGCTCAAGTTAAAGCAATAAAAGACATCAGGGAACCACTACGACAAATTCTTTTCTCTTTCGGCGTACCGAAAACAATAGTCATCGATAACGAAAAATCGTTAAATTCAGCATCCACAAAATTCATGGTTGAAGATCAACTTGGAATTGAAATATTTAAAACACCACCATACGCAAGTACAGTTAACGGACAAGTGGAAAGATTTCACTCCCCCCTATCCGAAATCATGCGTTGCCTACAAACAGGACGGACCCATCGCTCATTCCAAGAACTTTTAGACAGATCTACATATGAATACAACTATTCCATACATTCCGCAACAGGAAAACGGCCGATATAGACATTTTTCGGCAGACGAGTTTCAATAGACCCAGAACAGTACGAAAATTCACGACGAGAAAACATAGAAATCCTTATGAAAAGGCAAGAGAAAGACTTAGAAAATCACAACAAAACACGGCAGCCTACGAAAACATATACCCCTGGTGATGTAATTTACGTTAGGATAAATAAACGTGTAGGATCCAAACTTGCAGCTAGATATAAGAAAGAAATAGTAAGAGAGGACAAATCCAGCATAGTAATCACGGAAAAAGGACGAACTATACACAAAAGCAAAATTAGGACTTAACCCCAAATTTTTATTTTCAGGCTCCTTTTACCACTAATAAATGTAGAGTTCAAAATTCTCGACTATACGAACACGCCTATAGCGACTTTCAATACAGGATTTACCAAAATACAAACAGGAGCTTACAGAAGTATTCACACAATAGACATAGACGCATATCAAAAAATATTAGACGGATTAGACGATACCGTAAGACGGAAAATCACAGCAAATAATTCCTTCCTTCCTTTCCTAAACACAGAATTATCCCAAACCCAAAATTATTTAAATAGAATAAGACCTAAAGTTAATAAAAGATTTATAAATGAAATTTGAACAGCTTGGAAATGATTTGCAGGAAATCCTGACCACGAGGATTTCGTAATTTTATAAAATCACATAAATGATGTATTAGAAATTAATAATAAACAAGTTATAATTAATAAACTAATTAAAGAGAGAATGAAAAATATTACAGAAATTTCAAATCAGATACTTTCACTTTATAGTAATAAGGACAATATCCAACATGATGTCGCTAAATATAAGTTGATAAAAGAAGAAATTATAAATGTAAATTATGCAATACATTGGGCCAAAGTTGGCATCGTAAACTTATACCTTTTTCTCTAACACAGAAATTAATATAATAAAAAATATTTTCGAAAACGACAGTATTCCTTTCAATAATATAGAAGAAGCATTTCAATTTGCAAATGTCAAAATAGCTTCTAATAGTTCAATGATTTTATATTTAATTAACATTCCAATTACCAATAAGAATATTTGCGAAAAATTGTTAATTAAACCATTAAAAAAGGGTAATAAAGTATTCAAAGTACCATATGAAAATTTATTATTATGTAATAGTAAGATTTTTGGATTAAAAAATAAATGTGAAGAATACAATAATAACGAAATTTGGCTCTAAGGAAAATAATATAGATATACGTAATTCATCCTGTTTACCACATTTGCTCAAAAGCCACCCATCAACTTGTGCTATGATGAACAATCAACATGTCTCTACCATCGAAGAAATTCTTCCGGGTATAATTCTAGTAAATCAAGTTAATGGAACTATCCTTATCGACGAAGAGGAAATTAAACTCACAGAATCATATCCAATCGAATATCACAACTCCACAGAAACAATAGATAATCAAGTATTTGTTTATAACGAAGTTTCTGGCAATAAACAACTTTCAGCTGTACTTCAACTAAACTCCACGCAATCAGTCGAAGAAGATATACTAAGCTTGGAAATGATGAAAGAGATCCATCTAGAAAATACAAAGTACATTGAAACCATAAAAACTAAAATTGCAATAGCCTCATCAACAAATCTTTGGATATCTGTGAGACAGCCCTGGCACTGATAATTATATTGGCACTCAAGGCAATGATAATTCCGGGAGTAACAGGCAAATATGTACCCAATGAAGACGGCATACCCCTTGAAAATACATCCATTAGCCAACCGCCTCATCCACAACCATCCCCTCGAGTAGATCAAGCAACATACTAAAAATTTGTTGTAACGACCGAGGACGTCCGTTTTTAAGGGCGGAGGAGTTAGCAGGAATAATGTTAACTAAAGTCAGCGGAATAATGCTGACTACCGATATTGCAAATAACGCAACAACATCCGCCATGCGCCGACTAAATACAAACACAAGTCAGCAATAACTAAATAGGCCAAACAAACATCCGGCACGAGTTATATTCCAAAGTGGTAAACAGAAATAATGCTAGCATAAGTAAATTTAAGTTATAAATAGGGAAGATGTGTTTGAACAGCAGAATTGTATTATCAAATTGATATGTGTGCAATAACCGTATTTTTAATGAATAAATACAGAAAAGTACAAGGGGTATACTTAATTAGTTTTATTTGCTATGCTAATATGCTCTACGTACACTACCAGAAAATCACAGTTGCGAGCAGTGCACTAATTTCTGAGCAACAACACACCTCGAACTTACGTCGCCCAATAAATCGAAACAGAAGGAAAGATTTACTGGTTTTCTGAAAAAGATAGAGTCCAATTCAGAAAGGTGTTCTGGGCAAATATACTGCAGATCCAAATCCCAGATTCGCGGCGGTTTGGGGGTATTTTTTCGGACACTGTTGTACTGTTCCCCTCTTTTATTATTTCCTTAGGATACGCCTACACAGCCACCGATAAACCTAAAATTGGTGCTAAAATTGCAACCGATTTCACTGGTTTACAGCCAAAATGCACCAGAGACGCCATTATGAAATTCCTATGTAAATGCACCCCTGATTGCGAAAATCAAGGTTATTTTTAATTCTATGGTAACGTTTTTGAGATATTTACGAATAATCGTTTTTTTTTTCAAAAAAAAAAAAAAAAAATTCGTTCCAATTAATCGTATATATCTCAAGAACGAACTGAGCGATTCCAAAACGGTTTGAAGCTTTTAAAAGGTAATAATATTGCTATAAACTGTGCATACAACACTTTTTGCTAGGCCTTGCAGATTAAAAAATAACGAACAGTCATTACGGATTTTTTCTTTGTAAAAATATTAAAAAAAAAATTTTTCTCTCTATGCTCTGTTTTATTACAAAAAAAAAATAGTCAACAAAATCGATTAACTAATACAAGAGTTATAAGCATTCAAATAAATATATCCATATAGTAAAACTTAAGTACCCTACAAATAATAGCATATGTACATATGATTCTGTCTTAACTCTATGATCTTATTTTATAAATGAAAAAGTTATGTGTCTTGTTTTGACGCTTATTTAGATTAGGAACGGTTTCTCTAATGAGAAACCACCAGTAGCCACCCATCATAGTGACATCCCAGAATCCTTGATACCGACTTTCAATCATTTTCATTTGCTGCTGAAAACTTTCGCCATGCTCGTCACTTTCGTCGCCAAGATTTTGCGGAAAAAAATTTAAATGGGAGTGGAGAAAAAGAATTTTTAAAGACACATTTACTCCTGAAAGAAAATGAAAAAGTATGTCAGATAAATACATAAGTGACACATTAGTACAGTGCTGCTCAAATTCTTTTATATGGAAGTCCGAATCACAATACATACATGTACAAAATTGTATGTGCACTGAAACTTTTTTTGTATTTAAAAAAATATATTTAAAAAATTTTTATTGTTTGAGGACGGAAAAATTTGAATATTTGGTTTCATGTTAAAAAATATTTGCCTAAAATATTACGTCAATAGTTATATCACCAACATACAAGATCCAATAAATTTAATTCTGAAAGTGGCGAAAAATTACCTTGACTTCTAGCCTCAACTTTTGTGGGAACATATTCTATATACATATATGTATATCGCCGGAATTTGGGTTCCAATAATCCAGGGCGAATTTAACCAGGTGGTGGCAAAGCGAATTCAATCAATTCGCCGTGCAGCTGAATGTCAAGTCAAAAGAAAATTTTCATAGATGGAAAATTATCAAAAAGAAGCAATCAGTTGATGGGATAACACCACCTGTACTTAATTCGCCTTGCTATAATCCTACTAAAAGTGAATGTAGAGATTTCCGAGAATGTTGCATTCATTGTGAATTCATACAAGTGGCGAATGTTTGTAAAAAAATTGTGCAATAGTAATGTTCAATCGCTGTTCGATTACTTAAATCATTTGCTAAACAGTGTGTTTCAAACAGGGATGCACCTTAACGTTAAGATAATCGTTTATCAAAAAATTTCCACCGTTTCCGTTGAAAAGCTTCGAAATATTATCGATAAAGAAATTATCAAGATAAATTGTATCTCGTTTTCAACCGAAACGAAAAGTTTTCGTTAACGTTAAAAACGTTAACAAAAACGTGATACTTTATGTTTGAATTGTGCTGGCAATGCTATAGCCATGGTGAAGCCGTAAGGTGGTAATAGCGAGCGGACATACACTTATGCGGCAGTTACCCACCGACGTGTGCCGTACGTAAGGACGTTTGTCGTACGAAGCACGTTTGACCGAACTCTCAAGCCCGTAGGAATCAATGTGTGCGTCTGTGTACATGTACATAACATATTTGTGTGTGTATTGTTTACAGATAAGCACTGTTGCCATTGACCATTTTGCACGTATGCTTATGGAAACATCAACTTTTTCCAATTTAATTTTTGATGTTGTAAAAGGCCGGAATACATATTAAATAAGTATAAATAGATAAAATATTTATAATCAGCACTTTTACATAATTATTTCGAATTATTTTCACAATTTTTCAAACTTTAATTAGGCGTTTTTGCATAAAATTGCAAACGGTCAAAAATTAGCGTACATAAGTTTACTAGTTTTGCACGTCGGTGAGTTTTCATTTACATTGCACACTCATAAGATAGGTCGTGTCAGCTGACATGTTTTTGGTACGTACGTTCGTGAGTAACTGCCGCATTAAACTCCATGTAATTTGTTTGTGTAGTTCGTTGGTGGTAATGTCAAAAATACTCTGAGAAATGTTCGTACTGTCAAAATTCATGAGAAAAGTTGCAATCAGCTTGGCTAATGCTTTCACCTTTAATGACTCCGTCATCAATCAGCATTGCCAGCATAGGTTTGAATTAATAATCAACATAAACGATTTGATTTCGTTTTGATATGGCAGAAAACGAAACAAAATGATTTCGTTAATTTGACGTTCTTAACGTTAATAAACGAAACGAAATGACTTTGTTTCGTTTATTAACGTTAATTATCGTAACGAAATGATATCGGTTCGTTGGTTAAGCATGCCTGGTTTCAAACCTTTTTGTAGACGACTGGTATATTGCATATTTACATATTTTAAAATGTTTGCAAACTTGGCTCTTCATATTTTATCTATTAACTATATCTTAGAAATGCATATCAATATGTAGTCTAATTTTTTGTATACACATTTAAACAAAAAGTTAATTTGAAACAAGAATGGGTAATTCAAGGCAGTTCAATTTAATAAGGGCAATCAAAAAACAAACCTCTCTCCCATTCTCTGGCCATTCGCGGCAGTCATTCGCCCCATTAGCAAAGAGAGTAGATAATAAGAGGCTTCATATCGCCATTTCAGAAAACCGACTGCGTTTTGTATGAAATTTGCCAATGTACCAATTCACGGGCTCGGTCATTCCTCTTTGTGCCTGTCCGTGAAGATTTGGTAAAATGCAGTGAAGATTAAACTCAGTGAGTGAAAAGTAAATATTGTGTTTTTGTGTTAAAATAGTGCAAAAAGTGAATAAAAAAAGTAAATAAATAGTGTAAAAAGTTAATGTAATTGTTTAAAAACATATAAAAAAAGTGAAGTCAAGTGAAATATTGGCTTAAAATTAAGAAATCGTGCAAAAAGTATTGTGTTTGAGCTTAAAGCATGAATTGAGTGAGAATGTGAAATGTCAGTGTAAAAAAAAATGTAAAAAAGGCAAAGGATACAAAGTGAATAAATAAAAACACGTAAATATTGTGTGCAAATTAGTAAAAAAGTGATGAAAATTGCGTAAAAAGTTAATTAAAGTGTGTAAAAACCAATAAAAAAGTGAAATGAAGTGAAATTATACTAAATATTGCCATAAAAATAAGAAATGGTGAAAAATAGTTTGTCTGATCATAAATGAGTGCGAATGTGAAATGTCAGTGAAAATGACATTGTAAAACAACAAAGAGGATAGAAGCGAAGTGAATAAATAAGAAGACGTAAATATTGTGTGTAAAATGTTAAAAAAGTCATAAAAATTGTGTAATACTGTTTTCACACAGAAACTTAATGATCTCATTTCACCCGCTAATGAAATCGTAAAGTTTTTGCTTTCACACAGAAGTAACTGCTCTATTAGTATGAAGGATGAGACAGACAATCATGGCGGAACGATACAAGGTGGGAGCATGGTGACATACCTACAAACAAAAAAAATTCCATGTACTTGTAAATTCGATGGAGAAATGTCAAAATCGTACTGCGCCGGTAGTTGATGTATCAAATCAAATAAAAAAGGTTATAATCAGCTGTTCGATGCGGCCACCTTGTATCGTTCCGCCATGCAGACAATGACATTTGCTTTGAAAACTAAGAAACGGAAACGGAAGCGGAAAGCTGCCAACAGAGTTGCATTGTGCTTTTGACTTCATTAGCTACTAATGAAATAATAATATATTCGAATTTTGTAGGGAAGATTGAGCTCAATAAGCGTCTTAATGTAGAAAATTGCCTTTATTATTCAATAAGCCGTCTGTGTGAAATTAGTATTAAAAGTTAATTAAATTGTGCAAGAATTAATAAAAGTGAGAAATGGTCCAAAAATAAGTTGTGTGTTTGAGCTCAAATCGTAAATAAGTTCAAATGTGAAACGTCAGTGAAAACGACATTGTAAAAAGTGTGTGTTGTTTGTACTCAAAAGGAAAATAGGTGGAAATATAAAAAAATAATTTGTAAAAATATGTGTAAAAAAGTTGTGGAAAGTGTGAAGAAAATTGTGAAAAATTATTAAGTGTTAAGTGAACTTTAAAATCCTAGCATATAAGTTCAATAAAAATGGTAAAAAGGAGTTGTGTGTGTCGTGTTTTGTGTGTGATTAATGAAACCAAAAAGACTCGGCATATGTACGTGCGAACCTATCCACATATGTATACAGGTGTATAAAGTGATTTGTGATGGTGGATAAGAAATTTTTACAAAATTAATATATGTATTATATATATATTGTATACGTGTTTTTTAAATCTATACAATATTATATAAATGTATATGTATTTTGTTTCCAACAAAAAAGATAATATGAAGTCATTTAATGAAAAGGTATAACTGTTCTCCCACAAAATCTCCTAAGGAAATTGCGCCAAAAAAAGGGTCGTAGGCAAAAATAATAAGTTAAATCTTAGCGAAAAGTAGTATTTTGTGCCATTATAACAAGAAATGGGAAAAAATTCAAATCTTGAAAAATGGGCGTGGCACTTATAGGTGGCCAGTTAAGGAAGATAGGTATTGGTTTTATTTTATATATTTTATTACAAAAGCTAGAACGTATGATTTCCAACATGAAAAATTTTATAATTTTCAAACCAGAAAATTTTTGAAAAACAGAAAAATTAAACTGAAAATTAAATAATCACAATCAAATATCTATAGAAGCTAGCAGAGTTATCTACGTCCGTTTTGTAGTTCATTCGTTTACTGGTTGGTGTGTTAATAATGTGAAGCATTTCCAGAGTAAATCGTTTTCTGTAATGTTGTTCTTGTTGAAGAATAGTAGCTTTGTCAAAGTTTGGTGAGTGGGAGTTTTCAGTACAGTGGGTCATAAGTGCAGTTTTTTGGTTTGCAGTATGTTGGCAATATTTGTAATCCGATTTGTGTTGCGCTAGTCTAGTTTTAAGTTTGCCTTTTGTTGTTCCAACATATACGCTGTGGCATGGTTGGTTGTTTTTTCCATTGCAAGGGATTTCGTAAACTATATTGCTTTTTTCTGTATGTGGAATTTTTGATTTTGTTTGATTATATATGTTTTTTAATGTATTTATCGGCTTATGGGCTATTTTTACTTCATCTTTGTTGTAGCAGTCTGATTTAGCCAATCGTTCCGACAATTTTGGCACATAAGCTACTGACTTAAATATTTAGGTATTGTCCAACCATTATGAATTTTCTGGAAAGCCGCAGGTGGAAAAATGGTTGGGGAAATTTACATTATTTCTTGTCTTGAAGAATATCTTTATATAAATATTAAAATTTTTATATATTTTTTCTAAATGTGTATGTGAAAAAAATAAGATTTTCAATGAAAAGCAGTGCTGCTCAAAATTTTTTATATGAAAGTGCGAATCACAATACATGTACAAAATTGTATGTGCACTAAAACTTTTTTTGTATTTAAAAAATTTTAATTGTTTGAGGTCGGAAAAAGTAGAATATTTGGTTTCATGTTACAAAATATTTGCTTAAAATATTATGTCAATAGTTATATCACCAACATAAAACAGCCAAAAATTTAATTCTGAAAGTAGCGAAAAATTACATTGACCTCTAGCCTCAAGTTTTGTGGGAACATATTATATATAGGTACATATATCGTCGGAATTTGGGTTTCAATAATCATACTAAAAGCGAATGTAGACATTTCCGCGAATTTTGCATTGGAAATTGAATTTGAAAACCCGAACTTAACCTTCCTTACTTGTTTATTTTATATTTATCTTAAAAAGAAATTTTATTTTATTTTTTAAAAATCGTTTAGGTATGTACATCTGTTCACTATATATTTCTTATCTAATAAATCCGATTATTTGGAGATTACGAACGGGATAATATTATTGTTCAGCCCCATTCATGAAAGGTTGAAGTCTTCGGCACAGCCGAAGACAGTCCTGTCCTTACTTTTTTTTTTATATTCAAAGTGTGAATTTGAATCTGTGCCTATGATTTAGGGCAAAACAAAAACAAAATTGCTACAAGTGTATAGGGGTTGAGCAGCTCCGATGTAAAGAAATATTTTGACAAGTATAAAATACATTATTCAGTCAACAAATATAGTCAAAAAAGATTCAGAAAGCTGAATTAAAAATTATTATACATTTTTGATCTCCTAAAGTAAACACATTTGATTCAAATATGATTCCAAAATGTGGTTGAAAAAATATATTCAGCGTTTGATCATCTAAAGTATTCATATTTGATAATTTCTTTTGTTCAATTGTATGGTAACTCATTATTTTGCCAGAAAGAGTAATCAAATTATATTGATATGTAAGGAAATTGAAAATTTACTCACCTAAATTGTGAGTGGGTATAAACAAACCTAGATTGGTGTATATGTACACACATATATTCCTAAACTAAAGATCAGCCTACACCCCCATTTCCCACCCACTTCATTGATACTAATATATCCATGCATAAGCTAACAAATGTTTGTACACTCCCATTTTCAAATAAAAGACAAACTGTTTCAATCAACCACTTCCAACAAAAACTATTCTTACGCACAAGCATATGTACAAATCTATGTTCATATGTAAGCTAAGAAATATTTTTATATTCGCATGTTGACAAACAAAACAAAATTCAATTCAACCATACGCACAAGCACACATACATATGTACATATGTATGCTCATGTTTTGTATGTAAATCGCAAAATCCTGAAAACTAGCTTCCTCTTGATTTTTCATTCATAAATGCTTCTTCTCAAGTTGTCCAAATTGATGATAGAATTTTGCAATTCGGCAACATGGCATTTGATAAAATCGTCAAAAGACAAATTTTTGCGATTTTATAAATTCCAACTTCGATGCATATTGGGGGTATTCATTATGACGAGCATAACTACTTTCATAACCCCGCACTTTTCCTTTGAAATAAGACCAAACTATTTATAAGCCTGTATGAAAGTACTAATATGGTAGTAAAAAATGCAAATAAACATGCACAGATATTGCCTAGTAAATGTCCACTAACATATTAGCAATATAATCTAAAAATTTCCATCCATTGTTCATATAAATTATTGCAAATAATTTTCTCATATCCTGAATTGCCGAGTTGTCACAGCTTATGGACATTTTTATTTGCTATTTGAAACCCCCTATCATATTCTGCCGAAAAATTGTTCGCGCAGTCACGCAGCCAAATTTGCAGCAACTGTGTTGTAGTTGTTACATAAGAGTGGTGTTTTACCCGTTTCTGGCCCGAATTCGCACTGTGACGTCATACTGTATATGCTGACTTGTTTATCACATGTCAGTACAAAGTATGTTACGGTCTGCTGCTACGGCATATGGCTGCGATCCACTTGGGAGCGTGTTCACGGGAACACACCTAGCGATGTGGCGAAGGTTGGATGAAAATTATCGAAAACAAGAAGGAAATGACAGACCGGCGATCACGAAGGAAAAAAGATCCCTTTTTTTAACTACCACGTTTTCTGCAGACGACACGAAAAAGAAGAAAATTTCAATTAAGTGGATGGCACGCGTCCGGAAAGGCCAAAAAAAAAAAAAAAAAATGAGAATACAGCAATAAGTGTGTAATAGATACTCGTGTGGACTTGGCATTTCAGTACAAGCCAACAAAATTTGAAACAAGTTGAAGTGACGATTAATTGTACTACGAAATTGATATCAGCAACCATAACCTAAAAGTCTAATGAGTTGTGAAGGCTTTGACTAAACTCCAAAACGTGTGCGTACGTGGGTCTCATCGTTGGAATTGCGTGTCGTCTATGAAAAACGGCAAACTCATACAGAACAAGTGGTTCCAACATATTTTTCCAGCTAAGTCTTTAGGAAAAGGCACTCCGTTCAACTATAAAAAAACAAAGAAAACTAGTTGTACACCAGGAAAGTGCAAAGGAAGTAACAATATTACAGAAGTTACGAGAAAGATATCTGCAACGTTATCAATCAATCTGCAGAAAAATAAATGTGATCTAAAAAGACAACATTTGAAAATCGTTTATAACATACTTCTCTGCTATTAACTATAAAAAGCAGAACTTATTCCATTTATGTTCAATCAGTCATCTTTTACTAAGTATAAAATATACGAATTTTGCTGAACGCATTAAAACAGCGAGGAGTCTCACTACAATTGAAAAGTTGGTTCAAACATTTGCAAGCGGTTAGGTGTACATGAATGTGGTTGCAGTAAAGTTACAACCACCTGTGGCACACACTTTATATGCTCATGTGCCCGTTGAAACGGCAATGTTAGCCACAACCCATCTATATGGTCCAACAACGACTCAATTGGCAACACCACCACCAGACTTACAGAAACCACCAGTTACAACAACAACAGCAGAGCCGTAATTACAGTGCGGCAACAATAGCGCCAACGAAATCGCGCGCTGCCACCATCCGCGCGCACGCTACCATACTCGACGGCGCATCGTCGCGCGCAATAGCCACCAGCTTTACTAACAACGGCAGCCGGGCCGCCAACTATAGGCCGCTGCAGCATCACGACGCGGACCGCAACAACAACAGGGCCCCGAACCTAGGCCTGTTGCAACGCCACTCACAGTAACCACAACATTTAGAACAATGGGTGAGTTCGTTCCATGTCACTGACCACTACACTCCACTTAAGTCTTAATATGCAGTACATTTCTTTTACAAACGCTTATTATAAAACCTTAGCAAAATTACTTTGAAAGCGCGAACGCAAGATTCAAACCATACGCAGGCCGTTCATGAGAGCGCAATTTTTTGTTGGGTGTAACCAAGCGAAAATTTTTTTTGTTTCGTTTGGTTCGAAAATTACTGCTAACATGCGGTCCTGGTCTAAGTAACAAGTCGTAGCATACCTATAAGGTTCTTTTTTTTGTATTTCATACACTCAAAAAAAAAAGAAAGGAACTAAGTATAAATACCTTTCCCCGTTTGGAGGGTTATCAAGAACTAAATGTAAAAAGGTTGCAATCAATAAAATTTTTTTTTTCTATATACAATTTAAGGAAAATATATCCAAAGTTCTCAACAAAAACTCACAAACAAATAAAATAAAGACGTATAGAAACATTTAAGCATATACGTAACATATTTTTGTATTATACCTTATATAACACAGTTGTAGATGTACATACATACGAGCATATGAGAAAGAAATGAAAATATGCGAAAGTTTAAATAATTCAAAAGAAAGAAAAATTTAAGCTAATTGTATTTATTCTAGAGCTTTGCTTAATTTACAATTATTAAGAGATAAATATTGATGATAATGCTTTGATTAATAAAAACCTGGTTGAGATTACTGTTCAAATTCTTCCTAGTAAAGACCTTCAATGTGAAGAAATTGAACTTTCGGGAAATATTAATGAAAATTTAACAGAAATTAATGATGAGGATTCTAAAGAAGAATCTCAAACTAAAGCTTCATGTTCTGGATTTCCAAGTCTTCTTGATAGTTATAAAGCTGTTGGTAATAGTGTGACTCAAAGTGGTCTTCGTCGTTCTAGTAGATTAAAATATAGACATGACAGCTTTGATTAATTTCATTCATTATACGTTTCGAATATTAATAGTTTAATCTAAGTATCGACTTTATTGATTTTCTTATTTAACATTGAATAAAACAAAATGACTGGCGTCCTGTGGAGTAACTCCAGTATTAGCAATTTAAGTTAAAATAAAACAAAGAGTTTGTAGACATTTCAAATAAGTTCTTAGATGAGGACAGCTTGGTTGGCAATAACCACCTAAGAAATTATATCGAACGGTTATAAGGAATTTATAATGAATTGTCAATAAATTTAAAAAAAAAAATGGGAATGCTGATGATTCTTCTCATTTAGAAGGCACTTAGGGAACCAGGTAAGGGGCCACCGAAATTTAGGTGCGTCGGTGGCCATGGTTATTTGAGGGTGGGATAAAGCACCGGGCGTCGCAACACCACCCGCGGCGCCCCCTATGTATATTCGGCCCTATTCTTTTTTTATTTTTAATTTTTCCAGCCTTTTTGTTATTGGTTGGTTTTTCAGCGTTTTTTTTTGAATTTGATTTTCAGCGTGAGTAACCGGCCATGTCCGGTTCGGTAGTACTTTTTTGCGTCAGTTTTTTTTTGAATTTGAATTTAAATTTTTGGAATGTTAACGGTCTGTCCGTGACATCCGGTTCAGCCGGATGTTGTTTTATTTTGTATTGATAAGCGTTTTGAGTCGGTCTCTGCGCTTCTGCCAGGTTTTTTGAATTTGACAGCTGCTCGTTTTGATAGGCATGATAGGAACATTTTTCTGCTTATGGCGCAGGAACAGTAAGGTTGGCAAGGACCCGCCCCAGCCGACAATGACTAGCCACTGTGCACCACTACATCATGCCGACCGCCTTCCTTACTGATTCCAATGTAGATGCGATTCCATAACAGATGGCGCCCAACGTGGCACCTAAGGCGCTGGCCGCGGGGGTCAGTCGGGTCAACCTGTGAGGTTGACCATCCCACCAGTCCGAGTGAGCAGCCACAGAAGCTGCCACCTACGTTGCGGTGGGATGGTTGGACGGATCAGGTTGTCCGGGCTGGTCATCGGGGGCAGTGGCCGAAGGGGTCACGGGACTTCACGTCAGTCCTCCGGATTTTTTTGATTTCACCCAGTGAGGCAGTGCTGCACGCACTTTATTTTTTTTGTAATTGGGGTTTTTTTTGTTTTCCCGGAAAGTTGTCTGCAGTCGGCATTGGAAAATATATGTCCGCTAATTGGGTTTTTTTTTCTCTTATTAGTAAATTTTAAAAAGTTTTTTTTTTGTAAAGTAGTTTTTTTTAGTTATATGCCGAATTTTGTGTTGTCTTGTGTGAGAGTGTGTGTGAGTTGGAAGAACCCCAGCTCATCCCACGTCCCAGGTGGTAGATTCGAATACCACCTGGACTGTGACGGGTTGAGCTGGGATTCAGAGTGGCACTCCTTCCTGTCCCGCCAGACTGGGGGAGCGGTTCCGAAACCGCTCCACCCATTGCGGCGGAGGCAGGAGGGGTGTCCAGCGAGGATGGACGGGAGGCCTCAACACCCCCAACCAGTCCCAGGGGCAAGCCCCCTGGAGACTGCCCCTGCGTTGCGGCTGGGCGTGTTGAGACCGACCCGTGTGTGCCTGGAGTGACCCTAGTGACCCCAACCAGTCCCGGAGGGGGCCTTAAGACCCCCTCGCACTGCGGTTGGGAGCACTAGGGACATGTATGAATGAGTTTATGTAATTTTTTTTTTCCATTTTTTAGTTTTGCCTGTATCCCGAGTGCCTTCGGAGGGGGATGTCAGCATTCCCATGAGTATTAGGACACATATTTAACTGAAAATTTTTTTTTGCGATTTTTTTTTTGCAGTAATTATTCGCGCTCAAATTTTTATTTTTTTTTTCCTCCATATAATTTTTTTTTCTAAGCGCCGTACGGGCATAAGTTTTGCTTGACCAAAAATTTTTTTTTCCCCCCTGAACATGTCGCGCGACCAGCCATTCGGGCATCAGGGCCGGAACACACCGTTCGGGAGCGCGGGGAATTACAGGGGAAACCCGAATCGGGGTAGCAATAATAGGGGGGCCTTCCCCAAGGCCAGGCGTCCCTTGGTGGTGCACACCCCAGTAGGGGGACATCGCGGAGATCCCGCGCTGTTTAACATAGGCTCGGACCTGAACGACCCGCGCGACAAAATAGACATACCCGTAAGCACCAGTCATGTGAACGTGCACGATATCTCGGGGCTAATGCCCAATGCGGCGATCTACGCACCCGAAGGAGCTGGTGCCTTACCCCCAAACCAGGACATAGGAAATTTCGGAGACGCTACAAGCGATCGGACCTTAGGAACGCAGGACGAAGCCAACCGCGCAGGCTCGTGGGTGGACGTGCTACACCAACTGTTTCAGGCTTCGCAGGAGGAAATGCGGAGAGAGATGGGCTCAATTAGATCCAACATGGCCCAGCTCAACGCCGCTCTCGAATCCACGCAGCAAGCGCACCAGCAACACAGGAACGCGAGTAGGATGGACCGTAACCCATTGCCATCGGGAGTACCACCAATGTACCCGACTCCAAGCAGCATCACCGTAAAACCGCAGGAGTGGAAAATCGCGTTCGACGGCAATGGCAGCGTAGCCGATTTTCTGTTTAAACTGAACACTTTGTGTGAGCGCACACAATGCCCGGACGAACAAATAATGGCCAGTTTCCACTTGTTCCTTTCTGGACGAGCCGAAGAATGGTACTGGCTGTTTACCAAACAAAACCCAAATGCGACTTATGCCTTCTTGTGCTACTCGTTAAAAAGAGAGTTTGGCACTTTGAAAACGGACCACGAGATCATGATGGAGATCTCCATGCGGAAGCAAAAGGCAAGTGAGTGTTATGACGTGTTTCACGCGGACATAATCTCCTTGAACGCGCGCTTAAGGGAGCCAATGTCAGAGCTTCTACTGATTGACATAATAAAAAGGAACGTCAACAGTAGCCTTAAGCTAATGCTTTTTAATGCGGACGTGAGGAACCTCCATGATCTACGCGATGTAGCACGCAGAGGTGAACAAGTGCTGAAAGAGAGCAAGCTGCTGGGAGCCATTTACCCAGGACGGCATGTAAGCGAGGCACGCGTGACAACCCCGGACATGAAGATGGAAGGCGAGGACGGCGAGATAGACCCGCAGATAGAGGCGCTGGAATATAGACGCAGCAGAAGACCGGACTACTCGGGAATCCAATGCTGGAATTGCCAAGGAATGGGGCACTCCTATATATATTGTGAGGAACCCATAAAAAGTCCTTTTTGTTTTAAATGTGGGTATAAGGGTGTATTCACCCCCAAATGCCCTAGGGACCATCGCAGGCAGGGAAACCAGTACCCGAGCGAGAAGGCGGGGGAACCTCGTTCGGCTTCATAGCCCCCACATCAGCCAGTGCTCGAGGCGTCGTCCCGTGCGCTGACCCAGAGGGCGAATCTCTGCAGGGAGGTGGTGAGCTTCCGAGGTGCTGTAGTACCCTGGCAGAAGAGCCCTCCAAAGTAATAATAACTTACCCTGACAGTACAGACAGTTCTGAAGCCGAGAGTCGAACGTCCTCTTTCACGATGGGCGAGCAAATCAAAATTCTGCGACGCCAGCATAGGGATGTCGCGTGCCAAACGCAACTTTTCCCAACCCTAAAAGAAAGGGAGGATAGGTATGAACAATTGAGACATACCATTTTTGACCAATATCCGGTATCGGACAATATTTTGAAGTGTAGGAAGAGATACCACCGGAGAGTACAGGAGCGTAGACTGCTGCAAGCCACCACGTTAACGCTTACAGAGGACGAAAGGCCTTTAGTAAAGGCTAGAATTAAAAATAGTTTTCTTGTAGGGTTGTTAGACTCGGGAGCCAACGTCTCCATCTTAGGGAAAAATGGAGTAGAATTCCTAAAGGATAACGGCTTCGAATATCAGCCCTTACATGCGTTCGTATATACCGCAGGCGGCAACAAACAAAAAATTTTAGGCTCAGTATCTCTGCCGGTCACTTTTAAAAATCTCACAAAGATTATTCGTTTTTACCTTGTTCCCTCATTGCTCCAAGAAGCATACTTCGGGGTAGATTTTTGGAGAGCATTCGCGTTAGCTCCCGAAATATTCCCGAGCGTAGAGTGTTTAGAGACTAGGCTTGAAAAGGAAGAGGAACTTAACCTCCATGAATTGTCACCAGAACAGAAATCAGAATTGCGAAAAGTCATCGAGACGTTTCCTTCGTACGAGAAGTTAGGCCTAGGGCAAACTAAATTAGTGGAGCATCACATCGACACCGGTGATGCTGTACCCATAAAAAGCAAACATTTCCCTCTTTCGCCGCCGAGGCAAGCCGAAGCTTTTAGAGAACTAGACAGGTTACTACAGTTAGGAGTTATAGAGGAATCCAACTCCCCGTGGTGTAGTCCTGTAGTACTGGTCCGGAAACCAGGCAAAGTCAGGCTGTGCATAGATTCGAGAAAGGTCAACGCGGTGACTAAGAAGGATTCGTACCCCCTGCCTCATATCAACGGCTTATTGAGCAGACTGAAAGATACGCATTTTATTAGTGGCATTGATCTGAAAGACGCGTTCTTCCAGATCAAATTGACAGAGTCCTCGAAGGAAAAAACAGCATTCGCAGTTCCGGGGAGGCCTCTGTACCACTTCAAGATGATGCCATTTGGTCTGTGCAATGGACCGCAGACTATGAGTAGGCTGATGGACAAGGCGATCCCTTCGCGTCTGCGAGAGAACGTCTTTGTCTACCTGGACGATCTGATGGTATGTAGCACTAATTTTGAGGATCATCTAAAATTGCTAGCAGAAGTGGCGAACTGTTTGAGAGATGCAGGTCTGACAATAAATGTGGAAAAAAGTAAATTTTGTCAGAAAGAAATACGCTACTTAGGGTATTTGATAGGCAGCGGGTGTCTGAAGGTGGATCCGGGAAAAGTAGAAGCAATACAAAACTTCCCGATCCCTAAATCCCCTCGGCAAGTGCGTAGGTTTGTGGGCATGGCGAATTGGTACCGAGCATTTATTACCAATTTTGCTGACTTGGCAGGTCCCTTGACCGACTGTCTCCGCAAATCAGCAGGCCCGTTTAAACTCACTCCTGAAGCTATAGAGGCGTTCGAAAAACTAAAAGTAGCCTTGAGTTCGGCGCCTGTCTTGGCCCAACCAGACTTTTCAAGGGAATTCGTGATACAATGTGACGCTTCCAAAATAGGTGTTGGCGGAGTATTGTTTCAGGTCGATGATGATGGCGCTGAGCATCCAATCGCATTCGTGTCGAAAAAGCTGAATAATGCTCAACGCAATTACACAGTAACCGAGCTGGAATGTCTTGCAGCCATAATTAGCGTGAAGCGTTTCCGACCCTATGTCGAAGGATTACCTTTTCGGATTGTTACGGACCACTCCAGTCTCAAGTGGTTGATGACACAAAAAGACTTGAGCGGGAGATTGGCGAGATGGTCACTCCTACTGCAAAGATACGATTTTAGAATGGAACATCGTAAGGGCACCCTGAATGTAGTACCAGACGCGTTGTCGCGTTTTGACGTTGACGAGTTAACTTTCACTACCACACCCGGAGAAATAGACTTAGTCTCTCCCGAATTTACCAGCAATGAGTATTTAGACTTAATTCGGACCGTCACCGAAAACGAGGAGTCACTTCCGGATTTACGAGTTGTGGACGGTGTAATCTTCAAGAGAGTTAAGTTTCGTAAGGGGTTGGAAGGGGAAGAAGACTCGCTGTGGCGTTTGTGGTTGCCAAAAGGGTTGACTGAGGAAGCAGTGAGATTAGCACATGACGCTAACCGGAGTTACCATGGCGGATGGCAGAAAACCTTAGAGCGTGTTAGGCAGAAGTACTTCTGGCCGCAGCAGGCTAAGGACGTCAGGGACTACGTCCAGCGTTGTGACACCTGCAAAACGGTAAAACCCACCAATCAGCAGTCGAGACCACCTATAGGGAGTACCTTTGAATCCGAAAGGCCATTTCAGCGGTTGTATTGCGACTTTCTAGGGCCGTATCCGAGATCCAAGCGGCGAAATCAATTTCTTTTCATAGTACTAGACCATTTTTCCAAATACGTTTGGCTAAAACCCATGCAGAGAGCTACCACTGTTAACGTTATAAATTACTTCGCTTCAGAAATTTTTCCGGCTGTAGGGGTCCCTGAGTTTATTCACAGTGACAATGGTAAACAGTTTATCTCGAAGGAAATGAACCAATTTTTTGCAAACTACGGGGTGACGCACGTGAGGACGGGGCTATATTCTCCCCAAGCGAACGCATCCGAACGCGTCAATAGAGAAATTGTTTCTAAGATTAGGATTTTCCTGAAGGATAAACCTGACCACACTAATTGGGATAAGCATATACCCGAAATTTTATCAGTTTTGAGAAGTGATTTTCATACGGCGATTCAGTGTTCTCCATACTTTGTATTATATGGCCAAAACATGGTCCAGCATGCCTCAACGTACAACATTTTAGGGAAACTCGACAGCCTTCGAGAAGACCAGGTTACGGTAGAAAGCCGAGCTGACAAGTTGACCAATATTCGTGAGCAGATCCGTAGAAATTTAGATCAGGCCAAGGATAGGGGAGCAATCACCTATAACAAGCGCTCTAGGCAAGTCAACTACAAGGAAGGTCAGGAAGTTTTCAGAAGAAACTTTGCCTTAAGTAACTTCAAACAGGGCATTAACGCCAAATTCTTACCGAAATACCTGAAGTGTCGCGTGCTTCGAAAAGTAGGCAATGCGTTGTATGATCTCGAGGACCTAAACGGGAAATTAATAGGTCGCTTCCACGCTTCGGACATTCGTCCGCAATGAACCAGAAAACGTTTCCTTACCGAACTACAATTTGATTTTTTTTATATACCCACCAATTGGACTTTTGTCTGGGCGTTTTGGCGGTCGGGGACATCTCGCCCAGTATCCTCCCCGAGCACTGACCTCATAGGATGTTCACACGCGTACTCACCGAGGACCGTGAACACCCTGGCAGTCCACGCTTAAGCCGGACTAGCCTTTCGGAGTTTGGACGAGTTCTCCCCATCAAAATGTCTATACTTTTTTTTTGTCTTGCCTTTTGTGGGGGCGATAACCACTAAAACCTTTCGGAGTTTTGACGAGTTCTCCATAACAAATGTCTACTTGCCGCAAAGCCCTTTTAAAACTAGGAAACGAAATTAATTCCCAAATTTGACTAAATTTTTTTTTTTGATGGACCTATGTTGCCCGGCTAGCTCGTAGTAGGACTTTGAGACTCTTATCTCAGGGGTGAGTCGTGCCCCACGTTGCTTGTCGTCGAAGTTCCCTGGCAGTAGCTTCCCACAGCTGACCCGGTTTCCTGTTCGCTTCATCGTCAGGTCTCCAAAGCGAAGCAGGTTTGTTACGGTCTGCTGCTACGGCATATGGCTGCGATCCACTTGGGAGCGTGTTCACGGGAACACACCTAGCGATGTGGCGAAGGTTGGATGAAAATTATCGAAAACAAGAAGGAAATGACAGACCGGCGATCACGAAGGAAAAAAGATCCCTTTTTTTAACTACCACGTTTTCTGCAGACGACACGAAAAAGAAGAAAATTTCAATTAAGTGGATGGCACGCGTCCGGAAAGGCCAAAAAAAAAAAAAAAAAATGAGAATACAGCAATAAGTGTGTAATAGATACTCGTGTGGACTTGGCATTTCAGTACAAGCCAACAAAATTTGAAACAAGTTGAAGTGACGATTAATTGTACTACGAAATTGATATCAGCAACCATAACCTAAAAGTCTAATGAGTTGTGAAGGCTTTGACTAAACTCCAAAACGTGTGCGTACGTGGGTCTCATCGTTGGAATTGCGTGTCGTCTATGAAAAACGGCAAACTCATACAGAACAAGTGGTTCCAACATATTTTTCCAGCTAAGTCTTTAGGAAAAGGCACTCCGTTCAACTATAAAAAAACAAAGAAAACTAGTTGTACACCAGGAAAGTGCAAAGGAAGTAACAATATTACAGAAGTTACGAGAAAGATATCTGCAACGTTATCAATCAATCTGCAGAAAAATAAATGTGATCTAAAAAGACAACATTTGAAAATCGTTTATAACATACTTCTCTGCTATTAACTATAAAAAGCAGAACTTATTCCATTTATGTTCAATCAGTCATCTTTTACTAAGTATAAAATATACGAATTTTGCTGAACGCATTAAAACAGCGAGGAGTCTCACTACAATTGAAAAGTTGGTTCAAACATTTGCAAGCGGTTAGGTGTACATGAATGTGGTTGCAGTAAAGTTACAACCACCTGTGGCACACACTTTATATGCTCATGTGCCCGTTGAAACGGCAATGTTAGCCACAACCCATCTATATGGTCCAACAACGACTCAATTGGCAACACCACCACCAGACTTACAGAAACCACCAGTTACAACAACAACAGCAGAGCCGTAATTACAGTGCGGCAACAATAGCGCCAACGAAATCGCGCGCTGCCACCATCCGCGCGCACGCTACCATACTCGACGGCGCATCGTCGCGCGCAATAGCCACCAGCTTTACTAACAACGGCAGCCGGGCCGCCAACTATAGGCCGCTGCAGCATCACGACGCGGACCGCAACAACAACAGGGCCCCGAACCTAGGCCTGTTGCAACGCCACTCACAGTAACCACAACATTTAGAACAATGGGTGAGTTCGTTCCATGTCACTGACCACTACACTCCACTTAAGTCTTAATATGCAGTACATTTCTTTTACAAACGCTTATTATAAAACCTTAGCAAAATTACTTTGAAAGCGCGAACGCAAGATTCAAACCATACGCAGGCCGTTCATGAGAGCGCAATTTTTTGTTGGGTGTAACCAAGCGAAAATTTTTTTTGTTTCGTTTGGTTCGAAAATTACTGCTAACATGCGGTCCTGGTCTAAGTAACAAGTCGTAGCATACCTATAAGGTTCTTTTTTTTGTATTTCATACACTCAAAAAAAAAAGAAAGGAACTAAGTATAAATACCTTTCCCCGTTTGGAGGGTTATCAAGAACTAAATGTAAAAAGGTTGCAATCAATAAAATTTTTTTTTTCTATATACAATTTAAGGAAAATATATCCAAAGTTCTCAACAAAAACTCACAAACAAATAAAATAAAGACGTATAGAAACATTTAAGCATATACGTAACATATTTTTGTATTATACCTTATATAACACAGTTGTAGATGTACATACATACGAGCATATGAGAAAGAAATGAAAATATGCGAAAGTTTAAATAATTCAAAAGAAAGAAAAATTTAAGCTAATTGTATTTATTCTAGAGCTTTGCTTAATTTACAATTATTAAGAGATAAATATTGATGATAATGCTTTGATTAATAAAAACCTGGTTGAGATTACTGTTCAAATTCTTCCTAGTAAAGACCTTCAATGTGAAGAAATTGAACTTTCGGGAAATATTAATGAAAATTTAACAGAAATTAATGATGAGGATTCTAAAGAAGAATCTCAAACTAAAGCTTCATGTTCTGGATTTCCAAGTCTTCTTGATAGTTATAAAGCTGTTGGTAATAGTGTGACTCAAAGTGGTCTTCGTCGTTCTAGTAGATTAAAATATAGACATGACAGCTTTGATTAATTTCATTCATTATACGTTTCGAATATTAATAGTTTAATCTAAGTATCGACTTTATTGATTTTCTTATTTAACATTGAATAAAACAAAATGACTGGCGTCCTGTGGAGTAACTCCAGTATTAGCAATTTAAGTTAAAATAAAACAAAGAGTTTGTAGACATTTCAAATAAGTTCTTAGATGAGGACAGCTTGGTTGGCAATAACCACCTAAGAAATTATATCGAACGGTTATAAGGAATTTATAATGAATTGTCAATAAATTTAAAAAAAAAAATGGGAATGCTGATGATTCTTCTCATTTAGAAGGCACTTAGGGAACCAGGTAAGGGGCCACCGAAATTTAGGTGCGTCGGTGGCCATGGTTATTTGAGGGTGGGATAAAGCACCGGGCGTCGCAACACCACCCGCGGCGCCCCCTATGTATATTCGGCCCTATTCTTTTTTTATTTTTAATTTTTCCAGCCTTTTTGTTATTGGTTGGTTTTTCAGCGTTTTTTTTTGAATTTGATTTTCAGCGTGAGTAACCGGCCATGTCCGGTTCGGTAGTACTTTTTTGCGTCAGTTTTTTTTTGAATTTGAATTTAAATTTTTGGAATGTTAACGGTCTGTCCGTGACATCCGGTTCAGCCGGATGTTGTTTTATTTTGTATTGATAAGCGTTTTGAGTCGGTCTCTGCGCTTCTGCCAGGTTTTTTGAATTTGACAGCTGCTCGTTTTGATAGGCATGATAGGAACATTTTTCTGCTTATGGCGCAGGAACAGTAAGGTTGGCAAGGACCCGCCCCAGCCGACAATGACTAGCCACTGTGCACCACTACATCATGCCGACCGCCTTCCTTACTGATTCCAATGTAGATGCGATTCCATAACAAGTAAGAATTTTACATTATTTTCATAGATAAAAATTAATAAATGGGAGCGCCGAAATGAATTAAAGTAATTTTGCGAAGAAATATAACATTATTTCGCAAAAGAGCAATAAATTCGTTTATTTTAGTATTAATAATAAATTCACCTGCTAGCTGTGAGTTGTTAAAGGTACAAACGGCAACACTTTTAACCACCGACGACACATAATTTGGCTCGTGCATATTGTATTTCGTCGGCTAATTGCTACGAGCATTGATATTTACATATACATCTCCGTATACATGAATTTACATAAATTATTTGGTCGCTTCATAACGCGGAAAGTAGCAAGTTGTTTTATTAATATCTTAAGACGCTGCCACAGTATCAAAGCGACCAAAGTTTTTATGCATGTGTGCCTTTACTTGGAGTATTATATGTATGTACATTTGTACTTTTTGCTTTGGTTTGTATTTTCATACACATATATTCAATGATACAATGCTCAACAGCTGATCGACCGCCACATGCTTCATGTTTATATATGCATATACATACATATTTAAGGGTGGAATTGATGCTGGTCAAGTGCATTTATCTTTCGACTTGGCTGATGAAACCAGGCTTTGAGTAATACTTACCCAACAACCCTCCCACCCATAATCCAGATAAAAACCCAATAAATCTTTAATTTCATTGAGAATTGGGCATATGCGTTTGCCGTCGGCAAAACGTTGTTAATATAAATACATTTTTACCAACAACCTTTAATAAATTCCAATTCAATCAATTGCCACTATGTGGCTCTTTGCTATGTGCCTATATATTTATAACTAATTCCTAACATTTTAATTATCTTCAAACATAAAAGTTTTTAATATACATAGATTTCTAGTGTGTATATGCCGTCGGCAAAACAGTACTTACATGCATTTTTGTACTTTTTAAATTATTAATACAAAGGGATAAGATAATTCATAAATGTATGTATAATTAATAATAATTAATTAAATGTATGTATATTAATAATTAATTAAATGTATGTATATTAACATACATATCATGGAAGTTATACATTTAGGCATATTAATTGGTTTTTGTTCGTACAGAAATTGCTCAGCAGAAATAAACAAAAATTTCTGCAATTTGCTGCAACTTCACAAACACTCAACTCTGCAAAGAGCTCATTTAATTTTGGCATATTTCCCCACATTCATAATGGCGCGAGGAGAATACACCACAAATGAGTAAAATAAATGCGAATAACAATGGGCAACAACTGGCCGACTATGTCTCAGTCAACATTCGTTACTTCGTTCCAGCGAGCAAATTCGCTACTTTTTGACGATTGACGCCTCTTATATATCTATCCTCTTTGGCTATGCTTTCAAATTCAAAACCGTCTAAAGCGGCAATTACCCACCGACGTGTGCCGTACGTACGGACGTTTGTCGTACGAAACACGTTTGACCGAACCCTCAAGCCCGTAGGAATCAACGTGTTTGTCTGTGAACATGTACATAACATATTTGTGTGTGCATTGTTTACAGCAAAGCACTGTTGCCATTGACCAGTTTGCATGCATGCTTATGGAAACATAAACAAATTTCAATTTAATTTTTGATGTTGTAAAAGGCTGGAATTAATATTAAATAAATACAAATAGATTACATATTTATAATCTGCACTTTTACATAATTATTTCGAATTATTTTCACAATTTTTCAAACTTTAATTAGGTGTTTTTGCATAAAACTGCAAACGGTCAAAAATTAGCCCACAAAAGTTTACTAGGCAACTCTGTCTAGTGAGAGAGCGATCAGCTGACACGTTCTTACGGAAAAAATCAAAATTGTTTTGATTTCTACGTTCCAGGCTACGTACGTACGGGCGTTGCACGTCGGTGAGTTTTCGTTTACATTGTACACTCATAAGATAGGTTGTGTCAACTGACACGTTTTTGGTACGTACGTTCGTGAGTAACTGCCGCATAAGCCATACATATATACATAAATACATACATATACATACATATTTATGTATATACAAAAACAACCCATTCTCTGCGCTGCAGAAGAAGCCAATCGCTAATCAAAAGCAATAATCTGAAAATACAAAACAATAACATACAAATGGACATATGTATATTCATTGGCGCCAGCCAGTCTTCCAAATGCCATTGTGGGGACACACATAGCACACAGCATCTGGCAACACCATTCTATGTGGGAGTTCTTCTTCGTTTTCTGCTTCCTCTTGTCATTCGCTGGCGGTTGCAAGTTCGAATTGCAACCGGAGACAGATCCCTTGAATCGCTACCAACGGAACTAAACTGACGCTTCTACACATTAATAAGATTTCAATATTTAATAATTTCACTTTGTAACTTAATATACAATGTATCCGCATAATAAATATACGTTCATTTGATACAAAAGTAAATAAGCTAAGTGGTTAACAAGCACAATTGGTGACCCCGATATATTTGTACAAGCGGCACTACATCGCAAAAAGACAAAGCCATGGCAGAAGCAGGAGATTCTGCAGCTAACGTCGGTGATAGCACTGAACCGGTGAATGCAAACCAACAAGATGAATTCTTCGAAGCAACGGGTGTTCAAACTTGCATCAACTGGGTGCACACATCGATAAATACGAACGACCAACTTCGAACCTTTTTGGAACCAAAAAGTCGAACTATGGTTTATTACGGTGGAGGCTCACCTCCAGCTGAGGAGGATTACATCTGACGCAACGAAGTATTACGCTGTTATCGCCCGTCTCGATCAAGACGCACTTATTGTCATCGAGGGTATTATTACAGACCCTCTAACAACTGATAAGTATTTAACACTCAAAGAAATTCTGATAAGCCATTACGGTATTTCACAGGAACGACGGTTCAAAATGTTATTGTCTGGGTTGGCACTAGGTGATCGACGTCCTTCCGAACTCCTGGCCGAAATACATAGATTAGGCGGAAACAAACTCAACTCCATTTTCGTATGCACTATTTGGCTTGAACGACTTCCCACACAAGTACAGTTTGCGCTTGCTGGAATACACGAGACAGACAACGCCAAATTAGCTCAACTAGCAAACCAAATGATGGAAGTACAACGCGACGCTGCTAGTCGATGTGTTATGCCTATTTCCCAAGCTGCTGGCAATTTAACGGAACAAATCGACAAGCTGACGAAGCAAGTTAAAGACCTGACAACAAAGGTTACACAATTAGTACCAGAGGATGGTTTTCGGCGTCGGCAAAACCTAAACAATACCACAAGTACACGGCTCAGCTCAGAACCAAGCAGGCAACCAGCATTGTGATTCTATCATCGTAGGTTTGGAGTACGCGCAAACAGGTGCACGCAACCATGTACATATGAAAAGGAACAGGGAAACGCAAGCAGCCACCAGTAGATTCGGCGACGTCTGCAAGCCAGCTCATGTAGCAAGTGACGAATTTTTTGGAGAACTGCCTCACCGACGTGTTCTCATCAATTCAAACATGCCTCAACAACCGTCGCTTTCAACAAGTTTACCACTACAACAAAGTTGTACAGTAATACCATCACTTAGGGGAGAGTAATGTGGGGACACACATAGCACACAGCATCTGGAAACACCATTCTATGTGGCAGTTCTTCTTCGTTTTGTGCTTCCTCTTGTCATTCGCTGGCGGTTGCAAGTTCGAATTGCAACCGGAGACAGATCCCTTGAATCGCTACCAACGGAACTAAACTGACGCTTCTACACATTAATAAGATTTCAATATTTAATAATTTCACTTTGTAACTTAATATACAATTTATCCGCATAATAAATATACGTTCATTTGATACAAAAGTAAATAGGCTAAGTGGTTAACAACCACACCATCAGAAAAGTTTTCTTTTCAACTTTCAACAAAAATGCGAAAAATCAAGCAAATTTGTTGAAGTTGTTGAAGTGAAAAGTGGAAACATAACTCCTTTTCTGAGACACCGAGCTGAAATGTGACAACACAGCTCTTTCAAGGAATCACAATTTTAAATTTTTAAAATTTTTGGTCTCGAACAAAGTTAGGGGTATTCACTCTATGCGCAAGTGTAACTTGCACATTTGGCTTTGTGAAAACAAATTTTTTTGTTTTGTTAATTTTTCTGCAATTAATTGATTTTGCCTCGTAAAGACATATACAAATATGCTCATTTTATACAGCAGTCAAAAATTTATCGTCTATATGTGAAAAATTGTGTATGAATCCCTCTCCTCTAGGTGAATTTCACAAATACAATGACCGTTTTTGTATCTAAAGAACAATCAGGATTTTTTTTTACCGTATATATGGTTGAATTTATCAGACATTAATATTCAGACATGGTATATACAGGTAAATACATTTTTTTCATCATACTTTTGAGAGAAAATTCAAAATCCCAAAATCATTGTGCAATATAGCATAATATGTTTTGACATTTTCCATTAACAGTTTTACACTACATTTATCAATATGCAAAATTTCAAGTTGGCGCTTATTCATGAACACCCTCATGAGCTTCTACAACTTGCCGTTTTTAGATGGGATTTGACAGTGTTTTTGTAAGGCGCTTAATGGGCCCCTTTATTAATGCATATTATGCTTGTATTGATACTTTGCTATTAAAGTAACAAGTACTGCTGTAGGGTTCTTATATTCAATTCGTTTATACTTTATAATAAGTTATATTTCTTCTACTTTAATATTTATTACTTTAAAATTTTGTTATTTTAAATGTAAAAAAATTATTTAATTTGCAGTTTTGATTTTTCTGTTTTTCAAAAATTTTCTGGTTTGAGAATTATAAAATTTTTCATGTTGGAAATCATACGTTCTAGCTTTTGTAATAAAATATATTAAATAAAAACAATACCTATATTCCTTAACTGGACATCTATAAGTGCCACGCCCATTTTTCAAGATTTGAATTTTTTCCCATTTCTTGTTATAATGGCACAAAATACTACTTTTCGCTAATATTTAACTTATTATTTTTGCCTACGACCCTTTTTTTGGCGCAATTTCCTTAGGAGATTTTGTGGGAGAACAGTTATACCTTTTCATTAAATGACACCATATTATCTTTTTTGTTGGAAACAAAATACATATACATTTATATAATATTGTATAGATTTAAAAAACACGTATACAATATATATATAATACATATATTAATTTTGTAAAAATTTTTTATCCACCATCACAAATCACTTTATACACCTGTATACATATTTGGATAGGTTCGCACGTACATATGCCGATTCCTTTTGGTTTCATTAATCACACACAAAACACGACACACACAACTCCTTTTTACCATTTTTATTGAACTTATATGCTAGGATTTTAAACTTCACTTAACACTTTTAATAATTTTTCACAATTTTCTTCACACTTTTAACAACTTTTTTACACATATTTTTACAAATTATTTTTTTACATTTCCACCTATTTTCCTTTTGAGTACAAACAACACACACTTTTTACAATGTCATTTTCACTGACGTTTCACATTTGCACTTATTTACGATTTGAGCTCAAACACACAACTTATTTTTTGACCATTTCTCACTTTTATGGTATTATTTTGTATAATTTCTCTTCACTTCACTCATACTGTTATCGCAAAACAGGGTTAGCTGACCTCACTGACTCAACGTACTTCATCTAATATATAAAATTCTTCTGTCACGGTTTTAGAGGCTGAACTCCTCCGAAACGGCTGAACCGATTCTCTTGAAATTTTGTGAGCATATTTGGTAGGTCTGAGAATCGGCCAACGTCTGTCTACCTTTTTTTCGCTACGTATCTAGGGTCTTGAGATCAAAACGTGGACCCGGGTACCCCTAGAATGTGCTTACACAATATGGATATTAAATGAAAGCTGTTGATGAGTGCTATAGTACAGGATAATTTTCATACCCCTAAATGACTAGGGTCTCGAGATATAGGCCAAAACGTGGACCCGGATACCCCTAGAATGTGTTTATACAATATGGACGTCAAATGAAAGCTGTTGATGAGTGCTATAGTACAGGATAATTTTCATATAACTCAGAGGCTAGGGTCTCGAGATATAGCCCAAAACGTGGACCCGCGTACTCCTAGAATATGTTTATACAATATGGATATCAAATGAAAGCTGTTGATGGGTGCTATAGTACAGGATAATTTTCATACAACTGGGAGGCTAGGGTCTCAAGATATAGTCCAAAACGTGGACCCGGGTACCGCTAGAATGTGTTTATACAATATGGATATCAAATGAAAACTGTTGATGAGTGCTATAGTACAGGATAATTTTCATACAACTGGGAGGCTAGGGTCTCGAGATATAGCCCAAAACGTGGACCCGGGTACCCCTAGAATGTGTTTATACAATATGGATATCAAATGAAAGCTGTTGATGAGTGCTATAGTACAGGATAATTTTCACACAACTGGGGGGCTAGGGTCTCGAGATATAGCTCAAAACGTGGATTCGGTACCCCTAGAATGTGTTTATAAAATATGGATATTAAATGAAAGCTGTTGATGAATGCTATAGTACAGGATAATTTTCATACCACTGGCAGGCTAGGGTCTCGAGATATAGCCCAAAACGTGGACCCGAGTACCCCTAGAATGTGTTTATACAATATGGATATCAAATGAAAGCTGTGGATGAGTGCTATAGTACAGGATAATTTTCATACAACTGGGAGGCTAAGGTCTCGAGATATAGCCCAAAACGTGGGCCCGGGTACCCCTAGAATGTGTTTATACAATATGGATATCAAATGAAAGCTGTTGATGGGTGCTATAGTACAGGATAATTTTCATACAACTGGGAGGCTAGGGTCTCGAGATATAGCCCAAATGTGGACCCGGATACACCTAGAATGTGTTTTTATATTATGGGTATCAAATTGAAGCTGTTGATGTGTGCTATAATACAGAGTAAGTTTTACACCGCTGAGTGACTAGGGTCTCCAGATATAGGCCAAAATATGGACCCGGATACCCCTAGAATGTGTGTGTATTATGGATATCAAATGAAAGCTGTTGTTGAGAGCTCTAAAGTTCATTGTGATATTCGATTTAGTCGCATCAACCTGGCAAAACTGATAAATATGCATGCGAAGCCGAAATAAAGACAAGAATTAATAATACCCACATACCTATTTACATACGTCCTATTCGATTTGCCTAAAATTTCGTATAAAAATTTGCCTATATTAGTATTTACGATGCTTTTTTCCGGGAAGTATACCATAGACGGACTGGGACTGGGGTTAGGACTAGGACTGGGACTAAGACTGAGACTCGGAGTGGGACTGGGACTGAGACTCGGAATTGGACTGGAACAAAATACATACCACCCTCTGGGACTGGCAATAAGAGATGAAGAAGAAGGAGAAAAACTTGAGAGAAGGGAAAAGAGAGAAGGAGACTGAGAAAGAGATAGAATGAGACGAAGATGGAGATGAAGCGAAAAAGACGGAGGGAATAAAAATATTAGAAAAAGTGTAGAGGGATAGGGCATAGTTATACGGAAAAAGCTTATTAAAATATATGTAGATAGACTAAATTTAGGGCAGAACAACGTCTGCCGGGTCTGCTAGTTTTTATATAAAACTTCAAGAAGTGCAGTATGTTGAATTTTGGCAGGATTTACAGATCGCGTTCGGACATATTTTTTGCTTACATTTTACTCCTTCTATTCTCATTCCATACGAAAAAAGTACAAACGCTGTGATAAAAATGTCAACAAACATGTCTTAAGACACGAACAATGAATTCACGTCATTTCGTCCAATCGTCACTTGTAAACAATCAGCTTTTCATACGAACATATGCAATGAAAACTTCAACCAAAAGATATTAAGTAGTAATACTATTTAGTTTTCAACTCGACCCAAATAAACCTTTATGATAAAAAGTGCAGTAGGAGGTAAGAACCAAAAATATTTTTTTTGGTTTTTTCAAAAAACAGTTGTAAAAATGTTGGCGGTATCTGTTTTTTGAAAAAAAAAAACAATATTTTTGGGTTTTGGGGAGTGTTTTGGTTGAGATATTTACCCTTTCGCAATTTTTTTTTCGCAGGATCGAAAACTATTTTTTTGGGTATGCATAGTGGAACTATTTTTTCCTGAGCCCAAATCCTATCGAAAAATAAATGGCGCGATATCGGTTGATAAATCAACCCAGTCTAATATACATACTATTTATGTAGGATTATATCATTCGGTAGGATATTTATGTTTTAATTAAATTATTTTGTGTAGCTACTTGTTGTATGAAACACTTTATAATTTAAAATCTATTTCATTGAAAATTATCAAGTGTGCTTTTGAAATGCAAACAATATTTTTTCAGTTTGTAACGAGGAATTCAAGCGAGGCATATACGGTTACGCATGCAAAAAGAATTAAAATAATTTTTGGTGAAATAATTCATTTTTGTAAAAAATATTATTTTAAAGAAATAACTATAAAATATAAATTTGTTAACTAATTCAATTAAAAAAAAAATGAATGTAAAATAAAAAAGGGAAAAAATAAAACCTTAAATTACATTCTATTTTTAATTAACAAATCCTACATAATTGGGGGCTCGTCTAATTGTGGCGAAATTCGGGATGTTTTTATATATTTGTCCAAACAACGATATGCGTAAATCTGTTACGGTCAAGAAAAGTGCCGTATGAAAATAATTTTTATTTGATAATGTGAGATGCAACTTCAGAAAAGAGGTGCTGAAAATTGCGAAACATAACCTCAGGAAAAGGGTGTTCCAAATTGAGACAAAAAAAAGAAGAAGATGTGTGAAAAACGTTCATATGCACAGAAGAAGTAAACGAACATATGCATGTGCGTATGTGATAAAAGAAAATAATTTGTTATAACTATTTCGCATCGTTTATAGCATATGATAATAATTGAAGGATGTGTTATTTGTATGTGCGTTTGCGATAAGCAATACATGGTGTAAGAAAGAATGAAATATTTGCCTGGAAAGAGTGTTAAATAAATTCTGAGATAGTTCATGGGATAAAATATTGCTACAAAAATGAGAGTCATTATTTTACATATAAATACGAATGATTTGAAAAAGAAGAGTGAGCAGGTGCAATAGAATAAGAATATTGCGCACGAGACAAAATATTGTAGTGAAACAAAATTTTAGAAAACGAAACGGCGAATTTAAATAAAAGAAATTAGTCATTGGAGAGTTTTGTAAAAAGGCGAATTGGCAGTGAAACATATTTCAAAAAGTAAAAAGAAAAGAATTGAAATATTTTATGACAGAATAAATAAAGATGAAAAACAAGTGAAATCGAAAACATAAATAAGTAACTACGAAGCAAGACGAATCAATACAAATTGTATATGTATGTGCATGAATAAACAATTTAAAATGAGGAATCAAAAATTGTCCAAATCGGGAAGAAAATTGAGACAACAATCAACTGACTGGTGAAAATTTGGAAGCAGCCTATTTGAAGATATTTATGATTCTTTGATTTTAATACATATTAGTTATTTTTGCATGAAATACTTGTATGTCTCAGTAGTGTAGTTTTGCATGAAATAGCTTTGAATGAAATAGTTTTGCATTTTATAATTTGTGTGTGACAAAAACCGAATTAATTTGGGTTTACACATATATACATCTATATATATAATTTTTAATTATTATATATAATTTTTTTTTTGTGTGTATTAGATTACGTGGTAATTAGATAATAATATGGATGCACAATCTATTCGTTCAATGACAGTAGTGGAATTGAGAGATAAATTGAGAGAATTAAATTTAGATACAGTGGGGCGGAAGCAAACTCTTTGTAACCGTTTAATGGAACATCTTGAGGTAGGTGATGTTGTAAGTGATGATGAGTCGTCAAGCTCAGATTTTGTTGAAGCAATTGCAGATAGGCAATTGAGTAGGAATTCTAGAAAAGTTAATTTTACATTGCGAGATATTCAGGATAGTGTAAATTCGTTCTCTGGAGACGATCACATTGATGTTAACCATTGAGTTCGGGAATTTGAAGATGTTGCCGACACAGTGGGTTGGGATGATTTGCAAAAATTTGTGTATGCAAAGCAATTGTTGCGGGGTGCAGCCAAGTTATTTGTGAGAGGTTTAGTGGCTGTAAGAGGTTGGATGGCACTTAAAGAGGAATTAATTGGTGAATTTGGGAAACATTTAAGTGTGGCGGAAGTTCACAAAATAATGAGGCAGAGGCAAAAACGACCAAAAGAGAGTCTTAATGAGTACCTGTATGCCTTGATTGAGATAGGTAATACAATTCAAGCGGATGAAGCTAGTGTGATCAAATATTTTATTGATGGAATACCAGATACTCTGTTAAACGAAGCTGTTTTATATGAAGCACATAATTTAAAAGTTTTGAAAGAAAAGATAAGAATTTATGAGAAAATTCGGGGATCTTATTTGTCTTCAAACAGAAGTAATTCATCGAACAATTTTAAAATGATAGAAGACAAGACAAGAGAGGGGAAAATAGTGTGTTTCAAGTGTGGTTCCGAATCACATTTAGCTAAAGGTTGTAGTGAAAAAGGAATAATTTGTTTCAGATGTAAACAAAAGGGACATTTCGCCAAAGATTCCAGTGTTGAATGGAAATAAGAAAAGTAACAAAATTTTTACGGGTATTGAAATTAAAGGAAAACTTTTTAATGCATTGGTCGACACTGGAAGTGAGCTTTGTATTATTCGATATGATACTCTAATAACGTTGGGAAATATTGAAATAGAAAACGAAATAGTTCATTTAAGTGGCATTGGGGAAGGTAGAATAACAACAGTTGGTTCTTTTGCTACGGATGTGAAGTTTGGCAATATCATTGTAAAAGTAACTTTCTATGTTGTGGTGGAGAAAGATACGGCATTTTCGGTAATATTAGGCAGTAGTATATTTGAGAAAGTTGACATGATTATCGGGCAAGCAGATGCAATGTTCAAAAAGAAGGGCTTATTAGAACCATTGAAGGAGAAAGATTCTGTTGATAAATTTGATAGTCCAAAACAAAATGAAAGTATTTTTCAGGAATTTTCAGCACTATTGTGCAACAACATTGAGTGTGAAATTCCTAAAGTAGATCTGACTCATATTCCAAAAACAAAGGCCGACAGGTGCCGACGAAGTGGTAGAACGGTTGCGAAAACAATCAATAAATTTTGGTAACCCAAGACGTATTATTACAGAAAGGTGTTCAGCATTTACTAGTCAACAGTTTCAAGCATATTGTATCAGTGAAAATATACAGCATTTAATGATAACAACTGGTGTTCCCCGTGGCAATGGGCAAGTTGAACGCATGCACAAGATAGTCATTCCAATGGTTAGTAAATTGTGTTTGGAAAATCCAACTCAATGGTATCATCATGTAGATGAGGTTCAACGCTTAATTAATAATACTCCTCCGCGTAGTACAAAAGTAATGCCTTTTAAAATACTAACGGGATTAGACATGCGCACCTGGAATTAGATGAATTAAATGAAGAAAGAGAACGCGTAAGGTCTGAGGCTAAAGAAAATATCAGCAATATGCAGGAAGAAAATCGTAAAACTTTCAATCGTAATCGTAGGATAGCTAAAAAATATAAAATAGGAGATTTAGTAGCTATAAAAAAGACACAATTTGGTGTATGTACTAAACTTAGGGCTCGTTTTCTTGGGCCATATAAAGTCACAGATGTTCTAAATCATGACAGGTATAATGTGCAGAAAGTAGGAGAGCATGAAGGATCTAACAAAACAACTTCAGTGGCAGAGTTCATGAAACCATGGGAACCTATCATTCGGGGCGAATGACTGTCAGGATAGCCGAATGTAGGATTATATCATTCCGTAGGATATTTATGTTTAAATTAAATTATTTTGTGTAGCTACTTGTTGTATGAAACACTTTATAATTTCAAATCTATTTCATTGAAAATTATCAAGTGTGCTTTTGAAATGCAAACAATATTTTTTCAGTTTGCAACGAGGAATTCAAGCGAGGCATATACGGTTACGTATGCAAAAAGAATTAAAATAATTTTTGGTGAAATAAGTCATTTCTGTTAAAAATATTATTTTAAAGAAATAATTATAAAATATAAATTTGTTAACTAATTCAATTTAAAAAAAATGAGTGTAAAATAAAGAAGGGAAAAAATAAAACCTTAAATTACATTCTATTTTTAATTAACAAATCCTACATTTATATATATGAAATATATCTAATGAATAAAATGAATTTGAGCTAATTTATCAATTTTCAAGTAATTTTTCAACCGAGCTAGGACTAGTGTATTAACTAGTAGGATGCTGAGGCAAATATCGAATAGTATGTCAACTGGTATTACAATGATGCGCAGACTGAGTAGTATGCCAACTGGTATGTTTATGTTGAATACACTAACTAGTATGTCAGTTGGTATGATACTGATGTATATAATAACTAGTATGCCATCTCGTATAATACTGGCGCAAAGGCTGACTAGTATGTTAATTGGTATGACCCTAATGAGTATGCTGACTAGTATGGCATCTGGTACGATGTTGGTGTATATAATGACTAGTTTGTCAATTGGTATGATGCTGATGCAGAGACTGGCAATTGATATTTCGTAGGACATCACCATGTTAAAAATACCAGATGCTAATATGAAAAAATTACAGAACTCATACTAGTTGGGATTTTTGGCAAACTAGTATTCATCTAGTATACATCTAGTTGGTTTGACTGCAGGGATGTTGCCAAAAGCATGACGTCACGCCGAGAAAATTTATTTCCCAGCCAACTATGAATTTGAAAGCTTTCGAAATTCTCAAATAGACGGCTCCGCGTGGTTTGTTTTAAATTTGTGTTCAAATTTTCATACATATGTATACAGTAGACGCTCACAAATTAGAACCACTTTGTTTTTAGGGTGATTCTAATTTCTGAAAAATTCTAGTTCTTGGACGTTTTTTATTTGTATAATACCTTTAAAATTTAGTCAATTTGCATTAAAAAAAACTACAATTAAATTGTGTCTTATTCATTTTTGTTCATACAAACGAGAAAACATAAGGTACAATACAATACAATACAGTACAATACATATCATACGCCAAATCAAAAAAAGATACAAAAAACAAAAACTCCAATTACAATAAATATATTTTTTCATTAAAAATACATAAAAACTGGATAGAAATACATTAGAATAGCCAAAAATTAAACAAAAACTCCATAACTAATATTCAGCGATGTGTAATAATTTTTTGTTAGCCTGATGATAGGTATTAGAAACAACGATTAAAATTTACAACGTTTAAAATTAATGGTTTATTCGAGTTGATATAGCTGATTGCAGATGGCGCTACGTCAAGTTCTAGGGCTAACCGCTTCCCCTGAACCCCTTTGTCAAGTTTTTCCGAGATCTGAACTTTGGTTTGTAAGGATAAAGTATTTTTCTTACGTTTATTTGACATTTCAGTGAATTACTTTTACTATTAAACAAACAAAAACTCGTGCACGCACATCAAATTTCACGCAAAAAATAACAAAAATTGTACAGAACCGTGAAGAAAATCCAACGACTACCGAGCGTAACATGAACATGAATTGGGGATTCCCCTTTTTATATCCGTTTTGCAACAAAAAGCAAAATACGCTCAGAAATTAGAATTTTTGATTCTAATTTCAGATCGTGTAATGTATTGAAACTGGTGTGCTGAAATACCATTTGAATTTAATAAAATGTTTAACAAGTAAATGATAGGCATTGTTACAGTACGGTTCCCCCCACTTCCAGCCAAAAAATGTCTCATAACCAAAAAAAAAATAAAATATATACCGAATTGAAACAAAAAGTCACAGAAACTACCCCGTAAGGAGAGTCTCTAGTTCAAAATGAGTGCATTTTTACTGCATTCTGAACCACTAATATTGTGAAGTACTCTAATAAAGTCCATTTTGCATTATTGAATATTAGAGCTATTTATTCAACAGTTTAGCGATACGAACGTTAACAGAAGGTTGCAAATAAGCAGAAATACCCTAAAGTCGTTACAATATGTACTAGCAAAGTTGGATTGTGTTGACTTATCTTGTTTTGTTGATTTTCCGACGAGGTGGATAAATGATATATATTGGAACGAGACTCGCGAGAAATCTCTTCTCGAACATGTTCGAGAAATCGTAAGCTTTAGTAAATACAATAAAAACAAGATACACTTAATTAGTTTTATCTGTTTCCAAACTGCTTAATACGTTCTATTGTGTACTGCCATAAAACCATAGTTGGGAGCAGTGAACTATTTATTCACAAAATTCAAGGTATTTATGTATATACCAGCGAAATGAAATGAGCTCAGTCTTGAACAAATATTTTGCTTTACTTTTACCAAAGGAAATTTCCTAGCAATTGTTTGTTTATATATGTACTAGCAGAGTTGGATTGTGTTATTAATTTGAAAGGTGCATAACAACTTTATTTACATTGAGTAAAAAAACCCTCACTAGGGTAGGCACCTCGTCGTTGGTGTGAGGGCTTGGCCAATCTCCATAGCGCCCGGATATGAGGCAGAGCTGTTTAGGACTGGCATCTACGCCGTTTCGGCGGGATGTCGGTGACCAAGAACTGCCAACCCCCTAATCCAGGGTGTTATGCGGACCGTGCCTATTGGACGATTTGCAGCCAGAGGATAAATTCGGCTGTATTCGAACGGAGCCTTCCCGATACCGGGCCACCTCGGAAAGTATTGATGGCCTTACCACAGTAAAGGGCGCTGCTGTGGCTGACGGTTCTTTCCCCGTATATAATACTGGACCGCAGAGCCCGCCTTGTCGGGCAGGTGATCATTCGGCCAAGATGAACGACTCATTACGAAATTTTAATAAGGAGGATGATAGGGCTGTTCAAAAGGTTTACAAGAGGTTGAAGGGGGCTTCGAATACTCTAAACCAAAAGGGCAAGGGGAGGACGACGACGTCATGACGAAGGTGCTGGAGGGGGACAAATAGCCCAATGGTGCTACGAGTCCTACAGGTAAACCTCCAACACATTAAAGTGGCGTCGAGCGAACTCCTCCTAACCCTTGAGGAGGGTTCGTTTGACGTGGCGCTGATCCAGGAGCCGTGGCTCTCATCGGGAGGAAAGATTTTTGGACTAAGCGCGCGCGGATTTGGGGTTTATTATGCGCCAACGGAAGGACGGGTGCGAGCTGTAGTAATGGTAAGGAAACAGCTACATTCATATATGCTGCCTAATTACAATACTGAGGACCTCGTAGCAATGTTTTGGATATTACACTGAGCTGCGAACGTGATATATCAAGGTATGATTGGACGGTTCTTGATAGAGCATCTTCTCCGGCCAGGCGTATATCAGCTTCCAGGGCGAAGGGAATCTCATGGAGTAGTGTCTGTAAGGACATGGAGTGCTCCAGCGAAACAGCACGGTTGAGAAAAGTCCTAGCAAGGGGAAACATAGTCCAGGGACTAATAACGAAAGAGAACGGGGAATGGTCGCGTAATAGTGAGGAATCCCTTGAGGTGCTTCTCGATACACATTTCCCATCGGGTTTTAGAAAGAGCCAGCAGACAGCACTCACACTTCGATCACGGAGCGGATAGTGCCGGGCTTGGTGACCCATACCAAGATCGAAAGACCAGTGAAGACGTTTTCTAAGTTTAAATCACCAGGCCCAGATGGTATATTGCCTGCCATGCTACAAGTTTCAAGTAGGGCGGTGGTGCAATGGCTTAAAATAATATTCGATGGGTGCATAAGGCTGAATCATGTACCAAACTCTTGAAGAACTGATCGTGTAGCTTTCCTACCAAAGGCGGGGAAGATCGGTCACGTGTATTCCAAAGACTATAGACCCATTAGCTTAACATCATTTCTGCTCAAAACCTTTGAGAGGCTGATAGATGTGTACATAAAGTCCAACGTGGATGAAAACCTGCTCTCCACAACACAACATGCGTACACCAAAGACAAGTCGGTAGACACCGCACTGCATAGGGTGGTAGTAAGCATAGAGGAAGCCCTGGAATATAAGGAATATACTCTAGGAGTCTTCTTAGATATTGCCGGGGCTTTCAATAATGTTTCTAAATAGGCGATTATGGATGGTCTTAATTACATTAAAGTACATCTAGTTAAGGAGCGACCCTACAGGAGGAGCGACCCTACAGGAGAAACCTTGCACAAAATATCTAGGAATCATCCTAGACAGTAAGCTGTCATGGAAGTTCAACGTGGAGGAGCGGGTGAAGAAGGCTTCAATGGCACTTTATGCATGTAAAAGAATGCTGGGGTGTACGTGGGGCTTCTCTCCCTCTCTTTCTCATTGGGCTTTTATAGCGATTGTAAGCCCTATTCTATACTATGGAGTTCTTGTTTGGTGGAAAGCCACACAAAAAACAACATACCTCAAAAAATTAGAGGGTGTATGCAGACTATGAATGCTTAGCATTACGGGAGCCCTGAAAAAAACCCCGACAGCTGCACTGTATGCCATTCTGCACATTCCACCTGTAGCCCTGGTAGCAAAGAACATAGCATTAACAACCGCAACCAGGCTCGGTGCCTCGGGTCAGCTTGAGCGCCGACCATACGTCCATAGTAGTATAGCGTCATCAATCACAAGGTGAACAGACTACCTGATTTCCTATCTGCTCTTCGACGGCGATCTTAAGGCCACAATAGAGGTGGACGGTTACCGCAAGGGTGCTCAAATGGCGGACGAGGCGATACATATGTACACAGATTTTTCCAAAGTAGTGGAAGGAGCAGAGTCTGCGGTATACTGTGCTGATCCGGAAATAAACAGATCCTACAGGCTGCCGGATTACTGCAACGTTTTCCAAGCGGAAATAGTAGCCGTAACCAAAGCAGTAGAAACCCTGGAAGAAAATAGCCCAAACTGAAATCGTGTAAACTTTTATATTGAAAGTCAAACCGCAATAATCTCGCATAGTACAGCATCTAAATGCATGTTAGAGTGCAAGCAGTCCCTGGTGAGAATCGGTACAGGGAGAAGCATATATCTATATTGGGTTTCAGGGCATATGGGAATAGATAGGAATGAAAAATCGGATAAACTAGCTAGAAAGGGCGCATCCCTTGAAGCTTTCTCCGTAAACGTCCCAATTAGGCTGGGCAAATTAAGCGTAGGCGAGAGGTGCACATGATCGACCAAGCAGGAAAGGCCTGGCTTCAAGCGCGGGGCTGTAAGGTGTCGAAGATTATGTGCAGGTCTTACAAGCTTAGACTAACAAAGTTGCTTCTGTCATTAAAAGGACTGTAGACTCATGACGGGTATGCTGACTGGACACTGCCTTCTGGACTAGAGGAGGAAACAATCGAGCACGTTCTGTGCTCATGCTCTGCGCTTGCCAGGCTAAGACTTTAGCTATTAGGAGTGATAAAGCTGTCAGATCTAGAAGCAGCAAGTGGCTTAAGTCCTAGGAAGCTTCTAGTATTGGGCAAGAGGACGGAGTTATTTTATAACATAGGTCCCGGTTTTTGATAGGGTTTTTTCAGTTTGGTCGTTAAAACAAACTTCTGGTAACACTACGGACTTATTCAATCTATGTGAGGTTCTCATGGACAGGCCAGTTCAACCTAACCTAAATACAAAAAAAAAAAAAAAAACAAACAAGATACACTTAATTAGTTGTATCTGTTTCCAAATTGCTTAATACGTTCTATTGTGTACTGCCACAAAACCATAGTTGGGAGAAGTGAAATATTTATTCACAAAATTGAAGGTATTTTTGTATATCTTGAACAAATATTTTGCTTTGCCTTTGCCAAAGGAAATTTCCTAGCAATTGTTTGTTTATATATGTACTAGCAGAGTTGGGTTGTGTTATTAATTTGAAACGTGCATAACAACTTTATTTGTATTGAGTAAACAAAAAAAACAAGATATACTTAATTAGTTTTATCTGTTTCCAAACTGCTTAATATGATCTATTGTGTACAGCCATAAAACCACAGTTGGGAGCGGTGAACTATTTATTCACAAAATTCAAGGTATTTATGTATATACCAGCGAAATGAAATGAGCTCAGTCTTGAACAAATATTTTGCTTTACCTTTGCCAAAGGAAACTTCCTAGAAATTGTTTGTTTATATATGTACTAGCAGAGTTGGATTGTGTTATTAATTTGAAACGTGCATAACAACTTTATTTGTATTGAGTAAACAAAAAAAAAAAAAACAAGATACACTTAATTAGTTTTATCTGTTTCCAAACTGCTTAATATGTTCTATTGAGTACTGCCATAAAACCAAGGTTGGGAGCAGTGAACTACTTATTCACATAATTGAAGGTATTTATATGTATACCAGCGAAATGAAATAAGCTCAGTCTTGAAAAAATATTTTGCTTTACCTTTGCCAAAGGAAATATCCTAGCAATTATTTGTTTATATATGTACTAGCAGAGTTGGATTGTGTTATTAATTTGAAACGTGCATAACAACTTTATATTGAGTAAAAAAAAAAAAACAAGATGCACTTAATTAGTTTTATCTGTTTCCAAACTGCTTAATATGTTCTATTGTGTACTGCCATAAAACCATAGTTGGGAGCAGTGAACTACTTATTCACAAAATTGAAGGTATTTATGTGTATACCAGCGAAATGAAATGAACTCAGTCTTGAACAAATATTTTGCTTTACCTTTGCCAAATGAAATTTCCTAGCAATTGTTTGTTTATATATGTCCTAGCAGAGTTGGATTGTGTTATTAATTTGAAACGTGCATAACAACTTTATTTGTATTGAGTAAAAAAAAAAAAAAAGAACAAGATACACTTAATTAGTTTTATCTGTTTCCAAACTGCTTAATATGTTCTATTGAGTACTGCCATAAAACCATAGTTGGGAGCAGTGAACTACTTATTCACAAAATTGAAGGTATTTATGTGTATACCAGCGAAATGAAATGAGATCAGTATTGAACAAATATTTTGCTTTACCTTTGCCAAAGAAAATTTCCTAGCAATTGTTTGTTTATATATGTACTAGCAGAGTTGGATTGTGTTATTAATTTGAAACGTGCATAACAACTTTATTTGTATTGAGTAAAAAAAAAAAAAAAAGAACAAGATACACTTAATTAGTTTTATCTGTTTCCAAACTGCTTAATATGTTCTATTGTGTACTGCCATAAAACCATTGTTGGGAGAAGTGAATTATTTATTCACAAAATTGAAGGTATTTATGTATATACCAGCGAAATGAAATGAGCTCAGTCTTGAACAAATATTTTGCTTTACCTTTGCCAAAGGAAATTTCCTAGCAATTGTTTGTTTATATATGTACTAGCAGAGTTGGATTGTGTTATTAATTTGAAACGTGCATAACAACTTTATTTGTATTGAGTAAACAAAAAAAAAAAAAAAAACAAGATACACGTAATTAGGTTTATCTGTTTCCAAACTGCTTAATGTGTTCTATTGAGTACTGCCATAAAACCACAGTTGGGAGCAGTGAACTACCTATTCACAAAATTGAAGGTATTTATGTGTATACCAGCGAAATGAAATGAGCTCAGTCTTGAACAAATATTTTGCTTTACCTTTGCCAAAGGAAATTTCCTAGCAATTGTTTGTTTATATATGTACTATCAGAGTTGGATTCTGTTATTAATTTGAAACGTGCGTAACAACTTTATTTGTATTGAGTAAACAAAAAAAAAAAAAAAACAAGATACACTTAATTAGTTTTATCTGTTTCCAAACTGCTTAATATGATCTACTGTGTACTGCCATAAAACCATAGTTGGTAGCAGTGAACTATTTACTCACAAAATTCAAGGTATTTTTGTATATACCAGCGAAATAAAATGAGTTCAGTCTTAACCAAATATTTTGCTTTACCTTTGCCAAAGAAAATTTCCTAGCAACTGTTTCTTTATATATACACTAGCAGAGTTGGATTGTGTTATTAATTTGAAACGTGTACAACAACTTTATTTGTATTGAGTAAACAAAAAAAACAAAAAAAAAACAAGACACACTTAATTAGTTTTATCTGTTTCCAAACTGCTTAATATGTTCTATTGTGTACTGCCATAAAATCATAGTTGGGAGCAGTGAATTATTTATTCACAAAATTGAAGGTATTTATGTATATAACAGCGAAATGAAATGAGCTCAGTCTTGAACAAATATTTTGCTTTACCTTTGCCAAAGGAAATTTCCTAGCAATTGTGTGTTTATATATGTACTAGCAGAGTTGGATTGTGTTATTAATTTGAAACGTGCATAACAACTTTATTTTTATTGAGTAAATACAAAAAACAAGATACACATAATTAGATTTATCTGTTTCCAAACTGCTCAATATGTTCTATTGAGTACTGCCATAAAACCATAGTTGGGAGCAGTGAACTATTTATTCACAAAATTGAAGGTATTTATGTGTATACCAGCGAAATGAAATGAGCTCAGTATTGAACAAATATTTTGCTTTACCTTTGCCAAAGGAAATTTCCTAGCAATTGTTGGTTTATATATGTACTAGCAGAGTTGGATTGTGTTATTAATTTGAAACATGCATAACAACTTTATTTGTATTGTGTAAAAAAAAAAAAGAACAAGATACACTTAATTAGTTTTATCTGTTTCCAAACTGCTTAATATATTCTATTGAGTACTGCCATAAAACCATAGTTGGGAGCAGTGAACTACTTATTCACAAAATTGAAGGTATTTATGTGTATACCAGCGAAATGAAATGAGATCAGTATTGAACAAATATTTTGCTTTACCTTTGCCAAAGGAAATTTCATAGCAATTGTTTGTTTATATATGTACTATCAGAGTTGGATTGTGTTATTAATTTGAAACGTGCATAACAACTTTATTTGTATTGAGTAAACAAAAAAAACAAAAAAAAAACAAGACACACTTAATTAGTTTTATCTGTTTCCAAACTGCTTAATATGTTCTATTGTGTACTGCCATAAAATCATAGTTGGGAGCAGTGAATTATTTATTCACAAAATTGAAGGTATTTATGTATATAACAGCGAAATGAAATGAACTCAGTCTTGAACAAATATTTTGCTTTACCTTTGCCAAAGGAAATTTCCTAGCAATTGTGTGTTTATATATGTACTAGCAGAGTTGGATTGTGTTATTAATTTGAAACGTGCATAACAACTTTATTTGTATTGAGTTAACAAAACAAAAACAAGTAAGGAAGGTTAAGTTCGGGTGTAACCGAACATTACATACTCAGTTGAGAGCTATGGTGACAACATAAGGAAAATAACCATGTAGGAAAATGAACCAAGGGAAACCCTGGAATGTGTTTGTATGACATGTGTATCAAATGAAAGGCATTAAAGAGTATTTTATGAGGGAGTGGGCCATAGTTCTATAGGTGGACGCTATTTAGGGATATAGCCATAAAGGTGGATCAGGGTTGACTCTAGAATGCGTTTGTACGATTTGGGTATCAAATGAAAGGTATTAATGAGTATTTTAAAAGGGCGTGGACCTAAGTTCTATAGATGGACGCCTTTTCGAGATATCGAAGTAAAGATGGACCAGTTGTGACTCTAGAATGCGTTTGTACGATATGGGTATCAAATGAAAGGTGTTAATGAGCATTTTAAAAGGGAGTAATCCTTAGATCCATAGGTGGACGCCGTTTCGAGATATCGCCATAAAGGTGGACCAGGGGTGACCCTAGAATTTGTTTGCACAATATGGGCATCAAACGAAAGGTGTTAATGAGTATTTTAAAAGGGAGTGGGCCTTAGTTCTATAGGTGGACGCCGTTTCGAGATATCGCCATAAAGGTGGGCCAGGGGTGACTCTAGAATTCGTTTGTGCAATATGGGTATCAAACGAAAGGAGTTAATGAGTATTTTAAGAGGGAGTGGGCATTAGTTCTATAGCTGGACGCATTTTCGAGGTATCGCAATAAAGGTGGACCAGGGGTGACTATAGACTTTGTTTGTACGATATGGGTATCAACTGAAAGGTGTTAATGAGTATTTTTAAAAGGGAGTGGGCCTTCGTTTTATAGGTGTTCGCCTTTTCGAGATATCGCCATAAAGGTGGACCAGGGGTGACTTTAGAATTTGTTTGTATGATATGGGTATCAAATGAAAGGTGTTAATGATTATTTTAAAAGGGCGTGGGGCTTAGTTCTATAGGTGGACCCCTTTTCGAGATATCGCCATAAAGGTGGACCAGGGGTGACTCTAGAATTCGTTTGTGCAATATTGGTAACAAACGAAAGGAGTTAATGAGTATTTTAAGAGGGAGTGGGCCTTAGTTCTATAGGTGGACGCCTTTTCGAGATATCGCCATAAAGATGGACCAGGTGTGACTCTAGAATGCGCTTGTACGATATGGGTATCAAATGAAAGGTGTTAATGAGTATTTTAAAAGGGAGTAATCCTTAGTTCCATAGGTGGACGCCGTTTCGAAATATCGCCATAAAGGTGGGCCAGGGGTGACTTAGAATTCGTTTGTGCAATATGGGTATCAAACGAAAGGAGTTAATGAGTATTTTAAGAGGGAGTGGGCCTTTCTGGACCAGGGGTGACTCTAGACTTTGTTTGTACGATATGGGTATCAAATGAAAGGTGTTAATAAGTATTTTTGAAAGGGAGTGGGCCTTCGTTCTATAGGTGTTCGCCTTTTCGAAATATCGCCATAAAGGTGGACCAGGGGTGACTCTAGAATGAGTTTGTACGAAATGGGTATCAAATTACAGGTATTAATGAGAGTTTTAAAAGGGAGTATTGGTAGTTGTATATGTGAAGGCGTTTTCCAGATATCGACCAAAATGTGGACCAGGGTGACCCAGAACATCATCTGTTGGATACCGCAAATTTATTTATATATGTAATACCTGCCAAGATTTTAAGGGTTTTTTATTTCGCCCTGCAGAACTTTTTCATTTTCTTCTACTTATAAAGTTTTTTCTAAAGTTATATTTCGCGGCAATAAAACAATCCAATTACCTTACCATATTTCATCCCTTTTTATAAGCTTTTATTTAGTTTCACTTTTGTTGTCTGTAATGGAATCTTGCAAGTTAAATTTGATACACTTCCCGGTGTCCGATTGAGCTGAAATTTTGCACACATGTATAACTCCGATGACAATGCAATATTACTTTGTTAGAATTCGATAAATTAATCGATAACACAGTTATCGGTAAAGATTTGTATTTACTTTGGCATAACAGCCTAAGTCCCATACAAACCCGCCGGTACCTATCCGTGGATTGTGATATTTGGACGTGGTGAATCACGCGTGTCACGCGTGGTGAATCTCAACGCATGCGAAAAGCGGAGACACAACCCTCTGTTGTATTTCTGTGTATAACCAACATAGCTGATTTTTTAAGGCTGTTTAACTCTGTAATCTTTTCTGTAATTTATTTTGCTTTTGGAAAAATTACCTATTTGAAAAAAGCTGGCTGAAAAATATTGGCATAACAGCTTAAGTTAAATCAAGAATGGAAAAACTTGGAAAATTTGAGCAGATGTGGCAATTTCGCGTGTCCGTTGAACGAAATATTGACAATCTATTGATCATCGCTAGGAAATTAGCGACATTCCATCAACTTAGCAGCACTTTAGCAATACTACTGTTATTATTTGGCCGCTCAAACACACCCATATTAATTGTGCATTAAATTTAAAATATACAACTCAAAAATGACTCCGGTTGTTATGTCCGCAGCATTTATTTGGTGCAAATATAACATATTAATTTACACGGCCAAAGCCATAATAATTTGCACGGGTCATCAATTCTTACTCTGATTCAAAAGCTGAACTACCAGCGCTACCGCCATCAGCTCAGTGTCATCATTGCCTGTAGCGCCAATAACACCAAACTCGTGCCTGACACACAAAATTCGTTTCACTCAATAGCGCAAGTGAAATTTACTACGCACTCACTACTAAGTAGCGTCAAAAATTCGATTGGAGTCATTTCGTCAATGAGCTACCATTGAGCTGGCACCGCATTGGCGCTGGCGCCATGCAATTTACATCACTAAAATTGCACGAATGTCCAGGCTCATTACTTTGTTAATCCAGATGGTGAAAACGAAGACTCAAAGGAATGCAACCTTGCAAACAACAGCCGTCATTTTCAAAGTGTAAAAATTCTGTGATACAACGAACGCTAACGCCGTTAGGCTGTTATCGGTAAGTGTTGCATACTTTTCTGCGCACTTGATTTTGTTTTACAGATTTTTGGCGATAGAATTTTAGTTAAGCGAAAGTAGGAATTTTATTTTAAAACAGATTTAACCCACTGATGAGAGATCTGCAATAAGTTGTTGTAAACTGAACGCGGCATAGGCAAAGGTAAGTTATTTAACATTGTTTGACACAATTTTATATGTGCTCTCTTTCAAAAATGCTTCAACTAACTTAGCCACATTTTATTTCGATTATGAATATTCGGATTATGATATAATAAAATTAAAGAAAAAAATAAAATTAAAGAAAAAAAACTTTTTAAAAAATTAGCTTTTATTATTGGTTAATAAAATTAACTAAAAAGTAAGTTGATGCATTAAAAGAAATGGATAGAATGAGAAACGTTACAAATAACTAAGTAAAGATTACGTGTGTAACTAATTTAAACAATATTTTACCCTACTAAAAATTTAAAAAAATTCCTATTTAAATTACATTTAAGAAAAAGGCTTTTCTAAGAACAAGCTTCTTTACTTGTTAATAAAACGAACTAAAAAGTAAAAAATAAAATTAAAGAAAAAAAACTTTTTTAAAAATAAGCTTTTATTATTGGTTAATAAAATTAACTAAAAAGTAAACAATAAATTGACTCTAAAGAAATATAACACTTTATAAGTTCATTGTAAGCTTTAACGATAATTAGGCTTTTTCGTCTGCGACAAAAGAATTCTATATTGTACATAATTATATATTTTTAACATTAAAACTTTACACCTAAATTATTAAACCGTACAGTTTATATCACAGTTCTAATGGTTCTAATAAAAAACGTGTTGAATTTTGATGGTATAATTAAGAACATTTAGGATCTCCTTTTCTTGCTATCGCAATTTAACACGCTTTTATTAGAACAATTAGGAATGTGATATAAACTGTAAGATTTAATAATTTAGGTGTAAAGTTTTAATGTTAAAAATATATAATTATGTACAATATAGATAGAATTCTTTTGTCGCAGAAGAAAAAGCCTAATTATCGTTAAAGCTTATAATGAACTTATAAAGTGTTATATTTCTTTAGAGTCAATTTATTGTTTACTTTTTAGTTAATTTTATTAACCAATAATAAAAGCTTATTTTTAAAAAAGTTTTTTTTCTTTAATTTTATTTCGTATTTGGTATAGAATTATGGCATTTTTTTCATTTTTCGTAATTTTCGATATCGAAAAAGAGAGCGTGGTCATAGTCGGATTTCGTTCATTTTTCATACCAAGATAAAGTGAATTTAGATAAGTACGTGAACTGAGTTTAGTAAAGATATATCTATTTTTGCTCAAGTTATCGTGTTAACGGCCATGCGGAAGGACACACGGACGACTGTGTATAAAAACTGGGCGTGACATCAACCGATTTCGCCCATTTTCACAGAAAACAGTTAACGCCATAAAATTTATGCCCCTACCAAATTTCAAAAGGATTGGTTAATTTTTGTTCGACTTATGGCGTTAAAAGTATCCTAGAAAAATTAAATGAAAAAGGGCGGAGCCACGCCCAGTTTTAAATTTTCTTTTATTTTTGTATTTTGTTGCACCATATCATTACTGGAGTTGAATCTTGACATAATTTACTTAAATACTGTAAAGATATTAAATTTTTTGTTAAAATTTTACTTAAAAAAAATTTTTTTTTTTAAAGTGGGCGTGGTCCTTCTCCAATTTTGCTAATTTTTATTAAGCGTACATATAGTAATAAGAGTAACGTTCCTGCCAAATTTCATCATGATATCTTCAACGACTGCCAAATTACAGCTTGCAAAATTTTAAATTACCTTCTTTTAAAAGTGGGCGTGCCACGCCCATTGTCCAAAATTTTACTAATTTTCTATTTTTCGTCATAAGTTCAACTCATCTACTAAGTTTCGTCGCTTTATCGGTCTTTTGTAATGAATTGTCGCACTTTTTCGGTTTTTCGAAATTTTCGATATCGAAAAAGTGGGCGTGGTTATAGTCCGATATCGTTCATTTTAAATAGCGATCTGAGATGAGTACTCAGGAACCTACATACCAAATTTCATCAAGATACCTCAAAATTTACTCAAGTTATCGTGTTAACCGACGGACGGACGGACGGGCTCAATCAAATTTTTTTTCGATCCTGATTATTTTGATATATGGAAGTCTATATCTATCTCGATTCCTTTATATATGTACAACCAACCGTTATCCAATCAAACTTAATATACTCTGTGAGCTCTGCTCAACTGAGTATAAAAAAACAAGATACACTTAATTAGGTTTATCTGTTTCCAAACTGCTTAATATGTTCTATTGAGTACTGCCATTTTGCTTTACTTTTGTCAAAGCAAATTTCCTAGCAATTGTTTGTTTATATATGTACTAGCAGAGTTGGATTGTGTTATTAAGTTGAAACGTGTACAACTTTATTTGTATTGGGTAAATACAAAAAAAAAACAAGATACACTTAATTAGTTTTATCTGTTTCCAAACTCCTTAATATGTTCTATTGCGTATTGCCATAAAACCATAGTTGCGAGCAGTGAAATATTTATTCACAAAATTCAAGGTATTGTTGTATATACCAGCTAATTGAAATGAGCTCAGTATTGAACAAATATTTTGCTTTACTTTTGCCAAAGGAAATTTCCTAGCAATTGCTTGTTTATATATGTACTAGAAGAGTTGGATTGTGTTATTAATTTGAAACGTGTATAACAACTTCATTTGTATTGAGTAAATACAAAAAAACAAGATACACTTAATTAGTTTTATCTGTTTCCAAACTGCTTAAAATGCTCTATTGTGTACGGCCACAAAGCCATAGTTGGGAGCAAAGAACTATTTATTCACAAATTTTAAGGTATTTAGGTATATACCAGTGAATTAAAATAAGCTCAGTCTTGAACAAATATTTTGTTTTACTTTTGCCAAAGGAAATTTCCTAGCAATTGTTTGTTAATATATGCACTAGCAGAGTTGGATTGTGTTATTAATTTGAAACGTACATAACAACTTTATTTGTATTGAGTAAATTCAAAAAAAAAGATACACTTAATTAGTTTTATCTGTTTCCAAACTGCTTAATATGTTCTATTGTGTACTGCCACGAAACCATAGTTGGGAGCAAAGAACTATTTATTCACAAAATTCAAGGTATTTGTGTATATACTAGCGAATTGAAATGAGCTCAGTCTTGAACAAATATTTTGCTTTACTTATGCCAAAGGAAATTTCCTAGCAATTGTTTGTTTATATATGTACTAGCAGAGTTGGATTGTGTTATTAATTTGAAACGTACATAACAACTTTATTTGTATTGAGTAAATTCAAAACTGCTTAACATGTTCTATTGTGTACTGCCACAAAACCATAGTTGGGAGCAGAGAACTATTTCTTGACAAAATTCCAGGTATTTATGTATATACCAGCGAATTGAAACGAGCTCAGTCTTTAGCAAATATTTTGCTTTTCTTTTGCCAAAGGAAATTTCCTAGCAATTGCTTGTTTATATATGTACTAGCAGAGTTGGATTGGGTTATTAATTTCAAACGTGCATAACAACTTTACTTGTATAGAGTAATTACAAAAAAACAAGATACACTTAATTAGTTTTATCTGTTTCCAAACTGCTTAACATGTTCTATTGTATACTAACACAAAACCATAGTTGGGAGCAGAGAACTATTTATTCACAAAATTTAAGGTATTTATGTATATACCAGCGAATTGAAATGAGCTCAGTCTTGAACAAATATTTTGCTTTACTTTTGCCAAAGGAAATTTCCTAGCAATTGCTTGTTTATATATGTACTAGCAGAGTTGGATTGTGTTATTAATTTGAAACGTGCATAACAACTTTATTTGTATTGAGTAATTACAAAAAAACAAGATACACTTAATTAGTTTTATCTGCTTCAAAACTGCTTAATATGCTCTATTGTGTACTGCCACAAAACCATAGTTGGGAGCAGACAACTATTTATTCACAAAATTCAAGGTATTTATGTATATACCAACGAACTGAAATGAGCTCAGTCTTGAACAAATATTTTGCTTTACTTTTGCCAAAGGAAATTTCCTAGCAATTGTTTGTTTATATATGTACTAGCAGAGTTGGATTGTGTTATTAATTTGAAACGTGCATAACAACTTTATTTGTATTGAGTAATTACAAAAAACAAGATACACTTAATTAGTTTTATCTGTTACCAAACCGCTTAATATGTTCTATTGTGTACTGCCACAAAACCATAGTTGGGAGCAGAGAACTATTTATTGACAAAATTCAAGGTATTTATGTATATACTAGCGAATTGAAATGAGCTCAGTCTTGAACAAATATTTTGCTTTACTTTTGCCAAAGGAAATTTCCTAGTAATTGTTTGTTTATATATGTACTAGCAGAGTTGGATTGTGTTAATAATTTGAAACGTGCATAACAACTTTATTTATATTGAGTAAATACAAAAAAAATAAGATACACTTAATTAGTTTTAAGTATCTGTTTCCAAACTGCTTAATATGTTCTATTGTGTACTGCCACAAAACCATAGTTGGGGGCAGAGAATTATTTATTCACAAAATTCAAGGTATTTATGTATATACCAGCGAATTGAAATGAGCTCAGTCTTGATCAAGTATTTTGCTTTACTTTTGCCAGAGGAAATTTCTTTGCAATTGTTTGTTTATATATGTACTAGCAGAGTTGGATTGTGTTATTAATTTGAAACGTGAATAACAACTTTATTTGTATTGAGTAATTACAAAAAAACAAGATACACTTAATTAGTTTTATCTGTTACCAAACTGCTTAATATGTTCTATTGTGTACTGCCACAAAACCATAGTTGGGAGCAGAGAACTATTTATTCACAAAATTCAAGGTATTTATGTATATACTAGCGAACTGAAATGAGCTCAGTCTTGAACAAATATTTTGCTTTACTTATGCCAAAGGAAATTTCCTAGCAATTGTTTGTTTATATATGTACTAGCAGAGTTGGATTGTGTTATTAATTTGAAACGTGCATAACAACTTTATTTGTATTGAGTAATTACAAAAAAACAAGATACACTTAATTAGTTTTATCTGTTACCAAACTGCTTAATATGTTCTATTGTGTACTGCCACAAAACCATAGTTGGGAGCAGAGAACTATTTATTCACAAAATTCAAGGTATTTATGTATATACTAGCGAACTGAAATGAGCTCAGTCTTGAACAAATATTTTGCTTTACTTATGCCAAAGGAAATTTCCTAGCAATTGTTTGTTTATATATGTACTAGCAGAGTTGGATTGTGTTATTAATTTGAAACGTGCATAACAACTTTATTTGTATTGAGTAAACACAAAAAAAAAAAAAAACAAGATACACTTAATTAGTTTTATCTGTTTCCAAACTGCTTAATATGTTCTATTGTGTAATGCCATAAAACCATAGTTGCGAGCAGTGAACTATTTATTCACAAAATTCAAGGTATTTATATATCTACCAACGAAATGGAATGAGCTCAGTCTTGGACAAATATTTTGCTTTACTTTTGTCAAAGCAAATTTCCTAGCAATTGTTTGTTTATATATGTACTAGCAGAGTTGGATTGTGTTATTAAGTTGAAACGTGTACAACTTTATTTGTATTGGGTAAATACAAAAAAAAAAACAAGATACACTTAATTAGTTTTATCTGTTTCCAAACTCCTTAATATGTTCTATTGCGTATTGCCATAAAACCATAGTTGCGAGCAGTGAAATATTTATTCACAAAATTCAAGGTATTGTTGTATATACCAGCTAATTGAAATGAGCTCAGTATTGAACAAATATTTTGCTTTACTTTTGCCAAAGGAAATTTCCTAGCAATTGCTTGTTTATATATGTACTAGAAGAGTTGGATTGTGTTATTAATTTGAAACGTGTATAACAACTTCATTTGTATTGAGTAAATACAAAAAAACAAGATACACTTAATTAGTTTTATCTGTTTCCAAACTGCTTAAAATGCTCTATTGTGTACGGCCACAAAGCCATAGTTGGGAGCAAAGAACTATTTATTCACAAATTTTAAGGTATTTAGGTATATACCAGTGAATTAAAATAAGCTCAGTCTTGAACAAATATTTTGTTTTACTTTTGCCAAAGGAAATTTCCTAGCAATTGTTTGTTAATATATGCACTAGCAGAGTTGGATTGTGTTATTAATTTGAAACGTACATAACAACTTTATTTGTATTGAGTAAATTCAAAAAAAAAGATACACTTAATTAGTTTTATCTGTTTCCAAACTGCTTAATATGTTCTATTGTGTACTGCCACGAAACCATAGTTGGGAGCAAAGAACTATTTATTCACAAAATTCAAGGTATTTGTGTATATACTAGCGAATTGAAATGAGCTCAGTCTTGAACAAATATTTTGCTTTACTTATGCCAAAGGAAATTTCCTAGCAATTGTTTGTTTATATATGTACTAGCAGAGTTGGATTGTGTTATTAATTTGAAACGTACATAACAACTTTATTTGTATTGAGTAAATTCAAAACTGCTTAACATGTTCTATTGTGTACTGCCACAAAACCATAGTTGGGAGCAGAGAACTATTTCTTGACAAAATTCCAGGTATTTATGTATATACCAGCGAATTGAAACGAGCTCAGTCTTTAGCAAATATTTTGCTTTACTTTTGCCAAAGGAAATTTCCTAGCAATTGCTTGTTTATATATGTACTAGCAGAGTTGGATTGGGTTATTAATTTCAAACGTGCATAACAACTTTACTTGTATAGAGTAATTACAAAAAAACAAGATACACTTAATTAGTTTTATCTGTTTCCAAACTGCTTAACATGTTCTATTGTATACTAACACAAAACCATAGTTGGGAGCAGAGAACTATTTATTCACAAAATTTAAGGTATTTATGTATATACCAGCGAATTGAAATGAGCTCAGTCTTGAACAAATATTTTGCTTTACTTTTGCCAAAGGAAATTTCCTAGCAATTGCTTGTTTATATATGTACTAGCAGAGTTGGATTGTGTTATTAATTTGAAACGTGCATAACAACTTTATTTGTATTGAGTAATTACAAAAAAACAAGATACACTTAATTAGTTTTATCTGCTTCAAAACTGCTTAATATGCTCTATTGTGTACTGCCACAAAACCATAGTTGGGAGCAGACAACTATTTATTCACAAAATTCAAGGTATTTATGTATATACCAACGAACTGAAATGAGCTCAGTCTTGAACAAATATTTTGCTTTACTTTTGCCAAAGGAAATTTCCTAGCAATTGTTTGTTTATATATGTACTAGCAGAGTTGGATTGTGTTATTAATTTGAAACGTGCATAACAACTTTATTTGTATTGAGTAATTACAAAAAACAAGATACACTTAATTAGTTTTATCTGTTACCAAACCGCTTAATATGTTCTATTGTGTACTGCCACAAAACCATAGTTGGGAGCAGAGAACTATTTATTGACAAAATTCAAGGTATTTATGTATATACTAGCGAATTGAAATGAGCTCAGTCTTGAACAAATATTTTGCTTTACTTTTGCCAAAGGAAATTTCCTAGTAATTGTTTGTTTATATATGTACTAGCAGAGTTGGATTGTGTTAATAATTTGAAACGTGCATAGCAACTTTATTTATATTGAGTAAATACAAAAAAAATAAGATACACTTAATTCGTTTTAAGTATCTGTTTCCAAACTGCTTAATATGTTCTATTGTGTACTGCCACAAAACCATAGTTGGGGGCAGAGAATTATTTATTCACAAAATTCAAGGTATTTATGTATATACCAGCGAATTGAAATGAGCTCAGTCTTGATCAAGTATTTTGCTTTACTTTTGCCAGAGGAAATTTCTTTGCAATTGTTTGTTTATATATGTACTAGCAGAGTTGGATTGTGTTATTAATTTGAAACGTGAATAACAACTTTATTTGTATTGAGTAATTACAAAAAAACAAGATACACTTAATTAGTTTTATCTGTTACCAAACTGCTTAATATGTTCTATTGTGTACTGCCACAAAACCATAGTTGGGAGCAGAGAACTATTTATTCACAAAATTCAAGGTATTTATGTATATACTAGCGAACTGAAATGAGCTCAGTCTTGAACAAATATTTTGCTTTACTTATGCCAAAGGAAATTTCCTAGCAATTGTTTGTTTATATATGTACTAGCAGAGTTGGATTGTGTTATTAATTTGAAACGTGCATAACAACTTTATTTGTATTGAGTAATTACAAAAAAACAAGATATACTTAATTAGTTTTATCTGTTACCAAACTGCTTAATATGTTCTATTGTGTACTGCCACAAAACCATAGTTGGGAGCAGAGAACTATTTATTCACAAAATTCAAGGTATTTATGTATATACCAGCGAATTGAAATGAGCTCAGTCTTGAACAAATATTTTGCTTTACTTTTGCCAAAGGAAATTTCCTAGTAATTGTTTGTTTATATATGTACTAGCAGAGTTGGATGGTGTTAATAATTTGAAACGTGCATAACAACTTTATTTATATTGAGTAAATATAAAAAAAAAAATCAAGATACACTTAATTAGTTTTAAGTATCTGTTTCCAGACTGCTTACTATGTTCTATTGTGTACTGCCACAAAACCATAGTTGGGAGCAGAGAATTATTTATTCACAAAATTCAAGGTATTTATGTATATACCAGCGAATTGAAATGAGCTCAGTCTTGATCAAGTATTTTGCTTTACTTTTGCCAAAGGAAATTTCCTAGCAATTGTTTTTTATATATGCACTAGCAGAGTTGGATTGTGTTATTAATTTGAAACGTATATAACAACTTTATCTGTATTGAGTAAATTCAAAAAAAAGATACACTTAATTAGTTTTATCTGTTTCCAATCTGCTTAATATGTTCTATTGTGTACTGCCACAAAACCATAGTTGGGAGCAAAGAACTATTTATACACAAAATTCAAGGTATTTGTGTATATACTAGCGAATTAAAATGAGCTCAGTCTTGAACAAATATTTTGCTTTACTTATGCCAAAGGAAATTTCCTAGCAATTGTTTGTTTATATATGTACTAGCAGAGGTGGATTGTGTTATTAATTTGAAACGTGCATAAAAAATATATTTGTATTGAGTAAACACAAAAGAACAAGATACACTTAATTAGTTGTATCTGTTTCCAAACTGCTTAATATATTCTACTGTATACTGCCAGAAAGCCATATATGGGAGCAGAGAACTATTTATTCACAAAATTCAAGGTATTTATGTATATACCAGCGAATTGAAATGAGCTCAGTCTTGAACAAGTATTTTGCTTTACTTTTGCCAAAGGAAATTTCCTAGCAATTGTTTGTTTATATATGTACTAGCAGAGTTGGATTGTGTTAATAATTTGAAAGGTGCATAACAACTTTATTTGTATTGAGTAAATACAAAAAAACAAGATACACTTAATTAGTTTTATCTGTTTCCAAGCTGCTTAATATGTTCTATTGTGTACTGCGGCAAAACCATAGTTGGGAGCAGAGAACTATTTATTCACAAAATTCAAGGTATTTATGTATATACTAGCGAATTGAATTGAGTTCAGTCTTGAACAAATATTTTGCTTTACTTTTGCCAAAGGAAATTTCCTAGGAATTGTTTGTTTATATATTTACTAGCAGAGCTGGATTGTGTTATTAATTTCAAACGTGCATAACGACTTTATTTGTATTGAGTAAATACAAAAAAACAAGATACACTTAATTAGTTTTATCTGTTCCAAGCCGCTTAATATGCTCTATTGTGTACTCCCGCAAAACCATAGTTGGGAGCAGAGAAATATTTATTCACAAAATTCAAGGAATTTATGTATATACCAGCGAATTGAAATGAGCTCAGTCTTGAACAAATATTTTGCTTTATTTTGCCAAAGGAAATTTCCTAGCAATTGTTTGTTTATATATGTACTAGCAGAATTGGATTGTGTTATTAATTTGAAAGGTGTATAACAACTTTATTTGTATTGAGTAAATACAAGAAAAACAAGATACACTTAATTAGCTTTATCTATTTTCAAACTGCTTAATATGCTCTATTTTGTACTGCGACAAAAGCATAGTTGGGAGCAGAGAAATATTTTTCACAAAATTCAAGGTATTTATGTATATACCAGCGAATTGAAATGAGCTGAGTCTTGAACAAATATTTTCCTTTACTTTTGCCAAAGGAAATTTCCTAGCAATTGTTTGTTTATATATGTATAGCAGAGCTGGATTCTGTTTTAAATTTGAAACGTGCTTAACAACTTTTTTTGTATTGAGTAAATACAAAAAAACAAGATATACTTAATTAGTTTTATCTGTTTCCAAACTGCTTAATATACTCTATTGTGTACTGCCACAAAACCATAGTTGGGAGCAGAGAACTATTTTTCACAAAATGTAATGTATTTATGTAGATACCAGCGAGTTGAAATGAGCTCAGTCTTGAACAAATATTTTGCTTAACTTTTGCTAAAGGAAATTTCCTAGCATTTGTTTGTTTATATATGTACTAGCAGAGTTGGATTGTGTTATTAATTTGAAACGTGCATAACAACTTTATTTGTATTGAGTAAATACAAAAAAACAAGATATACTTAATTAGTTTTATCTGTTTCCAAACAACTTAATATGTTCTATTGTGTACTGCCACAAAACCATAGTTGGGAGCAGAGAACTATTTATTCACAAAATTCAAGGTATTTATGTATATACTAGCGAATTGAAATGAGCTCAGTCTTGAACAAATATTTTGCTTTACTTTTGCCAAAGGAAATTTCCTAGCAATTGTTTGTTTATATATGTACTAGCAGAGTTGGATTGTGTTAATAATTTGAAACGTGCATAACAACTTTATTTATATTGAGTAAATACAAAAAAAACAAGATACACTTAATTAGTTTTAAGTATCTGTTTCCAAACTGCTTAGTATGTTCTATTGTGTACTGCCACAAAACCATAGTTGGGAGCAAAGAACTATTTATTCACAAAATTCAAGGTATTTATGTATATACTAGCGAATTGAAATGAGCACAGTCTTGAACAAATATTTTGCTTTACTTTTGCCAAAGGAAATTTCCTAGCGATTGTTTGTTTATATATGTACTAGCAGAGTTGGATTGTGTTATTAATTTGAAACGTGCATAACAACTTTATTTGTATTGAGTAAATACAAAAAAACAAGATACACTTAATTAGTTTTATCTGTTTCCAAACTGATTAATATGTTCTATTGTGTACTGCCCCAAAACCATAGTTGGGAGCAGAGAATTATTTATTCACAAAATTCAAGGTATTTATGTATATACCAGCGAATTGAAATGAGCTCAGTCTTGGTCAAGTAAAAACCATAGTTGGGAGCAGGGAACTATTTATTCACAAAATTCAAGGTATTTATGTATATAACAGCGAATTGAAATGAGCTCATTCTTGAACAAATATTTTGCTTTATTTTGCCAAAGGAAATTTCTTAGCAATTGTTTGTTTATATATGTACTAGCAGAGTTGGATTGTGTTATTAATGTGAAACGTGCATAACAACTTAATTTGTATTAAGTAAATACAAAAAACCAAGATACATTTAATTAGTTTTATCTGTTTCCAAACTGCTTAATATGTTCTATTGTGTACTGCCACAAAACCAAGGGAGCAGAAAATTATTTATTCGCAAAAATCAAGGTATTTATGTATATACCAGCGAAATGAAATTAGCTTAGTCTTGAACAAATATTTGGCTTAACTTTTGCCAAAGAAAATTTCCTACCAATTATTTGTTTATATATGTACTAGCAGAGTTGGATTGTGTTATTAATTTGAAACGTGCATAACAACTTCATTTGTATTGAGTAAATACAAAAAAACAAGATACACTTAACTAGTTTTACCTGTTTCCAAACAGCCTAATATGTTCTATTGTGTACTTCCACAAAACCAAGGAAGCAGAAAACTATTTATTCGCAAAATTCAAGGTATTTAGGTATATATCAGCGAATTGAAATGAGCTCAGTCTTGAACAAATATTTTGCTTTGCTTTTGCCAAATGAAATTTCCTAGCAATTGTTTGTTTATATATGTACTAGCGGAGTTGGATTGTGTTATTAATTTGAAACGTGCATAACAACTTCATTTGTATTGAGTAAATACAAAAAAACAAGATACACTTAATTAAAAACCATAGTTGGGAGCAGAGAACAATTTATTCAAAAAATACAAGGAATTTATGTATATACCAGCGAATTGAAATGAGCTCAGTCTTGAACAAATATTTTGATTTATTTTTCCCAAAAGAAAATTTCCTAGCAATTGTTTGTTTATATATGTACTACCGGAGTTGGATTGTGTTATTAATTTCAAACTTGCATAACAACTTTATTTGTATTGTGTAAATACAAAAAAAAAAAAAAAGATACACTTAATTAGTTTTATCTGTTTCCAAACTGCTTAATATGCTCTATTGTGTACTGCCACAAAACCATAAGCAAAGAACAATTTATTCACAAAATTCAAGGTATTTATGTATATACCAGCGAGTTTAAATGAGCTAAATCTTGAACAAATATTTTGCTTTACTTTTGCCAAAGGAAATTTCCTAGCAATTGTTTGTTTATATATGTACTAGCAGAGTTGGATTGTGTTATTAATTTGAAACGTGCATAACAACTTTAGTTGTATTAAGTAAATACAAAAAAACAAGATACACTTAATTAGTTTTATATCTTTCCAAACTGCTTAATATGTTCTATTGTGTACTGCCACAAAACCATAGTTGGGAGCAGAGAACTATTTATTCACAAAATGCAAGGTATTTTTGTATATACCAGCTAATTGAAATGAGCTCAGTATTGAACAAATATTTTGCTTTACTTTTGCCAAAGGAAATTTCCTAGCAATTGCTTGTTTATATATGTACTAGCAGAGTTGGATTGTGTTATTAATTTGAAACGTGCATAACAACTTTATTTGTATTGAGAAATTACAAAAAAACAATATACACTTAATTAGTTTTATCTGTTTCAAAACTGCTTAATATGCTCTATTGTGCACTGCCACAAAACCTTAGTTGGGAGCAGACAACTATTTATTCACAAAATTCAAGGTATTTATGTATATACCAACGAACTGAAATGAGCTCAGTCTTGAACAAATATTTTGCTTTACTTTTGCCAAAGGAAATTTCCTAGCAATTGTTTGATTATATATGTACTAGCAGAGTTGGATTGTGTTATTAATTTTAAACGTGCATAACAACTTTATTTGTATTGAGTAATTACAAAAAAACAAGATACACTTAATTAGTTTTATCTGTTACCAAACTGCTTAATATGTTCTATTGTGTACGGCCACAAAACCATAGTTGGGAGCAGAGAACTATTTATTCACAAAATTCAAGGTATTTATGTATATACTAGCGAATTGAAATGAGCTCAGTCTTGAACAAATATTTTGCTTTACTTTTGCCAAAGGAAATTTCCTAGTAATTGTTTGTTTATATATGTACTAGCAGAGTTGGATTGTGTTAATAATTTGAAACGTGCATAACAACTTTATTTATATTGAGTAAATACAAAAAAAAAACAAGATACACTTAATTAGTTTTAAGTATCTGTTTCCAAACTGCTTAATATGTTCTATTGTGTACTGCCACAAAACCATAGTTGGGAGCAGAGAATTATTTATTCACAAAATTCAAGGTATTTATGTATATACCAGCGAATTGAAATGAGCTCAGTCTTGATCAAGTATTTTGCTTTACTTTTGCCAGAGGAAATTTCCTAGCAATTGTTTGCTTATATATGTACTAGCAGAGTTGGATTATGTTATTAATTTGAAACGTGAATAACAACTTTATTTGTATTGAGTTATTACAAAAAAACAAGATACACTTAATTAGTTTTATCTGTTACCAAACTGCTTAATATGTTCTATTGTGTACTGCCACAAAACCATAGTTGGGAGCAGAGAACTATTTATTCACAAAATTCAAGGTATTTATGTATATACTAGCGAATTGAAATGAGCTCAGTCTTGAACAAATATTTTGCTTTACTTATGCCAAAGGAAATTTCCTAGCAATTGTTTGTTTATATATGTACTAGCAGAGTTGGATTGTGTTATTAATTTGAAACGTGCACAACAACTTTATTTGTATTGAGTAATAACAAAAAAACAAGATACACTTAATTAGTTTTATCTGTTACCAAACTGCTTCATATGTTCTATTGTGTACTGCCACAAAACCATAGTTGGGAGCAGAGAACTATTTATTCACAAAATTCAAGGTATTTATGTATATACTAGCGACTTGAAATGAGCTCAGTCTTGAACAAATATTTTGCTTTACTTTTGCCAAAGGAAATTTCCTAGTAATTGTTTGTTTATATATGTACTAGCAGAGTTGGATTGTGTTAATAATTTGAAAGGTGCATAACAACTTTATTTATATTGAGTAAATATAAAAAAAAAAAACAAGATACACTTAATTAGTTTTAAGTATCTGTTTCCAGACTGCTTAATATGTTCTATTGTGTACTGCCACAAAACCATAGTTGGGAGCAGAGAATTATTTATTCACAAAATTCAAGGTATTTATGTATATACCAGCGAATTGAAATGAGCTCAGTCTTGATCAAGTATTTTACTTTACTTTTGCCAAAGGAAATTTCCTAGCAATTGTTTGTTTATATATGCACTAGCAGAGTTGGATTGTGTTATTAATTTGAAACGTACATAACAACTTTATTTGTATTGAGTAAATTCAAAAAAAAGATACACTTAATTAGTTTTATCTGTTTCCAAACTGCTTAATATGTTCTATTGTGTACTGCCACAAAACCATAGTTGGGAGCAAAGAACTATTTATTCACAAAATTCAAGGTATTTGTGTATATACTAGCGAATTGAAATGAGCTCAGTCTTGAACAAATATTTTGCTTTACTTATGCCAAAGGAAATTTCCTAGCAATTGTTTGTTTATATATGTACTAGCAGAGGTGGATTGTGTTATTAATTTGAAACGTGCATAACAAATATATTTGTATTGAGTAAACACAAAAGAACAAGATACACTTAATTAGTTGTATCTGTTTCCAAACTGCTTAATATGTTCTACTGTATACTGCCAGAAAGCCATATATGGGAGCAGAGAACTATTTACTTTTGCCAAAGGAAATTTCCTAGCAATTGTTTGTTTATATATGCACTAGCAGAGTTGGATTGTGTTATTAATTTGAAACGTACATAACAACTTTATTTGTATTGAGTAAATTCAAAAAAAAGATACACTTAATTAGTTTTATCTGTTTCCAAACTGCTTAATATGTTCTGTTGTGTACTGCCACAAAACCATAGTTGGGAGCAAAGAACTATTTATTCACAAAATTCAAGGTATTTGTGTATATACTAGCGAATTGAAATGAGCTCAGTCTTGAACAAATATTTTGCTTTACTTATGCCAAAGGAAATTTCCTAGCAATTGTTTGTTTATATATGTACTAGCAGAGGTGGATTGTGTTATTAATTTGAAACGTGCATAGCAAATATATTTGTATTGAGTAAACACAAAAGAACAAGATACACTTAATTAGTTGTATCTGTTTCCAAACTGCTTAATATGTTCTACTGTATACTGCCAGAAAGCCATATATGGGAGCAGAGAACTATTTATTTACAAAATTCAAGGTATTTATGTATATACCAGCGAATTGAAATGAGCTCAGTCTTGAACAAATATTTTGCTTTACTTTTGCCAAAGGAAATTTCCTAGCAATTGTTTGTTTATATATGTACTAGCAGAGTTGGATGGTGTTATTAATTTCAAACGTGCATAACAACTTTATTTGTATTGAGTAAATACAAAAAAAACAAGATACACTTAATTAGTTTTATCTGTTTCCAAGCTGCTTAATATGCTCTATTGTGTACTGTGGCAAAACCATAGTTGGGAGCAGAGAACTATTTATTCACAAAATTCAAGGTATTTATGTATATACTAGCGAATTGAATTGAGCTCAGTCTTGAACAAATATTTTGCTTTACTTTTGCCAAAGGAAATTTCCTAGCAATTGTTTGTTTATATATGTACTAGCAGAGTTGGATTGTGTTATTAATTTGAAACGTGCATAACAACTTTAGTTGTATTAAGTAAATACAAAAAAACAAGATACACTTAATTAGTTTTATATCTTTCCAAACTGCTTAATATGTTCTATTGTGTACTGCCACAAAACCATAGTTGGGAGCAGAGAACTATTTATTCACAAAATGCAAGGTATTTTTGTATATACCAGCTAATTGAAATGAGCTCAGTATTGAACAAATATTTTGCTTTACTTTTGCCAAAGGAAATTTCCTAGCAATTGTTTGTTTATATATGTACTAGCAGAGGTGGATTGTGTTATTAATTTGAAACGTTGCATAACAACTTTATTTGTATTGAGTAAATACAAAAAAAAAACAAGATACTCTTAATTAGTTTTATCTGTTTCCAAGCCGCTTAATATGCTCTATTGTGTACTCCCGCAAAACCATAGTTGGGAGCAGAGAAATATTTATTCACAAAATTCAAGGAATTTATGTATATACCAGCGAATTGAAATGAGCTCAGTCTTGAACAAATATTTTGCTTTATTTTGCCAAAGGAAATTTCCTAGCAATTGTTTGTTTATATATGTACTAGCAGAATTGGATTGTGTTATTAATTTGAAAGGTGTATAACAACTTTATTTGTATTGAGTAAATACAAGAAAAACAAGATACACTTAATTAGTTTTATCTATTTTCAAACTGCTTAATATGCTCTATTGTGTACTGCGACAAAAGCATAGTTGGGAGCACAGAAATATTTTTCACAAAATTCAAGGTATTTATGTATATACCAGCGAATTGAAATGAGCTGAGTCTTGAACAAATATTTTCCTTTACTTTTGCCAAAGCAAATTTCCTAGCAATTGTTTGTTTATATATGTATAGGAGAGCTGGATTCTGTTATAAATTTGAAACGTGCTTAACAACTTTTTTTGTATTGAGTAAATACAAAAAAACAAGATATACTTAATTAGTTTTATCTGTTTCCAAACTGCTTAATATACTCTATTGTGTACTGCCACAAAACCATAGTTGGGAGCAGAGAACTATTTATTCACAAAATGTAATGTATTTATGTAGATACCAGCGAGTTGAAATGAGCTCAGTCTTGAACAAATATTTTGCTTAACTTTTGCTAAAGGAAATTTCCTAGCAATTTTTTGTTTATATATGTACTAGCAGAGTTGGATTGTGTTATTAATTTGAAACGTGCATAACAACTTTATTTGTATTGAGTAAATACAAAAAAACAAGATACACTTAATTAGTTTTATCTGTTTCCAAACAACTTAATATGTTCTATTGTGTACTGCCACAAAACCATAGTTGGGAGCAGAGAACTATTTATTCACAAAATTCAAGGTATTTATGTATATACTAGCGAATTGAAATGAGCTCAGTCTTGAACAAATATTTTGCTTTACTTTTGCCAAAGGTAATTTCCTAGCAATTGTTTGTTTATATATGTACTAGCAGAGTTGGATTGTGTTATTAATTTGAAACGTGCATAACAACTTAATTTGTATTGAGTAATTACAAAAAAACAAGATACACTTAATTAGTTTTATCTGTTTCCAAACTGCTTAATATGCTCTATTGTGTACTGTGGCAAAACCATAGTTGGGAGCAGAGAACTATTTATTCACAAAATTCAAGGTATTTATGTATATACTAGCGAATTGAATTGAGCTCAGTCTTGAACAAATATTTTGCTTTACTTTTGAAAAAGGAAATTTCCTAGGAATTGTTTGTTTATATATTTACTAGCAGAGCTGGATTGTGTTATTAATTTCAAACGTGCATAACGACTTTATTTGTATTGAGTAAATACAAAAAAACAAGATACACTTAATTAGTTTTATCTGTTTCCAAACTGCTTAATATGCTCTATTGTGTATTTCCGCAAAACCTTAGTTGGGAGCAGAGAACTATTTATTCACAAAATTCATGGTATTTATGTATATACCAGCGAATTGAAATGAGCTCAGTCTTGAACAAATATTTTGCTTTATTTTGCCAAAGGAAATTTCCTAGCAATTGTTTGTTTATATATGTACTAGCAGAGTTGGATTGTGTTATTAATTTGAAAGGTGCATAACAACTTTATTTGTATTGAGTAAATACAAAAAAAAAAAACAAGATACACTTAATTAGTTTTATCTGTTTCCAAGCCGCTTAATATGCTCTATTGTGTACTCCCGCAAAACCATAGTTGGGAGCAGAGAAATATTTATTCACAAAATTCAAGGAATTTATGTATATACCAGCGAATTGAAATGAGCTCAGTCTTGAACAAATATTTTGCTTTATTTTGCCAAAGGAAATTTCCTAGCAATTGTTTGTTTATATATGTACTAGCAGAATTGGATTGTGTTATTAATTTGAAAGGTGTATAACAACTTTAGTTGTATTGAGTAAATACAAGAAAAACAAGATACACTTAATTAGTTTTATCTATTTTCAAACTGCTTAATATGCTCTATTGTGTACTGCGACAAAAGCATAGTTGGGAGCACAGAAATATTTTTCACAAAATTCAAGGTATTTATGTATATACCAGCGAATTGAAATGAGCTGAGTCTTGAACAAATATTTTCCTTTACTTTTGCCAAAGGAAATTTCCTAGCAATTGTTTGTTTATATATGTATAGCAGAGCTGGATTCTGTTATAAATTTGAAACGTGCTTAACAACTTTTTTTGTATTGAGTAAATACAAAAAAACAAGATATACTTAATTAGTTTTATCTGTTTCCAAACTGCTTAATATACTCTATTGTGTACTGCCACAAAACCATAGTTGGGAGCAGAGAACTATTTATTCACAAAATGTAATGTATTTATGTAGATACCAGCGAGTTGAAATGAGCTCAGTCTTGAACAAATATTTTGCTTAACTTTTGCTAAAGGAAATTTCCTAGGAATTGTTTGTTTATATATGTACAAGCAGAGCTGGATTGTGTTATTAATTTCAAACGTACATAACGACTTTATTTGTATTGAGTAAATACAAAAAAACAAGATACACTTAATTAGTTTTATCTGTTTCCAAACTGCTTAATATGCTCTATTGTGTACTCCCGCAAAACCATAGTTGGGAGCAGAGAACTATTTATTCACAAAATTCAAGGAATTTATGTATATACCAGCGAATTGAAATGAGCTCAGTCTTGAACAAATATTTTGCTTTATTTTGCCAAAGGAAATTTCCTAGCAATTGTTTGTTTATATATCTACTAGCATAGTTGGATTGTGTTATTAATTTGAAATGTGCATAACAACTTTATTTGTATTGAGTAAATACAAAAAAAAACAAGATACACTTAATTAGTTTTATCTGTTTCCAAGCCGCTTAATATGCTCTATTGCGTACTCCCGCAAAACCATAGTTGGGAGCAGATAACTATTTATTCACAAAATTCAAGGAATTTATGTATATACCAGTGAATTGAAATGAGCTCAGTCTTGAACAAATATTTTGCTTTATTTTGCCAAAGAAAATTTCCTAGCAATTGTTTGTTTATATATGTACTAGCAGAGTTGGATTGTGTTATTAATTTGAAAGGTGCATAAGAACTTTATTTGTATTGAGTAAATACAAGAAAAACAAGATACACTTAATTAGTTTTATCTATTTTCAAACTGCTTAATATGCTCTATTGTGTACTGCCACAAAAGCATAGTTGCGAGCAGAGAAAAATTTATTAACAAAATTCAAGGTATTTATGTATATACTAGCGAATTGAAACGAGCTCAGTCTTGAACAAATATTTTGCTTTACTTATGCCAAAGGAAATTTCCTAGCAATTGTTTGTTTATATATGTACTAGCACAGTTGGATTGTGTTATTAATTTGAAACGTGCATAACAACTTTATTTGTATTGAGTAAATACAAAAAAACAAGATAGATAGATAGATAGATAGATAGATAATTAATTGAGGATCGCACTGCGACCATTGGTCTATTGTGCCCTCAACTGCTTCACAACACCTCATCCAAGCCGACATCTCTGATGAACCCTAGCAGTTCACCTGGCTTGAGGGATTTGATGTGAGAATGCTCCGGCCATGGTGAGCCCATAAACTTAGCTCTAAGTCTTGAGATTGCATCGCACTCCAAGAGGATATGGTCCGCCGTCTCCGCTGATCGATCACAAAATCGGCATGTGTTGTTCGATATTATACCCCGCTTTTGCATGTGACTGTTCAGTCTACAGTGTCCTGTACAAGATACACTTAATTAGTTTTATCTATTTTCAAACTGCTTAATATGCTCTATTGTGTACTGCCACAAAACCATAGTTGGGAGCAGAGAACTATTTATTCACAAAATTCAAGGTATTTATGTATATACCAGCGAATTGAAATGAGCTCAGTCTTGAACAAATATTTTGCTTTACTTTTGCCAAAGGAAATTTCCTAGCGATTGTTTGTTTATATATGTACTAGCAGAGTTGGATTGTGTTATTAATTTGAAACGTGCATAACAACTTTATTTGTATTGAGTAAATACAAAAACACAAGATACACTTAATTAGTTTCATCTGTTTCCAAACTGCTTAATATGTTCTATTGTGTACTGCCACAAAACCATAGTTGGGAGCAGAGAACTATTTATTCACAAAATTCAAGGTATTTGTGTATATACCAGCGAATTGAAATGAGCTCAGTCTTGAACAAATATTTTGCTTTACTTTTGCTAAAGGAAATTTCTTAGCAATTGTTTGTTTATATATGTACTAGCAGAGTTAGATTGTGTTATTAATTTGAAACGAGCATAACAACTTTATTTGTATAGAGTAAATACAAAAAAACAAGATATACTTAATTAGTTTTATCTGTTTCCAAACTGCTTAATATGTTCTATTGCGTACTGCCACAAAACCATAGTTGGGAGCAGAGAACTATTTATTCACAAAATTCAAGGTATTTATGTATATATCAGCGAATTGAAATGAGCTCAGTCTTGAACAAATATTTTTCTTTACTTTTGCCAAAGGAAATTTCTTAGCAATTGTTTGTTTATATATGTACTAGCAGAGTTGGATTGTGTTATTAATTTGAGACGTGCATAACAACTTTATTTGTATAGAGTAAATACAAAAAAACAAGATACACTTAATTAGTTTTATCTGTTTTCAAACTGCTTAATATGTTCTATTGTGTACTGCCACAAAACCATAGTTGGGAGCAGAGAACTATTTATTCACAAAATTCAAGGTATTTATGTATATACCAGCGAATTGAAATGAGCTCAGTCTTGAACAAATATTTTGCTTTACCTTTGCCAAAGGAAATTTCCTAGCAATTGTTTGTTGATATATGTACTAGCAGAGTTGGATTGTGTTATTAATTTGAAACGTGCATAACAACTTTATTTGTATAGAGTAAATACAAAAAAACAAGATACACTTAATTAGTTTTATCTGTTTCCAAACTGCTTAATATGTTCTATTGTGTACTACCACAAAACCATAGGTGGGAGCAGAGACCTATTTATTCACAAAATTCAAGGTATTTATGTATATACCAGCGAAATGAAATGAGCTCAGTCTTGAAGAAGTATTTTGCTTTACTTTTTACCAAAGAAAATTTCCTAGCAAATGTTTGTTTATATATGTGCTAGCAGAGGTGGATTGTGTTATTAATTTGAAACGTGCATAATAACTTTATTTGTATAGAGTAAATAGAAAACACAAGAGACACAAAAATAAGTAAACAGGTTAATAAATTGATCGAAGACTACATTATAGAACCTTCAATATCAGAGTATAACAGTCCAATTTTACTGGTACCCAAAAAATCACTACCAGGTAATACAGAAAAAGATGGAGACTGGTAGTTGACTACAGACCAGTAAACAAAAAACTAGCAGCGGACAAATTCCCACTTCCAAGAATCGATGACATTCTAGACCAACTTGGAAGGAATTCAAAAGACTGCCATATGGATTAAAAGTAGCACCAAACTCGTTCCAAAGAATGATGACATTGGCATTCGCAGGCCTCAAACCATCTCAAGCATTTCTATATATATATGATTTAGTCGTACTAGGGTGTTCAGAAAAACACATGCTGAAAAATTTAAGAGACGTTTTCTCCACGTGCAGGAAATACAACTTAAAATTACATCCAGATAAATGTCTATTCTTCAGCCAAGAGATAACTTATTTAGGACATAAATGCACAAGCAAGGGAATACTACCCGACCCAAGCAAGTTTGAAACAGTTCAAAACTACCCAACACCAAAAAGAGCAGATGAAGTCAAAAGATTCGTAGCGTTCTGCAATTATTACAGAAGGTTTGTACCGAAATTCGCGGAATACTCGAGAAAACTAACTCGGCTTTGTACAAAGAATGTCTCCTTCGACTTGACACAATGATGTCAAAAAGCTTTTGCCCACTTAAAGGAAGCATTAATTAGCCCAAAACTTTTGCAATACCCTGACTTCAATAAAGAATTCTGCATAACAACAGACGCTAATGTACTAGCAGAGTTGGATTGTGTTATTAATTTGAAACGTGTACAACTTTATTTTTATTGAGTAAATACAAAAAACAAGACACACTTAATTAGATTTATCTGTTTCCAAACTGCTTAATATGTTCTATTGTGTACTGCCATAAAACCACAGTTGGGAGCAGCGAACTATTTATTCACAAAATTCAAGGTATTTATGTATACTAGTATCGCCTGTGGTCGAAATTCGACCAACGTGTATTTTTTTCGTCTCAGTCTATGCATCAAGTGTTGGAAATATAGAAAACTGGTCTAACTTACTTAACTTTTTCTTTAAAATTTTGAATTTGATCTAAGATTTTGTACTTCTTGATTGTGTTTTCTTAAATTTTCTACAAACTTTTCACATGTAATTATAACGTTTTGGTATGGAGCTCCTTAAACAAGAATATAAAAATTATGTAAAATCAAATGAAATTGACATAGAATTATGGTGAAAGTACTTGAAATTGAACTGAAAAACAACTTTTTCCAAACCACCCGGAAGGCCCCCTTGGCGCGCTACCGAAGTTAGTTTTGGCAGCTCGGTTCCCCAGTAGACCTATATCACCCATATACATATATCGCCCATTTACGTCAATAGTGTCATAATTCAAATAAATTATAGTTTAAAAAAACTACCAAAAAAAACGCTTTTATAGTAAACCGAACTAAAAAATAGAAAATAATTTTCAATTAAAAAGGGTTTATATAACAGTGGTAGAAGGTCAAACAATCATTTATAGTTAATCACCGCAAAATAAAATGGGGTGCATTTGACTACATTTCATATCTTTCCACTCAGATAGTTGCCAATAGAATGATTGTAACATTCAATATCAAACACCCCACGCTTTTTACTGTGAATTAAATTATTCTGTTAATAACTTAAATTTTATTATAATATTATTTTGAGGTGATTAACTATAAACGATTGTTTGACCTTTTACAACTGTTACATAAGCTCTTTTTAATGGAAAATTATTTTCAATTATTTAGTTCGGTTTACTATAAAAGCGTGTTTTTTAAGTTTTTTAAACTATTATTTATTTTTAATTTTTTAGTTCAAGTAATTTTAAAAGTTTTAGTCGAGAATGATGAAACCTCGAAACGCCAGCGGTCCATGGATGAATCCAACCCCAGGGAACCGAAAAGGGCCAAGACGCAGGGAGGCTGGACACGGTCTTTCGCCGGAATTGCCAAGGATTGGCTAATCATTGGCATTATAGACGAGAGCAGCGAAGATGGCAGGATCCCGAAACAACAGTGGAAGTGGATCGAGGCCGCGCTCGCTACGGTGGCCGTTAAGGTTAAGAAAGACAACCCTAGTCTACCGCCATCTTACACCGATGCAGGGTGGTTCCAGGGAAATGTCAAGCTAATTGCCTGTGACGACGCCAGGTCGGTAAACCTCTATAGGGCCGCCGTCACGCTGATAGGGTCGTATATCCCGGCGCGCGCCTCAAGGTAGTGGAGGCGCGTGATATCCCCTCACGACCAAGGGCTAGAGCCTGGATTCCAGTGACGCCAACGGACCCAGCTGACATCCTGGAGCTGCTCCAGGAGTACAACCCGCCACAGGTTTGGAAGTCAACCCGGATAAAATCGAGCTTGTTCTCTTCACGAGGAGGTACAAAGTACCAAATCTTACACCTCCAAGAATTGGTGTACGTTCTTAGCGCTTAGCGATCAAGTCAAGTATTTGGGAGTCATTCTGGATAGGAAGCTATTATGGAGTGACAATATAGTGGGGCGATCCAAGAAGGCAGCAACAGCGCTTTTAACTTGCAAGAGGGCAATTGGCACCTCCTGGGGATTGACCCCTAAGGTGACCTACTGTATTTACACAGCCATTGTGCGCCCGATTCTTCTTTATGCTGCCTTGGTCTGGTGGCCTGCACTAGCTAAAAGTACCTATCTTAAAATGCTTCAAAAGGTGCCACGGAATTCGGAGCTCTGCATTACCGGTGCTCTCGGTTCCACTCCAGAATCCGTTACATATATACATGAATACATAGATACATAGATATACACAGGCCAAGCTAATAAAATCGTATTAAAAAGGGCACCAGTATGCTCTTTCTCAGATGTGTCATGCATCCACTTCTATCATTAATAAAGGAATGCGTTTTTCGCACTATATGCAAGGTTTCAAATCTATGGCCATTTGGGGTGTTCATAACTTCAATTGACCATATGTCCGTTAACCATATGTGACCCCACCATCACATTATTGCATTGTCATCGAGCCTTGGTACGTGTGCAAAATTTCAATCAAACTTATGGTCATTCAAAGTGGTAATAAGGCCAATTGACCTTATTGCCGTTGACCTTATGTCACCACACCATCACATTAATGAATTATCATCGAGCCTTGATACGTGTGCAGAGTTTCAATCAAACTTATGGCCATTCAAAGTGGTAATAAGGCCATTGACCTTATGTCACTACACCATCACATTATTGCATTGTCATCGAGCCTTGATACGTGTGCAAAGTTTCAATCAAACTTATGGTCATTCAAAGTGGTAATAAGGCTAATTGACCTTATGGCCGTTGACCTTATGTCACCACACCATCACATTAATGCATTGTCATCGAGCCGTGGTACGTGTGCAAAGTTTCAATCAAACTTATGGCCATTCAAAGTGGTAATAAGGCCATTGACCTTATGTCACTACACCATCACACGGCGTCCGGCGCGTTACTATATTTTCTACTCATTTAAGACTGTTTAGGCCATTTATTGTTCATGTCGAAAATTGGTCGGACATGGTCAAAAGTTGTATCAACGGATGCGCATGTTGTTGTTGTTGTAGTGATAAGGACACTCCCCGAAGGCCTTGGGGAGTGTTAACGATGTTGATGGTCCTTTGCCGGATGCAGATCCGGCACGTTCCGGTACCAAGCCCAACCATCTCGGGAACGATTTGTTATATAACCACATGCGACCTTCTTGGCCATCCCGCCCTCCCTACCCTTACATCCATGAGGAGTTCGGGGTTGCCAGAGCCTTGTCTGTTAATGAAACAGGATTCGCCACGGATAGGTGAGGTTGAAAATTGGGTTTGGAGAAGCTATATATTGCGCTGGCAACCTGAAAGGGTTGCGCTACACAACCCCTTGAATCTGGTATTTTAGTCCCCTCTTACGACAGGCATACCTACCGCGGGTATATTCTGACCCCCTAACCCGCTGGGTGATGCGCATCACTGCCAGTTATAAGAAACTAATTGCGAAATTTAACTCTTTCTAACTGTTCAAAAGTTATGTAAAAAAACCGGCGCTTTCGATGTCAGCATAACACGGACTTTGCATCACCCAAATCACCAAGTTATTAAAAGAAAACACTAAAAGAAAAGTTTTATAATAAATTTATATGCTCACTTTGCATATGTTTTTTCATACTCGTTGAACAGAGCTCACAGAGTATATTAACTTTGATTGGATAACGGTTGGTTGTACAGGTATAAAGGAATCGAGATAGATATAGACTTCCATATATCAAAATCATCAGTATCGAAAAAAAATTCGATTGAGCCATGTCCGTCCGTCCGTCCGTTAACACGATAACTTGAGTAAATTTTGAGGTATCTTGATGAAATTTGGTATGTAGGTTCCTAGGCACTTATCTCAGATCGCTATTTAAAATTAACGATATCGGACTATAACCACGCCCACTTTTTCGATAACGAAAATTTCGAAAAATTGAAAAAGTGCGATAATTCGTTACCAAATATGGATTAAGCGATGAAACTTGGAAGGTGAGTTGAACTTATGACGCAAAATAGAAAACTAGTAAAATTTTGGACAATGGGCGTGGCACCGCCCACTTTTAAAAGAAGGTAATTTAGAAGTTTTGCAAGCTGTAATTTGGCAGTCGTTGAAGATATCATGATGAAATTTGGCAGGAACGTTATTCTTATTACTATATGTATGCGTAATAAAAATCTGCAAAATCGGAGAGCGACCACGACCACTTTTTAAAAAAAATTTTTTTTAAAGTCAAATTTTAAAAGAAAATTTAATATCTTTACATTATATATGTAAATTATGCAACATTCAACTCCAGTAATGATATAGTGCAACAAAATACAAAAATAAAAGAAAATTTCAAAATGGGCGTCTCTCCGCCCTTTTTCATTTAATTTGTCTAGGATACTTTTAATGCCATAAATCGAACAAAAATTTAACAATCCTTGTGAAATTTGGTAGAGGCTTAGATTCTAGGACGATAACTCTTTTCTGTGAAAAAGGGCGAAATCGGTTGAAGCCACGCCCAGTTTTTATACACAGTCGACCGTCTGTCCTTCCGCTCGGCCGTTAACACGATAACTTGAGCAAAAATCGATATATCTTTACTACTTATCTGAACTCACTTTGTATTGGAATAAAAAAATGGCCGAAATCCGACTATGACCACGCCCACTTTTTCGATATCGAAAATTACCAAAAACGAAAAAAATGCCATAATTCTATATAAAATACGAAAAAAGGGATTGAACATGGTAATTGTATTGGTCTATTGACGCAAAATATAACTTTAGAAAAAAACTTGGTAAAATGGGTGTGACACCTACATATTAAGTAGAAGCAAATGAAAAAATTTTACAGGGCGAAATCAAAATCCCTTGGAATCTTGGAAGGAATATTGTTCATGGTATTTACATATATAAATAAATTAGCGGTACCCCACAGATGATGTTCTGGATCACCCTGGTCCACATTTTGGTCGATATCTCGAAAACGCCTTCACATATACAACTACGGGCCACTCCCTTTTAAAACCGTTATTAATACCTTTAATTTGATACCCATATCGTACAAACACATTCTAGAGTCACCCCTGGTCCACGTTTATGGCGATATCTCGAAAAGGCGTCCACATATAGAACTATGGCCCACACCCTTTTAAAATACTCATTAACACCTTTCATTTGATACCCATATTGTACAAACAAATTCTAGAATCACCCCTGGTCCATCTTTATGGCGATATCTAGAAAAGGCGTCCACCTATAAAACTTAGGCCCACGTCCTTTTAAAATACTCATTAACACCTTTCATTTGATAACCATATTGTACAAACAAATTCTAGAGTCACCCCTGGTCCATCTTTATCGCGATATCTCGAAAAGGCGTCCATCTATAGAACTTAGGCCCACGCCCTTTTAAAATACTCATTAACACCTTTCATTTGATACCCATATCGTACAAACAAATTCTAGAGTCAGGCCTGGTCCACCTTTATGGCGATGATCCTAAATGGCGTCCATCTATAGAACTATGGCCCACTCCCTCTTAAAATACTCTTTAATACCTTCCATTTGATACACATGTCATACAAACACATTCCAGGGTTACCCTAGGTTCTTTTTACTACATGGTGATTTTCCCTTATTTTGTCTCAACAGCTCTCAATTGAGTATGTAATGTTCGGTTACACCCGAACTTAGCCTTCCTTACTTGTTTTTAATTAATAATGATCAATGAATTCAAATAAAATTACCCAAGGCGAACATGTTCTCAAATTGTCCTGAAGTTGTTAAAAAAAAGCAAATTATCCAAAAGAGAGCCGATTTAAAAAAAAAAATTTACTTTGCCGTTGGCTGAAAGAATAGCGAAATCAGTGATGCAATATCCTTTAGTAGGTACTAGGGGCATAAACACTCCTTTGAAATGATTCTTACCTCATACTCAAGTTGAAGATATATGATAAGGCTTTGAAAAATCACTTGGGCTTACATTCAAAGATCTGTTGTTTATTTGCGAAACTACAATAGCGTCTGAAATGTTAATTTTGATTTTCACAAATAATCCTTCAACACCCAAGTATCACGGTTTGACATTTCCTAAAGTTGGCGGCCCTATCCCCAACCAGTCCCTTGGAGTGACTCACATTGATAGTCTATCAGCCAAGTTTAAATATCACCTACACGTTACGGCTCCTTTTACAAATGTGAATACGTAGCCACATATATTTACCAAGTGAGGCTCTGTCCTTCGCAAGAACACTTAAAATGAGCGAAGCAAAAGCTTTCCCAAGATAGTCGAACTAATTACCGTGTGTGCTACTATCCTAACGTAGTGAACAGTCGAACTAGTCTGAAAACTGAAACTATGCGATCATCCATAATGAGCTCTTATATCATAAGGCCGGAAAACAGCAGTTAACATCTTTCAACTTAAAATCCTTCGATTTTCATTCTAAAATATCGTTTAAATCAATGTTGTGAACGCAAACGTCTTCAAACTTTGGTCTGCATTTTAAAAATTTTATCAAGGGTCCTTGTAAAATTTTAATAATGTAGATGCGCTGAGGATTATACGATTTTCACCAATGAGTTACGCAATGAAATCCGAATAGTCACTCCCTAACGTTTCAAGGTCTTTCTCTGGTGTAGCTCGGTGTGTTCGGAGCTACACCTAGAGCTTCTAGGAAAGTGAAATCGACGAAGGTACATATGAGTTCGAAGTCGCAGTCCTGTAGCTTCTGTGCTGGCATATGGTGTGAGGGACAGGAGGCGTGGTAGCGACTGGTGGTCGGGATTGCTACTGTTGGGATTCAAGGGGTTGTGTAGCGCAATATATAGCTTCTCCAACCCAATTGTCAACCTCACCTTCGAGCGGCGAATCCCGTTTCACTAACAGACGAGGCTCTGGCGACCCCAAGCTCCTCATGGAACTTGGAGGTGGGGAGGGAGGGATGGCCTGAAGGTTTAATGTGACCATATAAATCGTTCCCGAGATGGTCGGGCCAGCACCTTAATGGTGCTGTGTTACCGGAGCGTATCGGATCTGTATCCGACAAAGGACCATCACATCGATAACACTCCCCAAAGCCTTCGTGGAGTAACCTAATCGCTACAACAACAACAACAACATTGCTACTGTTCGCACATCGGGAATTGTAGGTGGACAAAACCTTTCCTAAATATTATTTTTTTAAATAGAAAAATCAAGATTTTTAAAGTAAGAATACCGGCGTACGCCGGCGCGCCGCTCACGCCGCCGCCGCCGATAAAGTGATCGGCGTAAACCTCTACACCCCACTTGTTTTCGAGCAGTGTTGTTGCTCAAAATGTAGTGTACTGCCCCCCAAGAACACAATAAAACTAATTAGCAGTTTGAAAACAGATAGAAATTTTTTGTACTTGTCTCTTTTTATTCATTAAAAATACAGTTATTGTATACATATAACATAGTTATTCTGAAATTAACATATCAATTCAGTTGTGCAAATACTAACAGTGTTGGAAAAAGAATAGGGACAATTTACTGCCAAATACTAAATGAATTATATCAGCAGAACTTCAATATCTTCCTTGGAAGAGTGCACCCTATAAAAATAACATTTAAAGATTGTTGCAATAAATTACATTTTATGGCTCAATAACCTATATTACTATTTAAATTTAATTTACATGCATGATCAGTAATCATGGACAAATTGATTTGCGGTTGCTTTTTCAATCGACGATATTTTCGCACACCACAACCTATATTCAGCCTTTATTGCTGTGGATGATATCTGATCTTCGAAGAATGGCGCCAAGTTGTCAAGGTCATCTGCTTTACTTACATCAGCGAATCCTGGAAGAAGCAGTTGGAAGCTCGGTAGAATATCTTCGTTTTCTAAAAATCGTTCCGTTAAGTTTTCAAGTAATGAATAGATGCATGGTGGGAATATTGCGATCTGTAATACGCTTCACTCGACGTTGTTCCCGGGATAGCTCGGTTTCTTTGACGCGATACCACTCTTGGAGCACGAACTCTTGGCAAGGGATGTCTCTTTACGAAAAAGTGATAATGACGGACAGCATTCAGAGCGTTCTAAGCTTCAATAGATACTTGTATAAAATTTTGTAATGAATGAAGTTTTCATTTACATATATTTAATACTTACAAATTACAGTAATCACATAATTGAGTATTTATTAAAACATATATTAAGGGCCGTTTTCTCGTCTAAACTTTAAAATCAATTACCCGCTTAAAAATGAATGTTGCGGAATGTTTTTGAGCCGTGTATGTAAAAACTCTCATTTGATCAAATTTATATTTGCGCATAAATTTTGTGTTATGTATGGGCCGTATAAATGTTATCTAGTTGAGAAAAAAAAACCAAAGTACAATCAATGAGGTTCGCCATCAGTGTTGCCAGAAAAAATTTTGGTTGGGGCTAGAGTCACGAAAAAAGGGCTTGAAAGTGCTAAATTTCTTCAAGAAAGTCCAAACCCGCTTTCGCCATGCTTGACATTCGAATTTGCGAGACGCGAGGAAATTACACAAAAAAACAAAAATACTTCCTTAGATTTTCATTGGACTCAAGTTGTTGAGACCACCCACTAAATTACCTCAACCGCGACAACGAAATATTCCACGATAGTTAAAAAGACTGGCCAGCATTTAGATATATGTTTACGGCGGTCCATGGTTATCATCTCCGATTAACTCAAGCCGAAAACCTTTTTCACCTGCGACAAAAGACAACTTGTGATACAATACCTCCTAACGGATGACACCTTCCAGTTACCATGAGACGCCCTCAGAGACCGGTACGAAAACCGATGAATATTGATGAATAATCAGCTGAATACCCTCCTTAGTCTTCAACAAATATACTCTGAAAATGGTGAGCAGATTGCGAGGTCACACTTTACTCATCTGATTTAAGCAAAAGGATTTATACCACTATCCTAATACTATAATAAACGAGTTTTCAGACAGGGGTACCCCCTATCGTGCGATTTCTTTAATTTGATGCTGGAGAAAATTATACTAGCTGCAGAACTTAACCGCACTGGAACAATATACTATAAAAGCGTGCAATTGCTGGCATATGCTGATGACATTGATACCAGCGGCCTAAACACCCGCGCTGTTAGCTCTGCTTACTCCAAACTGGAAAAAGAAGCGGTAAAGATGGGTTTGATGGTGAATGAGGACAAAACGAAGTACCTGCTGTCATCGAGCAAAGAGTCAATGTAGGGTTCCTTTTAATATATATATTATAAGTTTTACTTTTAACTTTACATACTTTGTAATTTCAGTTTATTAGTTTATTCAATTATTTTATTTTCATTTTTGATTTACATATTTCAAAAATTTTTCAGTGAGATAAGAAATTTGAAAATAAAAATATGTTCGCGTTTTTGTAATCGTTATTTTAAATAATAAAGATTGTTTATAATTAAACTTTTATATGTGGTTGTCTTTAACCACATTTGGCGATCTTGATTGTACGCCTGGAATTGTGTTTTAAAAAATTAATATAATTGATAAGTGCGTCTAAAATCAGGCAAAGGAAAAAAACTTTAAAAATGTATATTGAATAGTTTTGTGCAAAATATAAGCAGCATTAAAAATGCATATTTTAACAACATTTATAATAACAATATAAATCAATATTATTAACAATTCTAAAAACTACATTCCTGCTGTTGTTGTGGAAGTCCTCAAGTCGGTGTTTATTGTCTTGGACTTCGTCAGCAGTTTCAATTTTTCGTCCTTGTTATGAAGTTCATAATTATTTGAATAGTATTGTGTTGAATTATCAATGTGGAATAGCATCGATCAACTTTTGCTGTTGGCTGTCATTTAAAAGCTATGTTATTGCAATAAGACTTCATTTATTATTCAATTTAATTAGCGTCTTAATTTTATTCATGCTTATTGGTCAAAATTGTTCTGAATATTGAAACAAACATCGATCAATATCGCATATTTTCTTCATTTTATACTACCATTACGACGATTACAATTTTAGAAAAAGAATTTTGAGCGATTAAAGGACGCACATACATCTACCCCTTCAACAAAGCCATTGCCATAATACAACCGTCATATTTGACTTCGTTAATTGAGCAGCAAAAAGCCATTGCATAAACATAATTCGCAGCAAGTATTTTAGCAACGACACTCGATGAACAGTTATATTTATTTTGTATGTATATATGTTTTCATTTTATGTATGTACTTATACTAATATATAGATATTTTTCTAATTAATTGTAAACTATCTCTTTAAATTATTATCTATTTAATACATTTTTCGAAATTCATAACATAAATACTAGTTTATTTTACCGTTTTGTTTGTGAACTCTCTTTTTGTATAATTCAACATCTTTCATTCACCACAACACAATACACAAACATCTACATTTACTAACAATTTAAATGACTCTTTAATAGATTTACCAAATGACACTTCTCAACAACAAATAATAAATCCATATGAAAACATAAATCTAAATGAAATTTCGACAGTTTCAGTTAAACTTCCACAATTTTGGACTAGTTCTCCAGAAGCATGGTTTATACATGCTGAAACACAATTTAGCACCAAAAATATTACACAAGAGAATACCAAATACGAACACATTATAACAGCACTTCCACAAGAAGTAATAGTAACAATTTTTGATTTTATTCAAAATCCTCCCCTTACTAACAAGTTTAGTGAACTTAAAAAAGTTATGATAGAGAGACATTCTCTTAGTGAAAATTCAAAAGAAGACAGAATTTTAAATGATTCAGAAATGGGTGATCGCAAACCCTCTGACTTGTATCGGTCATAAATTTTATTAGCCGGTTCAAATTTTAGTGAGAATATTTTAAAGAGAATTTGGTTAAGAAAACTTCCCAAAAATTTAAATGCCATTTTGGTTAGCTCAAGTTCAAACAATATTAATGAATTAATAAAATTAGCAGATAACATTTTTGAAGTTATGAATAAAAATGAAGTTTTCTCAGTAAATACAATTTCAGATACAAAAGTTCAATATTCAGTTGTTGAAAATTTAGTTAAAACTACCTCTTTGATGTGTGAAAATTTTCAGAAACTTTCTTTGGAGTTAGCTGAAATTAAAACAGAAATGTACCGGAACCAATCTAGGCCGCGATCTAACTCTAGGAACAATTTTAGAAATACCCTTAGGCGTCGTTCTAACTCACGTAATAATCCAAATTGGTTGCGTAGATTCCACTACAAATTTGGAAGCAATCCTCCAAGCTGTGAACAACCTTGTTCTTATAATAAAAATAAAGATTCGACAAACTAAATTGGACCGTTGTTGCAGCGACGAACAACGGGAATTTAGAATTTTCAACTAGTCGTTTTTGACAAAGATAATAAACAAAGTTTTTTGATTGATAGTGGGGCAGAAATTTCGGTATTACCTGCTTCTAAATTTTCTCATGCGAAAGGTTCGGATAGTTCTCACAGCAGCTAACGGTTCAACAATTTCTACTTTCGGGAAAAGGCTTTTAAACGTAAATTTAGGTTTAAGACGTGAATTTCCTTTTACGTTTTTGATAGCTAATATAGCTAAACCAATAATTGGGGCCGATTTTCTTTGCAAATATGGTCTATTGATTGATATTAAATATAAACGTTTAGTAGATCCTTTAACAAATCTTTCGGTCAATACTACATCTTCTTTTTGTGATATCCAATTACCTAAACTATTTGTATTTGACAATAAATTTACAAAATTATTAAAAGAGTTTCCGTCACTTATTGCGGAGCCAGACTATACAAAATCTGTTAAACATGCAACGGTACATCGACTTGTAACGGAAGGAAGCCTTCCATTTTCTAAGCCTAGGCGCTTAGATCCGGTTAAATACAAAGTCGCTAAAACAGAATTTAAATTTTTGGTTAAAACAGGGATTTGCCGGCCTTCAAATTCTTCAGTGGCCTCTCCACTTCATCTTGTACCTAAAAAAGAAGAAAACGATTGGCGGCCTTGTGGTGATTTTAGAAGATTAAATATTGTAACTGTACCTGATCCTCTACCCCACATTCAGGATTTTAATATGAATATTCGTAATAAAAACATATTTTCAAAATTAGACTTAGTAAGGGCATACCACCAAATTCCTATGGCTGAAGAAGATATTTATAAAACTGCTATTACAACTCCTTTCGGTATGTTTGAATTCATGAGAATGCCTTTCGGACTTAGAAATTCTGCGCAAACCTTTCAAAGATTCATAAATGAGGTAGTTGGTGACTTATATTTTGTATATGCTTACATCGACGACTTACTTATTGCAAGTAAAGACGAAGAACAACATTTAAAAGATTTACGTATCCTTTTTCAACGCCTTGCAGAGTATGGTTTAAACATTAAACCAAGTAAATGTACTTTTGGTGTACCTAGTATCGATTTTTTAGGTCATAACATTTCTGGAACAGGTATTCGACCTTCTGATGAAAAGGTATCAGCTATTCGCAATTTCGAACGTCCAAAATCAGTTAAACAAGCACAGAAATTTATCGGTATGGTAAATTATTATCATAGATACATTCCAAAACTAGCAGAATTTACGAACAAAATGTATGATCTAATTAATAAAGTAAATAAGAAACGTGACAAAACGTTGGTATGGGACGAGAAATCGAATGAAGCTTTTGAATGCATTAAAGATAAATTTGCATCTACGATATTGTTAAATCACTTTAACAAAGATGCTAAATTATCTTTAACAGTAGATGCACCTAACACAGCGATTGGAGGTGTTATACAACAAAATTACAATAATAAAATTGAGCCCATTGCATTTTTATCTAAAAAACTTTCTCCAACTGAAATTAAGTATAGTGCTTTTGATAGGGAATTATTGGCGATTTATTTAAATATAAAACATTTTAGACATCTTTTGGAAGGACGACAATTTACAGTTTATACGGATCATAAACCTTTGACTACTGCTTTAAACTCAAAAGCAGAACGGAGTCCCAGACAAACGAGACATTTGGAATTCATAGCACAGTTCACTGATGACATTCAGTATGTTAAAGGAGAATTCAATGTTGTAGCGGATACACTGTTCAGAGCCTTTGAAGTTAGTGCATTGCAGAATTCGGAACAGAATTTTAAAATTTTACAAATGGAACAACAAAATGATAGTGATTTAAATGAACTTATAACTAATCCTCAGTTTTTATACTCAGTTGAGCAGAGCTCACAGAGTATATTAAGTTTGATTGGATAACGGTTGGTTGTACAGGTATAAAGGAATCGAGATAGATACAGACTTCCATATATCAAAATCATCAGGATCGAAAAAAATTTGATTGAGCCAAGTCCGTCCGTCCGTCCTTCCGTTAACACGATAACTTGAGTAAATTTTGAGGTATCTTGATGAAATTTGGTATGTAGGTTCCTGAGAACTCATCTCAGATCGCTATTTAAAATGAACGATATCGGACTATAACCACGCCCACTTTTTCGATATCGAAAATTTCGAAAAACCGAAAACGTGCAATAATTCACTACCAAAGACAGACAAAGCAATGCAACTTGGTAGGTGAGTTGAACTTATGACGGAGAATAGAAAATTAGTAAAATTTTGGACAATGGGCGTGGCACCGCCCAATTTTAAAAGAAGGTAATTTAAAATTTTTTTGCAAGCTGTAATTTGGCAGTCGTTGAAGATATCATGATGAAATTTGGCAGGACCGTTACTCTTATTACTATATGTACGCTTAATAAAAATCGGCAAAATCGGAGAAGGACCACGCCCACTTTTAAAAAAAAATTTTTTAAAGTAAAATTTTAACAAAAAATTTAATATCTTTACAGTATATAAGTAAATTATGTCAACATTCAACTCCAGTAATGATATGGTGCAACAAAATACAAAAATAAAAGAAAATTTCAAAATGGGCGTGGCTCCGCCCTTTTTCATTTAATTTGTCTAGGATACTATTAATGCCCTAAGTCGAACAAAAATGTACCAATCCTTTTGAAATTTGGTAGGGGCATTAATTTTACGACGTTAACTGTTTTCTGTGAAAATGGGGGAAATCGGTTGAAGCCACGCCCAGTTTTTATACACAGTCGTCCGTCTGTCCTTCCGCATGGCCGTTAACACGATAACTTGGGCAAAAATAGATATATCTTTACTGAACTTAGTTCACGTACTTACCTGAACTCACTTTATCTTGGTATAAAAAATAAACGAAATCCGACTATGACCATTCCCACTTTTTCGATATCGTAAATTACGAGCAACCACGCTACTGTTGGCAGCCATAATTTCGAAATAGTAAAAGACTTCGTTTATTTAGGAATCAGCATCAACACTAGCAATAACATCAGCACTGAAATCCAGCGAAGAATCAATCTTGCCAATAAATGCTACTTTGGACTAGGTAGGCAATTGAAAAGTAAAGTCCTCTCTCGGCGAACGAAAATCATACTCTACAAGTCACTTATCGTACCCGTCCTGCTATATGGGGCAGAAGCATGGACCATGACAACAGCAGATGAAGCGTCTTTGGGAGTGTTCGAGAGAAAAGTTTTTCGAAAGATTTATGGACCTCTTCGCGTTGGCGATGGCGAGTACCGAACCAGATTTAATGATGAGCTGTACGAGCTATACGCAGACACCAACATAGTCCAGCGAAATAAAACGCAGCGGGTACGCTGGCTAGGCCATGTTATTCGAATGAAAAATGATACTCCGGCCAAGAAAGTGTTTCTATCGGAACCCGCCTATGGAAGCTGAGGTAGAGGGCGGCCCCCACTCCGTTGGAAGCACCAGGTGGAAAACGATTTAAACTCCCTTGGTGTGACCAATTGACGCCGGTTGGCGGAACGAAGGAGCGACTGGCGCGCCTTGTTAGACGGCCATAACCGTTTAGACGGTTAAGCGCCAATTAAGTAAGTAAGTAAGTAAGTAATTTAACACCATCAACGCACTTATTTTCTAACAACTAATAAAGTATCCAAAATCAACTCAACCCTTTAAAAATCGACATCTTTATCACGGTATAAACCCCAAAATCCCCTTTTCGGTCAGATTCGGTACCCAGCGGGACAGTCCGGGAACTAGTATCTGTGTTCACCACTTTGGTCAGTGAGGCAACATAACCGGATCTAAGCAGCCTACTCAAAAGCTTCTGGAAATAGGAAGAAAACCCAGTAACCCGATCTAGATCGAGAACCAATGCTGTGAAGCCCTCTAAAGTACCACAACCACACCGCCACTACAGGAAACTCTCAGAATGACGTATTATATAATGGCGCGATTCTCAAAAACGACTTGACGCCTATATTTATCAACTGGTGCCTCTACAAGTTCGTTTTCGATGGCGAACACAAAAAAAATTTATCGCAAAATCGTAGTCAAGGAAGAAAACCAAAACTTCCAAAGAACTCTCTTTAGGAAAGTCCCTCAAAAATTCACAACACTCCTCTCTTCAAAAGAACCGGTGCTTAATTCTCGCCCTCTCTCTACTATGTCACAGGACCCAAGTGATTTATTAGCCCTCACTCCAATGCACTTCCTTCCGGGGCTCCCCTTAGCATTGTTGCCAGAACCGAATGCCGAAAACTTATCTCCGACTACAAAATGGCAAAGGTTGAAGGTTCTGTATCACCGATCTAGCTCAAGATGAAAGAATTACACAAGATATATAAATGGAAATATCCCCAACAGAACGTTCGCGAAGGAGATATGTTTAAAGACGACCTACACCACCCAAATGACTGACGTTTATTTATTTGCATTTTATAAAGATTCTTACATGTACCCTGTACCAATTAAAGTAACTTATCGTTTCCTCAACTTTGCATATTCAAGAAAATACAAAAAAAAACATACCCTTTTTAAGTTAAGAAGTAAGCGGCCCAATGTACCGCTTTAAGTTAGTTGTTCGCTATCCGTCACACTATATATGCCTCTCAAATAAATCTTTAAAATAAATAAAAGCGAAATTCTTAATACATACATACAAAAATTATAATTAGTAAAGTTTATACTTATTTACAATTAAAATAAGAGTTGTGGCGGGTTTTTATTTCTAAAAGTGAAGTGCCGATATTTTCCCTTAAATATTTTCTTAGTGCTCCATACTCCATAAAAGTGCAATTTTATAGGGCTTCAACAACGTTTTTACCATTTAAAATGCAAAAACTTCAATAAACACTTTTTGTCCCTATTTTCCAAGCCAAACTTCTACTGCTTCACTTTTTCGCAAAAGAACATCCTTAAAATGCTATCTTTATAGGGTGCACTATTCCAAGAGAGATATTGACGTGCTGCTTATATAATTAATTTAGTATTTCGCACTTAGTTGTCCCTATTATTTTTTCCATCATTGTATATAAATAAACACTTAAATAAAATAAATGCAAGGCGCTATAATCTGTGAAGAAATTTAAGGCCGAGCTTCTCTTTCAATTTGCGTAGTGCTCCTTTTAATTGTCCCTAAAAATTGGCGAGACTGGGCCTAAAGGCGAGGACATTATCAAACATTATGAATGAAAGTTTGCTAATGCCTCACGGCTAAGGATTTAAAGGCCACCGCGGTTAAAATCAATTTCAAAACAAGTGAAGTAATTGTTTGCCAAAAAGCAACCCGATTTCGGCATAGATTTTACCCAAAGGCAATAAAGTAGACAAGATCATTGTTATTCATTCTATTTATTTGTATTTGGGAATTTCTCATATTTCGCACGGCGAAAATATGCCCGCTTAGAAAAACTTTTTTTCTAAATTTTTGATGTTACTTTGCCAGGGAGTTGAACCCAGGACCCTCAGTGTGATAGGCGAAGCACGCTACAACCACACCACGGCACCCGCCAATTACCAAATGTATGTATATGTCATACTTCTATATTGCTACTACAGGCTGTGTACACTCACAAACATTAGAGTGCCGATATATGGCTGTGTTAATTTTTTGTTTTTGTATTGAATAATCGAATGTACCTAAATTAAAATGTTTTCTTGTCACACGTATGCTGCTACAATCACACAAATTTAGTAGGCTGTCTCTTTTCCAATTCAAAACTCATTTTTATTTACACAACAAAATTTTGTATAAATAGCACCCACAAATTCCAACTTCCTTCACTTTACACATAAAAATCGATGTTAAATCTTATTAAACTAAAATGTATTTACGCAAGTCTTTCGCGAACATTTGTTTGATGTTTGTCATCCTTGTCAGTATTTTGACTTATACCTATTCGGAAAATCGCATTGTTGGTGCCTCTGATGGGAATATAGAGGACAGCAAGCATGTGGTGGCAATATTTTATGGCAAGGATTATCGCTGTGTTGGTACTTTAATATCCCCAATAAGGGTGCTTACATCTAAATCTTGCGTGGGAACTTCACACGAAGGTCACTTCACTGTTATAGCTGGTACATCCAATTTACAAATAGGAGGAGCAGTACGCAAATCGGGGCGTATATTTCGTCCATGTGATTTTAAGCCGGAATTCATTGAAATGGATTTAGCCGTGATTGCAGTGCCAAACTTTTACTTGGGCCGAACAATAAAACCAATATCTTTATGCGAAACTGAATTAAACCCCGGCGTAAAATTGCGAGTTAGTGGATGGGGTTCGATACATCCCGACATTGAGGCCTCTAATGATATACTCCAATCAGCTGAATTTGCAGTATTTCCAATCAACCAATGTAGGGATTGGTATGCGCCTCGTTTTGCGGAAGCAAGGACAAATTTCCCAACAACAGCAATATGTTTAAAAGATCCGGCAGAGGAAAGTGGTGTGTGTTGGGGAGATGCTGGTGCACCTGCCGTTGCGGACGGAAAACTTTATGCGGTGCTATCAATTATGGTAAAGCCTTTCAACCGCTTTTATCCGGCTATATATACAAGTATAAATAATAATGATGTTAAAGCTTTTATACAATTTGCGATGGGGCATGCTAACAGACGTTGAAATAAAACAAATCAAAATAAAAAATATAAAAAATTATTCATCATTTTGAGTTTTCTGACTGATGAAAAACAAGGTTTTTTTTCAAGCATTTCTTGAATAATGAATAAGATTTTATCGTGAGTGATTTTTGTAAATTTTAAGTAAAGGGTTGAGTTATTTTTCATTATTTAAAAAATTCAGAATAAAATTAAATTTCAATTTTTATTCGGTTATTCAAAAATTAAAAAATAAATCCTCGAGATGCCCTGAAAATATACCCCACGCAACAGTTCGCGTGTAGTACCTACTGAAGCTTCTTAGAGTAATATTGAGATGATTTTGAGGTATTCGAGTGTCATTTCGGAATGGTTTTGGGACTCCCTCGGGGTCGTTCCGGGATGTTTTTGGGAACTCTGTCGGCGTCATTTGGAGGTCGTTCCGGAATGTTTTCGAGGACTCCCTTGGGGTCGTTCCGGGATATTTTCAGTGACTCCCGCGGGGTCATGTGGGGGTTATTCCAGAATGGTTTTGGAGACTCTCGGGGTAATTTGGGGGTCGTTCCGGGATGTTTTTGGGCACTCCTTCGACGTCATTTGGGGGTCATTTCGGGATGGTTTTGGGGACTCGCTCGTTGCCATTTGGGGTTCATTCCCTGACATTTTTGGATACTACCTGGGGATCATTTGGGAGTCAAATTTTTCTAAAAGTCGAATTATTGTGTTACATTTTCACTGCAAGTTGAATTTTTCCTAATTTCGCTCGTATTCAACTTTAAAATTAAGATTATATATTAATAAGCATGGTTTGCCAATTGCTTGTTTTCGGTGTGGTTTTTGTTGTTCCGTTCCATAGGGTCTTGGTCCAAATGGATCAAACTGGCAACCGTTGTGCATAGGTTTGTCCAAATATTCAACAACTCCTGAGAGAGCGCTAAATACCCAGAAGCAAACTTGGAATATGTCTCCAAGTCATAAATTTGAAGACAGCTTTTGGCGAAATTGCTAACTTAGCACCTACTCATGGGCGCCGGCAGCACGGCTATGAAAGAAACTACCAGAAAATTAAATTTTTTTTTATTAAATTATTGTTTGAATAAAAACTGAAGGCGCCGAGGTTGCTGCCCAAATGCATTTAACACTTTCTCAATAAACTCAGTGTCTTCTTCTACTCTTTCCCTGTGAACACTGAGCATGCACAAGCTACTTAGCCTCGCGTCTCCCTCCGTTGAGCGATTCCACGACTTGACACGTCGTAACGTGCTAGATGTACGTTCAATGCTAGCTGTTGTTGATGGAATAGTTAAACCAATTTTGATTGCCTCACGTACTGCTGGGTAAAACGGAGGGGCTTGAGCAATTACATCTGCGTATTCAACAACAGGTTCATTTAAGCCCGCATCTTTAGCTTCATTTATCCTTATCATCTCGTACCATGTGGTAGCTTCAGCAACAAAATTATGTAAAAACCTCCAAAAATTCTGAATAAGTATTATTTATTATTTAACTTTTTGGGTTGAAGAAAATCGATCCTTAAGTGAAGAAATAATAGAGTCTAAGTATGGGATGAATATAGATACTCTGAACAATTCTTCCACATTTTCAGATAGATGATTTGATCTTTAAGTTTGTTTTGCCACTGATCGAGGGCGCTTGAATTCAACATCCAATTTTTCACAAATCTTTTGAGCTCGGACGAAAATGACCGCAAACTCTGTAGAGGGATTATCGCACATCAATTAATTTATTTACGTGATCGTAAACTGCCTTTGTATTCATATTTACTTCTTGTAATTGATTGTACAGGGGTTCAAGTGTGGCAGAATAGGCAGCAGTTACTAAAATTGTCATAATGTATGTTGGAGCAGTTGCAGTTGTGTAGTGCTGGTACGATTTGGTTTTTGTCTTAGAGTTGGGTGCATCTAGCGAAAGTTCTTCTAAGACTTGTACAATAGTCAGAAAGTTTTCAGAAAATTTTCTGATACTTTTTTATTTTGCTGTCCAACGTGTTTCACAAAATAGAGGTATATTTGGAATTATTCTTCGCTGCAACGTACTCTCTCTAAAAAAATTTATAATGCCTTTTGTAGTCCCAGCAGTATTTCTCACTTTACTGACAGTGTTCTGATCATTAATGACAAGATTTAGTACATGGCTTCCACAGTGGAAAAAAAGAGCTAAAGGATATTTATCATTAATAATTTTCTGAACACCACCTATGTGACCTGCCATTGCAACATACCCGCCGTATCCCTGGCTAACAAGTTTATTTAAATCAAAATTGCAATCTTGCAGAAAGTGAATAATAGTTTCCGAAATTGCCTTTGCAGTCAGTTCTTGTAGTGGTACATATCAGAGAAATTCTTCACAAATTATTGGTTTTTTATCATCTTTATCATAACGTAGATAACGAACACCAATAGATAATTGCTCGGTGCCACTAATATCAGCAGTCTTATCAGCCAAAACCGAAAAAGCCGAAGCTTGTTTTACCTCCTCAATTATTTTGCTTTTTGAAACATCGGAACAAATTTCAATTAACTCATTTTGAATTTGATGCGATATGTATAAGGAATTTTTCACTCCTGATTATAAGTGATTCTTCAGAATTTCGTCTTCCAGAACCCTTGTCAACTTTTCCACGAAGTGGAATGTCATGCTGCCCGCAACATAAAATTTTCGATACAATAGATCGAAGTTTTAAACGATTTGCTTCAATTTCATATGTCGTATTTAAAGATTCACGAACGCTTAATTCTTTTCTATTCATGATTTTTTCAAATTTATTTGCTGATGCCAGTGCATCACAACGCCACTTACTTGTCGCATGAGACTGTGCAGCTTTATGAAACTTTTGATATTTAAGACAAGGAGAAACTATAAACTGTCCTTGTAGACCACGCTGCACTGGAGGTCGAAATAATGCACATATTCTACACAGAGGCCCCTTTGCTATAGCTGAATAGGCTAACCACGGACATGTTATAAGCCATTCATGTTGAAAAGCTCGCTTAGCATCAAGTTTAACATCATTTTTAAAGTTGTAATTTTACTAGGATTCCAAGGATATCTTAGTAATTTCAAACGTAGATCTTCATTTACTTGATAACCAGAATCCAAACACAAGCCAATATCCACTGATGAATTACTTGTGCTTCTGCTAGAAATATTGAATGATGCATCTGCTTGAAAATTTGTATGCACAGAGCTAGTACCTTTAAGCAAAAATAATTAGAAGCAAAAATATTATTGTCTTCTGTATATTATGATAAATAATACAATAAATAATTTGGGTAGAAACAACGTCACAACATACCTGAGCTGTCTGGTCTGTGTGTATTCAATTTGGATGTCTTAATATGAAAAAAAATTATCTTCATCGGAATGATGGTTACGTTTTTTACACAAAAAACGTCTTATGTCACTCATAACTTGAATATAAAGTAATAAGTTAACCAATAAATTGCCTAAAAACGATTTATTACAAACAATTGATTTGCTCCTTATTGACAAAGAACTGCAATTATTAATAGATACAGCTAAAATATCATGAAACATGAACTGACGCAGTCGCAAGTAGGGAAACTCTCACATCCATTGCGTGGAAGCGGGGACTCCTCGAGTAATAATGCCAACCATAATAACAGCAACAAATGTACATAGCAGGAATTTATGTAAATAACCATATCAGTAAACAGAAGATTATTTACGAAATCTCTAGACCCTAGGAGAAATGATATACGGCAAAAGCCGAGAGTATATAAGAAGTAGAGATTTAGCAATAGTTTGTGATTAGAGCTTGACTAAAGCAGTACGCGGATAACTTAATTGTGTGAATAATTTTAAGTGTATAGAGTGGTTAATAAATAGCATCTTGACAAACTCAACATTGGTGGATTATTATTCAAAGTCTAGTGATACGAGCCGACTGGAAATAGGAGATTAAAAATATTCCAAACGGAAAATCGTCAGAATATATTAGATCATAATAGTGTATAGGCGCAGATGCACCTCCCTGAAAATAATCCTGGAGGCGTCCATGCACCCACACATTCAAAACTACTGCATATACATAGCATTTTCAGGCCAAAAGAAAGAAAGAATAATTTTCTGCAGGGGTCAGTTTCATTTTCTTCACAAATACTAATCCTAATTCTTTTGCACTTACTTAAAACCAAAAAAATGGGATTGGAAAACAAAAATATGTCTCTCCCCACTGGTGGACCCGACTCAAGTCTTCACACTTTCATTTTCGAAAGTAACAGAATGGAGGATTTTTACTCTAAATGGTCATCATAGGTGACCAAACAGAACTACTCCTTAAAGTAAAACCTCAACACCCCTAGTAGATTCCTTAAAAACGAATCCCTTTCCACATTCCGCAAGGCGTCTACAGCTTCGACAGAGCAAAAATATCAAAAATGCTTTCAAAGTTATGAAAGTTGCATGTCGCAAATTACCGACGCCATGCAATTGTTGAGACCCCCCATTAAATCACCTCAAACGCTTCAACGAAATATTTCACGGTAGTTAAGAAGACTGGGCAGCATTTAGAGATATGTTTACGGCGGTCTATGGTTATCATCCCAGATGAACTTAAGCCGAAAAACGTGTTCACCTGCGACAAAAGACAAGAAGTTAGGCAGGCAAATTTGTGATACAATACCTTCTAACGGATGACAACTTCCAGCTATCATGGTACGCCCTCAGAGCTCGGTACGAAAGCCGATGAATATTGATGAATAATCAGCTGAGTACCGTCTTTAGTCTTCAGCAAATATACTCTGAAAATGGTGAGCAGCTTGCGAGGTCACACTTTGCTCCTCTGATTTAATCGAAAGGACTTATACCAATGCTATTTAACATCATCAACTCACTCATTTTCTCCCAACTAATAAAGTCTCAAAAGTCAGCTCAACCCTTCAAAAATCGGCATTTTTCGGTCAGATTCGGATAGGTACCCAGCGGATCAGTCCGAGTACAAGTGCCGGTCTTCACCACTGAAGTCAGTAAGGCAACATATCCGGATCTAAGTAGCCTACTCAAACGCTTCTGGGAATAGGAAGAAACCCGAGCAACCCGATCTAGGAGCTGTGTGGCCCTCTAAAGTACAGCAGCCACACCGCCACTACAGGATACTCTCTGAGTGACGTGTTATATAATGGCCCGATTCTCCAAAATGACATGACGTCTATAATTCTCAACAGGCGCCTCTACAAGTTCGTTTTCGATTGCGGCTACGAAAAAATGTCCGTCCGTCCGTCTGTCCGTAAACACAATAACTTGAGTAAATTTTGAGGTATCTTAATGAAATTTGGCATGTGAGTTACTGGGCACTTATCTCAGATAGCTATAATGACCGAAATCGGATCCTAACAACGCCCACTTTTTCGATATCGAAAATTTCGAAAAACCGAAAAAGTGCGATAATACAGCTATAATTCATTACCAAAAACGGATAAAGCAATTAAACTTGGTAGGGGGTTTGACCTTAGATAGATAGATAATTAAATGAGGATCGCACTGCGACCATTGGTCTATTGTGCCCTCAACTGCTTCACAGCACCTCATCCAAGCCGACTTCTCTGATGAACCCTAGCAGTTCACCTGGCTTGAGGGATTTGATGTGAGAGTGCTCTGGCCATGGTGAGCCCAAAAACTTAGCCCTACGTCTTGAGATTGCGTCACATTCCAGGAGTATATGTTCCGCCGTCTCCGCTGATCGATCACAAAATCGGCATGTGTTGTTCGATAGTATGCTCAGCTTCTGCATGTGGCTGTTCAGTCTGCAGTGTCCTGTAAGAATAGCTGTTAGGATCCTCAGGTTATCTTTCGACAGGCCCATTAATGCCCTATATCGAGTTGTGTTGTAGCCCCCCAGCAGTAACTTAGATTGCCTCAAGCCTGGCATATTGCGCCAGTGTTCTTCCCTCTTATCCCTTTCTTCTAATAGTAGATGCCCTCTGATTTCCTGCGGGCCTACTGGCAGGAACGGCTCAGAACCAATAGGTCTTGTCATTGCTGCCTCCCTTGCCAGGCTGTCCGCTTGCTCATTGCCCTCCACTCCCCGGTGGCCAGGAACCCAGGCCAACAACAGTTTGTTGTGTGCTCATAGTTGATTTAGCTTTTCAACGCACTCAAGTACTAGTGCTGATTTTATTTCAGACGCCGAGATTGCCTTGAGGGCGGCCTGACTGTCACTGAGTATGGCAATTGTCTCGTTGGAGTATTCGCGCTGAAGGTTCAGGTCAGCACACTGGCTTATAGCGAATACTTCCGCTTGAAAAATGCTCGGGTGTGCTCCCAGAGGCGTTGATATCTTGGCTCTGGGTCCAATGACTTCAGATCCAATCCCCTCTGGCGTCTTCGAGCCATCTGTGTACCATACTATTCTATTTAGCTGATGAATGTACACAATTCTGCTTTCCTCCCACGTACCCTTGTCTCCCAATTTGACCTTATGAAGAATAGAAAATTAGTAAAATTTTGGAATATGGGCGTGGCACCGCCCACTTTTAAAAGAAGGTAATTTAAAAGTTTTGCAATCTGTAATTAGCAGCTGAGTATGTACACCAGAACTTAGCCTTCCTTTCTTGTTGTACAAAACTTCATTAACTTGAGGAAATATTTTTCTTAAAAAACCCTGTGAAAATATTTGCAAAAACAAATACATATGTATATTGCTGCGTTTGTGCCCACACAGAGCGTGCAAAATCAAATCCACACAATCATAGACATGCATAAGTGGTAGACCTAAAACAAAAAAAAAAAAAACAAGTAAGGACGGGACTGTCTTCGGCTGTGCCGAAGACTTCATACCTTTCATGAATGGGGCTGAACAATAATCTTATCCCATTCGTAATCTCCAAATAATGCGCTGTATAAGATAAGAATTATATAGTGAACAGATGTACATACCTAAACGATTTTAAGATAAATATAACAAAATGGCAAAAACCCCCTTATCTGAACGATCGGTTATATGGGATATATATAAAGCTCCGATCGAATTAATTTTTACAGGAAATCGTCTATGATATTGTAACGATTTTACTGCAATTCCCCTTATTTGCAATCTTCTGCCCACGTTCGTATCGCTAAATTGTTGAATAAATAACTCCAATATTGAATAATGGAAAAATGGCCTTTATTAAAGTACTTCACAATAACACTTATATTTTGCAACGAATAGCTTGCTTAATCCTAGGACTTATACCCAAGTACAGGTGTGGCCAGTAGCTACTTTGGAGTGATGTAGCTCCTAAGTCGCTAAAGATATTGACTCCAAATTTTTGATCTAGGAAAACGAAGTAAATCTACGTCGATTGGTGTCCTACTGTCATGCTAGGTGCATTGATGAGATATAAGCTTGCAAAGTTGACACCTACGACTTCTTATACCCGGGTACAGGTGTGGCCAGTAGCTTTTTTTCTCGTTTTTTCTCATTTTTTGAAGGAAAAAAAATTTATTTATTATTTTCTTTATAAAATATTATTTTATTGATTATTTCTTTTAACTAAATATGCAAACAAATTTAAATTATTCAATTGTCTTCATTATTTTCACAAATATTACATGTAAATGTATGTGAAGAATGCTGTATGCATATTGGGCGCTGACATATTCTGCACATGTTACGCGTTCATCTTCTGTGTTGGTCATGGCTGTAGCAGAGAAAACAGCTTCCAACCTGCTGTTTCTTTGGTTTTGCACCAGCAGCTGCAGACGTTGATGGCCTATTGTCAGCACTTCCTTACAAGGCCGTACTTATGAAACTCGCGACTGCAATTTTTGTGTTGAAGTTCCGCGTCACTTGCTGATTCACCGACCGATCTTCAATTATGGGCATAGACAGTTCCTTGGCGAGCTGGCGAAGAAATCTCTTACACTTCGCATTGGTGCATCTGATGTTGGGATTATTCTCATAATATATGATGTACGCTGCCAATGCCGTCAAATCAATAGTATTGAAGAATAGGGACAACGGCCGACGCTTTGTCATCCTTTGGCAAGTATATTATCCAAGCAATTTGTCCACCACGTCCGCTCCTCCTTTTGTCTTGTTATAAAACTCGATCATTTCTGGTTTGCCGCTTTCGCCAATGTGATCATCGTCATGCATTGATGATAGTAATATAACTGCCTTGTTTTTTTTCGCCACATAGGAGCAAATGGATATGTTGGGCCTAAAATCGAATATACTTTACCTCTCTGCACGATCTTTGTGTGCCAACATCTCCTTTGGTTTGTAGGGCTTATTTTTCCGCAGAGTTCCAACTGCCGTCAAATTCATGGATGACAAGCTTTCCAGTATATTTAGGGATGTAAAAAAATTGTCCATCGTTATATTTCGGCCGGTTCCATGAAAGCGGTTTACTAAATCCTTGACCACGCGTTCACCCTGGTTAGTTTCCCGTCCCGTAGGTGCTTGGCCAGTACATATTTGTCCATGCAGTGGATATGCGTTTTTGGCATCACATACCCACCACACTTTGATGCCATATTTTGCTGGTTTCGATGGGATGTATTGCGTGAAACGGGTGCGGCCACGATATGGAAAGAGCTGCTCGTCTACCGTTAGATATTCACTTGGCTTATATGACTGCTCAAATTTGTAGTTCATCATGGTCCACAGCTCGGATATTGGTGCAGCTTTGTCATTTACCAAACGTTGTGCCCGTGTGCTGCCATCGTCAAACCTTATAAACCGCAGTATGGCCTGAAAACGGTTAATGCGCGTTGACGCACGATATAATGGACAATTTTCCACCGACCACAAGTCCGGCGTACATTCGGCATTGCTGTGGTTAGCGCCAGTCATAAAAAGCACTCCAATGAACGCATACATTTCGCTCAAAGTAACCTTCTTCCATGTTTTTGGTTCCGCCTCTGGATGTTTTGCGTTTAATTCCGCATATGTAGCTTCTGCTTTTTTTTTGGTGTAGCGTACTATAATATCCACCACTTCTGGAGTCATAAAACATTTATATGTATTGACTATTGACATCATAGTAGTTGATCTTGGGGGCCCACTTCGCTGTCGCAAAATATTTTGTTGCCTAGTTTGGCATGCAAGTCGTGGCACTATCACGTGCTACGAATTCAGCTGCACGCAAATTAATCTCCTCAGAATCATCTGCAGCATCGGATTCATTGTCAGATTTTTCGTAATCAGCCTCATGTACTTGGGCATTGTCAATTGTGTAATCAGGGTCTTCTACATCCGATTCAACTACGCCATCTGCTACTGCTACTTGTTCGCTTTCATCCCCTTCAGGGTCGGAATATAATTCCTCATTTGAGATTTCGTCAAACAGGTTTTGTATGTACTGCTCTTTTTCAGCGTCAGATAATCTATATAAAAATAGTTAACTTTTATTCCATTTATGAAATTATATTTGAGATATTTGTATTTACCTCATATATTGATTCGAAGACAAATATTCCATGTTCCTTCTGCTATCCATGTTGTAATATTTTAAATTTTTTCTGACTTGTTTTTTTCACAAATATAAATCAACTTCACACTTCAAAAGAACGCTTTACAATGAATATAAACTCGCAAAACTGCCGTTTATATAGCTGCAACCCTTAAGTTTCTGGAAGCATTTCTTACCTGCCAGGTAGTTGGCTTATATCAAATGTTGTTTGTCTGCAAATTCTAGCAAGGGTACAATATAATATCTTCTTCTAAATAATTAAGAGTGCGCGAAAAAGGTTGTATTCTAAAAATTCTAACAACAATAGAAATTATTGACTTCTTAGAAATGACTTAGAATGCGTGCAATTCTTAGAAGCAGGCTACGAATATATGTTTATAACTACTTAAAATGTTCGTAAGACAGTCAGCTACAACATTGCATTAAAAAAAATAACTTGTTTTTCAGAAAAAATGAGAAAAAACGGGTAAAACAGGCTACTGGCCATACCTGTACTCGGGTATAAGAAGTCGTAGTAAAAGTTGGGTATAAGTCCTAGGGTTAATAACCAAACTGATTTTTAGCTCAAATGAAACTGATTTCTCGCCTCTTCTGTCGCGCCTTATATACTTTTTGATTTCTCATTGCATACTTCTAGGCTTTTCCATTCCAGAACTTACTAGTTAATTATCAGCTACAAAATCGCCAGCCACAACTACGTTTGTAACTTCTCATTTGAGTAATGCTTGCACAAATTATTGCCCTCTCTTGTGTTTGCATGTGTTTGTGCATTGCTTCTCCGCTGCTCGTACACGTACATATGTGTAGACGCAATTATTGATTCGTTTATGTAGATACATAATGATTGATCTATGGATGTGCATAATATCACTGTTTATCATCGGCTTAGAGATGGCAGTACCCCTTAGTGTTGCTAATATTGTAACACTGCCCTCCAGTTAAGTCTGATCGTCCCGATCAGACAAATTTCTCGATCTAAACGCTGCTAGCCTCTCCAAATGAACCACTTTCATTTTGGTTCGTGGTTTGCCAATGGTTTGTATGTACACTACATCGTTGATCCGTTTTACAAATTTGTATGGGCCTTCCCAGTTACACTGCAATTTCGGGGACAAGCCTTTTTTTCGTTATGGGTTGTATAGCAGCACCAAATCTCCTTCCTGAAACCCTTCCGAATTAATTGCTTTATCGTACCTCGCTTTCATCTTGTCACTCATAATCTTTGCTCGTTGCCTTACCAGATCGTGTATCTCTCTCAGCCCTTCTTCCAAGACACCAGTGGATTTCTTGACATTCCTCTCCGCATCGGCATCTATCCCATACTTCAAATCAGCTGTAAGTCGAAGGTCATTGCCAAAAATTACCTTTGCGGGAGTTTGGCCCATTGTCTCATGTACTGCCGATCGGTAGGCCATTAGGAATAATGATATGTGTCTATCCCAGTCCTTATGGTACTTGTCTACTACTTTCCTTAAATGCTCCTCCAATGTTCTATTGAAACGTTCCACCATACCATCGGACTGAGGATGCAATGCAGTTGTCCGTGTTTTTCGAATGCCCAACTTCTTGCACATTTCTTGGAACACAGCTGATTCAAAATTCCTGCCTTGGTCAGAAAGTATCTCCATTGGTACACCATACCTTGCAACCAATTCGTTTGTAACCACTTCTGCTACAGTTTCTGCTTCTTGGTTTGGGATTGGGTACACCTCTGGCCATTTACTGAAATAATCCATAATCACTAGTACGTATTTGTTTCCGTGGTTACTAGTAGGAAATGGACCTTCGACATCCATGGCGGTCCTTTCAAATGGTGCACCTGAAATATATTCCTTCATCTGGCCATGACTTCGTGTTTTGGGCCCTTTCGCTCTGTTGCATACCTCGCAGTTGGCAATCCACTCGGTGACCGACTGACTGCAACCAACCCAATAGAATCTCTGCTTAATTTTCTCGATGACCTCCACTTGGACCATTATGCAGCTCGCTGAGCACGCCAGGAATCCTCTTTCTGGGAACAACTATTAGTTTCTTCCTGCATTCCTCACTCTCCCATACTCGATGAAGGCAACCGGATATCAATTCTAAACTGTTCCACTGTGCCCAATATGACTTCGCAATGGGACTCTCTGCTGACATATCCTCTCTGCTTGGTATTTCGTTTCGTTCGAGCCCTTGCATAACATGTGACAGGTCTGTATCTTCTAGCTGACACTTTCTTAGTTGTTCCTTGTCCCATTCATCCATACACGTTATAGTCATTAGCCGGACTTCTATAATGTTTTCTTTCGCCTCGGCCTTTGAACAGTGCTTGCATTCCAAACTACATGGTCTTCGTGAAATTGCATCGGCATTTCCATGGGTAATACCTTTTTGATGGTCAATGGAAAAGTCATAGCTTTGTAGTGGTTCGATCCACCGTGCCAATTGTCCTTCCGGATTATGGAACTGCAGAAGCCATTTTAACGCTGCGTGCTCTGTCCTGACACGGAATCGCTGGCCGTAGAGGTATTTGTGAAAATGTTTAATGCACTCTACCAATGCCAACACCTGTCTCCGCGTAACGCAGTAGTTCTTCTCTGGTTTTCCAATTGAACGGCTGTAATATGCAACTACCTTCTCCTGTCCATCAACCAGTTGTGACAAAACGCCTCCTATAGCATATCCACTCGCATCTGTATCTAGAATAAATGTTGCTCCTGGAATCGGATATGCTAACATTGGGGCAGTGTACAACCGCTCCTTCAATGTTTGGAAAGCCACTTGCTCCTTCTTCCATTCAAAAGCTTTATTTTTTCTTGTAAGCTCATGGAGGCTATGGGCTACGCTGAAAAAATTTGGTACAAATCGGCGGTAATATTTGCACAGCCCAAGGAAACTCTTCAATTCATGTAGGTTCTGTGGTCTTGGTCAATCATTTACAGTCTCTATCTTTTCGTTCGCAGTGCAGATGCCCTCTGTCGTTACCTTGTGACCCAAATAATTTACTCCCTTTTTAAACAGCGTACACTTTTTGATACTTCACTTCAGACCAGCACCAGCTATTCTCTGGAAAACTTCCTTCAAATTCTTAAGATGTTCATCAAAGTTCTTCCCCAATACGATGATGTTATCCAGGTACACCAAGCATGTTTTCTTAGTTTGGAACCATCCTGGTCAAATATGTTCGCGTACTTTAGGAGCAGTTGTTTTGCCTTACTCTGATATGCTTCCTCTAGCCCCTGCGTCCATGCCGTGATGTCATTCGAAAGATCAGTATTACTAGCTGAAACGTGTTTCTGGAGCTGTTCACAGTTAATAGCTACTTCAGCCTCTTGGCATCTTCCCAAAATAGCTCCTTTAGTCAGTTTGAGTGGTGACTTGAACTCATTGAGTACTCTTACCGGAATACGTCCATCTTGTTTTGTCATAGCCAGGGTTTTTCCTACAAGTATGTTCACTGCTGATTTGTTTGCTGCTTCTAAAACCCACAATTTGTTTGTCCCACAATCTCCATCAACCTTTGCCCAGATGACTGCTTCGGATTTTGGTTGTATTTGCTGACTCTCTTCCACCAGCACTCGTTTACTGCTGTAGCCTCTCTCGTAGCCAAAATTAAGTGGTACATCCATGTTTTTATATCGCATCGTCTTGCTTTGAATGTCGACCTTGATTCCCCTGGTCGATTAAGAAGTCCACTCCAATTATGATTTCATCAACAATCTCTGCCACTATAAAATTGTGTACTACCATGACATTCCCAATTGCGACTTCACATGATACTTCTCCTAGAACCGTGCTGTCTTCTCCAGTGGCTGTACGCAATATTGCTCCATACAATGGTCTTATCTTCTTGTTGACTAAATCCGCTCGAATGATGGAATGAGATGCACCCGTATCTACAGTCAGTAAACGTTCCTTTCCATCCACATGTCTTCCGACAGTAAGATTGCTTGACCCTCTTCCAATTTGTGAGATAGAAATTATGGCGCATTCAATTGAAGGAGCCAGCTATCGCCCCTTGCTGCTGACTCGCTTCAGTTTAACGATTGATTGGTCTTGGAGATCTGATCATCTCATTCAACTCTGCGTTTACGATCACCCACATTGTTGGAACTGTTAGGATTGGTGTTGCAATAACGCGCAATGTGCCCTGGCTTTCCACACTTAAAGCATTTGACTGCATCATTATTATTCTGCTGCGTACCCTTCAATGCTTCCAAAATTGTGTCTACCCACTCTGGTCTTTCTACTTCCACACGATGAGCCTTATATGCTGGTTTACTTAATAGGGAGGCAGTTTCCTGAGTCAATGCATGTGATATTGTTTCAGCAAATGTTGGCTTTGGGTTTGCGTATGTGGCTCGCTTCGTTTCGACGTCCCGTATGCCATTTATAAAGCTCTGAATTTTTACCCTTTCGGTGTATTCCACGGGTGCGTCGGCATTCGCCAAATGTGCAAGCCTTTCGACATCTGACGCAAACTCCTGCAAAGTCTCATTAGCTTTTTGGTAGCGGTTTTGCAACTCTATTTGGTGTATCTGCTTCCTGTGTTCGCTTCCGTATCGCCTCTTTAGAGCGCTCATCAATGTTTCGTAGTTGTTCCGTTCTCCCTCGGGAATAGTCTGTAGGATTTCAGCAGCAGATCCTTTCAATGCCACGAATAGTGCAGCAACTTTATCTTCAGCACTCCAGTTGTTCACTGCTGCGGTCTTCTCAAACTGAATCTTAAACACCTGGAAAGGAACAGAGCCGTCAAAAGATGGTGTTTTTACCTTCGGATTGCTGGCTGGCACAGCTGGGCGGTTTAGTTGTAACTGCTCCACACGACCTTTTAACGCTTCTATCTCGGCATCAATTTTGGTCTCGAGTTGTAAAATTTTTGCATCCTGCTCTTCCAGTTTCACAAAGAGCTGCAATGATACCTGTTCGAAATTTGTGCCGACATTTCAGATATACGTGCCTCTTGCGCTTCCAGTTGAGATGCCAAATATGTCTTCTGTTCTTCCAATTGCGATGTTATGCGTGTCTCCTGTGATTCAATCTCCGCTGTTATACGGTTCTCCTGCGATTCTAGTTGTTTTTCCATCTTGGATGTTACTGTCGACGTTTGTGCAGATATTGCAGCTAATATTGTGTTCAAGTCTGTGTTCGCCATTGTCTGCGGTGTATCGTTATTCTCCTCAATTTTGGTTGTTGTCTCGCCGCCATGAAGATGAAAGACATATTCTTCCACGTTAATTCCTTCTGCTTCCATTGCCTCTCGTAGTCTTGCCTGAAGTGCAAGTTTATTGCCGGTTGTATTCAATCCACGGCTCTCCAACTCCTTCTTCAGTTGCTGGATCTTCAATTCACTGAACTTTGCGATGTCCTTGTTGTCCTCTGGAATTTATTCAACAATTGCTCTTCTGACACCAATTGTAACGATTTTACTGCAATTCTCTTTATTTTCAATCTTCTGCCCACGTTCGTATCGCTAAACTATTGAATAAATAACTCCAATATTTAATAATGGAAAAATGGCCTTTATTAAAGTACTTCACAATAACACTTATACTTTGCAACGAAGAGCTTGCTTAATAACCAAACTGCTTGATAGCTCAAATGAAACTGATTTCTCGCCTCTTCTGTGGCGCCTTTTATACTTTTTGATTTCTCATTGCATACTTCTAGGCTTTTCCATTCCAGAACTTACTAGTTAGTTATCAGCTACAAAATCGCCATCCACAACTACGTTTTTAACTTCTCATATGAGTAATAAAATAAATGTGAGGCGCGATAACCTCCGAAGAGATCTAAGGCCGAGCTTCTCTTCCAATTTGCGTCGTGCTCCTCTTGATTTTCCCTACAAATTGGCCAGAAGGGACCTACATGTTTTATGCCGATTCCGAACGGCATCTGCAAGGCAGATGAGTTTTCACTGAGAGCTTTTAATGGCAGAAATACACCCGGAGCGCTTGCCAAACACTGCCTAGGGGCGACCCCGCTTAGAAAAATTTTCTTCTAATTGAAAAACCTTATTTCTAAAATTTTGATGTTGCTTTGCCCGGGAGTTGAACCCAGGGCATACGGTGTGATAGGCGGAGCACGCTACCATCACACCACGGTGGCCGCATTTGAGTAATACTTGCAGACGGACGGACGGACAGAGGGACATGGCTATATCAACTCAGTTCGTCGCCCTGATCAATTCGGTATACTTAATGGTGAGTCTATCTTCTATATTTCTCAACGTTACAAACATCTGACCAAAGTTAATATACCATTTCATTTTCATGAAAGGTATAAAAATAACACCTGCTGATAAAATTGTTTTAGTATTTTGGAGTAAATTGTCCCTACTCTTTTTTCCATCACTGTAAGTATTTGCATAACTGAATTGATATATTAATTTGCGAAAGATTATGTGATATGTATAAAACAACTATATTTTTATTGAACAAATAGAGAAAAGTACAAAGGGTATACTTAATTAGTTCTATCTGTTTTCAACTACGAATTAGTTCTACTGTATTCTCCTGTCACAGAACCATAGATGGGGCAGTGCACTAAATTTTGAGCAACAATACTGCTCGAAACTAAATGGGTTGAAATAATCAAGATCTTGTATTAAGTGTTAATGGGACGTTAATTTGTTACCGATTTAAACATCTGATCATCTTTATCATATTCGCTAAATTTAGTGAGCTTAAGACGGCATCTATAGGAATGGAAAAACATTGTCGAGAAAGTTCAGTTTAAATTTGAAAATTTTGAAAAATAAAAATTTCTGTCCTCACATTAAGTGTAGCATAAATTCGCGAATTAATCGAATGTTCTTATTTTTAAAGACAACCACATGTACAGAAGAAATATATATATTAGATTAAATTGCCTTAGTGCATAAATATTAATATATACATATGTACATCCATACTTGCAAACATACCAGTAATAGAGGCGCTATTTCTATTTAGTTGATACATGTGTACATCCGTATACAAGTTCATTTCACTCAAAGCAAGTTTACGCTTCCAATTCACAGCGAACATACACACGAACTGCCTTTTCAAACATGTGACTTTTGTGTCACATTTTTTTTTAATTTCTCTCTCATTAATTTTTCATAACACTCCTAAAGAAGTATAACTTCAAGCAGCGCCGAAAAAATGCGGCAATGCCAGCCTTATCCAATATCCTTATCCGTAAGACAGTACTCGTTGCGTTAGACCTGTCAAAAGCTTTTGATACGGTCAACCACGGCACAATACTGCAAGACCTAGAAGGCTCTCCCCTTACCCCAAGTCCCAAAAGGTGGACCGAAAATTATATGTCTGGTCGGCAAGCATCGGTGCATTTTAGGAACGTGACATCCAAATCTAGAAGAATTAAACAAGGGGTCCACAGGGTGGTGTCCTATCCCCAATTTTGTTTAACTTCTACATATCAAAGCTACCTTCACCACCAGAAGGAGTTACTATCGTTTCCTAAGCCGATAACTGCGCAATAATGGCCAAAGGCCCAGGCCCACAGATCGATTAGTTTTGTAACAAAATAAACAGCTATCTCCCTGACTTCTTCGCTTCGCGAAACCTGACATTGTCATCGACTATATCAGCGGCGACCTTATTTACAACATGGACGCGCCAAATGTCGACCATAATATTGAATATATTGAACATCTAGTCGATGGCTCCACGCTACCGACTGTCTTACACCCTAAAATCTTGGGAGTGACGGTCGATCAGGATCTACATTTTGAAGAATATGCAGCCGCAATTGTACTGAAAATCCAGAGCCGTAATAAAATTAATCTCTTGCCGGCAGCACTTGGGGTAAAGATAAAGAAACGCTCATTACCACTTACAAAGCAATTGGCCGGCCGATTGCATACTACGCGTCCCCGATATAGTCGCCAAGCCTAAAGGTTACTCACTGGAAGAAAATACAGGCCTGCCAAAATACTGCCTTCAGAACAGCTAGGAATTGCCCGGCCAATCCAGTACTTAAAGAAAAATGCCTTGAGCTAGGGAAGCGCGCGTCACTCTAGCTCAACTACAAAATGGGTATTGTATCAGGTTAAACTCTCACCTATCCAGAATCAACCCCGACATACTAAATATATGTCCTGCTTGCAATGTGTCCTCACATGACGCCAACCATCTCTTCAATTTTATTGTGGAAATAACGCCTCTAACACCCCTCTCATTATGGTCCACCCCAGTTGAAACAGCAAGTTTCCTTGGACTCCCGTTATAGGGCAATGATGACAATTTGTTATTGGTCGCACCGATTGCAATGGGGCGAAGCACTGCTACAACAACAACAACAGTTTGTGGGATCTTGAAATAATGCCTCTAAAAACGACACCGTTGTAAGAAGAAAATTTATAACTTCCCCTACAAACTTGTTTAAATTTTTTTTGCCATCCAATTCAACACATTGATATATGTACTAACTAGCATTGAAACGCGGCCCGTCCTCAAGGAGAAAATAAAATATACTAGCTATTCACGTTAGCCTGCTTATCAAGTTATCTATTTAAAAATAGTTTTTGTCTAAAGCATTTTATTTTTGTAATAGAGTAAACAAAAAGAACTAAATGAGCTGATAACCTGAAAGGCACTATTACGTGAATAGCACAGTACAGATTTTTCGAATTATAAAAATACATTTTCTTTGGTATGCATGTCGTAAGAGGCGACTAAAGTTCGGGTTGCCAGCGCAATATATAGCTTCTCCAAACCCAATTGTCAACCTCACTTATCCGTGGCCAATCCTGTTTCATTAACAACCGAGGCTCTGGTGACCCCGAACTCGTCATGGATGTAGGGGGTGGGAGGGCGTTCTTGGCCCAGAAGGTCGCATGTGGTCATAACAAATCGTTCCCGGGTTGATCGGACTTGGATCTGCATTCGCCAAGGGACCATCAACATCGATAACACTCCACAAGGCCTTCGGGGAGTTTACTTATCGCTACAAGAACAACAGCACAGGGGTAATGGAATTACTATTCATAGAACAAAGGAATGAAACTATAATTAGCTAAAACCAAAGAGAATTTTTCAGATGAAAATGGTATTGTTTTTTTCGGGTATTTAGTTGGTTAAAACATTTCAAAATGTGTAATTACGGTTATAATGGTTCGTTACAGGATTCATTAAAAAAAAAAAAACTCAAAAATAGAACGAAAAACGTGTGTTAGATGCTAAAATAAAATATACCGAATTTTAACTACGAATAATTTGCAGCAGGTTGCAGTTTCGAAGGGTCCCAAAATGATACAAAAGTATTCCTGAAATGATCCCGACGGGATCCCGGACAAATCCCGAAAACCATCCAGAAATGATCCCTGATGGGTCCCCAAATGATTCCGAAATAGTACCGAAATTACCCTGACGGGATCCCAGAGGGATCTTGAAATAATCCATAAAAAGTCACGAAATGACACCAGCTTAATCCCGGACGGATCCCAAAAACCATCCACAAATGATCCCAGAAGGGTCCCGACATACTCCAGAAAAAAGCAGGAAACAACCCTGACCGGATCCCGGACGGATCCCGAAAACCATCCAGAAATGATGCCGGAAGGGTCCCCAAATGATCCCGAGATGACCTTGAAGGGATCCCGAAAACCATCCAGATATGATCCCGGAAGGATCCCCAGAGGATCCCGAAATAACCCCGACGGGATCCCGGATGGATCCCGAAAACTATCCAGAAATGATCCCACAAGGGTCCTCAAATGATCCCGAAATGATCCCCACGGAATCGCGAGAACTATCCAAAAATTATGCCGGAAGGGTCCCCAAGTGATCCCGAAATGACCCCGACGGGTACCCGGACGGATAAACCCCGAAAACTATCCAGAAATTTCCCGAAATTACCCTAACAGGCACCCGTACGTATCCCGAAAATCATCCAGAAATGATACCGGAAGATTCCCCAAATGATCCCGAAATGACCCCGACGGGATCCCGAAAACCATACAGAAATGATACCGGAAAAGTCCCCAAATGATCCCGAAATAGTACCGAAGTGACCCCCACGGTATCCCGAAAAGTATACAGAAATTATCCGGGAAGAGTCCCAAAACAATCCAGAAATGATCCCCGAAGGATCTCGATATGACAATGACGGGATTACAAACAAGGTGATGCTAATTATAAAAGCAATTTAATAAGGCGCAGGCGCGTTGAGGCAAATGAAGAGTTACAAACATACAGGTAAAGCTAATAAAAGCGTGCTAATAAAAACAATTGAAGGAAAGCGGTTGGCGGGAAGAGAAGGAGAGCAACACCGATCGTTTTTCCAAAATTGTTTAAATCTCGGCTTTATGAGCCAGATACCAAAAATCATGGTATAAAAAAAAGTAGTTCCCCTCAAAATTTTTTGATGTACTTGGGGATTTTTGAAGTGTGCACGGTGGGGTATTTGATAAATCTAGCTGGCCAAAACAAAAACAACAGTTATTTCTGTTAAAAAAAGTGGTTGTCTCATTAACTGTTATGAAAAGAAATTTGTCACAGTAAATTCACGGTGTGCCGCGCAGAATTACTTGGATCGAGCCCCCGGTTTCGGAGACACCCGGGGTCATTTTTTGGCATTACATGAGATATGTATATCAATATGGGTATCAAACGAAAGGTATTTTATTCCGCATTCCTATTGAAACTTTTGAGTAGGGTTGACACTTAGGGTTGCCACCTCACCTCCTTTTATATATTTCTTTGTATATCTACTACCATCTCGGAAACGGCTTGACCGATTTGAATCAAATTTGGTATATCGATATAGTATTACATTTGAAGACTTTTCACCTAGGTGTTGCCACAGAGAATTTTTTTACAAGGTTGCCACCTTTAGCCAAATTTGATCACCACTCAAAAAAGCGCGAGCATACACAGCGGTTTTTATTGTTAAACTTTGAAACAAACACAAGCTTATGTATTGCCAAAAAATTACTGACATGGTATGCCATGAAAAAAAGATATATCTGTTTGTTTGCAAGGGTTTTAAAAAATTTAGGATTGAAAAGTAGTAGCATTGCTATTAGAATAACTCAGTTAAAACATGCGGTATAAAAAATATAACATATGAATTAAAAACACATTTACCTGTCCTAAAAGAAAATGTAACTAGATTTTACTAAGGCTAAACAAGTGAAACAGTATTTAGGTTAGAAAGGTATATTGCTTTTTAATCCAAAAATATATCGAACTGCTCACAATTTTTATACAACTTTAGATGTGCGCGGTTAGCTCCGTTGACGTTGCATATGGGTTTTGGGGTATATATACTATTCAGTGGACATCTAGGAACGCCAGATGAATTTAAATATTTTGAAAAATCGACTTTTGGCCAACTAAATTGATCAAATACCCCACCGTGCAATGTTTGTTGTTTTACTATAAGCGTTGCCATACCGTTACTGTTTAAGGCGAAATTGTGGTTTTTCGGGATGGAAATTTCCTTCAGGATGAAAACGCAGTGGTCATCTGAGACAATAATAATATGCTTTAGCACGATTTATGCGCTTGCATATCTATTGAGAATCAGTAAAATATGCAATTTTATTTTTTGGTTAATGACTCATATGTTTATGGCAGCTTGACCCCTAGACAGAAAAAAATACAGGGAAAATCCTGTTGTTCTAGCATGGCCCTATTATCATGCCTCTGCAGTGGATATTTCTCAAGGCATGTTGAGAAAAAGTGTACCTCCATCTGCAGTGAGTGGTAGGTGTTTCATTTTTTACGTTTGTGGGACGCCACATCCGTTTCAATGTTAAAAGGGCACAGAATGTGTATAGGCGGGGCTTACCCCAAGGTGATTCCTGGTACAACGGGTAAAATAACTCTCATAATTAATGGCTAACCTGCAGAGCTACATGGCATGTGGACTTGTAGCCAATTTATCACCATTCAATTTCTAAAAATTACGTTTGAGTATGCTAATCAGTTTAGAAATCGCGGTTTCGGTTTATAGGGAGATCCATTGGGCAATCAATTTACAAACGTCAATTGTCAACATGTTGTGAGCAAACGTATGGACACTTAAGAATGGTATGCTTTGTATTCTTCGATCAATGTTTCTTCCACCAAAGCAATTTTCGTGGGTTCGAAAAACTTATAAATAACCTTCTTTAGTATTAAAATATTTCCAACCAATGCGGCTCATTTTTTTTCTTTTTCAATTAAAATAACTATGAAAGTAATTTAGTCGTATCCGTTATTATGAAATCCATCAGAATTAGAATTATAGACTTTGCGCCAGACGGAGAGAGGGGTGGGGGGGGGGGGGGGGTCGGATGGTGGGACTGCTCACTTTGTAAGCCTTCGACTTATTTGACACATTGAGTTTGTAATATTGGTGGGTGAAGGTCAGTATACGTAAAGTTATAATGTGTAAAAATTATTAAAAAGCAATTATTCGAAGGGGTGGTGCGACTATAAAATGCTAAAATGTTAATTTAAAATAAAACAACACTAACTTGTGTGCTGATTGCTTTATTAAAGAACCTTCATTCGTATTTATACAAAACTAGCAGACCCGACAGACGTTGCTCTGCGCTAGCATTGGTCTATCTGCATAACTTTTAAGCAGTTTTTATCTCTTACTCTCCCTTCCTTTCTCTCCCCTTTTTCCTTAATATATTTTCACTTCCCTCTACCATTCGCTTTTTCTGCGTCTCTTTCTCCCTATACGTCTTTTCCCTCACTTATTTTCCGCTCCATCTATTCATAACTCTATGTTCGTCTAATTCTATCTCTTTTTCCTTCCCTATTTTCTCTTCCCTCTAGTTCTTCTCCACCCCTTTTTCCAGTCGCAGTTCCACCCCAAGTCCAAGTCCCAGTTCCAGTCCCAATCCCAGTCCCTGTACGTCCTGCTCCATTTCAAAAAAGTGTCAAAAGTGTCCTAAATACGAATCTATATGCCCAGTTTCAGGTAAATCGAACCGTGAATAGAATTTTTCGAATAGATCGGTCCCTGGTTCAATCCCCGGAAAGAATCTTCACAGAAACGCTATCCTATCTTCAAGTTGGATAAAACTGCACACGGTGTGCAAATTTGATTGAAATCTGTTAAGTAGCTTAAGGGTTCCATTGCGGACAACAACAACAGCGAACAATTTCTTTGGTTCTCTCAAAAACGTTTTGGTCTTATTTTCGGTACGAAGAAATATATGTGAGTGGCAGCACTGGTCGCATAGGAAAAATTTAAATTTATTTCACTTGTTAGCATATACGCAATGGAGAAATGTTGCATATACGAAAGGGGTGTAACAGCAAGTATAAAAACAGCGAAAGTAGCAGGAATAGTAACAGCCAAATTCGTTCTATTAGCTAAAGTATTTCTAAATTGAGAACTTTCGATTTTTTTTTTTGCTATAATGAACACTTAGTACGATTAAATAAAGGAAAGAAAAAATTATTGAAATCGGTCATACCGTTTATGACTATTAGGTAAAATATTTTTCAGTTGAGGTTTTTTAAAAAATTTTGCGGTACATGAAACCTGAATCACACCGAAAATAATAGAACAAAATTTATGAAATCGGTGTAGACTTTTTTTTTAGCTTTGAACGTGCTAACGCACACAAATTCGTTTATATATATATAGATTACAATATTCTTGGGCAAAAGTTGTATGGTGAAAATATCACAGAGACACCATGCATCACTTTTCTTTCAATTTATATCCCTACTTAGAAAGATGTAGCAAATAGGAGGTGTAAAATGTAAACAGGTAAGACGCACACCTTTATCAACAGTGTGTACCTTTGCAAATTGTGTGCCATAGCTGCCGTTCCTGGCACTTTCGTACTGAAACTGGCACTTTAAAAATGATTTGATACGTTGGTACGTTATTTTTGATTTTGGATCCTACATGAAAATGAATGATATATGTACGTAAGAAGATGTTAATGAAAATTTGATGTATTTTCTTGCTCTTGAAAAATAAAAAATGGTAAACAACCATTTGTCTTTCATTACTGTGAAAAACTTTTGTGGTACTCCTAAACAATTTTTTGGTACGTTTTTTGTAACGAAGAAAAATATGTGAGCGACAGTACTGGTTGCATTGGAAAAGTTTAAATTTATATCACTTCTTGCAAAAATGTTGCAACTAATAAAGGGGTGTAAAACAACCAAAGCCGCATGAATAATAACAACCAAGCTCGTACTAAGTATATGCTAAAATATTGATAAATTGAAGATTTTTCCAAATTTTTAAGCTATTGCATAGATTTTATCGCGGGCTTGGCGACTAAATAAAAAAAACCGTAACGGATATTTGTCAAAAAAGGTTCGAAAAGTTTCGAAAAAGGTTCGGTGTTAGCAACAGGCCAAATACATAAAATTGGATCTCTATCATAAAGCTAAAGTTAAAGTTTAAGTTTAAGTTAAAGTTAAAATTAAAGTTAAAGTTAAAGTCAAAGTTAAATTTAAATATTTAAAAATAATATATAATATTATGACTCCGAATATTGAAATAAATATTGCACACGTTAGCGATGTTAATGTTAGGCGCTCATTTGTTGGAGATAATTATGCGTGTTTATGCAAACTTAGAAATGGTCTAGACATTGTCATGGTAGCAATTTACATTTCTCCGAATCCAAAATTGGACGAGGTAGAGCATTTTATTCATCGCACTTTACTGGAGTACTCTGCAGAAGGAGCAAAAATACTTGGTACAAATGGTAATAAATTTCCACTTATCTTGGCCGGCGATTTCAATATCAATTTCGCTGATAAAAAATCAAAGCGGTTGACAAGTTTTCTTTTTGGAAAATTCAATTTGAAAATAAATAATGATCCAATATATTTAGAGGATATCAAGCCTCAAACGTATGTTTCCTATTTCAGTTACCATAAACCTATAATTTCAATTATATATATTCCTGAATAACCCATATATGTACATATCTTGTAAGATAATAATAAAAATTTTTTAACCAAGATTAACTTATCATTTATTCAATAAAAGTAAAAAATTTGTTTTCTTATCGGTCACCACGCTTAAAAAGTGTAACTTGAATTAATATCAAAGACAAAACTTGAATTAATATCAAAGAAAACAAAATGTTGCATAAATATTATAATTGCATAAGTTGATAATATGCAATAGCTTTACCGCGGCAGTCCCCCGAGTTCCAAACATGCATTACATATCTACATACATTACATATCTACATTAATACATACTTACATACTAAGTGTGGGAAATGCAGCCTAAACACAAATAAAAAAAATTTTTGGGAACTGCGACCTACACAAAAACGGAATAGGTTGTGGGAAATGCATTTAAGCATAAATACTTAATTTGTAGTAATATATTGTGTGCGAGCAAAGGTTTGTAGTTAGCATTTAGTCGGCTTTAAATGAAATAGAATAAGCTTCAAGTTACGACGCAGTAGACTGTCATAGCAAGAGTCAGAATATATGTAAGTACAAATGAACGAATATGCATGTAAGAGTTAGTGAATCTCAGGCCATACCAAAATGAGCCAAAATATATGTTTGTACAAAGGAATGAATGAATGAATCCTACACCATCCGCTTTTGAAAGAATAGTCATACATAATTTGTGCACCAATTATGCATGGCTATTCAAGTGGCACAATTGACTTTTGAATACGTATATGCTTACATTGTTATTTTGTTTATTCATTTGGCGTGTGCCAGTAATTTGTAACTTGATTTCAGAGGAGGTTTTTTATTTGTTTAAGCACCCTTTATGTTCTTTTTGATTTGTTTACGTTTGTGTTTTTTCATACTCAGCTGAGCAGAGCTCACAGAGTATATTAACTTTGTTCGTCGAGATAGATATAGACTTCTATATATCAAAATGATCTGGGTGAAAAAAGAAATTCATTTAGCCATGTCCGTCCGTCCGCCAGTAAACACGATAACTTGAGTAAATTTCGAGGTATTTTGATGAAATTTAGTATGTAGGTTCCTGGGCGCTCATATCAGATCGCTATTTAAAATGAACGAAATCGGACTACAACCCACTTTTTCGATATCGAAAATTTCGAAAAACCGAAAAAGTGCGATAATTCATTGCGAAAGACAGATAAAGCGATACAACTTGGTAGGTCCGTTGACCATATAACGCAAAATAGAAAATTTATAAAATTTTGAACAATGGGCGTGGCACCGCCCACTTTTAAAAGAAGGTAATTTAAAAGTTTTGCAAGATGTAATTTGGCAGTCGTTGAAGATATCATGATGAAATTTGGTAGGCACATTACTCCTATTACTATATATGTGCTGAATAAAAATTAGCGAAATGGGATGACGAAGCGCCCACTTTTAAAAAAAAATTTTTTTGTCAAATTTTAACAAAAAATTTAATATCTTTACAGTTTAAAAGCAAATTATGTCAACATTCGACTCCAGTAATAATAAGGTGCAACAAAATACAAAGATAAAAAAAGAAAACTTCAAAATGGGCGTAACTCCGCCCTTTTTCATTTAATTCTTCTAGAATACTTTTAATGCCATAAGTCGAACAAAAATTTACCAATTCTTGTGAAATTTGGTAGGGACATAGATTCCATGATGATAACAGTTTTCTGTGAAAATGGGCGAAATCGGTTGAAGCCACGCCCAGTTTTTATACACAGTCGACCGTCTGTCCTTCCGCTCGACCGTTAACACGATAACTTGCGCAAAAATCGATATATCTTAACTAAACTTAGTTCACGCAGTTACCTGCACTCACTTTATCTTGGTATAAAATATGGCCGAAATCCGACTATGACCACGCCCACTTTTCCGATATCGAAAATTACGAAAAATGACAAAAAATGCCATAATTCTGTACCAAATATGAAAAAAGAAATGAAACATTGTAATTGGATTGGTTTATTGACGCAAAATATAACTTTAGAAAAAACTTTGTAAAATGGGTGTGACACCTACCATATTAAGTAGAAGACAATGAAAAAGTTCTGCAGGGCGAAATCAAAAGCCCTTGGAATCTTGGCAGGAATACTGTTCGTGGTATGACATATATAAATAAATTAGCGGTACCCGACGGAAGATGTTCTGGGTCACCCTGGTCCACATTTTGGTCTATATCTCGAGAACGCCTTCACATATACAACTAAGGGATACTCTCTTTTAAAACCCTCATTAATACTTTTAATTTGATACCCATATCGTACAAACACATTATAGAGTCACCCCTGGTCCACCCTTATTGCGATATCTCGAAAAGACGTCTACCTATAGAACTAAGGCCCACTACGTTTTAAATAATCATTAACGCCTTTCATTTGATATACATGTCATACAAACACATTCCAGGGTTATTACCCTAGGTTCATTTTGCTAAATGGTGATTTTCCTTATTTTGTCTCCAAAGCTCCAAAGCTCAGCTAAGTATCTAATGTTCGGTTACACCCGAACTTAGCCTTCCTTACTTGTTTTGTGTACATATTATGTTGTGAGTACTTAATAGAGATTATGAGTAGAGTGGAATTCTTTTATATATTCAAGTGTGTGCTATTGCAATTTGGTTTTCTGTTTAACTATTTTGTTTATTTTAAATTTATAGTAGCTTAAGCATATTTTTGTGAATTATTATTTTCTTATTTTCGTTTTTATTTTCTACATTATAGGTAATTAAAGTGTAATTATTTTTACTATCTATATTTCGTCTCTATAGGGAAAATGTAAATGTAAAATTATTTTTCCTATCGATATTTTCTACTCCAAAGCCTATATATCTACTATCTGTCTTAACTAGGTATAAAGGATCCTATTATCTAAAATTATGACCTCTCTAAAAGGCGAGGGTTTCCTAGATGAAACCGATCAAACAAAACTTTTGCATTGTTATTTTATTTTATTAGAGCCTAACTAAAATTAAGAGTTATGATAGAATGCCCGTAACTAATTGATTGGAAATTAACACTACATAATAAATTGTAATAAATTGGCACTAGTCTAAAAAGCGAGCGAGAGTTTCCGAGCATAAAAAATTTAATGGCTACATTTGTTGCAAGAGAAAGGTAGTTGTATAGTAAAATTAGTTAAACGAATGGGTAAAAGAAAGTACAGTGGATGCACAAAAAATTGTTCATAACTTTTCTTATACCATTTTTCATATTTTCCAGGAATATTTCTATCTGAGCTTATTTATCATGCGATTTCTGTCTGGGCCACCAAAAACAGGATCGTCATGATATTTATGAAGAATTTCTTTTATTTTGTTGACTTCTGTCACATGCAAACCTTCTGGGGTTGATGCAATTATTAGATTTTGAGAAGTTGGTACCTATTTTCTTAAATTTGTCTACTGCAGTATTCATTATTATTGACCAATTTGTCTTCTAAGGGACAACTGTCTTTTTATTTTACAAGTCCTAGATTGCCGGAATTGGTACAGCATGTGCACAGCCTGATAAGGAGTTGTCCTAAGTCAATCTTATCCTAACAATTAAGTTGCTTGTATCTCTTGTGCTAACATTTGCTATCCTTTGGGGAATTGAAAAGGAGCGCGATATGTCTTTTGCAAATTTATTTAGCGCTTTATTTATATTAAGGTTCTTTTTGTGACTTTTGTTTATTTTCTTCATTCTTGTTGGTAATATTTTTGTCTGGTTTTCTGTTCTTTTAGAATTTTGCATATTTCCACAGACACACGATTTTTAATCAAGCATTATTTTGTGAAAAATTATTGTGAATTTTGATATTTCTATTACTTCATGACTATCTTTGATTTGTCCCAATCAATTGCTCATTATCATCCAAAATACGCACATTCTTGATTTGTCACTGAACTTAGACAGCGCTGATGAAGCTGTCTCTACTTTTGATTGACGCATTTTGAGGGTTACTGTTTGCAAAGGGATTTTAAATAAGAAGGTTAAGTTGATATTACATTTTGTTCAAATGTAGTTGATGTTTTGGTTAAAATTACGTTTTAAATACGCTCTTGAATGCATATTAGCTGTCTAAATTTAGTTTTTATATAATTTTTAGCATCATAGCTATTGCGATGAACAGTAGTATGAATACGCAAATCAAAACAGTCAATCAACCATCTGGAATATTTGTTGTTTCTACTTCAGCTGGTGGCTCATATTTAACTATTATGTTCTCTGTTTTATTATCAGAATTTCCTGAATTTTCCTTTCCTATTTCATATCCGGCTACTGCTATCATAATGCCGTTTGCTAATTTTTTCTTCCAAGACATTGCGAAAAGAAAAAATTTCCTATTTCTTTTAAAAAATTACTAATTTATTAATATTACCTTTTTTAGGATTTTTGAAAAGGATTTTAATGGTTTAATTATTTCGAAACTGGCTTTCTAATTTAGGTTTTAATAAAATGCATTTGTACGATTTTTCTTAGTCTTCTCTTCTACAAGTGTCTTGGAAATTTCTGTTGGTTTAATTTCTTCAGTTAATGAAGTCTGACTCGAAGAAGGCTCTGATAAGAGGCTATTGAAATCAATTTGAAGATTTTCTTCAATTGTAGTTGGTACTTAATACTTAAGATGATGCGGAAACAACCAAGTAAGCCCCTTCCAACCTTTGATTCGGGGGATGGTATAATAGTGTGAAGATGATAGCGTGCGACAAACTTCGAGCTTGCGGTGGCTGGAGGAAGTGGCTCCAAACCTCCAAAGACAAAGCACGAACGCGCGGTTTGAGGTGGTGGATAAAGCGCAAATCCCCACGGTATCAAAAGTTAAGGTATGGATACCATACGTGATAAAGTCGGAGGATATAATGCGACTTCTGCAGAATCAGAATCCGAACATACCGACACAGGATTGTAAGGTACTTACTGTATCTCGGCCTATCGAGGAAGTTCAGTTCTACATCTTCCAAATAAACAAGCAGGCGGAGGATATTTTGAACACGCAGTTTGGCAAAATGTCCTTTGGCACTGGCAAAATTTACATGCGACTCAGGAAAATAAGTCCTGTGGATAAAAACCCTAACACGCTAGAAGTGTGCGAAGTCGAAAGGACCTCAAAAGCCTAAGGGGAAAAAGACAGGTGGAGGTCCCCGACGTCACCACGAAGGTGTTAGAAGAGGACCAACCGCCAAATGGTGCTGTGATTCGCACAGAGGAACACCCGACACAACAGTTACGAGAGGCTGAAGGGCGCCTCGAATACTCTGAACCAAAAGGGCCAGGGGAGGACGACGACGTCACGACGGAGGTGCTGGAGGGGGACAAACAGACCAATGGTGCTGCGAGTCCTACAGACAAACCTAAAACACAGTAAAGTGGCGTCGAGCGAACTCCTTCTAACCCTTGTGGAGGGTTCGTTTGACGTGGCGCTGATCCAGAAGCCGTGGGTCTCATCGGGCGGAAAGGTTTCTGGACTTAGCGCGGGGGTTTGATGTTTACTACGCGTAAACGGAAGGACGGGTGCGAGCTGTAGTAATGGTAAGGAAACAGCTACATTCATATATGCTGACTAATTACACCACTGAAGATCTCGTAGCGGTGGCCGTTGAGCAAAGGAATAAGCAGGCATTTATCCTGGCGTCCTGCTACATGGCCCATGCTGCGGAGGTTCCACCGATGGAGTGCAAAAGGCTAGTACAGGAGGAAGGGCGCAAAGGGCGGTTGGTCATAAGCGCATATGCAAATGCGCACCACAATGCGTGGGGAGGAGCAGATATGAACATCCTGCAAACCAATTTGCAGATAGCCAACGGGAGAAATGTCCCTCCACACATTGGTCCAACATCCAGCAATGTTCTGGATACCACATTGAGCTCCGAGCGTGATATATCAAGGTATGATTGGATGGTGCTTGATAGACCATCCTTCTGCGAACATGCATATATCAGCTTCAGCATCCCCCTAAAGAGGGTAGAGAAGGGAGCAACCTTTACAAACCCTAGGTCAACGAACTGGACTAAATTCCAGAAACATGTAGAAACAAAACTGGGAAAACCTAAAGAGGTTGCCAATGTGGAGGGACAGGAGGAGTCGAATGAATTTCTAACAGGGATGCTTATGACTGCGTATAACAAAGCTCAGAGGAAAAGCAAAGCCGCCATGGTGGAGCAATGAGCTGAGTCTTCTAAGAAGACAGGTAAAAGAAATTTTTAAGCTCGCAAACGCCGCGGAAAGCGAAGCGTGTCGGGACGAGTACAGAGATCTACTGAGGATCTACAGGTGAAATTTCCAGGGCGAAGAGAATCTCATAGAAAAGTTTCTGTATGGACATAGAGTGCTCCAGCGAAACAGCACGGTTGAAAAAAGACCTAGCAAGGGGAAACATAGTCCGGGGACTACTAAAAAGAAAAAGAACGGGGAATGGATACGTAATAGTGAGGAAACCCTTGAGGTGCTTCTCGACACACATTTCCCATCGGGAGTTGGTTTAGAGGAGCCAGCAGACATCACTCACACTTCGATCCCGGAGCGGGTAGTGCAGGGCTTGGAAACCAATACCAAGATCGAATGGGAAGTAAAAACGTTTTCTAAGTTTAAATTTCCGGGCCCAGGCGGTATATTCCCGGTCATGCTACAAGTTTCAAGTATGGCGGTCGTGGAATGGCTTAAAATAATATTCGATGAGTGCATTAGGTTGAATCATGTACCGCACTCTTGGAGAACTGCTCGTGTAGCTTTCCTACCAAAGGCGGGGAAGATCGGTCGCGTGTATCCCAAAGACTATAGACCCATTAGCTTAATATCATTTCTGCTCAAAACTTTTGAGAGGCTGATAGATGTGTACATAAAGTCCAACGTGGATGAAAAGCTGCTCCCCCAACACAGCATGCGTACACCAAAGGCAATTCAATAGACACCGCATCGCACAGGGTGGTAATAAGAGCAGAGAAATCCCTGGAATATAAGGAGTATGCCCTAGGAGTCTTCTTGGACATTGCCGGAACTTTCAATAATGTTTCTAAATGGGCGATTATGGATGGAATTGCAGGAAGATTATATCACAATGGGGATTGTACGAGGTCACGAAATCAGTGGCCAGGGGCACGCCGCAGGGAGCGGTGCTATCACCTCTGCTGTGGACGCTGGTCATCAACCAACTGCTCAGGCGATTCGATGATGGACCCGTAAAACTTACGGCTTACGCAGAGATGACGTTACAATTGTCATAAGTGGAAAGCGCCTTCCAACGGTTAGTTCTTTGATGGATCCGGCGCTTCGGGATATTCGTACCTGGGCATCTAATGTCGGGTTGAAAGTCAATGCGGAGAAGACGGATATGGTATGGTTTACAAAGAGGTACAAGGTTCCAAATTGGACCATGCCTAGGTTAGGAAGAGTGACCATACATGAGAAACCTTGCACAAAATATCTATGAATCATCCTAGACAGTAAGCTGTAATGGAAGCTCAACGTGGAGGAGAGGGTCAAGAAGGCCTCAGCGACACTCTATGCATGTAAAAGAATGCTGGGGTGTACGTGGAGCTTATCGGCCTCTCTTTCTCATTGAGTTTTACAGCGATTGTACGCCCTATTCTAAACTATGGGGTTCTTGTTTTGTGGAAAGCCACACAAAAAACAACATACCTCAAAAAATTGGAGGGGGTATGCAGACTATCGATGTTTAGCATTACGGTAGCCCTGAAAACAACCTCGACGGCTGCACTGTATGCCATTCTGCACATTCCACCTGTAGACCTGGTAGCAAAGAACATACATAGCATTAACAACCGCAACCAGGCTCGGTGCCTAGGGGCAGCTTGAGCGCCAACCATATGGCCATAGTAGTATAGCGTCATCAATCACAAGACGAACAGACTACCTGTTCCCTATCTGCACTTTGAGGGAGATCTTAAGGCCACAATAGAGGTGGACGGTTGGCGCAAGGGTGGGCAAATGGCGGACGAGGCGATACATGTGTACACAGATGACTTCAAAATAGTGGAAGGAGTAAGGTCTGCGGTATACTGTGCTGATCCGAAAATAATCAGATCCTATAGGCTGCCGGATTACTGCAGTGTTTTCCAAGCGGAAATATTAGCCGTAACCAAAGCAGTAGAAATCCTGGAAGAGAATAGCTTAAGCTGCAACCGTGTTAACTTTTATATTGACAGTCAATCATCAATTAAGGCAATAATCTCGCATAGCACAGCATCTAAATGCGTATTAGAGTGTAAGCAGTCTCTGGAGAGAATCGGGACAGGGAGAAGCATACATTTATATTGGGTCCCAGGGCATTTGGGAATAGATGGGAATGAAAAAGTGGACGAACTAGCTAAAAAGAGCGCATCCCTTGAAGCTTGCTCCGTATACGTCCCAATTAGACTGGGCGAGATTAATCGAAGGCGAGAGGTGCATATGATCGACCAAGCGGGAAAGGCGTGGGTTCAAGCGCGGGCTGTAAAGTGTCGAAGATTATGTGTAGGTCTTACAACCTTAGACTAACAAAGTTGCTTCTATCATTAAGAAGAGAGGACTGTAGACTTGTGACGGGTATTTTGACTGGACACTGCCTTCTGGCGTCACATTCCTTTAAATTAGGCTTGGTTAGTGATAGCAGATATAGGAAGTGCGGGTTGGAGGAGGAAACGATAAAGCACATTCTGTGCTCGTGCTCTGCACTTGCGAGGCTAAGACTCCACCTATTAGGAGTGATACAGCTGTGAGATCTTGAAGCAGCAAGTGGATTAAGTGTTAGGAAGCTTCTAGTATTTGCCAAGAGGACGGAGTTATTTTCTAACATAGTTCCTGGTTTTTGATAGGGTTTTTCAGTTTGGTCGTTAAAACAAACTTCTGGTAACACTACGGACTCAATCAGTCTATGTGAGGTCCTCGTGGACCGGCCAGTTCAACCTAACCTAGTTGGTACTGCTATTTCTATGTTGTACATTGCGAGTGAAGATACTAATTTGTCTCTTACACTCGAAAAAATATAGTATGCCTCTGACTGGTGGTTTTTTGTGAGAATGTTATTTACTTTACGTATTGATTCTACTAAATTATTTAGCAATTCTAGAATAATTGTTAAAATGTTTAGTTATTTTTTCAGGCTTTATTGAGACATTTTTGTTTATACATTTATACGATTTTTCTGCCTTTATTTTTTCTTCCGTTAATGCATTATAAATTTCTACCCATTGGCTCATTTCTGTTTGATGGAAAGAAGGGAAGTGAACGTATTAAAGTTTTCCTTTAAATACGGTTTTGTTCGCTATTTTTAAAATAAACTGTTCGTTTCTCTGTTAAATAAGTCGAAATTTATTTATAACTTTCAAGTATTTTATTTATTATTTATTTATCTATGCCTACCCGGAAATACTTTTTCCATCATCCTCATTATTTCTTCCTCTCTCGTCGTTGGGTTTTTATATCTTCCATGGTAGGTTCTCTTCCCATACCAATGGATTCCCAGAACTTTCTTAACTCAATTAATTCGTTATCATAGTTTCTAAACTCTAATTTTAAAGTTGCTTTGTCATCCCATGGGTTTTTAGAATAATCCTTAGGCATTCCAGTCTACTCTTTTTATACAAATTTTATATTTATTTATTCTTTCTTAATTCTTTAATCCTATTTTTTAATTTCAATCTTTCTTCAATAGTTGTTGTTAAATTTGGAAGTCTATAACTTTCAGCTATATTCTTTTTTTACCGGGGCAAGTATCTTTAGTATTTATTTTTTGTTAGGCTTATTCCGGCGCCGATATTCTTCTATGGTTATTGGCGCCGGCCCTTGCTTCACTGTGGGTTTATTAGAAACCTCTTCGGTGGGTATTTTCAATTTTTTCTTTAATTCTTCTTGGAATTTTTGAAAAACTTTCGTGAAATTGTAGAAATAGCTGTAACTTATAGTTTTTTTGTTTGAAAGAAATGTTAATTATTTTAAACAGAATATTTAAAAAAACGCTTTCTTAAGTTTTGCAATTTTTCTTTAGATTTATGTACAACTTTATATATGTATACTAGCAGACCCGGCAGACGTTGTTCTGCCCTAAATTTGGCCTTTATGCATACATTTTAATAAGATTTTCCCTTCTAACTCTGCCCTCCTCCCTCTACGTTTTTTCCTAATCCTTTTATTCAATCCACTACCTCCGTCTTTTTCGCTTTATCTATCACCACCTTCGTCTCATTCTATCTCTTTCTCAGTCTCCTTCTCCTTCTCTTTTTTTTTCTTCTCTCAAGTTTTTCTCATTCTTCTTCGTCCCTTATTGCCAGTTCCAAAGGGTGGTATATATTTTGTTCAAGTCCCATTCCGAGTCTCAGTCCCAGTCCCACACCGAGTCTCAGTCTCAGTCTAGTCCTAGTCCCAGTCCGTTTCCGGTCTACTTCCCGTAAAAAAGGGTTGTAAATACCAGGCATGCTTAACGAACGAGACGATATCATTTCGTTACGATAATCAACGCTAATAAACGAAACGAAGTCATTTCGTTTCGTTTATTAACGTTAAGAACGTCAAATTAACGTTAATTTGACGATCTTAACGTTAATAAACGAAACGAAGTGACTTCGTTTCGTTTACTAACGTTGATTATCGTAACGAAATGATATCGTTTCGTTCGTTAAGCATGCCTGGTAAATACTAATATAGGCAAATTTATATACCAAATTGCAGGCAAATCGCATAGGACGTATGTAAGTAGGTATGTGGGTATTATTAATTCATGTCCTTATTTCGGCTTCGTATGCATATTTATCAGTTTTGCCAGGTTGATGCGACTAAATCGAATATCACAATGAAAATTACTTTAGAGCTCTCAGCAACGGCTTTCATTTGATATCCATATTACCCACACATTCTAGGGGTACCCGGGTCCATTTTTCGGCCTATATCTTTATACCCTGTACGTCGATCGCAACCAAAGCTATGTAATAACCACCGCGTGAGGTATGCGCAACTTGTGTGAAAGCTTGAACAAAATCGACTTACGCATCTCTTCAAACACCGGCGATCAACTAACACACATTTTAGCCTTTCTGTTTTATATATATAGATTTTTATTTTTCACACTTCACTATAATATTAAAAAGAAATGTAGATATTCGTGGTTTTTGAAATTCGGCTTAAAAATTGCACATGAAACAATTAAAGACTCTCCTGAATTAAAAAAAATGCCTTAGTACCTCTAAGCCGCAGGCCCCCTCAGAAACCCCGGGCACGGGGGTAATCCCCCCATTCTCAAACCACTTGCATCCTTATCAAAATTATGCAGACCTTCAATGAAGGTATCAGTTATATCACCTGAGTGTGTTTTCAAAATCGCTTGATGAGTAGGTAGAAATGCTTCGAAAATAATACATTCATCGTGTTTTAAGTTGATGTGTGCATTGCTTTACATCCGATTTGGGAGGACTTTAAATTATTTGTGAATGTAATAATGAACCAGCTCAAGATTGACCCACCTAATCTCTCCTCTCCCAAAATGTCCCAAATGTTCACTTGTTTTTGCTGCCAATATGTTGTATGGTTATTTTCCAGGACTTTTTCTTTGAAGGATTAGTCAAATTTAGTCAATTGTACGCAACCATTCGTCAATTTGATTCAATTTAATTTTAAGATCACCCAGGTGGAAGGCCTCTTAGAATTCGGCTGATATTACTGTTTTATTTAGAGTTAGCAGTCTGCTGCTAAAATAGCAGACTGCTTCTTTTTCCAAGCTGGCAGGATCCCTGCAAAAGTTTAGCAGCCTGCTTCAAAATAGCAGTCTGCTGATAATACTCGAGTTGGCAGGATCTCCATATAAAATGTGATTGATGCTGCTTGAGATATTTATCAAACTGCTTCTTAAATACTTACTTACTTACTTAATTGGCGCTTAACCGTCTAAACGGCAGTATGCATATTATTAAGCAGGTCTGGCAGGATCGCCATATAAAATGCCAAAATGTTAATTTAAAATAAAAAAAAAACACTAGCTTGTGTATCTCTTGGTATCAAACCAATGATTGCTTTGTTAAAGAAGCTTCATTCGTATTTATACAACATTATTCTAATTAGTTCTTATGAGCTACATACATTAAATATTTACTCTAATACATACTTTCATACTAATTGTGGTAAATGCAGCCTAAATACAAATCGAAAAAGTGCTGGGAACTGCAACCTAAGCAAAAACAGAATAGGGAACGGAAATGGGAAATGCATTTAAGCACAAATAAATCGTGGGAGTAAATTGTGTGCAAGCATTGGTTTGTGGTGAGAATTTAGTCGGCTTTAAATGAAATAGAATAAGCTGCAAGTTACGAGACAGTAGATGGTCATAGCACGAGTCAGAATATATCGTTCATTTGCTGCAACGTCGTCATAACTCAAAAAACACAATTTTCTAGGAGAGCCATTCAAAAATTTTAACTGACATATGTTGCGCATATAAAGGCATATTTTCATTTTTATAGCACGTGCACAATTTTTAGCTGATCACGTAGATTTTTTGATACAACATAGATCATGATATTAGGTATGTTTTATGTTATTAACTCAAAAGTCATGTTTTTTGAGTTAGTACGGCGTTGCAGCAAATGAGAATATGTATGTAGAAATGAACGAATATGCATGTAAGAGTCAGCGAATCTCATGCCATACCAAATTAAGTCAAAATATATGTTTGTACAAAAGAATGAATGAATGAATGCTAAAGGACCCTCCCCTTTCCATGTTCGAAAAACATCTCGTCAGTAGACTATTGTCTGTGTCCCAAATTTCATCAAAATCCGTGTAGCCGTTCTGGCGTGATTCAGTCATAAAAACGAAAAAATATAATAATTAAAGTATAACTGTTCCTAGGGTGCGGGGACCGCCTCTCTTTTCAAAAACATATAGCTAGATTATTGGCTATATATGTGCCAAATTTGATCCAAATCCGTCCAGCCGTTCTTGCGTCATTGAGTCACAAAGACAAACATCTGGACACACAAACATCCAAACTTTCGCATTTATAACATTATTAAGATTAAGATTCGCAAAGTTGAATAGTGTTATTAATTAGATATGTGTACAATAGCCGTATTTTTAATGAATAAATAGAGAAAAGAACAAAGAGTTCACTTAATTAGTTTTGTCTATTTCCAAACTGCTTTTAAGTATAAAGTACTACGTGATAAATTTTGTTGACGCGATTTATACCTAATTGGGTCTTGTGAATAAAAAATAAACAAAAACTTTTTCTTAGAGATTTCAGCAGGGACGGAAAATAATAATTTTTTTCTCGGCGTCGTCATGCATACTTTTTATTTTTCGAACTTTTTCCAAAAACGTCCACATATAAAAGCAAAATCTGGATTTTTATTTTTTGGGTCCGACAGGACTAGTTAAACACGGAAATAAAAGTTAAATCCGGACTTTTATTTTTAAGGCCAAAATAAAAGTCCGGCTTGATAACAAAGAAACGGCTTATCCAAAATAAAAAAAATTTTTTAATAATAATTTTTATCTTAATCCAAATATATTAAAAGTCCAAAATTAATAGGCTTGCAAGGAATCTAATCTAATCTAATCTAATCTAATATATATTATAAATGGCAAAGTTTGGATGTGAAGATGTTTGGATGTTTGGATGTTTGGATGTTTGTCCAGACGTTTGTCTTTGTGACTCAATCACGCAAGAAGGGCTGGACCGATTTGGATGAAATTTTGCACACATATAGCCAATAGTGTAGAAGGATCTACTAACTATATATTTTTGAAAAGGGGCGTGGTCCCCGCCCCCTAGGAACAGTTATAATTTAATTATTATATTTTTTCGTCTTTGCGACTGAATCACACCACAATGGCTACACGGATTTTGATGAAATTTGGGACACAGACAGTAGTCTACTAGCGAAATTTTTTTCGAACATGGAAAGAGGGGTGGGGTCCCACGACCCCTTCGAGAAATTATTTTTCAATAATTTTTACACATTATAACTTTACGTATACTGGCCTTCACCAATATCACAGACTCAAGGGGTCAAATAAGTCGAGGGCTTACAAAGTAAACAGTGACACCCTCCGCCCGCCCACCCCCCCCCCCCCCCCCCCCCCCCTTTATCTCACCCTCTGGTGTAAAATCTATAAATTGTTATAACTCAATATAAATTTTCTCCTAAATCAATAGTTTTTGGTATCTGGTACATACAGAACGAGATCTAGACAATTTTGGAGGAACGATCAGTGGTCCTCTCCTCTACTCCCGCCATCCGCCCTCCATCAATTGTTTTTATTAGCACGCTTTTATTAGCTTTACCTGTATGTTTCTATGTAACTTTTTATTCGCTCCAATGCCCCTGCTGCCTTATTAACATGGTTTTATAATTAGCTTCACCTTATTTGTAATCCCGTAAGGGTCATATCGAGACCCTCCGGGATCATTTCTGGATGGTTTTCGGGATCGGTCCGGGATTACGCCGGGGTAATTTCGGGACTTTTTCGGGACTATTTCTGGATCATTTTGGGACCCTTCCGGGATCATTTCTGTATAGTTTTGGGGATCCGTCCGGGATCCCGTCGGTGTTATTTTGGGACATTTTCGGGACTATTCCGGAATCATTTCGGGACTATTTCGCGATCATTTGGGGACCCTTCCGGCATCATTTCTGGATGGTTTTCGGGCTCCGTCCGGGATCCCGTCGGGGTACTTTCGGGATCATTTGCGTACCTTCGAGAGATAAATTCTTGATGGTTGCCGGGATCATTACGGGACTTTTTCGGGGTTATTTTGGGTCCCTTTAGGCATCATTTCTGGATGGTCTTCGGGATTCGTCCGGCATCCCGTCGGGGTCATTTCAGGACTTTTTCGCGACTAATACGGGATCATTTGGGGACCCTTTCGGCATCATTTCTGGATGGTTTTCGGGATCCGTCCGGGATCTCGTCGGGGTAATTTGGGGACTTTTTCGGGATCATTTGGGGGCTCTTCCGGGGTCATTTGGGGGCTCTTCCGGCATCATTTCTGGATGGTTTTCGGGATCCGTTCGGGATCCCGTCGGGGTCATTTCGGGACTTTTTCGCTTCTAACACGGGATCATTTGGGGACCTTTTCGGCATCATTTCTGTATGGTTTTCGGGATCCGTTCGGGATCCCGTCATGGTAATTTCGGGACTTTTTCTCGACTTATACGGGATCATTTGGGGACCTTTTCGGCATCATTTCTATATGGTTTTCGGGATCCGTCCGGGATCTCGTAGGGGTAATTTGGGGACTTTTTCGGGATCATTTGGGGGCTCTTCCGGGGCCATTTGGGGGCTCTTCCGGCATCATTTCTGGATGATTTTCGGGATCCGTTCGGGATCCCGTCGTGGTCATTTCGGGACTTTTTCGCTTCTAATACGGGATCATTTGGGGACCTTTTCGGCATCATTTCTGTATGGTTTTCGGGATCCGTCCGGGATCCCGTCATGGTCATTTCGGGACTTTCTCTCGACTTATACGGGATCATTTGGGGACCTTTTCGGCATCATTTCTGTATGGTTTTCGGGATCCGTTCGGGATCCCTTCAGGGTAATTTTGGGACTTTTTCTCGACTAATACGGGTTCATTTGAGGTACCTTCCGGCATCATTGCTAGATGGTTTTCGGGATCCGTCCAGGATCCAATCAGGGTCATTTCGGGACTATTTCGGGATCATTTGGGGTACCTTCCGGCTTCATTTCTAGACGGTTTTCTGGACCCGTCCGGGATCCCGTCGGCGTAATTTCGGGACTTTTTATCGACTAATACGGTATCATTTGGGGTAGCTTCCGGCATCATTGCTAGATGGTTTTCGGGATCCGTACGGGATCCCGTCACGGTCATTTCGGTACTATTTCGTGATCATTTGGGGTACCTACCGGCTTCATTTCTAGATGGTTTTCGGGATCCGTCCGGGATCCCGTCAGAGTCATTTCGGGACTATTTCGGTATCATTTGGAGTACCTTCCGGCTTCATTTCTAGATGGTTTTCTGGATCCGTCCGGGATCCCGTCGTGGTAATTTCGGTACTTTTTCTCGACTAATACAGGATCATTTAGGGTAGCTTCCGTCATCATTGCTAGATGGTTTTCGGGATCCGTCCGGGATCCCGTCTTGGTCATTTCGGGACTTTTTCTCGACTTATACGGGATCATTTGGGGACCCTTTCGGCATCATATCTGGATGCTTTTCGGGATCCGTCCGGGAACCCGTCGGGGTCATTTCGGGAGTTTTTCTCGGCTAATACGGGGTCATTTGGGGACGCTTTCGGCATCATTTCTGGATGGTTTTCGGGATCCGTCCGGGATCCCGTCGGGGGTCATTTCGGGACTATTTCGGGATCATTTGGGGTACCTTCCGGCATGATTTCTAGATGGTTTTCGGGATCCGTCCGGGATCGCGTCGGGGTCATTTCGGGACTTTTTCTCGACTAATACGGGATCATTTGGGGACGCTTTCGGCATCATTTCTGGATGGTTTTCGGGATCCGTCCGGGATCCCGTCTTGGTCATTTCGGGACTTTTTCTCGACTTATACGGGATCATTTGGGGACCCTTTCGGCATCATATCTGGATGCTTTTCGGGATCCGTCCGGGAACCCGTCGGGGTCATTTCGGGACTTTTTCTCGACTTATACGGGATCATTTGGGGACCCTTTCGGCATCATATCTGGATGCTTTTCGGGATCCGTCCCGGAACCCGTCGGGGTCATTTCGGGAATATTTCGGGATCATTTCGGGTACCTTCCGGCTTCATTTCTAGATGGTTGTCGGGATCCGTCCGGGATCCCGTCAGGGTCATTTCGGTACTATTTCGGGATCATTTGAGATACCTTCCGGCACCATTTCTAGATGGTTTATGGGATCCGTTCGGGATCCCGTCAGGTTCATTACGGAACTATTTCGGGATCCTTTGGGGTACCTTCCGGCATCATTTCTATATGGTTTTGAGGATCCGTCCGGGATCCCGTCGGGGTCATTTCGGGAATTTTTCTCGACTAATACGGGATCATTTGGGGACGCTTTCGGCATAATTTCTGGATGGTTTTCGGGATCCGTCCGGGATCCCGTCTTGGTCATTTCGGGACTTTTTCTCGACTTATACGGGATCATTTCGGGACCTTTTCGGCATCATTTCTGTATGGTTTTCGGAATCCCTTCAGGGTAATTTTGGGACTTTTTCTCGACTAATACGGGTTCATTTGAGGTACCTTCCGGCATCATTGCTAGATTGTTTTCGGGATCCGTCCAGGATCCAATCAGGGTAATTTCGGGACTATTTCGGGATCATTGGGGTACCTTCCTGCTTCATTTCTAGACGGTTTGCTGGATCCGTCCGGGATCCCGTCGGGGTAATTGCGGGACTTTTTCTCGACTAATACGGGATCATTTGGGGTAGCTTCCGGCATCATTGCTAGATGGTTTTCGGGATCCGTCCGGGATCCCGTCAGGGTCATTTCGGTACTATTTCGGGATCATTTGGGGTACCTACCGGCTTCATTTCTAGATGGTTTTCGGGATCCGTCCGGGATCCCGGCAGGGTCATTTCGGGACTATTTCGGTATCATTTGGGGTACCTTCCGGCTTCATTTCTAGATGGTTTTCTGGATCCGTCCGGGATCCCGTCGTGGTAATTTCGGGACTTTTTCTCTACTAATACAGGATCATTTAAGGTAGCTTACGTCATCATTGCTAGATGGTTTTCGGGATCCGTCCGGGATCCCGTCTTGGTCATTTCGGGACTTTTTCTCGACTTATACGGGATCATTTGGGGACGCTTTCGGCATCATATCTGGATGCTTTTCGGGATCCGTCCGGGAACCCGTCGGGGTCATTTCGGGACTTTTTCTCGACTAATACGGGATCATTTGGGGACGCTTTCGGCATCATTTCTGGATGGTTTTCTGGATCCGTTCGGGATCCCGTCGTGGTAATTTCGGGACTTTTTCTCGACTAATACAGGATCATTTAAGGTAGCTTACGTCATCATTGCTAGATGGTTTTCGGGATCCGTCCGGGATCCCGTCTTGGTCATTTCGGGACTTTTTCTCGACTTATACGGGATCATTTGGGGACCCTTTCGGCATCATATCTGGATGCTTTTCGGGATCCGTCCGGGAACCCGTCAGTGTCATTTCGGGACTTTTTCTCGACTAATACGGGATCATTTGGGGACGCTTTCGGCATCATTTCTGGATGGTTTTCGGGATCCGTCCGGGATCCCGTCGGGGTCATTTCGGGAATATTTCGGGATCATTTGGGGTACCTTCCGGCATCATTTCTAGATGGTTTTCGGGATCCGTCCGGGATCCCGTCATGGTCATTTCGGTACTATTTCGGGATCATTTGAGATACCTTCCGGCACCATTTCTAGATGGTTTATGGGATCCGTTCGGGATCCCGTCAGGTTCATTACTGAACTATTTCGGGATCCTTTGGGGTACCTTCCGGCATCATTTCTATATGGTTTTGAGGATCTGTCCGGGATCCCGTCGGGGTCATTTCGGGAATTTTTCTCGACTAATACGGGATCATTTGGGGACGCTTTCGGCATCATTTCTGGATGGTTTTCGGGATCCGTTCGGTATCCCGTCGAGGTCAATTCGGGACTATTTCGGGATCATTTGGGGTACCTTCAGGCATCATTTCTAGATGGTTTTCGGGATCCGTCCGGGATCCCGTCGGGGTCATTTCGGTACTGTTTCAGGATCATTTGAGGTACCTTCCGGCACCATTTCTAGATGGTTTTAGGGATCCGTCCGGGATCCCGTCAGGGTCATTTCGGGACTATTTGGGGATACCTTCCGGCATCATTTCTGGATAGTTTTCGGGATCCATCCGGGATCCCAACGGGGTCAATTCAGGACTTTTTCTCGACTAATACGGGATGATTTGGGGACCCTTTCGGTATTATTTCTGGATGCTTTTCGGGATCCGTCAGGAATTCCGTCGGGGTCATTTCAGAACTTTTTCGGGACTAATACGGGATAATTAGGGGAGCCTTTCGGCATCATTTCTGGATGGTTTTCGGGATCCGTACGGGATCCTGCCAGGGTCATTTCGGGACTATTTCGGGATCATTTGGGGTACCTTCCGGCATCATTTCTATATGATTTTGAGATCCGTCCGGGATCCCGTCGGGGTTATTTCGGGACTTTTTATCGACTGGTATCGGATCATTTTGGGACCCTTTCGGCATAATTTCTGGATGGTTTTCGGGATCCGTCCGGGATCCCTTCCGGGTCATTTCGGAACTTTTTCGGGACTATTTTGGGATCATTTGGGGATTTTCCGGCATCATTTCTGTATGGTATTCGGGATCATTTGGGGTCCCTTCCGGTATAATTTCTGGATGGTTTTCGGTCATTTCGGGATCATTTCTGGATAGTTTTTGGGATCCGTGCGGGATCCCGTCGGGGTAATTTCTGGACTTTTCAGAGATTGTTTCGGGATTATTTTGGGCCCTTCCAAGATCATTTCTGGATGGATTCCGAAATCTGTCCGGGATCCCGTCAGGGTCATTTCGGGACTATTATGGGATCATTTGAGGATCTTTCCGGCATCATTTCTGGATAGTTTTCGGAATCCGTCTGGGATCCCGTCGGGGTCATTTCAGGACTTTTTCGGGACTAATACGGGATCATTTTGGGACCCTTCCGGAATAATTTCTGTATGGTTTTCGCGATCCGTCGTGGATCCCCTAAGAGCCCTTCCTGGATATTTTCTGGATGGTTTTTGAGAACCGTCCGGGAGCCCGTCAGGGTCATTTCGGAACTTTTTCGGGACTATTTCGGGATCATTTTGGTACCCTTCAGGCATCATTTCTTTGTGGTTCTCTGGATAAGTTTAGAATCGTGTCGTTGTCATTTCGGGGTTTTTGGGAATATTCCGGGAACTTTTGGAGACCCTTCCGTGGCATTTCTAGATTGTTTCCGGGATCTGTCCGCGATAGCGTCGGGGTCATTTCGTGGATTTTTCTGCATAATTTCGGGATCATTTGGGGATCCTATCAGGTTATCAGCTCATTTAGTTCTTTTTTTACTCAATTACAAAAATAAAATGTATTAGACAGAAACATCTTTTTAAACAGATAACTTGATAAGCAGGCTAACGTGAATATCCCATATATTTAATTTTCTCCTTGCGGACGGGGCCGCGGGTAAAGGCTAGTATATATTATAAATGGGAAAGTTTGGATGTTAAGATGTTTGGATGTTTGGATGTTTGGATGTTTGTCCAGACCTTTGTCTTTGTGACTCAATAACGCAAGAACGGCTGGACCGATCTAATATATATTATAAATGGGAAAGTTTGGATGTTAAGATGTTTGGATGTTTGGATGTTTGGATGTTTAGATGTTTGGATGTTTGGATGTTTGGATGTTTGCATGTTTGTCCAGACGTTTGTCTTTGTGACTCAATAACGCAAGAACGGCTGGACCGATTTGGATGAAATTTTGCACACATATAGCCAATAGTCTAGAAGGATCTACTAGCTATATATTTTTCAAAAGGGGCGTGGTCCCCGCCCCCTAGGAACAGTTATAATTTAATTATTATATTTTTTCGTCTTTGCGACTGAATCACGCCAGAATGGCTACACGGATTTTAATGAAATTTGGGACACAGACAGTAGTCTACTAGCGAAATTTTTTTCGAACATGGAAAGAGGGGTGGGGGTCCCACGACCCTTCGAGAAATTATTTTTCATAATTTTTACACATTATAACTTTACGTATACTGGCCTTCACCAATATCACAGACTCAAGGGGTCAAATAAGTCGAGGGCTTACAAAGTAAGCAGTGACACCCTCCGCCCGCCCCCCTTTATCTCCCCCTCTGGTGTAAAATCCATAAATTGTTATAACTCAATCTAAATTTTCTCCTAAATCAATAGTTTTTGGTATCTGGTACATACAGAACGAGATCTAGACAATTTTGGAGGAACGATCAGTGGTCCTCTCCTCTACTCCCGCCATCCGCCCTCCATCAATTGTTTTTATTAGCACGCTTTTATTAGCTTTACCTGTATGTTTCTATCTAACTTTTTATTCGCTCCAATGCGCCTGCTGCCTTATTAACATGGTTTTATAATTAGCTTCACCTTATTTGTAATCCCGTAAGGGTCATATCGAGACCCTTCCGGGATCATTTCTGGACGGTTTTCGGGATCGGTCCGGGATTACGCCGGGGTAATTTCGGGACTTTTTCGGGACTATTTCGGGATCATTTTGGGACCCTTCCGGGATCATTTCTGTATAGTTTACGGGATCCGTCCGGGATCCCGTCGGGGTTATTTTGGAACATTTTCGGGACTATTCCGGAATCATTTCGGGACTATTTCGCGATCATTTGGGGACCCTTCCGGCATCATTTCTGGATGGTTTTCGGGATCCGTGCGGGATCTCGTCGGGGTCATATGGGGACTTTTTCGGGATCATTTGAGGGCTCTTCCGGCATCATTTCTGGATGGTTTTCGGGATCTGTCCGGGATATCGTCGGGGTCATTTGGGGACTTTTTCGGGATCATTTGGGGGCTCTTCCGGCATCATTTCTGGATGGTTTTCGGGATCCGTCCGGGATCTCGTCGGGGTCATTTGGGGACTTTTTCGGGATCATTTTGGGGCTCATCCGGCATCATTTCTGGATGGTTTTCGGGATCCGTCCGGGATCCCGTCGGGGTCATTTCGGGACTTTTTCGCGAATAATACGGGATCATTTGGGAACCCTTTCGGCATCATTTCTGGATGGTTTTCGGGATCCGTCCGGGATCCCATTAGGGTAATTTCAGGACAATTAGGGGATCATTTGGGAACCTTTCCGGCATCATTTCTGGATAATTTTCGGGATCCGTCCGGGATGCCGACGAGGTCATTTCGGGACTATTTCGGGATCATTTGGGATACCTACCGGCATTATTTCTGGATGGTTTTTGGGATTCGTCCGGGATCCCGTCGTGGTCCTTGCGGGACTTTTTTTCGACTAATACGGGATCCTTTGCGGACCCTTTCGGCATCATTTCTGGATAGTTGTCGGGATCCCGTCACGGTCATTTCGGGACTATTAGGGGATCATTTGAGGACCTTTCCGGCATCATTTCTGTATTGTTTTCGGAATCCTTTCGGGATCCCGTCAGGGTCATTTTGGGACTTTTTTGGGGCTAATACGGGATCATTTGGGGATCCTCTAGGGGTCGTTTCGTGACTTTTTCTGTTTTATTTCGGGATCATTTGGGGACCCTTCCGGCATAATTTCTTGATGGTTTGCCGGATCCATCAGGGTCATTTCGGGACCATTTTGGGATCATTTGGGGACCCTTCCGAGATCATTTCTGGATCCGTCTGGGATGCCGTATGAGCCATTTCGGGATTTTTTGTTACTTTTCCGGGATAGTTTTTGGACCCTTCCGGGATCATTTCTGGATCTTTGCGAGATCCCATCTGGGTCATTTCCGGACTATTTCGGGATCATTTTGGGATCCTTCCGGAATAATTTCTGTATGGTTTTCGCGATCCGTCGTTGATTCCCTCGGAGCCATTTCGGAACCTTTTCTGGAGTATGTCGGGGTCATTTGGGGACTTTTTCGGGATCATTTGGGGGCTCTTCCGGCATCATTTCTGGATGGTTTTCGGGATCCGTCCGGGATATCGTCGGGGTCATTTGGGGACTTTTTCGGGATCATTTGGGGGCTCTTCCGGCATCATTTCTGGATGGTTTTCGCGATCCGTCCGGGATCCCATCAGGGTAATTTCGTTTTGTAGACCTTTCCGGCATCATTTCTGGATAATTTTCGGTATCCGTCCGGGATGCCGACGAGGTCATTTCGGGATTATTTCGGGATCATTTAGGATACCTACCGGCATCATTTCTGGATGGTTTTTGGGATTCGTCCGGGATCCCGTCGGGGTCATTTCGGGACTTTTTCTCGACTAATACGGGATCATTTGCGGACCCTTTCGGCATAATTTCTGGATAGTTGTCGGGATCCGTTCGGGATCCCGTCACGGTCATTTCGGAACTATTAGGGGATCATTTGAGGACCTTTCCGGCATCATTTCTGGATAGTTTTTGGAATCCTTTCGGGATCCCGTCAGGGTCATTTCGGGGCTTTTTCGGGATCATTTAAGGATGGCTTTCAGGATTCGTCCGGGAACCCGTCAGGGTAATTTCTGGACTTTTCCGAGACTATTTCGGGATCATTTTGGGACCTTCCCAAGATCATTTATGGATGGATTTCGGGATTTGTCCGGGATGCCCTCAGGGTCATTTTGGGACTATTAGGTGAGCATTTGAGGACCGTTCCGGCATCACTTCTGGATGGTTTTCGGTATCCGTTCAGATTCCCGTCGGAATAATTGCGGGACTTTTTCGGGATCATTGGGGTCCCTTCCAAAATCATTTCTGGGTGGTTTTTGGGATTCGTCCGGCATCCCGTCGGGGTCATTTCGGGACTTTTTCTCGACTAATACGGGATCATTTGCGGGCCCTTTCGGTATCATTTCTGGATAGTTGTCGGGATCCGTTCGGGATCCCGTCAGGGTCTTTTCGGAACTATTAGGTGATCATTTGAGGACATTTCCGGCATCATTTGTGGATAGTTTTCGGGATCCTTTCGGGGTCCAGTCAGGGTTATTTCGGGACTTTTTCGGTATCATTTAGAGATGGCTTTCAGGATTCGTCCGGGAACCCGTCAGGGTAATTTCTGAACTTTTCCGAGACTATTTCGGGATAATTTTGGGACCTTCCCAAGATCATTTCTGGATGGATTTTGGGATCTGTCCGGGATGCCGTAAGGTCATTTTGGGACTATTAGGTGATCATTTGAGGACCTTTTCGGCATCACTTCTGGATGGTTGTCAGTATCCGCTCAGGATCCCGTCGGAATTATTGCGGGAATTTTTCGGGATCATTTGGTGTCCCTTCCGGCGTCATTTCTGGCTGCTTTTTGGGATTCGTCCGGCATCCCGTCGGGTTCATTTCGGGACTTTTTCTCGACTAATACGGGATCATTTGCGGGCCCTTTCGGCATCATTTCTAGATAGTTGTCGGGATCCGTTCGGGATCCCGTCAGGGTCTTTTCGGAACTATTAGGTGATCATTTGAGGACATTTCCGGCATCATTTGTGGATAGTTTTCGGGATCCTTTCGGGGTCCAGTCAGGGTTATTTCGGGACTTTTTCGGTATCATTTAGAGATGGCTTTCAGGATTCGTCCGGGAACCCGTCAGGGTAATTTCTGAACTTTTCCGAGACTATTTCGGGATAATTTTGGGACCTTCCCAAGATCATTTCTGGATGGATTTTGGGATCAGTCCGGGATGCCGTCAGGGTCATTTTGGTATTAGGTGATCATTTGAGGACCTTTCCGGCATCACTTCTGGATGGTTATCGGTATTCGATCAGGATCCCCTCGGAATCATTGCGGAACTTTTTCGGGATCATTTGGGGTCCCTCCCAAGATCATTTCTGGATGGATTTCGGGATCTGTCCGGGATCCCGTCAGGGTCATTTAGGGGTGCGTTCGAGATCCCGTCAAGGTCATTTCGGGACTTCTTCGGGAATATATCGGGATCATTTCTGGATGGTTTATGGGATCCGTCCATGACCCCTTAAGGGTCATTTCGGGACTATTAGGTGATCATTTGAGGACCTTTCCGGCGTCACTTCTGGATGATTTTCGGTATCCGTTCGGGATCCCGTCGGAATCAATGCGGGACTTTTACGGAATCATTTGGGATTCCTTCCGGCATCATTTCTGGATGGTTTTCGGGATTTGTCCGGGATCCCGTCGGGGTTATTTCGGGACCTTTTCGGGGCTAATACGGGATCATTTGGGGATCCTCTAGGGGTCGTTTAGTGACTTTTTGTGTATTATTTCGGGATCATTTTGGGACCCTTTCGGCATAATTTCTTGATGGTTTGCCGGATCCATCAGGGTCATTTCGGGACCATTTTGGGATCATTTGGGACCCTTCCGAGATCATTTCTGGATCCGTCCGGGATGCCGTAGGAACCATTTCGGGATTTTTTGTTACTTTTCCGGGATAGTTTTTGCACCCTTCCGGGATCATTTCTGGATCTGTGCGGGATCCCATCTGGGTCAATTCCGGACTATTTCGGGATCATTTTGAAATCCTTCCGGAATCATTTCTGTATGGTTTTCGCGATCCATCGTGGATCCCCTCGGAGCCATTTCGGAACTTTTTCTGGAGTTAGTCGGGATAATTTAGGGACCCTTCCTGGATATTTTCTGGATGGTTTCTGAGATCCGTCCGGGAGCCCGTCAGGGTAATTTCGGAACTTTTTCGGGACTATTTCGGGATCAATTTGGTACCCTTCAGGCATCATTTCTGTGTGGTTATCTGGATAAGTCTAGAATCGTGTCGTTGTCATTTCGGGTTTTTTTGGGACTACTTCGGGAACTTTTGGAAACACTTCCGGGGCGTTTCTGGATGGTTTTCGGGATCCGTCCGCGATAGCGTGGGGGTCATTTCGTGGCTTTTTCTGGATAATTTCGTTATCGTTTTGGGATCCTATCAGGTTATCAGCTCATAAAGTTCTTTTTTTTACTCAATTACAAAAATAAAATGCATTAGACAGAAAAAAAATTTTAAACAGATAACTTTATAAGCAGGCTAACGTGAATAGCCCACATATTTCATTTTCTCCTTGCGGACGGGGCCGCGGGTAAAGGCTAGTATATATTATAAATGGGAAAGTTTGGATGTTAAGATGTTTGGATGTTTGGATGTTTGTCCAGACCTTTGTCTTTGTGACTCAATAACGCAAGAACGGCTGGACCGATTTGGATGAAATTTTGCACACATATAGCCAATAGTCTAGAAGGATCTACTAGCTATATATTTTTCAAAAGGGGCGTGGTCCCCGCCCCCTAGGAACAGTTATAATTTAATTATTATATTTTTTCGTCTTTGCGACTGAATCACGCCAGAATGGCTACACGGATTTTGATGAAATTTGGGACACAGACAGTAGTCTACTAGCGAAATTTTTTTCGAACATGGAAAGAGGAGTGGGGGTCCCACGACCCCTTCGAGAAATTATTTTTCATAATTTTTACACATTATAACTTTACGTATACTGGCCTTCACCAATATCACAGACTCAAGGGGTCAAATAAGTCGAGGGCTTACAAAGTAAGCAGTGACACCCTCCGCCCGGCCCCCCTTTATCCTCCCCTCTGGTGTAAAATCCATAAATTGTTATAACTCAATCTAAATTTTCTCCTAAATCAATAGTTTTTGGTATCTGGTACATACAGAACGAGATCTAGACAATTTTGGAGGAACGATCAGTGGTCCTCTCCTCTACTCCCGCCATCCGCCCTCCATCAATTGTTTTTATTAGCACGCTTTTATTAGCTTTACCTGTATGTTTCAATCTAACTTTTTATTCGCTCCAATGCGCCTGCTGCCTTATTAACATGGTTTTATAATTAGCTTCACCTTATTTGTAATCCCGTAAGGGTCATATCGAGACCCTTCCGGGATCATTTCTGGATGGTTTTCGGGATCGGTCCGGGATTACGGCGGCGTAATTTCGGGACTTTTTCGGGACTATTTCGGGATCATTTTGGGACCCTTCCGGGATCATTTCTGTATAGTTTACGGGATCCGTCCGGAATCCCGTCGGGGTTATTTTGGAACATTTTCGGGACTATTCCGGGATCATTTCGGGACTATTTCGCGATCATTTGGGAACCCTTCCGGCATCATTTCTGGATGGTTTTCGGGATCCGTGCGGGATCTCGTCGGGGTCATATGGGGACTTTTTCGGGATCATTTGGGGGCTCTTCAGGCATCATTTCTGGATGGTTTTCGGGATCCGTCCGGGATCTCGTCGGGGTCATTTGGGGACTTTTTCGGGATCATTTTGGGGCTCATCCGGCATCATTTCTGGATGGTTTTCGGGATCCGTCCGGGATCCCGTCGGGGTCATTTCGGTACTTTTTCGCGACTAATACGGGATCATTTGGGAACCCTTTCGGCATCATTTCTGGATGGTTTTCGGGATCCGTCCGGGATCCCGTCGGGGTCATTTCGGGACTTTTTCGCGACTAATACGGGATCATTTGCGAACCCTTTCGGCATCATTTCTGGATGGTTTTCGGGATCCGTCCGGGATCCCATTAGGGTAATTTCGGGACTATTAGGGGATCATTTGGAACCTTTCCGGCATCATTTCTGGATAATTTTCGGGATCCGTCCGGGATGCCGACGAGGTCATTTCGGGACTATTTCGGGATCATTTGGGATACCTACCGGCATCATTTCTGGATGGTTTTTGGGATTCGTCCGGGATCCCGTCGTGGTCCTTTCGGGACTTTTATTCGACTAATACGGGATCATTTTCGGACCCTTTCGGCATCATTTCTGGATAGTTGTCGGGATCCCGTCACGGTCATTTCGGGACTATTAGGGGATCATTTGAGGACCTTTCCGGCATCATTTCTGTATTGTTTTCGGAATCCTTTCGGGATCCCGTCAGGGTCATTTTGGGACTTTTTCGGGGCTAATACGGGATCATTTGGGGATCCTCTAGGGGTCGTTTCGTGACTTCTTCTGTTTTATTTCGGGATCATTTGGGGATCCTTCCGGCATAATTTCTTGATGGTTTGATGGATCCATCATGGTCATTTCGGGACCATTTTGGGATCATTTGGGGACCCTTCCGAGATCATTTCTGGATCCGTCCGGGATGCCGTAGGAGCCATTTCGGGATTTTTTGTTACTTTTCCGGGATAGTTTTTGGACCCTTCCGGGATCATTTCTGGATCTGTGCGGGATCCCATCTGGGTCATTTCCTGACTATTTCGGGATCATTTTGGGATCCTTCCGGAATCATTTCTGTATGGTTTTCGCGATCCGTCGTTGATTCCCTCGGAGCCATTTCGGAACCTTTTCTGGAGTATGTCGGGGTCATTTGGGAACTTTTTCGGGATCATTTGGGGCTCTTCCGGCAACATTTCTGGATGGTTTTCGGGATCCGTGCGGGATCTCGTCGGGGTCATTTGGGGACTTTTTCGGGATCATTTGGGGGCTCTTCCGGCATCATTTCTGGATGGTTTTCGGGATCCGTCCGGGATCCCATCACGGTAATTTCGGGACTATTAGGGGATCATTTGTGGACCTTTCCGGCATCATTTATGGATAATTTTCGGTATCCGTCCGGGATGCCGACGAGGTCATTTCGGGATTATTTCGGGATCATTTGGGATACCTACCGGCATCATTTCTGGATGGTTTTTGGTATTCGTTCGGGACTTTTTCTCGACTAATACGGGATCATTTGCGGACCCTTTCGGCATAATTTCTGGATAGTTGTCGGGATCCGTTCGGGATCCCGTCACGGTCATTTCGGAACTATTAGGGGATCATTTGAGGACCTTTCCGGCATCATTTCTGGATAGTTTTTGGAATCCTTTCGGGATCCCGTCAGGGTCATTTCGGGGCTTATTCGGGATCATTTAAGGATGGCTTTCAGGATTCGTCCGGGAATCCGTCAGGGTAATTTCTGGACTTTTCCGAGACTATTTCGGGATCATTTTGGGACCTTCCCAAGATCATTTCTGGATGGATTTCGGGATTTGTCCCGGATGCCCTCAGGGTCGTTTTGGCACTATTAGGTGAGCATTTGAGGACCGTTCCGGCATCACTTCTGGATGGTTTTCGGTATCCGATCAGGATCCCCTCGGAATCATTGCGGGACTTTTTCGGGATCATTTGGGGTCCCTCCCAAGATCATTTCTGAATGGATTTCGGGATCTGTCCGGGATCCCGTCAGGGTCATTTAGGGGTGCGTTCGAGATCCCGTCAGGGTCATTTCGGGACTTCTTCGGGACTATATCGGGATCATTTCTGGATGGTTTATGGGATCCGTCCATGACCCCTTAAGGGTCATTTCGGGACTATTAGGTGATCATTTGAGGACCTTTCCGGCATCACTTCTGGATGATTTTCGGTATCCGTTCGGGATCCCGTCGGAATCAATGCGGGACTTTTACGGAACCATTTGGGATTCCTTCCGGCATCATTTCTGCCCTTTTCGGGGCTAATACGGGATCATTTGGGGATCCTCTAGGGGTCGTTTCCTGACTTTTTCCGTATTATTTCGGGATCATTTTGGGACCCTTTCGGCATAATTTCTTGATGGTTTGCCGGATCCATCAGGGTCATTTCGGGACCATTTTGGGATCATTTGGGGACCCTTCCGAGATCACTTCTGGATCCGTCCGGGATGCCGTAGGAGCCATTTCGGGATTTTTTGTTACTTTTCCGGGATAGTTTTTGCACCCTTCCGGGATCATTTCTGGATCTGTGCGGGATCCCATCTGGGTCAATTCCGGACTATTTCGGGATCATTTTGGAATCCTTCCGGAATCATTTCTGTATGGTTTTCGCGATCCATCGTGGATCCTCTCGGAGCCATTTCGGAACTTTTTCTGGAGTTAGTCGGGATAATTTAGGGACCCTTCCTGGATATTTTCTGGATGGTTTTTGAGATCCGCCCGGGAGCCCGTCAGGGTCATTTCGGAACCTTTTCGGGATCATTTTGGAACACCTTCAGGGATCATTTCTGTGTGGTTCTCTGGATACGTCTAGAATCGTGTCGCTCTCATTTCGGGTTTTTTTGGGACTATTCGGGGAACTTTTAGAGACCCTTTCGGGGCATTTCTGGATGGTTTTCGGGATCCGTCCGCGATAGCGTTGGGGTAATTTCGTAGCTTTTCCTGGATAATTTCGGATCATTTGGGATCCTATCAGGTTATCAGCTCATTTAGTTCTTTTTTTTACTCAATTACAAAAATAAAATGCATTAGACAGAAAACAAAATTTTAAACAGATAATAAGCAGGCTAACGCGAATAGCCCATATATTTAAAATTTTCCTTGCGGACGGGGCCGCGGGTAAAGGCTAGTATCTAATCTAATATCTAATATCTAATCTAATATATATTATAAATGGCAAAGTTTGGATGTGAAGATGTTTGGATGTTTGGATGTTTAGATGTTTGGATGTTTGGATGTTTGGATGTTTGGATGTTTGTCCAGACGTTTGTCTTTGTGACTCAATCACGCAAGAACGGCTGGACCGATTTGGATTAATTTTTGCACACATATAGCCAATAGTCTAGAAGGATCTACTAACTATATATTTTTGAAAAGGGGCGTGGTCCCCGCCCCTAGGAACAGTTATAATTTAATTATTATATATTTTCGTCTTTGCGACTGAATCACGACAGAATGGCTACACGGATTTTGATGAAATTTGGGACACAGACAGTAGTCTACTAGCGAAATTTTTTTCGAACATGGAAAGAGGGGTGGGGGTCCCACGACCCCTTCGAGAAATTATTTTTCAATAATTTTTACACATTATAACTTTACGTATACTGGCCTTCACCAATATCACAGACTCAAGGGGTCAAATAAGTCGAGGGCTTACAAAGTAAGCAGTGATACCTTCCGCCCGCCTCCCCCCCTTTATCTCCCCCTCTGGTGTAAAATCTATAAATTGTTATAACTCAATATAAATTTTCTCCTAAATCAATAGTTTTTGGTATCTGGTACATACAGAACGAGATCTAGACAATTTAGGAGGAACGATCAGTGGTCCTCTCCTCTACTCCCGCCATCCGCCCTCCATCAATTGTTTTTATTAGCACGCTTTTATTAGCTTTACCTGTATGTTTCTATGTAACTTTTTATTCGCTCCAATGCGCCTGCTGCCTTATTAACATGGTTTTATAATTAGCTTCACCTTATTTGTAATCCCGTAAGGGTCATATCGAGACCCTCCGGGATCATTTCTGGATGGTTTTCGGGATCGGTCCGGGATTACGCCGGGGTAATTTCGGGACTTTTTCGGGACTATTTCGGGATCATTTTGGGACCCTTCCGGGATCATTTCTGTATAGTTTTCGGGATCCGTCCGGGATCCCGTCGGGGTTATTTTGGGACATTTTCGCGACTATTCCGGAATCATTTCGGAACTATTTCGCGATCATTTGGGGACCCTTCCGGCATCATTTCTGGATGGTTTACGGGATCCGTCCGGGATCCTGTCGGGGTCATTTTGGGACTTTTGCGGGATCATTTGGGGTCTCTTCCGGCATCATTTCTGGATGGTTTACGGGATCCGTCCGGGATCCTGTCGGGGTCATTTTGGGACTTTTGCGGGATCATTTGGGGTCTCTTCCGGCATCATTTCTGGATGGTTTTCGGGATCCGTCCGGGATCCTGTCGGGGTCATTTTGGGACTTTTGCGGGATCATTTGGGGTCCATTCCGGCGTCATTTCTGTATGGTTTTCGGGATCCGTCCGGGATCCTGTCGGGGTCATTTTGGGACTATTGCGGGATCATTTGGGGTCTCTTCCGGCATCATTTCTGGATGGTTTACGGGATCCGTCCGGGATCCTGTCGGGGTCATTTTGCGCCTTTTGCGGGATCATTTGGGTTCTCTTCCGGCATCATTTCTGGATGGTTTACGGGATCCGTCCGGGATCCTGTCGGGGTCATTTTGGGACTTTTGCGGGATCATATGGGGTCTCTCCCGGCATCATTTCTGGATGGTTTTCGGGATCCGTCCGGGATCCTGTCGGGGTCATTTTGGGACTTTTGCGGGATCATTTGGGGTCTCTTCCGGCATCATTTCTGTATGGTTTTCGGGATCCGTCCGGGATCCTGTCGGGGTCATTTTGGGACTTTTGCGGGATCATTTGGGGTCTCTTCCGGCATCATTTCTGGATGGTTTACGGGATCCGTCCGGGATCCTGTCGGGGTCATTTTGCGCCTTTTGCGGGATCATTTGGGTTCTCTTCCGGCATCATTTCTGGATGGTTTACGGGATCCGTCCGGGATCCTGTCGGGGTCATTTTGGGACTTTTGCGGGATCATATGGGGTCTCTCCCGGCATCATTTCTGGATGGTTTTCGGGATCCGTCCGGGGTCCTGTCGGGGTCATTTTGGGACTTTTGCGGGATCATTTGGGGTCTCTTCCGGCATCATTTCTGGATGGTTTACGAGATCCGTCCGGGATCCTGTCGGGGTCATTTTGGGACTTTTTCGGGATCATTTGGGTTCCCTTCCGGCATCATTTCTGGATGGATTTCGGGATCTGTCCGGGATGCCGTCAGGGTCATTTTGGGACTATTAGGTGATCATTTGAGGACCTGTCGGGATCGGGGGGTTTGCGGGATCATATGGGGTCTCTCCCGGCATCATTTCTGGATGGTTTTCGGGATCTGTCCGGGATCCCGTCGGAATAATTGCGGGACTTTTTCGGGATCATTTGGGGTCCCTTCCGGCATCATTTCTGGATGGTTCTTGGGATTCGTCCGGCATCCCGTCGTGGTAATTTCGGGACTTTTTCTCGACTAATACAGGATCATTTAGGGTAGCTTCCGTCATCATTGCTAGATGGTTTTCGGGATCCGTCCGGGATTCCGTCTTGGTCATTTCGCGACTTTTTTTCGACTTATACGGGATAATTTGCGGGCCCTTTCGGTATCATTTCTGGATAGTTGTCGGGATCCGTTCGGGATCAAGTCACGGTCATTTCGGGACTATTAGGGGATCATTTGAGGACCTTTCCGGCATCATTTCTGGATAGTTTTCGGAATCCTTTCGGAATCCCGTCACGGTCATTTCGGGACTATTTCGGGATCATTTTGGGACCTTCCCAAGATCATTTCTGGATGGATTTCGGGATCTGTCCGGGATGCCGTCAGGGTCATTTTGGGACTATTAAGTGATCATTTGAGGACCTTTCCGGCATCACTTCTGGATGGTTTTCGGTATCAGTTCAGGATCCCGTCGGAATAATTGCGGGACTTTTTCGGGATCATTTGGGGTCCCTTCCGGCATCATTTCTGTATGGTTTATGGGATTCGTCCGGCATCCCGTCGGGGTCATTTCGGAACTTTTACTCGACTAATACGGGATAGTGGGACTTTTTCTCAACTAATACAGGATCATTTAGGGTAGCTTCCGTCATCATTGCTGGTTTTCGGGATCCGTCCGGGATCCCGTCAGGGTCATTTCGGGCCTATTTCGGTATCATTTGGGGTACCTTCCGGCTTCATTTCTAGATGGTTTTCTGGATCCGTCCGGGATCCCGTCTTGGTCATTTCGGGACTTTTTCTCGACTTATACGGGATCATTTGGGGACCCTTTCAGCATCATATCTGGATGCTTTTCGGGATCCGTCCGGGAACTCGTCGGGGTCATTTCGGGACTTTTTCTCGACTAATACGGGATCATTTGGGGACGCTTTCGGCATCATTTCTGGATGGTTTTCGGGATACGTCCGGGATCCCGGCGGGGTCATTTAGGGACTATTTCGGGATCATATGGGGTACCTTCCGGCATCATTTCTAGATGGTTTTCGGGATACGTCCGGGATCCCGTCGTGGTAATTTCGGGACTTTTTCTCGACTAATACAGGATCATTTAGGGTAGCTTCCGTCATCATTGCTAGATGGTTTTCGGGATCCGTCCGGGATTCCGTCTTGGTCATTTCGCGACTTTTTTTCGACTTATACGGGATCATTTGGGGACCCTTTCGGCATCATATCTGGATGCTTTTCGGGATCCGTCCGGGAACCCGTCGGGGTCATTTCGGGACTTTTTCTCAACTAATACGGGATCATTTGGGGACGCTTTCGGCATCATTTCTGAATGGTTTTCGGGATACGTCCGGGATCCCGTCGGGGTCATTTCGGGACTATTTCGGGATCATTTGGGGTACCTTCCGGAATCATTTCTAGATGGTTTTCGGGATCCGTCCGGGATCCCGTCAGGGTTATTTCGGTACTATTTCGGGATCATTTGAGATACCTTCCGGCACAATTTCTAGATGGTTTACGGGATACGTTCGGGATCCCGTCAGGTTCATTACTGAACTATTTCGGGATCCTTGGGGTACCTTCCGGAATCATTTCTAGATGGTTTTCGGGATCCGTCCGGGATCCCGTCAGGGTAATTTCGGTACTATTTCGGTATCATTTGAGGTACCTTCCGGCACCATTTCTAGATGGTTTTAGGGATCCGTCCGGGATCCCGTCAGGGTCATTTCGGGACTATTTCGGGATACCTTCCGGCATCATTTCTGGATAGTTTTCGGGATCCATCCGGGATCCCGACGGGGTCAATTCAGGACTTTTTCTCGACTAATACGGTATGATTTGGGGACCCTTTCGGCATTATTTCTGGATGCTTTTCGGGATCCGTCAGGAATCCCCTCGGGGTCATTTCGGGACTTTTTCGGGACTAATACGGGATAATTAGGGAGCCTTTCGGCATCATTTCTGGATGGTTTTCGGGATCCGTACGGGATCCTGCCAGGGTCATTTCGGGACTATTTCGGGATCATTTGGGGTACCTTCTGGCATCATTTCTATATGATTTTGAGGATCCGTCCGGGATCCCGTCGGGGTTATTTCGGGACTTTTTATCGACTGGTATCGGATCATTTGGGGACCCTTTCGGCATAATTTCTGGATGGTTTTCGGGATCCGTCCGGCATCCCTTCCGAGTCATTTCGGAACCCTTTCGGGACTATTTCGGGATCATTTGGGGTATTTTCCGGCATCATTTCTGTATGGTATTCGGGATCATTTGGGGTCCCTTCCGGCATAATTTCTGGATGGTTTTCGGTCATTTCGGGACTATAAGGGGATCATTTGAGAACATTCCGGCATCATTTCTGGATAATTTTTAGGATCCGTGCGGGATCCCGTCGGGGTAATTTCTGGACTTTTCAGAGATTGTTTCGGGATTATTTTGGGCCCTTCCAAGATCATTTCTGGATGGATTTCGAGATCTGTCCGGGATCCCGTCAGGGTCATTTAGGAGTCCGTTCGAGATCCCGTCAGGGTCATTTCGGGACTATTAGGGGATCATTTGAGGACCTTTCCGGCATCATTTCTGGATAGTTTTCGGAATCCGTCTGGGATCCCGTCGGGGTCATTTCAGGACTTTTTCTGGACTAATACGGGATCATTTTGGGACCCTTCCGGAATCATTTCTGTATGGTTTTCGCGATCCGTCGTGGATCCCCTAAGGACCCTTCCTGGATATTTTCTGGATGGTTTTTGAGAACCGTCCGGGAGCCCGTCAGGGTCATTTCGGAACTTTTTCGGGACTATCATTTTGGTACCCTTCAGGCATCATTTCTTTGTGGTTCTCTGGATAAGACTAGAATCGCGTCGTTGTCATTTCGGGTTTTTTGGGACTATTCCGGGAACTTTTGGAGACCCTTTTGTGGCATTTCTAGATGGTTTTCGGGATCTGTCCGCGATAGCGTCGGGGTCATTTCGTGGATTTTTCTGGATAATTTCGGGATCATTTGGGGATCCTATCAGGTTATCAGCTCATTTAGTTCTTTTTTTACTCAATTACAAAAATAAAATGTATTAGACAGAAACATCTTTTTAAACAGATAACTTGATAAGCAGGCTAACGTGAATATCCCATATATTTAATTTTCTCCTTGCGGACGGGGCCGCGGGTAAAGGCTAGTATATTATAAATGGCAAAGTTTGGATGTGAAGATGTTTGGATGTTTGGATGTTTAGATGTTTGGATGTTTGGATGTTTGGATGTTTGGATGTTTGGATGTTTGTCCAGACGTTTGTCTTTGTGACTCAATCACGCAAGAACGGCTGGACCGATTTGGATTAAATTTTGCACACATATAGCCAATAGTCTAGAAGGATCTACTAACTATATATTTTTGTAAAGGGGCGTGGTCCCCGCCCCCTAGGAACAGTTATAATTTAATTATTATATTTTTTCGTCTTTGCGACTGAATCACGACAGAATGGCTACACGGATTTTGATGAAATTTGGGACACAGACAGTAGTCTACTAGCGAAATTTTTTTCGAACATGGAAAGAGGGGTGGGGGTCCCACGACCCCTTCGAGAAATTATTTTTCAATAATTTTTACACATTATAACTTTACGTATACTGGCCTTCACCAATATCACAGACTCAAGGGGTCAAATAAGTCGAGGGCTTACAAAGTAAGCAGTGATACCTTCCGCCCGCCTCCCCCCCTTTATCTCCCCCTCTGGTGTAAAATCTATAAATTGTTATAACTCAATATAAATTTTCTCCTAAATCAATAGTTTTTGGTATCTGGTACATACAGAACGAGATCTAGACAATTTAGGAGGAACGATCAGTGGTCCTCTCCTCTACTCCCGCCATCCGCCCTCCATCAATTGTTTTTATTAGCTTTACCTGTATGTTTCTATGTAACTTTTTATTCGCTCCAATGCGCCTGCTGCCTTATTAACATGGTTTTATAATTAGCTTCACCTTATTTGTAATCCCGTAAGGGTCATATCGAGACCCTCCGGGATCATTTCTGGATGGTTTTCGGGATCGGTCCGGGATTACGCCGGGGTAATTTCGGGAATTTTTCGGGACTATTTCGGGATCATTTTGGGACCCTTCCGGAACCCTTTCGGAACTATTTCGCGATCATTTGGGGACCCTTCCGGCATCATTTCTGGATGGTTTACGGGATCCGTCCGGGATCCTGTCGGGGTCATTTTGGGACTTTTGCGGGATCATTTGGGGTCTCTTCCGGCATCATTTCTGGATGGTTTACGGGATCCGTCCGGGATCCTGTCGGGGTCATTTTGGGACTTTTGCGGGATCATTTGGGGTCTCTTCCGGCATCATTTCTGGATGGTTTACGGGATCCGTCCGGGACCCTGTCGGGGTCATTTTGGGACTTTAGCGGGATCATTTGGGGTCTCCTCCGGTATCATTTCTGGATGGTTTACGGGATCCGTCCGGGATCCTGTCGGGGTCATTTTGGGACTTTTGCGGGATCATTAGGGGTCTCTCCCGGCATCATTTCTGGATGGTTTTCGGGATCCGTCCGGGATCCTGTCGGGGTCATTTTGGGACTTTTGCGGGATCATTTGGGGTATCTTCCGGCATTATTTCTGGATGGTTTACGAGATCCGTCCGGGATCCCGTCGATGTCATTTCGGGACTATTTCGGCATCATTTGGGGTATCTTCCGCTATCAATTCTAGATGGTTTTCGGGATCCGTCCGGGATCCTGTAGGGGTCATTTTGAGACTTTTGCGGGATCATTTGGGGTCCATTCCGGCATCATTTCTGTATGGTTTTCGGGATCCGTCCGGGATCCTGTCGGGGTCATTTTGGTACTTTTGCGGGATCATTTGGGGTCTCTTCCGGCATCATTTCTGGATGGTTTACGGGATCCGTCCGGGATCCTGTCGGGGTCATTTTGCGCCTTTTGCGGGATCATTTGGGTTCTCTTCCGGCATCATTTCTGGATGGTTTACGGGATCCGTCCGGGATCCTGTCGGGGTCATTTTGGGACTTTTGCGGGATCATTTGGGGTCTCTCCCGGCATCATTTCTGGATCGCTTTCGGGATCCGTCCGGGATCCTGTCGGGGTCATTTTGGGACTTTTGCGGGATCATTTGGGGTCTCTTCCGGCATCATTTCTGGATGGTTTACGAGATCCGTCCGGGATCCTGTCGGGGTCATTTTGGGACTTTTTCGGGATCATTTGGGTTCCCTTCCGGCATCATTTCTGGATGGATTTCGGGATCTGTCCGGGATGCCGTCAGGGTCATTTTGGGACTATTAGGTGATCATTTGAGGACCTGTCCGGCATCACTTCTGGACGGTTTTCGGTATCTTTTCAGGATCCCGTCGGAATAATTGCGGGACTTTTTCGGGATCATTTGGGGTCCCTTCCGGCATCATTTCTGGATGGTTCTTGGGATTCGTCCGGCATCTCGTCGGGGTCATTTCGGGACTTTTTCTCGACTAATACGGGATAATTTGCGGGCCCTTTCGGTATCATTTCTGGATAGTTGTCGGGATCCGTTCGGGATCAAGTCACGGTCATTTCGGGACTATTAGGGGATCATTTGAGAACCTTTAAGGCATCATTTCTGGATAGTTTTCGGAATCCTTTCGGAATCCCGTCACGGTCATTTCGGGACTATTTCGGGATCATTTTGGGACCTTCCCAAGATCATTTCTGGATGGATTTCGGGATCTGTCCGGGATGCCGTCAGGGTCATTTTGGGACTATTAAGTGATCATTTGAGGACCTTTCCGGCATCACTTCTGGATGGTTTTCGGTATCAGTTCAGGATCCCGTCGGAATAATTGCGGGACTTTTTCGGGATCATTTGGGGTCCCTTCCGGCATCATTTCTGTATGGTTTATGGGATTCGTCCGGCATCCCGTCGGGATCATTTCGGAACTTTTACTCGACTAATACGGGATAGTGGGACTTTTTCTCAACTAATACAGGATCATTTAGGGTAGCTTCCGTCATCATTGCTGGTTTTCGCGATCCGTCCGGGATCCCGTCAGGGTCATTTCGGGCCTATTTCGGTATCATTTGGGGTACCTTCCGGCTTCATTTCTAGATGGTTTTCTGGATCCGTCCGGGATCCCGTCTTGGTCATTTCGGGACTTTTTCTCGACTTATACGGGATCATTTGGGGACCCTTTCGGCATCATATCTGGATGCTTTTTGGGATCCGACCGGGAACCCGTCGGGGCCATTTCGGGACTTTTTCTCGACTAATACGGGATCATTTGGGGACGCTTTCGGCATCATTTCTGGATGGTTTTCGGGATCCGTCCGGGATCCCGTCGGGGTCATTTCGGGATCATTTGGGGTACCTTCCGGCATCATTTCTAGATGGTTTTCGGGATCCGTCCGGGATCCCCTCGGGGTCATTTCGGGACTTTTTCTCGACTAATACGGGATCATTTGGGGACGCTTTCGGCATCATTTCTGGATGGTTTTCGGGATCCGTACGGGATCCCGTCTTGGTCATTTCGGGACTTTTTCTCGACTTATACGGGATCATTTGGGGACCCTTTCGGCATCATATCTGGATGCTTTTCGGGATCCGTCCGGGAACTCGTCGGGGTCATTTCCGGACTTTTTCTCGACTAATACGGGATCATTTGGGGACGCTTTCGGCATCATTTCTGGATGGTTTTCGGGATACGTCCGGGATCCCGGCGGGGTCATTTCGGGACTATTTCGGGATCATATGGGGTACCTTCCGGCATCATTTCTAGATGGTTTTCGGGATACGTCCGGGATCCCGTCGTGGTAATTTCGGGACTTTTTCTCGACTAATACAGGATCATTTAGGGTAGCTTCCGTCATCATTGCTAGATGGTTTTCGGGATCCGTCCGGGATTCCGTCTTGGTCATTTCGCGACTTTTTCTCGACTTATACGGGATCATTTGGGGACCCTTTCGGCATCATATCTGGATGCTTTTCGGGATCCGTACGGGAACCCGTCGGGGTCATTTCGGGACTTTTTCTCAACTAATACGGGATCATTTGGGGACGCTTTCGGCATCATTTCTGAATGGTTTTCGGGATACGTCCGGGATCCCGTCGGGGTCATTTCGGGACTATTTCGGGATCATTTGGGGTACCTTCCGGAATCATTTCTAGATGGTTTTCGGGATCCGTCCGGGATCCCGTCAGGGTTATTTCGGTACTATTTCGGTACTATTTCGGGATCATTTGAGATACCTTCCGGCACAATTTCTAGATGGTTTACGGGATCCGTTCGGGATCCCGTCAGGGTCATTTCGGGACTATTTCGGGATACCTTCCGGCATCATTTCTGGATAGTTTTCGGGATCCATCCGGGATCCCGACGGGGTCAATTCAGGACTTTTTCTCGACTAATACGGTATGATTTGGGGACCCTTTCGGGATTATTTCTGGATGCTTTTCGGGATCCGTCAGGAATCCCCTCGGGGTCATTTCGGGACTTTTTCGGGACTAATACGGGATAATTAGGGGAGCCTTTCGGCATCATTTCTGGATGGTTTTCGGGATCCGTACGGGATCCTGCCAGGGTCATTTCGGGACTATTTCGGGATCATTTGGGGTACCTTCTGGCATCATTTCTATATGATTTTGAGGATCCGTCCGGGATCCCGTCGGGGTTATTTCGGGACTTTTTATCGACTGGTATCGGATCATTTGGGGACCCTTTCGGTATAATTTCTGGATGGTTTTCGGGATCCGTCCGGCATCCCTTCCGAGTCATTTCGGAACCCTTTCGGGACTATTTCGGGATCATTTGGGGTATTTTCCGGCATCATTTCTGTATGGTATTCGGGATCATTTGGGGTCCCTTCCGGCATAATTTCTGGATGGTTTTCGGTCATTTCGGGACTATTAGGGGATCATTTGAGGACATTCCGGCATCATTTCTGGATAATTTTTAGGATCCGTGCGGGATCCCGTCGGGGTAATTTCTGGACTTTTCAGAGATTGTTTCGGGATTATTTTGGGCCCTTCCAAGATCATTTCTGGATGGATTTCGAGATCTGTCCGGGATCCCGTCAGGGTCATTTAGGAGTCCGTTCGAGAACCCGTCAGGGTCATTTCGGGACTATTAGGGGATCATTTGAGGACCTTTCCGGCATCATTTCTGGATAGTTTTCGGAATCCGTCTGGGATCCCGTCGGGGTCATTTCAGGACTTTTTCGGGACTAATACGGGATCATTTTGGGACCCTTCCGGAATCATTTCTGTATGGTTTTCGCGATCCGTCGTGGATCCCCTAAGGACCCTTCCTGGATATTTTCTGGATGGTTTTTGAGAACCGTCCGGGAGCCCGTCAGGGTCATTTCGGAACTTTTTCGGGACTATCATTTTGGTACCCTTCAGGCATCATTTCTTTGTGGTTCTCTGGATAAGACTAGAATCGCGTCGTTGTCATTTCGGGTTTTTTGGGACTATTCCGGGAAATTTTGGAGACCCTTTTGTGGCATTTCTAGATGGTTTTCGGGATCTGTCCGCGATAGCGTCGAGGTCATTTCGTGGATTTTTCTGGATAATTTCGGGATCATTTGGGGATCCTATCAGGTTATCAGCTCATTTAGTTCTTTTTTTACTCAATTACAAAAATAAAATGTATTAGACAGAAACATCTTTTTAAACAGATAACTTGATAAGCAGGCTAACGTGAATATCCCATATATTTAATTTTCTCCTTGCGGACGGGGCCGCGGGTAAAGGCTAGTATATTATAAATGGGAAAGTTTGGATGTTAAGATGTTTGGATGTTTGGATGTTTGGATGTTTGTCCAGACGTTTGTCTTTGTGACTCAATAACGCAAGAACGGCTGGACCGATTTGGATGAAATTTTGCACACATATAGCCAATAGTCTAGAAGGATCTACTAGTTATATATTTTTCAAAATGGGCGTGGTCCCCGCCCCCCAGGAACAGTTATAATTTAATTATTATATTTTTTCGTCTTTGCGACTAAATCACGCCAGAATGGCTACACGGATTTTGATGAAATTTGGGACACAGACAATAGTCTACTAGCGAAATTTTTTTCGAACATGGAAAGAGGGGTGGGGGTCCCACGACCCCTTCTAGAAATTATTTTTCATAATTTTTACACATTATAACTTTACGTATACTGGCCTTCACCAATATCACAGACTCAAGGTGTCAAATAAGTCGAGGGCTTACAAAGTAAGCAGTGACACCCTCCGCCCGCCCCCATTTATCTCCCCCTCTGGTGTAAAACCCATAAATTGTTATAACTCAATCTAAATTTTCTCCTAAATCAATAGTTTTTGGTATCTGCTACATACAGAACGAGATCTAGACAATTTTGGAGGAACGATCAGTGGTCCTCTCCTCTACTTCCGCCATCCGCCCTCCATCAATTGTTTTTATTAGCACGCTTTTATTAGCTTTACCTGTATGTTTCTATCTAACTTTTTATTCGCTCCAATGCGCCTGCTGCCTTATTAACATGGTTTTATAATTAGCTTCACCTTATTTGTAATCCCGTAAGGGTCATATCGAAACCCTTCCGGGATCATTTCTGGATGGTTTTCGGGATCGGTCCGGGATTACGCCGGGGTAATTTCGGGACTTTTTCGGGACTATTTCGGGATCATTTTCGGACCCTTCCGGGATCATTTCTGTATAGTTTACGGGATCCGTCCGGGATCCCGTCGGGGTTATTTTGGAACATTTTCGGGACTATTCCGGAATCAATTCGGGACTATTTCGCGAACATTTGGGGACCCTTCCGGCATCATTTCTGGATGGTTTTCGGGATCCGTGCGGGATCTCGTCGGGGTCATATGGGGACTTTTTCGGGATCATTTGGGGGCTCTTCCGGCATCATTTCTGGATGGTTTTCGGGATCCGTCCGGGATATCGTCGGGGTCATTTGGGGACTTTTTCGGGATTATTTGGGGGCTCTTCCGGCATCATTTCTGGATGGTTTTCGGGATCCGTCCGCGATCTCGTCGGGGTCATTTGGGGACTTTTTCGGGTTAATTTTGGGGCTCATCCGGTATCATTTCTGGATGGTTTTCGGGATCCGTCCAGGATCCCGTCGGGGTCATTTCGGAACTTTTTCGCGACTAATACGGGATCATTTGGGAACCCTTTCCGCATCATTTCTGGATGGTTTTCGGGATCCGTCCGGGATCCCGTCGGGGTCATTTTGGAACTTTTTCGCGACTAATACGGGATCATTTGGGAACCATTTCGGCATCATTTCTGGATGGTTTTCGGGATCCGTCCGGGATCCCATTAGGGTAATTTCGGGACTATTAGGGGATCATTTGGGAACCTTTCCGGCATCATTTCTGGATAATTTTCGGGATCCGTCCGGGATGCCGACGAGGTCATTTCGGGACTATTTCGGGATCATTTGGGATACCTACCGGCATCATTTCTGGATGGTTTTTGGGATTCGTCCGGGATCCCGTCGTGGTCCTTTCGGGACTTTTTTTCGACTAATACGGGATCATTTGCGGACCCTTTCGGCATCATTTCTGGATAGTTGTCGGGATCCCGTCACAGTCATTTCGGGACTATTAGGGGATCATTTGAGGACCTTTCCAGCATCATTTCTGTATTGTTTTCGGGATCCCGTCACGGTCATTTTGGGACTTTTTTGGGGCTAATACGGGATCATTTGGGGATCCTCTAGGGGTCGTTTCGTGACTTTTTCTGTTTTATTTCGGGATCATTTGGGGACCCTTCCGGCATAATTTCTTGATGGTTTGCCGGATACATCGGGGTCATTTCGGGACCATTTTGGGATCATTTGGGGACCCTTCCGAGATCATTTCTGGATCCGTCCGGGATGCCGTAGGAGCCATTTCGGGATTTTTTGTTACTTTTCCGGGATAGTTTTTGCACCCTTCCGGGATCATTTCTGGATCTGTGCGGGATCCCATCTGGGTCATTTCCGGACTATTTCGGGATCATTTTGGGATCCTTCCGGAATCATTTCTGTATGGTTTTTGCGATCCGTCGTTGATTCCCTCGGAGCCATTTCGGAACCTTTTCTGGAGTATGTCGGGGTCATTTGGGGACTTTTTCGGGATCATTTGGGGCTCTTCCAGCATCATTTCTGGATGGTTTTCGGGATCCGTGCGGGATCTCGTCGGGGTCATTTGGGGACTTTTTCGGGATCATTTGGGGGCTCTTCCGGCATCATTTCTGGATGGTTTTCTGGATCCGTCCGGGATATCGTCGGGGTCATTTGGGGATTTTTCGGGATCATTTGGGGGCTCTTCCGGCATCATTTCTGGATAGTTGTCGGGATCCGTTCGGGATCCCGTCACGGTCATTTCGGAACTATTAGGGGATCATTTGAGGACCTTTCCGGCATCATTTCTGGATAGTTTTTGGAATCCTTTCGGGATCACGTCAGGGTCATTTCGGGGCTTTTTCGGGATCATTTAAGGATGGCTTTCAGGATTCGTCCGGGAACCCGTCAGGGTAATTTCTGGACTTTTCCGAGACTATTTCGGGATCATTTTGGGACCTTCCCAAGATCATTTCTGGATGGATTTCGGGATTTGTCCGGGATGCCCTCAGGGTCATTTTGGGACTATTAGGTGAGCATTTGAGGACCGTTCCGGCATCACTTCTGGATGGTTTTCGGTATCCGTTCAGATTCCCGTCGGAATAATTGCGGGACTTTTTCGGGATCATTGGGGTCCCTTCCAAAATCATTTCTGGATGGTTTTTGGGATTCGTCCGCCATCCCGTCGGGGTCATTTCGGGACTTTTTCTCGACTAATAGGGGATCATTTGCGGGCCCTTTCGGTATCATTTCTGGATAGTTGTCGTTCGGGATCCCGTCAGGGTCTTTTCGGAACTATTGGGAGATCATTTGAGGACCTTTCCCGCATCTTTTCTGGTTAGTTTTCGGGATCTTTTCCGGGTCCCATCAGGGTCATTTCGGGACTTTTTCGGCATCATTTAAGATTGGTTTTCAGGATTCGTCCGGTATCCGTCAGGGTAATTTCTCGACTTTTCCCAGACTATTTCGGGATAATTTTGGGACCCTCCCAAGATCATTTCTGGATGGATTTCGGGATCTGTCCGGGATGCCGTCAGGGTCATTTTGGGACTATTAGGTGATCATTTGAGGACCGTTCCGGCATCACTTCTGGATGGTTTCCGGTATCCGTTCAGATTCCCATCGGAATAATTGCGGGACTTTTTCGGGATCATTGGGGTCCCTTCCAAAATCATTTCTGGATGGTTTTTGGGATTCGTCCGCCATCCCGTCGGGGTCATTTCGGGACTTTTTCTCGACTAATACGGGATCATTTGCGGGCCCTTTCGGTATCATTTCTGGATAGTTGTCGGGATCCGTTCGGGATCCCGTCAGGGTCTTTTCGGAACTATTGGGAGATCATTTGAGGACCTTTCCGGCATCATTTCTGGTTAGTTTTCGGGATCCTTTCCGGGTCCCATCAGGGTCATTTCGGAACTTTTTCGGCATCATTTAAGATTGGTTTTCAGGATTCGTCCGGTATCCGTCAGGGTAATTTCTGAACTTTTCCCAGACCCAAGATCATTTCTGGATGGATTTCGGGATCTGTCCGGGATGCCGTCAGGGTCATTTTGGGACTATTAGGTGATCATTTGAGGACCTTTTCGGCATCACTTCTGGATGGTTTTCGGTATCCGTTCGGGATCCCGTCGGAATCAATGCGGGACTTTTACGGAATCATTTGGGATTCCTTCCGGCATCATTTCTGGATGGTTTTCGGGATTTGTCCGGGATCCCGTCGGGGTTATTTCGGGACCTTTTCGTGGCTAATACGGGATCATTTGGGGATCCTCTAGGGGTCGTTTCGTGACTTTTTCTGTATTATTTCGGGATCATTTTGGGACCCTTTCGGCATAATTTCTTGATGGTTTGCCGGATCCATCAGGGTCATTTCGGGACCATTTTGGGATCATTTGGGGACCCTTCCGAGATCATTTCTGGATCCGTCCGGGATGCCGTAGGAGCCATTTCGGAATTTTTTGTTACTTTTCCGGGATAGTTTTTGCACCCTTCCGGGATCATTTCTGGATCTGTGCGGGATCCCATCTGGGTCAATTCCGGACTATTTCGGGATCATTTTGGAATCCTTCCGGAATCATTTCTGTATGGTTTTCGCGATCCATCGTGGATCCCCTCGGAGCCATTTCGGAACTTTTTCTGGAGTTAGTCGGGATAATTTAGGGACCCTTCCTGGATATTTTCTGGATGGTTTCTGAGATCCGTCCGGGAGCCCGTCAGGGTAATTTCGGAACTTTTTCGGGACTATTTCTGTGTGGTTGTCTGGATAAGTCTAGAATCGTGTCGTTGTCATTTCGGGTTTTTTTGGGACTACTTCGGGAACTTTTGGAAACACTTCCGGGGCGTTTCTGGATGGTTTTCGGGATCCGTCCGCGATAGCGTCGGGGTCATTTCGTGGCTTTTTCTGGATAATTTCGTTATCATTTTGGGATCCTATCAGGTTATCAGCTCATAAAGTTCTTTTTTTTACTCAATTACAAAAATAAAATGCATTAGACAGAAAAAAAATTTTAAACAGATAACTTTATAAGCAGGCTAACGTGAATAGCCCACATATTTCATTTTCTCCTTGCGGACGGGCCCGCGGGTAAAGACTAGTATATATTATAAATGGGAAAGTTTGGATGTTAAGATGTTTGGATGTTTGGATGTTTGGATGTTTGTCCAGACGTTTGTCTTTGTGACTCAATAACGAAAGAACGGCTGGACCGATTTGGATCAAATTTTGCACACATATAGCCAATAGTCTAGAAGGATATACTAGCTATATATTTTTCAAAATGGGCGTGGTCCCCGCCCCCCAGGAACAGTTATAATTTAATTATTATATTTTTTCGTCTTTGCGACTAAATCACGCCAGAATGGCTACACGGATTTTGATGAAATTTGGGACACAGACAATAGTCTACTAGCGAAATTTTTTTCGAACATGGAAAGAGGGGTGGGGGTCCCACGACCCCTTCTAGAAATTATTTTTCATAATTTTTACACATTATAACTTTACGTATACTGGCCTTCACCAATATCACAGACTCAAGGTGTCAAATAAGTCGAGGGCTTACAAAGTAAGCAGTGACACCCTCCGCCCGCCCCCATTTATCTCCCCCTCTGGTGTAAAACCCATAAATTGTTATAACTCAATCTAAATTTTCTCCTAAATCAATAGTTTTTGGTATCTGGTACATACAGAACGAGATCTAGACAATTTTGGAGGAACGATCAGTGGTCCTCTCCTCTACTTCCGCCATCCGCCCTCCATCAATTGTTTTTATTAGCACGCTTTTATTAGCTTTACCTGTATGTTTCTATCTAACTTTTTATTCGCTCCAATGCGCCTGCTGCCTTATTAACATGGTTTTATAATTAGCTTCACCTTATTTGTAATCCCGTAAGGGTCATATCGAGACCCTTCCGGGATCATTTCTGGATGGTTTTCGGGATCGGTCCGGGATTACGCCGGGGTAATTTCGGGACTTTTTCGGGACTATTTCGGGATCATTTTCGGACCCTTCCGGGATCATTTCTGTATAGTTTACGGGACTATTCCGGAATCAATTCGGGACTATTTCGCGATCATTTGGGGACCCTTCCGGCATCATTTCTGGATGGTTTTCGGGATCCGTGCGGGATCTCGTCGGGGTCATATGGGTACTTTTTCGGGATCATTTGGGGGCTCTTCCGGCATCATTTCTGGATGGTTTTCGGGATCCGTCCGGGATATCGTCGGGGTCATTTGGGGACTTTTTCGGGATTATTTGGGGGCTCTTCCGGCATCATTTCTGGATGGTTTTCGGGATCCGTCCGGGATCTCGTCGGGGTCATTTGGGGACTTTTTCGGGTTCATTTTGGGGCTCATCCGGCATCATTTCTGGATGGTTTTCGGGATCCGTCCAGGATCCCGTCGGGGTCATTTCGGAACTTTTTCGCGACTAATACGGGATCATTTGGGAACCCTTTCCGCATCATTTCTGGATGGTTTTCGGGATCCGTCCGGGATCCCGTCGGGGTCATTTTAGAACTTTTTCGCGACTAATACGGGATCATTTGGGAACCATTTCGGCATCATTTCTGGATGGTTTTCGGGATCCGTCCGGGATCCCATTAGGGTAATTTCGGGACTATTAGGGGATCATTTGGGAACCTTTCCGGCAGCATTTCTGGATAATTTTCGGGATCCGTCCGGGATGCCGACGAGGTCATTTCGGGACTATTTCGGGATCATTTGGGATACCTACCGGCATCATTTCTGGATGATTTTTGGGATTCGTCCGGGATCCCGTCGTGGTCCTTTCGGGACTTTTTTTCGACTAATACGGGATCGTTTGCGGACCCTTTCGGCATCATTTCTGGATAGTTGTCGGGATCCCGTCACGGTCATTTCGGGACTATTAGGGGATCATTTGAGGACCTTTCCAGCATCATTTCTGTATTGTTTTCGGGATCCCGTCAGGGTCATTTTGGGACTTTTTTGGGGCTAATACGGGATCATTTGGGGATCCTCTAGGGGTCGTTTCGTGACTTTTTCTGTTTTATTTCGGGATCATTTGGGGACCCTTCCGGCATAATTTCTTGATGGTTTGCCGGATCCATCAGGGTCATTTCGGGACTATTTTGGGATCATTTGGGGACCCTTCCGAGATCATTTCTGGATCCGTCCGGGATGCCGTAGGAGCCATTTCGGAATTTTTTGTTACTTTTCCGGGATAGTTTTTGGACCCTTCCGGGATCATTTCTGGATCTGTGCGGGATCCCATCTGGGTTATTTCCGGACTATTTCAGGATCATTTTGGGATCCTTCCGGAATCATTTCTGTATGGTTTTTGCGATCCGTCGTTGATTCCCTCGGAGCCATTTCGGAACCTTTTCTGGAGTATGTCGGGGTCATTTGGGGACTTTTTCGGGATCATTTGGGGCTCTTCCAGCATCATTTCTGGATAATTTTCGGGATCCGTGCGGGATTTCGTCGGGGTCATTTGGGGACTTTTTCGGGATCATTTGGGGGCTCTTCCGGCATCATTTCTGGATGGTTTTCTGGATCCGTCCGGGATATCGTCGGGGTCATTTGGGGATTTTTCGGGATCATTTGGGGGCTCTTCAGGCATCATTTCTGGATGGTTTTCGGGATCCGTCCGGGATCCCATCAGGGTAATTTCGGAATTATTAGGGGATCATTTGTGGACCTTTCCGGCATCATTTCTGGATAGTTTTTGGAATCCTTTCGGGATCCCGTCAGGGTCATTTCGGGATTATTTCGGGATCATTTGGGATACCTACCGGCATCATTTCTGGATGGTTTTTGGGATTCGTCCGGGATCCCGTCGGAGTCATTTCGGGACTTTTTCTCGACTAATACGGGATCATTTGCGGACCCTTTCGGCATAATTTCTGGATAGTTGTCGGGATCCGTTCGGGATCCCGTCACGGTCATTTCGGAACTATTAGGGGATCATTTGAGGACGTTTCCGGCATCATTTCTGGATAGTTTTTGGAATCCTTTCGGGATCACGTCAGGGTCATTTCGGGGCTTTTTCGGGATCATTTAAGGATGGCTTTCAGGATTTGTCCGGGAACCCGTCAGGGTAATTTCTGGACTTTTCCGAGACTATTTCGGGATCATTTTGGGACCTTCCCAAGATCATTTCTGGATGGATTTCGGGATTTGTCCGGGATGCCCTCAGGGTCATTTTGGGACTGTTAGGTGAGCATTTGAGGACCGTTCCGGCATCACTTCTGGATGGTTTTCGGTATCCGTTCAGATTCCCGTCGGAATAATTGCGGGACTTTTTCGGGATCATTGGGGTCCCTTCCAAAATCATTTCTGGATGGTTTTTGGGATTCGTCCGCCATCCCGTCGGGGTCATTTCGGGACTTTTTCTCGACTAATACGGGATCATTTGCGGGCCCTTTCGGTATCATTTCTGGATAGTTGTCGGGATCCGTTCGGGATCCCGTCAGGGTCTTTTCGGAACTATTGGGAGATCATTTGAGGACCTTTCCGGCATCATTTCTGGTTAGTTTTCGGGATCCTTTCGGGGTCCCATCAGGGTCATTTCGGGACTTTTTCGGCATCATTTAAGATTGGTTTTCAGGATTCGTCCGGTATCCGTCAGGGTAATTTCTGGACTTTTCCCAGACTATTTCGGGATAATTTTGGGACCCTCCCAAGATCATTTCTGGATGGATTTCGGGATCTGTCCGGGATGCCGTCAGGGTCATTTTGGGACTATTAGGTGATCATTTGAGGACCTTTTCGGCATCACTTCTGGATGGTTTTCGGTATCCGTTCGGGATCCCGTCGGAATCAATGCGGAACTTTTACGGAATCATTTGGGATTCCTTCCGGCATCATTTCTGGATGGTTTTCGGGATTTGTCCGGGATCCCGTCGGGGTTATTTCGGGACCTTTTCGGGGCTAATACGGGATCATTTGGGGATCCTCTAGGGGTCGTTTCGTGACTTTTTCTGTATTATTTCGGGATCATTTTGGGACCCTTTCGGCATAATTTCTTGATGGTTTGCCGGATCCATCAGGGTCATTTCGGGACCATTTTGGGATCATTTGGGGACCCTTCCGAGATCATTTCTGGATCCGTCCGGGATGCCGTAGGAGCCATTTCGGGATTTTTTGTTACTTTTCCGGGATAGTTTTTGCACCCTTCCGGGATCATTTCTGGATCTGTGCGGGATCCCATCTGGGTCAATTCCGGACTATTTCGGGATCATTTTGGAATCCTTCCGGAATCATTTCTGTATGGTTTTCGCGATCCATCGTGGATCCCCTCGGAGCCATTTCGGAACTTTTTCTGGAGTTAGTCGGGATAATTTAGGGACCCTTCCTGGATATTTTCTGGATGGTTTCTGAGATCCGTCCGGGATCCCGTCGGGGTTATTTTGGAACTTTTTCGGGACTATTTCGAGATCAATTTGGTACCCTTCAGGCATCATTTCTGTGTGGTTGTCTAGATAAGTCTAGAATCGTGTCGTTGTCATTTCGGGTTTTTTTTGGGACTACTTCGGGAACTTTTGGAAACACTTCCGGGGCGTTTCTGGATGGTTTTCGGGATCCGTCCGCGATAGCGTCGGGGTCATTTCGTGGCTTTTTCTGGATAATTTCGTTATCATTTTGGGATCCTATCAGGTTATCAGCTCATAAAGTTCTTTTTTTTACTCAATTACAAAAATAAAATGCAGTAGACAGAAAAAAAATTTTAAACAGATAACTTTATAAGCAGGCTAACGTGAATAGCCCACATATTTCATTTTCTCCTTGCGGACGGGGCCGCGGGTAAAGGCTAGTATATTATAAATGGCAAAGTTTGGATGTTTAGATGTTTGGATGTTTGGATGTTTTTCCAGACGTTTGTCTTTGTGACTCAATCACGCAAGAACGGCTGGACCGATTTGGATGAAATTTTGCACACATATAGTCAATAGTCCAGAAGGATCTACTAGCTATATTTTTTTGAAAAGGGGCGAGGTCCCCGCCCCCTAGGAACAGTTATAATTTAATTATTGTATTTTTTCCTCTTTGTGACTGAATCACGCCAAAACGGCTACACGGATTTTGATAAATTTGGGACACAGACAATAGTCTACTAGCGAAATTTTTTTCGAGCATGGAAAGGGGGGTGAGGATCCCACGACCCCTTCTAACAATTACTTTTTAATAATTTTTACACATTATAATTTTACCTTTACTGACCTTCACCAATATTACAACTCAATAGGTCAAATAAGTCGAGGGCTTACAAAATGAGCAGTGACACCCTCCGTCCCCCTCCCCCTTCTCACCTCTTCTGGTGTAAAATCTTTAAATTGTTATAACTCAATATAAATTTTCTCGCACATACAGATCGAGATCTAAACAATTTTGGAAAAACGATCAGTGGTCCTCTCCTTCTCCTCCCGCCATCCACCCTCCTTCAATTGTTTTTATTAGCACGCTTTTATTAGCTGTACCTGTATGTTTCTATGTAACTCTTCATTCGCTCCAACGCGCCTGCTGCCTTATTAACATGGTTAGGGCCATATCGAAACCCTTCCTGGATCATTTCTGGATGGTTTTCGGGATCCGTCCGGGATCCCGCCGGGGTCATTTCGGGACTATTTCGGGATCGTTTTGGGACCCTTCCGGGATCATTTCTGTATAGTTTTCGGTATCCGTCCGGGTTCCCGTCGGGTTATTTTGGGACATTTTCGGGACTATTCCGGGATAATTACGGGACCAATTCACGATCATTTGGGGACCCTTCCGGCATCATTTCTGCGTACCTTTGAGAGATAAATTCTTGATGGTTTCCGGGATCACTACGACACCTTTCGGGGTCATTTTGGGTCCCTTCCGTAATCATTTCTGGATGGATTTCGGGATCCGTCCGGGATCCCGTCGGGGTCATTTCGGGACTTTTTCTCGACTAATACGGGATCATTTGGGGACCCTTTCGGCATCATTTCTGGATGGTTCTCGGGGTCCGTCCGGGATCCCGTCAGGGTCATTTCGGGACTATTAGGGGATCATTTGAGGACCTTTCCGGCATCATTTCTGAATAGTTTTCGGGATCCGTCCGAGATCGCGACGGGGTAATTTCGGGATAATTTGGCGTACCTAGCGGCATCATTTCTGGATGGTTTTCGGTATCCGTCCGGGATTCCGTCGTGGTCATTCCGGAACTTTTTCGGGATCATATGGGGTCCCTTCCGCCATCATTTCTGGATGGTTTTCGTGATCCGTCCGGGTCATTTCGGGACTTTTTCGGGATCATATGAGGTCCCTTTTGGCATCATTTCTGGATGGTTTTCGGGATCCGTCCGGGATCCCATCGGGATCATTTTGGAACTAATTCGGGATCATTTGGGGTAACTTCCTGCATCATTTCTAGATGGTTTTCGGGAGCCGTCCGGAATCCCGTCGGGGTTATTTCGGGACTTTTTCTCGACTAATACGGGATCGTTTGGGACCCTTTCGACATCATTTCGGGATGGTTTTCGGGATCCGTTGGGGATCCCGTCGTGGTCATTTCGGGACTTTTTCGGGATCATTTGGGTTCCCTTCCGGCATCGTTTCTGGATGGGTTTCGCGATTCGTCCGGGATCCCGTCAGGGTCATTTCAGGACTTTTTCGGGATCATTTGGGGTACCTTCCGGCATCATTTCTAGATGGTTTTCTGGATCCATCCGGGATCCCGTCGTGGTCATTTCGAGACTTTTTAGCCACTAATACGGGATCTTTTGGGGACCCTTTCGCCATCATTTCTGGATAGTTTTCGGGATCCGTCCGGTATCCCGTCAGGGTCATTTCGGCACTATTTGGGGCTCATTTGGGAACCTTTCCGGCATCTTTCTGGATAGCTTCCGGGATCCGTCGGGGATCCCTTCAGGGTCATTTAGGGACTATTAAGGGATCATTTGAGGATCTTTCCGTCATCGTTTCTGGATGGTTTTCGCGATCCGTCCGGGATCCCGTCGGGGTCATTTCGGGTTTTTTCGGGATCATTTGGGGTTCCTTCTGGCATCATTTCCGGATGATTTTCGGGATCCGTACGGGATCTCGTCAGGGTCATTTCAGGACTCTTTCGGGATTATTTGGGTCCCTTCCGGCATCATTTCTGCATGGTTTTCGGGATCCGTAAGGGATCCCGTCGGTGTCATTTCGGGACTATTTCATTTCGAAATCATTTGGTGTACCTTCCGGCATCATTTCTAGATGGTTTCCGGGATCCGTCTGGAATCCCTTTGGGGTCATTTCCGCACTTTTTCTCAGCTGATACGGAATCATTTGGGGACCCTTTCGGCATCATTTCTGGATGGTTTTCGGGATCTGTCCGGAATCCCGTCGGGGTCATTTCAGAACTTTTTCGGAATCAATTTGGGTACCTTCCTTCATCATTTCTAGATGGTTTTCAGGATTCGTCCGGGATCCCGTCAGGGTAATTTGTGGACTTTTCCGAAACTATTTCGGGATCATTTTGGGCCAAGATCATTCCTGGATGGATTTCGGGATCTGTCCGAGATCCCGTCGGGGTCAGTTAGGGATCCGTTTGAGATCCCGTCAGGGACATTTCGGGACTTCTTAGGGACTATTTCGGGATCATTTCTGGATGGTTTTCTTGATCTCCCCGGGATCCTCTCGGGGTCATTTCGGGACTTTTTCTCGACTAACACGGGATCATTTGGGGACCCTTCCGGCATCGTTTCTGGATGGTTTTCGCGATTCGTCCGGGATCCCGTCAGGGTCATTTCAGAACTTTTTCGATATCATTTGGGGTACCTTCCGGCATCATTTCTAGATGGTTTTCTGGATCCGTCCGGGATCCCGTCGTGGTCATTTCGAGACTTTTTCGCCACTAATACGGGATATTTTGGGGACCCTTTCGGCATCATTTCTGGATGGTTTTCGTGATCTGTCCGGAATCCCGTCGGGGTCATTTCAGAACTTTTTCGGAATCAATTTGGGTACCTTCCTTCATCATTTCTAGATGGTTTTCAGGATTCGTCCGGGATCCCGTCAGGGTAATTTGTGGACTTTTCCGAAACTATTTCGGGATCATTTTGGGCCAAGATCATTCCTGGATGGATTTCGGGATCTGTCCGAGATCCCGTCGGGGTCAGTTAGGGATCCGTTTGAGATCCCGTCAGGGACATTTCGGGACTTCTTAGGGACTATTTCGGGATCATTTCTGGATGGTTTTCGTGATCCGCCCGGGATCCTCTCGGGGTCATTTCGCGATTTTTTCTCGACTAACACGGGATCATTTGGGGACCCTGTCGGCATCATTTCTGGATGGTTCTCGGGGTCCGTCCGGTATCCCGTTGGGGTCATTTCAAGACTTTTTCGGGATCATTTGGGGTCCCTTCCGTTATCATTTCTGGATGGTTTTCGTGATCCGTTCGGGATCCCGTCGGGGTCATTTTGGGACTTTTTCGGGATCATTTGGGGTCCCTTTCGGCATCGTTTCTGGATGGTTCTCGGGGTCCGTCCGGGATCCCGTCAGGGTCATGTCGGGACTATTGGGTGATCATTTGAGGAGCTTTCCGGCATCATTTCTGGATGGTTCTCGGTATCCGTTCGGGATCCCGTCGGGGTAATTTCGGGACTTTTTCGGGATCATTTAAGCATGTTTTTAAGGATTCGTCCGGGATCCCGTCAGGGTAATTTGTGGACTTTTCCGAAACCATTTCGGGATCGTTTCGGGCCAAGATCATTCCTGGATGGATTTCGGGATCTGTCCGGGATCCCGTCGGGTTCAGTTAGGGATCCGTTTGAGTTCCCATCAGGGACATTTCGGAACTTCTTAGGGACTATTTCGGGATCATTTCTGGATGGTTTTCGGGAACCGTCCGCGATTCCGTCGGGGTCATTTCGGGACTTTTTTGGGCTAATACGGGATCATTTGGGACCCTTCCGGCATCACTTCTGGATGGATTTTGGGATCTGTACGGGAACCCATCAGGGTTATTTCGGGACTTTTTCGGGGCTATTTCTGGACCATTTTGGGTCCCTTTAGGGATCATTCCATGACTTTTTCTGTATTATTTCGGGATCATTATCGGGGACCCTTCCGGCATCAATTCTTGATCGTTTGCCGGATCCATCAGGGTCATTTCGGGACCATGTTGGGATCATTTGGGGACCCTTCCGAGGTCATTTCTGGATCCGTACAGGATGCCGTAGGAGTCATTTTGAAATTTTTTGTGTTACTTTTTCGGGATAGTAATGGAACCCTTCCGGGATTACAGCTGGATCCGTGCGTGATCCCATCGGGTCCATTTTCGGACTATTTCGGGTTCATTTTGGGACCCTTCCGGAAGAATTTCTCTATGGCTTTCGCGATCCGTGGTGGATCCGTTGGGGTCATTTCGGAACTTTTTCTGCATAATTAAGAACCCTTCCTGTATGGTTTTCGAGATCCGGCCGGGAGCCCGTCAGGGTAATTTCGGAACTGGAATCGTGTCGTTGTCATTTAGGGTTTTTTTGGGACTATTACGGGAATTTCGCGGATCCGTCCGCGATAGCGTCGGGATCATTTCGTTGCTTTTTCTGGATAACTTCGGGATCATTTGGGGAACATATCAGGTTATCAGTATAGTGTTAACTACTTTGTACTCTTTACTTTAATTATACTCAGTTGAGCAGAGCTCACAGAGTATATTAAGTTTGATTGGATAACGGTTGGTTGTACATATATAAAGGAATCGAGATAGATATAGACTTCCATATATCAAAATATTCAGGATCGAAAAAAAATTTGATTGAGCCATGTCCGTCCGTCCGTCCGTCCGTCCGTTAACACGATAACTTGAGTAAATTTTGACATATCTTGATGAAATTTGGTATGTAGGTTCCTGAGCACTCATCTCAGATCGCTATTTAAAATGAACGATATCGGACTATAACCACGCCCACTTTTTCGATATCGAAAATTTCGAAAAACCGAAAAAATGCGATAATTCATTGCCTAAGGCGGTTAAAGCGATGAAAATTGGTAGATGGGTTGATGTTATGACGCAGAATAGAAAATTAGTAAGATTTTGGACAATGGGCGTGGCACCGCCCACTTTTACAAGAAGGTAATTTAAAAGTTTTGCAAGCTGTAATTTGGCAGTCGTTGAAGATATCATGATGAAATTTGGCATGAACGTTACTACTATTACTATATATGTGCAAAATAAAAATTAGCAAAATTGGATGAAGAACACGCCCACTTTTTAAAAAAAAAATTTTTTAAATTCAAATTTTAACAAAAAATTTAATATCTTTACTGTATATAAGTAAATTAAGTCAAAATTCAACTCTAGTAATGATATCATGCAACAAAATACAAAAATAAAAGAAAATTTCAAAACGGGCGTGGCTCCGCCCATTTTCATTTAGTTTGTCTAGAATACTTATAATGCCATAAGTCGAACAAAAATTTACCAATCCTTCTCAAATTGTAGGAGCATAGATTCTGTGACGATAACTGTTGTCTGTGAAAATGGGCGAAATCGGTGAAAGCCACGCCCAGTTTTTATACACAGTCCACCGTCTGTCCTTCCGCTCGGCCGTTAACACAATAACTTGAACAAAAACCGATATATCTTTACTAAACTTAGCCCACGTACTTATCTGAACTCACTTTATCTTGGTATAAAAAATGGCCGAAATCCGACCATAACCACGCCCACTTTATCGATATCGAAAATTACGAAAAATGAAAAAAATGCCATAATTCTATACCAACTACGAAAAAAGGGATGAAACATGGTAACTGGATTGGTTTATTGACGCAAAATATAACTTTGGAAAAAACTTTGTAAAATGGGTGTTACACCTACCATATTAAGTAGAAGAAAATGAAAAAGTTCTACAAGGCGAAATCAACAGCCCTTGGAATCTTGGCAGGAATACTGTTAGTGGTATTGCATATATAAATAAATTAGCAGTACCCAACAGATGATTTTCTGGATCACCTGGTTCACATTTTGGTCGATATCGCGAGAACGCCTTCACATATATGTCTAAGGGCCACTCGCTTTTAAAACCCTCATTAATACTTTTAATTTGATATCCATATCGTACAAACACATTCTAGAGTCACCCTGGCCCACCCTAATGGCGATATCTCGAAAAGGCGTCCACCTATATACCTAATGTCCACTCCCTCTTAAAATGCTCAGTAACACCTTTCGTTTGATACCCATATCGTACAAACATTCTAGAGTCACCCCTGGCCCACCCTAATGGCGATATCTCGAAAAGGCGTCCACCTATAGACCTAATGTCCACTCCCTCTTAAAATGGTCAGTAACACCTTTCGTTTGATACCCATATCGTACAAACATTCTAGAGTCACCCCTGGCCCACCCTAATGGCGATATCTCGAAAAGGCGTCCACCTATATACCTAATGTCCACTCCCTCTTAAAATGCTCAGTAACACCTTTCGTTTGATACCCATATCGTACAAACATTCTAGAGTCACCCCTGGCCCACCCTAATGGCGATATCTTGAAAAGGCGTCCACCTATAGACCTAATGTCCACTCCCTCTTAAAATGCTCAGTAACACCTTTCGTTTGATACCCATATCGTACAAACATTCTAGAGTCACCCCTGGCCCACCCTAATGGCGATATCTCGAAAAGGCGTCCACCTATATACCTAATGTCCACTCCCTCTTAAAATGCTCAGTAACACCTTTCGTTTGATACCCATATCGTACAAACATTCTAGAGTCACCCCTGGCCCACCCTAATGGCGATATCTCGAAAAGGCGTCCACCTATAGACCTAATGCCCACTCCCTCTTAAAATGCTCAGTAACACCTTTCGTTTGATACCCATATCGTACAAACATTCTAGAGTCACCCCTGGCCCACCCTAATGGCGATATCTCGAAAAGGCGTCCACCTATAGACCTAATGCCCACTCCCTCTTAAAATGCTCAGTAACACCTTTCGTTTGATACCCATATCGTACAAACATTCTAGAGTCACCCTTGGTCCACCTTTATGGCGATATCTCGAAAAGGCGTCCACCTATAGAACTAAGGATTACTCCCTTTTAAAATATTCGTTACCACCTTTCATTTGATACCCATATCGTACAAAAACATTCTAGAGTCACCCCTGGCCCACCCTAATGGCGATATCTCGAAAAGGCGTCCACCTATAGACCTAATGCCCACTCCCTCTTAAAATGCTCAGTAACACCTTTCGTAATGGCGATATCTCGAAAAGGCGTCCACCTATAGCCCTAATGCCCACTCCCTCTTAAAATGCTCAGTAACACCTTTCGTTTGATACCCATATCGTACAAACACATTCTAGAGTCACCCCTGGCCCACCCTCATGACGATATCTCGAAAAGGCGTCCACCTATAGACATCATGCCCACTCCCTCTTAAAATGCTCGGTAGCACCTTTCGTTTGATACCCATATCGTACAAACACATTCTGGAGTCACCCCTGGCCCACCCTAATGGCGACATTTCGAAAAGGCGTCCACCTATAGACCTAATGCCCACTCCCTCTTAAAATGCTCAGTAACACCTTTCATTTGATTCCCATATCGTACAACTAGAGACACCCCTGGTCCACCTTTATGGCGATATCTCGAAACGGCGTCCACCTATGGAACTAAGGATCACTCCCTTTCAAAATACTCATTAACAGCTTTCATTTGATACCCATATCGTACAAACATATTCTAGAGTCAGCCCTGGTCCACCTTTATGGCGATATCCCTAAATGGCGTCCATCCATAGAACTATGGCCTACTCTCTCTTAAAATACTCTTTAATACCTTCCATTTGATACACATGCCATACAACCACATTCCAGGGTTACCCTAGGTTCATTTTCCTACATGGTGATTTTCCTTATTTTGTCTCCATAGCTCTCAACTGAGTATGTAATGTTCGGTTACACCCGAACTTAGCCTTCCTTACTTGTTTTTAAAATAATTTTAATTGAGTTTTCGTGTTAACTTAAAATTTTGAATAACTTCAAAAAAAGAAAATTCTAATTAGTTTGAAAATATCTAAACTCAAAAATAAACAAAAATAAATTTTATATTACAAACCAAAATAAAATTTTTTTTAAAATATCAACTTGAATGTTGATATATTGGCGATCCTACCAACGGACCTAAAATTATTTGAACGTGCATACTTGTAGAACGAATTTGGACTTAAATTAACTGTAAAAACATATAAAAGAATTTTGACTAAAATAAAGACTATTATTTACAAAATAGTTTATATGCAAAATTTTCGCTTCAACGTCAATAAATTATTTGAACAAGAATCTTTAAATTTTTAATACAATAGTGAACAATTATAAAATTAAAATATATACTATTACAATACAATATCTATCAATAATTCATGATAAGATACATTGCCTGAATCGTTTCAACTTCAAAAGGACTGTGCTAGTGATTTGGTGTTTGCTAAGAATCAACTAACTAAAATACCAGCATTTGTGTCTCTATTTACACCCCTTACTTTGCTGAATTTGTCATGCAATCAACTTTCTGATCTGCCGAAAGAATTGGGTGTCTGAATACGTTACGGGAGTTGAAAATATACAATAATCGTTTTGATCACATACAAAGCTGCCTCGATGAAACAAAAAAATCTTGAAATCCTATTAGCCAGTGATAATCGTATCAATCATTTAGATACTTAAATCAAAAATATCTTTTAAAGTAAATAAAGTTTAAATAAATTATTGAAAATAAATAGTTTTATATAAACTATATGAGTAAATATAGTGTTAACTACTTTGCACTCTTTACTTTAATTTTTAAAATAATTTTAATTGAGTTTTCGTGTTAACTTAAAATTTTGAATAACTTCAAAAAAAGAAAATTCTAATTAGTTTGAAAATATCTAAACTCAAAAATAAACAAAAATAAATTTTATATTACAAACCAAAATAAAATTTTTTTTAAAATATCAACTTGAATGTTGATATAATCAGCTCCTTTATTTCTTTTTTATACTCAATTACAAAAATAAAATGCATTAGACAGAAAAATGTTTAAGCTGATAACTTGATAAGCAGGCTAACGTGAATAGTCCATTATCTTATTTTCTCCTTGCGGACGGGCCGCGGGTAAAGGCTAATATATTATAAATGGGAAGGTTTGGATGTTTGTATGTTTGTATGTTTGTATGTTTGTCCAGACGTTGGTTTTTGCGACTCAATCACGCAAGAATGGCTGGACGGATTTGGATGAAATTTGGCACACATATAGCCAATAGTCTAGAAGGATCTACTAGCTATATTTTTTTGAAAAGGGGAGAGGTCCCCGCCCCCTAGGAACAGTTATAATTTAATTATTGTATTTTTTCGTATATGTGACTGAATCACGCCAGAACGGATACACGGATTTTGATGAAATTTGGAACACAGACAATACTATACTGGCGAAATTTTTTTCGAACATGGAAAGGGGGCGGAGGTCCCACGACCCCTTCGAATAATTACTTTTTAATAATTTTTACACAGTATAACTTAACGTATACTGACCTTCACCAATATTACAAACTCAATGGGTAAAATAAGTCGAGGGCTTACAAAATGAGCAGTGAAACCACCCTCCCCCTCCTCTCCCGTTCTGGTGCAAAATCTATAAATTGTTACAACTCAATGTTTCTGGTAAATCAATAATTTTTGGTATCTGGCTCATACAGATCGAGATCTAAACAATTTTGGAAAAACGATCAGGCGTCCTCTCCTTCTCCTCCTGCTATCCGCCCTCCCTCAATTGTTTTTATTGCCACGCTTTTATTAGCTTTACCTGTATGTTTCTTTGTAACTCTTCATTCACTCCAACGCGCCTGCTGCCTTATTAACATGGTTTTATAATTATCTTCACCCTATTTGTAATCCCGTTAGGGTCATATCGAGACCCTTCTGGGATCATTTCTGGATGGTTTTCGGGATCCGTCCGCGATCCCGCCGGGGTTATTCCGGGACTTTTTCGGGACTATTTCGGGATCTTTTTGGGACCCTTCCGGGATCATTTCTGTATAGTTTTCGGGATCCGTCCGGGATCCCGTCGGGGTTATTTTGGGACATTTTTGGGACTATTCCGGGATCATTTCGGGACTATTTCGCGATCATTTGGGGACCCTTCCGGCATCATTTCCGGATGGTTTTCGGGATCCGTCCGGGATCCCGTCGGAGTCATTTCGGGACTATTTCGGGATCATTTGGGGTGCCTTGCGGCATCATTTCTAGATGGTTTTCGGGATCCGTCCGGGATCCCGTCGGGGTCATTTCTGGACTTTTTCTCGACTGATACGGGATCATTTGGGACCCTTTCGGCAGCATTTCTGGATGGTTTTCGGGATCCGTTCGGGATCCCGTCACTGTCATTTTGAGACTTTGCTAGACTAATACGGGATCATTTGAGGCACTTTCCGGCATCATTTCTAGATGGTTTTCGGGATCCGTCCGGGATCCCGTCGGCGTCATTTCTACACTTTTTCTAGAATAATACGGGATCATTTGGGGGCCCTTTCGGCATCATTTCTGGATGGTTTTTGGGTTCCGCCCGGGATCCCGTCAGGGTCATTTCGGGCTATTTCGGGATCATTTGGTGTACCTTCCGGCATCATTTCTAGATGGTTTTCTGGGTCCGTCCGGGATCCCGTCGGAGTCATTTCGGGACTTTTTCTCGACTAATACGGGATAATTTGGGGTACCTTCCGGCATCATTGCTAGATGGTTTTCGGGATCCGTCCGGGATCCCGTCGGGGTCATTTCTGGACTTTTTCTCGACTAATACGGGATCATTTGGGGGCCCTTTCGGCATCATTTCTGGATGGTTTTCGGGTTCCGTCCGGGTTCCCGTCAGGGTCATTTCGGGACTATTTGGGGTACCTTCCGACTTAATTTCTAGGTGGTTTTCGGCATCCGTCCGGGATCCTGTCGTGGTCATTTCGGGAATTTTTCTCGACTAATACGGGATCATTTGGGGACCCTTTCGGATCATTTCTGGATGGTTTTTGGGATCCGTTCGTCATTTGGGGTACCTTCCGGCTTCATTTTTAAATGGTTTTTGGGATCCATCCGGGATCCCGTCGTGGTCATTTCGGGAATTTTTCTCGACTATTACGATATCATTTGGGGACCCTTTCGGATCATTTCTGGATGGTTTTTGGGATCCGTCCGGGATCCCGTCGTGGTCATTTCGGGATCATATGAGGTACCTTCCGGCACCATTTCTAGATGGTTTTCGGGATCCGTCCGCGATCCTGAAGGGGTCAATACGTGACTATTTTGGGATCATTTGGTGTACCTTTCGGCATCATTTCTAGATGGTTTTCGGGCAGCCGGGATCCCGTCGGGGTCATTTCGGGACTTCTTCGCGACTAATACGGGAACATTTGGGGACCCTTTCGGCTTCGTTTCTTAATGTTTTCGGGATCCCTTCAGGGCCATTTCGGGACTATTATTGGATCATTTGAGGACCTTTCCGGCATCATTTCTGGATAGTTTTCGGGATACTTCCGGGATCATTTGGGGTATTTTCCGCCATCATTTCTGTATGGTATTCGGGATCATTTGGGGTCCCTTCCGGCATAATTTCTGGATGGTTTTCGGTCATTTCAGGGCTATTAGGGGATCATATGAGGACCTTTCCGACATCATTTCTGGATAGTTTTTGGGATCCGTCCGGGATCCCGTCGGGGTAATTTCTGGAGTTTTCCGAAACTATTTCGGGATCATTTTGAGGCCCTTCCAAGATCATTTCTGGATGGATTGCGAGATCTGTCCGGGATCCCGTCAGGGTCATTTAGGAATCCGTTCGAGATCCCGTCAAGGTCATTTCGGGACTATTAGGGGATCATTTGAGGACCTTTCCGGCATCATTTCTGGATAGTTTTCGGAATCCGTCCGGTATCCCGTCGGGGTCATTTCAGGACTTTTTCGGGACTAATAGGTATCATTTTGGGACCCTTCCGGAATCATTTCTGTATGGTTTTTGCGATCCGTCGTGGATCCCGCCGGAGTCATTTCGGGACTTTTTCGGGACTATTCCGGGATCATTTCGGGACTATTTCGCGATCATTTAGGGACCCTTCCGGCATCATTTCTGGATGGTTTTCGGGATTCGTCCGGGATCCCCTAGGGGTCATTTTGGGACTTCCGGCATCATTTCTGCATAGTTTCCGAGATCCGTCGGGGATCTCGGCGCGGTCATTTCGGGACTATTTCGGGATCATATGGGGTACCTACCGGGATCACATCTGAATGGTTTTCGGTATCCGTCCGGGATCCCGTCGGGATCATTTCGGGACTTTTTCGGGATCATTTGGGGTTCCTTCCGGCATCATTTCTGGATGGTTTTTAGGATCCGTACGGGATCCCGTCGGGGTCATTTCGGGACTTTTTCTCGACTAATACAGGATTATTTGGAGACCCTTTCGATATAATTTCTGGATTGTTTTCGGGATCCGTTTGGGAACCCGTCGGGGTTATTTCGGAACTTTTTTCGGGACTAATACGGGATCGTTTAGCGACCCTTCCGGCATCATTTCTGAATGGATTTCGGGATCTGTACGGGAACCCATCAGGGTAATTTCGGGATTTTTTCGGGACTATTTCGGGATCATTTGGGGACCCTTTAGGGGTCATTTCGTGACTTTTTCTCCATTATTACGGGATCATATGGGGACCCTCTCGGCATCATTTCTGGATCGGTTTCGGGATCCGTTCGGGATCCCATCAGGGTAATTTCGGAACTTTTTCGGGACTATTTCGGAATCATTTTGGGATCCCTCCTGATTAATTTCTGGATGATTTTCGGGATTTGTTCAGGATCCCGTCGGCATCATTTCGTTGCTATTTTGGTATCATTTTGGGACCCTTCCGGGATCATTTTAGGTCTCTTCGCAACCGGTAGTTCAGCACACATGCCTTTTTAAATTATGAGCTTTTATGACCATGGATTTGCTGCAAATTATTCCAAATTAAAATTCGGTATGATTTATCTATTTTTCAGTTCTTTAAATGAATCCTGTAACGAACTGTTATAACTATAATTAAACTTTCTGTAATATTTTAACCAACTAAATACCCGAAAAAACAACACTATTTTCATTTAAAAAATTCTCTTTGGTTTTAGCTAATTGAAGTTTCACTCCTTTGTGCTATGAGTAGTAATTTGTTCACCCCTCTCATATCAGTTAATGTAATTTAAAAACAAAATGTATTTTTTTTTAATACGAAAAAAACTGTATTGTACTATTCATGAAAGCGCGGCTTTCAGCTTATATTCTCATTTAGTTCTTTTTTTTTAACTAAATTACAAAAATAAAATACATTAGACAAAAATTATTTTTAAACAGATAACTTGATAAGCATGCTAACTTGATTAGCACATATATTTTATTTTCTCCTTGCGGACGGGGCCGCGGGTAAAGGCTAGTATATTATAAATGGGAAAGTTTGGATGTTTGTCCAGACGTTTATTTTTGTGACTCAATCACGCAAGAAAAGCTGGACGGATTTAAATGAAATTTGGCACACATATAGCCAATAGTCTAGAAGGATCTACTAGCTATACTTTTCTGAAAAGGGGGAAGTCCCCGCCCCCTAGGAACAGTTATAATTTAATTATTGTATTTTTTCGTCTCGGTGACTGAATCAAGCCAGAACGGCTTCACGGATGTTGATGAAATTTGGGACAGAGATAATAGTCTACTGGCGAAATGTTTTTTGAACATGGAAAGGGGGGAGGCGGTCCCACGACCCCTTCGAATAATTACGTTTTAACAATTTTTACCCATTATAACTTTACGTATACTGACCTTCACCAATATTACAAACTCAATGGGTGAAATAAGTCGAGGGCTTACAAAGTGAGCAATGATACAGTTTTCGGGATCCGTCCGGGATCCCGTCGGGGTTATTTTGGGATATTTTCGGGACTATTTCGGGATCATTTCGGGACTATTTCGCGATCATTTGGGGACCCTTCCGGCATCATTTCTGGACGGTTTTCGTGATCCGTCCGGGATCCCGTCGGGGTCATTTCGGAACTTTTTCTCGACTGATACTGGATCATTTGAGGACCGTTTCGGCATCATTTCTAGATGGTTTTCGGGATCCGTCCGGGATCCCGTCAAGGTCATTTGGGGTACCCTCCGGCATCATTTCTAGATGGTTTTCGGGATCCGTCCGTGATCCCGTCGGGTCATTTCTGGACTTTTTCTCGACTGATACTGGATCATTTGGGGACCGTTTCGGCATCATTTCTGGATGGTTTTCGGGTTCCGTCCGGATCCCGTCGGGGTCATTTCGGGACTCTTTCTCGACTAATACGGGATCATTTGGGGACCCTTTCGGCATCATTTCTCGATGGTTTTCGGGATCCGTCCGGGATCCCGTCGGGGTCATTTCGGTACTATTTCGGGATCATTTGGGGTGCCTTTCGGCATAATTTCTATGATTTTCGGGATCCGTCCGGGATCCCGTCGGGGTCATTTCGAGACTTTTTCTCGACTAATACGGGATCATTTGGGGACCCTTTCGGCATCATATCTGGATGGTTTTCGGGATCCGTCCGGTATCCCGTTGGGGTCATTTCGGGACTATTTCGGGATCATTTGGGGTGCCTTCCGGCATCATTTCTAAATGGTTTTCGGGATCCCGGGATCCGGGAGCCCGTCAGGGTCATTTCGGAACTTTTTCGGGACTATTTCGAGATCATTTTGGTACCCTTCAGGCATCATTTCTTTGTGGTTCTCTGGATAAATCTAGAATCGTGTCGTTCTCATTTCGGGTTTTTTGGGACTATTCCGAGAACTTTTGGAGACCCTTCCGTGGCATTTCTAGATGGTTTTCGGGATCTGTCCGCGATAGCGTCGGGATAATTTCGTAAATTTTTCTGGATAATTTCGGGATCATTTGGGGATCCTATCAGGTTATCAGCACATATAGTTCTTTTTTTTACTCAATTACGAAAATAAAATACATTAGACAGAAAAATTTTTTTAAACTGATAACTTGATAAGCAGGCTAACGTGAATAGCCCATATATTTAATTTTCTCCTTGCAGACGGGGCCGCGGGTAAAGGCTAGTTATATTATAAAAGTAATAACAGTTTCCGTCCCTGGATTTCAGAAATAGTACAAAAACATCTTGTTTTTTTTTTTTTTTAATTAGTTGAACAAACAGATTTTTTAAGGTGCTTATGCATATTTCTGCGAAATGAAATGTGCTCAGCTTTAACAAAACACTTGCTTCAGTTTTTCAAAAGAAAATTTCCTTGTAATGAGTTGTTTATATACATATGTATTCGCAGAGTTGTATTGTGTTATTAATTAGATATGTGTACAATAGCCGTATTTTTAATGAATAAATACAGAAAGAACAAAGGGTCCACTTAATTAGTTTTATCTGTTTCCAAACTGGTTTTAAGTATAAAGTACCACATGATGGAGTGTCATTGAGGAGGGTGTTGCGTATTGCACACACCAGTGCCACCCCAAAACGTCGACTGGTAGGTGCTTAGCACCCTCCACCCGGGGTAGGGGGGAGCCTTCTCGTGGTGACACCTAGTAACGCTTCGTCAGCGAATTCGAGCGGCGACCTCTTTCCCACACCCCAAAACCTAAAAATTATGACAAACCTAAAAAAGATAACAAAGACACGGACGACAATATGACTAAGACGGTAACGACAATATGACTAAGACGGTAACGACAACGACGTCCCTGAATTTAACAAGAATGGACTCTAGGACGGGTGTAGGGGACGGAAAAACTGGCGGAGATATAGACTGGGAGAGGGGAACTCCTCGGATGTTGAGTTCTTATCTTCAAGTCAGGAGACTGACGCAAGACGTGGCGGGAACAGTACTGTGGGCAACGGTACTCCGCCACGCAATCAACAATTTTCGACCGCTGTTAGGAAGCAGCGGGAAACAGCTAGCAAGGCTCGGTCCAAGGCATTACTTGAGAGAAGGCGGTTTCAGCTAGTTCTGTTTGTCCTGGATAGAATAGAACGGAATAGGGCAAACGGTACCGTCCATCCCAAGAATGCGGAGAACCGTGTTACTTTCCAAGCGGTGGTGGACGAGTACAGGCCGTACTTGGAAACCGAAAACAGGACCACCGCGGGAAAAAGGAACCGGTTTCTGGAAGAGGCTCCCAGCACCTCAAAGAGGAACCGGTCTATGGAAGAAGCCCCTAGTACCTCCAAGAGGAGAAAAATTACCGGTGGTAACGCCTCTATGTCTGCGGGAGCGCTGAGACGGGCCAAAACCTTTTCAGAAATGGTTCGGAGTAACCTTCAAGTTGCGCTAGTGGATGCGACCACCAACAGCGGCAAGCCCATCTTGGAGAAGTGGGGGGAGCTAGAGGCAAGGCTGTCTCAGGTAGTCATTGACTTTGGCCCACCCGGAAGATAATCTCCCCTTCTTCGACCGCGTAAGTTGTTCGCGAGTACCGTGTGCTTAAATGCGAGAACCAGCAGTCCAAGGACTTCTTGGAGAAGTGCGTGCTGGCCCTAAGGGAGGTCTGGCAGGGCTTAAGGATTAAGCTCATCCCGGCCGCCGATATAACAAAAAGACCCCTAGCCGGATGAGGTCGCTAACAAGCGCCTGGAGGTTTTGGTAAAATCTAGAAACACACCAACCTTTGTATTTCCAACCACCGACACATTCAAGGGGTGATAGGAGGTGTTAGATGTCACACTACTAAGCGGAAACAGAAAATTTCGGGTAGACAGCTAGAGGGTATGAGATAGTCCACAGGAGGATACTAACGTATGGTGAATGAAATCCGAACACAACTTGTGAACACAAAAACTAAGTAGCCCTAATATTTTAAAAAGAAATGCATAAATTTAACGGGACATCTTCTTGACATTTTCGCGTAAAATATTTATATGAGCACACCATTAGTAGTCAAAATGTCTTTGAACGAGTTTCAGCGCCGCGAATTAATTTGGAAATTTTGTGAAAATAATCTTAACAAAAGCGCAAATGTAGTTTTTCATCATTTAAGGGAAATGGGATTTAAGAAAACATCCTTATATGAGATTATTAAGCTTTTCAGAAATAATAAAAGCACATTTCGAAAAAAAGGTTCCGGCAAAAAATGTCATTTACAAGACAGTAAAGTACGTGGAAAGTTGAAAGCAGATACAGTGGGGCGCAAAGCAAAATCGTTCCATCAGCTTGGACGAAAATACCAAGTTGATAAGATTACTATTAAACATTATTTGGAAGCTATGAAGATACAAATTAAAGAAAGAAAATCGAAACCAGCTACTACAGAAAAGCAGGCAAAAAAAATTAAGGCAAGTTACGACCACTTTCACAAAAATATTTTGCCACATCTTCAACTTACAAATGCGTTATGGACGATGGGAGCTACCTCACAGTCAAAGGCAACGAATGGCAGCCAAAATATTACTTCGAGTCCAAAAAACGAAAATCTTCCGTCAGAATGAAATATATTCAAAATACTAAATTTCCCGAGAAAGTTTTGTTGTGACTAACAATCAGCGAGCGTGGGATAAGTCAGCCCGTATTTTTCAAGGGTAGTTTACCCGTTCTGCTCAGACTTATATAGAGAAATGCATTCCAGAATTTCACAAATTTATTAAAAGGGGAAAGTTCGTGTTTCGGCTTGATTTGCATTTTCACATTATGCAAAACGCAGGCTAAGGGAAGTACATAGCCGGAAAATTGAATTTGTACCTAAAAATTACAACGCGCCAAACATTCCCAGCTGAGACAAATTAAGACCTTTTGCGCACATTTTAATAGGCGTGTTTATGGGGAAGGATATTAGGCAAAAAACAGGACTTGATTAGATAACAAAATCAAAAAGGAACTTAAAAACATCGATACAAAAGGAATTCAAGGATCAATGAGGAAATTTCCAAAAAAATACCGTATGGAGCAAATATTTAATTATAAATTTATCTTACATATCTAGATATTAAAAAAAAAAAGGACATGTGGCACTCGGGGACTGTCGCGGTAAAGATATTGCATATTATCAACTTATGCAATTATAATATTTATGCAACACTTGGTTTTCTTTTATATTAATTCAAGTTTTGTCTTTGATATTAATTCAAGTTAAACTTTTTAAGCGTGGTGACCGATAAGAAAACAAATTTTTTACTTTTATCGAATAAATGAGAAGTTAATATTTAACTTTCACTTTAACTTTAAATAAATAAAAATAAATGTAAGGCGCGATAACCTCCGAAGAGATCTAAGGCCGAGCTTCTCTTCCAATTTGCGTCGTGCTCCTCTTGATTTTTCCCTACAAATTGGCCGGACGGGACCTACATGTTTTATGCCGACTCCGAACGGCAACTGCAAGGCAGATGAGTTTTCACTGAGAGCTTTTCATGGCAGAAATACAATCGGAGCGCTTGCCAGACACTGCCGAGGGGCGACCCCGCTTAGAAAAATTTTCTTCTAATTGAAAAATCTTATTTCTAAAATTTTGATGTTGCTTTGCCCGGGAGTTGAACCCAGGGCATACGGTGTGATAGGCGGAGCACGCTACCATCACACCACGGTGGCCGAAACTCACTTTAACTTTACCTTTAACTTTATTTTTAACTTTAACTTTCACTTTAACTTTAACCTTCACTTTAACTTTATTTTTAACTTTAACTTTAACATTCACTTTAACTTTAACTTTAACTTTAACATTAACTGTAACTTTAACTTGCACGCTTGCAACCTCTCTATGCCACGGAGGGGAGTGTGGAGGGGTAAAAAGCAGGTATACTGGTGGAATAGCGAAATCGCGGAGCTGCGGAAAATATGCCACAGGATGCGAAGGCTAGCAACTCGCGCGCGCGGCAGGCCTGAGGCTCTAGAAAAGTCGGAAGCGTACAAAGGAGCGAAGAAAGCTCTTAGTGCTGCCATTAAGCAAAGCAAGCTTAAGTGCTGGAAAGCGCTTTGCGAGGAAGTGGATCGAGACCCATGGGGGCAGGGATATAAGATAGTAATGAAGAAGTTCCGTCCGCCAAACCAGCTGATGGACGAGAACCAAATAAGGAACATTGTGGATGGCCTGTTTCCCACCCAACTGCCTAGGGAGGGCGGGTACGTTACCCATGAAGATCGCAACGTGGAACCATTCCAAGAAGAAGAGCTTAAAACTGCCGTGCGAACTATGAAACCTAGGAAAGCATCTGGGCCCGACGGAATACCCGCGGAGGCAATTAGACTAGCAGCAAACGACTGCCCAGAACTTATGTTGCACATGTACAACAAATGTCTCGAAGAAAGAATATTCCCCACCATATGGAAGACAGCACGACTGGTTCTCATTCCAAAAGGGAAAGGAGATCCCAACTCTCCATCATCCTACCGTCCCCTATGTATGTTGGACACAGCAGGGAAATTGATGGAGAGTCTCCTGAAGCAACGCCTCACCAGAGCGTTACAGGACGCCGGAGGACTGTCGCCCAGACAGCATGGTTTTCGGAGGGGGCACTCTACAATAGGTGCCATAGCAGAAGTTATAGACGCAGTCAAGAAAGCCGAGACAGCGTGCCACAGAGCAAGACCTATAGTGTTGCTGGTCACGCTGGACGTCAAAAACGCTTTTAACTCAGCTAGGTGGGAGGACATGCTTGAGGCACTAGAAAGCACTTTCAAAGTACCGCAATATTTGTTAGAAATTTTAAGGGACTACCTAAGAGAGAGGTATCTAATATATGAAAGTACTCACGGTCAAAAAAGGGTAAAAATAACAGGTGGAGCAGCTCAGGGTTCGGTACTAGGTCCCGATCTCTGGAATATAACTTACGACAGTCTTCTTCGATTAGACATGCCAGAAAGCACCTTCCTCGTTGCATTTGCAGACGACGTGGCAGCTGTGATAACAGCACCAAGCTGCGAGCTGGCACAGCTAAAATTAAACCAGGTCATGCGTAATGTAAATAGGTGAATGGCTGAGCACGGTCTCCAGTTAGCAACAGCCAAAACGGAGATCGTCATCCTCACAAAGAGACGTATTCCCACTACCAGGAACATGATGGTTGGGGACCAGCCAATAGAAACACTCGCTTCAACGAAATATCTGGGAGTGAGGTTAGACAGCAAACTCAACTTCTCGGATCACATACGAGGGACCTGCGAAAGAGCTGCGCGCATAATAGCGCAGTTGAGTAGATTAATGGCAAACACAGGTGGCCCAAAGCCATGCACAAGGAAGTTGCTTGCATCAGCCTCGGATTCTATACTCTTATATGGTGCAGAAATCTGGGCGGACGCAATGAAATACCGGAAGAACCGAGTCGCCCTCACCTCGGTCCAACGCAGAGGGGCGCTGCGAATATCTTCGGCTTACCGCACGGTATCAGCTGAAGCTGTCCTGGTCGTTGCGGGAACCATACCGATATATCTTCTCGTTGAGGAAAGAAAAACAATATATGACAACGGATCGCAAGCAAGTAGAGCTGCTGTTGCCATGCAGGCGCGAGAAGAATCGATCCGACGTTGGCAAGACCAGTGGAGCAACAGCATCGTAGGAAAGTGGACTAGGGAACTAATCCCTGAACTTGATCCATGGTTGAAGCGACCGCACGGAGAGGTAGACTTTTACCTGACCCAGTTTCTAACGGGACATGGTTACTTCCGCAAATACCTACACAGAATGGGTAAGGTTGATAGCCCGAGCTGTCTGTACTGTGGGGAAATAGACGACGTACGCCACACCTTCTTCGAATGCAGGCACTTCTCCCATCAGCGAAGGAGGGTAGAAGAGGTACTTGGCGACCTATCCCCGGGCAGTGTCATTAATAACATGACCTGTCGAAGAGACAGATGGGATACGGTCAGCACATATGTGAGTCATATACTTACCAGTAAACGAGAAGACGGATGCCTAGCCCATTAGCGTGAGAGTAGCCATAGAGCTCACGTAGCGCGCACCCGTACCCGAAGTAATGCTAAACGCGGTCCCAGGTACGGGGATTTGCGCGGGCCGTGGGAGGTTAGGTTTTAGTGGGTAGGCCTTCATGGAAGAAGGGAGTCCTACACTCGGAGAGTCTCGCAGTGAGGCTTAAATATCCCGGTCAGTGCATAAAGCATTTCCTCCTTCCACGAAACACAAAAAAAAAAAAAAAAAAAAAAAAAAAAAAAAAAAAAAAAAAAAAAAACTTTAACTTTAAATTTAACAACCTTAACTTTAACTTTGACTTTAACTTTAAATTTCATTTTAAATTTAACTTTAACTTTATTTTTAACTTTAACTTTAGTTTTCTCTTTAACTTTAACATTCACTTTAACTTTAACTTTAACATTAACTTTAACTTCAACTTTGACTTTAACTTTAACGTTTACTTTAACTTTAACTTTAAATTTAACTTTAACTTTCACTTTATTTTTAACTTTAACTTTCGCTTTAACTTTAACATTCACTTTAACTTTAACTTTAGCTTTAACTTTAACTTTAACTTTAACTTCAACTTTAACTTTATTTTTAACTTTAACTTTAACTTTCGCTTTAACTTTAACATTCACTTTAACTTTAACTTTAACTTTAACTTTAACTTTAACTTTAACTTTAACTTCAACTTTAATTTTAGCTTTAACTTTAACTTTAACTTTAACCTTAACTTTAACTTTAACTTTACCTTTAGCTTTAACTTTAACTTTATTTTTAACTTTAACTTTAACTTTCGCTTTAACTTTAACATTCACTTTAACTTTAACTTTAACTTTAACATTCACTTTAACTTTAACTTTAACTTTAACTTTAACTTTAACTTTAACTTTAACTTTAACTTTAACTTTAACTTCAACTTCAACTTTAACTTTAGCTTTAACTTTAACTTTAACCTTAACTTTAACTTTAACTTTAACTTTAACTTTAACTTTAACTTTAGCTTTAACTTTAACAAATGAGCAACAAAATAAAGACAACAAAGGAAGATAAAAGTAGAGAAAGCGAGAAAGAAAGGGGCGATGAAGCGGTGTTCAAGAAGAGCACTAAAGTGCTGAGATCGCCGGTTTTAACAACCCCCGCTAAAGCGACCTTGTCGGTAATGCCCACACAAGGCACCGAATCGGCGGAAAAGACAAAGGCAGCGAAAGCACAGCTGCGCAATAACCCCAGCCAGTCAACACCTGCTACTGCAAGGGAAAAAGCGTCGGTCAGCTCACCCAATGTCGTTGCACAGCGCGCTGTTGGGAAGGAGAAACGTGCGACTCCGCCAAGAGGCTCACTCTCATACACAAGCCTCGAAGGGAAGAGCCAAGACGAACTGCTGGAGTACGCGGTATCAGTGCTGCGCGAGATGCAGGAAACCGCTCTCAAGCAGAAGACCGTGTCCAAGGACATAAAAACCGGTATGGCTCTTCTCGAGGAAGCGTTAAGCTGCATGGGATCGTTAAGGGCCCAAAAGGTAGATGAGAGCAGAGAATCGGGCCGAAAAAGCAAGAGGGCACGAACGAGCTCAGATTCCCACTCGGAGGACTTGGAAGCCAAAAAGAAACGAGATGAAAGAACAAATACGCTTTCACAAGGTGAGTCTTGGTCCAATGTAGCGCGCCGGAGGCTGAAACAGCGGGCCCAGCCAGCCAAGCAGGCAACCCCCGTCCAAGCTCCTAAAGCTCAAAAACGGGCGAGAAAGAGGAGACAAGCAGCAACTTTTGTGGTAAAACCTGTGGAAGGCAAAAGCTATGCCCAGGTACTAGGGGCCATACGCGGCCAGCTCCGCCCTAATGACACAGGTACGGTGGTACGGTCAGTACGAAAAACCAAATCTGGTAACGTACTGATTGAAACGGCGCGCTGCAGCGACCAGACGGCCTTCAGAGCAGCTATAGGTAGTGCAGTAGGAGAGGTCGGTGAAGCACAACAGCTCTCCAAGCGGATGAAGTTGGAAGTACTTGGCATGGACTGTCTCACAACTGAAACAGAAATCCAAGACGCAATAAGGAGAGAGGTCGGAAAAGAAGAAATCACTAGACCTCTCCGTGTCTCTGTGTTCGCAGCAAACCAAAGAGAACAGAAAATGGCGGTCGTCGAAGTGGACGAGAATATTGGCAACGCCCTACTCAAAAAAGGTAAAATTCCGATCGGATGGATACAGTGCCGAATCAGACAGCGAGCAGAAGTACAACGCTGCTTTAGGTGTGTCGGCTACGGACACCGGAAGGCAGAATGCAAGGGTCCAGACAGGAGTAACGCCTGCTGGAAGTGTGGGCAAAGCGGCCACAAAGCTTCGGCCTGTACCGCAGCTCCAAAATGTTACCTGTGTAATACACAGAAGCTCGATCATGTCCCTGGATCTGGAGCATGCAGCATTTTCAGAGCGGCACTCGCTGTTGCAAAGGCCAAAGTCTCAATTCAATAGTGATTAGTTTTATCCAAGGCAACCTAAACCGGAGCAGACTTGCTGATGAGCTACTACAACAGTTGGTCTTAGACCATAAAGCTAACAGCGTTATCATCAGCGAACCCTATAGAGCCCGAAATGATTGGCATATAGACAACACCGGCACCGCCGCAATCTGGATGACAGATGCAAACGCCAATATTGTGAACCGTGTTGCCGGACAAGGCTACGTCCGCCTAACTACGAATAATACCACAATAGTAAGCTGCTACTTGTCCCCGAATGATCCCATTCAAACGTTCAGGGAGAAGCTTGAACTTATTGAAGACGACCTGAGGGACTTAACTAGTAACCTGGTTGTGGCGGGAGACTTTAACGCAAGAGCCGTCGAATGGGGAATGCCGCAGACTAACACCCGTGGAAGGTTAGTCCTTGAGATGGCAGCCAGGCTCGGTTTGAACGTGCTTAACACTGGTACGACCCCTACATACCGACGGCCAGGCTTTGGATACTCGATCCCCGATGTAACACTAGTGTCAGAAAGCCTGCTGCTGACCGCTGCTGGATGGAGAGTCATAGAGGATCTGACTGGCAGCGATCACAACTACATCACTTTCCACCTAAACGATCCCGGTCAGAGGCAGATTCCGAACGGGCCACGCAGAACAAAAGCATGGGACGCATCCAAGGGCGACTCTGCCACGTTCTCCGCATCAGTACTGGGTGATGCCCGACGGATAATCAACAACTCCAGTCCGACAGAAGAGACGGTTGAAAAGACAATGAGCTGTCTTCGCCACGCTTGCAACCTCTCTATGCCACGGAGGGGAGTGTGGAGGGGTAAAAAGCAGGTATACTGGTGGAATAGCGAAATCGCGGAGCTGCGGAAAATATGCCACAGGATGCGAAGGATAGCAACTCGCGCGCGCGGCAGGCCTGAGGCTCTAGAAAAGTCGGAAGCGTACAAAGGAGCGAAGAAAGCTCTTAGTGCTGCCATTAAGCAAAGCAAGCTTAAGTGCTGGAAAGCGCTTTGCGAGGAAGTGGATCGAGACCCATGGGGGCAGGGATATAAGATAGTAATGAAGAAGTTCCGTCCGCCAAACCAGCTGATGGACGAGAACCAAATAAGGAACATTGTGGATGGCCTGTTTCCCTCCCAACTGCCTAGGGAGGGCGGGTACGTTACCCATGAAGATCGCAACGTGGAACCATTCCAAGAAGAAGAGCTTAAAACTGCCGTGCGAACTATGAAACCTAGGAAAGCATCTGGGCCCGACGGAATACCCGCGGAGGCAATTAGACTAGCTGCAAACGACTGCCCAGAACTTATGTTGCACATGTACAACAAATGTCTCGAAGAAAGAATTTTCCCCACCATATGGAAGACAGCACGACTGGTTCTCATTCCAAAAGGGAAAGGAGATCCCAACTCTCCATCATCCTACCGTCCCCTATGTATGTTGGACACAGCAGGGAAATTGATGGAGAGTCTCCTGAAGCAACGCCTCACCAGAGCGTTACAGGAAGCCGGAGGACTGTCGCCCAGACAGCATGGTTTTCGGAGAGGGCACTCTACAATGGATGCCATAGCAGAAGTTATAGACGCAGTCAAGAAAGCCGAGACAGCGTGCCACAGAGCAAGACCTATAGTGTTGCTGGCCACGCTGGACGTCAAAAACGCTTTTAACTCAGCTAGGTGGGAGGACATGCTTGAGGCACTAGAAAGCACTTTCAAAGTACCGCAATATTTGTTAGAAATTTTAAGGGACTACCTAAGAGAGAGGTATCTAATATATGAAAGTACTCACGGTCAAAAAAAGGTAAAAATAACAGGTGGAGCAGCCCAGGGTTCGGTACTAGGTCCCGATCTCTGGAATATAACTTACGACAGTCTTCTTCGGTTAGACATGCCAGAAAGCACCTTCCTCGTTGCATTTGCAGACGACGTGGCAGCTGTGATAACAGCACCAAGCTGCGAGCTGGTACAGCTAAAATTAAACCAGGTCATGCGTAATGTAAATAGGTGGATGGCTGAGCACGGTCTCCAGTTAGCAACAGCCAAAACGGAGATCGTCATCCTCACAAAGAGACGTATTCCCACTACCAGGAACATGATGGTTGGGGACCAGCCAATAGAAACACTCGCTTCAGCGAAATATCTGGGAGTGAGGTTAGACAGCAAACTCAACTTCTCGGATCACATACGAGGGACCTGCGAAAGAGCTGCGCGCATAATAGCGCAGTTGAGTAGATTAATGGCAAACACAGGTGGCCCAAAACCATGCACAAGGAAGTTGCTTGCATCAGCCTCGGATTCTATACTCTTATATGGTGCAGAAATCTGGGCGGACGCAATGAAATACCGGAAGAACCGAGTCGCCCTCACCTCGGTCCAACGCAGAGGGGCGCTGCGAATATCTTCGGCTTACCGCACGGTCTCAGCTGAAGCTGTCCTGGTCGTTGCGGGAACCATACCGATATATCTTCTCGTTGAGGAAAGAAAAACAATATATGACAACGGATCGCAAGCAAGTAGAGCTGCTGTTGCCATGCAGGCGCGAGAAGAATCGATCCGACGTTGGCAAGATCAGTGGAGCAACAGCATCGTAGGAAAGTGGACTAGGGAACTAATCCCTGAACTTGATCCATGGTTGAAGCGACCGCACGGAGAGGTAGACTTTTACCTGACCCAGTTTCTAACGGGACATGGTTACTTCCGCAAATACCTACACAGAATGGGTAAGGTTGATAGCACGAGCTGTCTGTACTGTGGGGAAATAGACGATGTACGCCACACCTTCTTCGAATGCAGGCACTTCTCCCATCAGCGAAGGAGGGTAGAAGAGGTACTTGGCGACCTATCCCCGGGCAGTGTCATAAATAACATGACCTGTCGAAGAGACAGATGGGATACGGTCAGCACATATGTGAAGCATATACTTACCATTAAACGAGAAGACGGATGCCTAGCCCATTAGCGTGAGAGTAGCCATAGAGCTCACGTAGCGCGCACCCGTACCCGAAGTAATGCTAAACGCGGTCCCAGGTACGGGGATTTGCGCGGGCCGTGGGAGGTTAGGTTTTAGTGGGTAGGCCTTCATGGCAGAAGGGAGTCCTACACTCGGAGAGTCTCGCAGTGAGGCTTAAATATCCCGGTCAGTGCATAAAGCATTTCCTCCTTCCACGAAACACAAAAAAAAAAAAAAAAAAACTTTAACTTTAACTTTATTTTTAACTTTAACTTTCGCTTTAACTTTAACATTCACTTTAACTTTAACTTTAACTTTATGATCCGGGGTGGGCGTGAGCTTAGCACCTGCTAACAAGCCAACCTAATATAAACGCACGCAAGTTATTTTCTGTCAAAAATGTCTCATGCACATACAACTTGACATTTAGATTTGACGTTTGCACACATGCTTTACATTGTCGCAACGCATGCTTATTTGGGTTAGGGCAAAAAACGCCGGTTGTTTGCGTGCGCTAAAAAAACGCAGTGCGGTTTTATTAGGTTGGCTTGTAAGCGACCATATATGTATACGGTAAGCGATAGCACAATGGCTACTTCGTGAAAATCAACGACAGCTCATTTAGTTTGATTTCGACTGTCGGACGGTGAGGAAGTGTCGCACGCGCGCTTAAAACAGAGTACCAAAGAGTGCGTGTGACACATGTTAACCGTTCAAGCATTGAAATCAAACTAAATAAATAATTGATTTTGCTTTCGTGCTCGCTACACGTTCGTGTTTACTAACACATTCTCAATTTGGTAGCCTGCCCACCGCTGATTATGATAGAGATCCAATATTATGTATTTGGCCATTGCTAACACTGAACATTTACGAACGTTTTCGAGCCTTTTCGGATCTTTTTTGACAAATATCCGTTACGGTTTTTTTTGATTTAGTCGCCAAGCCGGCGATAAAATCTATGCAATAGCTTAAAAATTAACTTTAAATAAAACAAATATCCTTTCATACTTTGTTTTGACTATAATACTGTAACGAATTTACTGCAATTCCCCTTATTTGCAATCTTCTGACAACGTTCGTATCGCTAAACTGTTGAATAAATAACTTCAATATTGAATAATGGAAAAATGGCCCTTTATTAAAGTACTTCACAATATAGCACTTATACTTTGCAACGAATAGCTTGCTTAATAACCAAACTGATAGCTCAAATGAAACTGACTTCTCGCCTCTACTGTCGCGCCTTTATACTTTTTGATTTCTCATTGCATACTTCTTGGCTTTTCCATTCCAGAACTTACTAGTTAGTTATCAGCTACAAAATCGCCAGCCACAACTAGGTTTATAACCTCTCATTTGAGTAATACTTGCACACATTATTGCCCTCTCTTGTGAGCAACTCAGATAAGATATATGCATGTGTTTGTGCGTTGCTTCTCCGCTGCTCGTATACGTACATACGTGTAGAGTCTACACGTAGACGCAATTATTGATTCGTTTATGTAGATACATAATGATTGATTTATAGATGTGCATGATATCACTGTTTAGCATCGGCTTAGTCCCGATCAGACAAATCTCTCGATCTAAACGCTGCTAGCCTCTCCAAATGAACCACTTTCATTTTGGTTCGTCGTTTGCCAATGGTTTGTATGCGGTACACTACATCATTGATCTGTTTTACAACTTTGTATGGGCCTTCCCAGATACACTACAATTTCAGGGACAAACCTTTTTTTCGTTGTGGGTTGTATAGCAGCACCAAATCTCCTTCCTGAAAACCTTCCGAATTAATTGCTTTATCGTATCTCGCTTTCATCTTGTCACTCATAATCTTTGCTCGTTGCCTTACCAGATCGTGTATCTCTCTCAGCTCTTCTTCCAAGACACCAGTGGATTTCTTGACATTCCTCTCCGCATCGGCATCTATCACATACTTCAAATCAGCTGGCAGTCGAAGGTCACTGCCAAAAATTACCTTTGTGGGAGTTTGGCCCGTTGTCTCATGTACTGCCGATCGGTAAGCCATCAAGAATAATGATATGTGTGTATCCCAGTCCTTATGGTACTTGTCTCCTACTTTCCTTAAATGCTCCTCCAATGTTCTATTGAAACGTTCCACCATACCATCGGACTGAGGATGCAATGCAGTTGTCCGCGTTTTTCGAATGCCCAACTTCTTGCACATTTCTTGGAACACAGCTGATTCAAAATTCCTGCCTTGGTCAGAATGTAACTCCATTGGTACACCATACCTTGCAACCCATTCGTTTGTAACCACTTTTGCTACTGTTTCTGCTTCTTGTTTTGGGATTGGGTATACCTCTGGCCATTGACTGAAATAATCCATAACCACCAGTACGTATTTGTTTCCGCGGTTGCTAGTAGGAAATGTACCTGCGACATCCATGGCGATCCTTTCAAATGGTGCACCTGAAATATACTGCTTCATCTGGCCATTACTTCGTGTTTTGGGCCCTTTCGCTCTGTTGCATACCTCGCAGTTGGCAATCCACTCGGTGACCGACTGACGGCAACCAACCCAATAGGATCTCTGCCTAATTTTCTCGAGCGTCTTCGTGATTCCAAGATGACCTCCACTTGGACTATTGTGAAGCTCCCTGAGCACGTCAGGAATCGCCTTTCTGGGAACAACTATCAGTTTCTTCTTGCATTGACCATCCTCACCCCCCATACTTGATGAAGGCAACCGGATATCAACTCTAAACTGTTCCAATGTACTCAATATGACTTCGCAATGGGACTCTCTGCTGACATATCCTCTCTGCTTGGTCTTTCGTTTCGTTCGAGCCCTCGCATAACATGTGACAGATCTGTATCTTCTAGCTGACACTTTCTTAGTTGTTTCTTGTCCCTTTCATCCGTACACGTTATAGTCATTAGCCGGACATCTATAATTTCTTCTTTAGCCTCGGCTCTTGAACAGTGCTTGCATTCCAAACTACATGGTCTTCGTGACATTGCATCGACATTTCCATGGGTACTACCTTTCCGATGCTCAACGGAAAAGTCATAGCTTTGTAGTCGCTCGATCCACCGTGCCAATTGTCCTTCCGGATTACGGAACTGCAGAAGCCATTTTAACGCTGCGTGATCTGTCCTGACACGGAATCGCTGGCCGTAGAGGTATTTGTGAAAATGTTTAATGCACTCTACCAATGCCAACAGCTCTCTCCGCGTAACGCAGTAGTTCCTCTCTGGTTTTCCAATCGAACGGCTGGAATATGCAACTACCTTCTCCTGTCCATCGATCAGTTGTGATAAAACGCCTCCTGTAGCATATCCGCTCGCATCTGTATCTAGAATAAACGCTGCTCCTGGAATCGGATATGCCAACATTGGGGCAGTGCACAAACGCTCTTTCAATGTTTGGAAAGCTACTTCTTGCTCCTTCTTCCATTCAAAAGCTTCATTTTTTCTTGTTAGCTCGTGGAGACTATGGGCTACGCTGGCAAAATTTGGTACAAATCGGTGGTAATATGTCCACAGCCCAAGGAAACTATTCAATTCATGCAGATTCTGTGGTCTTGGCCAATCCTTTACTGCCTCTGTGTTTTCATTCGCTGTACGGATACCTTCTGTCGTTACCTTGTGACCCAAATAATTTACTTCCCTTTTAAACAGCGCACACTTTTTGGGACCTAACTTCAGACCAGCGCCAGCTATTCTCTGGAAAACTTCATCTAAGTTTTTAAGATGTTCATCAAAGTTCTTGCCCAATACGATGATGTCGTCCAGGTACACCAAGCATGTTTTCCAATATAGACCTTTCAGTACCTGGTCCAAGAGTCTCTCACAAGTAGCTGGTGCATTACAAAGTCCAAAAGGCATTACTGTAAATTGCCAAAGACCATCACCGATACTGAAAGCTGTTTTCTCTTTATCTTCCTCCTTCACCTCAACTTGCCAGTAGCCGCTTTTCAAGTCCAGTGGGGAAAACCATTTCATACCAGAGAGCGAGTCCAGAGTGTCGTCAATTCTTGGCAATGGGTAGTTATCCTTTTTCGTAACGTCACTCAACTTCCGGTAGTCCACGCAAAAACTCATTTTTCCATCCTTCTTCTTTACAAGTACTACCGGTGAGCTCCATGGACTAGCTGATGGTTCGATGACGCCGCTGTCGCTCATTTCCTGTACGACTTGACTCACAACTTCCCGTTTCGCCAGTGGAACACTACGAGGAGCTTAACGTATCGGCCTCGCGTCTCCAGTGTCAATTTGATGTTTCACAACATTGGTGCGGCCTGGTTTGGAACCATCCTGGTCAAATATGTTCGCGTACTTTAGGAGCAGTTGTTTTGCCTTATTCTGATAGGCTTCCTCTAGCCCCTGCTTCCATGCCGTGATGTCATTTGAAAGATCAGTATTACTAGATGAAACGTGTTCCTGGAGCTGTTCACAGTTAATAACTACTTCAACCTCTTGGCATCTTCCCAAAATAGCTGCTTTGGTCAAATTAAATGGTGACTTGAACTTATTGAGTACTCTTACCGGAATACGTCCATCTTGTTTTTGTCATAGCTATAGTTTTTCCTACAAGTATGTTCAGTGCTGATTTGTTTGCTGCTTCGACAACCCACAATTTGTTTGTCCCACAATCTCCATCAACCTTTGCCCAGGTGACTGTTTCGGATTTTGGTGGTATTTGCTGACTCTCTTCCACCAGCACTCGCTTACTGCTGTAGCCTCTCTCGTAGCCGAAATTAAGCGGCACATTCATGTTCTTATATCGCATCGTCTTGCTTTGTATATCGATCTTGACGCCTTGGTTGATTAAGAAGTCCACTCCAATTATGATTTTATCAACAATATCTGCCACTATAAAATTTGGAGTACCGTGACGTTCCCAATTGCTACTTCACATCCTACTTCTCCAATTACCTGGGTGTCCTCTCCCGTGGCTGTACGTAATCTTGCTCGAAGCAATGATCTTTTCTTTTTGTTGCCCAAATCCGCTCGAATGATGGAATGAGATGCGCCCGTATCTACAGTCAGTAAACGTTCCTTTCCACCCACATGTCCTCCAACAGTAAGATTGCTCGATCTTCTTCCAATCTGCAAGATAGAGATTATGGGACATTCGATTGCGGGAGCCAGCTGTCGCATCTTGCGGCTGACTCGATTTAGTTTAACGATTGAGTGGTCTTGGAGATTTGCTCATCTCCTTCTGCTCTGCGTTTACGACCACCCACATTGTTGGAACTGTTAGGGTTGGTGTTGCAATAACGCACAATATGCCCTGGCTTTCCACACTTAAAGCATTTGACTGAATCATTATTCTTCTGCTGCGTACCCTTCAATGCTTCTAAAATTGCGCCTACCCAGTCTGTCCTTTCCACATCCCCGCGATGAGCTTTGTACGCTGGCTTACTCAAAAGTGAGGCTGTTTCCTGAGTCATTGCATGCGATACCGTTTCAGCAAATGTTAGTTTTGGATTCGCATATGTAGCCCGCTTCGTTTCCACATCTCGTATGCCATTTATGAAACTCTGGATTTTTACCCTTTCAGTGTATTCCACGGGTTCGTCCGCATTTGCAAGATGAGCCAATCTTTCAATATCTGAAGCAAACTCCTGCAATGTCTCATTTGCTTTTTGGTAGCGGTTTTGCAACTCAATTTGGAATATCTGTTTTCTCTGCTCGCTTCCATAACGTCTCTCGACAGCGGCCATCAAGGCTTCATAGTTGTTCCGCTCTCCTTCGGGAATCGTCTGTAGGATTCCGGCTGCTGGCCCCTTCAATGCTACGAATATAGCTGCAACTTTATCTTCAGCATTCCAGTTGTTCACTGCTGAGGGTCTTCTCAAACTGTAGCTTAAAGACCTGGAAAGGAACAGAACCGTCGAAGGATGGTGTTTTTACTTTTGGATTGCTTGCTGAAACAGCTGGGCGATTTAATTGCAACTCTTGTATACGACCTCTCAAAGCATCCACCTCGGCTTCGATTTTTTCCTCAAACTGCGTTATTTTCTCGTCTATACGCGCTTCGAGTTTACATGATATACGCGCCTCTTTCGCTTCGAGTTGTACTGTTATGCGTGCCTCTTGTTCTTTCAGTTGTGTTTCCATCTTTGATGTAATCTGTGTCGACATTTCTGACATACGCGTTTCTTGTGCTTCAATCTTCGATGTTATTTCTGACGACATTTCTGACATTTGCGACGACATTGATGTTACTGTCGATGTCTGTCTGCGATGTTTCGTTTTTCTCTTCAATTTTTGTTGTTGTCTCGTCCCCATCACGATAAAAGACATACTCATCCACATCAATTCCTTGCGACTCCATTACCTCTCGTAGCCGTGCTTGAAGTTCGATCTTATTGCCGGTTGTATTCAAACCACGGTTCTCCAACTCCTTTTTCAGTTGCTGGATCCTCAATTCACTCAACTTTGCCATGTCCAAGCTGTATTCCCAATCTTCGGAATTTATTCAACAATTCCTCTTCTGACACCAATTGTAACGAATTTACTGCAATTCCCCATATTTGCAATCTTCTGACAACGTTCATATTGCTAAACTGTTGAATAAATACCTCCAATATTAAATAATGCAAAAATGGCCCTTTATTAAAGTACTTCACAATATAACACTTATACTTTGCAACGAATAGCTTGCTAAATAACCAAATTGATTGATAGCTCAAATGAAACTGACTTCTAGCCTCTACTGTCGCGCCTTTTATACTTTTCGATTTCTCATTGCATACTTCTAGGCTTTTCAATTCCAGAACTTACTAGTTAGTTATCAGCTACAAAATCGGCAGCCACAACTACGTTTATAACTTATCATTTGAGTAATACTTGCACAAATTATTGCCCTCTCTTGTGAGCAACTCAGATAAGATATATGCATGTGTTTGTGCGTTGCTTCTCCGCTGCTCGTATACGTACGTATGTGTAGACGCAATTTTTGATTCGTTTATGTAGATCCATAATGATTGATTTATGGATGTGCATGATATCACTGTTTAGCATCGGCTTGGAGATGGCAGTACCCCTTAGTGTTGCTAATATTGTAACAATACGTTGGTTCAGATTTCATTCACCATACGTTATTCAATATCTGCCTTAATGTAGAAATTTCTATTCCCTATCGTAATCCAAAGAGGACCAAGAGGAAGTTCGTCAAAGTGGTAGGAAATTGGCTAGGGAAGCATTCGGCACAGAAAACTTCATCAGTGGAGGACCTTGATGCTAACAGTAGCAAACTGTAGGAGGCCTTAGGGTCTGCCCACCGGATAGCCTATCCGACTAGTTTTAGTAAAAAGGTATACCCCCTGGTGGAATCGAACCTGAGATGTTTAAAGGAGCTGTATAAAGATAGTGTCAGGTGCTACAAAAAAGGTGTTCAGAAGGCAAAGGCCGAATACTAGAAAGAATTTTGCTCTTCTATCGAGTCAACTAGAGAATCTTCGAGAATTGGTAAAATTCTCTCGAAGGAAAAATCCTTCCCATCTTTCTTGAGGAAAGAAGATGGATAATGGACGAGGAGCTCCGCTAAAACAGTGGAGCTGCTGGTAAAAACGCACTTTCCAGGCTGTAGTTCCAGCCAAATCGAACCGAGGGAGTATACAGGAGTAATACCTCCCTCCGGTTAATAAATGGTCGTATAACGGAAAAAAAGATAGAATGGGCTATCAACAGTTTTTCGCCATACAAATCCCCAGGGCCGGATGGCATATTCCCAGCGATGCTACAAAAGACTTTCTCTCTGGTGATACCCTGGATGGAACGCATCTTTAAAGTTTGCATTCGACTTAATAATGTGCCCGTGAATTGGGGAAGGACCAGGGTGGTCTTCATTCCAGAGGTCAATAAGAGGGGACATGAAGAGCCTAAGGATTTCAGACCCATCAGTATTTCTCCGTTTGTTCCAAATACGTTTGAAAGACTACTGGTCCTCCACATTCGCGGTAGGTTGGATACCTCGGTGCTATCAACAGCGCAACACGCCTATCTCAGGGACCGCTCAACAGAGATTGCTTTATGAAGTGGTCCACAAGGTACATTCGTCCTTCGAAAACAAACAAGTTACCCTAGCTGCATTCTTGGACATAGAGGGAGCTTTCAATAATGTCCGGCTGGAAGCAATAGAAGGCGCCTGTTAATACATATGTATACATATTTAGATGTAGTTTAAGTAAGGGCAATAAATGTAATGGTAAGCATAATACACTATCAATAATAATAAGTAAAAACCAATAAAACTAAATTCCGCAAACAAATGCATAAATTGGTAAAGTATGCAATATAGGCACAACGCGTGGCCTAATTAATTATTAGTAATCATCAACTTTATTTACTTACTAGCAGACCCGGCAGACGTTGTTCTGCCCTAAATTTGGCCTATCTGCATATATTTTAATAAGCTTTTTCCGTCTAACTCTGCCCTACCCCTCTACACTTTTTCCTAATCTTTTTATTCACTCCTCCCTTCATCTTTTTCGCTTCATCTCCATCTTCGTCTCATTATATCTCTTTCTCAGTCTCCTTTTCTTCTCTCAAGTTTTTCTCCTTCTTCTTCATCTCTTATTGCCAGTCCCAGAGGGTGGTATATATTTTGTTCCAGTCCTATTCCGAGTCTCAGTCCCAGTCCCACTCCGAGTCTCAGTGTCAGTCCCAGTACTAGTCCTAATCCCAGTCCCAGTCCGTCTCTGGTATACTTCCCGGAAAAAATCATCATAAATACTAATATAGGCAAATTTATATACGAAATTTCACGCAAATCGAATAGGATGTATGTAAATGGGTATGTGGGTATTATTAATTCTTGTCTTTTTTTCGGCTTCGCATGCATATTTATCAGTTTCGCCAGGTTGATGCGACTAAATCGAATATCACAATGAACTTTAGAGCTCTCAGCAACAGCTTTCATTTGATATCCATAATACACACACATTTTAGGGGTATCCGGGTGCATGTTTTGGCCTATACTCGAAGCCCTAGTCACTCGGCGGTGTAAAACTTACTCTGTACTAAACCATATATCAACAGCTTCAATTTGATACCCATAATGTAAAAACACATTCTACGTGTATCCGGGTCCACGTTTTGGGCTATATCTCGATACCTTAGCCTCCCAGTTGTACGAAAATTATCCTGTATATATAGCACTCATCAACAGCTTTCATTTGATATCCATATTGTATAAACACATTCTAGGGGTACCCGGGTCCACGTTTTGGGCTATATGCCGAGACCCTAGCCTCCCAGTTGTATGGAAATTATCCTGTACTATAGCACTCATCAACAGTTTTCATTTGATGTCCATATTGTATAAACACATTCTAGGGGTACCCGGGTCCACGTTTTGGGCTATATCTCGAGACCCTAGCCTCCCAGTTGTATGAAAATTATCCTGTACTATAGCACTCATCATTGGCGGCCACCGTGGTGTGATGGTAGCGTGCTCCGCCTATCACACCGTATGCCCTGGGTTCAACTCCCGGGCAAAGCAACATCAAAATTTTAGAAATAAGATTTTTCAATTAGAAGAAATTTTTTCTAAGCGGGGTCGCCCCTCGGCAGTGTCTGGCAAGCGCTCCGATTGTATTTCTGCCATGAAAAGTTCTCAGTGAAAACTCATCTGCCTTGCAGATGCCGTTCGGAGTCGGCATAAAACATGTAGGTCCCGTCCGGCCAATTTGTAGGGAAAAATCAAGAGGAGCACGACGCAAATTGGAAGAGAAGCTCGGCCTTAGATCTCTTCGGAGGTTATCGCGCCTTAAATTTTTTTTTTTTTTTATAGCACTCATCAACAACTTTCATTTGATATCCATATTGTAAAACACATTCTAGGGGTACCCGGATCCACGTTTTGGGCTATATCTCGAGACCCTGGCCTCCCAGTTGTATGAAATTTATCCGGTACTATAGCACTCATCAACAGCTTTCATTTGATATCCATATTGTATAAACACATTCTAGGGGTACCCGGGACCACGTTTTGGGCTATATCTCGAGACCCTAGCCTCCCAGTTGTTTGAAAATTATCCTGTACTATAGCACTCATTAACAGCTTTCATTTGATATCCATATTGTATAAACACATTCTAGGGGTACCCGGGACCACGTTTTGGGCTATATCTCGAGACCCTAGCCTCCCAGTTGTATGAAAATTATCCTGTACTATAGCACTCATCAACAGCTTTCATTTGATATCCATATTATATAAACACATTCTAGGGGTACCCGGGACCACGTTTTGGGCTATATATCGAGACCCTAGCCTCCCAGTTGTATGAAAATTATCCTGTACTATAGCACCCATTAACAGCTTTCATTTGATATCCATATTGTATAAACACATTCTAGGGGTACCCGGGTCCACGTTTTGGGCTATATCTCGAGACCCTAGCCCTCAGTTGTATGAAAATTATCCTATACTATAGCACTCATCAACAGCTTTCATTTGATATCCATATTGTATAAACACATTCTACGGGTACCCGGGTCCACGTTTTGGGCTATATCTCGAGACCCTAGCCTCCCAGTTGTATGAAAATTATCCTGTACTATAGCACCCATTAACAGCTTTCATTTGACATCCATATTGTATAAACACATTCTAGGGGTATCCGTGTCTACGTTTTGACCTATATATCGAGAACCTAGTCACCCAGGGGTATGAAAATTATCCTGTATTATATCACTCATCAACAGCTTTCATTTGATATCCATATAGTATAAACACATTCTAGGGGTACCCGGGTCCACGTTTTGATCTCAAGACCCTAGACACGTAGCGAAAAAAAAGGTAGACGTTGGCCGATTCTCATACCTACCCAATATGCTCACAAAATTTCATGAGAATCGGTTCAGCCGTTTCGGAGGAGTTCAGCCTCTAAAACCGTGACAGAAGAATTTTATATATTAGATTGCCAAGGATGCAATTTATTATTTGTTAACAGTTAAAGATGTTTATGTTAACGGAAGCATTTATTTTGTATAAAAGACTTAGTACAATAAAGAACAGTGTGCAGAAAAGAAATACCATCTTTTATTGCATAACGGGATTAGTGACACTACTAAGCCCATCAACTCATTCATGATTATAGTTACGGTGTTTCTACCCTAGGTAAATTCAAACTCAATAACCCAACTTAAGGCGAATCTGCCCAAGTTAACACAACAGCTTAAGGTGAATCTACCTAAGGGAACGTACCCAAACTACCTGACCCATTTTCTGCAACTTTTTATCCCGGACGCGAGCCACGTCGTCCACTGCATTACCGTGTACGTTCTTCTGATGATTTTCTGAAATTTTTGACGCGAAATAAACTCCACAAAAAATGGAAGATTTTCTACAGATTATTGACTACGTGACAAAGTCTCAATCCCTCCCCTCCCCCCTGTGACCAGGTATTATACCTAAAGAAACCCCCCTCCCCCTAAAGGGGTCACGTAATTTGGATACGTTCCCTAAGCTATTCAATCTACTCGAATGGTGTTCTACCAAGTCGAACAGCGCCCTTCATGTACTCGGAATAGAGGACCCTATCGTAGACTAGATAGGGATGGCCCTGCAGTCCAGAATGATAAGCGCTAAACTGGGCGCTAGTGAGGTCATGGCATATCCGTAGAAAGGGACCCCTCAGGGCGGGGTCTTGTAACCACTGCTCTTTCTTTGCGCTTTAGACTACATACTTCGTCAACACAACAGGGATGGGGTTAAAGTGGTGGCCTACGCGGATGACGTAGTAATAATGGTATCAGTGTTATTAGTGGGATCATGCAGGGATCACTGAGGAAGCTGAGCAGTTGGGCGGAGACCGCCGGACTAAGCCTTAACCCCTCAAAGACAGAAGTAGTGCTCTTCACCACTAGGATGAAAATCCCATGTTTTAACTTTCCCACTCTTGATGGCCAGGAGTTGAGTCTTTCTGATAGGGCAAATATCTGGGAGTCTTTTTAACACCAAAGCTGAACTGGAGGCTTAACACAGAGCACAGAGTCAAACGAGACTACGGGGCTATGTATGCCTGCAAAGGAGTGCTAGGTAAAAAGTGGGGTATGAGGCCAGACCTCATGGCATGGATGTATAAGGCAGTTTTCGACCAATTCTGGCATATGAGGAACTCGTATGGTAGAAGGAGGTAAAGGTGAAATACATAATTAACATGCTAGGGAAATTTGAACGATCTGCCTGCGGAGCGATCACGGGGGCAATTAGGTCGTGCCCTCGGAAGCTTTAAACGTGGCATCAAGGAAACATCTCAAGGGGCCCTAAGGCTTCGGGAGTTAGGCCTTTGGAGGGAGCGTACATACGTGCACGGCCGTATCCTGCTCAATAAAAACGACTACCGAATCTTGTCAAAAACAGACTACATATGTCCAAAGAAAGTCTTGGACACAAACTAGACAATTCTCTTCCCCACAAGGAAAGATTGGAAAGATGTGGGGATCACTGAGAGATTTGACATCTCGGTTTTCACGGACGGATCTAAAATGGCTTGCGGAGTGGGAGCGGGAGTATTTGCGACTGTCCTGCCCACGTCCTTATGTATGCGGCTTCCCGACTCGGCAAGTGTGTTTCAAGATTTTCGCTATCCGAGAGGCGTGCAAAGCATTAATGGATATCAAAGGTAACGGTAACAGGGTAGCCATTTTCTTCGATAGCCAGGCGGCTCTTGGGGCTCTCGGGTCAGAGACGATCTCATCAGACCTGGTTGGGCAGTGTAGGAGGAGCGCCATGAGTCATTGCGGATGAGCTGGCACGGCTTGGAGCGGCTCTTGATGTCTCACGAGCGAAGAGGTCCTTGAACCCCTGGCACTCATAAAGGGTCGCATCTCCCAGCACTGATTGGGTGAGGCCAACAATAGGTGGAGGACAATTGGGGTACAAGCGGCACGGATGTGACTGGAACACAATACTTCCTGTCGCAGCTGCAAGCGTCCGTAGGCGATAGACACGGTTGAGCATATGCTGTGCGAATGCCCAGCACACTGTCGAAGCAGGATAAAGTTTCTTGGAAAGCCCTTTTTAGAAAGCCTCCCAGAACTCAAGGAAGTTAGGCCGCGAGATAGAGTTGTGCTTTTTCGTTCATTTCAGAGATTTGATTCTTTAGTTCTTTTTCTGATGAACGAACAAGTTGTTCTTTTTGTTCATCTGTTCTTTTTTGTTTTCATGCAAATTTGTTCACTGCTGCTTGCACCCGCGAAAAAAGCCAACAAGTATAGTAGTAGGGTGTGTATGCAGCAATGCTTTGTGTAGGTATATTTAAATGTGTTATGAAGAAATGAGTTAATCTATCTATAAATCTTATAAAATAAAGTCGCTAAATGTCATGTATGCACATAACTTCACACAGAATGCTCCGATTTTAAAACGGTTTTTTGCATTTGAAAGCTTTGCTACGTGAGATGGTACAGTTAATATAATTTGAAGGTATATATTATACGGGCGTGGCAAATTGCCAAAATGAAGTAAAAAAACATAAAATTTTTGTTTACACAGTTATAACTCATAAACGGATGGATGGATTTAAAAAATTCTACTTTTCAGTAAAACTTTGAAATATTTACCTTCGATCTGCACCAAAAAAACTGTGTAGGCAGGATGCCGAACTTTTCCGCATCTGATTGCGATCCGCCAATGCAACTCTGCAAATCGATACTCGACACTCGACTTACTTTATAACCACCCACACCATCACCGCCACATGCATGTGCATGCATGTACCTGCACGTGTATGTGTGCTTTTTGTCAGCACTCATGCATATGCATGTCGGGGTTGATGTGTGGGTACCTTTCCCCTCCAAAACGAAGGATTTTACGGATCAACGGTTGTAGCTTGCTATACAACCGGTCTCTTGGATTTCAACAGCCGTACAGCTCACATCTGCCGCCAGCGATCTCTGCCGTAATTGTTTGCGTTTATTCAGGTAATATTTTAACCTTTGCTATTTTTACATTTACCCAATAAATCATATCTATTATAACGAGAAATCCCGTATTCTCTTATTTTATTCCAACCCGCTTATTCCCACTGAAATCGATCCCGGTGCGCCCACCTACCTCCAGGAACACACGCACGCCGGCCGAACATTTTGGTCCTTCTCCCCGAGAAAGGAATAAAAGCGCATATACAGTCCACACAACATAAGATCATAGCTGTCCCCACCAAAATTACAGAAATTGCCATAAAAAGCTATCCGGAGAATTCTGCCACAACCAACAGCTATACCACAAAAAGTTTGAACGTTTACTATTTCACGACAGCGTCAAAACACTGAGCAAGCGACAGCCAGCGGAAGCCACTGCAGCACACAAGCTACTCGCCACACCAAGCCAGAACATCGCCTAACAAAAGTAAGTGCAATATTTCTTGCCACAATTTTTTTTTTTGGTTATAAAAAATAAATAAAATCGAGTAAAAAATAAATATTCTCAGTGCCACACGCGTAGTGATTTGTTATTAAGTGCGAAAAGTGTAAAAATATTAGTGACGAAAAGAAAAAGAAGTCCAAACGCGTAACATTAACGTTTTTAATTCCTTGTGACTATCTGTCCCCCCACCAGCGGTAAGCTCTCCGGACACAGCACTTCCAATTTTTTCAGTTTTCCTTTGTGTCATTAGAATTTGCACTAATCTAATAAATTTTTGTTACACAGTTCCTTTTTTCACAAGATTTTTATTAAATTTTTACACTTTTCGTCGCGTTTTTACAAGAATCAGCGTGCGCACTGTTTTATAATAAAATTGAACTTTGAAGTGGCGAGTGGCCCCCTTTATCTCCGCAAAAGACATTGTTGTTGCTCTCCCTTCTCTCTGTTTTACGGCACAAAATAATCTGCAAAGTCAGAAAATTAAACAATTTCAAAGCAATAAATAAAATTTTGCGTAAATTTAATAGTTGTTGTTTGTGTGATTCGCTCAGGTTTTCAAGTTTTATATCCCTTGGTTAATTCGCTCTCCACTTTTCAACCATGAACATGGACTCCTACATTAGATTGGCTGATCGAATAATCGAATTCGTGGCCGATTTTAATGATATCAATGCGGCTCTGCACACTGTACACACTCTTGCAATATAGCAAAAAGAGTTGCAAGCCAAGTGGGAAAAAGCAGAGAACGCCCTAGAGGAGTTGCTTGGCTCTGACACGCTCGACGCAAAGAAAATTGCAGCGGTCAAGATCAAGCATAAAGCGGCATATGCCGTATTCTTACGATGCATGTCGAACATGGCTGAGCTTCAAGCCAAATTGAAGCAGGAAGGATATAGTCAGGTTCGACCTGAAGAAGAACGCGCGCGCGAACATAGTATCCGCCTGCCAGCTTGCGATACTGAGGTATTCAAGGGCGACTACCTATATTGGCCAACGTTTCGTGACCTGTTTACGGCCATCTACAAAAACAACAGTCGCCTAAGCCCGGTAGAAAAGTTGTTCCACCTCAATCAAAAAACTCAAGGTGAGGCAAAGGACATCGTCAAGAAATGTCCCTTGACAAATGAAGGCTTCGAAACAGCCTGGAAAAACCTATGTGAGAGATACGAGAATAAGCGAATTCTCGTGAACTCACAACTTACTTACTTACTTACTTAATTGGCGCTTAACCGTCTAAACGGTTATGGCCGCCCAACAAGGCGCGCCAGTCGCTCCTTCGCTCCGCCAACCGGCGCCAATTGGTCACTCCAAGGGAGTTTAAATCTTTTTCCACCTGGTCCTTCCAACGGAGTGGGGGCCGCCCTCTACCTCTGCTTCCATAGGCGGGTTCCGATAGACAAAATTACCTGAGAATACGTTGGCTCTATGGGAGCAGAGCATTGACCACAAAACGGACATATCCAAGTGGGAGGATATGGACAAATTCTTGTCAAATCGTTTTCAGACACTTGAAACCGTGTCTGGTTTTACAGGGAATGCCACTTCTAAAGTGCAAAAGTCAAACACGTCGCGCCAGTCGACAGAAACCCCTACAAAAAGACTTGGTGCTTTTCAAACAAAAGTAACCAAGCAAACAACAAAATCAATGTGTAAAATGTGCAAATCTGCGGAGCACAGATTACGCAACTGTTCACGTTTTGCGATTTAAACCCGGTAGAAAGGATTAAATTCGTCAAATCCACAAATGGCTGCCTGAATTGTTTATCTCCAGGACACACAGTGACGAGGTGCACCAGTTCTTACAACTGTTCCAAATGCCACTCTCGTCACCACACGCTCCTGCATGCGGACACACTTCAGCAACCGGCGGTGCGCAACCCTTTCAAAGATGCGGATAATACCCCATCAACTTCGGTACAGGCACGGAAAAGACAGGAATCGGGACAACCACGTTCCTCTACGAACCAGAATGTCAAATCCTGCCATGCCAATTCCAGCACAGGTGTGCTATTAGGAACTGCTCGCGTACACATTCACCATAATGGTACCGACTTCTTCGTGCGGGCATTAATTGATTATGGGTCTGAATGTTCCTTTATAACTGAAAGACTGAAACGCAGAATCAATTTGCCAGCGTGACAAATGCATGCCCATGTTTCAGGCATCACAAATGCGGTGTCAGCTCAGGTGAAAGAAGCATCCAACATTGAATTACGTTCACCAGTGGATCCCTGCTTCAGCTGCTGACTACACCCGTACTAGTTCTAGCGAAACTCACTGGGAATCTTCCATCCTGCCATATCAACGCAATGAATATGCAGGCATTCCCAGACTTGGTTTTGGCAGACAAGAGGTTCTACGTCAACGCAGACGTAGACCTCATATTTCGCGGAGAAATATATCCCCAAATTATAATGAACGGTATAAAAAAGAATGTACTAAACACAATCTTGGCACAAGATACAGTGTTCGGTTGGATACTAACCGGTCGAATAGAAGCACCGAATCCAACGAAGAGCATCATGTCTTTCTACAACGAAGTTGCGTTAGACAATCAATTAAAAGCTTTCTGGGAGGTAGAAAATGTTACAAAAAATAAAATATTAAATGAAGAGGAGAGGTATTGTGAAAAATTATTTAAAGAAACAACGAAACGTGATGAAGATGGAAGATACACCGTATCACTACTATTCAGGTAGGATTACCCTAATAACATTAATTTAGGACCGTCCCTGAAACCAGCATGCTCTCAATTCTTCCGGAATGAGGGGCGGCTAATAAAAAACCCAGATTTAGGTAAAGAATATGTTCGAGTGTTGTCAGAATATGAAACACTCGGACATATGAGAAAATTGAAAAAGAATATCCCATCCGACGATTCGGATCATTACTTCCTGCCCCACCACGCCGTTGTAAAAGCAGAAAGTACAACCACCAAGGTAAGCGTAGTATTTAACGCCTCGAGCCCTACGGCCAACGGTAATAGCTCAAACGATATTCTCCTCCCAGGCCCAGTTCTACAAGCCGATCTACCCATCCTTATATTACGATGGAGACTATACCGTTTTGTCTTCAATAGCGACATCGAAAAGGTGTATCGTCAAATTTGGGTGAACGAAAATCACACCAAATTTCAACGCATTGTATATCGCACTTCCCCGAATGACCCTATTAATCTCTACGAATTAAAGACGGTTACCTTCGGAGTGAATTGCGCTCCACACCTCGCGATAAGAACGCTTCTCCAACTAGCAGACGACGTCTCAAATTCACACCCTACAGCGGCTAGCATACTGCGAGAATACATGTATGTAGATGACGTGTTAGCGGGTGGACATACGATCACATCGACCATTAAAGCCAGAGATGAAATTCGTCAAGTCCTACACTCCGCGGACTTTCCACTTCGCAAATGGACATCCAATTCAGAGGACATTCTAAGGGACATCCCCAAAGCAGACCTGCTCAGCGAAAACTTCCTGGCCTTCGAAGATACCAGTTCAGTTAAAGCGTTAGGAATTCGATGGAATGCCCTCTCCGATTTATTTTATTTTAAAGCAGGGATGCTGGACAACCCGGAAAACATTACAAAAAGAGCGATACTATCAGCAATCACCAAACTTTTCGATCCATTAAGGTGGCTGGCACCAATGGTCATTGTGGCAAAAATACTCATGCAGAGTATTTGGTTGGAAGGCACCGCTTGGGACGAACCAGTATCTACCAGTACGCTGCAAGCGATGGAAAACCGAATATCTCACCGAGATCCAGAAACGATACAAGTGGAAAAATCCACAATCTAATCTAACACCCGGAGACCTAGTTGTTATCAAAGAGGACAACCTCCAACCCAACGAGTGGAGAATGGGGAGAATCGTCAACACACACCCAGGCTCTGATAACCGTGTGCGTGTTGTTGACGTTCATACGAACAAGGGACAAATAACTACACCAATTAGGAAATTGGTACTCCTTCCGTCCCACGACAAGGAGGATTAAATGTAAGGGGCCAAATTCTGCCTTACAAAACCCCAAAACCAAAATTCTATTTCATATTCATATTCATATTCATATTTATTGAGTCAATGGCAGAAACCTTACTGACTAGATTTACAAGTTTGCAAATTAACTTAAAACTAAGCAACTAAAATTAATTAATTCAAGGATGAGATAAATTTTCTCGATAGTAAGACTCAATCCGTAACTTAAACAAAGGCCTAGGCATTGCAAAGTCAAGATTTAGCATTCTGGAAATTTTATTAAACTCTTCGAGACCTCTTGTGAGAGGGGCAAAGCTAAGGTAATTGGTTCTCAGAACTTCACCGTAGAATATATTATGAGAGCGTAGAGATCTACTAGGAACTAGAAAATTTAACTGCTCCAACAGAGCTGAGCAATCAATAGTACCAGAGATAATATCGTAAATAAACATTAAATGTTGTACTGAGCGTCTGACATGCAGTGGCATAACATTTATAAGCATGCACCTGTTTATATAAGGTGGTAGGGGATTAACAAAATGAAGGGGTAGGAGGGCGAATCGAATGAATTTACGTTGAACCCTTTCAATTCTAGCAGAGTATGTGCTGTAAATGGGATTCCATATGATAGAGGCGTACTCTAATTTAGATCGCACTAATGAATTATACAATATACTCCTAGTGTATGGGTCCTTAAAATCCTTCGCATAACGCCGTAAAAAAGCTAAATTAGCATACGCTTTTGGTATAAGATAGTTAACATGGTTAACGAAAGTGAACGAAGAGTCGAAAATGACACCAAGATCACGAAATTCTTTGACCGAGGCAAGATATGTATTAGCGATATAGTATGTTGACGTAAGCGCACTTGTAGATCTAGAAAACGTTATATGCCAACATTTGCTACTGTTAAGTCTCAGATGATTATTAAAAGCCCACACATTAAGAGCATCCAAATCTCTCTGTAGGAGCAATGCATCAGATACAGTGGTGATACGCCTAAACAGTTTTAAATCATCAGCATAAAGTAAATAATTTGAATGCTTTAAATATAAGCCGACGTCATTAATGAAGATAACAAATAAGATTGGACCGAGAATACTACCTTGTGGCACCCCAGAGGTTGCCAAGAACTCATACGACCTCATATTCTCGATTTCAACAAATAAAATTCGGTTTGTCAGGTATGACTTTAACCATGACAGAAAAGCTGAATGGAAACCAATGTACTCAAGTTTCTGAAGAAGTATCTTGTGGGACACTGTATCAAACGCCTTAGAGAAATCTGTATATATAGTATCAACTTGATACCCATCCTTAAAAGCAGAAACACAGTATTGCGAAAAAACAGCTAACACTGTTGAACGACACGCAACAAACCCATGCTGACATGGATCGATTATTCCTTTAATAGCAAAAGCCAACTTCTCTTTTACTACTTTCTCAAACAGTTTTGAACAGGTTGATAGTTTAGAGATTGGCCTGTAGTTTGCTACCTCGCTCTTATTTCCAGACTTGAAGATTGGAGTAATAGAAGCCAATTTCCATCGATCAATGAAAACGCCAGTGGACAATGACACATTAAAGATATGGCACAACGGCACGCATAGCGAACTACTACATTTTTTAACCAAAAAAGAAGACAACCCATCAATATCTTTTTTTAAAGAAGATTGTAGGGACGAGATTCCATTAATAATATCTGATTCCGATACCAATAATGAGCCAAAGTCCAAGGAATTAGCTGTATCAGAACCAACCCTAACATCAGAAATATTAGAGTCAACAACAAAATTAGATTTGAAAAAATCAGCAAAAAGGTTCACTGTTTCCACTAAACTGTTTGAACTAATGCCATTAAAATTGACAGAGGTTGGAATATTGGAGCAACCTTTTTTTGTACGGACAAAGTTCCAAAAGGCCTGGGATTTTGCTTTAACTCTTCTTCGAAACGGGAGATGTATTTATTATATAAAAACTTATCAAGCACATTGAACTGATTCATGTATAATAAATATCGATCTCTAAATGAAAAGTCGTTGGTTGCTTTGTACAACTTAAAATACTTATTTCTAAGATTTTTAAGCTTTTTTAACCTGGTATTGTACCAGGGTAATTTATGTATTTTGCTTCGAAGAAAGGGGAGATTTCTACTAAATATATCAGATAACTGCAGCAGAAAAATTTCAAAACATTCAGAGGCATTTTTAGCACAGAAAATAGACTTCCAGTCAATTTCAGCAATACTCGAATTGAGTGCATCAAAATTTGCATCTTTGAAATTGTAGGAGGGAGTATTTTGAGTGGTATTGTTGTTAGGTACAAATTCAATGAATTTTAATAATAAAGATAAGGGTACGTGATGCATGTCCGATTTGCAGATAGGAAATTGACACTCAGATAAGTGAGAAATTAAATTTTCATCGACAAAAATAAGATCCAGTATGTTATTTAGCTGGTTCACAAATGAATTAATCTGAACAAAGTTGGAACTAAAAAGAGTATCTAAAAAATATATTTCATGTTGATGATTGACATTCATAGGTGTTAATAGATTGTCATTTAGCAATTTTGACCAAACAACCCTGTTCATATTAAAATCACCCAAAACGCAAAAATGACTGTTTACATTTTTTTCGTAAACTTCAAAAATATTATTCACATGCGCGCAGTACAGAGACTCATTACTACAAGGCGGAATATACGAAACACAAATAAACAGCTTTCCAAACAGCCCACAAATAGAGACACACATTTGGTCCAGTAGCGAGTCAGTATTGGGGAGCTGAACGAAAGAAGAAAAGAGGGTACGTCTTACGGCAATTAGTACCCCGCCACCTCTTTGGCATCCCGTTTTGATTGGATCCCTATCCTTACGATAGGTATGAAACAAAGTAGTATCAAAAAATTCTGCGTCAAAGAAATCATTGTTGAGCCAGGTCTCAACTATGACATACACATCATATTCACAGCGCGAAGTGACTAAGAAAATATCCTTAGCTTTAGTTCTCATCCCCGAGATATTTTGGTAGTAAATATTTACATTATTAAAAATTGAATTTTGCGGATTATTTACTAGGGGTTGAGCGTTTGGCCTTTGCCCTTTTGAAAAAAACGAAACGGCTTTACTTTAACATCAGTTGGCCATATAGAAGAGTCTAGTAATTTACTATAGATTGAAGTCGAGACCCCAAGTTTAAAATTGCATCTTACTAACGAGCTAGAATCTGTGTTTTTCTTTACTAACTTATAACAATGAATAAGAGATGGCGAAATATTCGCATTTTTTGATACATAACTGATGATATCACTTGCATTAACTGACGGCTTGAATGAGGATAAATGTAACCATTTTAGGCGAACAGCTAGATTAAGATCAGCATTTACATTACTGCCTACAACGATAGTAGCAGCCTTCTTGGATTTGTTTGTCTTAATCTCAGAAGTTACGTCATCAGACTACCTAAAATCAGAGGCCCACGGTTGGTGATAGCATGGAAAGCATATTAAGGAACCCGCGTCTTCGTGTCTCTCTATCCCTAAGCCTGCGTTTCTCTCGAGCCATATATTATAATCAACCCCCCGGTCTCGTGATGGTGCGAGTCTACCGGAGGGGAATCCTAAAACGTACTGTGCGATGGCAATGGGGAAAGGGAGCGCGGGACATAAAGACGCGTACAACCACGCGCCGTGATGCCCCGCTATCCCTAAGCTTGTGTCTCTCCCGAGGCCCTCATTATAATCAACCCCCCGATCTCTTGATGGTGCGAGTCTACCGGAGGGCGATCCTACATCTTCTTTCTTTTATTCTCTATCCCCGGTCTCGTGCCGAGTCTACCGGGGGGAATCCTAAACCTGACTACTGATGGGCAATGGGGAAAGGGAGCGAGACGCACGAATACACGGGAGAGCTTACCAAAAGCTCGCAAACAAAAAGAATTTTTTTTCTCTCTATGTTTTTTTTAACAATGCTAACCGGGGGCCCCCTGAACAGAAATCCCCACAATTCACTCCCTCACCCCGAGCGAGGACAGTAGAAACCATCCCATTCACTCGTTATCCCATAACGAGGACTTCATAAAAGCCTACCGCAGAAGGGCGAATCGATCTGCCACAAGACACTTATTTTTTAAGAAATTACAAAATCAAACCCAAAGTCACTCGCTCCGCCGAGCGAGGATACCATATGCACTCGGCTAAAGGCACGAGCCCAACAGGAATTTCATCTCAAAAATAATACATTTTTTTTTTTAATCAAATAAAATTCGTTTAAGAGGCATGGAAGTTTTTCCCCATTATAAACAGAGCATATACTGATAATTAATTGAAACTCGAACAATCACATATCGTTAAGATCTGGTTATTTGGCAATCAGGTTTTCAGATCAGACAATTTCTAGTTTTCTCAAACAACGTACAAAACGTTGATATTTGTTCTACGAACTAATTCTGAAAGTCAAGCTTTTAACTCGCGAATCGGATTAAGGAAATATGGTGAATAGGAGTTTCTCATAGTTACGAAAGGATTGACAGATTCCTTTTTATCGTTTCACTGACCAAGCACATCCAAAACCAGCGCCCCCCCCCCCCCCCCCCTCATTTTTTGTTCTTAATCAAACCGATAACATTGTCGCATGTAAGTAACATAGTTTCATGGATCCTTTATTCTACAAAGGGTCGTTATGATGCAGGATTATACCAGTCCCTTTCGTGACAGTTTGATTTTCGCAAACCTCCTATAAATTATTGCTCAGATTTGCCACCCAATTGCAACAATTATTTCCCTTGCTGGTCATAATTTTGATACACAAATTTTAAGGGTTGGGGAATTATTTTTAAAATTTTACCTCGGTAGTGCCGTAATATTGTTTGATTGTTTTGTGAAAGTGACAGCAAGTTGCAAAATCCAAACGATTGACCCGTTAGGGACTATGTTTTGAAGGCTATTAATTACTTTGCAATTGCGTCGAGCTCCGTAAGACTTGACCCTCCATTTCTTCCAGCATTTTCCCCGCGGACGGCCGCGACGTCGACCTACACAAACATTTAAACGGTTATTCGGTCCTGTGTTTATTTTCAAACTTCGATTACTAAGTAGTAAGAATTTACGAACCATTGTATACAGTTTATATAAAGTAAATTAGTACAATAATTTAACAAATTCATTGAATTCCGCTGCACTTACACTGCTATTATCCTTTTTGTATTTGGTTTTTTACATCATCTCACACCTTTACGGTTTGCACATAATAAATTAACCAGCTTTTGCAGCTCTTTTGCATCATGCATATTATTTGCTTGCAGTATGTCGCCGACTCCCTTTCGAAGCAAAAAATCAAATTAATGTACCACAGATTGTACGGATCCACTGTTATAATCGCGCGTTTGATTTGTCATTGGCTGTAGGTTATTTTCCAATGTTTTACCTAGAAATGCCAAAGCTTGAGTTCTCAAATTTGTATAATCATCATATTAAACATTTAACTGGTCCATTCACAACCCCTTACGCTCCTTTTAACTAATATTATATAACCCAGGCAACCTAAAGATAAGCAAACCATCCAGCGTGTGCGTAGATGAAGCCCGTCCTGGATGGTTTTAACTACACTAGGCCTCAACTGTTCATCAAAACCAGCGATAATTGCGCAACCAACAGGACGAATGAATATTTATCTGTCCTTTGCACAACTAAATCGAGACGACCTAAAAGTTCCACTAGATCTAACTGATGTGTTAGATTTGTACTATGTAGGCCATGGGCACTAGCTACTAAATGTGGTAGGGAATGTACCGCTCCACTTTTTGAGTCAGCGATATTATCACTGGACGTGGCGCAAAGCAGATCGTTGGTGCATAAGCAGAGTATATTTTGCTCCCTACTGGAATGAGCCCTGCGGTGATAAATACTCTTAAATCAGGACTCCTGATCGGTGCCTGACCATAAAACATATCTAGTTTGTGATCTTTGCTGATGCAGAGTGGGAAAGCATCGCATCATTGCCATACCTGTAGCTGGTGGTGCTTAAAAAGCAACAACGGCAACTGCCTACACCCATTCCATGTATGAGATCCAACAGTAGGAAGTTTGTTAGGTTGGCCATTAAAGGTGACCCAGCTGCTTTCGGTTGTGCCTCTTAACAGATCACCTGAACGTTCCGCAGCTTACCAAAAATTAGCCGCATTTTGCATGAGCCGATAGTATTTTTTAAGATATTTTGTTATAAAATTTTAAGAATGAAGTCTCCTAAATTATCAGTAATTAAGCGAGATGGACGTACAGAGGGTATACACTTCGATAAAATTACTTCACGCGTACAAAAGCTTTGCTATGGACTCAACATGGATCTCGTTGATCCGGTAGCCATCACATTAAAGGTAATAAATGGTTTATATTGCGGTGTTACAACACAAGAGCTTGATAACTTGGCAGCGGAAATTGCAGCAAGTCTTACAACACAACATGCCGACTATGCAACGCTAGCTGCACGTATTGCTATATCAAATTTACACAAAGAAACGAACAAAGTTTTCTCAGATGTTATTAGTGCATTGTATTATCATGTGAACGACGAAACTGGCTTAGCTACACCCATAATATCAGATTTTCACTATGAAGTGGTAAAGAAAATGCTGATCGCTTAAATTCAGCTATAATATACGATCATGATGTCGGTTACAATTATTTTGGTTTCAAAACGCTAGAGCGTTCTTATTTACTTAAACTCAATGGTAAAATAGTTGAGCGTCCACAGCATATGTTAATGCGTGTTTCCATTGGTATACATGGTGAAGATATTGATGCTGCTATTGAAACATACAACTTACTATCCGAACGTTATTTTACACATGCTTCACCAACTCTCTTTGCTGCAGCTACTAGACAACCACAGTTATCATCGTGTTTCCTTTTAACTATGGTTGCCGATTCGATTGATGGCATATTCACTTCAGCTCATCAATGTACTTTAATTTCCAAATCAGCGGGTGGTATTGGACTAAATGTACATTGTATACGCGTAAAAGGCACAGCAATTGCGGGCACCAATGGCACATCAAATGGTTTGGTACCAATGTTGAGATTATTCAATAATGTAGCACGTTATGTAGATCAAGGCGGAGGTAAATGACCTGGTGCTTTTGCAATTTATTTAGAACCATGGCATGCAGATATATTTGAGTTTTTGGATTTAAAGAAAAATACTGGCAAAGAAGAGCATGGAGCTAGAGATTTATTTTACGCTCTATGGATACCAGATCTGTTTATTAAACGGGTTGAAGATAATGAAATTGGTCGCTTATGTGTCCACACAAATGTCCTGGCTTGCATGAAGTAAGTAAATATGAGCAAGCGGGGCGTGCTAATAAGAAAGTAAAAGCACAAAGCCTTTGGTTTGCCATTATAGAATCGAAAGTAGAGACAGGCTCACCGTATATGCTGTACAAGGATGCATGTAATAGAAAGAGTAATCAACAAAATATTGGCACCATTAAATGTAGTAATTTATGCACAGAAATCGTTGAGTATTCAGCACCAGATGAAGTGGCAGTGTGTAATTTAGCATCGATTGCGCTTAATATGTTTGTAACACCAGAAAAAACTTACGATTTTAAGCGTTTGAAGGAGGTTACAAAGACTGTCACACGTAATCTAAATAAAATAATCGATGTAAATCATTATCCATTGCCTGAGGCAAAGAAATCCAACTTCAGACATCGTCCGATTGGTATTGGCATACAGGATTTTGCAGACGCCTTAATTCTTAAGCGTTATCCACACGAGAGTGAGCAGGCTGCACTCTTAAATCAACAAAATTTTGAAGCTCTGTACTATGGCGCATTGGAAGCTAGTTGTAAATTGGTGGAAAAATATGGGACTTATGAAACGTATGAAGGTTCACCAGTCAGTAAGGGTATGCGCCAGCCACCTAAAACAAAAAAGAAAAGAAATCAAAAGTTGTCAATGAAATAAAAGTAATAAAAAATTCAACAATGAAATAAAATAAAATCTAACCTACGACATACTTACCGCGTGCGTTTTTCAATGGAAATGTCATAAATTTTCACACGTCACATACCGTTTTGGCAAATTCACCACGACCATCATCGCATATACCTGTTGACATTGGAACGAGAAACGAAAAGAGTTGCCATGCTCGCTAACTCGACCCCCAATGGTTCTTCCACAAAGAAAAAAACAAGATCGATATTATTTTTTAAACTTTATTTTTTTTTTCAACCTAATAACACAAATCCACTTCATGAAAATAAAAAAAAATACCAAATCAAATGCAAACCAAAATGTTAAAATCCCCCCGCATATCTAAATGGCCTAATGCATCCGAGTTCGGTGCAGGGACAGTGACGCGGACGAAGCATACCGCTTCGGGCAATCCCAGCACCGAAACGGAAGTAATCTCGTATGCCCATTTAAGTGGGCTACCAAATAGGAAACGGTAGAGATGGTGCGGGCGCACACACGGCATTGGAACGCACCGTGGGGTGGCCGCCGCCACCACAATATGCCCTCGAGACTCGCGTAGATCGTCCTGTACCAGGCGTTAGTATTCCCACGCAGGTGAACCACAAGAGGCGTCCGCAGAACTCTGAGGACACTGGGGTTCACGCGCCTCAGCCCTTCCGCCACCGCTTGCTGCACCAGCTCGTCCGGCGCGTGGCAAATATAGGAGCCCCTCCGCCGCTCAGGATATAGTACATCCGCCACCACGTGTATGGGCTCCTCATCCCCAGTCTCCAAACTTACTATGAGTAATTGCATCGGTTCCATCTGAAACGAAAAAGAAAAAGAAAAAAAGAAAAGAACCATTAGGACAAATACTAAAATACCTTATAATTATCTCGTACTTACGTCGTTCCACGTTGGCTTTTGCTTAGATAGTGACAATGGAGCAGAAGGCATGTACTCACCACAACTTTCCAGTAACGGGTCCTTAAAATCCGTGGCTATAGCAAAAGGAATCAGGGCTGCCATAAACCCTTATAAGTATACATCACCCATACGTATGTGCGCGTACAAACCCATAAAAACTATAATTTTCTATGAGATGGCAACCCACGGCACAACAACGGTAGTCTCATTAGTGCTGTCAGACTAAAGGCGGATACCGAACACTAAATAGACAAAATCAGTACCGAAAACCTCAAAACATCACAATCGGGACTGACGTGTTTTTCTATTTTTACTCATGTGGGCATCTCATGCAGTACCAACCAGTCATACACAACAAAGGAACTCAAAAAGGGGAAAACAAAACAAAAAAAAACCTCTCCTTGCACAAAAATTTAAAATTTTTTTTTAACAAAGAAATTTTGTTGTTGTTTTTTTTACCCTTTCCGTTTTTTTTGGTACTGTTTTCTGGCTGGGGGGGCAGGACTTGTTGTTTTTCAACAACAAACATCACAAACAGTCATTATAAGGGCTCGGTACAAAAACAATCCGAGTCCCGAAATAAAAGAATCCCGACACGACAAAATCCCGAAATTGGAAAAAGTTAACTGTTTCTACCGGCCTAGTGTGCTACTGCCCCAGTGACCTAGTTTTTTTTTTCAAGGGCAAGCAAATACATATATGTATATTTATTTATTATTATTTATTTAATTTAATTTTAAAAATAGTATAATTTTCTTACAAACTACTTGAGTTTTTACTTAAAAATACAGACCTTAGCAATACAATGAAAAAATTATTACATTCAACAAAGATTTGAAGGTGGTCTTTGGCAAAGAAAAGTCAATGGCCAAAGAATTTTAGATAGTATTGAACTCCCTCAGTGCTCTAAAAATGGGAGCGTTAGAGGCATAGAGGGTCCGGGCGCAATCAATATAAAACATATCCCAATTTCGAAGTGATCTAGAGGGTATATGGAGACAAATACTCTCGAGTAAACGTGGTGAATCAATCACAGCATTAATAATATCATAGACAGAAGTAAGAGAAAGAATGGTCCTCCTACTTTGAACTGATTGAAGGCTAATGAGTGCACATCTGGCATTAAAAGAGGGAATCGGCTCAGAAAAGTTCAGAGACCGCAGGCCAAACCATAAAAAGACTTTTTGGACTCGCTCGAGCCTTTTGATATGGCAGTCATAATAAGGCCTCCAGATAAAGCAAGCATATTCCAACTTAGAGCGTACGAGAGACGTAAACAGCAACTTAAGAGTATAAGGATCTGTTAAGTCAGAGCTAAATCGCCGAATAAAAGCCAAAACCGAATAGGATTTAGCAATTACGCCTAAGTCAGAAATCTCAGTACGTGTGGACAGACGAGAGCCGTCAATATAATATGAAGTGGGAATTGTGCCACGAGACTTAGAGAAGGTTACGTGAAAGCACTTACCAATATTTAAAGGCAGATTATTATTACGGCACCAATCAGCAACGTTGTTCAGATCAGGCTGAATATTTTCTGAATCAGGAGGAGTAGAAACAGTTGTAAACACCTTCAGATCATCAGCGTACAGCAAAAAGTGGGAATGCTGAAAGCAGGCTGAAATGTCATTAATAAAAATTACAAAAAGTAGTGGCCCCAAAATGCTGCTTTGGGGTACTCCTGAGGATGCAATAAAAGGCTTGGCGTGAGTATTGTCAACAACAACTACACATTTGCGCGAGTGAAGGTAGGACTTAATCCAAGACAAAAATATAGAGTGAAAGCCCAATCTGGCCAGTTTGGGTATCAAGATTTGATGACTTACTTTATCAAACGCTTTGGAGAAATCCGTATAAACCGTGTCGACTTGAAGACGGTTGTTGAAGGCTGCAAGGCAAAATTCAGAAAAAATTGCTAAGTTTGTAACCGTGGATCTACCAGGCATGAAGCCATGTTGACTATTACTAATTAATTGCTTGACAACAAAACTAATTTTTTGTTTTACAACATACTCAAAAAGTTTAGAGATAGTAGATAATTTCGCAATTGGTCTATAGTTGGCAACATTGTTTTTATTACCACTTTTAAAAATGGGGGATATGAAGGTTATCTTCCAAGCATCAATGAACTCACCACACTCGAGAGATTTGTTGAAGATTAAAAGAAGCGGGGTGGCTAGAATCAGACAATTTTTAAAGAGATAAGACGATAAGCCGTCAATATCTGTCTGGGAAGACGACTTGAGGTTCCGGATTCCATCAACAATGTCATCTAGAGAAAGAGTAAGAGCCCCGAAGTTGATGGGAGAGTCTACCATTGAGGAGGACTCAGAAACACTAACTGGCTGAGTAACAAAACTGGAGTGAAAAAAGTCTGCAAAAAGGTTAGCCGACTCCATAGGTGGAGAGGTATGAAACCCCCTATAAAACCCTGACGAGGGAAAACTCGAGATAGCTTTTTTGGATTTTACATAATTCCAAAAAGCTTTAGGGTTATATTTGATACAAGATTCGAAGTTTCGGGTGTAATTAATACGCAGCCTCTTACTTAACGCTTTAAATTTCCTGTTGTAGCGAATGTTCTTGATTTTAAACAACCAAGACTTTGTACTCTTGAATTTTTTAAAAAATCTATTCTTCAAATTCTTTAGCCGCTTGAGCCCAGTAGTATACCAAGGAATTTTGTAACACTTTTTAATTTTCCGCGGAATATTGTTACTACAAATCCCATTGACAAGGCCTTTAAAGGCATTGAAACAGCGTGAGAGATCACTTCCAGAAAATCATAGGTTTTTTCGCTGGTTCACTTTTTGGCACCGAATGACCATGTCCAAGTATTCACAATAATGGGAGGGGGTAGGGGCACTCACCAATGGCAATCACTTTCCTTGTTAAATAAGAACCCGATTTTGTTTCTAATTTAATCCAATAATTAATTTTAATCTCGTTTTAGTTTCTTGTTTCACAATTTTAGTTCACAAACTTTATTTCAGTTCACAAGATTTTTTATTTTTCTTACGCACAATAGGTTGTGGTTGAGTATAGGGTTTTACTATAATATAATAAACTTTATAAACTTTAACTTGAACCACTACTAGGTAATTCAACCGCGCGCTCTAAAAGACAACTGTCTGCGCGGCCATCGATGACCGCTCGTTGAGCTGTGCAGTGAGCATACAAATCAACATATACAAAGGTAAGTAAATAGAAAAGAAGCGGTAGCTTTCCAACCTCTTCTTAAGAGTTTTACATTAGGATTTTAGGGTAAATGTGGATATAAAGGGTAAGTATAAAATTCAAATTTTAGTGTAACTTCAGCAATGCAATTTAAGGTAAGTATTTAACAGGTCAGTATTTTTACAGGTAAGTTAATCAAATTGGATCAAATTTTCATCCATGTCTTCAACATGCTTCAACATGGCGGCCGGCCTGCGGATGGCTTGATGCTGGTAATCCTACAATGGCGCCTCTACAAGTTCGTTTTTAATGGCGACATCGAAAAGATGTACCGCCAAATACTCATACACCCAGAAGATCAGGACTATCAGCGAATCATAGTACGCAGATCTCCAAAATCACAGCTCGAAGATTTTTAACTGAAAACAGTTACCTTTGGTGTGAACTGTGCCCCCTACCTAGCAATCCGCACCTTCCATCAGCTAGCAGCAGACACCAAAGATGAATTCCCCCTCGCCAGAAATGTTCTTCTAAACGAGACTTATGTAGGTGACATCCTCTCTGGCGGATATAACCCACAGTCCACAATAAACTCCATGACCCAAGTTATCGAAGCTCTGAGATCAGGCGGTTTCCCTCTGAAGAAAATAACGGCTAATCACCCCGAAATGCTCAAATCCATCCCAAAATCTGATCTCCTCGATGCAGATTTTCTAAAATTCCATGATGTCAGCTCCACAAAGACCCTTGGAATAAAATGGAACGCTATCAACGACTCATTCTCGTACTCGTATGACCCTCTACCAGCCGCCGACTCAAGGACAAAGCCACAAATATTATCAGCAATAGGGAAATTGTTTGACCCGGCAGGATGGCTAGCGCCAATTATGATATTAGCCAAGGCTCTCCTTCAACAACTCTGGCTGGAAGGAACGGACTGGGACGAAGAGATCAAACCTCTGGCCTTACACAAATGGAACACCTTTCGGGGAAATCTCGCAGCGATAGGTGACATAAAAATCCCCCGATGGGTCGACTTTTCTCCCGACAAACCATTTCAAATACACGGATTCTCTGATACCTCAGAAAAAGCATTCTGCGCATGCGTTCACCTCAGAGTGCAGAATAGCGATAATGATTTCACTACAAATTTGTTAGTAGCAAAGAGCAAAGTAGCCCCTTTAAAAACTGTAAGCCTCCCTCGCCTCGAATTGTGTGGGGCAGTACTACTCTCAAAATTAGTCAAACAAATATGTTCTCATTTAAAACTGCCCCCACATGAGCTAAGTCTCTGGTCAGACTCCTCAATCGTGTTAGCGTGGTTGGAAAAACCACCTTCCACCTGGAAGACATACGTAGCAAACCGCACTGCGGAAATTCTCAAAAATGTCGGCAATGTTACTTGGCGCCATGTGTCAAGCGGCGACAATCCAGCAGACCTTGTAACACGCGGATGCAAACCCCAAGAGCTAGCTGAATCCTCCCTATGGTGGAAAGGTCCGGAGTGGCTATCCAAGTCTCCCGATTGCTGGCCCAAAACGGTTCCTCAAAATGCCAGTCCACCAGAACAAAAACGGGTCGAAGCATTACACACCGGAGAGGCCCTGGATCCCCTAGAACGTTTCTCTTCGTTCGCTAGGGCCCTCCGCGTTACCGCGTACATGTATCGGTTCATCCACAAAGCGAGAAAACAACAAGTCCCTTCAACACATTCTCTCTCTCCAGAAGAGATTTGCCATGCAAAGGAACGCCTTATCATCGTAACTCAACAGATGTACTATGCGGAAGCAATCTCTTTATTAAAAGCCTCTAAGCCGATAGGTAGGAAGAGTCCGCTACTGCCATTGAACCCGATGTTAGACCAGAAGGAAATATTGCGCGTGAATGGACGTCTAAGTTATGCCCCACTTAGTGATAATGAACGTCATCCGATCATCATTCCCGAGTCCTCAAAATTTTGTACCCTCTTCCTCGACTTTACTCACAATCGTCTATTTCACGCAGGAAAGCAACTCATGCTTCGGATGGTACAGCAAGAATATTATATTCCGCGCTTGAAACAAAAGATAAAGTCATATATTTTCCACTGCAAGACTTGCACGATCCACAAGCAGAAGATGAATTCCAAGATCATGGCAGCGTTGCCAGCCGAACGATCAACGTATACTGTCCCGTTCCACACGACAGGAGTCGATTTTGCTGGACCATTCCTCGTCAAAACCTCTACTCTACGACGCGCCTCCTACTCCAAAGCCTACGTCTGCATCTTTGTTTGCTTTTCAACAAAAGCCATACATCTTGAGGTCTGTTCAAACTTGACCACCGAAGCGTTTAGAGCAGCCTTTGCGCGTTTTGTGGGCCGTCGCGGAATGCCGCACAAAATCATGTCCGACAACGGCAAGAACTTTATCGGCGCTCATCGAGCGATGCAAAAGGAAATCCCTCTTTTTCTCCAAGAAGCAGGTCAAGGCATCGCCGAAAAATATGCTCCTCAAGGCCTTTCTTGGCAATTCATACCACCATACGCTCCTCACATGGGTGGGCTATGGGAAGCAGCAGTTAAAAGTTTTAAAACCCATCTAACAAAAGTAGCCGGTAATCATAAGTTCTCCTTTGAAGAATTCACGACCCTCATCGTTCGCATTGAAGGAGTCCTAAACTCCAGACCTATTTCTCCCATGTCGGAGGACCCTACAGACCTACACGCGCTAACGCCAGGACACTTTCTCCGTGGTGCCCCCCTGCTGTCCCTGCCGGAAGCCAATGCAGAAAATCTAAATCCAACTCGTAAATGGCAATTACTTAAAGTCTTACACCATCAATTCAGCAACCGCTGGAAGAATGAGTATCTTCAACAACTGCATAAACGACAAAAATAGAAAATATCTCAGGCGAACCTGAAAGAAGGCGACCTAGTCGTTGTTAAAGATGGTCTGTTGCCACCCAATGAGTGGCGCCTCGGACGCATTTCAAAACTGCATGCAGGTCCCGATGGAAATGTTCGCGTCCTCGATATTCGTACTCAAAATAGATTAATAACGCGGAACATCACCAAAATCTGTTTATTGACCCCATCCTAATTCTCTTGCCCCTTTTCTTCCCAGCTAGAATTATCCTATCCTCAGTTCAACCTCAATTTACCCTAATGCTGAGTTTCTTTTCTCTTTTTTCTTCTAACGTTTTTCTCCACAGATCTAATCATGGAATTGGGAAAATGCCGCCTATGTTGCCGCCAGCACGCTTTGCGCCAATGCTACGCATTTCTAATAATGACTCCTGCAGAGCGATATGAGTCAGCACGCGCCCATCGCTACTGTGTCAACTGCTTGGCCATGTCACATACCACCGGCGAGTGCAATTCCGCCGGCAGCTGCCGCCACTGCGGCCGAGCTCATCATACTTTGTTGCACCGTCCGTCCGTTCCTACGTCAACACGCAACCGACATTCGAGGTCTCCGCCACCCGCGCGTCATAGGCGCGAGGAACAACGAAGAACGCGACACCGTACAATTGAACGTCCAGCCGCTCGTTTGCAGAGCCGTAGTGGTAGCCAACGTAACATAAGGAAGCTGGTTAATCAAGCAAAGGTTACTTTACAGAAACTGCAAGAGCTTCTAAATTTGTCGACTCCGCAGGCCGGCCACCATGTTGAAGACATGCATGTCCAAGTATTCACAATAATGGGAGGGGGTAGGGGCACTCACCAATGGCAATCACTTTCCTTGTTAAATAAGAACCCGATTTTGTTTCTAATTTAATCCAATAATTAATTTTAATCTCGTTTTAGTTTCTTGTTTCACAATTTTAGTTCACAAACTTTATTTCAGTAAACAAGATTTTTTATTTTTCTTACGCACAATAGGTTGTGGTTGAGTATAGGGTTTTACTATAATATAATAAACTTTATAAACTTTAACTTGAACCACTACTAGGTAATTCAACCGCGCACTCTAAAAGACAACTGTCTGCGCGGCCATCGATGACCGCTCGTTGAGCTGTGCAGTGAGCATACAAATCAACATATACAAAGGTAAGTAAATAGAAAAGAAGCGGTAGCTTTCCAACCTCTTCTTAAGAGTTTTACATTAGGATTTTAGGGTAAATGTGGATATAAAGGGTAAGTATAAAATTCAAATTTTAGTGTAACTTCAGCAATGCAATTTAAGGTAAGTATTTAACAGGTCAGTATTTTTGCAGGTAAGTTAATCAAATTGGATTAAATTTTCATCCATGTCTTCAACACAGGAGGAGTAGAAACAGTTGTAAACACCTTCAGATCATCAGCGTACAGCAAAAAGTGGGAATGCTGAAAGCAGGCTGAAATGTCATTAATAAAAATTACAAAAAGCAGTGGCCCCAAAATGCTGCCTTGGGGTACTCCTGAGGATGCAATAAAAGGCTTGGCGTGAGTATTGTCAACAACAACTACACATTTGCGTGAGTGAAGGTAGGACTTAATCCAAGACAAAAATATAGAGTGAAAGCCCAATCTGGCCAGTTTGGGTATCAAGATTTGATGACTTACTTTATCAAACGCTTTGGAGAAATCCGTATAAACCGTGTCGACTTGAAGACGGTTGTTGAAGGCTGCAAGGCAAAATTCAGAAAAATTGCTAAGTTTGTAACCGTGGATCTACCAGGCATGAAGCCATGTTGACTATTACTAATTAATTGCTTGACAGCAAAACTAATTTTTTGTTTTACAACATACTCAAAAAGTTTAGAGATAGTAGATAATTTCGCAATTGGTCTATAGTTGGCAACATTGTTTTTATTACAACTTTTAAAAATGGGGGATATGAAGGTTATCTTCCAAGCATCAATGAACTCACCACACTCGAGAGATTTGTTGAAGATTAAAAGAAGCGGGGTGGCTAAAATCAGACAATTTTTAAAGAGATAAGACGATAAGCCGTCAATATCTGTCTGGGAAGACGACTTGAGGTTCCGGATTCCATCAACAATGTCATCTAGAGAAAGAGTAAGAGCCCCGAAGTTGATGGGAGAGTCTACCATTGAGGAGGACTCAGAAACACTAACTGGCTGAGTAACAAAACTGGAGTGAAAAAAGTCTGCAAAAAGGTTAGCCGACTCCATAGGTGAAGAGGTATGAAACCCCCTATAAAACCCTGACGAGGGAAAACTCGAGATAGCTTTTTTGGATTTTACATAATTCCAAAAAGCTTTAGGGTTATATTTGATACAAGATTCGAAGTTTCGGGTGTAATTAATACGCAGCCTCTTACTTAACGCTTTAAATTTCCTGTTGTAGCGAATGTTCTTGATTTTAAACAACCAAGACTTTGTAGTCTTGAATTTTTTAAAAAATCTATTCCTCAAATTCTTTAGCCCAGTAGTATACCAAGGAATTTTGTAACACTTTTTAATTTTCCGCGGAATATTGTTACTACAAATCTCATTGATAAGGCCTTTAAAGGCATTGAAACAGCGTGAGAGATCACTTCCAGAAAAAATAGCTTCCCAATCAATTAGAGAAACTTCTCGGGGAATATTAGCAAAGTTCGCACGCCTAAACGAGAAACTAGGAGTAGCATTATCTGGAACAATGCTTTCAAAATTATAAAATTCCACACCCAAAACAAGCGGGATATGGTGAATACCGGAACACGATAGTGGACCCAGACTTTCAGATAGGGAATAATTAATATTATCGTTAATAAATATAAGATCAAGTGTTCTTGATAACTGATTTCTGAAGCTATTTATCTGGAAGAGATTGACACTTAAAAGGCTATCAGTGAGGAGAATTTCAGCGCAACTATTTACATTTTTAGGAAGTAGAGCAAAGTTATTGTCAACATAAGACCATTCGATATTTGGTAAGTTAAAGTCGCCTAAGATACAAAAGTTACTACCATCAGGTGTATGTATTAAACTAACAATATTGTCAACATGCGATTTATATACAGAATCCGTACTAGACGGAGGAATATATGAAGCGCATACAAACAATTTCGAGCTGCCTTGAACAGAGACGCAAAGCTGGTCGATCAACGAATCCATGTCAGACAGGTCCACGAGCGATGTACGAAAATGACGGCGCACGGCAATTAAGACTCCACCACCTCTACAAAGTCCAGTTTTGCAGTAGTCACGATCTTTGCGGTAGACATTATATAAGTTAGGATCAAAGAATTCACCATCAAAAAAATTAGAGTTGAGCCATGTTTCGATTATAACGAATATATCATATTCCAAATGCGAGCTCATATCAAAAAGCAAGTTGGCCTTAGTCCTAAGGCGAGAGACATTTTGAAACTAAATTCTGACTTGCCTAGGAAAATGTTTGTTTGGCACTGTTGATTGCTAAGCATCACCACCGCCACCTTGAACAACTTTACGACGGTTTTTGAAAGGCTTAATTTTAACATCTGCCGGCCAGAGCTTGGGATCTAAAACTTTATCCACTAGTGCATGCGATACACCAAGCTTGAAATTTAATCGTGTCAGATCTTTGATATCCGCGTTCTTTTTGACCAGAGGAAAACATGTGAGATGATGAGCACTAATGTTAGTGTTTTTGGAAACAAAAGCAATAAGACCATCCGCAGTAACACTTGGTTTGAAGGAGGATAGATGATACCAATTCCTAGAGCTAACAACATCAAGTTCCATGTTATCACTAACGCCGATTATCAAATTGGAGGAGCAAGTCTTGCTTTTATGATTTACCCTTACAGAATCTTTAGGGGAGATTTTGGATTCATTGTTAACTCCAGTATGCAAAGGTTTATTGGGTGCGCCCACCTACCTCCAGGAACACACGCACCCCGGCCGAACAAAACACTTGATTCCTTTCTTATATCAGCCAAATTGTTTAAACAAAAGTAACATTTTTATCAAAAAATACGTATGTGTGTTTGTTCGCTGTGAACTGTCCGCGCTAATTGCTTTTGAGTGAGGCTTGATGCGACACATACATACGTACATACATATATAGCATTCGCAGCGTTATTTAACTTCGGGCGTAGGTTTTTAGGTATGTATGGATGTAAATCACTACATAGTATAAAACAAAGTCGCTTTTTCTGTCCCTATGTCCTTTGAATGCTTAAACTTTTAAAAATACGCAAAGGATTTTGATGCGCTTTTTTTTAATAGATAAAGAGTGATTGAAGAGGAAGGAACGGATCAACATATTTGGCTGAAAATTGGTGGAGGGGTAGCTTAGAACAAGGAGACAGACATAATTAATAATTTTTATCCCGTTCTGGCTAGGGTCTTGAGATCAAAACGTGGACCTGGGTAATCCTGTGATATGTTTGTACAATATGGGAATCAAATGGAAGCTGTTTAGGAGTACTTTTATGCGGGGTATTTTTCGTACCCGCGGGTAACTAGAGTCTCGAGATATAAGCGAAAACGTGGACGCGTGTACCCCTAGAATGTGTTTATAGAATATGGATAATAAATGAAAACTGTTGATGAGTCCTTTAGTACAGGGTAGTTTTCATACCTAGTGGTGACTAGGGTATCGAGATTGAGGCCAAAACGTGGACCCGGGTACCCCTAGAAAGTGTTTACACAATATGGATAACAAATGAAAGCTGTTGATGAGTGCTTTAGTACAGGGTAGTTTTCATACCTTTTTGTGAAGGGTCTCGAGATATAGGGCAAAACGTGGATCACGGTAACACTAGGATGTGTTTTTACATTATGGTTATCAAGTTAAAGCTGTTGATAAGTGATTTAGTACAGAGTAATTTTTATACCGCCGGGTGACTACGGTCTCAAGATATAGGACAAACCTGGACCCGGATACCCCTAGAATGTGTGTGTAATAGGGATATGAAATGGAAGCTGTTGCTGAGAGTTTTAAAGTAATTTTCATTGTGATATTCGATTTAGCCGCATCAACCTGGCAAATGTGATAAATATGCATGCGAAGCCGAAATAAAGACATGAATTAATAATACCCACATACCCATTTACATACTTCCTATTAGATTTGCCTGGCAATAAGGGATGAAGAAGAAAGGGAAAAACTTGAGAGAAGAGAAAAGATGGAAGGAGTAGGAGGCTGAGAAAGAGATAGATTGAGACGAAGATAGAGATAGATGAAGCGAAAAGACGGAGGGAGGAGTGAATAAAAGGATTAAGAAAAAGTGAGGGGGGGGGGGGGGGGGGGGGAGCAGAGTTAGACGGAAAAAGCTTATTAAAATTTATGTAGATAGACCAAATTTAGGGAAGAACAACGTCTGACGGGTCTGCTAGTATATACATATATGTTTAATTGACTTCAAAAAAAGTTACAAATTTCGGAAGATCCAGGATATTGAAAGGGTCAGACACAAATTGTAAATATGATCTTTTCAAGTTTAATAAATGTAATTAGTTTCTTACAAAAGATGTTTTTCATAATTAGTCCATGCATATATTGTTGTAGCAGTGCCACACAAAGTTGACCACACATATCGTTAGTGTAAGTGGCATCATCGATATTCGTGCTCAGAATTTCTGTGTATGTATGTATGAATTTGTATGAATATGTATGAATAAATGGAGGCAGCAATTCACCGCGCAGAGATGAAGAACCCGATCCCGCAATCGATGATGATGGAATATATGTCCCCCCGCCCGATTATGACGAAGTTAGAATAGCAATAACCAGATTGAAAAACAACAAGGCCGTGGGCGCTGATGGATTGCCTGCGGAGCTATTCAAGTTCGGCGGCGAGGAGTTGGTAAGGCGCATGCAGCAGCTTCTTAGCAAAATATGGGCGGACGAAAGCATGCCCGACGGTTGGAATCTAAGTGTTCTTTGCCCAGTCCACAAGAAGGGGGATACTGCAAAATGCACCAACTATCGTGGAATCAGCCTTCTTAATATCGCATATAAGGTCCTTTCAAGTGTATTGTGCGAAAGATTGAAGCCCACCGTGAACCGGCTGATTGGACCTTATCAGTGCGGCTTCAGACCTGGTAAATCTACCATCGACCAGATTTTCACAATGCGCCAAATCTTGGAAAAAACCCGTGAAAAGAGAATCGACACACATCACCTCTTCGTCGATTTTAAAGCCGCCTTCGACAGCACGAAAAGGAGCTGCCTATATGCCGCTATGTCTGAATTTGGTTTCCCCGCAAAACTTATACGGCTGTGCAAAATGACGTTGAGCAACACCATCAGCTCAGTCAGAATTGGGAAGGACCTCTCCGAGCCGTTCGAAACTAAACGAGGTTTCAGACAGGGTGACCCCCTATCGTGCGATTTCTTTAATTTGATGCTGGAGAAAATTATACTAGCTGCAGAACTTAACCGCACTGGAACAATATACTATAAAAGCGTGCAATTACTGGCATATGCTGATGACATTGATATCATCGGCCTAAACACCCGCGCTGTTAGTTCTGCTTACTCCAAGCTGGAAAAAGAAGCGGTAAAGATGGGTTTGATGGTGAATGAGGACAAAACGAAGTACCTGCTGTCATCGAGCAAAGAGTCAGCGCATATGCGCCTTGGCAACCACGCTACTGTTGGCAGCCATAATTTCGAAATAGTAAAAGACTTCGTTTATTTGGGAACCAGCATCAACATTAGCAACAACATCAGCACTGAAATCCAGCGAAGAATCAATCTTGCCAATAAATGCTACTTTGGACTAGGTAGGCAATTGAAAAGTAAAGTCCTCTCTCGGCGAACGAAAATCATACTCTACAAGTCACTTATCGTACCCGTCCTGCTATATGGGGCAGAAGCATGGACCATGACAACAGCAGATGAAGCGGCTTTGGGAGTGTTCGAGAGAAAAGTTCTTCGAAAGATTTATGGACCTCTACGCGTTGGCGATGGCGAGTACCGAAGAAGATTTAATGATGAGCTGTACGAGCTATACGCAGACATCAACATAGTCCAGCGAATTAAAACGCAGCGGCTGCGCTGGCTAGGCCATGTTATGCGAATGAAAGATGATGCTCCAGCCAGGAAAGTGTCTCTATCGGAACCCGCCTATGGAAGCAGAGGTAGAGGGCGGCCCCCACTCCGTTGGAAGGACCAGGTGGAAAACGATTTAAACTCCCTTGGTGTGACCAATTGGCGCCGGTTGGCGGAACGAAGGAGCGACTGGCGCGCCTTGTTGGACGGCCATAACCGTTTAGACGGTTAAGCGCCAATTAAGTAAGTAAGTAATGTATGAATTTACAATGTTCGCGAACGAGAAGTGAAAAAGAATAACATTAGATAAAACGAACTAAAGAAACAAATGAACTAAAAGAACAAATAGAACCGAAATCGAAGATCTAGTTCACTTGTTCAGTTGAGAGACCTGGTCAATTGAACAAGTTCAGAACGAAACGACTCAACTCTACCGCGAGAGCTTCTCAAATTCATAAACTCCACGGGATGGACAAAGGGGGACGGGGTTTTCCCTGAGGTGCGTGAAAATGTTTATTAGTATTCTTACAACACCCTTTCATTGGTTAACTCACGAGTTTGTGGTATCCAAACGGCGCATGAACGCTAATTGGAGTCAATTGGGACTCGCCACTCCAACCAACCAACCAACTACGTGATAAATTTTGTTGACGCATTTATACCTAATTGGGTCTTGTGAATAAAAAATAAACAAACACTTTTTCTTATAGAGTTCAGGAATAGTACAAAAAACATCTTGTTTTTTTTTTTTTAATTAGTTGAACAAACAGATTTTTTAAGGTGCTTATGCATATTTCCGCGAATTGAAATGAGATCAGCTTTAACAAAACACTTGCTTTAGAAAATTTCCTAGTAATGAGTTGTTTATATATGTATTCGCAGAGTTGAATTGTGTTATTAATTAGATATGTGTACAAAAGCCCGACGAGAGGGGAGGGGGAAGGGGGGAGTTCCCCAGGCCCGGGGTTTCTCAGGGGGCCCGCGATTTAGAGGTACTAAGAAATTGTTTTAATTCAGGAGAGTTTTTAGTAGTTCCATGTGCAAATTTTAAGCCGAATTTCAAAAGAAACGGATATTGATTTTTGCATGGGCCTTCGAACAGTGAGGAGACAATAAGAACATCAAACGAATATGTATATTTACATGAATCCGAAATCGTAAGGTTTCCGTGGTGACACTGATAAATGTTCATCTTCAAAAAGTCTTCCACCAACTATGTATCAACGTCCAGATTATTTAAACGACTTCGATATTGGTACCGTGAATAATGAGTTTTTGCGATCTGAAAAAGTCAACGAATAAGTTCGTCGAGTTCATCAAAAGTGTCCTGTTATTTTTACACGTGACTGTCATGACGAGGGATTTCCTACCACTTTGTTAAACAGAATCTTGCCAAACGGAGAGAAATTGGAGCGTGACTGGTTAGTGTGGAGTGCCAGTGCCAATGCTTTTTATTGCCTACCATGTCGTCTGTTAAGCACCAATACTATAAATCGACCTAAAATTTGTTGCCCTGGCGGATATTCGAAATTCCAGGTATGGAAGAAGCTATACGATAAACTGTGATCACACGAAAATACTCAAGATCACATTAAATCTTATATTCAATGGCGATCTTTACAAAATCTAATTCAAAAGCAGGCTACAATTAATACCCTTATCAATGAACAGCTAATCACTGAAACTAAAAAGTGGAAAGAAATTTTATATAGAAGTTTGGACATTATTTTATTTTTGGTTGAAAGAGGGCTAGCTTTCAAAGGCGAAAGTACATATCTTGGTGAACGAAACAATGGACATATTTTGGGCATCTAAGATTTCATAAGCCATTATGATCTGATACTTAGAGATCATTTGGAGAAAGTTAGGATTTCGCAACGGCAGCACAAACTTTTGCAAGTTCACTATCTTTCCCCAGACATTCAGAACTATTTTATAGAAATTTGTGCAAAGCATGTGAGGGAAACTATATTAGATCAATAAAGCCAAGCATTTTGCGCTAACTCCATTTCAATTCGAAAGCAACAAATTTTACAATTCAAAAACGGTTTTTGGCTTTCGTGAATTGTAACCAAAAAAACTGGTCAGAAAATCGCTAATCTAATTTGCCATACTCTAGGTAAACATGAATCCCATTAAAAGATTGTCGTGCACAAGGGTACGATAACCGCGCCAATATGAAAGGAGCTTACAACGGAGCACTACGTCACATTCTCGACAAAAACTCGAATGTTGATTACTCACCTTGTACAACCCACAGTGTCAATTTATGTGGTGTTGATGCTGCAGAATGTTGTAAAACATTTAAACAAGTCCGAATGTATCTTGCTGTCCTCAATTTGGTTCAAAATACCGACTACCATTAATGAAAGAAATATGGTCCTCCAATCTAGAGACGCCACCATAGATGTTGAGGTCCGGCATCTAGATGTCTTATTATCAGAAAGCGACCTGATTTAAAGTTGATCAGAAGAAATGGTAAACAACTTTCAACGAATGCAAAAGAGTTGCTACTCAATTGAACATCTCGCAAAAGTTTCCGGACATTCGAAAGAGAAACCCCAAAAGACGTTCTGAAGATAATTTAAATGAGATGATTACGGATGATTCAGAGTCTGATTTTAAAAGCAATACATTCCTGATGATCTCTGATTCGGTATTCACTGCCCTTACTGAACGATTTGCAGCTATGAGAAATTTGAGCGAGAGGTTTTCTTTTTTGTGGCAATTTGAAGACATGGATGAAACTACGGTTCGGGCGAGCGCAGCAAAATTTGTAGCAAAATACAAGTCGGACATTTCTCAAAGCTTAGAATGCGAAATAATTCACTTGAAACACATTTACGAAGGAAATTTTGATAAAGGTTTGTCACCATTGGAATTGCTAAATGCCATCTACATATGTTCAAAATCTGTATACAATTTTCCCCAACATTTGTGTTGCTTTACGTATCTTTTGCACTATACCTGTCACTGTAGCTGCAGAACGTTTCTTCAGCGTCCTTTCAAGAATCAAAAACTTTCATAGATCTTGTTCATCTAAAGAGAGAGATTTATGATTTGCCACTCTTTGTGTTGAATTCGTTTTGGCAAGACAGTTAAATTTTGATATTATTATGAAAAATGTTGCACCCAAAAAAGCAAGAAAAGCCACTCTTTGATATCCGAACCTTCTATATAGAATAATTAAAATTTATAATCATGATTAAATGTATTGGAAATGTATTAAAATGTTACCAAATAACTAGAAAAGATTATTTGAAACAACATGTGGCTGTTAAAAGAGAATTTTATTTCTCTGTTACAATAAAATAGTATAAATAGCAAATATTCTCTGTTAATTTTATTTTCAGCTCATAGTCCAAAAATCATTTAGTTGATGTGGCAAAAAATTTGTTTGATTTAAAACATCAATAATCTAATCTAAACTAATCTAATCTAATATCTAATCTAATATATATTATAAATGGGAAAGTTTGGATGTTAAGATGTTTGGATGTTTGGATGTTTAGATGTTTGGATGTTTGGATGTTTGGATGTTTGGATGTTTGGATGTTTGGATGTTTGGATGTTTGGATGTTTGTCCAGACGTTTGTCTTTGTGACTCAATAACGCAAGAACGGCTGGACCGATTTGGATGAAATTTTGCACACATATAGCCAATAGTCTAGAAGGATCTACTAGCTATATATTTTTAAAAAGGGGCGTGGTCCCCGCCCCCTAGGGTCAGTTATAATTTAATTATTATATTTTTTCGTTTTTGCGACTGAATCACGCCAAAATGGCTACACGGATTTTGATGAAATTTGGGACACAGACAGTAGTCTACTAGCGAAATTTTTTTCGAACATGGAAAGAGGGGTGGGGGTCCCACGACCCTTCGAGAAATTATTTTTCATAATTTTTACACATTATAACTTTACGTATACTGGCCTTCACCAATATCACAGACTCAAGGGGTCAAATAAGTCGAGGGCTTACAAAGTAAGCAGTGACACCCTCCGCCCGCCCCCCTTTATATCCCCCTCTGGTGTAAAATCCATAAATTGTTATAACTCAATCTAAATTTTCTCCTAAATCAATAGTTTTTGGTATCTGGTACATACAGAACGAGATCTAGACAATTTTGGAGGAACGATCAGTGGTCCTCTCCTCTACTCCCGCCATCCGCCCTCCATCAATTGTTTTTATTAGCACGCTTTTATTAGCTTTACCTGTATGTTTCTATCTAACTTTTTATTCGCTCCAATGCGCCTGCTGCCTTATTAACATGGTTTTATAATTAGCTTCACCTTATTTGTAATCCCGTAAGGGTCATATCGAGACCCTTCCGGGATCATTTCTGGATGGTTTTCGGGATCGGTCCGGGATTACGCCGGGGTAATTTCGGGACTTTTTCGGGACTATTTCGGGATCATTTTGGGACCCTTCCGGGATCATTTCTGTATAGTGTACGGGATCCGTCCGGGATCACGTCGGGGTTATTTTGGAACATTTTCGGGACTATTCCGGAATCATTTCGGAACTATTTCGCGATCATTTGGGGACCCTTCCGGCATCATTTCTGGATGGTTTTCGGGATCCGTGCGGGATCTCGTCGGGGTCATATGGGGACTTTTTCGGGATCATTTGGGGGCTCTTCCGGCATCATTTCTGGATGGTTTTCGGGATCCGTCCGGGACCTCGTCGGGGTCATTTGGGGACTTTTTCGGGATCATTTTGGGGCTCATCCGGCATCATTTATGGATGGTTTTCGGGATCCGTCCGGGATCCCGTCGGGGTCATTTCGGGACTTTTTCGCGACTAATACGGGATCATTTGGGAACCCTTTCGGCATCATTTCTGGATGGTTTTCGGGATCCGTCCGGGATCCCGTCGGGGTCATTTCGGGACTTTTTCGCGACTAATACGGGATCATTTGGGAACCCTTTCGGCATCATTTCTGGATGGTTTTCGGGATCCGTCCGGGATCCCATTAGGGTAATTTCGGGACTATTAGGGGATCATTTGGGAACCTTTCCGGCATCATTTCTGGATAATTTTCGGGATCCGTCCGGGATGCCGACGAGGTCATTTCGGGACTATTTCGGGATCATTTGGGATACCTACCGGCATCATTTCTGGATGGTTTTTGGGATTCGTCCGGGATCCCGTCGTGGTCCTTTCGGGACTTTTTTTCGACTAATACGGGATCATTTGCGGACCCTTTCGGCATCATTTCTGGATAGTTGTCGGGATCCCGTCACGGTCATTTCGGGACTATTAGGGGATCATTTGAGGACCTTTCCGGCATCATTTCTGTATTGTTTTCGGAATCCTTTCGGGATCCCGTCAGGGCCATTTTGGAACTTTTTTGGGGCTAATACGGGATCATTTGGGGATCCTCTAGGGGTCGTTTCGTGACTTTTTCTGTTTTATTTCGGGATCATTTGGGGACCCTTCCGGCATAATTTCTTGATGGTTTGCCGGGTCCATCAGGGTCATTTCGGGACCATTTTGGGATCATTTGGGGACCCTTCCGAGATCATTTCTGGATCCGTCCGGGATGCCGTAGGAGCCATTTCGGGATTTTTTGTTACTTTTCCGGGATAGTTTTCGGACCCTTCCGGGATCATTTCTGGATCTGTGCGGGATCCCATCTGGGTCATTTCCGGACTATTTCGGGATCATTTTGGGATCCTTCCGGAATCATTTCTGTATGGTTTTCGCGATCCGTCGTTGATTCCCTCGGAGCCATTTCGGAACCTTTTCTGGAGTATGTCGGGGTCATTTGGGGACTTTTTCGGGATCATTTGGGGCTCTTCCGGCATCATTTCTGGATGGTTTTCGGGATCCGTGCGGGATCTCGTCGGGGTCATTTGGGGACTTTTTTGGGATCATTTGGGGGCTCTTCCGGCATCATTTCTGGATGGTTTTCGGGATCCGTCCGGGATATCGTCGGGGTCATTTAGGGACTTTTTCGGGATCATTTGGGGGCTCTTCCGGCATTATTTCTGGATGGTTATCGGGATCCGTCCGGGATCCCATCAGGGTAATTTCGGGACTATTAGGGGATCATTTGTGGACCTTTCCGGCATCATTTCTGGATAAGTTTCGGTATCCGTCCGGGATGCCGACGAGGTCATTTCGGGATTATTTCGGGATCATTTGGGATACCTACCGGCATCATTTCTGGATGGTTTTTGGGGTTCGTCCGGGATCCCGTCGGGGTCATTTCGGGACTTTTTCTCGACTAATACGGGATCATTTGCGGACCCTTTCGGCATAATTTCTGGATAGTTGTCGGGATCCGTTCGGGATCCCGTCACGGTCATTTCGGAACTATTAGGGGATCATTTGAGGACCTTTCCGGCATCATTTCTGGATAGTTTTTGGAATCCTTTCGGGATCCCGTCAGGGTCATTTCGGGGCTTTTTCGGGATCATTTAAGGATGGCTTTCAGTATTCGTCCGGGAACCCGTCAGGGTAATTTCTGAACTTTTCCGAGACTATTTCGGGATCATTTTGGGACCTTCTCAAGATCATTTATGGATGGATTTCGGGATTTGTCCGGGATGCCCTCAGGGTCATTTTGGGACTATTAGGTGAGCATTTGAGGACCGTTCCGGCATCACTTCTGGATGGTTTTCGGTATCCGTTCAGATTCCCGTCGGAATAATTGCGTGACTTTTTCGGGATCATTAGGGTCCCTTCCAAAATCATTTCTGGATGGTTTTTGGGATTCGTCCGGCATCCCGTCGGGGTCATTTCGGGACTTTTTCTCGACTAATACGGGATCATTTGCGGACCCTTTCGGTATCATTTCTGGATAGTTGTCGGGATCCGTTCGGGATCCCGTCAGGGTCTTTTCGGAACTATTGGGAGATCATTTGAGGACCTTTCCGGCATCATTTCTGGTTAGTTTTCGGGATCCTTTCCGGGTCCCATCAGGGTCATTTCGGGACTTTTTCGGCATCATTTAAGATTGGTTTTCAGGATTCGTCCGGTATCCGTCAGGGTAATTTCTGGACTTTTCCCAGACTATTTCGGGATAATTTTGGGACCCTCCCAAGATCATTTCTGGATGGATTTCGGGATCTGTCCGGGATGCCGTCAGGGTCATTTTGGGACTATTAGGTGATCATTTGAGGACATTTTCGGCACCACTTCTGGATGGTTTTCGGTATCCGCTCAGGATCCCGTCGGAATTATTGCGGGACTTTTTCGGGATCATTTGGTGTCCCTTCCGGCATCATTTCTGGCTGGTTTTTGGGATTCGTCCGGCATCCCGTCGGGTTCATTTCGGGACTTTTTCTCGACTAATACGGGATCATTTGCGGCCCTTTCGGCATCATTTCTAGATAGTTGTTGGGATCCGTTCGGGATCCCGTCAGGGTCTTTTCGGAACTATTAGGTGATCATTTGAGGACATTTCCGGCATCATTTCTGGATAGTTTTCGGGATCCTTTCGGGGTCCAGTCAGGGTCATTTCGGGACTTTTTCGGGATCATTTAGAGATGGCTTTCAGGATTCGTCCGGGAACCCGTCAGGGTATTTTCTGAACTTTTCCGAGACTATTTCGGGATAATTTTGGGACCTTCCCAAGATCATTTCTGGATGGATTTTGGGATCAGTCCGGGATGCCGTCAGGGTCATTTTGGTATTAGGTGATCATTTGAGGACCTTTCCGGCATCACTTCTGGATGGTTATCGGTATCCGATCAGGATCCCCTCGGAATCATTGCGGGACTTTTTCGGGATCATTTGGGGTCCCTCCCAAGATCATTTCTGGATGGATTTCGGGATCTGTCCGGGATCCCGTCAGGGTCATTTAGGGGTGCGTTCGAGATCCCGTCAGGGTCATTTCGGGAATATATCGGGATCATTTCTGGATGGTTTATGGGATCCGTCCATGACCCATTAAGGGTCATTTCGGGACTATTAGGTGATCATTTGAGGACCTTTCCGGCATCACTTCTGGATGATTTTCGGTATCCGTTCGGGATCCCGTCGGAATCAATGCGGGACTTTTACGGAATCATTTGGGATTCCTTCCGGCATCATTTCTGGATGGTTTTCGGGATTTGTCCGGGATCCCGTCGGGGTTATTTCGGGACCTTTTCGGGGATAATACGCGATCATTTGGGGATCCTCTAGGGGTCGTTTCGTGACTTTTTCTGTATTATTTCGGGATCATTTTGGGACCCTTTCGGCATAATTTCTTGATGGTTTGCCGGATCCATCAGGGTCATTTCGGGACCATTTTGGGATCATTTGGGGACCTTTCCGAGATCATTTCTGGATCCGTCCGGGATGCCGTAGGAGCCATTTCGGGATTTTTTGTTACTTTTCCGGGATAGTTCTGCACCCTTCCGGGATCATTTCTGGATCTGTGCGGGATCCCATCTGGGTCAATTCCGGACTATTTCGGGATCATTTTGGAATCCTTCCGGAATCATTTCTGTATGGTTTTCGCGATCCATCGTGGATCCCCTCGGAGCCATTTCGGAACTTTTTCTGGAGTTAGTCGGGATAATTTAGGGACCCTTCCTGGATATTTTCTGGATGGTTTCTGAGATCCGTCCGGGAGCCCGTCAGGGTAATTTCGGAACTTTTTCGGGACTATTTCGGGATCAATTTGGTACCCTTCAGACATCATTTCTGTGTGGTTATCTGGATAAGTCTAGAATCGTGTCGTTGTCATTTCGGGTTTTTTTGGGACTACTTCGGGAACTTTTGGAAACACTTCCGGGGCGTTTCCGGGTGGTTTTCGGGATCCGTCCGCGATAGCGTCGGGGTCATTTCGCGGCTTTTTCTGGATAATTTCGTTATCATTTTGGGATCCTATCAGATTATCAGCTCATAAAGTTCTTTTTTTTACTCAATTACAAAAATAAAATGCATTAGACAGAAAAAAAATTTTAAACAGATAACTTTATAAGCAGGCTAACGTGAATAGCCCACATATTTCATTTTCTCCTTGCGGACGGGGCCGCGGGTAAAGGCTAGTATATATTATAAATGGCAAAGTTTGGATGTTTAGATGTTTGGATTTTTGGATGTTTAGATGTTTGGATGTTTTTGTCTTTGTGACTCAATCACGCAAGAACGGCTTGACGGATTTGGCTGAAATTTTGCACACATATAGCCAATAGTCTAGAAGGATATACTAGCTATATATTTTTCAAAAGGGGGAGGTCCCCGGCCCCTAGAAACAGTTATAATTTAATTATTATATTTTTTCGGTTTTGTGACTGAATCACGCCAGAACGGCTACACGGATTTTGATGAAATTTGGGACACAGACAATAGTCTACTAGCGAAATTTTTTTCGAGCATGGAAAGGGGTGTGGGGGTCCCATTACCCCTTCAAACAATTTCTTTTTAATAATTTTTACACATTATAACTTTACGTATACTGGCCTTCACCAATATTACAGACTCAATGGGTCCAATAAGCCGAGGGCTTACAAAGCGAGCAGTGAAACCCTCCGCCTCCTCCCCCCTTCTCTCCCACTCTGGTGTAAAATCTATAAATTGTTATAACTCAATTTAAATTTTCTCCTGAATCAATAGTTTTTGGTATCTGGCACATACAGATCGAGATCTAAACAATTTGGAAAAACGATCAGTGGTCCTCTCCTTCTCCTCTCGCCATCCTCCCTCCTTCAATTGTATTGATTAGCATGCTTTTATTAGCTTTACCTGTATGTTTCTATGTAGCTCTTCATTCGCTCCAACGCGCCTGCTGCCTTATTAACCTGGTTTTATAATTAGCTTCAACTCATTTGTAATCCCATTAGGGTCATATCGAGACCCTTCCCGGATCATTTCTGGATGGTTTTCGCGATCCGTCCGGGATCCCGTCGTGGTCATTTCGGGAATTTTTCTCGACTAATACGGGATCATTTGCGGACCCTTTCGGCATCATTTCTGGATAGTTTTCGGGATCCGTCCGCGATCCCGTCAGGGTCATTTCGGGACTTTTTCGGGACTATTTCGGTATCATTTGAGGTACCTTCCGGTATAATTTCTAGATGGTTTTGAGAATCCGCCCGGGATCCCGTCGGGGTTATTTCGGTACTTTTTCGCGACTAATACGGTATCATTTGGGGACCCTTTCGGCATCATTTCTGGGTGGTTTTCGGGATCCGACCGGGATCCCGTCAGGGTCATTTCGGAATTGTTAGGGGGATTATTTGAGGACCTTTTCGAACCCTCTGGGGGTCTTTTCATGACTTTTTCTGTATTATTTCGGGATCATTTGGGAACCCTTCCGGCATCATTTATTAATGGTTTGCCGGGTCCATGAGGTTCATTTCGGGATCATTTGGAGACCATTCCGAGGTCATTTCTGGATCCGTCTGTGATGCCGCATTAGTCATTTCGAGATATTTTTGTTACTTTTTCGGAATAGTTTTGGGACCCTTCCGGGATCATTTCTGTATAGTTTTCGCGATCCGTTGTGGATCCCCTCGGGGTCATTTCGGGACTTTTTCTGGAATATGTCAGGATAATTTAGGAACCCTTCCTGGATATTTTCTGGATGATTTTTGAAATCCGTCCGGGAGCCCGTGAGGGTCATTTTGGAACTTTTCCGGGACTATTTCCGGATCATTTTGGTACCCTTCAGGGATCATTTCTGTGTGGTTCCCTGGATAATTCTAGAATTGTGTCGTCGTCGGGTTTTTTGGGACTATTCCGGGAACTTTTGGAGACCCTTCCGGGGCATTTTTGGACGGTTTCGGGATCCGTCCGCGATATCGTCGGGGTAATTTCGTGGCTTTTTCTGGATAATTTCGGATCATTTGGGGATTCTATCAGGTTATCAGCACATTTAGATCTTTTTTTACTCAATTACAAAAATAAAATGCATTAGACAGAAACTTTTTTTTAAACAGATAACTTGATAAGCAGGTTAACGTGAATAGCCCATATATTTCATTTTCTCCTTGCGGACGGGGCCGCGGGTAAAGGCTAGTAATACATATATGAATAGAAAGCGACCTATGAAAAATCGGCGTTAGGTGGCGCATGGATCGAAATATTTGAAAAAAGTCGTACTTGTGATCCGATTTGGCTCATATTTGGAACAAATAATACATACATGAATAGAAAGCGGCCTATGATGTCTGATTTGGCTTCATACGTGCAAGCATACGTGGCGCAGAGCGGACCTGTAAAGAACTGAGTACATATTTGTACTTGTACCAAAAAAGTACAAGCACTCAAGTACTTCAATCCTAGTACAAAGTATAAGTACTACGGCACTTGTATTTCGAATCCGAAAGTACAAGTAGATATACTTACGAAATACTTGCAAGTATACGAAAGTACTTTTTCTGACAAAATATGTCAGTTTGATTTATAAATGGAAAATCAAAATGTACAACACCTGTTATAAATGTTTATTGAATATGGGTAAAATTCATATTAGAAAGCAATAAAATCAAAGAGGATAAATTCTGATAAAGACGTGACTCGTTACTTGCAGCCATTTGCTCGATATTTTCTAAGAGGTAGTCGCTGTTTTTTTTTGGGCGAGAAGTGCATAAAATGTCTTCTATACATTTTCGTGGGGTATTTGTGTTTTTTTTTTACTGTATTTAATTAATTAATTAATTCTCTTTCCGAAAAACACAGTTGCGCAAGGTGCCTATACCAAAGAGGATAGATAATAAGAGACACCAGATGACAATGTCGGGCAGAATTGCAATTTCCCAATGTACCTATTTCTTGGGCTCGGCCATTCCGTCTCTTCCTATTTTTCGTAATTTCTTGTCTCATATTTTTTGTTTCGCCTGACGAAAATTAAGTAGAGAATGAGTCAAAATGAGTGACATTGAGACATTGAGTTATTTTCTGCATTTAAGCTTTTTGAAATTTTGTTAACTTTTGTACAAATGCTTACAAAATGCGATTTCATGCAAAATAGCATGTTAATACTTTTGTACAAATGACTAGAATATTTATGCACAATTTATGTTCAATATTTATGCAATATTGAAAATTTTAACTTAAATAAATAAATTATACCATATTACAATTTAATTAATCAGGGGGAGGTGTTGCGTTTTGCCGACGGCAAATCTTAATAATTTGCGTATTGCCGATGGTAAACCATATTATTGGTCACTAAAATTTACATACATTGCATAAAGTAGATATGTATGTATGTACTTATAATAAATAAAAATTTAAATATTTTATTCGCAAACAATACGAATTAAGCGTTTTCATTGGGATTTGGGGTGGTTGCATGGCTGCATTTAAATATATGTACATATGGACATGTGTCAGCTGCCATTGAACATATCCATATATCTATTTATAATATTTATAAATACAAATTTACGTATACGAATGGCGAAGACAATCGAATACGAAGGGCTGGCAAAGTTGTCGGCTGTCAAAAGTGCTGCCCTTTTACAGCTTTCAGAAAACGGGAGACAAAAAAGGGAATTAAATAATTGCTAGAATTAACTAAATTCTAGCTGTTTTTATCAATAAGGCTATTTAATTCATCCATACTATTCTGGAAAGACTCTTCGCAACCTTCTTTTGTATATTACATTATAAAATTTGCGCAAATATGCTCTTTAAAGAAAAAAAATAGCAACAAATGCAAATTTTGACATCGACGTGTCAGTGCGAATTTGTGTCATAAGAGGGCAAACTAGAAATCTTCAGCCACAACAGCAACATTGCCGCATAAAATCATGGCAAGAATATAATAAGCGTATCCATATAAAAGATGAAAAATATGAAGCGGTGAACCCGCGAAATTATGCACTTTACATAAATATTAAAAAAAAAAATTTCTTTAAATTTATTCGCATAATAGGGGGTAATTTATGCATTATTTTTTATACATCTTTGCTATGCGATAGCTATGCTTCTTTGGGTGATACACTTTTTCCGAAATACTTACTTCCACACAGCCGTATGACCGTGTAATCATTGTTGCTTTGAAAAAATCTTTCATTTTTAAAGATAACTTTGTTTTATATTAAAATACTTTACCTTTTTCCTTCGTTTTACATTTGAAAAGCTTTGTGTAGTAACACCGCACCTAAACCATACATTGCATTCACTTGGTAAAGTGAACATCTCAGCTAAACCTTGCTTGCATATTTCTAAATAAATATCTGAAATAAAGTAACGTAGCTTCATATGCGCGGTTTAGTGAAAGCCCCTAATATGAAGTCAAGTTGGAAATTATAAAAATCACAAAATTCTACTTTTGATGACTTTGTAAGAATGCTGTGTTGCAAAGTTTCATCATGAAGTTTTTGGAAGTAAAGAAGAAGCATTTTTATGAATCAACATTCAAGAGGAAGCATCTTTACGAATGAAATGTTTGGACTTTTGCAAGAAGCTATGTTGCAACATTTCTTTCTTCCTCACGAATTTATTTCATTTGCAAATAAGTAAAAATGATACAGATTTTAGTGGTTGGTTGAAGGAATGTATGTATGTATGTTGCATGTTAGAAGAGGGGTTAGTGCGGTAGAGGTATATTAAACGACATTTGTACAAATATGTGCAAATGTTTGTTGGTTTTGCCTTTGTTAACGATTTTGTAGTTTGGATATTTTTTGATAAGTCAATATGAGTTTAGTTAGGTGTATGTACATATGTAGGTATATGAATGTGTTTCCATTTGTAATTTAGGTTGTATTTTGCTAAACTTGAAGAATTTGTATACTTACTACAAAACTTATAGGTAACCATTGAATTAAAAGATTTTTTTTATGGTTTGAATTTAATTATTATTTCGATAATAAAAATTTAACTTACATCTTAGCATAACGTATTAGATATAAATTTGTAGCGGAATTACGAAATTGCCACCAAAAAGCGACAACTTCTCACACAACTTTACCTTTAAGAAAGGTATCATGATGATAAGAAAATGCTCAATAAACTTTTTCTTTTCTTCTATATGTATTTTCTCGTTCTATTATTCATTTCCTTAATTTCATTTATTATCAATAACAAAACTAAACTTACATACAATTTTAAAAGAAAATTATCCATATTCATATAAATAAAAATTATTTATAAAGTCTTTTAAAATTATAACTGAAACTTTCTTAAGGAATTGAATATGAAGAAGGAAAATAACATATTTCATAATAAAAAATTTTTAAATTTGCCTTGAAAAAAGAAAATAGAAAATTTCTTCAATGTTTCTTGTTATCTGGATACCTCGCTTAAACGTTAAATATTTATATTTCACCTGTATTGGAAAACATTATTTGGCTATTTTTGTAATTTTGGATTAAGTATATGAGCCGTTTTCTTCATGATTAGCCGTGAGAAAACGGACTTTAATGTTTTCCAATACTAGGCTCTGATGCTACCCAAAGTTAAAAGTTAGTAGCTACCAACCGCTACTTGGTTGCACCCGAGATGAGGTCCGACCAAAGGTCAGCAACCTACTCGCACAGTCCCTGAATGCCAAGGACCACATTAACCCGCCAACTGGGCTCTGGATGCGGCATGCTAAAAGGGTGGGAGGGAGATTACGGCGAGCGAAGCATATGGTGAAAAAATACCTCAAACTACAAATGTTATACTTAACCAGCCAGAGTATGTTCCGACTTTTAACTCCCCTGCGCAGTGCACCACCCCTATTTGATCTCCTGCTGGGATCTCGGACAAACTATGAGAACATCGCGTATCACTGAGAGAAATGTTATCGCTTTGGCCATTAGAATTTATCCGCCACGCAACTGCGTGCCGTGCTGAAGTGCCAGCATAAATTCATATATGTATCAGGCGGGAATGTGGGTGATCATCCGGTAGCTCCGAACCGCCATCCGCGGTACTCTCGGTTTGCCCCGTCCAATGATACACAACCGCAAACCCAAAAATAAATAAAAAAAAAAATATTTATAAACACGGTCTACTATACTCACGCAAATAAAATTACTATTTTTGTATTTATGTATAGGGGAAGTTCATATCAAAACGCAATAATTACAATGGAACATTTTCGAGAATATGAAGAAATAATGAAAAATTTTTACCTGCACTTTATTGCCTTTTGATATTGAAATCCTCATATACATACCCACCCACCATTTGAATAATTTAGTTTAAAATGCTTATACCTGTTGTTATTTAATTTCATCATAAAATTAGTGTGAAAAGTTATAACATTTTTTTCCAAAATGAGTAAAGTACAATTTTTAAAAAAATATCAGACATGATGAAAAGATTAATAAAATGTGTTAAAAAATATTAATATATAATACATACATTAATAATTTCGAATAAAAAAAATAAAAAATAAAAATCCTTGTGTATATTATTGGGTATGTGCAAAGATATGAAAGTATATTGATTGATTTCAAAACAACCAACTTCAACCAAAAATATAAATAATTTGGATCAACCTAATGTAATTTTGTGTAATTATGTGGTATGTGCTACAAATACATATGTATATCTGTGATCAGAAGTCATAAGAGCCAAAGTGTAAAATAATGTAAAATTAATGTAGAAAGCGCTTAAAATTTCAAATATAAAAGTCAAAAACAATTTTCAAAATCATTTGTCTAAATATGGTTATAGAATGTTTATTTAATACCTATAAAATTTAATATTGTGAACATAAGCTTTTATGACTTTCACCCACATATATGTATACATGTACATTAGACTGGGTCGAAAAAAAGTTGGAAAAATCCGCCTCTAAATTTGAAGCTTATGCCAAGAGGTATATAAAAAATTTTATTCAGTTGTAGTATATCTACATATTTATGTTTTTTCTAACACAAACACAAAGTTTAATATTTAACTTTCCACTCAGCATTTAGGCGAAACAAATTTGAATTTGCCTACATTTCAATACAATTTGATAATAAGTTATGATACAATTGAACAAAATAAATAATCAAATATGAATACTTTTGATAATCAAAACTTAATCATTCACATTTTGGAATAATATTTGAATAAAATGTATTTTGTTAAAAATTTTTTTATCATTTTTCATTCAGCTTTCTGAATATATAGCTCACTTTCACGTGCTTTAGGAAATAAAGTTATTATGTAGTATTTTATTTTGAATGAGATATGAGGAATAAATGCATCATAATCGTATTCAAAAATTATTCAAAAATTTCAGCCAAAACTATTAACAAATTAATCATTGAAAGTTTGTATTTAAATGGTAAAAGTGAGCTAATGTGAGTCAACTTCAATGTTACCATAAAAGAGGGTAAAATAACCAGCAGTCAACGTATGTATATTGAGGAGGAGGGAAAAGGTCTTGATGCCAGCGACGCAAATGTGAAGGCTGATCCAGCAAGAGTAAAAGAAATTTCGTGAAAGTTTATCGAAAATTTATCATTAAGTATGAACAAGCTAAAACTCAACGTTAAAATAACTAAAGCAATTGTAATCAACGGCGAATCGGAAGAAAATATTATAGTTAATGATGAAATAATAGATAAAGTTGACGTAATTAAATATCTAGGCATTGTTCCGGCTTTTTTTCACAATTTTCACAAATTTTTGATTTATATTTTATATTAAATGTGCATTGGAATTTTACCAATTTTGGCGCAATTTCTTCCGATAATTTCCATTAAATCAGAGGTTAATAACTTTATTGATGGAATCCAAATACATATACATTTATATAATATTGTATAGATTTTAAAAACACATATACAATATATATATAATACATATATAAATTTTGGAAAAACTTATACACTTGCATAATTCCTTTTAGTTTCTTTTATCACATACAAATTCTTTTTGAAATTATATACCACGATTTCAAACTTCACTTAACACTTTACAAAATTTTTCACAATTTTCTTAACTTTCTGCACAATTTTCCGAAACATTTTTTTCTAAAATGTTTGTTTATATTTACACTTTTTTGCACAATTTTCCGAACTAATTTTTCTAAAATTTTTGTTTATATTTCCACTTATTTGCCTTTTGAGCATAAATAACACACACTTAACAACACAACACAATCTTCTTTTCACTCATTTAAGCTCAAATGAACAACTTCTTTTTTTGAAGATATCTTATTTTTATGGCAATATTTCACTTCACTTAACTTTTTTATCCTTTTTTACACAATTTCATAAACTTTTTACACAATTTTAATCACTTTTTATACTAATTTGCACAGAATATTTACGTTTTTTTATTTCATCACTTTTTATCCTGTGCTTTTTTTACATTTTCATTTACACTGACTTTTCACATTCTCACTCAATTTATGCTTCCAGCTCAAACACAATACTTTTTGCACAATTTCTTAGTTTTAAGCCAATATTTCACTTTACTTCACTTTTTTATCCTTTTTTACACAATTTAATTAACTTTTTACACAATTTTAATCACCTTTTTACTAATTGGAACAGAATATTTACCTGTTTTTATTTCTTCACTTCTTATCGTGTGGTTTTTTTTTACACTTTCATTTACACTGACATTTCACATTCTCACTCAATTTATGTTTTAGCTCAAACACAAAACTTTTTGCACAATTTCTTGATTTTAAGCCAATATTTCACTTCACTTCACTTTTTTATATCTTTTTACACTATTTATTTGCCTTTTTTATTCACTTTTTACACTATTTAACACAAAAACACAATATTAACTTTACACTCACTGAGTTAATTCTTCACTGCATTTTACCAAATCTTCGCGGACAGGCACAAAGAGGAATGGCCGAGCCCATGAATTGGTACATTGGCAAATTTCATACAAAACGCAGTCAGTTTTCTGAAATGGCGATATGACGCCTCTTATTATCTATCCTCTTTGCCTATACCGCATGGATAAATGCGAGACAACTCAAAAATGTCCCTCTTAGAAAACATACGGCTCCAATTTTTAACACGCTTTTATTAGCTTGGCCTGTATGTAACGGAATTTTTGAGCTTAATTTTCACCGGTTTCTAGAAGTCTGATTAATTTGAAACTTTGTATACGTATCAAGGGCCAATGACGATGCATTATTGTGGTGGTGTGGTGACATAAGGTCAACGGCCATAAGGTCAATTGGTCTCATTAGCGTTATTACCACTTTGAATGGCCATAAGTTTGATTGAAACTTTGCACACTTATCAAGGCTCGATGTCAATGCATTAGTATGATGGTGTGGTGACATAAGGTCAACGGCCTTAAGGTCAATTGGCGCTATTACCACTTTGAATGGCCATAAGTTTCATTGAAAGTTTGCACACATATCAAGGCTCCACCCCTATCAGCCTGACGGCGGCCCTATAGAGGTTTACCGACCTGGCGTCGTCACAGGCAATTAGCTTGGCATTGCCCTGGAACCACCCTGCATCGGTGTAAGATGGCGGTGGACCAGGGTTGTCTTTACTAACCTTTAAGGCCACCGTAGCGAGCGCGGCCTGGATCCACTTCCACTGTTGTTTCGGGATCATGCCATCTTCGCTGCTCTCGGCTATAATTTCGGCGAAAGGCCGCGTCCAGCCTCCCTGCGTCTTGACCCTTTTCGGTGCCGTGGGGTTGGATTCATCCATGGACCGCTGGCGGCCCGAGGTTTCATCACTCTCGACTAAAACTTTTAAAATTACTTGAACTAAAAAATTAAAAATAAATAATAGTTTAAAAAAACTAAAAAAACACGCTTTTATAGCTAACCGAACTAAAAATAGAAAATAATTTTCAATTAAAAAGAGTTTATATAACAGTAGTAGAAGGTCAAACAATCGTTTATAGTTAATCACCTCAAAATAAAATTATAATAAAATTTAAGTTATTAACAGAATAATTTAATTCACAGTAAAAAGCGTGGGGTGCATGATATTGAATGTTACAATCATTTTATTGGCAACTATCTGAGAGGAAAGATATCAAATATAGCCAAACGCACCCCACGCTTTTTACTGTGAATTAAATTATTCTGTTAATAATTTAATTTTATTATAACTTTATTTTGAGGTGATTAACTATAAACGATTCTTTGACCTTCTACTACTGTTATATAAACTCTTTTTAATTGAAAATTATTTTCTATTTTTTAGTTCGGTTTGCTATAAAAGCGTGTTTTTTTTAGTTTTTTTAAACTATTATTTATTTTTAATTTTTTAGTTCAAGTAATTTTAAAAGTCCATGGATGAATCCAATCCCACGGCACCGAAAAGGGCCAAGACGCAGGGAGGTTGGACGCGGTCTTTCGCCGAAATTGCCAAGGGTCGGCAGATCATTGGCATTATAGACGAGAGCAGCGAAGATGGCAGGATCCCGAAACAACAGAGGAAGTGGATCGAGGCCGCGCTCGCTACGGTGACCGTTAAGGTTAAGAAAGACAACCCTGGTCTACCGCCATCTTACACCGATGCAGGGTGGTTCCAGGGCAATGTCAAGCTAATTGCTTGTGACGACGCCAGGTCGGTAACCCTCTATAGGGCCGCCGTCACGCTGATAGGGGTGGTATATCCGGGCGCGTGCCCAAGGTAGTGGAAGCTATTATGGAGTGACCATATAGTGAGCGATCCAAGAAGGCAGCAGCAGAGCTGTTCACCTGCAAGAGGGCAATTGGCACCTCCTGGGGATTTTCCCCTCTCGACCAAGGGCTAGAACCAGAGTTCCAGTGACGCCAACGGACCCATCTGACATCATGGAGCTACTCGAGGAGTAAAACCCGCCACAGGTTTGGAAGTCAACCCGGATAAAACCGAGCTTGTTCTCTTCACGAGGAGGTACATCGTACCAAATCTTACACCGCCAAGAATTGATGGTACGTTCTTAGCGTTTAGCGATCAAGTCAAGTATTTGGGAGTCATTTTGGAAAGGAAGCTATTATGGAGTGACCATATAGTGGAGCGATCCAAGAAGGCAGCAGCAGAGCTGTTCACCTGTAAGAGGGCAATTGGCACCTCCTGCGGATTCTCCTCTAAGGTGACCTACTGTATTTACACAGCCATTGTGCGCCCGATTCTTCTTTATGGTGCCTTTGTCTGGTGGCCTGCACTAGCTAAAAGTACCTATCTTAAATTGCTTCAAAAGGTGCAACGGAGTTCGGAGCTCTGCAATACCGGGGCTCTCGGCTCCACTCCAGATTCCGTTACATAAATACATGGATACATAGATACATAGATAGATACAGGCCAAACTAATAAAAGGGTGTTGAAAAGAGCTCCAGTATGCTCTTTAGTAGATGTGCCATGCATCCACTTCTATCATTAATAAAGGAATGCGTTTTTCGCATTATTTTTCATGATTTCATTTATTTATTACGACTCGAAGAGCCTAGCTTATACAATTGAAAAAAAAAAAATTATTGCATTAATTAACAATAGGTACATCAGTTTAAATATATATATGTATATATATATATATATATAAACGAGGAAATTTGTAATTTTAGAATTAGATATATAAATTAGGAATACGTATCACAAACCAGCTCAGATCTTCGTATTTATTTTATCCTCATAGATTTGACGTAAGTGTACAAACTTTTTTTTAAACAAGTTATTATCACTATTTTTTATGTATTCAGGTAGTTCATTGAAGCATTTTAACCCTTTGTAAAAAAGACTATTCTGTTCAGATTCTGTTTTATAATTAGGTAATTTGAAATCATTTCTTTGTCTTGTATTTCTTCCATGGACATCATAATTAACTCTAATATTTGTTCTTAAGTATTCAGTTAAATTTCCGGTTTTTATATTGTATATAAACTTCATCGTAAAGAAAAATATTTGTTGCTTCACGCTCATCCAATTTAAACTAAGTAGTATATCTTTAATTGGGGTATCATATCGTTTGTTTAAGATGAATCGCATAGCTTTATTCTGCATTTTTTGCAATTTATCGATTTGCGAATCTTTCATAACAAATAAAATTGTAGAGCAATATAAAAAGTAAGGTTCAACAACGGATCGATATACTTTAGTTTTATAGTAATTACTTAGGTTTTTGCAGGTTCTTTGCATAAACCATATTTTAGTTGCTATTTTATTTGTTATATAAGCGACATGGGCGTTAAATTTAATTTACAATCTATTACGATACCAAGGTTTTTAATAGAATCTACGTTTTCAATTTCTAAATTATTTATTTTGAGAGTACCAATATCGGAAACATTCTTTCTAGTTATTAACATGTATTTAGTTTTTTCGATATTAAGTTTAAGTTTGTTAGCGCACAACAAAATATAAAGGGCATTTAAGTCACTTTGTAATTTATTTCTTAAATCATTTTCATTTCTACCACTTATCCAAATTAGTGCATCGTCAGCAAACAATTTTATTGAACTATATTTCAAAATTGAATTAATATCATTAATGTAAATGTTGAATAAAATTGGAGCGAGGACAGAGCCTTGTGGAAGCCCAACCCTAACATCCACTTCATCTGACAACGATGAGCCAATGATTGTTCTTTGTTTATGGTTGCTTAAAAAACTTTTAAGCCAGTCTAGTTCTAAACCCTGAATGCCTATGTCTGATAATTTTTCCACTAGTATTTTTATATCTATGGTTTCAAAAGCTCTTTTAAGATCAACAAAAACTGCTAAAATCGACATTTTATTACTAAGATCATCTTTCCATTCAGCTAAAACCATATTTAATGCTGTTTCACAGGAATAATTTTTTCTAAAGCCTGATTGTTGATGTATAAGTATCTTATTTTTTTCCAAGTACTGAACCAATTGGTTCTTTACCACAAGTTCTAAAATTTTTTCATCGCTGGTCAATGAATTTATGGGCCGTAACTCCTCTGCTTTAATAGTATTTTTAATTTTCTCTATGGGAACAATTGTTGAAGTTTTCCACATACTATGCACTATGCCACTACTTAAACTTTCATTTACTATTTGAGAATAGAAGAAGCCTAAATAGGGGGTTGCATATTTCACCACACCATCTGATAACAATTTTTTTCCACCTCTCTGTGCAAGGTTTCAAATCTATGGTCATTTGGGGTGGTCACAAGTTCAATTGACCTTATGTCCGTTAACCTTATGTCACCCCACCATCACATTATTGCATTGTCATCGAGCCTTGATACGTGTGCAAAGTTTCAATCAAACTTATGGCCATTCAAAGTGGTAATAAGGCCATTGACCTTATGTCACCACACCATCACATTATTGCATTGTTATCGAGCCTTGATACGTGTGCAAAGTTTCAATCAAACTTATGGTCATTCAAAGTGGTAATAAGGCCAATTGACCTTATGGCCGTTGATCTTATGTCACCACACCATCACATTAATGCATTGTCATTGGTCCTTGATACGTATACAAAGTTTCAAATTAATCAGACTTCCAGAAACCGGTGAAAATTAAGCTCAAAGATTCCATTACATACATGCCAAGCTAATAAATGGGAGGCTGGATCTCGAGATATAGCCCAAAACGTGGACCCGGGTACCCTTAGAATGTGTTTATACAATATGGACATCAAATGAAAGCTGCTGATGAGTGCTATAGTACAGGATAATTTTCATACAATTGGGGGACTAGGGTCTCGAGATATAGCCCAAAACGTGGACCCGGGTACCCCTAGAATGTGTTTATACAATATGGATATCAAATGAAAGCTGTTGATGAGTGCTATAGTACAGGATAATTTTCATACAATTGATGCTAGGGTCTCGAGATATAGCCCAAAACGTGGACCCGGATACACCTAGAATGTCTTTTTACATTATGGGTATCAAATTGAAGATGTTGATGTATGCTGTAGTACAGAGTAAGTTTTACACCGCTGAGTGACTTGGGTCTCGCTATATAGGCCAAAATGTGGACCCGGATACCCTTAGAATGTGTGTAGTATGGATATCAAATAAAAGCTGTTGCTGAGAGCTCTAAAGTTCATTTTGATATTCGATTTAGTCGCATCAACCTGGCAAAACTGATAAATATAAACACAAGAATTAATAATACCCACATACCTATTTACGTACGTCCTATTTGATTTGCCTGAAATTTCGTATATAAATTTGCCTATATTAGTATTTACGATGCTTTTTTCCGGGAAGTATACCAGAGACGGACTGGCACTGGGATTAGGACTCGGAGTGGGACTGGGACTGAGACTCGAAATGGGACTGGAACAAAATACATACCACCCTCTGGGTCTGGCAATAAGAGACGAAGAAGAAGGAGAAAAACTTGAGAGAAGAGAAAAGAGAGAAGGAGACTGAGAAAGAGATAGAATGAGACGAAGATGGAGATGAAGCGAAAAAGATGGAGGGAGGAGTGAATAAAAAGACTAGAGTGTAGAGGGGTAGGGCAGAGTTAGACGGAAAAAGCTTATTAAAATATATGCAGATAGGTCAAATTTTGGGCAGAACAACGTCTGTCGGGTCTGCTCGTCCATATATAATTTTCAATTTACTTCAATGGAATTCTTACCACGAAAATTGTTCTATCAATAAATTGTGTATTAAGAATGACATTTCACCTGGGAGATAATATAGGCGAGGCATTAAAAAGGATGTGTTGAATGTTCGGGCAAACACATTGTCATTAATTTTTGATGAAACAACGGACTTATCAGAAAAAGACTTGTTTTACTGGTTAGATATTTCGATCGGTATTCAATTATTATACAGTTGAAACTTTTCAGACGCTTCATTTTTAGTCTGAGCTCGAAACTCACACTTACTGATTCTAGGCTCTGGTATTAAGTTTTAACTTTTAGGGAAAATATACGCATCTATAACAAGTAAGGAAGGTTAAGTTCGGGTGTAACCGAACATTACATACTCAGTTGAGGGGTATGGTGACAGCATAAGGGAAAATAACCATGTAGGAAAATGAACCGAGGGAAACCCTGGAATGTGCTTGTATGACATGTGTATCAAATGAAAGGCATTAAAGAGTATTTTATGAGGGAGTGGGCCATAGTTCTATAGGTGGACGCCATTTAGGGCTATAGCCATAAAGGTGGATCAGGGTTGACTCTAGAATGCGTTTGTACGATATGGGTATCAAATTAAAGGTATTAATGAGGGTTTTAAAAGGGAGTTTGGTTGTTGTATAGGTGGCCGCCTTTTCGAGATATCGCCATAAAGGTGGACCAGGGGTGACTATAATGCATTTGTACGATATGGGTATCAAATGAAAGGTGTTAATGAGTATTTTAAAAGGGAGTAATCCTGGCGGCCACCGTGGTGTAATGGTATCGTGCTCCGCCTATCACACCGTATGCCCTGGGTTCAACTCCCGGGCAAAGCAACATCAAAATTTTAGAAATAAGATTTTTTCAATTAGAAGAAAATTTTTCTAAGCGGGGTCGCCCCTCGGCAGTGTCTGGCAAGCGCTCCGATTGTACTTCTGCCATGAAAAGCTCTCAGTGAAAACTCATCTGCCTTGCAGATGCCGTTCGGAGTCGGCATAAAACATGTAGGTCCCGTCCGGCCAATTTGTAGGGAAAAATCAAGAGGAGCACGACGCAAATTGGAAGAGAAGCTCGGCCTTAGATCTCTTCGGAGGTTATCGCGCCTTACATTTATTTTTTTTTTTAATCCTTAGTTCCATAGGTGGACGCCGTTTCGAGATATCGCCACAAAGGTGGACCAGGGGCGACCCTAGAATTTGTTTGTACAATATGGGCATCAAACGAATGGTGTTAATGAGTATTTTAAAAGGGAGTGGGCCTTAGTTCCATAGGTGGATGCCGTTTCGAAATATCGCCATAAAGGTGGACCAGGGGTGACTCTAGAATGTGTTTGTACGATATGGGTATCAAATTAAAGGTATTAATGAGGGTTTTAAAAGGGAGTGGTGGTTGTTGTATAGGTGGTCGCCTTTTCGAGATATCGCCATAAAGGTGGACCAGGGGTGACTCTAGAATGTGTTTGTACGATATGGGTATCAAATGAAAGGTGTTAATGAGTATTTTAAAAGGGAGTAATCCTTAGTTCCATAGGTGGACGACGTTTCGAGATATCGCCATAAAGGTGGACCAGGGGTGACCCTAGAATTTGTTTGTACAATATGGGTATCAAAAGAAAGGAGTTAATGAGCATTTTAAAAGGGAGTAATCCTTAGTTCAATAGGTGGACGCCGTTTCGAGATATCGCCATAAAGGTGGACCAGGGGTGACCCTAGAATTTGTTTGCACAATATGGGCATCAAACGAAAGGTGTTAATGAGTATTTTAAAAGGGAGTGGGCCTTAGTTCTATAAGTGGACGCCGTTTCGAAATATCGCCATAAAGGTGGACCAGGGGTGACTCTAGAATGTGTTTGTACGATATGGGTATCAAATGAAAGGTGTTAATGAACTTTTTCATTTTCTTCTACTTAATATGGTAGGTGTCACAACCATTTTATTAAGTTTTTTCTAAAGTTATATTTCGCGTCAATAAAACAATCCAATTACCTTACCATGTTTCATCCCTTTTTTCGTATTTGGTATAGAATTATGGCATTTTTTCATTTTTCGTAATTTTCGATATCGAAAAAGTGGGCGTGGTCATAGTCGGATTTCGTTCATTTTTCATACCAAGATAAAGTGAGTTCAAGTAAGCACGTGAACTAAGTTCATTAAAGATATGTCGATTTTTGCTCAAGTTATCGGGTTAACGGCCATGCGGAAGGACAGACGGACTACTGTGTATAAAAACTGGGCGTGGCATCAACCGATTTCGCCCGTTTTCACAGAAAACAGTTAATGTCATAAGATATATGCCCCTACCAAATTTCAAAAGGATTGGTTCATTTTTGTTCGACTTATGGCGTTAAAAGTATCCTAGACAAATTAAATGAAAAAGGGCGGAGCCACGCCCATTTTGAAATTTTCTTTTACTTTTGTATTTTGTTGCACCATATCATTACTGGAGTTGAATGTTGACATAATTTACTTATATACTGTAAAGATATTAAATTTTTTGTTAAAATTTTACTTAAAAAAAATTTTTTTTTTTAAAGTGGGCGTGGTCCTTCTCCGATTTTACTAATTTTTATTAAGCGTACATATAGTAATAGGAGTAACGTTCCTACCAAATTTCATAATGATATCTTCAACGACTACCAAATTACAGCTTGCAAAATTTTAAATTACCTTCTTTTAAAAGTGGGCGGTGCCACGCCCATTGTCCAAAATTTTAGTAATTTTCTATTCTGCGTCATAAGTTCAACTCATCTACCAAGTTTCGTCGCATTAGCTGTCTTTTGTAATGAATTATCGAACTTTTTCGGTTTTTCGAAATTTTCGATATCGAAAAAGTGGGCGTGGTTATAGTCCGATATCGTTCATTTTAAATATCGATCTGATATGAGTGCTCAGGAACCTACATACCAAATTTCATCAAGATTCCTCAAAATTTACTCAAGTTATCGTGTTAACGGACGGACGGACGGACGGACGGACATGGATCAATCAAATTTTTTTTCGATACTGATTATTTTGATATATGGAAGTATATATCTATGTCGATTCCTGTGAGCTCTGCTCAACTGAGTATAAAAATAGTATTAACACAATTGCTTATACGCCAATTACACGGCTCAAGTCTACTTGTGCCAATTACCAATTTTCACAAGGATTTGCCCGGTATGTGTACTGGTTGCGCTATTTGTGCAGAGAGCTGCTCTAAAATCAAAACGATTTTGATGCGATTCTCATTTGCACAAATTTCGTAGTTTTATATTTGCGCATGGCTTTTGCGTCATGTATGGGCCGTATTACTTTCATTTACGATTTATTGAGTTTGCTACAACGCAAATTTTTTAACCGTTCCTACTAAAACCTATCTGCGCTTTACATTTTAATTCATTGCAATCAAGCAAAACTAGGTTCACAACGTTTGATTGGTGAAAGACATAGTCTTATCCTAGAACTTTGAAAATGTAATACCTAAAGGTACACTTTATTTTTGTTTGTGTAGTTTGAACTAAAGTCAAGTGTCTCCTTTATTAAAATTTTACATTGGAAACCACTGAAAATTCCTACATATTTTTCTTTTTACAGCAATAATGATACCCTAGTAACTAGTCGGATTTTTTGTATACCAATAAAATAAACTAAAATCTGGTCCTTTTTTGAACGTCTGGTCCCTTTTTTCGATAAATTTTAGTCCCAAATAAAAACATGGTGTGGCGACCGTGTTTGAGAATGCACGTGATAAGGATGCATTTTTCCGAACTTCATTGTTTTAATAATGCCATAATAGTAGACATGTACATGAAAATTATGAGCAAAGTTTAAAACTAAAAAATTTTTCTTATATGAGTTAACCGGGGATTGCCCGTATCGCTTTAAATGTATGAAAACATTTATTTCACGCAATTTTTAATTTTATAATTTATTTAATAATAATAAAGCTTTTTACTGTGAACTAAATTATTCTGTTAATAACTTAAATTTTATTATAATTTTATTTTGAGGTGATTAACTATAAATGATTGTTTGACCTTCTACTACTGTTATATAAACTCTTTTTAATTGAAAATTATTTTCTATTTTTTAGTTCGGTTTACTATAAAGGCGTGTTTTTTTTTAGTTTTTTTTTAAACTATTATTTATTCGAATTATGACACTTTTGACGTAAATGGGGGATATATGTGTATGGGTGATATAGGCCTACTGGGGAACCGAGATCCCAAAACTAACTTTCACCATAATTCTATATCAATTTCATTTGATTTTACATAATTTTTATATTTTTGTTTAAGGAGCTCCATACCAAAACGTTATAATTACATTTGAAAACTTTGTAGAAAATTTAAGAAAATACAATCAAAAAGTACAAAGTCTTAGACCAAATTCAAAATTTTAAAGAAAAAGTTAAGTAAGTTAGACCAGTTTGCTATATTTCCAACAATTGATGCATAGACTGAGTTGAAAAAAACACACGTTGGTCGAATTTCGACCACAGGCGATACTAGTATTTATTATTAGGCTAACTTTGTTGGACTATATATCCATTAATCGGATGATTAGATCCCATAAACCTAATTTGTTTATGTCGCTTAAAATTATGAAATTAATTTTATTTTAGTAAATATGTTTGCGTGGATAATTTCAATGTTTTTGTTTGTTTTTCTTTTCTTTCTAATTTATTCTGCTTTGTTATATCTTAGTATTATATTGTTCACAGATGGTAGACATGGTCACATATATTCATGAAATGGAGTGTTTATAAACTTAATACAAATTAATTACGTACATAGATCTCAATGGGAATCCCAACATTGAATATCCGAACATTAGAATCTTCATATTTCCACAATGATCACAATAAAACCCGAAAAAAATTCTAAGTGCACTTATTGCGTTTTTATATGGAACTGTTTGGTCACTTCACTTAATTTTTCGCAATTTAAGTACTTCATTTTTTTTCTTTAATTAAACATTTTTTTAGTAAACTCTGCCTTCTTTCTCATTACATAATTTCTTTATATTTTAATTTTATTTTTTATGAAGGTATCCTCTATTCTACTCCAAAATTTTGTTTTGTGTCACACTTACATATTAGATATGTACTTATACAAAATTAAACGGGTAGCGTGAAATAGGCTAAATTCCTTTAGCAAATTTCTTCGTTTTTAACTAAAAGTTCGTGTTTTTTGAATTATGACACTATCGAAGTAAATGTGCGATATATGTATATGGGTGATATAGACCTACTGGGGAACCGATCTCCCAAAACTAACTTCGGTAGCGCGCCAACGGGGACCTTCCGGGTGGTGTGGAAAAACCTATTTTTCAATTCAGTTTCAAGTAATTTCACCATAATTCTATGTCAATTTTATTTGCTTTTACATAATTTTTATATTTTTGTTTAAGGAGCTCCATACCAAAACGTTATAATTACATGTGAAAAGTTTTTAGAAAATTTAAGAAAATACAATCAAAAAGTACAAAGTTTTAGATCAAATTCAAAACTTTAAAGAAAAAGTTAAGTAAGTTAGACCAGTTTGCTATATTTCCAACACTTGATGCATAGACTGAGTTGAAAAAAATACACGTTGGTCGAATTTCGACCACAGGCGATACTAGTATACATAAATACCTTGAATTTTGTGAATAAATAGTTCATTGCTCCCAACTATGGTTTTATGGCAGTACACAATAGAACATATTAAGCAGTTTGGAAACAGATAAATCTAATTAAGTGTGTCTTGTTTTTTGTATTTACTCAATAAAAATAAAGTTGTTATGCACGTTTCAAATTAATAACATAATCCAACTCTGTTAGTACATATATAAACAAACAATTGCTAGGAAATTTCCTTTGGCAAAAGTAAAGCAAAATATTTGTTCAAGACTGAGCTCATTTCAATTCGCTCGTATATACATAAATACCTTGAATTTTGTGAATAAGTTATTCTCTGCTCCCAACTATGGTTTTGTGGCAGCACACAATAGAACATATTAAGCAGTTTGGAAACAAATAAAACTAATTAAGTGTATCTTGTTTTTTTTTTTTTTGTATTTACTCAATACAAATAAAGTTGTTATGCACGTTTCAAATTAATAACATAATCCAACTCTGTTAGTACATATATAAACAAACAATTGCTAGGAAATTTCCTTTGGCAAAAGTAAAGCAAAATATTTGTTCAAGACTGAGCTCATTTCAATTCGCTGGTATATACATAAATACCTTGAATTTTGTGAATAAATAGTTCTCTGCTCCCAACTATGGTTTTGTGGCAGTACACAATAGAACATATTAAGCAGTTTGGAAACAGATAAAACTAATTAAGTGTATCTTGTTTTTTTTCGTATTTACTCAATACAAATAAAGTTGTTATGCACGTTTCAAATTAATAACATAATCCAACTCTGTTAGTACATATATAAACAAACAATTGCTAGGAAATTTCCTTTGGCAAAAGTAAAGCAAAATATTTGTTCAAGACTGAGCTCATTTCAATTCGCTCGTATATACATAAATACCTTGAATTTTGTGAATAAATAGTTCACTGCTCCCAACTATGGTTTTATGGCAGTAAACAATAGAACATATTAAGCAGTTTGGAAACAGATAAAACTAATTAAGTGTATCTTGTTTTTTTTCGTATTTACTCAATACAAATAAAGTTGTTATGCACGTTTCAAATTAATAACATAATCCAACTCTGTTAGTACATATATAAACAAACAATTGCTAGGAAATTTCCTTTGGCAAAAGTAAAGCAAAATATTTGTTCAAGACTGAGCTCATTTCAATTCGCTGGTATATACATAAATACCTTGAATTTTGTGAATAAATAGTTCACTGCTCCCAACTATGGTTTTATGGCAGTAAACAATAGAACATATTAAGCAGTTTGGAAACAGATAAAACTAATTAAGTGTATCTTGTTTTTTTTCGTATTTACTCAATACAAATAAAGTTGTTATGCACGTTTCAAATTAATAACATAATCCAACTCTGTTAGTACATATATAAACAAACAATTGCTAGGAAATTTCCTTTGGCAAAAGTAAAGCAAAATATTTGTTCAAGACTGAGCTCATTTCAATTCGCTCGTATATACATAAATACCTTGAATTTTGTGAATAAGTTATTCTCTGCTCCCAACTATGGTTTTGTGGCAGCACACAATAGAACATATTAAGCAGTTTGGAAACAAATAAAACTAATTAAGTGTATCTTGTTTTTTTTTTTTTTGTATTTACTCAATACAAATAAAGTTGTTATGCACGTTTCAAATTAATAACATAATCCAACTCTGTTAGTACATATATAAACAAACAATTGCTAGGAAATTTCCTTTGGCAAAAGTAAAGCAAAATATTTGTTCAAGACTGAGCTCATTTCAATTCGCTGGTATATACATAAATACCTTGAATTTTGTGAATAAATAGTTCTCTGCTCCCAACTATGGTTTTGTGGCAGTACACAATAGAACATATTAAGCAGTTTGGAAACAGATAAAACTAATTAAGTGTATCTTGTTTTTTTTTGTATTTACTCAATACAAATAAAGTTGTTATGCACGTTTAAAATTAATAACATAATCTAACTCTGCTAGTACATATATAAACAAACAATTGCTAGGAAATTTCCTTTGGCAAAAGTAAAGCCAAATATTTGTTCAAGACTGAGCTCATTTCATTTCGCTCGTATATTGTTGTGTGTTGATAGTAAAGTTAAACAAAAGTATAAGTTCAATAGCGCTTATGCTCAGCGCAGATATCAGAATTCCCTTTATTCGTGAATACTTTCTATTTTATACAAAAGTTCTTAACCTATACATATACACATTCTTACATTAATAATTACATACAAGAGGTGCATGACTCAATAGTAAAAAATGCTTTATCAGCGAATTATTATATTGACCTACATATTGTCAATATGATTCCTACTTGAGCAATTTGGGTATGACGCTTTAATGCATTAGGTGACTTAGCGAAAGCGAATGAATTTATGGTAGTTACCTGGGTCAATGAACGAACGTTTGTAATATTAAGCGTGTTTGAAATGGGGTGAATTCCACGCGATACTACACCATCGGCCTTTTAAGTGAGCGTATATAATTTTATGCTTAATCATAGACGGTGAGTATGCCGTGATGTTTCATTTTTCGTTGAATGACCCAGTCAACTTTCTTGGTGTTACCAAATAAAAAATTTTTTTTTTTTGCATTCAGTTGTAATTTATGTCATTGTGGTAACTTGATATTATGTGTATGTATGTCTTATTTTTGCTTTTATTCATTTGCATTTGCTTTACGTACAGTGCCCGTTATGCTCATTCTCACTTTCTCATAATAAGCTGATTTTTTCTATTTTTTTTTTTCGTGTATTTACTATAATGAGTAATTTTGCTTACATTTTTTTTTTGTGCAAATTTTTTTTTTTTTTTTTTTGTTGTGGTTGAGTGCTTACGATTTTTCTATTGCTCTTTTGTTTGTGCTTTTTTTTTTTGAAGTATCATATGTATGTACATTTGTATGGTTATGTGCTTGTGATTATGAATAATGTTTTGTATTAAGTGGTATTTTACTTATTTACTTATTTGACTTATTACACAGTCGGATTTTAAATGTGTGCACACACTTAAAATCTGCTTGTCTTCTAGAAATTATTTTCTAATATTTATATACAAATCTGAAGCTGAGAAAAAAAAAATTTTGTTTTCAATTGCTTAGATACAAATTATTATTAAATAACTGAGTAAATTGGAATGTTTATTTTTAGATTATCTCCTTCATGTTATCAAGAGATATCTTAAATGTGTTTAAGCCTATTCTTATGGACTACTAGTTCCTTATCTTTATTGCTTCTATTACTAGTTTCATCTCTATATTGTAATAAAGTAAAATTGTTATTTTTGTCAATTTTCTTTACCTTATACCGTCCTTCATATCTACTGTCTAGCTTATGGCTAGCTTCTTCTCTAACTAATACTAGATCGCCTAATTTTATTTCCTTACCGGTGCTACTTTTATCGTAATTAACTTTTTGTTTTTCTTTGACTTCTTTTACTAATTTCCTAGCTCTTTGTTGTGCTATTTGAAGATTATGTTTAATTCCCTTGTCATATGCCTCGTGATTGTACACTGGGCTTATTTTATTCTCGTTTGAGAATTCGTACGTCGGGGGATTTTTTGCAAATATAAGCTCGTAAGGGCAGTACCCGTGTACGGTCGATGGGGTCGTGTTGTAGCAGTACGCGAAATACCTGAGGTATTCGTCCCAATCATCTTTATCACTGGATATGTATGAACGTACATATTCGTTAAACGTCCTATGACTACGTTCTACAGTGCCCAAAGTTTGATGATGGTATGGTGTTGAGGTTTTATGCTCAATTTTTAACAGTTTGCATAGTTCTTCGAATAAGAGATTTTTGTATTCGGTTCCCATGTCTGTTAGGATTGTTTTCATGCACCCATAAATCAGAATGAAGTGTTCGAATACAGCTTTAGCAACTGTTATCGCGTTTTTGCTCGGAACTGGAATTGCTACCAAATATTTGTTGAGATCGCATATGATGGTAACTGCGTATTCGTTCCCGTTTATTGATTTCGGTAATGGTCCAACCGAATCGCTTTGTACTATATCAAAAGCGTTCGGAGGTGTCTCCGTTATTGTCATTGGTTCCTTTATATGCTTATTTATTTTATTTTTCTTGCAGTGGATGAAGTTATTTACGTATTTCTTTATGTCACCTTGCATATTTTTCCAGCTATAGCTTTGTTTGATTTTCTTTATCATGCGAATTATTCCTGGGTGGCCACCACTAATAGGGTCGTCATGATATTTCTGCAGAATTTCTTTAATTTTCCCGGGATTAGTCACGTACATAACCTCTGGGGTTAGTGCATTTGTTAGTTTTTTGAGAAACCTATTTCCTATTTCAATAAATTTGCTTACCGGGGTATAATTACTTCTAAACAATTTGTCCCCTAAGGACAACTGCATCTTTTCAAGTCCTAAATTAGCGGCTTCTTTTTCAAGCCTGATAAAGAATTGTCCTAAATCAATTTTATCATCTACAATTAGGTTGCTTGTATTCATAGTGCTACAAATTTTCTTTCCCTTTTTGAAATATAATTTCGGAGGATTGAAAATGAGCCTGACATGTCTCATGTGCTTCATAAATTTTGGGTTTCTCTGTGTGACTTTCTTCAGTTTTTACATTATTTTTGATATCTTTAGCTGCTGATCTAGTTGTGACTTTCACTATTTTGCATGCTTCCACTGACAGTTCTTTTAAATTTGTAATGTTAAACGAGACAATACGTCCACTACATGATTTTCTTTTCCGGCAATGTACTCCACTTCAAAATCGTATTCTTCTAAATCGAGTCTTACTCGTGTTAACTTAGATGAAGGACTCTTCATATAGAAAAGGTATGTTAAAGGGCGATGGTCGGTCTTAGTTAGGAATTTTCTTCCATAGACGTATGGTCTGAAGAAGGTTATGGCCCAATGGATTGCTGCTAGTTCTTTTTCTATTGTAGCTTTGTTAGTTTCGCCTTTTGTGAAGGATCTAGAGGCGTAGGCAATTGGTAACTGTTTGCCATCGTATTCTTGGCCAAGGACTGCTCCGCAAGCATACCCGCTAGCGTCTGTTGTTATGCAGAATTCTTTTTTGAAGTCGGGGTATTGCAAAAGTTTTGGGCTAATTAATGCTTCCTTTAAGTAGGCAAAAGCTTTTTGACATTCTTGTGTCCAGTCGAAAGAGACATTCTTTTGACAAAGCCGAGTTAGTTTTCTTGAATATTCCGCGAAATTCGGTACAAACCTTCTGTAATAATTGCAGAACGCTACGAAACTTTTCACTTCATCTGCTGTTTTTGGTGTTGGGTAGTTTTGAACTGTTTCACACTTGCTTGGGTCGGGTAGTATTCCCTTGCTTGTGCATTTATTTCCTAAATAAGTTACCTCTTGGCTGAAGAATGGACATTTATCTGGATGTAATTTTAGGTTGTATTTCCTACACGTGGAGAAAACATCTCTTAAAATTTTCAGCATGTGTTTTTCTGAACGCCCTAGTACGACTAAATCATCCATATATAGAAATGCTTGAGATGGTTTGAGGCCTGCGAATGCCAATGTCATCATTCTTTGGAATGAGTTTGGTGCTACTTTTAATCCATATGGTAGTCTTTTGTATCTATATATGCCATTTTCCGCTGTGAATGAGGTTATATCTCTCGAATCTGGGTGTAATTATATTCGATGAAAGCCTGACATAAGATCTAGGCATGAAAAATATTTTGCTCTTCCAAGTTGGTCTAGAATATCATCGATTCTTGGAAGTATATAATGTCGTCTTCGATCAATTTATTAACCTGTTTACTTATTGCCCCATTTTGTGTCTCGGGCAATCTATAGTTTTTTATGTAGACTGGTGTGTCGTCTTTCATGTGTAGTTTTTGTTTGTAAAAATTATTAGTGGAAATTGGTTCTGTTTCTAGTGCAAAAATGTCTATGAATTCTGTGCATAATAAAGTTAATTGTGAGTTGACAAATTTTGGGAAATTTTTGGTTAATTTTTTAATTTTTCTGTGTCATTACTCTGTTTATTGTGTGTGTTTGTTTTAATTAAATTATAGTCATCTAAGTTTTCAGTGTGTATTTTGTAATTTTGAATAGTTGTGTTTTTATGTGTGGTGTTAGTAATTCTGACAAAAGTTTGATCTTTGTTTGTGATTGTGTTTGCTACAAAAATGCCTTCCACGAGTTCTTGGTGGGGTATGAAGATGGTTTTATTATCAGTGTTTACTGTTAACTGTCTAATGACTTCAGATCTAGCAGGGATTGTAATTGTGTTGGCGGTCAGGTAATTTGTTAGATACATTGTGATGGAAGGCGAATCCTGCTTGGCTTATATCCAGGATTTTCCTCCAGCTAGATCTTTGGCAGTTTTGCCAATTTTGCTCTAGACTGGCAGGATCGCCATGTAGTGTGTTGATAGTAAAGTTAAACAAAAGTATAGGTTCAGTAGCGCTTATGCTCAGCGCAGACATCAGAATTCCCTTTATTCGTGAATACTTTCTATTTTATACAAAAGTTCTTAGCCTATACATATATACATTCTTACATTAATAATTACATACAAGAGATGCATGACTCAATAGTAAAAAATGCTTTATCAGCGAATTATTATATTGACCTACATATTGTCAATATGATTCCTACTTCAGCAATTTGGGTATGACGCATTAATGCATTAGGTGACATAGCGAAAGCGAATGAACTTTTGGTAGTTACCTGGGTCAATGAACGAGCGTTTGTAATGTCAAGCGTGTTTTAAATGGGGTGAATTCTACGCGACACTACAATATACATAAATACCTTGAATTTTGTGAATAAATAGTTCTTTGCTCCCAACTATGGTTTTGTGACAGTACACAATAGAACATATTAAGCAGTTTGGAAACAGAAAAAACTAATTAACTGTATCTTGTGTTTTTTATTTACTCTATACAAATAAAGTTATTATGCACGTTTCAAACTAATAACACAATCCACCTCTGATAGTACATATATAAACACACATTTGCTAGGAAATTTTCTTTGGCAAAAAGTAAAGCAAAATACTTCTTCAAGACTGAGCTCATTTGATTTCGCTGGTATATACATAAATACCTTGAATTTTGTGAATAAATAGGTCTCTGCTCCCACTTATAATTTTGTGGCAGTACACAACAGAACATATTAAGCAGTTTGGAAAGAGATAAAACTAATTAAGTGTATCTTGTTTTTTGTATTTACTCAATACAAATAAAGTTGTTATGCACGTTTGAAATTAATAACACAATCCAACTCTGCTAGTACATATATAAACAAATAATTGCTAGGAAATTTCCTTTGGCAAAAGTAAAGCAAAATATTTGTTAAAGACTGAGCTCATTTCAATTCGCTGGTATATACATAAATACCTTGAATTTTGTGAATAAATAGTTCTCTGCTCCCAACTATGGTTTTGTGACAGTACACAATAGAGTATATTAAGCAGTTTTGAAACAGATAAAACTAATTAAGTGTATCTTGTTTTTTTGTATTTACTCAATACCAATAAATTTGTTATGCACGTTTGAAATTAATAACACAATCCAAATCTGCTAGTACACATATAAACAAACAATTGCTAGGAAATTTCCTTTGGCAAAAGTAAAGCAAAATATTTTTTCAAGACTGAGCTCATTTCAATTCGCTGGTATATACATAAATACCTTGAATTTTGTGAATAAATAGTTCTCTGCTCCCAACTATGGTTTTGTGGCAGTACACAATAGAGTATATTAAGCAGTTTGGAAACAGATAAAACTAATTAAGTATATCTTGTTTTTTTTGTATTTACTCAATACCAATAAATTTGTTATGCGCGTTTGAAATTAATAACACAATCCAACTCTGCTAGTACATATATAAACAAATAATTGCTAGGAAATTTCCTTTGGCAAAAGTAAAGCAAAATATTTGTTAAAGACTGAGCTCATTTCAATTCGCTGGTATATACATAAATACCTTGAATTTTGTGAATAAATAGTTCTCTGCTCCCAACTATGGTTTTGTGACAGTACACAATAGAGTATATTAAGCAGTTTTGAAACAGATAAAACTAATTAAGTGTATCTTGTTTTTTTGTATTTATTCAATACCAATAAATTTGTTATGCACGTTTGAAATTAATAACACAATCCAAATCTGCTAGTACACATATAAACAAACAATTGCTAGGAAATTTCCTTTGGCAAAAGTAAAGCAAAATATTTTTTCAAGACTGAGCTCATTTCAATTCGCTGGTATATACATAAATACCTTGAATTTTGTGAATAAATAGTTCTCTGCTCCCAACTATGGTTTTGTGGCAGTACACAATAGAGTATATTAAGCAGTTTGGAAACAGATAAAACTAATTAAGTATATCTTGTTTTTTTTGTATTTACTCAATACCAATAAATTTGTTATGCGCGTTTGAAATTAATAACACAATCCAACTCTGCTAGTACATATATAATCAAACAATTGCTAGGAAATTTCCTTTGGCAAAAGTAAAGCAAAATATTTGTTCAAGACTGAGCTCATTTCAATTCGCTGGTATATACATAAATACCTTGAATTTTGTGAATAAATAATTCTCTGCTCCCAACTATGGTTTTGTGGCAGTACACAATAGAGCATATTAAGCAGTTTGGAAACATATGAAACTAATTAAGTGTATCTTGTTTTTTTGTACTTACTCAATACAAATAAAGTTGTTATGCACGTTTCAAATTAATAACACAATCCAACTCTGCTAGTACATATATAAACAAACAATTCCTAGGAAATTTCCTTTGGCAAAAGTAAAGCAAAATATTTGTTCAAGACTGAGCTCATTTCTATTCGCTGGTATATACATAAATACCTTCAATTTTGTGAATAAATAATTCTCTGCTTCCAACTATGGTTTTTTGGCAGTACGCAATAGAGCATATTAAGCAGTTTGGAAACAGATAAAACTAATTAAGTGTATCTTGTTTTTTTGTATTTGGCAAAAGTAAAGTAAAATATTTGTTCAAGACTGAGCTCATTTCAATTCGCTCGTATATACATAAATACCTTGAACTTTGTTAATAAATAGTTCTCTGCTCCCAACTATGGTTTTGTGGCAGTACAGAATAGAACATGTTAAGCAGTTTGGAACAGATAAAACTAATTAAGTGTATCTTGTTTTTTTGTATTTACTCAATACAAATAAAGTTGTTATGCACGCTTCAAATTAATAACACAATCCAACTCTGCTAGTACATATATAAACAAACAATTGCTAGGAAATTTCCTTTGGCAAAAGTAAAGCAAAATATTTGTTCAAGACTGAGCTCATTTCATTTCGTTCGTATATTGTTGTGTGTTGATAGTAAAGTTAAACAAAAGTATAAGTTCAGTAGCGCTTATGCTCAGCGCAGATATCAGAATTCCCTTTATTCGTGAATACTTTCTATTTTATGCAAAAGTTCTTAACCTATACATATATACATTCTTACATTAATAATTACATACAAGAGGTGCATGACTCAATAGTAAAAAATGCTTTATCAGCGAACTATTATATTGACCTACATATTGTCAATATGATTCCTACTTGAGCAATTTGGGTATGACGCATTAATGCATTAGGTGAGTTAGCAAAGGGAATGAACTTATGGTAGCTACCTGGATCAATGAACGAGCGTTTGTAATGTTAAGCGTGTTTGAAATGGGGTGAATTCCACGCGATACTACACCATAAGGCCACGTCCAGCCTCCCTGCGTCTTGGCCCTTTTCGGTGCCGTGGGGTTGGATTCATCCCTGGACCGCTGGCATTTCGAGGTTTCATCACTCTCGACTAAAACTTTTAAAATTACTTGAACTAAAAAACTAAAAATAAATAATAGTGTAAAAAAACTAAAAAAAAAACGCTTTTATAGCTCACCGAACTAAAAAATAGAAAATAATTTTTAATTAAAAAGAGTTTATATAACTGTAGTAGAAGGCCAAACAATCATTTATAGTTAATCACCTCAAAATAAAATTATAATAAAATTTAAGTTATTAGCAGAATAATTTAATTCACAGTAAAAAACTTTATTATTATTAAATAAATTATAAAATTAAAAATTGCTTGAAATAAATGTTTTCATACATTTAAAGCGATACGGGCAATCCCCGGTTAACTCATATAAGACAAATTTTTTAGTTTTAAACTTTGCTCATAATATTCATGTACATGTCTACTATTATGGCAGTCGCTTGTATACTACTATTTCATTATTAAAACAAATGAAGTTCGGAAAGTGCACCCTTATCACGTGCATTCTCAAACACGGTCGCCATACCATGTTTTCATTTGGGACTAAAATTTATCGAAAAAAGGGACCAGGCGTTAAAAAAGGACCAGATTTTAGTTTATTTTATTGATATACAAAAAATTCGACTAGTTACTAGGGTATCATTATTGCTGTAAAGGGAAACATATGTAGGAATTTTCAGTGGTTTCCAATATAAAATTTTAATAAGGGAGACACTTGACTTTAGTTCAAACTACACAAACAAAAATAAAGTGTACCTTTAGGTATTACATTTTCAAATTTCTAGGATAAGACTATGTCTTTCACCAATCAAACGTTGTGAACCTAGTTTCGCTTGATTGCAATGAATTAAAATGTAAAGCGCAGATAGGTCTTAGTAGGGAACGGTTAAAAAATTTGCGTTGTAGCAAACTCAATAAATCGTAAATGAAAGTAATACGGCCCATACATGACGCAAAAGCCATGCGCAAATATAAAACTACGAAATTTGTGCAAATGAGAATCGCATCAAAATCGTTTTGATTTTAGCGCAGCTCCCAGCACAAATAGCGCAACCAGTGCACATACCGGGCAAATCCTTGTGAAAATTGGTAATTGGCACAAGTAGACATGGGCCGTGTAATTAGCGTATAAGCAATTGTGTTAATACTATTTTATAGATACTTATATTTTCCCTAAAAGTTAAAACTTAATACCAGAGCCTAGAATCAATAAGTGTGAGTTTCGAGCCCAGACTAAAAATGAAGCGTCTGAAAAGTTTCAACTGTATAATAATTGAATACCGATTGAAATATCTAACCAGTAAAACAAGTCTTTTTCTGATAAGTCTGTTGTTTCATCAAAAATTAATGACAATGTGTTTGCCTGAACATTCAACACATCCTTTTTAATGCCTCGCCTATATTATCTCCCAGGTGAAATGTCATTCTTCATCTAAATTTTATTGATAGAACAATTTTCGTGGTAAGAATGCCATTGAAGTAAATTGAAAATTATATATGGACTAGCAGAGCCGACAGACGTTGTTCTGCCTTAAATTTGGCCTATCTGCATACATTTTAATAAGCTTTTTCCGTCTAACTCTGCCCTACCCCTCTACACTTTATCCTAATCTTTTTATTCACTCCTCCCTCCGTCTTTTTCGCTTCAACTCCATCTTCCTCTCATTCTATCTCTTTCTCAGTCTCCTTCTCTCCTTTCTCTTCTCTCAAGTTTTTCTCCTTCTTCTTCGTCTCTTATTGCCAGTCACAGAGGGTGGTATGGATTTTGTTCCAGTCCCATTTCGAGTCTCAGTCCCAGTCCCACTCCGAGTCCTAATCCCAGTCCCAGTCCGTCTCTGGTATACTTCTCATCGTAAATACTAATATAGGCAAATTTATATACAAAATTTCAGGCAAATCGAATAGGACGTACGTAAATAGGTATGTGGGTATTATTAATTTTTGTCTTTATTTCGGCTTCGCATGCATATTTATCAGTTTTGCCAGGTTGATGCGACTAAATCGAATATCAAAATGTAATTTAGAGCTCTCAGCAACAGCTTTCATTTGATATCCATAATACACACACATTCTAAGGGTATCCGGGTCCATGTTTTGGCCTATATCTCGAGACCCTAGCCACTCAGCGGTGTAAAACGTACTCTGTATTATAGCACACACCAACAGCTTCAATTTGATACCCATAATATAAAAACACATTCTAGGTGCATCTGGGTCCATGTTTTGGCCTATATCTCGAGACCGTAGTCACCCAGCGGTGTAAAACTCACTCTGTACTAAAGCATACATCAACAGCTTCAATTTGATACCCATAATGTAAAAACACATTCTAGGTGCATCCGGGCTCACGTTTTGGGCTATATCTCGAGACCCTAGCATCAATTGTATGATCATTGATATCCATATTGTATAAATACATTCTAGGGGTACCCCGGTCCACGTTTTGGGCTATATCTCGAGACCTTAGCCCCCAGTTGTATGAGAATCATCCTGTACTATAGCACCCATCAACAGCTTTCATTTGATATCCATATTGTATAAACACATTCTAGGGGTACCCGGGTCCACGTTTTGGCCTATATCTCGAGACCCTTGCCCCCAGTTGTATGAAAATTATCCTGTACTATAGCACTCATCAACAGCTTTCATTTGATATCCATATTGTATAAACACACTCAAGACCCTAGGCACGTAGCGAAAAAAAGGTAGAAGTTGGCCGATTCTCAGACCTACCCAATATGCTCACAAAATTTCATGAGAATCGGTTCAGCCGTTTCGGAGGAGTTAAGCCTCAAAACCGTGACAGAAGTATTTTATATATTAGATAATAGATTTGCGGCAAACTTTTTTAGCGTTTTGAATTTTTGTTGCAGTGAAAAAGAAATAAAAGTACCAAATCCGTGCCGAAAAAGAATCAAAATTGAGAAAAAGGGACCAGCGGACCATATAGGGTTGGAAGGGACCATTTTTTGTCCAAATGGACTGCAGTGGCAACCGTGTTCTCAAATGTAAGCTTCCACATCAAATACATATGTATACATATAAGCATTGTGAATCAAACTAACAACTAAACTTCTGCACAGACGTCAAAATTCCAAAGTGATTGCATCTACTTACTTACATAATTGGCGCTTAACCGTCTAAACGGTTATGGCCGTCCAACAAGGCGCGCCAGTCGCTCCTTCGCTCCGCCAACCGGCGCCAATTGGTCACACCAAGGGAGTTTAAATCGTTTTCCACCTGGTCCTTCCAACGGAGTGGGGTATAGCAGGACGGGTACGATAACTGACTTGTAGAGTATGATTTTCGTTCGCCGAGAGGTGATTTTACTTTTCAATTGCCTACTTAGTACAAAGTATTTATTGGCAAGATTTATTCTTCGCTGGATTTCAGTGCTGATGTTGTTGCAAGTGTTGATGCTGGTTCCCAAATAAACGAAGTCTTTTACTATTTCGAAATTATAGCTGCCAACAGTAGCGTGCTTGCCAAGGCGTATATGCGCTGACTCTTTGCTCGATGACAGCAGGTACTTCGTTTTGTCCTCATTCACCATCAAACCCATCTTTACCGCTTCTTTTTCCAGTTTGGAGTAAGCAGAACTAACAGCGCGGGTGTTTAGGCCGATGATATCAATGTCATCAGCATATGCCAGTAATTGCACGCTTTTATAGTATTTTGTTCCAGTGCCGTTAAGTTCTGCAGCTAGTATAATTTTCTCCAGCATCAAATTAAAGAACTCGCACGATAGGGGGTCACCCTGTTTGAAACCTCGTTTAGTTTCGAACGGCTCGGAGAGGTCCTTCCCAATTCTGACTGAGCTGATGGTGTTGCTCAACGTCATTTTGCATAGCCGTATAATTTTTGGGGGGAACCAAATTCAGACATATCGGCATATAGGCAGCTACTTTTCGTGCTATCGAAGGCGGCTTTAAAGTCGATGAGAAGGTGATGTGTGTCGATTCTCTTTTCACGGGTTTTTTCCAAGATTTGGCGCATTGTGAAAATCTGGTCGATGGTAGATTTACCAAGTCTGAAGCAGCGCTGATAAGGTCCAATCAGCCGGTTCACGGTGGGCTTCAATCTTTCGCACAATACACTTCAAAGGACCTTATATGCGATATTAAGAAGGCTGATTCCACGATAGTTGGTGCATTTTTCAGTATCCCCCTTCTTGTGGACTGGAAAAAGAACACTTAGATTCCAAACGTCGGACATGCACCCGTCCGCCCATATTTTGCTAAGAAGCTGCTACATGCGCCTTACCAACTCCTCGCCGCCGTACTGGAATAGCTCCGCAGGCAATCCATCAGCGCCCACGGCCTTGTTGTGATTGGATCATTTGATTTGTAATTGACTATCGCTGTCTCATTCTGTATCTCTTTCTATCACCCGCTGAAGATAGCCGACCCTATGCGCCGCCATATTGAACACCCTGTCAAAACGCTAAAAAGTAGCCATGTTTAACATCCTGTCAGGCAGTTGACAGATAAAATACCAAACTTAGTGTGATTCACAATGTATATAAGTACTTCGACATTACGAAATACATTTTCGCATTGTAAGGTAAAGTATTGTTGCATAAAGGCTTTTTGACCACCACAATACCACAGATTAAGTATAAAATTTCACAAAAATAATAAATTTTTTCGAGAAATCACACAGAATATCCGCAGTCATTGTTTATGAATTTAGAAACAATGAGAAGGGCAAATACGAATGTGTATGAAAGGTAAAATCAAAACGTATATGCACATGGTTGTATTTATATGCACGAAATAAATAAATTGTTAAAAAAAAGTTGAAAAAAAAAATAAAATTATAAAAACTTTAATATAAATAAAAAGGTTCTTTTAATAACAACAAAAACGCCTTATATATTCTATATATACATCAGTTGGTAAGGATTATCTCACTTTAAAATTAGGCTAAATAATCTAAAGTTTTTTTTTGAAACCAAACCGAGAACTGTGCGTGTGAATGTGCAAATTTTCACCGATCAGCTGTTAGTTGCGTTACTATGGTACTGAGGTACAGATACTTGTACTTGTACTGGTACTTTTTTTACAGGTTTGGCGCAGAGTCGAGTAAAGTCTTTGGAAGGATTATGTATTGAGGACTTAAATTATAACAAATTATCAGGAAATAGTCCTTGTAATAATAAATAACTAAATGAAATAAATAGAATGAGAAATAATCGGCAATTAAACAAAAAGACTAAAAATTTGAAAATAAAATAATTGAAATAAAATTTTTAAGTTATACGATACTTGCATGAAGTAATAATAATACTAAAAGCTAGAAAATAATTAGGTATGTTCTAGGTACTAGTCATCACACTCCTCATCAATCCAGGGCTTTGATCAGACAATTAAATAAAAGCATTGGACGCGTCAAATTTCTAGTCATATATAAGACCAACTGAACGTTAATAAGGTTATGCTACGCATCACATTTTTAGAAAATCAACGCCCTAGATTGATGAGTAGTGTGATGACTAGTACCCAGGACCTACCTAATTATTTTATAGTTCTTAATAAGCGTTAACGACCGCAACCAGGCTCGGTGCTTCGGGGCAGCTTGAGCGCCAACCATATGGCCATAGTAGTATAGCGTCATCAATCACAAGACGAACAGACTACATGATTCCCTATCTGCGCTGCGAGGGAGATCTTAAGGCCACAATAGAGGTGGACGGTTGGCGCAAGTGTGCGCAAATGGCGGACGAGGCGATACATGTGTACACCGATGGTTCCAAAGTAGTGGAAGGAGTAGGGTCTGCGGTATACTGCGCTGATCTGGAAATAAGGAGATCCTACAGGATGCCGGATTACTGTAGCGTTTTCCAAGCGGAAATATTAGCCGTAACCAAAGCAGTAGAAACCCTGGAAGAGAACAGCTTAAGCTGCAACCGTGTTAACTTTTATATTGACAGTCAAGCAGCAATTAAGGCAATAATCTCGCATAGCACAGCATCTAAATGCGTGTTAGAGTGTAAGCAGTCTCTGCAGAGAATCGGGACAGGGAGAAGCATACATCTATATTGGCTCCCAGGGCATATGGGAATAGATGGGAATGAAAAAGCGGACGAACTAGCTAAAAAGGGCGCATCCCTTGAAGCTTGCTCCGTAGATGTCCCAATTAGATTGGGCGAGATTAAGCGAAGTCGAGAAGTGCACATGATCGACAAACCGGGAAAGGCGTGGGTTCAAGCGCGCGGCTGTAAAGTGTCGAAGATTATGTGTAGGTCTTAAAACCTTAGACTAACACAGTTGCTCCTATCACTAAAAAGAGAGGACTGTAGACTCATGACGGGTATTCTGACTGGACACAGCCTTCTGGTGTCACATGCCTTTAAACTAGGCTTGGTCAGTGATAGCAGATCTAGGAAGTGCGGATTGGAGGAGGAAACGATCGAGCACGTTCTGTGCTCATGCCCTGCACTTGCCAGGCTAAGACTCCAGCTATTAGTAGTGATACAGCTGTCAGATCTAAAAGCAGCAAGTGGCCTAAGTCCTAGGAAGCTTCTAGTATTTTCCAAGAGGACGGAGTTATTTTATAACATAGGTCCTGATTTTTGATGGTGTTTTTCAGTTCGGTCGTTAAAACAAACTTCTGGCAACACTACGGACTCAATCAGTCTATGCGAAGTCCTCATGGACCGACCAGTTCAACCTACCTACCTAGTAATATTATTATTTAATGTACGTATTGTTTTCAATAGAACCGTTTAACTCACACATTTTTTTTATGATTTTATTAATGAATAAATACAGAAAGGAACAAAGGGTTCATTTAATTAGTTTTATCTGTTTCCGAACTGCTTTTAAGTATAAAGTACTACATGATAAATTTTGTTGACGCGATTTATACCTAATTGGGTATTGTGAATAAAAAAAAACAAACACTTTCTTATAGATTTTAGGAATAGTACAAAAAACACCTTGTTTTTTTTTTACATAGTTGAACAAACAGATTTTTTAAGGTACTTATGCATATTTCTGCCAAATGAAATGAGCTCAGCTTTAACAAAACACTTGCTTTAGTTTTTCAAAAGAAACTTTCCTAGTAATGAGTTGTTTACATATGTACTAGCCTTTACCCGCGGCCCCGTCCGCAAAGAGAAAATAAAATATATGGGCTATTCACGTTAGCCTGCTTATCATGTTATCTGTTTAAAATTTATTTTTGTAGATGCATTTTAGTTGTGGAATAGAATAAAAAACTAACCAATTGAGCTGATAACCTGAAAGGCACGCTAACGTGAATAGTATAGTACAGTTTTTTCGAATTACAAAAATACATTTTGTTTTTAAGTAAAATTAATTGATATGACAGGGGTGAAGGAATGACTATTCATAGAACAAAGGAGTGTAACTACAATTAGCCAAAACCAAAGAGAATTTTTTAGAAGGGAGTACTGTTGATTTTTCTGGTATTTAGTGGGTTAAAATATTGCAAAAAAAGTTATTATAGTTATAACAGTTCATTACGGGATTAATTAAAAAAAAACTCAAAAATAGATAATCCAGAAAAAGTCACGAAATGACATAATCCAGAAAAAGTCACGAAATGTCACCGGCTGTATCCCGCACGGATGCCAAAAACCATCCACAAGTGGTCCCAGAAGGGTCTCCGAATGATCTCGGTATAGTGCAGAAAAAATTAAGAAATAACCCCCACGGGATCCCGGACGGATCCCGAAAACTACCGAGAAATGTTGCAGGAAGGATCCCAAATTGATCCCGAAGTAGCCCTGAGATGATCTAGGCGGGATCCAGAAAACAATCCAGAAATGATCCCGGAATACTCCCGAAAAAGTCCCGAAATTACCCTGACAGGATCCCGGACGAATCCCGAAAACCATCCAGAAATGACACCGAAAGGGTCTCGAAATATCCCGAATTAACCATCTTGAAATGATGCCAGAAGGGTCCTCAAATACCGGACGAATCCCGAAAACCATCCAGAAATGATGCCTGGAGGGTCCCCAAATGCTCCCGAAGTAGTCCCGAGATGACTTTGACGGGATCCCGAAAACCATCCAGAAATGATCCCGAAAGGATCCCAAAATGATCCTGGAATACACCCGAAAAAGTCCCGAAATAACCCCGAAGCACAGTGTTTCGTGTAGAACAAGCTAGCTGGACAAAATTATTTTCTAATATTTTCAGTTTCATATGTAGTCTTTATTACAAGTATAATATTTTTTCAGCCATATGTGCCTTTTTTCTTATTTTTTTCTAAAATTTTACTTCTTTTTACTTTACTTTACTACTTAAAAATAAAATAAATACTACTTACTCAAGGAAAAAGTTATAGCGTAAGTTTTCTTTTATAATTATGTTACCTTTCATTATCGTCACTGTCATTCGATGAGTCACTTATGGAATAGTCATGAGCATCATTACTGTGAAAGCTTGAAACAACTGGGGTATTTATTGGTTCCTCAACATTAGCGGAGGACAGTAAATGTAAGACTTCTGAAGTCAGGCAGGCTTTTAAATTTTTTCTTGGGTATCTCCATTAAGCTAGTTAACAGCGAGATCCGATGTTACAAGTAACATATTCATAAGATCTCTATTCGTAGCTACACGCGACTGCTTTTGTGTGTTATCATCCCTGAATCGTCTCAAATCTTTGTTACGGGATTCTTGTGCTTCTTCAGAAAGTTGACCAATAGGCAAAATTGCTGATTTTATAATATCAGTACTATGCACTAAGATTTTATGAACTGTAGCAGGCATATAAAACCACGGATAGAGATCTATATATAGTTTTTTAGTCTCACTCGCAAATATCTCAAATCTTTGGATATTGCTATTATACCCAGATGCTAATGCGCGAAGGAGGGTATCGAATCTTTTGATGAGCGTTACATCCAATCCCGTAATCTCAGCACTAGCCTCAGAATCAGATCATGTTGTGATTTACTGAAACCTCGCATTCTTCGAAAAAGTCCTTTGTTGGCAACAAAGCATTTACCTCCTCTAAAACTTTGTTCGTTTCAGAAACAATAAAATCTTTTGTTTCCTTAGAGAAAATAAATTTAATTGGACGACAATACATCGTAGAAGAAGGTTGAGGATTCTGCCAAACAATGTTACCCTTTTCGTCCTGTAACTGAAGAGGAACGAAAGAAAATATAAACAAAAACTCATCAGTGTCAGCACTGCATGTGAATTTTTGCATATATGTACTATGACCAGAACTCGCATCGCAACCCCACTTGCTGATTAAAGTAAATGACACAGACGTAGGTAACAAACTAACAAGAACTTCTTGATTTGGTAAAATTAAACATTCAACAGTTTTATCTAATACGGCTTTAACTTCAATTTCAGCACTTGTTTCACCCACATCAATCTCATTTGGGTAGCATTCTGCCTTAGCTTTTCTTAAACTATAAAATGATGGATAAACCTTATGGCCTGCCTTGATACTCCACTTCCGAGTCGTTTTGTACCCATGAGGTCGACTTTCTGTCTACGTAGTATGCCAAAGCTTCTACACTGCTCAAGCATCTTGCACCTTGCTCACATGTTACCTTGTTCGTCGTTTTTTTGTGTGGTCTTTTGTGAACTTTTTATAATATTAGCAATATTCCTGTTGCCGGACATCCGTGTTGATACTTCTGCCTCATAAACTAACTCATCAGCACTTCTGGATTGCAGTAGGTCGTTCACTCGACGACGTTTGGTCTTTTGACTGGAAAGCAGAAAGTCCTTCTGTGGTCTTCCGGGTCCTGGGCTACCTGAAGACGAAGCTGGTTGCTCTGATGGCAACCTTGAATCCACCGTAATTGTAAACTTGAAATCTGTTCCCGAAAGCCACTCCGAGTTTTATTACAAAATAGCTCCCGATTTCTTCCAGAGCTGTTCCATTTCTCATCGATGTTGGATGAATATTTTGAAATTTGTTGCCTTAAATTTCTTAAAGAATGCTCAGCTACTTCTCTTAAATCAACCTTAAATAAAATACAACTCAATAACTCCTTATTTATCGATTCTTTCGAATATTTCAAGCAAATTTCAAAAAATTCCATTCTTGGTATGGTTAATACTAAATCTACAAAAAAAAAAATTTAAAATAGATGTGCAAAGAATTCGCAATGGTTTTTTCTTTCGACTATTAGAAAATAATTGGGACTATAATATATGTAACATTTGGCGCGGGTACACGCGGGTACATATACATAACTTTGCCCTTTCTAATATTAAAAATGTAGGTAAAAAGTACCTTTTCTTCCTAATAACGGAATCTTAAATATATTAGAAATATTCTAATTGCGAAAAGATTACTAATAAAAAATGCAACTTACCTTCGAGCTTAGAATCCATCACAAAAATTATGTAAAAGTGTTTAATTAAAAGTATTATGAAAATTAATATTCAACAGTATTTTTGTAAATTAATCAACGCAAATTACGACCACTCCTGCTTACTTACTTCAATTACTCAAGATATAATAAGCGAAAAAAACAAATGTGTGCAAAAATCCCGTTATTTTGTTGTTTTCTTTCATTTGCCATTACAATATTTTTGGAATAAAAACTTTGTTTTTGTCAGGCTAGCTTGTTCTACACGGAACACTGTAGGACGAGATCGCGGACGGATCCCGAAACCTATACAGAAATTATCCCGGAAGGGTCCCCAAATGATCCCCAACTGGATCGCGGAAACCATCTAGAAATGATGCCGGAAGGGTCCCCAAATGATCCCGAAAAATTGCCGAAATGTCCCCGACTGGTACCCAGACGGATGGACCACGAAAACTATCCAGAAATTTAACGAAATGGCCCTAACGGGTACCCGGACGTATCCCGAAAATCATCCGAAATGATACCGGAAGAGTCCCCAAATGATCCGGAAATAGTCCCGAAATGACCCCGACGAGACCTCGAACACCATCCATAAATGATGCCGGAAGGGTTCCCAAATGATCCCGAAATAGTCCCAAATAAGTCCCGAAATTGCACTGGCAGGATCCCGGAAGAATCCCGAAAATCATGCAGAAATGATGCCGGAAGGGCCCAGAAAATATCCCAAAAAAGTTCCGAAATAACCCTGACGGGATCCCAGATTGTTCCCGAAAACCATCCAGAAATGATGCCTTAAGGCTCTCCAAATGAACACGAAATAATCCAGAAAAAGTCACGAAATGGCCACGACGGGATTCCGTAAACCGTCCAGAAAATATCCCTGAAGGATCCCCAAATGAAACCGAAATATTCCCGAAATTACCCTGACGGGATCCGGGACGAATTCCGAAAACTATCCAGAAATGATGCCGGAAGGGTCCCCAAATTATCCGGAAATAGTCCAGAAATGACCCTCACGGGATCCTGAACACATCCCGAAAACCATCCAGAAATGATGACGGAAGGGTTCCGAAATTACCTTGACGGAATCCCAAAAACAATCCAGAATTGATCACGGAGAGTCCGTAAACCATCCAGAAATATTCCCGGAAGGGTCGCGATATGACCCTGACGGGATTACAAATAAGGTGATGCTAATTATAAAAGCATGTTAATAAGGCAGCAGGCGCGTTGAAGCGAATGAAGAAACAAGCATACATGTAACGCTAATAAAGCGTGCTAATAAAAACAATTGAAGGAAGGCGGATGGCGAGAAGAAAAGGAGAGCACCACCGATCGTTTTTCAAAATTGTTTAAATCTCGACCTTTATGAGCCAGATACCAAACATTTTTGATTTAGGAGAAAATTTATATTAAGTTATAACAATTTATGGATTTTGCACCAGAGGGCAGAGGAGGGGGAAGGGGGCGGAGGAGCACGCAGGGTATCACTGCTCACTTTGTAAGCCCTCGACCCTTTGTTTTTGTAATATTGGTGGGTGAAGGTCAGTATACGTAAAGTTATAATGTGTAAAAATTATTAAAAAGTAATTATTCGAAGGGGTCGTGGGACCCTCCCCTTTCCATGTTCGATAAAAATGTTGCCAGTAGACTATTGTCAGTGTCCCAAATTTTATCAAAATCCGTGCAGCCGTTCTGGCATGATTCAGTCACAAAGACGAAAAAATATAATAATTAAAATATAACTATTCCTAGAGGGCGGAGACCTCCCCCTCTTCAAAAACATATAGCTAGTAGATCCTTCTAGACTATTGGCTATATGTATGCCAAATTTCATCCAAATCCGTCCGCATTTTTCGTTAGAATATCAAAGCCTATTCTGCGATATGAAATCTAAATCAAAACAACTCCATACATAAGAATTGATGTAAGCCTGAGGTGCGTTACTTGGTGTAAAAGACTTATGTATGTGCATTTAAAACCACATTTATGAGCCAAGCGCCTGAAGTGGACGAATGAAATCTGTGCCTTAGTATGTCACTACAACCCAAAAACTAGTAGCCCCACAATTGATGCTGTCAGTTAAGAAAAATTAGTTCTTCAACGATGGCGAATTAGACCCTATTAGAGAAATTGAATAATGAGAACGAGCAACACGCGAATGATGTGAAGGAAGGGGTGGTGTAATTCGCGGGTAAGGAATTTACCACTGAATTTTTATTTGGCAGAGGAATAACAGAATTCTTGTGCCCGCATCGGGAAATTTCTTGTGCCTACATGGAAATGATAACTTTTTTGAAGTTACATATATGTTGTTAACCATAAGCAAAGTGAATTTGCCGACGGAAAAGCTATTAGTATGCATGTACATGGTTTAAATATGGAACTAATTTTTCTTATGCACGCCCTACGATTGGAATCTAAGTGTTCTTTGCCCAGTCCACAAGAAGGGGTATACTGCAAAATGCACCAACTATCGTGGAATCAGCCTTCTTAATAACGCATATAAGATCCTTTCAATTGTATTGTGCGAAAGATTGAAGCCCACCGTGTACCGGCTGATTGGACCTTATCAGTGCGGCTTCAGACCTGGTAAATCTAACATCGACCAGTTTTTGACAATGCGCCAAATTTTGGTAAAAACCCGTGAAAAGATAATCGACACACATCACCTCTTGGTCGACTTTAAATCCGCCTTCGACAGCACGAAATATATATGCCGCTATGTCTGAATTTGGTTTCCCCGCAAAACTTATATGGCTGTGCAAAATGACGTTGAGCAACACCATCAGCTCAGTCAGAATTGGGAAGAACCTCTCCGAGACGTTCGAAACTAAACGAGGTTTCAGACAGGGTGACCCCCTACCATGCGATTTCTTTAATTTGATGCTGGAGAAAATTATATTAGCTGCAGAACTTAACGGCACTGGAACAAAATACTATAAAAGCGTGCAATTACTAGCATATGCTGATGACATTGATATCATCGGCCTAAACACCCGCGACGTTAGTTCTGCTTACTCCAAACTGGGAAAAGAAGCGGTAAAGATGGGTGTGATGGTGAATGAGGACAAAACGAAGTACCTGCTGTCATCGAGCAAAGAGTCAGTGCATATGCGGCTTGGAAACCACGCTACTTTTGGCAGCCATAATTTCGAAATAGTAAAAGACTTCGTTTATTTGGGAACCAGCATCAACACTAACAACATCAGCACTGAAATCCAGCGAAGAATCAATCTTGCCAATAAATGCTAGTTTGGACAAGGTAGGCAATTGAAAAGTAAAGTCCTCTCTCGGCGAACGAAAATCAGACTCCACAAGTCACTTATCGTACCCGTCCTGCTATATGGGGCAGAAGCATGGACCATGACAACATCAGATGAAGCGGCTTTGGGAGTGTTCGAGAGAAAAGTTCTTCGAAAGATTTATGGACCTCTACGCGCTGGCGATGGCGAGTACCGAAGAAGATTTAATGATGAGCTGTACGAGCTTTACGCAGATATCAACATAGTCCAGCGAAATAAAACGCAGCGGGTACGCTGGCTAGGCAGATGATGCTTCGGCCAAGAAAGTGTTTCTATCGGAACCCGCCTATGGAAGCAGAGGTACAGGGCGGCCCCCACTCCGTTGGAAGGACCAGGTGGAAAACGATTTAAACTCCCTTGGTGTGACCAATTAGCGCCGATTGGCGGAGCGAAGGAGCGACTGGCGTACCTTTTTGGACGGCCATAACCGTCTAGACGGTTAAGCGCCAATTAAGTAAGTAAGTAAGACTTAAAAAATTTTTTTTTTAAATGGGCGTGTTCAACGCCTTCCAAATTACAGCTTGCAAAGTTTTAAAATACCTTCTTTTAGATATACTTATGTAATTACTTCTATCGGTTTTCAAACTGGTAATTAGTTCTATTGTATTCTACTGCCACAAAACCATAGTTGGGGGCAGTATACTAAATTTTAGCAACACCACTGCTCGAAACTAAATCGGTTGACATAATCATGATCACATATTAAGTGTTAATGGAACGTTAATTTGCTACCGATTTGTACATCTGTTCATCTTTAACATATTCGTAAAATTTAATGAGCTCAAGATGGCATCTGCAGGAATATAGAAATTGAGTTTACATCGCTACAAATAAATAAATATAGTTAAAAATAAAAAAAGCGTCAAGCGCACGATTTACAAAAAATATAGCATAAAGCGCCCACGTTTTTTCACAACAATACTATGTAGTATTTTTTGTTCATTATTGCTTTAAACTTATTTTGAAAATTATTTTTAACTTTTTAGATTTGATATTTTGTTTTTATAGCGATAAGGACACTCCCCGAAGGCCTTGGGTTTGGAGAAGCTATATATTGCGCTGGCAACCTGAAAGGGTTGTGCTACACAACCCCTTGAATCTATTTGGTATTTTAGTCGCCTCTTACGACAGGTATACCTACCGCAGGTATACTCTGACCTCCTAACCCGCTGGGGTGGCCGCCTTATGCTTGAAACACAATGCCGAGCGACGACGATATACGCCTCGTCGGGCGATGAAAATCGACGCTCTTTATTCAGAGTGGCCATTATTTAGAAATGAAGATGAAAACAATTAAAACTTTTTTAATTCTTTGCTTTAGTACTTAACACTAGTAAAACACGCCAAACATGTTAACAGCTCTGTTAATCCGGAGGTCGAACATTAATATTATAACCCTTTAATTTAAAAAATACAGTTTACACGTATACGGCGCACGTTACGTACGTTTCCATAAGCTTGCATGAGTTTAAATTTTTGACAGCGCACGTACCCGGTTAGTTGAAAACTTTGACTGAAAAAAGGAAAATGTGGCAAATCTTTGTGCTAATTACCTTTTAGTTTTTAATAATATTAATCAATAGTTGGCGGTTTATTAATAATGATACCGAAACACGTCTTTCGATATCCCTCCCAATTTTTTTGAACGTGTTTTGGCGGTAAAATAAAGAATTTTATGTAAAAAAAAAACAAAAAATATTTTTTTGGAATATTATGTTTTCTTTTTTTATACTTAAAAAACTTAACAGAAGCAACCCTTGGGATGTTTGTCGTTATCGCGTGCCGGCGACGATAGAAATAAATGACGTGGCGTATATTTCGCTCTTCACTTACATTGTGTTCACTTTCATATAATTACGGGATTCTAGTTTTGACAAGGCAAAGTTCGTCGCGTTTATTTCGCGGCGTCAGGGCATTGTGTTGCAAGCATTAAGCTCATTAAATTAAACTAATATGTGACCTGGAATCATGAAACGACCCTATTGTGCGAAAATACCGTTCTTCACTTTTTGAGTGATTCTTATAGGAAATTTAACGCTAACAAATCGCATCTAAAGCCAAATCGGACCACAAATACGATTCTTTGAATATTTCGATCCATGCGCCACCACCGGAGTATTTTTTCTTATTATTGCATTGTCATCGGGGTCTGAACTACATTCCATGTTTCAAGCTTGTAGTTTATCGGGAAGTTAACTAATAATTTTAATTACAAAATTCGTTCACAACGGCCAGCCGCTACACAGAGTCAAGCTAAACAAAAACTGTAAACGCGTGTTTCTCGAAAACTTGTTTTCGCACAATAGGGTCGTTTCATGATTCTAGGTCACATATGTTAAAGATGAACAAACGTTTAAATCGGATGCAAATTAACGTCCCATATTATATATTATTTCTAATTTCTGTTTTAATGTGCAGGTCAATTTTTCGCTCTTATTTGGATTCAAAATCTATAAATAAAATTTTGGTTGTAAAGATGGGAATTCGTGCTATTAGCAAGCTTTGGACATTATTGGCCGTAGTGCTTTTGTTAAGCTTTATTTTATTAAAATAATTTGTTAAAAATAAACCATTGTGAGCACACAAAGAAATCTATTTGTACTTTGGAACTATTGTGAATATTTGATAAGAACTAACGCTGCATTACCGGCAGTTTCTAACATTCGCCAGATGGCAGCGCAAGCGCATGTAAGTTTTTATTGAAAGATGATTGACTGATAGAACAGCTGATTTATGTTGATATTTGATAGGATACTTTTATATACATACGCGCACCGGTCCGGCTAGTTAACACTTAATACAAGATCTTGATTATGTCAACGCACTTACATAGTTTAGAGCAGTGTTGTTGCTAAAAATGTAGTGCACTGCCCCCAACTATGGTTTTGTGACAGGAGAATACAATATAACTAATTAGCAGTTTGAAAACAGATAGAATTAATTAAGTATAACCTTTTTACTTTTCTCTATTTACTCATTAAAAGTATTGTTATTGTTTACATATCACATAATCGTTCTCAAATTAATATATCAATTCAGTTGTGCAAATACTTAAAGTGATGGAAAAAAGAATAGGGACAAATTACTGCCAAATACTGAATGAATCGTATCAGCAGAACTTCAATATCTTACTTGGAATAGTACACCCTGTAAAAATAACATTTAAAGATTGTTGCAGTAAATTACATTTTATGACTCAATAACCTATATTACTATTTTAATTTAATTTACATGCATGATCGCCTTGGTGTTGTTATTTTTTTTTTATGTTTTAGGTGTACCACTTATGCAGGTCTACTACTCGGTTTCAAAAAAATGTGATTGTGTGGATTTTATTTTGTCCAGCACTTTTTAAAAATTTTGCACGCTTTACTGTGGATATGTTACGCCAGCCTTAAGGGCAAAACATCACCAGCAACCAAACCATGTGCATTCTATGCAAAAGTATCTTAATCCCGGTAGCTAGGCGTGTTGCGCAGTATTAGTGGAAGGATGATGCTATGCGCATGCGGGGGCGTGTTCAAGTTATGAAACGAAAGCACATGCGTGGGTGTGTGCATGTGGAAAAACGAAAGCAAAATACGTATGTGTGTGTGGTGTTTGAGTGAAATGTAGGGAATTCCGTTTAGATACGGGTATGTGAAGATTTAACCGAAACTCAGAAATTCATTAGAAAAGTTGTCTTAATAGTGCGTGGTCGTGCTGCGGAAAAGTCGCGTGTGAAAGTAGTCAAGTCAAAAAAAAAAAAACAAAAATTTAAATATATATATCTTTTATGTAAAAAAAATACCGATACAGTCGTACCGTTGTAGCGGCTCTTTAAACACTTTATTAAAGAAACCGCAAACCCACGGAAGAAGAAAAAAAAACCCTTCAACATCCTGCCACAGGTAAGGTGATACCGTTTTAAAAATTATTTTTATTTAAAAGTGTTAAATTAATTTTTGCCCCTTCCTTGCATAAATTTCAATCAAGTATAAAAATAAATCGTAAATTTCCTTTTTGGTGTCTTGATTTTTAAATAGTTTGACAATAAATTAAATTTGCACGTAAATTAAACTCACTTTTATATAAACCTTTTTCTTCATCTGTAAATTCCCTTTTTTTCATAAAGCGGATTTTTGTGCATAAAATAATGCATGGGGTGAACCAAAAGGTGTTGTAAAAGGTGAACCAAAATGAAAAAAAAAAAAAAAAAAAAAAATTGTGATCAAATGGAAATTTAATGAATTTTAATTGCAAATAAAATAAATTTTTGATGAAAAATTACGATTTAATTAAAATAATATATAAAAGCAAATAAAACCTACGTAAGATAAAAATAAAATTAAATGATAAATAAAATAGAAGTGTTTAAAATAAAAATAAAATAAATAAAAATAGAAAAAAAAAAACCAAAAATAACATTAAAAATAAGAAAAGAAAAAAACTCAAAATTAAACCAAAAATAAAATTTATTTGGAAAAAAAAAATGCAAATTAAACTAAAAATAAAATTAATATAAAAAGAAAAAAAAATGTATATGAAGTTAAATTTAGTTAAAGTAAAAGCAAAATTAAATTAAATTAAAGTTATTTAAAATTAACGCAAAAAGAAATTAAATTAAATTTGCCTAAAATAAAATCTAAATGTAAATAAACCTAATGTGTTGAAAATTAAATCAAAAAGTAGCTTAAATTAAATTAGTTGGAAATAAAAGCAGTGGTAACCTAAAGCCCGTTATGTGAAATAAAATTCCAAAATTAAATTAAAATAAATTTATTGAAAATAAAAGAAAAATTAAACCGAATAAAAAGTATCTAAATTAAAAACGAAAAGTAAATGGAAATAAAGCTTCCTAAAATAAGATCCAAAATTAATTAGATTAAATTTATTTAAAGTAAAATCAAAAATTAAATTGAATTAAAATAAAATCAATATTAATTTAATGCAAACTTGCTAAAAGTGAAATCAAAAGTAAATTACACAACACCGACTATTAAATTTGAAATTGAAATGAATAAAAGCTTTTTTTTTGAAATGAAATTGGAATTAAACTAAATTAAATTAATTTAAAATAAAACTAAAAATTAAGCCTAAATAAACTTCAGTTAAAATTAAAAGGAAGAAGGTTTAGCCAATATGGAAGTTAACATTTTTTTGCATTTGATATACATGTGTACATACCGACATATAGACATATAAGCCAAAGTTCGGTATCGAAGATACTCAACCGAACTTGGGAAAATATGGCTATGTGAGGTATGTATATACATATGTACAAAGACACCAGCTGTAAATTTTGATTTTTGTCATTTTGGTTTTTTTTTCGTTTGCAGAATTCTCTGGCGGGACGAAGGAAACGGGCCGGAATACTTACCCGCATACATTACCCAGAGCGACCGCAGGAACGGCGGAATATTGGGACCGCCGATCAGTAGAGCTCGGAGAAGGGAGAGAGAGAGCGCAAGAGAGAGGATCGGCCAAAGTGACCGAAAGTGGCCGGTAGACAGCAGCAGCGACGACAGCGACGCCACCAGCACCCACGCAGCGTCAAGAAGCGACAACAGCAGCAGCAACACAGCGACGTCACCATCGCCGACGGCATCAACATCGAACGCCCAAGGAGGGCATGAAAGGGCATTTGATTGCACATTTTTTTTTATTGAAATTTCTTTTCGAATGAGTTTTATCCCTAATTTGCCTCACCTTTTTTTGATTATTATTGTTATTGGTTATTAATTTTGTCAATAGTTTTTTTATATCACATATTAATTTATTTTGTTCACTTCGGCATTTCTTTTTACATTTAGTTGGTAATATTTTTTTTTAAGTTTTCCTAATTAGGGTTATATTCAAAAATACACTAGCACTAGCATTTAATTGCCGATTTGGAGCTTCTCTCCTCGATTTTTTTTTTGTAATTCGCTCTTTCTCGTTTTAAACTTTCTATATTTTTCGGTTTTTTTTATTTCTTTGTCACTTATAGTTTTCGCATTTTCCGCTTGTTTTTTTTTTTTTTTTTATTTTGTTAAAATTGCGTAATTCACCCACTCGCCGCCCGCTATCGCGAGTGAGTGATCGCGGTGACATTTAAAAACTTCATTGAACCTTTGCTCAGGCAGTAAAAGGTATTTTTTTTATGAGTAGGCAAAGACATATGTATGTAAATTTCCCTTCCTCACAGGTCCCCGCAGCTTGAAGGCGCCTACAATGCTGATGTGCTGAGATCAGGTGAGTGAGAAAATTGATAATACTATTTGTGTTCCATTTCTTTACATATATGTCAATGTCCGATATACCTAATGCCTTAGCCTAGGTCAGGGATTTACTTTTAATTTTTGCTTAACGTTTGAATTTTTGCCACATATATATGAATTCGTTTTTTTTTTTTGTAATTTTAAAGATATCAAAAGACATAGTTAGATACGACAACCATTAGGGTGTGCCTGTTCACGTACACCAGATTATTTTTCTCGTTAACTTCTTTTTGATCAAATATATTTTTCTTGCCTTTTGGTATCAAATACTAAGTTAAAATAATATACGGGTTTTTGCTTGTATATCGGTGGTTAAAGTCATAGCTAACGTTGAATTTTTGATTAGCATATTGTTTTATTCAACTAATTTTCAAATCTTTTTATTTTTCTTTTATTTCCTTTCCCTTTTTTTGTATATTTCATATTTTTGGAATTTTTATATTAAGGAATGGTTAGAATGTAAGCTTTTTTTTTATATATTTCCTTTTTTTGTAAGAATATCTGAGGAATCACACTTAGTAGGAGATAGGGCTAACTTTAAATTTTATAAATAAAGATATGCTTATAACGATTTGGAATTTTACGAGTTGAGCTTTTTGTTGATCACTGTAATGGAGGGCTGATTTTAAGATCTTTGGTGTGGGGGTTGCTCTGGGCTTAAGAGGGGACGTAGGGGTGATGGCCTAATAGACTTGTAGACAGACAGACTTGAGTCAGGTTTGGGGGCGCCGTAAAGTTAGAGGAGTCAGCACGGCGCCCATGGCTTCGTGTAAGATACGCGTGGAGGGTGGGTAGACTCCACCTGACTAGACAGGTCTCCACCTTTTTTCCCCCTTTTTTTTTGATTTCCCCCTCCTTTATCTCTCTGCTCCCCTTACGTCTATTGTATCTCTTTCAGCTTTCCCCTTTTCTTTTTAGAACTTGGCATGAACTCTACCTTTTTTGTTAGTGTAGTTGTTGGCAAGGCTGGTGCGCAAAACACCACCCCGTCCGACGAGCTAGCAGGGCTTGCCACCATGCCACACGCTACCTCTGTCTTACCACTGAAAGTCAGCTACATAACAATGGCGCCCAACGACATCGCCCGATAATCCTTCCAATTTACCATAATTTCTTCTAACTTACCACCTTTCTTTTTCCTGACTTTTACTACTTTTTCGTCTTAAGCTTTCCATGTTTTTCTATCTGGTTATCTCGGTAATCTCGACCCTAATTTCCTCCTACCGACATGGACAGGGACCGTCATGATGGCATCGTCGATTAGGTTCGCCTGGTCGACAAGTGTCATCATGACATGAGTATAGGAGATTAGCTAGGTGACCATATCAGGGTTCCTTTCTCGGATTTGGTACGATTTGATTAGGTGGTACCTGATATGGCACTTAGCTAGAAGACGGACTTTATTAGAGGATCGTGGCGAAATGCCCAGGCTACGTCATCGGAAATCCAGCATTTCCGATAACTGAGGTTTGAGACGTCACCACGATAGAGAGGAGTAGGGAAGTATGGCATCCACACTTTGGGATCAGTCCACGAGCGTGTCGGGCCACACTTCCACGGACTGCATGAAGACTGACTAGACGCTAGAGATATACGGACGTACAAATCACTCCCACAATGAACTCGTCAAGAGCAACGCCCATTACACACCAAAGCAAATAAATATATTTTTTTCAAGAAATTAAAAATTAAATTTTTTTTCCATTTCTTTTTTTTGGAGAGATGGAAAATAGTAGTTAAAAATTCGTTTTTGAAGCCATAAACATATTTCCTTCATATTACCATTCATCATATAATTTCGTTGTACGTATCTGTAGTTAAACATATACATATATCCATATCCATTTTTGAACACACGTATATTTACATATGAACACATTTTTCATACAAATACATACATATATATATAAAACTGAAATCTACAGATATTTTGAGTTAAGTGGAAAATTTTTTTAGGCTGTGGTCAAGGGACTTCTGGATCGACTTAGAAATTTAGTAGTCAAGGACTTTCAGCAGAGCTTTGGTTGGAATTTTCCCTTGGTTCTTGCGGAATTTTTTTTTGGAATTTAAGATTAATTTCTCGAAGTAACTAACATTTTTATAAATTTCCGTGAAAGTTGAATTTCAAATTTCACTTCAAGTTTTTCATTCGTATTTCAGAATTTATCGTAATTTCAAAAATTGTTAGGTTCTCGTATTACTTTGATTTCCAAATTAATGTAGAGAACGTTACGTTTAATTTAAAATTAAGGCTATCAATTTGTTTTTGAAATCCAAAGTTCAATTTCGTGAATTGTTTTAGTATTTTTTTTATTTGAATTCAACCATAGTTTTAATTTTGCTGTCTTCAAGTATTAATTAAATTTTGAAGATTTAATTTTCATTTTTCGTTCTATATAGCTAACTTTTTTCTATTTGGAATTTAAAGTTAATCCCAATATATTTTGTTTCGTCGAAGCTGCGGCCTTCGAGACCTAATAATTGAATTCTAACCCTGAATTGATGTTTAAGTTCTAATTTTAGCCTTTATTTTTTTTTTCTTCCTTTGAATTTTTTTTGTCTAAAAATTTTGAGGTTACCTTTACTCTCGAATTTTAATTTAAGTCTTAGTTTGTGATTCTAAGCATTAATCTAACTTTAAAAATTATTTTTGTTACTCCTAATCCTTTTTCCAATTATTCGGTTGAAAGTTCCTACTTTGAATTTTAAGTTAAGTCATTACAATCGTGTTGTTTTTTTTATATATTGGTGGAGGTTTTTCTTTAACTTAGAGTTAAGCTTCTATTTTTTATCCTTTTTTTTTGGTTTGTTTGAAGTTTAAGTTAATTCCAAAAATTTATTATCCTTCTCTATACATCTAGGTTAAAAATTTTATTTTTGAATTTTTTTGTTATTTTGAAAGATTTTTTACACCCTCCCCAAGTATTTGGTTCCATTTGCCTTTGAATTTTAATTTAATTTTTAATATATATTCCTGAATTTTTAATTTAATCCTTTTTTTGTTATTTTTTGTTTTTTTTTATTTAAATTAAAGTTTTGTATTTCATTTTGAATTCTACATTATCTTTATTTTTTTTTTACTATCTTTTTTTTATAATTGAGTGGAATCTGTCTACTTTGAATTAAAATTGTGTCTTAATTTTTAACCCTTTTTGTTTTTGCCTTTTTTGAATTTTAATTTGAATTCAAAAATCTTTTGCTATTCATTTTTATCTTTTTTTGTTTTAATAATTGGGTCGAATCGGGTTACCTGGAATTCAAATCTTAGTTTTAATTGGTAATCTTTTTTTTTTGCTTTTTTTTGAATTTTTAAGTTAGATTCAAAAATCTTTTTCTATTCATCTTATCGTTTCTAATTTTTTTTTATTATTTGGTTGGATTTTTTTTCATTTAATCTAAATCTAAGTTTTAATCTTTGTTTTGAATTTTAATTTAATTTCGAAAGTTTCGTTTGCGGTTTCAATTATTGGGTTGAATTTTTTTATTCTAAATTGAGTTCGGAATTCCCCGGTTTTGTTTGACTGACTGTGTGTGTGTGACATAGAGTGAGTTTGTTGCGTGAGTCTGAGTTCATGACTGACGAGGAAAACAGGGAGGAAAGAGTACTAGGTGGTTTGGGACTGTTTGCTAGAGACAGGCCGTTTACACGTGCTTTTACGCGTGCCCTTGAAAATCAGGTGGTTGGCTCACTGTTCAACCAAATAGACACAGGGATTGAACACAGGGTAGATTTCCTTCCCACGGACTATTTCAACCGGTGTACAACCAGGATCTTTAGCTCGCTAGAAGAGGAGGCCGGGCGCGAAGTTAGTGTGTCCAGGGTTAGCCGGGTAATAGCGGATCAAGCCGAAGCCAGTCTGAGTTTCTCTCACAAGCTCGACGAAATCCTCGCCGAGATGTCCGCCAACGAACAGCGTGGATCACAGGGGGGCGTTGATCCTTTGGAGCAGCAGGCACCGGGAGCCATGGCAGCTGAGGTTGCGACGGCAGCAGGGGGCACAAAGACCACTGGGACTGACACCGAGCAACTGACACGTCTTATGGCAATGATAGAACAGCAAGGGGAGTTAATGGCCCAGTGGAATAACGAGCTAGGAACTATAAAAACTTGTGTAGTCAACCTCAGCGGCCGTGTCACCGACATGGAAACCTCTGCAGCTCAAGGGTTGGATCATCGCTCCAATCAAGCGTCCACTCCGAACAATAGGGGGCCAGGTAGAGATGGAGCAGCGATGCAGGCCAACGGAGGAGATCCACGCAACGACGGAGGATCCCAAAGCGTACAACAGCCACTACGTTGGAAGAAAATGGACTTGGAGAAATGGCATATAAAGTTTGACGGCACGGACAAGGGGATTTCGGCCGAGAGCTTCCTCTTTAGGATAGAGAAGATGAGGGAACAACATCAAATCTCTCATCATCAACTGTTTACCGATTTCCATTGCCTCGTGTCAGGAGCGGCTTTGAAATGGTACTGGCAGGTGTTGGAGGATCATGCCGAAGATCCGAACTTCGGGTATCTTGATCTGAAGGCAGAACTGCTAGCCCATTTCAAAACCGCAGAGACCGACTACGAGGTGATTCGGCAAATCATGGAGCGTAAACAGTTGGCGAATGAGGGATTTGATGAATTTTATGGGGACGTGCACAATTTGACGTTTAGGCTGAGGAAACGAATACCCGAGAAGGAACTGGTTGGGATAATTAAGGGAAACCTCAAACCATACCTGGCTAACCTGACCTTCTCGTCAAAAATGGACACACTAGCCGAGCTGAAAGCTGAATGTAGGCGAGCTGAAAAGATCATTAAAGAAAATAAGAGTAGGTCCAAAGGGGGTGTAAGTGAGTTGGTTTACCCCGACGTTACGTTCCCAGAGGAACGGGGTAGTGCCAAGCCACTGGAAGCAATAGGGGCACAGTTTAAAAATAGGTCGAACAGTGGCCAACTTCCTGACAACAGGACACAAAATGTGGCATCACGTAATGCACCTGTCACAGCGCCGGCAGCCGGCTCCAAGCCAACCATCAACTCTTTCTGCCCCTCACCCTTCCACTTGATGTTGTGCTTCTCGTGTGGAATGCCGGTTGACCATTTTGCAAAGAATCCAGCGGAAGTTAGTAAGGACACGCGATGCAAGTCCAGCTTTCATAATATGGTCTGCTTTTCGTGTGGGGGGACAGCTCTTTTTGCATTTATAAGCCACCTAAGGGAAACGGCAACCTGGCGGAGATGACCGGGGCACTCAGTCAGGAGAAGGATCGCCCGGACAACGACCAGTAAAAATTTTAAAAAAGGAAGGAAGTATAAAAGCTGAGAGTAGTTTAGATCAGAGAAAGCCACGGGATTTGAAGAGCCTACACATCAGGAAAATGGAGTATGATGAAGCACGTAGGAGGATATTTTGCGAAGAAATAATAAAGAAAAGGAAAACAAAAAACTTTAACAAAATACAGAAAATGAGGGAGAAGCGGAAAATGTTTAGGAGAATTCAGCATAAAATAATATCGACGATCGTTACAGTCAAAGGTGACAATAGATTTTTTGCGCAAGTTAAGATAGGGGGTAAAGAGGCACTAGCCTTACTTGATTCAGGGGCAGGAGCTTGTTGTCTGGGTAAGGATAGCATACAATTTTTGGAGGGTAATGAGGAAAGGATTTTTCCCATCACTAACCAATCGATTAAAACAGCTAACGGAGGAGAGACTCCAGTGGAAGGAGTTATCACGTTACCAGTGACTTGGAATGAGATGTGTAGGGACCTAGAGTTTTTGATAGTGCCAGGACTTCAACAAGAGGTTTACCTCGGAATCGATTTTTGGAGGGTGTTTCAGTTAAATTTAGTAGGCAGAGGCCCTGTAGTTCGACCAACCCACACGACCGTAGCAGAACTCGTACCCGCCGAGGGGGATTTGTCTTTTGATGCAGTACAACATGTGTTGACCCCCGACCAAACAGTAGCCCTAGAGAGAGTAAAGGCACAATTCCCGTCGTTCGCTGTCTTAGGATTAGGTCGAACCGGATTAGAAGAGCATGTAATAGAAGTACGCGATGAGAACCTTCCTGTCAAACAACGCCATTACCCCATCTCACCAGCGATACAAAAACTAGTTTACGCAGAACTAGACCGAATGCTTAGCATGGGTGTAATAGAAGAATCAAATAGTAGCTGGAATTCTCCAGTATCCCTCGTCATAAAAGGAACCAAAAATCGTCTTTGTCTTGATGCGCGTAAGGTTAATGAGCGTACAATCAAGGACGCCTATCCACTCCCTCATATCGACGGAATTCTTAGCCGGCTGCAAAATACGAGGTATATATCAGCCATAGACCTGAAGGACGCCTTCTGGCAGATTCCGTTGGAAAAAAGGTCCAGGGAGAAGACAGCGTTCACTGTGCCAGGGAGACCCCTCTATCAGTTTACAGTAATGCCCTTTGGACTGTGCAACGCGGCACAAAGAATGTGTCGATTAATGGACAAGGTTATACCCGCTGTGTTACGTGAATGTGTATTTGTATATCTTGATGACTTGTTAGTTGGTTCTGAAGATTTTTCGTCCCATATATGTTTGTTAGAAAAGGTCGCTCGGTGTCTGCGCGAGGCAAACTTAACGATAAATGTCGAAAAAAGTAAATTCTGCTATAAAGAGGTCCGATACCTCGGATATGTTGTAGGGGATGGCTGTATCCGTACGGATGCCAACAAGGTAGTAGCTGTGAGGGACTTTCCCGAACCAAAAACCCCGAAGCAGTTGCGACGGTTCTTGGGCATGTCAGGATGGTACCGACGCTTCATACAAGATTACGCGACTATTGCGGCTCCGCTGCACGACTGCCTCACTAAGGAAAAGATTAAGAAATTTACATTGACTGACGACGCCAAAATTTCATTTGACAAACTCAAACAAAGTTTGATATCGGCGCCAGTGCTTACTCATCCAGACTTTAACAGACGGTTTTATATTCAATGTGATGCATCGACCGATGGAGTGGGCGGGGTTCTTTTCCAACTAGACGAAGGCAATAACGAGAGACCAATTGCCTACATGTCAGCAAAACTAAACAAGGCTCAGAGAAATTATAGCGTCACCGAGCTGGAGTGTTACGCAGCGGTTCTAAGCGTAAGAAGATTTCGACCTTACGTGGAGGGCTTGCCCTTCACCATAATCACAGACCATGCAAGTTTAAAATGGCTTATGAATCAAAAGGATCTTGCAGTACGACTCGCTAGATGGAGTTTAAAACTCCAAAGCTTCGACTTTGATATAGAGCATCGAAAAGGCTCGCAGAACGTTGTACCGGATACCCTTTCCCGAATGGATATGGAAGAAATAATACCCAGTGATAGAGTAATGGACGTATGTCTAGACTCGCCATATTTTGACTCCGACGAATACTGCGAATTGCGAAAAACAGTGGCAGATAACAAGGACAAGTTGCCAGACTTATGCGTATCTGACAGATACGTATATAAACGGACTCAGTTTGACCGGGGAGACGCTCTTCAAGCGGACCATGCCTGGAAGCTTTGGGTTCCGTCGGAACTACAACAGGGGTTGGTAGAGTCAGCTCACAGCTCTCCTTCAGCAGGACATGGGGGCATACATAAAACTTTGTCGCGGTTACGGGAAAGATATTACTGGCCAGGAATGGTCACAGAAGTATGTAGATATGTAAAGGAATGTGAAGTTTGCGCGGAAAGTAAAACGCAAAATGCTTTTCACAGACCGCTAATGGGAAAGCAACATGTAACCGAACGGTCTTTTCAACGTTTGTTTGTAGATTTTATGGGTCCTTATCCTCGTACGTCTGATGGTAATGTCTTCGTGTTTGTATGTTTAGATCATTTTACAAAGTTTGTGTTTTTGAAACCCATGCGGAAAGCTACTTCAGCCGAGGTGGTGAAATTCCTGGAACGAGAAGTCTTCCATATATTCGGGGTACCCGAATACATCCATTCGGACAATGGAAGACAATTCGTTTCAGGAACTTTCGCTACACTCCTAGAAAAATATGGTACCATACATATCAAGACAGCGTTTTATTCACCGCAGGGAAACGCCGCAGAAAGAGTGAATCGGTCAGTACTGCAGATCGTTAGATCATTTATCGATGAAAATCAAAAGAACTGGGACCGACACATTAGCGATGCGGCATTTGCTCTGCGAAGTGCCGTCCACTCCGCAATCAACATGTCACCCTATCAGGCCACTTTCGGTATGCCAATGATGCTGCATGCAGCATCATATGAGCTATGCCGGAAGTTGGGCTCACTGAATGATGTTGACTTCGAAGTGGAGATAAACGGCGATAGGTTGCAATTGATTAGAGAAAAAATTAAGAAAGAGCTGAAGTTAGCACACGAGCGTAGTAGAAAGGTATATGATACAAGAGGTAGAGATGTTAGGTTTCAAATTGGACAAGTGGTATACCGCCGAAATTTTAAGCAGAGTTCTCAGATTGATCATTATAATGCCAAGCTTGCCCCCAAGCAAGTCAAATGTATAGTACTAAGGGCAATTGGAAATTCGATGTATGAGCTGGGTGATTCAAGTGGGAAAAAGATCGGGGTATACCATGCTAAAGACATTTTTGCGAAATAGAGTAGTGGAGATATGTTAAATGTTATATGTTAAGTGTCGTTGTGTCTGAATAACTTTTGACTAACATTTGTTTATTTATACCTATGTATTAGCATGCCTGACGATGCAATTATTTATTGACGTACCTGACAAAAATGTTCCTTATTAATTTAGTATTTATATTTTTTTTAGAGCCCAGTGATTTTATTTTATATGGATACACCTACCTGACCATGTAGTGATTATTATACCCGCTTTGAATTATTGTTGCAATTATTCACTCCTTATTATCTAGTTTTAGTTTTCGGATTATTTACGTATTTATACGATATTTTTATTTCTTTCTCTGACCTTAACCCTATCTGTGATATTTACCCTAACAAATCGTGACCACTTATTTTTTTAACACTGTGATATTTTATTAATTAGATGCTTAGGACCAAAAGTGGATCTGTGATAGAGTAGAAGGTAGACACTTACATTACTTACATTATTTAAACGTTTTTACTTGCCCGGCATTGAGGCGTGGGTCGAGGCCACACATTGAGCTGTTAGAGAAGACAAAACGGAAAGGTGGCGTATGATACTTTTTTACGCACACGCTCCATGGAGCAGGCCCCATCGGCGGGTGCGAGCCTGTTACGCCAGCCTTAAGGGCAAAACATCACCAGCAACCAAACCATGTGCATTCTATGCAAAAGTATCTTAATCCCGGTAGCTAGGCGTGTTGCGCAGCATTAGTGGAAGGATGCTGCTATGCGCATGCGGGGGCGTGTTCAAGTTATGAAACGAAAGCACATGCGTGGGTGTGTGCGTGTGGAAAAACGAAAGCAAAATACGTATGTGTGTGTGGTGTTTGAGTGAAATGTAGGGAATGCCGTTTAGATACGGGTATGTGAAGATTTAACCGAAACTCAGAAATTCATTAGAAAAGTTGTCTTAATAGTGCGTGGTCGTGCTGCGGAAAAGTCGCGTGTGAAAGTAGTCAAGTCAAAAAAAAAACAAAAATTTAAATATATATATTTTTTATGTAAAAAAAAATACCGATACGGTCGTATCGTTGTAGCGGCTCTTTAAACACTTTATTAAAGAAACCGCAAACCCACGGAAGAAGAAAAAAAAACCCTTCAATATCCTGCCACAGGTAAGGTGATACCGTTTTAAAAATTTATTTTTATTTAAAAGTGTTAAATTAATTTTTGCCCCTTCCTTGCATAAATTTCAATCAAGTATAAAAATAAATCGTAAATTTCCTTTTTGGTGTCTTGATTTTTAAATAGTTTGACAATAAATTAAATTTGCACGTAAATTAAACTCACTTTTATATAAACCTTTTTCTTCATCTGTAAATTCCCTTTTTTTCATAAAGCGGATTTTTGTGCATAAAATAATGCATGGGGTGAACCAAAAGGTGTTGTAAAAGGTGAATCAAAATTAAAAAAAAAAAAAAAAAAAAAAGTTGTGATCAAATGGAAATTTAATGAATTTTAATTGCAAATAAAATAAATTTTTGATGAAAAATTACGATTTAATTAAAATAATATATAAAAGCAAATAAAACCTACGTAAGATAAAAATAAAATTAAATGATAAATAAAATAGAAGTGTTTAAAATAAAAATAAAATAAATAAAAATAGAAAAAAAAAACCAAAAATAACATTAAAAATAAGAAAAGAAAAAAAACTCAAAATTAAACCAAAAATAAAATTTATTTGGAAAAAAAAAAATGCAAATTAAACTAAAAATAAAATTAATATAAAAAGAAAAAAAAAATGTATATGAAGTTAAATTTAGTTAAAGTAAAATCAAAATTAAATTAAATTAAAGTTATTTAAAATTAACGCAAAAAGAAATTAAATTAAATTTGCCTAAAATAAAATCTAAATGTAAATAAACCTAATGTGTTGAAAATTAAATCAAAAAGTAGCTTAAATTAAATTAGTTGGAAATAAAAGCAGTGGTAACCTAAAGCCCGTTATGTGAAATAAAATTCCAAAATTAAATTAAAATAAATTTATTGAAAATAAAAGAAAAATTAAACCGAATAAAAAGTATCTAAATTAAAAACGAAAAGTAAATGGAAATAAAGCTTCCTAAAATAAGATCCAAAATTAATTAGATTAAATTTATTTAGAGTAAAATAAAAAATTAAATTGAATTAAAATAAAATCAATATTAATTTAATGCAAACTTGCTAAAAGTGAAATCAAAAGTAAATTACACAACACCGACTATTAAATTTGAAATTGAAATGAATAAAAGCTTTTTTTTTGAAATGAAATTGGAATTAAACTAAATTAAATTAATTTAAAATAAAACTAAAAATTAAGCCTAAATAAACTTCAGTTAAAATTAAAAGGAAGAAGGTTTAGCCAATATGGAAGTTAACATTTTTTTGCATTTGATATACATGTGTACATACCGACATATAGACATATAAGCCAAAGTTCGGTATCGAAGATACTCAACCGAACTTGGGAAAATATGGCTATGTGAGGTATGTATATACATATGTACAAAGACACCAGCTGTAAATTTTGATTTTTGTCATTTTGGTTTTTTTTTCGTTTGCAGAATTCTCTGGCGGGACGAAGGAAACGGGCCGGAATACTTACCCGCATACATTACCCAGAGCGACCGCAGGAACGGCGGAATATTGGGACCGCCGATCAGTAGAGCTCGGAGAAGGGAGAGAGAGAGCGCAAGAGAGAGGATCGGCCAAAGTGACCGAAAGTGGCCGGTAGACAGCAGCAGCGACGACAGCGACGCCACCAGCACCCACGCAGCGTCAAGAAGCGACAACAGCAGCAGCAACACAGCGACGTCACCATCGCCGACGGCATCAACATCGAACGCCCAAGGAGGGCATGAAAGGGCATTTGATTGCACATTTTTTTTTTATTGAAATTTCTTTTCGAATGAGTTTTATCCCTAATTTGCCTCACCTTTTTTTGATTATTATTGTTATTGGTTATTAATTTTGTCAATAGTTTTTTTATATCACATATTAATTTATTTTGTTCACTTCGGCATTTCTTTTTACATTTAGTTGGTAATAATTTTTTTTAAGTTTTCCTAATTAGGGTTATATTCAAAAATACACTAGCACTAGCATTTAATTGCCGATTTGGAGCTTCTCTCCTCGATTTTTTTTTTTGTAATTCGCTCTTTCTCGTTTTAAACTTTCTATATTTTTCGGTTTTTTTGATTTCTTTGTCACTTATAGTTTTCGCATTTTCCGCTTGTTTTTTTTTTTTTTTTTTTTTTGTTAAAATTGCGTAATTCACCCACTCGCCGCCCGCTATCGCGAGTGAGTGATCGCGGTGACATTTAAAAACTTCATTGAACCTTTGCTCAGGCAGTAAAAGGGTTTTTTTTTTATGAGTAGGCAAAGACATATGTATGTAAATTTCCCTTCCTCACAGGTCCCCGCAGCTTGAAGGCGCCTACAATGCTGATGTGCTGAGATCAGGTGAGTGAGAAAATTGATAATACTATTTGTGTTCCATTTCTTTACATATATGTCAATGTCCGATATACCTAATGCCTTAGCCTAGGTCAGGGATTTACTTTTAATTTTTGCTTAACGTTTGAATTTTTGCCACATATATATGAATTCGTTTTTTTTTTGTAATTTTAAAGATATCAAAAGACATAGTTAGATACGACAACCATTAGGGTGTGCCTGTTCACGTACACCAGATTATTTTTCTCGTTAACTTCTTTTTGATCAAATATATTTTTCTTGCCTTTTGGTATCAAATACTAAGTTAAAATAATATACGGGTTTTTGCTTGTATATCGGTGGTTAAAGCGATAGCTAACGTTGAATTTTTGATTAGCATATTGTTTTATTCAACTAATTTTCAAATTTTTTTATTTTTCTTTTATTTCCTTTCCCTTTTTTTGTATATTTCATATTTTTGGAATTTTTATATTAAGGAATGGTTAGAATGTAAGCTTTTTTTTTATATATTTCCTTTTTTTGTAAGAATATCTGAGGAATCACACTTAGTAGGAGATAGGGCTAACTTTAAATTTTATAACTAAAGATATGCTTATAACGATTTGGAATTTTACGAGTTGAGCTTTTTGTTGATCACTGCAATGGAGGGCTGATTTTAAGATCTTTGGTGTGGGGGTTGCTCTGGGCTTAAGAGGGGACGTAGGGGTGATGGCCTAATAGACTTGTAGACAGACAGACTTGAGTCAGGTTTGGGGGCGCCGTAAAGTTAGAGGAGTCAGCACGGCGCCCATGGCTTCGTGTAAGATACGCGTGGAGGGTGGGTAGACTCCACCTGACTAGACAGGTCTCCACCTTTTTTCCCCCTTTTTTTTGATTTCCCCCTCCTTTATCTCTCTGCTCCCCTTACGTCTATTGTATCTCTTTCAGCTTTCCCCTTTTCTTTTTAGAACTTGGCATGAACTCTACCTTTTTTGTTAGTGTAGTTGTTGGTAAGGCTGGTGCGCAAAACCCCACCCCGTCCGACGAGCTAGCAGGGCTTGCTACCATGCCACACGCTACCTCTGTCTTACCACTGAAAGTCAGCTACATAACAGATATAGACACATCCATCTATATGTTTGCTTTTGCAACTCTTTTCACAGGAATTTTTAAGGTCATAATTTTTGTTTTTGTTTTTAAATAAATTAAAGTTTGTAACATTTTCACAGGTGAGTATAATTTTCCGCAGGGGTAAGTTTAATTTTCTTCACAAATACTAATCCTAATTTTTTGTACTTACTTAAAATCAAAAAATGTGATTGGAAAATAAAAATAGGTCCCTCCCCGCTGGTGGGCCCGACTCAAGTCTTCACACTTTCATTTTCGAAAGTAATAGAACGGAGGATTTTTACTCTAAATGGTCTTCAAATCTGATAGGTGAACAAACAGGATTACTCCTTATGGTAAAAAATCAACAGTTTTAGAAGATTCCTATAAAACGTATTCCTTTCCCCATTCCAAAAGGTTTCTACAGCTTCGATAGGGCAGAAATATCAAAAATGCTCTGAAAGTAATGAAAGTTGCATGTGGCAAATTATCGACGCCATGCAATTGTTGAGACCCCCCACTAAATCACTTCAACCGCGACAAATAAATATACCACGATAGTTAAGAAGACTGACCAGCATAGAGATATGTTTACGGCGGTCTATGGTTATCATCCCCGATTAGCTTAAGCCGAAAAACTTGTTCACCTGCGACAAAAACAACTTGTGATACAATACCTCCTAACTGATGGCACCTTCCAGTTAGCATGGGACGCCCTCAGAGCTCGATACGAAAACCAATGAATATTGATTAATAAACAGCTGAATACCCTCTTTAGTCTTCAGCAAATATACTCTGGAAATGGTGAGCAGCTTGCGAGGTCACACTTTGCTCCTTTGATCTTAGCAAAAGGATTTATACCAATAATATACTATTTAACACCATCAACCCACTCACTCATCAAAATCAGCTCAACCCTTCAAGAATCGACATTTTTATCACGGTATAAACCCTAAAAACCCTTATCGGTCAGATTCGGTACCCAGCGGATCAGTCCGGGAACTAGTATCTGTCTTCACCACTTTAGTCAGTGAGACAAAATAACCGGATCTAAGCAGCCTACTCAAACGCTTCTGGGAATAGGTAGAAAACCCAGCAACCCGATCTAGATCGAGAAACAATGCTGTGAAGCACTCTAAAGTACCACAACCACACCGCCACTACAGGAAACTCTCAGAATGACGTATTATATAATGGATTCTCAAAAACGACTTGACGCCTATATTTATCAACTGGCGCCTCTACAAGTTCGTTTTCGATGGCGAACACAAAAAAAATGTATCGCAAAATCGTAGTCAAGGAAGAAAACCAAAACTTCCAAAGAACTCTCTTTAGGAAAGCCCCTCAAAAATTCACAACACTCCTCTCTTCAAAAGAACCGGTGCTTAATTCTCGCCCTCTCTCTACTATGTCACATGACCCAAGTGATTTATTAGCCTTCACTCCAATGCACTTCCTTCCGGGGCTCTCATTAGCATTGTTGCCAGAACGGAATGCCGAAAACTTATCTCCGACTACAAAATGGCAAAGGTTGAAGGTTCTGTATCACCGATCTAACTCACGATGAAAGAATTACACAAGATATATAAATAGAAACATCCCCAACAGAACGTTCGCGAAGGAGATATGTTTAAAGACGACCTACACCACCCAAATGACTGACGTTTATTTATTTGCATTTTATAAAGATTCTTACATGTACCCTGTACCAATTAAATAACTTGTTGTTTCCTCAACTTTGCATATTCAAGAAAATACAAAAAAAAATACCCTTTTTAAGTTAAGAAGTAAGCGGCCCAACGGGGTGTGATGGACCGCTTTAAGTTAGTTGTTCGCTATCCGTCACACTATATAGGCCTCTCAAATAAATCTTTAAAATAAATAAAAGCGAAATTCTTAATACATATGTATATACAAAAATTATAATTAATAAAGTTGATACTTATTTACAATTAAAATAAGAGTTGTGGCGGGTTTTTATTTCTAAAAGTGAAGTGCCGATATTTTCCCTTAAATATCTTCTTAGTGCTCCATACACCACAAAAGTTCAATTTTATAGGGCTTCAACAACGTTTTTACCATTTATAATGCAAAAACTTCAATAAACACCTTTTGTCCCTATTTTCCAAACCAAACTTCTACTGCTTCACTTTTTCGCAAAAGAACAACCTTAAAATGCTATTTTTATAGGGTGCACTATTCCAAGAGAGACATTGACGTGCTGCTTATATAATTAATTTAGTATTTCGCACTTAGTTGTCCCTATTATTTTTTCCATCATTGTATGTAAATAAACACTTAAATAAAATAAATGCAAGGCGCGATAATCTGTGAAGAAATTTAAGGCCGAGCTTCTCTTTCAATTTGCGTAATGCTCCTTTTAATTTTCCCTAAAAATTGGCGAGACTGGGCCTAAGGGCGAGGACATTATCAAACATTATGAATGAAAGTTTGTTAATGCCTCACGGCTAAGGATTTAAAGGCCGCTGCGGTTAAAATCAATTTCAAAACAGGTGAAGTAATTGTTTGCCAAAAAGCAACCCGATTTCGGCATAGATTTTACCCAAAGGTAACAAAGTAGACAAGATCATTGTTATTCATTATATTTATTTGTATTTGGGCATTTCTCATATTTCGCACGGCGAAAATAAGCCCGCTTAGAAAAATTTTTTTTTAAATTTTTGATGTTACTTTGCCAGGGAGTTGAACCCAGGACCCTCGGTGTGATAGGCGAAGCACACTACAACCACACCACGGCACCCGCCAATTACCAAATGTATGTATATGTCATACTTGTACACTCACAAATATCAGAGTGCCGATATATTGCTGTGTTAATGTTTTTGTTTTTGTATTGAATAATCGAATGTTTTTCTTGTCACACTTATGCTGCTACAATCACACAAATTTAGTAGGCTGCCTTTTTTCAATTCAAAACTAATTTTTATTTACACAACAAAATTTTGTATAAATAGCACCCACAAATTCCAATTTCCTTCACTTTACACATAAAAATCGACGGAAAATCTTATTAAACTAAAATGTATTTACGCAAGTCTTTCGCGAACATTTGTTTGATGTTTGTCATCCTTGTCAGTATTTTGACTTATACCTATTCGGAAAATCGCATTGTTGGTGCCTCTGATGGGAATATAGAGGACCGCAGGCATGTGGTGGCAATATTTTATGGCAAGGATTATCGTGGTGTTGGTACTTTAATCTCCCTAAAAAGGGTGCTTACATCTAAATCTTGCGTGGGAACTTCACCCGGACATCGCTTCACTGTTATAGCTGGTACATCCAATTTACAACCAGGAGAAGGAGTAGAACGCAAATCGGGGCGCATATTTCGTCCATGTGAATTTAAACCGGAATTCGTAGAAATGGATTTAGCTGTGATTGTAGTGCCAAGATTTTTCGAGAGCTCAACAATAAAACCAATAGATTTATGCGAAACTGAATTAAACCCCGGCGTAAAATTGCGAGTTAGTGGATGGGGTTCGATACATCCCGACACTGAGGCCTCTTATCATATACTCCAATCAGCTGAATTTGCAGTATTTCCAATCAACCAATGTAGGGATTGGTATGCGCCTCGTTTTGCGGAAGCAAGGACAAATTTCCCAACAACAGCAATATGTTTAAAAGATCCGGCAGAGGAAAGTGGTGTGTGTTGGGGAGATGCTGGTGCACCTGCCGTTGCGGACGGAAAACTTTATGCGGTGCTATCAATTATGTTAAAACCTTTCAACCGCTTTTATCCGGCTATATATACAAGTATAAATAATAAAGATGTTAAAGAATTTATACAATTTGCGATGAGGGATGCTCGCATACCTTGAAATAAAACAAATCAAAATAAAAAAAATAAAAAAAAATTAGTCATCATTTTAAGTTTTCTGATTGATGAAAAACAAGGTTTTTTTTCAGGCATTTCTTGAATAATGAATAAGATTTTATCGTGAGTGATTTTTGTAAATCTTAAGTAAAGGGTTGATTTATTTTTCATTATTTAAAAAATACAGAATAAAATTAAATTTCAATTTTTATTCGGTAATTCAAAAATTAAAAAATAAATCCTCGAGATGCCCTGAAAATATACCAATATGCGTAAACAGTTCGCGTGTAGTACCGAGGCTTCTTCTTAGAGTAATATTGAGATGATTTTGAGGTATTCGGGTGTCATTTTGGAATGGTTTTGGGACTCCCTGGGGTCATTTTGGGGTCGTTCCGGGATGTTTTTGTGCACTCTGTCAGGTCATTTGGAGGTCGTTCCGGAATTTTTTTAAGGACTCCCTTGAGGTCGTTCTGGGAGGTTATCGGTGAATCCCGCGGGGTCATGTGGAGGTTATTCCAGAATGGCTTGGGGACTTTCGGCGTAATTTGGTGGTCATTTTTGGGCACTCCCTCGAGGTCATTTGGGGGTCATTTCGGGATGGTTTTGGGTACTCGCTCGTTGCCATTTGGGGTTCATTCCCTGATATTTTTGGGTACTACCTGGGGATCATTTGGTGGTAAAATTTTTCTAAAAGTCGAATTATTGTGTTTCATTTTCACTGCTAGTTGATTTTTTCCCAATTTCGCTTGTATTCAACTTTAAAATTAAGATTATATATTAATAAGCATGGTTTGTCAATTGCTTGTTTTCGGTGTTGTTTTTGTTGTACCGCTCCATAGGGTCTTGGTCCAAATGGACCAAACTGGCAACCGTTGTGCATAGTTTTGTCCAACCATTCAATAACTCCTGAGGGAGCGCTAAATACCCAGAAGCAAACTTGGAATATGGGGTCTCCATGTCACAAGTTTGAAGACAGCTTTTGGCGACATTGCTAACTTAGCATCCACACATGGGCGCCGTCAGTATGGTGCAAGGAGGAGCACTTGCACCCCCCTGCTATGAAAGAAAATACCAGAAAATTATATTTTTTTAATTTTTTTTATTAAATTATTGTTTAAATAAAAACTGAAGGCGTCGAGGTTTCTGTCCAAATGTATTTATCACTTTCTCAATAAATTCAGTGTCTTCTTCTACTCTTTTCCTGTGAACACTGAGCATGCACAAGCTACTTAGCCTCGCGTCTCCCATCGTTGAGCGATTCCACGTCTTGACACGTCGTAACGTGCTAAATGTACGTTCAATGCTACATGTTTTTGATGGAATAGTTAGTTAAACCAATTTTGATTGCCTCACGTACCGCTGCGTAAAACGGAGTGGCTTGAGCAATTACATCTGCGTATTCAACAACAGATTCATTTAAGCCCGCATCATTAGCTTCATTTATCCTTATCATCTCGTACCATGTGGTAGCTTCAGCAACAAAATTATGTATAAAAAACCTCAATAAAAATTCTGAATATCTTCTACTGTTGCTGAAAATTCTGATTTATTTAACTTTTTCATATTTTCTGTGTGAAGCTGCATAAGCGAAAATGCTTGCTTGTGGGTTGAAGAAAATCGATCCTTTAGTGAAGAAATAATAGAATCTAAGTATGGGATGAATATAGATACTCTGAACAATTCTTCCACATTTTCAGATGGTTGATTTGATCTGTAAGTTTATTTTGCCACTGATCGAGGGCGGTTGAATTCACCATCCAATTTTTCACAAATCTTTTGAGCTCGGTCAAGAATGACCGCAAACTCTGTAGAGGCATTATCGCGGTGAGATTGAAGCAATTCAATTAATTTATTTACGTGATCGTAAACTGCCTTTATATTCATATTTACAGGGGTTCAAGTTTGGCAGAATAGGCAGCAATTACTAAAATTGTCATAATGTATGTTGGAGCAGTTGCAGTTGTGTAGAGCTGGTACGATTTGGTTTTTGTCTTAGAGTTGGGTGCATCCAGCGAAAGTTCTTTTAAGACTTGAACAATAGTCAGAAAGTTTTCAGAAAATTTTCTGATGCTTTTGTATTTTGCTGTCCAACGCGTTTCACAAAATAGAGGTATATTTGGAATTTTTCTTCGCCGCAACGTACTGTCTTTAAAAATTTATAATGTCTTTTGTAGTCCCAGCAGTATTTCTCACTTCACTGACAGTATTCTGATCATTAGTGACAAGATTTAGTACATGGCTTGCATAGTGGAAAAATAGAGCTGAAGATATTTATCATTAATTATTTTCTGAACACCACCTATGTGACCTGCCATTGCAGCACACCCGTCGCACAGTGGCGCCTCTGCCGCTAAAGCATGGCAAAAATCAAAAAAATCATGAAAGCGTTCTCCTCCCTCCGTCTTTTTCGCTTCATCTCCATCTTCGTCTCATTCTATCTCTTTCTCAGTGTCCTTCTCTCTTTTCTCTTCTCTCAAGTTTTTCTCACTCTTCTTCATATCTTATTGCCAGTCCCAGGGGGTGGTATGTATTTTGTTCCAGTCCCATTCCGAGTCTCAGTCTCATTCCCATTCCTAGTCCTAATCCCAGTCCCAGTCCGTCTCTGGTATACTTCCCGGAAAAAGCATCGTAAATACTAATATAGGCAAATTTATATACGAAATTTCAGGCAAAACGAATAGGACGTATGTAAATAGGTATGTGGGTATTATTAATTCTTGTCTTTATTTCGGCTTCGCATGCATATTTATCAGTTTTTCCAGGTTGATGCGACTAAATCGAATATCACAATGAACTCTAGAGCTCTCATTTGATATCCATAATACACGCATTCTAGGGGTATCCGGATCCATGTTTTGGCCTATATCTCGAGACCCTAGTCACTCAGCGGTGTAAAACTTACTCTGTATTATAGCACACATCAACAGCTTCAATTTGATACCCATAATGTAAAAACATATTCTAGGTGTATCCGGGTCCACGCTTTGGGCTATATCTCAAGACCCTGCCCTCCCAGTTGTATGAAAATTATCCTGTAATATAGCACTCATCAACAGCTTTCATTTGATATCCATATTGTATAAACACATTCTAGGGGTAACCGGGTCCATGTTTTGGGCTATATCTCGAGACCCTAGTCACCCAGGGGTATGAAAATTATCCTGTACTATAGCACTCATCAACAGCTTTTATTTGATATCCATATTGTATATACACATTCTAGGGGTACCCCACGTTTTGGGCTATATCTCGAGACCCTAGCATCCCAGTTGTATGAAAATTATCCTTTTCTATAGCACTTATCAACAGCTTTCATTTGATATCCATATTGTATAAACACATTCTGGGGGTACCCGGGTCCACGTTTTGGGCTATATCTCGAGACCCTAGCCTCCCAGTGGTATGAAAATTATCCCGCACTACAGCACTCATCAACAGCTTTCATTTGATTTCCATATTGTTTAAACACATTCTAGGAGTACCCGGGTCCACATTTTGGTCTCAAGACCCTAGACACGTAGCGAAAAAAAGGTAGACGTTGGCCGATTCTCGGACCTACGCAATATGCTCGCAAAATTTCATGAGAATCGGTTCAGCCGTTTCGGAGGAGTTCAGCCTCTAAAACCGTGACAGAAGAATTTTATATATTAGATAAGAGAAGTAAATTACTACATAAAAAATTACAATTACGAAATTCGAATACTTATTGTGAAAATCACTCAAAAATTTCAATAATTTAGAATTTAACAACTTAGATATTTCATTTTAAAAGTGAAAGTGCGGAAATAAAATAAAAAAAAAGAAAAAATTTAGGAAATCCTTTTCAAGACAATCTTAATTTTTTTTGTGATTTAAGAAGTCCAGGAAATCAAATCCCTTACCGAAAGAAAAAAAAATCACAAATTCTCTACAATGTCAAACCCAAACAATTTGATTAGACCCTCAATGCCTGGAGCTCACCCTCCTGCTGCACCACCAGCACCACCAAGCGCTAATAACCAAATTTCACCAGACTTGGCCAATATGATAAGAAGCATGATATCCCTAGCCATAGAGGCAAGCGTGCCAAATATAGTACAGAGTGTCCTTGGCAACAAAACAAATCCTATCAAAACTGATCAAACTATAGACGCCCAATTCCAAAATAATATGAGTGAAATGGATAAGATTCCAGATGTTGTACGTTCATTGAAAGAATTCTCAGGAAATGCCTCAGAGTTTAGCTCCTGGAAAAGGAGTGTTGAAAGAATTTTGAGAATTTATGAAACCTTAAAGGGCACACCTAGATATTTCGGCATTTTGAATGTCATTAGGAATAAGATAATTGTAAAGGCAGACATAGCTTTAGAATCGTACAACACCCCTTTGAGTTTGGACAGCAATTTCCCGCTGTCTAACTACCCACTACGCCGACAAACGAGACATAGGCACTTTAGAGTACCAAATGACATGTCTCATACAAGGACGAATGTCCATTAATGAGTTCTACCAGAAGGTATACGGCCACCTATCACTACTTTTAAATAAAATAGGCTGTATGGAGATAGGTGAAGAAGCTGTTCACCTCTTAACTGAGAATTACCGAGCTAAGGCCCTCGACACCTTCGTCAGAGGACTTTCGGATGATCTCCCCAGGTTACTTGGCATAAAGGAACCAGAGAGTTTGCCAGAAGCCTTACACCTTTGCCTGAAGCTCGAAAACCAAAACTTCAGGGCATACCATGCTTACAACCAGATGTCTAACTCCCGTCAACAAAACTTTAATTCTCCGAATCCACGACAGCAGCCCTTCACGGTAAAATACCCCCAGCCGCAATCTTACCAACAACTCCAACCACAATCAAGGTTTTATCCCGAACTAGCACACCTACCTCAACCCATATCAAATCCCATTCCATAAAACTATCATCAACAAAATTTGAATCCTTCTAACTATCAGATATACGCCAACCAAAACCCAAACCAATTAAATAGATACCAACCACAAAATCCTTTTAACCAACAAGACCATGCTCCTCCAGGAGCACATAAACCACCTCAACCCATGGACGTAGAGGAAAGCGTCAGGACTAGAGCGGTAAATTATATGAACCGCCCTAAAGCTCAAGAAGTGGGCAAACGGCCACCTAATACATCAATGATAAACAATCCCCCTATCAAAGTTCAAAGGAACTTTCACATAAACACCGACGGAGCGACGGATTGCCAACACTACCATAACCAACACAACCATGACCAATACTACCAAGACCAATACTACGAAGATCCAAACGACCACAATCAGAACACAACCTTTAACAACGAAAAGGAAGAACCGCAGGATCTGAGTGATGTACATTTTTTAGATTAAACAGCTCTTCGTTACCCTACTTTAGATGCATGTCGAAGAGCGGCGAAATTTTAAACATTTTAGTGGACACTGGATCTAACAAAAATTATATCCAGTACAGCTTAGTAACAAAATAGAAAACGACAACCCTTTTTTTGCAAATTCTGTCGGGGGAAATATCAAAATTACCCACCACACATATCTCAACCTCTTCAACTTAGAAAACTACAAGCTTAAATTCTTCTTGCTACCCACTCTCAAAACCTTTCATGCAATACTAAGCAATGACAGTCTAAAGGAACTCTCAGCGGTAATACATACAAAAGAAAATTTTATGGTTATAGCAAACATAAAAAAAACTTTTTAAGACAATACAGTGTACAAAACGTTAACACAATACAAATTCGGGACCAACACATGACTACGGTAGAAAAAAACGAAATTAGAAAATTAGCACAGAAACACCGTAATTTATTTTCAGAGCCAAACGAAAAATTAACTTATACAACAAAAGTAGTTGCCGAAATTCGCACAAATTGTGACACACCAATATACTCAAAATCATACCCATATCCTATGAGCCTTAAGCAGGAAGTTGAAACTCAGGTAAACAAACAGCTAAAGGACGGAATAATACGCAAATCAAGATCCCCATACAACTCACCCGTCTGGGTCGTGCCTAAAAAGGACGATGCCTCAGGGGAAAAAAAAATTTCGAATGGTCATTGATTACAGGAAACTTAATCAAGTAACAATCGCAGATAGGTATCCAATACTCGAGATAAATGAGATACTTTCCCAGTTAGGAAAGAGTCGAATTTTCTCAGTGATTGACTTAAAAAGCGGTTTCCATCAAATTCCTCTTAAGGAATCTGACGTGGAAAAAACAGCTTTTTCAGTGAACAACAGAAAATACGAGTTCACGAGACTTCCTTTTGGCTTAAAGAACGCCCCTGCCATTTTTCAACGGACACTGGACGACATACTTAGTGAACAAATAGGTAAAATTTGCTATGTATACATATACGATATAATTACATTTAGCGAGGACGAAAAAACGCACGCTGAACATATTGACACAATTTTCGAAACTCCGAACAAGGCAAACATGAAAGTCCAGATTAACAAATGCGACTTTTTCAAAAAGAAAGTCGAATTCCTGGGATTTGTCGTATCTTCTGACGGAATCTCTACAAACCCAGCCAAAGTACAATCAATAACAGATTTCCCCTACCCCAAAACAATTAAAGACTTACGCTCATTCTTGGGTTTATCCGGATATTATAGAAGATTCAGCCAAGATTAAGCGAAACTAGCAAAACCACTGACATCCCTACTTCGAGGAGAGGAAGGAAGAATGTCTAAAAGCAGTTCAAGGAAAATTGAATGAAAAAGCAAAAGAAGCATTCAATAAAATTAAAGCCACCCTCATATCCAAAATTGTTATCCTACAATACCCCGATTACAGTAAAGGTTTCGACTTAACTACAGATGCCTCACAATATGCCATAGGCGCAGTTTTGGAACAGAATGGCAAACCGATCACATTTATTTTAAGAACATTAAACAAAGCTGAAGAAAATTATGCAGTAAATGAAAAGGAAATGCTTGCAATAATTTGGGCTTTAAATTCATTCAGAAATTACCTATACGGAACAGCGAAAGTTATTATACACACTTACCATCAGCCACTCACCTATGCCTTAAGCAATAAGAACACTAACTCTAAATTGAAACGATGGAAAGCAATACTAGAGGAATAGAAATATGAAATACAATATAAACCAGGAAACGCCTATGTAGTTGCAGATACATTATCAAGGCCATTTGAGCTAAATTCTTTATCAGTCGCGACGCACTCAGACGAGAGTTCATCGCACAACCTAATCCCAGCAGTAGAAGGACCCATAAATGCCTTCAAAAACTAAATTTGGATCTCGCTAGGAGATGAAGACAGCTATCAGTTTAAAATACCATTCCCGACCTATCATAGACACTTAATTTGTAAACCCCACCTTTCAACCGACGATTTAATTGCACTACTAAAACGTTACCTAAATCCTTCAGTGATAAACGGCTTATTTACCTCTGAAGAAATAATTGGAAAAATTCAGGAAATCTATCCCCTTCATTTTTCCAATTACAAAATTCGCTATACCCAAACAAAAGTACAAGATTTAGTAAACGAGGATGTCCAACATGAGGAAATATTAAAAGAACACACACGAGCTCATAGAAATAGGGATGAAAACAAAAAACAACTAATACAAAAATATTACTTCCCAAAAATGACAGCAAGAATAGAAAATATAATTAAACAGTGCAAAGTTTGTAAAGAAAATAAATATGACCGTCACCCTAATAAACCACAACTACTTAAAACCCCAATTCCCCAGTACCCTGGTGAAATAGTTCACATAGATATCTATAATACGGAGAAATGTCTGGTATTAACAGCAGTAGATAAAGTTTCTAAATATGCCCAGGTAAGAATAATACAGTCAAAGGCAATAGAAGATATCAGAGAACCTTTGCGACAAATACTCTTCGCATTTGGTGTACCTAAGACAATAGTTATCGACAATGAAAAGTCCCTAAACTCATTATCCATACAATTCATGGTAGAAGATCAACTTGGAATTAAAATCTTTAAAACACCTCCATACGCAAGCACAGTTAATGGTCAAGTGGAAAGGTTTCATTCCACCTTATCGGAAATTATGCGCTGCCTCCAAACAGAACGCACCCATCGCTCATTTCAAGAACTATTAGATAGATGCACATATGAATATAATTACTCCATACACTCAGCAACAGGAAAACGACCTATAGAAACATTTTTCGGTAGACGAGTCTCGATAGACCCAGAACAATACGAGAATTCACGGCGAGAAAACATAGAAACCCTTCGGAAAAGACAAGCAAAGGATTTAGAAGTCCATAATAAAACACGGAAACCCATTAAGACATACACCCCTGGTGACATAATTTATGTTGGGATTAATAAAAGAATAGGATCAAAACTCACTGCTAGATATAGGAAAGAAATCGTGAAAGAAGATAAATCTAGTGTAGTAATTACTGAAAAAAGAAAGAATAGTACATAAGAGTAACATTAAGACTTAATATGATTTTAGTAAAATAAGAAATTCCCCCTTCAAAATTCTCTCTTACAGACTTCTCGTGCACCTAGTGTTCGCGGACTTTAAAATAATAGATTACTCTCAACACTCTCTCTAATAGATTAGACAACTCTCAGCTTGCAACATTTAATACGGGACAAACCAAAATTCAAACAGGAACTTACAAAATTATACATGAAATAGATCTGGACGTAAGCCAAAAGACACTAAATGAACTTAGCCATACCATTAGGACACAAATCAACGAAGAAAACCCCCTCTTGCCCATTCTCCATAATGAATTAAGATCAATACACGATTATTTGAATAGACTTAAACCAAGGAAATTTAAAAGAGCAATTAATGAACTAGGAACCATCTGGAAGTGGATCGCAGGAAATCCCGACCACGACGACCAAGTCATCTTAGAAAATGAAATAAATAATATAGTTGAAAATAATAACCAGCAAGTGGTAATTAATAAAGTAATTTTTGATAAAATAAATGAAATTACAGCGATTTCTAATAAAATCGCGAAATCCATACAAACGGATGAACACACTCAACATAATTTTGCTATTGAAATGAAATATAAGTTAAAAATTATCAAAGAAGAAATAATTAATATAGACTATGCGATACATTGGGCTAAGGCCGGCATAGTCAACTCCTATATATTTTCAAATGAAGAAATTATGTTAATTAAATCAATATACGAAAAAAAAAACAATTTTACCCTAAGTAGTATAGAAGAATCACTAGAAATCGCAAGCGTAAAAATTGCAACAAACGATAAAATGTTATTTTACATAATAAGATTACCAATAACAAATGAAGACATTTGCGAGTCAATTTTGATAAAACCTATAAAGATAGGAAAATTTATTAATAAAGTCCCTTACGAGGACATTGTAACATGTAATAATAACGTAGTATATGGAATTGAATCTAAATGTAAAGAAAATAATAATGTAAGAATATGTAACTGTAAGGATATAGTAGACATTAGCAACACTACCTGTGTCCCACCTCTACTGAGAAGCAAGCCATCTGAATGCGTTTTTGTTAATAACCAGCACATCCCAACCGTAGAAAGCATCACTCCTGGCATCCTACTACTAAATCAATACAACGGCACCATAGATATCGACAACCAAAAAGTAAACCTGACAGGGTCATACGCAATACAGTACCATAATTCCACAGTTCGTATCAATAAACAGATATATTATTTTAACGAACTACTAACCATCAAACCACTACTTGCAATTCTCCAGTCAAATGTCCCATCAAAGCAAGGAGAAGAAATCCTAAGTTTGGAAATGATGAAGGAACTCCATATAAATAACACAAATCGTATAAATTCATTGCGTACAAAACACAAAGCAGCCATAATCACAAATTTTTCTCTAACAATCATGGTAAAAATCTGCCTAGGAGGACTCATATTCGCACCAGTAATAAGAAGACATTTTACAAAGGAACCAGAAGAGCTATCAAGCTACAAAGTAAGCATCCAGGTAAACGATAACAATGAACCTGTAGCATCCGAAATCCCTACCTTAACAAACGAGGACGTTCGTTTTTGGGGTGGAGGAGTTAGCACCAACTAAGTCAACATTCGAGCTGACGCTAATGTAAAGAGCTTAGTCAGCAATACGCAAGTCGATGGCCAAAAATACTTAATAATAATTTTGAAGCAAACAGGAAAAGGCCCAGACGCCTGATCAGCAAAAACACAAATATTGTGAACGACATCCGGAATTGAATTGGGAACAACATCTGCCACGCGCCGAACGAAATAATGCTGGCACAGGTAGAATTAAGTTATATTTAGAACTAATTTACCATTTCAAGTCAGTCAGTTGTAAGCAGTTAGTTGTAAACGTAAAAGGTCTTACGACCAATAATTAAATTAGTGAATAAATAATAACAAAGGTTTTGAGACCCAAAAAAAATATTTTTTTAGTAACTTTAATAAAGGATACAATAATTTATATGGCTGCGTTTGTGCCCACACAGAGCGTGCAAAATCAAATCCACACAATCATAGACCTGCATAAGTGGTAGACCTAAAAAAAAAACAAGTAAGGAAGGTTAAGTTCGGGTGTAACCGAATATTACAAACTCAGTTGAGAGCTATGGTGACAACATAAGGGAAAATAACCATGTAGGAAAATGAACCGATGGAAACCCTGGAATGTGTTTGTATGACATGCGTATCAAATGAAAAGCATTAAAGAGTATTTTATGACGGAGTGGGCCATAGTTCTATTGGTGGACACCATTAAGGGATATAGCCATAAAGGTGGATCAAGGTTGACTCTAGAATGCGTTTGTACGATATGGGTATCAAATGAAAGGTGTTAATGAGTATTTTAAAAGGGAGTTAGTTCCATAGGTGGACGCCGTTTCGAGATATCGACATAAAGGTGGACCAGGGGTGACCCTAGAATTTGTTTGTACAATATGGGTATCAAAAGAAAGGTGTTAATGAGTATTTTAAAAGGGAGTAATCCTTAGTTCCATAGGTGGACGCCGTTTCGAGATATCGCCATAAAGGTGGACCAGGGGTGACTCTAGAATGTGTTTGTACGATATGGGTATCAAATTAAAGGTATTAATGAGGGTTTGAAAAGGGAGTGGTGGTTGTTGTATAGGTGGTCGCCTTTTCGAGGTATTGCCATAAAGGTGGACCAAGGGTGACTCTAGAGTGCGTTTGTACGATATGGGTATCAAATGAAAGGTGTTAATGAGTATTTTAAAAGGGAGTAATCCTTAGTTCCATAGGTGGACGCCGTTTCGAGATATCGCCATAAAGGTGGACCAGGGGTTACCCTAGAATTTATTTGTACAATATGGGTATCAAAAGAAAGGTGTTAATGAGTATTTTAAAAGGGAGTAATCCTTAGTTCCATAGGTGGTCGCCTTTTCGAGATATCGCCATAAAGGTGGACCAGGGGTGACTCTAGAGTGCGTTTGTACGATATGGGTATCAAATGAAAGGTGTTAATGAGGGTTTTAAAAGGAAGTAGCCCTTAGTTGTATATGTGAAAGCGTTTTCGCGATATCGACCAAAATGTGGACCAGGGTGATCCAGAAAATCATCTGTCGGTTACTGCTAATTTATTTAAATATATGCAATTCCACGAACAGTATTCCTGCCAAGATTCCAAGGGCTGTTGATTTCGCCTTGTAGAACTTTTTCTTTTTATTCCACTTAATATGGTAGGCGTCACACCCATTTTACAAAGTTTTTTCTAAAGTTATATTTTGCGTCAATAAACCAATCCAATTACCATGTTTCATCCCTTTTTTCCTATTTGGTATAGAATTATGGCTTTTTTTTTCATTTTTCGTAATTTTCGATATCGAAAAAGTGGGCGTGGTCATAGTCGGATTTCGTTCATTTTTCATACCAAGATAAAGTGAGTTCAAGTAAGCACGTTAACTAAGTTCATTAAAGATATATAGACTGTGTATAAAAACTGGGCTAGACATCAACCGATTCCGCCCATTTTCACAGAACACATTTAACGTCATAAAATCTATGCCCGTACCAAATTTCAAAAGGATTGGTTAATTTTTGTTCGACTTATGGCGCTAAAAGTATCCTACACAAATTAAATAAAAAAGGGCGGAGCCACGCCCATTTTGAAATTTTCTTATATTTTTGTATTTTGTTGCACCACATCATTACTGGAGTTGAATGTTGACATAATTTACTTATATACTGTAAAGATATTAAATTTTTTGTTAAAATTTTACTTTAAAAAAAAATTTTTTTTTAAAGTGGGCGTGGTCCTTCTCCGATTTTGCTAATTTTTCTTAAGCGTACATATAGTAATAGGAGTAACGTTCCTGCCAAATTTCATCATGATATCTTCAACAACTGTCAAATTACAGCTTGCAAAACTTCTAAATTACCTTCTTTTAAAAGTGGGCGGTGCCACGCCCATTGTCCAAAATTTTACTAATTTTCTATTCTGCGTTTTAAGTTCAACCCATATACCAAGTTTCGTCGCTTTATCTGTCTTTTGTAATGAATTATCGCACTTTATAGTATAGTTTATAGTTTATTTTAAATAGCGATCTGAGATGAGTGCTCAGGAACCTACATACCAAATTTCATCAAGATACCTCAAAATTTACTCAAGTTATCATGTTAACGGAGGACGGACGGACGGACGGACATGGCTCAATCAAATTTTTTTTCGATCCTGATTATTTTGATATATGGAAGTCTATATCTATCTCGATTCCTTTATATATGTACAACCAACCGTTATCCAATCAAACTTAATATACTCTGTGAGCTCTGCTCAACTGAGTATAAAAAAAAAAAAAACAAGTAAGGACGGGACTATCTTCGGCTGTGCCGAAGACTTCATACCTTTCATGAATGCGGCTGAACAATAATTTTATCCCATTCGTAATCTCCAAATAATGCCCGGTATAAGATAAGAAATATAAAGTGAACAGATGTACATACCTAAACGATTTTAAGATAAATATAACAAAATGGCAATTCCGATGGAATTAATTTTTACATGAAGTCTTCTATGATATATTAGAATATATATCACCAAGTTTCACGTTTTTATATTGGAAACTAAGGGAGAAATGGCCAAAAATTTTTCTATTTGAACGATCGGTTGTATGGGATAGGTATATACTATACACATATAGCTCCGATCAAAGTAATTTTTTAGGGAATCTTCTATGATATATTAGAATAAATATCACCAAGTTTATCGTTTTTATATTTGAAATTAAGGAAAAAGGGCTCAAAATCTTTCTATCTGAACGATCGGTTGTATGGAATATAACTATATATAGCTCCGATCAAAGTGATTTTTTCATGAAACCTTCTATGATATATTAGAATATATATCACCGGGTTTCATGTTTATACTTTATAAATTGCGGCAGGAATGACGAAAATCGTCTTATCTGAACGATCGGTTGTATGGGAGATATATGTTATAGTAGTCCGATCCTACCGGATCCGACAAATGTCTAATATAATATAAAAATACATCCTTGTGCCAAATTTCATTGAGATATCTCAAAATTTGAGGGAATAGATTGCGTTCAAACTGACAGACCGACGGATAGACGGACGGACAGGCGGACGGACAGATGGACATGGCTATATCAACTCAGTTCCTCGCCCTGATCAATTCGGTATACTTAATGGTGAGTCTATCTTCTATATTTCTCAACGTTACAAACATCTGACCAAAGTTAATATACAATTTCACGTTCATGAAAGGTATAAAAATAACACCTGCTGATGAAATTGATTTAGTATTTTGAAGTAAATTGTCCCTACTCTTTTTTCCATCACTGTAAGTATTTGCACAACTGAATTGATATATTAATTTGCGAACGATTATGTGATATGTATACAATAACTATATTTTTAATGAACAAATAGAGAAAAGTACAAAGGGTATACTTAATTAGTTCTATCTGTTTTCAACTACGAATTAGTTCTACTGTATTCTCCTGTCGCAAAACCGTAGATGGGGGCAGTGTACTAAATTTTGAGCAACAACACTGCTCGAAACTAAATAGGTTGACATAATCAAGATCTTGTATTACGTGTTAATGGGACGTTAATTTGCTACCGATTTAAACATCTGATCATCTTTAACATATTCACTAAATTTAGTGAGCTTAAGACGGCATCTATAGGAATGGAAAAACATTGTCGAGAAAGTTCAGTTTAAATTTGAAAATTTTGAAAAATAAAAATTTGTTTCCTCACATTAAGTGTAGCATAAATTCGCGAATTTATCGAATGTTCTTATTTTTAAATACAACCACACGTACAGAAGAAATATATATATAAGATTAAATTGCCTTAGTGCATAAATATTAATATATACATATGTACATCCATACTTGCAAACATACCAGAAATAGAGGCGCTATTTCTATTTAGTTGATACATATGTACATCCGTATACATGTTCATTCCACTCAAAGCAAGTTTGCGCTTCCAATTCACAGCGAATATACACACGAACTGCCTTTTTAAACATGTGACTTTTGTGTCACATTGTTTTTTTAATTTCTCTCTCATTAATTTTTCATAACGCGCCTAAAGAAGTATAACTTCAAGCAGCGCCGAAAAAATGCGGCAATGCAAGCCTTATCCAATAGCCTTATCCATAGGACAGTACTCGTTGCGTTAGACCTGCCAAAGCTTTTGATACGGTCAACCACGGCACAATACTGCAAGACCTAGAAGGATCTCCTCCCCTTACCCCAAGTCCCAAAAGGTGGACCGAAAATTATATGTCTGGTCGGCAACCATCGGTGCATTTTAGGAACGTAACATCCAAACCTAGAAGAATTAAACAAGGGGTCCACAGGGTGGTGTCCTATCCACATTTTTGTTTAACTTCCACATATCAAAGCTACCTTCACCACCAGAAGGAGTTGCTATCGTTTCCTACGCCGATGACTGCACAATAATGGCCAAAGGCCCAGGCCAACAGATCGATTAGCTTTGTAGCAAAATAAACAGCCTTCTCCCTGATCTCTCCAGTCTCTTCGCCTCGCGAAACCTGACATTGTCATCGGCAACCTTATTTACAACATAGACGCGCCAAATGTCGACCAAAATATTGAACATATTGAACATCTAGTCGATGGCTCCACGCTACCGACTGTCTTCCACAATAAAATTTTGGGTGTGACGTTCGATCAGGATCTACATTTTAGAGAACATGCAGCCGCAATTGTACTGAAGATCCACAGCCGTAATAAAATCATTAAATCTCTTGCCGGCAGCACTTGGGGTAAAGATAAAGAAACGCTCATTACCACTTACAAACCAATTGGCCGGCCGATTGCATGCTACACGTCCTCGATATGGTCGCTAAGCCTAAAGGTTACTCACTGGAAGAAAATACGGGCCTGCCAAAATACTGCCCTCAGAACAGCTAGGAATTTCCCGGCGAATGAAGTACTTAAAGAAAAATGCCCTGAACTAGCAGAGGAGGAACACACTCTCTCTAGGGAATCGCACGTCACTCTAGCTCAACTTCGATCTGGGTACTCTTGAACTCTTACCCAACCAGAATCAACCCCGACTTAAAAAAATTCGGTCCTGCTTGCAATGTGTCCTCACATGACACCAACCATCTCTTCAATTTTATTGTGGAACCAACACCTCTAACACTCCTCTCATTATGGTCCACCCCAGTTGAAACAGCAAGTTTCCTTGGACTCCCGTTATAGGACATTGATGAAAATGTGTTATTGGTCACACCTATTGCAATGGGGCGAAGCACTGCTACAACAACAACAACAGTTTGTGGGATCTTGAAATAATGCCTCTAAAAACGACACCGTTGTAAGAAGAAAATTTATAACTTCCTCTACAAACTTGTTTAAATTTTTTTGCCATCCAATTCAACACATCGATATATGTATTAACTAGCCTTGAAACGCGGCCCCGTCCTCAAGGAGAAAATAAAATATACTAGCTTTTCACGTTAGCCTGCTTATCAAGTTATCTGTTTAAAAATTGTTTTTGTCTAATGTATTTTATTTTTGTAATAGAGTAAACAAAAAGAACTAAATGAGCTGATAACCTGAAAGGCCCTATTATTACCCGAATAGCACAGTACAGATTTTTCGAATTATAAAAATACATTTTCGTTGGTATGCCTGTCGTAAGAGGCGACTAAAGTTCAGGTTGCCAGCGCAATACATAGCTTCTCCAAACCCAATTTTCAACCTCACTTATCCGTGGCGAATCCTGTTTCATTAACAACCAAGGCTCTGGCGACCCCGAACTAGTCATGGATGTAGGGGGTGGGAGGGCGGTAAGGCCCAGAAGGTGGCATGTGGTCATAACAAATCGTTCCCGAGTTAATCGGACTTGGATCTGCATTCGGCAAAGGACCATGAACATCGATAACACTCCACAAGGCCTTCGGGAAGTGTCCTTATCGCTACAACAACAACAACACAGGGGTAATGGAATTACTATTCATAGAACAAAAAATGAAACTATAATGAGCTAAAACCAAAGAGAATTTTTTAGATGAAAATGGTATTGTTTTTTTCGGGTATTTATTTGGTTAAAACATTACAAAATGCGTAATTACAGTTATAATGGTTCGTTAGAGGATTCATTGAAAAAAACTCAAAAATAGAACGAAAAATGTGTGTTAGATACTAAAATAAAATATACTGAATTTTAACTACGAACAATTTGCCGCAGGTTGCAGTTTCGAAGGGTCCTTAAATGCTCCCGGAGGGTCCCAAAATGATACAAAAATATTCCTGAAATGATCCCGACGGGATCCCGGACAAATCCCGAAAACCATCGAGAAATAATCCCTGATGGGTCTCCAAATGTTTCCGAAATAGTACCGAAATTACCCTGACGGGATCCCAGACGGATCCTGAAATAATCCAGAAAAAGTCACGAAATGACACCATCTGAATCCCGGACGGATCCCAAAAACCATCCACAAATGTCCTGGAAGGGTCACGACATACTCCAGAAAAAGCCAGGAAACAACCCCGACCGGATCCCGGACGTATCCCGAAAACTATTCAGAATGATGCCGGAAGGGTCCCCAAACGATCCCGAAAACGTCCCGAAATTACCCTGACAGGATCCCGGACGAATCCCGAAACCATCCAGAAATGATGTCGGAAGGGTCCTCAAAAAGTTCCGAAATTACTCGGACGGTATCCTGGACGGATCCCGAAAACCATCCAGAAATGATGCCGGAAGGGTCCCCAAATGATCCCGAGGTAGTCCCGAGATGACCTTGAAGGGATCCCGAAAACCATCCAGATATGATACCGGAAGGAGCCCCAAAAGATCCCGAAATAAACCAGACGGGATCCCGGACGGATCCCGAAAACTATCCACAAATATTCCCGCAAGGGTCCTCAAATGATCCCGAAATGACCCCGACGGGATCGCGAAAACTATCCAGAAATGATGCCGGAAGGGTCCCCAAGTGATCCCGAAATGACCCCGACGGGTACCCGGACAGATGGACCCCGAAAACTATCCAGAAATTTCCCGAAATTACCCTAACGGGCACCCGGACGTATCCCGAAAATCATCCAGAAATGATACCGGAAGATTCCTCAAATGATCCCGAAATAACCCCGACGGGATCCCGAAAACCATCTAGAAATGATACCGGAAGAGTCCCCATATGATCCTTAAATAGTACCGAAATGACCCCGACGGTATCCCGAAAAGCATACAGAAATTATCAGGGAAGAGTCCCAAAACCATCCAGAAATGATCCCGGAAGGATCTCGATATGACCCTGACGGGATTACAAACAAGGTGATGCTAACTATAAAAGCAATTTAATAAGGCGCAGGCGCGTTCAGGCAAATGAAGAGTTACAAACATACAGATAAAGCTAACACGGCCCATACATGACACAAAAGCCATGCGCAAATATAAAACGACGGAATTTGTGCAAATGAAAATTTTGACATACACGGCTCAAAAACACTGCGCAATATTCATTTTTAATGTAGCGGAACAAATGAAACATGTGTTCTAATTGTATAAAAAATTATTATGTATTATTGAATTTGTGTAAATTCCTGAGATGGTCCTTACGCCTTCGATATTAACATTTTTAAGCAACAATTACTGATGTTATATTATCAGAAACCAAAGGTAAACTGTGTAACATTCACCACACACGAAGAAAAAAGCATGTGCAATATTTGCAGATATGCGTAAATATCAAAATCGTTTTGATTTTAGCGCAGTTCTCTGCGCAAATAGCGCAACCAGTGCACACACCAGGCAAATTGAAGGAAGGCGGATGGCGGGAAGAGAAGGAGAGCAACACCGATCGCTTTTCCAAAATTGTTTAAATCTCGACCTTTATGAGCCAGATACCAAAAATCATGGTATAAAAAAAGGTAGTTCCACTCAAAAATTTTTGATGTACTTGGGGAATTTTGAAGTTTGCACGGTGGGGTATTTGATAAATCTAGCTGGCCAAAACTAAAACAACAGTTATTTCTGTTAAAAAAAAGTGGTTGTCTTATTCACTGTTATGAAAGGAAATTTGTGACAGTAAATTCACGGTGTGCCGCGCAGAATTACTTGGATCAAGCCCCCGGTTTCGGAGGGACCCGGGGTCATTTTTTGGCATTACATGAGATATGTATGTCAGTATGGGTATCAAACGAAAGGTATTTTATTCCGCATTCCTATTGAAACTATTGAGTAGGGTTGCCACCTCACCTCCTTTTATATATTTCTTTGTATATCGACTACCATCTCGGAAACGGCTTGACCGATTTGAATCAAATTTGGTACATCGATATAGTATTGCATTTGAATACTTTCACCTAGAGGATTTTTTTACAAGGTTGCTACCTTTTGCGAAATTTGATCACCACTCAAGAAAGCGCGAGTATGCTCAGCCGTTTTTATTATTAAACTTTGAAACAAACACAAGCTTATGTATTGCCAAAAAATTACTGATATGATATGCAATGAAAACAAGTAAGAACGGGACTGTCTTCGGCTGTGCCGAAGACTTCATAACTTTCATGAATGGGGCTGAACAATAATCTTATCCCGTTCGTAATCTCCGAATAATCGATTTTTAAGATAAATATAAAATAAAAACAGGTAGGTACTTTGTGTGAGGATGCAGTTTCTGGTTTTTTGTGGTCTGCGTGTAAAAACTATGACTGCGAATCACGTATTTCAACAATATATGACGTAAACGTAACTATTTGATGAAATTTGATGAATTTTGAAGCTTCTAGCCGTAAAAAAGGGGCAAAAATGACAGTTTATATGAAGTATATAATATATATACCACCGATCTCTATGATTTTTTCAGACAACAATATATGCTATATACTTAAGCATTTGGTGAAATTTGAAGCTTCTAGCTGTTAAAATGGGGTAGAAATTGCGAAAAGTTTCTTATCTGAACAATCGGTTGTATGAGATATATACTATATATATAACCGATCTCTATGATTTTTTCAGACAACAATATATGCTTATAGCTGTTAAAATATATATACTATATATACCACCGATCTTTATGATTTTTTCAGACAACAATATATGCTATATACCTAAGCATTCGTTGAAATTTGAAGCCTCTAGCTCTTAAAATGGGGCAGTAATTACGAAAAGTTCCTTATCTGAACAATCGGTTGTGGGGGATATATACTATATATACGACCGATCTCATAAATTTTTTCAGGCAACAATATGTGCAATATACGAAAGTATATGGTGAAGTTTGAAGCTTCAATATGTTAAATTGGGTAAGATATTACAAAAATCCTCTTTTTCTGAAAAATCGGTTGTATGGAGGATATATGCTATAGTGGTCCGATCCGGTCGGTTCCGACAAATGTCTAATCGGACACCCAAATACACCCGCTCACCAAATTTTATCAAGATATCTAAAAAATTGAGGGACTAGTTTGCATACAAACAGACAGACGGACAGACGGAGAGACGGACAGACGGACAGACGGACATGGCTAAATCAACTCAGCTCTTCAACCTGATTATTTCGGTATACTTAATGGTGGGTCTATCTATTTTCCTTTAAGGACTTACAATTTTCGGTTTCGTGACGAAATTAATATACCATTTCATTTTCATGAAAGGTATAAAAAGATATATCTTTTTGTTTGCAAGGGTTTTAAAAAATTTAGCGTTCAAAAGTAATAGCATTGCTAGTAGAATAGCTCAGTTAAAACAGGCAGTATAAAAAATCTAACATATGAATTAACAAGTAAGGAAGGTTAAGTTCGGGTGTAACCGAACATTACATACTCAGTTGAGAGGTATGGTGACAACATAAGGGAAAATAACCATGTAGGAAAATGAACCGAGGGAAACCCTGGAATGTGTATGTATGACATCAAATGAAAGGCATTAAAGAGTATTTTATGAGGGAGTGGGTCAAAGTTATATAGGTGGACGCCATTTAGGGATATCGCCATAAAGGTGGATCAGGGTTGACTCTAGAATTTGTTTTTCACGATATGGGTATCAAAAGAAAGGTGTTAATGAGTATTTTAAAAGGAAGTAATCCTTAGTTCCATAGGTGGACGCCGTTTCGAGATATCGCCATAAAGGTGGACCAGGGGTGACCCTAGAATTTGTTTGTAAGATATGGGTATCAAATTAAAGGTATTAATGAGGGTTTTTGTATATGGGTAAGGGTAGTTGTATAGGAGGTCGCCTTTTCGAGATATCGCCATTAAGGTGGAACAGGGTGACTCTAGAATGCGTTTGTACAATATGGGTATCAAACGAAAGGTGTTAATGAGTATTTTAAAAGGGAGTGGGTCTTAGTTCTCTAAGTGGACGCCTTTTCGAGATATCGCCATAAAGGTGAACCAGGGGTGACTCTAGAATGTGTTTGTACGATATTGGTATCAAATTAAAGGTATTGATGAGAGTTTTAAAAGAAAGTGGTGGTAGTTGTATATGTGAAGGCGTTTTCCAGATATCGACCAAAATGTGGACCATGGTGACCCCATCTGTTGGATACCGCTAATTTATTTATATATGTAATGCCTGCCAAGATTTCAAGGGTTTTTTATTTCGCACTGCTGAAATTTTTCATTTTCTTCTACATAATATGGTAGGTGTCACAACCATTTTACAAAGTTTTTTCTAAAGTTATATTTCGCGTCAATAAACCAATCCAATTACCATGTTTAATCCCTTTTTTCGTATTTGGTATAGAATTATGGCATTTTTTCATTTTTCGTAATTTTCGATATCGAAAAAGTGGGCGTGGTCATAGTCGGATTTCGTTCATTTTTTATACCAAGATAAAGTGAGTTCAGATAAGTACGTGAACTAAGTTCAGTAAAGATATGTCGATTTTTGCTCAAGTTATCGTGTTAACGGCCATGCGGAAGGACAGACGGACGACTGTGTATAAAAACTGAGCGTGGCTTCAACCGATTTCGCGCATTTGCACAGGAAACAGTTAGCGTCATAAAATCTATGCCCCTATCTATGCCACGCCCAATTTTGAAATTTTCTTCTATTTTTGTATTTTGTTGCACCATATCAATACTGGAGTTGAATGTTGACATAATTTACTTATATACTGTAAAGATAAAATTTTTTGTTAAAATTTTACTTTAAAATAATTTTTTTTTAAGTGGGCGTGGTCCTTTTCCGAGTTCGCTAATTTTTATTAAGCAATTTATTAGTAATAGGAGTAACGTAAATTACCTTCTTTTAAAAGTGGGCGCTGCTACGCCCATTGTCCAAAATTTTACTAATTTTCTATTCTGCGTCATAAGTTCAACTCACCTACCAAGTTTCATCGCTTTATCTGTCTTTGGTAATGAATTATCGCACTTTTTCGGTTTTTTAAATTTTCGATATCGAAAAAGTGGGTGTGGTTATAGTCCGATATCTTTCATTTTAAACAGCGATCTGAGATGAGTGCTAAGGAATCTACATACCAAATTTCATCAAGATAACTCAAAATTTACTCAAGTAATCGTGTTAACGGACGGGCGGACGGACGGACGGACATGGCTCAATCAAATTTTTTTTCGATCCTGATGATTTTGATATATGGAAGTCTATATCTATCTCGATTCCTTTATACCTGTACAACCAACCGTTATCCAATCAAACTTAATATACTGAGTATAAAAACACATTTACCTGTCTTAAGAGAAAATGTAACTAGATTTTATTAAGGCTAAAGAAGTGAACAAGTATTTAGGTCAGAAAGGTATATTGCTTTTTAATCCAAAAATATATCGAACTGCTCACAATTTTCATACAACTTTAGATGTGCGCGGTTAGCTCCGTTGACGTTGCAGATGGGGTTTGGGGTATGTATACTATTCAGTGGACATCTAGGAACGCCAGATGAATTTAAATATTTTCAAAAATCGACTTTTGGCCAACTAAATTGATCAAGTATTCCACCGTGCAATGTTTGTTGTTTTGCTAGAAGCGTTGCCATACCGTTACTGTTTAAGGTGAAATTCTGGTTTTTCGGGATGGAAATTTCCTTCAGGATGAAAACGCAATGGTCATCTGAGACAATAATAATATGCTTCAGCACGATTTATGCGCTTGCATATCTATTGAGAATCAGTAAAATATGCAATTTTATTGGAAGTTATTGGATGACTCATACATTGGTTAATGGCTCATATGTTTATGGCAGCTTGACCCCTAGACAGAAAAAAATATACGGACGTTCCTGTTGTTCTAGCATGGCCCTATTATCATGCCTCTGCAGTGGATATTTCTCAAGGCATGTTGAGAAAAAGTGTACCTCCAAATTATGCAGTGAGTGGTAGGTGTTTCATTTTTTACGTTTGTGGGACGCCACATCCGTTTCAGTGCTAAAAGGGCACAGAATGTGTACAGGCGGGGCTGATTCCTAGTACAAAGGGTAAAAGAACTCTCATAATTAGTAACTAACCTGCAGAGCTACAGGGCATGTGGACTTGTAGCCAATTTATCATCATTCAATTTCATAAAAATTGCGTTTGAGTATGCTAACGCTTTAGAAATCGCGGTTTCGGTTTATAAGGAGATCCATTGGACAATCAATTGACAAACGTCAATTGTCAACATGTTGTGAGCAATACTTCGATCAATGTTTCTTCTACCAAAGCAATTTTCGTGAGCTCGAAAAACTTATTAACAACCTTCGTTCGTATTAAAATATTTCAAAACCATGCGGCTCATTTTTTTTTTCTTTTTCAATTAAAATAACTATGAAAGTAATTTAGTCGTATCCGTTATTTGAATTCCACCAGAATTAGAAAAATTCGTACCATTTTTCAATCTGGTAGCTTGTTTTTGGTGAAATTGTCATCGTCCCCGCAAAAGTGAAGTGGCCAACCACACACTAAATGGAACTACCTCCATTTTTCGTATCATGCCAAAAATTATTGATTTAGGAACAAATTTATATTGAGTTGTAACAATTTATAGATTTTGCGACAGATGGAGAGAGGAGGGGGACGGATGGTGTCACTGCTCACTTTGTGAGCATTCGACTTATTTGACACATTAGGGGGACTCATGTAACCGTATAAATGCCTTATAAAGTGTGTAAACGTATAAATTTATCTAGTTTACCCACGAGCTGACAAATTTTGTATGAAAAATCATTTACACAATTTGTATAAATTTACGCGCACATTTCATTGTGTAAACGCGGTAAACTCAAAGGAATGCAACCTTGCAGACATTACAGACGGCATTTTTATCAAAAATATCCAACACCTCCAAGTAAAGGCGTTTTAGTTTTGATTTTTCACTTAATCTTGGTATTTTTTAATTTATATAACAATCATGATTCAATCAGAAGAGGTTTGCTCGACAGACGAATTTTTTGACAATTGCAGCCATTTTGCTCCCAAATCGAATTGACATCCGTTAACAGTGTTGTTTCTTTGCAATTTTTCGAAAAATATTAGTAGTAGAAATAGGAAGCAATCAGTTTACAAATCCCCGATAAGTACTGAAGTGCATAATTCCTTAGAACATTTATTTTAATTTTATGATGAATTTATTAACTATGCGATGATCTATTAGTGTGGCTGAACATAGGTAATTTTTTGAAAAGTACGGACATCAAGGAATCGTGCACTTTCGTAAACCTATGAACAGACGAAGCCTAAACCACTTCAAAATTCATCGTTCAACGTCAAAAACTCGACTAGTAAATCGATTTACGTAAAAATGTAATTAGTAAATATCGGAGATGCCATAACGAAATGTACTCATTGAGCATGTTAACTTATTCATTCCGTACGTTCGGAAAATTCGTCACCATTTAAGAATTTGGGGAATCGGTTTATATTTGGAATATTATGTAGTATATACTTATTTGATATATTCGGACTTCGTGAGGTAGTATGAAACGAACGTGTTCCGAATATTCTAAATTAACGGATGACTTCCATGAATACTCAACGTAAAGGAGCTTTCCGAAATTTCAGAGTAAAAAGATGAATACTCCCTGTGTAGCAGGACCGCATAAAAGCTGAACTCTTCTGTCAAAGTCAAGACCGGAATATAAAGTTCTAAGACAATAAGCCATTTTCTTTTACATTTTTTTTGGCAGACCATGTCGGCTGCCTTTTAAATATAGTCCTATCTCAAAACATTTTTCAAAAACTTCCCATTTCATGATTTATCACAAAAACGCCCTATTTTAGAATTAGATTGAAGAACGCCTCAGAATGATTTTCATTAACTCCCCCTTATGTTAAAATACATTGAACTTATGCTCATATAGGGAGTTTTTGAAACAAATTGTGATAGTGTATTTTTGAATAAAATTCTAAGCCAACATAGCTCTTTATAAATTAATGAAATATTTAGTAGAAAATTAATTATTTCCTCCAAAACCTGTTGCCATTTACAAATTTTTTATCACTACTAATATACTACTAAAGGTACTTTTGTACTACAATTTTCGCTAAAGGGGATTGAATTATTACCCGTTTTCTTTACTTCGTAAAAGCAACCCGTCCAGATTTTTCAATTTGGGAGTGTCAAAGTTCTGCCGTCATTGAAGAACAAACCTCTAGTAATTGAATCATGTATAACAATCAAAAAATTTTTTTGGAAATAATACAGCTGAAAAACAATCAAGTTTATCAAGAGTATTACTAGGTGCGTTCATATAACCGCGTGTGTAAATGGATATAATTTTACACCTTATAAGTTTATATGCTATCATGAGCCCCCCTATTGTGTAAACGCGGTAAACTCAAAGGAATGCAACATTGCAGACATTACAGACGGCATTTTCATCAAAAATCTCCAACATCAGCAAGTAAAGGCGTTTTAGTTTTGATTTTTCACTTAATCTTGGTATTTTTTAATTTGCATAACACTCAAAAAAATTTTTTGGAAATAATACAGCTGAAAAACAATCAAGTTTATCAAGAGTATTACTAGGTGCGTTCATATAACCGCGTGAGTAAATGGATATAATTTTACACCTTATAAGTTTATATGCTATCATGAGTCCCCCTATTGATTTTGTAATATTTGTGGGTGAAGGTCAGTATACGTAAAGTTTTAATGTGTAAAAATTATTAAAAAGCAATTATTCGAAGGGGTCGTGCGACTATAAAGTGCCAAAATGTTAATTTAAAATAAAACAATACTAGCTTGTGTGCTGATTGCTTTATTAAAGAAGCTTCATTCGTATTTATATAAAATTGTTCTAATTAGTTCTTATGAGCAACATACATTACATATTTACACTAATACATAATTAAATATTAAGTGTGGGAAATGCAGTCTAAACACAAATAGAAAAATTTCTGGGAAAAACGGAATAGGTTGTGCGAAATGCATTTAAGCATAAATAAATCGTGGGAATAAATTTTGTGCAAGCAAAGGTTTGTAGTTAGCATTTAGTCGGCTTTAAGTGAAATGGAATAAGTTCAAGTTACGAGCCAGTAGACTGTCATAGTACGAGTCAGAATATATGTAAGTTCAGATGAACGAATATGCATGTAAGAGTCAGTGAATCTCAGGCCATACCAAAATGAGCTAAAATATATGTTTGTACAAAGGAATGAATGAATGAATCCTACACCATCCGCTTTTGAAAGAATAGTCATACATAATTTGTGCACCAATTATGCATGGCTATTCAAGTGGCACAATAAGCTTTTGAATCCGTATATGCTTACATTGTTATTTTGTTTATTCATTTGGCGTATGCGAGTATTTTGTAACTTGATTTCAGAGGAGGTTTTTTATTTGTTTAAGCACTCTTTATGTTCTTTTTGATTTTTTTACATTTGTGTTTTTTTTGTATACATATTATGTTGTGAGTACTTAATAGAGATTATGAGTAGAGTGGAATTCTTTTATTTATTCCAGTGTGTTCTATTGCAATTTCGTTCTCTGGTTAAACTATTTTGTTTATTTTAAATTTATAGTAGCTTAAGCCTATTTTTGTGAATTATTATTTTCTTATTTAAGTTTTTATTTTCTACATTATAAGTAATTAAAGTGTAATTATTTTTACTATCTATATTTTCTACTCTACCTATAGGGAAAATTTAAACGTAAAATTATTTTTCCTATTAACTTTTTCTATTCTACAGGGAAATAATGTTAAATTATATTTCCTATCAATGTTTTCTACTCCAAAGGGAATTAATGTAAAATTATTTTTCCTATTGATATTTCCTGCTCCAAAGCCTATATATCTACTATCTATCTTAACTAGGTACAAAGGATCCTATTATCTAAAATTATGACCTCTCTAAAAGGTGAGGTTTTCCTAGATGAAACCGGTCAAACAAAAATTTTGCATTGTTATTTCATTTTATTGAGCCTAACTAAAATTAAGAGTTATGATAGAATGCCCGTAACTAATTGATTGGAAATTAACACTACATAATAAATTGTAACAAATTGGCACTACTCTAAAAAGCGAGCGAGAGTTTCCGAGCATAAAAAATTGAGTGGCTACAGTTGTTGCAAGAGAAAGGTAGTTGTATAGTAAAATTAGTTAAACGAATGGGTAAAAGAAAGTACAGTGTATGCAAAAAAATGTTTCATATCTTTTCTTATAACATTTTTCATATTTTCCAGGAATATTTCTATCTGAGCTTATGTATCATGCGATTTCTGTCTGGGCCACCAAAAACAGGATCGTCATGATATTTATGAAGAATTTCTTTTATTTTGTCGACTTTTGTCACATGCGCACCATCTGGGGTTGATGCAATTATTAGATTTTTGAGAAGTTGGTACCTATTTTCTTAAATTTGTCTACTGCAGTATTCATTATTATTGACAAATTTGTCTCCTAAGGGACAACTGTCTTTTTATTTTACAAGTCCTAGATTGCCGGCATTGGTACAGCATGTGCACAGCCTGATAAGGAGTTGTCCTAAGTCAATCTTATCCTAACAATTAAGTTGCTTGTATCTCTTATGCTAACATTTGCTATCCTTTGGAGAATTGAAAACGAGCGCGACATGTCTTTTGCAAATTTATTTAGCGCTTTATTTATATTAAGGTTTTTTTGTGACTTCTTTTTATTTTCTTCATTCTTGTTGGTAATATTATTGTCTGGTTTTCTGTTCTTTTAGAATTTTGCATACTTCCACAGACACACGATTTTTAATCAAGCATTATTTTGTGAAAAATTATTGTGAATTTTGATATTGCTATTACTTCATGACTATCTTTGATTTGTCCCAATCAATTGTTCATTATCATCCAAAATACGCACATTCTTGATTTTCCACTGAACTTAGACAGCGCTGATGAAGCTGTCTCTACTTCTGATTGACGCATTTTGAGGGTTACTGTTTGCAAAAGGATTTTAAATAATAAGGTATTAAAGTTGATATTTACATTTTGTTCAAATGTAGTTGACGTTTTGGTTAAAATGGCGTTTTAAAAACAGTGAACCAACTATCTGGAATATTTGTTGTTTCTACTTCAGCTGGTGGCTCATATTTAACTATTATGTTCTCTGTTACTTTATTTTCAGAATTTCCCGAATTTTACTTTCCTATTTCATATCCGGCTATTGTTAATATAATGCCGTTTGCTAATTTTTTCTTCCAAGACATTGCGAAAAGAAAAAAATTCCTGTGTTTTTACATTACTAATTTATTAATATTAACTTTTTTAGGATTTTTGAAAAGGATTTTAATGGTTTATTAATTTCGAAACTGGCTTTCTAATTTAGGTTTTAATAAAATGCATTTGTATGATTTTTTTAGTCTTCTCTTCTACAAGTGTCTTGGAAATTTCTGTTGGTTTAGTTTCTTCAGTTAATGGAGTCTGACTCGAAGAAGACTCTGATAAGAGGCTATTGAAATCAATTTGAAAATTTTCTTCAATTGTAGTTGGTACTTAATGCTTAAAATGGTGCGGAAACAACCAAGTACGCCCCTTCCAACCTTTGATTCGGGGGAATTGTATAATGGTGTGAAGATGATAGCGTGCGACAAACTTCGAGCTTGCGGTGGCTGGAGGAAGTGGTTCCAAACCTCCAAAGGCAAGGCACGAACGCGCGGTTTGAGGTGGTGGATAAAGCGCAAATCCCCACAGTATCAAAAGTTAAAGTATGGATACCATGCGTGATAAAGTCGGAGGATACACTGCGACTTCTGCAGAACCAGAATCCGAAAATACCGACACAGGATTGTAAGGTACTTACTGTATCTCGGCCTATCGAGGAAGCTCAGTTCTACATCTTCCAAATAAACGAGCAGGCGGAGGATATATTGTACACGCAGCTTGGAAAAATGTCATTTGGTACAGGCAAAATTTATATGCGACTCAGGAAAAGAAGTCCCGATGATAAAAATCCTAACACGCTGGAAGTGGGCGAAGTCGAAAAGGACCTCAAAAGCCTAAGGGAAAAAAGAAAGGTGGAGGTAGCCGACGTCACCACGAAGGTGTTAGAAGAGGACCAACAGCCAGATGGTGCTGTGAATCCCACAGTTACAAGAGGCTGAAGGGGGCTTCGAACACTCTAAACCAAAAGGGCAAGGAGAGGAGGACGACATCACGACGAAGGTGCTGGAGGGGTATAAACAGACCAATGGTGCTGTGACTCCTACAGATAAACCTCCAACACAGTAAAGTGGCGTCGAGCGAACTCCTCCTAACCCTTGAAGAGGGTTCGTTTGACGTGGCGCTGATCCAGGAACAGTGGCTCTCATCGAGAGGAAAGGTTTCTGGACTTAGCGCGCGCGGATTTGGCGTTTACTATGCGCAAACGGAAGGACGGGTGCGAGCTGTAGTAATGGTAAGGAAACAGCTGCATTCATATATGCTACCTAATTACACTACTGAGGACCTCGTAGTGGTGGCCGTTGAGCAAAGGAATAAGCAGGCACTTATCCTGGCATCATGATACATCGCCCATGCTGCGGAAGTTCCACCGATGGAGTGCAAGAGGCTAGTACAGGACGAAGGGCACAAAGAGCGGTTGGTCCTAGGCGCGGATGCAAATGCGCACCACAATGCGTGGGGAGGATCAGATACAAACGAGAGAGGCGAATCTCTATTTTGTTACATCCTGCAAACCATTTTGCAGATAGCCAACAGGGGAAATATCCCTACGTGCATTGGTCCAACATCCAGCAATGTGTTGGATATTACACTGAGCTCCGAACGTGATATATCAAGGTATGATTGGATGGTTCTTGATAGACCATCCTTCTCCGGTCATGCGTATATCAGCTTCAGCATCCCCCTGAGAGAGTAGAGAACGGAGGAACCTTTAGGAACCCTAGGTCAACAAACTGAACTAAATTCCAGAAACAGGTAGGAACGAAACAGGGACAACCCAAAGAGGTTGCCAATGTGGAAGAACTGGAGGAGTCTAATGAATTCCTAACTAAGACGCTTATGATTGCGTATAACAAAGCTTGCCCTCTAAGAAGATTCAGCGGAACAGCAAAGCCGCCATGGTGGAGCAATGAGCTGAGTATTCTAAGAAGACAGGTAAAAGAAATGTTTAAGCTAGCAAAGACCGTGGAAAGCGATGCGTGCCTGGACGAGTACAGGGATCTACTGAGGATCTACAAGCGTGAAATTTGCAGGGCGAAGAGAATCTCATGGAAAAGTTTCAGTAAGGACATAGAGTGCTCCAGAGAAACAGCACGGTTTAGAAAAGTTCTAACAAAGGGAAATATATTCCAAGGACTAATAAGGAAGGAGAACGGGGAATGGTCGCGTAATTGTGACGAATCCCTTGAGGTGCTTCTCGATACACAATTCCAATCGGGAGATGGTATAGAAGAGCCAGCAGACAGCACTCACACTCCGATCACGGAGCGGGTAGTGGCGGGCTTGTTGACCGATACCAAGAACGAGTGGGCAGTGAAGACGTTTTCTAAGTTTAAATCGCCGGGCCCAGATAGCATATTCCCAGCCATGCTACAAGTCTCAAGTAGGGCGGTCGTGGAATGGCTTAAAATAATATTCGATGGGTGCATAAGACTGAATCATGTACCGCACTCTTGGCGAACTGCTAGTGTAGCTTTTCTACCAAAGGCGGGGAAGATCGGCCACGTGTATCCCAAAGACTATAGACCCATAAGCTTAACATCATTTCTGCTCAAACCCTTTGAGAGGGTGATAGATGTGTACATAAAGTCCAACGTGGATGAAAAGCTGCTCTCCACAACACAGCATGCGTATACCAAAGGTAAGTCGGTAGACACCGCATTGCATAGGGTGGTAATAAGCATAGAGAAATCCCTGGAATAAAAGGAGTATGCTCTAGGAGTCTTCTTTGGCATTGCCGGGGCTTTCAATAATGTTTCAAAATGGGTGATTATGGATGGTCATAACTACATTAAAGTACATCCTGCCTTAATCAGATGGATCGGCTGCATGTTAAATTACAGAAAGATTACATCACAATTGGGATTGTACGAGGCCACGAAATAAGTGGACAGGGGCACGCTGCAGGGAGGGGGCTATCACCTCTGCTGTGGACGCTGGTCATCAACCAATTGCTCAGGCGATTTGATGAGGGACCCGTAAAACTTACGGCTTACGCGGATGACGTTGCAATTGTCATAAGTGGAAAGAGCCTTCCAACGATTAGCTTTTTGATGGATCTGGCGCTTCGGGTTTTCATACCTGAGCATCTCATGTCGGGTTGAAAGTCAATGCGGAGAAGACGGATATGGTCTTGTTTACAAAGAGGTACAAGGTCCCAAATTGGACCAGGCCTAAGTTAGGAGGGGGAGCTTACAGTAGAAACCTTGCACAAAATATCTAGGAATCATCCTAGACAGTAAGCGGTCATGGAAGCTCAACGTGGAGGAGAGGGTCAAGAAGGCCTCAAGGGCACTCTGTGCATATAAAGGAATGCTGGGGTGTACGTGGGGCTTATCGCCCTCTCTTTCTCATTGGGTTTTTACAGCGATTGTAAGCCCTATTCTATACTATGGAGTTCTTGTTTGGTGGAAAGCCACACAAAAAAACAACATATTATTAGAACATACCTCAAAAAATTAGAGGGGGTATGCAGACTATCGATGCTTAGCATTGGGGGAGTCCTGAAAACAACCCCGACTGCTGCACTGTATGCCATTCTGCACATTCCAACTGTAGACCTGGTAGCAAAGAACATAGCATTAACAACCGCAACCAGGCTCGGTGCCTCGGGGCAGCTTGAGCACCGACCATATGGCCATAGTAGTATAGAGTCATCAATCACAAGACAAACAGACTACCTGATTCCCTATCTGCGCTTCGAGGGAAATCTTAAGGCCACAACAGAGGTGGACGGTTGGCGCAAGGGGGCGCAAGGGTGCGCAAATGGCGGACGAGGCGATACATGTGCACACAGATGGTTCCAAAGTAGTGGAATGAGTAGGGTCTGCGGTATGCTGTACTGATCCGGAAATAAGCAGATCCTGACGGAGCTGACGGATTACTGTAGCGTTTTTCAAGCGGAAATATTAGCCGTAACCAAAGCAGTAGAAACCCTGGAAGAGAATAGCTTAAGCTGCAACCGTGTTAACTTTTATATTGACAGTCAAGCAGCAATTAAGATAATAATCTCGCATAGCACAGCATCTAAATGCGTGTTAGAGTGTAAGCAGTCTGTGGAGAGAATCGGGACAGGGAGAAGCATACATATATATTGGGTCCCAGGGCATTTGGGAAGAGATGGGAATGAAAAAGCGGACGAACTAGCTAAAAAGGGCGCATCCATTGAAGCTTGCTCCGTAGATGTCCCAATTAGATTGGGCGAGATTAAGCGAAGGCGAGAGGTGCACATGATCGACCAAGCGGGAAAGGCGTGGGTTCAAGCGCTGGCTGTAAAGTGTCGAAGATTATGTGTAGGTCTTACAACCTTAGACTAACAAAGTTGCGCCTATCATTAAAAAGAGAGGACTGTAGACTCGCGACGGGTATTTTGACTGGACACTGCCTTCTGGCGTCACATGCCTTTAAATTAGGCTTGGTTAGTGCTAGCAGATGTAGGAAGTGCGGGTTGGAGGAGGAAACGATAAAGCACATTCTGTGCTCGTGCCCTGCACTTGCAAGGCTAAGACTCCAGCTATTAGGAGTGATACAGCTGTCAGATCTTGAAGCAGCAGGTGAATTAAGTCCTAGGAAGCTTCGTGTATTTGCCAAGAGGACGGAGTTATTTTATAACATAGGTCCTGGTTTTTGATAGGGGTTTTTCAGTTTGGTCGTTAAAACAAACTTCTGGTAACACTGCGGACTCAATCAGTCTATGAGAGGTTCTCATGGACCGGCCAGTTCAACCTAACTTAGTTTGTACTGCTATTTCTATGTTGTACATTTCGAGTGAAGATACTAATTTGTCTCTTACACTCGAAAAAATATAGTATGCCTCTGTCTGGTGGTTTTTTCTGAGAATGTTATTTACTTTACGTATTGATTCTACTAAATTATTTAGCAATTCTATAATGATTGTTAAAATGTTTAGTTATTGTTTCAGGCTTTATTGAGACATCTTTGTTTATACATTTATACGATTTGTCTGCCTTTATTTTTTCTTCCGTTAATGCATTATAAATTTCTACCCATTGGCTCATTTTTGTTTGACGGAAAGAAGGGAAGTGAACGTATTAAAGGGTTTCTTTAAATACGGTTTTGTACGCTATTTTTAAAATAAACTATTCGTTTCTCTGTTAAATAAGTCGAAATTTATTTATAATTTTCAAGTATTTTATTTATTATTTATTTATCTATGCCTACCCGGAAATACTTTTCCATCATCCTCATTATTTCTTCCTCTCTCGTCGTTGGGTTTTTATATCTTCCATGGTAGGTTCTCTTCCCATACCAATGGATTCCCAGAATTTTCTTAACTCAATTAATTCGTTAACATAGTTTCTAAACTCTAATTTTAAAGTTGCTTTGTCATCCCATGGGTTTTTAGAATAATCTTTAGGCATTCCAGTCTACTCTTTTTATACAAATTTTATATTTATTTATTCTTTCTTAATTTTTTATACTCAGTTGAGCAGAGCTCACAGAGTATATTAACTTTGATTGGATAACGGTTGGTTGTACAGGTATAAAGGAATCGAGATAGATATAGACTTCCATATATCAAAATCATCAGTATCGAAAAAAAATTTGATTGAGCCATGTCCGTCCGTCCGTCCGTCCGTCCGTCTGTCCGTTAACACGATAACTTGAGTAAATTTTGAGGGATCTTGATGAAATTTGGTATGTAGATTCCCTGGGAACTCATCTCAGAACGTTATTTAAAATGAACGATATCGGACTATAACCACGCCCACTTTTTCGATATCGAAAATTTCGAAAAACCGAAAAAATGCGATAATTCATTGCCAAAGGCGGTTAAAGCGATGACACTTGGTAGATGGGTTGAGGTTATGACGCAGAATAGAAAATTAGTAAGATTTTGGACAATGGGCGTGGCATCGCCCACTTTTACAAGAAGGTAATTTAAAAGTTTTGTAAGCTGTAATTTGGCAGTCGTTGAAGATATCATGATGAAATTTGGCAGGAACGTTACTACTATTACTATATATGTGCTAAATAAAAATTAGCAAAATTGGATGAAGAACACGCCCACTTTTTAAAAAATTTTTTTTTTTAATTCAAATTTTAACAAAAAATTTAATATCTTTACTGTATATAAGTAATTAAGTCAAAATTCAACTCCAGATGCAACAAAATACAAAAATAAAAGAAAATTTCAAACTGGGCGTAGCTCCGCCCATTTTCATTTAGTATGTCTAGAATACTTTTAATGCCATAAGTCGAACAAAAATTTACCAATCCTTCTCAAATTTGGTAGGGGCATAGATCCTATAACGGTAACTGTTCTCTGTGAAAATGGGCGAAATCGGTGAAGCCACGCCCAGTTTTTATACACAGTCCACCGTCTGTCCTTCCGCTCGGCTGTTAACACAATTACTTGAGCAAAAACCGATATATCTTTACTAAACTTAGCCCACGTACTTATCTGAACTCACTTTATCTTGGTATAAAAAATTACCGAAATCCGACCATAACCACGCCCACTTTATCGATATCGAAAATTACGAAAAATGAAAAAAATGCCATAATTCTATACCAAACACGAAAAAGGGATGAAACATGGTAACTGGATTGGTTTATTGACGCAAAATATAACTTTGGAAAAAACTTTGTAAAATGGGTGTTTAAGTAGAAGAAAATGAAAAAGTTCTACAAAGCGAAATCAACAGCCCTTGGAATCTTGGCAGGAATACTGTTTGTTGTATTGCATATATAAATAAATTAGCAGTACCCGACAGATGATTTTCTGGATCACCTGGTCCACATTTTGGTCGATATCGCGAGAACGCCTTCACATATACATCTAAGGGCCACTCGCTTTTAAAACCCTCATTAATACCTTTAATTTGATATCCATATCCTACAAGCACATTCTAGAGTCACCCCTGGCCCACCCTAATGACGATATCTCGAAAAGGCGTCCACCTATAGACCTCATGCCCACTCCTCTTAAAATGCTCAGTAACACCTTTCGTTTGATACCCATATCGTACAAACATTCTAGAGTCACCCTTGGTCCACCTTTATGGCGATATCTCGAAAAGGCGTCCACCTATAGAACTAAGGATTACTCCTTTTAAAATACTCATTACCATCTTTCATTTGACACCCATATCATATAAACACATTCTAGAGTCACCCCAGGCCCGCCCTAATGGCGACATTTCGAAAAGGCGTCCACCTATAGACCTAATGCCCACTCCCTCTTAAAATGCTCAGTAACACTTTTCGTTTGATACCCATATCGTACAAACATTCTAGAGTCACCCCTGGCCCACCCTAATGGTGATATCTCGAAAAGGCGTCAGCCTATGGATCTAATGCCCACTCCCTCTTAAAATGCTCAGTAACACCTTTCATTTGATTCCCATATCGTACAAACACATTCTAGAGGCACCCCTGGTCCACCTTTATGGCGATATCTCGAAAAGGCGTCCACCTATGGAACTAAGGATCACTCCTTTTCAAAATACTCATTACCACCTTTCATTTGATACCAATATCGTACAAACACATTCTAGAGTCACCCTGGCCCACCCTAATGGCGATATCTCGAAAAGGCGTCCACCTATAGACCTAATGCCCACTCCCTCTTAAAATGCTCAGTAACACCTTTCGTTTGATACCCATATCGTACAAACATTCTAGAGTCACCCCTGGCCCACCCTAATGGTGATATCTCGAAAAGGCGTCAGCCTATGGATCTAATGCCCACTCCCTCTTAAAATGCTCAGTAACACCTTTCATTTGATTCCCATATCGTACAAACACATTCTAGAGGCACCCCTGGTCCACCTTTATGGCGATATCTCGAAAAGGCGTCCACCTATGGAACTAAGGATCACTCCTTTTCAAAATACTCATTACCACCTTTCATTTGATACCAATATCGTACAAACACATTCTAGAGTCACCCTGGCCCACCCTAATGGCGATATCTCGAAAAGGCGTCCTCCTATAGACCTAATGCCCACTCCCTCTTAAAATGATCAGTAACACCTTTCGTTTGATACCCATATCGTACAAACACATTCTAGAGTCACCCCTGGCCCACCCTAATGAAGATCCCTCGAAAAGGCGTCCACCTATAGACCTCATGCCCACTTCCTCTTAAAATGCTCAGTAGCACCTTTCGTTTGATACCCATATCGTACAAACATTCTAGAGTCACCCTTGGTCCACCTTTATGGCGATATCTCGAAAAGGCGTCCACCTATAGAACTAAGGATTACTCCCTTTTAAAATACTCATTACCATCTTTCATTTGATACCCATATCATACAAACACATTCTAGAGTCACCCCTGGCCCACCCTAATGGCGACATTTCGAAAAGGCGTGCACCTATAGACCTAATGCCCACTCCCTCTTAAAATGCTCAGTAACACCTTTCATTTGATTCCCATATCGTACAACTAGAGACACCCCTGGTCCACCTTTATGGCGATATCTCGAAACGGCGTCCACCTATGGAACTAAGGATCACTGCTTTTCAAAATACTCATTAACAGCTTTCATTTGATACCCATATCGTACAAACATATTCTAGAGTCACCCCTGGTCCACCTTTATGGCGATTTCTCGAAAAGGCGTTCACCTATAGAACTAAAGCCCATTCCCTTTTAAAATACTCATTATCACCTTTCATTTGATACCCATATCGTACAAACACATTCTAGAGTCAGCCCTGGTCCACCTTTATGGCGATATCCCTAAATGGCGTCCATCCATAGAACTATGGCCTACTCTCTCTTAAAATACTCTTTAATACCTTCCATTTGATACACATGTCATACAACCACATTCCAGGGTTACCCCAGGTTCATTTTCCTACATGGTGATTTTCCTTATTTTGTCTCCATAGCTCTCAACTGAGTATGTAATGTTCGGTTACACCCGAACTTAGCCTTCCTTACTTGTTTAATTTCTTTTTAATCTTTCTTCAGTTGTTGTTGTTAAATTTGGAAGTCTTTAGCTATCAGTTATATTCTTTTTTTACCGGGGCAGGTATCTTAAGTACTTATTTTTTGTTAGGCTTATTCCGGCGCCGATATTCTGGTTTTATGGTTATTGGCGTCGGCTTTTGCTTCACTGTGGGTTTATTAGAAACCTCTTCAGTGGGTATTTTCAATTTTTTCTTTAATTCTTCTTGGAATTTTTGAAAAACTTTCGTGAAATTGTAGAAATAGCTGTAACTTATAGTTTTTTTGTTTGAAAGAAATGTTTATTATTTTAAACAGAAGATTTGAAAAAACGCTTTCTTAAGTTTTGCAATTTTTCTTTAGATTTATGTACAACTATATATATGTATACTAACAGACCCGGCAGACGTTGTTCTGCCCTAAATTTGGCCTTTATGCATACATTTTAATAAGATTTTCCCGTCTAACTCTGCCCTCCCCCTTCTACGTTTTTTCCTAATCCTTTTATTCACTCCTCCCTCCGTCTTTTTACCTTTATCTATCTCCATCTTCGTCTCATTCTATCTCTTTCTCAGTCTCCTTCTCTCTTTTCTCTTCTCTCAAGTTTTTCTCATTCTTCTTCATCCCTTATTGCCAGTCCCAAAGGGTGGTATGTATTTTGTTCAGGTCCCATTCCGAGTCTCAGTCCCAGTCCCTCACCGAGTCTCAGTCGCAGTCTAGTCCTAGTCCTAATCACAGTCCCAGTCCGTTTCCGGTCTACTTCCCGTAAGAAAGGGTTGTAAATACTAATATAGGCAAATTTATATACCAAATTGTGGTATGTGGGTATTATTAATTCATGTCCTTATTTCGGCTTCGTATGCATATTTATCAGTTTTGCCAGGTTGATGCGACTAAATCGAATATCACAATGAAAATTACTTTAGAGCTCTCAGCAACGGCTTTCATTTGATATCCATATCACCCACACATTCTAGGGGTACCCGGGTCCATTTTTCGACCTATATCTCTAGACCCTGTACGTCGATCGCAACCATAGCTATGTAATAACCACCGCGTGAGGTATGCGCAACTTGTGTGAAATCTTGAACAAAATCGACTTACGCATCTCTTCAAACACCGGCGACCAACTAACACACATTTTAGCCTTTCTTTTTATATATATAGATTTTTATTTTTCACACTTCACTATAATATTAAAAAGAAATACAGATATTCGTGGCTTTTGAAATTCGGCTTAAAAATTGCACATGAAACAATTAAAGACTCTCCTGAATTAAAAAAAATTCCTTAGTAACTCTAAGCCGCAGGACCCCTCAGAAACCCCGCGCACGGGGGTAATCCCCCAATTCTCAAACCACTTGCATCATTATCAAAATTATGTACACTTTCAATGAAGGAATCAGTTATATCACCTGAGTGTGTTTTCAAAATCGTTTCATGAGTAGGTAGAAATGCTTCGAATTTAATACATTCATCGTGTTTTAAGTTGATGTGTGCATTGCTTTACATCCGATTTGGGAGGACTTTAAATTATTTGTGAATGTAATAATGAACCAGCTCAAGATTGATCCACTTAATCTCGCCTCCCCAAAATGTCCCAAACTTGTTTTTGCTGCCAATATGTTGTATGGTTGTTTTCCAGGACTTTTGGTTTGAAGGATTAGTCAAATTTAGGCAATTGTACGCAACCATTCGCCAATTTGATTCAAGTTAATTTTAAGATCACCCAGGTTGAATGCCTCTTAGAATTCGGATGATGTTACTGTTTTATTTAGAGTTAGCAGTCTGCTGCTAAAATAAAGTCTGCATATTATTAAGCAGGTCTGGCAGGATCGCCATATAAAATGCCAAAATGTTAATTTAAAATAAAAAACACTAGCTTGTGTATCTCTTGGTATCAAACCAATGATTGCTTTACTAAAGGAGCTTCATTCGTATTTATACAACAGTATTCAAATTAGTTGTTATGAGCTACATACACTACATATTTACTTTAATACATACTTTCATACTAATTTTGGGAAATGCAGCCTAAACACAAATCGAAAAATTGCTGGGAAGTGCAACCTTCGCAAAAACGGAATAGGTTGTGGGAAATACATTTAAGCACAAATAAATCGGGGGAATAAATTGTGTGCAAGCAAAGGCTTGTGTTGAGAATTTATTCGGCTTTAAATGAAATAGGATAAGCTTCAAGTTACGAGACAGTAGATTGTCATAGCACGAGTCAGAATATATCGCTAATTTGCTGCAACGTCGTCATAACTCAAAAAATAGAATTTTCCAGGAGAGCCATTCAAAGTTGCGCATATAAAGGCATATTTTCATTTTTATAACACGTGCAAAATTTTTAACTGATCACGAAGATTTTTTGATACAACATAGATCATGATATTGGGTATGTTTATATGTTATTAACTCAAAAGTCATGTTTTTTGAGTTATGACGACGTTGCAGCAAATGAGCGATATGTATGTACAAATGAACGAATATGCATGTAAGAGTCAGTGAATCTCACGCCATACCAAAATAAGTCAAAATATATGTTTGTACAAAAGAATGAATGCTACAGGACTCTCCCCTTTCCATGTTCGAAAAACATCTCGTCAGTAGACTATTTGTCCCAAATTTCATCAAAATCCGTGTAGCCGTTCTGAGGTGATTCAGTCATAAAAGCGAAAAAAGATAATAATTAAAGTATAACTGTTGCTAGGGAGCGGGGCCGCCTTTTCTTTCCAAAAACATATAGCTAGACTATTGGCTATATATGTATGTGCCAAATTTGATCACAATCCGTCCAGCCGTTCTTGCGTGATTGAGTCACAAAGACAAACATCTGGACACACAAACATCCAAACTTTCGCATTTATAATATTATTTAGATTAACATTCGCAGAGTTGAATAGTGTTATTAATTACATATGTGTACAATAGCCGTATTTTTAATGAATAAATACAGAAAGGAACAAAGGGTACACTTAGTTAGTTTTATCTATTTCCAAACTGCTTTTTCACGTAGTACGAAAAATAGTCCTTGATGAAAATGTTTGCGTTCTCAGGTATCCCTAATATTATGTCGAATCATGCACCCTTTTTATTTTTCGAACTTTTTCCATAAAAGTCCACATATAAAAGTAAAATCTGGATTTTTATTTTTTGAGTCCGACAGAACTAGTTAAACACGGACTTTTAATAATAAAAGTCCGGAAATAAAAGTTAACTCCGGACTTTTATTTTTTAAGGCCAAAATAAAAGTCCGGCTTGATAACACAGAAACGGCTCATCCAAAATAAAAAAAATTTTTTAATAATAATTTTTATCTTGATCCAAATATATTAAATGTCCAAAATTAATAGGTTTGCAAGGAATTATATTATAAAAGTAATAACAGTTTCCGTCCCTGGATTTCAGGAATAGTACAAAAAAAACATTGTTTTTTTTTTTTTTAATTAGTTGAACAAACAGACTTTTTAAGGTGCTTATGCATATTTCTGCGAAATGAAATACGCTCAGCTTTAACAAAACACTTGCTTCAGTTTTTCAAAAGAAAATTTCCTTGTCATGAGTTGTTTATATACATATGAATTCGCAGAGTTGAATTGTGTTATTAATTAGATATGTGTACAATGGCCGTATTTTTAATGAATAAATACAGAAAGAATAAAGGGTCCACTTAATTAGTTTGATCTCTTTCCAAACTGCTTTAAAGTATAAAGTACCACGTGATAGGGTTTCATTGAGGGGGTGTTGCGTTTTGCACACACCAGGGCCACCCCAAAGCGTCGACTCGTAGGTACTTAGCACCCCCCCCCCCCCCGGAGTAGGGGGAGCCTCCTCGTGGTGACACCTTCTAACGCTTCGGCGGCGACCTCTTTCCCACACCCCAAAACCTATTTCCTTTGCCGAGGGCTGAATGGCCAGCGCGTGGTTATTGAGTATCTGATCTCGAACGGTCCCCTCCGATACCCGCGCAAGGTCGGAGGTATAAGTGCCTTCTCTACTCATGCCAGCTCTGCGGACGAGTGACCAACCCTTTCCGTGCATACGCGTGGACCAAAATATGAACTTTTTACAAAAAAAATTATGACAAACCTAAAAAAGATAACAAATACACGGACGACAATATTACTAAGACGGTAACGACAACGACGTCACTGACTTTAAGAAGGATGGACTCTAGGACGTGTGTAGGGGACAGCAAAACTGACGGACATAGACTCGGAGGGAGGGACTCCACAAGAGACGGACGCAACACGTGGCGGGAACAGTACTGTGGGCAACGGTACTCCACCACGTAATCAACAATTTTCGACCGCTGATAGGAAGCAGCGGGAAACAGCTAGCAAGGCACGGTCCAGGGCATTACTTGGGAGAAGGCTGTATCAGCTAGTTCTGTCTGTCCAGGAAAGGATAGAGCGGAATAGGGCAAACGTTACCGTACAACCCAATAATGCGGGGGACCGTGTTACTTTCTAAGCGGTGGTGGACGAGCACAGGCCGTACTTGGATACCGAGACCCTAGTCATCCAGGGGTATAAAAATTACCCTCTACTAAAGAACTCATCAACAGCTTTCATTTGATATCCATATTCTATAAACACACTCTAGGGGTACCCGGGTCCACGTGTTGGCCTATATTTCGAGACCCTAGTCACCCACTCACCTATCCTGTATTTCAAGTTAGATCAAACTAAACACGGGGTGCAAAACAAATTCAAAGTCGGTTCGGTAGTTTAGGAGTCCATTGGCCTCAATTGTGTGACACGTGTTTTTTATATATTAAGATTACAAACAAATTCTTATGTATTATTTATTTACTATGTTACATATTTACTTCTGATTCTAAGCCTAACAACGGAATCCAGCCAAACGTTCTCATGCACATTCACATACACATGCATAAAGTTGCAAAGCGTGAGATTTTGCTGGTGCATATGAATACGCAAACTTAGCATAATTTTAGTTGGTTGCGTTTTGTTTACGCTATCAGTGAGCAACTCAAAAGCCACGCGTGCTAAGTGTTTTGTAATTATACATGTATGTATGAATGTGTTTATTTTGGCTACACTACAATATGTACGTATTTTTATTCTACATTATTCCAAAGTATTAGGGGGACTCATGTAACCGTATAAATGCCTTATAAAGTGTGTAAACGTATAAATTTATCTAGTGCGTAAACGAGCTGTCAAATTTTGTATGAAAAATCATTTACACAATTTGTATAAATTTACGCGCACATTTCATTGTGTAAACGCAACCTTGCAGACATTACAGCAGTCATTTTCATCAGAAATCTCTAATATCAGCAAATAAAGGCATTTTAGTTTTGATTTTTCACTTGATCTTAGCATTTTTTAATTTGTAAAACAATCAAAAAAATTTTGTTTGGCCATAATACAGCTGATAAACAACAAAGTTTATCAAGAGTATTACTAGGTGCGTTCATATAACAGCGTGTGTAAATGGATATAATTCTACACCTTATAAGTTTATATGCTTTCATGAGTCCCCCTATTATGTATTGATGTGATAAATTTTAATGTGATATATGTATATATATACATAATTCTTATATATAAGAAATATAAAAAAAAATATAATGAATTTGATCTAACTTATCAATTTTCAAGTAACTTTTCAACCCGACTAGGACTAATATATTAACTAGTAGGATGTCGATGCAAATATCGAATAGTATGTCAACTGGTATTACAATGATGCATAGACTGAGTAGTATGCCAACTGGTATGTTGATGTTGAATACAATAACTAGTATGTCAATTGGTGTATATAATAACTAGTATGCCATCTGGTATAATGCTGGCGAAAAGGCTGACTAGTGTGTTAATTGGTATGACCCTGATGGGTATGCTGACTAGTATGGAATCTAGTACGATGTTGGTGTATATAATGACTAGTTTTTCAATCGGTATGATGCTGACATGGACTGTCAATTGATATTTCGTAGGACATCGCCGTGTTAAAAATACCAGTTGTTAATATGGAACAATTACAGAACTCATAGAGAAATGGCAGAACGACGTTTGTTATCGATTGAAAAGCGTATGCATAAAGCCGAGAAGTACGCCGAAAGTTACAAAGAGGAAATGGCTAAGTACGTGGAAAAGGGGTATGCAAGAAAAGTAACACAAGAAAAAGTCACCGAGTCGTATGCTCAAACTTGGTACTTGCCCCATTTTGAAGTGTGCAACTGACAATAGCCAAGAAAACTTCGTCTCGTTTTCGACGCAGCAGCTACTGCAAATAGCACATCCCTAAACTCATCATTACTGCAGGGTCCCGAACAGGAAATTTCGACAAGGTGGTGTTTGAGTTGCAGCAGATATACGAGAAAAGTTTTCGCAAATTAAAGTACGTCCAAACGACATCCGCAGCGTTATCTTTGGACAAATGGTGACATCAACCAACCTATTCAAGAGTATATGATGACCTCGATGATCTTCGGCGCCGTTTGCTCTCCCTCTATTGCTGAGTACGTGACAAACAAAAATGCAGATCTCTTTAAGTCGGAGTGTCCTGAAGCGTCCTAAATCATAATAAATAAACACTATGTCGAGGATATGGTTGCTAGTTTCAAGTTGCCAAAGCAAGCCAAAGAATTCAGCCGATAAATTGTGAAAATTCATCAGAAAGCAGGGTCAAAATCGTTTCCAACTGCACTGAAGTACTTACTTACTTACTTGATTGGCGCTTAACCGTCTAAACGGTTATGACCGTCCAACAAGGCGCGCCAGTCGCTTCTTTGCTATGCCAACCGGCGCCATTTGGTCACACCAAGGGAGTTTAAATCGTTTTCCACCTGGTCGTTCCAACGGAGTGGGGGCCGCCCTATATCTCTGCATCCAGGCGGGTTCCGATAGAAACACTTTCTTGGTCAGAGCATCATCTTTCATTCGCATAACATGGCCTAGCCAGCGCAGCCGCTGCATTTTAATTCGCTGGACTATGTTGATGCCTGCGTATGGCTCGTACAGCTCATCATTCTTCGGTACTCACCATCGCCAACGCGTAGAGGTCCATACATCTTTCGAAGAACTTTTCTCTCGAACACTCCCAAAGCCGCTTCATCTACTGTTGTCATGGTCCATGCTTCTGCCCCATATAGCAGGACGGGTACGATAAGTGACTTGTAGAGCATAATTTTCATTCTAGTGCCACAACAAAACAACTTTTGAAAAGTGGAACTTAACAAAGGCCACACAAAGTGCCACAATACGCTAATAGTGCTACATTAAAATACGATCTTTCGAAGGTGAAAAAAAATATAAAAAGCGAAAGAGGCGTGAAGAAGAACGTGGAACTTCCTCGACGCCCCAATGGCATCACGATACCAGCCAAGGACAACAACCCGGAACAGCAAGGAGTGAGACCGTGCCCCCTAGTACAAAGGAAACGGGATACAGCACACTCACCAGCATACCGATACAGCTGAAACTACTATTGTAAGAAAAACATTAAATCATATTTATTTAAGAAATTAAAAAAAAAACTAAATATAAAGTAATTTAGTGATATCAATCAGAAACTATCCTCTAAGTTTGGAAAAAAATATTTGCATACAAAAAAAAATTTTAATTATAATAAACCATAAAATGCCACCCCAAATAACCTTATTAGACCACCACTGCTAACTGCCCCCACAGCACCCCCTGCATTTGCAGCATCACCCAATTTAAACCCCCAAATTTCCGCAGAACTATCCACTCTCGTTCGAGCTATGATCAATCAGACCATAGAATCCAACGGTCCCAGCCTTGTGCAGAAGAAAAGTGTTGAGAATCTTAAGGATATACGAACCCTCAAAAGGCACACCAAAATATTTCGGCATTTTAAATGGCATTACATAGCCAGACATAGCCTTAGAATCCTACAATACACCTTTAGATTGGACAGCAATCTCTCGCTGTCTGACCACTCATTACGCCGACAAACGAGACATAGGCACTCTGGAATACCAGATGACTTGTCTTATATAGGGAAGAATGACGATTAACGAATTCTACCAAAAGGTTTACAGCCATTTATCCCTTATCCTCAACAAAATAGGTTGCATGGAAATTGGCGAAGAAGCAGTCTCCGGGCTACGTACGTACGGGCGTTGCACGTCGGTGAGTTTTCGTTTACATTGTACACTCATAAGATAGGTTGTGTCAGCTGACACGTTTTTGGTACGTACGTTCGTGAGTAACTGCCGCATAAGCCATACATATATACATACATACATACATATTTATGTATATACAAAAACAAACCATTCTCTGCGCTGCAGAAGAAGCCAATCGCTAATCAAAAGCAATAATCTGAAAATACAAAACAATAACATGCAAATGGACATATGTATATTCATTGGCGCCAGCCAGTCTTGCAAATGCCATTGTGGGGACACACATAGCACACAGCATCTGGCAACACCATTCTATGTGGCAGTTCTTCTTCGTTTTCTGCTTCCTCTTGTCATTCGCTGGCGGTTGCAAGTTCGAATTGCAACCAGAGACAGATCCCTTGAATCGCTACCAACGGAACTAAACTGACGCTTCTACACATTAATAAGATTTCAATATTTAATAATTTCACTTTGTAACTTAATATACAATTTATCCGCATAATAAGTATACGTTCATTTGATACAAAAGTAAATAGGGTAAGTGGTTAACAACCACAATTGGTGACCCCGATATATTTGTACAAGCGGCACTACATCGCAAAAAGACAAAGCCATGGCAGAAGCAGGAGATTCTGCAGCTAACGTCGGTGATAGCACTGAACCGGTGAGTGCAAACCAACAAGATGAATTCTTCGAAGCAACGGGTGTTCAAACTTTGCATCAACTGGGTGCACACATCGATAAATACGAACGACTGGAAATTCCACCTTTTTGGAACCAAGAAGTCGAACTATGGTTTATTACGGTGGAGGCTCACTTCCAGCTGAGGAGGATTGCATCTGACGCAACGAAGTATTACGCTGTTATCGCCCGTCTCGATCAAGACGCACTTATAGTCATCGAGGGTATTACTAAAGACCCTCTAACAACTGATAAGTATTTAACACTCAAAGAAATTCTGATAAGCCATTACGGTATTTCACAGGAACGACGGTTCAAAATGTTATTGTCTGGGTTGGCACTAGGTGATCGACGTCCTTCCGAACTCCTGGCCGAAATACATAGATTAGGCGGAAACAAACTCAACTCCATTTTCGTATGCAAGTACAGCTTGCGCTTGCTGGAATACACGAGACAGACAACGCCAAATTAGCTCAACTAGCAAACCAAATGATGGAAGTACAACGCGACGCTGCTAGTCGATGTGTTATGCCTATTTCACAAGCTGCTGCTTCAAACAATGGCAATTTAACGGAACAAATCGACAAGCTGACGAAGCAAGTTAAAGACCTGACAACAAAGGTTACACAATTAGTACCAGAGGATGGTTTTCGGCGTCGGCAAAACCTAAACAATACCACAAGTACACGGCTCAGCTCAGAACCAAGCAGGCAACCAGCAGTGTGCTTCTATCATCGTAGGTTTGGAGTGCGCGCAAACAGGTGCACGCAACCATGTACATATGAAAAGGAACAGGGAAACGCAAGCAGCCACCAGTAGATTCGGCGACGTCTGGTGGTAAAAATCTACCCCGCCGTTTATTTATATACGAGCGCAACTCGGGAACGAAGTACCTCGTCGATACTGGCGCAGATATTTCTGTAACTCCACCCACTAACAAAGACAACCTTTCACCAAAAGCACTTCGACTTAAAGCTGCGAATGGCACCCAAATCGAAACGTTTGGCGAAAAACCAATTTTGCTCGGTTTGGCTTTCAACATCCGATCCGGTTAGGATCCTGAACTGTTAGGTAACCCGTCCAACCTCACGGCAACCAAACATTCAGTCAAACACTACATTACAACCACCGGCCCTCCATGCGTACAACGCGTACGGCAATTATGCCCTGAAAGACTTAAAGTTGCTAAAGACGAATTCCGGTTACTGGTCGAACTCGGTCATGCCAGACCGTCTAACAGCCCACGGGCCAGCCCTTTACACATGGCTAGGAAGAAATCAGGGGATTGGAGACCCCGCAGACTGAATGAGCGAACGGTTCCCGATCGGTATCCGATTTCATTACTTCATGACTACTCCACAATTTTAGCAAAGAAAAATATTTTTTCCACAATCGACCTCAAGCGCACATTCCACCATATTCCGGTAGCAGAGGAGGATATCCCAAAAACAGCCATAATCACCCCGTTTGGACTTTACGAGTTTGTAAGCATGCCGTTCGGACTCCGCAACGCAGCCCAAACGTTCCAACGCTTCATTAATGAGGCACTAGCAGGTCTCGACTTCGTATACGCATACATAGACGATCTGCTAGTGGCATCAACAGGAGAGCAGCAACACGAAAGACATCTTCGAGCAGTATTCCACCGGTTGAGCAAATACGGCCTATGTGTTAACGCCGACAAATGCGTATTGGGTGCAGCCACGGTGAATTTTTTGGGGTATCGTTTATCAGCGGCCGGGTCAACACCACTACCGGGTAGAGTTAATGACCTGCTTAGTTTCCCGAAGCCAAATACCATTTTGGAGTTACGAAGGTTTATTGGAGCTGTGAATTTTTATAGACGCCACATGAAAAATGCCGCCACGGTTCAAGCTCCACTCAACGAATTTTTAAAAGATTCAAAGAAGAACGATCGAAGGCCAGTGCCATGGACAGCAGAAGCAGAGTCTGCTTTCGTTTCCATAAAGGACCATCTCGCGAAGGCCACTTTACTTGCACACTCATGTCCATCAGCCGAAATTCGGATCACATGTGACGCCTCCAGCACAGCGCTCGGAGCAGTACTCGAGCAAAACAGCAACAGCACTTGGCAACCTTTAGGATTCTTTTCAAAGAAACTGTCACCGGCACAAAAGAATTACAGTACGTACGACAGGGAATTGACTGCGGTATACGAGGCAGTAAAGAATTTTCGCCATTGGGTAGAAGGTCGCGAATTTGTTGTCAGGACCGACCACAAGCCCCTTATTTACGCTTTTAAACAACAATCTGACAAATCATCGCCTCTACAAATCAGGCAGCTCAGTTTTATCAGCCAATTCACCACCAATTTTCAATACATTTCCGGTATTAATAATAATGTAGCGGATACGTTCTCACGGATTGACACTATGCACCTCCCATTGGTAATTTACCATGACGAACTGTCTCGAGCCTAAACAACAGATGAGGAGCTACAAATACTGTTGGTTCACAACGACACATCGCTCAAGTTTCATTCACCGACATTCGGCCATAGTCAACAAGTAGTACATTGCGATATTTCTACCAATAACGTGAGACCATTCGTACCATCAGAACTTCGTCGTAAGGTTTTCGACGCACTGCATAATCTAGCACACCCCAGTGGGAGAGCCACAGTCAAAATAGTCGCGCAGCGATACGTATGGCGGTCCATGAACAAACACATCACCCGATGGGCTCGCCTCTGCCTCCCTCGCCAACGTTCAAAAGTCAATCGCCACGTACACGCTTCACCAACTTTTTCGACAGTCCCGATGAAAGATTTGATTTGGATTTAGTCGGGCCTTTGCCAGAATCACAAGGATATAGGTACTGTCTCACGATGATTGACCGATTTACTAAATGGCCGGAAGCCGTCCCCATAAAGGACATCACAGCAGATACAGTCGCAAGTGCTTTCTATTCTAATTGGATCGCACGGTTTGGATGCCCTAAGCTTATGACAACCGACCATGTTGACAACCGACCATTGACAACCGACATGAATTATTAATACCCACATACCTATTTACATACGACCTATTCAATTTACCTGAAATTTGGTATATAAATTTGCCTATATTAGTATTTACGATCCTTACGGACTGGGACTGCGATTAGGACTAGGGCTGGGACTGAGACTCGTAGTGGGACTGGAAAAAAATACATACCACCCTCTGGGACTGGCAATAAGAGATGAAGAAGAAGGAGAAAAACTTGAGAGAAGGGAAAAGAGAGAGGGAGACTGAGAAAGAGATAGAATGAGACGAAGATGGAGATGAAGCGAAAAAGACGGAGGGAATAAAAAGATTAGAAAAAGTGTAGAGGGATAGGGCATAGTTAGACGGAAAAAGCTTATTAAAATATACGTAGATAGACCAAATTTAGGGCAGAACAACGTCTGCTGGGTCTGCTAGTTTTTATATAAAACTTCAAGAAGTGCAGTATGTTGAATTTTGGCAGGATTTACAGATCGCGTTCGGACACATTTTTTGCTTACATTTTACTCCTTCTTTTCTCATTCCATACGAAAAAAGTACAAACGCTGTGATAAAAATGTGAACAAACATGTCTTAAGACACGAACAATGAATTCACGTCATTTCGTCCAATCGTCACTTGTAAACAATCAGCTTTTCATACGAACATATGCAATGAAAACTTCAACCAAAAGATATTAGGTAGTAATACTATTTAGTTTTCAACTCGACCCAAATAAACCTTTATGATAAAAAGTGCAGTAGGAGGTAAGAACGGAGCAAAATACTCAGATTGGATAAAGTCTGAACATTGAGTCAGCAATAAAGCATCCCTGCAGTCAAAAGCCAAAGTAGTCAGTAAACATTCTAGTTCATTGACTAGAATTTTGTGGTGTTGTTTATAGTAGTTAGTATTTGAATAGTTTATTCGACTAGAATTTCGTCTGTCGGACTCGAGGAAATGCGCGAGTGCTTTCTGTAGCCAGTTTGCAATCCATACTTCAATTGACAATACTAGATATCGTCCAAATCAATGGGCACATAAACACAAGCATGACGAGTCGACCCTCACCGTTACCTCAACAGAGGTTAAAGAAGATAACGAAAACGCCAAGCCTTCCATATCAACAGTCCCAGACGGATAACCTATGCCGATGCCAAAACACCTTGGCCATGAGGGCATCAGCAGCCTAGCACCTTTTTTTTTACTTGGCGTTAAAAGTCTTTTCCATTCCAGAATAACGGAAAATGGCAAGGATAAAACCACTACCAAGGACCGAAAACCCAGCCAGTACCTAACGATATTATGCCTTTGGTCAGTAACGAAGAGATTTGAAGCCGTTACGATTCCCTCAATTAAATGAAATTTTTCGGTTATCCAGCCATCAGCAAGACTTCCGTAAAGTGCATATCACTACCACCGTTCTGAACTCCATTAACACTAATCATAGGACGGTGCTAGTGCAGCTTGGCCTGTTTTGACTTAGTCAACCACGACTGGTTCGTCCTTCTCCGTTAGATAGATAGATAATTTATTGAAGATTGCACTGCGACCATTGGTCTATTGTGCCCTCACCTCCTTCACAGCACATCATCCAAGCCGACTTCCTTGATGAACCCTTGCCGTTCTCTTGGCTAGAGGGATTTAATGTGGGAATGTTCTGGCCATGGTCCATAAACTTAGCCCTGTGTCTTGAGATTGCGGCACAGGATATGGTCCGCCGGTGATCGATCACAAAATCGGGATATGTTATTCCGTTACTTTTTAGGTTTTATATTATGTGCGTATTTTTATCAAAATTTATTCCAAAGTATAAGGGAACGTTCCCAAACTACGTGACCCATTTTCTACAACGTTTTATCCCCCTCCCCTTGGGTCGATTTGTATGGACGAAAGTTAACCAATATCGCGCCATCGATTTTTCGATAGGATTTGGGCTCAAGAAAAAAAAATTCCACTACGCACACCCAAAAAAATTATTTTCGAGCCTGCGAAAAAAATAATGGCGAAACGGTAAAATTTTCGATTAAAACACTTCCCAAAACCCAAAAAATATTGTTTTTTGGTTTTTTCAAAAAACAGTTGTAAAAATGTTGGCGGTATCTGTTTTTTGAAGAAAAAAGACAATATTTTTTGGGTTTTGGGGAGTGTTTTGGTTGAAAAATTTACCCTTTCGCAATTTTTTTTTCGCAGGATCGAAAACTATTTTTTTGGGTATGCATAGTGGAACTATTTTTTCCTGAGCCCAAATCCTATCGAAAAATAAATGGCGCGATATCGGTTGATAAATCGACCCAGTCTAATATACATACTATTTATGTAGGATTATATCATTCGGTAGGATATTTATGTTTTAATTAAATTATTTTGTGTAGCTACTTGTTGATGAAACACTTTATAATTTCAAATCTATTTCATTGAAAATTATCAAGTGTGCTTTTGAAATGCAAACAATATTTTTTCAGTTTGTAACGAGGAATTCAAGCGAGGCATATACGGTTACGTATGCAAATAGAATTAAAATAATTTTTGGTGAAATAATTCATTTCTGTAAAAAATATTATTTTAAAGAAATAATTATAAAATATAAATTTGTTAAATAATTCAATTTAAAAAAAATGAGTGTAAAATAAAGAAAGGAAAAAATAAAACCTTAAATTACATTCTATTTTTAATTAACAAATCCTACATAATTGGGGGCTCGTCTAATTGTGGCGAAATTCGGGATGTTTTAAATATTTGTCCAAACAACGATATGCGTAAATCTGTTACGGTCAAGAAAAGTGCCGTATGAAAATACTTTTTATTTGATAATGTGAGATGCAACTTCAGAAAAGAGGTGCTGAAAATTGCGAAACATAACCTCAGGAAAAGGGTGTTCCAAATTGAGACAAAAAAAAGAAGAAGATGTGTGAAAAACGTTCATATGCACAGAAGAAGTAAACGAACATATGCATGTGCGTATTTATTTATTTATTTATTATTTAAAGTCGACGAAAAACTATGGTCGACTGCATAATATAAAAGATATATAATTATACAACTCAAAAGATAAAATTTAAGATATATCGAGCTTTCAACAATGTTATATTACAAACAAAGAAATATTAATGAACATTACTCTTTAATTTCAGAATATAATAATAATAAGAAATATGAGCAGAAATAAGATGTGATAAAAGAAAATAATTTGTTATAACTATTTCGCATCGTTTATAGCATATGATAATAATTGAAGAATGTGTTATTTGTATGTGCGTTTGCGATAAGCAATACATGGTGTAAGAAAGAATGAAATATTTGCCTTGAAAGAGTGTTAAATAAATTCTGAGATAGTTCATGGGATAAAATATTGCTACAAAAATGAGATTCATTATTTTACATATAAATACGAATGCTTTGAAAAAGAAGAGTGAGCAGGTGCAATAGAATAAGAATATTGCGCACGAGACAAAATATTGTAGTGAAACAAAATTTTAGAAAACGAAACGGCGAATTTAAATAAAAGAAATTAGTCATTGGAGAGTTTTGTAAAAAGGCGAATTGACAGTGAAACATATTTCAAAAAGTAAAAAGAAAAGAATTGAAATATTTTATGACAGAATAAATAAAGATGAAAAACAAGTGAAATCGAAAACATAAATAAGTAACTACGAAGCAAAACGAATCAATACAAATTGTATATGTATGTGCATGAATAAACAATTTAAAATAAGGAATCAAAAATTGTCCAAATCGGGAAGAAAATTGAGACAACAATCAACTGACTGGTGAAAATTTGGAAGCAGCCTATTTGAAGATATTTATGATTCTTTGATTTTGATACATATTAGTTATTTTTGCATGAAATACTTGTATGTCTCAGTAGTGTAGTTTTGCATGAAATAGCTTTGAATGAAATAGTTTTGCATTTTATAATTTGTGTGTGATAAAAACCGAATTAATTTGGGTTTACACATATATATGTACATCTATATATATAATTTTTAATTATTATATATAATTTTTTTTTTGTGTGTATTAAATTACGTGGTAATTAGATAATAATATGGATGCACAATCTATTCGTTCAATGACAGTAGTGGAATTGAGAGATAAATTGAGAGAATTAAATTTAGATACAGTGGGGCGGAAGCAAACTCTTTGTAACCGTTTAATGGAACATCTTGAGGTAGGTGATGTTGTAAGTGATGATGAGTCGTCAAGCTCAGATTTTGTTGAAGCAATTGCAGATAGGCAATTGAGTAGGAATTCTAGAAAAGTTAATTTTACATTGCGAGATATTCAGGATAGTGTAAATTCGTTCTCTGGAGACGATCACATTGATGTTAACCATTGAGTTCGGGAATTTGAAGATGTTGCCGACACAGTGGGTTGGGATGATTTGCAAAAATTTGTGTATGCAAAGCAATTGTTGCGGGGTGCAGCCAAGTTATTTGTGAGAGGTTTAGTGGCTGTAAGAGGTTGGATGGCACTTAAAGAGGAATTAATTGATGAATTTGGGAAACATTTAAGTGTGGCGGAAGTTCACAAAATAATGAGGCAGAGACAAAAACGACCAAAAGAGAGTCTTAATGAGTACCTGTATGCCTTGATTGAGATAGGTAATCCAATTCAAGCGGATGAAGCTAGTGTGATCGAATATTTTATTGATGGAATACCAGATACTCTGTTAAACAAAGCTGTTTTATATGAAGCACATAATTTAAAAGTTTTGAAAGAAAAGATAAGAATTTATGAGAAAATTCGGGGATCTTATTTGTCGTCAAACAGAAGTAATTCATCGAACAATTTTAAAATGATAGAAGGCAAGACAAGAGAAGGGAAAATAGTGTGTTTCAAGTGTGGTTCCGAATCACATTTAGCTAAAGGTTGTAGTGAAAAAGGAATAATTTGTTTCAGATGTAAACAAAAGGGACATTTCGCCAAAGATTGCAAAGAAAATCAGACAGTGAAGTTGGTGAAAAGTGAGAAAATTAATACACTTGGAAAAACAGTGTTGAATGGAAATAAGAAAAGTAACAAAATTTTTACGGGTATTGAAATTAAAGGAAAACTTTTTAATGCATTGGTCGACACTGGAAGTGAGCTTTGTGTTATTCGATATGATACTCTAATAACGTTGGGAAATATTGAATTAGAAAACGAAATAGTTCATTTAAGTGGCATTGGGGAAGGTATAATAACTACAGTTGGTTCTTTTGCTACGGATGTGAAGTTTGGCAATATCATTGTAAAAGTAACTTTCTATGTTGTGGTGGAAAAAGATACGGTATTTTCGGTAATATTAGGCAGTAGTATATTTGAGAAAGTTGACATGATTATCGGGCAAGCAGATGCAATGTTCAAAAAGAATGGCTTATTAGAACCATTGAAGGAGAAAGATTCTGTTGATAAATTTGATAGTCCAAAACAAAATGAAAGTATTTTTCAGGAATTTTCAGCACTATTGTGCAACAACATTGAGTGTGAAATTCCTAAAGTAGATCTGACTCATATTCCAAAAACAAAAGCCGACAGGTGCCGACGAAGTGGTAGAACGGTTGCGAAAACAATCAATAAATTTTGGTAACCCAAGACGTATTATTACAGACAGGTGTTCAGCATTTACTAGTCAACAGTTTCAAGCATATTGTATCAGTGAAAATATACAGCATTTAATGATAACAACTGGTGTTCCCCGTGGCAATGGGCAAGTTGAACGCATGCACAAGATAGTCATTCCAATGGTTAGTAAATTGTGTTTGGAAAATCCAACTCAATGGTATCGTCATGTAGATGAAGTTCAACGCTTAATTAATAATACTCCTCCGCGTAGTACAAAAGTAATGCCTTTTAAAATACTAACGGGATTAGACATGCGCACCTGGAATTAGATGAATTAAATGAAGAAAGAGAACGCGTAAGGTCTGAGGCTAAAGAAAATATCAGCAATATGCAGGAAGAAAATGGTAAAACTTTCAATCGTAATCGTAGGATAGCTAAAAAATATAAAATAGGAGATTTAGTAGCTATAAAAAAGACACAATTTGGTGTATGTACTAAACTTAGGGCTCGTTTTCTTGGGCCATATAAAGTCACAGATGTTCTAAATCATGACAGGTATAATGTGCAGAAAGTAGGAGAGCATGAAGGACCTAACAAAACAACTTCAGTGGCAGAGTTCATGAAACCATGGGAACCTATCATTCGGGGCGAATGACTGTCAGGATAGCCGAATGTAGGATTATATCATTCCGTAGGATATTTATGTTTAAATTAAATTATTTTGTGTAGCTACTTGTTGTATGAAACACTTTATAATTTCAAATCTATTTCATTGAAAATTATCAAGTGTGCTTTTGAAATGCAAACAATATTTTTTCAGTTTGCAACGAGGAATTCAAGCGAGGCATATACGGTTACGCATGCAAAAAGAATTAAAATAATTTTTGGTGAAATAAGTCATTTCTGTTAAAAATATTATTTTAAAGAAATAATTATAAAATATAAATTTGTTAACTAATTCAATTTAAAAAAAATGAGTGTAAAATAAAGAAGGGAAAAATAAAACCTTAAATTACATTCCATTTTTAATTAACAAATCCTACATTTATATATATGAAATATATCTAATGAATAAAATGAATTTGAGCTAATTTATCAATTTTCAAGTAATTTTTCAACCGAGCTAGGACTAGTGTATTAACAAGTAGGATGCTGAGGCAAATATCGAATAGTATGTCAACTGGTATTACAACGATGCGCAGACTGAGTAGTATACCAACTGGTATGTTTATGTTGAATACACTAACTAGTATGTCAGTTGGTATGATACTGATGTATATAATAACTAGTATGCCATCTCGTATAATGCTGGCGCAAAGGCTGACTAGTATGTTAATTGGTATGACCCTAATAAGTATGCTGACTAGTATGGCATCTGGTACGATGTTGGTGTATATAATGACTAGTTTGTCAATTGGTATGATGCTGATGCAGAGACTGGCAATTGATATTTCGTAGGACATCACCATGTTAAAAATACCAGATGCTAATATGAAAAAATTACAGAACTCATACTAGTTGGGATTTTTGGCAAACTAGTATTCATCTAGTATACATCTAGTTGGTTTGACTGCAGGGATGTTGCCAAAAGCGTGACGTCACGCCGAGAAAATTTATTTCCCAGCCAACTATGATTTTTTGCTCTCTCATTTTTTAATGCGTAATCTGTTTATTTGTTCATGCGTTCTCCCTGTCAGCAATTATTTTACAGGTAGATATGGCAATGGAGGAATAGAAAGATCTTTCACTTGTATGAATTCACAATGGTGGCATTGGAAATTGAATTTGAAAGCTTTTGAAATTCTCAACTAGAGGGCTCCGCGTGGTTTGTTTTAAATTTGTGTTCAAATTTACATACATATGTATACAGTAGACGCTCACAAATTAGAACCACTTTGGTTTTAGGGTGATTCTAATTTCTGAAAAATTCTAGTTTTGGACGTTTTTTATTTGTATAATACCTTTAAAATTTAGTCAATTTGCATTAAAAAAACTACAACTAAATTGTGTCTTATTCATTTTTGTTCATACAAACGAGAAAACATAAGGTACAATACAATACAATACAGTACAATACATATCATACGCCAAATCAAAAAAAGATACAAAAAACAAAAACTCCAATTACAATAAATATATTTTTTCATTAAAAATACATAAAAACTTGATAGAAATACATTAAAATAGCCAAAAATTAAACAAAAACTCCATAACTAATATTCAGCGATGTGTAATAATTTTTTGTTAGCCTCATGATATGTATTAGAAACAACGATTAAAATTTGCAACGTTTAAAATTAATGGTTTATTCGAGTTGATATAGCTGATTGCAGATGGCGCTACGTCAAGTTATAGGGCTAACCGATTCCCCTGAACCCCTTTGTCAAGTTTTTCCGAAATCTGCACTTTGGTTTGTAAGGATAAAGTATTTTTCTTACGTTTATTTGACATTTCAGTGAATTGCTTTTACTATTAAACAAACAAAAACTCGTGCACGCGCATCAAATTTCACGCAAAAAATAACAAAAATTGTACAGAACCGTGAAGAAAATCCAACGACTACCGAGCGTAACATGAACATGAATTGGGGATTCCCCTTTTTATATCCGTTTTGCAACAAAAAGCAAAATACGCTCAGAAATTAGAATTTTTGATTCTAATTTCAGATCGTGTAATGTATTGAAACTGGTGTGCTGAAATACCATTTGAATTTAATAAAATGTTTAACAAGTAAATGATAGGCATTGTTATAGTACGGTTCCCCCCACTTCCAGTCAAAAAATGTCTCATAACCAAAAAAAAAATAAAAAATATACCGAATTGAAACAAAAAGTCACAGAAACTACCCCGTAAGGAGAGTCTCTAGTTCAAAATGAGTGCATTTCTACTGCATTCTGAACCACTAATATTGTGAAGTACTCTAATAAAGTCCATTTTGCATTATTGAATATTATAGCTATTTATTCAACAGTTTAGCGATACGAACGTTAACAGAAGGTTGCAAATAAGCAGAAATACCCTAAAGTCGTTACAATATGTACTAGCAAAGTTGGATTGTGTTGACTTATCTTGTTTTGTTGATTTTCCGACGAGGTGGATAAATGATGTATATTGGAACGAGACTCGCGAGAAATCGTAAGCTTTAGTAAATACAATAAAAACAAGATACACGTAACTAGTTTTATCTGTTTCCAAACTGCTTAATACGTTCTATTGTGTACTGCCATAAAACCATAGTTGGGAGCAGTGAACTATTTATTCACAAAATTCAAGGTATTTATGTATATACCAGCGAAATGTAATGAGCTCAGTCTTGAACAAATATTTTGCTTTACTTTTACCAAAGGAAATTTCCTAGCAATTGTTTGTTTATATATGTACTAGCAGAGTTGGATTGTGTCATTAATTTGAAAGGTGCATAACAACTTTATTTACATTGAGTAAAAAAACCCTCACTAGGGTAGGCACCTTGTCGTTGGTGTGAGGCCTTGGCCAATCTCCATAGCGCCCGACTATGAGGCAGAGCTGTTTAGGACTGGCATCTACGCCGTTTCGCCTCATAGGAGATCGGCGGGATGTCGGTGACCAAGAACTGCCAACCCCCTAATCCAGGATGTTATGCGGACCGTGCCTATTGGACGATGTGCATCCAGAGGATAAATTCGGCTGTATTCGAACGGAGCCTTCCCGATACCGGGCCACCTCGGAAAGTATTGATGGCCTTACCACAATAAAGGGCGCTGCTGTGGCTGACGGTTCTTTCCCCGTATATAATACTGGACCGCAGAGCCCGCCTTGTCGGGCAGGTGATCATTCGACCAAGATGAACGACTCATTACGAAATTTTAATAAGGAGGATGATAGGGCTGTTCAAAAGGTTTACAAGAGGTTGAAGGGGGCTTCGAATACTCTAAACCAAAAGGGCAAGGGGAGGACGAAGACGTCATGACGAAGGTGCTGGAGAGGGACAAATAGCCCAATGGTGCTACGAGTCCTACAGGTAAACCTCCAACACATTAAAGTGGCGTCGAGCGAACTCCTCCTAACCCTTGAGGAGGGTTCGTTTGACGTGGCGCTGATCCAGGAGCCGTGGCTCTCATCGGGAGGAAAGGTTTTTGGACTAAGCGCGCGCGGATTTGGCGTTTACTATGCGCCAACGGAAGGACGGGTGCGAGCTGTAGTAATGGTAAGGAAACAGCTGCATTCATATATGCTGCCTAATTACACTACTGAAGACCTCGTAGCAATGTTTTGGATATTACACTGAGCTCCGAACGTGATATATCAAGGTATGATTGGACGGTTCTTGATAGAGCATCTTCTCCGGCCAGGCGTATATCAGCCTCCAGGGCGAAGGGAATCTCATGGAGAAGTGTCTGTAAGGACATTGAGTGTTCCAGCGAAACAGCACGGTTGAGAAAAGTCCTAGCAAGGGGAAACATAGTCCAGGGACTAATAACGAAAGAGAACGGGGAATAGTCGCGTAATAGTGAGGAATCCCTTGAGGTGCTTCTCGATAAACATTTCCCATCGGGAGATGGTTTAGAAGAGCCAGCAGACAGCACTCACACTTCGATCACGGAGCGGATAGTGCCGGGCTTGGTGACCCATACCAAGATCGAAAGATCAGTGAAGACGTTTTCTAAGTTTAAATCACCGGGCACAGATGGTATATTGCCTGCCATGCTACAAGTTTCAAGTAGGGCGGTGGTGCAATGGCTTAAAATAATATTCGATGGATGCATAAGGCTGAATCATGTACCAAACTCTTGAAGAACTGATCGTGTAGCTTTCCTACCAAAGGCGGGGAAGATCGGTCACGTGTATTCCAAAGACTATAGACCCATTAGCTTAACATCATTTCTGCTCAAAACCTTTGAGAGGCTGATAGATGTGTACATAAAGTCCAACGTGGATGAAAACCTGCTCTCCACAACACAACATGCGTACACCAAAGACAAGTCGGTAGACACCGCACTGCATAGGGTGGTAGTAAGCATAGAGAAAGCCCTGGAATATAAGGAATATACTCTAGGAGTCTCCTTAGATATTGCCGGGGCTTTCAATAATGTTTCTAAATAGGCGATTATGGATGGTCGTAATTACATTAAAGTACATCTAGTTAAGGAGCGACCCTACAGGAGGAGCGACCCTACAGGAGAAACCTTGAACAAAATATCTAGGAATCATCCTAGACATTAAGCTGTCATGGAAGTTCAACGTGGAGCAGCGGGCTTCAATGTCACTTTATGCATGTAAAAGAATGCTGGGGTGTACGTGGGGCTTCTCTCCCTCTCTTTCTCATTGGGCTTTTACAGCGATTGTAAGCCCTATTCTATACTATGGAGTTCTTGTTTGGTGGAAAGCCACACAATGAGCTGAGTCTTCAACAAATATTTTGCTTTACTTTTGCCAAAGAAATTTCCTAGCAATTGTTTGTTTATATATGTACTAGCAGAGTTAGATGGTGTTATTAATTTCAAACGTGCATAACAACTTTATTTGTATTGAGTAAATACAAAAAAACAAGATACACTTAATTAGTTTTATCTGTTTCCAAACTGCTTAATATGTTCTATTGTGTACTGCCACAAATCCAGAGCAGAGAATTATTTATTCACAAAATTCAAGGTATTTATGTATATAACAGCGAATTCAAATGAGCTCAGTCTTGAACAAGTATTTTGCTTTACTTTTGCGAAAGGAAATTTCCTAGCAATTGTTTGTTTATATATGTACTAGCAGAGTTGGATGGTGTTATTAATTTGAAACGTGTATAACAACTTTATTTGTATTGAGTAAATACAAAAAAACATGATACACTTAATTAGTTTTATCTGTTTCCAAACTGCTTAATATGTTCTATTGTGTACTGCCACAAAACCATAGTTGGGAGCAGAGAACTATTTATTCACAAAATTCAAGGTATTTATGCATATACTAGAGAATTGAAATGAGCTCAGTCTTGAACAAATATTTTGCTTTACTTTTGCCAAAGGAAATTTCCTAGTAACTGTTTGTTTATATATGTACTAGCAGAGTTGGATTGTGCTAATAATTTGAAACGTGCATAACAACATTATTTATATTGAGTAAATACAAAAAAAAAGGAAGATACACTTAATTAATTTTAAGTATCTGTTTCCAAACTGCTTAATATGTTCTATTGTGTACTGCCGCAAAACCATAGTTGGGAGCAAAGAATTATTTATTCACAAAATTCAAGGTATTTATGTATATACTAGCGAATTGAAATGAGCACAGTCTTGAACAAATATTTTGCTTTACTTTTGCCAAAGGAAATTTCCTAGCTACTGTTTGTTTATATATTTACTAGCAGAGTTGGATTTTGTTATTAATTTGAAACGTGCATAACAACTTTACTTTTATTGAGTAAATACAAAAAAACAAGATACACTTAATTAGTTTTATCTGTTTCCAAACTGCTTAATATGTTCTATTGTGTACTGCCACAAAACCATAGTTGGGAGCAGAGAATTATTTATTCACAAAATTCAAGGTATTTATGTATATACCAGCGAATTGAAATGAGCTCAGTCTTGATTAACTTTTGCCAAAGGAAATTTCCTAGTAATTGTTTGTTTATATATGTACTAGCAGAGTTGGATTGTGTTAATAATTTGAAACGTGCATAACAACTTTATTTATATTGAGTAAATACAAAAAAAAAGAAGATACACTTAATTAGTTTTAAGTATCTGTTTCCAAACTGCTTAATATGTTCTATTGTGTACTGCCGCAAAACCATAGTTGGGAGCAAAGAATTATTTATTCACAAAATTCAAGGTATTTATGTATATACTTGCGAATTGAAATGAGCACAGTCTTGAACAAATATTTTGCTTTACTTTTGCGAAAGGAAATTTCCTAGCTACTGTTTGTTTATATATTTACTAGCAGAGTTGGATTGTGTTATTAATTTGAAACGTGCATAACAACTTTATTTGTATTGAGTAAATACAAAAAAACAAGATACACTTAATTAGTTTTATCTGTTTCCAAACTGCTTAATATGTTCTATTGTGTACTGCCACAAATCCAGAGCAGAGAATTATTTATTCACAAAATTCAAGGTATTTATGTATATAACAGCGAATTCAAATGAGCTCAGTCTTGAACAAGTATTTTGCTTTACTTTTGCGAAAGGAAATTTCCTAGCTACTGTTTGTTTATATATTTACTAGCAGAGTTGGATTGTGTTATTAATTTGAAACGTGCATAACAACTTTATTTGTATTGAATAAATACAAAAAAACAAGATACACTTAATTAGTTTTATCTGTTTCCAAACTGCTTAATATGTTCTATTGTGTACTGCCACAAAACCATAGTTGGGAGCAGAGAATTATTTATTCACAAAATTCAAGGTATTTATGTATATACCAGCGAATTGAAATGAGCTCAGTCTTGATTAAGTATTTTGCTTTACTTTTGCCAAAGGAAATTTCCTAGTAATTGTTTGTTTATATATGTACTAGCAGAGTTGGATTATGTTAATAATTTAAACGTGCATAACATCTTTATTTATATTGAGTAAATACAAAAAAAAAAGATACAGTTAATTAGTTTTAAGTATCTGTTTCCAAACTGCTTAATATGTTCTATTGTGTACTGCCGCAAAACCATAGTTGGGAGCAAAGAACTATTTATTCACAAAATTCAAGGTATTTATGTATATACTTGCGAATTGAAATGAGCACAGTCTTGAACAAATATTTTGCTTTACTTTTGCCAAAGGAAATTTCCTAGCGATTGTTTGTTTATATATATACTAGCAGAGTTGGATTGTGTTATTAATTTGAAACGTGCATAACAACTTTATTTGTATTGAGTAAATACAAAAAAACAAGATACCCTTAATTAGTTTTACTGTTACCAAACTGCTTAATATGTTCTATTGTGTACTGCCACAAAACCATAGTTGGGAGCAGAGAATTATTTATTCAAAAATTCAAGGTAATTATGTATATACCAGCGAATTGAAATGAGCTCAGTCTTGACCAAGTATTTTGCTTTACTTTTACCAAAGGATATTTCCTAGCAATTGTTTGTTTATATATGTACTAGCAGAGTTGGATTGTGTTATTAATTTGAAACGTACATAACAACTTTATTTGTATTGAGTAAATACAAAAAAAAAGATATACTTAATTAGTTTTATCTGTTTCCAAACTGATTAATATATTCTATTGTGTACTGCCACAAAACCATAGTTGGGAGCAAGAACTATTTATTCACAAAATTCAAGGTATTTATGTATATACTAGCGAATTGAAATGAGCTCAGTCTTGAACAAATATTTTGCTTTACTTATGTCAAAGGAAATTTCCTAGCAATTGTTTGTTTATATATGTACTAGCAGAGGTGGATTGTGTTATTAATTTGAAACGTGCATAACAAATTTATTTGTATTGAGTAAATACAAAAGAACAAGATACACTTAATTAGTTGCATCTGTTTCCAAACTGCTTAATATGGTCTATTTTGTACTGCCAGAAAGCCATATTTGGGAGCAGAGAACTATTTATTCACAAAATTCAAGGTATTTATGTATATACCAGCGAATTGAAAAGAGCTCAGTCTTGAACAAGTATTTTGCTTTACTTTTGCCAAAGGAAATTTCCTAGCAATTGTTTGTTTATATATGTACTAGCAGAGTTGGATGGTGTTATTAATTTCAAACGTGCATAACATCTTTATTTGTATTGAGTAAATATAAAAAAACAAGATACACTTAATTAGTTTTATCTGTTTCCAAACTGATTAATATATTCTATTGTGTACTGCCACAAAACCATAGTTGGGAGCAAAGAACTATTTATTCACAAAATTCAAGGTATTTATGTATATACTAGCGAATTGAAATGAGCTCAGTCTTGAACAAATATTTTGCTTTACTTATGTCAAAGGAAATTTCCTAGCAATTGTTTGTTTATATATGTACTAGCAGAGGTGGATTGTGTTATTAATTTGAAACGTGCATAACAACTTTATTTGTATTGGGTAAATACAAAAAAACAAGATACACTTAATTAGTTTTATCTGTTTCAAAACTGCTTAATATGTTCTATTGTGTACTGCCACAAAACCATAGTTGGGAGCAGAGAACTATTTATTCACAAAATTCAAGGTATTTATGTATATACTAGCGAATTGAAATGAGCACAGTCTTGAACAAATATTTTGCTTTACTTTTGCCAAAGGAAATTTCCAAGCGATTGTTTGTTTATATATGTACTAGCAGAGTTGGATTGTGTTAATAATTTGAAACGTGCATAACAACTTTATTTATATTGAGTAAATACAAAAAAAAACAAGATACACTTAATTAGTTTTAAGTATCTGTTTCCAAAATGCTTAATATGTTCTATTGTGTACTGCCACAAAACCATAGTTGGGAGCAAAGAACTATTTATTCACAAAATTCAAGGTATTTATGTATATACTAGCGAATTGAAATGAGCACAGTCTTGAACAAATATTTTGCTTTACTTTTGCCAAAGGAAATTTCCTAGCGATTGTTTGTTTATATATGTACTAGCAGAGTTGGATTGTGTTAGTAATTTGAAACCTGCATAACAACTTTATTTGTATTGAGTAAATACAAAAAAACAAGATAGACTTAATTAGTTTTATCTGTTTCCAAACTGCTTAATATGTTCTATTGTGTACTGCCACAAAACCATAGTTGGGAGCAGAGAATTATTTATTCACAAAATTCAAGGTACTTATGTATATACCAGCGAATTGAAATAAGCTGAGTCTTGATCAAGCATTTTGCTTTACTTTTGCCAAAGGAAATTTCCTAGCAATTGTTTGTTTATATATGTACTAGCAGAGTTGGATTGTGTTATTAATTTGAAACGTACATAACAACTTTATTTGTATTGAGTAAATACAAAAAAACAAGATACACTTAATTAGTTTTATCTGTTACCAAACTGCTTAATATGTTCTATTGTGTACTGCCAGAAAGCCATATTTGGGAGCAGAGAACTATTTATTCACAAAATTCAAGGTATTTATGTATATAACAGCGAATTCAAATGAGCTCAGTCTTGAACAAGAATTTTGCTTTACTTTTGCCAAAGGAAATTTCAAGCAATTGTTTGTTTATATATGTACTAGCAGAGTTGGATGGTGTTATTAATTTCAAACGTGCATAACAACTTTATTTGTATTGAGTAAATACAGAAAAACAAGATACACTTAATTAGTTTTATCTGTTTCCAAGCTGCTTAATATGCTTTATTGTGTACTGCGGCAAAATCATAGTTGGGAGCAGAGAACTATTTATTCACAAAATTCAAGGTATTTATTTATATACTAGCGAATTGAAATGAGCTCAGTCTTGAATAAAAATTTTGCTTTACTTTTGCCAAAGGAAATTTCCTAGGAATAGTTTGTTTATATATGTACTAGCAGAGCTGGATTGTGTTATTAATTTCAAACGTGCATAACGACTTAATTTGTATTGAGTAAATACAAAAAAACAAGACACACTTAATTAGTTTTATCTGTTTCCAAACTGCTTAATATGCTCTATTGTGTACTCCCGCAAAATTATAGTTGGGAGCAGAGAACTATTTATTCACAAAATTCAGGGTATTTATGTATATACCAGCTAATTGGAATGAGCTCAGTCTTGAAAAATATTTTGCTTTACTTTTGCAAACGAAATTTCCTAGCAATTGTTTGTTTATATATGTACTAGCAGATTTGGATTGTGTTATTAATTTGAAAGGTGCATAACAATTTTATTTGTATTGAGTAAATACAAAAAAAAAACAAGATACACTTAATTAGTTTTATCTATTTCCAAACTGCTTAATATGCTCTATTGTGTACTGCCACAAAACCATAGTTGGGAGCAGAGAAATATTTATTCACAAAATTCAGGGTATTTATGTATATACCAGCGAATTGAAATGAGCTCAGTCTTGAACAAATATTTTGCTTTACTTTTGTCAAAGGAAATTTCCTAGCAATTGTTTGTTTATATATGTATACGTGCATAACAACTTTATTTGTATTGAGTAAATACAAAAAAACCAGATACACTTAATTAGTTTTATCTGTTTCCAAACCGCTTAATATGTTCTCTCGTGTACTGCCACAAAACCATAGTTGGGAGCAGAGAACTCTTTATTCACAAAATTCAGGGTATTTATGTATATACTAGCGAATTGAAATGAGCTCAGTCTTGAACAAATATTTGCTTTACTATAGCCAAAAGAAATTTCCTAGCAATTGTTTGTTTATATATGTACTAGCAGAGTTGGATTGTGTTATTAATTTGAAACGTGCATAAGAACTTTATTTGTATTGAGTAAATACAAAAACACAAGATATACTTAATTAGTTTTATCTGTTTCCAAACTGCTTAATATACTCTATTGTGTACTGCCACAAAACCATAGTTGGGAGCAGAGAACTATTTATTCACAAAATTCAAGGTATTTATGTATATACCAGCGAATTGAAATGAGCTCAGTCTTGAACAAATATTTTGCTTTACTTTTTCCAAAGGAAATTTCCTAGCAATTGTTTGTTTATATATGTACTAGCAGAGTTGGATTGTGTTATTAATTTGAAACGTGCATAACAACTTTATTTGTATTGAGTAAATACAAAAAAACAATATACACTTAATTAGTTTTATCTGTTTCCAAGCTGCTTAATATGCTCTATTGTGTACTGCCACAAAACCATAGTTGGGAGCAGAGAATTTTTTATTCACAAAATTCAATGTATTTATGAAGATACCAGCGAATTGAAATGAGCTCGGTCTTGAACAAATATTTTGCTTTACTTTTGTTAAAGGAAATTTCCTAGCAATTGTTTGTATATATATGTACTAGCAGAGTTGGATTGCGTTATTAATTGGAAACGTGCATAACAACTTTATATGTATTGAGTAAATACAAAAAAACAAGATACACTTAATTAGTTTTATCTGTTTCCAACTGCTTAATATGTTCTATTGTGTACTACCACAAAACCATAGTTGGCAGCAGAGAACTATTTATTCACAAAATTCAATGTATTTAAGTAGATACCAGCGAATTGAAATGAGCTCAGTCTTGAACAAATATTTTGCTTTACTTTTGCCAAAGGAAATTTCCTAGCAATTGTTTGTTTATATATGTACTAGCAGAGTTGGATTGTGTTATTAATTTGAAGCGTGCATAACAACTTTATTTGTATTGAGTAAATACAAAAAAGAGAACTATTTATTTATTATGTATTTATGTAAATACCAGCGAATTGAAATGAGCTCGGTCTTGAACAAATATTTTTCTTTATTTTGCCAAAGGAAATTTCCTAGCAACTGTTTGTTTATATATGTACTAGCAGAGTTGGATTTTGTTATTAATTTGAAAGGTGCATAACAACTTTATTTGTATTGAGTAAATACAAAAAAAAAAAACAAGATACACTTAATTAGTTTTATCTGTTTCCAAACTTCTTAATATGTTCTATTGCGTACTGCCACAAAACCATAGTTGGGGGCAGAGAAATATTTATTCACAAAATCCAAGGTATTTATGTATATACCTAGCAATTGTTTGTTTATATATGTACTAGCAGAGTTGTATTCTGTTATTAATTTGAAACGTGCATAACAACTTTTATTGTATAGAGTAAATACAAAAAAACAAGATACACTTAATTAATTTTGTCTGTTTCCAAACTGCTTAATATGTTCTATTGTGTACTTCCAAAAAACCATAGTTGCGAGCTGGGAGCTATTTATTCACAAAATTTAAGGTATTTATGTATATACCAGCGAAATGGAATGAGCTGAGTCTTGAACAAATATTTTGCTTTACTTTTGCCAAAGGAAACTTCCTAGCAATTGTTTGTTTATATATGTATAGCAGAGTTGGATTCTGTTATTAATTTGAAAGGTGCATAACAACTTTATTTGTATTGAGTAAATACAAAAAAACAAGATATACTTAATAAGTTTTATCTGTTTCCAAACTGCTTAATATACTCTATTGTGTACTGCCACAAAACCATAGTTGGGAGCAGAGAACTATTTATTCACAAAATGTAATGTATTTATGTAGATACCAGCGAATTGAAATGAGCTCAGTCTTGAACAAATATTTTGCTTTACTTTTGCTAAAGAAAATTTCCTAGCAATTGGTTGTTTATATATGTACTAGCAGAGTTGGATTGTGTTATTAATTTGAAACGTGCATAACAACTTTATTTGTATTGAGTAAATACAAAAAAACAAGGTACACTTAATTAGTTTTATCTGTTTCAAAACTGCTTAATATGTTCTATTGTGTACTGCCACAAAACCATAGTTGGGAGCAGAGAACTATTTATTCACAAAATTCAAGGTATTTATGTATATACTAGCGAATTGAAATGAGCACAGTCTTGAACAAATATTTTGCTTTACTTTTGCCAAAGGAAATTTCCAAGCGATTGTTTGTTTATATATGTACTAGCAGAGTTGGATTGTGTTAATAATTTGAAACGTGCATAACAACATTATTTATATTGAGTAAATACAAAAAAAAAACAAGATACACTTAATTAGTTTTAAGTATCTGTTTCCAAACTGCTTAATATGTTCTATTGTGTACTGCCACAAAACCATAGTTGGGAGCAAAGAACTATTTATTCACAAAATTCAAGGTATTTATGTATATACTAGCGAATTGAAATGAGCACAGTCTTGAACAAATATTTTGCTTTACTTTTGCCAAAGGAAATTTCCAAGCGATTGTTTGTTTATATATGTATTAGCAGAGTTGGATTGTGTTATTAATTTGAAACGTACATAACAACTTTATTTGTATTGAGTAAATACAAAAAAACAAGATACACTTAATTAGTTTTATCTGTTTCCAAGCTGCTTAATATGCTCTATTGTGTACTGCCACAAAACCATAGTTGGAAGCAGAGAACTATTTATTCACAAAATTCAATGTATTTAAGTAGATACCAGCGAATTGAAATGAGCTCAGTCTTGAACAAATATTTTGCTTTACTTTTGCCAAAGGAAATTTCCTAGCAATTGTTTGTTTATATATGTACTAGCAGAGTTGGATTGTGTTATTAATTTGAAACCTGCATAACAACTTTATTTGTATTGAGTAAATACAAAAAAAAACAAGATACACTTAATTAGTTTTATCTGTTTCCAAGCTGCTTACTATGCTCTATTGTGTACTGACACAAAACAATAGTTGGGACCAGAGAACTATTTATTCACAAAATTCAAGGTATTTATGTATATACCAGCGAATTAAAATGAGCTCAATCTTGAACAAATATTTTGCTTTATTTTTCCAAAGAAATTTCCTAGCAATTGTTTGTTTATATATGTACTAGCAGAGTTGGATTCTGTTATTAATTTGAAACGTGCATAACAACTTTATTTGTATTGAGTAAATACAAAAAAACAAGATACACTTAATTAGTTTTATCTGTTTCCAAACTGCTTAATATACTCTATTGTGTACTGCCACAAAACCATAGTTGGAAGCAGAGAACAATTTATTCACAAAATTCCAGGTATTTATGTATATACCAGCGAATTGAAACGAGCTCAGTCTTGAACAAATATTTTGCTTTACTTTTGCCAAAGGAAATTTCCTAGCAATTGTTTGTTTATATATGTACTAACAGAGTTGGATTGTGTTATTTATTTGAAACGTGCATAACAACTTTATTTGTATTGAGTAACATACCACAGTTCCCAGCAGTGAACTATTTATTCACAAAATACAAGGTATTTATGCATATGCCAGCGAAATGAAATAAGCTCAGTCTTGAACAAATATTTTGCTTTTCTTTTGCCAAATGAAATTTCCTAGCCATTGTTTGTTTAGATATGTACTAGCAGAGTTGGATTGTGTTATTAATTTGAAACGTGCATAACAACTTTATTTGTATTGAGCAAATGCAAAAAAACAAGATACACTTAATTAGTTTTATCTGATTCCAAACTGCTTAATATGTTTTATTGTGTACTGCCATAAAACCATAGTTGCGAGCAGGGAACTATTTATTCACAAAATTCAAGGTATTTATGTATATACCAGCGAAATGGAATGAGCTCAGTCTTGAACAAATATTTTGCTATACTTTTGCCAAAAGCAACTTCCTAGCAATTGGTTGTTTATATATGTACTAGCAAAGTTGGATTGTGTTATTTATTTGAAACGTGCATAACAACTTTATTTGTATTGAGTAACATACCACAGTTCCCAGCAGTGAACTATTTATTCACAAAATACAAGGTATATATGTATATACCAACGAAATGAAATGAGCTCAGTCTTGAACAAATATTTTGCTATACTTTTGCCAAAAGAAACTTCCTAGCAATTGGTTGTTTATATATGTACTAGCAAAGTTGGATTGTGTTATTTATTTGAAACGTGCATAACAGCTTTATTTGTATTGAGTAACATACCACAGTTCCCAGCAGTGGACTATTTATTCAGCTCAGTCTTGAACAAGGAAATTTCCTAGCAATTGCTTGTTTATATATGTACTAGCAGAGCTGGATTGTGTTATTAATTTGAAACGTGCATAACAATTTTATTTGTATTGAGTAATTACAAAAAAAAACAAGATACACTTAATTAGTTTTATCTGTTTCCAAACTGCTTAATATGCTCTATTGTGTACTGCCACAAAACCATAGTTGGGAGCAGAGAACAATTTATTCACAAAATTCAAGATATTTATGTATATACCAGCGAATTGAAATGAGCTCAATCTTGAACAAATATTTTGCTTTACTTTTGCCAAAGGAAATTTCCTAGCAATTGTTTGTTTATATATGTACTAGCAGAGTTGGATTCTGTTATTAATTTGAAACGTGCATAACAACTTTATTTGTATTGAGTAAATACAAAAAAACAAGATACACTTAATTAGTTTTATCTGTTTCCAAAATGCTTAACATGTTCTATTGTGTACTGCCACAAAACCATAGTTGGGAGCAGAGAACTATTTATTCACAAAATTCCAGGTATTTATGTATATACCAGCGAATTGAAACGAGCTCAGTCTTGAACAAATATTTTGCTTTACTTTTGGCAAAGGAAATTTCCTAGCAATTGTTTGTTTATATATGTTCTAGCAGAGTTGGATTCTGTTATTAATTTGAAACGTGCATAACAACTTTATTTGTATTGAGTAAATACAAAAAAAAAAACAAGATACACTTAATTAGTTGTATCTGTTTCAAACTGCTTAATATGTTCTATTGTGACTTGCCAGAAAACCATAGTTGGGAGCAGAGAAATATTTATTCACAAAATTCAAGGTATTTATGTATATACCAGCGAATTGAAAATAGCTCAGTCTTGAACAAGTATTTTGCTTTACTTTTGCCAAAAGAAATTTCCTAGCAATTGTTTGTTTATATATTTACTAGCAGAGTTGGATTGTGTTATTAATTTCAAACGTGCAAAACAACTTTATTTGTATTGAGTAAATACAAAAAAACAAGATACACTTAATTAGTTTTATCTGTTTCCAAACTGCTTAATAGGCTCTATTATGTACTGCCACAAAACCATAGTTGGGAGCAGAGAACTATTTTTTCACAAAATTCAAGTTAATATGTTCTATTGTGTACTGCCACAAAATCATAGTTGGGAGCAGAGAACTATTTATTCACAAAATTCAAGGTATTTATGTATATACTAGCGAATTGAAATGAGCTCAGTCTTGAACAAATATTTTGCTTTACTTTTGCCAAAGGAAATTTCCTAGCAATTGTTTGTTTATATATGTACTAACAGAGTTGGATTGTGTTATTAATTTCAAACTTGCAAAACAACTTTATTTGTATTGAGTAAATACAAAAAAAAACAAGATACACTTAATTAGTTTTATCTGTTTCCAAACTGCTTAATATGCTCTATTGTGTACTGCCACAAAACCATAGTTAGGAGAAGAGAACTATTTATTCACAAAATTCAAGTTAATATGTTCTATTGTGTACTGCCACAAAACCATAGTTGGGAGCAGAGAACTATTTATTCACAAAATTCAATGTATTTATGGATATACCAGCGAATTGAATTGAGCTCAGTCTTGAACAAATATTTTGCTTTATTTTGGCAAAGGAACTTTCCTAGCAATTGTTTGTTTATATATGTACTAGCAGAGTTGGATTGTGTTATTAATTTGAAAGGTGCATAACAACTTTATTTGTATTGAGTAAATACAAAAAAAAAAACAAGATACACTTAATTAGTTTTATCTGTTTCCAAACTGCTTATTAATATGTTCTATTGTGTACTGCCACAAAACCATAGTTGGGAGCAGAGAAATTTTTATTCACAAAATTCAAGGTATTTATGTATATACTAGCGAAATGAAATGAGCTCAGTCTTGAACAAATATTTTGCTTTACTCTTGCCAAAGGAAATTTCCTAGCAATTGTTTCTTTATATATGTACTAGCAGAGTTGGATTGTGTTATTAATTTGAAACGTGCATAACAACTTTATTTGTATTGAGTAAATACAAAAAAACAAGATACACTTAATTAGTTTTATCTGTTTCCAAACTGCTTAATATACTCTATTGTGTACTGCCACAAAACCATAGTTGGAAGCAGAGAACTATTTATTCACAAAATTCAATGTATTTATGTAAATACCAGTGAATTGAAATGAGCTCGGTCATGAACAAATATTTTGCTTTACTTTTGCTAAAGGAAATTTCCTAGCATTTTTTTTAATATATATGTACTAGCAGAGTTGGATTGTGTTATTAATTGGAAACGTGCATAACAACTTTATATGTATTGAGTAAATACAAAAAAACAAGATACACTTAATTAGTTTTATCTGTTTCCAAACTGCTTAATATGTTCTATTGTGTACTGCCACAAAACCATAGTTGGGAGCAGAGAACTATTTATTTATTATGTATTTATGTAAATACCAGCGAATTGAAATGAGCTCGGTCTTGAACAAATATTTTTCTTTATTTTGCCAAAGGAAATTTCCTAGCAATTGTTTGTTTATATATGTACTAGCAGAGTTGGATTTTGTTATTAATTTGAAAGGTGCATAACAACTTTATTTGTATTGAGTAAATACAAAAAAAAACAAGATACACTTAATTAGTTTTATCTGTTTCCAAACTTCTTAATATGTTCTATTGTGTACTGCCACAAAACCACAGTTGGGGGCAGAGAAATATTTATTCACAAAATTCAAGGTATTTATGTATATACCAGCGAATTGAAATGAGCTCAGTCTTGAACAAATAAAGGAAATTTCCTAGCAATTGTTTGTTTATATATGTACTAGCAGAGTTGGATTCTGGTATTAATTTGAAACGTGCATAACAACTTTTATTGTATAGAGTAAATACAAAAAAACAAGATACACTTAATTAGTTTTATCTGTTTCCAAACTGCTTAATATGTTCTATTGTGTACTTCCACAAAACCATAGTTGCGAGCTGGGAGCTATTTATTCACAAAATTTAAGGTATTTATGTATATACCAGCGAAATGGAATGAGCTCAGTCTTGAACAAATATTTTGCTTTACTTTTGCCAAAGGAAATTTCCTAGCAATTGTTTGTTTATATATGTACTAGCAGAGTTGGATTGTGTTATTTATTTGAAACGTGCATAACAACTTTATTTGTATTTAATAACATACCACAGTTGCCAGAAGTGAACAATTTGTTCACAAAATTCAAGGTATTTATGTATATACCAGCGAAATGAAATGAGCTCAGTCTTGATCAAATATTTTGCTTTACTTTTGCCAAAGGAAATTTCCTAGAAATTGGTTGTTTATATATGTACTAGCAGAGTTAGATTGTGTTATTAATGTGAAACGTGTAAAACAACTTTATTTTTATTGAGCAAACACAAAAAAACAAGATACACTTAATTAGTTTTATCTGATTCCAAATTGCTTAATATGTTTTATTGTGTACTGCCATAAAACCATAGTTGAGAGCAGGGAACTATTTATTCACAAAATTCAAGGTATTTATGTGTATACCAGCGAAATGGAATGAGCTCAGTCTTGAACAAATATTTTGCTATACTTTTGCCAAAAGAAACTTCCTAGGTTGGTTGTTTATATATGTACTAGCAAAGTTGGATTGTGTTATTTATTTGAAACGTGCATAACAACTTTATTTGTATTGAGTAACATACCACAGTTCCCAGCAGTGAACTATTTATTCACAAAATACAAGGTATTTATGCATATGCCAGCGAAATGAAATAAGCTCAGTCTTGAACAAATATTTTGCTTTTCTTTTGCCAAATGAAATTTCCTAGCCATTGTTTGTTTAGATATGTACTAGCAGAGTTGGATTGTGTTATTAATTTGAAACGTGCATAACAACTTTATTTGTATTGAGCAAATGCAAAAAAACAAGATACACTTAATTAGTTTTATCTGATTCCAAACTGCTTAATATGTTTTATTGTGTACTGCCATAAAACCATAGTTGCGAGCAGGGAACTATTTATTCACAAAATTCAAGGTATTTATGTATATACCAGCGAAATGGAATGAGCTCAGTCTTGAACAAATATTTTGCTATACTTTTGCCAAAAGCAACTTCCTAGCAATTGGTTGTTTATATATGTACTAGCAAAGTTGGATTGTGTTATTTATTTGAAACGTGCATAACAACTTTATTTGTATTGAGTAACATACCACAGTTCCCAGCAGTGAACTATTTATTCACAAAATACAAGGTATATATGTATATACCAACGAAATGAAATGAGCTCAGTCTTGAACAAATATTTTGCTATACTTTTGCCAAAAGAAACTTCCTAGCAATTGGTTGTTTATATATGTACTAGCAAAGTTGGATTGTGTTATTTATTTGAAACGTGCATAACAGCTTTATTTGTATTGAGTAACATACCACAGTTCCCAGCAGTGGACTATTTATTCACAAAATACAAGGTATTTATGTATATACCAGCGAAATGAAATGAGCTCAGTCTTGAACAAGGAAATTTCCTAGCAATTGCTTGTTTATATATGTACTAGCAGAGCTGGATTGTGTTATTAATTTGAAACGTGCATAACAATTTTATTTGTATTGAGTAATTACAAAAAAAAACAAGATACACTTAATTAGTTTTATCTGTTTCCAAACTGCTTAATATGCTCTATTGTGTACTGCCACAAAACCATAGTTGGGAGCAGAGAACAATTTATTCACAAAATTCAAGATATTTATGTATATACCAGCGAATTGAAATGAGCTCAATCTTGAACAAATATTTTGCTTTACTTTTGCCAAAGGAAATTTCCTAGCAATTGTTTGTTTATATATGTACTAGCAGAGTTGGATTCTGTTATTAATTTGAAACGTGCATAACAACTTTATTTGTATTGAGTAAATACAAAAAAACAAGATACACTTAATTAGTTTTATCTGTTTCCAAAATGCTTAACATGTTCTATTGTGTACTGCCACAAAACCATAGTTGGGAGCAGAGAACTATTTATTCACAAAATTCCAGGTATTTATGTATATACCAGCGAATTGAAACGAGCTCAGTCTTGAACAAATATTTTGCTTTACTTTTGGCAAAGGAAATTTCCTAGCAATTGTTTGTTTATATATGTTCTAGCAGAGTTGGATTCTGTTATTAATTTGAAACGTGCATAACAACTTTATTTGTATTGAGTAAATACAAAAAAAAAAACAAGATACACTTAATTAGTTGTATCTGTTTCAAACTGCTTAATATGTTCTATTGTGACTTGCCAGAAAACCATAGTTGGGAGCAGAGAAATATTTATTCACAAAATTCAAGGTATTTATGTATATACCAGCGAATTGAAAATAGCTCAGTCTTGAACAAGTATTTTGCTTTACTTTTGCCAAAAGAAATTTCCTAGCAATTGTTTGTTTATATATTTACTAGCAGAGTTGGATTGTGTTATTAATTTCAAACGTGCAAAACAACTTTATTTGTATTGAGTAAATACAAAAAAACAAGATACACTTAATTAGTTTTATCTGTTTCCAAACTGCTTAATAGGCTCTATTATGTACTGCCACAAAACCATAGTTGGGAGCAGAGAACTATTTTTTCACAAAATTCAAGTTAATATGTTCTATTGTGTACTGCCACAAAATCATAGTTGGGAGCAGAGAACTATTTATTCACAAAATTCAAGGTATTTATGTATATACTAGCGAATTGAAATGAGCTCAGTCTTGAACAAATATTTTGCTTTACTTTTGCCAAAGGAAATTTCCTAGCAATTGTTTGTTTATATATGTACTAACAGAGTTGGATTGTGTTATTAATTTCAAACTTGCAAAACAACTTTATTTGTATTGAGTAAATACAAAAAAAAACAAGATACACTTAATTAGTTTTATCTGTTTCCAAACTGCTTAATATGCTCTATTGTGTACTGCCACAAAACCATAGTTAGGAGAAGAGAACTATTTATTCACAAAATTCAAGTTAATATGTTCTATTGTGTACTGCCACAAAATCATAGTTGGGAGCAGAGAACTATTTATTCACAAAATTCAATGTATTTATGGATATACCAGCGAATTGAATTGAGCTCAGTCTTGGACAAATATTTTGCTTTATTTTGGCAAAGGAACTTTCCTAGCAATTGTTTGTTTATATATGTACTAGCAGAGTTGGATTGTGTTATTAATTTGAAAGGTGCATAACAACTTTATTTGTATTGAGTAAATACAAAAAAAAAAACAAGATACACTTAATTAGTTTTATCTGTTTCCAAACTGCTTATTAATATGTTCTATTGTGTACTGCCACAAAACCATAGTTGGGAGCAGAGAAATTTTTATTCACAAAATTCAAGGTATTTATGTATATACTAGCGAAATGAAATGAGCTCAGTCTTGAACAAATATTTTGCTTTACTCTTGCCAAAGGAAATTTCCTAGCAATTGTTTCTTTATATATGTACTAGCAGAGTTGGATTGTGTTATTAATTTGAAACGTGTAAAACAACTTTATTTTTATTGAGCAAACACAAACAAAACAAGATACACTTAATTAGTTTTATCTGATTCCAAATTGCTTAATATGTTTTATTGTGTACTGCCATAAAACCATAGTTGCGAGCAGAGAATTATTTATTCACAAAATTCAAGGTATTTACGTATATACCAGCGAAATGGAATGAGCTCAGTCTTGAACAAATATTTTGCTATAATTTTGCCAAAAGAGACTTCCTAGCAATTGGTTGTTTATATATGTACTAGCAAAGTTGGATTGTGTTATTTATTTGAACCGTGCATAACAACTTTATTTGTATTGAGTAACATACCACAGTTCCCAGCAGTGAAATATTTATTCACAAAATACAAGGTATTTATGTATATACCAGCGAAATGAAATGAGTTCAGTCTTGAACAAATATTTTGCTTTTCTTTTGCCAAATGAAATTTCCTAGCAATTGTTTGTTTAGATATGTACTAGCAGAGTTGGATTGTGTTATTAATTTGAAACGTGCATAACAACTTTATTTGTATTGAGTAAAGGCAAAAAAACAAGATACACTTAATTAGTTTTATCTGATTCCAAACTGCTTAATATGTTTTATTGTGTACTGCCATAAAACCATAGTTGCGAGCAGGGAACTATTTATTCACAAAATTCAAGTTATTTATGTATATACCAGCGAAATGGAATGAGCTCAGTCTTGAACAAATATTTTGCTATACTTTTGCCAAAAGAAACTTCCTAGCAATTGCTTGTTTATATATGTACTAGCAGAGTTGGATTCTGTTATTAATTTGAAACGTGCATAACAACTTTATTTGTATTGAGTAAATACAAAAAAACAAGATACACTTAATTAGTTTTATCTGTTTCCAAACTGCTTAACATGTTCTATTGTGTACTGCCACAAAACCATAGTTGGGAGCAGGGAACTATTTATTCACAAAATTCCAGGTATTTATGTATATACCAGCGAATTGAAACGAGCTCAGTCTTGAACAAATATTTTGCTTTACTTTTGGCAAAGGAAATTTCCTAGCAATTGTTTGTTTATATATGTTCTAGCAGAGTTGGATTCTGTTATTAATTTGAAACGTGCATGACAACTTTATTTGTATTGAGTAAATACAAAAAAAAAAAACAAGATACACTTAATTAGTTGTATCTGTCTCAAAATGCTTAATATGTTCTATTGTGACTTGCCAGAAAACAATAGTTGGGAGCAGAGAAATATTTGTTCACAAAATTCAAGGTATTTATGTATATACCAGCGAATTGAAAATAGCTCAGTCTTGAACAAGTATTTTGCTTTACTTTTGCCAAAGGAAATTTCCTAGCAATTGTTTGTTTTTATATTTACTAGCAGAGTTGGATTGTGTTATTAATTTCAAACGTGCAAAACAACTTTATTTGTATTGAGTAAATACAAAAAAACAAGATACACTTAATTAGTTTTATCTGTTTCCAAACTGCTTAATAGGCTCTATTATGTACTGCAACAAAACCATAGTTGGGAGCAGAGAACTATTTATTCACAAAATTCAAGTTAATATGTTCTATTGTGTACTGCCACAAAACCATAGTTGGGAGCAGAGAACTATTTGTTCACAAAATTCAAGGTATTTATGTATATACTAGCGAATTGAAATGAGCTCAGTCTTGAACAAATATTTTGCTTTACTTTTGCCAAAGGAAATTTCCTAGCAATTGTTTGTTTATATATGTACTAGCAGAGCTGGATTGTGTTATTAATTTCAAACGTGCAAAACTACTTTATTTGTGTTGAGTAAATACAAAAAAATCAAGATACACTTAATTAGTTTTATCTGTTTCCAAACTGCTTAATATGCTCTATTGTGTACTGCCACAAAACCATAGTTGGGAGAAGAGAACTATTTATTCACAAAATTCAAGTTAATATGTTCTATTGTGTACTGCCACAAAACCATAGTTGGGAGCAGAGAACTATTTATTCACAAAATTCAATGTATTTATGTATATACCATCGAATTGAATTGAGCTCAGTCTTGAACAAATATTTTGCTTTATTTTGCCAAAGGAACTTTCCTAGCAATTGTTTGTTTATATATGTACTAGCAGAGTTGGATTGTGTTATTAATTTCAAACGTGCAAAACAACTTTATTTGTGTTGAGTAAATACAAAAAAATCAAGATACACTTAATTAGTTTTATCTGTTTCCAAGCCGCTTAATATGCTCTATTGTGTACTGCCACAAAATCATAGCTGGGAGCAGAGAAATATTTATTCACAAAATTCAAGGTATTTATGTATATACTAGCGAAATGAAATGAGCTCAGTCTTGAACAAATATTTTGCTTTACTCTTGCCAAAGGAAATTTCCTAGCAATTGTTTCTTTATATATGTACTAGCAGAGTTGGATTGTGTTCTTAATTTGAAACGTGTAAAACAACTTTATTTTTATTGAGCAAACACAAAAAAACAAGATACACTTAATTAGTTTTATCTGATTCCAAATTGCTTAATATGTTCTATTGTGTACTGCCACAAAACCATAGTTGGGAGCAGAGAACTATGTATTCACAAAATTCAATGTATTTATGTATATACCAGCGAATTGAATTGAGCTCAGTCTTGAACAAATATTTTGCTTTATTTTGCCAAAGGAACTTTCCTAGCAATTGTTTGTTTATATATGTACTAGCAGAGTTGGATTCTGTTATTAATTTGAAACGTGCATAACAACTTTAGGTGTATTGAGTAAATACAAAAAAACAAGATACACTTAATTAGTTTTATCTGTTTCCAAACTGCTTAACATGTTCTATTGTGTACTGCCACAAAACCATAGTTGGGAGCAGAGAACTATTTATTCACAAAATTCCAGGTATTTATGTATATACCAACGAATTGAAACGAGCTCAGTCCTGAACAAATATTTTACTTTACTTTTGGCAAAGGAAATTTCCTAGCAATTGTTTGTTTATATATGTTCTAGCAGAGTTGGATTCTGTTATTAATTTGAAACGTGCATAACAACTTTATTTGTATTGAGTAAATACAAAAAAAAAACAAGATACACTTAATTAGTTGTATCTGTTTCAAACTGCTTAATATGTTCTATTGTGACTTGCCAGAAAACCATAGTTGGGAGCAGAGAAATATTTATTCACAAAATTCAAGGTATTTATGTATATACCAGCGAATTGAAAATAGCTCAGTCTTGAACAAGTATTTTGCTTTACTTTTGCCAAAGGAAATTTCCTAGCAATTGTTTGTTTATATATTTACTAGCAGAGTTGGATTGTGTTATTAATTTCAAACGTGCAAAACAACTTTATTGGTATTGAGTAAATACAAAAAAACAAGATACACTTAATTAGTTTTATCTGTTTCCAAACTGCTTAATAGGCTCTATTATGTACTGCCACAAAACCATAGTTGGGAGCAGAGAACTATTTATTCACAAAATTTAAGTTAATATGTTCTATTGTGTACTGCCACAAAACCATAGTTGGGAGCAGAGAACTATTTATTCACAAAATTCAAGGTATTTATGTATATACTAACGAATTGAAATGAGCTCAGTCTTGAACAAATATTTTGCTTTACTTTTGCCAAAGGAAATTTCCTAGCAATTGTTTGTTTATATATGTACTAGCAGAGTTGGATTGTGTTATTAATTTCAAACGTGCAAAACAACTTTATTTGTATTGAGTAAATACAAAAAAAAAACAAGATACACTTAATTAGTTTTATCTGTTTCCAAACTGCTTAATATGCTCTATTGTGTACTGCCACAAAACCATAGTTGGGAGAAGAGAACTATTTATTCACAAAATTCAAGTTAATATGAGCAATTGGTTGTTTATATATGTACTAGCAAAGTTGGATTGTGTTATTTATTTGAAACGTGCATAACAACTTTATTTGTATTGAGTAACATACCACAGTTCCCAGCAGTGGACTATTTATTCACAAAATACAAGGTATTTATGTATATACCAGCGAAATGAAATGAGCTCAGTCTTGAACAAATATTTTGCTTTACTTTTGCCAAAGGAAATTTCCTAGCAATTGCTTGTTTATATATGTACTAGCAGAGTTGGATTGTGTTATTAATTTGAAACGTGCATAACAATTTTATTTGTATTGAGTAATTACAAAAAAAAAACAAGATACACTTAGCTAGTTTTATCTGTTTCCAAACTGCTTAATATGCTCTATTGTGTACTGCCACAAAACCATAGTTGGGAGCAGAGAACAATTTATTCACAAAATTCAAGATATTTATGTATATACCAGCGAATTGAAATGAGCTCAGTCTTGAACAAATATTTTGCTTTACTTTTGCCAAAGGAAATTTCCTAGCAATTGTTTGTTTATATATGTACTAGCAGAGTTGGATTCTGTTATTAATTTGAAACGTGCATAACAACTTTATTTGTATTGAGTAAATACAAAAAAACAAGATACACTTAATTAGTTTTATCTGTTTCCAAAATGCTTAACATGTTCTATTGTGTACTGCCACAAAACCATAGTTGGGAGCAGAGAACTATTTATTCACAAAATTCAAGGTATTTATGTATATACTAGCGAATTGAAATGAGCTCAGTCTTGAACAAATATTTTGCTTTACTTTTGCCAAAGGAAATTTCCTAGCAATTGTTTGTTTATATATGTACTAACAGAGTTGGATTGTGTTATTAATTTCAAACTTGCAAAACAACTTTATTTGTATTGAGTAAATACAAAAAAAAACAAGATACACTTAATTAGTTTTATCTGTTTCCAAACTGCTTAATATGCTCTATTGTGTACTGCCACAAAACCATAGTTAGGAGAAGAGAACTATTTATTCACAAAATTCAAGTTAATATGTTCTATTGTGTACTGCCACAAAACCATAGTTGGGAGCAGAGAACTATTTATTCACAAAATTCAATGTATTTATGGATATACCAGCGAATTGAATTGAGCTCAGTCTTGAACAAATATTTTGCTTTATTTTGGCAAAGGAACTTTCCTAGCAATTGTTTGTTTATATATGTACTAGCACAGTTGGATTGTGTTATTAATTTGAAAGGTGCATAACAACTTTATTTGTATTGAGTAAATACAAAAAAAAAAAACAAGATACACTTAATTAGTTTTATCTGTTTCCAAACTGCTTATTAATATGTTCTATTGTGTACTGCCACAAAACCATAGTTGGGAGCAGAGAAATTTTTATTCACAAAATTCAAGGTATTTATGTATATACTAGCGAAATGAAATGAGCTCAGTCTTGAACAAATATTTTGCTTTACTCTTGCCAAAGGAAATTTCCTAGCAATTGTTTCTTTATATATGTACTAGCAGAGTTGGATTGTGTTATTAATTTGAAACGTGTAAAACAACTTTATTTTTATTGAGCAAACACAAACAAAACAAGATACACTTAATTAGTTTTATCTGATTCCAAATTGCTTAATATGTTTTATTGTGTACTGCCATAAAACCATAGTTGCGAGCAGAGAACTATTTATTCACAAAATTCAAAGTATTTATGTATATACCAGCGAAATGGAATGAGCTCAGTCTTGAACAAATATTTTGCTATAATTTTGCCAAAAGAGACTTCCTAGCAATTGGTTGTTTATATATGTACTAGCAAAGTTGGATTGTGTTATTTATTTGAAACGTGCATAACAACTTTATTTGTATTGAGTAACATACCACAGTTCCCAGCAGTGAAATATTTATTCACAAAATACAAGGTATTTATGTATATACCAGCGAAATGAAATGAGCTCAGTCTTGAACAAATATTTTGCTTTTCTTTTGCCAAATGAAATTTCCTAGCAATTGTTTGTTTAGATATGTACTAGCAGAGTTGGATTGTGTTATTAATTTGAAACGTGCATAACAACTTTATTTGTATTGAGTAAATGCAAAAAAACAAGATACACTTAATTAGTTTTATCTGATTCCAAACTGCTTAATATGTTTTATTGTGTACTGCCATAAAACCATAGTTGCGAGCAGGGAACTATTTATTCACAAAATTCAAGTTATTTATGTATATACCAGCGAAATGGAATGAGCTCAGTCTTGAACAAATATTTTGCTATACTTTTGCCAAAAGAAACTTCCTAGCAATTGGTTGTTTATATATGTACTAGCAAAGTTGGATTGTGTTATTTATTTGAAACGTGCATAACAACTTTATTTGTATTGAGTAACATACCACAGTTCCCAGCAGTGAACTATTTATTCACAAAATACAAGGTATTTATGTATATACCAGCGAAATGAAATGAGCTCAGTCTTGAACAAATATTTTGCTTTACTTTTGCCAAAAGAAATTTCCTAGCAATTGTTTGTTTATATATGTACTAGCAGAGCTGGATTGTGTTATTAATTTGAAACGTGCATAACAATTTTATTTGTATTGAGTAAATACAAAAAAACAAGATACACTTAATTAGTTTTATCTGTTTCCAAACTGCTTAATAGGCTCTATTATGTACTGCCACAAAACCATAGTTGGGAGCAGAGAACTATTTATTCACAAAATTTAAGTTAATATGTTCTATTGTGTACTGCCACAAAACCATAGTTGGGAGCAGAGAACTATTTATTCACAAAATTCAAGGTATTTATGTATATACTAACGAATTGAAGTGAGCTCAGTCTTGAACAAATATTTTGCTTTACTTTTGCCAAAGGAAATTTCCTAGCAATTGTTTGTTTATATATGTACTAGCAGAGTTGGATTGTGTTATTAATTTCAAACGTGCAAAACAACTTTATTTGTATTGAGTAAATACAAAAAAACAAGATACACTTAATTAGTTTTATCTGTTTCCAAACTGCTTAATAGGCTCTATTATGTACTGCCACAAAACCATAGTTGGGAGCAGAGAACTATTTATTCACAAAATTTAAGTTAATATGTTCTATTGTGTACTGCCACAAAACCATAGTTGGGAGCAGAGAACTATTTATTCACAAAATTCAAGGTATTTATGTATATACTAACGAATTGAAATGAGCTCAGTCTTGAACAAATATTTTGCTTTACTTTTGCCAAAGGAAATTTCCTAGCAATTGTTTGTTTATATATGTACTAGCAGAGTTGGATTGTGTTATTAATTTCAAACGTGCAAAACAACTTTATTTGTATTGAGTAAATACAAAAAAAAACAAGATACACTTAATTAGTTTTATCTGTTTCCAAACTGCTTAATATGCTCTATTGTGTACTGCCACAAAACCATAGTTGGGAGAAGAGAACTATTTATTCACAAAATTCAAGTTAATATGAGCAATTGGTTGTTTATATATGTACTAGCAAAGTTGGATTGTGTTATTTATTTGAAACGTGCATAACAACTTTATTTGTATTGAGTAACATACCACAGTTCCCAGCAGTGGACTATTTATTCACAAAATACAAGGTATTTATGTATATACCAGCGAAATGAAATGAGCTCAGTCTTGAACAAATATTTTGCTTTACTTTTGCCAAAGGAAATTTCCTAGCAATTGCTTGTTTATATATGTACTAGCAGAGCTGGATTGTGTTATTAATTTGAAACGTGCATAACAATTTTATTTGTATTGAGTAATTACAAAAAAAAACAAGATACACTTAGTTAGTTTTATCTGTTTCCAAACTGCTTAATATGCTCTATTGTGTACTGCCACAAAACCATAGTTGGGAGCAGAGAACAATTTATTCACAAAATTCAAGATATTTATGTATATACCAGCGAATTGAAATGAGCTCAGTCTTGAACAAATATTTTGCTTTACTTTTGCCAAAGGAAATTTCCTAGCAATTGTTTGTTTATATATGTACTAGCAGATTTGGATTCTGTTATTAATTTGAAACGTGCATAACAACTTTATTTGTATTGAGTAAATACAAAAAAACAAGATACACTTAATTAGTTTTATCTGTTTCCAAAATGCTTAACATGTTCTATTGTGTACTGCCACAAAACCATAGTTGGGAGCAGAGAACTATTTATTCACAAAATTCCAGGTATTTATGTATATACCAGCGAATTGAAACGAGCTCAGTCTTGAACAAATATTTTGCTTTACTTTTGGCAAAGGAAATTTCCTAGCAATTGTTTGTTTATATATGTTCTAGCAGAGTTGGATTCTGTTATTAATTTGAAACGTGCATAACAACTTTATTTGTATTGAGTAAATACAAAAAAAAAAACAAGATACACTTAATTAGTTGTATCTGTTTCAAACTGCTTAATATGTTCTATTGTGACTTGCCAGAAAACCATAGTTGGGAGCAGAGAAATATTTATTCACAAAATTCAAGGTATTTATGTATATACCAGCGAATTGAAAATAGCTCAGTCTTGAACAAGTATTTTGCTTTACTTTTGCCAAAAGAAATTTCCTAGCAATTGTTTGTTTATATATTTACTAGCAGAGTTGGATTGTGTTATTAATTTCAAACGTGCAAAACAACTTTATTTGTATTGAGTAAATACAAAAAAACAAGATACACTTAATTAGTTTTATCTGTTTCCAAACTGCTTAATAGGCTCTATTATGTACTGCCACAAAACCATAGTTGGGAGCAGAGAACTATTTCTTCACAAAATTCAAGTTAATATGTTCTATTGTGTACTGCCACAAAACCATAGTTGGGAGCAGAGAACTATTTATTCACAAAATTCAAGGTATTTATGTATATACTAGCGAATTGAAATGAGCTCAGTCTTGAACAAATATTTTGCTTTACTTTTGCCAAAGGAAATTTCCTAGCAATTGTTTGTTTATATATGTACTAACAGAGTTGGATTGTGTTATTAATTTCAAACTTGCAAAACAACTTTATTTGTATTGAGTAAATACAAAAAAAAAACAAGATACACTAAATTAGTTTTATCTGTTTCCAAACTGCTTAATATGCTCTATTGTGTACTGCCACAAAACCATAGTTAGGAGAAGAGAACTATTTATTCACAAAATTCAAGTTAATATGTTCTATTGTGTACTGCCACAAAACCATAGTTGGGAGCAGAGAACTATTTATTCACAAAATTCAATGTATTTATGGATATACCAGCGAATTGAATTGAGCTCAGTCTTGAACAAATATTTTGCTTTATTTTGGCAAAGGAACTTTCCTAGCAATTGTTTGTTTATATATGTACTAGCAGAGTTGGATTGTGTTATTAATTTGAAAGGTGCATGACAACTTTATTTGTATTGAGTAAATACAAAAAAAAAAAAACAAGATACACTTAATTAGTTTTATCTGTTTCCAAACTGCTTATTAATATGTTCTATTGTGTACTGCCACAAAACCATAGTTGGGAGCAGAGAACTATTTATTCACAAAATTCAAGGTATTTATGTATATACCAGCGAATTGAAATGAGCTCAGTCTTGAACAAATATTTTGCTTTACTTTTGCCAAAGGATATTTCCTAGCAATTGCTTGTTTATATATGTACTAGCAGAGTTGGATTCTGTTATTAATTTGAAACGTGCATAACAACTTTATTTGTATTGAGTAAATACAAAAAAACAAGATACACTTAATTAGTTTTATCTGTTTCCAAACTGCTTAACATGTTCTATTGTGTACTGCCACAAAACCATAGTTGGGAGCAGGGAACTATTTATTCACAAAATTCCAGGTATTTATGTATATACCAGCGAATTGAAACGAGCTCAGTCTTGAACAAATATTTTGCTTTACTTTTGGCAAAGGAAATTTCCTAGCAATTGTTTGTTTATATATGTTCTAGCAGAGTTGGATTCTGTTATTAATTTGAAACGTGCATGACAACTTTATTTGTATTGAGTAAATACAAAAAAAAAAAAAAACAAGATACACTTAATTAGTTGTATCTGTCTCAAAATGCTTAATATGTTCTATTGTGACTTGCCAGAAAACAATAGTTGGGAGCAGAGAAATATTTGTTCACAAAATTCAAGGTATTTATGTATATACCAGCGAATTGAAAATAGCTCAGTCTTGAACAAGTATTTTGCTTTACTTTTGCCAAAGGAAATTTCCTAGCAATTGTTTGTTTATATATTTACTAGCAGAGTTGGATTGTGTTATTAATTTCAAACGTGCAAAACAACTTTATTTGTATTGAGTAAATACAAAAAAACAAGATACACTTAATTAGTTTTATCTGTTTCCAAACTGCTTAATAGGCTCTATTATGTACTGCAACAAAACCATAGTTGGGAGCAGAGAACTATTTATTCACAAAATTCAAGTTAATATGTTCTATTGTGTACTGCCACAAAACCATAGTTGGGAGCAGAGAACTATTTATTCACAAAATTCAAGGTATTTATGTATATACTAGCGAATTGAAATGAGCTCAGTCTTGAACAAATATTTTGCTTTACTTTTGCCAAAGGAAATTTCCTAGCAATTGTTTGTTTATATATGTACTAGCAGAGCTGGATTGTGTTATTAATTTCAAACGTGCAAAACTACTTTATTTGTGTTGAGTAAATACAAAAAAATCAAGATACACTTAATTAGTTTTATCTGTTTCCAAACTGCTTAATATGCTCTATTGTGTACTGCCACAAAACCATAGTTGGGAGAAGAGAACTATTTATTCACAAAATTCAAGTTAATATGTTCTATTGTGTACTGCCACAAAACCATAGTTGGGAGCAGAGAACTATTTATTCACAAAATTCAATGTATTTATGTATATACCATCGAATTGAATTGAGCTCAGTCTTGAACAAATATTTTGCTTTATTTTGCCAAAGGAACTTTCCTAGCAATTGTTTGTTTATATATGTACTAGCAGAGTTGGATTGTGTTATTAATTTCAAACGTGCAAAACAACTTTATTTGTGTTGAGTAAATACAAAAAAATCAAGATACACTTAATTAGTTTTATCTGTTTCCAAGCCGCTTAATATGCTCTATTGTGTACTGCCACAAAATCATAGCTGGGAGCAGAGAAATATTTATTCACAAAATTCAAGGTATTTATGTATATACTAGCGAAATGAAATGAGCTCAGTCTTGAACAAATATTTTGCTTTACTCTTGCCAAAGGAAATTTCCTAGCAATTGTTTCTTTATATATGTACTAGCAGAGTTGGATTGTGTTATTAATTGGAAACGTGTAAAACAACTTTATTTTTATAGAGCAAACACAAAAAAACAAGATACACTTAATTAGTTTTATCTGATTCCAAATTGCTTAATATGTTCTATTGTGTACTGCCACAAAACCATAGTTGGGAGCAGAGAACTATGTATTCACAAAATTCAATGTATTTATGTATATACCAGCGAATTGAATTGAGCTCAGTCTTGAACAAATATTTTGCTTTATTTTGCCAAAGGAACTTTCCTAGCAATTGTTTGTTTATATATGTACTAGCAGAGTTGGATTCTGTTATTAATTTGAAACGTGCATAACAACTTTAGGTGTATTGAGTAAATACAAAAAAACAAGATACACTTAATTAGTTTTATCTGTTTCCAAACTGCTTAACATGTTCTATTGTGTACTGCCACAAAACCATAGTTGGGAGCAGAGAACTATTTATTCACAAAATTCCAGGTATTTATGTATATACCAGCGAATTGAAACGAGCTCAGTCCTGAACAAATATTTTGCTTTACTTTTGGCAAAGGAAATTTCCTAGCAATTGTTTGTTTATATATGTTCTAGCAGAGTTGGATTCTGTTATTAATTTGAAACGTGCATAACAACTTTATTTGTATTGAGTAAATACAAAAAAAAAACAAGATACACTTAATTAGTTGTATCTGTTTCAAACTGCTTAATATGTTCTATTGTGACTTGCCAGAAAACCATAGTTGGGAGCAGAGAAATATTTATTCACAAAATTCAAGGTATTTATGTATATACCAGCGAATTGAAAATAGCTCAGTCTTGAACAAGTATTTTGCTTTACTTTTGCCAAAGGAAATTTCCTAGCAATTGTTTGTTTATATATTTACTAGCAGAGTTGGATTGTGTTATTAATTTCAAACGTGCAAAACAACTTTATTGGTATTGAGTAAATACAAAAAAACAAGATACACTTAATTAGTATTATCTGTTTCCAAACTGCTTAATAGGCTCTATTATGTACTGCCACAAAACCATAGTTGGGAGCAGAGAACTATTTATTCACAAAATTTAAGTTAATATGTTCTATTGTGTACTGCCACAAAACCATAGTTGGGAGCAGAGAACTATTTATTCACAAAATTCAAGGTATTTATGTATATACTAACGAATTGAAATGAGCTTAGTCTTGAACAAATATTTTGCTTTACTTTTGCCAAAGGAAATTTCCTAGCAATTGTTTGTTTATATATGTACTAGCAGAGTTGGATTGTGTTATTAATTTCAAACGTGCAAAACAACTTTATTTGTATTGAGTAAATACAAAAAAAAACAAGATACACTTAATTAGTTTTATCTGTTTCCAAACTGCTTAATATGCTCTATTGTGTACTGCCACAAAACCATAGTTGGGAGAAGAGAACTATTTATTCACAAAATTCAAGTTAATATGAGCAATTGGTTGTTTATATATGTACTAGCAAAGTTGGATTGTGTTATTTATTTGAAACGTGCATAACAACTTTATTTGTATTGAGTAACATACCACAGTTCCCAGCAGTGAATTATTTATTCACAAAATACAAGGTATTTATGTATATACCAGCGAAATGAAATGAGCTCAGTCTTGAACAAATATTTTGCTTTACTTTTGCCAAAGGAAATTTCCTAGCAATTGCTTGTTTATATATGTACTAGCAGAGCTGGATTGTGTTATTAATTTGAAACGTGCATAACAATTTTATTTGTATTGAGTACTTACAAAAAAAAAACAAGATACACTTAATTAGTTTTATCTGTTTCCAAACTGCTTAATATGCTCTATTGTGTACTGCCACAAAACCATAGTTGGGAGCAGAGAACTATTTATTCACAAAATTCAAGGTATTTATGTATATACCAGCGAATTGAAATGAGCTCAGTCTTGAACAAATATTTTGCTTTACTTTTGCCAAAGGATATTTCCTAGCAATTGCTTGTTTATATATGTACTAGCAGAGTTGGATTCTGTTATTAATTTGAAACGTGCATAACAACTTTATTTGTATTGAGTAAATACAAAAAAACAAGATACACTTACTTAGTTTTATCTGTTTCCAAACTGCTTAATATGCTCTATTGTGTACTGCCACAAAACCATAGTTGGGAGAAGAGAACTATTTATTCACAAAATTCAAGTTAATATGAGCAATTGGTTGTTTATATATGTACTAGCAAAGTTGGATTGTGTTATTTATTTGAAACGTGCATAACAACTTTATTTGTATTGAGTAACATACCACAGTTCCCAGCAGTGAATTATTTATTCACAAAATACAAGGTATTTATGTATATACCAGCGAATTGAAATGAGCTCAGTCTTGAACAAATATTTTGCTTTACTTTTGCCAAAGGAAATTTCCTAGCAATTGCTTGTTTATATATGTACTAGCAGAGCTGGATTGTGTTATTAATTTGAAACGTGCATAACAATTTTATTTGTATTGAGTACTTACAAAAAAAAAACAAGATACACTTAATTAGTTTTATCTGTTTCCAAACTGCTTAATATGCTCTATTGTGTACTGCCACAAAACCATAGTTGGGAGCAGAGAATTATTTATTCACAAAATTCAAGGTATTTATGTATATACCAGCGAATTGAAATGAGCTCAGTTTTGAACAAATATTTTGCTTTACTTTTGCCAAAGGAAATTTCCTAGCAATTGTTTGTTTATATATGTACTAGCAGAGTTGGATTGTGTTATTAATTTCAAACGTGCAAAACAACTTTATTTGTATTGAGTAAATACAAAAAAAAACAAGATACACTTAATTAGTTTTATCTGTTTCCAAACTGCTTAATATGCTCTATTGTGTACTGCCACAAAACCATAGTTGGGAGAAGAGAACTATTTATTCACAAAATTCAAGTTAATATGAGCAATTGGTTGTTTATATATGTACTAGCAAAGTTGGATTGTGTTATTTATTTGAAACGTGCACAACAACTTTATTTGTATTGAGTAACATACCACAGTTCCCAGCAGTGAATTATTTATTCACAAAATACAAGGTATTTATGTATATACCAGCGAATTGAAATGAGCTCAGTCTTGAACAAATATTTTGCTTTACTTTTGCCAAAGGAAATTTCCTAGCAATTGCTTGTTTATATATGTACTAGCAGAGCTGGATTGTGTTATTAATTTGAAACGTGCATAACAATTTTATTTGTATTGAGTACTTACAAAAAAAAAACAAGATACACTTAATTAGTTTTATCTGTTTCCAAACTGCTTAATATGCTCTATTGTGTACTGCCACAAAACCATAGTTGGGAGCAGAAAACTATTTATTCACAAAATTCCAGGTATTTATGTATATACCAGCGAATTGAAACGAGCTCAGTCTTGAACAAATATTTTGCTTTACTTTTGGCAAAGGAGATTTCCTAGCAATTGTTTGTTTTTATATGTTCTAGCAGAGTTGGGTTCTGTTATTAATTTGAAACGTGCATAACAACTTTATTTGTATTGAGTAAATAAAAAAAAAAAGACAAGATACACTTAATTAGTTGTATCTGTTTCAAACTGCTTAATATGTTCTATTGTGACTTGCCAGAAAACCATAGTTGGGAGCAGAGAAATATTTATTCACAAAATTCAAGTTATTTATGTATATACCAGCGAATTGAAAATAGCTCAGTCTTGAACAAGTATTTTGCTTTACTTTTGCCAAAGGAAATTTCCTAGCAATTGTTTGTTTATATATTTACTAGCAGAGTTAGATTGTGTTATTAATTTCAAACGTGCAAAACAACTTTATTTGTATTGAGTAAATACAAAAAAACAAGATACACTTAATTAGTTTTATCTGTTTCCAAACTGCTTAATATGCTCTATTGTGTACTGCCACAAAACCATAGTTGGGAGAAGAGAACTATTTATTCACAAAATTCAAGTTAATATGTTCTATTGTGTACTGCCACAAAACCACAGTTGGGAGCAGAAAACTATTTATTCACAAAATTCAAGTTAATATGTTCTATTGTGTACTGCCACAAAACCATAGTTGGGAGCAGAGAACTATTTATTCACAAAATTCAAGGTATTTATGTATATACTAGCGAATTGAAATGAGCTCAGTCTTGAACAAATATTTTGCTTTACTTTTGCCAAAGGAAATTTCCTAGCAATTGTTTGTTTATATATGTACTAGCAGAGTTGGATTGTGTTCTTAATTTCAAACGTGCAAAACAACTTTATTTGTATTGAGTAAATACAAAAAAAAAACAAGATACACTTAATTAGTTTTATCTGTTTCCAAACTGCTTAATATGCTCTATTGTGTACTGCCACAAAACCATAGTTGGGAGAAGAGAACTATTTATTCACAAAATTCAAGTTAATATGTTCTATTGTGTACTGCCACAAAACCACAGTTGGGAGCAGAGAACTATTTATTCACAAAATTCAATGTATTTATGTATATACCAGCGAATTGAATTGAGCTCAGTCTTGAACAAATATTTTGCTTTATTTTGCCAAAGGAACTTTCCTAGCAATTGTTTGTTTATATATGTACTAGCAGAGTTGGATTGTGTTATTAATTTGAAAGGTGCATAACAACTTTATTTGTATTGAGTAAATACAAAAAAAAAACAAGATACACTTAATTAGTTTTATCTGTTTCCAAGCCGCTTAATATGCTCTATTGTGTACTGCCACAAAATCATAGCTGGGAGCAGAGAAATATTTATTCACAAAATTCAAGGTATTTATGTATATACCAGCGAATTGAAATGAGCTCAGTCTTGAACAAATATTTTGCTTTATTTTGCCAAAGGAAATTTCCTAGCAATTGTTGGTTTATATATGTACTAGCAGAGTTGGATTGTGTTATTAATTTGAAAGGTGCATCACAACTTTATTTGTATTGAGTAAATACAAAAAAAAAAACAAGATACACTTAATTAGTTTTATCTGTTTCCAAACATCTTAATATGCACTATTGTGTACTGCCACAAAACCATAGTTGGGAGCAGAGAAATATTTATTCACAAAATTCAAGGTATTGTTTGTTTATATATGTACTAGCAGAGTTGGATTGTGTTATTAATTTGAAACGTACATAACAACTTTATTTGTATAGAGTAAATACAAAAAAACAAGATACACTTAATTAGTTTTATCTGTTTCCAAACATCTTAATATGTTCTATTGTGTACTGCCACAAAACCATAGTTGCGAGCTGGGAATTATTTATTCACAAAATTCAAGGTATTTATGTATATACCAGCGAAATGGAATGAGCTCAGTATTGAACAAATATTTTGCTTTACTTTTGCCATAGGAAATTTCCTAGCAATTGCTTGTTAATATATGTACTAGCAGAGTTGGATTGTGTTATTAATTTGAAACGTGCATAACAACTTTTATTGTATAGGGTAAATACAAAAAAATAAGATACACTTAATTAGTTTTATCTGATTCCAAACTGCTTAATATGTTTTATTGTGTACTGCCATAAAACCATAGTTGCGAGCAGGGAACTATTTATTCACAAAATTCAAGGTATTTATGTATACACCAGCGAAATGGAATGAGCTCAGTCTTGAACAAATATTTTGCTATACTTTTGCCAAAGGAAAATGAAGTTTCCTAGCAATTGTTTGTTTATATATGTACTAGCAGAGTTGGATTGTGTTATTAATTTGAAACGTGCATAACATCTTTATTTGTATTGAGTAAATGCAAAAAAACAAGATACACTTAACTAGTTTTATCTGATTCCAAACTGCTTAATATGCTCTATTGTGTACTGCCACGAAACCATAGTTGGGAGCAGAGAACTATTTATTCACAAAATTAAAGGTATTTATGTATATACCAGCCAATTGAAATCAGCTCAGTCTTGAACAAATATTTTGCTTTACTTTTGCCAAAGCAAATTTCCTAGCAATTGCTTGTTTATATATGTACTAGCAGAGCTGGATTGTGTTATTAATTTGAAACGTGCATAACAACTTTATTTGTATTGAGTAATTACAAAAAAAAACAAGATACACTTAATTAGTTTTATCTGTTTCCAAACTGCTTAATATGATTTATTGTGTACTGCCACAAAACCATAGTTGGGAGCAGAGAACTATTTATTCACAAAATTCAAGTTAATATGTTCTATTGTGTACTGCCACAAAACCATAGTTGGGAGCAGAGAACTATTTATTCACAAAATTCAAGTTAATATATTCTATTGCGTCCTGCCAAAAAACCATAGTTGGGAGCAGAGAACTATTTATTCACAAAATTCAAAGTTTTTATGTATATACTAGCGAATTGAAATGAGCTCAGTCTTGAACAAATATTTTGCTTTACTTTTGCCAAAGGAAATTTCCTAGCAATTGTTTGTTTATATATGTACTAGCAGAGTTGGATTGTGTTATTAATTTCAAACGTGCAAAACAATTTTATTTGTATTGAGTAAATACAAAAAAAAAAAAACAAGATACACTTAATTAGTTTTATCTGCTTCCAAATTGCTTAATATGCTCTATTGTGTACTGCCACAAAACCATAGTTGGGAGCAGAGAACTATTTATTCACAAAATTCAAGTTAATATGTTCTATTGTGTACTGCAACAAAACCATAGTTGGAAGCAGAGAATTATTTGTTCACAAAATTCAAGGTATTTATGTATATACTAGCGAATTGAAATGAGCTCAGTCTTGAACAAGTATTGTGCTTTACTTTGCCAAAGAAAATTTCCTAGCAATTGTTTGTTTATATATGTACTAGCAGAGTTAGATTGTGTTATTAATTTGAAACATGCATAACAACTTTTATTGTATTGAGTTGCGAGGTGAGAGAGAGAGAGAGATGCCACGGATCATAGCGCAGGAGCGACGGAAGCGGGTCTTGAAAATGACGGTACGGGTCGTGGTTCTCAGAGAACGGTGGTGATGATCTGCAAATAGTATCTTACCCCCAGAGAAAGCTTACTCGGATAGGTTCAGGCGGATTACGTTGGTTCTCCTACGGCTAATGATTGACGGCGGCGGGCAAGAAGGGCGCAGTTTCACCTAGGTGAAGTATATAGTATCTATTAGTACTACCCAACGTCTAGATGTATTTGTATACATGGGTGCTGGGTAGATTCAGTACTCCTATCAGTCCTAGCGACCATGAGCGGTGTAGTGAAGTCCACCTTTGCATTCGGCTCGGTACCCCATTCAGGAGGCCGGGGAGGGAGATGCTCCTCGGCCACCCTGAGTGGACTGTCCGCGCCTCATGCCATCCCCCATATGCTGCTGGGTAGACCCAGTACTCCTCTCAGGGAGCCTCGGACAAGAGTCCTAGCGACCGTGAGGGGTGTAGTAAGGTCCACCGTTGCATATGGCTCGGCACCTCAGCCAGGGAGCGGGGGAGAGAGATGATCCTCGGCAACCCTAGGTGGACTGTCCGCGACAAATGCCACCCGTATTAATATGTATTGGGCCTGGCATATCCCTCAAGTGGAGCCCAGGACTGGTCCTGGACGCGCCTTGTGGGAACTACCCGTGCCCATCCGTCCTTCAAGGTAGAAAGGGAGCGTGTCCCCTTCTACCCCGTGGGACGTTGTGCAAAGGTTGGTTTCCCATAGGTGAGGCGGGGAGATCCATGAGCCCGATGGGTTCTCTGAGAGTATTTCCCGTTCACCTTGGGGCCCCTTTGATACCTACCATTGGAAGTTTGGCCTCAGCCTCACTTACCTAGGTGAAGTATGCAGTGAGTGGTGGCGTTTGCCATTTCATAGGTGAGGGGGGGAGATCCATGAGCCCGATGGGTTCGCTGGGAGGCTTTCCCGTTCACCTTGGGGCCCCTTTGATACCTACCATTGGAAGTTTGGCCTCAGCCTCACTTAGCTAGGTGAAGTATGCAGTGAGTGGTGGCGTTTGCCATTTCATACTTGTTAGCGTATAAAATGGTTAAGAATTCAGTTCATCAATAACTCCTCGTTATGATAGCGAATGAAAAATGCACGCCAGATAGTCAGTACCACGCGTGCTGAGTATGTTTGGTTGTTCACTGTTGGTACTTGGCATACTTTGTGCGGGTGGTTGTTCGCTGTGCAAGGCGATCGTAGGGTATGTATATTTAAATGGCATATTATGTGCGGATGGTTGTTCGCTGTGCAAGGCGAACGTAGGGTATGTATATATTTAGTGTTAGGGTATGTATATATTTAATGTTAGGGCTGTGAGTAGGTTATTGTGACGTAGCATTTTGCTACGTTACAGTCCCCCTCCCACTTCGGGGGAAAAAAAGCTTTGGCATTCGGGAGTTTGTGGCCTTAAGGCCTGCACTGCCGTGGACCAAGTGGTCCCGGTATATTTTACCGCCTATGAGGTGGCTCGGCCGACGTACGTGTGTGTGTTTGTTGTCCGGTATTTCCCTTTATTCATATATTTACTTATATATATATATATATATATAGATATATGGTTTTTTCCTAAACTTGTACATAAATCAGCATAAAAAACATTGTACATTGTATTATTTTTTTGTTTATGAAAAAAAATTCTTCTTTTAGCTTAATACTAATTAATTGAAATTCATGTGTAAGTCTCCTTTTTTCTTTTGTAGAAGTGTTTGTATAAAAGTTGAACATTTTGGTTGAAAGGTATTTTGCAGAAAAAAAATGGGTATATATTTGAACAATATATTTTTTTCTTAGTTTAAGGGGTAAATTTTTATGATATATATGTAACGTACAATCATTCACCAAAAAAAAAATTGTTTTCAACTTATATTTACAATTGTTAACAAAAATGATTTGTGACAATGATTTGCTTCAAGCTAACAATAAAGTCGCAACGGCATATTATGCGGTTTGAGGAATGGTGTGTATTACTAAGAAAATAGATCGCTTTTTCCACGTTTGTTTTGGTAGTAACAATTCATATAAAAGTATATTCTTTTCTTCTTACTGGTAGCGTGTATAAAAACATTTTTTATCTGTGTGTATGACTTTATATAAATAAAAAAAGAAATTTAACTCCTTTGTTTTCTAAAGTTGCATGAATTTTTGTTTTTTGTTGTTTTTTTTTTTTTTTTTTTGTTTTACAATTTTTACCATGCAATAAAATAAATAAAAAAAATAATTAAAAAAGAATATAAAAAATATTGAATGCATCGGAGCCTAAGATTACGGTGGTGCCCAAGTTAATCCTTATATTTCATTATTCTCTTGTGCCCCGCGATCTTCACTAAAGCGTGGTCCGCGTCCATCTGCGTGCAGTACACATGCTGTTTGTCTTATCGAAAGTACCATTGGGGCGGATTCTTCTTTGGTCGCTTCACGCAGTGAAATTTTTTGAATGTTTTCTCTTTTTGATTTTCGCTTATCTTTTATGGTGCCTCTGTTTCGGTGGGTCGAGCTGTTTCGCCTTCTACCTTTTTACGGTCGGTTGTGTTGTCTGCGCACTCGCTTATGCTTAGCAGCGGGTGTACTGTTTGTATCAAGTTGGGATAAAGCCGTGAAATATTTGTACCCTCTGTATTATCGTCTTGTTGGGTGGCCATGGCCATTCATTTACCTTTTGTGGCGAATCCGGTGGCACTGGCTGGCGCATCGTAATCTGTAATGATAAGAGCAGATTTATGTACGTGTTGTGTTAGGTGGTGATATTACTGGTTCGGCCGTGAGTGGGCGTTCGTCGGCGTAGGGTTTTAAGTCCTGTAGATGTGTATGCGCTGTCCGTTTGTGATGCTCTTCGGTGTGTTTCAGCTGGACGGTATTGGATGATATGTATTTTTCTACCACATAGGGTCCGGAGAACTTTGGTGCTAATTTATTGACCGCGGAGGAGAGCGGATGCTCTCGTTTCATCACCTTTTCCCCAACCCGTGGTTTCCAGGGTCTACGGCGCAGATCGTAGTATTTTTTCTGCGTCTTGGCTGCTTTAGCCAGATTCTTCTTGATCACTTCCCATAGGTCGGTTATTGTTGGGCATACGGTCGGTGATTCTTCGAGGACGGCGCCTTCGGTGCGTATTTGCTGGGCTGTCGCGATGTTTCTGCCAAAGTTGATTTCAGCAGCCGATGCTTGGGTTGCTTCGTGATGTGCTGTGTTCATAGCGAAAGCGATTTGCGGGATGTCCGTGTCCCAGGTGCGGTGATCGGCTTTTGAGCGCTGCGCTATCATGGTCTTGATTACTCTGTTAGCTCTTTTGGTAGGGTTTTCGTGGGGCGTATGCGGCTGACTTCAGCATTTATTACCTGTTGTATCGCTCGGTTCCGTGGGTAATATCGCTGTTTTAGCGATCAATCATATTTCAGCGAGATTACATGTTCTGCTGCCCTGCTGGGACCAGTTATTCCCCCGAATATCTGTTGGTGGTGGTCTAAAAAAACTGCGAGTTCGGCATTTTGAGTTGCTCTTAAATGTTTTCTTTCTGTCACGGTACTTAGTTTTGCAAATATGGTGTTCTGGGTTGGCGTGGCTGGCGGTAATATGTTTCCATCTAAGGTGAGGGTGAGCGCCCTTTCCCTGAGAAAGTCCATGCCTAGAATCATGTATTCGGCAAAATTAGGCAGGGTGGACACTCGCATATGGGTCGGTTTATTGTTACAGAGTATGGTTACTTGGTAGGTGTACGAACTAACAACGCACGTCCTATCGGCGAGCTGTACGTTGCGGACTCTGGGTGCGCATGCTATTTTCTTGCCTTCCAGATGCTTACGTATAGTGTCACCTACGTAGGTGAGCGTTGCGCCGGTGTCCACCAAGGCTCGGACGTTTAACCCTTCGATGGTGACCTTGACGTAGTGACGGCCATCCATCTTTTCATTCGGCGGTTGTTCGTCGATGGCTGCTGATTGTGGTATTTTACCGTGCCGTAGCCTGACGGGAGTCAAGGTGCTCGCCTTATCGCACCTGCAATCTCTGGACAGGACGTTGTCCCGGCCACATCTGGAGCAAAATAGTCTTCGGACTCTTCGGCATTGGTAGCGCATATGTCCTCGTTCCTTGCATCTCCAACAGGATTCCTCTCTGCTATATTCTTCGGTCAACGGTGATAAATAATGCGCTGTTTGTCTGCTTTGTCTGGTGGCCTCCAATTATAGCAGCTCGAATTCGTCGGTGAGCTCCATCAGCTCTTCAATAGTTCGCAGCTCGCTACGCTTTGCGAATAACAGGTATTCGACACGCAGTCCGGCCTAAATGCGTTCTAGGTGGTTCTCTCGTGACATAATTGGATGTTGTCGGATCATGGTTTGCATGGCGAGAATATAATCCTTAGCCTTTTCCCGCCCCTGCTGTCTCTTCTGCCGTATGGCGTCCTCTAGGTGGTGTAGATGCCGTCTGGGTAGGAAGAATTGCTCGGCCGCTGTGCGGAACTGTGCCCACGAGACTATCTCGGCTTTGCGTACGCGCAACCATTGCAATGCCTTGCCGCGCAACGTCTCTGGCAGCGTTGGGAGCAATCTGTCCAATGGAATGTTATAGCACTCGGCCAGCTCCTCAGTTCTCTCCAAAAAGTCATAAAGCGTTTCTCCACCCGTGAAATGGACGTCCCATCGGCGAACCGTGTTCATTACTTCGGCGTCGGTTAACTCGGTACGGGGTGGTGGCGGTCGTTGTTTGGCTTTTGGAACTGCAGACGGTGTAGTCACATGGATGGAGGGAGTTAATTTTTTTTAATTTGGCTATTCTCTTCTTCCTTGATTTCATCTTCAACCTCTCTCAGTAGATTTTCAGTTGACTTGCGATTTCGTTTTGCCTTGACGTAGGCACTGATCGCTATGCGTAGCTCAGCGACAGTGCTGCCGTTAACGAATATCCGGTATCTCTTGCACTCCTCGATGAGTCTCTGTTTCTTCAGCGAATATTTCCAGTTCAAGCTGTCGGTATTCAATAGGTTGGTGTTGTCCTCTGATTGTGGTTGCGTGTTCGGTTGCCCATCTCCCGGCGGGCTGGTGCTTGTTGTTGCTTTTACACTTTCCTCTCCGGAGATGGGTCCCTGCTCGGGCACCATTTGCGGGGTGGGTTTTGTCGAAGGCTGAGGTAAGCTCAGCCGCTCCAGGGTCAGGCGAAGGTCCCACTAACTTTTTCCAATTAATAACACAAGTAGTTGTTGTTTTTGTTCTGAACACGCCCACACACACGATGCGGCTTTTGCCTTTCGATGCCGGCAGCCTTTGGTCCCACAGAGAGATAGAGAGAGAGAGAGAGAGATGCCACGGATAATAGCGCAGGAGCGACGGAAGCGGGTCTCGAAAATGACGGTACGGGTCGCGGTTTTCAGAGAACGGTGGTGATGATCTGCAAATAGTATCTTACCCCCATAGAAAGCTTAGTTGGATAGGTTCAGGCGGATTACGGTGGTGCTCCTACGGCTAATGATTGACGGCGGCGGGCAAGAAGGGCGCAGTTTCACCTAGGTGAAGTATATAGTATCTATTAGTACTACCCAACGTCTAGATGTATTTGTATACATGGGTGCTGGGTAGATTCAGTACTCCTCTCAGGGAGCCTCGGACAAGAGTCCTAGCGACCATGAGCGGTGTAGTGAAGTCCACCGTTGCATTCGGTTCGGCACCCCAATCAGGAGGCGGGGGAGGGAGATGCTCCTCGGCCACCCTGAATGGACTGTCCGCGCCTCATGCCATCCCCCATTTGCTGCTTGGTAGACCAGTACTCCTCTCAGGGAGCCTCGGACAAGAGTCCTAGCGACCGTGAGGGGTGTAGTAAGGTCCACCGTTGCATATGGCTCGGCACCTCACCCAGAGAGCGGGGGAGCGAGATGATCCTCGGCAACACTGGGTGGACTGTCCACGACAAATGCCACCCGTATTATTATGTATTGGGCCTGGCATGTCCCTCAAGTGGAGCCCAGGACTGGTCCTGGACGCGCCTTGGGGGAACTACCCGTGCCCATCCGTCCTTCAAGGTAGAAAGGCAGCGTATCCACTTCTACCCCGTGGGACGTTGTGAAAAGGTTGGTTTCCCATAGGTGAGGGGGGGAGGAGATCCATGAGCCCGATGGGTTCGCTGTGAGTCTTCCCCGTTCACCTTGGGGCCCCTTTGATACCTACCATTGGAAGTTTGGCCTCAGCCTCACTTACCTAGGTGAAGTATGCAGTGAGTGGTGGCGTTTGCCATTTCATACTTGTTAGCGTATAAAATGGTTAAGAATTCAGCTCATCAATAACTCCTCGTTATGATAGCGAATGAAAAATGCACGCCAGATAGTCAGTACCACGCGTGCTGAGTATGTTTGGTTGTTCACTATTGGCACTTGGCATACTATGTGCGGGTGGTTGTTCGCTGTGCAAGGCGATCGTAGGGTATGTATATTTAAATGGCATATTATGTGGGGATGGTTGTTCGCTGTGCAAGGCGAACGTAGGGTATCTATATATTTAGTGTTAGGGTATGTATATATTTAATGCTAGGGCTGTGAGTAGGTTATTGTGACGTAGCATTTTGCTACGTTACAGAGTAAATACAAAAAAACAAGATACACTTAATTAGTTTTATCTCTTTCCAAACTGTTTAATATGTTCTATTGTGTACTGCAACAAAACCATAGTTGGGAGCTGAGAACTATTTATTCACAAAATTCAAGGTATTTATGTATATACCAGCGAATTTAAATGAGCTCAGTATTGAACCAATATTTTGCTTTACTTTTGCCAAAGGAAATTTCCTAGCGATTGCTTTTTTATATATGTACTAGCAGAGCTGTATTGTGTTATTAATTTGAAACGTGCATAATAACTTTATTGGTATTGAGTAATTACAAAAAAAAAACAAACAAGATACACTTAATTAGTTTTATCTGTTTCCCAACTGCTTAATATGCTCTATTGTGTACTGCCACAAAACCATAGTTGGGAGCAGAGAACTATTTATGCACAAAATTCAAGGTATTTATGTATATACCAGCGAATTGAAATGAGCTCAGTCTTGAACAAATATTTTGCTTTACTTTTGCCAAAGGAAATTTCCTAGCAATTGTTTGTTTATATATGTACTAGCAGAGTTGGATTCTGTTATTAATTTGAAACGTGCATAACAACTTTATTTGGATTGAGTAAATACAAAAAACAAGATACACTTAATTATTTTTATCTGTTTCCAAACTGCTTAACATGTTCTATTTGTACTGCCACAAAACCACAAATGGGAGCAGAGAACTATTTATTCACAAAATTCAAGGTATTTATGTATATACCAGCGAATTGAAATGAGCTCAGTCTTGAAGAAGTATTTTGCTTTTCTTTTGCCAAAGGAAATTTCCTAGCAATTGTTTGTTTATATATGTACTAGCAGAGTTTGATTGTGTTTTTAATTTGAAACGTGCATAACAACTTTATTTGTATTGAGTAAATACAAAAAAACAAGATACACTTAGTTATTTCATCTGTTTCCAAACTGCTTAATATGTTCTATTGTGTACTGCCACAAAACCATAGTTGGGAGCAGAGAATTATTTATTCACAAAATTCAAGGTATTTATGTATATGCCAGCGAATTGAAATGAGCTCAGTCTTGAACAAATATTTTGCTTTACTTTTGCCAAAGGAAATTTCCTAGCAATTGTTTGTTTATATATGTACTAGCAGAGTTGGATTCTGTTATTAATTTGAAACGTGCATAACAACTTTATTTGGATTGAGTAAATACAAAAAACAAGATACACTTAATTATTTTTATCTGTTTCCAAACTGCTTAACATGTTCTATTGTGTACTGCCACAAAACCACAAATGTGAGCAGAGAACTATTTATTCACAAAATTCAAGGTATTTGTGTATATACCAGCGAATTGAAATGAGCTCAGTCTAGAACAAATATTTTGCTTTACTTTTGCCAAAGGAAATTTCCTAGCAATTGTTTGTTTATATATGTACTAGCAGAGTTTTATTGTGTTTTTAATTTGAAACGTACATAACAACTTTATTTGTATTGAGTAAATACAAAAAAACAAGATATACTTAATTAGTTTTATCTGTTTACAAACTGCTTAATATGCTCTATTGTGTATTTCCACAAAACCATAGTTGGAAGCAGAGAACTATTTATTCACAAAATTCAATGTATTTATGTATATACCAGCGAATTGAAATGAGCTCAGTCTAGAACAAATATTTTGCTTTACTTTTGCAGAAGGAAATTTCCTAGCAATTGTTTGTTTATATATGTACTAGCAGAGTTGGATAGTGTTATTAATTTGAAACGAGCATAACAACTTTATTTGTATTGAGTAAATACAAAAAAACAAGATATACTTAATTAGTTTTATCTCTTTCCAAACTGCTTAATATGCTCTATTGTGTATTGCCACAAAACCATATTTGGGAGCAGAGAACTATTTATTCACAAAATTCAATGTATTTATGTATATACCAGCGAATTGAAATGAGCTCAGTCTAGAACAAATATTTTGCACCACTTTTGCTAAAGGAAATTTCCTAGCAATTGTTTGTTTATAAATGTACTAGCAGAGTTGGATTGTGTTATTAATTTGAAACGAGCAAAACAACTTTATTTGTATTGAGTAAATACAAAAAAACAAGATATACTTAATTAGTTTTATCTGTTTCCAAATTGCTTAATATTTTCTATTGTGTATTGCCACAAAACCATAGTTGGGAGCAGAGAACTATTTATTCACAAAATTCAATGTATTTATGTATATACCAGCGAATTGAAATGAGCTCAGTCTAGAACAAATATTTTGCACCACTTTTGCTAAAGGAAATTTCCTAGCAATTGTTTGTTTATATATGTACTAGCAGAGTTGGATTGTGTTATTAATTTGAAACGAGCAAAACAACTTTATTTGTATTGAGTAAATACAAAAAAACAAGATATACTTAATTAGTTTTATCTGTTTCCAAACTGCTTAATATGCTCTATTGTGTATTGCCACAAAACCATAGTTGGGAGCAGAGAACTATTTATTCACAAAATTCAATGTATTTATGTATATACCAGCGAATTGAAATGAGCTCAGTCTAGAACAAATATTTTGCACCACTTTTGCTAAAGGAAATTTCCTAGCAATTGTTTGTTTATATATGTACTAGCAGAGTTGGATTGTGTTATTAATTTGAAACGAGCAAAACAAATTTATTTGTATTGAGTAAATACAAAAAAACAAGATATACTTAATTAGTTTTATCTGTTTCCAAACTGCTTAATATGCTCTATTGTGTACTGCCACAAAACCATAGTTGGGAGCAGAGAACTATTTATTCACAAAATTCAAGGTATTTATGTATATACCAGCGAATTGAAATGAGCTCAGTCTTGAACAAATATTTTGCACCACTTTTGCTAAAGGAAATTTCCTAGCAATTGTTTGTTTATATATGTACTAGCAGAGTTGGATTGTGTTATTAATTTGAAACGAGCAAAACAACTTTATTTGTATTGAGTAAATACAAAAAAACAAGATATACTTAATTAGTTTTATCTGTTTCCAAACTGCTTAATATGCTCTATTGTGTATTGCCACAAAACCATAGTTGGGAGCAGAGAACTATTTATTCACAAAATTCAATGTATTTATGTATATACCAGCGAATTGAAATGAGCTCAGTCTAGAACAAATATTTTGCACCACTTTTGCTAAAGGAAATTTCCTAGCAATTGTTTGTTTATATATGTACTAGCAGAGTTGGATTGTGTTATTAATTTGAAACGAGCAAAACAACTTTATTTGTATTGAGTAAATACAAAAAAACAAGATATACTTAATTAGTTTTATCTGTTTCCAAATTGCTTAATATGTTCTATTGTGTATTGCCACAAAACCATAGTTGGGAGCAGAGAACTATTTATTCACAAAATTCAATGTATTTATGTATATACCAGCGAATTGAAATGAGCTCAGTCTAGAACAAATATTTTGCACCACTTTTGCTAAAGGAAATTTCCTAGCAATTGTTTGTTTATATATGTACTAGCAGAGTTGGATTGTGTTATTAATTTGAAACGAGCAAAACAACTTTATTTGTATTGAGTAAATACAAAAAAACAAGATATACTTAATTATTTTTATCTGTTTCCAAACTGCTTAATATGCTTTATTGTGTATTGCCACAAAACCATAGTTGGGAGCAGAGAACTATTTATTCACAAAATTCAATGTATTTATGTATATACCAGCGAATTGAAATGAGCTCAGTCTAGAACAAATATTTTGCACCACTTTTGCTAAAGGAAATTTCCTAGCAATTGTTTGTTTATATATGTACTAGCAGAGTGGGATTGTGTTATTAATTTGAAACGAGCAAAACAACTTTATTTGGTTTGAGTAAATACAAAAAAACAAGATATACTTAATTAGTTTTATCTGTTTCCAAACTGCTTAATATGCTCTATTGTGTATTGCCACAAAACCATAGTTGGGAGCAGAGAACTATTTATTCACAAAATTCAAGGTATTTATGTATATACCAGCGAATTGAAATGAGCTCAGTCTAGAACAAATATTTTGCACCACTTTTGCTAAAGGAAATTTCCTAGCAATTGTTTGTTTATATATGTACTAGCAGAGTTGGATTGTGTTTTTAATTTGAAACGAGCAAAACAACTTTATTTGTATTGAGTAAATACAAAAAAACAAGATATACTTAATTAGTTTTATCTGTTTCCAAACTGCTTAATATGCTCTATTGTGTATTGCCACAAAACCATAGTTGGGAGCAGAGAACTATTTATTCACAAAATTCAATGTATTTATGTATATACCAGCGAATTGAAATGAGCTCAGTCTAGAACAAATATTTTGCACCACTTTTGCTAAAGGAAATTTCCTAGCAATTGTTTGTTTATATATGTACTAGCAGAGTTGGATTGTGTTATTAATTTGAAACGAGCAAAACAACTTTATTTGTATTGAGTAAATACAAAAAAACAAGATATACTTAATTAGTTTTATCTGTTTCCAAACTGCTTAATATGCTCTATTGTGTACTGCCACAAAACCATAGTTGGGAGCAGAGAACTATTTATTCACAAAATTCAAGGTATTTATGTATATACCAGCGAATTGAAATGAGCTCAGTCTTGAACAAATATTTTGCTTTACTTTTGCTAAAGGAAATTTCTTAGCAATTGTTTGTTTATATATGTACTAGCAGAGTTGGATTTTGTTATTAATTTGAAACGAGCATAACAGCTTTATTTGTATTGAGTAAATACAAAAAAACAAGATACACTTAATTAGTTTCATCTGTTTCCAAATTGCTTAATATTTTCTATTGTTAACTGCCACAAAACCATAGTTGGGAACAGATAACTATTTATTCACAAAATTCAAGGTATTTATGTATATACCAGCGAATTGAAATGAGCTCAGTCTTGAACAAATATTTTGCTTTACTTTTGCTAAAGGAAATTTCTTAGCAATTGTTTGTTTATATATGTACTAGCAGAGTTGGATTGTGTTATTAATTTGAAAGGTGCATAAAAGCTTTATTTGTATTGAGTAAATACAAAAAAACAAGATACACTTAATTAGTTTCATCTGTTTCCAAATTGCTTAATATTTTCTATTGTGTACTGCCACAAAACCATAGTTGGGAACAGATAACTATTTATTCACAAAATTCAAGGTATTTATGTATATACCAGCGAATTGAAATGAGCTCAGTCTTGAACAAATATTTTGCTTTACTTTTGCTAAAGGAAATTTCTTAGCAATTGTTTGTTTATATATGTACTAGCAGAGTTGGATTGTGTTATTAATTTGAAAGGTGCATAAAAGCTTTATTTGTATTGAGTAAATACAAAAAAACAAGATACACTTATTTAGTTTCATCTGTTTCCAAATTGCTTAATATTTTCTATTGTGTACTGCCACAAAACCATAGTTGGGAACAGATAACTATTTATTCACAAAATTCAAGGTATTTATGTATATACCAGCGAATTGAAATGAGCTCAGTCTTGAACAAATATTTTGCTTTACTTTTGCTAAAGGAAATTTCTTAGCAATTGTTTGTTTATATATGTACTAGCAGAGTTGGATTGTGTTATTAATTTGAAAGGTGCATAAAAGCTTTATTTGTATTGAGTAAATACAAAAAAACAAGATACACTTAATTAGTTTCATCTGTTTCCAAATTGCTTAATATTTTCTATTGTGTACTGCCACAAAACCATAGTTGGGAACAGATAACTATTTATTCACAAAATTCAAGGTATTTATGTATATACCAGCTAATTGAAATGAGCTCAGTTTTGAACAAATATTTTGCTTTACTTTTGCTAAAGGAAATTTCCTAGCAATTTTTTGTTTATATATGTACTAGCAGAGTTGGATTGTGTTATTAATTTGAAACGAGCATAACAACTTTATTTGTATTGAGTAAATACAAAAAAACAAGATACACTTAATTAGTTTCATCTGTTTCCAAATTGCTTAATATGTTCTATTGTGTACTGCCACAAAACCATAGTTGGGAGCAGAGAACTATTTATTCACAAAATTCAAGGTATTTATGTATATACCAGCGAATTGAAATGAGCTCAGTCTTGAACAAATATTTTGCTTTACTTTTGCTAAAGGAAATTTCTTAGCAATTGTTTGTTTATATATGTACTAGCAGAGTTGGATTGTGTTATTAATTTGAAACGAGCATAACAACTTTATTTGTATAGAGTAAATACAAAAAAACAAGATACACTTAATTAGTTTCATCTGTTTCCAAACTGCTTAATATGTTCTATTGCGTACTGCCCCAAAATCATAGTTGGGAGCAGAGAACTATTTATTCACAAAATTCAAGGTATATATGTATATACCAGCGAATTGAAATGAGCTCAGTCTTGAACATATATTTTGCTTTACTTTTGCTAAAGGAAATTTCTTAGCAATTGTTTGTTTATATATGTACTAGCAGAATTGGATTGTGTTATTAATTTGAAACGAGCATAACAACTTTATTTGTATTGAGTAAATACAAAAAAACAAGATACACTTAATTAGTTTCATCTGTTTCCAAATTGCTTAATATGTTCTATTGTGTACTGCCACAAAACCACAGTTGGGAGCAGAGAACTATTTATTGACAAAATTCAAGGTATTTATGTATATACCAGTGAATTGAAATGAGCTCAGTCTTGAACAAATATTTTGCTTTACTTTTGCTAAAGGAAATTTCTTAGCAATTGTTTGTTTATATATGTACTAGCAGAGTTGGATTGTGTTATTAATTTGAAAAGAGCATAACAACTTTATTTGTATTGAGTAAATACAAAAAAACAAGATACACTTAATTAGTTTCATCTGTTTCCAAATTGCTTAATATGTTCTATTGTGTACTGCCACAAAACCACAGTTGGGAGCAGAGAACTATTTATTGACAAAATTCAAGGTATTTATGTATATACCAGTGAATTGAAATGAGCTCAGTCTTGAACAAATATTTTGCTTTACTTTTGCTAAAGGAAATTTCTTAGCAATTGTTTGTTTATATATGTACTAGCAGAGTTGGATTGTGTAATTAATTTGAAACGAGCGTAACAACTTTATTTGTATTGAGTAAATACAAAAAAACAAGATATACTTAATTAGTTTTATATGTTTACAAACTGCTTAATATGCTCTATTGTGTATTGCCACAAAACCATAGTTGGGAGCAGAGAACTATTTATTCACAAAATTCAATGTATTTATGTATATACCAGCGAACTGAAATGAGCTCAGTCTTCAACAAATATTTTGCTTTTCTTTTGCTAAAGGAAATTTCTTAGCAATTGTTTGTTTATATATGTACTAGCAGAGTTGGATTGTGTTATTAATTTGAAACGAGCATAACAACTTTATTTGTATTGAGTATATACAAAAAAACAAGATATACTTAATTAGTTTTATCTGTTTCCAAAATGCTTAATATGTTCTATTGTGTACTGCCACAAAACCATAGTTGGGAGCAGAGAACTATTTATTCACAAAATTCAAGTTATTTATGTATATATCAGCGAATTGAAATGAGCTCAGTCTTGGAAAAATATTTTTCTTTACTTTTGCCAAAGGAAATTTCTTAGCAATTGTTTGTTTATAAATGTACTAGCAGAGTTGGATTGTGTTATTAATTTGAAACGTGCATAACAACTTTATTTGTATAGAGTAAATACAAAAAAACAAGATACACTTAATTAGTTTCATCTGTTTCCAAACTGCTTAATATGTTCTATTGTGTACTGCCACAAAACCATAAGTGGGAGCAGAGACCTATTTATTCTCAAAATTCAAGGTATTTATGTATATACCAGCGAAATGAAATGAGCTCAGTCTTGAAGAAGTATTTTGCTTTACTTTTTTCCTAAGAAAATTTCCTAGCAAATGTTTGTTTATATATGTACTAGCAGAGGTGGATTGTGTTATTAATTTGAAACGTGCATAATAACTTTATTTGTATTGAGTAAATACAAAAAAACAAGATATACTTAATTAGTTTTATCTGTTTCCAAACTGCTTAATATGCTCTATTGTGTATTGTCACAAAACCATAGTTGGGAGCAGAGAACTATTTATTCACAAAATTCAAGGTATTTATGTATATACCAGCGAATTGAAATGAGCTCAGTCTTGAACAAATATTTTGCTTTACTTTTGCTAAAAGTAATTTCTTAGCAATTGTTTGTTTATATATGTACTAGCAGAGTTGGATTGTGTTATTAATTTGAAACGAGCATAACAACTTTATTTGTATTGAGTAAATACAAAAAAACAAGATATACTTAATTAGTTTTATATGTTTCCAAACTGCTTAATATGCTCTATTGTGTATTGCCACAAAATCATAGTTGGGAGCAGAGAACTGTTTATTCACAAAATTCAAGGTATTTATGTATATACCAGCGAATTGAAATGAGCTCAGTCTTGAACAAATATTTTGCTTTACTTTTGCTAAAGGAAATTTCTTAGCAATTGTTTGTTTATATATGTACTAGCAGAGTTGGATTGTGTTATTAATTTGAAACGAGCATAACAACTTTATTTGTATTGAGTATATACAAAAAAAACAAGATATACTTAATTAGTTTTATCTGTTTCCAAAATGCTTAATATGTTCTATTGTGTACTGCCACAAAACCATAGTTGGGAGCAGAGAACTATTTATTCACAAAATTCAAGGTATTTATGTATATACCAGCGAATTGAAATGAGCTCAGTCTTGAACAAATATTTTGCTTTACTTTTGCTAAAAGAAATTTCTTAGCAATTGTTTGTTTATATATGTACTAGCAGAGTTGGATTGTGTTATTAATTTGAAACGAGCATAACAACTTTATTTGTATTGAGTATATACAAAAAAACAAGATATACTTAATTAGTTTTATCTGTTTCCAAAATGCTTAATATGCTCTATTGTGTATTGTCACAAAACCATAGTTGGGAGCAGAGAACTATTTATTCACAAAATTCAATGTATTTATGTATATACCAGCGAATTGAAATGAGCTCAGTCTTGAACAAATATTTTGCTTTACTTTTGCTAAAGGAAATTTCCTAGCAATTTTTTGTTTATATATGTACTAGCAGAGTTGGATTGTGTTATTAATTTGAAACGAGCATAACAACTTTATTTGTATTGAGTAAATACAAAAAAACATGATACACTTAATTAGTTTCATCTGTTTCCGAATTGCTTAATATGTTCTATTGTGTACTGCCACAAAACCATAGTTGGGAGCAGAGAACTATTTATTCACAAAATTCAAGGTATTTATGTATATACCAGCGAATTGAAATGAGCTCAGTTTTGAACAAATATTTTGCTTTGCTTTTGCCAAAGGAAATTTCCTAGCAATTGTTTGTTTATATATGTACTAGCAGAGTTGGATTGTGTTATTAATTTGAAACGTGCATAACAACTTTATTTGTATTTAGTAAATACAAAAAAACATACATCTGTTTCCAAACTGCTTAATATGTTCTATTGTGTACTGCCACAAAACCATAGTTGGGAGCAGAGAACTATTTATTCACAAAATTCAAGGTATTTATGTATATACCAGGGAATTGAAATGAGCTCAGTCTTGAACAAATATTTTGCTTTACTTTTGCTAAAGGAAATTTCTTAGCAATTGTTTGTTTATATATGTACTAGCAGAGTTGGATTGTGTTATTAATTTGAAACGAGCATAACAACTTTATTTGTATTGAGTAAATACAAAAAAACAAGATATACTTAATTAGTTTTATCTGTTTCCAAACAGCTTAATATGCTCTATTGTGTATTGCCACAAAACCATAGTTGGGATCAGAGAACTATTTATTCACAAAATTCAATGTATTTATGTATATACCAGCGAATTGAAATGAGCTCAGTCTTGAACAAATATTTTGCTTTACTTTTGCTAAAGGAAATTTCTTATCAATTGTTTGTTTATATATGTACTAGCTGAGTTGGATTGTGTTATTAATTTGAAACGAGCATAACAACTTTACTTGTATTGAGTATATACAAAAAAACAAGATATACTTAATTAGTTTTATCTGTTTCCAAACTGCTTAATATGTTCTATTGTGTACTGCCACAAAACCATAGTTGGGAGCAGAGAACTATTTATTCACAAAATTCAAGGTATTTATGTATATACCAGCGAATTGAAATGAGCTCAGTCTTGAACAAATATTTTTCTTTACTTTTGCCAAAGGAAATTTCTAGCAATTGTTTGTTTATATATGTACTAGCAGAGTTGGATTGTGTTATTAATTTGAAACGTGCATAACAACTTTATTTTTATAGAGTAAATACAAAAAAACAAGATACACTTAATTAGTTTTATCTGTTTCCAAACTGCTTAATATGTTCTATTGTGTACTGCCACAAAACCATAGTTGGGAGCAGAGAATTATTTATTCACAAAATTCAAGGTATTTATGTATATACCAGCGAATTGAAATGAGCTCAGTCTTGAACAAATATTTTGCTTTACCTTTGCCAAAGGAAATTTCCTAGCAATTGTTTGTTGATATATGTACTAGCAGAGTTGGATTGTGTTATTAATTTGAAACATGCATAACAACTTTATTTGTATAGAGTAAATACAAAAAAACAAGATACACTTAATTAGTTTTATCTGTTTCCAAACTGCTTAATATGTTCTATTGTGTACTACCACAAAACCATAGGTGGGAGCAGAGGCCTATTTATTCACAAAATTCAAGGTATTTATGTATATACCAGCGAAATGAAATGAGCTCAGTTTTGAAGAAGTATTTTGCTTTACTTTTTGCCAAAGAAAATTTCTTAGCAAATGTTTGTTTATATATGTACTAGCAGAGGTGCATTGTGTTATTAATTTGAAACGTGCATAATAACTTTATTTGTATAGGGTAAATAGAAAACACAAGAGACACAAAAATAAGTAAACAGGTTAATAAATTGATCAAAGACTACATTATAGAACCTTCAATATCAGAGTATAACAGTCCAATTTTACTGGTACCCAAAAAATCACTACCAGGTAATACAGAAAAAGATGGAGACTGGTAGTTGACTACAGACAAGTAAACAAAAAACTAGCAGCGGACAAATTCCCACTTCCAAGAATCGATGACATTCTAGACCAACTTGGAAGGGATTCAAAAGACTGCCATATGGATTAAAAGTAGCACCAAACTCGTTCCAAAGAATGATGACATGGGCATTCGCAGGCCTCAAACCATCTCAAGCATTTCTATATATATATATGATTTAGTCGTACTAGGGTGTTCAGAAAAACACATGCTGAAAAATTTAAGAGACGTTTTCTCCACGTGTAGGAAATACAACTTAAAATTACATCCAGATAAATGTCTATTCTTCAGCCAAGAGGTAAATTATTTAGGACATAAATGCACAAGCAAGGGAATACTACCCGACCCAAGCAAGTTTGAAACAGTTCAAAACTACCCAACACCAAAAACAGCAGATGAAGTCAAAAGATTCGTAGCGTTCTGCAATTATTACAGAAGGTTTGTACCGAAATTCGCGGAATACTCGAGAAAACTAACTCGGCTTTGTACAAAGAATGTCTCCTTCGACTTGACACAAGAATGTCAAAAAGCTTTTGCCCACTTAAAGGAAGCATTAATTAGCCCAAAACTTTTGCAATACCCTGACTTCAATAAAGAATTCTGCATAACAACAGACGCTATATGTACTAGCAGAGTTGGATTGTGTTATTAATTTGAAACGTGTACAACTTTATTTTTATTGAGTAAATACAAAAAACAAGACACACTTAATTAGATTTATCTGTTTCCAAACTGCTTAATATGTTCTATTGTGTACTGCCATAAAACCATAGTTGGGAGCAATGAACTATTTATTCACAAAATTCAAGGTATTTATGTATACTAGTATCGCCTGTGGTCGAAATTCGACCAACGTGTATTTTTTTCAACTCAGTCTATGCATCAAGTGTTGGAAATATAGAAAACTGGTCTAACTTACTTAACTTTTTCTTTAAAATTTTGAATTTGATCTAAGATTTTGTACTTCTTGATTGTGTTTTCTTAAATTTTCTACAAACTTTTCACATGTAATTATAACGTTTTGGTATGGAGCTCCTTAAACAAGAATATAAAAATTATGTAAAATCAAATGAAATTGACATAGAATTATGGTGAAAGTACTTGAAATTGAATTGAAAAACAGGTTTTTCCAAACCACCCGGAAGGTCCCCGTTGGCGCGCTACCGAAATTAGTTTTGGGAGCTCGGTTACCCAATAGACCTATATCACCCATATACATATATCGCCCATTTACGTCAATAGTGTCATAATTCAAATAAATTATAGTTTAAAAACACTAAAAAACACGCTTTTGTAGTAAACCGAACTAAAAAATAGAAAATAATTTTCAATTAAAAAGGGTTTATATAACAGTGGTAGAAGGTAAAACAATCGTTTATAGTTAATCACCTCAAAATAAAATTATAATACAATTTAAGTTATTAACAGAATAATTTAATTCAGAGTAAAAAGCGTGGGGTGCATTTGACTACATTTCATATCTTTCCTCTCAGATAGTTGCCAATAGAATGATTGTAACATTCAATATCAAGCACCCCACGCTTTTTATTGTGAATTAAAATATTCTGTTAATAACTTAAATTTTATTATAATTTTATTTTGAGGTGATTAACTATAAACGATTGTTTGACCTTTTACAACTGTCACATAAGCTCTTTTTAATGGAAAATTATTTTCTATTTTTTAGTTCGGTTTACTATAAAAGCGTGTTTTTTTAGTTTTTTAAACTATTATTTATTTTTAATTTTTTAGTTCAAGTAATTTTAAAAGTTTTAGTCGAGAATGATGAAACCTCGAAACGCCAGCGGTCCATGGATGAATCCAACCCCAGGGAGCCGAAAAGGGCCAAGACGCAGGGAGGCTGGACACGGTCTTTCGCCGAAATTGCCAAGGATTGGCAAATCATTGGCATTATAGACGAGATGAGCGAAGATGGCAGGATCCCGAAACAACAGTGGAAGTGGATCGAGGCCGCGCTCGCTACGGTGGCCGTTAAGGTTAAGAAAGACAACCCTAGTCTACCGCCATCTTACACCGATGCAGGGTGGTTCCAGGGAAATGTCAAGCTAATTGCCTGTGACGACGCCAGGTCGGTAAACCTCTATAGGGCCGCCGTCACGCTGATAGGGGTGGTATATCCCGGCGCGCGCTTCAAGGTAGTGGAGGCGCGTGATATCCCCTCACGACCAAGGGCTAGAGCCTGGATTCCAGTGACGCCAACGGACCCAGCTGACATCCTGGAACTGCTCCAGGAATACAACCCGCCACAGGTTTGGAAGTCAACCCGGATAAAATCGAGCTTGTTCTCTTCACGAGGAGGTACAAAGTACCAAATCTTACACCTCCAAGAATTTGTGTACGTTCTTAGCGCTTAGCGATTAAGTCAAGTATTTGGGAGTCATTCTGGATAGGAAGCTATTATGGAGTGACCATATAGTGGGGCGATCCAAGAAGGCAGCAACAGCGCTTTTAACTTGCAAGAGGGCAATTGGCACCTCCTGGGGATTGTCCCCTAAGGTGACCTACTGTATTTACACAGCCATTGTGCGCCCGATTCTTCTTTATGCTGCCTTGGTCTGGTGGCCTGCACTAGCTAAAAGTACCTATCTTAAAATGCTTCAAAAGGTGCCACGGAATTCGGAGCTCTGCATTACCGGTGCTCTCGGCTCCACTCCAGAATCCGTTACATACATACATGGATACATAGATACATAGATATACACAGGCCAAGCTAATAAAATCGTATTAAAAAGGGCACCAGTATGCTCTTTCTCAGATGTGTCATGCACCCACTTCTATCATTAATAAAGGGATGCGTTTTTCGCACTATGTGCAAGGTTTCAAATCTATGGCCATTTGGGGTGTTCATAAGTTCAATTGACCATATGTCCGTTAACCATATGTGACCCCACCATCACATTATTGCATTGTCATCGAGCCTTGGTACGTGTGCAAAATTTCAATCAAACTTATGGCCATTCAAAGTGGTAATAAAGCCAATTGACCTTATGGCCGTTGACCTTATGTCACCACACCATCACATTAATGAATTATCATCGAGCCTTGATACGTGTGCAGAGTTTCAATCAAACTTATGGCCATTCAAAGTGGTAATAAGACCATTGACCTTATGTCACTACACCATCACATTATTGCATTGTCATCGAGCCTTGGTACGTGTGCAAAATTTCAATCAAACTTATGGCCATTCAAAGTGGTAATAAGTCCAATTGACCTTATGGCCGTTGACTTTATGTCACCACACCATCACATTAATGCATTGTCATCGAGCCGTGGTACGTGTGCAAAGTTTCAATCAAACTTATGGCCATTCAAAGTGGTAATAAGGCCAACTGACCTTATGGTCGTTGACCTTATGTCACCACACCATCCCATTAATGCATTGTCATCGGTGCTTGATACGAATGCAAAGTTTCAAATTAATTAGACTTCTAGAAACCGGTGAAAATTGAGCTCAATGATTCCGTTACATAGATACAGGCCAAGCTAATAAAAGCGTGTTAATAAAAAGCAAATTAAATATATTTCAACATCTCTGTTCCGAAAATTGTATCGTTCTAAATAAGCGTTGCCAATGTGCCATATAAAAGGCTTGCATTAAAAAGTACTAGCCTACATTTGCACGTCCTCAATTGGTGATTAAACAATTGAAGAAAAGGCAATACATTATAAAAGCTCTTAAGTTACTCCATATATTCTTCCTAGCGGTATATGGTCAAATACTGTATCTATACTGGTATGTGAGTTTACAAATTGCAATAGCAATATCATATTTTCTAAGAAAAATATTCTTCTAAACACAATAGTTTGTAATAACAGAAATATAACGAAGCTCTATAGGTAGTTTGGAGCTTTTTTGATAGCAAGGAAATTAACTTTGAATACAAATCTGCTCAAGTAAGATAGAATTCAACCAAAACAATATTTTACCAATGCCGTGCAAATAGGCAGAGAGACTATTCTCAAACACTGTTAAAATATCAGCTGTAAAAAAACTTTAGTCCGATGGAGCCAGTGAATAAATCGAAAATCTCGGAATTAGGAAGCTCCAACGAAATCGCCGATGGACTTATGCACTTTGATGTATTTAAATAACGTAAACTCATGTATCTGTTTTTGTTATATTATCGACAAAAAATATCCACAGTTTACTCTATTTGGTCAATGCATAATGTGTTCATTTACAAAATCCATTTTACAACAATAGCAAAATAAGTAGTAACATTTTGACATATAGCAAGAAAGCAATAGATTTTCTTTGGGAATATCAGCCAAATTCGACTATATCTTCATGTCTTTTGAATACTTTATATAATCAAGAGCCCTATGGTTTTATGTAAGCGAGTTATCCGTGAGATTTACCTAGAAAGGAAACCAATCAACGCACAAGAGCCTAACATTTTTTTATCTCACAAGGGATTAAAAAAAAAATCAACCCACTTACGAAGTATACAAAATCTTCTATGGTGTACTATTTCTGTATGTCTTATATACGGACACCAAGAAGATGATTTAAGATTTTCCTGGTTTATAATTAACTACTTGTTTGTTTGTTTTCGAAATGGTACCATCGCAATATATCAGTAAATTCTTCTTTCCTTTCAGTTGCTCTTAAACAAACATAATAATATTCAATAATTATAAGCGGGTGTTAAGCTCATGAATTCTTAAATATTAAACTACTTGAATAATTAGAAGGGGCTATTTTTCCTATTGACCGATTTTACGCCTTTTTTGCACCCAACTCCTAAATTGATTTAACATATCTGATGGCAATGAAAGTATACAAAAAAATAACCTTGGGGAAAAAGTATTTAGTACTCAATGGAAAAAAAGTGTGCATTCATTTCCAGTTTACATTCATTAAAGATTGGGAATGGTTCCTACATTCACACTCTATATTGAATAATATTTTACCATTCAATAACACACACACTTTAGGTTTGAGTTAAAGTATTTTAAGCCATTCAGGAATGGGGATTTATAACATGCAACCAAAAAATCACAAATTTTTAAAAGAATTCTGAAAGAATGCACACTCAATTGACTCAATCTTTTTACACCTCTGCTTGGCGGTAAGTTGGGTTTTTCTTTCCGTCGCGCAGACGGAGATAAATTTCTAAACAATTTGTTGAAGATAATTCCTCAGGAGAGGATCGTGGCCTGATGCTTCTTTTTGCGGGAAACCACAACACAATTCTTGAATTGAAAATTCTGGAATGCGGTTGACCGTTGAGATTTCTTTCCCGCCAAAAAACTTATTTCCACCAATAAAAAATTCGGTGTTGGATAAAATATCATAATATTAATGTTAGAACGCAGAAATATATGGTACCTCTATACGACAGCATGGCACTGGTAATACGAGTTAAAAAAATACCGAGAGAGGTGTCAAAAGACTCGTATTGACCTCGACAACAATAATCCGAAGGCTGAAAATACAAATTTTAGATCGTTCATAAGATATTAACGAAAAACCGAAAAATTACCCCGAAGTGCTCCGAAATCGAGGGTAGGATCCATAGTATTTTTGCACGGAACACCTTTCCGCAGTGGCGGCCTTTGACCGCACTTACAAGAAATTACCTTGGGTGGGTCCAACATCGGTTTGGAGACCAAAACTATATCCGCGCAAAACACTTATGTTCACAATTTTTTTTTGTGGTTACCACAAAATCATCAAAATTACAACAACCACATGCAAATTTTCAAAATTTTTTCTGCAAATATCTCTTGACAGACCTAAAATTATTTACCTCCGCTTTCGGATTCGCGATCCTGGATCCAAAATGCGTCTTTTGATACCCCTCTTGATATTTTGCACGTGTATTAAGAGTGTCATGCTGTCGTATAACAAATATATAAATGTAAGGCGCGACAACCTCCGAAGAGATCTAAGGCCGAGCTTCTCTTCCAATTTGCATCGTGCTCCTCTTGATTTTCCCTACAAATTGGCCGGACGGGACCTACATGATTTTATGCCGACTCCGAACGGCATCTGCAAGGCAGATGAGTTTTCCTGAGAGCTTTTCATGGCAGAAATACACCCGGAGCGCTCGACAAACACTGCCGAGAGGCGACCCCGCTTAGAAAAATTTTCTTCTAATTGAAAAATCTTATTTCTAAAATTTTTGATGTTGCTTTGCCCGGGTTTTGAACCCAGGGCATCCGGTGTGGTAGGCGGAGCACGCTACCATCACACCACGGTGGCCGCCGTCTGTCGTATAGAATTACCAAACATATTAGAGTTTGTTATATTTTTGTTATGAAAACAAACCCAAAATAAAAAAATAAAAATGTGAGAGCAGTGAGAATTTTAAAATTTTTTTAAACGTCATTTCGGCTCTCACCGGTTTTATCTTGTACTACTTATACCATGGTTTGAATAGACCAGCAATGGCTTTGCAGTAACAAACACTGTTCTCCTTCATATATTGCTTGGAAAATTGTTCGTGACGAGTTCTATAATGTTACCTTAACATCGGATGAAACAAATTTAAATTGATGCATAGTTCGGCCTTTTCCTTCGGGTTTAACACACACACCCCCCCTTGCCACAGGATCATTTGATTTTTTAGGTCGATACAATTCAAATATTTGATGTGTTTGTGTCTTTGTTAATAAATTTCTTTATAATTCTGCTACGTATTTACTTTGTTGGTCATATTATATTTTTAATATGCAAGCATATGTATGTACGAAGTGAACACTTATATATTTTAATCATATTCGGTTTCATAATAATTCTGCCATTTATTAAATATACAAATGTACATGTTAACTTTTATTATAATTTCATAAAGAAGTTTCCTTGTAAATTTGCCTAACCACCATCTACATACATATCAGAGAACAGCAAAAATCGAACACAACAAAGTTCGATTACATTCGAAAACATGATCGTGTTCAATGATCCAACTTGCTTAAACGAACATAATCGACATTGATTTTAAATCAATTGCATGCGTGAATATAATCAATGCAGGCGTTTGCCTCAACAGCGATTACATTCATCGGAATGAAAAGGCAAATATTTTTATCATTTAAATAATGTTAAATTTACAGCATTTTTTTGAAATACACATTTCCTATTTTGAAATATAATGCAAATTTTATATTATTTTCCATGTGGAAAACACATTATTATAATGTAATATCTACAGTTTTTTTTTCATGTCGAAAACACATTTCAAAAATGTAAAATTCAAATTATTTGACAAATAAAAAAATAATGTGTTTTTCACATTTTAAAATGTAAAAAACACATTAGTGTTTTTCCGTGCAGATATGACTTTTTTAAATAAAATGTTTTTCTATTCGATCAGTTTCTTTCTTTTGAATTTTATATACCTATACGTTAGATATCATGCATAGGCTCAAAAAGCAGGAATTCTACTTATTCCTGAAGGAGGTACTTCGGTTTTTTTTTATCAATTTATCTATGGTTAATATTACAGGAATGCGATTCTGTGGCTTTTCCTAATGTTCACATGTTGTTGAAAATCTAGCGTACGCTTCCACTAACAACGCCAACGAACGAGAGATCTTTTTCAACTTCAGAACTATTTGAGAAACACGATGAGTGAAAATCGATTGAATGGCTATTCGATTTAACTAAAAAAAAAATTTTTTTTTGAACCCCCCAAGGCAATTTTCTGGCTATGCCCCTGGTATGTAACTTTCAAAGGATTTGAAAACACACGTCGCAAAAATTAATTTTCCTAATATCTCGATTCATGCGCCACATAGCGGAATTTTTTTGATAAAATATTGCATTGTCACCGGGTTCTGACTTACGGCTCAAGTTTCATATCCCCAGCTCACCGGGAAGTTACTCAAAAATCGATTGCAAGATTCCCTGCGTTTTTTCAGGGATTTTCGTTTATCTCGATTCGTCTGCCACCTGGCGGCATTTTGTTTTCCACGAATTGTAGTGCCATCGACTCGCAAACTACGTGCTAAGTTTCAAGTCTCTGGATCAGCGAGAAGTTAGCTAAAATTCGATCGCAAAATTTCCATTTTAAAATAAATTTTGTATATCTTGATCCGTGCGCCACCTAGCGGATTTTTTCACTTGCATTGTAATGTCTCTCAGTTCTCAACTACGTTCTAAGTATCAAGTGTCTAGCTCAACGGGAATTTACCGAAAAAGACATTTCCGTGGGTCAAAAATTCTTATAGAAATGAGGAGACAAACATGAAAGCGACTTAATATAAAGGTAAAATAAAAAACAAGTAAGGAAAGCTAAGTTCGGGTGTAACCGAACATTACATACTCAGTTGAGAGCTATGGAGACAAAATAAGGAAAATCACCATGTAGGAAAATGCACCTATGATATCCCTGGAATGTGGTTGTATGTGTAATGAGAATTTTAAAAGGGAGTGATCCTTAGTTCTATAGGTGGACGCCTTTTCGAGATATCGCCATAAAGGTGGGCCAGGGGTGACTCTAGAATGTGTTTGTGCGATATGGGTATGAAATGAATGGTGTTAATGAGTATTTTAAAAGGGAGAGGGCCTTAGTTCTATATGTGCACGCCTTTCCCATATATCGCCATAAAGGTGGACCAGGGGTGACTCTATAATGTGTTTGTGCGATATGGGTATCAAATTAAAGGTATTAATGAGGGTTTTAAAAGCGAGTGGCCCTTAGATGTATATGTGAAGGCGTTTTCGCGATATCGACCAAAATGTGGACCAGGGTAATCCAGAAAATCATCTGTCGGGTACTGCTAATTTATTTATATATGCAATACCACGAACAGTATTCCTGCCAAGATTCCAAGGGCTGTTTATTTCGCCCTGCAGAACTTTTTTATTTTCTTCTACTTAATATGGTAGGTGTCACACCCATTTTACAAAGTTTTTTCTAAAGTTACATTTTGCGCAATAAACCAATCAAATTACCATGTTTCATCCTTTTTTTCGTATTTGGTATAGAATTATGGCATTTTTTTCATTTCTCGTAATTTTCGATATCGAAAAACTGGGCGTGGTTATAGTCGGATTTCGGCCATTTTTTATACCAAAATAAAGTGAGTTCAGATAAGTACGTGGACTAAGTTTAGTAAAGATATATCGGTTTTTGATCAAGTTATCGTGTTAGCGGCCGAGCGGAAGTACAGACGGTGGACTGTGTTTAAAAACTGGGCGTGGCTTGAACCAATTTCGCCCATTTTAAAACAGTTACCGTCATAGAATCTATGCCCCTACCAAATTTCGGAAGGATTGGTCAATTTTTGTTCGACTTATGGCATTGAAAGTATTCTAGACAAACTAAATGAAAATGGGCGGAGCCACGCCACGCCGATTTTGAAATTTTCTTTTATTTTTGTATTTTGTTGCACCACATCATTACTGGAGTTGAATTTTGACATAATTTACTTATATACAGTAAACATATTAAATTTTTTGTTAAAATTTGACTTTTAAAAAATTTTTTTTTAAAAAGTGGGCGTTTTCTTCATCCGGTTTTGCTCATTTTTATTTAGCACATATATAGTAATAGAAATAACGTTCCTGCCAAATTTCATCATGATATCTTCAACGACTGCCAAATTACTGCTTGCAAAACTTTTAAATTACCTTCTTTTAAAAGTGGGCGGTGCCACGCCCATTGTCCAAAATCTTATTACTTTTCTATTCTGCGTCATAAGGTAAACCCACCTACCAAGTTTCATCTCTTTATCCGTCTTTGACAATGAATTATCGAATTTTTTTGGTTTTTCGAAATTTTCGATATCGAAAAAGTGGGCGTAGTTATAGTCCGATATCGTTCATTTTAGATAGCGATCTGAGATGAGTGCCCAGGAACCTACATACCAAATTTCATCAAGATACCTCAAAATTTACTCAAGTTATCGTTTAACGGACAGACGGACGGACGGACGGACGGACATGGCTCAATCAAATTTTTTTTCGATACTGATGATTTTGATATATGGAAGTCTATATTTATCTCGATTCCTTTATACTTGTACAACCAACCGTTATCCACTCAAAGTTAATATACTCTGTGAGCTCTGCTCAACTGAGTATAATAAAAACAAGTAAGGAAGGCTAAGTTCATACTCAGTTGAGAGCTGTGGAGACACAGTAAGGGAAAATCATCATGTTGTAAAAAGAACCTAGGGTAACCCTGGAATGTGTTTGTATGACATGTGTATCAAATGTAAGGTATTAAATAGTATTTTAAGAGGAAGTGGGCCATAGTTCTATAGATGGACGCCACTTAGGGATATCGCCATAAAAGTGGACCAGGCCTGACTCTAGAATTTGTTTGTACGATATGGGTATCAAATGGAATGTGTTAATGATAATTTTAAAAGGGAGTGGGCCTAAGTTCTATAGGTGGACACCTTTTCGAGACATCGCCATAAAGGTGGACCAGGGGTGACTCTAGAATTTATTTTGTACGATATGGGTATCAAATGAAAGGTATTAATGAGTATTTTAAAAGGGCGTTGGCCTAAAATCTATAGATGGACGCCTTTTCGAGATATCGCCATAAAGATGGACCAGGGGTGACTCTAGAATGCGTTTGTACAATATGGGTATCAAATGAAAGGTGTTAATGAGTATTTTAAAAGGGCGTGGGCCTTAGTTCTATAGGTGGACGCCTTTTCGAGATATCGCCATAAAGGTGGGCCAGGGGTGACTCTAGAATTTGTTTGTACGATATGGGTATCAAATGAAAGGTGTTAATGAGCATTTCAAAAGGGCGTGGGCCTTAGTTCTATAGGTGGACGCCTTTTCAAGATATCGCCATAAAGGTGGACCAGGGGTGACTCTAGAATTTGTTTGTACGATATGGGTGTCAAATCAAAGGTGTTAATGAGTATTTTAAAAGGGAGTGGGCCTTAGTTTTATAGGTGGATGCCTTTTCGAGATATCGCCATAAAGGTGGGCCAGGGGTGACTCTAGATTTTTTGTACTATATGGGTATCAAATGAAAGGTGCTAATGAGTATTTTGAAAAGGAGTGTGCCTTAGTTCTATATGTGGACGCCTTTTCGAGATATCGCCATAAACGTGGACCAGGGGTGACTCTAGAATTTATTTTGTACGATATGGGTATCAAATGAAAGGTATTAATGAGTATTTTAAAAGGGCGTTGGCCTAAAATCTATAGATGGACGCCTTTTCGAGATATCGCCATAAAGATGGACCAGGGGTGACTCTAGAATGCGTTTGTACAATATGGGTATCAAATGAAAGGTGTTAATGAGTATTTTAAAAGGGAGTGGCCCTTAGTTGTATATGTGAAGGCGTTTTCGAGATATCGACCAAAATGTGGACCAGGGTGATCCAGAACTTCATCTGTCGGGTACCGCTAATTTATTTATATATGTAATACCACGAACAGTATTCCTTCCAAGATTCCAAGAACTTTTGATTTCGCCCTGCAAAATTTTTTCATTTTCTTCTACTTAATATGGTAGGTGTCACACCCATTTTACCAAGTTTTTTTCTAAAGTTATATTTTGCGTCAATAGACCAATACAATTACCATGTTTCATCCCTTTTTTCGTATTTGGTATATAATTATGGAATTTTTTTCATTTTTCGTAATTTTCGATATCGAAAAGGTGGGCGTGGTCATAGTCGGATTTCGGCCATTTTTTACACCAATACAAAGTGAGTTCAGATAAGTACGTGAACTGAGTTTAGTAAATATATATAGATTTTTGCTCAAGTTATCGTGTTAACGGCCGAGCGGAACGACAGGCGGCCGACTGTGTATAAAAACTGGGCGGGGCTTCAACCGATTTCGCCCTTTTTCACAGAAAACAGTTATCGTTCTAGGAACTAAGCCTCTACCAAATTTCACAAGGATTGGTAAATTTTTGTTCGACTTATGGCATTAAAAGTATCCTAGACAAATTAAATGAAAAAGGGCGGAGCCACGCCCATTTTGAAATTTTCTTTTATTTTTGTATTTTGTTGCACCATATCATTACTGGAGTTGAATGTTGGCATAATTTACTTATATGCTGTACAGATATTAACTTTTCTTTTAAAATTTGAATTAAAAAAAAAAATTTTTTAAAAAATGGGCGTGGTCGTTCTCTGATTTTGCTAATTTTTATTAAGCAGACATAAAGTAATAAGAGTAACGTTACTGCCAAATTTCATCATGATATCTTCAACGACTGCCAAATTACAGCTTGCAAAACTTCTAAATTACCTTCATTTCAAAGTGGGCGTTGCCACGCCCATTGTCCAAAATTTTACTAGTTTTCTATTCTGCGTCATAAGTTCAACTCACCTACCAAGTTTCATTGCTTAATGCGTATTTGGTAATGAATTATCGCACTTTTTCGATTTTTCGAAATTTTCGATATCGAAAAAGTGGGCGTGGTTATTGTCCGATATCGTTCATTTTAAATAGCGATCTGAGATGAGTGCCCAGGAATCCACATACCAAAATTCATAAAGATACCTCAAAATTTACTCAAGTTATCGTGTTAACGGACAGACGGACGGACGGACGGACATGGCTCAATCGAATTTTTTTTCGATGCTGATGATTTTGATATATGGAAGTCTATATCTATCTCGATTCCTTTATACCTGTACAACCAACCGTTATGCAATCAAAGTTAATATACTCTGTGAGCTCTGCTCAACTGAGTATAAAAAATAAACTCTCGAGGTGCCGTGAAAATATACCCATATGCGTAAACAGTTCGCGTGTAGTACTAAAGCTTCTTAGAGTAATATTTAGATATTCGGGTGTCATTTTGAAATGGTTTTGGGTGGTCCCTCGGGGTTATTTTGGGGTCATTCCGGAATGTTTTTGGCCCTCCCTCTGGGTCATTTGGGGGTCATTTCGGGATGGTTTGGAGGATTCCATCGAGTCAATTTAGGGGACATTCCGGGATATTTTTGGGGACTCCCTCGTGGTAATTTCGGGATGGTTTTGGGGACTCCAACAAGGTCGTTGGGGGGACTCCCTCGGGACGATTTTGGGGACTCCCTTGGTGGCATTTGGGGGACATTCCTGGTAGAGATATACGCCGCAGATAAACGCCGCCGCCGCCACCGTTTTTTGTAGATTTTCGCACGGTGTCCGTGCGCGTTAATATATTTTCTACTCGTTTACGACTGTTTAGGCATTTTATTGTTCATGTCGAAAATTTGTCGGATATGGTCGAAAATGATATCAACGGATGCGCATCACTGCCAGTTATAAGAAACTAATTGCTAAACTTTACTCCTTCTAACTGTTCAAAAGTTATTTAAAAAAACTGGCGCTTTCGATATCTGCTTAACACGGACTTTGCATCACCCAATTCACCAAGTTATTAAAACAAAACACTAAAAGAAAAGTTATATAATAAATTTATATGCTCACTTATTATACTCAGTTGAGCAGAGCTCACAGATATCGAAAATTGAAAAAGTGCGATAATTCATTACCAAATACGGAGTAAGCGATGAAACTTGGTAGGTGAGTTGAACTTATGACACAGAATAGAAAAATTTTGGACAATGGGCGTGGCACCGCCCACTTTTAAAAGAAGGTAATTTAGAAGTTTTGCAAGCTGTAATTTGGCAGTCGTTGAAAATATCATGATGAAATTTAGCAGGAACGATACTATTATAACTATATGTCTGCATAATAAAAATTAGCAAAATCGGAGAACGACCACGCCCACTTTTTAAAAAAAAATTTTTTAATTCAAATTTTAAAAGAAAAGTTAATATCTTTACAGTATATAAGTAAATTATGTCAACATTCAACTCCAGTAATGATGTGGTGCAACAATATACAAAAATAAAAGAAAATTTTAAAATGGGAGTGGCTCCGCCCTTTTTCATTTAATTTGTCTAGGATACTTTTAATGCCATAAGTCGAACAAAAATTTACCAATCCTTGTGAAATTTGGTAGAGGCTTAGATTCTAGGACGATAACTGTTTTCTGTGAAAAAGGGCGAAATCGGTTAAAGCCACGCCCAGTTTTTAAACACAGTCCACCGTTTATCCTTCCGCTCGGCCATTAACACGATAAGTTGAGCAAAAATCGATATATCTTTACTAAACTCAGTTCACGTACTTATCTGAACTCACTTTGTATTGGTGTAAAAAATGGCCGAAATCCGACTATGACCACGCCCACTTTTACGATATCGAAAATTACGAAAAATGAAAAAAATTCTATAATTATATACCAAATACGAAAAAAGGGATGAAACATGGTGATTGTATTGGTCTATTGACGCAAAATATAACTTTAGAAAAAAACTTGGTAAAGTGGGTGTGACACCTACCATATTAAGTAGAAGAAAATGAAAAAGTTTTGCAGGGCGAAATCAAAAGCCCTTGGAATCTTGGAAGGAATACTGTTCGTGGTATTACATATTTAAATAAATTAGCGGTACCCGACAGATGATGTTCTGGATCACCCTGGTGCACATTTTGGGCGACATCTCGAAAACGCCTTCACATATACAACTAAGGGCCACTCTCTTTTAGAACCCCCATTAATACCTTTAATTTGATACCCATATCGTACAAACACATTCTGGAGTCACCGCTGGTGCACGTTTATGGCGATATCTCGAAAGGGCTTCCACATATAGAACTAAGGCCCACTCCTTTTTAAAATACTCATTAACACCTTTCATTTGATACCCATATCGTACAAAAAAATTCTAGAGTCACGGCTGGCCCACCTTTATGGCGATATCTCGAAAAGGCATCCACCTATAGAACTAAGGCCCACGCGCTTTTAAAATACTCATTAACACCTTTCATTTGATACCCATATCGTACAAACAAATTCTAGAGTCACCCCTGGTCCACCTTTATGGCGATATCTCGAAAAGGCGTCCACATATAGAACTAAGGCCCACACCCTCTTAAAATACTCATTGACACCTTTCATTTGATACCCATATCGTACAAAATAAATTCTACAGTCACCCCTGGTCCACCTTTATGGCGATATCTCAAAAAGGCGTCCACCTATAGAACATAGGCCACTCCCTTTTAAAATTATCATTAGCACATTTCATTTGATACCCATATCGTACAAACAAATTCTAGAGTCAGGCCCGATCCACCTTTATGGCGATATCCCTAAATGGCGTCCATCTATAGAACTATGGTCCACTTCCTCTAAAATACTCTTTAATACCTTCCATTTGATACACATGTCATAAAAACACATTCAAGGGTTACCCTAGGTTCTTTTTAAAACATAGTGATTTTCCCTTACTTTGTCTCCACAGCTCTCAACTGAGTATGTAATGTTCGGTTACACCCGAACTTAGCCTTCCTTGCTTGTTTATTTTATTTTATTTTTTCAAAAAATTTATAATTAACAATGAATTCAATGGATTCAGTGAATTGTGATTAAGTAGATTAACTTTGCATTTGCATTTTATTTTATTTCAATAAACATTGCTGTGTATCTTTTTCTAATCAATTCCATTTATTGTGAATAAGTGGACTAACATTGAATTGCATTTCCATTTATTTTAATAAATATTATTGTTCACTTTTTTATAACGAATTCGTTTGTGTATTTTCTTTTCTTCTCTCCCCACCATTATTACGAGCGCGCCCTATCTGTGGTCTCGCCGCCGTAACAATTACCCAAGGCGAACATGTTTTCAAATTGTCCTTAAGTTGTTAAAAAAAATGCAAATTACCCAAAAATGGTGCCGATTTTTAAAACAAAATTTATATTGCAATTGGCGGAAAGAATAAGCGAAATCAGTGATGCAAAATCCTTAAGTAGGTTCTAGAGGCATAAACACTCCTTTGAAATGATTCTTAACTCATGCTTAAGTTGAAGATATATGTACATATGAGAAGGGTTCGAAACATCATTTGGGCTTACATTCAAACCTCTATTGTTTATTTGCGAAACTATACAATAGCGTCTGAAATGTTAATTTTGATTTTCACACTTCATCCTTGAACACCCTCCCGGTTTGACACAAAGTTGGCGGCCCTATCCAAAACTAGTCCCCTGGATTGGATCACATTGATTATAGCCAATCAACCAAGTTTAAATATCACCTACACGTTACGGCTCCTTTTACAAATGTGAGATATTGGAGATTAAATTTTATGAATTTGGAAATATTAAACTCAATAATGAAGTTGGTTTCAATTATAGCCGATGTGATTTTGCTTTGATCAATAATTTGATTTCAAATATTGACTGGCAGTCTCTTTTTAATAATCGCAATCTTTCAGACTGCTTTGCTTATTCAAAAGTAATATCTCGGAAATAATGAATATTAATATTCCTCGTTTCCCGGCAAGGGTTTACAAGTTGCCGTGGTATACCAAAAACTTAAAGACTCTAAAAAATGTGCGTAATAAATATCATAAACTTTTTAAAAAATCAGGAAGTCCCGAACTCAAGCAACAATATCTGAATTACGGGAAGGAGTTTAATTGTCTTGATAAGTTTATTTACAATAGATATATTCTCAATTTCGAAAATAATATCAAATCGAATCCTAAATTGTTTTGGAATTTCATTCGCTACAAACAATCGGTTTCAACAATACCGTTGTCTGTGTCTTAAAAGGGCAAGAATTCATCATCGTCTAGTGATTCAGCCAATTTGTTTGCAGAATTTTTTAAAGCAAACTTTGCTACTGATGATCTGTGGAATGACGACGGGGATATGTTGAATGAGATAACGTCTTGTTTCGACTTCTCCTCATTAGTTCTAGATATTGATGATATTATCTTAAGTATTCAGACGATCAAGAGCTCCAAGCAATGTGATTATCAAGAATTTTCATCTTTTTTCCTGAAGCAATGTGTAGCTTCCGTTGCAGAGCCCTTGTTGCATATATTTAATTTATCATTAAGATCTGGTATCTTTTTGGATGAATGGAAAACTACTTTTATTCAACCTATTCATAAAAGTGGTAGTAAAATTGACGTTACAAACTATCGGCCTATATCGAAGATCCCCGTGATTTCAAAACTTTTTGAGAAAACGATGATGTTTAAATTTTCGTCCGTAGTTAAGCGTTATATTTGCCCATGTCAGTATGGCTTCGTTCCGGGGCGTTCAACAGTAACTAATCTGGTCGTTTTTTCGAATTACTGCATCTCGTCTTTTACTCATGGTTGTCAAGTTGACTGCATATATACGGACATATCCAAAGCTTTTGACAGAGTTCCGCACAAAGCTCTCTTGGCTAAATTGCGAAAAATGGGTTTCCACCTAACATTTTTACAATGGATTTATTCATACTTATACAATAGGATAAATTTTGTTGTTATTGACAACGTAAAGTCATCACCTTACGTAGCAACCTCAGGTGTGCCCCAAGGTAGTATCCTTGGCCCACTTTTCTTTATTCTCTTTATCAATGATGTAACTGCTTGTTTCAAGCAATGCAATTATCTCCTTTACGCTGATGATTTGAAAATTTTTTTCAGAATCAAGAACTAGTCTGATACTATCATACTACAATCTGAGTTAAATAATTTTAATGAGTGGTGCTGTAAAAATAAGCTTGCGCTGAATGCCAACAAATGTTATTACATAACTTATTCCAAATTATGTAATAAATTGATTTCGTTTTACTATGTCTCTAATAAGCCATTACTTAGGGTGAATAAAATTCGGGATTTAGGTGTTGTACTTGATTCGTCTTTTACATTCACCGAGCACTTAAATTTCATTATCCCCAAAGCATATTCCTTACTGGCCTTTGTTAAAAGAAATGGATCCGAGTTTAAGGACCCATATACTAAAAAACTATTATTCAATGCCTTTGTACGGTCAAGGCTTGAGTATGGTTCCATAATACGGAGTCCTTATTATGAGGTACACAATAATAGAGTCGAACGTGTGCAAAAAATATTCATGAATTACTGTTTATACGATATACAGCTTTCATTTGATATCCATGTTCTATACACACATTCTAGGGGTATCCAGGTCTACATTTTGGCCTATATATCGAGACCCGAGTCACCCAGGGGTATGACAATTACCCTCTACTAAAGCACTCATCAACAGCTTTCATTTGATATTCATATTCTAGAGTCAGGCCTGGTCCACCTTTATGGCGATGATCCTAAATGGCGGCCATTTATAGAACTATGGCCCACTCCCTCTTAAAATACTCTTTAATACCTTCCATTTGATACACATGTCTTACAAACACATTCCAGGGTTACCCTAGGTTCTTTTTACTACATGGTGATTTTCCCTTATTTTGTCTCAACAGCTCTCAATTGAGTATGTAATGTTCGGTTACACCCGAACTTAGCCTTCCTTACTTGTTTTTAATTAATAATGATCAATGAATTCAAATAAAATTACCCAAGGCGAACATGTTCTCAAATTGTCCTGAAGTTGTTAAAAAAAAGCAAATTATCCAAAAGAGTGCCGATTTTAAAAAAAAATTTACTTTGCCATTGGCTGAAAGAATAGCGAAATCAGTGATGCAATATCCTTTAGTAGGTACTAGGGGCATAAACACTCCTTTGAAATGATTCTTACCTCATACTCAAGTTGAAGATATATGATAAGGCTTTGAAAAATCACTTGGGCTTACATTCAAAGATCTGTTGTTTATTTGCGAAACTACAATAGCGTCTGAAATGTTAATTTTGATTTTCACACTTAATCCTTCAACACCCAAGTATCACGGTTTGACATTTCCTAAAGTTGGCGGCCCTATCCCCGACCAGTCCCTTGGAGTGACTCACATTGATAGTCTATCAATCAAGTTTAAATATCACCTACACGTTACGGCTCCTTTTACAAATGTGAATACGTAGGCACATATATTTACCAAGTGAGGCTCTGTCCTTCGCAAGAACACTTAAAGTGGCGAAGCAAAAGCTTTCCCAAGATAGTCGAACTAATTACCGTGTGTGCTACTATCCTAACGTAGTGAACAGTCGAACTAGTCTGAAAACTGAAGCTATGCGATCATCCATAATGAGCTCTTATATCATAAGGCCGGAAAACAGCAGTTAACATCTTTCAACTTAAAATCCTTCTATTTTCATTCTAAAATATCGTTTAAATCAATGTTGTGAACGCAAACGTCTTCAAACTTTGGTCTGCATTTTAAAAATTTTATCCAGGGTCCTTGTAAAATTTTAATAATGTAGATGCGCTGAGGATTATACGATTTTCACCCATGAGTTACGCAATGACATCCGAATAGTCACTCCCTAACGTTTCAAAGTCTTTCTCTGGTGTAGCTCGGTGTGTTCGGAGCTACACCTAGAGCTTCTAGGAAAGTGACATCGACGAAGGTACATATGAGTTCGAAGTCGCAGTCCTGTAGCTTCTGTGCTGGCATATGGTGTGAGGGTCAGGAGGCGTGGTAGCGACTGGTGGTCGGGATTGCTACTTTTCGCACATCGGGAATTGTAGGTGGACAAAACCTTCCCTAAATATTATTTTTTTAAATAGAAAAATCAAGATTTTTAAAGTAAGAATACCGGCGTACGATAAAGTGATCGGCGTAAACCTCTACACCCCACTTAGTTTCGAGCAGTGTTTTTGCTCAAAATGTAGTGTACTGCCCCCAACTATGGTTTTGTGAGAAAAGAACACAATAAAACTAATTAGCAGTTTGAAAACAGATAGAAATTATTTGTACTTGTCTCTTTTTATTCATTAAAAATACAGTTATTGTATACATATAACATAGTTGTTCTGAAATTAACTTATCAATTCAGTTGTGCAAATACTAATAGTGTTGGAAAAAAGAATAGGGACAATTTACTGCCAAATACTAAATGAATTATATCAGCAGAACTTCAATATCTTCCTTGGAAGAGTGCACCCTATAAAAATAACATTTAAAGATTGTTGCAATAAATTACATTTTATGACTGATAACCTATATTACTATTTAAATTTAATTTACATGCATGATCAGTAATCATGGACAAATTGCTTTGCGGTTGCTTTTTCAATCGACGATATTTTCGCACACCACAACCTATATTCAGCCTTTATTGCTGTTGATGATATCTGATCTTCGAAGAATGGCGCCAAGTTGTCAAGCTCATCTGCTTTACTTACATCAGCGAATCCTGGAAGAAGCAGTTGGAAGCTCGGTAGAATATCTTCGTTTTCTAAAAATCGTTCCGTTAAGTTTTCAAGTAATGAATAGATGCATGGTGGGAATATTGCGATCTGTAATACGCTTCACTCGACGTTGTTCCCGGGATAGCTCGGTTTCTTTGACGCGATACCACTCTTGGAGCACGGACTCTTGGCCAGGGATGTCTCTTTACGAAAAAGGGATAATGACGGACAGCTTTCAGAGCGTTCTAAGCATCAATAGATACTTGTATAAAATTTTGTAATGAATGAAGTTTTCATTTACATATATTTAATACTTACAAATTACAGTAATCACATAATTGAGTATTTATTAAAAACATACATTAAGGGCCGTTTTCTCGTCTAAACTTTAAAATCAATTACCCGCTTAAAAAGGAATGTTGCGGAATGTTTTTGAGCCGTGTATGTAAAAACTCTCATTTGATCAAATTTATATTTGCGCATGAATTTTGTGTTATGTATGGGCCGTATAAATGTTATCTAGTTGAGAAAAAAAAACCAAAGTACAATCAATGAGGTTCGCCATCAGTGTTGCCAGAAAAAATTTTGGTTGGGGCTAGATTCACGAAAAAAGGGCTTGAAAGAGCTAAATTTCTTCAAGAAAGTCCAAACCCGCTTTCGCCATGCTTGACATTCGAATTTGCGAGACGCGAGGAAATTACACAAAAAAATAAAAATGCTTCCTTAGATTTTCATTGGACTCAAGTTGTTGAGACCACCCACTAAATTACCTCAACCGCGACAACGAAATATTCCACGATAGTTAAAAAGACTGGCCAGCATTTAGATATATGTTTACGGCGGTCCATGGTTATCATCTCCGATTAACTCAAGCCGAAAACCTTTTTCACCTGCGACAAAAGACAACTTGTGATACAATACCTCCTAACGGATGACACCTTCCAGTTACCATGAGACGCCCTCAGAGACCGGTACGAAAACCGATGAATATTGATGAATAATCAGCTGAATACCCTCCTTAGTCTTCAACAAATATACTTTGAAAATGGTGAGCAGATTGCGAGGTCACACTTTACACATCTGATTTAAGCAAAAGGATTTATACCACTATACTAATGCTATACTAAACGAGTTTTCAGACAGGGGTACCCCCTATCGTGCGATTTCTTTAATTTGATGCTGGAGAAAATTATGCTAGCTGCAGAACTTAACCGCACTGGAACAATACACTATAAAAGCGTGTAATTGCTGGCATATGCTGATGACGTTGATATCATCGGCCTAAACTCCCGCGCTGTTAGCTCTGCTTACTCCAAACTGGAAAAAGAAGCTGTAAAGATGGGTTTGATGGTGAATGAGGACAAAACGAAGTACCTGCTGTCATCGAGCAAAGAGTCAATGTAGGGTTCCTTTTAATATATATATTATAAGTTTTACTTTTAACTTTACATACTTTGTAATTTCAGTTTATTAGTTTATTAAATTATTTTATTTTCATTTTTGATTTACATATTTCAAAAATTTTCAATGAGATAAGAAATTTGAAAATAAAAATATGTTCGCGTTTTTGTAATCGTTATTTTAAATAAAAAAGATTGTTTATATGTGGTTGTCTTTCACCACAGTCAGCGCATATGCGCCTTGGCAACCACGCTACTGTTGGCAGCCATAATTTCGAAATAGTAAAAGACTTCGTTTATTTAGGAATCAGCATCAACACTAGCAACAACATCAACACTGAAATCCAGCGAAGAATCAATCTTGCCAATAAATGCTACTTTGGACTAGGTAGGCAATTGAAAAGTAAAGTCCTCTCTCGGCGAACGAAAATCATACTCTACAAGTCACTTATCGTACCCGTCCTGCTATATGGGGCAGAAGCATGGACCATGACAACAGCAGATGAAGCGTCTTTGGGCGTGTTCGAGAGAAAAGTTTTTCGAAAGATTTATGAACCTCTTCGCGTTGGCGATGGCGAGTACCGAACCAGATTTAATGATGAGCTGTACGAGATATACGCAGACACCAACATAGTCCAGCGAAATAAAACGCAGCGGGTAGGCTGGCTAGGCCATGTTATTCGAATGAAAGATGATACTCCGGCCCAGAAAGTGTTTCTATCGGAACCCGCCTATGGAAGCTGAGATAGAGGGCGGCCCCCACTCCGTTGGAAGCACCAGGTGGAAAACGATTTAAACTCCCTTGGTGTGACCAATTGGCGCCGGTTGGCGGAACGAAGGAGCGACTGGCGCGCCTTGTTGGACGGCCATAACCGTTTAGACGGTTAAGCGCCAATTAAGTAAGTAAGTAAGTAAGTAATTTAACACCATCAACGCACTCATTTTCTTCCAACCAATAAAGTATCCAAAATCAACTCAACCCTTCAAAAATCGACATCTTTATCACGGTATAAACCCCAAAATCCCCTTTTCGGTCAGATTCGGTACCCAGCGGATCAGTCCGGGAACTAGCATCTGTGTTCACCACTTTGGTCAGTGAGGCAACATAACCGGATCTAAGCAGCTTACTCAAAAGCTTCTGGAAATAGGAATAAAACCCAGCAACCTGATCTAGATCGAGAACCAATGCTGTGAAGCCCTCTAAAGTACCACAACCACACCGCCACTACAGGAAACTCTCAGAATGATGTATTATATAATGGCGCGATTCTCAAAAACGACTTGACGCCTATATTTTTCAACTGGCGCCTCTACAAGTTCGTTTTCTATGGCGAACACAAAAAAAATTTATCGCAAAATGGTAGTCAAGGAAGAAAACCAAAACTTCCAAAGAACTCTCTTTAGGAAAGTCCCTCAAAAATTCACAACACTCCTCTCTTCAAAAGAACCGGTCCTTAATTCTCGCCCTCTCTCTACTATGTCACAGGACCCAAGTGATTTATTAGCCCTCACTCCAATGCACTTCCTTCCGGGGCTCCCCTTAGCATTGTTGCCAGAACCGAATGCCGAAAACTTATCTCCGACCTATACCACCCAAATGACTGACGTTTATTTATTTGCATTTTATAAAGATTCTTACATGTACCCTGTACCAATTAAAGTAACTTATTAAAGTAACTTATCGTTTCCTCAACTTTGCATATTCAAGAAAATACAAAAAAAAAACCCTTTTTAAGTTAAGAAGTAAGCGGCCCTATGGACCGCTTTAAGTTAGTTGTTCGCTATCCGTCACACTATATATGCCTCTCAAATAAATCTTTAAAATAAATAAAAGCGAAATTCTTAATACATACATACAAAAATTATAATTAATAAAGTTTATACTTATTTACAATTAAAATAAGAGTTGTGGCGGGTTTTTATTTCTAAAAGTGAAGTGCCGATATTTTCTTAGTGCTCCATACTCTACAAAAGTGCAATTTTATAGGGCTTCAACAACGTTTTTACCATTTACAATGCAAAAACTTGAATAAACACTTTTTGTCCCTATTTTCCAAGCCAAACTTCTACTGCTTCACTTTTTCGCAAAAGAACAACCTTAAAATGCTATTTTTATAGGGTGCACTATTCCAAGAGAGATATTGACGTGCTGCTTATATAATTAATTTAGTATTTCGCATTTAGTTGTCCCTATTATTTTTTCCATCATTGTATATAAATAAACACTTAAATAAAATAAATGCAAGGCGCTATAATCTGTGAAGAAATTTAAGGCCGAGCTTCTCTTTCAATTTGCGTAGTGCTCCTTTTAATTGTTCCTAAAAATTGGCGGGACTGGGTCTAAGGGCGAGGACATTATCAAACATTATGAATGAAAGTTTGTTAATGCCTCACGGCTAAGGATTTAAAGGCCGCCGCGGTTAAAATCAATTTCAAAACAAGTGAAGTAATTGTTTGCCAAAAAGCAACCCGATTTCGGCATAGATTTTACCCAAAGGCAACAAAGTAGACAAGATCATTGTTATTCATTCTATTTATTTGTATTTGGGAATTTCTCATATTTCGCACGGCGAAAATATGCCCGCTTAGAAAAACTTTTTTTCTAAATTTGTGATGTTACTTTGCCAGGGAGTTGAACGCAGGACCCTCGGTGTGATAGGCGAAGCACACTACAACCACACCACGGCACCCGCCAATTACCATATGTATGTATATGTCATACTCCTATATTGCTACTACAGGCTGTGTACCCTCACAAACATTAGAGTGCCGATATATGGCTGTGTTAATTTTTTGTTTTTGTATTGTATAATCGAATGTACCTAAATTAAAATGTTTTCTTGTCACACTTATGCTGCTACAATCACACAAATTTAGTAGGCTGCCTTTTTTTCAATTCAAAACTCATTTTTATTTACACAACAAAATTTTGTATAAATAGCACCCACAAATTCCAACTTCCTTTACTTTACACATAAAAATCGACGTTTAATCTTATTAAACTAAAATGTATTTACGCAAGTCTTTCGCGAACGTTTCTTTGATGTTTGTCATCCTTGTCAGTATTTTGACTAATACCTATTCGGAAAATCGCATTGTAGGTGCCTCTAATTGGGATATAGAGGACAGCAGGCATGTGGTGGCAATATTTTATGGCAAGGATTATCGTGGTGTTGGTACTTTAATATCCCCAATAAGGGTGCTTACATCTAAATCTTGCGTGGGAACTTCACACGAAGGTCACTTCACTGTTATAGCTGGTACATCCAATTTACAAATAGGAGGAGCAGTACGCAAATCGGGGCGTATATTTCGTCCATGTGATTTTAAGTCGGAATTCATTGAAATGGATTTAGCCGTGATTGTAGTGCCAAAATTTGACTTGGGCCGAACAATAAAACCAATATCTTTATGCGAAACTGAATTAAACCCCAGCGTAAAATTGCGAGTTAGTGGATGGGGTTCGATACATCCCGACATTGAGGCCTCTAATGATAAGCTCCAATCAGCTGAATTTGCAGTATTTCCAATCAACCAATGTAGGGATTTCTATGCGCCTCGTTTCGCGGAAGCAAGGACAAATTTCCCAACAACAGCAATATGTTTAAAAGATTCGGCAGAGGAAAGTGGTGTGTGTTGGGGAGATGCTGGTGCACCTGCCGTTGCGGACGGAAAACTTTATGCGGTACTATCAATTATGGTAAAACCTTTCAACCGCTTTTATCCGGCTATATATACAAGTATAAATAATAAAGATGTTAAAGATTTTATACAATTTGCGATGGCGGATGCTCGCAGACGTTCAAATAAAACAAATTAAAATAAAAAATATAAAAAATTATTCATCATTTTGAGTTTTCTGACTGATGAAAAACAAGGTTTTTTTTCAAGCATTCCTTGAATAATGAATAAGATTTTATCGTGAGTGATTTTTGTAAATTTTAAGTAAAGGGTTGAGTTATTTTTCATTATTTAAAAAATACAGAATAAAATTAAGTTTAAATTTTTATTCGGTTATTCAAAAATTAAAAAATAAATCCTCGAGATGCCCTGAAAATATACCCCACGCAACAGTTCGCGTGTAGTACCTAGTGAAGCTTCTTAGAGTAATATTGAGATGATTTGAGGTATACGAGTGTCATTTCGGAATGGTTTTGGGACTCCGTCGGGGTCGTTCCGGGATGTTTTTGGGTACTCTGTCGGCGTAATTTGGAGGTCGTTCCGGAATGTTTTCGAGGACTCCCTTGGGGTCGTTCCGGGATGTTTTCGGTGACTCCCGCGGGGTCATGTGGGGGTTATTCCAGAATGATTTTGGGGACTCTCGGGGTAATTTGGGGGTCGTTCCCAGATGTTTTTTGGCACTCCTTCGACGTCATTTGGGGGTCATTTCGGAAGATTTTGGGGACTCGCTCGTTGCCATTTGGGGTTCATTCCCTGATATTTTTGGATACTACCTGGGGATCATTTGGGAGTCAAATTTTTCTAAAAGTCGAATTATTGTGTTACATTTTCACTGCAAGTTGAATTTTTCCTAATTTCGCTTGTATTCAACTTTAAAATTAAGATTATATATTAATAAGCATGGTTTGCCAATTGGTTGTTTTCGGTGTTGTTTTTGTTGTTCCGTTCCATAGGGTCTTGGTCCAAATGGACCAAACTGGCAACCGTTGTGCATAGGTTTGTCCAAATATTCAACAACTCCTGAGAGAGCGCTAAATACCCAGAAGCAAACTTAGAATATGTCTCCAAGTCATAAATTTGAAGACAGCTTTTGGCGAAATTGCTAACTTAGCACCCACTCATGGGCGCCGGCAGCACGGCTATGAAAGAAAATACCAGAAATTATATGTTTTTTTATTAAATTATTGTTTGAATAAAAACTGAAGGCGCCGAGGTTGCTGTCGAAATGTATCTATCACTTTCTCAATAAATTCAGTGTCTTCTTCTACTCTTTTCCTGTGAACGCTGAGCATACACAAGCTACTTAGCCTCGCGTCTCCCTCCGTTGAGCGATTCCACGTCTTGACACGTCGTAACGTGCTAGATGTACGTTCAATACTACATGTTGTTGATGGAATAGTTAAACCAATTTTGATCAGCAACAAAATTATGTAAAAAACCACAAAAATTCTGAATAAATATCTTCTACTATTGCTGAAAATTCTGATTTATTTAACTTTTTCATATTTTGTGGGTGAAGCTGCATAAGCGAAAATGCTTGCTTGTGGGTTGAAGAAAATCGATCCTTTAGTGAAGAAATAATAGGATCTAAGTATGGGATGAATACTGATACTCTGAAAAATTCTTCCACATTTTCAGATGGTTGATTTGATCTGTAAGTTTGTTTTGCCACTGATCGAGGGCGCTTTAATTCAACATCCAATTTTTCACAAATCTTTTGAGCTCGGTCGAAAATGACCGCAAACTCGGTAGAGGCATTATCGCGGTGAGATTGAAGCACATCAATTAATTTATTTAAGTAAACTGCCTTTATATTCATATTTACTTCTTGTAATTGATTGCACAGGGGTTCAAGTTTGGCAGAATAGGCAGCAATTACTAAAATTGTCATAATGTATGTTGGAGCAGTTGCAGTTGTGTTGAGCTGTTACAATTTGGTTTTTGTCTTAGAGTTGGGTGCATCCAGCGAAAGTTCTTTTAAGACTTGTACAATAGTCAGAAAGTTTTCAGACAATTTTCTGATGCTTTTGTATTTTGCTGTCCAACGCGTTTCACAAAATAGAGGTATATTTGGAATTTTTCTTCGCCGCAACGTACTGTCTTTAAAAAAATTTATAATGTCTTTTGTAGTCCCAGCAGTATTTCTCACTTCACTTACAGTATTCTGATCATTAGTGACAAGATTTAGTACATGGCTTGCATAGTGGAAAAATAGAGCTGAAGATATTTATCATTAATTATTTTCTGAACACCACCTATGTGACCTGCCATTGCAGCACACCCGTCGCACAGTGTCGCCTCTGCCGCTAAAGCATGGCAAAAATCAAAAAAATCATGAAAGCGTTCTCCTCCCTCCGTCTTTATCGCTTCATCTCCATCTTCGTCTCATTCTATCTCTTTCTCAGTGTCCTTCTCTCTTTTCTCTTCTCTCAAGTTTTTCTCATTCTTCTTCATATCTTATTGCCAGTCCCAGGGGGTGGTATGTATTTTGTTCCAGTCCCACTCCGAGTCTCAGTCTCATTCCCATTCCTAGTCCTAATCCCAGTCCCAGTCCGTCTCTGGTATACTTCCCGGAAAAAGCATCGTAAATACTAATATAGGCAAATTTATATACGAAATTTCAGGCAAATCGAGTAGGACGTATGTAAATAGGTATGTGGGTATTATTAATTCTTGTCTTTATTTCGGCTTCGCATGCATATTTATCAGTTTTTCCAGGTTGATGCGACTAAATCGAATATCACAATGAACTCTAGAGCTCTCATTTGATATCCATAATACACGCATTCTAGGGGTATCCGGGTTCATGTTTTGGCCTATATCTCGAGACCCTAGTCACTCAGCTATGTAAAACTTACTCTGTATTATAGCACACATCAACAGCTTCAATTTGATACCCATAATGTAAAAACATATTCTAGGTGTATCCCGGTCCACGTTTTGGGCTATATCTCGAGACCCTGCCCTCGCATTTGTATGAAAATTATCCTGTACTATAGCACTCATCAACAGCTTTCATTTGATATCCATATTGTATAAACACATTCTAGGGGTAACCGGGTCCACGTTTTGGGCTATATCTCGAGACCCTAGCCACCCAGGGGTATGAAAATTATCCTTTACTATAGCACTTATCAACAGCTTTCATTTGATATCCATATTGTATAAACACCTTCTGGGGGTACCCGGGTCCACGTTTTGGGCTATATCTCGAGACCCTAGCCTCCCAGTGGTATGAAAATTATCCTGCACTACAGTACTCATCAACAGCTTTCATTTGATGTCCATATTGTTTAAACACATTCTAGGAGTACCCGGGTCCACATTTTGGTCTCAAGACCCTAGACACGTAGCGAAAAAAAGGTAGACGTTGGCCGATTCTCGGACCTACGCAATATGCTCGCAAAATTTCATGAGAATCGGTTCAGCCGTTTCGGAGGAGTTCAGCCTCTAAAACCGTGACAGAAGAATTTTATATATTAGATAAGAGAAGTAAATTACTACATAAAAAATTACAATTACGAAATTCGAATACTTATTGTGAAAATCACTCAAAAATTTCAATAATTTAGAATTTAACAACTTAGATATTTCATTTTAAAAGTGAAAGTGCGGAAATAAAATAAAAAAAAAGAAAAAATTTAGGAAATCCTTTTCAAGACAATCTTAATTTTTTTTGTGATTTAAGAAGTCCAGGAAATCAAATCCCTTACCGAAAGAAAAAAAAAAATCACAAATTCCCTACAATGTCAAACCCAAACAATTTGATTAGACCCTCAATGCCTGGAGCTAACCCTCCTGCTGCACCACCAGCACCACCAAGCGCTAATAACCAAATTTCACCAGACTTGGCCAATATGATAAGAAGCATGATATCCCTAGCCATAGAGGAAAGCGTGCCAAATATAGTACAGAGTGTCCTTGGCAACAAAACAAATCCTATCAAAACTGATCAAACTATAGACGCCCAATTCCAAAATAATATGAGTGAAATGGATAAGATTCCAGATGTTGTACGTTCATTGAGAGAATTCTCGGGAAATGCCTCAGAGTTTAGCTCCTGGAAAAAGAGTTTTGAAAGAATTTTGAGAATTTATGAACCCTTAAAGGGCACACCTAGATATTTCGGCATTTTGAATGTCATTAGGAATAAGATAATTGTAAAGGCAGACATAGCTTTAGAATCGTACAACACCCCTTTAGATTGGACAGCAATTTCCCGCTGTCTAACTACCCACTACGCCGACAAACGAGACATAGGCACTTTAGAGTACCAAATGACATGTCTCATACAAGGACGAATGTCCATTAATGAGTTCTACCAGAAGGTATACGGCCACCTATCACTACTTTTAAATAAAATAGGCTGTATGGAGATAGGTGAAGAAGCTGTTCACCTCTTAACTGAGAATTACCGAGCTAAGGCCCTCGACACCTTCGTCAGAGGACTTTCGGATGATCTCCCCAGGTTACTTGGCATAAAGGAACCAGAGAGTTTGCCAGAAGCTTTACACTTTTGCCTGAAGCTCGAAAACCAAAACTTCAGGGCATACCATGCTTACAACCAGATGTCTAACTCCCGTCAACAAAACTTTAATTCTCCGAATCCACGACAGCAGCCCTTCACGGTAAAATACCCCCAGCCGCAATCTTACCAACAACTCCAACCACAATCAAGGTTTTATCCCGAACTAGCACACCTACCTCAACCCATATCAAATCCCATTCCATAAAACTATCATCAACAAAATTTGAATCCTTCCAACTATCAGATATACGCCAACCAAAACCCAAACCAATTAAATAGATACCAACCACAAAATCCTTTTAACCAACAAGACCATGCTCCTCCAGGAGCACATAAACCACCTCAACCCATGGACGTAGAGGAAAGCGTCAGGACTAGAGCGGTAAATTATATGAACCGCCCTAAAGCTCAAGAAGTGGGCAAACGGCCACCTAATACATCAATGATAAACAATCCCCCTATCAAAGTTCAAAGGAACTTTCACATAAACACCGACGGAGCGACGGATTGCCAACACTACCATAACCAACACAACCATGACCAATACTACCAAGACCAATACTACGAAGATCCAAACGACCACAATCAGAACACAACCTTTAACAACGAAAAGGAAGAACCGCAGGATCTGAGTGATGTACATTTTTTAGATTAAACAGCTCTTCGTTACCCTACTTTAGATGCATGTCGAAGAGCGGCGAAATTTTAAACATTTTAGTGGACACTGGATCTAACAAAAATTATATCCAGTACAGCTTAGTAACAAAATAGAAAACGACAACCCTTTTTTTGCAAATTCTGTCGGGGGAAATATCAAAATTACCCACCACACATATCTCAACCTCTTCAACTTAGAAAACTACAAGCTTAAATTCTTCTTGCTACCCACTCTCAAAACCTTTCATGCAATACTAAGCAATGACAGTCTAAAGGAACTCTCAGCGGTAATACATACAAAAGAAAATTTTATGGTTATAGCAAACATAAAAAAAACTTTTTAAGACAATACAGTGTACAAAACGTTAACACAATACAAATTCGGGACCAACACATGACTACGGTAGAAAAAAACGAAATTAGAAAATTAGCACAGAAACACCGTAATTTATTTTCAGAGCCAAACGAAAAATTAACTTATACAACAAAAGTAGTTGCCGAAATTCGCACAAATTGTGACACACCAATATACTCAAAATCATACCCATATCCTATGAGCCTTAAGCAGGAAGTTGAAACTCAGGTAAACAAACAGCTAAAGGACGGAATAATACGCAAATCAAGATCCCCATACAACTCACCCGTCTGGGTCGTGCCTAAAAAGGACGATGCCTCAGGGGAAAAAAAAATTTCGAATGGTCATTGATTACAGGAAACTTAATCAAGTAACAATCGCAGATAGGTATCCAATACTCGAGATAAATGAGATACTTTCCCAGTTAGGAAAGAGTCGAATTTTCTCAGTGATTGACTTAAAAAGCGGTTTCCATCAAATTCCTCTTAAGGAATCTGACGTGGAAAAAACAGCTTTTTCAGTGAACAACAGAAAATACGAGTTCACGAGACTTCCTTTTGGCTTAAAGAACGCCCCTGCCATTTTTCAACGGACACTGGACGACATACTTAGTGAACAAATAGGTAAAATTTGCTATGTATACATATACGATATAATTACATTTAGCGAGGACGAAAAAACGCACGCTGAACATATTGACACAATTTTCGAAACTCCGAACAAGGCAAACATGAAAGTCCAGATTAACAAATGCGACTATTTCAAAAAGAAAGTCGAATTCCTGGGATTTGTCGTATCTTCTGACGGAATCTCTACAAACCCAGCCAAAGTACAATCAATAACAGATTTCCCCTACCCCAAAACAATTAAAGACTTACGCTCATTCTTGGGTTTATCCGGATATTATAGAAGATTCAGCCAAGATTAAGCGAAACTAGCAAAACCACTGACATCCCTACTTCGAGGAGAGGAAGGAAGAATGTCTAAAAGCAGTTCAAGGAAAATTGAATGAAAAAGCAAAAGAAGCATTCAATAAAATTAAAGCCACCCTCATATCCAAAATTGTTATCCTACAATACCCCGATTACAGTAAAGGTTTCGACTTAACTACAGATGCCTCACAATATGCCATAGGCGCAGTTTTGGAACAGAATGGCAAACCGATCACATTTATTTTAAGAACATTAAACAAAGCTGAAGAAAATTATGCAGTAAATGAAAAGGAAATGCTTGCAATAATTTGGGCTTTAAATTCATTCAGAAATTACCTATACGGAACAGCGAAAGTTATTATACACACTTACCATCAGCCACTCACCTATGCCTTAAGCAATAAGAACACTAACTCTAAATTGAAACGATGGAAAGCAATACTAGAGGAATAGAAATATGAAATACAATATAAACCAGGAAACGCCTATGTAGTTGCAGATACATTATCAAGGCCATTTGAGCTAAATTCTTTATCAGTCGCGACGCACTCAGACGAGAGTTCATCGCACAACCTAATCCCAGCAGTAGAAGGACCCATAAATGCCTTCAAAAACTAAATTTGGATCTCGCTAGGAGATGAAGACAGCTATCAGTTTAAAATACCATTCCCGACCTATCATAGACACTTAATTTGTAAACCCCACCTTTCAACCGACGATTTAATTGCACTACTAAAACGTTACCTAAATCCTTCAGTGATAAACGGCTTATTTACCTCTGAAGAAATAATTGGAAAAATTCAGGAAATCTATCCCCTTCATTTTTCCAATTACAAAATTCGCTATACCCAAACAAAAGTACAAGATTTAGTAAACGAGGATGTCCAACATGAGGAAATATTAAAAGAACACACACGAGCTCATAGAAATAGGGATGAAAACAAAAAACAACTAATACAAAAATATTACTTCCCAAAAATGACAGCAAGAATAGAAAATATAATTAAACAGTGCAAAGTTTGTAAAGAAAATAAATATGACCGTCACCCTAATAAACCACAACTACTTAAAACCCCAATTCCCCAGTACCCTGGTGAAATAGTTCACATAGATATCTATAATACGGAGAAATGTCTGGTATTAACAGCAGTAGATAAAGTTTCTAAATATGCCCAGGTAAGAATAATACAGTCAAAGGCAATAGAAGATATCAGAGAACCTTTGCGACAAATACTCTTCGCATTTGGTGTACCTAAGACAATAGTTATCGACAATGAAAAGTCCCTAAACTCATTATCCATACAATTCATGGTAGAAGATCAACTTGGAATTAAAATCTTTAAAACACCTCCATACGCAAGCACAGTTAATGGTCAAGTGGAAAGGTTTCATTCCACCTTATCGGAAATTATGCGCTGCCTCCAAACAGAACGCACCCATCGCTCATTTCAAGAACTATTAGATAGATGCACATATGAATATAATTACTCCATACACTCAGCAACAGGAAAACGACCTATAGAAACATTTTTCGGTAGACGAGTCTCGATAGACCCAGAACAATACGAGAATTCACGGCGAGAAAACATAGAAACCCTTCGGAAAAGACAAGCAAAGGATTTAGAAGTCCATAATAAAACACGGAAACCCATTAAGACATACACCCCTGGTGACATAATTTATGTTGGGATTAATAAAAGAATAGGATCAAAACTCACTGCTAGATATAGGAAAGAAATCGTGAAAGAAGATAAATCTAGTGTAGTAATTACTGAAAAAAGAAAGAATAGTACATAAGAGTAACATTAAGACTTAATATGATTTTAGTAAAATAAGAAATTCCCCCTTCAAAATTCTCTCTTACAGACTTCTCGTGCACCTAGTGTTCGCGGACTTTAAAATAATAGATTACTCTCAACACTCTCTCTAATAGATTAGACAACTCTCAGCTTGCAACATTTAATACGGGACAAACCAAAATTCAAACAGGAACTTACAAAATTATACATGAAATAGATCTGGACGTAAGCCAAAAGACACTAAATGAACTTAGCCATACCATTAGGACACAAATCAACGAAGAAAACCCCTCTTGCCCATTCTCCATAATGAATTAAGATCAATACACGATTATTTGAATAGACTTAAACCAAGGAAATTTAAAAGAGCAATTAATGAACTAGGAACCATCTGGAAGTGGATCGCAGGAAATCCCGACCACGACGACCAAGTCATCTTAGAAAATGAAATAAATAATATAGTTGAAAATAATAACCAGCAAGTGGTAATTAATAAAGTAATTTTTGATAAAATAAATGAAATTACAGCGATTTCTAATAAAATCGCGAAATCCATACAAACGGATGAACACACTCAACATAATTTTGCTATTGAAATGAAATATAAGTTAAAAATTATCAAAGAAGAAATAATTAATATAGACTATGCGATACATTGGGCTAAGGCCGGCATAGTCAACTCCTATATATTTTCAAATGAAGAAATTATGTTAATTAAATCAATATACGAAAAAAAAACAATTTTACCCTAAGTAGTATAGAAGAATCACTAGAAATCGCAAGCGTAAAAATTGCAACAAACGATAAAATGTTATTTTACATAATAAGATTACCAATAACAAATGAAGACATTTGCGAGTCAATTTTGATAAAACCTATAAAGATAGGAAAATTTATTAATAAAGTCCCTTACGAGGACATTGTAACATGTAATAATAACGTAGTATATGGAATTGAATCTAAATGTAAAGAAAATAATAATGTAAGAATATGTAACTGTAAGGATATAGTAGACATTAGCAACACTACCTGTGTCCCACCTCTACTGAGAAGCAAGCCATCTGAATGCGTTTTTGTTAATAACCAGCACATCCCAACCGTAGAAAGCATCACTCCTGGCATCCTACTACTAGATCAATACAACGGCACCATAGATATCGACAACCAAAAAGTAAACCTGACAGGGTCATACGCAATACAGTACCATAATTCCACAGTTCGTATCAATAAACAGATATATTATTTTAACGAACTACTAACCATCAAACCACTACTTGCAATTCTCCAGTCAAATGTCCCATCAAAGCAAGGAGAAGAAATCCTAAGTTTGGAAATGATGAAGGAACTCCATATAAATAACACAAATCGTATAAATTCATTGCGTACAAAACACAAAGCAGCCATAATCACAAATTTTTCTCTAACAATCATGGTAAAAATCTGCCTAGGAGGACTCATATTCGCACCAGTAATAAGAAGACATTTTACAAAGGAACCAGAAGAGCTATCAAGCTACAAAGTAAGCATCCAGGTAAACGATAACAATGAACCTGTAGCATCCGAAATCCCTACCTTAACAAACGAGGACGTTCGTTTTTGGGGTGGAGGAGTTAGCACCAACTAAGTCAACATTCGAGCTGACGCTAATGTAAAGAGCTTAGTCAGCAATACGCAAGTCGATGGCCAAAAATACTTAATAATAATTTTGAAGCAAACAGGAAAAGGCCCAGACGCCTGATCAGCAAAAACACAAATATTGTGAACGACATCCGGAATTGAATTGGGAACAACATCTGCCACGCGCCGAACGAAATAATGCTGGCACAGGTAGAATTAAGTTATATTTAGAACTAATTTACCATTTCAAGTCAGTCAGTTGTAAGCAGTTAGTTGTAAACGTAAAAGGTCTTACGACCAATAATTAAATTAGTGAATAAATAATAACAAAGGTTTTGAGACCCAAAAAAAATATTTTTTTAGTAACTTTAATAAAGGATACAATAATTTATATGGCTGCGTTTGTGCCCACACAGAGCGTGCAAAATCAAATCCACACAATCATAGACCTGCATAAGTGGTAGACCTAAAAAAAAAACAAGTAAGGAAGGTTAAGTTCGGGTGTAACCGAATATTACAAACTCAGTTGAGAGCTATGGTGACAACATAAGGGAAAATAACCATGTAGGAAAATGAACCGATGGAAACCCTGGAATGTGTTTGTATGACATGCGTATCAAATGAAAAGCATTAAAGAGTATTTTATGAGGGAGTGGGCCATAGTTCTATTGGTGGACACCATTAAGGGATATAGCCATAAAGGTGGATCAAGGTTGACTCTAGAATGCGTTTGTACGATATGGGTATCAAATGAAAGGTGTTAATGAGTATTTTAAAAGGGAGTTAGTTCCATAGGTGGACGCCGTTTCGAGATATCGACATAAAGGTGGACCAGGGGTGACCCTAGAATTTGTTTGTACAATATGGGTATCAAAAGAAAGGTGTTAATGAGTATTTTAAAAGGGAGTAATCCTTAGTTCCATAGGTGGACGCCGTTTCGAGATATCGCCATAAAGGTGGACCAGGGGTGACTCTAGAATGTGTTTGTACGATATGGGTATCAAATTAAAGGTATTAATGAGGGTTTGAAAAGGGAGTGGTGGTTGTTGTATAGGTGGTCGCCTTTTCGAGGTATTGCCATAAAGGTGGACCAAGGGTGACTCTAGAGTGCGTTTGTACGATATGGGTATCAAATGAAAGGTGTTAATGAGTATTTTAAAAGGGAGTAATCCTTAGTTCCATAGGTGGACGCCGTTTCGAGATATCGCCATAAAGGTGGACCAGGGGTTACCCTAGAATTTGTTTGTACAATATGGGTATCAAAAGAAAGGTGTTAATGAGTATTTTAAAAGGGAGTAATCCTTAGTTCCATAGGTGGTCGCCTTTTCGAGATATCGCCATAAAGGTGGACCAGGGGTGACTCTAGAGTGCGTTTGTACGATATGGGTATCAAATGAAAGGTGTTAATGAGGGTTTTAAAAGGAAGTAGCCCTTAGTTGTATATGTGAAAGCGTTTTCGCGATATCGACCAAAATGTGGACCAGGGTGATCCAGAAAATCATCTGTCGGTTACTGCTAATTTATTTAAATATATGCAATTCCACGAACAGTATTCCTGCCAAGATTCCAAGGGCTGTTGATTTCGCCTTGTAGAACTTTTTCTTTTTATTCCACTTAATATGGTAGGTGTCACACCCATTTTACAAAGTTTTTTCTAAAGTTATATTTTGCGTCAATAAACCAATCCAATTACCATGTTTCATCCCTTTTTTCCTATTTGGTATAGAATTATGGCTTTTTTTTCATTTTTCGTAATTTTCGATATCGAAAAAGTGGGCGTGGTCATAGTCGGATTTCGTTCATTTTTCATACCAAGATAAAGTGAGTTCAAGTAAGCACGTTAACTAAGTTCATTAAAGATATATAGACTGTGTATAAAAACTGGGCTAGACATCAACCGATTCCGCCCATTTTCACAGAACACATTTAACGTCATAAAATCTATGCCCGTACCAAATTTCAAAAGGATTGGTTAATTTTTGTTCGACTTATGGCGCTAAAAGTATCCTACACAAATTAAATAAAAAAGGGCGGAGCCACGCCCATTTTGAAATTTTCTTATATTTTTGTATTTTGTTGCACCACATCATTACTGGAGTTGAATGTTGACATAATTTACTTATATACTGTAAAGATATTAAATTTTTTGTTAAAATTTTACTTTAAAAAAAAATTTTTTTTTAAAGTGGGCGTGGTCCTTCTCCGATTTTGCTAATTTTTCTTAAGCGTACATATAGTAATAGGAGTAACGTTCCTGCCAAATTTCATCATGATATCTTCAACAACTGTCAAATTACAGCTTGCAAAACTTCTAAATTACCTTCTTTTAAAAGTGGGCGGTGCCACGCCCATTGTCCAAAATTTTACTAATTTTCTATTCTGCGTTTTAAGTTCAACTCATATACCAAGTTTCGTCGCTTTATCTGTCTTTTGTAATGAATTATCGCACTTTATAGTATAGTTTATAGTTTATTTTAAATAGCGATCTGAGATGAGTGCTCAGGAACCTACATACCAAATTTCATCAAGATACCTCAAAATTTACTCAAGTTATCATGTTAACGGAGGACGGACGGACGGACGGACATGGCTCAATCAAATTTTTTTTCGATCCTGATTATTTTGATATATGGAAGTCTATATCTATCTCGATTCCTTTATATATGTACAACCAACCGTTATCCAATCAAACTTAATATACTCTGTGAGCTCTGCTCAACTGAGTATAAAAAAAAAAAAAACAAGTAAGGACGGGACTATCTTCGGCTGTGCCGAAGACTTCATACCTTTCATGAATGCGGCTGAACAATAATTTTATCCCATTCGTAATCTCCAAATAATGCCCGGTATAAGATAAGAAATATAAAGTGAACAGATGTACATACCTAAACGATTTTAAGATAAATATAACAAAATGGCAATTCCGATGGAATTAATTTTTACATGAAGTCTTCTATGATATATTAGAATATATATCACCAAGTTTCACGTTTTTATATTGGAAACTAAGGGAGAAATGGCCAAAAATTTTTCTATTTGAACGATCGGTTGTATGGGATAGGTATATACTATACACATATAGCTCCGATCAAAGTAATTTTTCAGGGAATCTTCTATGATATATTAGAATAAATATCACCAAGTTTATCGTTTTTATATTTGAAATTAAGGAAAAAGGGCTCAAAATCTTTCTATCTGAACGATCGGTTGTATGGAATATAACTATATATAGCTCCGATCAAAGTGATTTTTTCATGAAACCTTCTATGATATATTAGAATATATATCACCGGGTTTCATGTTTATACTTTATAAATTGCGGCAGGAATGACGAAAATCGTCTTATCTGAACGATCGGTTGTATGGGAGATATATGTTATAGTAGTCCGATCCTACCGGATCCGACAAATGTCTAATATAATATAAAAATACATCCTTGTGCCAAATTTCATTGAGATATCTCAAAATTTGAGGGAATAGATTGCGTTCAAACTGACAGACCGACGGATAGACGGACGGACAGGCGGACGGACAGATGGACATGGCTATATCAACTCAGTTCCTCGCCCTGATCAATTCGGTATACTTAATGGTGAGTCTATCTTCTATATTTCTCAACGTTACAAACATCTGACCAAAGTTAATATACAATTTCACGTTCATGAAAGGTATAAAAATAACACCTGCTGATGAAATTGATTTAGTATTTTGAAGTAAATTGTCCCTACTCTTTTTTCCATCACTGTAAGTATTTGCACAACTGAATTGATATATTAATTTGCGAACGATTATGTGATATGTATACAATAACTATATTTTTAATGAACAAATAGAGAAAAGTACAAAGGGTATACTTAATTAGTTCTATCTGTTTTCAACTACGAATTAGCTCTACTGTATTCTCCTGTCGCAAAACCGTAGATGGGGGCAGTGCACTAAATTTTGAGCAACAACACTGCTCGAAACTAAATAGGTTGACATAATCAAGATCTTGTATTACGTGTTAATGGGACGTTAATTTGCTACCGATTTAAACATCTGATCATCTTTAACATATTCACTAAATTTAGTGAGCTTAAGACGGCATCTATAGGAATGGAAAAACATTGTCGAGAAAGTTCAGTTTAAATTTGAAAATTTTGAAAAATAAAAATTTGTTTCCTCACATTAAGTGTAGCACAAATTCGCGAATTAATCGAATGTTCTTATTTTTAAATACAACCACATGTACAGAAGAAATATATATATAATATTAAATTGCCTTAGTGCATAAATATTAATATATACATATGTACATCCATACTTGCAAACATACCAGAAATAGAGGCGCTATTTCTATTTAGTTGATACATATGTACATCCGTATACATGTTCATTCCACTCAAAGCAAATTTGAGCTTCCAATTCACACCGAATATACACACGAACTGCCTTTTTAAACATGTGACTTTTGTGTCACATTTTTTTTTAAATTTCTCTCTCATTAATTTTTCATAACGCGCCTAAAGAAGTATAACTTCAAGCAGCGCCGAAAAAATGCGGCAATGCCAGCCTTATCCAATAGCCTTATCCATAGGACAGTACTCGTTGCGTTAGACCTGCCAAAGCTTTTGATACGGTCAACCACGGCACAATACTGCAAGACCTAGAAGGATCTCCTCCCCTTACCCAAGTCCCAAAAGGTGGACCGAAAATTATATGTCTGGTCGGCAAGCATCGGTACATTTTAGGAACGTAACATCCAAACCTAGAAGAATTAAACAAGGGATCCACAGGGTGGAGTCCTATCCCCATTTTTGTTTAACTTCTACATATCAAAGCTACCTTCACCACCAGAAGGAGTTGCTATCGTTTCCTACGCCGATGACTGCACAATAATAGCCAAAGGCCCAGGCCCACAGATCGACTAGCTTTGTAACAAAATAAACAGCCCTCTCCCTGATCTCTCCAGTCTCTTCGCCTCGCGAAACCTGACATTGTCATCGGCAACCTTATTTACAACATAGACGCGCCAAATGTCGACCAAAATATTGAACATATTGAACATCTAGTCGATGGCTCCACGCTACCGACTGTCTTCCACCCTAAAATTTTGGGTGTGACGTTCGATCAGGATCTACATTTTAGATAACATGCAGCCGCAATTGTACTGAAGATCCACAGCCGTAATAAAATCATTAAATCTCTTGCCGGCAGCACTTGGGGTAAAGATAAAGAAACGCTCATTACCACTTACAAACAAATTGTCCGGCCGATTGCATGCTACACGTCCTCTATATGGTCGCTAAGCCTAAAGGTTACTCACTGGAAGAACATACGGGCCTGCCAAAATACTGTCCTCAGAAGAGCTAGGAATTTCCCGGCGAATGAAGTACTTAAAGAAAAATGCCCTGAACTAGCAGAGGAGGAACACACTCTCCCTAGGGAATCGCACGTCACTCTAGCTCAACTTCGATCTGGGTACTCTTGAACTCTTACCTAACCAGAATCAACCCCGACTTACAAAATTTCGGTCCTGCTTGCAATGTGTCCTCACATGACACCAACCATCTCTTCAATTTTATTGTGGAAATAACGCCTCTAACTCCCCTCTCATTATGGTCCACCCCAGTTGAAACAGCAAGTTTTCTTGGACTCCCGTTATAGGACATTGATGAAAATTGGTCACACCTATTGCAATGGGGCGAAGCACTGCTACAACAACAACAACAGTTTTTGGGATCTTGAAATAATGCCTCTAAAAACGACACCGTTGTAAGAAGAAAATTTATAACTTCCTCTACAAACTTGTTTAAATTTTTTTTGCCATCTAATTCAGCACATCGATATATGTATTAACTAGCCTTGAAACGCGGCCCCGTCCTCAAGGAGAAAATAAAATATACTAGCTTTTCACGTTAGCCTGCTTATCAAGTTATCTGTTTAAAAATTGTTTTTGTCTAACGTATTTTATTTTTGTAACAGAGTAAACAAAAAGAACTAAATGAGCTGGTAACCTGAAAGGCCCTATTATTACCCGAATAGCACAGTACAGATTTTTCGAATTATAAAAATACATTTTCTTTGGTATGCCTGTCGTAAGAGGCGACTAAAGTTCAGGTTGCCAGCGCAATATATAGCTTCTCCAAACCCAATTTTCAACCTCACTTATCCGTGGCTAATCCTGTTTCATTAACAACCAAGGCTCTGGCGACCCCGAACTAGTCATGGATGTAGGGGGTGGGAGGGCGGTAAGGCCCAGAAGGTCGCATGTGGTCATAACAAATCGTTCCCGAGTTAGTCGGACTTGGATCTGCATTCGGCAAAGGACCATCAACATCGATAACACTCCACAAGGCCTTCGGGAAGTGTCCTTATCGCTACAACAACAACAACACAGGGGTAATGGAATTACTATTCATAGAACAAAGGAATGAAACTATAATGAGCTAAAACCAAAGAGAATTTTTTAGATGAAAATGGTATTGTTTTTTTCGGGTATTTAGTTGGTTAAAACATTAAAAAATGTGTAATTACAGTTATAATGGTTCGTTAGAGGATTCATTAAAAAAACTCAAAAATAGAACGAAAAAGGCGTGTTAGATACTAAAATAAAATATACCGAATTTCAACTACGAACAATTTGCCGCAGGTTGCAGTTTCGAAGGATCCTTAAATGCTCCCAAAATGATACAAAAATATTCCTGAAATGATCCCGACGGGATCCCGGACAAATCCCGAAAACCATCGAAAACTAATCCCTGATGGGTCTCCAAATGTTTCCGAAATAGTACCGAAATTACCCTGACGGGATCCCAGACGGATCCTGAAATAATCCAGAAAAAGTCACGAAATGACACCAGCTGAATCCCGTACGGATCCCAAAAACCATCCACAAATGATCCCGGAAGGGTCTCGACATACTCCAGAAAAAGCCAGGAAACAACCCCGACCGGATCCCGGACGGATCCCGAAAATTATTCAGAATGATGCCGGAAGGGTCCCCAAACGATCCCGAAAAAGTCCCGAAATTACCCTGACAGGATCCCGGACGAATCCCGAAACCATCCAGAAATGATGTCGGAAGGGTCCTCAAATAGTCCCGAAAAAGTTCCGAAATTACTCTGACGGTATCCTGGACGGATCCCGAAAACCATCCAGAAATGATGCCGGAAGGGTCCCCAAATGATCCCGAGGTAGTCCCGAGATGACCTTGAAGGGATCCCGAAAACCATCCAGATATGATACCGAAAGGATCCCCAAAGGCTCCCGAAATAAACCCGACGGGATCCCGGACGGATCCCGAAAGCTATCCACAAATGTTCCCGCAAGGGTCCTCAAATGATCCCGAAATGACCCCGACGGGATCGCGAAAACTATCCAGAAAGTCACCAAGTGATCCCAAAATGACCCCGACGGGTACCCGGACAGATGGACCCCGAAAACTATCCAGAAATTTCCCGAAATTACCCTAACGGGCACCCGGACGTATCCCGAAAATCATCCAGAAATGATACCGGAAGATTCCTCAAATGATCCCGAAATGACCCCGACGGGATCCCGAAAACCATCCAGAAATGATACCGGAAGAGTCCCCATATGATCCTTAAATAGTACCGAAATGACCCCGACGGTATCCCGAAAAGCATACAAAAATTATCAGGGAAGAGTCCCAAAACCATCCAGAAATGATCCCGGAAGGATCTCGATATGACCCTGACGGGATTACAAACAAGGTGATGCTAATTATAAAAGCAATTTAATAAGGCGCAGGCGCGTTGAGGCAAATGAAGAGTTACAAACATACAGGTAAAGCTAACACGGCCCATACATGACACAAAAGCCTTGCGCAAATAAATATAAAACGACGGAATTTGTGCAAATGAAAATTTTGACATACACGGCTCAAAAACACTGCGCAATATTCATTTTTAATGTAGCTCAACAAATGAAACATGTGTTCTAATTGTATAACAAAGGCACTGATTGTATAAAAAAGACTATTTATTTTCCACAGTGCTGTAATTCACAGTATAAGTCGAAAAACTCGCACCAGAAGCGTTTATTTTTCATTGTATTTATAATATATATATTTTAGTTGCAAGACCAGCTCAACTCATTGCAGCACTGCGCAATATTTATTTTTCAACTAGCGCAACAAATGAAACATGTGTTCTAATTGTATAAAAAATTATTATGTATTATTGAATTTGTGTAAATTCCTGTTACAAACTAGAGATGGTCCTTACGCCTTCGATATTAACATTTTTAAGCAACAATTACTGATGTTATATTATCAGAAACCAAAGGTAAACTGTGTAACATTCACCACACACGAAGAAAAAAGCATGTGCAATATTTGCAGATATGCGTAAATATCAAAATCGTTTTGATTTTAGCGCAGTTCTCTGCGCAAATAGCGCAACCAGTGCACACACCAGGCAAATTGAAGGAAGGCGGATGGCGGGAAGAGAAGGAGAGCAACACCGATCGTTTTTCCAAAATTGTTTAAATCTCGACCTTTATGAGCCAGATACCAAAAATCATGGTATAAAAAAAGGTAGTTCCACTAAAAAATTTTTGATGTACTTGGGGATTTTTGAAGTTTGCACGGTGGGGTATTTGATAAATCTAGCTGGCCAAAACTAAAACAACAGTTATTTCTGTTAAAAAAAAGTGGTTGTCTTATTCACTGTTATGAAAGGAAATTTGTGACAGTAAATTCACGGTGTGCCGCGCAGAATTACTTCGATCAAGCCCCCGGTTTCGGAGGGACCCGGGGTCATTTTTTAGCATTACATGAGATATGTATGTCAGTATGGGTATCAAACGAAAGGTATTTTATTCCGCATTCCTATTGAAACTTTTGAGTAGGGTTGCCACTTAGGGTTGCCACCTCACCTCCTTTTATATATTTCTTTGTATATCGACTACCATCTCGGAAACGGCTTGACCGATTTGAATCAAATTTGGTACATCGATATAGTATTGCATTTGAAGACTTTTCACCTAGAGGATTTTTTTACAAGGTTGCCACCTTTTGCGAAATTTGATCACCACTCAAGAAAGCGCGAGTATGCGCAGCCGTTTTTATTATTAAACTTTGAAACAAACACAAGCTTATGTATTGCCAAAAAATTACTGACATGATATGCAATGAAAAAAAGATATATTTTTTGTTTGCAAGGGTTTTAAAAAATTTAGCGTTGAAAAGTAATAGCATTGCTAGTAGAATAGCTCAGTTAAAACAGGCAGTATACAAAATCTAACATATGAATTAACAAGTAAGGAAGGTTAAGTTCGGGTGTAACCGAACATTACATACTCAGTTGAGAGCTATGGTGACAACATAAGGGAAAATAACCATGTAGGAAAATGAACCGAGGGAAACCCTGGAATGTGTATGTATGACATGTGTATCAAATGAAAGGCTTTAAAGAGTATTTTATGAGGGAGTGGGCCATAGTTCTATAGGTGGACGCCATTTAGGGATATCGCCATAAAGGTGGATCAGGGTTGACTCTAGAATTTGTTTTTCACGATATGGGTATCAAAAGAAAGGTGTTAATGAGTATTTTAAAAGGAAGTAATCCTTAGTTCCATAGGTGGACGCCGTTTCGAGATATCGCCATAAAGGTGGACCAGGGGTGACCCTAGAATTTGTTTGTCAGATATGGGTATCCAATTAAAGGTATTAATGAGGGTTTTAAAAGGGGGTGGTGGTAGTTGTATAGGAGGTCGCCTTTTCGAGATATCGCCATTAAGGTGGACCAGGGGTGACTCTAGAATGCGTTTGTACAATATGGGTATCAAACGAAAGGTGTTAATGAGTATTTTAAAAGGGAGTGGGCCTTAGTTCTATAGGTGGACGCCTTTTCGAGATATCGCCATAAAGGAGGACCAGGGGTGTCTCTAGAATGTGTTTGTACGATATTGGTATCAAATTAAAGGTATTAATAAGAGTTTTAAAAGAAAGTGGTGGTAGTTGTATATGTGAAGGCGTCTTCCAGATATCGACCAAAATGTGGAACATGGCGACCCCATCTGTTGGATACCGCTAATTTATTTATATATGTAATACTTGCCAAGATTTCAAGGGTTTTTTATTTCGCCCTACTGAAATTTTTCATTTTCTTCTACATAATATGGTAGGTGTCACAACCATTTTACAAAGTTGTTTCTAAAGTTATATTTCGCGTCAATAAACCAATCCAATTACCATGTTTAATCCCTTTTTTCGTATTTGGTATAGAATTATGGCATTTTATCATTTTTCGTAATTTTCGATATCGAAAAAGTGGGCGTGGTCATAGTCGGATTTCGTTCATTTTTTATACCAAGATACCAAGTGAGTTCAGATAAGTACGTGAACTAAGTTCAGTAAAGATATGTCGATTTTTGCTCAAGTTATCGTGTTAACGGCCATGCGGAAGGACAGACGGACGACTGTGTATAAAAACTGAGCGTGGCTTCAACCGATTTCGCGCATTTGCACAGGAAACAGTTAGCGTCATAAAATCTATGCCCCTACAAAATTTCAAAAGGATTGATAATTTTTGGTCCACTTATGGCATTAAAAGTATCCTAGACAAATTAAATGAAAAGGGCGGAGCCACGCCCATTTTGAAATTTTCTTTTATTTTTGTATTTTGTTGCACCATATCATTACTGGAGTTGAATGTTGACATAATTTACTTCTATACTGTAAAGATTAAATTTTTTGTTAAAATTTTACTTTAAAAAATTTTTTTTTTTTTAAGTGGGCGTGGTCCTTTTCCGAGTTCGATTTTTACTAAGCGTACATATAATAGGAGTAACGTAAATTACCTTCTTTTAAAAGTGGGCGCTACCACTCCCATTGTCCAAAATTTTACTAATTTTCTATTCTGCGTCATAAGTTCAACTCACCTACCAAGTTTCATCGCTTTATCTGTCTTTGGTAATGAATTATCGCACTTTTTCGGTTTTTTAAATTTTCGATATCGAAAAAGTGGGCGTGGTTATAGTCCGATATCGTTCATTTTAAACAGCGATCTGAGATGAGTGCTAAGGAATCTACATACCAAATTTCATCAAGATAACTCAAAATTTACTCAAGTAATCGTGTTAACGGACGGACGGACATGGCTCAATCAAATTTTTTTTCGATCCTAATGATTTTGATATATGGAAGTCGATATCTATCTCGATTCCTTTATACCTGTACAACCAACCGTTATCCAATCAAACTTAATATACTCTGTGAGCTCTGCTCAAGTGAGTATAAAAACACATTTACCTGTCCTAAAAGAAAATGTAACTAGATTTTATTAAGGCTAAAGAAGTCAACAAGTATTTAGGTCAGAAAGTTATATTGCTTTTTAATCCAAAAATATATCGAACTGCTCACAATTTTCATACAACTTTAGATGTGCGCGGTTAGCTCCGTTGACGTTGCAGATGGGTTTTGCAGTATGTATACTATTCAGTGGACATCTAGGAACGCCAGATGAAGTTAAATATTTTCAAAAATCGACTTTTGGCCAACTAAATTGATCAAGTATTCCACCGTTCAATGTTTGTTGTTTTACTAGAAGCGTTGCCATACCGTTACTGTTTAAGGCGAAATTCAGTTTTTTCGGGATGGAAGTTTCCTTCAGGATGAAAACGCAATGGTCATCTGAGACAATAATAATATGCTTCAGCACGATTTATGCGCTTGCATATCTATTGAGAATCAGTAAAATATGCAATTTTATTTGAAAGTTATTGGATGACTCATACATTGGTTAATGGCTCATATGTTTATGGCAGCTTGACCCCTAGACAGAAAAAAATATACGGAAATTCCTGTTGTTCTAGCATGGCCCTATTATCATGCCTCTGCAGTGGATATTTCTCAAGTCATGTTGAGAAAAAGTGTACCTCCAAAGGCTGCAGTGAGTGGTAGGTGTTTCATTTTTTACGTTTGTGGGACGCCACATCCGTTTCAGTGCTAAAAGGGCACAGAATGTGTACAGGCGGGGCTGATTATTGGTACAAAGGGTAAAAGAACTCTCATAATTAGTAACTAACCTGCAGAGCTACAGGGCATGTGGGCTTGTAGCCAATTTATCATCATTCAATTTCATAAAAATTGCGTTTGAGTATGCTAACGCTTTAGAAATCGCGGTTTCGGTTTATAAGGAGATCCATTGGACAATCAATTGACAAACGTCAATTGTCAACATGTAGTGAGCAAACGTACGGACACTTAATAATGCTATATTCCATTGCTTTGTATACTTCGATCAATGTTTCTTCTACCAATGCAATTTTCGTGAGCTTGAAAAACTTCTTAACAACCTTCTTTCGTATTAAAATATTTCAAAACCATGCGGCTCATTTTTTTCTTTTTCAATTAAAATAACTATGAAAGTAATTTAGTCGTATCCGTTATTATGAAATCCACCATAATTAGAAAAATTCGTACCATTTTTCAATCTGGTAGCTTGTTTTTGGTGAAATTGTCATCGTCCCCGCAAAAGTCAAGTGGCTAACCTCACACTAAATGGAACTACCTCCATTTTTCGTATCATGCCAAAAATTATTGATTTAGGAAAAAATTTATATTGAGTTATAACAATTTATAGATTTTGCGACTGATGGAGAGAGGAGGGGGACGGATGGTGTCAGTGCTCACTTTGTGAGCCTTCGACTTATTTGACCCATTGAGTTTGTAATATTGGTGGGTGAAGGTAACGTAAAGTTTTAATGTGTAAAAATTATTAAAAAGCAATTATTCGAAGGGGTCGTGCGACTATAAAATGCCAAAATGTTAATTTAAAATAAAACAATACTAGCTTGTGTGCTGATTGCTTTATTAAAGAAGCTTCATTCGTATTTATATAAAATTGTTCTAATTATTCTTATGAGCAACATACATTACATATTTACACTAATACATAATTACATATTAAGTGTAGGAAATGCAGTCTAAACACAAATAGAAAAATTTCTGGGAAAAACGGAATAGGTTGTGCGAAATGCATTTAAGCATAAATAAATCGTGGGAATAAATTTTGTGCAAGCAAAGGTTTGTAGTTAGCATTTAGTCGGCTTTAAGTGAAATGGAATAAGTTCAAGTTACGAAACAATAGACTGTCATAGTACGAGTCAGAATATATGTAAGTTCAGATGAACGAATATGCATGTAAGAGTCAGTGAATCTCAGGCCACACCAAAATGAGCCAAAATATATGTTTGTACAAAGGAATGAATGAATGAATCCTACACCATCCGCTTTTGAAAGAATAGTCATACATAATTTGTGCACCAATTATGCATGGCTATTCAAGTGGCACAATTAACTTTTGAATCCGTATATGCTTACATTGTTATTTTGTTTATTCATTTGGCGTGTGCGAGTATTTTGTAACTTGATTTCAGAGGAGGTTTTTTTATTTATTTAAGCACTCTTTATGTTTTTTTTGATTTTTTTACATTTGTGTTTTTTTTTTTTTTTGTATACATATTATGTTGTGAGTACTTAATAGGAATTATGAGTAGAGTGGAATGCTTTTATTTATTCCAGTGTGTTCTATTGCAATTTCGTTCTCTGGTTAAACTATTTTGTTTACTTTAAATTTACAGTAGCTTAAGCCTATTTTTGTGAATTATTATTATACTCAGTTGAGCAGAGCTCACAGAGTATATTAAGTTTGATTGGATAACGGTTGGTTGTACATATATAAAGGAATCGAGATAGATATAGATTTCCATATATCAAAATAATCAGGATCGAAAAAAAATTTGATTGAGCCATGTCCGTCCCTCCGTCCGTCCGTCCGTCCGTTAACACGATAACTTGAGTAAATTTTGAGGTATCTTGATGAAATTTGGTACGTAAGTTCCTGAGCAATCTTCTCAGATCGCTATTTAAAATGAACGATATCGGACTATAACCACGCCCACTTTTTCGATATCGAAAATTTCGAAAAACCGAAAAAGTGCGATAATTCATTACAAAAGACAGATAAAGCGACGAAACTTGGTAGATGAGTTGAACTTATGACGCAGAATAGAAAATTAGTAAAATTTTGGACAATTGGCGTGGCACCGCCCACTTTTAAAAGAAGGTAATTTAAAATTTTGCAAGCTGTAATTTGGCAGTCGTTGAAGGTATCATGATGAAATTTGGCCGGAACGTTACTCCTATTACTATATGTACGTTTAATAAAAATTAGCAAAATCGGAGAAGGACCACGCCCACTTTTAAAAAAAAAAATTTTTTAAAGTAAAATTTTAACAAAAAATTTAATATCTTTACAGTATATAAGTAAATTATGTCAACATTCAACTCCAGTAATGATGTGGTGCAACAAAATACAAAAATAAAAGAAAATTTCAAAATGGGTGTGGCTCCGCCCTTTTTCATTTAATTTGTCCAGGATACTTTTAACGCCATAAGTCGAACAAAAATTAACCAATCCTTTTGAAATTTGGTAGGGGCATAGACTTTATGACGTTAACTGTTTTCTGTGAAAATGGGCGGAATCGGTTTATGCCACGCCCAGTTTTTATACACAGTCGTCCGTCTGTCCTTCCGCATGGCCGTTAACACGATAACTTGAGCAAAAAACGACATATCTTTAATGAACTTAGTTCACGTGCTTACTTGAACCAACTTTATCTTGGCATCAAAAATGAACGAAATCCGACTATGACCACGCCCACTTTTTCGATATCGAAAATTACGAAAAATGAAAAAAATGCCATAATTCTATACCAAATACGAAAAAAGAGATGAAACATGGTAAGGTAATTGGATTGTTTTATTGACGCGATATATAACTTTAGAAAAAACTTTATAAAATGGTTGTGACACCTACCATATTATGTAGAAAAAAATGAAAAAGTTCTGCAGGGCGAAATAAAAAACCCTTAAAGTCTTGGCAGGTATTACATATATAAATAAATTAGCGGTATCCAACAGATAATGGTCTGGGTCACCCTGGTCCACATTTTGGTCGATATCTGGAAAACGCCTTCACATATACAACTACCACACTCCCTTTTAAAACTCTCATTAATGCCTTTAATTTGATACCCATATCGTACAAACACATTCTATAGTCACCCCTGGTCCACCTTTATGGCGATATCTCGAAAAGGCGTCCACCTATAGAACTAAGGATTACCCCCTTTTAAAATACTCATTAACACCTTTCATTTGATACCCATATCGTACAAACGCATTCTAGAGTCAACCCTGATCCACCTTTATGGCTATATCCCTAAATGGCGTCCACCTATAGAACTATGACCCACTCCCTCATAAAATACCACGCCCTTTTAAAATACTCATTAACATCTTTCATTTGATACCCATATCGTACAAACATATTCTAAAGTCCCCCCTGGTCCACCTTTATGGCGCTATCTCGAAAAGGCGAACACCTATATAACGAAGGCCCACTTCCTTTTAAAAATACTCATTAACACCTTTGATTTGATACCCATATCGCACAAACAAAGTCTAGGGTCACCCCTGGTCCACCTTTATGGCGATATCTCGAAACGGCGTCCACCTATGGAACTAAGGATTACTCCCTTTTAAAATACTCATTAGCACCTTTCTTTTGATACCCATATTCTACAAACAAATTCTAGGGTCACCCCTGGTCCACCTTTATGGCGGTATCTCGAAACGGCGTCCACCTATGGAACTAAGAATTACTCCCTTTTAAAATACTCATTAACACCTTTCATTTGATACCCATATCGTACAAACGCATTCTAGAGTCACCCCTGGTCCACCTTTATGGCGATATCTCGAAAAGGCGACCACCTATACAACAACCACCACACCCTTTTAAACCCCTCCTTAATACCTTTTATTTGATACCCATATCGTACAAACACTTTCTAGAGTCACCCCTGGTTCACCTTTATGGCGATATCTCGAAACGGCGTCCACCTATAGAACTAAGGCACACTCCCTTTTAAAATACTCATTAACACCATTCGTTTGATGCCCATATTGTACAAAGAAATTCTAGGGTCACCCCTGGTCCACCTTTATGGCGATATCTCGAAACGGCGTCCACCTATGGAACTAAGGATTACCCCCTTTTAAAATACTCATTAACACCTTTCATTTGATACCCATATCGTACAAACGCATTCTAGAGTCAACCCTGATCCACCTTTATGGCTATATCCCTAAATGGCGTCCACCTATAGAACTATGACCCACTCCCTCATAAAATACTCTTTAATGCCTTTCATTTGATACTCATGTCATACAAACACATTCCAGGGTTTCCCTCGGTTCATTTTCCTACATGGTTATTTTCCCTTATGTTGTCACCATAGCTCTCAACTGAGTATGTAATATTCGGTTACACCCGAACTTAACCTTCCTTACTTGTTTTCTTATTTAAGTTTTTATTTTCTACATTATAGGTAATTAAAGTGTAATTATTTTTACTATCTATATTTTCTACTCTACCTATAGGGCAAATGTAAACGTAAAATTATTTTTCCTATTGATATTTCCTGCTCCAAAGCCTATATATCTACTATCTATCTTAACTAGGTACAAAGGATCCTATTATCTAAAATTATGACCTCTCTAAAAGGCGAGGTTTTCCTAGATGACACCGGTCAAACAAAAATTTTGCATTGTTATTTTATTTTATTTGAGCCTAACTAAAATTAAGAGTTATGATAGAATGCCCGTAACTAATTGATTGGAAATTAACACTACATAATAAATTGTAATAAATTGGCACTAGTCTAAAAAGCGAGCGAGAGTTTCCGAGCATAAAAAATTGAGTGGCTACAGTTGTTGCAAGAGAAAGGTAGTTGTATAGTAAAATTAGTTAAACGAATGGGTAAAAGAGAGTACAGTGTATGCAAAAAAATGTTTCATATCTTTTCTTATAACATTTTTCATATTTTCCAGGAATATTTTTATCTGGGCTTATGTATCATGCGATTTTTGTCTGGGCCACCAAAAACAGGATCGTCATGATATTTATGAAGAATTTCTTTTATTTTGTCGACTTTTGTCACATGCGCACCATCTGGGGTTGATGCAATTATTAGATTTTTGAGAACTTGGTACCTATTTTCTTAAATTTGCCTAGTGCAGTATTCATTATTATTGACCAATTTGTCGCCTAAGGGACAACCGTCTTTTTATTTTACAAGTCCTAGATTGCCGGCATTTGTACAGCATGTATACAGCCTGATAAGGAATTGTTCTAGGTCAATCTTATCCTAACAATTAAGTTGCTTGTATCTCTTATGCTAACATTTGCTATCCTTTGGGGAATTGAAAACGAGCGCGACATGTATTTTGCAAATTTATTTAGCGCTTTATTTATAGTTCTTTTCGTGACTTTTTTTTATTTTCTTCATTCTTGTTGGTAATATTATTGTCTGGTTTTCTGTTCTTTTAGAATTTTGCATACTTCCACAGACACACGATTTTTAATCAAGCATTATTTTGTGAAAAATTATTGTGAATTTTGATATTGCTACTACTTCATGACTATCTTTGATTTGTCCCATCAATTGCTCATTATCATCCAAAATACGTACATTCTTGATTTTCCACTGAACTTAGACAGCGCTGATGAAGCTGTCTCTACTTTTGATTGACGCATTTTGAGGGTTACTGTTTGCATAGGGATTTTAAATAATAAGATATTAAAGTTGATATTTACATTTTGTACAAATGTAGTTCGCGTTTTGGTTAAAATTACGTTTTAAATACTCTCTTGAATGCTTTTTAGCTGTCTAAATTTAGTTTTTATATAATTTTTGAGCATCATAGCTATTGCGATGAACAGTAGTATGAAACAGTCAACCAACTATCTGGAATATTTGTTGTTTCTACTTCAGCTGGTGGCTCATATTTAACTGTTATGTTCTCTGTTACTTTATTTTCAGAATTTCCTGAATTTTCCTTTCCTATTTCATATCCGGCTATTGCTAATATAATGCCGTTTGCTAATTTTTTCTTCCAAGACATTGCGAAAAGAAAAAAATTCCTGTGTCTTTACATTACTAATTTATTAATATTCACTTTTTTAGGATTTTTGAAAAGGATTTTAATGGTTTATTAATTTCGAAACTGGCTTTCTAATTTAGGTTTTAATAAAATGCATTTGTATGATTTTTCTTAGTCTTCTCTTCTACAAGTGTCTTGGAAATTTCTGTTGGTTTAGTTTCTTCAGTTAATGGAGTCTGACTCGAAGAAGACTCTGATAAGAGGCTATTGAAATCAATTTGAAGATTTTCTTCAATTGTAGTTGGTACTTAATGCTTAAGATGGTGCGGGAACAACCAAGTAAGCCCCTTCCAACCTTTGATTCGGGGGAATTGTATAATGGTGTGAAGATGATAGCGTGCGACAAACTTCGAGATTGCGGGGGCTGGAGGAAGTGGTTCCAAACCTCCAAAGGCAAGGCACGAACGCGCGGTTTGAGGTGGTGGATAAAGCGCAAATCCCCACGGTATCAAAAGTTAAAGTATGGATACCATGCGTGATAAAGTCGGAGGATACACTGCAACTTCTGCAGAATCAGAATCCGAACATACCGACACAGGATTGTAAGGTACTTACGGTATCTGGGCCTATCGAGGAAGGTCAGTTCTACATCTTCCAAATAAACGAGCAGGCGGAGGATATATTGTACACGCAGCTTGGAAAAATGTCCTTTTGTACAGGCAAAATTTATATGCGACTCAGGAAAATAATTCCCGATGCTAAAAATCCTAACACGCTGGAAGTGGGCGAAGTCGAAAAGGCCTCAAAAGCCTAAGGGAAAAAAGACAGGTGGAGGTAGCCGACGTCACCACGAAGGTGTTAGAAGAGGACCAATAGCCAGATGGTGCTGTGAATCGCACAGTTACAAGAGGCTGAAGGGGGCTTCGAACACTCTAAACCAAAAGGGCAAGGAGAGGAGGACGACATCACGACGAAGGTGCTGGAGGGGTATAAACAGACCAATGGTGCTCTGAGTCCTACAGATAAACCTCCAACATAGTAAAGTGGCGTCGAGCGAACTCCTCCTAACCCTTGAGGAGGGTTTGTTTGACGTGGCGCTGATCCAGGAACAGTGGCTCTCATCGAGAGGAAAGGTTTCTGGACTTAGCGCGCGCGGATTTGGCGTTTACTATGCGCAAACGGAAGGACGGGTGCGAGCTGTAGTAATGGTAAGGAAACATCTGCATTCATATATGCTACCTAATTACACTACTGAGGACCTCGTAGTGGTGGCCGTTGAGCAAAGGAATAAGCAGGCACTTATCCTGGCATCATGACACATCGCCCATGCTGCGGAGGTTCCACCGATGGAGTGCAAGAGGCTAGTACAGGACGAAGGGCACAAAGAGCGGTTGGTCCTAGGCGCGGATGCAAATGCGCACCACAATGCGTGGGGAGGATCAGATACGAACGAGAGAGGCGAATCTCTATTTTGTTACATCCTGCAAACCAATTTGCAGATAGCCAACAGGGGAAATATCCCTACGTGCATTGGTCCAACATCCAGCAATGTGTTGGATATTACACTGAGCTCCGAACGTGATATATCAAGGTATGATTGGATGGTTCTTGATAGACCATCCTTCTCCGGTCATGCGTATATCAGCTTCAGCATCCCCCTAAGAGAGTAGAGAAGGGAGGAACCTTTAGGAACCCTAGGTCAACAAACTGAACTAAATTCCAGAAACAGGTAGAAACGAAACAGGGACAACCCAAAGAGGTTGCCAATGTGGAAGAACTGCAGAAGTCTAATGAATTCCTAACTAGGACGCTTATGATTGCGTATAACAAAGCTTGCCTTCTAAGAAGATTCAGCGGAACAGCAAAGCCGCCATGGTGGAGCAATGAGCTGAGTCTTCTAAGAAGACAGGTAAAAGAAATGTTTAAGCTAGCAAAGACCATGGAAAGCGATGCGTGTCTGGACGAGTACAGGGATCTACCGAGGATCTACAAGCGTGAAATTTTCTAGGGCGAAGAGAATCTCATGGAAAAGTTTCAGTAAGGACATAGAGTGCTCCAGAGAAACAGCACGGTTTAGAAAAGTTCTAACAAAGGGAAATATAGTCCAAGGACTAATAAGGAAGGAGAACGGGGAATGGTCGCGTAATAGTGAGGAATCCCTTGAGGTGCTTCTCGATACACAATTTCAATCGGGAGATGGTATAGAAGAGCCAGCAGACAGCACTCACACTCCGATCACGGAGCGGGTAGTGCCGGGCTTGGTGACCGATGCCAAGATCGAGTGGGCAGTGAAGACGTTTTCTAAGTTTAAATCGCCGGGCCCAGATGGCATATTCCCAGCCATGCTACAAGTCTCAAGTAGGGCGGTCGTGGAATGGCTTAAAATAATATTCGATGGGTGCATAAGACTGAATCATGTACCGCACTCTTGGCGAACTGCTCGTGTAGCTTTTCTACCAAAGGCGGGGAAGATCGGCCACGTGTATCCCAAAGACTATAGACCCATAAGCTTAACATCATTTCTGCTCAAACCCTTTGAGAGGCTGATAGATGTGTACATAAAGTCCAACGTGGATGAAAAGCTGCTCTCCACAACACAGCATGCGTACACCAAAAGTAAGTCGGTAGACACCGCATTGCATAGGGTGCTAATAAGCAGAGAGAAATCTCTGGAATATAAGGAGTATGCTCTAGGAGTCTTCTTTGACATTGCCGGGGCTCTCAATAATGTTTCAAAATGGGCGATTATGGATGGCCTTAACTACATTAAGGTACATCCTGCCTTAATCAGATGGATCGGCTGCATCTTAAATTGCAGAAAGATTACATCACAATGGGGATTGTACGAGGCCACGAAATCAGTGGACAGGGGCACGCCACAGGGAGGGGTGCTATCACCTCTGCTGTGGACGCTGGCCATCAACCAACTGCTCAGGCGATTTGATGAGGGACCCGTTAAACTTACGGCTTACGCGGATGACGTTGCAATTGTCTAAGTGGAAAGAGCCTTCCAACGATAAGCTCTTTGATGGACCGGGCGCTTCGGGTTTTCATACCTGGGCATCTCATGTCGGGTTGAAAGTCAATGCGGAGAAGACGGGTCTTGTTTACAAAGAGGTACAAGGTCTCAAATTGGACCAGGCCTAAGTTAGGAGGGGTGACCTTACAGGAGAAACCTTGCACAAAATATCTAGGAATCATCCTAGACAGTAAGCTGTCATGGGAGCTCAACGTGGAGGAGAGGGTCAAGAAGGCCTCAACGGCACTCTATGCATTCAAAAGAATGCTGGGGTGTACGTGGGGCTTATCGCCCTCTCTTTCTCATTGGGTTTTTACAGCGATTGTGAGCCCTATTCTATACTATGGAGTTCTTGTTTGGTGGAAATCCACACAAAAAACAACATATTATTAGAACATACCTCAAAAAATTAGAGGGGGTATGCAAACTATCGATGCTTAGCATTAGGGGAGTCCTGAAAACAACCCCGACGGCTGCACTGTATGCCATTCTGCACATTCCACCTGTAGACCTGGTAGCAAAGAACATAGCATTAAAAACCGCAACCAGGCTCGGTGCGGTTCGGGACAGCTTGAGCACCGACCATATGGCCATAGTAGTATAGAGTCATCAATCACAAGACGAACAGACTACCTGATTCCCCATCTCCGCTTCGAGGGAGATCTTATGGCCACAACAGAGGTGGACGGTTGGCGCAAGGGGGCGCAAGGGTGCGCAAATGGCGGACGAGGCGATACATGTGTACACAGATGGTTCCAAAGTAGTGGAAGGAGTAGGGTCTGCGGTATACTGTGCTGATCTGGAAATAAGCAGATCCTACAAGCTGACGGATTACTGTAGCGTTTTCCAAGCGGAAATATCAGCCGTAAACAAAGCAGTAGAAACCCTGGAAGAGAAAGCTTAAGCTGCAACCGTGTTAACTTTTATATTGACAGTCAAGCAGCAATTAAGATAATAATCTCGCATAGCACAGCATCTAAATGCGTGTTAGAGTGTAAGCAGTCTCTGGAGAGAATCGGGACAGGGAGAAGCATACATATATATTGATCCCAGGGCATTTGGGAATAGATGGGAATGAAAAAGTGGACGAACTAGCTAAAAAGGGCGCATCCCTTAAAGCTTGCTCCGTAGACGTCCCAATTAGACTGGTGAGATTAAACGATGGCGAGAGGTGCACATGATCGACCAAGCGGGAAAGGCGTGGGTTCAAGCGCGGGCTGTAAAGTGTCGAAGATTATGTGTAGGTCTTACAACCTTAGACTAACAAAGTTTCTTCTATCATTAAAAAGAGAGGACTGTAGACTCGTGACGGGTATTTTGACTGGACACTGCCTTCTGGTGTCACATGCCTTTAAATTAGGCTTGGATAGTGATAGCAGATGTAGGAAGTGCGGGTTGGAGGAGGAAACGATAAAGCACATTCTGTGCTCGTGCCCTGCACTTGCAAGGCTAAGACTCCAGCTATTAGGAGTGATACAGCTGTCAGATCTTGAAGCAGCAGGTGGATTAAGTCCTAGGAAGCTTCTAGTATTTGCCAAGAGGACGGAGTTATTTTATAACATAGGTCCTGGTTTTTGATAGGGGTTTTTCAGTTTGGTCGTTAAAACAAACTTCTGGTAACACTGCGGACTCAATCAGTCTATGTGAGGTCCTCATGGACCGGCCAGTTCAACCTAACTTAGTTTGTACTGCTATTTCTATGTTGTACATTGCGAGTGAAGATACTTATTTGTCTCTTACACTCGAAAAAATTTAGTATGCCTCTGTCTGGTGGTTTTTTGTGAGAATGTTATTTACTTTACGTATTGATTCTACTAAATTATTTAGCAATTCTAGAATGATTGTTAAAATGTTTAGTTATTGTTTCAGGCTTTATTGAGACATTTTTGTTTATACATTTATACGATTTATCTGCCTTTATTTTTTCTTCCGTTAATGCATTATAAATTTCTACCCATTGGCTCATTTTTGTTTGATGGAAAGAAGTGAACGTATTAAAGGTTTCCTTTAATTACGGTTTTGTACGCTATTTTTAAAATAAACTATTCGTTTCTCTGTTAAATAAGTCGAAATTTATTTATAATTTTCAAGTATTTTATTTATTATTTATTTATCTATGCCTACCCGGAAATACTTTTTCCATCATCCTCATTATTTCTTCCTCTCTCGTCGTTGGGTTTTTATATCTTCCATGGTAGGTTCTCTTCCCATACCAATGGATTCCCAGAATTTTATTAACTCAATTAATTCGTTATCATAGTTTCTAAACTCTAATTTTAAAGTTGCTTTGTCATCCCATGGGGTTTTAGAATAATCTTTAGGCATTCCAGTCTACTCTTTTTATACAAATTTTATATTTATTTATTCTTTCTTAATTTTTTATACTCAATTGAGCAGAGCTCACAGAGTATATTAACTTTGATTGGATAACGGTTGGTTGTACAGGTATAAAGGAATCGAGATAGATATAGACTTCCATATATCAAAATCATCAGTATCGAAAAAAAATTTGATTGAGCCATGTCCGTCCGTCCGTCCGTCTGTCCGTTAACACGATAACTTGAGTAAATTTTGAGGTATCTGATGAAATTTGGTATGTAGATTCCTGGGCACTCATCTCAGATCGCCATTTAAAATGAACGTTATAGGATTATAACCACGCCCTCTTTTTCGATATCGAAAATTTCGAAAAACCGAAAAAGTGCGATAATTCATTACCAAAGGCGGAAGAAGCGATCAAACTTGGTAGATGGGTTGACGCTATGACGCAGAATAGAAAATTAGTAAGATTTTGGACAATGCGCGTGGCACCGCCCACTTTTACAAGAAGGTAATTTAAAAGTTTTGCAAGCTGTAATTTGGCAGTCGTTGAAGATATCATGATGAAATTTGGCAGGAACGTTACTACTATTACTATATATGTGCTAAATAAAAATTAGCAAAATTGGATGAAGAACACGCCCACTTTTTAAAAAAAAATTTTTTTTAATTCAAATTTTAACAAAAAATTTAATATCTTTACTGTATATAAGTAAATTAAGTCAAAATTCAACTCCAGATGCAACAAAATACAAAAATAAAAGAAAATTTCAAACTGGGCGTAGCTCCGCCCATTTTCATTTAGTATGTCTAGAATACTTTTAATGCCATAAGTCGAACAAAAATTTACCAATCCTTCTCAAATTTGGTAGGGGCATAGATTCTATGACGGTAACTGTTCTCTGTGAAAATGGGCGAAATCGGTGGAAGCCACGCCCAGTTTTTATACACAGTCCACCGTCTGTCCTTCCGCTCGGCTGTTAACACAATTACTTGAGAAAAACCGATATATCTTTACTAAACTTGGCCCACGTATTTATCTGAACTCACTTTATCTTGGTATAAAAAATTACCGAAATCCGACCATAACCACGCCCACTTTATCGATATCGAAAATTACGAAAAATGAAAAAAATGCCATAATTCTATACCAAACACGAAAAAGGGATGAAACATGGTAACTGGATTGGTTTATTGACGCAAAATATAACTTTGGAAACAACTTTGTAAAATGGGTGTTTAAGTAGAAGAAAATGAAAAAGTTCTACAAGGCGAAATCACCAGCCCTTGGAATCTTGGCAGGAATACTGTTAGTGGTATTGCATATATAAATAAATTAGCAGTACCCGACAGATGATTTTCTGGATCACCTGGTCCACATTTTGGTCGATATCGCGAGAACGCCTTCACATATACATCTAAGGGCCACTCGCTTTTAAAACCCTCATTAATACCTTTAATTTGATATCTATATCCTACAAACACATTCTAGAGTCACCCCTGGCCCACCCTAATGGCGATATCTCGAAAAGGCGTCCTCCTATAGACCTAATGCCCACTCCCTCTTAAAATGCTCAGTAACACCTTTCGTTTGATACCCATATCGTACAAACATTCTAGAGTCACCCCTGGCCCACCCTAATGGCGATATCTCGAAAAGGAGTCCACCTATAGACCTAATGTCTACTCCCTCTTAAAATGCTCAGTAACACCTTTCGTCTGATACCCATACCGTACAAACATTCTAGAGTCACCCCTGGCCAACCCTAATGGCGATATCTCGAAAAGGCGTCCACCTAATGCCCACTCCCTCTTAAAATGCTCAGTAACACCTTTCGTTTGATACCCATATCGTACAAACATTCTAGAGTAACCCCTGGCCCACCCTAATGGCGATACCTCGAAAAGGCGTCCACCTATAGACCTAATGCCCGCTCCCTCTTAAAATGCTCAGTAACACATTTCGTTTGATACCCATATCGTACAAACATTCTAGAGTCATCCTTGGTCCACCTTTATGGCGATATCTCGAAAAGGCGTCCACCTATAGAACTAAGGATTACTCCCTTTTAAAATACTCTTTACCACCTTTCATTTGATACCCATATCGTACAAACACATTCTAGAGTTACCCTGGCCCAACCTAATGGCGATATCTCGAAAAGGCGCCCACCTATAGACATAATGCCCACTCCCTCTTAAAATGCTCAGTAACACCTTTCGTTTGATACCCATATCGTACAAACATTCTAGAGTCACCCTTGGTCCACCTTTAAGGCGATAACTCGAAAAGGCGTCCACCTATAGAACTAAGGATTACTCCCTTTTAAAATACTCATTACCACCTTTCATTTCATACCCATATCGTACAAACACATTCTAGAGTCACCCCTGGCCCACCCTAATGGCGATATCTCGAAAAGGCGTCCACCTATAGACATAATGCCCACTTCCTCTTAAAATGCTCAGTAGCACCTTTCGTTTGATACCCATATCGTACAAACACATTCTAGAGTCACCCCTGGCCCACCCTAATGACGATCCCTCGAAAAGGCGTCCACCTATAGACCTCATGCCCACTTCCTCTTAAAATGCTCAGTAGCACCTTTCGTTTGATACCCATATCGTACAAACATTCTAGAGTCACCCTTGGTCCACCTTTATGGCGATATCTCGAAAAGGCGTCCACCTATAGAACTAAGGATTACTCCCTTTTAAAATACTCATTACCATCTTTCATTTGATACCCATATCATACAAACACATTCTAGAGTCACCCCTGGCCCACCCTAATGGCGACATTTCGAAAAGGCGTGCACCTATAGACCTAATGCCCACTCCCTCTTAAAATGCTCAGTAACACCTTTCATTTGATTCCCATATCGTACAACTAGAGACACCCCTGGTCCACCTTTATGGCGATATCTCGAAACGGCGTCCACCTATGGAACTAAAGATCACTGCTTTTCAAAATACTCATTAACAGCTTTCATTTGATACCCATATCGTACAAACATATTCTAGAGTCACCCCTGGTCCACCTTTGTGGCGATTTCTCGAAAAGGCGTTCACCTATAGAACTAAAGCCCATTCCCTTTTAAAATACTCATTATCACCTTTCATTTGATACCCATATCGTACAAACACATTCTAGAGTCAGCCCTGGTCCACCTTTATGGCGATATCCCTAAATGGCGTCCATCCATAGAACTATGGCCTAATCTCTCTTAAAATACTCTTTAATACCATGTCATACACATGTCATACAACCACATTCCAGGGTTACCCCAGGTTCATTTTCCTACATGGTGATTTTCCTTATTTTGTCTCCATAGCTCTCAACTGAGTATGTAATGTTCGGTTACACCCGAACTTAGCCTTCCTTACTTGTTTAATTTCTTTTTAATCTTTCTTCAGTAGTTGTTGTTAAATTTGGAAGTCTTTAGCTATCAGTTATATTCTTTTTTTACCGGGGCAGGTATCTTAAGTACTTATTTTTTGTTAGGCTTATTCCGGCGCCGATATTCTGGTTTTATGGTTATTGGCGTCGGCTCTTGCTTCACTGTGGGTTTATTAGAAACCTCTTCAGTGGGTATTTTCAATTTTTTCTTTAATTCTTCTTGGAATTTTTGAAAAACTTTCGTGAAATTGTAGAAATAGCTGTAACTTATAGTTTTTTTGTTTGAAAGAAATGTTTATTATTTTAAACAGAAGATTTGAAAAAACACTTTCTTAAGTTTTGCAATTTTTCTTTAGATTTATGTACAACTATATATATGTATACTAACAGACTCGGCAGACGTTGTTCTGCCCTAAATTTGGCCTTTATGCATACATTTTAATAATATTTTCCCGTCTAACTCTGCCCTCCCCCTTCTACGTTTTTTCCTAATCCTTTTATTCACTCCTCCCTCCGTCTTTTTCCCTTTATCTATCTCCATCTTCGTCTCATTCTATCTCTTTCTCAGTCTCCTTCTCTCTTTTCTCTTCTCTCAAGTTTTTCTCATTCTTCTTCATCCCTTATTGCCAGTCCCAAAGGGTGGTATGTATTTTGTTCAGGTCCCATTCCGAGTCTCAGTCCCAGTCCCACACCGAGTCTCAGTCGCAGTCTAGTCCTAGTCCTAATCACAGTCCCAGTCAGTTTCCGGTCTACTTCCCGTAAGAAAGGGTTGTAAATACTAATATAGGCAAATTTATATACCAAATTGTGGTATGTGGGTATTATTAATTCATGTCCTTATTACGGCTTCGTATGCATATTTATCAGTTTTGCCAGGTTGATGCGACTAAATCGAATATCACAATGAAAATTACTTTAGAGCTCTCAGCAACGGCTTTCATTTGATATCCATATCACCCACACATTCTAGGGGTACCCGGGTCCATTTTTCGACCTATATCTCTAGACCCTGTACGTCGATCGCAACCAAAGCTATGTAATAACCACCGCGTGAGGTATGCGCAACTTGTGTGAAAGCTTGAACAAAATCGACTTACGCATCTCTTCAAACACCGGCGACCAACTAACACACATTTTAGCCTTTCTTTTTATATATATAGATTTTTATTTTTCACACTTCACTATAATATTAAAAAGAAATACAGATATTCGTGGCTTTTGAAATTCGGCTTAAAAATTGCACATGAAACAATTAAAGACTCTCCTGAATTAAAAAAAATTCCTTAGTACCTCTAAGCCGCAGGACCCCTCAGAAACCCCGCGCACGGGGGTAATCCCCCAATTCTCAAACCACTTGCATCCTTATCAAAATTATGTACACTTTCAATGAAGGTATCAGTTATATCACCTGAGTGTGTTTTCAAAATCGCTTCATGAGTAGGTAGAAATGCTTCGAATTTAATACATTCATCGTGTTTTAAGTTGATGTGTGCATTGCTTTACATCCGATTTGGGAGGACTTTAAATTATTTGTGAATGTAATAATGAACCAGCTCAAGATTGATCCACTTAATCTCGCCTCCCCAAAATGTCACAAACTTGTTTTTGCTGCCAATATGTTGTATGGTTGTTTTCCAGGACTTTTGGTTTGAAGGATTAGTCAAATTTAGGCAATTGTACGCAACCATTCGCCAATTTGATTCAAGTTAATTTTAAGATCACCCAGGTTGAATGCCTCTTAGAATTCGGATGATATTACTGTTTTATTTAGAGTTAGCAGTCTGCTGCTAAAATAAAGTCTGCATATTATTAAGCAGGTCTGGCAGGATCGCCATATAAAATGCCAAAATGTTAATTTAAAATAAAAAACACTAGCTTGTGTATCTCTTCAGAATATCTCTATCAGAATATATCGCTCATTTGCTGCAACGTCGTCATAACTCAAAAAATAGAATTTTCCAGGAGAGCCATTCAAAGTTGCGCATATAAAGGCATATTTTCATTTTTATAACACGTGCAAAATTTTTAACTGATCACGAAGATTTTTTGATACAACATAGATCATGATATTGGGTATGTTTATATGTTATTAACTCAAAAGTCATGTTTTTTGAGTTATGACGACGTTGCAGCAAATGAGCGATATGTATGTACAAATGAACGAATATGCATGTAAGAGTCAGTGAATCTCACGCCATACCAAAATAAGTCAAAATACATATATGTTTGTACAAAAGAATGAATGCTACAGGACTCTCCCCTTTCCATGTTCGAAAAACATCTCGTCAGTAGACTATTTGTCCCAAATTTCATCAAAATCCGTGTAGCCGTTCTGAGGTGATTCAGTCATAAAAGCGAAAAAAGATAATAATTAAAGTATAACTGTTGCTAGGGAGCGGGGCCGCCTTTTCTTTCCAAAAACATATAGCTAGACTATTGGCTATATATGTATGTGCCAAATTTGATCACAATCCGTCCAGCCGTTCTTGCGTGATTGAGTCACAAAGACAAACATCTGGACACACAAACATCCAAACTTTCGCATTTATAATATTATTTAGATTAACATTCGCAGAGTTGAATAGTGTTATTAATTACATATGTGTACAATAGCCGTATTTTTAATGAATAAATACAGAAAGGAACAAAGGGTACACTTAGTTAGTTTTATCTATTTCCAAACTGCTTTTTCACGTAGTACGAAAAATAGTCCTTGATGAAAATGTTTGAGTTCTCAGGTATCCCTAATATTATGTCGAATCATGCATCCTTTTTATTTTTCGAACTTTTTCCATAAAAGTCCACATATAAAAGTAAAATCTGGATTTTTATTTTTTGAGTCCGACAGAACTAGTTAAACACGGACTTTTAATAATAAAAGTCCGGAAATAAAAGTTAACTCCGGACTTTTATTTTTTAAGGCCAAAATAAAATTCCGGCTTGATAACACAGAAACGGCTCATCCAAAATAAAAAAATTTTTTTAATAATAATTTTTATCTTGATCCAAATATATTAAATGTCCAAAATTAATAGGTTTGCAAGGAATTATATTATAAAAGTAATAACAGTTTCCGTCCCTGGATTTCAGGAATAGTACAAAAAAAACATTGTTTTTTTTTTTTTTTAATTAGTTGAACAAACAGACTTTTTAAGGTGCTTATGCATATTTCTGCGAAATGAAATACGCTCAGCTTTAACAAAACACTTGCTTCAGTTTTTCAAAAGAAAATTTCCTTGTCATGAGTTGTTTATATACATATGAATTCGCAGAGTTGAATTGTGTTATTAATTAGATATGTGTACAATGGCCGTATTTTTAATGAATAAATACAGAAAGAATAAAGGGTCCACTTAATTAGTTTGATCTCTTTCCAAACTGCTTTAAAGTATAAAGTACCACGTGATAGGGTTTCATTGAGGGGGTGTTGCGTTTTGCACACACCAGGGCCACCCCAAAGCGTCGACTCGTAGGTACTTAGCACCCCCCCCCCCCCCCCCCGGAGTAGGGGGAGCCTCCTCGTGGTGACACCTTCTAACGCTTCGGCGGCGACCTCTTTCCCACACCCCAAAACCTATTTCCTTTGCCGAGGGCTGAATGGCCAGCGCGTGGTTATTGAGTATCTGATCTCGAATGGTCCCCTCCGATACCCGCGCAAGGTCGGAGGTATAAGTGCCTTCTCTACTCATGCCAGCTCTGCGGACGAGTGACCAACCCTTTCCGTGCATACGCGTGGACCAAAATATGAACTTTTTACAAAAAAAATTATGACAAACCTAAAAAAGATAACAAATACACGGACGACAATATGACTACGACGGTAACGACAACGACGTCACTGACTTTAAGAAGGATGGACTTTAGGACGTGTGTAGGGGGCAGCAAAACTGACGGACATAGACTCGGAGGGAGGGACTCCACAAGAGACTGACGCAACACGTGGCGGGAACAGTACTGTGGGCAACGGTACTCCACCACGTAATCAACAATTTTCGACCGCTGATAGGAAGCAGCGGGAAACAGCTAGCAAGGCACGGTCCAGGGCATTACTTGGGAGAAGGCTGTATCAGCTAGTTCTGTCTGTCCAGGAAAGGATAGAGCGGAATAGGGCAAACGTTACCGTACAACCCAATAATGCGGGGGACCGTGTTACTTTCTAAGCGGTGGTGGACGAGCACAGGCCGTACTTGGATACCGAGACCCTAGTCATCCAGGGGTATAAAAATTACCCTCTACTAAAGAACTCATCAACAGCTTTCATTTGATATCCATATTCTATAAACACACTCTAGGGGTACCAGGGTCCACGTGTTGGCCTATATTTCGAGACCCTAGTCACCCACTCACCTATCCTGTATTTCAAGTTAGATCAAACTAAACACGGGGTGCAAAACAAATTCAAAGTCGGTTCAGTAGTTTAGGAGTCCATTGGCCTCAATTGTGTGACACGTGTTTTTTATATATTAAGATTACAAACAAATTCTTATGTATTATTTATTTACTATGTTATATATTTACTTCTGATTCTAAGCACATTCACATACACATGCATAAAGTTGCAAAGCGTGAGATTTTGCTGGTGCATATGAATACGCAAACTTAGCATAATTTTAGTTGGTTGCGTTTTGTTTACGCTATCAGTGAGCAACTCAAAAGCCACGCGTGCTAAGTGTTTTGTAATTATACATGTATGTATGAATGTGTTTATTTTGGCTACACTACAATATGTACGTATTTTTATTCTACATTATTCCAAAGTATTAGGGGGACTCATGTAACCGTATAAATGCCTTATAAAGTGTGTAAACGTATAAATTTATCTAGTGCGTAAACGAGCTGTCAAATTTTGTATGAAAAATCATTTACACAATTTGTATAAATTTACGCGCACATTTCATTGTGTAAACGCAACCTTGCAGACATTACAGCAGTCATTTTCATCAGAAATCTCTAATATCAGCAAATAAAGGCATTTTAGTTTTGATTTTTCACTTGATCTTAGCATTTTTTAATTTGTAAAACAATCAAAAAAATTTTGTTTGGCCATAATACAGCTGATAAACAACAAAGTTTATCAAGAGTATTACTAGGTGCGTTCATATAACAGCGTGTGTAAATGGATATAATTCTACACCTTATAAGTTTATATGCTTTCATGAGTCCCCCTATTATGTATTGATGTGATAAATTTTAATGTGATATATGTATATATATACATAATTCTTATATATAAGAAATATAAAAAAAAATATAATGAATTTGATCTAACTTATCAATTTTCAAGTAACTTTTCAACCCGACTAGGACTAATATATTAACTAGTAGGATGTCGATGCAAATATCGAATAGTATGTCAACTGGTATTACAATGATGCATAGACTGAGTAGTATGCCAACTGGTATGTTGATGTTGAATACAATAACTAGTATGTCAATTGGTGTATATAATAACTAGTATGCCATCTGGTATAATGCTGGCGAAAAGGCTGACTAGTGTGTTAATTGGTATGACCCTGATGGGTATGCTGACTAGTATGGAATCTAGTACGATGTTGGTGTATATAATGACTAGTTTGTCAATCGGTATGATGCTGACAGGGACTGTCAATTGATATTTCGTAGGACATCGCCGTGTTAAAAATACCAGTTGTTAATATGGAACAATTACAGAACTCATAGAGAAATGGCAGAACGACGTTTGTTATCGATTGAAAAGCGTATGCATAAAGCCGAGAAGTACGCCGAAAGTTACAAAGAGGAAATGGCTAAGTACGTGGAAAAGGGGTATGCAAGAAAAGTAACACAAGAAAAAGTCACCGAGTCGTATGCTCAAACTTGGTACTTGCCCCATTTTGAAGTGTGCAACTGACAATAGCCAAGAAAACTTCGTCTCGTTTTCGACGCAGCAGCTACTGCAAATAGCACATCCCTAAACTCATCATTACTGCAGGGTCCCGAACAGGAAATTTCGACAAGGTGGTGTTTGAGTTGCAGCAGATATACGAGAAAAGTTTTCGTAAATTAAAGTACGTCCAAACGACATCCGCAGCGTTATCTTTGGACAAATGGTGACATCAACCAACCTATTCAAGAGTATATGATGACCTCGATGATCTTCGGCGCCGTTTGCTCTCCCTCTATTGCTGAGTACGTGACAAACAAAAATGCAGATCTCTTTAAGTCGGAGTGTCCTGAAGCGTCCTAAATCATAATAAATAAACACTATGTCGAGGATATGGTTGCTAGTTTCAATTCGCCAAAGCAAGCCAAAGAATTCAGCCGATAAATTGTGAAAATTCATCAGGAAGCAGGGTCAAAATCGTTTCCAACTGCACTGAAGTACTTACTTACTTACTTGATTGGCGCTTAACCGTCTAAACGGTTATGACCGTCCAACAAGGCGCGCCAGTCGCTCCTTTGCTATGCCAACCGGCGCCATTTGGTCACACCAAGGGAGTTTAAATCGTTTTCCACCTGGTCCTTCCAACGGAGTGGGCTTCATCTACTGTTGTCATGGTCCATGCTTCTGCCCCATATAGCAGGACGGGTACGATAAGTGACTTGTAGAGTATAATTTTCATTCTAGTGCCACAACAAAACAACTTTTGAAAAGTGGAACTTAACAAAGGCCACACAAAGTGCCACAATACGCTAATAGTGCTACATTAAAATACGATCTTTCGAAGGTGAAAAAAAATATAAAAAGCGAAAGAGGCGTGAAGAAGAACGTGGAACTTCCTCGACGCCCCAATGGCATCACGATACCAGCCAAGGACAACAACCCGGAATAGCAAGGAGTGAGACCGTGCCCCCTAGTACAAAGGAAACGGGATACAGCACACTCACCAGCATACCGATGCAGCTGAAACTACTATTGTAAGAAAAACATTAAATCATATTTATTTAAGAAATTAAAAAAAAAAACTAAATATAAAGTAATTTAGTGATATCAATCAGAAACTATACTCTAAGTTTGGAAAAAAATATTTGCATACAAAAAAAAATTTTAATTATAATAAACCATAAAATGCCACCCCAAATAACCTTATTAGACCACCACTGCTAACTGCCCCCACAGCACCCCCTGCATTTGCAGCATCACCCAATTTAAACCCCCAAATTTCCGCAGAACTATCCACTCTCGTTCGAGCTATGATCAATCAGACCATAGAATCCAACGGTCCCAGCCTTGTGCAGAAGAAAAGTGTTGAGAATCTTAAGGATATACGAACCCTCAAAAGGCACACCAAAATATTTCGGCATTTTAAATGGCATTACATAGCCAGACATAGCCTTAGAATCCTACAATACACCTTTAGATTGGACAGCAATCTCTCGCTGTCTGACCACTCATTACGCCGACAAACGAGACATAGGCACTTTGGAATACCAGATGACTTGTCTTATATAGGGAAGAATGACGATTAACGAATTCTACCAAAAGGTTTACAGCCATTTATCCCTTATCCTCAACAAAATAGGTTGCATGGAAATTGGCGAAGAAGCAGTCTCCGGGCTACGTACGTACGGGCGTTGCACGTCGGTGAGTTTTCGTTTACATTGTACACTCATAAGATAGGTTGTGTCAGCTGACACGTTTTTGGTACGTACGTTCGTGAGTAACTGCCGCATAAGCCATACATATATACATACATACATACATATTTATGTATATACAAAAACAAACCATTCTCTGCGCTGCAGAAGAAGCCAATCGCTAATCAAAAGCAATAATCTGAAAATACAAAACAATAACATGCAAATGGACATATGTATATTCATTGGCGCCAGCCAGTCTTGCAAATGCCATTGTGGGGACACACATAGCACACAGCATCTGTCAACACCATTCTATGTGACAGTTCTTCTTCGTTTTCTGCTTCCTCTTGTCATTCGCTGGCGGTTGCAAGTTCGAATTGCAACCGGAGATAGATCCCTTGAATCGCTACCAACGGAACTAAACTGACGCTTCTACACATTAATAAGATTTCAATATTTAATAATTTGACTTTGTAACTTAATATACAATTTATCCGCATAATAAATATACGTTCATTTGATACAAAAGTAAATAGGGTAAGTGGTTAACAACCACAATTGGTGACCCCGATATATTTGTACAAGCGGCACTACATCGCAAAAAGACAAAGCCATGGCAGAAGCAGGAGATTCTGCAGCTAACGTCGGTGATAGCACTGAACCGGTGAGTGCAAACCAACAAGATGAATTCTTCGAAGCAACGGGTGTTCAAACTTTGCATCAACTGGGTGCACACATCGATAAATACGAACGACTGGAACTTCCACCTTTTTGGAACCAAAAAGTCGAACTATGGTTTATTACGGTGGAGGCTCACTTCCAGCTGAGGAGGATTACATCTGACGCAACGAAGTATTACGCTGTTATCGCCCGTCTCGATCAAGATGCACTTATAGTCATCGAGGGTATTATTAAAGACCCTCTAACAACTGATAAGTATTTAACACTCAAAGAAATTCTGATAAGCCACTACGGTATTTCACAGGAACGACGGTTCAAAATGTTATTGTCTAGGTTGGCACTAGGTGATCGACGTCCTTCCGAACTCCTGGCCGAAATACATAGATTAGGCGGAAACAAACTCAACTCCATTTTCGTATGCACTATTTGGCTTGAACGACTTCCCACACAAGTACAGCTTGCGCTTGCTGGAATACACGAGACAGACAACGCCAAATTAGCTCAACTAGCAAACCAAATGATGGAAGTACAACGCGACGCTGCTAGATGTGTTATGCCTATTTCCCAAGCTGCTGCTTCAAACAATGGCAATTTAACGGATCAAATCGACAAGCTGACGAAGCAAGTTAAAGACCTGACAACAAAGGTTACACAATTAGTACCAGAGGATGGTTTTCGGCGTCGGCAAAACCTAAACAATACCACAAGTACACGGCTCAGCTCAGAACCAAGCAGGCAACCAGCAGTGTGCTTCTATCATCGTAGGTTTGGAGTGCGCGCAAAGAGGTGCACGCAACCATGTACATATGAAAAGGAACAGGGAAACGCAAGCAGCCACCAGTAGATTCGGCGACGTCTGGTGGTAAAAATCTACCCCGCCGTTTATTTATATACGAGCGCAACTCGGGAACGAAGTACCTCGTCGATACTGGCGCAGATATTTCTGTAACTCCACCCACTAACAAAGACAACCTTTCACCAAAAGCACTTCGACTTTAAGCTGCGAATGGCACCCAAATCGAAACGTTTGGCGAAAAACCAATTTTGCTCGGTTTGGCTTTCAACATCCGATCCGGTTAGGATCCTGAACTGTTAGGTAACCCGTCCAACCTCACGGCAACCAAACATTCAGTCAAACACTACATTACAACCACCGGCCCTCCATGCGTACAACGCGTACGGCAATTATGCCCTGAAAGACTTAAAGTTGCTAAAGACGAATTCCGGTTACTGGTCGAACTCGGTCATGCCAGACCGTCTAACAGCCCACGGGCCAGCCCTTTACACATGGCCAGGAAGAAATCAGGGAATTGGAGACCCCGCAGACTGAATGAGCGAACGGTTCCCGATCGGTATCCGATTTCATTACTTCATGACTACTCCACAATTTTAGCAAAGAAAAATATTTTTTCCACAATCGACCTCAAGCGCACATTCCACCATATTCCGGTAGCAGAGGAGGATATCCCAAAAACAGCCATAATCACCCCGTTTGGACTTTACGAGTTTGTAAGCATGCCGTTCGGACTCCGCAACGCAGCCCAAACGTTCCAACGCTTCATTAATGAGGCACTAGCAGGTCTCGACTTCGTATACGCATACATAGACGATCTGCTAGTGGCATCAACAGGAGAACAGCAACACGAAAGACATCTTCGAGCAGTATTCCACCGGTTGAGCAAATACGGCCTATGTGTTAACGCCGACAAATGCGTATTGGGTGCAGCCACGGTGAATTTTTTGGGGTATCGTTTATCAGCGGCCGGGTCAACACCACTACCGGGTAGAGTTAATGACCTGCTTAGTTTCCCGAAGCCAAATAACATTTTGGAGTTACGAAGGTTTATTGGAGCTGTGAATTTTTATAGACGCCACATGAAAAATGCCGCCACGGTTCAAGCTCCACTCAACGAATTTTCAAAAGATTCAAAGAAGAACGATCGAAGGCCAGTGCCATGGACAGCAGAAGCAGAGTCTGTTTTCGTTTCCATAAAGGACCATCTCGCGAAGGCCACTTTACTTGCACACTCATGTCCATCAGCCGAAATTCGGATCACATGTGACGCCTCCAGCACAGCGCTCGGAGCAGTACTCGAGCAAAACAGCAACAGCACTTGGCAACCTTTAGGATTCTTTTCAAAGAAACTGTCACCGGCACAAAAGAATTACAGTACGTACGACAGGGAATTGACTGCGGTATACGAGGCAGTAAAGAATTTTCGCCATTGGGTAGAAGGTCGCGAATTTGTTGTCAGGACCGACCACAAGCCCCTTATTTACGCTTTTAAACAACAATCTGACAAATCATCGCCTCTACAAATCAGGCAGCTCAGTTTTATCAGCCAATTCACCACCAATTTTCAATACATTTCCGGTATTAATAATAATGTAGCGGATACGTTCTCACGGATTGACACTATGCACCTCCCATTGGTAATTTACCTTGACGAACTGTCTCGAGCCTAAACAACAGATGAGGAGCTACAAATACTGTTGGTTCACAACGACACATCGCTCAAGTTTCATTCACCGACATTCGGCCATAGTCAACAAGTAGTACATTGCGATATTTCTACCAATAACGTGAGACCATTCGTACCATCAGAACTTCGTCGTAAGGTTTTCGACGCACTGCATAATCTAGCACACCCCAGTGGGAGAGCCACAGTCAAAATAGTCGCGCAGCGATACGTATGGCGGTCCATGAACAAACACATCACCCGATGGGCTCGCCTCTGCCTCCCTTGCCAACGTTCAAAAGTCAATCGCCACGTACACGCTTCACCAACTTTTTCGACAGTCCCGATGAAATATTTGATTTGGATTTAGTCGGGCCTTTGCCAGAATCACAAGGATATAGGTACTGTCTCACGATGATTGACCGATTTACTAAATGGCCGGAAGCCGTCCCCATAAAGGACATCACAGCAGATACAGTCGCAAGTGCTTTCTATTCTAATTGGATCGCACGGTTTGGATGCCCTAAGCTTATGACAACCGACCATGTTGACAACCGACCATTGACAACCGACATGAATTATTAATACCCACATACCTATTTACATACGATCTATTCGATTTGCCTGAAATTTGGTATATAAATTTGCCTATATTAGTATTTACGATCCTTACGGACTGGGACTGCGATTAGGACTAGGGCTGGGACTGAGACTCGTAGTGGGACTGGAAAAAAATACATACCACCCTCTGGGACTGGCAATAAGAGATGAAGAAGAAGGAGAAAAACTTGAGAGAAGGGAAAAGAGAGAGGGAGACTGAGAAAGAGATAGAATGAGACGAAGATGGAGATGAAGCGAAAAAGACGGAGGGAATAAAAAGATTAGAAAAAGTGTAGAGGGATAGGGCATAGTTAGACGGAAAAAGCTTATTAAAATATACGTAGATAGACCAAATTTAGGGCAGAACAACGTCTGCCGGGTCTGCTAGTTTTTATATAAAACTTCAAGAAGTGCAGTATGTTGAATTTTGGCAGGATTTACAGATCGCGTTCGGACACATTTTTTGCTTACATTTTACTCCTTCTTTTCTCATTCCATACGAAAAAAGTACAAACGCTGTGATAAAAATCTGAACAAACATGTCTTAAGACACGAACAATGAATTCACGTCATTTCGTCCAATCGTCACTTGTAAACAATCAGCTTTTCATACGAACATATGCAATGAAAACTTCAACCAAAAGATATTAGGTAGTAATACTATTTAGTTTTCAACTCGACCCAAATAAACCTTTATGATAAAAAGTGCAGTAGGAGGTAAGAACGGAGCAAAATACTCAGATTGGATAAAGTCTGAACATTGAGTCAGCAATAAAGCATCCCTGCAGTCAAAAGCCAAAGTAGTCAGTAAACATTCTAGTTCATTGACTAGAATTTTGTGGTGTTATTTATAGTAGTTAGTATTTGAATAGTTTATTCGACTAGAATTTCGTCTGTCGGACTCGAGGAAATGCGCGAGTGCTTTCTGTAGCCAGTTTGCAATCCATACTTCAATTGACAATACTAGATATCGTCCAAATCAATGGGCACATAAACACAAGCATGACGAGTCGACCCTCACCGTTACCTCAACAGAGGTTAAAGAAGATAACGAAAACGCCAAGCCTTCCATATCAACAGTCCCAGACGGATAACCTATGCCGATGCCAAAACACCTTGGCCATGAGGGCATCAGCAGCCTAGCACCTTTTTTTTTACTTGGCGTTAAAAGTCTTTTCCATTCCAGAATAACGGAAAATGGCAAGGATAAAACCACTACCAAGGACCGAAAACCCAGCCAGTACCTAACGATATTATGCCTTTTGTCAGTAACGAAGAGATTTGAAGCCGTTACGATTCCCTCAATTAAATGAAATTTTTCGGTTATCCAGCCATCAGCAAGACTTCCGTAAAGTGCATATCACTACCACCGTTCTGAACTCCATTAACACTAATCATAGGACGGTGCTAGTGCAGCTTGGCCTGTTTTGACTTAGTCAACCACGACTGGTTCGTCCTTCTCTGTTAGATAGATAGATAATTTATTGAAGATTGCACTGCGACCATTGGTCTATTGTGCCCTCACCTCCTTCGCAGCACATCATCCAAGCCGACTTCCTTGATGAACCCTTGCCGTTCTCTTGGCTAGAGGGATTTAATGTGGGAATGTTCTGGCCATGGTGAGTCCATAAACTTAGCCCTGTGTCTTGATATTGCGGCACAGGATATGGTCCGCCGGTGATCGATCACAAAATCGGGATATGTTATTCCGTTACTTTTAAGGTTTTAAATTATGTGCGTATTTTTATCAAAATTTATTCCAAAGTATAAGGGAACGTTCCCAAACTACGTGACCCATTTTCTACAACGTTTTATCCCCCTCCCCTTTGGTCGATTTGTATGGACGAAAGTTAACCAATATCGCGCCATCGTTTTTTCGATAGGATTTGGGCTCAAGAAAAAAAATTCCACTACTCACACCCAAAAAAATTATTTTCGAGCCTGCGAAAAAAATAATGGCGAAACGGTAAAATTTTCGATTAAAACACTTCCCAAAACCCAAAAAATATTGTTTTTTGGTTTTTTCAAAAAACAGTTGTAAAAATGTTGGCGGTATCTGTTTTTTGAAAAAAAAGACAATATTTTTTGGGTTTTGGGGAGTGTTTTGGTTGAAAAATTTACCCTTTCGCAATTTTTTTTTTCGCAGGATCGAAAACTATTTTTTTGGGTATGCATAGTGGAACTATTTTTTCCTGAGCCCAAATCCTATCGAAAAATAAATGGTGCGATATCGGTTGATAAATCGACCCAGTCTAATATACATACTATTTATGTAGGATTATATCATTCGGTAGGATATTTATGTTTTAATTAAATTATTTTGTGTAGCTACTTGTTGATGAAACACTTTATAATTTCAAATCTATTTCATTGAAAATTATCAAGTGTGCTTTTGAAATGCAAACAATATTTTTTCAGTTTGTAACGAGGAATTCAAGCGAGGCATATACGGTTACGTATGCAAATAGAATTAAAATAATTTTTGGTGAAATAATTCATTTCTGTAAAAAATATTATTTTAAAGAAATAATTATAAAATATAAATTTGTTAAATAATTCAATTTAAAAAAAATGAGTGTAAAATAAAGAAAGGAAAAAATAAAACCTTAAATTACATTCTATTTTTAATTAACAAATCCTACATAATTGGGGGCTCGTCTAATTGTGGCGAAATTCGGGATGTTTTAAATATTTGTCCAAACAACGATATGCGTAAATCTGTTACGGTCAAGAAAAGTGCCGTATGAAAATACTTTTTATTTGATAATGTGAGATGCAACTTCAGAAAAGAGGTGCTGAAAATTGCGAAACATAACCTCAGGAAAAGGGTGTTCCAAATTAAGACAAAAAAAAGAAGAAGATGTGTGAAAAACGTTCATATGCACAGAAGAAGTAAACGAACATATGCATGTGCGTATTTATTTATTTATTTATTATTTAAAGTCGACGAAAAACTATGGTCGACTGCATAATATAAAAGATATATAATTATACAACTCAAAAGATAAAATTTAAGATATATCGAGCTTTCAACAATGTTATATTACAAACAAAGAAATATTAATGAACATTACTATTTAATTTCAGAATATAATAATAATAAGAAATATGAGCAGAAATAAGATGTGATAAAAGAAAATAATTTGTTATAACTATTTCGCATCGTTTATAGCATATGATAATAATTGAAGAATGTGTTATTTGTATGTGCGTTTGCGATAAGCAATACATGGTGTAAGAAAGAATGAAATATTTGCCTTGAAAGAGTGTTAAATAAATTCTGAGATAGTTCATGGGATAAAATATTGCTACAAAAATGAGAGTCATTATTTTACATATAAATACGAATGCTTTGAAAAAGAAGAGTGAGCAGGTGCAATAGAATAAGAATATTGCGCACGAGACAAAATATTGTAGTGAAACAAAATTTTAGAAAACGAAACGGCGAATTTAAATAAAAGAAATTAGTCATTGGAGAGTTTTGTAAAAAGGCGAATTGACAGTGAAACATATTTCAAAAAGTAAAAAGAAAAGAATTGAAATATTTTATGACAGAATAAATAAAGATGAAAAACAAGTGAAATCGAAAACATAAATAAGTAACTACGAAGTAAAACGAATCAATACAAATTGTATATGTATGTGCATGAATAAACAATTTAAAATAAGGAATCAAAAATTGTCCAAATCGGGAAGAAAATTGAGACAACAATCAACTGACTGGTGAAAATTTGGAAGCAGCCTATTTGAAGATATTTATGATTCTTTGATTTTGATACATATTAGTTATTTTTGCATGAAATACTTGTATGTCTCAGTAGTGTAGTTTTGCATGAAATAGCTTTGAATGAAATAGTTTTGCATTTTATAATTTGTGTGTGATAAAAACCGAATTAATTTGGGTTTACACATATATATGTACATCTATATATATAATTTTTAATTATTATATATAATTTTTTTTTTGTGTGTATTAAATTACGTGGTAATTAGATAATAATATGGATGCACAATCTATTCGTTCAATGACAGTAGTGGAATTGAGAGATAAATTGAGAGAATTAAATTTAGATACAGTGGGGCGGAAGCAAACTCTTTGTAACCGTTTAATGGAACATCTTGAGGTAGGTGATGTTGTAAGTGATGATGAGTCGTCAAGCTCAGATTTTGTTGAAGCAATTGCAGATAGGCAATTGAGTAAGAATTCTAGGAAAGTTAATTTTACATTGCGAGATATTCAGGATAGTGTAAATTCGTTCTCTGGAGACGATCACATTGATGTTAACCATTGAGTTCGGGAATTTGAAGATGTTGCCGACACAGTGGGTTGGGATGATTTGCAAAAATTTGTGTATGCAAAGCAATTGTTGCCGGGTGCAGCCAAGTTATTTGTGAGAGGTTTAGTGGCTGTAAGAGGTTGGATGGCACTTAAAGAGGAATTAATTGATGAATTTGGGAAACATTTAAGTGTGGCGGAAGTTCACAAAATAATGAGGCAGAGACAAAAACGACCAAAAGAGAGTCTTAATGAGTACCTGTATGCCTTGATTGAGATAGGTAATCCAATTCAAGCGGATGAAGCTAGTGTGATCGAATATTTTATTGATGGAATACCAGATACTCTGTTAAACAAAGCTGTTTTATATGAAGCACATAATTTAAAAGTTTTGAAAGAAAAATAAGAATTTATGAGAAAATTCGGGGATCTTATTTGTCGTCAAACAGAAGTAATTCATCGAACAATTTTAAAATGTTAGAAGGCAAGACAAGAGAGGGGAAAATAGTGTGTTTCAAGTGTGGTTCCGAATCACATTTAGCTAAAGGTTGTAGTGAAAAAGGAATAATTTGTTTCAGATGTAAACAAAAGGGACATTTCGCCAAAGATTGCAAAGAAAATCAGACAGTGAAGTTGGTGAAAAGTGAGAAAATTAATACACTTGGAAAAACAGTGTTGAATGGAAATAAGAAAAGTAACAAAATTTTTACGGGTATTGAAATTAAAGGAAAACTTTTTAATGCATTGGTCGACACTGGAAGTGAGCTTTTGTGTTATTCGATATGATACTCTAATAACGTTGGGAAATATTGAATTAGAAAACGAAATAGTTCATTTAAGTGGCATTGGGGAAGGTATAATAACTACAGTTGGTTCTTTTGCTACGGATGTGAAGTTTGGCAATATCATTGTAAAAGTAACTTTCTATGTTGTGGTGGAAAAAGATACGGTATTTTCGGTAATATTAGGCAGTAGTATATTTGAGAAAGTTGACATGATTATCGGGCAAGCAGATGCAATGTTCAAAAAGAAGGGCTTATTAGGACCATTGAAGGAGAAAGATTCTGTTGATAAATTTGATAGTCCAAAACAAAATGAAAGTATTTTTCAGGAATTTTCAGCACTATTGTGCAACAACATTGAGTGTGAAATTCCTAAAGTAGATCTGACTCATATTCCAAAAACAAAAGCCGACAGGTGCCGACGAAGTGGTAGAACGGTTGCGAAAACAATCAATAAATTTTGGTAACCCAAGACGTATTATTACAGACAGGTGTTCAGCATTTACTAGTCAACAGTTTCAAGCATATTGTATCAGTGAAAATATACAGCATTTAATGATAACAACTGGTGTTCCCCGTGGCAATGGGCAAGTTGAACGCATGCACAAGATAGTCATTCCAATGGTTAGTAAATTGTGTTTGGAAAATCCAACTCAATGGTATCGTCATGTAGATGAGGTTCAACGCTTAATTAATAATACTCCTCCGCGTAGTACAAAAGTAATGCCTTTTAAAATACTAACGGGATTAGACATGCGCACCTGGAATTAGATGAATTAAATGAAGAAAGAGAACGCGTAAGGTCTGAGGCTAAAGAAAACATCAGCAATATGCAGGAAGAAAATCGTAAAATTTTCAATCGTAATCGTAGGATAGCTAAAAAATATAAAATAGGAGATTTAGTAGCTATAAAAAAGACACAATTTGGTGTATGTACTAAACTTAGGGCTCGTTTTCTTGGGCCATATAAAGTCACAGATGTTCTAAATCATGACAGGTATAATGTGCAGAAAGTAGGAGAGAATGAAGGACCTAACAAAACAACTTCAGTGGCAGAGTTCATGAAACCATGGGAACCTATCATTCGGGGGGAATGACTGTCAGGATAGCCGAATGTAGGATTATATCATTCCGTAGGATATTTTTGTTTAAATTAAATTATTTTGTGTAGCTACTTGTTGTATGAAACACTTTATAATTTCAAATCTATTTCATTGAAAATTATCAAGTGTGCTTTTGAAATGCAAACAATATTTTTTCAGTTTGCAACGAGGAATTCAAGCGAGGCATATACGGTTACGCATGCAAAAAGAATTAAAATAATTTTTGGTGAAATAGGTCATTTCTGTTAAAAATATTATTTTAAAGAAATAATTATAAAATATAAATTTGTTAACTAATTCAATTTAAAAAAAATGAGTGTAAAATAAAGAAGGGAAAAATAAAACCTTAAATTACATTCCATTTTTAATTAACAAATCCTACATTTATATATATGAAATATATCTAATGAATAAAATGAATTTGAGCTAATTTATCAATTTTCAAGTAATTTTTCAACCGAGCTAGGACTAGTGTATTAACTAGTAGGATGCTGAGGCAAATATCGAATAGTATGTCAACTGGTATTACAATGATGCGCAGACTGAGTAGTATGCCAACTGGTATGTTTATGTTGAATACACTAACTAGTATGTCAGTTGGTATGATACTGATGTATATAATAACTAGTATGCCATCTCGTATAATGCTGGCGCAAAGGCTGACTAGTATGTTAATTGGTATGACCCTAATAAGTATGCTGACTAGTATGGCATCTGGTACGATGTTGGTGTATATAATGACTAGTTTGTCAATTGGTATGATGCTGATGCAGAGACTGGCAATTGATATTTCGTAGGACATCACCATGTTAAAAATACCAGATGCTAATATGAAAAAATTACAGAACTCATACTAGTTGGGATTTTTGGCAAACTAGTATTCATCTAGTATACATCTAGTTGGTTTGACTGCAGGGATGTTGCCAAAAGCGTGACGTCACGCCGAGAAAATTTATTTCCCAGCCAACTATGATTTTTTGCTCTCTCATTTTTTAATGCGTAATCTGTTTATTTGTTCATGCGTTCTCCCTGTCAGCAATTATTTTACAGGTAGATATGGCAATGGAGGAATAGAAAGATCTTTCACTTGTATGAATTCACAATGGTGGCATTGGAAATTGAATTTGAAAGCTTTTGAAATTCTCAATTAGAGGGCTCCGCGTGGTTTGTTTTAAATTTGTGTTCAAATTTACATACATATGTATACAGTAGACGCTCACAAATTAGAACCACTTTGGTTTTAGGGTGATTCTAATTTCTGAAAAATTCTAGTTTTGGACGTTTTTTATTTGTATAATACCTTTAAAATTTAGTCAATTTGCATTAAAAAAACTACAACTAAATTGTGTCTTATTCATTTTTGTTCATACAAACGAGAAAACATAAGGTACAATACAATACAATACAGTACAATACATATCATACGCCAAATCAAAAAAAGATACAAAAAACAAAAACTCCAATTACAATAAATATATTTTTTCATTAAAAATACATAAAAACTTGATAGAAATACATTAAAATAGCCAACAATTAAACAAAAACTCCATAACTAATATTCAGCGATGTGTAATAATTTTTTGTTAGCCTCATGATATGTATTAGAAACAACGATTAAAATTTGCAACGTTTAAATTAATGGTTTATTCGAGTTGATATAGCTGATTGCAGATGGCGCTACGTCAAGTTATAGGGCTAACCGATTCCCCTGAACCCCTTTGTCAAGTTTTTCCGAGATCTGAACTTTGGTTTGTAAGGATAAAGTATTTTTCTTACGTTTATTTGACATTTCAGTGAATTGCTTTTACTATTAAACAAACAAAAACTCGTGCACGCGCATCAAATTTCACGCAAAAAATAACAAAAATTGTACAGAACCGTGAAGAAAACCCAACGACTACCGAGCGTAACATGAACATGAATTGGGGATTCCCCTTTTTATATCCGTTTTGCAACAAAAAGCAAAATACGCTCAGAAATTAGAATTTTTGATTCTAATTTCAGATCGTGTAATGTATTGAAACTGGTGTGCTGAAATACCATTTGAATTTAATAAAATGTTTAACAAGTAAATGATAGGCATTGTTATAGTACGGTTCCCCCCACTTCCAGTCAAAAAATGTCTCATAACCAAAAAAAAATAAAAAATATACCGAATTGAAACAAAAAGTCACAGAAATTACCCCGTAAGGAGAGTCTCTAGTTCAAAATGAGTGCATTTCTACTGCATTCTGAACCACTAATATTGTGAAGTACTCTAATAAAGTCCATTTTGCATTATTGAATATTAGAACTATTTATTCAACAGTTTAGCGATACGAACGTTAACAGAAGGTTGCAAATAAGCAGAAATACCCTAAAGTCGTTACAATATGTACTAGCAAAGTTGGATTGTGTTGACTTATCTTGTTTTGTTGATTTTCCGACGAGGTGGATAAATGATGTATATTGGAACGAGACTCGCGAGAAATCGTAAGCTTTAGTAAATACAATAAAAACAAGATACACGTAATTAGTTTTATCTGTTTCCAAACTGCTTAATACGTTCTATTGTGTACTGCCATAAAACCATAGTTGGGAGCAGTGAACTATTTATTCACAAAATTCAAGGTATTTATGTATATACCAGCGAAATGAAATGAGCTCAGTCTTGAACAAATATTTTGCTTTACTTTTACCAAAGGAAATTTCCTAGCAATTGTTTGTTTATATATGTACTAGCAGAGTTGGATTGTGTTATTAATTTGAAAGGTGCATAACAACTTTATTTACATTGAGTAAAAAAACCCTCACTAGGGTAGGCACCTTGTCGTTGGTGTGAGGCCTTGGCCAATCTCCATAGCGCCCGACTATGAGGCAGAGCTGTTTAGGACTGGCATCTACGCCGTTTCGCCTCATAGGAGATCGGCGGGATGTCGGTGACCAAGAACTGCCAACCCCCTAATCCAGGGTGTTATGCGGACCGTGCCTATTGGACGATGTGCATCCAGAGGATAAATTCGGCTGTATTCGAACGGAGCCTTCCCGATACCGGGCCACCTCGGAAAGTATTGATGGCCTTACCACAATAAAGGGCGCTGCTGTGGCTGACGGTTCTTTCCCCGTATATAATACTGGACCGCAGAGCCCGCCTTGTCGGGCAGGTGATCATTCGACCAAGATGAACGATTCATTACGAAATTTTAATAAGGAGGATGATAGGGCTTTTCAAAAGGTTTACGAGAGGTTGAAGGGGGCTTCGAATACTCTAAACCAAAAGGGCAAGGGGAGGACGACGACGTCATGACGAAGGTGCTGGAGAGGGACAAATAGCCCAATAGTGCTACGAGTCCTACAGGTAAACCTCCAACACATTAAAGTGGCGTCGAGCGAACTCCTCCTAACCCTTGAGGAGGGTTCGTTTGACGTGGCGCTGATCTAGGAGCCGTGGCTCTCATCGGGAGGAAAGGTTTTTGGACTAAGCGCTCGCGGATTTGGCGTTTACTATGCGCCAACGGAAGGACGGGTGCGAGCTGTAGTAATGGTAAGGAAACAGCTGCATTCATATATGCTGCCTAATTACACTACTGAAGACCTCGTAGCAATGTTTTGGATATTACACTGAGCTCCGAACGTGATATATCAAGGTATGATTGGACGGTTCTTGATAGAGCATCTTCTCCGGCCAGGCGTATATCAGCCTCCAGGGCGAAGGGAATCTCATGGAGAAGTGTCTGTAAGGACATTGAGTGTTCCAGCGAAACAGCACGGTTGAGAAAAGTCCTAGCAAGGGGAAACATAGTCCAGGGACTAATAACGAAAGAGAACGGGGAATAGTCGCGTAATAGTGAGGAATCCTTTGAGGTGCTTCTCGATAAACATTTCCCATCGGGAGATGGTTTAGAAGAGCCAGCAGACAGCACTCACACTTCGATCACGGAGCGGATAGTGCCGGGCTTGGTGACCCATACCAAGATCGAAAGATCAGTGAAGACGTTTTCTAAGTTTAAATCACCGGGCACAGATGGTATATTGCCTGCCATGCTACAAGTTTCAAGTAGGGCGGTGGTGCAATGGCTTAAAATAATATTCGATGGGTGCATAAGGCTGAATCATGTACCAAACTCTTGAAGAACTGATCGTGTAGCTTTCCTACCAAAGGCGGGGAAGATCGGTCACGTGTATTCCAAAGACTATAGACCCATTAGCTTAACATCATTTCTGCTCAAAACCTTTGAGAGGCTGATAGATGTGTACATAAAGTCCAACGTGGATGAAAACCTGCTCTCCACAACACAACATGCGTATACCAAAGACAAGTCGGTAGACACCGCACTGCATAGGGTGGTAGTAAGCATAGAGAAAGCCCTGGAATATAAGGAATATACTCTAGGAGTCTCCTTAGATATTGCCGGGGCTTTCAATAATGTTTCTAAATAGGCGATTATGGATGGTCGTAATTACATTAAAGTACATCTAGTTAAGGAGCGACCCTACAGGAGGAGCGACCCTACAGGAGAAACCTTGCACAAAATATCTCGGAATCATCCTAGACATTAAGCTGTCAAGGAAGTTCAACGTGGAGCAGCGGGTGAAGAAGGCTTCAATGGCACTTTATGCATGTAAAAGAATGCTGGGGTGTACGTGGGGCTTCTCTCCCTCTCTTTCTCATTGGGCTTTTACAGCGATTGTAAGCCCTATTCTATACTATGGAGTTCTTGTTTGGTGGAAAGCCACACAATGAGCTGAGTCTTCAACAAATATTTTGCTTTACTTTTGCCAAAGAAATTTCCTAGCAATTGTTTGTTTATATATGTACTAGCAGAGTTGGATGGTGTTATTAATTTCAAACGTGCATAACAACTTTATTTGTATTGAGTAAATACAAAAAAACAAGATACACTTAATTAGTTTTATCTGTTTCCAAACTGCTTAATATGTTCTATTGTGTACTGCCACAAATCCAGAGCAGAGAATTATTTATTCACAAAATTCAAGGTATTTATATATATAACAGCGAATTCAAATGAGCTCAGTCTTGAACAAGTATTTTGCTTTACTTTTGCGAAAGGAAATTTCCTAGCAATTGTTTGTTTATATATGTACTAGCAGAGTTGGATGGTGTTATTAATTTGAAACGTGTATAACAACTTTATTTGTATTGAGTAAATACAAAAAAACATGATACACTTAATTAGTTTTATCTGTTTCCAAACTGCTTAATATGTTCTATTGTGTACTGCCACAAAACCATAGTTGGGAGCAGAGAACTATTTATTCACAAAATTCAAGGTATTTATGCATATACTAGCGAATTGAAATGAGCTCAGTCTTGAACAAATATTTTGCTTTACTTTTGCCAAAGGAAATTTCCTAGTAATTGTTTGTTTATATATGTACTAGCAGAGTTGGATTGTGCTAATAATTTGAAACGTGCATAACAACATTATTTATATTGAGTAAATACAAAAAAAAGGAAGATACACTTAATTAATTTTAAGTATCTGTTTCCAAACTGCTTAATATGTTCTATTGTGTACTGCCGCAAAACCATAGTTGGGAGCAAAGAACTATTTATTCACAAAATTCAAGGTATTTATGTATATACTAGCGAATTGAAATGAGCACAGTCTCGAACAAATATTTTGCTTTACTTTTGCCAAAGGAAATTTCCTAGCTACTGTTTGTTTATATATTTACTAGCAGAGTTGGATTGTGTTATTAATTTGAAACGTGCATAACAACTTTACTTTTATTGAGTAAATACAAAAAAACAAGATACACTTAATTAGTTTTATCTATTTCCAAACTGCTTAATATGTTCTATTGTGTACTGCCACAAAACCATAGTTGGGAGCAGAGAATTATTTATTCACAAAATTCAAGGTATTTATGTATATACCAGCGAATTGAAATGAGCTCAGTCTTGATTAACTTTTGCCAAAGGAAATTTCCTAGTAATTGTTTGTTTATATATGTACTAGCAGAGTTGGATTGTGTTAATAATTTGAAACGTGCATAACAACTTTATTTATATTGAGTAAATACAAAAAAAAAGAAGATACACTTAATTAGTTTTAAGTTTCTGTTTCCAAACTGCTTAATATGTTCTATTGTGTACTGCCGCAAAACCATAGTTGGGAGCAAAGAACTATCTATTCACAAAATTCAAGGTATTTATGTATATACTTGCGAATTGAAATGAGCACAGTCTTGAACAAATATTTTGCTTTACTTTTGCGAAAGGAAATTTCCTAGCTACTGTTTGTTTATATATTTACTAGCAGAGTTGGATTGTGTTATTAATTTGAAACGTGCATAACAACTTTATTTGTATTGAGTAAATACAAAAAAACAAGATACACTTAATTAGTTTTATCTGTTTCCAAACTGCTTAATATGTTCTATTGTGTACTGCCACAAATCCAGAGCAGAGAATTATTTATTCACAAAATTCAAGGTATTTATGTATATACCAGCGAATTGAAATGAGCTCAGTCTTGATTAACTTTTGCCAAAGGAAATTTCCTAGTAATTGTTTGTTTATATATGTACTAGCAGAGTTGGATTGTGTTAATAATTTGAAACGTGCATAACAACTTTATTTATATTGAGTAAATACAAAAAAAAAGAAGATACACTTAATTAGTTTTAAGTTTCTGTTTCCAAACTGCTTAATATGTTCTATTGTGTACTGCCGCAAAACCATAGTTGGGAGCAAAGAACTATCTATTCACAAAATTCAAGGTATTTATGTATATAACAGCGAATTCAAATGAGCTCAGTCTTGAACAAGTATTTTGCTTTACTTTTGCGAAAGGAAATTTCCTAGCTACTGTTTGTTTATATATTTACTAGCAGAGTTGGATTGTGTTATTAATTTGAAACGTGCATAACAACTTTATTTGTATTGAGTAAATACAAAAAAACAAGATACACTTAATTAGTTTTATCTGTTTCCAAACTGCTTAATATGTTCTATTGTGTACTGCCACAAAACCATAGTTGGGAGCAGAGAATTATTTATTCACAAAATTCAAGGTATTTATGTATATACCAGCGAATTGAAATGAGCTCAGTCTTGATTAAGTATTTTGCTTTACTTTTGCCAAAGGAAATTTCCTAGTAATTGTTTGTTTATATATGTACTAGCAGAGTTGGATTATGTTAATAATTTGAAACGTGCATAACATCTTTATTTATATTGAGTAAATACAAAAAAAAAGAAGATACACTTAATTAGTTTTAAGTATCTGTTTCCAAACTGCTTAATATGTTCTATTGTGTACTGCCGCAAAACCATAGTTGGGAGCAAAGAACTATTTATTCACAAAATTCAAGGTATTTATGTATATACTTGCGAATTGAAATGAGCAGAGTCTTGAACAAATATTTTGCTTTACTTTTGCCAAAGGAAATTTCCTAGCGATTGTTTGTTTATATATATACTAGCAGAGTTGGATTGTGTTATTAATTTGAAACGTGCATAACAACTTTATTTGTATTGAGTAAATACAAAAAAACAAGATACACTTAATTAGTTTTACTGTTTCCAAACTGCTTAATATGTTCTATTGTGTACTGCCACAAAACCATAGTTGGGAGCAGAGAATTATTTATTCAAAAATTCAAGGTAATTATGTATATACCAGCGAATTGAAATGAGCTCAGTCTTGACCAAGTATTTTGCTTTACTTTTACCAAAGGAAATTTCCTAGCAATTGTTGGTTTATATATGTACTAGCAGAGTTGGATTGTGTTATTAATTTGAAACGTACATAACAACTTTATTTGTATTGAGTAAATACAAAAAAAAAGATACACTTAATTAGTTTTATCTGTTTCCAAACTGCTTAATATATTCTATTGTGTACTGCCACAAAACCATAGTTGGGAGCAAGAACTTTTTTCGTCACAAAATTCAAGGTATTTATGTATATACTAGCGAATTGAAATGAGCTCAGTCTTGAACAAATATTTTGCTTTACTTATGTCAAAGGAAATTTCCTAGCAATTGTTTGTTTATATATGTACTAGCAGAGGTGGATTGTGTTATTAATTTGAAACGTGCATAACAAATTTATTTGTATTGAGTAAATACAAAAGAACAAGATACACTTAATTAGTTGCATCTGTTTCCAAACTGCTTAATATGGTCTATTGTGTACTGCCAGAAAGCCATATTTGGGAGCAGAGAACTATTTATTCACAAAATTCAAGGTATTTATGTATATACCAGCGAATTGAAAAGAGCTCAGTCTTGAACAAGTATTTTGCTTTACTTTTGCCAAAGGAAATTTCCTAGCAATTGTTTGTTTATATATGTACTAGCAGAGTTGGATGGTGTTATTAATTTCAAACGTGCATAACATCTTTATTTGTATTGAGTAAATACAAAAAAACAAGATACACTTAATTAGTTTTATCTGTTTCAAAACTGCTTAATATGTTCTATTGTGTACTGCCACAAAACCATAGTTGGGAGCAGAGAACTATTTATTCACAAAATTCAAGGTATTTATGTATATACTAGCGAATTGAAATGAGCTCAGTCTTGAACAAATATTTTGCTTTACTTATGTCAAAGGAAATTTCCTAGCAATTGTTTGTTTATATATGTACTAGCAGAGGTGGATTGTGTTATTAATTTGAAACGTGCATAACAACTTTATTTGTATTGAGTAAATACAAAAAAACAAGATACACTTAATTAGTTTTATCTGTTTCAAAACTGCTTAATATGTTCTATTGTGTACTGCCACAAAACCATAGTTGGGAGCAGAGAACTATTTATTCACAAAATTCAAGGTATTTATGTATATACTAGCGAATTGAAATGAGCACAGTCTTGAACAAATATTTTGCTTTACTTTTGCCAAAGGAAATTTCCAAGCGATTGTTTGTTTATATATGTACTAGCAGAGTTGGATTGTGTTAATAATTTGAAACGTGCATAACAACTTTATTTATATTGAGTAAATACAAAAAAAAACAAGATACACTTAATTAGTTTTAAGTATCTGTTTCCAAAATGCTTAATATGTTCTATTGTGTACTGCCACAAAACCATAGTTGGGAGCAAAGAACTATTTATTCACAAAATTCAAGGTATTTATGTATATACTAGCGAATTGAAATGAGCACAGTCTTGAACAAATATTTTGCTTTACTTTTGCCAAAGGAAATTTCCTAGCGATTGTTTGTTTATATATGTACTAGCAGAGTTGGATTGTGTTAGTAATTTGAAACCTGCATAACAACTTTATTTGTATTGAGTAAATACAAAAAAACAAGATAGACTTAATTAGTTTTATCTGTTTCCAAACTGCTTAATATGTTCTATTGTGTACTGCCACAAAACCATAGTTGGGAGCAGAGAATTATTTATTCACAAAATTCAAGGTACTTATGTATATACCAGCGAATTGAAATAAGCTGAGTCTTGATCAAGCATTTTGCTTTACTTTTGCCAAAGGAAATTTCCTAGCAATTGTTTGTTTATATATGTACTAGCAGAGTTGGATTGTGTTATTAATTTGAAACGTACATAACAACTTTATTTGTATTGAGTAAATACAAAAAAACAAGATACACTTAATTAGTTTTATCTGTTTCCAAACTGTTTAATATGTTCTATTGTGTACTGCCAGAAAGCCATATTTGGGAGCAGAGAACTATTCATTCACAAAATTCAAGGTATTTATGTATATAACAGCGAATTCAAATGAGCTCAGTCTTGAACAAGAATTTTGCTTTACTTTTGCCAAAGGAAATTTCAAGCAATTGTTGGTTTATATATGTACTTGCAGAGTTGGATGGTGTTATTAATTTCAAACGTGCATAACAACTTTATTTGTATTGAGTAAATACAAAAAAACAAGATACACTTAATTAGTTTTATCTGTTTCCAAGCTGCTTAATATGTTTTATTGTGTACTGCGGCAAAATCATAGTTGGGAGCAGAGAACTATTTATTCACAAAATTCAAGGTATTTATTTATATACTAGCGAATTGAAATGAGCTCAGTCTTGAATAAAAATTTTGCTTTACTTTTGCCAAAGGAAATTTCCTAGGAATAGTTTTTTTATATATGTACTAGCAGATTTGGATTGTGTTATTAATTTGAAAGGTGCATAACAATTTTATTTGTAATGAGTAAATACAAAAAAAAAAAACAAGATACACTTAATTAGTTTTATCTATTTCCAAACTGCTTAATATGCTCTATTGTGTACTGCCACAAAACCATAGTTGGGAGCAGAGAACTATGTATTCACAAAATTCAATGTATTTATGTATATACCAGCGAGTTGAATTGAGCTCAGTCTTGAACAAATATTTTGCTTTATTTTGCCAAAGGAACTTTCCTAGCAATTATTTGTTTATATATGTACTAGCAGAGTTGGATTCTGTTATTAATTTGAAACGTGCATAACAACTTTAGGTGTATTGAGTAAATACAAAAAAACAAGATACGCTTAATTAGTTTTATCTGTTTCCAAACTGCTTAACATGTTCTATTGTGTACTGCCACAAAACCATAGTTGGGAGCAGAGAACTATTTATTCACAAAATTCCAGGTATTTATGTATATACCACCGAATTGAAACGAGCTCAGTCCTGAACAAATATTTTGCTTTACTTTTGGCAAAGGAAATTTCCTAGCAATTGTTTGTTTATATATGTTCTAGCAGAGTTGGATTCTGTTATTAATTTGAAACGTGCATAACAACTTTATTTGTATTGAGTAAATACAAAAAAAAAACAAGATACACTTAATTAGTTGTATCTGTTTCAAACTGCTTAATATGTTCTATTGTGACTTGCCAGAAAACCATAGTTGGGAGCAGAGAAATATTTATTCACAAAATTCAAGGTATTTATGTATATACCAGCGAATTGAAAATAGCTCAGTCTTGAACAAGTATTTTGCTTTACTTTTGCCAAAGGAAATTTCCTAGCAATTGTTTGTTTATATATTTACTAGCAGAGTTGGATTGTGTTATTAATTTCAAACGTGCAAAACAACTTTATTTGTATTGAGTAAATACAAAAAAACAAGATACACTTAATTAGTTTTATCTGTTTCCAAACTGCTTAATAGGCTCTATTATGTACTGCCACAAAACCATAGTTGGGAGCAGAGAACTATTTATTCACAAAATTTAAGTTAATATGTTCTATTGTGTACTGCCACAAAACCATAGTTGGGAGCAGAGAACTATTTATTCACAAAATTCAGGATATTTATGTATATACTAGCGAATTGAAATGAGCTCAGTCTTGAGCAAATATTTTGCTTTACTTTTGCCAAAGGAAATTTCCTAGCAATTGTTTGTTTATATATGTACTAGCAGAGTTGGATTGTGTTATTTATTTGAAACGTGCATAACAACTTTATTTGTATTGAGTAACATACCACAGTTCCCAGCAGTGAACTATTTATTCACAAAATACAAGGTATTTATGTATATACCAGCGAAATGAAATGAGCTCAGTCTTGAACAAATATTTGCTTTACTTTTGCCAAAGGAAATTTCCTAGCAATTGCTTGTTTATATATGTACTAGCAGAGCTGGATTGTGTTATTAATTTGAAACGTGCATAACAATTTTATTTGTATTGAGTAATTACAAAAAAAAAACAAGATACACTTAATTAGTTTTATCTGTTTCCAAACTGCTTAATATGCTCTATTGTGTACTGCCACAAAACCATAGTTGGGAGCAGAGAACTATTTATTCACAAAATTCAAGGTATTTATGTATATACCAGCGAATTGAAATGAGCTCAGACTTGAACAAATATTTTGCTTTACTTTTGCCAAAGGATATTTCCTAGCAATTGCTTGTTTATATATGTACTAGCAGAGTTGGATTCTGTTATTAATTTGAAAAGTGCATAACAACTTTATTTGTATTGAGTAAATACAAAAAAACAAGATACACTTAATTAGTTTTATCTGTTTCCAAACTGCTTAACATGTTCTATTGTGTACTGCCACAAAACCATAGTTGGGAGCAGAGAACTATTTATTCACAAAATTCCAGGTATATATGTATATACCAGCGAATTGAAACGAGCTCAGTCTTGAACAAATATTTTGCTTTACTTTTGGCAAAGGAAATTTCCTAGCAATTGTTTGTTTATATATGTTCTAGCAGAGTTGGGTTCTGTTATTAATTTGAAACGTGCATAACAACTTTATTTGTATTGAGTAAATAAAAAAAAAAAAGACACGATACACTTAATTAGTTGTATCTGTTTCAAACTGCTTAATATGTTCTATTGTGACTTGCCAGAAAACCATAGTTGGGAGCAGAGAAATATTTATTCACAAAATTCAAGTTATTTATGTATATACCAGCGAATTGAAAATAGCTCAGTCTTGAACAAGTATTTTGCTTTACTTTTGCCAAAGGAAATTTCCTAGCAATTGTTTGTTTATATATTTACTAGCAGAGTTGGATTGTGTTATTAATTTCAAACGTGCAAAACAACTTTATTTGTATTGAGTAAATACAAAAAAACAAGATACACTTAATTAGTTTTATCTGTTTCCAAACTGCTTAGTAGGCTCTATTATGTACTGCCACAAAACCACAGTTGGGAGCAGAAAACTATTTATTCACAAAATTCAAGTTAATATGTTCTATTGTGTACTGCCACAAAACCATAGTTGGGAGCAGAGAACTATTTATTCACAAAATTCAAGGTATTTATGTATATACTAGCGAACTGAAATGAGCTCAGTCTTGTACAAATATTTTGCTTTACTTTTGCCAAAGGAAATTTCCTAGCAATTGTTTGTTTATATATGTACTAGCAGAGTTGGATTGTGTTCTTAATTTCAAACGTGCAAAACAACTTTATTTGTATTGAGTAAATACAAAAAAAAAACAAGATACACTTAATTAGTTTTATCTGTTTCCAAACTGCTTAATATGCTCTATTGTGTACTGCCACAAAACCATAGTTGGGAGAAGAGAACTATTTATTCACAAAATTCAAGTTAATATGTTCTATTGTTAACTGCCACAAAACCACAGTTGGGAGCAGAGAATTATTTATTCACAAAATTCAATGTATTTATGTATATACCAGCGAATTGAATTGAGCTCAGTCTTGAACAAATATTTTGCTTTATTTTGCCAAAGGAACTTTCCTAGCAATTGTTTGTTTATATATGTACTAGCAGAGTTGGATTGTGTTATTAATTTGAAAGGTGCATAACAACTTTATTTGTATTGAGTAAATACAAAAAAAAAACAAGATACACTTAATTAGTTTATCTGTTTCCAAGCCGCTTAATATGCTCTATTGTGTACTGCCACAAAATCATAGCTGGGAGCAGAGAAATATTTATTCACAAAATTCAAGGTATTTATGTATATACCAGCGAATTGAAATGAGCTCAGTCTTGAACAAATATTTTGCTTTATTTTGCCAAAGGAAATTTCCTAGCAATTGTTGGTTTATATATGTACTAGCAGAGTTGGATTGTGTTATTAATTTGAAAGGTGCATCACAACTTTATTTGTATTGAGTAAATACAAAAAAAAATAAAGATACACTTAATTAGTTTTATCTGTTTCCAAACATCTTAATATGCACTATTGTGTACTGCCACAAAACCATAGTTGGGAGCAGAGAAATATTTATTCACAAAATTCAAGGTATTGTTAGTTTATATATGTAATTTGAAACGTACATAACAACTTTATTTGTATAGAGTAAATACAAAAAAACAAGATACACTTAATTAGTTTTATCTGTTTCCAAACATCTTAATATGTTCTATTGTGTACTGCCACAAAGCCATAGTTGCGAGCTGGGAAATATTTATTCACAAAATTCAAGGTATTTATGTATATACCAGCGAAATGGAATGAGCTCAGTATTGAACAAATATTTTGCTTTACTTTTGCCATAGGAAATTTCCTAGCAATTGCTTGTTAATATATGTACTAGCAGAGTTGGATTGTGTTATTAATTTGAAACGTGCATAACAACTTTTATTGTATAGGGTAAATACAAAAAAATAAGATACACTAAATTAGTTTTATCTGTTTCCAAACTGCTTAATATGTTCTATTGTGTACTTCCACAAACCATAGTTGCGAGCTGGGAACTATTTATTCACAAAATTTAAGGTACTTATGTATATACCAGCGAAATGTAATGAGCTCAGTCTCGAACAAATATTTTGCTTTACTTTTGCCAAAGGAAATTTCCTAGCAATTGTTTGTTTATATATGTACTAGCACAGTTGGATTGTGTTATTTATTTGAAACGTGCATAACAACTTTTTTTGTATTGAGTAACATACCACAGTTGCTAGCAGTGAACTATTTATTCACAAAATTCAAGGTATTTATGTATATACCAGCGAAATGAAATGAGTTCAGTCTTGATCAAATATTCTGCTTTACTTTTGCCAAAGGAAATTTCCTAGCAATTGGTTGTTTATATATGTACTAGCATAATTGGATTGTGTTATTAATTTGAAACGTGTACAACAACTTTATTTTTATTGAGCAAATACAAAAAACAAGATACACTTAATTAGTTTTATCTGATTCCAAACTGCTTAATATGTTTTATTGTGTACTGCCATAAAACCATAGTTGCGAGCAGGGAACTATTTATTCATAAAATTCAAGGTATTTATGTATACACCAGCGAAATGGAATGAGCTCAGTCTTGAACAAATATTTTGCTATACTTTTGCCAAAGGAAAATGAAGTTTCCTAGCAATTGTTTGTTTATATATGTACTAGCAGAGTTGGATTGTGTTATTAATTTGAAACGTGCATAACATCTTTATTTGTATTGAGTAAATGCAAAAAAACAAGATACACTTAACTAGTTTTATCTGAGTCCAAACTGCTTAATATGCTCTATTGTGTACTGCCACGAAACCATAGTTGGGAGCAGAGAACTATTTATTCACAAAATTAAAGGTATTCATGTATATACCAGCCAATTGAAATCAGCTCAGTCTTGAACAAATATTTTGCTTTACTTTTGCCAAAGCAAATTTCCTAGCAATTGCTTGTTTATATATGTACTAGCAGAGCTGGATTGTGTTATTAATTTGAAACGTGCATAACAACTTTATTTGTATTGAGTAATTACAAAAAAAAAACAAGATACACTTAATTAGTTTTATCTGTTTCCAAACTGCTTAATATGATTTATTGTGTACTGCCACAAAACCATAGTTGGGAGCAGAGAACTATTTATTCACAAAATTCAAGTTAATATGTTCTATTGTGTACTGCCACAAAACCATAGTTGGGAGAAGAGAACTATTTATTCACAAAATTCAAGTTAATATATTCTATTGCGTCCTGCCAAAAAACCATAGTTGGGAGCACAGAACTATTTATTCACAAAATTCAAAGTTTATATGTATATACTAGCGAATTGAAATGAGCTCAGTCTTGAACAAATATTTTGCTTTACTTTTGCCAAAGGAAATTTCCTAGCAATTGTTTGTTTATATATGTACTAGCAGAGTTGGATTGTGTTATTAATTTCAAACGTGCAAAACAATTTTATTTGTATTGAGTAAATACAAAAAAAAAAACAAGATACACTTAATTAGTTTTATCTGCTTCCAAATTGCTTAATATGCTCTATTGTGTACTGCCACAAAACCATAGTTGGGAGCAGAGAACTATTTATTCACAAAATTCAAGTTAATATGTTCTATTGTGTACTGCAACAAAACCATAGTTGGAAGCAGAGAACTATTTGTTCACAAAATTCAAGGTATATATGTATATACTAGCGAATTGAAATGAGCTCAGTCTTGAACAAGTATTGTGCTTTACTTTGCCAAAGAAAATTTCCTAGCAATTGTTTGTTTATATATGTACTAGCAGAGTTAGATTGTGTTATTAATTTGAAACAGCGGGTCTTGAAAATGACGGTACGGGTCGTGGTTCTCAGAGAACGGTGGTGATGATCTGCAAATAGTATCTTACCCCCAGAGAAAGCTTACTCGGATAGGTTCAGGCGGATTACGTTGGTTCTCCTACGGCTAATGATTGACGGCGGCGGGCAAGAAGGGCGCAGTTTCACCTAGGTGAAGTATATAGTATCTATTAGTACTACCCAACGTCTAGATGTATTTGTATACATGGGTGCTGGGTAGATTCAGTACTCCTATCAGTCCTAGCGACCATGAGCGGTGTAGTGAAGTCCACCTTTGCATTCGGCTCGGTAACCCATTCAGGAGGCCGGGGAGGGAGATGCTCCTCGGCCACCCTGAGTGGACTGTCCGCGCCTCATGCCATCCCCCATATGCTGCTGGGTAGACCCAGTACTCCTCTCAGGGAGCCTCGGACAAGAGTCCTAGCGACCGTGAGGGGTGTAGTAAGGTCCACCGTTGCATATGGCTCGGCACCTCAGCCAGGGAGCGGGGGAGAGAGATGATCCTCGGCAACCCTGGGTGGACTGTCCGCGACAAATGCCACCCGTATTAATATGTATTGGGCCTGGCATATCCCTCAAGTGGAGCCCAGGACTGGTCCTGGACGCGCCTTGTGGGAACTACCCGTGCCCATCCGTCCTTCAAGGTAGAAAGGGAGCGTGTCCCCTTCTACCCCGTGGGACGTTGTGCAAAGGTTGGTTTCCCATAGGTGAGGCGGGGAGATCCGTGAGCCCGATGGGTTCTCTGGGAGTATTTCCCGTTCACCTTGGGGCCCCTTTGATACCTACCATTGGAAGTTTGGCCTCAGCCTCACTTACCGAGGTGAAGTATGCAGTGAGTGGTGGCGTTTGCCATTTCATAGGTGAGGGGGGGAGATCCATGAGCCCGATGGGTTCGCTGGGAGGCTTCCCCGTTCACCTTGGGGCCCCTTTGATACCTACCATTGGAAGTTTGGCCTCAGCCTCACTTAGCTAGGTGAAGTATGCAGTGAGTGGTGGCGTTTGCCATTTCATACTTGTTAGCGTATAAAATGGTTAAGAATTCAGCTCATCAATAACTCCTCGTTATGATAGCGAATGAAAAATGCACGCCAGATAGTCAGTACCACGCGTGCTGAGTATGTTTGGTTGTTCACTGTTGGTACTTGGCATACTTTGTGCGGGTGGTTGTTCGCTGTGCAAGGCGATCGTAGGGTATGTATATTTAAATGGCATATTATGTGAGGATGGTTGTTCGCTGTGCAAGGCGAACGTAGGGTATGTATATATTTAGTGTTAGGGTATGTATATATTTAATGTTAGGGCTGTGAGTAGGTTATTGTGACGTAGCATTTTGCTACGTTACAGTCCCCCTCCCACTTCGGGGGAAAAAAAGCTTTGGCATTCGGGAGTTTGTGGCCTTAAGGCCTGCACTGCCGTGGACCAAGTGGTCCCGGTATATTTTACCGCCTATGAGGTGGCTCGGCCGACGTACGTGTGTGTGTTTGTTGTCCGGTATTTCCCTTTATTCATATATTTACTTATATATATATATATATATAGATATATTGTTTTTTCCTAAACTTGTACATAAATCAGCATAAAAAACATTGTACATTGTATTATTTTTTTGTTTATGAAAAAAAATTCTTCATTTAGCTTAATACTAATTAATTGAAATTCATGTGTAAGTCTCCTTTTTTCTTTTGTAGAAGTGTTTGTATAAAAGTTGAACATTTTGGTTGAAAGGTATTTTGCAGAAAAAAAATGGGTATATATTTGAACAATATATTTTTTTCTTAGTTTAAGGGGTAAATTTTTATGATATATATGTAACGTACAATCATTCACCAAAAAAAAAATTGTTTTCAACTTATATTTACAATTGTTAACAAAAATGATTTGTGACAATGATTTGCTTCAAGCTAACAATAAAGTCGCAACGGCATATTATGCGGTTTGAGGAATGGTGTGTATTACTAAGAAAATAGATCGCTTTTTCCACGTTTGTTTTGGTAGTAACAATTCATATAAAAGTATATTCTTTTCTTCTTACTGGTAGCGTGTATAAAAACATTTTTTATCTGTGTGTATGACTTTATATAAATAAAAAAAGAAATTTAACTCCTTTGTTTTCTAAAGTTGCATGAATTTTTGTTTTTTGTTGTTTTTTTTTTTTTTTTTGTTTTACAATTTTTACCATGCAATAAAATAAATAAAAAAAATAATTAAAAAAGAATATAAAAAATATTGAATGCATAGGAGCCTAAGATTACGGTGGTGCCCAAGTTAATCCTTATATTTCATTATTCTCTTGTGCCCCGCGATCTTCACTAAAGCGTGGTCCGCGTCCATCTGCGTGCAGTACACATGCTGTTTGTCTTATCGAAAGTACCATTGGGGCTGATTATTCTTTTTTCGCTTCACGCAGTGAAATTTTTTGAATGTTTTCTCTTTTTGATTTTCGCTTATCTTTTATGGTGCCTCTGTTTCGGTGGGTCGAGCTGTTTCGCCTTCTACCTTTTTACGGTCGGTTGTGTTGTCTGCGCACTCGCTTATGCTTAGCAGCGGGTGTACTGTTTGTATCAAGTTGGAATAAAGCCGTGAAATATTTGTACCCTCTGTATTATCATCTTGTTGGGTGGCCATGGCCATTCATTTACCTTTTGTGGCGAATCCGGTGGCACTGGCTGGCGCATCGTAATCTGTAATGATAAGAGCAGATTTATGTACGTGTTGTGTTAGGTGGTGATATTACTGGTTCGGCCGTGAGTGGGCGTTCGTCGGCGTAGGGTTTTAAGTCCTGTAGATGTGTATGCGCTGTCCGTTTGTGATGCTCTTCGGTGTGTTTCAGCTGGACGGTATTGGATGATATGTATTTTTCTACCACATAGGGTCCGGAGAACTTTGGTGCTAATTTATTGACCGCGGAGGAGAGCGGATGCTCTCGTTTCATCACCTTTTCCCCAACCCGTGGTTTCCAGGGTCTACGGCGCAGATCGTAGTATTTTTTCTGCGTCTTGGCTGCTTTAGCCAGATTCTTCTTGATCACTTCCCATAGGTCGGTTATTGTTGGGCATACGGACGGCGCCTTCGGTGCGTATTTGCTGGGCTGTCGCGATGTTTCTGCCAAAGTTGATTTCAGCAGCCGATGCTTGGGTTGCTTCGTGATGTGCTGTGTTCATAGCGAAAGCGATTTGCGGGATGTCCGTGTCCCAGGTGCGGTGATCGGCTTTTGAGCGCTGCGCTATCATGGTCTTGATTACTCTGTTAGCTCTTTTGGTAGGGTTTTCGTGGGGCGTATGCGGCTGACTTCAGCATTTATTACCTGTTGTATCGCTCGGTTCCGTGGGTAATATCGCTGTTTTAGCGATCAATCATATTTCAGCGAGATTACATGTTCTGCTGCCCTGCTGGGACCAGTTATTCCCCCGAATATCCGTTGGTGGTGGTCTAAAAAAACTGCGAGTTCGGCATTTTGAGTTGCTCTTAAATGCTTTCTTTCTGTCACGGTACTTAGTTTTGCAAATATGGTGTTCTGGGTTGGCGTGGCTGGCGGTAATATGTTTCCATCTAAGGTGAGGGTGAGCGCCCTTTCCCTGAGAAAGTCCATGCCTAGAATCATGTATTCGGCCAAATTAGGCAGGGTGGACACTCGCATGTGGGTCGGTTTATTGTTACAGAGTATGGTTACTTGGTAGGTGTACGAACTAACAACGCACGTCCTATCGGCGAGCTTTACGTTGCGGACTCTGGGTGCGCATGCTATTTTCTTGCCTTCCAGATGCTTACGTATAGTGTCACCTACGTAGGTGAGCGTTGCGCCGGTGTCCACCAAGGCTCGGACGTTTAACCCTTCGATGGTGACCTTGACGTAGTGACGGCCATCCATCTTTTCATTCGGCGGTTGTTCGTCGATGGCTGCTGATTGCGGTATTTTACCGTGCCGTAGCCTGACGGGAGTCAAGGTGCTCGCCTTATCGCACCTGCAATCTCTGGACAGGACGTTGTCCCGGCCACATCTGGAGCAAAATAGTCTTCGGACCCTTCGGCATTGGTAGCGCATATGTCCTCGTTCCTTGCATCTCCAACAGGATTCCTCTCTGCTATATTCTTCGGTCAACGGTGATAAATAATGCGCTGTTTGTCTGCTTTGTCTGGTGGCCTCCAATTATAGCAGCTCGAATTCGTCGGTGAGCTCCATCAGCTCTTCAATAGTTCGCAGCTCGCTACGCTTTGCGAATAACAGGTATTCGACACGCAGTCCGGCCTAAATGCGTTCTAGGTGGTTCTCTCGTGACATAATTGGATGTTGTCGGATCATGGTTTGCATGGCGAGAATATAATCCTTAGCCTTTTCCCGCCCCTGCTGTCTCTTCTGCCGTATGGCGTCCTCTAGGTGGTGTAGATGCCGTCTGGGTAGGAAGAATTGCTCGGCCGATGTGCGGAACTGTGCCCACGAGACTATCTCGGCTTTGCGTACGCGCAACCATTGCAATGCCTTGCCGCGCAACGTCTCTGGCAGCGTTGGGAGCAATCTGTCCAATGGAATGCTATAGCACTCGGCCAGCTCCTCAATTCTCTCCAAAAAGTCATAAAGCGTTTCTCCACCCGTGAAATGGACGTCCCATCGGCGAACCGTGTTCATTACTTCGGCGTCGGTTAACTCGGTACGGGGTGGTGGCGGTCGTTGTTTGGCTTTTGGAACTGCAGACGGTGTAGTCACATGGATGGAGGGAGTTAATTTTTTTTAATTTGGCTATTCTCTTCTTCCTTGATTTCATCTTCAACCTCTCTCAGTAGATTTTCAGTTGACTTGCGATTTCGTTTTGCCTTGACGTAGGCACTGATCGCTATGCGTAGCTCAGCGACAGTGCTGCCGTTAACGAATATCCGGTATCTCTTGCACTCCTCGATGAGTCTCTCTTTCTTCAGCGAATATTTCCAGTTCAAGCTGTCGGTATTCAATAGGTTGGTGTTGTCCTCTGATTGTGGTTGCGTGTTCGGTTGCCCATCTCCCGGCGGGCTGGTGCTTGTTGTTGCTTTTACACTTTCCTCTCCGGAGATGGGTCCCTGCTCGGGCACCATTTGCGGGGTGGGTTTTGTCGAAGGCTGAGGTAAGCTCAGCCGCTCCAGGGTCAGGCGACGGTCCCACTAACCTTTTCCAATTAATAACACAAGTAGTTGTTGTTTTTGTTCCGAACACGCCCACACACACGATGCGGCTTTTGCCTTTCGATGCCGGCAGCCTTTGATCCCACAGAGAGATAGAGAGAGAGAGAGAGATGCCACGGATAATAGCGCAGGAGCGACGGAAGCGGGTCTCGAAAATGACGGTACGGGTCGCGGTTCTCAGAGAACGGTGGTGATGATCTGCAAATAGTATCTTACCCCCAGAGAAAGCTTAGTTGGATAGGTTCAGGCGGATTACGGTGGTGCTCCTACGGCTAATGATTGACGGCGGCGGGCAAGAAGGGCGCAGTTTCACCTAGGTGAAGTATATAGTATATATTAGTACTACCCAACGTCTAGATGTATTTGTATACATGGGTGCTGGGTAGATTCAGTACTCCTATCAGTCCTAGCGACCATGAGCGGTGTAGTGAAGTCCACCTTTGCATTCGGCTCGGTAACCCATTCAGGAGGCCGGGGAGGGAGATGCTCCTCGGCCACCCTGAATGGACTGTCCGCGCCTCATGCCATCCCCCATTTGCTGCTTGGTAGACCAGTACTCCTCTCAGGGAGCCTCGGACAAGAGTCCTAGCGACCGTGAGGGGTGGAGTAAGGTCCACCATTGCATATGGCTCGGCACCTCATCCAGGGAGCGGGGGAGCGAGATGATCCTCGGCAACACTGGGTGGACTGTCCACGACAAATGCCACCCGTATTATTATGTATTGGGCCTGGCATGTCCCTCAAGTGGAGCCCAGGACTGGTCCTGGACGCGCCTTGGGGGAGCTACCCGTGCCCATCCGTCCTTCAAGGTAGAAAGGCAGCGTATCCACTTCTACCCCGTGGGACGTTGTGAAAAGGTTGGTTTCCTATAGGTGAGGGGGGGAGGAGATCCATGAGCCCGATGGGTTCGCTGTGAGTCTTCCCCGTTCACCTTGGGGCCCCTTTGATACCTACCATTGGAAGTTTGGCCTCAGCCTCACTTACCTAAGTGAAGTATGCAGTGAGTGGTGGCGTTTGCCATTTCATACTTGTTAGCGTATAAAATGGTTAAGAATTCAGCTCATCAATAACTCCTCGTTATGATAGCGAATGAAAAATGCACGCCAGATAGTCAGTACCACGCGTGCTGAGTATGTTTGGTTGTTCACTGTTGGCACTTGGCATACTATGTGCGGGTGGTTGTTCGCTGTGCAAGGCGATCGTAGGGTATGTATATTTAAATGGCATATTATGTGGGGATGGTTGTTCGCTGTGCAAGGCGAACGTAGGGTATCTATATATTTAGTGTTAGGGTATGTATATATTTAATGTTAGGGCTGTGAGTAGGTTATTGTGACGTAGCATTTTGCTACGTTACAGAGTAAATACAAAAAAACAAGATACACTTAATTAGTTTTATCTCTTTCCAAACTGTTTAATATGTTCTATTGTGTACTGCAACAAAACCATAGTTGGGAGCTGAGAACTATTTATTCACAAAATTCAAGGTATTTATGTATATACCAGCGAATTTAAATGAGCTCAGTATTGAACCAATATTTTGCTTTACTTTTGCCAAAGGAAATTTCCTAGCGATTGCTTTTTTATATATGTACTAGCAGAGTTGTATTGTGTTATTAATTTGAAACGTGCATAATAACTTTATTGGTATTGAGTAATTACAAAAAAAAACAAACAAGATACACTTAATTAGTTTTATCTGTTTCCCAACTGCTTAATATGCTCTATTGTGTACTGCCACAAAACCATAGTTGGGAGCAGAGAACTATTTATTCACAAAATTCAAGGTATTTATGTATATACCAGCGAATTGAAATGAGCTCAGTCCTGAGCAAATATTTTGCTTTACTTTTGCCAAAGGAAATTTCCTAGCAATTGTTTGTTTATATATGTACTAGCAGAGTTGGATTCTGTTATTAATTTGAAACGTGCATAACAACTTTATTTGGATTGAGTAAATACAAAAAACAAGATACACTTAATTATTTTTATCTGTTTCCAAACTGCTTAACATGTTCTATTGTGTACTGCCACAAAACCACAAATGGGAGCAGAGAACTATTTATTCACAAAATTCAAGGTATTTATGTATATACCAGCGAATTGAAATGAGCTCAGTCTTGAAGAAGTATTTTGCTTTTCTTTTGCCAAAGGAAATTTCCTAGCAATTGTTTGTTTATATATGTACTAGCAGAGTTTGCTTGTGTTTTTAATTTGAAACGTGCATAACAACTTTATTTGTATTGAGTAAATACAAAAAAACAAGATACACTTAGTTATTTCATCTGTTTCCAAACTGCTTAATATGTTCTATTGTGTACTGCCACAAAACCATAGTTGGGAGCAGAGAATTATTTATTCACAAAATTCAAGGTATTTATGTATATGCCAGCGAATTGAAATGAGCTCAGTCTTGAACAAATATTTTGCTTTACTTTTGCCAAAGGAAATTTCCGAGCAATTGTTTGTTTATATATGTACTAGCAGAGTTGGATTCTGTTATTAATTTGAAACGTGCATAACAACTTTATTTGGATTGAGTAAATACAAAAAACAAGATACACTTAATTATTTTTATCTGTTTCCAAACTGCTTAACATGTTCTATTGTGTACTGCCACAAAACCACAAATGTGAGCAGAGAACTATTTATTCACAAAATTCAAGGTATTTATGTATATACCAGCGAATTAAAATGAGCTCAGTCTAGAACAAATATTTTGCTTTACTTTTGCCAAAGGAAATTTCCTAGCAATTGTTTGTTTATATATGTACTAGCAGAGTTTTATTGTGTTTTTAATTTGAAACGTGCATAACATCTTTATTTGTATTGAGTAAATACAAAAAAAACAAGATATACTTAATTAGTTTTATCTGTTTACAAACTGCTTAATATGCTCTATTGTGTATTTCCACAAAACCATAGTTGGGAGCAGAGAACTATTTATTCACAAAATTCAATGTATTTATGTATATACCAGCGAATTGAAATGAGCTCAGTCTAGAACAAATATTTTGCTTTACTTTTGCAGAAGGAAATTTCCTAGCAATTGTTTGTTTATATATGTACTAGCAGAGTTGGATAGTGTTATTAATTTGAAACGAGCATAACAACTTTATTTGTATTGAGTAAATACAAAAAAACAAGATATACTTAATTAGTTTTATCTCTTTCCAAACTGCTTAATATGCTCTATTGTGTATTGCCACAAAACCATAGTTGGGAGCAGAGAACTATTTATTCACAAAATTCAATGTATTTATGTATATACCAGCGAATTGAAATGAGCTCAGTCTAGAACAAATATTTTGCACCACTTTTGCTAAAGGAAATTTCCTAGCAATTGTTTGTTTATATATGTACTAGCAGAGTTGGATTGTGTTATTAATTTGAAACGAGCAAAACAACTTTATTTGTATTGAGTAAATACAAAAAAACAAGATATACTTAATTAGTTTTATCTGTTTCCAAATTGCTTAACATGTTCTATTGTGTATTGCCACAAAACCATAGTTGGGAGCAGAGAACTATTTATTCACAAAATTCAATGTATTTATGTATATACCAGCGAATTGAAATGAGCTCAGTCTAGAACAAATATTTTGCACCACTTTTGCTAAAGGAAATTTCCTAGCAATTGTTTGTTTATATATGTACTAGCAGAGTTGGATTGTGTTATTAATTTGAAACGAGCAAAACAACTTTATTTGTATTGAGTAAATACAAAAAAACAAGATATACTTAATTAGTTTTATCTGTTTCCAAACTGCTTAATATGCTCTATTGTGTATTGCCACAAAACCATAGTTGGGAGCAGAGAACTATTTATTCACAAAATTCAATGTATTTATGTATATACCAGCGAATTGAAATGAGCTCAGTCTAGAACAAATATTTTGCACCACTTTTGCTAAAGGAAATTTCCTAGCAATTGTTTGTTGATATATGTACTAGCAGAGTTGGATTGTGTTATTAATTTGAAACGAACAAAACAACTTTATTTGTATTGAGTAAATACAAAAAAACAAGATATACTTAATTAGTTTTATCTGTTTCCAAACTGCTTAATATGCTCTATTGTGTACTGCCACAAAACCATAGTTGGGAGCAGAGAACTATTTATTCACAAAATTCAAGGTATTTATGTATATACCAGCGAATTGAAATGAGCTCAGTCTTGAACAAATATTTTGCACCACTTTTGCTAAAGGAAATTTCCTAGCAATTGTTTGTTTATATATGTACTAGCAGAGTTGGATTGTGTTATTAATTTGAAACGAGCAAAACAACTTTATTTGTATTGAGTAAATACAAAAAAACAAGATATACTTAATTAGTTTTATCTGTTTCCAAACTGCTTAATATGCTCTATTGTGTATTGCCACAAAACCATAGTTGGGAGCAGAGAACTATTTATTCACAAAATTCAATGTATTTATGTATATACCAGCGAATTGAAATGAGCTCAGTCTAGAACAAATATTTTGCACCACTTTTGCTAAAGGAAATTTCCTAGCAATTGTTTGTTTATATATGTACTAGCAGAGTTGGATTGTGTTATTAATTTGAAACGAGCAAAACCACTTTATTTGTATTGAGTAAATACAAAAAAACAAGATATACTTAATTAGTTTTATCTGTTTCCAAACTGCTTAATATGCTCTATTGTGTATTGCCACAAAACCATAGTTGGGAGCAGAGAACTATTTATTCACAAAATTCAATGTATTTATGTATATACCAGCGAATTGAAATGAGCTCAGTCTAGAACAAATATTTTGCACCACTTTTGCTAAAGGAAATTTCCTAGCAATTGTTTGTTTATATATGTACTAGCAGAGTTGGATTGTGTTATTAATTTGAAACGAGCAAAACAACTTTATTTATATTGAGTAAATACAAAAAAACAAGATATACTTAATTAGTTTTATCTGTTTCCAAATTGCTTAATATGTTCTATTGTGTATTGCCACAAAACCATAGTTGGGAGCAGAGAACTATTTATTCACAAAATTCAATGTATTTATGTATATACCAGCGAATTGAAATGAGCTCAGTCTAGAACAAATATTTTGCACCACTTTTGCTAAAGGAAATTTCCTAGCAATTGTTTGTTTATATATGTACTAGCAGAGTTGGATTGTGTTATTAATTTGAAACGAGCAAAACAACTTTATTTGTATTGAGTAAATACAAAAAAACAAGATATACTTAATTAGTTTTATCTGTTTCCAAATTGCTTAATATGTTCTATTGTGTATTGCCACAAAACCATAGTTGGGAGCAGAGAAATATTTATTCACAAAATTCAATGTATTTATGTATATACCAGCGAATTGAAATGAGCTCAGTCTAGAACAAATATTTTGCACCACTTTTGCTAAAGGAAATTTCCTAGCAATTGTTTGTTTATATATGTACTAGCAGAGTTGGATTGTGTTATTAATTTGAAACGAGCAAAACAACTTTATTTGTATTGAGTAAATACAAAAAAACAAGATATACTTAATTAGTTTTATCTGTTTCCAAACTGCTTAATACGCTCTATTGTGTATTGCCACAAAACCATAGTTGGGAGCAGAGAACTATTTATTCACAAAATTCAATGTATTTATGTATATACCAGCGAATTGAAATGAGCTCAGTCTAGAACAAATATTTTGCACCACTTTTGCTAAAGGAAATTTCCTAGCAATTGTTTGTTTATATATGTACTAGCAGAGTTGGATTGTGTTATTAATTTGAAACGAGCAAAACAACTTTATTTGTATTGAGTAAATACAAAAAAACAAGATATACTTAATTAGTTTTATCTGTTTCCAAATTGCTTAATATGTTCTATTGTGTATTGCCACAAAACCATAGTTGGGAGCAGAGAACTATTTATTCACAAAATTCAATGTATTTATGTATATACCAGCGAATTGAAATGAGCTCAGTCTAGAACAAATATTTTGCACCACTTTTGCTAAAGGAAATTTCCTAGCAATTGTTTGTTTATATATGTACTAGCAGAGTTGGATTGTGTTATTAATTTGAAACGAGCAAAACAACTTTATTTGTATTGAGTAAATACAAAAAAGCAAGATATACTTAATTAGTTTTATCTGTTTCCAAACTGCTTAATATGCTCTATTGTGTATTGCCACAAAACCATAGTTGGGAGCAGAGAACTATTTATTCACAAAATTCAATGTATTTATGTATATACCAGCGAATTGAAATGAGCTCAGTCTAGAACAAATATTTTGCACCACTTTTGCTAAAGGAAATTTCCTAGCAATTGTTTGTTTATATATGTACTAGCAGAGTTGGATTGTGTTATTAATTTGAAACGAGCAAAACAACTTTATTTGTATTGAGTAAATACAAAAAAACAAGATATACTTAATTAGTTTTATCTGTTTCCAAACTGCTTAATATGCTCTATTGTGTATTGCCACAAAACCATAGTTGGGAGCAGAGAACTATTTATTCACAAAATTCAATGTATTTATGTATATACCAGCGAATTGAAATGAGCTCAGTCTAGAACAAATATTTTGCACCACTTTTGCTAAAGGAAATTTCCTAGCAATTGTTTGTTTATATATGTACTAGCAGAGTTGGATTGTGTTTTTAATTTGAAACGAGCAAAACAACTTTATTTGTATTGAGTAAATACAAAAAAACAAGATATACTTAATTAGTTTTATCTGTTTCCAAACTGCTTAATATGCTCTATTGTGTATTGCCACAAAACCATAGTTGGGAGCAGAGAACTATTTATTCACAAAATTCAATGTATTTATGTATATACCAGCGAATTGAAATGAGCTCAGTCTAGAACAAATATTTTGCACCACTTTTGCTAAAGGAAATTTCCTAGCAATTGTTTGTTTATATATGTACTAGCAGAGTTGGGTTGTGTTATTAATTTGAAACGAGCAAAACAACTTTATTTGTATTGAGTAAATACAAAAAAACAAGATATACTTAATTAGTTTTATCTGTTTCCAAACTGCTTAATATGCTCTATTGTGTACTGCCACAAAACCATAGTTGGGAGCAGAGAACTATTTATTCACAAAATTCAAGGTATTTATGTATATACCAGCGAATTGAAATGAGCTCAGTCTTGAACAAATATTTTGCTTTACTTTTGCTAAAGGAAATTTCTTAGCAATTGTTTGTTTATATATGTACTAGCAGAGTTGGATTGTGTTATTAATTTGAAACGAGCATAACAGCTTTATTTGTATTGAGTAAATACAAAAAAACAAGATACACTTAATTAGTTTCATCTGTTTCCAAATTGCTTAATATTTTCTATTGTGTACTGCCACAAAACCATAGTTGGGAACAGATAACTATTTATTCACAAAATTCAAGGTATTTATGTATATACCAGCGAATTGAAATGAGCTCAGTCTTGAACAAATATTTTGCTTTACTTTTGCTAAAGGAAATTTCTTAGCAATTGTTTGTTTATATATGTACTAGCAGAGTTGGATTGTGTTATTAATTTGAAAGGTGCATAACAGCTTTATTTGTATTGAGTAAATACAAAAAAACAAGATACACTTAATTAGTTTCATCTGTTTCCAAATTGCTTAATATTTTCTATTGTGTACTGCCACAAAACCATAGTTGGGAACAGATAACTATTTATTCACAAAATTCAAGGTATTTATGTATATACCAACGAATTGAAATGAGCTCAGTCTTGAACAAATATTTTGCTTTACTTTTGCTAAAGGAAATTTCTTAGCAATTGTTTGTTTATATATGTACTAGCAGAGTTGGATTGTGTTATTAATTTGAAACGAGCATAACAACTTTATTTGTATTGAGTAAATACAAAAAAACAAGATACACTTAATTAGTTTCATCTGTTTCCAAATTGCTTAATATGTTCTATTGTGTACTGCCACAAAACCACAGTTGGGAGCAGAGAACTATTTATTCACAAAATTCAAGGTATTTATGTATATACCAGCGAATTGAAATGAGCTCAGTCTTGAACAAATATTTTGCTTTACTTTTGCTAAAGGAAATTTCTTAGCAATTGTTTGTTTATATATGTACTAGCAGAGTTGGATTGTGTTATTAATTTGAAACGAGCATAACAACTTTATTTGTATTGAGTAAATACAAAAAAACAAGATACACTTAATTAGTTTCATCTGTTTCCAAATTGCTTAATATGTTCTATTGTGTACTGCCACAAAACCATAGTTAGGTGCAGAGAACTATTTATTCACAAAATTCAAGGTATTTATGTATATACCAGCGAATTGAAATGAGCTCAGTCTTGAACAAATAGTTTGCTTTACTTTTGCCAAAGGAAATTTCCTAGCAATTGTTTGTTTATATATGTACTAGCAGAGTTGGATTGTGTTATTAATTTGAAACGTGCATAACAACTTTATTTGTATTGAGTAAATACAAAAAAACAAGATACACTTAATTAGTTTCATCTGTTTCCAAATTGCTTAATATGTTCTATTGTGTACTGCCACAAAACCACAGTTGGGAGCAGAGAACTATTTATTCACAAAATTCAAGGTATTTATGTATATACCAGCGAATTGAAATGAGCTCAGTCTTGAACAAATATTTTGCTTTACTTTTGCTAAAAGAAATTTCTTAACAATTGTTTGTTTATATATGTACTAGCAGAGTTGGATTGTGTAATTAATTTGAAACGAGCATAACAACTTTATTTGTATTGAGTAAATACAAAAAAACAAGATATACTTAATTAGTTTTATATGTTTCCAAACTGCTTAATATGCTCTATTGTGTATTGCCACAAAACCATAGTTGGGAGCAGAGAACTATTTATTCACAAAATTCAATGTATTTATGTATATACCAGCGAATTGAAATGAGCTCAGTCTTCAACAAATATTTTGCTTTTCTTTTGCTAAAGGAAATTTCTTAGCAATTGTTTGTTTATAAATGTACTAGCAGAGTTGGATTGTGTTATTAATTTGAAACGAGCATAACAACTTTATTTGTATTGAGTATATACAAAAAAACAAGATATACTTAATTAGTTTTATCTGTTTCCAAAATGCTTAATATGTTCTATTGTGTACTGCCACAAAACCATAGTTGGGAGCAGAGAACTATTTATTCACAAAATTCAAGGTATTTATGTATATATCAGCGAATTGAAATGAGCTCAGTCTTGGACAAATATTTTTCTTTACTTTTGCCAAAGGAAATTTCTTAGCAATTGTTTGTTTATAAATGTACTAGCAGAGTTGGATTGTGTTAATAATTTGAAACGTGCATAACAACTTTATTTGTATAGAGTAAATACAAAAAAACAAGATACACTTAATTAGTTTCATCTGTTTCCAAACTGCTTAATATGTTCTATTGTGTACTGCCACAAAACCATAAGTGGGAGCAGAGACCTATTTATTCTCAAAATTCAAGGTATTTATGTATATACCAGCGAAATGAAATGAGCTCAGTCTTGAAGAAGTATTTTGCTTTACTTTTTTCCTAAGAAAATTTCCTAGCAAATGTTTGTTTATATATGTACTAGCAGAGGTGGATTGTGTTATTAATTTGAAACGTGCATAATAACTTTATTTGTATTGAGTAAATACAAAAAAACAAGATATGCTTAATTAGTTTTATCTGTTTCCAAACTGCTTAATATGCTCTATTGTGTATTGTCACAAAACCATAGTTGGGAGCAGAGAACTATTTATTCACAAAATTCAAGGTATTTATGTATATACCAGCGAATTGAAATGAGCTCAGTCTTGAACAAATATTTTGCTTTACTTTTGCTAAAAGTAATTTCTTAGCAATTGTTTGTTTATATATGTACTAGCAGAGTTGGATTGTGTTATTAATTTGAAACGAGCATAACAACTTTATTTGTATTGAGTAAATACAAAAAAACAAGATATACTTAATTAGTTTTATATGTTTCCAAACTGCTTAATATGCTCTATTGTGTATTGCCACAAAACCATAGTTGGGAGCAGAGAACTATTTATTCACAAAATTCAAGGTATTTATGTATATACCAGCGAATTGAAATGAGCTCAGTCTTGAACAAATATTTTGCTTTACTTTTGCTAAAGGAAATTTCTTAGCAATTGTTTGTTTATATATGTACTAGCAGAGTTGGATTGTGTTATTAATTTGAAACGAGCATAACAACTTTATTTGTATTGAGTATATACAAAAAAACAAGATATACTTAATTAGTTTTATCTGTTTCCAAAATGCTTAATATGTTCTATTGTGTACTGCCACAAAACCATAGTTGGGAGCAGAGAACTATTTATTCACAAAATTCAAGGTATTTATGTATATACCAGCGAATTGAAATGAGCTCAGTCTTGAACAAATATTTTGCTTTACTTTTGCTAAAAGAAATTTCTTAGCAATTGTTTGTTTATATATGTACTAGCAGAGTTGAATTGTGTTATTAATTTGAAACGAGCATAACAACTTTATTTGTATTGAGTAAATACAAAAAAACAAGATATACTTAATTAGTTTTATATGTTTCCAAACTGCTTAATATGCTCTATTGTGTATTGCCACAAAACCATAGTTGGGAGCAGAGAACTATTTATTCACAAAATTCAATGTATTTATGTATATACCAGCGAATTGAAATGAGCTCAGTCTTGAACAAATATTTTGCTTTACTTTGCTAAACGAAATTTCCTAGCAATTTTTTGTTTATATATGTACTAGCAGAGTTGGATTGTGTTATTAATTTGAAACGAGCATAACAACTTTATTTGTATTGAGTAAATACAAAAAAACAAGATACACTTAATTAGTTTCATCTGTTTCCAAATTGCTTAATATGTTCTATTGTGTACTGCCACAAAACCATAGTTGGGAGCAGAGAACTATTTATTCACAAAATTCAAGGTATTTATGTATATACCAGCGAATTGAAATGAGCTCAGTCTTGAACAAATATTTTGCTTTACTTTTGCCAAAGGAAATTTCCTAGCAATTGTTTGTTTATATATGTACTAGCAGAGTTGGATTGTGTTATTAATTTGAAACGTGCATAACAACTTTATTTGTATTTAGTAAATACAAAAAACATACATCTGTTTCCAAACTGCTTAATATGTTCTATTGTGTACTGCCACAAAACCATAGTTGGGAGCAGAGAACTATTTATTCACAAAATTCAAGGTATTTATGTATATACCAGGGAATTGAAATGAGCTCAGTCTTGAACAAATATTTTGCTTTACTTTTGCTAAAGGAAATTTCTTAGCAATTGTTTGTTTATATATGTACTAGCAGAGTTGGATTGTGTTATTAATTTGAAACGAGCATAACAACTTTATTTGTATTGAGTATATACAAAAAAACAAGATATACTTAATTAGTTTTATCTGTTTCCAAACAGCTTAATATGCTCTATTGTGTATTGCCACAAAACCATAGTTGGGAGCAGAGAACTATTTATTCACAAAATTCAATGTATTTATGTATATACCAGCGAATTGAAATGAGCTCAGTCTTGAACAAATATTTTGCTTTACTTTTGCTAAAGGAAATTTCTTAGCAATTGTTTGTTTATATATGTACTAGCTGAGTTGGATTGTGTTATTAATTTGAAACGAGCATAACAACTTTATTTGTATTGAGTATATACAAAAAAACAAGATATACTTAATTAGTTTTATCTGTTTCCAAACAGCTTAATATGCTCTATTGTGTATTGCCACAAAACCATAGTTGGGAGCAGAGAACTATTTATTCACAAAATTCAATGTATTTATGTATATACCAGCGAATTGAAATGAGCTCAGTCTTGAACAAATATTTTGCTTTACTTTTGCTAAAGGAAATTTCTTAGCAATTGTTTGTTTATATATGTACTAGCTGAGTTGGATTGTGTTATTAATTTGAAACGAGCATAACAACTTTATTTGTATTGAGTATATACAAAAAAACAAGATATACTTAATTAGTTTTATCTGTTTCCAAACAGCTTAATATGCTCTATTGTGTATTGCCACAAAACCATAGTTGGGAGCAGAGAACTATTTATTCACAAAATTCAATGTATTTATGTATATACCAGCGAATTGAAATGAGCTCAGTCTTGAACAAATATTTTGCTTTACTTTTGCTAAAGGAAATTTCTTAGCAATTGTTTGTTTATATATGTACTAGCTGAGTTGGATTGTGTTATTAATTTGAAACGAGCATAACAACTTTATTTGTATTGAGTATATACAAAAAAACAAGATATACTTAATTAGTTTTATCTGTTTCCAAACAGCTTAATATGCTCTATTGTGTATTGCCACAAAACCATAGTTGGGAGCAGAGAACTATTTATTCACAAAATTCAATGTATTTATGTATATACCAGCGAATTGAAATGAGCTCAGTCTTGAACAAATATTTTGCTTTACTTTTGCTAAAGGAAATTTCTTAGCAATTGTTTGTTTATATATGTACTAGCAGAGTTGAATTGTGTTATTAATTTGAAACGAGCATAACAACTTTATTTGTATTGAGTATATACAAAAAAACAAGATATACTTAATTAGTTTTATCTGTTTCCAAACAGCTTAATATGCTCTATTGTGTATTGCCACAAAACCATAGTTGGGAGCAGAGAACTATTTATTCACAAAATTCAATGTATTTATGTATATACCAGCGAATTGAAATGAGCTCAGTCTTGAACAAATATTTTGCTTTACTTTTGCTAAAGGAAATTTCTTAGCAATTGTTTGTTTATATATGTACTAGCTGAGTTGGATTGTGTTATTAATTTGAAACGAGCATAACAACTTTATTTGTATTGAGTATATACAAAAAAACAAGATATACTTAATTAGTTTTATCTGTTTCCAAACTGCTTAATATGTTCTATTGTGTACTGCCACAAAACCATAGTTGGGAGCAGAGAACTATTTATTCACAAAATTCAAGGTATTTATGTATATACCAGCGAATTGAAATGAGCTCAGTCTTGAACAAATATTTTGCTTTACCTTTGCCAAAGGAAATTTCCTAGCAATTGTTTGTTGATATATGTACTAGCAGAGTTGGATTGTGTTATTAATTTGAAACATGCATAACAACTTTATTTGTATAGAGTAAATACAAAAAAACAAGATACACTTAATTAGTTTTATCTGTTTCCAAACTGCTTAATATGTTCTATTGTGTACTACCACAAAACCATAGGTGGGAGCAGAGACCTATTTATTCATAAAATTCAAGGTATTTATGTATATACCAGCGAAATGAAATGAGCTCAGTCTTGAAGAAGTATTTTGCTTTACTTTTTGCCAAAGAAAATTTCTTAGCAAATGTTTGTTTATATATGTACTAGCAGAGGTGGATTGTGTTATTAATTTGAAACGTGCATAATAACTTTATTTGTATAGGGTAAATAGAAAACACAAGAGACACAAAAATAAGTAAACAGGTTAATAAATTAATCAAAGACTACATTATAGAACCTTCAATATCAGAGTATAACAGTCCAATTTTACTGGTACCCAAAAAATCACTACCAGGTAATACAGAAAAAGATGGAGACTGGTAGTTGACTACAGACAAGTAAACAAAAAACTAGCAGCGGACAAATTCCCACTTCCAAGAATCGATGACATTCTAGACCAACTTGGAAGGGATTCAAAAGACTGCCATATGGATTAAAAATAGCACCAAACTCGTTCCAAAGAATGATGACATGGGCATTCGCAGGCCTCAAACCATCTCAAGCATTTCTATATATATATATGATTTAGTCGTACTAGGGTGTTCAGAAAAACACATGCTGAAAAATTTAAGAGACGTTTTCTCCACGTGTAGAAAATACAACTTAAAATTACATCCAGATAAATGTCTATTCTTCAGCCAAGAGGTAAATTATTTAGGACATAAATGCACAAGCAAGGGAATACTACCCGACCCAAGCAAGTTTGAAACAGTTCAAAAATACCCAACACCAAAAACAGCAGATGAAGTCAAAAGATTCGTAGCGTTCTGCAATTATTACAGAAGGTTTGTACCGAAATTCGCGGAATACTCGAGAAAACTAACTCGGCTTTGTACAAAGAATGTCTCCTTCGACTTGACACAAGAATGTCAAAAAGCTTTTGCCCACTTAAAGGAAGCATTAATTAGCCCAAAACTTTTGCAATACCCTGACTTCAATAAAGAATTCTGCATACCAACAGACGCTATATGTACTAGCAGAGTTGGATTGTGTTATTAATTTTAAACGTGTACAACTTTATTTTTATTGAGTAAATACAAAAAACAAGACACACTTAATTAGATTTATCTGTTTCCAAACTGCTTAATATGTTCTATTGTGTACTGCCATAAAACCATAGTTGGGAGCAATGAACTATTTATTCACAAAATTCAAGGTATTTATGTATACTAGTATCGCCTGTGGTCGAAATTCGACCAACGTGTATTTTTTTCAACTCAGTCTATGCATCAAGTGTTGGAAATATAGAAAACTGGTCTAACTTACTTAACTTTTTCTTTAAAATTTTGAATTTGATCTAAGATTTTGTACTTCTTGATTGTGTTTTCTTAAATTTTCTACAAACTTTTCACATGTAATTATAACGTTTTGGTATGGAGCTCCTTAAACAAGAATATAAAAATTATGTAAAATCAAATGAAATTGACATAGAATTATGGTGAAAGTACTTGAAATTGAATTGAAAAACAGGTTTTTCCTAACCACCCGGAAGGTCCCCGTTGGCGCGCTACCGAAATTAGTTTTGGGAGCTCGGTTACCCAATAGACCTATATCACCCATATACATATATCGCCCATTTACGTCAATAGTGTCATAATTCAAATAAATTATAGTTTAAAAACACTAAAAAACACGCTTTTATAGTAAACCGAACTAAAAAATAGAAAATAATTTTCAATTAAAAAGGGTTTATATAACAGTGGTAGAAGGTAAAACAATCGTTTATAGTTAATCACCTCAAAATAAAATTATAATACAGTTTAAGTTATTAACAGAATAATTTAATTCAGAGTAAAAAGCGTGGGGTGCATTTGACTACATTTCATATCTTTCCTCTCAGATAGTTGCCAATAGAATGATTGTAACATTCAATATCAAGCACCCCACGCTTTTTATTGTGAATTAAAATATTCTGTTAATAACTTAAATTTTATTATAATTTTATTTTGAGGTGATTAACTATAAACGATTGTTTGACCTTTTACAACTGTTACATAAGCTCTTTTTAATGGAAAATTATTTTCTATTTTTTAGTTCGGTTTACTATAAAAGCGTGTTTTTTTAGTTTTTTAAACTATTATTTATTTTTAATTTTTTAGTTCAAGTAATTTTAAAAGTTTTAGTCGAGAATGATGAAACCTCGAAACGCCAGCGGTCCATGGGTGAATCCAACCCCAGGGAGCCGAAAAGGGCCAAGACGCAGGGAGGCTGGACACGGTCTTTCGCCGAAATTGCCAAGGATTGGCAAATCATTGGCATTATAGACGAGATGAGCGAAGATGGCAGGATCCCGAAACAATAGTGGAAGTGGATCGAGGCCGCGCTCGCTACGGTGGCCGTTAAGGTTAAGAAAGACAACCCTAGTCTACCGCCATCTTACACCGATGCAGGGTGGTTCCAGGGAAATGTCAAGCTAATTGCCTGTGACGACGCCAGGTCGGTAAACCTCTATAGGGCCGCCGTCACGCTGATAGGGGTGGTATATCCCGGCGCGCGCTTCAAGGTAGTGGAGGCGCTTGATATCCCCTCACGACCAAGGGCTAGAGCCTGGATTCCAGTGACGCCAACGGACCCAGCTGACATCCTGGAACTGCTCCAGGAGTACAACCCGCCACAGGTTTGGAAGTCAACCCGGATAAAATCGAGCTTGTTCTCTTCACGAGGAGGTACAAAGTACCAAATCTTACACCTCCAAGAATTTGTGTACGTTCTTAGCGCTTAGCGATTAAGTCAAGTATTTGGGAGTCATTCTGGATAGGAAGCTATTATGGAGTGACCATATAGTGGGGCGATCCAAGAAGGCAGCAACAGCGCTTTTAACTTGCAAGAGGGCAATTGGCACCTCCTGGGGATTGTCCCCTAAGGTGACCTACAGTATTTACACAGCCATTGTGCGCCCGATTCTTCTTTATGCTGCCTTGGTCTGGTGGCCTGCACTAGCTAAAAGTACCTATCTTAAAATGCTTCAAAAGGTGCCACGGAATTCGGAGCTCTGCATTACCGGTGCTCTCGGCTCCACTCCAGAATCCGTTACATACATACATGGATACATAGATACATAGATATACACAGGCCAAGCTAATAAAATCGTATTAAAAAGGGCACCAGTATGCTCTTTCTCAGATGTGTCATGCACCCACTTCTATCATTAATAAAGGAATGCGTTTTTCGCACTATGTGCAAGGTTTCAAATCTATGGCCATTTGGGGTGTTCATAAGTTCAATTGACCATATGTCCGTTAACCATATGTGACCCCACCATCACATTATTGCATTGTCATCGAGCCTTGGTACGTGTGCAAAATTTCAATCAAACTTATGGCCATTCAAAGTGGTAATAAGGCCAATTGACCTTATGGCCGTTGACCTTATGTCACCACACCATCACATTAATGAATTATCATCGAGCCTTGATACGTGTGCAGAGTTTCAATCTAACTTATGGCCATTCAAAGTGGTAATAAGACCATTGACCTTATGTCACTACACCATCACATTATTGCATTGTCATCGAGCCTTGGTACGTGCGCAAAATTGCAATCAAACTTATGGCCATTCAAAGTGGTAATAAGGCCAATTGACCTTATGGCCGTTGACCTTATGTCACCACACCATCACATTAATGCATTGTCATCGAGCCGTGGTACGTGTGCAAAGTTTCAATCAAACTTATGGCCATTCAAAGTGGTAATAAGGCCAACTGACCTTATGGTCGTTGACCTTATGTCACCACACCATCCTATTAATGCATTGTCATCGGTGCTTGATACGAATGCAAAGTTTCAAATTAATTAGACTTCTAGAAACCGGTGAAAATTGAGCTCAATGATTCCGTTACATAGATACAGGCCAAGCTAATAAAAGCGTGTTAATAAAAAGCAAATTAAAAATATTTCAACATCTCTGTTCCGAAAATTGTATCGTTCTAAATAAGCGTTGCCAATGTGCCATATAAAAGGCTTGCATTAAAAAGTACTAGCCTACATTTGCACGTCCTCAATTGGTGATTAAACAATTGAAGAAAAGGCAATACATTATAAAAGCTCTTAAGTTACTCCATATATTCTTCCTAGCGGTATATGGTCAAATACTGTATCTATACTGGTATGTGAGTTTGCAAATTGCAATAGCAAAATCATATTTTCTAAGAAAAATATTCTTCTAAACACAATAGTTTGTAATAACAGAAATATAACGAAGCTCTATAGGTAGTTTGGAGCTTTTTTGATAGCAAGGAAATTAACTTTGAATACAAATCTGCTCAAGTAAGATAGAATTCAACCAAAACAATATTTTACCAATGCCGTGCAAATAGGCAGAGAGACTATTCTCAAACACTGTTAAAATATCAGCTGTAAAAAAACTGTAGTCCGATGGAGCCAGTGAATAAATCGAAAATCTCGGAATTAGGAAGCTCCAACGAAATCGCCGATGGACTTATGCACTTTGATGTATTTAAATAACGTAAACTCATGTATCTGTTTTTGTTATATTATCGACAAAAAATATCCACAGTTTACTCTATTTGGTCAATGCATAATGTGTTCATTTACAAAATCCATTTTACAACAATAGCAAAATAAGTAGTAACATTTTGACATATAGCAAGAAAGCAATAGATTTTCTTTGGGAATATCAGCCAAATTCGACTATATCTTCATGTCTTTTGAATACTTTATATAATCAAGAGCCCTATGGTTTTATGTAAGCGAGTTATCCGTGAGATTTACCTAGAAAGGAAACCAATCAACGCACAAGAGCCTAACATTTTTTTTCTCACAAGAGATTAAAAAAAAAAATCAACCCACTTACGAAGTATACAAAATCTTCTATGGTGTACTATTTCTGTATGTCTTATATACGGATACCATGAAGATGATTTAAGATTTTCCTGGTTTATAATTAACTACTTGTTTGTTTGTTTTCGAAATGGTACCATCGCAATATATCAGTAAATTCTTCTTTCCTTTCAGTTGCTCTTAAACAAACATAATAATATTCAATAATTATAAGCGGGTGTTAAGCTCATGAATTCTTAGATATTAAACTACTTGAATAATTAGAAGGGGCTATTTTTCCTATTGACCGATTTTACGCCTTTTTTGCACCCAACTCCTAAATTGATTTAACATATCTGATGGCAATGAAAGTATACAAAAAAATAACCTTGGGGAAAAAGTATTTAGTACTCAATGGAAAAAAAGTGTGCATTCATTTCCAGTTTACATTCATTAAAGATTGGGAATGGTTCCTACATTCACACTCTATATTGAATAATATTTTACCATTCAATAACACACACACTTTAGGTTTGAGTTAAAGTATTTTAAGCCATTCAGGAATGGGGATTTATAATATGCAACCAAAAAATCACAAATTTTTAAAAGAATTCTGAAAGAATGCACACTCAATTGACTCAATCTTTTTACACCTCTGCTTGGCGGTAAGTTGGGTTTTTCTTTCCGTCGCGCAGACGGAGATAAATTTCTAAACAATTTGTTGAAGATAATTCCTCAGGAGAGGATCGTGACCTGATGCTTCTTTTTGCGGGAAACCACAACACAATTCTTGAATTGAAAATTCTGGAATGCGGTTGACCGTTGAGATTTCTTTCCCGCCAAAAAACTTATTTCCACCAATAAAAAATTCGGTGTTGGATAAAATATCATAATATTAATGTTAGAACGCAGAAATATATGGTACCTCTATACGACAGCATGGCACTGGTAATACGAGTTAAATAAATACCGAGAGAGGTGTCAAAAGACTCGTATTGACCTCGACAACAATAATCCGAAGGCTGAAAATACAAATTTTAGATCGTTCATAAGATATTAACGAAAAACCGAAAAATTACCCCGAAGTGCTCCGAAATCGAGGGTAGGATCCATAGTATTTTTGCACGGAACACCTTTCCGCAGTGGCGGCCTTTGACCGCACTTACAAAAAATTACCTTGGGTGGGTCCAACATCGGTTTGGAGACCAAAACTATATCCGCGCAAAACACTTATGTTCACAATTTTTTTTGTGGGTACCACAAAATCATCAAAATTACAACAACCACATGCAAATTTTCAAAATTGTTTCTGCAAATATCTCTTGACAGACCTAAAATTATTTTCCTCCGCTTTCGGATTCGCGACCTTGGTTCAAAAACGCGTCTTTTGATACCCCTCTTGATATTTTTGCACGTGTATTAAGAGTGTCATGCTGTCGTATAACAAATATATAAATGTAAGGCGCGATAACCTCCGAAGAGATCTAAGGCCGAGCTTCTCTTCCAATTTGCGTCGTGCTCCTCTTGATTTTCCCTACAAATTGGCCGGACGGGACCTACATGATTTTATGCCGACTCCGAACGGCATCTGCAAGGCAGATGAGTTTTCACTGAGAGCTTTTCATGGCAGAAATACACCCGGAGCGTTCGATAAACACTACCGAGAGGCGACCCCGCTTAGAAAAATTTTCTTCTAATTAAAAAATCTTATTTCTAAAATTTTTGATGTTGCTTTGCCCGGGTTTTGAACCCAAGGCATCCGGTGTGGTAGGCGGAGCACGCTACCATCACACCACGGTGGCCGCCGTCTGTCGTATAGAATTACCAAACATATTAGAGTTTGTTATATTTTTGTTATGAAAACAAACCCAAAATAAAAAAATAAAAATGTGAGAGCAGTGAGAATTTTAAAATTTTTTTAAACGTCATTTCGGCTCTCACCGGTTTTATCTTGTACTATTTATACCATGGTTTGAATAGACCAGCAATGGCTTTGCAGTAACAAACACAGTTCTCCTTCATATAATGCTTGGAAAATTGTTCGTGACGAGTTCTATAATGTTACCTTAACATCGGATGAAACAAATTTAAATTGATGCATAGTTCGGCCTTTTCCTTCGGGTTTAACACACACACACCCCCCCCCCCCCCCCCCCCCCCACCTTGCCACAGGATCATTTGATTTTTTAGGTCGATACAATTCAAATATTTGATGTGTTTGTGTCTATGTTAATAAATTTCTTTATAATTCTGCTACGTATTTACTTTGTTGGTCATATTATATTTTTAATATACAAGCATATGTATGTACGAAGTGAACACTTATATATTTTAATCATATTCGGTTTCATAATAATTCTGCAATTTATTAAATATACAAATGAAACAAATTTAAATTGAGGCATAGTTCGGCCTTTTCCTTCGGGTTTAACACACACACCCCCCCCCCCCCCCCCCCCACCTTGCCACAGGATCATTTGATTTTTTAGGTCGATACAATTCAAATATTTGATGTGTTTGTGTCTATGTTAATAAATTTCTTTATAATTCTGCTACGTATTTACTTTGTTGGTCATATTATATTTTTAATATACAAGCATATGTATGTACGAAGTGAACACTTATATATTTTAATCATATTCGGTTTCATAATAATTCTGCAATTTATTAAATATACAAATGTACATGTTAACTTTTATTATAATTTCATAAAGAAGTTTCCTTGTAAATTTGCCTAACCACCATCTACATACATATCAGAGAACAGCAAAAATCGAACACAACAACGTTCGATTACATTCGAAAACATGATCGTGTTCAATGATCCAACTTGCTTAAACGAACATAATCGACATTGATTTTAAATCAATTGCATGCGTGAATATAATCAATGCAGGCGTTTGCTCGTTTGCCTCAACAGCGATTACATTCATCGGAATGAAAAGGCAAATATTTTTATCATTTAAATAATGTTAAATTTACAGCATTTTTTTGAAATACACATTTCCTATTTTGAAATATAATGCAAATTTTATATTATTTTCCATGTGGAAAACACATTATTATAATGTAATATCTACAGTTTTTTTTTCATGTCGAAAACACATTTCAAAAATGTAAAATTCAAATTATTTGACAAATATAAAAATAATGTGTTTTTCACATTTTAAAATGTAAAAATCACATTAGTGTTTTTCCGTGCAGATATGACTTTTTTAAATAAAATGTTTTTCTATTCGATCAGTTTCTTTCTTTTGAATTTTATATACCTATACGTTAGATCTCATGCATAGGCTCAAAAAGCAGGAATTCTACTTATTCCTGAAGGAGGTACTTCGGTTTTTTTTTATCAATTTATCTATGGTTAATATTACAGGAATGCGATTCTGTGGCTTTTCCTAATGTTCACATGTTGTTGAAAATCTAGCGTACGCTTCCAGTAACAACGCCAACGAACGAGAGATCTTTTTCAACTTAAGAACTATTTGAGAAACACGATGAGTGAAAATCGGTTGAATGGCTATTCGATTTAACTAAAAAAAAAAATTTTTTTTTGAACCCCCCAAGGCAATTTTCTGGCTATGCCCCTGGTATGTAACTTTCAAAGGATTTGAAAACACACGTCGCAAAAATTAATTTTCCTAATATCTCGATTCATGCGCCACATAGCGGAATTTTTTTGATAAAATATTGCATTGTCACCGGGTTCTGACTTACGGCTCAAGTTTCATATCCCCAGCTCACCGGGAAGTTACTCAAAAATCGATTGCAAGATTCCCTGCGTTTTTTCAGGGATTTTCGTTTATCTCGATTCGTCTGCCACCTGGCGGCATTTTGTTTTCCACGAATTGTAGTGCCATCGACTCGCAAACTACGTGCTAAGTTTCAAGTCTCTGGATCAGCGAGAAGTTAGCTAAAATTCGATCGCAAAATTTCCATTTTAAAATAAATTTTGTATATCTTGATCCGTGCGCCACCTAGCGGATTTTTTCACTTGCATTGTAATGTCTCTCAGTTCTCAACTACGTTCTAAGTATCAAGTGTCTAGCTCAACGGGAATTTACCGAAAAAGACATTTCCGTGGGTCAAAAATTCTTATAGAAATGAGGAGACAAACATGAAAGCGACTTAATATAAAGGTAAAATAAAAAACAAGTAAGGAAAGCTAAGTTCGGGTGTAACCGAACATTACATACTCAGTTGAGAGCTATGGAGACAAAATAAGGGAAAATCACCATGTAGGAAAATGCACCTATGATATCCCTGGAATGTGGTTGTATGTGTAATGAGAATTTTAAAAGGGAGTGATCCTTAGTTCTATAGGTGGACGCCTTTTCGAGATATCGCCATAAAGGTGGGCCAGGGGTGACTCTAGAATGTGTTTGTGCGATATGGGTATGAAATGAATGGTGTTAATGAGTATTTTAAAAGGGAGAGGGCCTTAGTTCTATATGTGCACGCCTTTCCCATATATCGCCATAAAGGTGGACCAGGGGTGACTCTATAATGTGTTTGTGCGATATGGGTATCAAATTAAAGGTATTAATGAGGGTTTTAAAAGCGAGTGGCCCTTAGATGTATATGTGAAGGCGTTTTCGCGATATCGACCAAAATGTGGACCAGGGTAATCCAGAAAATCATCTGTCGGGTACTGCTAATTTATTTATATATGCAATACCACGAACAGTATTCCTGCCAAGATTCCAAGGGCTGTTTATTTCGCCCTGCAGAACTTTTTTATTTTCTTCTACTTAATATGGTAGGTGTCACACCCATTTTACAAAGTTTTTTCTAAAGTTACATTTTGCGCAATAAACCAATCAAATTACCATGTTTCATCCTTTTTTTCGTATTTGGTATAGAATTATGGCATTTTTTTCATTTCTCGTAACTTTCGATATCGAAAAACTGGGCGTGGTTATAGTCGGATTTCGGCCATTTTTTATACCAAAATAAAGTGAGTTCAGATAAGTACGTGGACTAAGTTTAGTAAAGATATATCGGTTTTTGATCAAGTTATCGTGTTAGCGGCCGAGCGGAAGTACAGACGGTGGACTGTGTTTAAAAACTGGGCGTGGCTTGAACCAATTTCGCCCATTTTAAAACAGTTACCGTCATAGAATCTATGCCCCTACCAAATTTCGGAAGGATTGGTCAATTTTTGTTCGACTTATGGCATTGAAAGTATTCTAGACAAACTAAATGAAAATGGGCGGAGCCACGCCACGCCGATTTTGAAATTTTCTTTTATTTTTGTATTTTGTTGCACCACATCATTACTGGAGTTGAATTTTGACATAATTTACTTATATACAGTAAACATATTAAATTTTTTGTTAAAATTTGACTTTTAAAAAATTTATTTTTAAAAAGTGGGCGTTTTCTTCATCCGGTTTTGCTCATTTTTATTTAGCACATATATAGTAATAGAAATAACGTTCCTGCCAAATTTCATCATGATATCTTCAACGACTGCCAAATTACTGCTTGCAAAACTTTTAAATTACCTTCTTTTAAAAGTGGGCGGTGCCACGCCCATTGTCCAAAATCTTATTACTTTTCTATTCTGCGTCATAAGGTAAACCCACCTACCAAGTTTCATCTCTTTATCCGTCTTTGACAATGAATTATCGAATTTTTTTGGTTTTTCGAAATTTTCGATATCGAAAAAGTGGGCGTAGTTATAGTCCGATATCGTTCATTTTAGATAGCGATCTGAGATGAGTGCCCAGGAACCTACATACCAAATTTCATCAAGATACCTCAAAATTTACTCAAGTTATCGTTTAACGGACAGACGGACGGACGGACAGACGGACATGGCTCAATCAAATTTTTTTTCGATACTGATGATTTTGATATATGGAAGTCTATATTTATCTCGATTCCTTTATACTTGTACAACCAACCGTTATCCAGTCAAAGTTAATATACTCTGTGAGCTCTGCTCAACTGAGTATAATAAAAACAAGTAAGGAAGGCTAAGTTCATACTCAGTTGAGAGCTGTGGAGACAAAGTAAGGGAAAATCATCATGTTGTAAAAAGAACCTAGGGTAACCCTGGAATGTGTTTGTATGACATGTGTATCAAATGTAAGGTATTAAATAGTATTTTAAGAGGAAGTGGGCCATAGTTCTATAGATGGACGCCACTTAGGGATATCGCCATAAAAGTGGACCAGGCCTGACTCTAGAATTTGTTTGTACGATATGGGTATCACATGAAAGGTGTTAATGAGTATTTTAAAAGGGAGTGGGCCTTAGTTTTATAGGTGGATGCCTTTTCGAGATATCGCCATAAAGGTGGGCCAGGGGTGACTCTAGATTTTTTGTACTATATGGGTATCAAATGAAAGGTGCTAATGAGTATTTTGAAAAGGAGTGTGCCTTAGTTCTATATGTGGACGCCTTTTCGAGATATCGCCATAAACGTGGACCAGGGGTGACTCTAGAATTTATTTTGTACGATATGGGTATCAAATGAAAGGTATTAATGAGTATTTTAAAAGGGCGTTGGCCTAAAATCTATAGATGGACGCCTTTTCGAGATATCGCCATAAAGATGGACCAGGGGTGACTCTAGAATGCGTTTGTACAATATGGGTATCAAATGAAAGGTGTTAATGAGTATTTTAAAAGGGAGTGGCCCTTAGTTGTATATGTGAAGGCGTTTTCGAGATATCGACCAAAATGTGGACCAGGGTGATCCAGAACTTCATCTGTCGGGTACCGCTAATTTATTTATATATGTAATACCACGAACAGTATTCCTTCCAAGATTCCAAGAACTTTTGATTTCGCCCTGCAAAATTTTTTCATTTTCTTCTACTTAATATGGTAGGTGTCACACCCATTTTACCAAGTTTTTTTCTAAAGTTATATTTTGCGTCAATAGACCAATACAATTACCATGTTTCATCCCTTTTTTCGTATTTGGTATATAATTATGGAATTTTTTTCATTTTTCGTAATTTTCGATATCGAAAAGGTGGGCGTGGTCATAGTCGGATTTCGGCCATTTTTTACACCAATACAAAGTGAGTTCAGATAAGTACGTGAACTGAGTTTACTAAAGATATATCGATTTTTGCTCAACTTATCGTGTTAACGGCCGAGCGGAAGGATAAACGGTGGACTGTGTTTAAAAACTGGGCGTGGCTTCAACCGATTTCGCCCGTTTTCACAGAAAACAGTTACCGTCCTAGAATCTAAGACTCTACCAAATTTCACAAGGATTGGTAAATTTTTGTTCGACTTATGGTATTAAAAGTATCCTAGACAAATTAAATGAAAAAGGGCGGAGCCACGCCCATTTTGAAATTTTCTTTTATTTTTGTATTTTGTTGCACCACATCATTATTGGAGTTGAATGTTGACATAATTTACTTATATGCTGTAAAGATATTAACTTTTCTTTTAAAATTTGAATTTAAAATTTTTTTTTTAAAAAGTGGGCGTGGTCGGTCTCCGATTTTGCTAATTTTTATTATGCAAACATATAGTAATAAGAGTAACGTTCCTGCCAAATTTCATCATGATATCTTCAACGACTGCCAAATTACAGCTTGCAAAACTTCTAAATTACCTTCTTTTAAAATTGGGCGGTGCCACGCCCATTGTCCAAAATTTTACTAGCTTTCTATTCTGCGTCATAAGTTCCACTCATCTGCCAAGTTTCATCGCTTAATCCGTATTTGGTATGAATTATCGCAATTTTTCGATTTTTCGAAATTTTCGATATCGAAAAGTGGGCGTGGTTATTTTCCGATATAGTTCATTTTAAATAGCGATCTATACATACCAAATTTCATCAAGATACCTCAAAATTTACTCAAGTTATCATGTTAATGCACAGACGGACGGACGCACGGACGGACATGGCTCAATCGAATTTTTTTTTCGATACTGATGATTTTGATATATGGAAGTCTATATCTGTCCTTTATACCTGTAAAACCAACCGTTATCCAATCAAAGTTAATATACTCTGTGAGCTCTGCTCAACTGAGTATAAAAATAAAACAAGTAAGGAAGGCTAAGTTCGGGTGTAACCGAACATTACATACTCAGTTGAGAGCTGTGGAGACAAAGTAAGGGAAAATCACCATGTTGTAAAAAGAACCTAGGGTAACCCTGGAATGTGTTTGTATGACATGTGTATCAAATGGAAGGTATTAAAGAGTATTTTAAGAGGAAGTGGGCCATAGTTCTATAGATGGACGCCATTTAGGGATATCGCCATAAAGGTGGACCAGGCCTGACTCTAGAATTTTTTTGTACGATATGGGTATCAAATGAAATGTGTTAATGATAATTTTAAAAGGGAGTGGGCCTAAGTTCTATAGGTGGACGCCTTTTCGAGATATCGCCATAAAGGTGGACCAGGGGTGACTCTAGAATTTATTTTGTACGATATGGGTATCAAATGAAAGATATTAATGAGTATTTTAAAAGGGCGTGGGCCTAAGTTCTATAGATGGACGCCTTTTCGGGATATCGCCATAAAGATGGACCAGGGGTGACTCTAGAATTAGTTTGTACGATATGGGTATCAAATGAAAGGTGTCAATGAGTATTTTAAAAGAACGTGGGCCTTAGTTCTATAGGTGGACGCCTTTTCGAGATATCGACATAAAGGTGGACCAGGGGTGACTCTAGAATTTGTTTATACGATATGGGTATCAAATGAAAGGTGTTAATGAGTATTTTAAAAGGGAGTGGGCCTTATTTCTATAGGTGGATGCCTCTTCGATATATCGCCATAAAGGTGGGCCAGGGGTGACTCTAGATTTTTTTTGTACGATATGGGTATCAAATGAAAGGTTTTAATGAGTATTTTTAAAAGGCGTGGGCCTTAGTTCTATAGGTGGACGCCTTTTCGAGATATCGACATAAAGGTGGACCAGGGGTGACTCTAGAATTTGTTTGTACTATATGGGTATCACATGAAAGGTGTTAATGAATATTTTAAAAGGGAGTGGGTCTTAGTTATATAGGTGGACGCCTTTTCGGAATATCGTTATAAAAGTGGACCATGGTTGACTCTAGAATGCTTTGTACAATATGGGTATCAAATGAAAGGTGTTAATAAGTGTTTTAAAAGTGAGTGGGCCTTAGTTCTATGGGTGGACGCCTTTTCGAGATATCGCCATAAAGGTGGGCCAGGGGTGACTCTAGAATTTGTTTGTACGATATGGGTATCTAATGAGAGGTGTTAATGAGCATTTAAAAAGGCGTGGGCCTTAGTTCTATATGTGGACGCCTTTTCGAGATATCGACATAAAGGTGGACCAGGGGTGACTCTAGAATTAGTTTGTACGATATGGGTATCAAATGAAAGGTGTTAATGAGTATTTTAAATGGGCGTGGGCCTTAGTTCTATAGGTGGACGCCTGTTCGAGATATCGACATAAAGGTGGACCAGGGGTGACTCTAGAATTTGTTTATACGATATGGGTATCAAATGAAAGGTGTTAATGAGTATTTTAAAAGGGAGTGGGCCTTATTTCTATAGGTGGATGCCTTTTCGAGATATCGCTATAAAGGTGGGCCAGGGGTGACTCTAGATTTTTTTTGTACGATATGGGTATCAAATGAAAGGTGTTAATGAGTATTTTAAAAAGACGTGGGCCTTAGTTCTATAGGTGGACGCCTTTTCGAGATATCGACATAAAGGTGGACCAGGGGTGACTCTAGAATTTGTTTGTACGATATGGGTATCAAATGAATGGTGTTAATGAGTATTTTAAAAAGGAGTGGGCCTTAGCTCTATATGTGGACGCCTTTTCGAGATATCTCCATAAACGTGGACCAGGGGTGACTCTAGAATTTATTTTGTACGATATGGGTATCAAATGAAAGGTATTAATGAGTATTTTAAAAGGGCGTTGGCCTAAAATCTATAGATGGGCGCCTTTTCGAGATATCGCCATAAATATGGACCAGGGGTGACTCTAGAATGCGTTTGTACAATATGGGTATCAAATGAAAGGTGTTAATGAGTATTTTAAAAGGGAGTGACCCTTAGTTGTATATGTGAAGGCGTTTTCGAGATATCGACCAAAATGTGGACCAGGGTGATCCAGAACTTCATCTGTCGGGTACCGCTAATTTATTTATATATGTAATACCACGTACAGTATTCCTTCCAAGATTACAAGGGCTTTTGATTTTGCCCTGCAACCCTTTTTCATTTTCTTCTACTTAATATGGTAGGTGTCACACCCATTTTACCAAGTTTTTTTCTAAAGTTATATTTTGCGTCAATAGACCAATACAATTACCATGTTTCATCCCTTTTTTCGTATTTGGTATATAATTATGGAATTTTTTTCATTTTTCGTAATTTTCGATATCGAAAAGGTGGGCGTGGTCATAGTCGGATTTCGGCCATTTTTTACACCAATACAAAGTGAGTTCAGATAAGTACGTGAACTGAGTTTAGTAAATATATATCGATGTTTGCTCAAGTTATCGTGTTAACGGCCGAGCGGAAGGACAGACGGCCGACTGTGTATAAAAACTGGGCGGGGCTTCAACCGATTTCGCCCTTTTTCACAGAAAACAGTTATCGTTCTAGGAGCTAAGCCTCTACCAAATTTCACAAGGGTTGGTAAATTTTTGTTCGACTTATGGCATTAAAAGTATCCTAGACAAATTAAATGAAAAAGGGCGGAGCCACGCCCATTTTGAAATTTTCTTTTATTTTTGTATTTTGTTGCACCATATCATTACTGGAGTTGAATGTTGGCATAATTTACTTATATGCTGTACAGATATTAACTTTTCTTTTAAAATTAATATGGTAGAAGAAAATGAAAAAGTTTTGCAGGGCGAAATCAAAAGCCCTTGGAATCTTGGAAGGAATACTGTTCGTGGTATTACATATTTAAATAAATTAGCGGTACCCGACAGATGATGTTCTGGATCACCCTGGTCCACATTTTGGGCGACATCTCGAAAACGCCTTCACATATAAAACTAAGGGCCACTCTCTTTTAGAACCCTCATTAATACCTTTAATTTGATACCCATATCGTACAAACACATTCTGGAGTCACCGCTGGTGCACGTTTATGGCGATATCTCGAAAGGGCTTCCACATATAGAACTAAGGCCCACTCCTTTTTAAAATACTCATTAACACCTTTCATTTGATACCCATATCGTACAAACAAATTCTAGAGTCACCCCTGGTCCACCTTTATGGCGATATCTCGAAAAGGCGTCCACATATAGAACTAAGGCCCACACCCTCTTAAAATACTCATTAACATCTTTCATTTGATACCCATATCGTACAAAATAAATTCTAGAGTCACCCCTGGCCCACCTTTATGGCGATATCTCAAAAAGGCGTCCACCTATAGAACATAGGCCACTCCCTTTTAAAATTATCATTAGCACATTTCATTTGATACCCATATCGTACAAACAAATTCTAGAGTCAGGCCCGATCCACCTTTATGGCGATATCCCTAAATGGCGTCCATCTATAGAACTATGGTCCACTTCCTCTTAAAATACTCTTTAATACCTTCCATTTGATACACATGTCATACAAACACATTCAAGGGTTACCCTAGGTTCTTTTTAAAACATAGTGATTTTCCCTTACTTTGTCTCCACAGCTCTCAACTGAGTATGTAATGTTCGGTTACACCCGAACTTAGCCTTCCTTGCTTGTTTATTTTATTTTATTTTTTCAAAAAATTTATAATTAACAATGAATTCAATGGATTCAGTGAATTGTGATTAAGTAGATTAACTTTGCATTTGCATTTTATTTTATTTCAATAAACATTGCTGTGTATCTTTTTCTAATCAATTCCATTTATTGTGAATAAGTGGACTAACGTTGAATTGCATTTCCATTTATTTTAATAAATATTATTGTTCACTTTTTTATAACGAATTCGTTTGTGTATTTTCTTTTCTTCTCTCCCCACCATTATTACGAGCGCGCCCTATCTGTGGTCTCGCCGCCGTAACAATTACCCAAGGCGAACATGTTTTCAAATTGTCCTTAAGTTGTTAAAAAAAATGCAAATTACCCAAAAATGGTGCCGATTTTTAAAACAAAATTTATATTGCAATTGGCGGAAAGAATAAGCGAAATCAGTGATGCAAAATCCTTAAGTAGGTTCTAGAGGCATAAACACTCCTTTGAAATGATTCTTAACTCATGCTTAAGTTGAAGATATATGTACATATGAGAAGGGTTCGAAACATCATTTGGGCTTACATTCAAACCTCTATTGTTTATTTGCGAAACTATACAATAGCGTCTGAAATGTTAATTTTGATTTTCACACTTCATCCTTGAACACCCTCCCGGTTTGACACAAAGTTGGCGGCCCTATCCAAAACTAGTCCCCTGGATTGGATCACATTGATTATAGCCAATCAACCAAGTTTAAATATCACCTACACGTTACGGCTCCTTTTACAAATGTGAGATATTGGAGATTAAATTTTATGAATTTGGAAATATTAAACTCAATAATGAAGTTGGTTTGAATTATAGCCGATGTGATTTTGCCTTGATCAATAATTTGATTTCAAATATTGACTGGCAGTCTCTTTTTAATAATCGCAATCTTTCAGACTGCTTTGCTTATTCAAAAGTAATATCTCGGAAATAATGAATATTAATATTCCTCGTTTCCCGGCAAGGGTTTACAAGTTGCCGTGGTATACAAAAAGCTTAAAGACTCTAAAAAATGTGCGTAATAAATATCATAAACTTTTTAAAAAATCAGGAAGTCCCGAACTCAAGCAACAATATCTGAATTACGGGAATGAGTTTAATTGTCTTGATAAGTTTATTTACAATAGATATATTCTCAATTTCGAAAATAATATCAAATCGAATCCTAAATTGTTTTGGAATTTCATTCGCTACAAACAATCGGTTTCAACAATACCGTTGTCTGTGTCTTAAAAGGGCAAGAATTCATCATCGTCTAGTGATTCAGCCAATTTGTTTGCAGAATTTTTTAAAGCAAACTTTGCTACTGATGATCTGTGGAATGACGACGGGGATATGTTGAATGAGATAACGTCTTGTTTCGACTTCTCCTCATTAGTTCTAGATATTGATGATATTATCTTAAGTATTCAGACGATCAAGAGCTCCAAGCAATGTGATTATCAAGAATTTTCATCTTTTTTCCTGAAGCAATGTGTAGCTTCCGTTGCAGAGCCCTTGTTGCATATATTTAATTTATCATTAAGATCTGGTATCTTTTTGGATGAATGGAAAACTACTTTTATTCAACCTATTCATAAAAGTGGTAGTAAAATTGACGTTACAAACTATCGGCCTATATCGAAGATCCCCGTGATTTCAAAACTTTTTGAGAAAACGATGATGTTTAAATTTTCGTCCGTAGTTAAGCGTTATATTTGCCCATGTCAGTATGGCTTCGTTCCGGGGCGTTCAACAGTAACTAATCTGGTCGTTTTTTCGAATTACTGCATCTCGTCTTTTACTCATGGTTGTCAAGTTGACTGCATATATACGGACATATCCAAAGCTTTTGACAGAGTTCCGCACAAAGCTCTCTTGGCTAAATTGCGAAAAATGGGTTTCCACCTAACATTTTTACAATGGATTTATTCATACTTATACAATAGGATAAATTTTGTTGTTATTGACAACGTAAAGTCATCACCTTACGTAGCAACCTCAGGTGTGCCCCAAGGTAGTATCCTTGGCCCACTTTTCTTTATTCTCTTTATCAATGATGTAACTGCTTGTTTCAAGCAATGCAATTATCTCCTTTACGCTGATGATTTGAAAATTTTTTTCAGAATCAAGAACTAGTCTAATACTATCATACTACAATCTGAGTTAAATAATTTTAATGAGTGGTGCTGTAAAAATAAGCTTGCGCTGAATGCCAACAAATGTTATTACATAACTTATTCCAAATTATGTAATAAATTGATTTCGTTTTACTATGTCTCTAATAAGCCATTACTTAGGGTGAATAAAATTCGGGATTTAGGTGTTGTACTTGATTCGTCTTTTATATTCACCGAGCACTTAAATTTCATTATCCCCAAAGCATATTCCTTACTGGCCTTTGTTAAAAGAAATGGATCCGAGTTTAAGGACCCATATACTAAAAAACTATTATTCAATGCCTTTGTACGGTCAAGGCTTGAGTATGGTTCCATAATACGGAGTCCTTATTATGAGGTACACAATAATAGAGTCGAACGTGTGCAAAAAATATTCATGAATTACTGTTTATACGATATACAGCTTTCATTTGATATCCATGTTCTATACACACATTCTAGGGGTATCCAGGTCTACATTTTGGCCTATATATCGAGACCCGAGTCACCCAGGGGTATGACAATTACCCTCTACTAAAGCACTCATCAACAGCTTTCATTTGATATTCATATTCTAGAGTCAGGCCTGGTCCACCTTTATGGCGATGATCCTAAATGGCGGCCATTTATAGAACTATGGCCCACTCCCTCTTAAAATACTCTTTAATACCTTCCATTTGATACACATGTCATACAAACACATTCCAGGGTTACCCTAGGTTCTTTTTACTACATGGTGATTTTCCCTTATTTTGTCTCAACAGCTCTCAATTGAGTATGTAATGTTCGGTTACACCCGAACTTAGCCTTCCTTACTTGTTTTTAATTAATAATGATCAATGAATTCAAATAAAATTACCCAAGGCGAACATGTTCTCAAATTGTCCTGAAGTTGTTAAAAAAAAGCAAATTATCCAAAAGAGTGCCGATTTTAAAAAAAAATTTACTTTGCCATTGGCTGAAAGAATAGCGAAATCAGTGATGCAATATCCTTTAGTAGGTACTAGGGGCATAAACACTCCTTTGAAATGATTCTTACCTCATACTCAAGTTGAAGATATATGATAAGGCTTTGAAAAATCACTTGGGCTTACATTCAAAGATCTGTTGTTTATTTGCGAAACTACAATAGCGTCTGAAATGTTAATTTTGATTTTCACACTTAATCCTTCAACACCCAAGTATCACGGTTTGACATTTCCTAAAGTTGGCGGCCCTATCCCCGACCAGTCCCTTGGAGTGACTCACATTGATAGTCTATCAATCAAGTTTAAATATCACCTACACGTTACGGCTCCTTTTACAAATGTGAATACGTAGGCACATATATTTACCAAGTGAGGCTCTGTCCTTCGCAAGAACACTTAAAGTGGCGAAGCAAAAGCTTTCCCAAGATAGTCGAACTAATTACCGTGTGTGCTACTATCCTAACGTAGTGAACAGTCGAACTAGTCTGAAAACTGAAGCTATGCGATCATCCATAATGAGCTCTTATATCATAAGGCCGGAAAACAGCAGTTAACATCTTTCAACTTAAAATCCTTCTATTTTCATTCTAAAATATCGTTTAAATCAATGTTGTGAACGCAAACGTCTTCAAACTTTGGTCTGCATTTTAAAAATTTTATCCAGGGTCCTTGTAAAATTTTAATAATGTAGATGCGCTGAGGATTATACGATTTTCACCCATGAGTTACGCAATGACATCCGAATAGTCACTCCCTAACGTTTCAAAGTCTTTCTCTGGTGTAGCTCGGTGTGTTCGGAGCTACACCTAGAGCTTCTAGGAAAGTGACATCGACGAAGGTACATATGAGTTCGAAGTCGCAGTCCTGTAGCTTCTGTGCTGGCATATGGTGTGAGGGTCAGGAGGCGTGGTAGCGACTGGTGGTCGGGATTGCTACTTTTCGCACATCGGGAATTGTAGGTGGACAAAACCTTCCCTAAATATTATTTTTTTAAATAGAAAAATCAAGATTTTTAAAGTAAGAATACCGGCGTACGATAAAGTGATCGGCGTAAACCTCTACACCCCACTTAGTTTCGAGCAGTGTTTTTGCTCAAAATGTAGTGTACTGCCCCCAACTATGGTTTTGTGAGAAAAGAACACAATAAAACTAATTAGCAGTTTGAAAACAGATAGAAATTATTTGTACTTGTCTCTTTTTATTCATTAAAAATACAGTTATTGTATACATATAACATAGTTGTTCTGAAATTAACTTATCAATTCAGTTGTGCAAATACTAATAGTGTTGGAAAAAAGAATAGGGACAATTTACTGCCAAATACTAAATGAATTATATCAGCAGAACTTCAATATCTTCCTTGGAAGAGTGCACCCTATAAAAATAACATTTAAAGATTGTTGCAATAAATTACATTTTATGACTGATAACCTATATTACTATTTAAATTTAATTTACATGCATGATCAGTAATCATGGACAAATTGCTTTGCGGTTGCTTTTTCAATCGACGATATTTTCGCACACCACAACCTATATTCAGCCTTTATTGCTGTTGATGATATCTGATCTTCGAAGAATGGCGCCAAGTTGTCAAGCTCATCTGCTTTACTTACATCAGCGAATCCTGGAAGAAGCAGTTAGAAGCTCGGTAGAATATCTTCGTTTTCTAAAAATCGTTCCGTTAAGTTTTCAAGTAATGAATAGATGCATGGTGGGAATATTGCGATCTGTAATACGCTTCACTCGACGTTGTTCCCGGGATAGCTCGGTTTCTTTGACGCGATACCACTCTTGGAGCACGGACTCTTGGCCAGGGATGTCTCTTTACGAAAAAGGGATAATGACGGACAGCTTTCAGAGCGTTCTAAGCATCAATAGATACTTGTATAAAATTTTGTAATGAATGAAGTTTTCATTTACATATATTTAATACTTACAAATTACAGTAATCACATAATTGAGTATTTATTAAAAACATACATTAAGGGCCGTTTTCTCGTCTAAACTTTAAAATCAATTACCCGCTTAAAAAGGAATGTTGCGGAATGTTTTTGAGCCGTGTATGTAAAAACTCTCATTTGATCAAATTTATATTTGCGCATGAATTTTGTGTTATGTATGGGCCGTATAAATGTTATCTAGTTGAGAAAAAAAAACCAAAGTACAATCAATGAGGTTCGCCATCAGTGTTGCCAGAAAAAATTTTGGTTGGGGCTAGATTCACGAAAAAAGGGCTTGAAAGAGCTAAATTTCTTCAAGAAAACCCAAACCCGCTTTCGCCATGCTTGACATTCGAATTTGCGAGACGCGAGGAAATTACACAAAAATAAAAATGCTTCCTTAGATTTTCATTGGACTCAAGTTGTTGAGACCACCCACTAAATTACCTCAACCGCGACAACGAAATATTCCACGATAGTTAAAAAGACTGGCCAGCATTTAGATATATGTTTACGGCGGTCCATGGTTATCATCTCCGATTAACTCAAGCCGAAAACCTTTTTCACCTGCGACAAAAGACAACTTGTGATACAATACCTCCTAACGGATGACACCTTCCAGTTACCATGAGACGCCCTCAGAGACCGGTACGAAAACCGATGAATATTGATGAATAATCAGCTGAATACCCTCCTTAGTCTTCAACAAATATACTTTGAAAATGGTGAGCAGATTGCGAGGTCACACTTTACACATCTGATTTAAGCAAAAGGATTTATACCACTATACTAATGCTATACTAAACGAGTTTTCAGACAGGGGTACCCCCTATCGTGCGATTTCTTTAATTTGATGCTGGAGAAAATTATGCTAGCTGCAGAACTTAACCGCACTGGAACAATACACTATAAAAGCGTGTAATTGCTGGCATATGCTGATGACGTTGATATCATCGGCCTAAACTCCCGCGCTGTTAGCTCTGCTTACTCCAAACTGGAAAAAGAAGCTGTAAAGATGGGTTTGATGGTGAATGAGGACAAAACGAAGTACCTGCTGTCATCGAGCAAAGAGTCAATGTAGGGTTCCTTTTAATATATATATTATAAGTTTTACTTTTAACTTTACATACTTTGTAATTTCAGTTTATTAGTTTATTAAATTATTTTATTTTCATTTTTGATTTACATATTTCAAAAATTTTCAATGAGATAAGAAATTTGAAAATAAAAATATGTTCGCGTTTTTGTAATCGTTATTTTAAATAAAAAAGATTGTTTATATGTGGTTGTCTTTCACCACAGTCAGCGCATATGCGCCTTGGCAACCACGCTACTGTTGGCAGCCATAATTTCGAAATAGTAAAAGACTTCGTTTATTTAGGAATCAGCATCAACACTAGCAACAACATCAACACTGAAATCCAGCGAAGAATCAATCTTGCCAATAAATGCTACTTTGGACTAAGTAGGCAATTGAAAAGTAAAATCCTCTCTCGGCGAACGAAAATCATGCTCTACAAGTCACTTATCGTACCCGTCCTGCTATATGGGGCAGAAGCATGGACCATGACAACAGCAGATGAAGCGTCTTTGGGAGTGTTCGAGAGAAAAGTTTTTCGAAAGATTTATGAACCTCTTCGCGTTGGCGATGGCGAGTACCGAACCAGATTTAATGATGAGCTGTACGAGATATACGCAGACACCAACATAGTCCAGCGAAATAAAACGCAGCGGGTAGGCTGGCTAGGCCATGTTATTCGAATGAAAGATGATACTCCGGCCCAGAAAGTGTTTCTATCGGAACCCGCCTATGGAAGCTGAGGTAGAGGGCGGCCCCCACTCCGTTGGAAGCACCAGGTGGAAAACGATTTAAACTCCCTTGGTGTGACCAATTGGCGCCGGTTGGCGGAACGAAGGAGCGACTGGCGCGCCTTGTTGGACGGCCATAACCGTTTAGACGGTTAAGCGCCAATTAAGTAAGTAAGTAAGTAAGTAATTTAACACCATCAACGCACTCATTTTCTTCCAACCAATAAAGTATCCAAAATCAACTCAACCCTTCAAAAATCGACATCTTTATCACGGTATAAACCCCAAAATCCCCTTTTCGGTCAGATTCGGTACCCAGCGGATCAGTCCGGGAACTAGCATCTGTGTTCACCACTTTGGTCAGTGAGGCAACATAACCGGATCTAAGCAGCTTACTCAAAAGCTTCTGGAAATAGGAATAAAACCCAGCAACCTGATCTAGATCGAGAACCAATGCTGTGAAGCCCTCTAAAGTACCACAACCACACCGCCACTACAGGAAACTCTCAGAATGATGTATTATATAATGGCGCGATTCTCAAAAACGACTTGACGCCTATATTTTTCAACTGGCGCCTCTACAAGTTCGTTTTCTATGGCGAACACAAAAAAAATTTATCGCAAAATGGTAGTCAAGGAAGAAAACCAAAACTTCCAAAGAACTCTCTTTAGGAAAGTCCCTCAAAAATTCACAACACTCCTCTCTTCAAAAGAACCGGTCCTTAATTCTCGCCCTCTCTCTACTATGTCACAGGACCCAAGTGATTTATTAGCCCTCACTCCAATGCACTTCCTTCCGGGGCTCCCCTTAGCATTGTTGCCAGAACCGAATGCCGAAAACTTATCTCCGACCTATACCACCCAAATGACTGACGTTTATTTATTTGCATTTTATAAAGATTCTTACATGTACCCTGTACCAATTAAAGTAACTTATTAAAGTAACTTATCGTTTCCTCAACTTTGCATATTCAAGAAAATACAAAAAAAAAAACCCCTTTTTAAGTTAAGAAGTAAGCGGCCCTATGGACCGCTTTAAGTTAGTTGTTCGCTATCCGTCACACTATATATGCCTCTCAAATAAATCTTTAAAATAAATAAAAGCGAAATTCTTAATACATACATACAAAAATTATAATTAATAAAGTTTATACTTATTTACAATTAAAATAAGAGTTGTGGCGGGTTTTTATTTCTAAAAGTGAAGTGCCGATATTTTCTTAGTGCTCCATACTCTACAAAAGTGCAATTTTATAGGGCTTCAACAACGTTTTTACCATTTACAATGCAAAAACTTGAATAAACACCTTTTGTCCCTATTTTCCAAACCAAACTTCTACTGCTTCACTTTTTCGCAAAAGAACAACCTTAAAATGCTATTTTTATAGGGTGCACTATTCCAAGAGAGACATTGACGTGCTGCTTATATAATTAATTTAGTATTTCGCACTTAGTTGTCCCTATTATTTTTTCCATCATTGTATATAAATAAACACTTAAATAAAATAAATGCAAGGCGCTATAATCTGTGAAGAAATTTAAGGCCGAGCTTCTCTTTCAATTTGCGTAGTGCTCCTTTTAATTGTTCCTAAAAATTGGCGGGACTGGGTCTAAGGGCGAGGACATTATCAAACATTATGAATGAAAGTTTGTTAATGCCTCACGGCTAAGGATTTAAAGGCCGCCGCGGTTAAAATCAATTTCAAAACAAGTGAAGTAATTGTTTGCCAAAAAGCATCCCGATTTCGGCATAGATTTTACCCAAAGGCAACAAAGTAGACAAGATCATTGTTATTCATTCTATTTATTTGTATTTGGGAATTTCTCATATTTCGCACGGCGAAAATATGCCCGCGTAGAAAAACTTTTTTTCTAAATTTTTGATGTTACTTTGCCAGGGAGTTGAACCCAGGACCCTCGGTGTGATAGGCGAAGCACACTACAACCACACCACGGCACCCGCCAATTACCATATGTATGTATATGTCATACTTCTATATTGCTACTACAGGCTGCGTACCCTCACAAACATTAGAGTGCCGATATATGGCTGTGTTAATTTTTTGTTTTTGTATTGTATAATCGAATGTACCTAAATTAAAATGTTTTCTTGTCACACTTATGCTGCTACAATCACACAAATTTAGTAGGCTGCCTTTTTTTCAATTCAAAACTCATTTTTATTTACACAACAAAATTTTGTATAAATAGCACCCACAAATTCCAACTTCCTTTACTTTACACATAAAAATCGACGTTTAATCTTATTAAACTAAAATGTATTTACGCAAGTCTTTCGCGAACGTTTCTTTGATGTTTGTCATCCTTGTCAGTATTTTGACTAATACCTATTCGGAAAATCGCATTGTAGGTGCCTCTAATTGGGATATAGAGGACAGCAGGCATGTGGTGGCAATATTTTATGGCAAGGATTATCGCTGTGTTGGTACTTTAATATCCCCAATAAGGGTGCTTACATCTAAATCTTGCGTGGGAACTTCACACGAAGGTCACTTCACTGTTATAGCTGGTACATCCAATTTACAAATAGGAGGAGCAGTACGCAAATCGGGGCGTATATTTCGTCCATGTGATTTTAAGCCGGAATTAATTGAAATGGATTTAGCCGTGATTGTAGTGCCAAAATTTTACTTGGGCCGAACAATAAAACCAATATCTTTATGCGAAACTGAATTAAACCCCGGCGTAAAATTGCGAGTTAGTGGATGGGGTTCGATACATCCCGACATTGAGGCCTCTAATGATATGCTCCAATCAGCTGAATTTGCAGTATTTCCAATCAACCAATGTAGGGATTTCTATGCGCCTCGTTTTGCGGAAGCAAGGACAAATTTCCCAACAACAGCAATATGTTTAAAAGATCCGGCAGAGGAAAGTGGTGTGTGTTGGGGAGATGCTGGTGCACCTGCCGTTGCGGACGGAAAACTTTATGCGGTACTATCAATTATGGTAAAACCTTTCAACCGCTTTTATCCGGCTATATATACAAGTATAAATAATAAAGATGTTAAAAATTTTATACAATTTGCGATGGCGGATGCTCGCAGACGTTCAAATAAAACAAATTAAAATAAAAAATATAAAAAATTATTCATCATTTTGAGTTTTCTGACTGATGAAAAACAAGGTTTTTTTTCAAGCATTCCTTGAATAATGAATAAGATTTTATCGTGAGTGATTTTTGTAAATTTTAAGTAAAGGGTTGAGTTATTTTTCATTATTTAAAAAATACAGAATAAAATTAAGTTTCAATTTTTATTCGGTTATTCAAAAATTAAAAAATAAATCCTCGAGATGCCCTGAAAATATACCCCACGCAACAGTTCGCGTGTAGTACCTAGTGAAGCTTCTTAGAGTAATATTGAGATGATTTGAGGTATACGAGTGTCATTTCGGAATGGTTTTGGGACTCCGTCGGGGTCGTTCCGGGATGTTTTTGGGTACTCTGTCGGCGTAATTTGGAGGTCGTTCCGGAATGTTTTCGAGGACTCCCTTGTGGTCGTTCCGGGATGTCTTCGGTGACTCCCGCGGGGTCATGTGGGGGTTATTCCAGAATGATTTTGGGGACTCTCGGGGTAATTTGGGGGTCGTTCCCAGATGTTTTTTGGCACTCCTTCGACGTCATTTGGGGGTCATTTCGGAAGGTTTTGGGGACTCGCTCGTTGCCATTTGGGGTTCATTCCCTGATATTTTTGGATACTACCTGGGGATCATTTGGGAGTCAAATTTTTCTAAAAGTCGAATTATTGTGTTACATTTTCACTGCAAGTTGAATTTTTCCTAATTTCGCTTGTATTCAACTTTAAAATTAAGATTATATATTAATAAGCATGGTTTGCCAATTGGTTGTTTTCGGTGTTGTTTTTGTTGTTCCGTTCCATAGGGTCTTGGTCCAAATGGACCAAACTGGCAACCGTTGTGCATAGGTTTGTCCAAATATTCAACAACTCCTGAGAGAGCGCTAAATACCCAGAAGCAAACTTGGAATATACCTCCAAGTCATAAATTTGAAGACAGCTTTTGGCGAAATTGCTATCTTAGCACCCACTCATGGGTGCCGGCAGCACGGTGCAAGGAGGTGCACTTGCACCCCCCTGCTATGAAAGAAAATACCAGAAAATTATATTTTTTTATTTTTTTTTATTAAATTATTGTTTGAATAAAAACTGAAGGCGCCGAGGTTGCTGTCCAAATGTATTTATCACTTTCTCAGTAAATTCAATGTCTTCTTCTTATCTTTTCCTGTGAACACTGAGCATGCACAAGCTACTTAGCCTCGCGTCTCCCATCGCTGAGCGATTCCACGTCTTGACACGTCGTAACGTGCTAAATGTACGTTCAATGCTACATGTTGTTGATGGAATAGTTAAACCAATTGTGATTGCCCCACCTACTGCTGGGTAAAACAGAGTGGCTTGAGCAATTACATCTGCGTATTCAACAACAGATTCATTTAAGCCCGCATCATTAGCTTCATTTATCCTTATCATCTCGTACCATGTGGTAGCTTCAGCAACAAAATTATGTAAAAAACCACAAAAATTCTGAATAAATATCTTCTACTATTGCTGAAAATTCTGATTTATTTAACTTTTTCATATTTTCTGGGTGAAGCTGCATAAGCGAAAATGCTTGCTTGTGGGTTGAAGAAAATCGATCCTTTAGTGAAGAAATAATAGGATCTAAGTATGGGATGAATACTGATACTCTGAAAAATTCTTCCACAATTGCAGATGGTTTATTTGATCTGTAAGTTTGTTTTGCCACTGATCGAGGGCGCTTGAATTCAGCATCCAATTTTTCACAAATCTTTTGAGCTCGGTCGAAAATGACCGCAAACTCTGTAGAGGCATTATCGCGGTGAGATTAAAGCACATCAATTAATTTATTTACGTAAACTGCCTTTATATTCATATTTACTTCTTGTAATTGATTGTACAGGGGTTCAAGTGTGGCAGAATAGGCAACAATTACTAAAATTGTCATAATGTATGTTGGAGCAGTTGCAGTTGTGTAGAGCTGGTACGATTTGGTTTTTGTCTTAGAGTTGGTGCATCCAGCGAAAGTTCTTTTAAGACTTGTACAATAGTCAGAAAGTTTTCAGAAAATTTTCTGATACTTTTGTATTTTGCTGTCCAACGCGTTTCACAAAATAGAGGTATATTTGGAATTTTTCTTCGCCGCAACGTACTGTCTTTAAAAAAATTTATAATGTCTTTTGTAGTCCCAGCAGTATTTCTCACTTCACTGACAGTATTCTGATCATGAATGTCAAGATTTAGTACATGGCTTCCACAGTGGAAAAAAAAGAGCTAAAGGATATTTATCATTAATAATTTTCTGAACACCACCTATATGACCTGCCATTACAACATACCCGCCGTATCCCTGGCCAACAAGTTTATTTAAATCAAAATTGCAATCTTTCAGAAAATGAATAATAGTTTCCGAAATTGCCTTTGCAGTCAGTTCTTGTAGTGGTACATATCCGAGAAATTCTTCACAAATTATTGGTTTTTTATCATCTTTATCATAACGTAGATAACGAACACCAATAGATAATTGCTCGGTGCCACTAATATCAGCAGTCTCATCAGCCAAAACCGAAAAAGCCGAAGCTTGTGTTACCTCCTCAATTATTTTGCTTTTTGAAACGGCGGAACAAATTTCAATTAACTCATTTTGAATTTGATGTTATATGTATAAGGAATTTTTCACTCCTGATTATAAGTGATTCTTCAGAATCTCGTCTCCCAGAACCCTTTTCAACTTTTCCACGAAGTGGAATGTCATGCTGCCCGCAACATAAAATTTTCGATACAATAGATCGAAGTTTTAAACGATTTGCTTCAATTTCATATGTCGTATTTAAAGATTCACGAACGCTTAATTCTTTTCTCTCCATGATTTTTTCAAATTTATTTGCTGATGCCAGTGCATCACAACGCCACTTACTTGTCGCATAATAATAACAGCAACAAATGTACATAGCAGGAATTTATGTAAATAACCATATCAGTAAACAGAAGATTATTTACGAAATCTCTAGACCCTAGGAGAAATGATATACGGCAAAAGCCGAGAGTATATAAGAAGTAGAGATTTAGCAACAAGTGTTCAGTTTGTGATTAGAGCTTGACTAAAGCGGTACGCGGATAACTTAATTGTGTGAATAATTTTAAGTGTATAGAGTGGTTAATAAATAGCATCTTGACAAACTCAACATTGGTGGATTATTATTCAAAGTCTAGTGATACGAGCCGACTGGAAATAGGAGATTAAAAATATTCCAAACGGAAAATCGTCAGAATATATTAGATCATAATAGTGTATAGGCGCAGATGCACCTCCCTGAAAATAATCCTGGAGGCGTCCATGCACCCACACATTCAAAACTACTGCATATACATAGCATTTTCAGGCCAAAAGAAAGAAAGAATAATTTTCTGCAGGGGTCAGTTTCATTTTCTTCACAAATACTAATCCTAATTCTTTTGCACTTACTTAAAACCAAAAAAATGGGATTGGAAAACAAAAATATGTCTCTCCCCACTGGTGGACCCGACTCAAGTCTTCACACTTTCATTTTCGAAAGTAACAGAATGGAGGATTTTTACTCTAAATGGTCATCATAGGTGACCAAACAGAACTACTCCTTAAGATAAAACCTCAACACCCCTAGTAGATCCCTAAAAAACGAATCCGTTTCCACATTCCGCAAGGCGTCTACAGCTTCGACAGAGCAAAAATATCAAAAATGCTTTCAAAGTTATGAAAGTTGCATGTCGCAAATTACCGACGCCATGCAATTGTTGAGACCCCCCATTAAATCACCTCAAACGCGTCAACGCAATATTTCACGGTAGTTAAGAAGACTGGGCAGCATTTAGAGATATGTTTACGGCGGTCTATGGTTATCATCCCAGATGAACTTAAGCCGAAAAACGTGTTCACCTGCGACAAAAGACAAGAAGTTAGGCAGGCAAATTTGTGATACAATACCTTCTAACGGATGACAACTTCCAGCTATCATGGGGCGCCCTCAGAGCTCAGTACGAAATCCGATGAATATTGATGAATAATCAGCTGAGTACCCTCTTTATTCTTCAGCAAATATACTCTAAAAATGGTGAGCAGTTTGCGAGGTCACACTTTGCTCCTCTGATTTAATCGAAAGGATTTATACCAATGCTATTTAACATCATCAACTCACTCATCTTCTCCCAACTAATAAAGTCTCAAAAGTCAGTTCAACCCTTCAAAAATCGGCATTTTTCGTTTAGATTCGGATAGGTACCCAGCGGATCAGTCCGAGTACAAGTGCCGGTCTTCACCACTGAAGTCAGTGAGGCAACATAACCGGATCTATGCAGCCTACTCAAACGCTTCTGGGAATAGGAAGAAACCCGAGCAACCCGATCTAGGCGCTGTGAGGCCCTCTAAAGTACAGAAACCACACCGCAACTACAGGATACTCTCTGAGTGACGTGTTATATAATGGCCCGATTCTCCAAAACGACATGACGTCTATAATTCTCAACAGACACCTCTACAAGTTTGTTTTCGATTGCGGCTACGAAAAAATGTGCGATTATTCAGCTATAATTCATTAACAAAGACGGATAAAGCAATTAAACTTGGTAGGGGGTTTGACCTTATGAAGAATAGAAAATTAGTAAAATTTTGGACAATGGGCGTGGCACCGCCCACTTTTAAAAGAAGGTAATTTAAAAGTTTTGCAATCTGTAATTAGCAGCTGAGTTTGTACACCAGAACTTAGCCTTCCTTTCTTGTTGTACAAAACTTCATTAACTTGAGGAAATATTTTTCTTAAAAAACCCTGTGCAAATATTTGCAAAAACAAATACATATGTATATGGCTGCGTTTGTGCCCACACAGAGCGTGCAAAATCAAATCCACACAATCATAGACATGCATAAGTGGTAGACCTAAAACAAAAAAAAAAACAAGTAAGGGCGGGACTGTCTTCGGCTGTACCGAAAACTTCATACCTTTCATGAATGGGGCTGAACAATAATCTTATCCCATTCGTAATCTCCAAATAATGCGCGATTTTAAGATAAATATAACAAAATGGCAAAAAACCCCCTTATCTGAACGATCGGTTATATGGGATATATATATAGCTCCGATCGAATTAATTTTTACAGGAAATCGTCTATGAAATTGTAACGATTTTACTGCAATTCCCCTTATTTGCAATCTTCTGCCCACGTTCGTATCGCTAAATTGTTGAATAAATAACTCCAATATTGAATAATGGAAAAATGGCCTTTATTAAAGTACTTCACAATAACACTTATACTTTGCAACGAATAGCTTGCTTAACCCTAGGACTTATACCCAAGTACAGGTGTGGCCAGTAGCTACTTTGGAGTGATGTAGCTCCTAAATCGAATTTTTGATCTAGGAAAACGAAGTAAATCTACGTCGATTGGTGTCTTACCTATCATGCTAGGTCCATGCATTGATGAGATATAAGATTTCAAAGTTGACACCTACGACTTCTTATACCCGGGTACAGGTGTGCCCAGTAGCTTTTTTTCTCGTTTTTTCTCATTTTTTGAAGGAAAAAAAATTTTATTTATTATTTTCTTTATAAAATATTATTTTATTGATTATTTCTTACAACTAAATATGCAAACAAATTTAAATTATTCAATTGTGTTCATTATTTTCACAAATATTACATGTAAATGTATTTGAAGAATGCTGTATGCATATTGGGCGCTGACATATTCTGCACATGTTGCACGTTCGTCTTCTGTGTTGGTCATGGATGTAGCAGAGAAAACAGCTTCCAAACTGCTGTTTCTTTGGTTTTGCACCAGCAGCTGCAGACGTTGATGGCCTATTGTCAGCACTTCCTTGCAAGGCCGTACTTATGAAACTCGCGACTGCAATTTTTGTGTTGAAGTTCCGCATCACTTGCTGATTCACCGACCGCTCTTCAATTATGGGCATAGACAGTTCCTTGGCGAGCTGGCGAAAAAATATATTACGCTTCGCATTGGTGCATCTGATGTTGGGATTATTCTCATAATATATGATGTACGCTGTCAATGCCGTCAAATCAATCATATTGAAGAATAGGGAAGCAATCGGTCCATCACGTCCACTCCGCCTTTGGTCTTGTTATAAAACTCGATCATTTCTGGTTTGCCGCTTTCGCCAATGTGATCATCGTCATGCATTGATGATAGTAATATAACTGCCTTGTTTTTTTTCGCCACATAGGAGCAAATGGATATGTTGGGCCTAAAACCGAATGTACTTGACCTCTCTGCACGATCTTTATGTGCCAACATTTCCTTTGGTATGTAGGGCTTATTTTTCCGCAGAGTTCCAGCTGCCGTCAAATTCATGGATGACAACCTTTCCAGTAGATTTAGGGATGTAAAAAAATTGTCCATCGTTATATTTCGGCCGGTTCCATGAAAGCGGCTTACTAAATCCTTGACCACGCGTTCACCCTGGTTAGTTTCCCGTCCCGTAGGTTCTTGGCCATTATATATTTGTCCATGCAGTGGATATGCGTTTTTGACATCACATACCCACCACACTTTGATGCCATATTTTGCCGGTTTCGATGGGATGTATTGCGTGAAACGGGTGCGGCCACGATATGGAAAGAGCTGCTCGTCTACCGTTAGATATTCACTTGGCTTATATGACTGCTCAAAGTTGTAGTTCATCATGGTCCACAGCTCGGTAATTCGTGCAGCTTTTTCAGTTACCAAACGTTGTGCCCGTGTGTTGCTATCGTCAATCCTTATAAACCGCAGTATGACCTGAAAGCGGTTAATGCCCATTGACGCACGATATAATGGACAATTTTCCACCGACCACAAGTCCGGCGTAGATTCCGCATTACTGCGGTTAGCGCCAGTCATAATAAGCACTCCAATGAACGCATACATTTCGCTCAAAGTAACCTTCTTCCATGTTTTTGGTTCCGCCTCTGGATGTTTTGCGTTTAATTCCGCATATGTAGCTTCTGCTTTTTTGTTGGTGTAGCGTACTATAATATCCACCATTTCCGGAGTCATAAAACATTTATATGTATTGACTATTGACATCATAGTAGTTGATCTTGCGGGCCCACTTCGCTATCGCAAAATATTTTGTTGCTTAGTTTGGCGTGCAAGTCGTGGCTGTGAGCTCCATATGGTACTATCACGTGCTACGAATTCAGCTGCACGCAAATTAATCTCCTCAGAATCATCTGCAGCATCGGATTCATTGTCAGATTCTTCGTAATCAGATTCATCTACCTGGGCATTGTCAATTGTGTAATCAGGGTCTTCTACATCCGATTCAACCACGCCATCTGCTACTGCTACTTGTTCGCTTTCATCCCCTTCAGGGTCGGAAAATAATTCATCATCTGAGATTTCGTCAAACAGGTTTTGTATGTACTGCTCTTTTTCAGCGTCAGATAATCTATATAAAAACAAGTAAGGAAGGTTAAGTTCGGGTGTAACCGAACATTACATACTCAGTTGAGAGCTATGGTGACAACATAAGGGAAAATAACCATGTAGGAAAATGAACCGAGGGAAACCCTGGAATGTGTTTGTATGACATGTGTATCAAACGAAAGGCATTAAAGAGTATTTTATGAGGGAGTGGGCCATAGTTCCATAGGTGGACGCCGTTTCGAGATATCGCCACAAAGGTGGAACAGGGGTGACTCTAGAATGTGTTTTTACGATATGGGTATCAAATTAAAGGTATTAATGAGGGTTTTAAAAGGGAGTGGTGGTTGTTGTATAGGTGGTCGCATTTTCGAAATATCGCCATAAAGGTGGACCAGGTGTGACTCTAGAATTTGTTTGTACAATATGGGTATCAAAAGAAAGGTGTTAATGAGTATTTTAAAAGCGAGTAATCCTTAGTTCCATAGGTGGACGCCGTTTCGATATATCGCCATAAAGGTGGGCCAGGGGTGACTCTAGAATTCGTTTGTGCAATATGGGTATCAAACAAAAGAAGTTAATGAGTATTTTAAAACGGAGTGGGCCTTAGTTCTATAGGTGGACGCCTTTTCGAGGTATCGCAATAAAGGTGTGACCAGGGGTGACTCTAGACTTTGTTAGTACGATATGGGTATCAAATGAAAGGTGTTAATGAGTATTTTTAAAAGGGAGTGGGCCTTCGTTCTATGACTTTAGAATATGTTTGTACGATATGGGTATCAAATGAAAGGTGTTAATGAGTATTTTAAAAGGGAGTAATCCTTAGTTCCATAGGTGGACGCCGTTTCAAGATATCGCCATAAAGGTGGGCCAGGGGTGACTCTAGAATTCGTTTGTGCAATATGGGTATCAAACGAAAGGAGTTAATGAGTATTTTAAAAGGGAGTGGGCCTTATTTCTATAGGTGGACGCCTTTTCGAGGTATCGCAATAAAGGTGGGCCAGGGGTGACTCTAGACTTTGTTAGTGCGATATGGGTATCAAATGAAAGGTGTTAATGAGTATTTTTAAAAGGGAGTGGGCCTTCGTTCTATAGGTGTTCGCCTTTTCGAGATATCGCCATAAAGGTGGACCAGGGGTGACTTTAGAATATTTTGTACGATATGGGTATCAAACGAAAGGAGTTAATGAGTATTTTAAAAGAGAGTGGGCCTTAGTTCTATAGGTGGACGCCTTTTCGAGATATCGCCATAAAGGTGGACCAGAAGGTGACTATAGAATGAGTTTGTACGATATGGGTATCAAATTAAAGGTATTAATGAGAGTTTTAAAAGGGAGTGGTGGTAGTTGTATATGTGAAGGCGTTTTCCAGATATCGACCAAAATGTGGACCAGGGTGACCCAGAACATCATCTGTTGGATACCGCTAATTTATTTATATATGTAATACAACGAACAGTATTCCTTCCAAGATTCCAAGGGCTTTTGATTTCGCCCTGCAAAACTTTTTCATTTTCTTCTACTTAATATGGTAGGTGTCACACCCATTTTACCAAGTTTTTTTCTAAAGTTATATTTTGCGTCAATAGACCAATACAATTACCATGTTTCATCCCTTTTTTCGTATTTGGTATATAATTATGGCATTTTTTTCATTTTTCGTAATTTTCGATATCGAAAAGGTGGGCGTGGTCATAGTCGGATTTCGGCCATTTTTTACACCAATACAAAGTGAGTTCAGATAAGTACGTCAACTGAGTTTAGTAAAGATATATCGATTTTTGCTCAAGTTATTGTGTTAACGGCCATGCGGAAGGACAGACGGACGACTGTGTATAAAAACTGGGCGTGGCATCAACCGATTTCGCCCATTTTCACAGAAAAGAGTTATCGTTATAAAATCTATGCCCCTACCAAATTTCAAAAGGATTGGTTAATTTTTGTTCGACTTATGGCGTTAAAAGTATCCTAGACAAATTAAATTAAAAAGGGCGGAGTCACGCCCATTTTGAAATTTTCTTTTATTTTTGTATTTTGTTGCACTATATCATTACTGGAGTTGAATGTTGACATAATTTACTTATATACTGTAAAGATATTAAATTTTTTGTTAAAATTTTACTTAAAAAATTTTTTTTTTTTAAAAGTGGGTGTGATCCTTCTCCGATTATGCTAATTTTTATTAAGCGTACATATAGTAATAGGAGTAACGTTCCTGCCAAATTTCATCATGATATCTTCAACAACTGCCAAATTACAGCTTGCAAAAGTTTTAAATTACCTTCTTTTAAAAGTGGGCGGTGCCACGCCCATTGTCCAAAATTTTACTAATTTTCTATTTTGCGTCATAAGTTCAACTCATCTACCAAGTTTCATCGCTTTATCTCTCTTTTGTAATGAATTATCGCAATTATCCGGTTTTTTGAAATTTTCGATATCGAAAAAGTGGGCGTGGTTATAGTCCGATATCGTTCATTTTAAATAGTGATCTGAGATGGGTGCTCAGGAACCTACATACCAAATTTCATCAAGATACCTCAAAATTTACTCAAGTTACGTGTTAACGGACGGACGGACGGACGGACGGACATGGCTCAATCAAATTTTTTTTCGATCCTGATTATTTTGATATATGGAAGTCTATATCTATCTCGATTCCTTTATATATGTACAACCAACCGTTATCCAATCAAACTTAATATACTCTGTGAGCTCTTCTCAACTGAGTATAATAATTAATTTTTATTCCATTTATGAAACTATATTTGAGTTATTTGTATTTACCTCATATATTGATTCGAAGACAAATATTCCATGTTCCTTCTGCTATCCATGTTGTAATATTTTAAATTTTTTCTGACTTGTTATTTTCACAAATATAAATCAACTTCACACTTCAAAAGAATGCTTTACAATGAATATAAATTCGCAAAACTGCCGTTTATATAGCTGCAACCCTTAAGTTTCTGGAAGCATTTCTTACCTGCCAGGTAGTTGGATTATATATATTAAATATTGTTTGTCAGCAAATTCTAGCAAAGGTACAATATAATATCTTCTTCTAAATAATTAAGAGTGCGCGAAAAGGGTTGTATTCTAAAAATTCTAACAACAATAGAAATTATTGACTTCTTAGAAATAATTTAGAATGCGCGCAATTCTTAGAAGCAGGCTAAAAATATATGTTTATAACTACTTAAAATGTTCGTAAGACATTCAGCTACAACATTGCATTAAAAAACTTGTTTCTCAGAAAAAATGAGAAAAACGGGTAAAACAGGCTACAGGCCACACCTGTACCCTGGTATAAGAAGTCGTAGTAAAAGTTGGGTATAAGTGCTAGGGTTAATAACCAAACTGATTGATAGCTCAAATGAAACTGATTTCTCGCCTCTACTGTCGCGCCTGTTATATTATAATTATAAGCTTTTATTTAGTTTCACTTTTGTTGTCTGTAATGGAATCTTGCAAGTTAAATTTGATACACTTCCCGGTGTCCGATTGAGCTGAAATTTTGCACACATGTATAACTCCGATGACAATGCAATATTACTTTGTTAGAATTCGATAAATTAATCGATAACACAGTTATCGGTAAAGATTTGTATTTACTTTGGCATAACAGCCTAAGTCTCATACAAACCCGCCGGTACCTATCCGTGGATTGTGATATTTGGATGTGGTGAATCACTCGTGATGAATCTCAACGCTTGTGAAAAGCGGAGACACAACCCTCTGTTGTATTTCTGTGTATAACCAACATAGCTGAAATTTTAAGCCTGTTTAACTCTGTAATTTATTTTGCTTTTGGAAAAATTACCTATTTGAAAAAAGCTGGCTGAAAAATATTGGCATAACAGCTTAAGTTAAATCAAGAATGGAAAAACTTGGAAAATTTGAGCAGATGTGGCAATTTCGCGTGTCCGGTGAACGAAATATTGAAAATCTATTGATCATCGCTAGGAAATTAGCGACATTCCATCAACTTAGCAACACTTTAGCAATACTAATATTATTATTTGGTCGCTCAAACACACCCATATTAATTTGCATTAAATTTAAAATATACAACTCAAAAATGACTCCGGTTGTTATGTCCGCAGCATTTATTTGGTGCAAATACAACATAATAATTTACACGGCCAAAGCCATAATCATTTGCGCGGGTCATCAATTCTTTCTCTGATTCAAAAGCTGAACTACCAGCGCTACCGCCATCAGCTCAGTGTCATCATTGTCAGTAGCGCCAATAACACCAAACTCGTGCCTGACAAACAAAATTCGTTTCACTCAATAGTGCAAGTGAAATGTACTACGCACTCACTACTAAGTAGCGTCAAAAATTCGATTGGAGTCATTTCGTCAATGAGCTACCATTGAGCTGGCACCGCATTGGCGCTGGCGCCATGCAATTTACATCACTAAAATTGCACGAATGTCCAGGCTCATGACTTTGTTAATCCAGATGGTGAAAACGAAGACTCAAAGTAATGCAACCTTGCAAACAACAGCCGTCATTTTCAAAGTGTAAAAATTCTGTGATACAACGAACGCTAACGCCGTTAGGCTGTTATCGGTGAGTGTTGCATACTTTTCTGCGCACTAGATTTCGTTTTACAGATTTTTGGCGATGGAATTTTAGCTAAGCGAAAGTAGGAATTTTATTTTAAAACAGATTTAACCCACAGATGAGAGATCTGCAATAAGTAGTTGTAAACAGAAAGCGGCATAGGCAAAGTTAAGTTATTTAACACTGTTTGACAAAATTTTATATGTGCTCTCTGTCAAAAATGCTTCAACTAACTTAGTCACATTTTATTTCGATTATGAATATGCCCCAATATATTCGGATTATGATATAATAAAATTAAAGAAAGAAATAAAATTAAAGAAAAAAAACTTTTTTAAAAATAAGCTTTTATTATTGGTTAATAAAATTAACTAAAAAGTAAGTTGATGCATTAAAAGAAATGGATAGAATGAGAAACGTTACAAATAACTAAGTAAAGATTACGTAACTAATTTAAACAATATTTTACCCTACTAAAAATTTAAAAAAATTCCAATTTAAATTAAATTTAAGAAAAAGGGGTTTCTAAGAACAAGCTTCTATTACTTGTTAATAAAACGAACTAAAAAGTAAAAAATAAAATTAAAGAAAAAAAAACTTTTTTAAAAATAAGCTTTTATTATTGATTAATAAAATTAACTAAAAAGTAAAGAATAAATTGACTCTAAAGAAATATAACACTTTATAAGTTCATTGTAAGCTTTGACGATAATTAGGCTTTTTCGTCTGCGACAAAAGAATTCTATATTGTACATAATTATATATTTTTAACATTAAAACTTTACACCTAAATTATTAAACCTTACAGTTTATATCACAGTCCTAATTGTTCTAATAAAAGCGTGTTACATTGCGATAGCAAGAAAAGGAGATCCTAAATGTTCTTAATTATACCATCAAAATTCAACACGTTTTTTATTAGAACAATTAGAACTGTGATATAAACTGTACGGTTTAATAATTTAGGTGTAAAGTTTTAATGTTAAAAATATATAATTATGTACAATATAGAATTCTTTTGTCGCAGACGAAAAAGCCTAATTATCGTAAAAGCTTACAATGAACTTATAAAGTATTATATTTCTTTAGAGTCAATTTATTCTTTACTTTTTAGTTAATTTTATTAACCAATAATAAAAGCTTATTTTTAAAAAAGTTTTTTTTTCTTTAATTTTATTTTTGATTTCTCATTGCATACTTCTAGGCTTTTCCATTCCAGAACTTACTAGTTAGGTATCAGCTACAAAATCGCCAGCCACAACTACGTTTATAACTTCTAATTTGAGTAATACTTGCACAATAATTGCCCTCTCTTGTGTTTGCATGTGTTTGTGCATTGCTTCTCCGCTGCTCGTATACGTACATATGTGTAGACGTAATTATTGATTCGTTTATGTAGATACATAATGATTGATCTATGGATGTGCATGATATAACTGTTTAGCATCGGCTTAGAGATGGCAGTACCCCTTAGTGTTGTTAATATTGTAACACTTCCCTCCACTTAAGTCTGATCGTCCCGATCAGACAAATTTCTCGATCTAAACGCTGCTAGCCTCTCCAAATGAACCACTTTCATTTTGGTTCGTGGTTTGCCAATGGTTTGTATGTACACTACATCGTTGTAAAACACTTAGAACTGTGATATAAACTGTACGGTTTAATAATTTAGGTGTAAAGTTTTAATGTTAAAAATATATAATTATGTACAATATAGAATTCTTTTGTCGCAGACGAAAAAGCCTAATTATCGTAAAAGCTTACAATGAACTTATAAAGTGTTATATTTCTTTAGAGTCAATTTATTCTTTACTTTTTAGTTAATTTTATTAACCAATAATAAAAGCTTATTTTTAAAAAAGTTTTTTTTTTCTTTAATTTTATTTTTGATTTCTCATTGCATACTTCTAGGCTTTTCCATTCCAGAACTTACTAGTTATGTATCAGCTACAAAATCGCCAGCCACAACTACGTTTATAACTTCTAATTTGAGTAATACTTGCACAATAATTGCCCTCTCTTGTGTTTGCATGTGTTTGTGCATTGCTTCTCCGCTGCTCGTATACGTACATATGTGTAGACGCAATTATTGATTCGTTTATGTAGATACATAATGATTGATCTATGGATGTGCATGATATAACTGTTTAGCATCGGCTTAAAGATGGCAGTACCCCTTAGTGTTGTTAATATTGTAACACTTCCCTCCACTTAAGTCTGATCGTCCCGATCAGACAAATTTCTCGATCTAAACGCTGCTAGCCTCTCCAAATGAACCACTTTCATTTTGGTTCGTGGTTTGCCAATGGTTTGTATGTACACTACATCGTTGATCCGTTTTACAACTTTGTATGGGCCTTCCCAGTTACACTGCAATTTCGGGGACAAACCTTTTTTTCATTGTGGGTTGTATAGCAGCACCAAATCTCCTTCCGAATTAATTGCTTTATCGTACCTCGCTTTCATCTTGTCACTCATAATCTTTGCTCGTTGCCTTACCAGATCGTGTATCTCTCTCAGCTCTTCTTCCAAGACACCAGTGGATTTCTTGACATTCCTCTCCGCATCGGCATCTACCCCATACTTCAAATCAGCTGGCAGTCGAAGGTCATTGCCAAAAATTACCTTTGCGGGAGTTTGGCCCATTGTCTCATGTACTGCCGATCGGAAGGCCATTAAGAATAATGATATGTGTGTATCCCAGTCCTTATGGTACTTGTCTACTACTTTCCTTAAATGCTCCTCCAATGTTCTATTGAAACGTTCCACCATACCATCGGAATGAGGATGCAATGCAGTTGTCCGTGTTTTTCGAATGCCCAACTTCTTGCACATTTCTTGGAACACAGCTGATTCAAAATTCCTGCCTTGGTCAGTGTTTAGGCAGGATGCCTAACTTTTCCGCATCTGATTGCGACCCCCCCAATGCAACTCTGCAAATCGATACTCGATACTCGAATTAATTTATAACCACCCACACCATCACCCTCATGCATTGGCATGCATGTACATGCACGTGTATGTGTGCTTTTTGTCAGCACTCATGCATATGCATGTCGGGGTTGATGTGTGGGTGCCTTTCCCCTCCAAAACGGAGGATTTTGCGGGTCAACGGTTGTAGCTTGCTATACAACCGGCCTCTTTGTTTTCAACAGCCAACCAGCGAACATCTGCCGCCAAGGATCTCTGCCGTTTTTCTACAATACAGTCAATGCAGGTAATTTGTCACCAAAATCTTGTACTTATATTCAATAAAACATATTATTATAACGAGAAATTCTCGCCTATTTGTCTATTCCTTTATTCCACACGCCACATTCCCACTGAGATCGACCCCGGTGCGCCCATCGACTCAGGAGCAGACGCACCCCGGCCGAACATTTGGTCCTATCTCCCCGAGAAAGGAATTAAAGCACCTAAAATACAGTCCACATCACAAAGTATCATAGCTGATCGCACAAATCGCAGGAATTGTCATAAAAAGTTTTCCGGATAATTTTGTCATAATCTTCAGTTGGACAACCAAAAAGTGGAAGGTTATAAATATACTTATATCACAGCGTGCGAAACCACCGAAAAAGCTACAGCCAGCTGAAGCAATTGCAACATCGCAAGCTACTTGCCACACCGGAATACAAATCACCAAAAAGTTCAAAGTAAGTGCAATATTTCTTGCCACATTTTTTTGGTTAAAAATAATAAATAAAAAGTGCGAAAATCCATTTGAAGAGCCATACGTGCTTGTAACTGACCGCGAAAAGTGTGAAAAACTGTGTAGTGCCAAAAAGAAAAATAAGTGCAAACGCGTTGCATTAACGTCGTTTAACATTCCTTGTGACTATCTGGTCTGTCCCCCCACCAGCGGTAAGGCTCCCCGGACACAGCACAAGGAAGAGGTGCACATAACCTCACATTCACATTAAAATCTCACGACATACGGCTGTGGCAATTTTCATTTTCTTTTCAAGCACTTTATTTTTCACTAATTCAATCGACACAGTTTTTACAACAGTTTTCACTGAGTTTTTACACTTTTCGTCTAGTTGTTATATCAGCGCGCGCACTTATTTATAACAAATTTTAACGTTGAAGTGGCGAGTGGCCCCTTTAATTTCACAAAAGACGTTGTTGTTGCTCTCCCCTTCTCCCTGCTTTTCGGCACAAATAAGCTGCAAAGTCAGTGAAAAAATAAACAAATCGAAAGCGTTAAATAAAGAGTTTTTCTATATTTTAATCATTGTTGGTTGGGTGATTCGCACAGGTTTTTTCAGTTTTACAACCCCTTTCTAATTTGATCACAAATTTTAATCCATGAACATGGAATCATATATTAGATTGGCCGATCGAATAATCGAATTCGAGTATGATTTTAATGACATCAATGCGGCTCTGCACACTGTGCACACTCTTGCAATACAGCAAAAAGAGTTGCAAGCTAAGTGGGAAAAAGCAGAGAACGCCCTAGAGGAGTTGCTTGGCTCTGACACGGTCGACGCAAAGAAAATTGCAGCGGTCAAGATCAAGCATAAAGCGGCATATGCCGTATTCCTGAGATGCATGTCGAACATGGCTGAACTTCAAGCCAAATTGAAGGAGGAAAAAGATAGGGCAGTCAAACCTGAGGGAGAACGTGCGCACGAACATAGTATCCGCCTGCCAGCTTGTGACACTGAGGTGTTCAAGGGCGACTACCTATCTTGGCCTACGTTTCGTGACCTGTTCACGGCCATATACAAAAACAACAGTCGCCTAAGCCCGGTAGAAAAGTTGTTCCACCTCAATCAGAAAACTCAAGGTGAGGCAAAGGACATCGTCAAGAAATGTCCCTTGACACTCGGACATATGAGAAAATTGAAAAAGAATATCCAATCCGACGATTCGGATCATTACTTCCTGCCCCACCACGCCGTTGTAAAAGCAGAAAGTACAACCACCAAGGTACGCGTAGTATTTAACGCCTCGAGCCCTACGGCCAACGGTAATAGCTTAAACGGTATTCTCCTCCCAGGCCCAGTTCTACAAGCCGATCTACCCATCCTTATCTTACGTTGGAGACTATACCGTTTCGTCTTCAATAGCGACATCGAAAAGATGTATCGACAAATTTGGGTGAACGAAAATCACACCAAATTTCAACGTATTGTGCATCGCACTTCCCCAAATGACCCTATTAGTCTTTACGAATTAAAGACGGTTACCTTCGGAGTGAATTGCGCTCCATATCTCGCGATAAGAACGCTACTACAACTGGCTGACGACGTCGCAAATTCACACCCTACAGCGGCTAGCATACTAAGAGAGAGTATGTACGTAGATGATGTTTTATCTGGAGGACACACAATAGCGTCAACCATCAACGCAAGAAACGAGATTCGCGAAGCCTTACACTCAGCTGGTTTTCCATTACGCAAGTGGACTTCAAACTGTAAGGAAATTCTAAAGGCCATCCCCAAAACGGATTTGCTCAGCGATGATTTCTTAGCGTTCGAAGAAGCTAGTTCGGTAAAAGCCCTGGGAATCCGATGGAACGCTCACTCAGACGTATTCTATTTCAAGGCAGGAACCCTGGGAAATGGCGAAAACATCACCAAACGAGCAGTCCTATCCGCTATAGCCAAACTTTTCGACCCTCTAGGCTGGCTTGCGCCAATGGTCATTGTGGCAAAAATACTCATGCAGAGTATTTGGTTGGAAGGCACCGCTTGGGACGAACCAGTATCTACCAGTACGCTGGAACGATGGAAAACCTTCACCGACCAATACCAGGAAATCGATAAAATCAGGATACCTAGATGGGTCGACTTTTCTCCAGGAACCGACATCGAGATCCATGGATTTTGTGACGCATCCGAGAAGGCTTATGCAGCAGCCATTTACATGCGCGTCAAAACGGATGATAATGTCTGCACGAACCTGCTTTTAGCCAAAACCCGAGTAGCCCCAGTGAAAACTCTTTCTCTTCCACGTTTGGAACTTTGCGGAGCCGTGCTGTTAGCGGAAATCACCGAATCCATTTTCAGGAACCTTAAGTTGGGACCAGTGAGAGTTCACCTTTGGACGGATTCAACTATCGTCCTCGCATGGATAAGGAAACCGCCGTGTTCCTGGTCCACTTTCGTCGCACATCGGATCACCAAGATCATCGACATGGTCGGAAATAAGGACTGGCTGCATGTAAACTCAGAATCTAACCCAGCAGATTTAGGTAGCAGAGGATTACCTGCGTCTGAATTGGTCAACAATTCGTTGTGGTGGCAGGGACCTTCTTGGCTGCAAGAAGACACTTCCCAATGGCCAGCATAAGAAAGCGACTACCTCACCTCCGTAGAAGAAAAGAGGGCGAAGACATGCGCAACAACAACACTAAATACTACCGATGTTCTCCAACGCTTTTCAGACCTACCTAGGGCGTTACGGGTGCTCTCATACGTTATGAGGTTCTACCGAAGAACTCACCCCAAAACAAAAAAATCATTTCAGGTCGAGTCACTTTTAATCTCTCCTGATGAGATCAAATCAGTAACCCAACTCTTAATTAAAATCTTTCAGAAACAACATTATAGTTCCGAATATAATGATCTAAAGGCCGGAAAACCAATTGGAGGGAAAAGTGCAATACTCTCACTTAATCCCTACTTAGACCAAGATGGCATCATTCGGGTAGGAGGGCGACTCGGTGCGTCAAAGGACTTAGCTTTTAATGAACGCCACCCAATCCTCCTCCCATACAACTGCCGGTTATCCCGTCTGACAGTCATAATGTTTCATCAACAAAGTCTGCATGGGGAAAACCAACTCATGTTGCGTCTGATACGCACCCAATACTGGATACCTAACATCAAAACCATGATTAGGACAACCATTCATAATTTCAAAGTTTGCACGATACACCGAAAGCGTGCTCAGACCCAACTTATTGGTATTCTCCCTCGTGAACGCACGACATTCAGCCGTGCATTAACGAATACTGGAGTCGACTTCGCTGGACCCTTCGACGTTAAAAGTTACCGCGGCAGAGGGTTTCGACTATCCAAAGGCTATGTCTGCCTTTTCGTGTGTTTTTCCACACGAGCGATTCATCTGGAGGCCACTACTGACCTCAGCACCCCATCATTTCTTGCGGCTTTTGCCCGTTTTATATCTAGACGCGGATATCCCAAAAACGTTTACTCCGACAACGGTACAAACTTTGTCGGAGCTTCACGATCCCTACGATCGGAATTCAAAACTTTCATTTCACAAGCCCGAGACAATGCTGTCTCGAAGTACAGCCACCAATCACTCACTTGGCATTTCATCCCTGCGCTCCCACATGGGAGGGCTGTGGGAGGCTGGAGTGAAAAGCTTCAAAAGCCACTTCAAAAAGATAGCCTGACCACACAAATTCACATTCGAGGAATTCCATACACTCTTGTGCCGCATCGAGGCATGCCTGAACTCGCGGCCGCTCAGCCCGGCATCCAATGACCCAACGGACCTTGAGTCGCTTACTCCAGGTCATTTCCTCACTGGCAGCCATCTACTGGCTCCGCCAGAGCCGGATGCTAGTGAGAGCCCTGCCTCGATGATCAATCGGTGGCAGAAACTCAAAGCCCTCCATCATACTTTCTGCAAGCGATGGAAGGTGGAATATCTATCCGAACTTCAAAAACGAGTGAAGTGGAAGCATCCCAAAGAAAACATACAAGTGAGAGATCTCGCCGTCCTCAAAGAGGACAACTTATCTCCCAACGAATGGAGGTTAGGTCGAGTCGTCAGCGTACACCCCGGCGAAGATAACCGAGTTCGCGTAGTCGACCTCATAACAGAGAAGGGTCAAGTCAGACGACCTTTGGTCAAACTGATCCTCCTTCCAACGGAGGATATGGACTGCGAGAAGGCCAATAGCTCCTCATAACAATCCCTCCGTTCCTCTCCTTCATCCTCCTCCGAACTCCACCTTCCTATCGAGACCCAAAACGAACCCAAATTCACTCGCTCACCCAGAGCGAGGACACCAGAAAACACCCAGATTCACTCACTCCCCAGAGCGAGGACACCAGAAAACACCCAAATTCACTCACTCCCCAGAGCGAGGACACCAGAAGATCCCCAAGTTCACTCGCTCGCCCCGAGCGAGGACACCAGAAACCACCCCATTCACTCGTTATCCCATAACGAGGACAACATAAGAGCCTACCGCAGAAGGGCGAACCGATCTGCCACAGAAAACAGCTGCACTCTTTGGCGCGCAACGAGGCCCATCGCAAGCCTAACGCTGATGAGAAAACTCATCTGCCCCAGATATTAGCAGTGGTTTATAATTTTAGAAATCCGAATTAAGCCAGTCCGAATATTTAAGAAAAGCAACTGACTATTTCAAACTTCGAATGAAAACCCCCAAAACTTTAAAATAATTTTTTAAAATTCTAACCATTCAGCTTAATAGCGCATTAATTTTGGGTGCAAGGAAATTCATGCATGCATAAATGCTATCCGACTGCATGCAGCGTCGAAACATTGTTTTTTGAATAAATTTAAGAAATATTTTTGGGCGCGTATTAAAAGTCGATCTTCTGTTCTATTAATTCCGTATGTTCGGAACATTCGTCTCCATTTGAGAATTTGGAGAATCGGTTTGTAGTTGGAATATTATGCATATTCGGACCTCGTGAGGTAGTATCAAAGAACGTATTCCGAATATTCTAAATAAACGGTTTATCCGGAGCACTTCCATGCATACTTAACGGAAAAGCACTTTCCGAAATTTCGGAATAAAAGGGTGAATACTCCCTGTGTAGCAGGACCGCACAAAAGCTTGACTTCTGTCAAAGTCAAGGTAGGAATACAAAGTTCTAAGACAATAAGCCAATCTCTTTTGTTTTTGTTTTTGTCAGTTCATTGCGGCTGCTGAGTGGCGTATCACCCCATGCCGGCTGCCTGTTCAAAATCATGCTATCTCGGAGTATTTGTCAGAAATTCCCCTATTCAGGATATGTCACCAAACCGCCCTATGTTAGAGTTGGATTCGTCTCGGAATGTTTTTATTTAACTCCCCCTTATGAGAAAATGCATTGACCTTATGTTCATATAGGGAGTTTTGGCAACCACAGTTGAGATGGTGCGTTTTTGAATAAAACTCTAACGTACGTCATTCTTCAAACAATTTCGGGAAGGAATGACCAAAACAACATGACTTTATCAATTCACGAAATCTTTAGTAGAAACGGAATTATTTCCCCAAAAACCTTTGGCATTTACAAATTTATTATCATTACTAATATACTACCAGAGATACTTGTCTACTACAATTTCACAGATTGTTCCTCAAAGCGCCAAACCTCTAGTAATTGAATCAAACTCACTCAGTCACTGAGACAGCTTGAGGCTGTTGCTGCCACACGCTAAAACTTTGGTTGCACTTTTCTATAGGAATTTCACGCATACACGCTTCATGTACTGCGATACGGGCTATCAGCCTGAATTGATAATTTCTGAAGGAAAAAAATAAAATAAAATTGACATCCTTTTCCGTAATTGAGATATATATTCAACATCATTGGGAAAGTCTTCAATGACACTTTGGTCAAGCAGTTCCTTTTTGATGATCTCGTCAAGAGAACCTGACGAACGACAAGTAGGTGTCTTGATTGTTAACCAGTATTTTCTAAATCTGTACGAATGCTAGTGCTAGCAAACAAATGTTTGTCATTAATGGTAGCACCCTCAGTTAATATTTCATTAATTGGAGGAGTATTATCTACCAAATGCACACTGTCGGCATACAATGATTTTATAGATACAGATCGCTGTGATAGGTATGTTTTGCGAAAGATTCAAAGTGGAAACCAACTCATCGGGAAAATTACATACATACATCAGCAACGTGTGCACTCATTTGAGATGGCAATGGCTCTCTATTGAATTGTAATAGGGTAAGACTGCAATTTTGCGTGCGCATCATTATTTTTATCCATACGCTGCTGCTCCGAGCAGCGCAGCGTCAACGGAGGACTATCGAAATGCAGCAATGCCTCTAATGCGGCAGTTACCCACGAACGTACGTAGAAAAAACGTGTCAGCTGACACGACCTATCTTATGAGTGTGCAATGTAAACGAAAACTCACCGACGTGCAACGCCCGTACGTACGTAGCCCGGAACATAGAAATCAAAACAATTTTGATTTTTTCCGTAAGAACGTGTCAGCTGATCGCTCTCTCACTAGACAGAGTTGCCTAGTAAACGTTTGTGCGCTAATTTTTGACCGTTTGCAATTTTATGCAAAAAAGCCTAATTAAAGTTTGAAAAATTGTGGAAATAATTCGAAATAATTATGTAAAAGTGCTGATTATAAATATTTAATCTATTTATACTTATTTAATATGTATTCCGGCCTTTTACAATATCAAAAATTAAATTGGAAAAAGTTGATGTTTCCATAAGCATACATGCAAAATGGTCAATGGCAACAGTGCTTATCTGTAAACAATACACACACAAATATGTTATGTACATGTACACAGACGCACACATTGATTCCTACGGGCTTGAGAGTTCGGTCAAACGTGCTTCGTACGACAAACGTCCTTACGTACGGCACACGTCGGTGGGTAACTGCCGCATAATGCGTGTGTGTATTGTTTACAACAAAGCACTGTTGCCATTGGCCAGTTTGCATGCATGCTTATGGAAACATCAACTTTTTCCAATTTAATTTTTGATGTTGTAAAAGGCTGGAATTAATATTAAATAAATATAAATATTAAATAAATATAAATCTGTACTTTTACATAATTATTTCGAATTATTTTCACAATTTTTCAAACTTAATTAGGTGTTTTTGCATAAAACTGCAAACGGTCAAAAATTAGCGCACAAAAGTTTACTAGGCAGCTCTGTCTAGTGAGAGAGCGATCAGCTGACACGTTCTTACGGAAAAAATCAAAATTGTTTTGATTTCTACGTTCCGGGCTACGTACGTACGGGCGTTGCACGTCGGTGAGTTTTCGTTTACATTGCACACTCATAAGATAGGTCGTGTCAGCTGACACGTTTTTGGTACGTACGTTCGTGAGTAACTGCCGCATAAGTCATTGTCAGTTATCTCACGTAACTCCATAGCAAAGGTACTATTTAGTGTATTATTAAGTTCCATGCTTGATGTTTGCGTATTTTTTAGTTTTTTTAAATTACATTGATATCGCTTCAATCTACTTGTGCACACATTTTGGAAAAATCTTCTGATTACTAGTTAGCTTTGGTGATATTTCATCAGCATCTCAAAGTCCACAACAAATGTGAGTTTAGTTAAAAAGTCAGTATCGTTTTTGTTTCTTTTTAACGTGAGAGGAAAATGCAAAACAGGAATTCTTAAAAAACATTTTTATCATACTTAGTTTGAAAACTTCACTTATATATTTTAAGAACAAGCAAATAATATAACTTTTAAGAGTTCTGGTTGGGTCGCTCTACTACACCGTTATTAACTTGATTTTGAAACAAGTGTTTCCAAAATAACCCAATTGAGATATAGCTCCTTCTTCTTTTGCCATATCATGTGGCAATTTTTTAGGCTCTATAAAACCGGGTGTTTTGTTTTAACTTGCTGTGTAAAAAAGGTGATATTTCCCATCGGAAAATATTGATATTTGAAAACATGTAAATAATTACCCAAAGTTAAATTTCAACGACGAGCCAAAATTGGGCAAACTTGATGCAACACTAGAGCCGCGCATTGTTTCAGATCGTTGAATACTTTTGTTGAGTTGCGTAGAGTCATCAAGGGTTGCACTGCGTTGACCTTTAAATAATACCGGCTTATCGGTATATATAGTGTTGTTTGGTATGCCAGCATGCTGTTGATTTGATGTGTCTTTGTTGGGTTTTGTATTTGTGGGTGTGCTTGATCTGTTAGCTCTTCGTTCAATGCGCCTAGGGGATCATTGTGAGTGACTGATGTACGCGGAGATATTCTAAAAAACAAAAAAAAAACAAAATTAAGACATTTATATTACTCTCAATTTGCATGTCCACTTACTTAGTAAGACTCTGCACGAGATCTGCATGTGCATTCGTCATGTTCAAATCTGCATCCTCCCCCACTTATCAAATGCTGAGAAATCCAATAGAGTTGCACCGGAGAAATTAGCATCACCAGCACCACGATCTAAATGTGAAGATGTTGATGAATTCAAGCTAGTGCGCGATGTAACATCTACCGTTGCTAACGTACTCAAATTATTTTCACACGACGCTGACAGGGTTTTTTTAGCAGAACGTCTTTTTCCAACGCGCCTGAAGTGCGCTGCGCCGAAAACAACATTATTAATTCGACGCCAACGCAACTGACTGAGTGTTGTGCTATCACTAGGCCATTCGGACTCAAGTACACAACGATTGTAAAAGCCATAAGTGAGTGCATTCGCCTGTACCCCAGAGCGCTTCATCAGATAATGCAGACGAACGGCTAGTACCGGCAAATTATGAATACCACACAATTGCATCATAATGCGATAACAAAGCTCATCACAGGTAATATTCAGCTGTGATGCACGCACTAGCATATCATATGCGGTACGCAAGGTGCCATGCTCTTTACCCGGCTGACGTGTATCATTCAGCATTGACGATAGGATGAGAAAGTAAAGAGAGTAGCAAGTGGCTAGTAAATATTTTGACCATGCCTCTGGATGCATTTGACAGCGGCGTGCCATCTTCTGCGAAAGTTTGACTTCGTGCTTTGCGCGGCGTGCAATTGGCGATCCAGGTGCGAGTGAACCATTACTTTGCTGTTGCAAAAAGTGGGACAACGCGCTCCTCTTCGTCGTTTTCAAGAGACTGGGATTTAGTGTGAATTTAGCATAGTTATATACAGCGTTTGGACTGTCTATTTTAAGTAAATAAAAACCATGACTTCATATAATTTATTTTATTTTTCATATCAAACTAACCTTGCTTCGGCCCAACACTATCGGGTGGAAATATGTACTTGGTACGTTCGCTATTTTGTCCGGATTCCCAATCAACTAAACGCACATCTGATGGTGTATCATCATGGGCGCCTACCTGTTCGGCGCATTCGTCGAAAAATGAAAGTCCATGATCACAATCTGATGCGAAGGAGCGCTCTTCAATAAAGCGTATAAACATTTGTGTTTTCATAAGTAGCTCAAAATTTTCTGATGTGCCTTATCACGCGATCTCAAGAATGCCTTGAAATCAGGCACTTGGATCTGTGGCGCCAACGGAAGGCGTTTTCGATATGGGCGTTAAGTACTCGCAATAACCTCGTAAAATAAATGCCATGAAGAGTAAAAAAGGCCTCTTGAATTCGTTGTTCGAAATCTTGCTGTAGATTGATCAAGAAAGTGAGGAAATAGAAGCAAAAAACCTTTTGATTAAAGGGCTTAATTCCAGCCATTCTATCCCGAACCTTCCAGGGGATTTTAAAATATTTCTTTTTCGAATTTTGGTCAAAGCATTACTTTCATTATTTACCATAGTGCTGTCAAAGGTCCTAATATCTCTAAACGTTTTTTTTATTTACAAAGAAGGATAAATAAATTGCAGTCGCTGTAGCGCTTAGAATATTTGGTAAAATATGTATAATATTTTTGGTGTGGGTGTTTATCTCGATTTAAGCCCATAATATGCCGATTGATTTTACAACCTAAAAATTAAAAGAAAGTTAATTAATAAATGAAATATATTTATCATTAATAAAATTAATTCAGAATATTACAAGTCACTTACCATTCTTCTTGTCCTCAATGACCACCAAATGACCAGCCACGCGCCGTAGTAGGAAAAAGAAACGGGAAAATCGGTCGATTTTTGTACCGTTTGTTTCAATAGTAATCTTAAAATTTATACACGGGTGTGTATGGATGTTCGCTTTTTGTCTTGCGGCTGGTACTTATACCAGTGCGCGGACTTTTAGAGCATGTTGGTACACAACAACAAATGAAAACAGTAGTAGTTGGTAGATTTTCATCCAAGAAACAAAAACAATATCTACAGTTTTCTGATTGTAAAACAACAATGTTCAATATTGTAAAACAAACAAAGCACATCTCACGGAAATAACCCTTTTTTAAAACCATGTAAACAAGACTAGAAATGCATGTAAATTCGTATATAAATAGCGTATTCCTATATAATACTCAATATTTGGAATTGCATTTATTTAAAACGTTTATTTTCGTACAAATTTAATCACAAGAACTGATGAAAATGGCGTAGGGAAATATGTGCGAACTCATTTGCAACATTTATCTCATAATTTGTACACAAATTTTTTTTCAAAATTGGTTAGTGTCACCTCTAAATGTTCGTTGGATATACTCGGCAATTAATCACATTTACCAAATGAGCGCAGTATTTGTTTTAAATGCGAAAATCCTGAAATATTGGCAGATTTTAGGTTTTTGGTGGTAGGAGTAGCAGGTATGAAAAATGGGTCAAAAAGGTTGGTCACTCTACCAACGCGATAAAGTCCGTGCACTGACTGAACATATACTTGTAACCAACGTATGTACATATGTATGTATGTATGTATGCCTACTTGGTTCGGTATATCATATTAGTGCTGCATCAAAATGACGCACACTGGTACCGCAAACCCGCAAAAGGAACAAAATCGGAATCGGTTTTTTTGACCCGGGCAGTCCCAAAAAATACTTACACACAGAAAAAATAAAGGCGAACACCTCCTTAAAAATTAAGTGCTCGCATTTACAAACAAAAAAAAAAAAAGGACCAAAAAAAAAATTTTATTTTTTCTTTTTGATTTTTTTGCCGTCGGTACTGCCTGCTTTCTGGCTGGGGGCAGGACTTGTTGTTTTTCAACAACAAACATCACAAACAGTCATTATAAGGGCTCGGTACAAAAACAATCCGGGTCCCGAAATAAAAGAATCCCGACACGACAAAATCCCGAAATGGGAAAAAGTCAACTGTTTCTACCGGCCTAGTGTGCTACTGCCCCAGTGACCTAGTTTTTTTTTTTTCAAGGGCAAGCAAATACATATATGTATATATATACTCGCACACCACAAATTCACCATACCAGCTGTAAGCTAACCCATAAATACACGACAGGGTTGCATGCAATCTCAGAATGGTACGTGCAGATAGAACGCGTCGCGAAGAACGCACCGCCAATCTGCATGTAAGCACCGGCAGTTGGTACATTTTCGAATTTAATTACGATGTTCGCTATTCGTCATGAGCTGTCGCACAAAATTAAATGAATACCGTCGTCAGCCTCTACGGTTCGTTTTAAACTCGGTTTATTCATATATTTTAACGTACGTTTGTTAATAAAACACCACGCGTATCACGAAAACAAGTAATTTTGCGCGGGTGGCTTGGAATCACGTCCGCTCCAACCTCCCACTCACCGCAATCTTGCTGGTTTTGTTGAAATACATAAGCTGCTCGAAATCACAGCACTAACTACTTTGCAAAAACGCTCTCGTCACTCCACGTCATTTGACTAGTCATTTTGCGGTGATAGGTTATATTCGTAGTCACATTTGCATGGGCGTGGGTAGGTTTTGTGACCAGGTGTTTGTAGGGTAATAATATAATACACAACTGACGAAATACATGCGCTGCAGCGAAAACGCGCATCACCCAACCAACCTCACGGCCACTCGCCGTGGCACATCCATAAAATGCCACAGTCGCCCTGAGTGACACGACACGTTATACGCTGGAACGGAGACCTCTGCCTCTTCGTCCAACCAACACAAAAAAACCGCAAATCTGGAATGGAGACCTCGGCCTTTCTATCCGAAACGACAAAAACCAAAGAATAACAAAAAATGGTGCCACTATGGAACGGAGGCCTCGGCCTCTTCGTCCAGCCTTACTGGCCATCGACCATAGATATATTACGTTCTGAATTTCTATATTTAAGAATTATGTATAATTCAATGGCAAGAAATATTCACTTCACTGTTCATAACCGCTAATTCTTTCATCTTAACTCAGGTGGCATGCTAAGCAAGTCGGAAAGGATTCCCGGCCATTTTGCGTCGCAGACGAACTCTTCATTTAGATTAAGTTTAGTGTGTAAGTCTTATATTAATTTTTTCTCGTTTCAGCGGAGGTCATTGGCGGAAAACGATGTTGCGTATCGCAAGGGGGGCCGGCATGTTTAGGCAGGATGCCTAACTTTTCCGCATCTGATTGCGACCCCCCCAATGCAACTCTGCAAATCGATACTCGATACTCGAATTAATTTATAACCACCCACACCATCACCCTCATGCATGTACATGCACGTGTATGTGTGCTTTTTGTCAGCACTCATGCATATGCATGTCGGGGTTGATGTGTGGGTGCCTTTCCCCTCCAAAACGGAGGATTTTGCGGGTCAACGGTTGTAGCTTGCTATACAACCGGCCTCTTTGTTTTCAACAGCCAACCAGCGAACATCTGCCGCCAAGGATCTCTGCCGTTTTTCTACAATACAGTCAATGCAGGTAATATTGTCACCTAAATCTTGTACTTATATTCAATAAAACATATTATTATAACGAGAAATTCTCGCCTATTTGTCTATTCCTTTATTCCACACGCCACATTCCCACTGAGATCGACCCCGGTACGCCCATCGACTCAGGAGCAGACGCACCCCGGCCGAACAGTCAGAATGTATCTCCATTGATACACCATACCTTGCAACCCATTCGTTTGTATCCACTTCTGCTACTGTTTCTGCTTCTTGGTTTGGGATTGGGTATACCTCTGGCCATTTACTGAAATAATTCATAACCACCAGTACGTATTTGTTTCCGTGGTTGCTAGTAGGAAATGGACCTGCGACATCCGTGGCGATCCCTTCAAATGGTGCACCTGAAATATATTGCTTCATCTGGCCATGACTTCGTGTTTTGGGCCCTTTCGCTCTGTTGCATACCTCGCAGTTGGCAATCCACTCGGTGAACGACTGACGGCAACCAACCCAATAGAATCTCCGCTTAATTTTCTCGAGCGTCTTTGTGATTCCAAGATGACCTCCACTTGGACCATTATGCAGCTCGCTGAGCACGTCAGGAATCCTCTTTCTGGGAACAATTATTAGTTTCTTCTTGCATAGACCTTCCTCACCCTCCCATACTCGATGAAGGCAACCGGATATCAATTCTAAAATGTTCCACTGTGCCCAATATGACTTCGCAGTGGGACTCTCTGCTGACATATCCTCTCTGCTTCGTCTTTCGTTCGTTCGAGCCCTTGCATAACATGTGGCAGATCTGTATCTTCTAGCTGACACTTTCTTAGTTGTTCCTTGTCCCATTCATCCATTCACGTTATAGTCATTAGCCGGACATCTATAATGTCTTCTTTCGCCTCGGCCTTTGAACAGTGCTTGCATTCCAAACTACATGGTCTTCATGGCATTGCATCGGCATTTCCATGGGTAATACCTTTTCGATGCTCAATGGAAAAGTCATAGCTTTGTAGTGGTTCGATCCACCGTGCCAATTGTCCTACCGGATTACGGAACTGCAGAAGCCATTTTAACGCTGCGTGCTCTGTCCTGACACGGAATCGCTGGCCGTAGAGGTATTTGTGAAAATGTTTAATACACTCTACCAATGCCAACAGCTCTCTCCGCGTAACGCAGTAGTCCTTTTCTGGTTTTCCATTCGAACGGCTGTAATATGCAACTACCTTCTCCTGTCCATCGACCAGTTGTGATAAAACGCCACCTATAGCATATCCACTAGCATCTGTGTCTAGAATAAATGTTGCTCCTGGAATCGGATATGCTAACATTGGGGCAGTGTACAACCGCTCCTTCAATGTTTGGAAAGCCACTTCTTGCTCCTTCTACCATTCAAAAGCTTTATTTTTTCTTGTAAGCTCATGGAGGCTATGGCTTACGCTGGAAAAATTTGGTACAAATCGGCGGTAATATTTGCACAGCCCAAGGAAACTCTTCAATTCATGTAGGTTCTGTGGTCTTGGCCAATCCTTTACAGCTTCTATCTTTTCGTTTGCAGTGCAGATGCCCTCTGTCGTGACCTTGTGACCAATTTACTTCCTTTTTAAACAGCGCACACCTTTTGGGTCTTAACTTCAGACCAGCGCCAACTATTCTCTGGAAAACTTCCTCCAAGTTCTTAAGATGTTTCTCAAAGTTCTTGCCCAATACGATGATGTCGTCCAGGAACACCAAGCATGTTTTCCAATGTAGCCCTTTCAGTACCTAGTACATGAATCTCTCAAAAGTAGCTGGTGCATTACAAAGTCCAAAAGGCATTGCTGTAAATTGCCAAAGACCATCACCGATACTGAAGGATGTTTTCTCTTTATCTTCCTACTTCACCTCAACTTGCCAGTAGCCGGTTTTCAAGTCCAGTGTGGAAAACCATTTCGTACAGAGGGCGAGTCCAGAGTGTCGTCAATTCTTGGCAATGGGTAGCTATCCTTTTTCGTAACGTCATTCAACTTCCGGTAGTCCACGCAAAACCTCATTTTTCCATCCTTCTTCTTTACAAGTGCTACCGGTGAGCTCCATGGACTAGCTGATGGTTCGATGACGCCGCTGTCGCTCATTTCTTGTACGATTTGACTCACAACTTCCCGTTTCGCCAGTGAAACACTACGAGGAGCTTGACGTATCGGCCTCGCGTCTCCAGCGTCAATTTGATGTTTCACAACATTGGTGCGGCCTGGTTTGGAACCATCCTGGTCAAATATGTTCGCGTACTTTAGGAGCAGTTGTTTTGCCTTATTCTGATAGGCTTCCTCTAGCCCCTGCTTCCATGCCGTGATGTCATTTGAAAGATCAGTATTACTAGATGAAACGTGTTCCTGGAGTTGTTCACAGTTAATAACTACTTCAGCCTCTTTGCATCTTCCCAAAATAGCTGCTTTGGTGAAATTAAATGGTGACTTGAACTCATTGAGTACTCTTACCGGAATACGTCCATCTTGTTTTGTCATAGCTATAGTTTTTCCTACAAGTATGTTCAGTGCTGATTTGTTTGCTGCTTCGACAACCCACAATTTGTTTGTCCCACAATCTCCATCAACCTTTGCCCAGATGACTGCTTCGGATTTTGGTGGTATATGCTGACTCTCTTCCACCAGCACTCATTTATTGCTGTAGCCTCTCTCGTAGCCGAAATTAAGCGGCACATCCATGTTCTTATATCGCATCGTCTTGCTTTGCATATCGATCTTGATGCCTTGCTTGATTAAGAAGTCCCCTCCAATTATGATTTCATTAACAATATCTGCCACTATAAAATTTTGTAGCACCGTGACGTTCCCAATTGCTGCTTCGCATCCTACTTCTCCAATTACCTGAGTGTCCTCTCCCGTGGCTGTATGTAATCTTGCTCCAAGCTTTGGTTTTATCTTTTTGTTGACTAAATCCGCTCGAACGATGGAATGAGATGCGCCCGTATCTACAATCAGTAAACGTTCTTTTCCATCCACATGTCCTCCAGCAGTAAGATTGCTCGATCTTCTTCCAATCTGCGAGATATAGATTATGGGGTATTCAATTGCGGGAGCCAGCTGTCGCCCCTTGCGGCTGACTCGATTTAGTTTAACGATTGAGTGGTCTTGGAGATTTGCTCATCTCTTTCTGCTCTGCGTTTACGACCACCCACATTGTTGGAACTGTTAGGGTTGGTGTTGCATTAAAGCATTTGACTGCATCATTATTCTTCTGCTGCGTGCCCTTCAATGCTTCCAAAATGGCGTTTACCCAGTCTGGCCTTTCCACTTCCACGCGATGAGCTTTGTCCGCTGGTTTACTCAAAAGTGAGGCTGTTTCCTGAGTCAGAGCATGCGATACCGTTTCAGCAAATGTTAGTTTTGGATTCGCATATGTAGCCCGCTTCGTTTCCACATCTCGTATGCCATTTATGAAACTCTGGATTTTTACCCTTTCAGTGTATTCCAAGGGTTCGTCCGCATTTGCAAGATGAGCCAATCTTTCAATATCTGAAACAAACTCCTGCAATGTCTCATTTGCTTTTTGGTAGCGCTTTTGCAACTAAATTTGGAATATCTGTTTTCTATGCTCGCTTCCATAACGTCTCTCGACAGCGGCCATCAATGCTTCATAGTTGTTCCGCTCTCCTTCGGGAATCGTCTGTAGGATTTCGGCTGCTGGCCCCTTCAATGCTACGAATAGAGCTGCATTCCAGTTGTTCACTGCTGCGGTCTTCTCAAACTGTAGCGATTTAATTGCAAATCTTGTATACGACCTCCATCTTTGATGTAATCTGTGTCGACATTTCTGACATACGCGTTTCTTATGCTTCAATCTTCGATGTAATCTGTGTCGACATTTCTGAAATACGCGTTTCTTGTGCTTCAATCTTCGATGTAATCTGTATGGACATTTCTGACATACGCGTTTCTTGTGCTTCAATCTTCGATGTTATTTCTGACGACATTTCTGACATACGCGTTTCTTGTGCTTCAATCTTCGATGTAATCTGTATGGACATTTCTGACATACGCGTTTCTTGTGCTTCAATCTTCGATGTTATTTCTGACGACATTTCTGAGATTTGCGACGACATTGATGTTACTGTCGATGTTTGTGCAGATATTGCAGCGAAAATCATGTTCAAGTCTGTGCTCGTAACTGTCTGCGATGTTTCGTTTTTCTCTTAAATTTTTGTTGTTATCTCGTCCCCATCAGGATAAAAGACATACTCGTCCACATCAATTCCTTGCGACTACATTACCTCTCGTAGCCGTGCTTGAATTTCGATCTTATTGCCGGTTGTATTCAAACCACGGTTCTCCAACTCCTTTTTATTTGCTGGATCCTCAATTCACTCAACTTTGCCATGTCCAAGTTGTATTCCCAATCTTCAGAATTTATTCAACAATTCCTCTTCTGACACCAATTGTAACGAATTTACTGCAATTCCCCTTATTTTCAATCTTATGCCAACGTTCGTATCGCTAAACTGTTGAATGAATAAATCCAATATTGAATAATGGAAAAATGGCCCTTTATTAAAGTACTTCACTATATAACACTTATATTTTTCAACGAATAGCTTGCTTAATAACCAAATTGATTGATAACTAAAATGAAACTGACTTCTCGCCTCTACTGTCGCGCCTTTTATACTTTTTGATTTCTCATTTCATACTTCTAGGCTTTTCCATTCCAGAACTTACAAGTTAGTTATCAGCTACAAAATCGCCAGCCACAACTACGTTTATAACTTCTCATTTGAGTAATACTTGCACAAATTATTGCCCTCTCTTGTGAGCAACTCAGATAAGATATATGCATGTGTTTGTGCGTTGCTTCTCCGCTGCTCGTATACGTACATATGTGTAGACGTAATTATTGATTCGTTTATGTAAATACATAATGATTGATTTATGGATGTGCATGATATCACTGTTTAGCATAGGCTTAGTGTTGCTAATATTGTAACAGTAAGTTTGTTCAGATTTCATTCACCATACTTTATTCAATATCTGCCTTAATGTAGAAATTTCTATTCCCTATCGTAATCCAAAGAGGACCAATTGGCGGAAGTTCGTCAAAGTGGTAGGAAATAGGCAAGGGAGGCATTCGGCACAGGAAACTTCATCAGTGGAGGACCTTGATGCTAACATTAGCAAACTGTAGGAGGCCTTAGGGTCTGCCCTCCGGATAGCTCGTCCAACTAGTTTTAGTAAAAAGTATACCCCCTGGTGGAATTGAACCTGAGATGTTTAAAGGAGCTGTATAAAGGTGCTACAAAAAAGCTGTTCAGAAGGCAAAGGCCGAATGCTGGATAGAATTTTGCTCTTCTATCGAGTCAACTAGAGAATCTACGAGAAGTGGTAAAATTCTCTCGAAGGAAAAATCCTTCCCATCCTTCTTGAGGAAAGAAGATGGATCATGGACGAGGGGCTCCGCTGAAACAGTGGAGCTGCTGGTAAAAACGCACTTTCCAGGCTGTAGTTCCAGCCAAATCGAACCGAGGGAGTATACAGGGGTAATACCTACATCCGGTTAATAAATGGACGTATAACGGAAAAAAGATAGAATGGGCTATCAACCGTTTTTCGCCATACAAATCCCCAGGGCTGGATGGCATATTCCCAGTGATGCTACAAAAGACTTTCTCTCTGGTGATACCCTGGATGGAACGCATCTTTAAAGCTTGCATTCGACTTAATCATGTGCCCCTGAATTGGAGAGGGACCAGGGTGGTCTTCATTCCAGAGGTCAATAAGAGGGGACGTGAAGAGCCTAAGGAATTCAGACCCATCAGTCTTTCTTCGTTTGTTCCAAATACGTTTGAAAGACTACTGGTCCTCCACATTAGAGGTAGGTTGAATGCATCGGGGCTATCAACAGCGCAAGACGCCTATCTCAGGGACCGCTCAACAGAGACTGCTTTACATGAAGTGGTCCACAAGGTAGAGTCGTCTTTCGAAAACAAACAATTTACCCTGGCTGAATTCTTGGACATAGAGGGAGCTTTCAATAATCTCCGGCTGGAAGAAATAGAAGACGCTCTTCACGTACTCGGAATAGAGGACCCTATCATAAACTGGATAGGGACGGATCTGCGGTCCAAAATGATAAGCGCTCAACTGGGGGCTATTGAGGTCACAGCATATCAGTGGAAAGGGACCCCTCAGAGCTGGGTCTTGTCACCCCTGCTCTGGCTTTGCGTGAGAGACAACATACTTCGTCAACTCAACAGGGATGGGGTTAAAGTCTGCGTCCCAATGTTATTAGTGGAATCATGCAGGGATCCCTGAGGAAGCTGAGCAGTTGGGCGGAGACCGCCGGACTAAGCGTTAACCCCTCAAAGACAGAACTAGTACTCCACCACTAGGACGAAAATCCCAAGTTCTAACCTTCCCACTCTTGATGGCCAGGAGTTGAATCTTTTTGATAGGGCCAATATCTAGGAATCTTTTTAACACCAAAGCTGAACTGGAGGTTTAACACAGAGCACAGAGTCAAAAGAGCTTACGGGGCTATGTATGCCTGCAAAGGACTGCTAGGTAAAAAGTGGGGTCCGAGGCCAGACCTCATGGCATGGATGTATAAGGCAGTTATTCGACCAATTCTGACATATGGGGCACTCGTATGGTAGAAGGAGGTAGAGGTGAAATACATAATTAGCATGCTAGGGAAAGTTCAACGATCTGCCTGCGGAGCGATCAAGTGGGCAATTAGGTCGTGCCCCTCGGAAGCTTTAAACGTGAAATGCAATGTTCCACCGGTAGATTTCTATATCAAGGAAACGGTATCTCAAGGGGCCCTAAGACTTCGGGATTTGGGCCTTTGGAGGGAGCGTACATACGGGCACGGCCGTATCCTGCTCAATATTAACGACTCCTGAATCTTGCTAAAAACGGACTACATATGTCCAAGAAAAGTCTTTGACACAAACTACACAATTCTCCTCCACACAATGAAAGATAGGAAAGATGGGGGGATCACTCAGAGATTCAACATCTCGGTTTTCACGGACGGATCTAAAATGGCTTGCGGAGTGGGAGCGGGAGTATTTGCGACTGTGCCGCCCATTTCCTATGTATGCGGATTCCCGACTCGGCAAGTGTGTTTCAAGCTGAGATTTTCGGTAACCAAGAGGCGTGCAAAGCGTTAATGGATATCAAAAAGAACAGAAATAGGGTAGCCAATTCCGCCGATAACCAGGCGGCTCTTGGGGCCCTCGGGTCAGAGGCGATATCACCAGACCTGGTTGGGCAGTGTAGGGGGAGCGCCATGAGTCATGGCGGATGAGCTGACAGGGCGTGGAGCGGCTCTTGATGTCTCAGGAGCGAAGGAGGCCCTTGAACCCCTGGGACTCATCAAGGGTCGCATCTCCCAGCACTGGTTGGGTGAGGCCAACAATAGGTGGAATCGGTTGCGGAACTGTAAAGTTTCCAAGAGCATGTGGCCACTATATAACTAAACGATCTGTATCAGTCCTTAAGATGAACAGAAGGGATATATCCAGAGTAGTTGCTTTGCTCACGGGGCATTGGACAATTGGGGTACATGCGGCACGGATGTGACTGGAACACAATACAGCTGCAAGCGTCCGTAGGCGATAGACATGGTTGAGCATCTGCTGTGCGAATGCCCAGTACACTGTCGAAGCAGAATAAAATTTCTTGGAAAGCCCTTTTTAGAAAGCCTCCCAGAACTCAAGGATGTTAGGCCGGAAGAGCTTCTCAAATTCATAAACTCCACGGGATGGACATAGAGGGGCGGGGTTTTCCCTGAGGTGCGTGAAAATGTTTATTACTATTCTTACAACAACCTTTCATTGGTTAACTCACGAGTTTGTGGTATCCAAACGGCGCATGAGCGGTAATTGGAGTCAATTGGGACTCGCCACTCCAACCAACCAACCAACTACGTGATAAATTTTGTTGACACATTTATACCTAATTGGGTCTTGTGAATAAAAAATAAACAAACATTTTTATACTCAGTTGAGCAGAGCTCACAGAGTATATTAAGTTTGATTGGATAACGGTTGGTTGTACATATATAAAGGAATCGAGATAGATATAGACTTCCATATATCAAAATAATCAGGATCGAAAAAAAATTTGATCGAGCCATGTCCGTCCGTCCGTCCGTTAACACGATAACTTGAGTAAATTTTGAGGTATCTTGATGAAATTTGGTATGTAGGTTCCTGAGCACTCATCTCAGATCGCTATTTAAAATGAACGATATCGGACTATAACCACGCCCACTTTTTCGATATCGAAAATTTCGAAAAACCGAAAAAGTGCGATAATTCATTACAAAAGACAGATAAAGCGACGAAACTTGGTAGATGAGTTGAACCTATGACGCAGAATAGAAAATTAGTAAAATTTTGGACAATCCCGTGGCACCGCCAACTTTTAAAAGAAGGTATCATGATGAAATTTGGCAGGAACGTTACTCATATTACTATATGTACGCTTAATAAAAATTAGCAAAATCGTAGAAGGATCACGCCCACTTTTAAAAAAAAAATTTTTTTAAAGTAAAATTTTAACAAAAAATTTAATATCTTTACAGTATATAAGTAAATTATGTCAACATTCAACTCCAGTAATGATGTAGTGCAACAAAATACAAAAATAAAAGAAAATTTCAAAATGGGCGTGACTCCGCCCTTTTTCATTTAATTTGTCTAGGATACTTTTAACGCCATAAGTCGAACAAAAATTAACCAATCCTTTTGAAATTTGGTAGGGACATAGATTTTATGACTTTAACTGTTTTCTGTGAAAATGGGCGGAATCGGTTGATACCACGCCCAGTTTTTATACACAGTCGTCCGTCTGTCCTTCCGCATGGCCGTTAACACGATAACTTGAGCAAAAATCGACATATCTTTAATGAACTTAGTTCACGTGCTTACTTGAACTCACTTTACCTTGGTATGAAAAATGAACGAAATCCGACTATGACCACGCCCACTTTTTCGATATCGAAAATTACGAAAAATGAAAAAAATGCCATAATTCTATACCAAATACGAAAAAAGGGATGAAACATGGTAAGGTATTTGGATTGTTTTATTGACGCGAAATATAACTTTAGAAAATGGTTGTGACACCTACCATATTATGTAGAAGAAAATGAAAAAGTTTTGCAAGGCGAAATAAAAAACCCTTAAAATCTTGGCAGGTATTACATATATAAATAAATTAGCGGTATCCAACAGATAATGTTCTGGGTCACCCTGGTCCACATTTTGGTCGATATCTGGAAAACGCCTTCACATATACAACTACCACCACTCCCTTTTAAAACTCTCATTAATACCTTTAATTTGATACCCATATCGTACAAACTCATTCTAGAGTCACCCCTGGTCCACCTTTATGGCGATATCTCGAAAAGGCGTCCACCTATAGAACTAAGCCCCACGCCCTTTTAAAATACTCATTAACACCTTTCTTTTGATACCCATATCGTACAAACATATTCTAAAGTCACCCCTGGTCCACCTTTATGGCTATATCTCGAAAAGGCGAACACCTATAGAACGAAGGCCCACTCCCTTTTAAAAATACTCATTAACACCTTTCATTTGATACCAATAGCGCACAAACAAAGTCTAGAGTCACCCCTGGTCCACCTTTATTGCGATACCTCGAAAAGGCGTCCACCTATAGAACTAAGGCCCACTCCCTTTTAAAATACTCATTAACTCCTTTCGTTTGATACCCATATTGCACAAACGAATTCTAGAGTCAACCCTGATCCACCTTTATGGCTATATCCCTAAATGGCGTCCACCTATAGAACTATGGCCCACTCCCTCATAAAATACTCTTTAATGCCTTTCATTTGATACGTATGTCATACAAACACATTCCAGGGTTTCCCTCGGTTCATTTTCCTACATGGTTATTTTCTCTTATGTTGTCACCATAGCTCTCAACTGAGTATTTAATGTTCGGTTACACCCGAACTTAACTTTCCTTACTTGTTTCTTATAGATTTCAGGAATAGTACAAAAAAAACATCTTGTTTTTTTTTAATTAGTTTAAAAAACAAATTTTTTAAGGTGCTTATGTATATTTCTGCGAAATGAAATGAGATCAGCTTTAACAAAACACTTGCTTTAGCAAATTTCCTAGTAATGAGTTGTTTATATATGTATTCGCAAACTTGAATTGTGTTATTAATTAGATATGTGTACACAGGCCCAACGAGAGGGGAGGGGGAAGGGGCATTCCCCCAAGCCCGGGTTTCTCAGGGGGCCCGCGATTTAGAGGTACTAAGAAATTTTTTTTAATTCAGGAGAGTCTTTAGTAGTTCCATGTTCAAATTTTAAGCCGAATTTCAAAAGAAACGGATATTGATTTTTTGCATGGGCCTTCGAACAGTGAGGAGACAATAAGAACATCAAACAAATATCTATATTTACAAGAATCCGAAATCGTTAAGTTTCGTGGTGATACTGATGAAGGTTCATTTTCAAAATGTCTTCCACCAACTCTGTATCAACGTCCAGATTATTTAAACGACTTCGATATCGGTACCGTGAATAATCAGTATTTGCGATCTGAAGAAGTCAACGAAATAGTTCGTCGAGGTCATGAAAAGTGTCCTGTTATTTTTACACGTGACTGTCATGACGAGGGATTTCCTACCACTTTGTTAAACAGAATCTTGCCAAACGGAGAGAAATTAGAGCGTGACTGGTTAGTGTGGAGTGCCAGTGCCAATGCTTTTTATTGCCTACCATGTCGTCTGTTAAGCACCAGTACTTTAAATCAACCTAAAATTTGTTGTCCTGGCGGATATTCGAAATTCCAGGTATGGAAGAAACTATACGATAAGCTGTTATCACACGAAAATACTCAAGATCACATTAAATATTATATTCAATGGCGATCTTTACAAAATCTAATTCAAAAGCAGGCTACAATTAATGCCCTTATCAATGAACAGCTAATCACTGAAACGAAAAAGTGGAAAGAAATTTTATATAGAAGTTTGGACACTATTTTATTTTTGGCTGAAAGACGCCTAGCTTTCAAAGGCGAAAGTATATATCTTGGTGAACGAAACAATGGACATATTTTGGGCTTCTAAGATTTCATAAGCCATTATGATCTGATACTTAGAGATCATTTGGAGAATGTTAGGATTTCGCAACGGCAGCACAAACGTTTACAAGTTCACTATCTTTCCCCAGACGTTCAGAACGATTTTATAGAAATTTGTGCAAAGCACGTGAGGGAAACTATATTAGATCAAGAAAGCCAAGCATTTTGCGCTAACTCCATTTCAATTCGAAAACAACAAATTTTACAATTCAAGAACGGTTTTTGGCTTTCGTGAATTGTAACCAAAAAACTGGTCAGAAAATCGCTGATCTAATTTGCCATACTCTAGGTAAACATGAATCCCATTAAAAGATTGTCGTGCACAAGGGTACGATAACCGCGCCAATATGAAAGGAGTTTACAACGGAGCACTACGTCACATTCTCGACAAAAACTCGAATGCTGATTACTCGCCTTGTGCAACCCACAGTCTCAGTGTATGTGGTGTTGATGCTGCAGAATGTTGTACGGCTGCAATTACTTTCTTCGGAGATGTACAAAAATATTTTACTATTTTCAGCAGCACTCCACAACGATGGGACATCCTAAAAAAAAATGTACCGAGCTCTCTTCATAGTCTTTCAGCCAAAAGCCAAATTTTACTGCGGAAGCATACGGCGATGTTATAGGCATTCTCATATACATCAACAAGTTCGAATGTATCTTGCTGTCCTCAATTTGGTTCAAAATACTGACTACAATTAATGAAAGAAATGTGGTCCTCCAAGCTAAAGACGCCACCATAGATGTTGAGGTCCGGCATCTAGATGCCTTATTAACAGAAAGCGACCTGATTTAAAGTTGATCAGGAAGCAATGGGAAACAACTTTCAACGAATGCAAAAGAGTTGCTACTCAATTGAACATCTCGCAAAAGTTTCCGGACATTCGAAAGAGAAACCCCAAAAGACGTTCTGAAGATAATTTAAATGAGATGATTACGGATGATTCAGAGTCTGATTTTAAAAGCAATACATTCCTGATGATCTCTGATTCGGTATTCACTGCCCTTTCTGAACGATTTGCAGCTATGAGAAATTTGAGCGATTTGTGGCAATTTGAAGACATGGATGAAACTACGGTACGGGCGAGCGCAGCAAAATTTGTAGCAAAATATAAGTCGGACATTTCTCAAAGCTTAGAATGCGAAATAATTCACTTGAAACACATTTACGAAGCAAATTTTGATAAAGGTTTGTCACCATTGAAATTGCTAAATGCCATCTACATATGTTCAAAATCTGTATACAATTTTCCCCAACATTTGTGTTGCTTTACGTATCTTTTGCACTATACCTGTCACTGTAGCTGCAGAACGTTTCTTCAGCGTCCTTTCAAGAATCAAAAACTTTCATAGATCGTGTTGATCTAAAGAGTGAGTTTTTGGACTTGCCACGCTTTGTGTTGAATTCGTTTTGGCAAGACAGTTAAATTTTGATATTATTATGAAAAATTTTGCACCCAAAAAAGCAAGAAAAGCCACTCTTTGATATCCGAACCTTCTATATAGAATAATTAAAATTTATAATCATGATTAAATGTATTAGAAATGTATTAAAATGTTACCAAATAACTAGAAAAGATTATTTGAAACAATATGTGGCTGTTAAAAGAGAATTGTATTTCTACGTTACAATAAAATAATATAAATAGTAAATATTCTGTGTTAATTTTAGTTTCAGCTCTTAGTCGAAAAATCATTTAGTTGATGTGGCAAAAAATTTTTTTGATGTAATCCATTAATAATGATTCATAAATAAGACGTCATTATTTCAAATTAATCAAATGTATAGTGGATTTTATAGGGGGCCCGTAAATTGTTTAGTCCCGGGCCAGGATTTTCTCTCTACGTCCCTGTGTGTACAATAGCCGTATTTTTAAACGGTTTTATTTAGCTCGACTTGGCAGGCCGGCTGCACGGCCGTTGTTAACGAATTTTGTAATTAAAATTTAAGTAACTTGCCGATAAGCTACAAGCTTGAAACTTGGAATATAGTTCAGAACCCGATGACCCGGGATATTCAAAAAAATTGTATTGTAGTCCCATTTGGCTCATATTTGGAACACATAATACATACATGAATAGAAAGCGACCTATGATGTCTGATTTGGCTTCTATTTGGAACAAACAGTGATATCAAAATATTTTGGAGTTGGAGGAGGGACAAGCATACGTGGCGCAGAGCAGACCTGTAAAGTACTGAGTACATACTTGTACTCGTGCCAAACTAGTACAAGTACTCAAGTTCTTCAATCCTAGTACAAAGTATAAGTACTACAGTAATTGTATTTCGAATCCGAAAGAACAAGTAGATATACTTACGAAATACTTGCAAGTATACGAAAGTACTTTTTCTGACAAAATATGTCAGTTAGATTGATAAATGGAAAATCAAAATGCACAACACCTGTTATAAATGTTTATTGAATATGGGTAAAATTCATATTAGAAAGCAAAAAGAAATAAAACCAAAGAGGATAAATTATGATAAGAGACGTGACTCGTTACTCGCGGCCATTTTCTCGATGTTTTCTAAGAGGTAGTCGCTGTTTTTTTTGGGGCGAGAAGTGCATAAAATGTCTTCTATATATTTTCGAGGGGATTTGTTTTTTTTTTTTGACTGTATTTAATTAATTAATTAATTCTCTTTCCGAAAATCACAGTTGCACAAGGTGCCTATATCGCATGGATAAATGCGAGACAACTCAAAAATGTCCCTCTTAGAAAACATTCGGCTTCAATTTTTAACATGCTTTTATTAGCTTGGCCTGTATGTAACGGAATATTTGAGCTTAATTTTCACCGGTTTCTGGAAGTCTGATTAATTTGAAACCTTGTATACGTATCAAGGACCGATGACAATGCATTAATGTGGTGGTGTGGTGACATAAGGTCAACGGCCATAAGGTCAATTGGCCTTATTACCACTTTGAATGGACATAAGTTTGATTGAAACTTTGCACACGTATCAAGGCTCGATGACAATGCATTAATGTGATGGTGCGGTGACATAAGGTCAACGGCCATAAGGTCAATTAGCCTTATTACCACTTTGAATAGCCATAAGTTTGATTGAAACGTTGCACACGTATCAAGGTTCGATGACAATGCATTAATGTGATGCTGCTGTGACATAAGGTCAACAGGCATAAGGTCAATTGGCATTATTACCACTTTGAATGGCCATAAATTTGATTGAAACTTTGCACACGTATCAAGGCTCGATGTCAATGCATTAGTGTGATAGTGTGGTGACATAAGGTCAACGGCCATAAGTCCAATTGGCGTTATTACCACTTTGAATGGCCATAAGTTTCATTGAAAATTTGCACACATATCAAGGCTCGATGAATATGCATTAATTAGATGGTGCGGTGACATACGGTCAACGGCCAAAACGTCAATTGGCCTTATTACCACTTTGAATGACCATAAGTTTGATTGAAACTTTATACACGTATCCAGGCTCGATGACAATGCAATAATGTGATGGTGGAGTGAAATGAGGTTAACGGACATAAGGTCAATTGAACTTGTGACCACCCCAAATGACCATAGATTTGAAACCTTGCACATAATGCAAAAAACGCATTCCTTTATTAATGATAGAAGTGGATGCATGACACATCTACGAAAGAGCATACTAGAGCCCTTTTTAACACGCTTTTATTAGCTTGGACTGTATCTGTCTACGTATCAATGTATGTATGTAACGGAATCTGGAGTGGAGTCGAGAGCGCCGGTAATGCAGAGCTCCGAACTCCGTTGCACCTTTTGAAGCATTTTAAGATAGGTACTTTTAGCTAGTGCAGGCCACCAGACCAAGGCACCATAAAGAAGAATCGGGCTCACAATGGCTGTGTAAATCCAGTAGGTCACCTTAGGGGAGAATCCCCAGGAGGTGCCAAATGCCCTCTTGCAGGTGAACAGCTCTCCTGCTGCCTTCTTGGATCGCTCACTATATGGTCACTCCATAATAGCTTCCACTACCTTGAGGCGCGCGCCCGGATATACCACCCCTATCAGCGTGACGGCGGCCCTATAGAGGTTTACCGACCTGGCATCGTCACAGGCAAATAGCTTGACATTGCCGTGGAACCAACCTGCATCGGTGTAAGATGGCGGTGGGCCAGGGTTGTCTTTCTTAACCTTAACGGCCACCGTAGCGAGCGCGGCCTCGATCCACTTCCACTGTTGTTTCGGGATCCTGCCATCTTCGCTGCCTCGTCTATAATGCCAATGATCTGCCGACCCTTGGCAATATCGGCGAAAGGCCGCGTCCAGCCTCCCTGCGTCTTGGCCCTTTTCGGTGCCGTGGGGTTGGATTCATCCATGGACCGCTGGCGTTTCGAGGTTTCATCACTCTCGACTAAAACCTTTAAAATTACTTGAACTAAAAAATTAAAAATAAATAATAGTTTAAAAAAACTAAAAAAACGCGCTTTTCTAGCTCACCGAACTAAAAAATAGAAAATAATTTTCAATTAAAAAGAGTTTATATAACAGTAGTAGAAGGTCAAACAATCATTTATAGTTAATCACCTCAAAATAAAATTATAATAAAATTTAAGTTATTAACAGAATAATTTAATTCACAGTAAAAAGCGTGGGGTGCTTGATATTAAATGTTACAATCATTCTATTGGCAACTACCTGAGAGGAAATATATGAAATGTAGTCAAATGCACCCCACGTTTTTTACTCTGATTAAATTATTCTGTTAATAACTTAATTTTTATTATAATTTTATTTTGAGGTGATTAACTATAAACGATTGTTTGACCTTCTACTACTGTTATATAAACTCTTTTTAATTGAAAATTATTTTCTATTTTTTAGTTCGGTGAGCTATAAAAGCGTGATTTTTTAGTTTTTTAAATGGTTTTATTTAGCTTGAGTTGACAGGCCGCATGGCCGCATGCACGGCTGCACGGCCGTTGTGAACGAATCTTGTAATTGAAACTTAAGTAACTTCCCGATAAGCTACAAGCATGAAACTTGGAATATAGTTCAGAACCCGATGACAATGCAATAATAAGAAAAAAATCGCCGCTAGGTGGCGCATGGATCGAGATATTCGCAAAAATCGTATTTGTGGACTGATTTGGCTCATATTTGGAACCCTTAATACATACAAGAATAGAAATCGACCTGTAAAAAAATCGCCGCTAGGTGGCGCATGGATCGAGATATTCACCAAAATCGTATTTGTGGCCCGATTTGGCTCATATTTAGAACACATAATACATACAAGGATATAAAGCGACCTATGAAAAATCGCCGCTAGGTGGCGCATGGATCGAGATATTCGCAAAAATCGTACATCGCATCGTACAAACAAATTCTAGGGTCACCCCTGGTCCACCTTTATGGCGATATCTCGAAACAGCGTCCACCTATGGAACTAAGGATCACTCCCTTTTAAAATACTCATTAACACCTTTCATTTGATACCCATATCGTACAAACAAATTCTAGAGTCAACCCTCATCCACCTTTATGGCGATATCCCTAAATGGCTTCCACCTATAGAACTATGGCCCACTCCCTCATAAAATACTCTTTAATACCTTTCATTTGATACACATGTCATACAAACACATTCCAGTGTTACCCTCGGTTCGTTTTCCTACATGGTGATTTTCCCTTATGTTGTCACCATAGCTCTCAACTGAGTTTGTAATGTTCGGTTACACCCGAACTTAACCTTCCTTACTTGTTTTTTTATATTTTCTATATTCTTGTTATAATTCCATTTAGAAAGTGAAATACCATTGATATTAATTAATTAATTTATTTATTTATTACAGCTTATAAGCCTAGTTTAGTTTTAAACTTTGCTCATAATATTCATGTACATGTCTACTATTATGGCAGTCGCTTGTATACTACTATTTCATTATTAAAACAATTTAGGTTCGGAAAGTGCACCCTTATCACGTGCATTCTCAAACACGGTCGCCACACCATGTTTTCATTTGGGACTAAAATTTATCGAAAAAAGGGACCAGACGTTAAAAAAAGGACCAGATTTTAGTTTATTTTATAGGTATACAAACAATTCCACATGTTATTAGAGTGTCATATTTGTTGTAAAAAGCAAAAAATGTAGGAATTTTCAGTGGTTTCCTATGTAAAATTTTAATAAAGGAAACACTTGGCTTTAGTTTAGATCTACACAAACAAAAATAAAGTGTACCTTTAGGTATTACATTTTCAAATTTCTAAGATAAGACTATGTCTTTCACCAATCAAACGTTGTGAACCTAGTTTTGCTTGATTGCAATGAATTAAAATGTAAACCGCAGATAGGCTTTAGTAGGGAACGGTTAAAAAATTTGCGTTGTAGCAAACTCAATAAATCGTAAATGAAAGTAATACGGCCCATACAAGACACAAAAGCCATGCGCAAATATAAAACTACGAAATTTGTGCAAATGGGAATCGCATCAAAATCATTTCGATTTTAGCGCAGCTCTCTGCACAAATAGCGCAACCAGTGCACATACCGGGCAAATCCTTGTGGAAATTGGTAATTGGCACAAGTAGACTTGAGCCGTGTAATTGGCGTATAAGCAATTGTGTTAATACTATTTTTGTAGATGCTTATATTTGGCCTAAAAGTTAAAACTTAATACCAGAGCCTAGAATCAGTAAGTGTGAGTTTCGAGCTCAGACTAAAAATGAAGCGTCCGAAAAGTTTCAACTGTATAATAATTGAATACCGATCGAAATATCTAACCAGTAAAACAAGTCTTTTTCTGATAAGTCCATTGTTTCATCAAAATTTAAGGACAATGTGTTTGCCCGAGTATTCAACACATCCTTTTTAATGGTTCGCCCAAATTATCTCCCAGGTGAAATGTCATTCTCAATCTACATTTTATTGATAGAACAATTTTCGTGGTAAGAATTCCAATGAAGTAAATTGAAAATTATATATGGATAATAGTTTTGCGAAAATTTTTTTTAGCGTTTTGAATTTTTGTTTCTGAAAAGGAAATAAAAGTACCAAATCCGTGCCGAAAAAGAATCAAAATTGAGAAAAAGGGACCAGCGGACCATATAGGGTTGGAAGGGACCATTTTTTGTCCAAATGGACTGAAGTGGCAACCGTGTTCTCAAATGCAAGCTTCCACATCAAATACATATGTATACATATAAGCATTGTGAATCAAACTAAGTGTGATATCTTCTGCACAGACGTCAAAATTCCAAAGTGATTGGATCTACTTACTTACTTAATTGGCGCTTAACCGTCTAAACGGTTATGGCCGTCCAACAAGGCGCGCCAGTCGCTCCTTCGCTCCGCCAACCAGCGCCAATTGGTCACACCAAGGGAGTTTAAATCGTTGTCCACCTGGTTTTTCCAACGGAGTGGAGGCCGCCCTCTACGCCTGCTTCCATTGGCGGGTTCCGATAGAAACACTTTCTTGGCCGGAGCATCATCTTTCATTCGCATAACATGGCCTAGCCAGCGCAGCCGCTGCGTTTTAATTCGCAGTGCCTGCGTATAGCTCATACAGCTCATCAATAAATCTTCTTCGGTACTCGCCATCGCCAACGCGTAGAGGTCCATAAATCTTTCGAAGAACTTTTCTGTCAAACACTCCCAAAGCCGATTCATCTGCTGTTGTCATGGTCTATGCTTCTGCCCCATATAGCAGGACGGGTACGATAACTGACTTGTAGAGCATGATTTTCGTTCGCCGAGAGAGGATTTTACTTTTCAATTGCCTACTTAGTCCAAAGTAGCATTTATTGGCAAGATTGATTCTTCGCTGGATTTCAGTGCTGATGTTGTTGCTAGTGTTGATGCTGGCTCCCAAATAAACGAAGTCTTTTACTATTTCGAAATTATGGCTGCCAACAGTAGCGTGGTTGCCAGGGCGCATATGCGCTGACTCTTCGCTCGATGACAGCAGGTACTTCGTTTTGTCCTCATTCACCATCACACCCATCTTTACTGCTTATTTTTCTAGTTTGGAGTAAGCAGAACTAACAGCGCGGGTGTTTAGGCCGATGATATCAATGTCATCAGCATATGCCAGTAATTGCACGCTTTTATAGTATATTGTTCCAGTGCGGTTAAGTTCTGCAGCTAGTATAATTTTCTCCAGCATCAAATTAAAGAACTCGCACGATAGGGGGTCACCCTGTCTGAAACCTCGTTTAGTTTCGAACGGCTCGGAGAGGTCCTTCCCAATTCTGACTAAGCTGATGGTGTTGCTCAACGTCATTTTGCACAGCCGTATAATTTTTGCGGGGAAACCAAATTCAGACATAGCGGCATATAGGCAGCTCCTTTTCGTGCTATCGGAGGCGTCTTTAAAGTCCACGAGAAGGTGATGTGTGTCGATTCTCTTTTCACGGGTTTTTTCCAAGATTTGGCGCATTGTGAAAATCTGGTCGATAGTAGATTTACCAAGTCTGAAGCCGCACTGATAAGGTCCAATCAGCTGGTTTACGGTGTGCTTCAATCTTTCACACAATACACTTGAAAGGACCTTATATGCGATATTAAGAAGGCTGATTCCACGATAGTTGGTGCATTTTGCAGTATCCCCCTTCTTGTGGACTGGAAAAAGAACACTTAGATTCCAACCGTCGGGCATGCACTCGTCCGCCCATATTTTGCTAAGAAGCTGCTACATTCGCCTTACCAACTCCTCGCCGCCTTACTTGAATAGCTCCGCAGGCAATCCATCAGCGCCCACGGCCTTGTTGTGATTGGATCACCTGATTTGTAATTGACTATCGCTGTCTCATTCTGTATCTCTTTCTATCACCCGCTGAAGATAGCCGACCCTATGCGCCGCCATATTGAACACCCTGTCAAAGCGCTAAAAAGTAGCCATATTTAACATCCTGTCAGGCAGTTGACAGATAAGATATCAAACTTAGTTTGATTCACAATGTATATAAGTACTTCGACATTACGAAATACATTGTCGCGTTGTAAGGTAAAGTATTGTTGCATAAAGGCTTTTTGACCACCACAATACCACAGATTAAGTATAAAATTTCACAAAAATAATAAATTTTTTCGAGAAATCACACAGAATATCCGCAGTCATTGTTTATGAATTTAGAAATAATGAGAAGGGCAAATACGAATGTGTATGAAAGGTAAAATCAAAACATATATGCACATGGTTGTATTTATATGCACGAAATAAAGAAATTGTTAAACTTAAGTTGAAAAAAAAAATGATAAAAACTTTAATATAAATAAAAAGGTTCTTTTAATAACTACAAAAACGCCTTATATATTCTATATATACATCAGTTGGTTATCATTATCTCACTTTAAAATTTAGGCTAAATAATCTAAAGTTTTTTTTTTTTTGAAACAAAGCCGAGAACTGTGCGTGTGAATGTGCGAATTTTCACCGATCAGCTGTTAGTTGCGCTACTATGGTACTGAGGTACAGATACTTGTACTTGTACTGGTACTTTTTTTACAGGTTTGGCGCAGAGTCGAGTAAAGTCTTTGGAAGGATTATGTATTGAGGACTTAAATTATAGCAAATTGTCAGGAAAGGGTTCTTGTAATAATAAATAACTAAATGAAATAAATATAATGAGAAATAATCGGCAATTAAATAAAGAGTAAAAACTTGAAAATAAAATAATTGAAAAAAAAAATTGTAAGTTATACGATACTTGCATGAAGTAATAATAATACTAAAAGCTAGAAAATAATTAGGTATGTCCTAGGTACTAGTCATCACACTCCTCATCAATACAGGGCTTTGATCAGACAATTAAATAAAAGCGTTGGACACGTCAAATTTCTATTGATAGTCATAAGTAAGACCAACTGAACCTTAATAAAGTTATGCTACGCCTCAAATTTTTAGAAAATCAACGCCCTAGATTGATGAATAGTGTGATGACTAGTATCCAGGACCTACCTAATTATTTTCTATTTCTTAGTAATATTATTATTTAATGTACGTATTGTTTTCAATAAAACCGTTTAACTTACACATTTTTTTTTATTTTTTATTAATGAATAAATACAGAAAGGAACAAAGTGTCAATTTAATTAGTTTTATCTGTTTCCGAACTGCTTTTAAGTATAAAGTACTACATGATAAATTTTGTTGACGCGATTTATACAAAATTGGGTATTGTGAATAAAAAAAAAACAAACACTTTCTTATAGATTTTAGGAATAGTACAAAAACATCTTGTTTTTTTTTTTTTTAATTAGTTGAACAAACAAATTTTTTAAGGTACTTATGCATATTTCTGCCAAATTAAATGAGCTCAGCTTTAACAAAACACTTGCTTTAGTTTTTCAAAAGAAACTTTCCTAGTAATGAGTTGTTTACATATGTACTAGCCTTTACCCGCGGCCCCGTCCGCAAAGAGAAAATAAAATATATGGGCTATTCACGTTAGCTTGCTTAACAAGTTATCTGTTTAAAAATTATTTTTGTAGATGCATTTTAGTTTTGGAATAGAATAAAAAAATAACTAAATAAGCTGATAACCTGAAAGGCACGCTAACGTGAATAGTATAGTAGAGTTTTTTCGAATTACAAAAATACATTTTGTTTTTAAGTAAAATTAATTGATGTGACAGGGGTGAAGGAATGACTATTCATAGAACAAAGGAGTGTAACTACAATTAGCCAAAACCAAAGAGAATTTTTTAGATGAGAGTACTGTTGATTTTTAGTGGGTTAAAATATTGCAAAAAAAGTAATTATAGTTATAACAGTTCATTACGGGATTAATTAAAAAAAACTCAAAAATAGAACGAAAAAGCTGTATTAGATATTAAAGATAAAACATACCGAATTTTAATCACGAATAATTTGCAGCAAGTTGCAGTTCCGAAGGGCCCTTGAATGCTCCCGGAGGGTCCCAAAATGATACCAAAATATTCTCGAAATGATCCTGACGGGATCCCGGAAAATTCCCGAAAACCATCCAGAAATTATCCCTGAGGGGTCCCCAAATGATTCCGAAATAGTACCGAAATTACCCTCAACGGATCCCGGACGGATCCCGAGATAATCCAAAAAAAGTCACGAAATGACACCGGCGGCATGCCGCGCGAATGCCTAAAACCATCCACAAATGATCCAGGAAGGGTATCCGAATGATCTCGACATAGTCCAGAAAAAAACACGAAACAACCCCGACGCGATCCCGGACGGAACCCGAAAACTATTCAGAAATGATGCCGGAAGAGTCCCTAAATGATCCCGAAAAAGTCCCGAAATTAGCCTGACAGGGTCCCCGACAAATTCCGAAAACCATACAGAAATGACGCCGTCATGGTCCCAAATGATCCCGAAAGAGACCCGAAATGACCCCGACAAGATCCCAGATTGATCCCGAAAACCATCTAGAACTGATGCCGGAAGGCGCCCCAAATGAACCCGAAATAAACCAGAAGAAGTCACGAAATGAGTCCAACGGGATTCCCGTAAACCGTCCAGAAAAGATCCCTGAAGGGTCCCCAAGTGTTCCCGGAATTACCCTGACGGGATCCCGGACGGATCCCGATATAATCCAGAAAATGTCACGAAATGTCACCGGCTGGATCCCGCACGGATGCCAAAAACCATCCACAAGTGGTCCCAGAAGGGTCTCCGAATGATCTCGGTATAGTGCAGAAAAAATCAAGAAATAACCCCCACGGGATGCCGGACGGATCCCGAAAACTACCCAGAAATGTTGCAGGAAGGATCCCCAATTGATCCCGAAGTAGTCCTGAGATGAATTTGGCGGGATCCAGAAAACCATCCAGAAATGATCCCGGAATACTCCCGAAAAAGTCCCGAAATTACCCTGACAGGATCCCGGACGAACCCCGAAAACTATCCAGAAATGACACCGAAAGGGTCCCGAAAAATCCCGAATTAACCATCTAGAAATGATGCCGGAAGGGTACTCAAATAGTCATGAAATGACCCTGACGGGATCCCGGACGAATCCCGAAAACCATCCAGAAATGATGCCTGGAGGGTCCCCAAATGCTCCCGAAGTAGTCCCGAGATGACTTTGACGCGATTCCGAAAACCATCCAGAAATGATCCCGGAAGGATCCCAAAATGATTATGGAATACACCCGAAAAAGTCCCGAAATAACCCCGACGCACAGTGTTTCGTGTAGAACAAGCTAGCTGGACAAAATTATTTTCTAATATTTTCAGTTTCATATGTAGTCATTTATTACAAGTATAATATTTTTTCAGCCATATGTGCCTTTTTATACTCAGTTGAGCAGAGCTCACAGAGTATATTAAGTTTGATTGGATAACGGTTGGTTGTACATATATAAAGGAATCGAGATAGATATAGACTTCCATATATCAAAATAATCAGGATCGAAAAAAAATTTGATTGAGCCATGTCCGTCCGTCCGTCCGTCCGTCCGTCCGTTAACACGATAACTTGAGTAAATTTTAAGGTATCTTTATGAAATTTGGTATGTAGGTTCCTGAGCACTCATCTCAGATCGCTATTTAAAATGAACGATATCGGACTATAACCACGCCCACTTTTTCGATATCGAAAATTTCGAAAAACCGGAAAAATGCGATAATTCATTGCCAAAGGCGGCTAAAGCGATGAAACTTGGTAGATGGGTTGACGTTATGACGCAGAATAGAAAATTAGTAAGATTTTGGACAATGGGCGTGGCACCGCCCACTTTTACAAGAAGGTAATTTAAAAGTTTTGCAAGCTGTAATTTGGCAGTCGTTGAAGATATCATGATGAAATTTGGCAGGAACGTTACTACTATTACTATATATGTGCTAAATAAAAATTAGCAAAATTGGATGAAGAACACGCCCCTTTTTAAAAAAAAATTTTTTTAAATTCAAATTTTAACAAAAAATTTAATATCTTTACTGTATATAAGTAAATTAAGTCAAAATTCAACTCCAGTAATGACATGATGTAACCAAATACAAAAATAAAAGAAAATTTCAAAATGGGTGTGGCTCCGCCCATTTTCATTTAGTTTGTCTAGAATACTTTTAATGCCATAAGTCGAACAAAAATTTACCAATCCTTCTCAAATTTGGTAGGAGCATAGATTCTGTGACGGTAACTGTTCTCTGTGAAAATGGGCGAAATCGGTGGAAGCCACGCCCAGTTTTTATACACAGTCCACCGTCTGTCCTTCCGCTCGGCCGTTAACACAATAACTTGAGCAAAAACCGATATATCTTTACTAAACTTAGCCCACGTACTTATCTGAACTCACTTTATCTTGGTATAAAAAATGGCCGAAATCAGACCATAACCACGCCCACTTTATCGATATCGAAAATTACGAAAAATGAAAAAATGCCATAATTCTATACCAACTACGAAAAAAGGGATGAAACATGGTAACTGGATTGGTTTATTGACGCAAAATATAACTTTGGAAAAAAACTTTGTAAAATGGGTGTGACACCTACCATATTATGTAGAAGAAAATGAAAAAGTTCTACAAGGCGAAATCAACAGCCCTTGGAATCTTGGCAGGAATACTGTTAGTGGTATTGCATATATAAATAAATTAGCAGTACCCGACAGATGATTTTCTGGATAACCTGGTCCACATTTTGGTCGATATCGTGAGAACGCCTTCACATATACATCTAAGGGCCACTCGCTTTTAAAACCCTCATTAATACTTTTAATTTGATATCCATATCGTACAAAAACATTCTAGAGTCACCCTGGCCCACCCTAATGGCGATATCTCGAAAAGGCGTCCACCTAAAGACCTAATGCCCACTCCCTCTTAAAATGCTCAGTAACAACTTTCGTTGGCGGCCACCGTGGTGTGATGGTAGCGTGCTCCGCCTATCACACCGTATGCCCTGGGTTCGCACCCCGGGCAAAGCAACATCAAAATTTTAGAAATAAGGTTTTTCAATTAGAAGACAATTTTTCTAAGCGGGGTCGCCCCTCGGCAGTGTTTGGCAAGCGCTCCGGGTGTATTTCTGCCATGAAAAGCTCTCAGTGAAAACTCATCTGCCTCGCAGATGCCGTTCGGAGTCGGCATAAAACATGTAGGTCCCGTCCGGCCAATTTGTAGGGAAAATCAAGTGGAGCACGACGCAAATTGGAAGAGAAGCTCGGCCTTAGATCTCTTCGGAGGTTATCGCGCCTTACATTTATTTTTTTTTTTTTTTATAACAACTTTCGTTTGATACCCATATCGTACAAACATTCTAGAGTCACCCCTGGCCCACCCTAATGGCGATATCTCGAAAAGGCGTCCACCTATAGACCTAATGCCCACTCCCTCATAAAATGCTCAGTAACACCTTTCGTTTGATACCCATATCGTACAAACATTCTAGAGTCACCCCTGGCCCACCCTAATGGCGATATCTCGAAAAGGCGTCCACCTATGGACCTAATGCCCACTCCCTCTTAAAATGCTCAGTAACACCTTTCGTTTGATACCCATATCGTACAAACATTCTAGAGTCACCCTTGGTCCACCTTTATGGCGATATCTCGAAAAGGCGTCCACCTATAGAACTAAGGATTACTCCTTTTTAAAATACTCATTACCACCTTTCATTTGATACCCATATCGTACAAACACATTCTAGAGTCACCCTGGCCCACCCTAATGGCGATATCTCGAAAAGGCGTCCACCTATAGACCTAATGCCCACTCCCTCTTAAAATGCTCAGTAACACTTTTCGTTTGATACCCATATCGTACAAACATTCTAGAGTCACCCCTGGCCCACCCTAATGGCGATATCTCGAAAAGGCGTCCACCTATAGACCTAATGCCCACTCCCTCTTAAAATGCTCAGTAACACCTTTCGTTTGATACCCATATCGTACAAACATTCTAGAGTCACCCTTGGTCCACCTTTATGGCGATATCTCGAAAAGGCGTCCACCTATAGAACTAAGGATTACTCCCTTTTAAAATACTCATTACCACCTTTAATTTGATACCCATATCGTACAAAAACATTCTAGAGTCACCCCTGGCCCACCCTAATGGCGATATCTCGAAAAGGCGTCCACCTATAGACCTAATGCCCACTCCCTCTTAAAATGCTCAGTAACACCTTTCGTTTGATACCCATATCGTACAAACATTCTAGAGTCACCCCTGGCCCACCCTAATGGCGATATCTCGAAAAGGCGTCCACCTATATACCTAATGTCCACTCCCTCTTAAAATGCTCAGTAACACCTTTCGTTTGATACCCATATCGTACAAACATTCTAGAGTCACCCCTGGCCCACCCTAATGGCGACATTTCGAAAAGGCGTCCACCTATAGACCTAATGCCCACTCCCTCTTAAAATGCTCAGTAACACTTTTCGTTTGATACCCATATCGTACAAACATTCTAGAGTCACCCCTGGCCCACCCTAATGGCGATATCTCGAAAAGGCGTCCACCTATAGACCTAATGCCCACTCCCTCTTAAAATGCTCAGTAACACCTTTCATTTGATTCCCATATCGTACAAACACATTCTAGAGACACCCCTGGTCCACCTTTATGGCGATATCTCGAAACGGCGTCCACCTATGGAACTAAGGATCACCCCTTTTCAAAATACTCATTAACAGCTTTCATTTGATACCCATATCGTACAAACATATTCTAGAGTCACCCCTGGTCCACCTTTATGGCGATTTCTCGAAAAGGCGTTCACCTATAGAACTAAAGCCCATTCCCTTTTAAAATACTCATTACCACCTTTCATTTGATACCCATATCGTACAAACACATTCTAGAGTCACCCCTGGTCCACCTTAATGGCGATATCTCGAAAAGGCGTCCACAGATAGACCTAAGGCCCACTCCCTCTTAAAATGCTCAGTAACACCTTTCATTTGATACCCATATCGTACAAACAAATTCTAGAGTCAGCCCTGGTCCACCTTTATGGCGATATCCCTAAATGGCGTCCATCCATAGAACTATGGCCTACTCTCTCTTAAAATACTCTTTAATACCTTCCATTTGATACACATGTCATACAACCACATTCCAGGGTTACCCTAGGTTCATTTTCCTACATGGTGATTTTTCTTATTTTGTCTCCATAGCTCTCAACTGAGTATGTAATGTTCGGTTACACCCGAACTTAGCCTTCCTTACTTGTTTCTTATTGTTTTCTAAAATTTAACTTCTTTTTACTTTACTTTACTATTTACCCAAGGAAAAAGTTATAGCGTAAGTTTTCTTTTATAATTATGTTACCATTCATTATCGTCACTGTCATTCGATGAGTCACTTATGGAATAGTCATGAGGATCATTACTGTGAAAGCTTGAAACAACAGTGGTATTTATTGGCTTCTCAACATTAGCGGAGGACAGTAAATGTAAGACTTCTGAAGTCAGGCAGGCTTTTAAATTTTTTCTTGGGTATCTCCATTAAGCTGTTAACTAAGAGATCCGATGTTACAAGTAACGTATTCATAAGATCATAAGATCTCTATTCGTGGCTACAAGCGACTGCTTTTCTGTGTTATCATCCCTGAATCGTCTCAAATCTTTGTTACGGGCTTCTTGTGCTTCTTCAGTTGACCAATAGCCAATAGGCAAAATTGCTGATTTTATAATATCAGTACTATGCACTAAGATTTTATGAACTCTCTTGATGAGCGTTACATCCAATCCCGTAATCTCAGCACTAGCCTCAGAATTTTCGAAAAACCTTCGAGCATTATTACCATCATTGGTATTGCCGAATCCTGGTTTTGGTTCACTCCTGCTACAAAATATAATAAGCGAAAAAAAAACAAATGTGTGCAAAAATCCCGTTATTTTGTTGTTTTCTTTCATTTTCCATTACAATATTTTGGGAATAAAAACTTTGTTTTTGTCCAGCTAGCTTGTTCTTTACGGAACACTGTAGGACGGAATCCCGGACGGATCCCGAAACCTATAAAGAAATTATCCCGGAAGGGTCCCCAAATGATCCCCGACTGGATCGCGGAAACCATTCTAGAAATGATGCCGGAAGGGTCCCCAAATGATGCCGAAAAATTCCCGAAATGACCCCGACTGGTACCCAGACGGATGGAAAACTATCCAGAAATTTAACGAAATGGCCCTTACGGGTACCCGGACGTATCCCGAAAATCATCCATAAATGATACCGGAAGAGTCCCCAAATGATCCGGAAATAGTCCCGAAATGACCCCGACGGGATCCCGAACACCATCCATAAATGATGCCGGAAGGGTCCCCAAATGATCCCGAAATAGTCCCAAATAAGTCCCGAAATTACCCTGACAGGATCCCGGAAGAATCCCGAAAATCATCCAGAAATGATGCCGGAAGGGCCCCGAAAATATCCCGAAAAAATCTCAAAATAACCCTGACGGGATTCCAGATTGTTCCCGAAAACCATCCAGAAATGATGCCTTAAGGCTCCCCACATGAACACGAAATAATCCAGAAAAAGTCACGAAATGGCCACGACGGGATTCCGTAAACCGTCCAGAAAGGATCCCTGAAGGATCCCCAAATGAAACGAAATATTCCCGAAATTACCCTGACGGGATCCGGGACGAATTCCGAAAACTATCCAGAAATGATGCCGGAAGGGTCCCCAAATTATCCCGAAATAGTCCGAAATGACCCTCACGAGATCCTGGACACATCCCGAAAACCATCCAGAAAAGATGCCGGAAGGGTTCCTTAATGGAATCCCGAAAACAATCCACAAATGATCACGGAGAGTCCGTAAACCATCCAGAAATATTCCCGGAAGGGTCGCGATATGACCCTGACGGATTGCAAATAAGGTGATGCTAATTATAAAAGCATGTTAATAAGGCAGCAGGCACGTTGAAGCGAATGAAGAAACAAGCATACATGTAACGCTAATAAAGCGTGCTAATAAAAACAATTGAAGGAAGGCGTATGGCGGAAAGAGAAGGAGAGCACCACCGATCGTTTTTCAAAATTGTTTAAATCTCGATCTTTATGAGCCAGATACCAAACATTTTTGATTTAGGAGAAAATTTATATTAAGTTATAACAATTTATGGATTTTACACCAGAGGAGAGAAGAGGGGAAGGGGGGCGGGTGAGGACGGAGGGTGTCACTGCTCACTTTGCAAGCCCTCGACCCTTTGTTTTTGTAATATTGATGGGTGAAGGTCAGCATACGTAAAGTTATATTGTGTAAAAGTTATTAAAAAGTAATTATTCGAAGGGGTCGTGGGACCCTGCCCTTTCCTTGTTCGATAAAAATGTCGCCAGTAGACTATTGTCTGTGTCCCAAATTTCATCAAAATCCGTGCAGCCGTTCTGGCATGATTCAGTCACAAAGACGAAAAAATATAATAATTAAATTATAACTATTCCTAGAGGGCGGAGCCCTCCCCCTCTTCAAAAACAGTAGATCCTTCTAGACTATTGGCTATATGTGTGCCAAATTTCATCCAAATCCGTCCCGCATTTTTCGTTAGAATATCAAAGCCTATTATGCGATATGAAATCTAAATCAAAACAACTCCATACATAAGAATTAATGTAAGCCTGAGGTGCGTTACTTGGTGTAAAGGAGTTATGTATGTGCATTTAAAACCACATTTATGAGCCAAACGCCTGAAGTGGACGAATGAAATCTGTGCCTTAGTACGTCACTACAACCCAAAAACTAGTAGCCCCACAATTGACGCTATCAGTTAAGAAAAATTAGTTCTTCAACGATGGCGAATTAGACCCTATTAGAGAAATTGAATAATGAGAACGAGCAACACGCAAATGATGTGAAGGAAGGGGCGGCGTAATTCGCGGGTAAGGAATTCACCACTGATTTTTTATTTGGCAGAGGAATAACAGAATTATTGTGCCCACATAGGGAAATTTCTTGTGCGTACATGGAAATGATAACATTTTTGAAGTTATATGTTATTAACCAAAAGCAAAGTGATTTTGCCAACGGAAAAGCTATTAGTACGCATGTACATGGTTTAAATATGGAAGTAATTTTTCTTATGCACGCCCGATGATTGGAATCTAGTGTTCTTTGCCCAGTCCACAAGAAGGGGGATACTGCAAAGTGCACCAGCTATCGTGCAATCAGCCTTCTTAATATCGCATATAAGATCCTTTCAATTGTATTGTGTGAAAGATTGAAGCCCACCGTGAACCGCCTGATTGAACCTTATCAGTGCGGCTTCAGACCTGGTAAATCTACCATCGACCAGATTTTCACAATGCGACAAATCTTGGAAAAAACCCGTGAAAAGAGAATCGACACACATCACCTCTTCGTCGATTTTAAAGCCGCCTTCGATAGCACGAAAAGGAGCTGCCTATATGCCGCTATGTCTGAATTTAGTTTCCCCGCAAAACTTATACGGCTGTGCAAAATGATGTTGAGCAACACCATCAGCTCAGTCAAAAACTAAACGCGGTTTCAGACAGCGTGACCCCCTACCGTACGATTTCTTTGATTTGATGCTGGAGAAAATTATACTAGCTGCAGAACTTAGCCGTTCTGGAACAATATTCTATAAAATCGTGCAAATACTTGCATATGCTGATAACATTGATATCATCGGCCTAAACAGCCGCTACGTTAGTTCTGCTTCCTCCAAGCTGGAAAAAGAAGCGGTAAAGATGGGTGTGATGGTGAATGAGGACAAAACGAAGTACCTGCTGTCATCGAGCAAATAGTCAGCGCATATGCGCCTTGACAACCACGCTACTGTTGGCAGCCATAATTTCGAAATAGTAAAAGACTTCGTTTATTTGGGAACCAGAATCAACACTAACTACAACATCAGCACTGAGATCCAGCGAAGACACAATCTTGCCAATAAATGCTACTTTGGACTAGGTGGGCAATTGAAAAGTAAAGTCCTCTCTCGGCGAACGAAAATCAGACTCTACAAGTCACTTATCGTACCCGTCCTGCTATATGGGGCAGAAGCATGGACCATGACAACAGCAGATGAAGCGGCTTTGAGAGTGTTCGACAGAAAAGTTCTTCAAAAGATTTATGGACCTCTACGCGTTGGCGATGGCAAGTAACGAAGAAGATTTAATGATGAGCTGTACGAGTTATACGCAGAACATAGTCCAATTAGTCAATCAAATTTTTTTTCGATACTGATGATTTTGATATATGGAAGTCTATATCTATCTCGATTCCTTTATACCTCTACAACCAACCGTTATCCAATCAAAGTTAATACACTCTGTGAGCTCTGGTCAACTGAGTATAAAAATAAACGATTGTGAGCACACAAAGAAATCTATTTGTACTTTGGAACTATTGTGAATATTTGATAAGAACTAATACTGCATTGCCGGCATTTGATATCATTCGCCAGATGGCAGCGCAAGCGCATGAAAGTTTTTATTGAAAGATGATTGACTGATAGAACAGCTGATTTATGTTGATATTTGATATGAGACTTTTATATACAATACGTTCATAAAACATTCTTTGTTGCGCACGATGCGCACGGGTCCGGCTTGTTAACACTTAATACAAGATCTTTATTATGTCAACCCACTTACATAGTTTAGAGCAGTGTTGTTGCTAAAGATCTAGTGCACTGTCCCCAACTATGGTTTTGTGACAGGAGAATACAATAGAACTAATTAGCAGTTTGAAAACAGATAGAACTAATTAAGTATACCCTTTGTACTTTTCTCTATTTACTCATTAAAAGTATTGTTATTGTATACATATCACATAATCGTTCTCAAATTAATATATCAATTCAGTTGTGCAAATACTTAAAGTGATGGAAAAAAGAATAGGGACACTTTACTGCCAAATACTAAATGAATAGTATCAGCAGAACTTCAATATCTTCCTTGGAATAGTGTGTTGGTGTTGTTGTTTTCTTTTTGTTTTAGGTGTACCACCTATGCAGGTCTACTGCTCGTTATCAAAAAAATGAGATTGTGTGGATTTGATTTTGTCCAGCACTTTCTAAAAATTTTGCACGCTCTACTGTGGATATAAACACATCCATCTATATGTTTGCTTTTGCAACTCTTTTCACAGGGATTTTTAAGGTCTTAATTTTTGTTTTTAAAAAAATTAATGTTTGTAAAATTTTCACAGGTGAGTATAATTTTCTGCAGGGGTAAGTTTAATTTTCATTACAAATACTAATCCTAAATTCTAAATTGAAGTGCCGATATTTTCCCTAAAATATTTTCTTAGTGCTCCATACCCCATAAAAGTGCAATTTTATAGGGCTTCAACAACGCAGTTTTTAACATTTATAATGCAAAAATATCAATAAACATTTTTGTCCCTATTTTCCAAGCCAAACTTCTACTGGTTCACTTTTTCGCAAAAGAACAACTTTAAACTGTTATTTTTATAGGGTGCACTATTCAAAGAGAGATATTGAACTGCTGCTTATACTATAATTAATTTATTATTTCGCACTTAGTTGTCCCTATTATTTTTTCCATCATCGTATATAAATAAACAATTAAATAAATAAATGCAAGGCTCCGAGTAAATTTAAGGCCGAGCTTCTCTTTCAATTTGCGTAGTGCTCCTCTTAATTTTCCCTAAAAATTGGCGGGACTGGGCCTAAATGTTTTATGCCGACTCCGAGCGGCATCAGCAGGCAGGTGCATTTTGACTGAGAAGCTTTTCATGCAGAAATACCCGGAGTGTTTGACGAATCACTTCCGAGGGGTGACCATAGAAAGTTAAACAACTTAAACAGCTTTTTATTGATTTTTTTGTTGATTTTGGATTGAATTGAATACAAAGAAGAAAAATATAAAAAATAAATAAATATGTCGGTATTCGACATTAAACGTTGCGCGCGCAGCGGGGCGAGGACATTATCAAATATTATGAATGAAACTTTGTTAATTGCCTCACACCTAAGGATTTAAAGGCCGCCGGGGTTAAAATCAGTTGGTGGAAGTGAACAAGTGAAGTAATTGTTTGCCAAAAAGCAACCCGATTTCGGCATAGATTTTACCCAAAGGTAACAAAGTAGATAAGATCATTTTTATTCATTATATTTATTTGTATTTGGCATTTCTCATTTTTCGCGCGGCGAAAATATGCTCGCCGCGGCTTGCATTTGTTGAATTTGTCAAACACGAAAAATAGTGGGCGGCGTGTGGTAAATTCCTCCGATTTGTTCTTCTGGACTCAACTCGCCAAAAAAACTGGTATACTGCGAGTTCAACCCTTTTATAAAAGCTGTGTTTTTTTACACTTATATACATATACACTTACACTACATATGGACTGCTAAGCGTTAAGCTTTATCTACACTTCTAAAATTGCTGCGCAGAAAATTAGTACTCCTAAATTTCAATACGCATTATACTCAGATGCAACTGAAATGTGTGTCTACGTTTTACCTTTACACTATCTCTATGTATTACCTCTACAAATGGTATATGTTCACTATTCACTGTAACCGATTCAACTATAGGTTATACACTATGGCAAAGAGACGTGTAAATAAAAACACGGTTAATATATAATTTATTTGGGGTGACCCTGCTTAGAAAAACTTTTTTTCTAAACTTTTGATGCTACTTTGCCCGGGAGTTGAACCCAGGATCCTCGGTATGATAGGCGGAGCACCCTACAACCACACCATGGCACCCACCAATTACCATATTTATGTATATGTCATACTGCTACTACAGGCTGTGTACACTCACAAACATTAGAGTGCCAATATATGGCTGTGTTAATGTTTTTGTTTTTGTATTGAATAATGGAATGTACCTAAATTACATTTTTTTCTTGTCACACTTATACTATGTTCAAACAGAAAAATAAATTGAGGAAATTTTGATTTGAATTAAGTGCTGTTCATACAACTCGATTTAGCTTACACAATAGTAATTTGATAGCTGGTTGGCTCATCTCTACAGCAAGAACATACCTTTGTTCAGACTGTCAAAATGTACGTGTTGATATTAGGCGAATGAAATGGAATGAAAACATAAAACTATGAAATTTTTGTGTGTTGTAAGAAAATGTGTCAATGTTTTGGTTTCATTTTGAGTTTGCCATCTTCTTTTGACAATACCTACTCCAGTGAAATGAAAGACATAAAATCAGCTGATGAGATGAGCCAACCATATAGTTCAGCCATGCGTAACTGACGTTTAAATATACTCAATAAACACAATGTTGCATTTGCAGTTTGAAACAATTTATTACGCAATTTTTTTTAAATTGGCAATTTATTATTACAATTTATTATATGACAAATTGCGTAATAAATTGCCCAAATAGTATAAATTGCCAATTTGGTGTGTGTTTAAACCTAGTATTATGCGGCTACAATCACACAAATTTAGCAGGCTGTCTTTTTTCCAATTCAAAACTCATTTTTATTTACACAACAAATTTTTGTATAAATAGCACCCACAAATTCCAACTTCCCTCACTTTACACTTAAAAATCGATTGAAAATCTATCTTATTAAACTAAAATGTATTTACGCAAGTCTTTCGCGATCGTTTGTTTGATGTTTGTCATCCTTGTCAGTCTTTTGACTAATACCTATTCGGAAAATCGCATTGTAGGTGCCTTTAATTGGAATGTACAGAGTAGCAGGCATGTGGTGGCAATATTTTATGACGACGATTATCGCTGTGTTGGTACTTTAATCTCCATAACGAGGGTGCTTACATCTAAATCTTGCGTGGGAACTTCAACCGGAGATCACTTCACTGTTAAAGCTGGTACATCCAATTTAAAAATAGGAGGAGTAAACCGCCAAGCAGGGCGTATATTTCGTCCATGTGATTTTAATCCGGAATTCGTAGAAATGGATTTAGCTGTGATTGCATTGAAAAGAGAATTTACGGAGAGCAGACAAATAAAACCAATAAATTTATGCGAAACTGAGTTAAACCCCGGCGTAAAATTGCGAGTTAGTGGATGGGGTTCGATACATCCCGACATTGAGGCCTCTTATGATATACTCCAATCAGCTGAATTTGCAGTATTTCCATTCAACCAATGTAGGGATTGTTATGCGCCTCATTTTGCGGAGGTAGAGAAAAATTTCCCAACAACAGCAATATGTTTAAAAGATCCGGCGGGGGTAAGTGGTGTGTGTTGGGGAGATGCTGGTGCACCTGCCGTTGCGGATGATAAACTTTATGCGGTGCTATCAATTATGGTAAAACCTTTCAACCGCTTTTATCCGGCTATATATACAAGTATAAATAATAATGATGTTAAAGATTTTATACGATATGCGAAGAGGAATGCTAACAGGCCTTGATATAAAACAAATCAAAATTAAAAATTATTCATTATTTTGAATTTTCTGATTGATGAAAAACAAGCTACTTTTTTTTTCAAGCATTTCTTGAGGTATTCGGGTGTCATTTCGGAATGGTTTTGGGACTCCCTCTTGGTCATTTTGGGGGTCATTCCGGGATGTTTTTGGGTGCTCCCTTGGGGTCATTTGGGGTCAGTCAGGTATGTTTTTGGGTACTCCCTTTAGGTTATTTGAGGGCCGTTCCGTTATGTTTTTGGGTATTCCCTTGGGGTCGTTTGGGGGTTATTTCGGCATGGTTTGGGGACTCCCTCGGGGTTATTTGGGGAACATTCCGGGATGGTTTTAGGGGCTCCCTCGGGCTTACATTGCATGCAATTAGAAACTACTTTTTAAGATGACAAAGAAGTAAAACGTGTACATAAGTTCGCGCACCCTTTATTTTCTTTGGAGAAAGCATCGAAAGCCTCAAAGTCAGTAAGGGAGATGGGTTGAGCACTAGGCTGCTCGTCTGTTTGCGTTTGATAAATTTGGGCTAAAACCCATATACGGATACGCCGCTTTTTTCAACCTAATTTTACTCATGTTTTGGCCGGTAATCGGCAACGAGACTGCTGAACTTAAAATTTGTTTTAAATTTTCTTTTCAGTATTTATTAACGAGTATGTACTTAAGCTTGATCATTGATGTGATTTGTATGTGAAATTTACAGTATGCACAATGAAACAAAAAAAACGTTTCCTAAAAAATTTCTTTAAATTGATGAATTTTTATACTTTTCTTATTTTTATACTCAGCTGAGCAGAGTTCACAGAGTATATTAATTTTGTTCGCATAACGGTACCCCGTAGGATAGGATAGGTTAGGTGGTAGCTGCCCTGATAAGGATAGCTCACTTGGACAACACGAAGGTCCGTTGTGATACCACATACACCAAATATAACGGTGACTTAGATCTAGCTACTTAGAGAATCGTTGGGTAGCAACGATAAAGCTCCGAATGATACCGATCTCAACTTTGGATAAATTCTCGGGAGATCCAAGTGAGTCGCGACCAAAGTACTTTCGCCTAGTTCTGGCAAAAGCTGGACAATGAAGCATAAAGTGATTTGGTGATTCCACCTCATCATCCTCCATACAGCTGCAGCAGGATAGAGTTTCCAGTATATTGAGACGTACCGCAGGATACCCATGGGACAGTGCCCTGTCAAAACCCCAATGACCATTGATAGGTGAGCCTTAGTGAACCCAATTATTTCAGCAGACCTCCTGCCATCCACTTTCGGCCAGAAAGATCTTGCTACCCTGCAAGACGTGGTGTCCGCCCAACGTTAGCTGAGCTGACTCGAGGCCCAGCTATGGAGGAGCAATCCACAGGTGGCCAGCGGGATCCCGAAATCCCTACAGCCATCTTCATCCGGTTCAGTTGTACCGATGCGGGCTAAGAGATCCGCTTGACAGTTACCCGGGATATCACTATGGCCCGGGACCCAGATAATCTAAATTGTAAAATAATTCTATGCAATCGCAAGCGAGGTCAGGCACTCCCAGACCACCCTCGATCGTACTGTAGTTGAGCTCAAGGCCTTGATAGAGGCTTGGCTATCAGAGTAGATGTTAAATTTCCTAACCGTAGTAGCACAGGATAGCATTCCATCCACAGCATCCTTAATCGCACCAACTTCCACTTGGAATACACTGCAGTGATCAGCCAACTTAAACTTGCGGCTTAAATTTAGCTCTTGACAAAAGACCCCCACGCCAACCTTTCCGTCCAGCTTCGACTCATCCGTGAACAAGTTAACCGGTCCCATGCCCCAGATAATTCCTCTTCCCCACTCCTCTCTCGGTGGAATGACTGGGGTGAAGGTTGTATAGGGAGCAGTTATCGGCATACAATAGTCCGTTCTGTCCGGGATAAAGTCAAAACTGGTAAGAAGGCTAGAGTGTCCGCGGTCAGAAAGTCCATATCCCATATCACGTAGCCTGACCAACGACCTTTCCGCGGCCGCCTTTCCCGCAATATCTACTGGGTGTATGTTCAGCATGACGTTCAGTGCCAAGGTAGGTGTTGTTCTGACAGCGCCACTGATACCGATCAGCGCCGTTCGTTGCACTGACACTAACATTTTGGAGGTGCTCTTCGTGTCCAGTGCTTTCCACCAGACCAGCACCCCATATAGCAGAATCGGTTTGACCGCCATCTCATAAAGCCTGTGTACTACTCTTGGCGAGAGTCCCAATCTTTTTCCGATAGCCCCTCTGCAGCAGTACAAGGCAATGGCGGCCTTCCTGGCCCGATCTTCCACATTGGGTCTCCAGGACAGTTTCTTGTCCAAAACAATCCCCAAATATTTGACCCTATCAGAAAGTACCAACGGTACCCCTCCAATCGAGGGAGTTCTGAAATCGGGCATCTTATATCTCCTTGTGAAAAGAACCAATTCCATTTTTCCCGGGTTGACCGCCAATCCACATGATTCAGCCCACCTAGCCACAGTATCCAGGTAGCCCTGCAGAACATCGCGCACGGTGTCCAGAAATTTGCCTCTGACTAGGATAGCGAGGTCATCTGCATAGGCAACCACCCGACAACCATTGGCTTCCAGCTCCACAAGATGCTCGCTGACTACCACAACCTAGAGGAGAGGATATAGGACACCCCCCTGTGGCGTACCCCTGCACACCTTCCTCTTAATTATGGCCCCTCCCCACTCCGCTGCGACAATTCTGCCGCATAGAAGTTTGCTAATAAATTCAACCAGAGCCGCCTCGACTCCTAAACCCAACAGAGCTCTTTCGATTGCCCCCGGTAAGACATTGTTAAAAGCCCCCTCGATGTCTAGAAAGGCACCCAGAGCATACTCTTTGTGTTCTAGGGACCCCTCTATTTGCTTTACAATCGAATGGAGAGCCATTTCCGTCGATCTGCCCTTGCAGGACGCATGCTGTGAAGCCGACAGTAACCCCCGAGGTATCCTTTCCCGTAGGTACAGTTAAATCAACCACTCAAACGTCTTAAGAAGAAACGACGAGAGACTGATTGGCCTGAAATCCTTAGGTGATACATGAGCTCTCATTCTGCCGGCCTCGGAATGAAAATAACCCTAACCGTGTGCCAAGACTTCGGGATATAGTTAAGCCTGAGGCAGTTAGTATAGATGATGGCCAACCAGCGGCAGGAAATCCCCAAAGGCTTTTGAAGTTGCGCAGGAATTATTCCATCCGGGCCCGGAGACTTATAGGGCTTGAACGACCCTATAGACCAGGTTATTTGACTTTCCTGTATTGGAATGGCAGGCACTTCTGCATGGCCAACGACCGCCGACCATGCAGGCGAAGATCCCTGCGCAACTGAGACATCGGGAAAATGATTGTCCAGTAAAAGCCTTAGGGACTCCTCGCTACTCTATAGAGTATTTTTCTAAGCCTCGCGGATTCATTGCAGCCTTCTACGTTTTCGCAGAAGCTTCGCCATGCATCTCGCTTGGCTATCCTTATTTCATATTTATAAATCCCCAGACTCACCTTGTAGAGTTCCCAGTCCGAGGGTAATTTACTCCTCCTGGCTCTGTTCAAGAGCCGCCGACTGAACGCCGACGTCAAGAGAATGCTACCACCAGGGCGGCTTGCCCTTCCCCCTGTAAATTTTCAATGGGCAGGACAGCTGAAAGGCGCTATTGCTTACCGAGGTGAAGTTTTCCACCAGAACGTCTATCTCAAATTCGGACAGGTCCGAACTAACGGTAGGCGCCGCAGGCAATAGCTCTCCCACCTTCCTACAATAAAAGTCCCAGTTAGTACTTTTAGGGTTCCTAAAAGATATTTTACAGGGACGTTCTTCGTTCACCGAGAACTGAATATATCGGTGATCAGAGAAAGAGTGCTCGTTGAGAACCCTCCAGCCAGATATCCGACCTTCCAGTTCTCTACTAACCAGGGTGAGGTCCAGGACCTCCCCCTTACCGCAGTAATAAAAGTCGGGTCATTCCCCCTATTACATATACAAAGTCCCTCACCTACACTAAAAGTAAATAAATACTCACCTCTAGTGTTGGTATCCGAGCTTCCCCAGATGCTATGATGGGCATTAGCATCGGCACCGATGATCACGCCAACACCTCTCCGCCTTGCTTCAGCGGTGATTTCGCCCAGTATCGCAGGTGGTGGTCCCGCTACGTCCCCGTGGGGCATGTACGCTGAGACCACCCACATTTCATTACTTCCTCGCTCGAGGCAGTCCGTGGTTACGTCAGCATTGCTGAAATTAGAGAGAATAAAAGCTTTAATCTCTTTTTTAACAAGCACACAGGATCTAGGCCTACTTGCTTCCCCATGGACCAAGGTGTTGAATTTTCCAGTCCTTAACCCAGAAATCTTACTGCCGTTATTACTCAGCCACGGCTCCTGAACAAGGACTATATCCACCCCGCCTTTTTCAAGGCAGAGCAATAAATTTGTGGAAGCCGACTTGGAGTGCTGAAGATTGATTTGACGGATTTCCATCAAAACCGCTCTTCTTCCGCACCCCATCCTTGGCGGATTTGTGTTAGTCGTGTCCATTCTAAAAAGTCCCCCCTCAAGGCCGCTATCCGGAGCCGATTGTGTAGTCGCCCTTCAACGGTCTCGTGGTTATCTATGCTACGCAGGGAGGCCACGCGAGGGTTGACGCACCTACACCTCCAACTTAACGGCGACGGAGCCGCAACGTACCTTGAGGCCTGCCACGGTTTTAACGGGACGTAGGCAGGTGCAGCATTAGCCTACCAGCCGTTTCGATAGGGTTTCACCCCGACCTACTAAGGTGGCAGAATACCGCACCTACCAGCCCGAAGTCATCAATTCCTAAACATAGTCAAAACCAAAGTCCCTAACAATCCAGTTCGTCACCGTTGTGTACCGATCTTGACCCTTAAGAGGGTCCTCCCTTCCCCTGAGCTCGGCACAATGACTCAGGGATGCGGGTTTTATCGAGTTGTCCTCTCTAGATCCGCTATTATCAGTAGAAGCAAGGGCACCTCGTGCTTCAAAAGGTGCAATGGAGTTCGGAGCTCTGCATTACCGGGGCTCTCGGCTCCACTCCAGATTCCATTACATACATACATGGACACATAGATACATAGATAGATACAGGCCAAGCTAATACAAGTGTGTTAAAAAGGGCTCCAGTATGCTCTTTCGTAGATGTGCCATGCATCCACTTCTATCATTAATAAAGGAATGCGTTTTTCGCATTATGTGCAAGGTTTCAAATTTGTGGCCATTCAAAGTGGTAATAAGGCCAATTGACCTTATGGCCGTTGACCTTATGTCACCACACCATCACATTAATGCATTGTCATCGAGCCTTGATACGTGTGCAAATTTTCAATAAAACTTATGGCCATTCAAAGTGGTAATAAGGCCAATTGACTTTATGTCACCACACAATCACATTAATGCATTGTCATCGAGCCTTGATACGTGTGCAAAGTTTCAATCAAACTCATGGCCATTCAAAGTGGTAATAAGGCCAACTGACCTCATGGGCATTGACCTTATGACACCACACGTGTGCAAAGTTTCAAATTAATCAGACTTCTAGAAACCGGTAAAAATTAAGCTCAAAGATTCCGTTACATAGATACAGGCCAAGCTAATAAAAGCATTTTAAACAAGTAAGGAAGCCTAAGTTCGGGTGTAACCGAACATTGCATACTCAGTTGAGAGCTATGGAGACAAAATAAGGGAAAATCACCTCGTAGTAAAATGAACCTAGGGTAACCCTGGAATGTGTTTGTATGACATGTGTATCAAATGGAAGGTATTAAAGAGTATTTTAGAAGGGAATGGGCATTAAGTTCTATGGGTGGACGCCTTTTCGGGATATCGCCATAAACGTGGTCCAGGGGTGACTCTAGAATTTGTTTGTACGATATGGGTATCAAACGAAAGGTGTTAATGAGTATTTTAAAAGGGAGTGGGCCTTAGTTCTGTGGGTGGACGCCTTTTCGAGATATCGCCATAAAGGTGGACCAGGGGTGACTCTAGAATTTGTTTGTACGAGATGGGGATCAAATGAAAGGTGTTAATGAGTATTTTAAAAGGGAGTGGGCCTAAGTTCTATAGGTGGACACCTTTTCGAGATATCGCCATAAAGCTGGACCAGGGGTGACTCTAGAATTTATTTGTACGATATGGGTATCAAATGAAAGGCGTTAATGAGTATTTTAAAAGGGAGTGGGCCTTAGTTCTATGGGATGACGCCTTTTCGAGACATCGCCATAAAGGTGGACCAGGGGTGACTCTAGAATTTGTTTGTACGATATGGGTATCAAATGAAAAGTGTTAATGAGTATTTTAAAAGGGAGTAGGCCTTAGTTCTATAGGTGGACGCCTTTTCGGAAAATCGTTATAAAGGTGGACCAGGGTTGACTCTAGAATGCTTTTGTAAAATATGGATATCAAACGAAAGGTGTTAATAAGTATTTTAAAAGGGAATGGGCATTAGTTCTATGGGTGGACTCCCTTTCGGGATATCGCAATAAACGTGGACCAGGGGTGACTCTAGAATGCGTTTGTACAATATGGGTATCAAATGAAAGATGTTAATGAGTATTTTAAAAGCTGGACCAGGGGTGACTCTAGAATTTATTTGTACGATATGGGTATCAAATGAAAGGCGTTAATGAGTATTTTAAAAGGGAGTGGGCCTTAGTTCTATGGGATGACGCCTTTTCGAGATATCGCCATAAAGGAGGACCAGGGGTGACTCTAGAATTTGTTTGTACGATATGGGTATCAAATGAAAAGTGTTAATGAGTATTTTAAAAGGGAGTAGGCCTTAGTTCTATAGGTGGACGCCTTTTCGGAAAATCGTTATAAAGGTGGACCAGGGTTGACTCTAGAATGCTTTTGTAAAATATGGATATCAAACGAAAGGTGTTAATAAGTATTTTAAAAGGGAATGGGCATTAGTTCTATGGGTGGACGCCCTTTCGGGATATCGCAATAAACGTGGACCAGGGGTGACTCTAGAATGCGTTTGTACAATATGGGTATCAAATGAAAGATGTTAATGAGTATTTTAAAAGGGCGTGGGCCTAAGTTCTATAGGTGGACGCCTTTTCGAGATATTGCCATAAAGGTGGACCAGGGGTGACTCTAGAATGCCTTTGTACAATATGGGTATCAAACGAAAGGTGTTAATAAGTATTTTAAAACGGAATGGGCCTTAGTTCTATGGGTGGACGCCTTTTCGGGATATCGAAATAAACGTGAACCAGGGTTGACTATAGAATGCGTTTGTACAATATGGATATCAAATGAAAAGTGTTAATGAGTATTTTAAAAGGGAGTGGGCATTAGTTATATAGGTGGACGCATTTTCGAGATAGCGCCATACAGTTGGACCAGGGGTGGCTCTAGAATTTGTTTGTAAGATATGTGTATCAAATGAAAGGTGTTAATGAGTATTTTAAAAGGGAGTGGGCCTTAAATCTATAAGTGGATGCCTTTTGGAGATATCGTTTTTGATACGGTCAACCACGGCACGCTATTGGAAGACCTAGAAGGGTCTCCGCTTCCCCCAAGTCTCAAAATGTGGACCGCAAATTATATGTGTAGCCGGCAAGCATCGGTGCAATTCAGGAACGTAACATACAAACCTAGAAGAATTAAACAATGGGTCCACAGGGTGGTGTGCTATCCCAACTTTTGTTTAACTTCTACATATCAAAGCTACCTTCACCACCAGAAGGAGTTACTATCGTTTCCTATGTCGATGACTGCACAATAATGGCCACGGTCCCAGGCCTACAGATCGTTGAGCTTTGTAACAAAATAAACAGCTACCTCCCTACTCTCTCCAGCCCCTTCGCCTCGCGAAACCTGACATTGTCTTCGACTATATCATCGGCGACCTTATTTACTACATGGACGCGCCAAATCTCGACCATATTGAACATATAGTCGATGGCACCACGCTACCGACTGTCTTACACCCTAAAACTTGGGTGTGAGGTTCGATCAGTATCTACATTTTGGAGAGCATGTATACGCAATTGTACCGAAAATCCAGAGCCGTAATAAAATCCTCAAATCTCTCCCGGCAGCACTTGGGGTAAAGATAACGAAACGCTCATTACCACTTACAAAGCAATTGGCCGGCCGATTGCATGCTACGCGTCCTCGATATGGTCGCAAAGTCTAAAGGTTACTCAAGGGAAGAAAATCCAGGCCTGCGAAAATACTGCTACGGGCTGTCTTCTTATGTCCCCAGAACACCATCTACGAAATGAGGCGAGAGTACTCCCCATTAGGGAGAGAAATGAAATGCTAACCAAACAGTTTCTGTTGAATACCCAGAAACCTGGGAATGCCAAAAGATATCTGATTGATGAGGCTACACCAACCAGGGGCTTAAGGGGTCATCTCCGTAAGCATTATGAGGAAATAAGGCACCTGAGAACACAGCCGTATGAAGCAAAAAAGCACAAGCAGGTCCTCAGTGATATCCAAAGGTAGGCGCCGGACCTCTATGCTTGGAATTGCCCGGCGAATCCAGTACATAAAGAACAAGTAAAGGAGGTTAAGTTCGGGTGTAACCGAACATTACATACTCAGTTGAGAGCTATGTTGACAACATAAGGGAAAATAACCATGTAGGAAAACGAACCGAGCGAAACCCTGGAATGTGTTTGTATGACATGTCTATCAAATGAAAGGCACTAAAGAGTATTTTATGAGGGAGTGGGCCATAGTTCTATAGGTGGACGCCATTTAGGGATATCGCCATAAAGGTGGATCAGGGTTGACTCTAGAATGTGTTTGTACGATATGGGTATCAAAAGAAAGGTGCTAATGAGTATTTTAAAAGGGAGTGGGCCTTAGTTCTATAGGTGGACGCCTTTTCGAGGTATCGCAACTTAGACTTTGTTTGTACGATATGGGTATCAAATGAAAGGTGTTAATGAGTATTTCTAAAAGGGAGTGGGTCTTCGTTCTATAGGTGGTCGCTTTTTCGAGATATCGCCATAAAGGTGGACCAGGGGTGACTCTAGAATGAGTTTGTACGATATTGGTATCAAATGAAAGGTGTTAATAAGTATTTCTAAAAGGGAGTGGGTCTTCGTTCTATAGGTGGTCGCTTTTTCGAGATATCGCCATAAAGGTGGACCAGGGGTGACTCTAGAATGAGTTTGTACGATATTGGTATCAAATTCAAGGAACTAATGAGAGTTTTAAAAGGGAGTGGTGGTAGTTGTATATGTGAAGGCGTTTTCCAGATATCGACCAAAATGTGGACCAGGGTGACCCAGAACATCATCTGTTGGATACCGCTAATTAATTTATATATGTAAAACCTGCCAAAATTTCAAGGGTTTTTTATTTCGCACTGCAGAACTTTTTCATTTTCTTCTACTTAATATGGTAGGTGTCTCAACCATTTTACAAAGTTTTTTCTAAAGTTATATTTCGCGTCAATAAACCAATCCAATTACCATGTTTTATCCCTTTTTTAGTATTTGGTATAGAATTATGGCATTTTTTGTAATTTTCGATATCGAAAAAGTGGGCGTGGTCATAGTCGGATTTCGTTCATTTTTTATACCAAGATAAGTACGTCAACTAAGTTCAGTAAAGATATGTCGATTTTTGCTCAAGTTATCGTGTTAAGGGCCATGCGGAAGGACAGACGGATGACTGTGTATAAAAACTGGGCGTGTCTTCAACCGATTTCGCACATTTTCACAGAAAACAGTTAATGTCATAAAATCTATGCCCCTACCAAATTTCAAAAGGATTGGTAAATTTTTGTTCGACTTATGGCATTAAAAGTATCCTAAACAAATTAAATGAAAAAGTTCGGAGCCACGCCCATTTTGAAATTTTCTTTTATTTTTGTATTTTGTTGCACCATATCATTACTGGAGTTGAATGTTGACATAATTTACTTACTTATATACTGTAAAGATATTAAATTTTTTGTTCAAATTATACTTTAAAAAATTTTTTTCGTTAAAAGTGGGTGTGGTCTTTCTCCGATTTTGCAAATTTTTATTAAGCGTACATATAGTAATAGGAATAACGTTCCTGCCAAATTGCATCATGATATCTTCAACGACTGCCAAATTACAGCTTTTATTTTTAAATTACCTTCTTTTAAAAGTGGACGGTGCCACGCCCATTGTCCAAAATTTTACTAGTTTTCCATTCTGCGTCATAAGGTCAACCAACCTACCAAATTTCATCGCTTTATCTGTCTTTGGTAATGAATTATCGCACTTTTTCGGTTTTTTTTAAATTTTCGATATCGAAAAAGTGGGCGTGGTTTAGTCCGATATCGTTCATTTTAAACAGCGATCTGAGATGAGTTCTCAGGAACCTACATACCAAATTTCATCAAGATACCTCGAAATTTACTCAAGTTATCGTGTTAACGGACGGACGGACGGACATGGCTCAATCAAATTTTTTTTTCGATCCTGATGATTTTGATATATGGAAGTCTATATCTATCTCGATTCCTTTATACCTGTACAACCAACCGTTGTCCAATCAAACTTAATATACTCTGTGAGCTCTGCTCAACTGAGTATAAAAATACCCTGAGCCAGCAGAGGAGGAACGCACTCTCCCTAGGGAAACGCGTGTCACTCTAGCTCAACTTCCATCCGGGTATTGTAACAGGTTAAACTCTTACCTATCCAGATTCAACCCCGACATACAAAATGTCTGGCCTGCTTGAAATGTGTCCCCACATGACACCAACCTTCTCTTCAATTGCATTGTGGAACCAACGCCTCTAACACCCTCTCATTATGGTCCTCCCCTGTTGAACCGGCAAGTTTCCTTGGACTCCCGTTAGAGAACATTGAGGACAGTTTGTGATTGATCGCACCTATTGGATGGGGCGAAGCACTGCTACAACAACAACAACAGTTTGTGGGATCTTGACATAATGCCTCTAAAACAACTCTGTTGTATGAAGAAAATTTATAACTTCCTCTACAAACTTGTTTCAATTTTTTTTTCTATCCAATTCAACAAATTGATATATGTACATATTTTAACGATTTTAGTGTTCCTCTTATTGCAACCTTGTACTAACGTTCGTATCACTAAACTGTTGAATAAATAACTCCAATATTTAATAATGCAAAATGGCCTTTATTAAAGTACTTCACAATAACACTTATAACTCGCAACTAATAGCTTGCTTAAATGGAACTGATTTTCGCGCCTCTACTGTTGTCGCCTTTTATATTGTCTGGCGTCCTCGTTGCATACTTCTAGGCTTTTCCATTCCAGAACTTACTAGTTACTTATCAGCTACAAAATCACCAGCGAAAACTACGTTTATAGCTTCCCTTATGCGCGGGAGTAATACTTGCATAAATTTTGCTCTCTCTTGTGAGCACCTCAGATGTGTACGTACATATGTGTAGGCATAATGTTTGAATTATTGATGTGCATCAAGTCACTGCTTAGCATCGGCTTAGAGATGATAGTATCCCTTAGTGCTGCTAATATTCATTACAATATGTATTAATTTAATTTTTAGTTCTTTGAAAGGGCGTCGAATAACAGCAATTCGTTGTCAGATGAGGTAATCCCTCAAAAATGATTAGCGACAATGGCAAAACGTTCATTGGCGCTCAGCGCGCACTTGAACGCGACTTCGCTAAGTTCCTTCACGAATGCTCTGCGGATATTGTCCGAAATATGCCCCTATGGGGAATAAATTGGCAGTGTATTCCACCCAGTGCCCCTCATATGGGCGACCTTTGGGAATTTGCAGTAAAAAGTTTTAAAACCCACTTCAAAAAAACCGCTCCATCCATGCAGCTCAATTGCTAAGATTAAATACACGTAACGTTACTGCAAATATTTCGGGTATTGGAGATTCTCAATTTTTTACAACAAGAAGGGCTGCCCACATAAGTTTGCGGTCAGCTTACAACAAGCACTTTAATCTAGAATGCCAATTTGTTTTACTGCCAAGGGTTACAACATACTCTCCTACTGCAATCGATCACAATTACCTGCAGGATTTACCAAACGTATTCCTTGCAGATCCAGAATTCAATTCTCCATCTAAAGTCGATTTTATTTTGGGTGCTGAGCTTTATTGTAACATTTTGCTCTCGGGAATGATAAAATGTGAAAATGGTTTACTACTGCAAGAAACCTACTTTGGGTGGATGATTTCAGGTCCTGTAAAAACCAATTTTAATGAGTGCAATCTTTCTGCAAATTTATCGTCAATCGATTCCATCGATAACCAACTGTGTCTGTTTTGGGAACAAGAAGATATGGTGGATCTTCCGTTAATTTCTACTGAGGAAGCTGCAGTAGAGAAACATTTTTTGGAAAGTCACTCTCGTGACGACACTGGTCGATATCAAGTCCACTTGCCATTCAAACGTCTTGTTTTGCAAAATGAGTTACCAACGTTCAGTCACACCAATTTTAACGCCTTTCGAAGACTGAATCAGCTCGAAAAACGATTCAGATCTCAACCTGAGTTTTCGAGGCTTTATAGAGACTTTATGGAGGAGTACGTTCGTTTAGGTCACATGAAGGAAATCGGAAACTATCCGCAAGATCTTCCAGCTAACTCATATTTCCTATGTCATCACGGTGTCTTGAGAGACAGCAGCAGTACTACTCAGTTAAGGGTAGTATGCGATGGCGGAAATCATCATCAAAACCAAAACTCCCTTAACCTGGAACTCGCTGCAGGAACTGCTTTACAAAATAGTTTGCCGCTTATATTGTCTCGATGGAGACTACATCGCATAGCTTTTACCGCCGACGTAGAAAAAATGTTTCGACAGATCAATATCTGTGAAGAACACCAGCTGTTCCAATGTATACTATGGAGAGACGCTCCTACAAAACCAATAAAAATATACAAACTCTGCACAGTTACTTACGGTACTACTTCAGCGCCTTTCTTGGCCATACGTGTGCTACATCAGCTAGCAAATGATGAGCGGAGCTCATATCCTCTTGCAAGTAAGATCCTCTTAACTGACAGCTACGTCGATGATATACTTTCATGTGGAGACTCTATTCAAGAGGTAACCGAATTATACCAACAGCTGACGATGCTTATCAAAAGTGGTGGTTTCAACCTAAGGAAGTGGAACTCTAACTCGGCAGGGTTGCTGGAATCTATTCCACTAGACCACATTGATAAGCATCACTCATTCGAGGTAACTTCCGAAAATTTTGTTAAAGCGCTTGGACTTCATTGGGAAACAAAAGATGATAATTTCTACTTCAAAATTAACTTTGAATTTTCTGCCACCGTAACTAAAAGCAGCCTTCTTTCTGAAGCGACCAAAAATTATGGTTAGAGAGATTCGAGAATCTCGCGAGAATGCGAGACTCGCGAGATATCTCTTCTCGAACAAGTTCGAGGAATCGTAAGCTCTAGATTGTAGCAGCATAAGTGTGACAAGAAAAAGTTTAAATTTAGGTACATTCGATTACGAAACAAAAACGTTTAAACAGCAATATATCGGCACTCTGATGTTTGGGAATGTAAGCCTTTTGTAGCAATATAGGAGTATTGCATATATGATTTGAACTTTTCTTTTTATTCATCGGTAATTAATGGAAATAATTCAGTGACTCTTTTATAATCCACTGGCACTTTTCACAGACTTTTGATCACGTCGATGGCAGTTCGTGAGTGTTTGTGCCTTCCAATTCGCAGCGCACGGCTGCGCATAAGAATGGCACAGGCAGCCGTCGAAATATGGATGGAGTCGGCTTCGGCATCCTGCCCGCCCTGCAGGAAGGTGCTGGTAAGCACCATCTGCAGTTCCTGCAAGGCGTGGATAGTGGTTCCTAACGCACGACTGGCCGTATTGCGCCGTTGGAATTGCAACGTTTGAAGCCCTTGGGGAGTGTTTCCTAACGTGCGCTTGGCCGTCTTTTCGGGTTTGGGTTGTGCCACCGTTTTCTTTCTTGGCGTGTGCCTTTTGGACACTACAGGCGCAGGTGAGCTTCTTCTTCCGTTTGAGCTTCGGATTTGTGCTGCCCATGTTGACTTTCGGCCAACCGTACAGGAGGGTGTGGTATGCCAAACCGCAAATTATGCAATTTCCTCTTGAGTCGCATTGCCCGCAGGCAATTGAAGCAATAGCCCTGTGCCCTGGACACTGTTGCACGCTGTGGTGGCCGCATCACCTTAAAGGCCGGGCAGGTCCGTGGTAGTGGTGGCAGAGCTAATACTGAAGGCAGTTATCGGTCTATGCCGTGGGAGCCAGTGGGAATGCCGGCCTGGATGACTGGTGTGTGCCGCCCTGAAAGTATAAGGCAGATAGAGAAACAAGAAGTAGTTGGGTACAGCGGATGATAAACGGAAAGTTAATACGGAAAGTTAGTTATACAAAGGAAACGTATATAAGTTATCGCGCTGTGCGCGGAGAGTGCTCCGTTGGAAGAAAGCACAGTTTAACTGAGGCCACGTTCTCGATTCGTCCCAGCCACCACTTGGTGGGTGTGGGCGAAACTTCTTTGATTACGACGAGGTCGCCTGGTTAAGGATTTCCCTGTGGCATTTGCCATTAATATCGCTTCTGAAGGTCCTTCAGATAATCCTCTTTCCGGCTTCGGCTGAATTGCTGATAAAGCGACTTGAGTTTTTCCCATCGAATTATCAAGGAGAGGTCTTCCGCGTTTGGCTCAGGAATGGCTAATAGCGGCCACCTCGAATGAGGTGACTCGGAGTAAGCGCTGTGAAGTCAGCTGGGTCCTGGGATAGAGGTTAGAGGCCTCAAATTAAGAACTGCTTCAATACGCAACAAAAGCGTATCGACGGTGGCCATTTTAGAAATTTTTATAAAGTGTATAGATATAAAGAGGTTAGGTAATCCACGTGATTACTTTTCTTTACTTAGCTGGTAAGTTTGGCAATTGATGTGGGATGATTGTAGAATCAGTTATTCCCGGGTTTCGGCACCATTTAATGTTGGATACATTAATAGAAAAAAGAACTCACTACCTTGACTTTAGTGCATTAAAAATAAATAAAAACTCAACACGATTGAATTTTGCTGCTAATATCTTTTGTTTTGTTCAAAGTAGTGGTGGTTAACAAGTAGTGCTGATGAATGATTGATATTAAGATTAATCGATAAATTTTAGGAGTACGGTTAGTAAAGTACAAGGTGAGATAAGTACAATGTGGATAAAACGAAGTAAGTAAGTTGATGAAAACCAAACACTAGTTGCAAACGACTTGAGGATTTTGTTGCGGCTTTGTACTTTAGATACAACTTCGATGGCATACGCCTTGAAGGTGAGAGTGTGACCGAATGTTACCCCTAAGATCTTTGGGTGACTGAAAATCGGTAGCGCAACACCATCGACGGGAAACGTCCAATATTCCACGTCGCAAAACAGAGTGGCCGTAGATTTGGTCGGTTAGGTTCAGATAATTTGCAGTCCATCTTTTTATACAAAGGGGACATGGTGAACCTTCTATATCTTGGAGTAGAGTGCCGTGATTGACTGAGTCAAAAGTTTTCGCAGCGCTGGTAGTGCTATGCATTTTGCGGAAACCATGCTGATGAGTGGATAGGCAAAGATTCGCAGTAAACTGACGGAGCAGGAAGGTTTCCAATGTCTTCGCTACTGGCGAAGAGAAATTAAAATACCGACACCCCCAACGAAAAGCCAAACTTTCAAAATTTTTAAATAGGATTTTTTTGTAAAAATTTTATAAGGGTCACTTTTTGTTTGGTACGCCGATATATTGCTTCACAAAATAACTTGAACATAAATTAAGGGAGTGGTGGAAAGTACACTTATTTAAAACAAATTAGTCTCATGCTTTAATTTAGTTTTCAATTCAAGAATGGTCTCATCAATGGTAAGCTCCATCAAATTTCTTTGATGTTGACGTGCATTTGCACCAACTTTTTTTTTTTAACTCCAATAGTGGCAAAAATCTGTTACGAAAAGTGTTTGATAACCAATCGAAATATCTTGTCACCACACAAGATTTTCTCATTAGACGCTTGTTTCAACAACCATTAACGAGAATTGGTTTGCTTCAAGATCCCAAACTTTTCTAAATTATCTGCTAGGTGAAATGCCATTGTTCTGTTACATTTTAATGACATCAATTTTTTGGTAAGAAAATCATTGAAGTAAGTAAAATTATATAAGGGTTAATAAAGGTGTGGAAAATTTTGTGGGCAGTGTTGTACAAGAAACAGAAGTACCAAAAGACTATATGGGGTTGGAGAGGACCATTTTTGGCCCAAATGCACCAAAGTGGCAACTTTGCTATGTGCACTTAAGGCTCCATTACATGCCAACCTAATATAAACACACGCAAGTCATTTTCTGTCAAAAATGTCTCATGCACATACAACTTGTATGAGAGCGACCCAAATTGAATTTGCTGCGTGAAAACCTAGCTCGATTTCCAATTTTTGTTCTGCGTGACATTTAGATTTGACTTTTGCACACATGCTTTACTTGTCGCGACGCATGCTTATTTGGGTTAGGGCAAAAACGCCAGTTGTTTGCGTGCGCTAAAAAAACGCAGTGCGGTTTTATTAGGTTGGCATGTTACTGATACTTAGCATAGACTTGACTTGACTTGAGAACTGTCACTTACAGTTCTGTTAAATGAACATTGCATGTTACTGATTACTCAAAACTTAGCAACACTTAACTTGACTTAGAATTCTGTTGAATTTTGATTTTCTATGTAAGTTCTAAGTGACGTTTATATTTTGAGATGCCATTTGTTGTTTCCATTTCATTTTGACATTTTGTCATACAAATTGACATTTATTGATTATGATGCCAGATTGTATGCGCTGAGTATAATCGTGGCTAAGTTACCAAGTTTACGCAAAGTCAAGTCAAGTCTATGCTAAGTATCAGTAATGGAGCCTTTACAGTTTGAATGTCATTCTCTGTGCTGCCGAGTGTGTTACTAGGCATCACAAATTACACACATAAGATTGCGCATTCACGAGTTCAAAATTGCTTCGTTCTGTGCATCTACGTCACACTTGACTGCTTGAGCGATTGAAAGAAAGAGAGAAAAAACAAGAGCTAAAAGAAAATGACGTAAAATTGCCCATAAAAAACAGCTGATCTTTTGTTTACATGCGCAATGCGCAATCTTGTGTGTGTGATTTGTGACTTTACCACCGGATGCTGCCTAGCATTGTGGATAAAACAAGCTTTGTGAATCAATTGATTTTGATGATTTGAGAAGTGACTTTGCCAGAGCAAAATCAAGAGAAAAATATTTTTAATTGTATAATAATTTATAGTTTTTAATATAGAAAAAATATTTGCGAGAATAAATTATAAAAATAATTATAACAGTTTTCATTTATTTAAAAAAAATGATCATATTTTGCTCCCCTTAAGTGGGCCTCATAATCATTTTAGTCCCGGGCCTCGTAAATCTTTAATCCGCCCCTGGGTCGAACAGACCGCTTACATGATACCGTGCTTGATCTTCGAAAAGATCGTGTAGCCATACATGCTGCAAGATTATCCAAGTGACTTTTAGGCTTTAATCGTAGCCGAAGGTGGTCGCATGCCAATGTTACCATCGGCTGCCAGTTGACGCATGTTTAAGTGACTTAAAGCATTTTCTTTCGTTTGTTTCGTTAGTCATTGAGTGCGCTTGTAATTGTCAACTGGTTAGTGAAATATTCTAAATACATAGTTTCAAATGTATATCCCGAAGGGGAGTTTTTCAAAGCAAAATAAGGAGCTCAACCCGCAGCCAATACCTTAGAGCCCCCAGTGCCCCCCAATGAATACATACAAGGTGTAACAGGTACATAGCGACCTCTCTCTCTAAAATAACACACAGTCCACTTAAATAACAAATAATATAATTATAACAAAAAAATATTCGCGCGTCGAATCACCAAAGCTGGCATCTCGCCCCTGCTATCCGCCTGTAGATCAAAGCGCCACAGATCGTGGTGGGCATTGAAATCGCCTAAGATAATGCGATTTTCGCCAGTGCGCAGATGTCCGTGATCTTCCTTGTGAACCCCACAGTTTATCTGCAGTATTCTGAAGTGCTATAGAGAAGATTTCGTAACTCTGCGGGTAAGTGAAGGAGGACTACGCCTGAGTTGAGGGAGGGCAGGACGATAGTGCTGTTCTGGCCGTGGGACTTGACGCCCTTGGGTAAGCATTGGAGTACTTGGTGTAGTTAGGTTTTCGGCTTGGCTGCATCTCGCGATGAAACCCGTCGGGGGGTTCCCGTCGCTGAGACCAGAACATCTATGAAAGTGGCACCATCCAAGGCAGGAACTGTATTGGGCAGATGTCGCAAGCATATATATTCTGTACTGGCAAACGGTGCACAAGGTGGTAGGGATTAAGAGTCTGTTTCCCTGACCTACTCGTGTACTAATGCCGGAAAGAGGGGGAGTAGACGGGGTCAAGGGCTGATGCTCGGCATTGCTACTTACTCTGCTACTGAGATTGTAGTTATGAGTAGGAACGGCTGTATGAGCTGGTGGCGCAGTGGGGCCAAAGCAGCAGCGGGTACTTGTTGTGGCTTGCTAAACGGCGGAGCTGTTAGGGGGTAGTGGATGGGCGCTAAGGCGCTGACTACGGGACGCCCTTGGGTGAACAGCAAGGTGCCACAACAGATTTTTAAAAGTTACGAGAACGACGGGTTTTGGGGTCTAGCACAGGACATCCCGTCCGGTGTAGCCATATCTTATACGTGGCACACAGACAAGAGCGTAATCGTCCTAAAAAGACTATTTTCCGTAAAACGCAGCAAACCCATTTCTCCGGACCGGAATCAGGTACAGGTCCCGAATTGGGTTCGTACCTTCCCGGAGAAGGACAATATGATGCAGTCCCGCTGAAAGGATCTGCAGGAAGGGTGACAATTTGTGGGAGGGACGTAATATTTTAAATGGGGTTACACTGAAATGCCAGCCCTTGGTCCGGAAAAATTCCGAGTCGCTCCGGTACGTAGAACCGGCTGCCTTGGAAAGCGATTTGAATCGGTCTTATTTCTTGGTAGATTTTATCAAATGTTTGCATTGCAAGGGATCTGATGAGGATCTATAAACGTGAAATCAACAGGTCAAAGCGGGTTTCATGGAAGAATTTCTGTGCCGACATAGAAACCTCCAGCGAAACGGCGCGATTGAAGAAAGTCCTATCTAAAGTAGATGCATTCCACGGACTGATAAAAAAGGACGACGGGGAATGGTCATACAATAGTGAAGAGTCGATATTACAGGAATATGCCCTAGAGCAATAATAGTCAGTCTCAACTCTATTGAAGTTCATCCAGCTTTAACAAATTGGATCGACTGCATTAAGCTGCGAAATTCGTAAACAGAGGAACGCCGCAGGGTGGGATTTTATTTTTAAACGGTTTTATTTAGCTTGGCTTGACAGGCTGGCTGGTTGGCTGCCTGGCACGAATTTTGTAATTGAAATTTAAGTAACTTCCCGATAAGCTACAAGCTTGAAACTTTGAATATAGTTCAGAACCCGATGACAATGTAATAATAAGAGATATTCAAAAAAATCGTATTTGTGGTCCGATTTAGCTCATATTTGGAACACATAATACATACAGGAATAGAAAGCGACCTATGAAAAAATGGCCGCTAGATGGAGCAAGGATCGAGATATTCAAAAAAACCATGTCCGATTTGGCTCATATTTGGAACAAATACTACATACAGCCCTGTAGAAGTGACATCAAACTATTTGGGAGTTGGAGGAGGGACAAACGTACGTGGCGCAGAGTGTAGTAAAGTCTTTGGAAGGATTATGTATTAAGGACTTAGATTGTAACAAATTGGAAAGAGTCACTAAAGGAACTAAATATAATGACAAATAATAGGCAAATAAATAACGACTAAAAACTTGAAAATAAAATAATTAAAAAAAAATTTTTTAAGTTAAACGGTTTTATTGAAAACAATACTTACATGAAGTAATAATAATAATACTATAAGCTAGAAAATAATTAGGTAGATCCTAGGTACTAGAGATATACGCCGCCGCCGCTGATTAGCGACGTTTTTCGCACGGCGCTGCCGAGTGTCAAAAATATCGGCGCCGCGGCGGCGGCGGCGGCGTTCGGCGTGTTACTATATTTTCTACTCTTTTAAGACTGTCTAGGCCATTTATAGTTCATCTCGAAAATTGGTCCGATATGGTCGAAAGGGATATCAAGGGATGCGCATCACTGCCAGTTATAAAAATCCAATTGCGAAGTTTAACACTTTCTAACCGTTCAAAACTTATTTGAGAAAACAGGCGCTTTCAATGCCAGCTTAACACGGATTTCGCATCACTGAATTCACAAAGTTATTAAAACAAAACACTAAAAGAAAAGTTTTTTAAAAAATTTAAATGCTCACTTTACAAAATTTTTTCAAAAAATTAATAAGGAACCATGAACTCAAATAAAATGACCCAAGTCGAACATATTTTCAAATTGTCCTCAAGTTGGTAAAAAAGCAAATTTTCGAAAAAGGTGCCGAATTTTATATCCCGATTGGCTGAAAGAATAAGCAAAATCAGTGATGCAAAATCCTTTAGTAGGCTCCAGTGGTTTAAATTCTCCTCTGAAATGATTCTCAGCTCATACTTAAGTTGCATATACATATCTTCAACACGTATGAGAAGGGGTTGAACAAACACTTTATTAGCTGAACTATAAAATGGCGTCTGAAATCTTAATTTTTATTTTCACACTTCATCATTCAACACTCAAGTCTCTCGGTTTAACATTTCCTAAAGTTGGCGGCCCTATCCCCAACTAGTCCCTTGGAGTGAATCGCATTGGATATAGCCTATCAACCATGTTTAAATATGACCAACACGTGACGGCTTCTGTTAAAAATGTGAATACGTAGGAAAATTTTTTAACCAGTTTAGGCTTTTTCCTTCGCAAGAACACTCAAAGTGGTGAAGCAAAAGCTTTCTCAAGACAGTCGTACAAATTACCGGGTGTTCTACTAGCCTAACGTAGGGGATAGTCGAACTAGTCTGAACACTGAAGGCGATCATCCATAATGAACTCTTATATCATAAGGCCGGAAACGAAGAGTATTGAGATCAATATATCGAACACAAACGTCTGCAAATTTTGGTCTATATTTTAAGACTTTTATACACTGTCCTTGTAAATTTTAAATTATGTAGATGCGCCAAGGATTATACGATTTTCACCCATGTGTTTCGCAATTATATCCACTTAGACTGCTTATGATTTCGAGGGCAGCATCCTTGGCCGAATAGTTACTCCGTAACGCTTCAATGTGTTTTTTTTTGGTGTAGCTAGCGCGACAAAAGCATCCGTCAGAAAGTCTTCGGAGCTACACCTTACTTCTAGGAAAGTAACGTCGACGAAGGTATGAGTTCGAAGTCGCAGTCCTATGGATTCTGTCCTGGCATATGGTATAAGGACCCACGATGCATGGTAGCGACTGGTGGTCGGGATTGCTACTGTTCGCACGTCGGGAATTGTAGCTCTTAAAAACAGCCGAAAAAACCGAAGTCGCCCTTTGGCGCGATCAACAATGAGCCAGCATTGATGCTAATCGTTAAAACTGTGCCACGAGAATCATGACTATTAGTAGATAATTTATAGCAACCGTAAGTCGCCTTTGTGCGTGACCAGCATGTAGCCACAAATGATTTAAGAAATCGTGCCGACGACGGATATTAGAGTTAACCCAGAACATCTCCTTCGGTGAAACTACGCTAAAAAACTGTGACCATTTAAAGTATTTCTCCCTCTCTCCGCAAGGAGCTACTCTCGAAATTTTTGGAACGATCCACGAGATTTTGAAGCAAAAACCGCGGATCTTTCCGAAATGTTAAATGTTATTTTTTTTAAATTTCCGCTTTACAAGCCTCCCAGATCTACATCCGCAAGTTAATGATATTGTTCCAGATCGTCAAACATACCATTCACGTCAGCAGTATGTTTCCACATTCATTAGTTGTGGACAATGTTATACTTTGAATTCTAGCGATCCAATTCAGAGGTTTACGCCGATCACTTTGTCGGCGCGCCGGGTACGCCGCCGCCGCCGGTATATAATAGAGCCTACGCCACCGCCGCCCATTAAGTGACCGGCGTAAACCACTACTAGGTACTAGTCATCACACTCCTCATCAATATAGGGCGTTGATCAGGCAATTAAATAAAAGCGTTGGGCGCGTGAAATTTCTAAAAATGTGAGGCGTAGCATAACCTTATTAAGGTTCAGTTGGTCTTACTTATGACTATCAATAGAAATTTTACGCGTCCAACGCTTTTATTTAATTGTCTGATCAACGCCCTAGATTGATGAGGAGTGTGACGACTAGTACCTAGGACCTACTTAATTATTTTCTAGCTTTTAGTATTATTATTACTTCATGTAAGTGTTGTTTTCAATAAAACCGTTTAACTTAAAATTTTTGTTTACTATTTTATTTTATTTATTTATTTCTTACAGCCTATACTAAGCCTAGCTTATACCTATATATAGTAATTAATATATAATCTAATTAAAGTTATTTATATGCATCTATTGAATGCCCAAATGGAGTGAGAGATGGGTAGCAGACGAATGACACCAGTGCAATGATTTTACCAGTTGTATCTGACGCTGTTAGCGTATTTAAAGTGCGAAGGCGCAATCTGAACGGCGATGCACTCATTTGGTTGAGCGATGCGTTACAGTATGAGCTTCGGCTACTTTTTGTCACGAATGCTGTGGCCGCTGGTTGGGACCAGTCAAACTTATACGCCAATTACACGGCTCAAGTATCCTTGTGCCAATTACCAATTTGCACAAGGATTTGCCTGGTGTGTGCACTGGTTGCGCTATTTGCGCAGAGAACTGCGCTAAAATCAAAACGATTTTGATATTTACGCATGCTGCAAATATTGCACATGCTTTTTTCTTCGTGTGTGGTGAATCTTACACAGTTTACCTGTGGTTCCTGATAATATAACATCAGTAATTATTGCTTAAAAATGTTAATATCGAAGGCGCAAGGGCCATCTCTAGCTTGTAACAGGAATTCACATAAAATCAATAATAAATAATAATTTTGTATACAATTAGAACACATGTTTAATTTTTGCGCTAGTTGAAAAATGAATATTGCGCAGTGCTGCAATGAGTTGAGCTGGTCTTGCAATTAAAATATATATTTTATAAATACAATGGAAAATAAACGCTTCTGTGCGAGTTTTTCGACTTATACCGTGAATTACCAGCACTGTGGAAAATAGTGATTTTTTATACAATTAGTGCCTTTTTTATACAATTAAATACAATTAAAATACATGTTTCATTTGTTGCGCTACTTTAAAAATGAATATTGCGCAGTGTTCTTGAGCCGTGTATGTCAAAATTTTCATTTGCACAAATTTCGTCGTTTTATATTTGCGTCATGTATGGGCCGTATTACGGCAAAATTGTTGAAGATAAAGATGTTGCATGCGGGAACTTCAGTGGAAAGCAGCGGAGCTTCACAAAATTCTAGTAGGTCACTTCCACCACACCACAAATTTTAACACGATTTTTAACATAATTTAAGCACACAAAATACACCGATTGTAGTTTTGGAAGGTAAAAACGTGTGTATTCTGAACACATTAGCTGAATAAAAAGTGTACATATAATTGTTAAATAATAAATACAGACAGTGGTAGTTTAACAAGTTCTCCTGTGGTAAGTGGTGAATGTGACCTACCAGAAGTTTTGTGAAGCTTGCTTCACACTATTTTTCGTCCCTGCAATGTCTCTATGTTAATATTGTCTCTGCTTACGGCATATGCAGATGACGTTTTCAGTCATCATAAACGGCAGATGCCTAACAAAAATTAGCTCGCTGATTGATCAGGCACTTCGTTATGTACATGCCTGGGCATCTGGAGTCGGGTTAACCGCCAACTCGGAAAAAACCGCTTTAGTATTATTTACTAGGATGTATAAGATCCCTAATTGGACTAAGCCTAAACTTGGAGGGGCAAACCCTGGAAGAAAAATACTAACTATGCCCTCCCCCCTCTTCACTTTTTCCTAATCCTTTTATTCACTCCTCCCTCCGTCTTTTTCGCCTCATCTATCTCCATCTTCGTCTCATTCTATCTCTTTCTCAATCTCCTTCTCTCTCTTCTCTTCTCTCAATTTCTTCTCATTCTTCTGCATCCCTTATTGCCTGTCCCAGAGGGTGGTATGTATTTTATTCCAGTCCCAGTCCCAGTCCCACTCCGAGTCTCAGTCCCAGTCCTAGCCTAATCCCACTCCCAGTCCGTCTCTGGATAATATATTACTCTGTACTAAAGCACTCATCAACAGCTTTCATTTGTTATCCATATTCTATAAACACATTCTAGGGGTACTCGGGTCCACGTTTCGGCCTATATCTCGAGACCCTGTACGTCGATCGCAACCAAACGTATGTAGTAACCACCGCGTGAGTTTTACGCAACTTGTGTGAAAGTTTGAACCGACGCATCTCTCCAGACACCGGCGACCAACTAACACACATTTTAGTCTTTCTTTTTATATATATAAATTTTTATTTTTCACACTTCACTATAGTATTAAAACGAAATACAGATTTTCGTTGCTTTTGAAATTCGGCTTAAAAATTGCACATGGAACAACTAAAGACTCTCCTGAATTAAAAAAAAAATGTTATAGTACCTCTAAATCGCGGACCCCCTCAGAAACCCCGGGCCCGGGGCTAATCCCCCACCCTCTCGGCGAGCCTGGTTATGTGCTATAATTGATATCATTCGCTATAATATTTTTTATTGATAAGCACGTTGTTTAATTAAACACCAACCAATTACACGGAAGTATATCCGCACCACCTGAATATGTGATTGCCAATGCGTATACGTAACATTTTATTATTATGTATAAACAAATAAAAAAATTGCAATAAAATAATATTGCGACCATAAAGTGAGATATAACCTATTCTATATTTCAAGCTAGATCAAACTACACACGGGGTGCAAAACAAATTCAAAATGGGTTCAGTAGTTTAGGAGTCCATCGCAGACAAACCTAGTGACACGTGATTTTTATATATATAAAGATAATAAGAAACCCTCTATGGGATGCAAGGATGTACGTGGGGCATCTATCCCAAACTCTCTCATTGGGTATTCACGGCAATTGTCAAAGCAATACTTTACTATAGGGTTCTTGTTTGGTGGACAGCCAAACAAAAGAATACGTATACCAAAAAACTTAAGAGGGTATGCAGAGTATATATGATTAGCATATCATACAACGCTCGCTGAGTCGACGATAGACGTCCCAATCCGCTCGGGAGAAATCAAAAGGAGACAAGAGTTGCATATGATCCATCAAGCAGGAAGGGCGTGGACAAAAGCGCGGGGCTGCAAAATTCATAAGATCATGTACAAAGCCTATGATATTCGACTTACAAAGTGGCTCATATCTCTGAAGAGCGAAGACTTAAGGCTCACGATGGGCATACTGACTGGATACTGCCTGCTGGCGCCACATGCCTATAAGTCTGGCCTCGTCAGTAACAAAGTGGCTCATATCTCTGAAGAGCGAAGACTTAAGGCTCACGATGGGCATACTGACTGGATACTGCCTGCTGGCGCCACATGCCTATATGTAAGTCTGGCGTCGTCAGTAACAGTATGTGCAGGAAGTGTGAGCTGCAGGAAGAAACGGTTGAGCACGTTCTGCGTTCGTGTCCTGCACTCGCCAGGTCAAGGCTCCAGCTATTAGGGGCGACAGAGTTGTCAGATCTCGAGGCAGCAATTAAACTGGGTCCTAGAAAACTGCCAGTATTTTCCAAGAGGACGGAGTTATTCTATAGCGTATGTCCTGGCACCAGATTAGTGCTCTTCCGTTTGGTCGTTAAACAAATTCTGGTAACACTATGGACACATTCCGTCTATGTGAAGTCTTCATTGACCGGTCAGTTCAACCTAACTTAACCTTGCATTGCAAATTGTTTACAGCAAAGTCTTCGTATCGACATCCATATTTGACAGCAGTGAAGGGAAGATAGCGACTGAGTTGGTCGAGGTAACTTACAGATTCCCCTCTCTTCTTGCTACCAATAGGCGTAAGTTGCTGCGAAACAGTGATGACTAGCGTTGCTTGATAAACAGCCAAAATCGTTCAAACGGTTAACTGCCAATTAATGATGATGATTAACAACAAATTAGGCACAAGTTTCCGCATAATGCGGCGCAATATTGCAATCGAAAGTTTCTGATACTCAAAAGTCTACAGAACTTTATCATTAACAATCTTCTTTCCACGTGTTATCAAAATTTACCGTCACATACCCAATTCTCTACAAATGCTTGTCGTGTTCCACTTAACCAATTCCAAAGAAGTTCCACACTTGTAATTGATAACAGGTGAAGAGCTAAATCAGAAATCCAAGAGCTTCAACAACTTTAGTGTCTCATCAGACTCGGAGCGTCACGGTACGCAAATAATCTAATCGCCTTACAATACGTGAAATATCGGTCAAAAATCACGGTGCAGTGTTTATTACCAATTTTGATTCGTCGTACTTCGGCTTTCTTATCAATGCGATACAAAATGTTGAGTGTTTGATAATTTGGGAAAGATCCTCAGCAAAGTGTGTCGGCCAGTTACCGTATTTTATGTTGAATTAAATGCTTAAATTTTAAGTAATTGTGATCAATACAAATGGCAATAATATTTTGTCTGTGGAATGTGCATATAAATTAAAAATAACAACATTTACTACCCCAATTCCTATGAGAACTTGAAATAAATGATTTATCAAAGTTGTATTAAATAAAGTTTTTTAATAGGTAAAATAATTATTAGATTAACATTGCCAGTGATCCCCAAAAGCTCGAAGCTTGGCGATACTTTGCGAACTTTGAAATAAATATTTAGTTGGTGTATAGTTGGAAGCTTTTGTAATTTTTTATGTGAAAAGATGGCAAAGATAAAATCTTTTGATAAACATTGACAACTCCCAGGGTCACAACAGCACGTGCGACCTAGATTTATCACACAAAGGCGCACTCATCCATCTCTCACCTCTAGAGTAACTCCGTCTTCACAGTTGCACTTCAGAATACCGCACATAAACTGAAATGGGTTTACTGTGAAGTTCACGGAAGTAGTCGATTTCATGAAGTGAGCCGCTTCATGCGTAAAGTTACCAGCCAAGAGGCAAAGCTCACTACAGATTCTGCTTTACACACTTGCTCTGCCTACAGCGTCCATAGAACGTCCATGAGAAGGGATGGAGGTTGGATTGCATTTATCACTCAATATTATCTATTTGATCCCGATCGGCAGCAGGGACACTATCCAGTGGATAACGCAATAGCCTTTGACACAGACAATCACAGCACGTTATTGTAAGACTTAGAAGGGTCTTCCATTCCTCCCAGTCTCAAAATGTCGACTGTGTTGTTGGCAGGCATCCGTCCAGTTCAGAAACGTAACTTCAAAATCCAGGAAAGTTAAACGAGGGATGTCGCAGGGTGGTGTCCTATCCCCACTTAAGTTAAATTTTACATAACGAATATCCCTTCCTGAACTACTCTGTCGTATGCTGGTGAATGCACGATAGCGGCAACTGGTCCTGACCCCTCCATTGATGAGATCTTCAAGTCCCTCGTTGATACTTGGAGCAAAGACAAAGGACCGCTCTTAGCTTGTCGCAAAATAATTGGCCAGCCACTTGTATTCTATGGGTGTCCGATATAGCCGTTGGGCTTAAAAAAACACACTCTAGGAAACCGCAGGCACTATAGAACTCCGTGCTCAGAACTGTCACAGGATGTCTTCTTATGTCACCTGAATACCACCCTCACTGTGAGGTCAAAATATTCCTCATGTTGTTGTTGTGAGAACAGTGCTTCGCCCCATACAATGTGTGCGAAGACTCATAAAATGTCATAAAAACCCCCTAACTTGAATCCAAGGAAACTAGCAGTTTCCACAGGGGTGGACCATAGGGAAGTTTGTGTTAGATGTATAATTTACATATTATAATCGAAAAAATTGTTTTTGTCATGTGGGGACACATCACTTGCAGGACATGCCTTGCATTGATTCGGGACAAGTAAGAAATTAAGACGTTACAGTATCCAGAACGAAGTTGGGTAGGATAGTGTTTGTTGATAACGGTGCTCACCGTGGATTTTGGCTAGGGTTCTGGGCGGGTTTTACCTAGGGCCTCCTTATGCTTGCCTGGATCAAAAGGCTCCGTTGGCAGTGGCTGAATCTCATCAAAGTGCTTATGGAGATGTTCTCTTACCTCTCTTGGAGGCGTGGCTAGATCAAGCAATGGTTTGCTAGGGGTCCAGGTTTGTGAAAACTAACCAAAAACTGTCTGTTTTTCATTTCGTCATGATATTTAATATTCAGCTCTTTAACTTCGCTATGTAGATGATGTTCAGTGGCCATAAGAAGAAATCTCGTGGCAGTTCTGAGTGCAGAATTTTGTCAGGCCTGCAGCATTTTTCAGTATCTGTTTTTAAGACCAGACGACCAAACTTGTGACGCGTAGCACATGAGCGACTGGCCAGTCACTTTGTACGTGGTAAGAAACGTTTCTTTTTCTTTTCCCCAAGTGCTGCCGGCAAGTGATGTGAATATTTTGTTGGGACTTTGTACTGAGGTATTATCAAACGTTACCTCTTAGATCTTTGGAAGACCAAAAGTTGGCAGCGTAACACCATCGACGTGGAAGTCCAATATTAGCGTCATTTGTTTCTTCCGCGTAACAAACAGATTGGCCGTGGATTCGGTCGGTGATAGGCGAAAAAAACTAGAAAGACTGGAGAGATAGCTGTTTATTATAGAAACTAATTCGTCTATTGGAGAGTCAGGTTCCGTTGCCATTATCCTGCAGTCGTCGTGTTAGGAAATGATGGTGGGGAAAGGAGCTTTGCTATACATATAGTTTAAACAGAATGGAGAATAGGACACCACCTCGTGGTACTACCTGTTTAATTATCATAGGTTTTAAGGTTTCGTTCCCAAAATGGAACGACGCTTCACCACCATTTAGATAACTTGCGGTCCATCTTTTTAGACAAGGGAGAAGGGATGAACCTTCTTTGCCTTGGAGTAGCGTGCAGTAGTTGACTGTGTCAAAAGCTTTTGAGTGGCTAGGCGAAGATTCACAGTGAAATGATGAAGCAGGACGGTATCCAATATTTTCGTTCGGTTTCCAATGAATGAAAAAAATCTCAGCTTGACTCCTCAGATACTGTACTTCAACTTGTTTTTCGTATCATTTAGTGCAATCAATGTTTTTTGCTATTGTTTTGCTACTCAGAAAATTGCTTGGTCGTACATCATTTAATTTTTAAGCAGCAAAGGGGTCCTCGAGTTTCCTGAAACTATCGGGAGGCCATCAAGTGAGCGTTTTGGAAAACATTCTAAAGAAATTTATATAAACTTTACCATTAAATGGCCTTGATTATTCCACGCCTCTTTCACGAAGATAAAACACCTTAAACTGATTAACGAATAAACTGCTTAGTTCAGATATGCTGCAAAAGTGCTAATATGAGAGCTAGGTCCAAAACGTAAGGCAAGAAACATGAATACGTTTCTGGAGTCATCAACTGAAGAATTCAAAGATCATGATGAGGATCATGAAACGAAATTGGTTAATCATAAGAAGTGGGAACTCGGTTATTTAAAGGTAAAAATGAATCGTTCGATAATCCAAATATTAATGCTTTTCTAAACTTTTAGAGAAAATGTCGTAATCTTGAGGTGGAACAATACTATATATCATACATGAACCGTTTGCGATTGAGTCATCTAGGAATTTTTATAATTATACTCATATTTATTGCAATAGTTCATTCTCTGTTACTTCTTATATCGTATTCAGCAAGTGTAAGCACAGTTTGCGAAAATAGTTTGAGTTGAATGAAATAACATTCTAAATGATTCATCTTCCAGAAGTATCACGATTCATATATTGATATCGGAATTTATATGGGATGTACATTCGTCACTCTGGCTGTTTTATTCTTCCATTTTCGTTTGAATTTCAATAAACGTTATGAATGGTTAACATTCGCAACAGTTTGGTTAGCGATATCATCGCTGGTATTAATGGGTAAGGGGGCAAAACACGTTTTCAACAAATTCTCAATTAATCGATTGTTTCGTTTTTTTTGCGTCAGACATATCGGTGCCCGTTTATCGCGCTGTTACGGACTACAATATTACCGTACCCACTTACTACAGCTTTATTATATATGCCATATATATATTTATGCCAATCGCTGATGATGCACATGCTTTAATATTGGGCGTGGCTGTGTCAATATGTTATATAATACTTTTTTCGTTTGTTACCTATCGTCGTCGCATTGATGGTACACGAGATATTGATCTGGCAAGAATTATATCTGAAGGCATATTTATGACTTGTGTTAATATGTTGGGGTTATTCTTTCGCCTCACACGTGAAGTGGCTATTCGTACTACATTTTTGGACAAGCGACAATGTGTCGAAGAGAATTTGGTATTGCAAGCGGCTAGAGATCAAGAGGTATAATTGAATTTAGATTTATGCGAAAACTTAAATCAACAACAGCACTCCTCCTATGTTTCAGAAAAGCCTGCTTCTGAGTATCATTCCCGCGCAGATCGCTAATAAAATTGAAGAGGACGTGAAGATTCGTATTGAACACATGAAGCAAACTAAAAAAGACAGACGATCAACGCACGAAGATGGAGGGTATGTGAAAATATATGAATGTAGAAAATACCCTAAATATTTTTATAACATAGTCGCTCCTTCTCTCTGCCAACCGGCGCCAATTGGTTACACCAAAGGAGTTTAAATAGTTATCCACCTGGTCCTTCCAGCGGAGTGGGGCCCGCCCTCTACCCCTGCTTCCATAGGCGGGTTCCGACAGAAACACTTTCTTGGCCGGAGCGTCCTCTCTCATTCGCATAACATGGCCTAGCCAGCGCAGTCGCTGCGTTTTAATTCGCTGGACTATGTTGATGTCTGCTTAAAGCTCGTACAGCTCATCGTTAAATCTTCTTCGGCACTCGCCATCGCCAACGCGTAGAGGTCCATAAATCTTTCGAAGAACTTTTCTGTCAAACACTCCCAAAGCCGATTCATCTGCTGTTGTCATTGTCTATGCTTCTGCCCCATATAGCAGGACGGGTACGATAAGTGACTTGTAGAGTATGATTTTCGTTCGCCGAGAGAGGATTTTACTTTTCAATTGCCTACTTAGTCCAAAGTAGCATTTATTGGCAAGATTGATTCTTCCCTGGATTTCAGTGCTGATGTTGTTGCTAGTGTTGATGCTGGTTCCCAAATAAACGAAGTATTTTACTATTTCGAAATTATGGCTGCCAACAGTACCGTGGTTGCATATGCGCTGACTCTTTGCTCGATGACAGCAGGTACTTCGTTTTGTCCTCATTCACCATCAAACCCATCTTTACCAGATGGGAGTAAGCAGAACTAAAAGCGCGGTTGTTTAGGCCGATGATATCAATGTCATCAGCATATGCCAGTAATTGCACGCTTTTATAGTATATTTTTCTAGTGCGGTTAAGTTCTGCAGCTAGTATAATTTTCTCCAGCATCAAATTTAAGAACTCGCACGATAGGGGGTCACCCTGTCTGAAACCTCGTTTAGTTTCGAACGGCTCGGAGAGGTCCTTCCCAATTCTGACTGAGCTGATGGTGTTGCTCAACGTCATTTTGCACAGCCGTATAATTTTTGCGGGGAAACCAAATTCAGACATAGCGGCATATAGGCAGCTCCTTTTCGTGCTATCGAAGGCGGTTTTAAAATCGACGAAGAGGTGATGTGTGTCGATTCTCTTTTCACGGGGTTTTTCCAAGATTTGTCGCATTGTGAAAATCTGGTCGATGGTAGATTTACCAGGTCTGAAGCCGCACTGATAAGGTCCAATCAGGCGGTTCACGGTGAGCTTCAATCTATCGCACAATACACTTCACAGGACCTTATATGCGATATTAAGAAGGCTGATTCCGCCATAGTTGGTGCAGTTTGCAGTATCCCCTCTCTTGTGGACTGGTCAAAGAACACTTGGATTCCAATCGTCGAGCATGCACTTGTCCGCCGTATTTGAATAGCTCCGCAGGCAATCCATCAGCGCCCGTGGCCTTGTTGTTTTTCAATCTGGTTATTGCTATTCTGTATATGTTCAACCCTATTCCAATCTCTTTTGTTATACCTAGTTTACATCTAACGAGATTATTTTCATTATCGTACTTAACTCCTAATCGTTAATTATATAACTAGATTTCCCATATAAATTTCACCCCTCGATAATCGGTATTTATGAACAAATTTTAGAGATACGGATTTTTTTATGGAAAAAGTACCACCTCTAGAGTGTAATCTCTAATGATCTCGTGTAGTATTGGAAGCACAAAATAAAAGATGCACGTGAATATTTAACAGAAAATAATCTAGCTCCCAGGAATGGAACATATGTAAATGTGTGATTTTCTGTTGACGATTTGTTGTAGATTCTTCTTCTTCTTTCCTTCCTTAACTCCTATTGGAGCATAGGGTCTCGACAACCTATTTGAATCTTATTCTATTTGGTGCTATCCTCGTGACATCATTCCACGTGTAACCTGCATCTTCCAATTCTTTATCGACAGTTCTACTCCAGGTTTTCGCTGGCGCCCCGGGTCTTCTGCTTCCCAGCGGGTTCCACCGCAATGCTTGCCTTTGCTATATTGTCTGGAGGCCTCCTAATCAAGTGTCGAATCCACGAAAACTTTCGTTTTGAAATTTCAGTGGCTGCTTTTATTTGGCTTGTCCTTCGCCATAATTCGTCGTTTGTTATTGTTTCGGGCCATCGAATTTTCAGGTTTCGGCGTAGGCATTTATTAATAAAAACTTGCAGGCGCTTCTCAATTAAGCTTGAAGTTTTCCACGTCTCACAAGCATAAGAGAGCACTGATTTAACATTTTAATTAAAAATTCGCAGCTTAGTGTTCAATGATACATGACTGGACCTCCATACTTCTGTCAGTTGGCCGAAAGCCGCTCTTACTTTATTTATGCGGGATGTAACGTCCTCGTCCGCACCGCTTCTATTTGAGATAATACTGCCGAGGTAAACTGCGTATTCTACACATTCAATTTCGTTTCCATCGACAGTGAACATTGTTGGTCTTGCTAAAACATTATAACCACATTTTATGACTTTTGTATTGATACTTAGCGCGGCCCTTTTGGCGTATCTGTCCACGGCTTCGAAATTATATTGTAGGCCTGTGCCTCAGTGACTTAGCAGCAGACATCGTCTGCATACTCTAAGTCTTCTAACTGATGGAAAGGTGTCCCCTGTATTCCATGCCTGCCGTTTGTCGCACGCCTCATAATTTCATCCAATGCCACGATGAACAAAAGCGGAGAGAGTACACAACCCTGCCGTACGCCGCTTAAAGTGCTCCACCCATACCTTCATTTGTTGTTCACTGTTAGTGACAATGTTTCCATTTGTATCTTTAATTGGTTTTGGTCCATTATAATGCTTCCCAGTGAGTTCTCTGCTAAAGCCATATAGTTCCTTCATGTTATTTAGTCTAGGTGCCGTCTCGGCTCGACTTGATAATGCGTCAACCCATTTTCTCTTATCCTTTCGAGCTAACTTCTTTATTTATTCGCATTTTCCTTTATAGTTTGCTCATAACTCTCTTGCTTCAACTGGATATGTATTATTTTCCCATCTGAGAAGGGATTCTTTGATTTGTCGGCGCTGATGCACTAGAGTCCACGTGTCGTTACTTAACCATACTTTCATTGTTCTATTCTTGTATCAAAGGATGCTGCTACCAACTTCTTGATATATATTGTTAACCATGTTCAGCGCTTCATACCATCATTTGTACACTCGTGCTCGAAACGTTCTCGCACTGCCGCATTGAAGTTACTGCCGAACTCCTGGTGCTCTAATTTTCCTATATCGATTTTCTTATTCATTTTCTGTAGACTTTTCTGTACTGCAGTTTCTTTGATTCTAAAACTACCAACTACCATGTGATGATCACTACCAATTTCCGCGCCTCTTTTAGCGCGCACATCTAGCAACGATGCTCTCCATCTCTTGTTTATCAGTATGTGATCAATTTGATTCTTAGCACGTTGGTCGGGAGACGTCCATATCGTTTTGTGGGCTGGTTTATGTGGGAATAAGCTTCCGCCGATTACCAAATCATATTCGCAGCAAAAGTCGATGAGCCTGCTTCCGTTGTCATTCCGGATACCAGGGCTGTGTTTACCCAAGTATGTTTCCAGCCCGGCATTTTCGGATCCGACTTTGGCGTTAAGATCGCCTACCATCATAAATATGTCACCTTGCCGTACGTATCTGTTTACGCAGCCGCTTAGCGTATTAAAAAACTCATTTTTTGTTTCCACGCTTTGGTTCTCGGTAGCCCGTACACATTCATTATGATCAACTTCCTTGCCCTTATACGCAGCATCAGTATCAGAATACTAGGGCTTATTGGCACCCATTCAATGATGCTGTCTGCTATTTTCCTTGTTATTAGGATACCCACGCCACTGCTGTGAGTTATTGTAGATTAAGACATGCGTAAATGTGGTCTTAGAAATATTTTTTGTTCGGAATATCTCTACAGATAAAATCTAGAAATTTGCAAAACAAGCCAAATAACTCACTTTTTTTCAAATATAAAAAAATAATAAAAAAAAAATGTTTAAGTTAAACGGTTTTATTGAAAACAATACTTACATGAAGTAATAATAATACTAAAAGCTAGAAAATAATTAGGTGGTAGTTGATCATTGGCGGCCACCGTGGTGTGATGGTAGCGTGCTCCGCCTACCACACCGTATGCCCTGGGTTCGCACCCCGGACCAAGCAACATCAAAATTTTAAGCGGGGTCGCCCCTCGGCAGTGTTTGACAAGCGCTCCGGGTGTATTTCTGCCATGAAAAGCTCTCAGTGAAAACTCATCTGCCTTGCAGATGCCGTTCGGAGTCGGCATAAAACATGTAGGTCCCGTCCGGCCAATTTGTAGGGAAAATCAAGAGGAGCACGACGCAAATTGGAAGAGAAGCTCGGCCTTAGATCTCTTCGGAGGTTATCGCGCCTTACATTTATTTTTATTTTTAAGTATTGTTTTCAATAAAACCTTTAACTTAAAAATTTTTTTAAATTATTTTATTTATTATCTAGATAATTTGTAGATACGAAAACAGCTGGATTTTGTTAACCCAGCAAACATTTAAAAGATATTTCTCCAGCGAAATATATATCTAGTTCGGGGGATGATATACAACACCATTATCTAGTTATTCTTAAACCAGATAGTTTTCGAATCCAACTTCATTCTCCAATCACTATCCAACCTTTGAGACATTTTTTAAAATTTATGGTTCTCGAGTGGATCTCCAACGTCATTAGCATTTTCAAATTATTATCCATCCTTTGAGAGATTTTGAGAAATGAACAGTTCTCAAATGAATATTTAACACGTTTTGCAGTTGATATCATACATTGGATATCGAGTTGAGGTGAAGTTGACAAAAAATCTCCAAGGTGGTACTACCACAGGCCAAAAGCTATTTATTTTGAGAAATAAACACCTGATTGAAAGCAGTAATGAAGCGTAATTATTAATTATTACTAATTACTACTACTACTACTAATTACTAATTAATCAAAAATAAATTAAATATATTATTTTATTTTCGTGAAAATACTGTAGTATTGGAATCTTACACTTGAGTTCAGTTAAAGAACCACAAGTTGGGAACTATCATTTCTTCAACTTACGTAAAGCATTTTTCGCTTTATAAAGAATTCTCTCCTTTGCTGAGTGCGCTGATTCTCAAGTTGAGCAACTGCTTGGAAAAACTCTTGAGATTTTAGAAGTATGCTATTAATCAACATGAGCTCTAATGGTACTCAAGCCCAAATGCTTGATGGGTATATTCGACGCCAATTTGAATGAACGCACATCACCGATAGGTTAAATAGAGTTTAACCCTGCCAGATCGGCCGCTTCAGCACAGCTTAAACTTCAGTTAAAGTGGACTGAAAAACTGCAGAATAAGTTTAAGCGTAGTTTAACTGACCAACTGAGTTGAACTTGTACTGAAAAACTGGGCTTAATTGACGATTGGGAGCTATGTACGAAAATTAAGATACTCTTGTTATATGTAAATTAGGTCTAGTATGTAAACTTGATGTTATATACTTGGTTCTAGTAAAACTTTTCTCTTTATTTCCAGATCTACACCGACTCCTTTATGGCGGCAACCAGATACCGAGTTAGTAATAAAAAGCATATACCTAATGTGAAGATTTTATTCATAAAGTCTTATTTATTTAAAAGTCTTCCCTGTTAGCTTATATATTTTCATTCCTCTTACCTCTATCAAGCTTCTAACTAAAATTAATTCACTAGCAACAAACAAATCGAAAAGTTGTTTCCTAGGAGCGCGTGCACATAGTAGCAGTAGACGACGAACTCTCAGAGTATACTTCTGCCATAGTAGCATTGTGAATTCCTACAAAAAAAATCTTTCCATTTGTCCATGGCCATACCTACCTGTCAAATAATAGCTGATGGGGTTAACATAAGAAAGGTTTGTTTTTTGCTCGCAGTTAAGTGCCATGAATTGCCCAATTGTGTTTCAAACCAACCTTTATTTTTTTACATATTAATATATTCATTACATATTAATATTTATTTCTAAAATCTAGTAAGTAGAGAACGAGAAATGTTAATGAGGAAATTATTTAAGTATCCAAAGAGCGATTTAAATGGTGATCAAGGCTGTTTACTATTGTTAACGTTTATTCAAACATTTGCCACTTGTATGAACTCACAATGCGTAATATTATTATCAACATATACTCAAAACCCTTCGTTGACTCTGTTTAATGTTTAAGACTCCGCGAGTGAAGGGCTACCTTTCTCTTTTGAAAACTAGCACGTAACTTCCCATGCCGTTACTGACAATGCATTTCGCGTTGCTTTGGTTGTGAGTAGGGCTTACTTATCTGCCGACTGTACCTCATCTGTCACTTGCGCAGGCCATGTCGTCAAGTTTCTCTGCTACCCTCTTTCGTTGTTGAGACAACAGTTCTCTTTCGAAGAAGGCGTGGCGACGTTGTATATATGAACATATTTCGCAGTATAGGCAGTTCGAGTTTTCTATGTTTCCCATTTTCTGGAGATGTTCGCTTCTACAAGTGGTTTAGTTCAGGTATTATTTCCCTGATCAGTTTTCGCGCAGTGGCAGAAGCTGGGCATTAGTCTCCTCGGAGGAAATGTTTTAGAAAATTAACAAGCCTCTCGAGCGTATTTCTACCATTTGACTTAACAGAAAAATCGTCGGGTTTGGCAGATGTAGCTCGAAGTTGGCATAAAACCGGTAGGTTCAGCAATTAGTAAGGAAAGTGGAAAAGCAGCGTACCTTAAATTAGACGAGAAGCTTGGCATTAGTCTCCGCGGTGCCGCGTGTCATGTAGAAAAGTAATTTATATGAAATGAAATGTACAATTGCATCTCACGCTGAGTATATAATGTTCAGTTACACCCGAACTTAGACACATATACTTGTTTTAAACTCTATTTATTTTATTATCATTACTAAGGAAGTATCTAAACTCAAAATAGGTTGCCTGATATGCTGGCTAAACAGGGTTAATTGTTGATTCACCATTCAAATACCCAAATAGACCATATTCAATTATTCTGAAACGGGGCATCTTGACCACCGCCAAAATATTGTTTCACTATATTTTTCCGTCAATTGTTTTTCCAATAGAAAACTCTTTATTGAACCACACGATGATGTCTCAATCCTTTACGCGGATGTTGTAAACTATACGTACCTTACAACAACGCTCGATGTTAAAACGTTAGTGGAGACATTGCATGATCTCTTTGTAAAATTTGATACAGCTTCACAGGTAAGACATACTAAATGAATTTAGTCCACCTAAAATCCAACAAGGCTAAAGGCATATCTTTCGCGCAGGAGTACGATGTATTGCGCATTAAATTTCTTGGTGATTGCTATTATTGTGTAGCTGGTGTCCCAATTCCTAATGAGTACCATGCGAGATCGTGTGTTTACCTTGGCTTGCGCATGATCAACGATATACGTGATGTAAGGTAATTTAAGATATCACCGAAAAATCACGGCACTTACTTCTCTTATATCCCTTATATACGACTTTCAGATCGAAACGGAAGCTGGATATTGATATGCGAATTGGCGTACATTCAGGAAATATATTGTCTGGCGTTATTGGTGCCAACAAATGGCAATTCGACATTTGGTCTAAGGATGTTGATATAGCTAACCGGTTGGAGTCCACCGGCGAGGCTGGTCGAGTGCATGTGAGTAGTGAGACATTGCAACAATTAGACGGTGAGTTTATGTATGAAGAGGGCACGGTGAAGGCAAGTGAAGATCCCGTATTGCAAAAATATAATATACGTACTTTTCTTATAAAGCCGCCATCAGCAAGGGTAGGTATGCAAGGATTTGTATAAACTTATTTATCAATTTTAATTATTCTAAACGGAGTTCATTCATATTTCAGGCTAAGAATTTTATAACAATGCGACGCCCGGCAGCACCGATGCGAAAACCTTTCGAGTTTAAACATGGAGGTGTGAGTTTGATTAACTTTATTTGTAGATGTTCAAATATTTATATATATACATATTTTATCAGGAATCCAGAAGTGGTGGCTCCACAAATTTCATGCAAAACAGCATAAGTCAATATAACCAAATACGAAATCGGGCAACTCTGGAGATGAGTCGTGAAGTGGACAAGATGCCATTCGGTAGAATACAGTAAGACAAGTTTTAAGTGTTTAGTAAGATTTTTAGATAGATTCATGTGCTAAATCTTGAATCGTCTTGATCGTCGTTTACCTGGGAATGTCCGGGCGGTTTTTTGCATTGCGAATCATTTAACACACTACTTGCTGGACGATTTCCATCCATACTATATGTAACCAACGTACACATGTTTGGTAGTACGCTAATGTGACAAGGCGCCAACCTAGCAAGCTCACCACGAGACCTTCCCTTGATGCCCGGGAAATGTCAGCATCAGCGACAGCGTGTGGTTGTAAAGAGTGCAGCTACAAGCGGGGGTCTTTATAGCACGAAATGGGATAAAGTAAAAAATGTATATTCAACTAATTAGCCTGTAGTCGTTGGACTGCAGATGACTAATTTGAAACGAGATCTAATTTAATGCAACTCTCTCTCTCAAAGATTTTGTTTGCGCCATTTTACAACCGTTTCTCTTGCCATGCGGCCGCCGTGGTGTGATGGTAGCGTGCTCCGCCAACCACACCGAAGATCCTGTGTTCACGCCACGGGCAAAGCAATATCTGCCTTGCAGATGCCGTTCGGTGTCGGCATAAAAGAAGTAGGTCCCGTCCCGCCAATTTGTAGGAAACATTAAAAGGAGCACGGCGGTGGAAGAGAAGCTCGGCCTAAATCTCTTCGGAGGTTATTGCGCCTTAAATTTTTTTATACTCTTGCCATCGGCAGTATAGCAGGTAACATGCCGTAAGGAATCCACGAGTTTTGTTTCTCACCTCTTCCATATCATTCCCCATTGCTAATATTTGTAATGCTTCCACTTTTCTTTCGGAACTACATCTCTGCTAGATTCGCTTTCGTAAACCTCACTATGTCACTGGTGTATTCGATATCCGCACAAACGTACTTTCCAGAGCGCAGCGGTTTCCGCAATGCGCTGCATCCACATCAAACATTTACTTTCCCTGTGGGTGTACCCTCCAACCATTTAAATATCATGCTATTTTAGACCTTATCAACTTAACAACTTACATGGCTTCTCGTTAGTGTAATCATTAGCCTGGGTCGATTTGTATGGACGAAAGTTAACCGATATCGCGCATCGATTTTTCGATAGGATTTGGGCTCAAGAAAAAAAGTTACACTATGCATACACAAAAAAATAATTTTCGAGCCTGCGAAAAAAATGGCGAAAGGGTAAAATTTTCGCAGGCTCGAAAATTATTTTTTTGGGTATGCATAGTGTAACTTTTTCTTCTTGAGCCCAAATCCTATCGAAAAATCGATGGCGCGATATCGCTTAATAAATCGACCCAGTGTAGTATTCATACCATCGAGGTTGGCTTGCCTTATGATCCTTTGACTTGGGCGTTTCCCAAAACCGTTTTACCGCATACAGACATGCATTTCACAAACGTTCCCTCTTCTTCCCGCCTCCTAAATTCGGTGGGGGAATTGGAGATTCTTCGCAAAAAAGTTCTTTGCTGCAACCTACCTCGACCTACTTCAAATGCCGTCGTTCAAAGTTTCTGAATTAATAATCTGACTCATACGATTACTCTCCGAGAAGGCGATCTAAGCATTCCATTAATAACTATGGGGCAAAATAACCATCCGCCGCAGCAGGGCCTCTTATGTTGTAAGAAACAGTTACTTTCCTAGCGAACTGGCATCGGAAAGGCTCTTTTAAATACAGCTGAATATACCCCTTGGTTGCAAGTATTCCAATGGGTGCATTTCGCAAAACACTTTAGATTAACGGAAATACCCTGGGCCTGCTGCGGGGGGAGTGGCATAGACGCAGAAACTTAGCCTTAACACTATCCCCATAGTGCTCCTCCTAGTTAGAGTTACATAGAAGAAGTAATAAAAAAACAAGGTAGCGCAGCTAAAGATAAAAATAGTCCTAGGACTTACCTCTGCGAAAATCCATACGCCGATTAGTTTTTGGCCTCTCACTCTATTTTGAATAAGTCAACTCAGTAGAACGCTATAACACTGCAGCGCAGAAACCTGCTCCTTGGCATAAGGCGAGGGTCTTGCTGTGACTCATTTTTCGGTTTTATTAAACACTATCCTCTTTCTTACTTCTGCAAATCGAATTTAGATATCCATCGAGTAGGTAGTTTAGACCTAGATACGACCCAAACCTACCTTGAAACGAGAGCAGAATCGAGAACAAGTGAAGTTTTAATAAGATTACTACATAATCTCTGCACGCTGCAACAGTGGGAAAAACCAGAGCGACTAGGTTAGTGGCAGCTGCTGGTTTGACCTGTCATCCCATCTTTAACGTGGCTTTGGTATTCTAAACTGGTTACTTATATTTTTTATAACGACTACGAAAGATGTCAGCTAAGGTAGATGAGTTATTCCTGCCCAGCTCTTCATAGCCGAAAAGCACTCGAAAGGTTTCACATACCTTCGCCATGTAAGCATATTGTGACGAATATTAGCGTCACTAAACTGCTACTAAATAAATGCACAACAACAATAAAGCAGCCAGCAGTAGAAGGCGACGAAGAGATATCTCACACACAAATATGTAGTCATCAGCCGAAGTAGTTACTCACACATACGCGCATATGTCTACGGAAGAGGCATGGACTACATACATATATACATCTCCATATATAGCTGGTAACTAACCAAGCATGAGCTACAACTGTTGGCGAAATTACTAGACCTTAGGAGAAATGGGTGACCTTAGGAGAAATGGGTGAACGAGGAAACCGGGAGTATAAAAGCAGTGCAAGCTGAGGAATGATTAATCAGTTTTGATTTAAACACGCTATTGGTTGTGAAGTATAATTGTGAAGTACTACTTCCAAAGTAATATAAATAAAGACCAGTTTTCAATACCGAATATTGGCGTGATTTATTCAACAGTTTAGCGATTCGAACGTTAGCAGAAGGTGCTTAAAAATTGGTATTCCCTAAATTCGTTACATTATTAACACTATATAAATGGGGACGCATATGGGAATTTTCACGCAATCTTTTCGAGGCATCGGCTTCGGGATAATATTTATGTTCCATAAATCACCAAAAATCTGTGCCATAGATTCCATCCCAATTCGGTTTTCTCCCTCTAGGTTTTATTCTTGACAGATATATGCGCACACTAATTGGTTGATATTTAATTTGATTAGGGTCTCAAGGATTTGTTTTGGTCATGAGGAACGTTTAACCTTGGACGAGAAGGAAGAGCAATGCTATCGACGTAATATAACGGCAGTATGTTTATTTTTCAAAGATTGGCGTTGGGAGGTTATGTTCATGGAGCAGCCAGACATTATGCTCAAATACAGTCTACTGGTTTCTTATATCACACTACTCTGTGCAATTGTTATGCAAGCGATTAATGCCACGTAAGTAAAGTTTAGTTTTGTAAGTTTAAAGGGTTTTTCGATTAGTCACTTAAATCTCATATGAACTCTACATTTTTTCAGGCAAGCGTTTCCTTTTTGGACTCTCGTAGTTATCAGCAATATAATAATGATCCTCCTATTGGTTATGGTATGGTATAAAAAATTTTGGCTAATGTTTTTTAGCGAAGCCGACTCTTCCAAACCGAATCGAAGCCTAAGCAAATGGCTCTATAAACTTTCAGATGGCGTTCAGAGCAATGTTATTGTGCGGTGCATCATATATTTGGTCGTTCTGGGTTTACATTCAACTGGTGTCCTTTTACATTTGGTATGACATTGCTATTTTTAGCATTACTTGTCGCGATTTTAACTGTTTGGTTTTATAAAATTTCATTCCAATCGCCCCTTGAAGGAGTTATGCTACACAGCCTTTTTAATGCCCTAGCTTTAGAGAAGTTGCCATTGAAAGCCTTGGTTCCACGCTGAAATTAACTGAATGGTTTGTTTCTGTGGGGATACACCGCATGCGACACATATGTCACGTATGCCAGAGGTGACTTTAGATAGGCACCTTAAAAGAAGGCATCAACTCTGTGTGGATACGGTTAGGAGCCCTCACTTATTCAGTTAAATGAAACGGCTGAATTATTTGTGGTCTATTTCATCATTCTCCCTTTCAGGACTCCCTCGATTGAGGGCGTTAAATATTTAAGGAATATTTTGGACAGGAAACTGACCTGGAGGCCCAATGTGGAAAAAATAGTGAGGAAGGCCTCGGTTGCCGTGTAATGCTGGAAGAGCGATCTGTAAGTGCTAGGGGCTCTCGCCAATGGGAGTATATTGGCTTTATGGGGTGGTAGTTAGCCTGTTCCTGATCAATGGGGTTAGAGTCTGACGGAACGCTCTGAACACAGCAAGCATTACCAAAATGTTAGTGTCGGTACATCACACAGCGCTGGTTGGTATCAATGGCGCTCTTAGAACAACTCTACTTTGGTAGTGGATGCCAACCTCTTTATACATCCGGTGGATATTAAGGGCAATGCACCGGTGCCGGTCGCTAATCACACGTTGTGACATGGGCTTTCTTCCTTCGGGTATTTTAGCATTCTTACCAATCTATGCAAGTTTCCCCTCAGTCATTCTTTCTAGAGAGGTGTGAGGCAGTGAACTGTTTAACCAACTTGGTGAAAGATGCATGTGAAGGTTGAAGGAGTGGTTTTTCGTCAGGAGGTCAATGTAAGTCACAAGTTTAACTGATCCGATCACTGTACCATCGCCTGGTCACACTGATCTCTCGCATTGAAGACTGTAGCAAATTCTAAGTTGCCCTCTCCACCTGGGGTCCTGTCTGGAAATATGGGCTTCAAGTCAGCTAAGCAAAATCCTGGACGATTCTTGCAGAGTAGCAGGATCCTTCTGGCCAGAAGTAGATAGAATCGGTGTGCCGAAATTATCTATCAATGGTAATTAGGGTTATGACGGGTCACTGTCCAATCAAAGTTCATGCAAAACGTCTTAACATATAGAAAGCTCCCTCCTGCTGCTGCTGCCTGCAGCACGTTGAGGTGGAATCATCGAGACACTTGAAGCTTGACTTTCCACCTTTTGACCTAGGTGATAATATTTCGGTCTCGGCTCTTTCATATTCCCGGTATAATTATTAGAGTCGATATCAATCTTAATCGAAACTTGTATATCGTATCTCTCTCTAAATAGCTTTAGCTTAAGTTTCAGTTATCTTATGCGTTGTTCGAACGGACATTTATGTTGTGCAAGTGAGCTTCTATCATAATCATCATTATTTGGTGCGAAACCGCCTGATCGATTTAGGCCATATCGTAACCAGTCCCTTCAGCTGTAGCTGGCCCCAATTAGGAGGTCAAGTCTTCCTCCAACTGCACCCCCTACCCCTCCAACTCAGTGGTGGTCACATCTTACTCTGTCTCCAAATGCCTCTGCTTCTTTGGCTGGAGATTCTTTGTCAATTCGCATAGCATGTCCTAGACAGCGAAGCTTTTGACCTTTTATCTTCATATCTGCGTAAAGCTCAAATTACCCACCATTATACCTACTTAGATACTCACCGTCGGCAGAACCATAAATCTTTCGGAGAACCTATCTCTCGGACACTCCAAAAGTCATTTCATCATCTCTCGATACCGTTCATCACTCCGAGTTTGATGAGCGCCCTGTATTGCGTAATTAATGTTCGTCAAGGGAGGACTTTACTACTCAGCTCAAGACGATCGATTAACGACCTAAATGAAAGCATGGGTCTACGAAAATTGAAAGGCAGAGCACTCCTAATCCTCAGACAACTTGCTGTCATCTTCATGGCCATAATGGGATCAACCCATTTACTATGTAACAACTGATAGCTTACACGGCTATTTGAAGACTACTCTCCTAAGAAGTCGATAGAGATCAATATAAATGTTTACTTTTACAGTTAGATTCTGGTAATTATGCAGAAGTGAAGGATGCGATTGAACAACCTTACGGTGGGGTCCGGAATAGGATATCCAGTTTTAATGCTTGGGTATGTTAAAGTTTTTAAATAATTTTCTAGATCATTCTTGAATTATTTTTTATCGAATTTATTTATTTTAGGCCGTCACCGAATGCTTTATATTGAGCACATGCATAGCCTTCTTATTTACCCGCATCCCTTTTGTCTTCAAATTCAGTGTTGGCATTATTATATTGATTTTTTATACATTTGTGGTAACCCTATCATATAATTCTATATACGGTCAGAGTTTGAGCACGAACGATCATCTGTATCCAGAGTACTCTCATATATTTGTAATGTGTGTCACATTGGGTATATTTCATCTGATGGATAGGCAAACAGAATTTATTGCAAAAGTTGATTACAAGTGAGTAACAGGGACGGCCTACAAACGGTGCGTCTGACTCGCGAGTCAGCTGTGTATGTGTTGACGCGCCGTCATTTTGATTTTCACGAGTCAGCCAGACTGACTAATACTATAATATTTCATAAGGCGTGACGTGGCTGAATGCGTTTGTAACACTTACCATCGTAGAAGTGCGGGTGAAATCCCACTCCCGGGAGAAAAGGCTTTGAAGAGATTTACAAGGTATAATCGAAACAGCTGTCGCCTTGTCCGTTCTGATGTCACGTTGTTTAAATTTTTTCCAAATTATTAACTTAAATATTTTCACTAACACATCGGAACTGACTCTCGACTTTGACTTTCTGTGCGTAGACCCTACAAAATATGAGATTGACAAACATTCAACGGATCGATTGAGAATATTGGAACTTGTTTTTAAATTTCAGTTGGAAACGTCAATTGCTAGAGAAGCAGTATGATGCAAAATTTACAAATGAAACCATTTCCATTCTCATCAATAATATTTTACCATCTCATGTTGGTATGAAATATTTCATTTGAGTCTCATAAGAACTAAAGTAAAATTGAATTGATGTTTATATAATTTCAGCTGATATATATATGTCCCGACAAATGACGAACGAACTCTACTATGAGGTTTATGATAATGTGGCCGTTATCTTTGCAACAATACGTAATTATGATACAGAACAAGTGGGAATTCGAGTCTTGAATGAAATTATTTGTGACTTTGATGAAGTGGTAAGCTCGTAATATATACTTTGAGATACTCATATAGAAATCGATCCAGAGAGTTTAGCTGATCTAAGTTGAGCGGCTGCATCAAATCGTCTAAATGAAGCAGCGGCTCTGCAATGACTGCCACATGATCGCAAAGATCAAGTGGAGAAACGAACTTGGTAGTTTTGTGGCAGATGGTCTTAACCGGTCAGTTCGCTACCTTGAGTGCGTGGATGTTATAATTTAGGTCAGGTTTGTTATACTCCTTTCAGCTTTAGTATTTCAGATCCATTTGTAAACACTATTTAACTCAAATAGGCAGGTAGGAGTGGCACAAGCGGCACACAGTGCAACTCAATAAAAAGTTAGTAATGCCACTTTCAAAAGCATAACGAGGAATTACACCCCGAGCCGCTAGACTGCTACAGTAGCAACAAACCTCTAGTCAAAACAACAAACGCACCCACTGGCTGAGGAAACAATCGCCAACCTCGAATACGCAAACTTCTCAATAATGTTATACCTTAATTTAAGTATGCACATTATGCGATTGAGAAATTATCGAAAGCGCTATTTGATAAGGTTTAGTGCCGGTTTCACCATCTTCAGTTACGCTAGATTTTACCTAGAGGATAGCAATCTATCAGATAGCTTCATTTGACATTTTCGTTTTTACCAACACAGGGTGACCAACCCCCGGTTAAATTGCTAATTGTGAATATTTTGTAGAACAAAAAATTAAATGATGAAAAATCTATTATGAATACACAAAAAATAAACTAACAGCTGACTTTTGTTTACATTCTTTCCTTGTACTTAACTGAGACAAACTAGATTTGGTAGGTGAAAGAAACGGGAGCATTCGAAACCTACGGCTCGTACTTTCGCTTCCGCAGTGCGTTGGTGCAGCGGTGTCGTACGGGGCAATACCACTGAATATATCTAGATTCACCCCCCACCAGTTTTTAGGCATAGGCTTACAGACTCACCATTCACTGGTCGATTGTTTAACCATACATCCATTGGTTGTCTGGACGCGTAGGTCACTGGCACAGCGGTTGTTCTGATATCGCTACTCGCTTAACCATACACCTTCCACCAATCCCGCCGTCATAGTCTACCACAATTTATAAATCTTTCCCATGGACACCAGCCAGATGCTGATATAGTCACTGATTCTACCCGTAGTTCTGGGAAGTCCGTCAACGGAACAAAAGCTTACCCCTTTCATTGTCCGTTTGGCATCCGCCATCAGATTTCCAATTCAAGCAGCAGCTTGGACATTTTCCACCGATTGTACGTCCGCTTCCTCCTCCATGTGGCTCTGCTACCCCAGCCTACGACTGTTCTCGACAATTCTCGAAGATTTATTTTCTCTTATTGAATCAACCAAAAAACCTTATGAAGCGGAGTTCATTCATCACGTCAACCTCAACAATCCTATCTGGAAGGCCACATTTAACCTACGATGTTTTATTTTACTATGAGCCGGACTGTGGAAGGTGCTCTATAGGATGTTCCTACTTAGGCCTTGGTAGTGACTTGTGTTGCAAGTTTATTTGTGATGCAATATTTTCTCTGGTCCCTATAACCACCACAGATCCTGAGCAGATCTGAAATCTATTGTGCTGAACGATTAAAAAAGCGTCAAGTGATACTGCCGCAGATATACAATATGTAGGTTAGGTGGCGTTGATCTGGTAGGGGAAGCTAACTTGGACAACATGAAGGTCTGTTGTAATACCAAATAAAATATAACAATCTCATTTATAAAGTGTTAAAAAATCTATGGAACGATCTTTCCGGCGCTCAAGCATACGTCCACATCGGATACGGGTGATAAGAGCGTTCCCTCCGTAGGCGTTTCTGTCGTTAGAGGCAACTAAAACTCACACTACTAAGGGTTAAAGGGGGCTAACCGGTAAACATGGGGAGTATTTTACGGTTGCAACAACTACAACATCTTTCCTTCGCCGATCCAGCTTAGAAACCAGAAATATTTACGCGGTATGCACGTTGTACAAGGCCACTGAAATCAGTAGGTGGGAAGGTTCGAGGTGCAAAAAAACTGTTCCCGCGGCAGACGGGTCAGTACCAGAAGGTTCTATTAGCTAAAGGTACCGGTTTCATATGCGGCCGATGACTGCCCATATCGATAATACTCCCTGAACCTTCGAAAAGTCTTTTTTTGGTTAAATAACAACAAAAAGTTGTTCGCACGATTAAAAAGCGAGTTCAGAGTAAGACTCCATGATCCGGTGAGAGAACTTCTCTTTTGCAAACTCGTTTCCTTATAGTTAGTAAATAGTTTTCCAACGGTCTGCATAGTTGTATTTCAGGTGTCAAGAGGGCATATGCTTAGCCTTTAACAAAGATTTCAAATATGGTCTTCCAGCGAGTCCTGTTCAATAACCAAACACTTCAGTTCCAACGAAAGTCGGGTTCCAGAATCCGAACGTACCGTATTCCTATCTGCCGGCTGTTTCAGTAACATCAACCAAACATTATTTCGTTTTGTATATACATATATGTAGATCTCTTCTTTTTTGACTTTTATGGAGTGATTGGGAGTTCATTACACGATACTTTAGTCTACAGCTTTATCTGGTTACTTCTTCAATTTCAGCTAAGCACTTATAGAGGTACAAGAAAAGTAGAAAAAATTAAAGTTGCCGGTTGGACTTACATGGCAGCATGTGGCTTGGATCCAAAACGTTCGGAGCACCGGAAAACTCAAAGTGCCTACCGAAGTTCTTCGCTGCTACCAAATGGACGGAGAAGCCACTATTGTAAGTAGAGTTTAACATAACAATTATAAGTGTATGATTTTTAAATATATTCAAATAAAGCAAGCAGGCAACTTGACATTGAGGAGGAAACACAAATCCAAGATGACATGCCTACAACCAGTGCTCAGGCCAAAGTACAAAACATACGACTGCAAGAATACGAAGGTCACCAGAAGACTATCAATAAATCTGAAGAATATAATGATGTTGTATTTGTGATGCTCCAATTCGCATTGGATCTTATGCGTACAATGCGGTCGTTTAACATTGAAAACCTGCAATGTGAAGATACCGAGGAGGATAGAGGAGCTTTGCGTATTGGTAATATTTTAATATCTATAAAATGCGGATATAGCTATTGAAAGCTTGTTATTTAAATTTTACACTCTTTCCCTTTAGGTATTTCGAATGGTCCCATGATGGCGGGTGTTGTAGGCTCTTATAAACCTCATTATGATATTTGGGGTAATGCAGTAAATATGGCGTCACGTATGGACTCTACGGGTATAGCAGGCTGCATTCAAGTCACACAAGCTACAGCTGAAATATTACAATCCTATAATGTTAAATGTACATATCGTGGGCTAACATACGTTAAGGGGCGTGGTCATATTCCGACATATTTTGTGAATGTAGATGAATCTTTAAATTTTGTAAAAATTCGTGAAGAGTCTTCTATGGTTATAGATACGATAAAAGAAGAAGAGACGACTGTATGTTAAAAATTTAGATATTAAGTTATTTCGATATTTAAGCTGAAATAAATTATGAATAAAAACTAAATACATTTAAAGATCTGGATCATTTTATTGTTATTGATGTAGCCATAAAGACACTCTCCGAAGGTTTTGTGGAGTGTTGTAGATGTTGGCGGTCTTTTGCCGGATAAGATCGGGCACGTTCTCGACCATCTCGGGAATGATTTAATATGACCTTATACGCCATGAATCTTATATGCCATGAGGAACTTGAGGTCACCAGATCATCGCCTGCTAAATATATGTATGATACATACATTTCGTGACAGGATTCGCCTCTCTCAGGTGTGGTTGACAATTGGGTCGCGGAAGCCATAAATTGCGCTTATCAACCCCTTGAACCCCAGATCTGGGTCATGTTCGACGAAGTCGTTTCCGATATTTACTTTCAAGCTGAGGTCACACTTAAAAGCCAAGTGAGCAAAGGGACGATAGGAGAGGACAAATTTGGGAGATTAAAAATTGCTCTTCTGAACTACTGAGCAAATTTTAATAGCCATTTCCATTTCATTTAGCTTTCACGGTATGCAAATATATGAGAAAGCAAGTTGTTTCCGAAAGTCTTATAAAAACCAAACTATACTACCACATAAAGCTATAAGTACTTCCAAATATATGCGGGTTAAAGAGCACTATGAACAAATTCAGTCAACGTCGGGTTTTTAAGCTCTTAAAGGCAGGCATTTCAAATAGGTTTTGCGTTCGAAGGATTAAAGTATATACGAATCGCTCATAAATTTTGCCTTTAAAGAAAAACAAATTGAATGGAATAAACTCAACTTTTTCTGGTGACATACTCTACATATAATACTTAGACAATTGCTCAGCTGCGATTCGCTGCACATCGATGGTTGCTTGGAAATCGGTCAACCGATTCACCTGCGCAGTGTCAATTGACCAATATATATAACGAGCCTGGCCCGTGCGGATCTTGCGCAACCAATATAAAAGTATCTTATCAAATATCAACAGAAATCAGCTCTTCTATTAACTTACAGCTTGCGCTGTCATCTAGCGTACAATACAGCTTGCGCTGCCATCTAGCGTATAATACAGCTTGCGCTGCCATCTAGCGTACAATAGAAACTGGCGGTAATGCAGTGCAAATATTCACAATAGTGCCATAGTACAAATAGATTTCTTTGTATGCTCACAATCGTTTATTTTTAGCAAATTATTTTAATAAAATATAGCTGAACAAAAGCACAACGACCAAAATTGCCCAAAGCTCGCTAATATCCCGAATCCCCACCTTTACAACCAAAACTTTATTTATAGATTTGGATTCCAAATAAGAGCGAAAAAGGGACCCGTACATAAAACAGCAATTAGAAATAATATATATGATGATGGTAATATTCACCGACATCCACCAATCCACTGATTCGTCATCTGCGATTCGCCTGGAACGAAAAAAAAAAAACAAGTAAGGAAGGTTAAGTTCGGGTGTAACCGAACATTATATACTCAGTTGAGAGCTATGGTGACAACATAAGGGAAAATAACTATGAAGGAAAATGAACCGAGGGTAACCATGGAATGTGTTTGTATGACATGGGTATCAAATAGAAGGTATTAAAGAGTATTTTATGAGGGAGTGGGCCACAGTTCTATAGGTGGACGCCATTTAGGGATATCGCCATAAAGGTGGACCAGGGCTGACCCTAGAATTTGTTTGTACGATATGGGTATCAAATGAAAGGGGTAAATGCGTATTTTAAAAGTGAGTGGGCCTTAGTTCTATAGGTGGACCCCTTTCCGAGATATCGCCATAAAGGTGGACCAGGGGTGACTCTAGAATGTGTTTGAACGATATGGGTATCAAATTAAAGGTGTTAATGAGGGTTTTAAAAGGGAGTGGTGGTAGATGTATATGTGAAGGCGTTTTCCAGATATCAACCAAAATGTGGACCAGGGTGACCCAGAACATCATCTGTTGGATACCGCTAATTTATTTATATATGTAATACCACGAACAGTTATCCTGCCAAGATTTCAAGGGTATTTTATTTCGCCCTGCACTACTTTTTCATTTTCTTCTACCTCATATGGTAGGTGTCACACCTATTTTACAAAGTTTTTTCTAAAGTTATATTTTGCGTCAATAAACCAATCCAATTACCATGTTTCATCCCTTTTTTCGTATTTGGTATGGAATTATGGCATTTTTTTTATTTTTCGCAATTTTCGATATCGAAAAAATGGGCGTGGTCATAGTGGGATTTCGGCAATTTTTTATACCAATACAAAGTGAGTTCAGATAAGTACGTGAACTGAGTTTAGTAAAGATATATTGATTCTTGCTCAAGTTATCGTGTTAACGGCCGAGCGGAAGTACAGACGGCCGACTGTGTATAAAAATTGTGCGTGGCTTCAACCGATTTCACCCATTTTCACAGAAAACAGTTATCGTCATAGAAGCAATGCTCCTAAAAAATTTCGCAACGATTGGTACATTTTTGTTCGACTTATGGCATTAAAAGTATCCTAGACAAATTAAATGAAAAAGGGCGGAACCACGCCCATTTTGAAATTTTCTTTTATTTTTGTATTTTATTGCACCATATCATTACTGGAGTTGAATGTTGACATAAATTACTTATATACTGTAAAGATATAAAATTTTTTGTTAAAATTTTACTTTAAAAAATTTTTTGATTCTAATTTTTATTTATCACACATAAGGTGATAGGAGTAACGTTCCTGCCAAACTTCATCATGATATCTACAACGACTGCTAAATTACAGTTCGCAAAACTTTTAAATTACCTTCTTTTAAAAGTGGGCGGTGCCACGCCCATTGTCCAAAATTTTACTAATTTTCTATTCTGCGTCATAAGTTCAACTCACCTACCAAGTTTCATTGCTTTATCTATCTTTGGTAATGAATTATCGCACTTTTTCGGTTTTTCGAAATTTTCGATATCGAAAAAGTGGGCGTGGTTATAGTCCGATATCGTTCATTTTAAACAGCGATCTGAGATGAGTGCTCAGGAACCTACATACCAAATTTCATCAAGATACCTCAAAATTTACTCAAGTTATCGTGTTAACGGACGGGCGGACGGACGGACGGACAGGGCTCAATCAAATTTTTTTTCGATCCTGATAATTTTGATATATGGAAGTCTATATCTATCTCGATTCCTTTATACCTGTACAACCAACCGTTATCCAATCAAACTTAATATACTCTGTGAGCGCTGCTCAAATGAGTATAGTAATATATGTTTGTGGCGGCCATAAAAGTAATGCGGCATGCTTTTAGGCGCACCTGATATAATAGCTATTTTTTGACAATGTATTTTACCTGCTAAAAATCGTGCGATTGATCCCTAAAGAGAGTGTTCCCCGATTGATCTTTTTCGTCTACATTGGGGCATAATTGATCCCCTCTAGTCCCTTCTGGGTACAGTTGGTATTAGTCAGTTTTAAAACCATGTAGCCCATTTTGCAGGTTTTAATATAGCATTTAAAATGTAGTTCACCCCGTACCATATGAAAACGAAATCTAGTGGATGATAAAAGGGATTAGTTTTCATTTGTTCCCATATGGCTACAAAGAGAATTGGTCCCATCGTTCCCGTCCGGGTATAAATGGGTACAATTAGTCTCTGCATATGACATGCTCAAACAAAAGGTTCAACATACAAAGAGATCAAAATTGGAATTAGTAGCATGCTCGTTTGCGACTCATCCCGGATTCATCCTAAGCTAATCGGATTTTTGCAGGGATATATTTTTTCTGTACGTGTGTTTGTAGCTGAACTCCTTCGAAATGACTGAATCAATTTTGATGAAATTTCCTTGAAATACGGTGCAGGTATACATCCTTGATTAGCTTATTATTTGAGAAAATTTTCTTTCCGGACCAGGCCTCTCCCATTGTGATAAATAATATTTATGTATGCTACTTTTTGCCTAAGATTTGGCAAAGGGATACCTCCCGCCTTGACTTGCTTATTGTTTGAGAAACTTTTCTTTCCCGGAAGTGGACCAGAGACCGACCTCTTCCAAAAATCTAATTTATGTTGCTATTTGCTTGAAATGCGGTGCAGGGATACCTCTTTGACCAAGTTAATTATTGAGGAACATATCTTTCCAGAAAGTGGACCAGGATCGGAGATATTGTAAATTATCCTATTAATGGCGTATGTATTATTTAGGAAGCCTTTCGAAAAGGGAAAATAAGAGATAGGAGTGGAAATTGGAGAGGGCAATAAAGAGAATTGATACAGGACGAAGCAGTAAAAAGGAAGGAGATGAAAAAAATAGAGGGTGGCTGAGGGAGAGATAAGGAACTGGGAGAGAAAAAAATCGAGAATCTGAAAGGGAGAATATGCCTAGGGAAGACCGGAATCAAACACGGAGAGGAGGTAGAGGAAAGAAGATAAAAATTTGTTTTTGCATAGGCTATATTATGACAAATGCCTCTGTTTACTGGGAGAGTACTTACATCGCAAAGAGGAATATTGTCGGGCAGGAGAACAACTATCTCTCTACATATATCTTGTGTATAAAAATAAACGCGATTTTAGAAATTTTACCTGCGTTAGTTTCACATAGTTTCGTATTTGTTTATATAAACAAAGATATTGAAATCGGTCGCTCAGGTGAAGAATGTATTGGATATAAGCTATGTATATTCCATAGATGAGGAAATTTAGCTGAGAAAGGGAAAGGAGTTGGTAAAATAGTTGTTGTGGGAGTAGGATTAGAAGTGGAAGTAGGATGTTTAGTGGGAGTAGGAGCGAGTATAGTGAGTGTTGCGGTAAATAAGTAAAAGACGAAGTACTTGCTGTTGCACCTTGGCAGCCACGTCACCGTTGACGAATATAAATTCAAGACTGCGAAGGATTTTTTCTATTTGGGAGCCAGCATTAACACCAAAAACAATGTCAACTTGTAAATCAAACAGAGAATAACTTTCGCCAACAAGTGCTACCTTGAACTGAGTAGGTAATTGAAAAGTAAAGTCCTCTCTCGACAAACAAAAATCACGTTTTATAAGTCGCTCATCATACTTGTGCTGGAAGTCATGGACGGCATCGAGAGAAGATGAAATGGCTTTTGGGGTGTTCGAGAGAAAAGTTGTCTGGAAAATTTATGGTACTGTCCGAAATACTGGCGGCGTGTATCGAATAAGGTATAATGATGAGCTGGAAGAGCTTTACGCATATATGACCCTAGTGCAGCGTATAAAATCTGAAAGGCTTCGCTGGCCAGGTCATGTTTTATGAATTAACGAAGACGCTCCGGCCAAGAAAGTATCTCAGCCGACACCGCTATTTGGAAGCAATTTGAAAACGGGGAGACCTCCACTGAGTTGAGAGAGGCAGGTGGAGGACGATTTCACCTCCCTTGGTGTTCTCAATTGGCGTCAGTGATCGCAAAATAGGGATATTTGCGGGACTTGTTACGAAACGGCCAAAATCGCTAAGGCGGGGAAGCACCGTGAGCAGGAATGGGAGTGGGTGTGAGAGTGGGATAGGGTGGGAGTGGAAGTGAGAATGGCAGTGGTAGTGGTAGGGAGATAAATGGAAAAAGAGATAGACAAAATAATTAGAAAAATTGAAGATAAAGTAGGAAAGAATGGGAAAGTTAGAGATTCCCTTTTGCGAGGCTTAATTTTAAAATGTATCAAACCAATTTTTTTGCGAAACAAAAGACTTCCAACCGCCAGGAGTAAAACGACGAGGAAAACTCAAAGGATCCAAAAAGAAAGGAAACAATATACATAATTCATTATACAATATATTTATTTATTATATTTTCATATACATAAAAGTGTCTACATAAGTAATTCATGAATACATCCAACAACACCTTGGACTTTTTATTTTGTATATATTATCTACACATAGGTAAATTTGTATATATTTGTATGTACATAGTTGTGTAAGGTATCAAAATGCATGTACTCAAAATTAAATAAAAAAGATATATAAAAATTCAATTCTAACCGTTTTAAGACTTTAAAGCTCAGTATATCAGACATATAGCTTTCAAGCTTTCCTTCAGTTTGAGAAAATTTTTATTTGTTATAAATGATACACGGCGCTTTCGAAATTTAATTATATATTTATTCATATGTTTTTTCATGCGAATATTTGTATGCAATGCAATTTGTATTTAGAAAAGCACCACAGATTTTGTGCTACATAGAATTGGCAATCACAAGCCCGTATTTATTTTAATAAATTAGATTGAACTGTATGTATGTTAATGCGTATGTATATAAATATGTGTGTATATATTTAAATAAACTTAAAAAAAAACGTAAAAAATACTTAAGTTAAGCACCGACGTTTTGAACTTAGAAGAAGCACCTAATATTTGTTTGTATGTATTTCTTCATGATTCAATTACTCGAGGTTTGTTCTTCAATGACGGCACAGCTTTGACACTCCCAAATTAAAAAATCTGGACGGGTTGATATTACGAAGTAAGGAAAACGGGTAATAATTAAATCCCTTTTAGCGAAAATTGTAGTAGAAAAGTACTTTTAGTGGTATATTAGTACTGATAATAAATTTGTAAATGCCAACAGGTTTTGGAGGAAATAATTCATTTTCTACTAAATATTTCGTGAATTGATAAAGAGCTATGTTGCTTTAGAATTTTACTCAAAAATACACTATATCAAAATTTGTTTCAAAAACTCCCTATATGAGCATAAGTTCAATGCATTTTGATATAAGAGGGAGTTAATGAAAAGCATTGTGAGGCGTTCTTCAATCTAATTCTAATAATGGGAAGTTTTTGAAAAATATTTTGAGATATTGAAAACGCAGCCGACATAATAAAAAAAAATAAAAGAAAATGGCTTATTGTCTTAGAACTTTATATTTCGGTCTTGACTTTGACAGAAGAGTTCAGCTTTTATGCGGTCCTGCTACACAGGGAGTATTTAATTCTGACATTTCGGAAAGCTCCTTTACGTTACTATTTATGGAAGTGTTCCGGATAAAACGTTAATTTAGAATATTCGGAACACATTCGTTTCATACTACCGCACGAGGTCCGAATATACATAATATTCAAAATATAAACCGATTCTCCAAATTCTTAAATGGAGACGAATGTTCCGAACACACGGAATTAATAAGTTAACATGCTCAATGTACCAATATTTCGTTATGGCATCTCCATTATTTACTAACATTTTTACTCGAATCGATTTACTAGTCGAGTTTTTGACGTTGAACGATGCATTTTGAAGTGGTTTAGGTTTCGTATGTTCATAGGTTTATGAAAGTGCACGACTCCTTGGTGTCCGTACTTTTCATAAAACCTATGTGCAGCCACACTAATAGATCATGGCATAGTCAATAAATTAATCATAAAATTAAAATAAATATTCTAAGGAATTATGCAGTTCAGTACTTAAAGGGTATTTGTAAACTGATTGCTTTCTATTTCTACTACTAATGTTTTTCGAAAAATCGCAAAGAAACAACACAGTTAACGGATGTCAATTCGATTTGGGAGCAAAATGGCTGCAATTGTCAAAAAATTTGTCTGTCGAGTAAACCTCTTCTGATTGAATCATGGTATTTCTTTATGTGCGTTTCTAAAAAAAACATTTTGTAACATTCATCTTCATTCCTTATGTGAATTTGTCTCGTTTTCTTAACACTGCTCAAATAGAAATACGTAAACGATGAAAAACGTAAAAACAGGAAGAGCATTTCAACTATTTTGCATTCCAGTCATTACCCCATACGCCCCCCTCATTCGAAATTACTCGCTTTTCCAATATTTACTGATTTGATCCCGTCAACAAAATTGTATCCTCCGGTAATGGCTTCCGTTTGTATGATGACTCAGTAACCAAATATACAACCAAAGCACCGAAAATTACATATAAGCAACCAAGACAGTTGGCCAAAACACCAGCACTTGAAAATCCGGAGTAATCAGGACTGTTGAAGAAGTATGTAAAGAAAAAAGAATTAATAGTTAATTTAGTTTGTATAGGAAATAATTGCAAATAATATATAGTTTTATGTTAACAAAATGATTTCAATTCGGTTTGAAAGACCATGTGACACGCTGAAATCTTCAAATATCTTTTTGCTTTGGCCATTTTAAATTTTTTAAACTCATGATTATGCAGCATTAACGGATGCGAATTGGGAGCACCAAGGGAGATCATGTCTTACCCCATCTGTTTTTATACCCAGCGTTCTTTGCACACAGAGTATATTAACTTTGATTGGATAACGGTTGGTTGTACAGGTATAAAGGAATCGAGATAGATATAGACTTCCATATATCAAAATCATCAGTATCGAAAAAAAATTGTATTGAGCCATGTCCGTCCGTCCATCCGTCTGTCCGTTAACACGCTAATTTGAGTAAATATTGAGATATCTTCACCAAATTTGGCACATGAGCTTATCTGGACCCAGAATAGATTGGTATTGAAAATGAGCCAAATCGGATGATAACCACGCCCACTTTTTATATATATAATATTTTGGAAAACACAAAAAACCTTGTTATTTAGTAAATAATAACCTAGAAAGTTGAAATTTGACGCGTGGACATATATTTTACTCTTGATAAAAATTTGAAAATTTTTTTAAAATGGGCGTGGCACCGCCCACTTGTGATAAAATAAATTTTATAAATATTATTAATCATAAATCAAAAACCGTTAAACCTATCGTAACAAACTTCGGCAGAGAGGTTGCCTTTACTATAAGGAATGCTTTGCGGAAAGATTTACGAAATCGGTTAAGGACCACGCCCACTTTTATATAAAAGATTTTTAAAAGGGTAGTGGACGAATAAAATAAGCTATGTCCTTACAAAAAAGAGCTTTATATCAATGGTATTTCATTTCTCAAGAATATTTATAACAATAAATTGGAAAAACTTCAAATTTAAAAAACGGGTGCGGCACCGCCCCTTTTATGAATAAAATTAATGGATCGTAATAAAATTTGGTACAAAAATTTTTCCTATAGCAGGAAATATTTCTAAAAAAAATGAACGAGATCGGTTAAAGACTGCGCCCACTTTTATATACAAAATTTTTAAAAGGGTCGTAGACGAAAATAATAAGCTATATCTTAGCAAAAAAAAGCTTTGTATCAATAGAATTTTACTTTCTAAATTGAATTATAACATTAACTTGGAAAACATTAACATTTTTGAAAATGGGTGTGGCACCGCCCGCTTTGTGACTAAGCAATTTTCTATGTTTCGGGAGCCATAGCTCGAAGAAAAATTAACATATCGTAATAAAATTGTGTACACATATTTTCCTTATAGCAGAAAATATTTATATTAAAAATGGACGGGATCGGTTGAAGACCACGGCAACTTAGATATAAAACAAGTTTAAAAGGGTCGTAGACTAGAAGCTATAACTTAGCAAAAAATAGTTTTGAATCAATGATATTTCACTTATCAAGTTTTATTGTAAGAGGTAATGGGGAGACATTTTTCTTTTAAACGGGCTGTGCCACGTGTTATGTAGAAAAGTAATTTATCTGAAATGAAATGTACAACTGAAGCTCACGCTGAGTATATAATGTTCGGTTACACCCGAACTTAGACACCTTTACTTGTTTAAACTTAGTGAAGGTTAGATTAGGTTGAACAGGCCGGTTCGTGACTGAATGAATCCATAATGTTACGAGTAGTTCCCTCAACGACCAAACTGAAAAAGCCTATCAAAAACCAGGAACTATGTTATAAAATATTTTCTGGTTGGTTGATCATGTGCAACTCTTGCCTTCTTTTAATCTCTCCCAATCTGATTGGGAAGTCTATAGTAAAAGCTTCGAGGGATCCACCTTGTATAGCATTTAATTTTTATCTATTCTCATATGGGTCCCAATAGAAATGTATGCATCTCCACAATTCGGATTCTTTTCATGTTATGCCATGGTAGATTATTTCCTTAATTGCTGTTTGGTTGCCAACGTCAAAATTCAAGCGGCTATAGTTTAAGCTATTCCCCCCAGTGTTTCTACTGCTTTAGTCACGGCTACTACTTCCACCTGAAAAACACTACAGCGAGCAGGCAGCTGGGGGTTCTGTTTATATCCGAAGAAGTGCAGTATACCGCAAACCCCACTCCATCCATTACTTTCCACATCTACGGTGGCTCCAATCGATCAAACGAAGCGCAGATATGGAATAGGGTATAATGTTCGTACAACATTTGATGATGCTACACTGAAAAAAAAGACTGGTAAAATCACCGAAATACGGGTCAATTGAACCGAAATTTCCGTAAATTTTTATCCATCGCAACAAGATGTTGAATCAACTGCGCACAAATCGTTGATTCGTAATTGACCATTTTAGTAGTCAAATGAACAAAAAAAGTTGTTGCGACTGCTTTGTACGAAAGTACCTATGTTGCGGCATTTGCAAGGCAGATGATTTTTCACTGAGATCTTTTCATGGCAGAAATACACTCGGAGTGCTTGCTGAACAGTGCCGAGGGGCGACCCCGCTTAGGAAAACTTTGTTCTAATTAAAAAACCTTATTTCTAAAATTTGTATGTTGCTTTCCCCGGGGTGTGAACCCAGGGTCTTCGGTGTGGTAGGCGGAGCACGCTACCATCACACCACGGCGGCTGCCATATACATGCGTAAATATGTGCATACATATAGTACACAGCATACATAAGTACAAAGTAGAGAGCGCAGTGAGCGTAGTAAAATTCTCTTTGAAATTTGCTCATGTATTGACTGTTGATCGCTGTTGAAATGACCATTGAGATCAGTTGTGTTAACAAAAAAGCAGTTAGATTGATTAGGAATCTGTAAATTTTACAGAATTTTGTTAACTTAAGAGCGACAATTTCTCTTCTGTTGAAATGACTAAACTAATTTGTTCGCTTGACAAAGAACTCGGTCGAATTAACCATAATTCGATCAATTTCACCGAATCTCCATTAAGTCGAGAACAACAGAACCGATTTGTTGATTTTGCTAGCACCATTTCTTTCAGTGTATACACTATGTTAGTATGGTCTGCGATCAAGTTGCGCTAAAGCTTCGTTGCAGTTGTTAACACAGCAAATCAGGACTCCATGGTATATGATAGGCTTTACAATCGCTATGGTATCCAAGAGAGAGAGAGAGAGAGAAAGAGCGATAAGCCCCACGTACACCCCAGCATTCTTTTACATGCATAAAGTGTCGCCAAAGGCTGTTTATTCACTTAGTTAAGGTCGTCCCGTATTCCAAATATGTGTGCCGGTAAGTAAAAATACTTGCTGGGCTGGATGGATCCTCTTCAGCGTTTGGCATAATTTGACCTTGCAATCGAAGGCTGCGGGCTTTTGTTCGCTGCACTATGTGCATATGCCGTGGTGTGGTGGTAGCGCCTATCATGCCCAAGGTATTGCGGCTTCTATTGTAGTGGTCATGGAAAGGGAAAATAATTCTTAGGCCCAGTATTGATTTTGCGGTGAAAAAAATACTTCGCTGCCAAATACTGTCATTCACGGCTATAAACGAGCGTCCGTCTCACCACGCATGTGAGGAGAGCATTTGAGTAACCCAATAGTTTACCTCGCAAAAGCTTCTGGCTCTGCATGGTTTGGCATCAGTGATCAGTTTCGCTTTTCATCTGACTACGTCTTCATTTTTCCACCGGTTTTTATCCGTCTGCTTCCATGCTCCCGATAACCTTCTTTTTTCCAGAGCTAAAAGGTCGATGGATATTGCTCCGCTGATTATTTAAACGGCTGGTCCAGATGCAGTGCTATAATCGAAGGCTACATTTAGAACCGGTGTACGCTGTACAAATGTGACGTGTTCTCTTCTGAAGTGCCAATAGCTCGAAGCCGTTCAGTAATGTGGAAAGCAGCAGCTTCCTTTTGATCTCTTCGATAAACCAATCATTGATGACGAAATATACATTCCAACACCCGACTATCTAGTCTTGACGCCGTTTATGATTTCGAGAATTATATCAGGAAAGAGAGAGAGATCTATAGGGCACGATTTTTGTACGTCAAGAAAAGACTTCACTTTTCAATCGTCCACTCAGTCAAAAGTAGCACTCGTTTTCTAGGCTGTCTTTATTTTCACTGTTAATGCTAGTTCTCAGATAGACGTTTCAAATGTATATCCTTCAATAGAGGTTCGCAGCGATTATTTCTTTTAGGACCACAAGTACTTTGTCTTACTCTAATTCACCGCCACGCCTGCTTTTTCGAGGATCCATCCTAAAGTAGAAAAGTGAAAGAGTAAGAAACATTTGTGGAAGGTGTTCCTAAATGGCCAGGGGGCCTTACATCTTACACCTCAACAACAAACTGTCTTCTTTGAGGTTCTTTTTTTAGCTAAGGCTTAAAAACTAGCTCCTAACGATATGTTTTTTGTATGTTCCGCTCCAAAATAGCCATTTGTTTGAAGTATCAAGAATGTAAATTTCATTCACGTCAAAAGTTACTATTTAAAAAAAGAAGTTATAAAAAATATTTAACCTGGTAATATATTTAAGTGATTTTAGGGTTTTACCATATAGGTCTGGATCTTTCATGTTGAGTTGAAATGTTTGCAATCCGTAATTTTCTAAATACAATGATATACTTACATAGCCCACAAAGCCTTTTCGGTGATGCCCATCAATGCACTTGCAATGGCCAAAACGAAACCGAATAGTCCAAAATAAATGTGTAACGGCATGTAGGCGACCTTGAGCGATTGACGCCATTCGGGTGCTAGATAAGCTGTAAATCCTGCCACATATTGTAAGCCGAATACAATAACAGTACCCATTCCCAGCCACGAATGCAGAGAGTACATATTTGGAGTTGGTGGTGTAGCCAAATTGTGCGAATCGAAAACAGTGATTAGAGCAAAAACGGTGAAGACAAACGCGCTCAAGTGAATGGCAGCATGCGTTTGCTTGAGTGTCTTCTTGTTCACATTACGGAAGCCACGATATACGAGTATAGCTAGAGGATGATACAAAATATAATATAGTTAGTACCAAAATTTTTCTTAAAAGTTAAAAGCAGATGGATCAAGAACACGTGAAAGTTGGTGGCCTTTGAAAGCAGAAAGGAAATGTTTAAACTCTTGTCTGGTTTATGGATGGATCAAAATATGACGACGGAAAACGGTAGAAATCGATACCACTAAGATGCTACACCACTATTTTCCAGGCAAAAACCATGCAATAGAAGTTTGCAGTTGTTGTTGTATTAACGAACCGAAGGTTTTGGGGAGTGTATGTACATATTTATCGATGTTGATGGTCCTTCGCCGAATAAAGATCCGGTACACTCCGGTGATAAGCACCATTAAGGTGCTAGCCCGATCATCTTAAAAATAAGAAATAAATGTAAGGCGCGATAACCTCCGAAGAGATTTTTGGCCGAGCTTCTCTTCCAATTTCTGTCGTGCTCCTTTTTACTTTTTCCTACAAATTGGCGGGACGGGACCTACTTGCTTTATGCCGACTCCGGGCGGCATCTGCAAGGCAGATGAGTTTTCACTGAGAGCTTTTCATGGCAGAAATCCCCTCGGCAGTGTTTGGCAAGCGACCCCGTTTAGAAAAATTTTCTTCTAATTGAAAAACTTGCTTCTAAAATTTTGATGCTGCTTTGCCCTTGAGGTTAACCCAGGATCTTCTGCGTGGTAGGCGGAGCACGCTACCATCACACCAGTCCGATTAATATGACCACATTAAACCTTCTAAGCCATAGCACTCCAACACCCACCCACCCCTAGTTCCATGAGGAGCTTGAGGTCGCCTGCTAAATATGTGTATAATACATTCATATTTGTAACAGGATTCCCCTCGCGTAGGTGACAATTGGGCTACGGAAGCTCTGAAGCTATGAAGCTCTGTATTGCGCTTATCAACCCCTTCAATTGAAGTTTTCAGCAGAGAATAACTACGGAGAGGCTTGTCTTCAAGGAGTATCCTCACTATGTCAGCCAACCAGGCAATCCAAAGTGCTTTGCAGTCTTGCACAATTATTTCTAAGCTAGTGGATGAATGCACTTGAGTCTGAAATGATCTAGGAGCAAAAAAAAAAAGTTGTTTGTATGAATTCCCGGACATCAGGGACATTAAAGTAATGAACAGGCAGGCTACCTAGCCAAGCAGGATACTATAGCAGCATTCTATGGTACAGAGCTCTTCTGCGGACTCACAAAGATACATACTAAGGAAACCATAAGTAGCTGTGGAACAAAGCAGTTCAGACAATATGGGATTGAATTCCCAGAGTAAAGATAAGCTCAATTGTTTATAGTCCCAGCAACTAGATTATTAGCCACACTCATTAATCTGAACAGAGAGGTCCTACGAACTCTCACTCTAGTCACTGTAGTCTACGATATCACCTTAGTAAGTTATGTCTATCGGACACACAAATCTGTCGTTTTTGTGAGCTGGAGGATGAAACGCCGTTCACGTTCTCTGCGAATGTGTCGCTCTGTCAAGGCAAAGACTCTGCCATCTAGGTGGCGTGACTGTGATAATAAATTGAATTAAAATTTTGAATACTGAAATATTAAGCGTAGTAGATCTAAATAAAAGCCGCAGGGCATTGAGCCCTAACAATAATAATGGGCAAGTGGTCAGATACTAGGGTTGTCATCTTCAGGGGCCTGGCACTGTCTTTTTTTCCAAAATAATAAATAGTGTATTGTTTTAATCTATTCATGACTCATACGAGTGCAAAGCTTAATGACAATTCCTTTGGGTAATTGATTAAAAACTTTACAAACAAACACACTTTCACATTTATAATAAAAGCAGAATAGTAACAGAAAAAAATAATTAAAAAAAAACTTTAAGTTAAACGGTTTTATTAAAAACAATAATTACATGAAATAATAATAATACCAAAAGCTAAAAAATAATTAGTTAGGTCCTAGGTACTAGTCATCATACTCATCATCAATCTAAGGCGTTGATCAGACAATTAAATAAAAGCCTTGGGCGCGTGAAATTTCTAAAAATGTGAGGCGTAGCATAATCTTATTAGGGTTCAGTTGATCTTATATATGACTATCAATAGAAATTTGACGCGTCCAACGCTTTTATTTAATTGTCTGATCAACACCCTAGATTGATGAGGAGTTTGATGACTAGTACCTAGGACCTACCTAATTATTTTCTAGCTTTTAGTATTATTATTATTTCATGTAAGTATTGTTTTTAATAAAACCGTTTAACTTAAAAATTTTTTTTAATTATTTTATTTTCAAGTTTTTAGTCTTTATTTAATTGCCTATTATTTTTCATTCTATTTAGTTCATTTAGTGGCTCATTATTACACGGACTCTTTCCTGACAATTTGTTACAATCTAAGTCCTCTATACATAATCCTTCCAAAGACTTTATTCGACTCTGCGCCACGTATGCTTGTCCCTCCTCCAACTCCAAAATATTTTGACGTCACTTCTACCGGACTGTATGTAATATTCGTTCCAAATATGAGCCAAATCGGACATCATAGGTCGCTTTCTATTCATGTATGTATTATGTGTTCCAAATATCGACCAAATCGGACCACAAATACGATTTTTTTGAATATCTCGATCTATGCGCCACCTAGCGGCGATTTTTTTCATAGGTCGCTTTCTATTCTTGTATGCATTACGTGTTCCAAATATGAGCCAAATCGGATCACAAATACGATTTTTGTGGATATCTCGCTCCTTGCGCCACCTAGCGGCAATTTTTTTCTTATTATTGCATTGTCACCGGGTTCTGAACTATATTCCATGTTTCAAGCTTGTAGCTTATCGGGAAGTTACTTAAAATTCAATTACAAAATTCGTGCCAGCCATCTAACCAGCCAACCAGCCAGCCTGTCAACCTAAATAAAACCGTTTAAAAAGGTGAAGCATGATAAATACTAAAGTAAGTAAAGTTCTGCATAGCACATGCCTCCGACACATGGTGCCTCTGCTTGCCACCACGACTGCAGATAATCATCACAATAATATATATATAAATGCTACTTTGGACTAGGTAGGCAATTGAAAAGTAAAGTCCTCTCTCGGCGAACGAAAATCATACTCTACAAGTCACTTATCGTACCCGTCCTGCTATATGGGGCAGAAGCATGGACCATGACAACAGCAGATGAAGCGGCTTTGGGAGTGTTCGAGAGAAAAGTTCTTCGAAAGATTTATGGACCTCTACGCGTTGGCGATGGCGAGTATCGAAGAAGATTTAATGATGAGCTGTACGAGCTATACGCAGACATCAACATAGTCCAGCGAATTAAAACGCAGCGGCTGCGCTGGCTAGGCCATGTTATGCGAATGAAAGATGATGCTCCGGCCAAGAAAGTGTTTCTATCGGAACCCGCCTATGGAAGCAGAGGTAGAGGGCGGCCCCCACTCCGTTGGAAGGACCAGGTGGAAAACGATTTAAACTCCCTTGGTGTGACCAATTGGCGCCGGTTGGCGGAGCGAAGGAGTGACTGGCGCGCCTTGTTGGACGCCCATAACCGTTTAGACGGTTAAGCGCCAATTAAGGAAGTAAGTAATATATTATTAGAAACTTATCATATTCCAATTTTTCATTAAAAACTTTCTATTACACTAGCCTATACCTAGTCCGAATGAAGAAAATACATACAACATAGAATTATTGCGATATCCTCTCGAAATGATCGTGAAAACGGTTCCGAGAGAGCCCATTTAAGGAAGATATGTTGTGGTTTTTAAAATGATTGGTCTAGTACTCCCCTGATACACTTTTTTGTGAAATGGCCCCTAAACGGTCTTGAAACTGTTCCGTAAGCAAACTCGCATCATAGCAATCCCTCCGATATGATTCCCAAGTAGCCTCGAAATCGGGAGGGTCTTGAAATTATATCGAACGATCCCGAAAATAAGCGCATAATAATCCGGATATAGTTTCGAAATGATCGAATTCACTTCGAAAGAGTTCTGAATCGATTCAGAAAACAATCTAAAGTGATGACAAAAACAATCCCGAAATTACTGCGAAATTGTAACCAAGAAGTCCCGAAAATCTGTAAATAGTTCCAAATTGAATACGAGAGTAACAGCACGACTTTGCTAAAACCAGTAGACTTAATATCACTGTTTAAAATCAATAACCGTTTAAATGGTTCTGGCCGTAGAAAAAACCGGACCGGTCGCTTCTTCGCTGTGCTAACTGGCTCTAATTGATACCACTAAGGGACCTTAAATTGTTTACCATCTGTTTCTTCCCGCAGTGGGGCCGCCCTCTTTCTCTTATTCCGTAGGCGAGTTCCGATACAAATACTTTCGTAGCCGGATCATTTTTCATTCGCAGTCTTCTGCGATACAACGCGTAAAGAGCCGACTCCCCTGATGTTGTCATGGTTCATACATCTACACCATATAGCAGAACGCCTACGATAAATGACTTGTAGAGCATGATTTTCGTTTGCCGAGAGAGGTCAGTACTTTTCAATTGCTTGCCAAGTTATAACGGATAAAAATAATTAAAAGTTACTGTTCCCAAGGGGCGCAAAACCAGCACCACCCAACTGGCGAAAAAGCGCCATAAAACGGTTAACAAATTATTCAAAGTAAATGTTCTCAGGGGTCGTAGGACCTCCCCCTATATAAAAATGAATTACTGTGCGTTAGCCTCAATGAAACTCAAAAACGTCTTGACCGATTTCGATGTTTTTTGTTTTTGTTTCGTTTGTTATGATTCAAGGATAGTTAAGAACAAGTAAGGAAGGCTAAGTTCGGTTGTAACCGAACATTACATACTCAGCTGAGAGATTTGGAGACAAAATAAGGGAAAATAACCATGTAGGAAAATGAACCTAGGGTAACCCTGGAGTGTGTTTGTATGACATGGGTATCAGATGGAAGGTATTAAAAAGTATTTTAGAAGGGAGTGGGTCATAGTTCTATAGGTGGACGCCTTTTCGAGATATCGCCATAAAGGTGAACCAGGGTGACTCTGGAATTTGTACGATATGGGCATCAAATTAAAGGTATTAATGAGGGTTTGAAAAGGGACTGGGCCTTAGTTGTGTATGTGAAGGCGTTTTCGAGATATCGACCAAAATGTGGGCCAGGGTGACCCAGAACATCATCTGTCGGGTACCACTAATTTATTTATATATGTAATACCACAATCAGTATTCCTGCCATGATTCCAAAGGCTTTCGATTTCGCTCTGCAGAACTTTTTCATTTTCTTCTACTTAATATGTTAGTTGTCACACCCATTTTACAAAGTTTTTTCCAAAGTTATATTTTGAGTCAAAAAACCAATCCAATCACCATGTTTCATCCCCTTTTTCGTATTTGGTATAGAATTATGGCATTTTTTTTTTTCATTTTTCGAAATTTTCGATATCGAAAAAGTGGGCATGGTCATAGTCGGATTTCGGCCATTTTTTATACCAAGATAAAGTTAGTTCAGATAAGTACGTGAACTAAGTTTAGTAAAGATATATCGATTTGTGCTCAAGTTATCGTGTCAATGGCCGAGCGGAAGGACAGACGGTCGACTGTGTATAAAAACTGGGCGTGAATTCAAACAGATTTCGCCCATTTTCACAGAAAACAGTTACCGCCATAGGATCTATGCCCCTACCAAATTTCACAAGGATTGGTAAATTTTTGTTCGACTTACGGCGTTAAAAGTATTCTAGCCAAATTAAATGAAAAAGGGCGGAACCACGCCTATTTTGAAATTTTCTTTCATTTTTGTATTTTGTTGCACCTTATCATTACTGGAGTTGAATGTTGACATAATTTACTTATATACTGTAAAGATACTAAATTTTTTGTTATAATTTGACTTAAAAAAAAAATTTTTTTAAGTGGGCGTGTTCGGCATACGATTTGCTATATTTTATTTAGCGCACATATAGTAATAGGAGTAACGTTCCTACCAAGTTTCATTATGATATCTTCAACGATTGCCAAATTACAGCTCGCAAAACTTTTAAATTACATTCTTTTAAAAGTGGGCGGTGCCACGCCCAATGTCCAAAATTTTATTAATTTCATATTCTGCGTCATAATTTCAACCCACGCACCAAGTTTCATCGCTTTACCCGTCTTTGGTAATGAATTATCGCACTTTTTCTGTTTTTCGAAATTTTCGATATCGAAAAAGTGGGCGTGGTTATAGTCCGATTTCGTTCATTTTAAATAGCGATCTGATATGTGTGCCCAGGAACCTACATACTAAATTTCATCAAGATACCTCAAAATTTACTCAAGTTATCGTGTTTAGGGACGGACGGACGGACGGACATGGCTAAATGAATTTCTTTTTTCGCCCAGATCATTTTGATATATAGAAGTCTATATCTATCTCGATTAGTTTATGCCTTTACGGATTACCGTTATGCGAACAAAATTAATATACTCTATGAGCTCTGGTCAGCTGAGTATAAAAATAATTGGAAAAGTGAAAAGTTAGGAAACATTAAATTCGCTGAATCTCTGCAATTATTTGAAGCAGGTATTCAATATATTAGGAAATTGAGGTGGGGTGAGAGTGAGATTAGAGTGGAAGTGGAAAAGGGAGTGGTAATGAGAGGAGATGTACAAGTTGAAGATAAAGTAGATGGAAATGGTTAAGAGGGTGAAGAGGAGAAGCGAGGCAAACGAATATTTGGGCAGGACAAAGTCTTCCGGGTACACTTGTTTATAATAAGAAGATATTCATAAATTTGCTTTTATTGCTGATCTACATTTCGCTTGTTAACGTTTGTTAAGATTACAAAAATATTACCCTACAAGTACTAAATAAAAAGTTGGGTTGTGGGGTTGGAGCCTAAAGTGGTTTCTCCAAACCTTCTATTTGAATCTCAAGTTATATACCTCTAAATTGAGCACCCTTTACATGATTGTATGCACTACTGTTTAAGCCAAATAAAAACGGTAAGTGCTTAGGCAAAACTTGCTCAATTCGTTGCACATTTATATCTAATACGCTTAGCTTTATTGAATATTAAACACAAAACAGTTATTTTCGTTTACTTACAATTGCCATATAAGAATATTAGGCCGATTGTCATACATATTGGATGCCAATTGAATTCAAGTCTGGGATTGGCAGTCCAGCCCACGCCACCAAAATGTATGCTAACCAAACTTATAACCAAAATGATCATCGTTATGCCGCATAATTGTGCAATCAAATATAAAACTTTGAAGTTTGTCAGCGTGGCGTCATCATCCATTTTTCCTGTAATTAAAGAAGAGTAATGTATAAGTATTCGTAGGTATTTATGTATGTACTGAGCTACTACAAGCAATTCAATAATACAATAGTGTGTATTATAAATATTTATTTGTTTACATGACATCTTTACATACATAGGTATATCAAATTGTATCAATAGAACTAAACAATTGTTAGTAATTATAAGAGTTATATGCTCGCACTTATAAACTTATACTCAGTTGGTAAAATTGGAGCAATGCAGTCTAAACATAACATACATACTTAGCACAAAGTGAATATGTTAACATATGTATATATATAAAGAATAAGTAAGGAAGTCTAACTTCGGGTGAAACCGAACATTACATACCCAGCTGTACACTTGAAATGCTGTTGTTGTTTGTTTTGTGTGCTTAATAGTGTTACAAGGCTGCGCAATAATACATATATGTACATATTTTAACGAATTTACTGCAGTTCCGCTTATTTGCAACCTTCTGCTATCGTTCGAATCACTAAACTGTTGAATAAACAACTCCAATATTCGATAATGCAAAAAGGGTCTTTATTAGACTACTTTCAAAATAACACTTCTATTGCTCGACAGATGGCGTGCTTAATCAAACTGATTGTCGTGCCTCTACTGTTGCTGCCTTTTATAATCTTTGATTTCTCGTTCGCATACTTCTAGGCGCTTCCAGAATTTACTTAATTACTTCTATAAAATTATAACTACAGATGCACGTGTATAGCTTCTCATATGCGCGTGTATATGTGAGTGACACTTCCACAGATAATTGCCTACTTTTCGGAGCATCTCAGATAAGATATATGCATGTGTTTATACGTCTCTTCTCCGCTGCGTTTACGTACATATGTGTAGACATAATGATTGATTTGTTGATGTGCATACGAGTCACTGCTTAGTATCGGCTTAGAAATGATTAAAATACCACTTAGTGTTGCTAGTATTCGTCACAATATCGGCCTATTCTGAACTAATTTTTCTTCGAGTTATGGCTCCCGAAACATAGAAAATTGCTTAGTCATAAAAGGGGCGGTGCCACGCCCATTTTTAAAAATTTGAAATTTTTCCTATTTATTGTTATAAATCCACTGGGGAAATGAAATACCATGGATATAAAGCTCTTTTTTGCAAAGATATAGCTTATTTTATTCGTCCACGACCCTTTTAAAAATATTTTATATAAAAGTGGGCATGGCCCTTAACCGATTTCGTAAATTTTTCTTCACAGCATTCCTTATAGTAAAGGCAACCTCTCTGTCGAATTTTGTTACGATAGGTTTAACGATTTTTGATTAATAATATTTCTAAAATTGATATTATCACAAGTGGGCGGTGCCACGCCCATTTTAAAAAATGTTTTCCAAATTTTTACCAAGAGTCTCAATATCAGTCCACACGTGCACTCTGGATTTCTGTGGTTAGCTGAGATAAAACGTTGCTGATCGAGATGTGTTTGATTGCATGCTCTATAAATATCTCCAACTAAAGATAGCTAAGTAAAGGTTCCTTCCTCTGCTGCAGAAAACATTTAAGTGCCATCTATACGAAAAGGCTGTTTGTCCCAACCGGATAAATTAGACCTAAATTCGTCGTGCTAACAATCAGATCTCAAGCTCCGTCATGTTGGAAGAACATCCTAGAAGTGGGCGGTTGGTGGAGTGTTTGCCCTTTCCCCCCTTTCCCTTGCTTCTATTTTCAGTTTTCCGCATAGTGACCACTGCAGAAGTTTTAATGACGAAACTGCAAAAGAGACTGTTGAGCATTTTCTATGCAAATGCCTGGCTCTAGCTAGAACACATTTGAGGACCTTCGAAGGCCCTTTTTGGAAAATCTGGGTAGATTATCGGAAGTTGGATTTCAAATATTCTTGATTTTATAAAAAATTGAACTCAGTGCTACATCGGATATGTACTACACAGCCCGAATCTATATATATAAAAATAAAGGCTAAAATGTGTGTTAGTTGGTCGCCGGTGTTTGAAGAAATGCGTCGGTCGATTTTGTTCAAACTTTCACACAAGTTGCGTATACCTCAAGCGGTTGTTATTACAGGTGTTTGGTTGCGATCGACGCACAGGGTCTCGAGATATAGGCCAAAACGTGGACCCGGATACCCTTAGAATGTGTGTGTAATATGGATATCAAATGGACGCTGTTGCTGAGAGCTTTAAAGTAATTTTCATTGTGATATTCATTTAGTCGCATCAACCTGGCAAAACTGATAAATGTGCATGCGAAGCCCAAATATAGACATGAATTATTAATACCCACATACCTATTTACATACGACCTATTCGATTTGCCTGAAATTTGGTATATAAATTTGCCTATATTAGTATTTACGATCCTTACGGACTGGGACTGCGATTAGGACTAGGGCTGGGACTGAGACTCGTAGTGGGACTGGAACAAAATACATACCACCCTCTGGAACTGGCAATAAGGGATGAAGAAGAATGAGAAGAACTTGAAAGAAGAGAAAAGAGAGAAGGAGAAGAAGACTGAGAAAGAGATAGAACGAAACGAAGATGGAGATATATGAAGCGAAAAAGACGGCGGTAGGAGTGAATAATAGGATTAGGAAAAGGTGAAGAGGGGAGGGCAGATTTAAACGGAAAAAGTTTATTGAAATGTATGCAGATAGACGAAATTTAGGGCAGAACAACGTCTGTCGGGTCTGCTAGTTTTTTATAAAATCAAGAATATTTGAAATCCATATTTCCGATAATAAACCCAGATCAAAAAATTTAGAATCCATTAATGGATTTTGTAGCAACCGGAAAGTTAGAAACTTTTAACTCAAACACCTTTCAGAGCCCAGAGGCAGTGCAGGATGGGAGATAAAATATTCTGATAGGTGGGGCACGGTTTTAAAGGTCATACTAGAAAAAGTGAAAATATGACAAAATAAATTTTTAACACCTCTACATGAATGGAACGAAGCAGCAGAAAATTAGTTCTTAGCTTAAGAGAGTGTCGATGAATTTTGATTCGAAATTTTAACAATAGCATTCATAATTTGGACAGGAATATATTAAAGCACACTATTTTTGAAGGTCAGTTAAGAGGTCAAAAATTTTCGCAATCACGAAGTTTTTGTTACAATTTTTGAATGCAGTGTACGTGTGGATATAAACATTTGTGGTGCATTTATAAATATTTAGCTAAAATTTGTTTCCCATTAATTTAATTAAATAATCAAATTTCGTTCTAGTGTTGTATTTTGGTTTTCCCATCGAGCGTTCCATAGAAAACCGTAAATTTTGGTCCATTTTCATATTTCTCTCATTGTTAATTTTTAAATAAAAAATATATTTTAAATATATCACACTTCAGTGTGCAGATGAAGAATAATTAAAGTTTATCATGAAATTAAAAAAATAATAAAAAAACGGTGTAGAAAAACCCCACATACGCACAAACTTTAGTTTCTTTAGCAGCCATTTTTTTCTGAATATTAAATAGCCGAACAAAATCAGAATGTTCATTTCTGGAAACGGACCCTAAACCTATACCTGGAATATGTTAATTGCACGTATAATAAATAAATGGTAAAAGGTTGGGCTAGGTTCGGCTAAGACGGCGTTTTTTGTCCATTTAGAATGCCCTTCTAGATTATTTTCTAATGGTTCTCAAAGAAGCACTTGCTTTCGCTGATGAACTTGAGTAGACGTAAAAGATCCACCTTCCCAACCTGCCAGGCTGTCGGAAAACCGTGCGACCAGAAATCTGAGTCCTCTTGTTTGTAGTCCTGGACATTGGTAGAGAAAGTGATGAATCGACTCCCCTTCAGTTTCTGCAGATGAAGCTAGTTAGTATGTACCACCGTTGGCGCTTTGGTGCAATAGTGCAATGACCTGTGATTACACGCATTAATACTTTCACTGCAGATTTTTTTTAGCTTGAAAAGAATGGTGGCGCGCAGCGGTGGTCGTACGGAGCTGTTCACCTCGCTTATGTCTAGTTCGGAACCTTTCCTAGCCATCTTATCTGCAAATGCATTCAATTAAATATCGCTGTACCCAGCGACCCGGGAAAAAGAGACACGATATATGGTTTTATCACGTTGAATTCGAATGCGGTCGACAAAGATCGTTACACTGATATCTGGGAACTTACTATCTTGGAGTAATAGAAGCAAATTAACACGTATTAGCAATGCTTTATATAACCCCAGCAACAATTTTTCTATATTCCGGATATGAGGAAATCAAAGTTTGAAAAATAAATTTCCTACATGTCTCGTACAAATACGCGTGTCCCGTAAAAACAGTACAGATTTTAGTCTATAATTTTTTTTGGAATTATCATATTTACATTTTTTTATCATTTTAAATCTTTACACAAGTACTACTAAAGGTAGCTTTATTTCAAATAATAAAATATTTTAATTCCAAAAAAGCTAAAACAAAATGGTTGGTAAAAGTTCGCAACGTATTTTATTTAGTTGAAATTAAAATATTGTAATTGGAGCCCAACGTGGGGCCGCAATGCCGTCTGCACTGCAACACGCAAGCAAAATATCATCACACACAGTCATCACCTTTAATCCGTAGCATACTCCCGTTGCCGTGACAAGTGTAAGAACGCTATGACGACAACGGTATTCCTATTGCCAAGAAGCATTTTCCAGACGGCTTGAAAGGTATCTATTTTTATCCCACTCCATAAAAAAAGGAAGTAAGTCGTCTATTGAAAACTAGAATGGAATAGCAAAACTCTCCATATCCCTATGCTATTGGCAGAGTCAGACGGAAAAAGCTTATTAAAATGTATGCAGATATGCCAAATTTAGGGCAGGACAACGTCTGCCGGGTCTTCTAGTTGTCTATAAACTCCAATTGGTTGGCTTTCAACCTGGCCTAACTCGCTGGATCTCCACCTATCTTTGCGGCAGAACTCAGAGAGTAATTTTTAAAAACATTTGTTCGAATGTCATCGATGTACCCTCTTTATAAACAATTTTTCCAATACTGTAAAATATTCTAAAATTTTAATGTATGCCGACGACGTAAAACCTTTTAAGTTATACGCGTCGGTTGAAGAACGTTCTGTGCTCCAGTCGGATTTTAAATGTTTAGGTACTTGGTGTAATGCGAATTATATGCCGCTCAACATAGAAAAATGTTAATCATGTATTTTTCACGTGGAAACGTACAGCCAGCTTCTTACACAATTAATAGCCAAACTCTGGAAAGCGTTGATGTTTTTGTCGACTTGGGAGTTACAATGAATTCCAAACTTCCTTTCAACCCTCATATTAATGCCACAGTCAATAAAGCGAGAGGAGTTTTTGCATTTGTGAAAAGACGGTCAAAAGAGTTTAGAGATCCTTACGTTACAAAAACCCTTTTTACAGCATTGCTTAGACCGATATTAGAATATGGATCGATAATTTGGAACTCGCGTTATCAAGTTCATGTGGATAGACTGAAATCAATTCAAAAACAGGTTTTTACTTTTCGCCTTGAGATATCTTCAATGGGACTCCTCGTATAATCTTCCTCGTTACACTAATCTGTTAAAACTAATAGATTGTCCTACCCTTGCAAGTCGAAAAGAAATGCTAGGAGTAATATTTATGGCTAAACTATTAAATGGATCGATTTCAAGCCCATTTCTTTTGAACGAAGTAAACTTGAATGTTCCATGCCGGGTTTCAAGGCATTATAAACCTATAACTCTTAAACAATGCAGAACCCATTTCCAACTAAACGTTCCTTCTCTGTGTTTGTATGAAGATTATAACTCTTACTCGAGAATAATTGCCATAAAAAAACTGTTCTATCTTCTCTTAATAATTAAAATATCATATATATACTTTTAATCTATTGTATTTTGTGTATCTACATTTCTCAGCTGATGAGCTTCTCTCTAGCTGAGCAGTTTTAGATCTCGACGCTTTAGAAGCCACTGCCGCAAAGACTCGGTAACAATAAAAATTAAAAATTACAAAAACATATGTACATAAATAAAAACAAGTAAGGAAGGTTAAGTTCGGGTGTAACCGAACATTACATACTCAGTTGAGAGCTATGGTGACAACATAAGGGAAAATAACCATGTAGGAAAATGAACCGAGGGAAACCCTGGAATGTGTTTGTATGACATGTGTATCAAACGAAAGGCAGTAAAGAGTATTTTATGAGGGAGTGTGCCATAGTTTTATAGGTGGTCGCCTTTTCGATATATCGCCATAAAGGTGGACCAGGGGTGACTCTAGAATACGTTTGTACGATATTGGTATCAAATTAAAGGTATTAATGAGTATTTTAAAAGGGAGTGGTGGTAGTTGTATTTGTGAAGGCGTTTTCCAGATATCGACCAAAATGTGGACCAGGGTGACCCAGAACATCATCTGTTGGATACCGCTAATTTATTTATAATGTAATACCTGCCAAGATTTCAAGGGTTTTTTATTTCGCCCTGCAGAACTTTAGTTATCGTGTTAACGGCCATGCGGAAGGACAGACGGACGACTGTATATAAAAAGTGGGCGTGGCTTCAAATCGATTTCGCCCATTTTCACAGAAAACATTTAACGTCATAAAAGCTATACCCCTACCAAATTTCAAAAGGATTGGTAAATTTTTGTTCGACTTATGGCATTAAAAGTATCCTAGACAAATTAAATGAAAAAGGGCGGAGCTACGTCCATTTTGAAATTTTCTTTTATTTTTGTATTTTGTTACACCATATCATTACTGGAGTTGAATGTTGACATAATTTACTTATATACTGTACAGATATTAAATTTTTTGTTAAAATTTTTCTTTAAAAAAAAAATTATTTATAGTGGGCGTGGTCCTTCTCCGATTTTGTAAATTTTTTTAGGGGCACATATAGTAATAGGAGTAACGTTCCTGCCAAATTTCATCATGATATCTTCAACGACTGCCAAATTACAGCTTGCAAAATTTTAAATTACCTTCTTTTAAAAGTGGGCGGTGCCACGCCCATTGTCCAAAATTTTACTAATTTTCTATTTTGCGTCATAAATTCAACTCACCTACCAAGTTTGATCGCTTTATCCTTCTTTGGTAATGAATTATTGCACATTTTCTGTTTTTCGAAATTTTCGATATCGAAAAAGTGGGCGTGGTTATAGTCCGATATCGTTCATTTTAAATAGCGATCTGAGATGAGTGCTCAGGAACCTACTTACCAAATTTCATCAAGATACCTCAAAATTTACTCAAGTTATCGTGTTAACGGACGGACGGACGGACGAACGGACGGACGGATATGGCTCAATCAAATTTTTTTTCGATCCTGATGATTTTGATATATGGAAGTCTATATCTATCTCGATTCCTTTATACCTGTACAACCAACCGTTATCCAATCCAACTTAATATACTCTGTGAGCTCTGCTCAACTGAGTATAATTGAAAACAAAATTAATATACTCTGTGAGCTCTGCTCAGCTGAGTATAATTATGTATTAAAAAAAATTAAGAGGATTAGCCTGGTTTCATCGGGCCACTTGAGGGCAGTGCGCTGCCACAACGTCCGAGAAAAAAAAGCTGTCTTTACAACCTGTATTACTAATACCAGGAAGGATGTGAGTTTTTGCTGTCTCCTACATGCTTATTTTGGATTTTGCACAAATATTTCAAAAGCAAGTTCTTATTTCTCAATATTGATACAATAAAGATTCTAACTTATCAATATATACATATATGGTTTGTCTTTAAGGACGAAAACTGTAAAAGTGCGTACGATTTGTCCCGTGCCAACCGTGGAATGCTCCATCTGCCGGTACCTAATAAATAAATTATATCTACATAATTTTTGTTATCAAATTTTATTACCTTTGTTTTTGCGCATATGTAATTCATACTTTGTTTCGTGTATTTTTTCAAATGGGATATGTCAATGTTGAAACCCAGTAGCTGATAAAATTAGGGGTCTATTTCTATATACATTAGACTGGGTCGATTTATTAACCGATATCGCGCCATCAATTTTTCGATAGGATTTAGGCTCAGGAAAAAAAGTTCCACTACGCATACCAAAAATATAATTTTCGAGCCTGCGAAAATTCATTTTTTTAACTTTTTTTCGATTTTGATTTTTAAGGTTTGTTTTTATGACCTACTAAAAAAATTTCATTTGATTGTAAAATTTTCATGTATACCCTGTCTGACCCAAAAATGTCCGCTAAAGACGTTGGCGATAACAGTTTCTTGGAAAAAAAAGGGTATACATATGAAAATTTTTTTAGTAGGTCATGAAAAAACCCTTAAAAATCAAAGTCGAAAAAAGTAAAAAAAAAAATAAAATGTCGCAGGCTCGAAAATTATATTTTTGGTATGCGTAGTGGAACTTTTTTTCCTGAGCCCAATTCCTATCGAAAAATCGATGGCGCGATATCGGTTAACTTTCGTCCATATAAATCGACCCAGTCTTATATACATATAAAAATTTTTTATTTTTGTGGCTTTTTTTAGTCACCAGTACCGAAATGTTGCGACAGTTGACACGTTGAACTGATACAAGTTTATTATCATCAATTTACTTTCTATTTTTTTATTATTGCAAACGTAACGCTAATATAATAATAATTAGTGAAGAGGCGTTTGTCATTACCAATATATGGGCTATAAGAAGGATGAACCTAAGTGATTTGATTGAAATTCAGCGAGAATTATTGGAAAGGTTGTTATCCCTAATAATGACGCTAATTAGCTAAAACAAGTAAGGAAGGCTAAGTTCGGATGTAGCCGAACATTACATACTCAGCTGCCAAATTACAGCTTGCAAAACTTTTAAATTACCTTCTTTTAAAATTGGGCGGTGCCTCGCCTATTGTCCAAAATTTTACTCATTTTCTATTCTGCGTTATAAGGTTAACCCACCTACCAAGTTTCATCGCTTAATCCGTCTTTGGTAATGAATTATCGCACTTTTTCAGTTTTTCGAAATTTTCGATGTCGAAAAAGTGGGCGTGGTTATAGTCCGATTTTATTCATTTTAAACAGCGGTCTGAGATGAGTGCCCAGGAACTTACATACCAAATTTCATTAAGATACCTCAAATTTACTCAAGTTATGGTGTTTACGGACAGACGGACGAACGGCCATGGTTAAATGAATTTCTTTTTTCGCCCAGATCATTTTGATATATAGAAGTCTATATCTATCTCGATTAGTTTATGCCGTTACGAGGTACCGTTATGCGAACAAAATTAATATACTCTGTGAGCTCTGCTCCGCTGAGTATAAATATGTGTTATTGTGGTCTTCTAAAGATCTTCGACTTTAATGCATTTAAAATTAGGCAATTGCTGTGGTATCACAACGGACCGTCATGTTGTCCAAGTGAGCTTCCCCTATCAGGGAAGCTACCACCCAACCTAACCTAACCTAGGCAATTGCTCAAAATTACAAGTACTGAGAGCACTACACTGGAAAACATGCTTGGTGTACCTAGGCGGCATAATCGTATTAGAAAAGAGTTTGGAGGTACACCCTAAAAACGTTGAAGGAAATTTTCCAAAGAAAACCTTATGCTGGTCCGAAATTAAGCGCCACAAAATTCTGCCTACAGATGCGAGTGGATATACTATAGAAGGCGTTTTGTCACAGGTGGTCGAAGAACAGGAGAAGGTAGTTGCCTATTCCAGCCGATCAATTGCAAAACCAGAGAGGAACTATTGCATTACACGGTGAGCTGTTGGCACTGGTAGAGTCCATTAAACATTTTCACAAGTACCTCTATGGGCAGCGTTCATGCTTCGGGACAGAGCATGCAGCGTTGAAATTTCTCCTGCAGTTTCATAATCCAGAAAGTTAATTGGCACAAATGATATACGGTTGCTTGCATTGAATATAGGAAGAGGATGGTCAATGTAAGAGGAAACTGATATTTGTCCCAAAGAAAAAGGATCTCTGACGTTCTAAATACAGATGTATATAACACTAAATAATCATTTCATCATTAATTGGCGCTTATTCGCCTAAGCGATTTTGGACGTTTCGTAACAAGTCACGACAGCTATACCTATTTCGCGATAGCTGACGCCAATTGAGAGCAACAAGGGAGGTCAGGTCTTCCCCCACCTGCCTCTCCCAACTCAGTAAAGGTCTCCCTCTTCCTCTGCTTCTACACTACAGTGTCCACTGAAAAACTTTCTTGGGTGAAGCGGCTTCGTCCATTCGCGAATCATGACCTGGGCAGTGAAGCCTTTGGGTTTTTATTCTCTGTACTATCGTCATGAGTTCATACTGATCATGAGCTCATACAACTCATCATTATACCACCTTCGATAGTTGGCGTCGGCACCACGGACAGGACCATAATTCTTCCGGAGAACATTTCTCTCGAACACTCCAAGAGCTACCGCATTTTCTCTTGACACCGTCCACGATTTCGAGCCCTACATCAGGGCAGGTATGATGAATGACTTGTAGAGCGTAATTTTTGTTCGTCTAGGGAGGAGCATTTATTGGCAAGCGATAGACTGAATAAACTTAACTAAAATCTAAACTAAATCCCTAGCAAATTGTTCAATTATGCACATATTTCGACATTGTCAACAATCACCATTGTCACGACTGTCGTGTGTCGTTTGAAGCGACTATGTCTCTGTTTGTAGAGTAGTTTCGTCGATTATGAGTTCACTGCCTAATATCGGGTACAACGGATACGTACAGTATATATACGCTGATATGCTTTTGTTTACCATATATAACTAAGTTTTTAAATTGTTTTGTTTTTCCTTTTGCTTTATAAAGTATGCATGCATAATTGTGATTTTACTAAGTCAACAACAAAACAATAAATATGGGAATGTTAACTAACAATTGAATAATGAAGATATTATTATTCAGCAGGTAGCACCTGTCTGTATGAATATGTAGATATGTGTGTATGCCAATATTCTACATACCTATGTATATATGTAAGTATGTAAGTATGCACTTAAATGTATGTAAGTAGACAAAATACTCATAAAGGAAAATGAACCCATGTAAATACCAACAGCGCAATTACATAGGCGTCATGAAGGTGTACTCGCTTTTAGTTTTTAGATTTTATTTACCTACCTTTAAGCTGCCAAATATTCAAGATTTCAAGGTTATTGCGTACCCAGTTTCAAGCGTGTGGGAATAATTTTTTCATGTTTTCTATTGTCATGCTCTTCAGGGCTATTGTCAATCAATATAACTTTGCAAAATATTCAGAAACTAAGTTGTTATGTTCTAAATAACATGGCACGTATTTTTGCTAAAATAATAGATATACAATAATACATAGTATATGTATTAGTCTATATATTTATGTATATACTTTGTTTCACAGAAAATGAAATCGAAAGTTATGAACCAAAAATAAGTTTGATAAAAGACCAAAGCTAGAGTAGTTCCATACGCCCGTTTAAAGTTTGCTTGTCTCAAAACTTTTTTTTATTTTCTTGTGAAGACAGCTCCACTTGCCGTATGAGAATTAACATGGGTCCATATGTATAGACGAAAGTTAACAGATATCGCGCCATCGAGTTTTCGATAGGATTTGGGCTCAGGAAACAAGAGTTCACTACGCATACCCAAAATAATAATTTTCGAGCCAACGTAAAAAAAATGGCGAAAGCGTAAATTTTTCGACCAAAACACTCCCCAAAACCCAAAAAAAAAATATTTTTTTTTTTTTTAAAACTGTTGTAAAGACGGTGGCGATAACATTTTTTTGAAAAAAAAAAATATTTTTTGGGTTTTGGGGAGTGTTTTGGTCGAAAAATTTACCCTTTCGCCATTTTTTTTTCGCAGGCTCGAAAATTATTTTTTTGTGTATGCGTAGTGGAACTTTTTTTCCTGAGCACAAATCCTATCGAAAAATCGATGGCGCGATATCGGTTAATAAATCGACCCAGTCTAATGAGTAACCTTTAATCGATTTTAGGCGCTTCAAATCTGACTTATCTTGTTTGGTTGATTTCTTCAAATCTGTTGCATAGAATCTTCAGTCAAATTTAACAGCTTATGCACGCCGATGATTTTAAATTGATGATGCCTATCCAAACACAAGAGGATAGATGACGCCTTCAGGCCGACCTAAATTATCAGGTTGACTTGTGCTCTTGACGGCCACCGTGGTGTGATGGTAGCGTGCTCCGTCTACGACACCGAATGCCCTGGGTTCGCACCCAGGCCAAAGCAACACCAAAATTTTAGAAATAAGGTTTTTCAATTAGAAGAAAATTTTTCTAACCGGGGTCGCCCTTCGGCAGTGTTTGGCAAGCACTCCGAGTGTATTTCTGCCATGAAAAGCTCTCAGTGAAAAATCATCTGCCTCGCAGATGCCGTTCGGAGTCGGCATAAAACAAGTAGGTCCCGTCCCGCCAATTTGTAGGAAAAATTAAAAAGGAGCACGACGCAAATTGGAAGAGAAGCTCGGCATAAAATCAGTTCGGAGGTTATCGCGCCTTACATTTATTTATTTATTGTGCTCTGTGAATGCCCTATCACTCAACCTACGGAAATCCACGTCCTTATGCTTTTCTAGGACACTCAAGTTATCAGGTTCGTTGTGATAAATTGGAGTGTGGACGGAAGCTTACTCCCTATTCTAAACGTCTGAAACTCATACATCTTCCCACTTTAAAAAGTCACCGGGGAATGAGTTGTGTCATTGCGAAATCAATTAAAGAAATGGGGGACAGCCCTATGTAAGTGGGGAAAGCTTCTGATCGCCACTACCAGGGAATGGCCAGGGCGACTCTTTTGCATGTATTTGTATGGTAAATGAGGACAAAATGAAGTACCTGCTGTCATCAAGCAAAGAGACATCGCATTTTCGCTTCTTTTATTTGGGAACCAACATTAAAAAGAGAGTAAAAAAACTCTTGGATATAAATACTGCTTTTAGCTAGGTAGGCAATGGAAAGGTAAAGTCGTCTCTTGGAAAATGAAAAGCATTCCCTACAAGTCACTTATCTTACCCGTCCTGCTTTATGGTACAGAAACATTGACCATGACAACATTAGATGAGGCGGCTCTGGGTGTGTTCGAGGGAAAAGTTTTTCGAAAGATTTACGGACCTCTTCGCGTTGGCGAAGGTCAGTACCAAAGAAGATTGAATGATGAACTGTACGAGCGTTATGCATACATCAATATAGTCCAGTGAATTAAAACGCAGCGTCGGCCATGTTATGGGAATGAAAAAATACGCTCTGGCTAAGGAAGTACCTATTTTTTACCACCTACGGCAGCAGAGGAAGAGCGCGGCCAACACTCTGCTGGAAGGGCCAGGTGGAAAACGATTTAAATTCCCTTAGTTTAAGCAATTGGCGCTAGTGTACCCGTTTAAACGCTTTAGCGCTAATTAATTAAGTAAGTCAGTCCTGGAAAATAAGTATTCGGAGATTTCGTTTGGGCGTCAAACAACTTCTGGTAACACCATGGACACATTCTGTCTCTGTGGGGTATTTATTGACCGGCCAGTTCAACCTAAGCTAAGCAATTTTTTCTAGTTGAGTAGTAGTAATAGTAGTGATTTATTTATTTTCTTTCGACTAGTAATTACAAAAGTAAAGCAAAATGAATTAAACTATAAATATATAAAAATAAAATAAATAAAGATTCCAGACAATAACAATAAATGTTGTGTGTCTTAATATCACTTATAACTAAACAACCAATTTATGAAAATTCGTTGACAATAAGTTCTCTATACTTAAGGCAATTTCTTTTATAAACAAGAGTGAATTATAGTTATAACCCTTAGGATATTTACCAGCTTCTGCAGTTCTAAAACCTTCTCACCAAAACAATTGAACCGTATGTCTTTATATATAGGGCATATCCCAATGAAGTGATAGGTGTCTTCAGCTACACATAAATTGCACATAGAACAGTTTTTGGAAAAAACATTTTTAAAACATCGAGCATTAAGATTTAGCAAGCCACCCCTTGCTCGGAAAATCAGACTTATGGCGTATGCAGAATACTCATCGTTAAAATAAGTAGAGTACATAGGGAGCAAGTCGGAGTAAAGATCATGTGACGACTGAAAAGAACTATCGGCATAGTCTGCAAACTCTTTTTGAATCAATTTCTCTAGTAAACTTGGTATGCTCATATTAAGCTCGACACTTTCATAAACGTGTCTCCACTTTTTGACCCAGTACGACCCTTGTATCACTGTCTCCTCAGCTACAACTCGGGGCAGTCTATTTGCTGGCAAACTTAAACATCGCGCAATATAAAGCATGTGAATGCGTAAGGTGTGACTGAATAACGACAATAAACCTTATTCAAGGTGTAACATAGAGTTTAGTGTATTAGCTGGTAAAAAAAAATTTACTTTTTTAAAAAGAAGCGAAGTAGTTTCTCTACGCATTCAAACTTATCAACACCCCAGACTTGCGCACCATAAAACATAGTGGACCTACATGCTGCCTCTAAAATTTGCATCTTATTTGAGATACAAATGCGAGAGTTATTTATGTATTTTGACCGGGTAGCATTTATCGCTGTTTTAATCTGAGCTAGTTTTGCCTCGAGGTGCTTTGTAAGGGATAGTTTGTAATTCAAGAGAACTCCCAGATACTTGTAGTCATTTACAATCTCAATAAACTCTCTCTAGTTGATTCCCGGATAGAAAGTTCGGCGAAGGCACCATATGGAGATTGCCTATATTATTCCAAATGCTAAGCAACTAATTATAGACGTTAGCCCTATGATATTTCCAATTTACATTTTTAATATTTTCCGTAACATTTCGACAGGGACATGATAAGATACTACGTTTTATAAAAAAACAATTTGGATAAAGTAAACGCAATTATTTCTGGTGTGGCATAGCAGTAATACTTATAAAATTAGGGGAATCTTACTTTTGATTGGACTACGCCCATGAAAATACCTAAATAAGTACCGAATTACTTGCAGTTAGCTGCCATTAATAAAAAATTTATATTTACTTCTGGGTCACACAGCGAGTGCAAAGTTCTTTATTGAAATGCGGTTAGTCAATAAGTGCCAAAGGTGTCACAAACAATTGAGTGACAAATGAATGGGAGAACCATTAAAATTTTACATTAATTTGTGAAACATTTTGGGAACTTAGCGCCCTCTGTGAAAACTTATGTAACTATTTTTTATTTAGACGTTACCAAAAAAAAAAAAAAAAAACATTAACAAACTAAATGTAGTACTTTTACTTATTAAAGTACATAATATGATATTATGTTTACTTAACTTTTCCCAGAATGTCGTAGTCATACATATTTACACCCAATATTTGTATCCATACAGTGCACGTATGTTCGTATGTGCATATGTAAGTACATTTGGAAATATGCATTAATGGGAGTATGCAAAGTAACATGGGCGTGGTCATGCTAGCATGTGCGCTAATACATATAAACATATTTATTTGTAAATATACATACATACATACATAATATGTGCATGACACATCAAATATTTGCTATTAATTTATAGACTTTAATTAATAAAAAAACATACATGCATACAACTAAAGGAAATACGATTACGGGCTACGGACCGACAGACTCTCATTACTTTTACTTGAGATAACAACAATGAACAAGCTCGAAGCAATGCTGAGCTGGCAAAATTAACATTGTAAAATAATGGAAACTTCAATATGCAGCTGTTACAACAATAACAACACGAACAACTTGTAAATTTTTGTACCAAAAGTGAGAAAAGTGAAATTGAACGCAAAATAACGCGAACATCGACGTTTCAGAGGCAAACGCGCCTAACCGCATTTAATCTATCTCAAACAATTCATACAAAAATTTAGTTACCCGCCAAAAAATTGTCACCTTAAAAATATTAAAATTTTGACTACTACCACTACTTTGCATGAGAATACCCAGACTGGGTTAGTCCCAATACGGCATAAAAAAGTTGTAATAGTTCACCCCCAAATTTGAAGCTTATATTGAGAGTATCTCAGAAAAATAAAATAAAGTTATAAAAAAAAAAAACAATTTCGGCTGTATTTTCAAGTATCAAAAAAAAAAACATTTTCAAAAAATTGTTAAGTTAAATGGTTTTATTGAAAACAACGAATTTCTAAAAATGTGAGGCGTATCATAACCTGATTAAGGTTCAGTTGGTCTTACTTATGACTATCAATAGAAATTTGACGCGTCCAACGCTTTTATTTAATTGTCTGATCAACGCCCTAGATTGATGAGGAGTGTGATGACTAGTACCTAGGACCTACCTAATTATTTTCTAGCTTTTAATATTATTATTACTTCATGTAATTATTGTTTGCAATAAAACCGTTTACTTAAACATTTTTCTTTAATTATTTTATTTTCAAATTTTTATTCTTTATTTAATTGCCTATTATTTTTCATTCTATTTAGTTTATTTAGTGACTCATTATTACACGGACTCTTTCCTGACAATTTGTTACAATCTAAGTCCTCTATACATAATCCTTCCAAAGACTTCACTCGACTATGCGCCACGTATGCTTGTCCCTCCTCAAACTACAAAATATTTTGACGTCACTTCTACCGGACTGTATGTAATATTTGTTCCAAATATGAGCCAAATCGGACATCATACGTCGCTTTCAATTCATGTATGTATAATGTGTTCCAAATATGGACCAAATCTGGCCACACATTTTTTTTTTTATATATCGATCCTTGCGCCACCTATCGGAGTTTTTTTCTTATTATTGCATTGTCATCAGGTTCTGAACTATATTCAAAGTTTCAAGCTTGTAGCTTATCGGGAAGTTACTTAAATTTCAATTACAAAATTCGTGCCGGCCAACCAAGCTAAATAAAACCGTTTAAAAAACGAAAGACCCAGTCCAGGAATATCGGTATAAAATATTCCAGTGTGCTAATGTGGGAATTTTAGCACAGTCGAGGTAGTTGGAGCTCATTTTGAATGCCCAGGAATGATGTCTGCTCATTTTTGCCTTCAGCTATTTGTTCTGTCTCTGTCGATTTTTTCTTGGTGAAAATGAGCCAACATTCTCAATTATGCAAAATTCAAAAATAAAAATGTTTTTATATGCCATACGCATTTTAAAATGAGCTTTTAAAGATACCTTTTGTTATATTAAGTAGTGTTTACTACGGTTAGTTCGTACACCCCGAACCGCTCTTTAGAAACTTTAATTTCAATATTTCAATACAAATCTAAGTTCTAAGCATTGTGTACTTCAGAATAATCAATTGTACTTCAGAAACAGTAAAATTGATTTCAAAATAAGCGGGTAAAAGGTACACTTCAGAATAGTCAGCTGTATTTCCTAAATGGGAAATTGTACTTCAGACCCCGTAAATTGTTCCTCATAAAAGTTAGTTGTACTTCAGAAACCGTAAAATGTGTTTCAAAATCAACCTACAGCTCATCAAAAAATTGGTTTGCCGTTCACTGAATAGCATTTTCTGATTTTGAAGTACAGTAACAAAACTTTTGAAGTGCAGTTGAAGCACATTAAGTGGATTCTATAGAAACATTTACGATTTCTGCAGTTCAGTTTACTATTCTGAGTTGAAATTGATTATTCTGAAATTCATATTACGTTTTCTGATGTACACTTGACTACTCTGAAGTACATTGTACGACTTCTGAAATATATTTTACTACCCTGAAGTCAAATTTAGCGTTTCTCAATTACAAACGATTATTCTGAATAATATTTTACCGTTTCTGAACAACATTAATAGTTTCTGAAGTACATTCGAAGAGGGTGGAGGGAGATAAGTGCAACTGCCTTCAGAAAAAAGGATTCTAAAACTGAGGGCTACTTTTAAACTACTTAAAATATGGACCTGGCTAACCTTAAATTTAATGGACTACAGAGCTGCGTTATGGGTTTCTAATTTTAAAGTTTTAAACGTTTTTCAAAAATCTTCGAAACGTGTTTAAACTTTTATAAGATAGGTACAATGTTAAGAACATAAATAACAATAAAATAAATATATTTTTTTACGTAAACCGTCAATTGTGTTATTATTAAATGCAAGCTATATTTTGTTTGAATATTGTAGGTTAGGTTAGGTTGACCTTGCCGGCCTTCTCTGAAAGACGGAGTTCAAAATATTACCAGAAGTCGTATGAAAAACCAGAACACTTCTTTACACTTAACTGACAGTTGACGCTTCAGTTGGCATGAGGAAAACGAGAATTTCGATAACTTACAGATAAGGGGCTTTCAATAATGTTGCAAAATGGGCGATTATGGATGGTCTTAATTACATTAAAGTACATCCTGCCTTAATCAGATGGATCGGCTGCATGTTAAATTGCAGAAAGATTACATCACAATGGGGATTGTACGAGGCCACGAAATCAGTGGACAGGGGCACGCCGCAGGGACACTGGTCATCAACCAACTGCTCAGGCAATTCGATGAGGGACCCGTAAAACTTACGGCTTACGCAGATGACGTTGCAATTGTCATAAGTGGAAAATGCCTTCCAACGATTAGTTCTTTGATGGATCGGGCGCTTCGGGATATTCATACCTGGGCATCTAATGTCGGGCTGAAAGTCAATGCGGAGAAGACGGATATGGTCTTGTTTACAAAGAGGTACAAGGTCCCAAATTGGACCAGGCCTAAGTTAGGAGCGGTGACCTTACAGGAGAAACCTTGCACAAAATATCTAGGAATCATCCTAGACAGTAAGCTGTCATGGAAGCTCAACGTGGAGGAGAGGGTCAAGAAGGCCTCAACGGCACTCTATGCATGTAAAAGAATGCTGGGGTGTACGTGGGGCCTATCGCCCTCTCTTTCTCATTGGGTTTTTACAGCGATTGTAAGCCCTATTCTATACTATGGAGTTCTTGTTTGGTGGAAAGCCACACAAAAAACAACATACCTCAAAAAATTAGAGGGGGTATGCAGACTATCGATGCTTTGCATTACGGGAGCCCTGAAAACAACCCCGACGGCTGCACTGTATGCCATTCTGCACATTCCACCTGTAGACCTGGTAGCAAAGAAGAAAGCATTAACGACCGCAACCAGGCTCGGTGCTTCGGGGCAGCTTGAGCGCCGACCATATGGCCATAGTAGTATAGCGTCTTCAGTCACAAGACGAACAGACTACATGATTCCCTACCTGCACTTTGAGGGAGATCTTAAGGCCACAATAGAGGTGGACGGTTTGCGCAAGGGTGCGCAAATGGCGGACGAGGCGATACATGTGTACACCGATGGTTCCAAAATAGTGGAAGGAGTAGGGTCTGCGGTATACTGCGCTGATCCGGAATTAAGCAGATCCTACAGGCTGCCGGATTACTGTAGCGTTTTCCAAGCGGAAATATTAGCCGTAACCAAAGCAGTAGAAACCCTGGAAGAGAATAGCTTAAGCTGCAACCGTGTTAACTTTTATATTGACAGTCAAGCAGCAATTAAGGCAATAATCTCGCATAGCACAGCATCTAAATGCGTGTTAGAGTGTAAGCAGTCTCTGGAGAGAATCGGGACAGGGAGAAGCATACATCTATATTGGGTCCCAGGGCATATGGGAATAGATGGGAATGAAAAAGCGGACGAATTAGCTAAAAAGGGCGCATCCCTTGAAGCTTGCTCCGTAGACGTCCCAATTAGATTGGGCGAGATTAAGCGAAGGCGAGAGGTGCACATGATCGACCAAGCAGAAAAGGCGTGGGTTCAAGCGCGGGGCTGTAAAGTGTCGAAGATTATGTGTAGGTCTTACAACCTTAGACTAACACAGTTGCTTCTATCATTAAAAAGAGAGGACTGTAGACTCATGACGGGTATTCTGACTGGACACTGCCTTCTGGCGTCACATGCCTTTAAATTAGGCTTGGTCAGTGATAGCAGGTGTAGGAAGTGCGGGTTGGAGGAGGAAACGATCGAGCACGTTCTGTGCTCGTGCCCTGCACTTGCCAGGCTAAGAATCCAGCTATTAGGAGTGATACAGCTGTCAGATCTAGAAGCAGCAAGTGGCTTAAGTCCTAGGAAGCTTCTAGTATTTGCCAAGAGGACGAAGTTATTTTATAACATAGGTCCTGGTTTTTGATAGGGTTTTTCAGTTTGGTCGTTAAAACAAACTTCTGGTAACACTACGGACTCAATCAGTCTATGTGAGGTCCTCATGGACCGGCCAGTTCAACCTACCTACCTACAGATAAGAAACTAACCGAAGACCTGAACAATAAGCTATTCTGTTCAACTTATAGGAACTGTCCTTATTTTTATAACTCAACTTGTTATAATACTTCGCAATTTGAGAAATTTTAAAATCCAAAGCAAGGGTTTTTAAGCAATTTTTGGCTCCGGCTGCCTCTCAACAACAACCAGATCGTTTGTAGTAAAATAACACAGAAAACAATTATAGCATGCCCTTGAAGAAAGGGTGCTCTCGCAATGGCTCTTTTGGCTCTATATGGCTCCCAACAACAACCAAATCGATTTCCGTGGAAAAGCATACAACATAATTTAAAATTCAAATGAGCGACAAGTCCATCGATTGACATTCATTCACTTTGGCTCCCAACAACAACAAACTTGATTCCAGTAGAAAAAAACGCAAAATTATCACAGTATACTTTAAAATTCAAATTAAATTCACAACTTATAATTGCGTTGGTGGCGGTATGCCACGCAATCACACGAACAGCAAGAACATCGATCTCCTGCACATGCTGCTCTTATAATTTTATTAGAATCATTTGTTGGTAGTCCGAGAGGGAAGTTGTTGTAATTTTTATTGATATTGTTTGGCTCTGTTAGCCAAATTGTTTGACCATGCTTATTCTAGAACCCATCCCAAATATGGCCATAACGAAAATAAATCGAAATATCCTTCTCAAGTGTTGCACAAGTTCTACTCGAGTTGAAAATGGACGTTGGAGAAGAGTTTGTACAATCATTTGCTGGAAATCAAATTGAGAATGAACCTTTGAGAATTTTTGTTTCCGAAAAGTATTTGATAGATTTTTTACCTTTGGCAAGAGAAATGGAGGAAACTAAAATACAACAAAAAAGTTGACAGATCTATCAATACTATGGTAAAGTCCGTGCACTGATTCATGTCCTCTGGCATGAGGTTTAACTCTCTCTCTCTCTACAGTTTATTGGAGACATGCCTGTGTAGGGCTGACTCCGTACATAAGTCATTTTAGAGCCGTTTCCAACGTCTCCAGATAATCGTCAGCCGTCAACTAAGATGCCAAATAGTGCCAGGCAATTTAAGTGGACTTGCTTTTGTAGGAAGTAGTATGTCGTCCGTGTCAAATAAAATAAAGGCTGCTTTCAAACATTCCTTTATGCTTACAACTACTTACACATTTTTTGATGTGTAACTACAACTTTACATGTTAAACTTTTAAAACAAATGTTCACTTTAAGTAGAAAAAATATTAATTGTGTGCATGCGCTAGACTTCACTCATACATACTAAATACATGGGTATATTTGTAGAAATGTGCTCTTGCAAGCCGGCAAAACAACTTTTACTGCGGCGCAGCAGCCGTTAAAACTACTTGTTGCAGTAACTAACAGCCAAGTGTCAGAGGAGGGCGGTAACAATGGAGACGGCGAGGCACAGTAGAGCAATGCGAATATTTATGTGACACTTTGATTGATGAACACATTTCAAAGTCATATTTTTTCTAGGAACTCTGATTAAAAAGATTTAAATTTATTTACATATAAGTAGATGCACGTGACTGTCTGAGGCTTCGCGGCGCATCTTAATAAAAACTGTCAAAAGAGTAAATGTAGAGCATTCCATAAATTGGATCCTATATTTTAAGATGAACTTCTAACAATACATTGCATTGAGTAACATGTAGAACTTACAAACAGATATGTATACAAAACTTCTTAAAATTGTTGAATTGGCTTCTTAAATATTAGTTTTCTCTCATATCTATATCTATGGCGTAATGACATCGGAATTTAAAATTTTTGTTAAATATATATGTGACCTGGAATCATGAAAGGGACCTATTGTGCGAAAATACCGTTGATCACTTTTTGAGTGATTCTTATAGGAAATTTAACGCTCTTTCCACAAATCGCATTTAAAGCCAAATCGGACCACAAATACGATTTTTTGAAATATTTCGATCCATGCGCCACCTATCGAATATTTTTTTTTTTTTCTTATTATTGCATTGTCATCGGGTTGTGAGCTATATTCCAGCTTATGGCTTGTAGCTTATCGGGAAGTTACTTAAATTTTAATTACAAAATCCGTTCACAATGGCCGGCCGCTACACAGAGTCAAGCTAAGCAAAAACTTTAAACGCGTTTTTCTCGAAAACTGGTTTTCACACAATAGGTCCCTTTCATGATTCCAGGTCACATATGTGTATGCATAGAGGCTTATTCTCGAGGAGTACCCTCATTATGTCAGACAGTTCGATTCACATTTCCTGATAATGCGTCGCTCAGGCAAGGCAGAGACCCCCTCATCTACTTTTGAGTGATGCGGATGGAAACATACAGGCAAAGCAACTCTCTGTACTATATATGCAGCTGACGCCATGGTATGAAGGTAGTGTGTTCGTCTACCAAATCGAAGGTCCCAAATTCATGTCAAGGGATAAAGCTTTTCAGTAAAACTGCATCTGTTGGCATAACACATATCGCCCCTGCTAATTGGAATAGAATGAAACCCGGCACGCAGGTTCGAGTTAATTCCGGAAACCAAATTGCGCGACGTCAATGAAACTTTCACAGATATACACGAGTCCTTCTGAGGATTGTACAATTTATGGTCAGCCTACTTTCAAAGCATAAGAAAAATCATTTAAACCGGTCTCAGATTGGTATAATTTTTAAGTTTTTAACTTTATTTTACGTGCGTATATAGGACTCTCATATACATTCACACAAACAGATGTTATATTGATACTTGACGAGTTCTTTCTATTCTTACTAACCACGAGCCTCAGAAAATAGCTTCACCACTTCCAGTTGTATGCTTTTGTTTCACTAAAATTTAGCTATTCAAGTGTGAACACTTCAAAAACGACTGAACTCTAAACACACGAAAATAACATTTTATCTCAATTTTCGTTGTTCATATTGACAGTTCTGCGATTAGAATTTCATCAAACCCAATTTTTATATCTAATATTCAGATAGCAGTCGTGCGAAATAGATCAAATCTAGGTACAACCGTTACTTTATCTATTCGTTGCCAAAGTAATTACACTGTGCTAAACCGTATATAAAATGTTCAATTTTTATATTAACCTCAAAACTTGAATGGTCATATACAAGGTTCTAGATTGCCCAGTGGACAATTTTTCTAGCGAAAATGTCTTTCAACATACGACATTCACTAAGAAGCCCCTTCAGTGGGGCTCTTTGTTTAAAGGGTATGTTTTGTGCTTAGGTGACCTTGAGGCACGAATTCAATTTTTGCTGTCGAGGAATAACAATGAAAGAATATAGCGTTAAAAACTGCAAAAAGGCTAAGCAGCGTGAGTACGAGTCATAAGGCCATGAAAATATACCGCCATTTAACACAGGTAGAACTGACTTAATAGTCCTGTTCTGAAGTTTCGAACGAAATCTAGAGGGTTGGCGCAAGGATGCTAAAATAAAAAATACGTGTCGATCAATGGTGCCAAATTATTAAAAGGGGTTTTATACTGTTTCTACAATCGCGTAGGTATATATATATGGGTATTGATATCCAGTGGTCCTTAAGGCAATAATCTTACATAGCATTTCATCAAACAGTGCCCTGGTAATGAACAGCCCGATGAGTATACATATATGTATGTATATGCGGTAGACGACACAATTCGTTTGGAAGATATCAAAAGAAGACCGGAGTTTCATATGATCAAACTAGCAGAAGAGGCGCCGTTTCAAGTGCGGAGCTCTAAGATCATGTGTAGAATCTTATGATATTAGATCAATAAAGCTGCTCCTATCCCTAGAGAGAGAAGACAATTTTACTAGACCTCGAGGAAGCAATTAAGTTAGGTCCTTTACAATTTCTGCCAGTATTTGGATGTAATTGTTTTATGACATAAGTCATTATGATTAATTGGGTTGTCTCATTTGGTCGCCAATTACATTCTGGCAACACTCTGGACACATTCAATGTATGTGAGGTCTTAATTGATCAACAAACCTTACAAGCTCTTAAAGGTACCACGGTAGCGAGCACGGTGTTATTTACCTGCTAGACACTTTTTAATGACTCTTAACTATTAGAATATCTACAATATTGCCAATTGTTTTTGCACCTCTGTTTAAGAGTGAATCACTGAAGCTGTGGCAACTTCTGCACATTTTCTTTAATCATCCCGCGTTGTTTTTACCATACTTCGTAGTGCTTTTGCGTTTCACCTTTATTTCATATTTGCGCAAAGTACCAGCCCAAAGTGCAAATTAACTTTAATATTGAATTATGTACCTACATCATAGTTTGGCACAGTGCAATAAATTTTCAATTTCACTACCACCAACTATGTTTGACAGATGTCGTTGCCGAGTTGGAAGAAAACATAATGATCCAGCGCTAAATTTTTAATGGCAGTGGGTATTGGAAATTTAGCTGTGGAAAAAATTTAGTAGTGAAACAATTTAGTGGTAGGGGAAATGAAAATTCAGTGCAATGTGCCCAACTATGACCTGCATAAATATGTTATTAATTTCAAATCACCTCCTTTATTCTTAAAAAAAAATCTGTCATAAATTTTTATGGTCCTTCGCTCAAGAATATCTAATGAATTGTTTGAAAATTCCATTTCCGTTTTATTAAAACGTTTAACTGTTACTTTTCACTCGAAAATTTCGGTCAACGCTTTTTTCCTACCTACTGACTTCACCTGCCTAGCTTGTTTTGGTTTTTTACATCCGATTTCGAAAACTGATCTCATTAGTTTGGGCTTGAAGAGTTCTATACATCATGCCAAAGTCACTTTCGTTTCTTAAGTGTGTTTCACATAATTTTATTTCCTAATCGAGTTTTAGTACCTTGAACTATGCTTATCGTTTAACCAAACTATGAAAAAACGACTGCTGAGCTCAAGAGAGCATTATAATGAAAAGAAGAGATCCGATAACTTTTTATGCCACATGGGACCTAGCTAGTCAAACATGCATTTAAACAAAATATTCATTTGACCAAAACTTGTGCGATGGCGCAACACTCTACGTCGACGAGTAGTATATATGTAACTACCCTGAAAAAACGAGACTAGTCTAGAATGAATACCGTATAAGTTGCAAAGGGTCCAGCATGTCCTATGGAGAGATCAATTGTACTTGGTTATGCCTGAACGGGTAGTGTACGACTTACTTACTTACTTACTTACTTAATTGGCGCTTAACCGTCTAAACGGTTATGGCCATTCCACAAGGCGCGCCAGTCGCTCCTTCGTTCCGCCAACCGGCGCCAATTGGTCGCAGCAAGGGAGTTTAAATCGTTTTCCACCTGGTCCTTCCAACGGAGTGGGGGCGCCCTCTACCTCTGCTTCCATAGGCGGGTTCCGATAGAAACACTTTCTTGGCCGGAGCATCATCTTTCATTCGCATAACATGGCCTAGCGCAGCCGCTGCGTTTTAATTCGCTGGACTATGTTGATGTCTGCGTATAGCTCGTACAGCTCATCATTAAATCTTCTTCGGTACTCGCCATCGCCAACGCGTAGAGGTCCATAAATCTTTCGAAGAACTTTTCTCTCGAACACTCCCAAAGCCGCTTCATCTGCTGTTGTCATGGTCCATGCTTCTGCCCCATATAGCAGGACGGGTACGATAAGTGACTTGTAGAGTATGATTTTCGTTCGCCGAGAGAGGACTTTACTTTTCAATTGCCTACCTAGTCCAAAGTAGCATTAATTGGCAAGATTGATTCTTCGCTGGTTTTCAGTGCTGATGTTGTTGCTACTGTTGATGCTGGTTCCAAAATAAACGAAGTCTTTTACTATTTCGAAATTATGGATGCCAACAGTAGCGTGGTTGCCAAGGCGCGTATGCGCTGACTCTTTGCTCGATGACAGCAGGTACTTCATTTTATCCTCATTCACCATCAAACCCATCCTTAGCGCTTCTTTTTCCAGTTTTGAGTAAGCAGAACTAACAGCGCGGGTGTTTAAGCCGATGATATCCATGTAGTGTACGACTGGTCCTCATTATATCACATTTCACTCTCTTTTTTACTTTTACATGGATTTTTCGACAGGTCCTCTTTATACCCCTACAGGTCCTGTCGGACAGATCGTTTTTATAGTAATTTGTATACCTCTACATGTACTTTACGAGGTTCCTCTTGGTACCCCTGTGGGTAGTGAGTGGCGGATAAGTTCTTTTTCTACCCGGAAGTGAATTTTTACCGATTCATATTTTTTTCAAATTCGAATACAATATTTTTGATTTTTTTTTTTGTATTGTAGAAAAATACAAACAAGTAAGTAAGGCTAAATTCGGGTGTAAACAAATATTACATACTCAGCTGAGAGCTTTGGAGACAAAATAAGGAAAAATAACCATGTAGGAAAATGAACCTAGGGTAACCCTGTGTTTGTATGATATGGGTATCAAATAGAAGGTATTAAAGAGTAATTTAAAAGGGAGTGGGCCATAGTTCTATAGGTGGACGCCATTTCGGGATAACGCCATAAAGGTAGACCAGGGGTGACTCTAGAATGTGTTCGTACAATATGGGTATCAAATGAAAGGTGGTAATGAGTATTTTAAAAGGGAGTGATCCTTAGTTCTATAGGTGGACACCTTTTCGAGATATTGCCATAATGGCGGGCCAGATGTGGCTCTAAAAAGTGTTTGTACGATATGGGTATCAAATGAAAGGTGCTAATGAGTATTTTAAAAAAGAGTAATCCTTAGTTATATAGGTGGACGCCTTTTCGAGATATCGCCATCAAGGTGGACCAGGGATGACTCTATAAGGTGTTTGTACGATATGGGTATCAATTTAATGAGGGTTTTAAGAGGGAGTGACCCTTAGTTGTATATGTGAAGGCGTTTTCGAGATATCGACCAAAGTGTGGACCAGGGTGACCCAGAACGTCATCTGTCGGGTACCGCTAATTTATTTATATACGTAATACCACGAACAGTATTCCTGCCAAGATTCCAAAGGCTTTTGATTTCGCGCTGTAGAACTTTTTCATTTTCTTCTACTTAATATGGTAGGTGTCACACCCATTTTACAAAGTTTTTTCTAAAGTTACATTTTGCGTCAATAAACCAATCGAATTACCATATCTCATCTCTTTTTTCGTATTTGGTACAGAATTGTGGCAGTTTTTTAAATTTTCTTTATTTTCGATATCGAAAAAGTGGGCGTGGTCATAGTCGGATATCGGCCATTTTTTATACCAGGATAAAATGAGTTCAGATAAGTACGTGAACTAAGTTTAGTAAAGATATATCGATTGTTGCTCAAGTCATCGTGTCAACGGCCGAGCGGAAGGACAAACGGTCGACTGTGTATAAAAACTGGGCGTGGCTTCAACCGATTTCGCCAATTTTCACAGAAAACTGTTATTGTCACAGAATCTATGCCTCTACCAAATTTCACAAGGATTGGTAAATTTTTGTTCGACTTATGGCATTAAAAGTATTCTAGACAAATTAAATGAAAAAGGGCGGAGCCACGCCCATTTCGAAAAATTTACCAATCCTTGTGAAATTTGGTAGAGGCATAGATTCTGTGACAATAACAGTTTTCTGTGAAAATTGGCGAAATCGGTTGAAGCCACGCGCAGTTTTTATACACAGTCGACCACCTCTCCTTCCTCTTGGCCGTTAACACGATAACTTGAGCAAAAATCGATATATCTTTACTAAACTTAGTTCACGTACTTATCTGAACTCATTTTATCCTGGTATAAAAAATGGCCGAAATCCGACTGTGACCACGCCCACTTTTTCGATATCGAAAATTTCGAAAAATGAGAAAAATGCCATAATTCTATACCAAATACGAAAAAAGGGATGAAAAATGGTGATTGGATTGGTTTTTTAACGCAAAATATAACTTTGGAAAAAACTTTGTAAAATGGGTGTGACACCTACCGTATTAAATAGAAGAAAATGAAAAAGTTCTGCAGAACGAAATCGAAAGTCCTTGGAATCATGGCAGGAATACAGTTAGTATTATTTATAAATAAATTAGCGGTACCCGACAGATGATGTTCTGTATGACCCTGGTCCACATTTTGGTCGATATCTCATTAATACCTTTAATTTGATACCCATGTCGTACAAACACATTATAGAGTCAGATAACTAAGGCCCACTCCCTTTTAAAATACACTTTAATACCTTCCATTTGATACCCATGTCATACAAACACATTCTAGAGTCACCCCTGGCCCACCTTTATGGCGATATCTCGAAAAGGCGTCCACCTATAAAACTAAAAACCCTTTTAAAATATTCATTAACACCTTTCATTTTATACCCGTATCGTACAAACATATTCCAGGGTTACTCTAAGTTCATTTTCCTACATGGTGATTTTCCCTTATTTTGTCTTCAAAGCTCTCAGCTGAGTATGTAATGTTCGGTTACACCCGAACTTAGCCTTCCTTACTTGTTTTATTTTATTTTTATTCATTTTACGCCTTTCACTGCCGTTTTTTTATTGCTTCTTAAAATTGGCTACATAAATTTCAAACCGACTAAGTCAAACCTTACCTAAAGAGGACAAAAGAGAACAATCGCAAACCACTCTCTTCAGGGATTACGCGCACGATTTTTTGCAGATTAGCTACTACAAAGTTAACATGTAAGTGAGTGCACTTTTTACCTGCAATGGATTGCTGCATTGGCTGTATATTTGCTTGCATGACAGTTGATTCTTGTTTCGGTTGCTCTTGCAATTGAGAAGTTGTATCGCTGCTTGTTGCATTTTTCGCATTTGAATTGCCATTCGTTGCCATTGTATTTGCCGAATCGGCGGACGGCGTTGACTTGGCAGCGGCAACAACTACAACTGCAGTGGGTGCTGCGGTTGTTGATGGAGGTGCGGCATTATCGGTCGTATCACCGCTAACGTTTTCCACATTTTCGTTGGCACCAGCATTTTCTACTTTGCTGCCGATTTCAATATCGTTTGCGTTTTTGGACGGCATGATTTCTATAATTTCCACTTAATTCGATTTATTAAACTTTTTGTTCGTTTATTGTTTTTTTTTTTTTTTTTTTTTTGTATATATGTACTATAGATATTTAATTTTTTTGTTGGTTTCTATTTTCTTTAACGTTTTGTGCAACGTTTGGCTTCGTATGTCGCACGCAACTCAACACTGCAAACTAACCAACCAACTGCCAACAATAAATATTTAAAATAAAATAACAACAATTGACTGGGCAATTAATGCGCCTTCTGTTTTACTTAATTACTAAATTTTTTGTAATTTATTTTATGTTTTTTCGTGTGGTATAATTTTGCAATTTCGCTTCGCTTGTTTGTTAAGGAAAAAAACCAAACGCAAATAAATCGTCTACTTATGCATTCGCAATGCCAGCAATCGATTTGATATTTCAAGTTTATTTCGCGTTCATTTAATGCGTTTTTATTAAAAAAAACAAACCATTACTAAAAATCTACTTCCAAATGCTAACAACAACGCGCACCAACAAAACGTTTTAACGACTTTCTTGCAACTGAATCGCCTGGCTGTTGCTGTTTGGGCATGAACCCCGTCACACCAGCCAAACGCGATAGCCGTTAATAGCGTAAACTATGCAGGTACTTGTCGTCTAGTCGCTCTCCACCTATGGCAACTACAGTCTAACGTCGGAGATATAGAAACACTAAACAAAAATGTATCAACGATAAATGATATATACAGTCATTCATTAAGAAACATTAGCCGCGTTTTTTTTTATCATGTATGTATATACATCTACATTTGCGACTAAAAAAGTAAGGAAGGCTAAGTTCGGGTGTAACCGAACATTACATAGCTGAGAAGGGAAAATCACCTTGTAGCAAAATGAACCTTGGGTAACCCTGGAATGTGTTTGTATGACATGAGTATCAAATGGAAGGTATTAAAGAGTATTTTAGAAGAGATTGGGCCATAGTTCTATAGGTGGACGCCTTTTCGAGATATCGCCATAAAGGTGGACCAGGGCTGACTCTAGAACATCATCTGGGGGTACCGCTAATTTATTTATATATGTATGTACGAACAGTATTCCTGCCATGATTCTAAGGGCTTTTGATTTCGTCCTGCAGAACTTTTTCATTTTCTTCTACTTAATATGGTAGGTGTCACACCCATTTTACAAAGTTTTCCCCAAGTTAAAAAACCAATCCAATCACCATATTTCATCCCTTTTTTCGTATTTGGTATAGAATTATGGCAATTTTTTCATTTTTCGAAATTTTCGATAACGAAAAAGTGGGCGGGGTCATAGTCGGATTTTGCCCATTTTTGAAACGTATCGCAGCCCTACTTATTGTGTGTTAAATATACATCAGCTGCTCGAAATCAGGTCCATTCCGACAGCACTAATAATCAATTCCGTTGCTCGGCATCACAGTCCATCCCGACAACTGAATTAAAAATATATATACATATTTTTATACTCAGTTGAGCAGAGCTCACAGTGTATATTAAGTTTGATTGCATAACGGTTGGTTGTACAGGTATAAAGGAATCGAGATAGATATAGACTTCCATATATCAAAATCATCAGGATCGAAAAAAAATTTGATTGAGCCATCCATGTCCGTCCGATAACACGATAACTTGAGTAAATTTTGAGATATCTTGATGAAATTTGGTATGTAAGTTCCTGAGCACTCATCTCAGATCGCTATTTAAAATGAACGCTATCGGACTATAACCACGCCCACTTTCCACGCCCACGCCCACTGCCCATATCGAAAATTTCGAAAAACCGAAAAAGTGCAATAATTCATTACCAGAGACAGATAAAGCGAAGAAAATTTGGTAGGTGAGTTGAACTTATGACGCAGAATAGAAAATTAGTAAAATTTTGGACAATGGGCGTGGCACCGCCCACTTTTAAAAGAATGTAATTGAAAAGTTTTGCAAGCTGTAATTTGGCAGTCGTTGAAGATATCATGATGAAATTTCGCAGGAACGTTACTCCTATTACTATATGTACGCTTAATAAAAATTAGCAAAATCGGAGAAGGACCACGCCCACTTTTAAAAAAAAATTTTTTTAAAGTAAAATTTTAACAAAAAATATAATATCTTTACAGTATATAAGTAAATTATGTCAACATTCAACTCCAGTAATGATATGGTGAAACAAAATACAAAAATAAAAGAAAATTTCAAAATGGGCGTGGCTCCGCCCTTTTTCATTTAATTTGTCTAGGATACTTTTAATGTTATAAGTCGAATAAAAATTTAACAATCCTTTTGAAATTTGGTATGGGCATAGATTATATGACGTTAAATGTTTTCTGTGAAAATGGGCGAAATCGGTTGAAGCCACGCCCAGTTTTTATATACAGTCATCCGTCTGTCCTTCCGCATGGCCGTTAACATGATAACTTGAGCAAAAATCGACATATCTTTACTGAACTTAGTTCACGTACTTATCTGAACGCACTTTATCTTGGTATAAAAAATGAACGAAATCCGTCATATTCGGAACGCCCACGTTTTCGATATCGAAAATTACAAAAAATTAAAAAAATGCCATAATTCTATACCAAATACGAAAAAAGGATGAAACATGGTAATTGGATTGGTTTATTGACACGAAATATAACTTTGGGAAAAACTTTGTAAAATGGTTGTGACGCCTACCATATTAAGTAGAAGAAAATGAAAAAGTTCTGCAGGGCGAAATAAAAAAACCTTGAAATCTTTGCAGGTATTACATATATAAATAAATTAGCGGTATCCAACAGATGATGTTCTGGGTCACCCTGGTCCACATTTTGGTCGATATCTGGTAAACGCCTTCACATATACAACTACCACTACTCCCTTTTAAAACTCTCATTAATACCTTTAATTTGATACCCATATCGTACAAACAAAGTCTAGAGTCACCCCTGGCCCACCTTTATTGCGATACCTCGAAAAGGCGTCCACCTATAGAACTAAGGCCCACTCCCTTTTAAAATACTCATTAACACCTTTCGTTTGATACCCATATTGTACAAACGTATTCTAGAGTCACCTCTGGTCCACCTTTATGGCGATATCTCGAAAAGGCGACCACCTATGGAACTAAGGATCACTCCCTTTTAAAATACTCATTAACACCTTTCATTTGATACCCATATCGTACAAACAAAGTCTAGAGTCACCTTTATGGCGATATTTCGAAACGGTGTCCACCTATAGAACTAAGGCCCACTCCCTTTTAAAATAGTCATTAACACCTTTCGTTTGATACCCATATTGTACAAACGCATTCTAGAGTGACCCCTGGTCCACCTTTATGGCGATATCTCGAAAAAGCGACCACCTATACAACTACCACCACTCCCTTTTAAAACCCTCATTAATACCTTTAATTTGATACCCATATCGTACAAACAAATTCTAGGGTCACTCCTGGTCCACCTTTATGGCGATATTCGAAACGGTGTCCACCTATGGAACTAAGGATCACTCCCTTTTAAAATACTCATTAACACCTTTCATTTGATACCCATATCGTACAAACAAATTCTAGAGTCAACCCTGATCCACCTTTATGGCGATATCCCTAAATGGCGTCCACCTGTAGAACTATGGCCCTCTCCCTCATAAAATACTCTTTAATGCCTTTCACTTGATACACATGTCATACAAACACATTCCAGGGTTTCCCTCGGTTCATTTTCCTACATGGTGATTTTCCCTTATTTTGTCTCCAAAGCTCTCAACTGAGTATGAAATGTTCGGTTACACCCGAACTTAACCTTCCTTACTTCTTTAATATAACTTTGTTCAATTTGTATGTTTCTGTAATTTATTCTGTAATCCGTAATTATATTTAGTCTGATTAATTGTAAAATTTGTAGACTAATAAATAAATAAATAAGATAAAGTGAGTTCAGATAAGTACGTGAACTAAGTTTAGTAAAGATATATCGATTTTTGCTCAAGTTATCGTGTATAAAAACTGGGCGTGGCTTCAACCGATTTCGCCCATTTTCACAGAAGACAGTTACCAGCATAGATACTATGCCCTTACCAAATTTTACAAAGATTGGTAAATTTGTGTTCGACTTATGGCATTAAAAGTATTCTAAACAAATTAAATGAAAAAGGGCGGAGCAACGCCCATTTTGAAATATTTCTTTTATTTTTGTATTTTGTTGCACCATATCATTACTGGAGTTGAATTTTGACATAATTTATTAATACATTGTAAAGATATTCAATTTTTTGTTAAAATTTGACTTTAAACAAATTTTTTTTTTCGTCATCCGAGTTTGCTAATTTTTATTTAGCACATATATAGTAATAGGAGTAATGTTCCTGCGAAATTTCATCATGATATCTTCAACGACTGCCAAATTACAGCTTGCAAAACTTTTAAATTACCTTCTTTTAAAAGGGGGCGGTGCCACGCCCATTGTCCAAAATTTTACTAATTTTCTACTCTGCGTCATAAGGTCAACCCACCTACCAAGTTTCATCGCTTTATCCGTTTTTGGTAATGAATGAACCATACCTCTAAAACGAATTATGATGCCCCCCCCTTTGGGTCGTAGGGCCAAATTTTGAAAAATCCCACTCTGAAATGCTTATGTTTTTTTCTTTTTGGAGTTTATTTTTCTCTTTAGAAATTTATTTAGTCAGAACATATGTAAATGAAAAAATGAATTTAACTTAGTAATAGAAAAGAAATTAAAAAAAATTATTAGAAATTAGCGTTTTTACAACCCCCTTTTAAAACCAAGGCATCACTGTGATGCATTTGCATGTCGTAAACATAGTTGTGTGGGTTTTTTATTCAACCGTTTTAAAAAATGAAGGTATCACTGTGACACAATTGCAGATCGTAAAATTGCTTGTGTTGTTTTTTTTAAGCCACCACAAGACACAGCAGGTAGAATTGAAATTTCCCCTACCCAAAAGTTCGACCCAAAGGGGGGACATCTGAATTCGTTTTAGAGATATGGTTCCTTCGGCAAAGTTTCTTATTTTGATCCCTAGAATACAATTTTCACAGAGCAACGAGCGATTTTTAAATCGACCCGCCCTAGTATATATATATATATATGTATGCCATCTATCACCGATATACTCAATTGCAAAAATTATTTTTCTAAGCATGAATTCAGACGAGTTATATTGCAACTTAAAGACGCACGCGCAGGGATTCGAGGATTATATCTCTTCATTACGAGATGCTAATGGCACTCTTCTGGTTCAATCTGGCCGGAAAACAAGATTTGTTGGTATGATCGTTGCTTAAAGAAATATTTTTCCACTATTTGAGAAGCTTAAACATTTTGGCATGACATACCTTTTAACTTATAAGCTTTCACAAGACTTCCTGGAAACCTCTTTTGGTGCAGTTAGGGCAAGAGGGGGTTTCAACAACAATCCCAATGCAGTTCAATTTAAAAGTGCATATAGATGACTCTTAGTAAGGCACGAGTTTAGTGCGATTGAAAGTGGGAATTGTACCTTCGACGGCGTATCCATTCTAGAGGTATCATCAGTGTCTACTAGTATTCTTAAAAAAAATAGCGAGGTAATAGATTCGAGTTAGCAAATGTTTATGTTAATACGATGTGGGGATTGTCTGTATATGTGGACAATGTTGTTCGTTATATTGCTGGCTGTGTTGCTTGGAAGGTACAAAAGAAAATAAAATGTTCCACATGTCAAGGGAAATTGATAGGTGAATAAATGCTTTTACTTTCAGCGCACACAAATAAAGGTCCGTTTGTCGCATCATCTGTGGACATATGTAATATTTGTATAGTGTCAGAGAAAACTTTAAGACAAGTGATGCATTCTCAAATAGTATCATGGCCATCGAAAATTTATTTAGCAATGACATCTTTAATAATCACCGGACGCAGCTGTGTAAGGAAGTAATACGTTTTTATTTGGATATTCGTTTGTTTTTTGAAACGAAAAAAAGCACGGACGAAAAAGAGTATGTTAGAAAAAAATTTACAAAATTGATATTTTTTCAACCCCAATAGCAGCCAGCCCAGTACTCATATTTTGTTTACTTTATCAAAAATTTACTTCATTAAAAAACTCAAAATAAGTAAAATTTTGAAAACGTTTATATATCGTTTGTTCATTTCAAAAATTTTAATTCTTTGCCTTGTTTTTTTTTTTTTTTACTATTTATGTAAATAATGTACTTTGAATGGCTGCAGCCCATGTTTAAATAATAAATACATGAAGCCTTGTATTGTATTTGTTGACCTTTTCATTGTTTAATCGACTAAACTGAGATTTTGTAACAATTAGTATGCAGAAGTTGGGTAAAGGAGATAATGACCCGTTGTCTCCCATTTAATACCTTTTTTACACGCTACTACAATTCACTAACACTAACTAAGCCCGCGCATGCGCAGAATATACATTTGCACAGTTTCAGCAAATAATGATTGACAGAAAATTTGCACATTAGGAAGATAGGAAGGTATTGATATAGAAGTATTATATATATGGATCTGGGATGAGCGCCCAGAAACTTACATACCAAATTTCATTAAGATACCTCAAAATTAACTCAAGTTATCGTGTTTACGGACGGACGGACATGGCTAAATGAATTTCTTTTTTCGCCCAGATCATTTTGATATATAGAAGTCTATATCTATCTCGATTAGTTTAGGCCGTTACGGATTACCGTTATGCGAACAAAATTAATATACTCTGTGAGCTCTGCTCAGCTGAGTATAAAAAAAGCTCATCGATAATTACGCATAGTTCAATAAAACACTTGGCAGCACTACCCCGTAAATGTCAAAACAATAGAACTACATTGGGCTATTTCAGCGAACAAGATTTTTTGATACATTGCGGACATGTCAGTTGAAGCCCCGACACATAAGCACTTTTTCATATAGATGACTTTAACACAAGCTTATGCATTATGAGTAGATTGCACGCATTTTTATGGAGAACGGTAGAATGAGCGACACTGGCGCCATCTGATATTGAAAAGTAGCCATCTCCCAAATTTTGTTACAAGCAAAGCATAAGAAGAAGAATGTGACATTTGTTTTGGTTAAGGGTGTTGACACACTTTGCAAGTGAAATTATTTTTCCCACTGGTTGGTAAATTTTTTAACATTTTTCGCAGGTAAAAACTGTAATATAACAAATGAATACGACACAAGATATGTTAGCAAGTATCTTTTTTGTAAGGGAATAATGTTTATACCAGTGCTTCGAGAAATTTTGTATGTGAATGGGCAAGGCGTAATAAACTTCAATTGCCGCGTCTGAAGTTCCTTCATATTTACAAACGCAACACCTTGGTTGATTGTGGCGATGTTATTGGAATGCATAAGCTTGTGTTAAACGCATCTATATGAAAAATGTCATTGTGGCACCGCCTTTGAGCAATAGAAAATTTGTTCTCCGAACAACCAACTGCCAAATAAAATAGTCACCATTAAATTTTAAGGAAAAGGGTTTTTAAAATTATTTTTCACACTTCAGTATAATATTAAGAGGAAAAGTTGTATTCATACCCAATACTATACAATTTTAAAGCACTGTTACGTAGCCGAGATAGAGCGAATGTTGAGTGGGCAAAAAATACTCAACGGTGCTTTCAGAAAATTATCACTCAACGATGGATCAACATTTATGTTCGCTGAAAGCGCCCATTACTTACATTTCCTCTGTCAACATTTAGTTTTTTAATTAGGGATAGTATAACATTAAAAAAGTTTAAAAAACTACATAATGAAACTTGGAAGTACTGAGTCCGTAACGTGTGTTACGATTCGTTACGTAATCCATTCTTAACTCAATTTATAAATATGAAACTGCCAAACTATTTATACAAATTATGATAAATTATAAATCTAAGTAGTACGCGAAGTCTCTAGTTCACATATGCCGTTATTCGGACTTACGATTTCAGAGCTATTTTGACTTAATGTTTGGGTGAAAACTTGATTTCCATAAGAATCGTAACACACGATACGGACCCTGATTTCATAAACACCTATTTTATAAGTGTGGACAAAGTTGTGTACTTAGAACCCCATACACAATTTAAGTGCATATGTATATGCACGTAATAAAAAACACAGTTATAACTAACCTTTTTAAATTTTCGGTGTTTCTTTCCCGTGAGTTGAACCCTGAACCCTCGGCGGCCACCATCTTTATACCTAGCAAATATCAGTGATCTAATTTCAAAGGAAATAGGCATTTCTTTATCCGGGCGATCTCGTGGTGTATCAACAAATTCCTCTACTAGTGTGGAGTCTGAAAGATGTTTCTCAACTGCCTGTTGTATGTGTAACAAGTTAGTATCTAGCCTTTCAAATTATACTTTAGATGCTCTGATATGTTTTTATACCCATCTGTACTTGTACACAGAGTATTATAACTTTGATTGGATAACGGTTGGTTGTACAGGTATAAAGGGATCTAGATAGATATAAACTTCCATATATCAAAATCATCAGTATTGAAAAAAATTCATTGAGCCATGTCCGTCCGTCCGTCTGTCCGTTAGCACGATAACTTGAGTAAATATTGAGATATTTTCACCAAATTTTGTACACGAGCTTATCTAGACCCAGAATAGATTCGTGAGCGAAATCGGATGATAACCACGCCCACTTTATATATATATATATAATATTTTGGAAAACACAAACAAATTATTATTTAGTAAATAATACACCTAGAGTGTTGAAATTTGACGTGTGGACTGGACATTGAGACTCTTGATAAAAATTAAAAAAAAAAATTTAAATGGGGTAGCACCGCCCACTTATGATAAAATCAATTTTACAAATATTATTAATCGTAAATCAAAAATCGTTAAACATATCGTAGCAAAGTACGGCAGAGAGGTTGCCTTCACTATAAGAAATGCTTTGAAGAAAAATTAACGAAATCGGTTAAGGGCCACGCCCACTTTTATACAAAAGATTTTAAAAGGGTTGTGGACGAATAAAATAAGCTATATCTTTGCAAAAAAGAGCTTTATATCAATAGTATTTCATTTCCCAAGTGGATTTATAACAATAAATAGGAAAAACTTAAAATTTAAAAAAATGGGTGTGGCACCGCCCCTTGTGTGACTAAGCAGTTTTCTATGTTTCGGGAGCCATAACTCGAAGAAAACTTAGTACAGAATAGAACCATATGTATATGAATTATTGCGCAGCCTTGTAACACTATTAAGCATACAAAACAAACAACAACAGCATTTCAAGTGTACAGCTGGGTATGCAATGTTCGGTGTCACCCGAACTTAGACTTCCTTACTTCTTTTAAAATGGAGTGTTTGGCTGAACTTTCATATGTAACACAAGCTGTACAACACAATTTATTCATTTTCGTTTAAAACGTAAATAATATTTTATGTGTTTATAAAATTGGTATTGAATTATTTTTGAAACATTGTGATATGAGTGTTTGTTAATTCTGACAAATCCCGGGATATCGGGGCTTGTCATTTTCAAAGCCCGAAGTCCCGGGGCTACAAAAGATCTTCGGGACTCGCTGCCCTACACTTAACACCATCTGCCGTTTCTTGGCTCCTTGCACTATTACAAGCTCTTCTGTTCACATGAGACGATTTCCCAAAAAACAAGAAGGCACTATTTATATGCCCACATACTGTAATTAGAAGGGCTAACAAACAATAAGCATACAAAAAAAAACTTGCATGCGATATTTTTTAGCTAGCTACTATTATCGCAAGCGATATTAATTATTTATGAGATTTGAGAGGTTTGAGAGTCAGGTGTAAACAAAAATGACATGCATATACAATTAACCGATTTAAATATTAGTCAATTTGTGTCACTCTTTCGTCTCTCATCTCTGCGGTAAAAAACCACTCTGGCCCCAACAAAAACTAGTCAGCAACAAGATTTGTAACTGAAATGGAAATAGTTCCAAAAAGAAACAACTTTTCAAAGTTATTTTTGCAGCCTCCAAGGTTTGGTCGGTGTGTTCTGGCTGATCCTACTGCTTGCATTGAGTGTGGGCATTTCAGAATTGTATCTACATCATTCTCAGATTTTAGAAAGGCTAAATTGGAATTGAGAATAGTTCATGGGGTTTTAGAAAACGTCAGTTGGATTTTAGAAAACGTTAAAAAGATCAAATTATATCTTTTCTAAAATCATTCATCCTTTCCAAAATAACTTTCGAGTTTTTTAAAATCAATTTGAAATAGTGAAGAACAGACAATTCATCATCATCATTAATTGATCCTTAACCGCTTAAGCAACTTTCCCTGTTTCGCGATAACTGACGACAGTTTAGAGCACCAAGAGAGGTCAAGTCTTCCTCCACTTGCCTCCCTCAACCCACATTTTATTTCTCTGTTAATGTAAGTTCCCAGATTTATGAAGTCCTTGACAGTCTCCAATTTATATCCATCAACATTAACGTGGCTGCGAAGGTGTGAGTACACCGATTCTTTCTTGGGTGACAGCAAGTACTTCGTCTTCTCCTCATTAACCGCAAGACCCATGTTTTTGCCTCTTCATCTCATCCGGAGAAGGCAGAGCTCACGGCTCATTTACTAAGGCCAATATTATCAATATCGTCAGCATACGCCAGTAATTGTACGCTCTTATAATAATAACAGGCAATTGGATTTGACAGCGTGAATATACATAGTTTTTATTTTTCATTTACCGAAATCCAGTTGGCGCTTTCGAAATTTGAATTGAAAATTTCAATTTCAGTAAAGTTTCGGAAAATTTCAAAATAATTTCGGAATCGCTTCACACTATTTTGTAACCATTTCAAAAAAATTTCGGAGCTAGTTCCACTCATTTCGGGATTGTTTTCGGGCTCATTTGAAGGTTATTTTAGGATTATTTCGGTACTATCTTGGGATCGTTTCAGGATTGTATATGAGAATAATTTGATGTTGTATCGGAATCATTCCGTGATCATTTATTTAGAAAACTTTCCGGGATCATTTCGGAATTGTTACATGTATCAGTCCGATACTATTTCGCGACCATTTCGGTACTATGTTTGCCCTTTAGAACTATTCCCGGACTCTATCGGTACAGTTTGAAGACCTTTTCGCTATTGTTTTAAGTATTGCCGAAGCAGTTCGGGAGTGTTTTTAAATTTGTTTCGGGTTTATTTTAGGAATGATTTGGGAATGGTTTAGGTACTAGAAAAAATGGGTTCGATCAAAGTTTAAGAATTCAAAAGCGTATCGAGCTTTTCTGACGATAACCATGGTAAATGGTTTAATGACTACATAACGCGATGGACGAGGCAAACCTTGATTTTCCCAATATAAACTCGGACGACCATCTTGTGGAATTCATACTAGTTGTGAGATAGTCGGTAATATTTGCTTTACTGCTGGGGTGGTGTACTTTAGATGTGGGGGAGTGTTATCAGAAATACAAACATACAAATGTACATACATATGTAAAAATGTAGTTTAATGCGCAAATGGATATGTACTACTTAATAGTACATATTTTAATAAATGCAATTATGTATGTATATATCTGTGGTCACAAGCGATAACAGCCTAAGTGTACTTAAAGAACTTCCAAATTGCAAAAGTTTTACTGCCGATTTTCATTATAAAGCTGCATGTGATTCGAAGTCAAAAAAAATTTAAAATTGTTCGATGAAATTCGCAAAGTTTTGAGTTTGCTATTAATATTTGGTCTACATAGCCAGGCAGTCGACATAGGTTGTTCTCGCTTATGACCATGGATAGATCACATACCTTTATCTAACTGGCGATTAAAGCAAATTATCACAATGTGTAGATAACGCGGAGAACTGATTGACACTCTGTTGTTGTTGTTGTTGTTGTTGTTGTTGTTGTTGTAGCGATAAGGTTGCTCCCGAAGGCTTTGGGGAGTGTTATCGATGTGATGGTCCTTTGCCGGATACAGATCCGGTACGCTCCGCTAACACAGCGCCATTAAGGTGCTAGCCCGACCATCTCGGGAACGATTTATGTGGCCACATTAAACCTTCAGGCCATCCCCCGCTCCCCACCCTCAAGTTCCATGAGGAGCTTGGGGTCGCCAGAGCCTCGTCTGTTAGTGAAACAGGATTCGCCGCGGATAGGTGAGGTTGACAATTGGGTTTGGAGAAGCTATATATTGTGCTGGCAACCTGAAGGGTTGCGCTACACAGCCCCTTGAATCTGGTATTTTAGTCGCCTCTTACGACAGGCATACTTACCGCTGGTATATTCTGACCTCCTAACCCGCTGGGGGAGGGGGATTCACACCCTCATATAAGATAATAGAAATTTTAGTAGGTGCTGCAAACCGATGAGTATTCAATTAGAAAGCCAGATAGCACGCATTAGTTCAAAATTTCAGAATATTAACTTAGTTCTTAATTGACCTTTAATATATACTTTAATATATGTTTATGTAGATATTAAGATTTATTATATTTTAATATAAAAATAGTTTAGAGTTATGGAAATTTGCTCTAAGGAGAGGTAAATATTTATGAAATCAATAAGTATGTTAGATTAGCTAGCTACATTAATTATCTACATACATGTACTTGATATTTTGAAACTTTTGACACAACGCAGTCCGCCCATATGAGGAGCGGCTGTTTGTATAAAATGCCAGGTGAAGGTTTGATAAGAGTATTTCGAAAGAGTACGAGGGAAGATTTTTCATAAGTTGGGTGTGAGACCGTTTGGGGAATATCGTGCGGGTTTTGGAATTGTGGGTGACGAGGCGGATTATGTTTTTGATCCTCGGGATTCAACACTTAGTGCGTAGAAGACGCAGTTATTTATATTCGCTGTGTAGGGAAATGGTGTGAACAAATTGGACGAGAAAACGCGTTAACTGGGATGCGTATGAAGGAATGATCGGGTGACATTCACTACACGGAATGGAGAGGCACGTATCAAATTAAATGGGATACTTAGTTGTTCTCGGTTTAGCAACGACAGCGTTTCGACGGGTACAATAATTGCAACATGCTGCCAAAACACAAACACAAATTTTGCTAAAAACTGTTTCCTAACTTGTTTCCTAGGCATAAACATATGCTATCCTAAACAGCATACACCATACTCTTTTACTACTCGAAAGATGGAGCTAGTGGTATATTTTTGTCTGAAATAATTTCGTCAACATATGATACGAATATTCGGCCTAATCCAGAATTCTGTATGGGGTTAGGCCGTTTTCCCGCTGTTAGCGTCACATATCATAGTTGGGCATAGAACTGGGTAAGTTTGCCAGCTTTTGCTAAAACATTGGCACTCAAGTAACTGGCTCTTAACAAAACAGAAAACGATAACCCTTAAAGGTGTGGCAAAGTTGACATAGTCATAACGCCATAGTCATAACTATATTTGTACTTATCCATATCAATTGGCATCAGTTATTTGTGCCTTAACCTAAAAATCGTGAAATTTTCATTAAAAAAAAAATCCCAAAAAATTACAAACATATACCACAAAAAATAAGTCTCTTAGTCAAAACGTCCAAACCAATAAATAAAATCTACAAAAATTTATTAAAATCTCCAACTCAAATATTTTTAGGTTATGGATATGGCGAAAAACCAAAAAGCAATTGGTTGCCTATGGTATGGTTATAGCTAGGGCGTTATGGTAAAACGATTATGACGAAGTTAGAATAGAAATAACCAGATTGAAAAACAACAAGGCCGTGGGCGCTGATGGATTGCCTGCGGAGCTATTCAAGTACGGCGGCGAGGAGTTGGTAATGCGCATGCAGCAGCTTCTTAGCAAAATATGGGCGGAAGAGTGCATGCCCGACGGTTGGAATCTAAGTGTTCTTTGCCCAGTCCACAAGAAGGGGGATACTGCAAAATGCACCAACTATCGTGGAATCAGCCTTCTCAATATCGCATATAAGGTCCTTTCAAGAGTATTGTGCGAAAGATTGAAGCCCACCGTAAACCGGCTGATTGGACCTTATCAGTGCGGATTCAGACTTGGTAAATCTACCATCGACCAGATTTTCACAATGCGCCAAATCTTGGAAAAAACCCGTGAAAAAGGAATCGACACACATCACCTCTTCGTCGACTTTAAAGCACGAAAAGGAGCTGCCTATATGCCGCTATGTCTGAATTGGTTTCCCCGCAAAACTTATACGGCTGTGCAAAATGACGTTGAGCAACACCATCAGCTCAGTCAGAATTGGGAAGGACCTCTCCGATCCGTTCCAAACTAAACGAGGTTTACGAGAGGGTGACCCCCTACCGTGCGATTTCTTTAATTTGATGCTGGAGAAAATTATACTAGCTGCAGAACTTAACCGCTCTGGAACAACATTCTATAAAGTCGTGCAATTACTGGCATATGCTGATAACTTTGATATCATCGGCCTACTCCAAACTGGAAAAAGAAGCGGTAAAGATGGGTGTGATGGTGAATGAGGACAAAACGAAGTACCTGCTGTCATCGAGCAAAGAGTCAGCGCATATGCGCCTTGGCAACCACGCTACTGTTGGCAGCCATAATTTCGAAATAGTAAATGACTTCGTTTATTTGGGAACCAGCATCAACACTAGCAACAACATCAGCACTGAAATCCAGCGAAGAATCAATCTTGCCAATAAATGCTACTTTGGACTACGTAGGCAATTGAAAAGTAAAGTCCTCTCTCGGCGAACGAAAATCATACTCTACAAGTCACTTATCGTACCCGTCCTGCTATATGGGACAGAAGCATGGACCATGACAACAGCAGATGAAGCGGCTTTGGGAGTGTTCGAGAGAAAAGTTCTTCGAAAGATTTATGGACCTCTACGCGTTGGCGATGGCGAGTACCGAAGAAGATTTAATGATGAGCTGTACGAGCTATACGCAGACATCAACATAGTCCAGCGAATTAAAACGCAGCGGCTGCGCTGGCTAGGCCATGTTATGCGAATGAAAGATGATGCTCCGGCCAAGAAAGTGTTTCTATCGGAACCCGCCTATGGAAGCAGAAGTAGAGGGGGGCCCCCACTCCGTTGGAAGGACCAGGTGGAAAACGATTTAAACTCCCTTGGTGTAACCAATTGGCGCCGGTTGGCGGAGCGAAGGAGCGACTGGCGCGTCTTGTTGGACGGCCATAACCGTTTAGACGGTTAAGCGCCAATTAAGTAAGTAAGTAATACTGTTTTCACACAGAAACTTAATGATCTCATTTCACCTTCTAATGAAATCGTAAATTGTTTGCTTTCACACAGAAGTAACTGCTCGCTTAGTATGAAGGATGAAATGTCAAGCGAATAAAATGACAATGCTATATGACAGACAATCATGACATGGTGGCCGCATGGAACAGCTGATTATAACCTTTTTTATTTGATTCGATACATCAACTACCGGCGCAGTACGATTTTGACATTTGTCCATCGAATTTACAAGTACATGGAATTTTGTTTGTTTGTAGGTATGTCACTATGCTGCCCCCTTGTATCGTTCCGCCATGCAGACAATGACATTTACTTTGACAAATGACATTTTTAAGCACTGAACACACCAAAAACTAAGAAGCGGAACGCGGCCAACAGAGTTGCATTGTGCTTTTGACTTCATTAGGCATTCGATTAGCTACTAATGAAATACTTATAGATTCGAATTTTGTACGGAAGATTGAGCTCAATAAGCGTCTTAATGTAGAAAACTGCCTTTATTATTCAATAAGCCGCCTGTGTGAAAATAGTAAAAGTAAGTAAGTTATGGTATGGCACCATTGAGCAATTGCATTGATTTCCATAAAGTTGGTTGGATCAGCTGTTTTATATGAATATGGATACGTCAAGTTTAAACGGTCGTTTAAAGGCTCGGGAGATACTCTCCGTCACCGTTAAAACGTACCTCTCTTTCGACTGACACCGGTACGTCGCATAGACAGAAACACATAAAAACTGCCGTAAACAATTTTATTTGCCAAAAATGTGGTATCAATATTAATTAGTACCATTACGTAGCTTTGAACATCAATTTTTCTGAAACGCGTACGCAATGGCGAAGAACTGGAGTGTATCATAGTATGTAAGGTGGCTGTTGTACAAATAAGAAAAATGTAATTTTCTTTTTAATTTATATCAACAAACCACATTTCAATATTGCAAATATTTGAGAAACTCCCTTCAACATAAATTCATTTCTCCTTTTATGCAATTTTTTGGAAATATATTCTTCACAAAAAATCTTAACTACGGTTATTCCCAAAAACTATACAAGTATTTTGTTTAATTATTTCATGTAATCAAGCAGCATCAGATAAACTAATATTATCTTAACTTACATTAAAAGAGAATAACAGTCAGAGTACGACGGATTCGACAACGTATACGTTGCCAATATAGCGTTTCTGCATAATTGAAATAAACACAGCGCACTCAGTTGTCAGTTTCTTCCTGTTCTGCCACGTATGTGGCCTATTACAAAACTGGTTAAAAACCCAGCTTGCCCGTGTTCAAATGAAAAGACCAAAACGTTCGATTCACAGAACACGGCGAACGATTACAAAACAATCCTAAAATATTAACCGGAAACGATTCGCAGAACATGCCTGATAATAATATTAATATTAACTTTTATATGTGTTTAAAATTTTTTGAAAATATGTGAAGCCTAAAAGTTGTTTAATAATACAAAAAAGTAATTATAAATGAATTCTAAGATAAGTTATGGGATCGGAAAGAGATAATATGTATTGATTAGGTTACGTTGAACTTGCCCGTCCCTGAGGATACGATGTATTAATTACTTGACCAGAAACGCTTAACTTTATATAATGCATTTGAGATAAGGCCTTAAATCAGTTAGGGGAAGAGATTTACAGAATTTCATAAATGTTACCACTCAAAATTATGTTTAGAATTTGACGTGGATCGCTGGAAATTGGCGTCTTAATGACAAAAGGCAGAGTAAATCACGAATTAGAGGTGTAGTGTGGCCATTGTAAAAATTAGTGTGATAAGGAAGTACGCACCAAGTTTCTTCTATAGATACATATCTATAGTTGAGTCAAAACAAAATCTCATTTTTATTTATTAATAAAGGGAAAACAATAAAATGTTGAACATAACGCGCATACAATCAGGGCCATTACGAAATTGTCGCTTCGTCACTAAATTATATTACTCACCAATCAAATCAAAATAAAAACAAGTAAGGACGGGACTGTGTTCGGCTGTGCCGAATATCTGAACAATAATCTTATCCCGTTCGTAATCTCCAAATAATCGGATGTATAAGATAAGAAATATATAGTGAACAGATGTACATACCTAAACTATTTTTAAGATAAATATAAAATAAACAAGTAAGGAAGGTTAATTTCGGGTGTAACCGAACATTACATACTCAGCTGAGAGCTTTTGAGACAAAATAAGGGAAAATAACCATGTAGGAAAATGAACCGAGGGTAACCCTGGAATGTGTTTGTATGACATGTGTATCAAATGAAAGGTATTAAAGAGTATTTTATGAGGGAGTGGGCCATAGTTCTATAGGTGGACGCAATTTAGGGATATCGCCATAAAGGTGGACCAGGGCTAACTCTAGAATTTGTTTGTACGATATGGGTATCAAAAAATTTTTTTTCAGTTAAATAAATAAAAAAATAAACCCCAAACCCCCCCGTCGCTGCGCCCCTGATTTGATGAAATTTGATGAATTTTGAAGCTTCTAGCCGTAAAAAAGGGCCAAAAATGACAGTTTATATGGGGTATATAATATATATACCACCGATCTCAATGATTTTTTCAGACAACAATATATGCTATATACGTAAGCATTCGTTGAAATTTGAAGCCTCTAGCTCTTAAAATAGGGCAGTAATTACGAAAAGTTTCTTATCTGAAAAATCGGTTGTGGTGATATATACTATATATACGACCAATCTTATCAATTTTTTCAGACAACAATATGTGCAATATACGAAAGGATATGGTGAAGTTTGAAGCTTCAATCTGATAAATTGAGGAAGATATGACAAAAATCCCCTTTTTCTGAAAAATCGGTTGTATGGAGGCTATATGCTATGGTGGTCCGATCCGGCCGGTTCCAACAAATGTCTAATCGGACATCCTAATACACCCGCTCACCAAATTTTATCAAGATATCTCAAAAATTGAGGGACTAGCTTGCATACAAACAGACAGACGGACAGACGGACATGGCTAAATCAACTCAGCTCTTCATCCTGATTATTTCGGTATATTTACGGTCTATCTATTTTCCTTTAAGGACTTAAAATTTTGGGATTCGCGACGAAATTTATATACCATTTCATTTTCATGAAAGGTATAAAAAACCCATAACATATCTCAATTAAGTTAGATGGCCGATATGTACTTAAGTATTATTTTTGGTGATTATTAGATTAGAAAAAATGTTCTGTTAATAATAAGAATTAAAGTTAAGAAAGCCAAATAGTCAATACCGAAACGAAAAAATTGTATTGAGGCGAAATAACTAAAGGCCGATTTATATAAAAACCTTTGCACAGTGCTTCACTTTGATAGATGAGTTCAATGTATGGTCAAGTGCAGTCTTCCTACACAAAAATTGTAGAACGTAAAGGTATGCCGCAAGCTCCCAGTAAGGATAGTACGGGTCATTTGATTAGTTTCAAAACTAACACTCTGGACTATTACCTTGGTTAGGAGCCATATAGCGGACGTTAATTTTGTGAGAAGGTCGGGCAAAATATAATCACCTCCGCAAAGAAAGCGCGTTCTCTAAATATTTGTGATGTCATTTCCACTTATAAGATTTTGGATAACAGTTAATGAATGTATCTCTTTTACACCTGTCGAGAGGTTAAAATTGACTTGAAAAAAAGCCACTTCGGTATTGCCCGCTTCACTTTCAGTCAAGATTTGCAAACAGGGTTCAGATATTTTTAGCATATGGGGCTCTCATCCGTCAGTCTCTGTTTAATCAAAAGATTCAGCTGATATGTAAAATCAACAGCGTTCGTGTGTGTACCTTTCGTACCACCTGCTTTTCAAATGTAAACTCTACTTTTTCCGCATTGAAAATCAAAACAAAATTTAGCAGTTTTAAAAATGTATAACAAAAGTGGACCGGCCTTAAAAATGTTGAGTGGATCCACCTTGAAAGTCAATATACCATCCATATTGATAAACAAATATTCTGAGAAACAAACATATCATACAGAAATATGTTTACATAGAATCCAAACGAAATTGATAACAAATTGAAAATTTGAGTGTTCTGGTAACAGATTAAAGTAAATATGTAAACAAAGAATGTATATATCAGTGGAGATATTGACACCTTAGAGTATGGTACTGGACTAAAGCCTTAAAATTGTGCTTCAACTATCAAAACGAACTTCGACTTTCCACCATTAGCAAAAACACTTACTAAACTTTACCGAATAATAGTTTTGATGCGTCTATGAGACATAAATATCGGAGAAGCCAGCAGATGCCTGGTTATTGGTGAACCGACTAAATTGCGTAACTTTGCTCCAAATGTAAATTAGGCGGGGAGATCAACAAATCATTGCAGCTGTTTAAAATTGCTACTAAGCGCAAATAAAAAAAATGTTATTCGGGAGTAAGTCCTCCGTCTCTGCTATAACACGAGAAAAGAAAATTGGAGAGGAATGCAAAATAAGTAAAGCAAGTAAGGACGGAACTGTCTTCAGCTCTGCCGAAAGCTTATACCTTTGATGAAGGGAGCCGAGCAAATAGCTTATCCCATTCGTAACATCCGAATAATCGGCTGTATAAGATTGTTGGTTGGTTGGAGTGGCGAGTCCCAATTGGCTCCAAGTAGCGCTCATGCGCCGTTTTAATACCACAAACTCGTGAGTTGACCAATGAAAGGGTGTTTTAAGAAGACTAATAAACATTTTCAAGCGCCTTAGGGAAACCCGTCCCATGGAGTTTATAAATTAGAGAAGCTCTCCCGGCCTAACATCCTTGAGTTCTGGTGAAACGGCTTTCCAAGAAATTTATTCTGCTTCGACAGTGTGCTGGGCATTCGCACAGCAGATGCTCAACCGTTTCCTCCGCCTTCGGACGCTTGCAACTGCGACACGAGGTATTGTGTTCCAGTCCCATCTGTGCCGTGTGTACCCCAATTGTCCAATGAACCGTGAGCACCACAACTACTCTGGTTATCTCCCTTCTGTTTATCTTCAGGACATTAAGGACAGCTATTGATCGTTGTGAGATGCGATCCTTGATGAGTCCCAGGGGTGCAAGGGCCTCCTTCGCTCCTGAGACATCAAGAGCCGCTCCACGCCATGCCAGCTCATCCGCCATCTTGTTACCCTGTATGTTTCGATGCCACGGCACCCATATCAGGGTAACGATCTGCCGGCTCGCCAGAATCATGGCGATCTCCCTACACTGCCCAACCAGGATTGCTGATATCGTCTCTGACCCGAGGGCCCCGAGAACCGTTACCATTGATAACCATTAACGCTTTACACGCCTCTCAGCTGTATAAGACACATACTTATATAATATATAGAGAACAGATGTACGTACTTAAGCTACATAAATAGATCGGTAATCCTAACACAAAGTTTCACCTTTCTTGTTGTCAACATGAAAAAGCTATGACAGTGAAGCTCTTATCTGAAAAATAGGTTGTATGGGATATACATACATATGCTCTATATTTGACCGATCTCTACGGTTTTCTAGAGAACAATATATGCCATATATGTAAGCATGTAGTGAAATTTGGAGCTTCTGGCTGCTAAAATGTGGCAGAAATTACGAAAAACTTTTAATCTGAATAGTCGGTATTTACTCTATATAAGGATGATCTCTACGATTTTCCCGTACAACAAGAAATGGAAACATTTTGTGGAATTTGAAACTTCTATCTTCAAAATGAGGAAGAAATTACGATAACCATCTTATCTGAACAATCTGTTGTATGAGATATATGCTATATATTCTACCGATCTCTACGATTTGTATACTCAGCTGAGCAGAGCCCACAGAATATATTAATTTTGTTCGCATAACGGTAATGCGTAACGACATAAACTAATCGAGATAGATATAGACTTCTATATATCAAAATGATCTGGGCGAAAAAAGAAATTCACTTAGCCATGTCCGTCCGTCCGTCCCTCCCTAAACACGATAACTTGAGTAAATTTTGAGGTATCTTAATGAAATTTGGGATGTAAGTTCCTGGGCACTCATCTCAGATCACTATTTAAAATAAACAAAATCGGACTATAACCGCGCCCAGTTTTTCGATATCGAAAATTTCGAAAAACCGAAAAAGTGCGATAATTCATTACCAAAGACGGATAAAGCGATGAAACTTGGTAGGTGGGTTGACCTTATGACGCTGAATAGAAAATTAGTAAAATTTTGGACAATTGGCGTAGCGCCGCCCACTTTTAAAAGAAGGTAACTTAAAAGTTTTGCATGCTGTAATTTGGCAGTCGTTAAAGATATCGTGATGAAATTTGACAGGAACGTTACTCGTGTTATTATATATGTGTGCTAAATAAAAATTAGCAAAATCGGATCACCAACACGCCCACATTTAAAAAAAAAATTATAAAGTGAAATTTTAACAAAAAATTGAATATCTTTACAGTATATATATAAGTAAATAATGTCAACACTCAACTGCAGTAATAATATGGTGCAACAAAATACAAAAATAAAAGAAAATTTCAAAATGGGCGTGGCTCCGCCCTTTTTCATTTAATATGTCTAGAATACTTTTAATGCCATAAGTCGAAAAAATTTACCAATCCTTGTGAAATTTGGTAGGGCCATAGCTTCCATGCCGCTAACTGTTTTCTGTGAAAATGGGCGAAATCGGTTGAACCACGCCTAGTTTTTATACACAGTCGACCGTCTGTCCTTCCTCTTGGCCGTTAACACTATAATTTGAGCAAAAACCGATATATCTTTACTAAACTTAGTTCACTTACTTATTTGAACTCACTTTATCTTGGTATTAAAAATGGGCGAAATCCAACTATGACCACGCCCATGACCACCATGAAGCATGGTGATTGGATTGGTTTATTGGTTATAGAGTCACCCCTGGTCCACCTTTACGGCGATATCTCGAAAAGGCATCCACCTATAGAACTAAGGCCCACTCCCTTTTAAAATACTCTTTAACACCTTTTATTTGATACCCATATCGTACAAACACATTATAGAGTCACCTCTGGTCCACTTTTACGGCGAAATCTCGAAAATGCGTCCACCTATAGAACTATGGCCCACTCCCTTTTAAAATACTCTTTAATACCTTCCATTTGATACCCATGTCATACAAACACATTCCAGGGTTACCCTTGGTTCATTTTCCTACATGGTGATTTTCCCTTATTTTGTCTCCAAAGCTCTCAGCTGAGTATGTAATGTTCGGTTACACCCGAACTTAGCCTTCTTACTTGTTTCAAACAATAATGTGTGTGAGATATGAAACCCTTTGGTGAAATTGTAAGCTTTTATCTGACAAATTAAGCAAGATATGACAAAAAAAACCTTTCTACAGTTTTGAGGCTCGTGACAAACTTAATATATCATTTCATTTTCATGTAAGGTATAAAAACTATTGAACGTGCGAAGTCCACTTAATAAATTAGATGTCGTCTGTCCGTCCAATAACAATGTAACTTGAGCACGATTGGAGATGACGAAAGTTGAAGATAGGCTTATCTGGGCCCAGAGTCGATTGGTAGTGAAAATGTGCGAAATCGTTCTCTACTCACGCCCATTTATTCGATATGGAAAATTTCGAATAAATTAGATAATTCGTTAGCGAATATTGCTAATGTGATAAAACTTGGATTAACCTTCCCAAATAAGTTTACGTCGCCGTCCGTTAACGTACGTCCCAAGTCGACAAAAAATGTACCTTTACTTACTTTCTAGTTTTAAATTTTGTTTTAGAAATCGAAGTTTGACGTTAAGCCAACTTTACTAGCTGTCCTGTTGTTGTTGTTGTTGTAGCGATAAGGACACTCCCCGAAGGCCTTGGGGAGTGTTATCGAGTTGACGGTCCTTTGCCGGATGCAGATCCGGTACGTTCCGGTACCAAGTCCGAACATCTCGGGAACGATTTGTTATGACCGCATGCGACCTTCTAGGTCATACCGCACTCCCACACCATAGCTCCATGAGGAGTGCGGTGTCACCAGAGCTTCGGCTGTTAAGTACCTCTTTATTTGAGAGTATATAAAGTGCAGTGGCTCGTTTAGCTACCCCCTTAATCTTAGTCTACAAGCCTACACGCTTCAAAGCCCTTGAAATTGTGTTCCACTTGCACTTAATGCTGCAGTTTTTCTTGATGTCTTGTGGAAATATACTTCAGGCAATCCGGTTTCCTAATTTGGTTAATATTTTCATCTTCCTTTGTTATCTCACAAGAGCTTCCCATCTCGTACACCCCAGCATTCTTTTCCATGTACTCAGTGACGTGGAGCCTATGTAATCTAAAGTAATCTTCATACATCTTAATGCGCAAGGATTATGTTGGCCAGCAAACCATATTGCTTTGCACAAGTGCACTAAGAAACTGCTCCTCCCTGATTTTTTTTTTATATCTGAAGAGGCTTTAGTCCCCTTCACACACTATATAAATATGGCTTTGTGTAAAAACCTGCATATGAAAATTTGCTTGTGTTCCAATATTTATCCGTACTTGTGCAATAGCATTGCTAACAGACCCTACGATCGTTTTCTTTCATACAATATACATATGTACATCTACATATTCCCCGCGTTCCAATGGACCGTGATCCAGATCCCGACACAATTTTAACATGTAAATTTCTACCTGATCTGGATTAGGACGCGGGGTTTGTTAGCTTAATTCGCAGAGGTCCTACCCAACAATTATTTCGAAACTACATGTTTTTATTGATTTTGTTATGATATATAAAAGTATATCCCCTGTAAAAATTTAAAAGCGTAAAAACCAACAATAAGGAAGTCATGCTGCTCTTAAAAGGCTACACTTACTTGTAGTGAATTTAAAAATAAAATGTTTTTTACTTCTCTTGTACAATTTTAAGTTTGTTGGTTAATCTAGGAACTATATTATTAACTGTTAATTAACTGCGAATGAAAGGTGACGCTCCGCCCAAGAAAACTGTTTCTATCGGAACCCGCCTATGGAAGCAGAGGTAGAGGGCGGCCCCAACTCCGCTGGAAGGACAAGGTGGAGAACGATTTAAACTCCCTTGGTGTGACCAATTAAGTAAGTAAGATTATTACCTGCCAAATTTTCACGTTTCTCTTTTATTTCGTGCTTCCATTTAGATATTACACCTTAGAGATGGTAGTAGCACCATCGATATCACAAATCACCATTTCTGAAACTTATCCATAACTATCGATTATCGAAGTGAGAAATTTATATGGGAAATCTAGTTATTTAATTACCGATATGGAGTTAAGAATAAAAATGAAGATAGTCTCTTCACATGCAATTTTTTTATTTTAAGCAAACGTTATGATACTCCTATAAAAGACATGCTTCTAAGTTTAAATTGGATGAGCATTAAACAACAAATATTCTTTAACACAATGAAATTAACAAACCAGGTCTAAGACAAAGATATATAAGACAGTGGATACACGCTATCCGAAACTGTCGAAACGGGTAAAGTTTTGACCTTGCTTGCGCCCAAATTAAACTGAGCTCAACTTCAACTGCATTTAAAGTATGCACTGCAAAAACCGGACACAATAGGGAGGGGTGTTATCCGTATGCATACATTTTATTTCTGCCGTGGTACTTAAATGGGTTTCGGGTTCGATTACTGGTTTCGTTTAGGTTGAACTGTCTGATCCGTGAGTACATCTTATAGACTGAATGTCCATGATGTTTCCAGTAGTTTGTTCAACGACCAAACTGAAAAGCCCTCTCAGAAACGAGAACCTACTCCGTTCCTTTAATTTTTATTTTTCTCATAAAATAAATTCGATAACCTCCAAACAGATTTAAGCCGAGCTTCTCTTCGAAATAGCGTCGTACTCCTTTTAATTTTTCCTTTAAATTGTCGGGACGGGCCTACATGTTTTACGCCGATTCTGAACGACGTTTTCAGTTTTAACTGAGAAGCTTTTCATGGCAGAAACACACTCGGAGAAATTGCCGCGTAGAAAAACTTTTTCTAATTAAAAAACTTGTATTCTAAATTTTTGATGTTGCTTGAACCCAGGATCTTCGGCTTGGTAGACGGAGCACGCTACCACTACACCACGGCGGCAAGACCTAATAGCTGGGGTCTTAAATTTGTGAGCGCAGGACACGAGCTCAAAACGTTTGTTCCTCCTCATGACTAGGCGGGATCTAAAAGCATGTGACGCCAGAAGGCAGTGTCCAGTCAAAATACCCATTGTGAGTCCCTACAATCCCCTCTTTTCAATGATATGAGTAAAAAAATAAATGTGAGACGCGAATAATCTCCGAAGAGATTTTAGGCCGAGCTTCTCTTCCCAGTTGCGTCGTGCTCCTTTTTACATGTTTTATGCCGACTCCGAACGATATCTGCAAGGCATATGAGTTTTCACTGAGAAGCTTTTCATTGCAGAAGTACGTCCTAGGACTTGCCGCTTAAAAAAACGTTTTCTAATTAAAAACAAACTTTTATTCTATATTTTTGATACTGCTTTGCCGAGGCTTTAACCCATGATCTTTGGTGTGGTAGACGCGAGAGCACGCCACCACCACACCACGGCGGCAACTGCTAATAGCTGGGGTCGTAACCTTGTGAGCGCAGGACACGAGCTCAAAACGTGCTCCATCGTTTCCTCCCCTTGAGCAGGCCTGTTTTAATAGTGACGCCAGAATGAACTGTCCAGTCAAAATATCCATCATGAGCCTACAGTCACCTCTTCTCAATGATAACAGTAATGTTATTCATCAAATGTTGTGAGACCTTCACATGATCTTCGACACTTCCGCGCCTGGTTCCACTTTTGGTCAATCATGTGTAGCCTTCTCGCCTTTTTTCATTGGCGCCCTATCTGATTGAAACGTTTTCGGAACAAGCTTCGAGTGATGCGCCCTGTTTAGTTAGCTCATTGATTTCCTATCCCGGTTCTTTTCACGGATTGCTTGTACTCTAAGGCAATGAGCCTTATTAACTGCTTGGCTGTGAATATAAAAATTTACGGGTTTGTATTTTAAACTATTTTCCTCTAGTATTTCTGCTGCTTTAGTCACCTCTACATCTTCGGCTTAAGAAGCACTACAGTGATCTGGCAGCACACCACAGGAGTAGGGTCTTCTATTACTTCGGAACCTTCGGTATACACGTGTATAGTCTCGTATGCCATTTGTGTGCTTTTGCGCCTACCTTCCATCTCTATTGCTACAAAGAAATTGTGTAAAGCAAATGAGTAATAACAAGTAAGGAAGGCTAAGTTCGGGTGTAACCGAACATTACATACTCAACTGAGAGCTTTGGAGACAAAATAAGGGAAAATCACCATGTAGGAAAATTAACCTGGGGTAACCCTGGAAATTATTTGTATTACATGGGTATCAAATGAAAGGTATTAAAAAGTGTTTTAAAAGGGAGTCGCCTTAGTTCTATAGGTGGATGCCTTTTAGAGATATCGCCATGAAGTTGGACCAGGGGTGACTCTATAATGTGTTTGTACAATATGGCTATCAAATTAAAGGTATTAATGAGAGTTTTAAAAGGGAGTGGCCTTTAGTTGTATATGTGAAGGCGTTTTCAAAATATCGACCAAAATGTGGATCAGGATAACCCAGAACATCATCTATCGGGTACCGCTAATTTATTTATATGTATATGTAAAACACGAACAGTATTCCTGCCATGACTCCAAGGGCTTTTGATTTCGCCCGGCAGAACTTTTTCATTTTCTTCTACTTAATATGGTAGGTGTCACACCCATTTTACAAAGTATTTTCTAAAGTTATATTTTGGTATCAAAAAACCAATCCAATCACCATGTTTCATCCCTTTTTTCGTATTTGGTATAGAGTTATAGCATTTTTTAAATTTTTCGAAAGCTTCGATATCGAAAAAGTGGGTGTGGTCTTAGTCGGAGTTCGCCCATTTTCAATACCAAGATAAATTGAGTTCATATAAGTACGTGAACAAAGTTTAGTAAAGATATATCGATTTTTGCCCAAGTCATCGTGTTAACGGCCGAGCGGAAGGACAGGAGGTCGACTGTGTATAAAATCTGGGCGTGGCTTTAAACCGATTTCGCCCAATTTCACAAAAAATTGTTATCGTCATAGAAGCTATGCCCTTACCAAATTTCACAAGGATGGGTAAATTTTTGTTCGACTTATGGCATTAAGAGTGTTCTAGACAAATTAAATGAAAAAGGGCGGAACCACACCCATTTTGAAATTTTCTTTTATTTTTGTATATTGTTGCACCATATTATTACTGGAGTTGAGTGTTGACATAATTTACTTATATGCTGTAAAGATATTAAATTTTTTGTTAAAATTGGGCGTGTTCGTTATCCGATTTTGCTACTTTTTATTTAACACATATAACGTTCCTCCCAATTTTCATCATGATATCTTCAACTACTGCTAAATCACAGCTTGCTAAACTTTTAAATTACCTTCTTTTAAAAGTGGGCGGTTCCACGCCCATTGTCCAAAATATTACTAATTTTCTATTCTGCGTCATAAGGTCAACCCACTAGAGATAAACGCCGCCGCCACCGCCGATTAGGGTCGTTTTTCGTACGCCGCCGCCGAATGTCAAAAATATCGGCGCGGCGGCGGCGGCGTCCGCCGCGTTAATATATTTTCTACTCGTTTAAGACTGTTTAGGCCATTTATTGTTCATGTCGAAAATTGGTCGGATATGATCGAAAGTGGTATCAGCGGATGCGCATCACTACCAGTTATAAGAAACTAATTACGAAATTTAACTCTTTCTAACTGTTCAAAAGTTATTTAAAAAAAACAGACGTTTTCGATGTCACGGACTTTGCATCACCCAATTCACCAAGTTATTAAAACAAAACACTAAAAGAAAAGTTATATGATAAATTTATATGCTCACTGTGCATATTTTTTCCAAAAAATAATGAACAATGAATTCAAATAAAATTACCCAAGGTAAAAGTGCCGATTTTTTAAAAAATTTTATATTGCGATTGGCTGAAAGAATAAGCGAAATCAGTGACGCAAAATCCTTTAGTAGGTTCTAGGGGCATAAACACTCCTTTGAAATAATACTTACCTCATACTTAAGTTGAGGATATATGTACGTATGAGAAGGTTTTGAAAAATCATTTGGGCTTACATTCAAAAATCTGTTGTTTATTTGCGAAACTATATAATAGCGCCTGAAATGTTAATTTTAATTTTCACACTTCATCCTTCAACACACAAGTCTCCCGGTTTGACATAAAGATGGCGGCCCTATCCAAAACTAGTCCCTTGGAGTGAATCACATTGATTATAGCCTATCAACCAAGTTTAAATATCACCTACACGTTACGGCTTCTTTTACAAATGTGAATACGTAGGCACATATATATATTTACCAGGTGAGGATTTGTCCTTCGCAAGAACACTCAAAGTGGTGAAGCAAAAGCTTTCCCAAGACAGTCGAAATAATGACCGCGTGTGCTACTACCCTAACGTAGTGGACAGTCGAACCAGTCTGAAAACTGAAGCTACGCGGTCATCCATAATGGTCACTCTCTAACGTTTCAAGGTGTTTCTCTGGTTTAGCTCGGCAGCATAGCGCGACAAAAGCATCCGTTGGAAAGTCTTCGGAGCTACACCTAGAGCTTCTAGGAAAATGACGTCGACGAAGGTATGAGTTCGAAGTCGCAGTCCTATAGATTCTGTGCTGGCATATCGTGTGAGGTTCAGGAGGCGTGGTAGCGACTGGTGGTCGGGATTGCTACTGTTCGCACATCGGGAATTGTAGCTCTTAAAAACAGCCGAAAAAAACTGGAGGCGCCCTGTGCCACGAGAGTCATGAGTATTAATAGACCATTAATAGCAACCGTAAGTCGCCGAAGCCTCTCTGGAGTAAGTGAACGAGGGACAATCCCTCCGCAAGGAGCTACTCCTGAAAATTTTTGAATTGTCTGCGAGATCTGGAGGTAAAAACCACGGATCTTTCCGAAATGGCCAACACATTGATTTCCTTAAATACATACAAACAAAATCTTTCCTAAATACAATTTTTTTTAAATAGAAAAAGCAGAAGACCGGCGTACGCCGGCGCGCCGCCCACGCCGCCGCCGATAAAGTGATCGGCGTAAACCTCTACAACCCACCTACCAAGTTTCATCGCTTTCGAAATTTTCGATATCGAAAAAGTCGGCGTGATTATAGTCCGATTTCGTTCATTTTAAATAGCGATCTGAGATGAGTGCTCAGGGACGTACATACCAGATTTCATCAAGATATCTCAAAATTTACTCAAGTTATCGTGTTTACGAAAAACGGACAGACGGGCATGGCTAATGAATTTCTTTTTTCGCCCAGATTATTTTGATATATAGAAAGAAGTTTATATCTATCTCGATTAGTTTACGCCGTTTCGGGGTACCGTTATGCGAACAAAATTAATATACTCCGCCTAGCAGAAGAGGCGTAAAACCATAAAAATAAGTAAATGCAGCTTTTTAGGCCTTGTTGGCTCCCCGCAAACCCGTCACTTAAGAGGTACATTGTTTTAGCTTTGCATTGTGAGAGTTTAGTGAACCTCGCCTTAAAGGGGACAACGTTGAGGTAATGCAATCGACATGCTACTCAAACGGGTGTTTTGCGCATATTCAGTCGTCATTGAGTGCAATGGGCAATTTTTGTTTAAGTAATGTTATCGTGCTGTCAGACGGACGACGAACACGATTTGCTTATAATTTTTATTATATTTTTCTGTTTTAAATGCGTTGTAATTGTTTTACCTAATATTCACTGTTCAAAATATATTAGCACAAGGGCATATGCACCCGGCATTTTTGCTGTGCTGGAATAAATTTTGTATACCAAACATAAATGTACAAATGTGTGAGTCTGCAAATTTTTTTGTTATTTATTTCAATATTTAAATAGCTTTTCCCTATATTCGTTTAACTTTGTATTTGTTCTCGTTCTCATATGTATGAAAGATAACCTAAGAATCTTAACAGCTATTCTTACAGGACACTGTAGACTGAACAGTCATGGAAAAGCCTGGTATAATATCGAGCAACACAAGCCGATTTTGTGATCGATCAGCGGAGACGGCGGACCATATACTCCTGGAGTGTGACGCAATCTCAAAACGTAAATCTAAGTTTATGGGCTCACCATGGCCAGAGTATTCTCACATCAAATCCCTGAAGCCAGGTGAACTGCTAGGGTTTATCAAAGATGTCGGCTTGGATGAGGTGCTGTGAAGCAGCTGAGGGCATTATAGACCAATGGTCGCAGTGCGATCCTCAATTAATTATCTATCTATCTATCTAACTACGAGTAAATAGCACTTTGCTGAAGTATCAAGTATTCTTCGTATTCGATTTCCTTTTACGAGTATGTGAGCACAGTCTCGAGGTATCGATTACTCATGTCGAATAACGCCTCCGGTATTTTAAATTTTGTTTTGATTTTATTGCGAAATTTGGCAACTTTTGGCTCCTCTATGAAAATGCCCCGCATTTGGGAAGTTTTTGTTCTCGTGAAGAACTTATCATCATAACCAACTGGGAAATTATGTCCTTTGCATAAAAATTCAATCAAAAAGTCATCTGCTTCTGCAAAGCGTTTCCATGCAGTTGCTTACTGTTGCCTTATGCTCACACAGCTTGTCATTAACCGTCTTTCCATACTTGCCGTCGATATCACCAACATGACCATTAATCTTTGCTGAGAGCTTTTCTCTCGAGCACTCCAAGAACCAAGCCATTATCTCTCGGCACCGTCCATGATTTCATACAGCCGGGCAGGTTCAGAGAGAGAGATTTATAGGGCGTGGTGTTCTTCTTCAAGAGAGGATTTTAGTTTTCAGTTGACTACGCAATTCACAATAGCACTTGCTGGCAAGAGTTGTTCTGCGTTTGTTTGCTATCAGTCAAGCGGGACGTGACTGGTAAGGCGCCAACGCGCCGATTATTTCTTCAAAAACGACAAGTACTTCGTCTTGTCCTGATTCGCCTAAAGACCCACTTTTTGTCTTCTTTATCCAGTTCAGAGAAAACTGAACTTATGACGCGTTTGGTAAGTACAGCATAATTTTAAAGGAGTCGCATGATACGGTGTCGCTTTGTCTGAAGTCTTGTTTGTTTTCGATTGGCTCAAAGTCTTTGGCAATGCTTTATTAGCTCTGCAGGGAACTTAAATACAGACAAAGCAACTCCTTATCGAGCTATCGAGAGTTGCTTTGAAGTCAACAAGAAGATGGCACGTATCGATATCTTACCGTGGGTCGTAAAGAACTGGTCCAAAGTAGACTTACTACGTCCAAAGCGGTACTGATAAGTTCCGTTCCGTCCGTCGGCTTTGGACTTCAGTATATCACATTAAGAAATGCTACTTTAAAACGATATATTTTGAGAATATTGCCTTTCACTCATAAATAAGCTTTTTGCTTATTTGACCTGAAAAGTGGGCCTCCTTTTTTGATGGGGTTTCTAGAGAAGCGTATTGAGGATTAAGAATCTAGAACGTAACTTATTTTGACCGTCCTAAACTTATGAGGAAATGAACCATATATTTTCCATAGAGTTTACCGAATTTTTTCGCCATAATCCAATGTTAGGGCAGCTCAAGTAAACTCGTAAAAACGTTTAATTTGCGAGGTTTTCATGCAATTATTAACGAGGTAATTGCTAGTTTGAGTGAGTTGCTTTAATATCGAAGTAACGATATAATTCTCAATAGTTTTACTGAGTTTTTCAATGACTACGATTCGAGTAAGTATCGGGTACTTTCCTTCGATACATTTTTTGGCATCGATTACTTTCCGCGATTCTTTGAAATTAGTACAGTTATCGAGTAGAAGGTGGTATCGGAACAAATTTGCCCACACACCCCGTTTCTCACACCCTTTTCAAGCAACATTTATTAAAAAATCTAAAAAAAATAATTTCACTTACCGATAACGAAAATTGGAATTTTCATGGTTGAAATTTTTATTTTGTCTCACTACTTGATAAATCTCGCTTTTTACTGTGGAAACTTATAATTCAAAAAAATGGCTGAATACATAAGTGCCAAATACACTGCCCTTCCATATGCTTACAGCTACACAGTTTAATTAAAAAAACTCACACAATCAAATGATAAAATCTTATATACTTTTTTTTTTTGTCAATATTGAGCTTTATCAGCAACAGGCAATATTTGCGCTTGTTACATAAAAATGGTTTAACTTTCTTCGACTAATGACGCAATGCTTCTGCGCTCAACTAAAAGGATACGTAAAAAAAATTATCTCAGAGGACCTGCAATGACTTTCGCCAAAAACAAATGTCTGCATCGCCTTCACAATTTTCCAAACATATGTTGGTTACACTCGCTAAGCTCCCCCAAAAATTGTGGAGTTGCACCCTCAAATATTAATGAGGCAAAGAGAGCTTAGTAATCGATAGCAACTTTCCTACCCAGCTGTGCTCTCTTTTGTTTGCACTTTCATTCACGGTTGCCACTTTGGTCCATTTGGATCAAAAATAGTACTTTCCAACCCCGATTGTTTCGCTGGTCCCATTTCGTCAATTTTGAGCTTTTTAAGGCAAGAAGCCACGACTTTGGTACTTTTTTTTATTACGGTAAAAATGCAACCCACGGATCCAAACTTGCCTCATTGCGCATCGTGTTAATCAGGTGTGCGTGATTCTATATCCTGTTTGATATAAAATCCATCTTTAAATCACAAACCAAATATATTTACGATTGGATTCTTCGTTCAAATCAAAATCTATATATATATATAATTCAAATTATGTATGTAGATATAGATCGAGTTGCGTCCTAAACGGATCGACCGATCACAACCAAATTTGCACAACCCACTAGAAACCTTCCAAGGATGGTCATTGGCTAAAAATAATATCGATACAGAAAAGGGGCGTGGCACCTCCCATGCAAAATAAATATTTGGTACTACATAACTCTGAAGGTTCATGCTAGAACATTGAAATTCAGTAAGTAGTTATATGAGATCAAACCCCCACACCCCAGGAAAATTTGGGTTGGGAGAGAAGGGGGCGTGGCACCTTCTTAAAATGGGACTTTTCAGAACTATGGCTGCCGTACAAACTTAGGTTATTATAACAGCTAAAGTTTGACTACAGAATTGATTGGCTGTTATTCCTTTTGGATGTTTAGTAATCTTTCGCCGTTAAATTTTTTTGTTAACTTCAGTCTATCCTCATCTTCTATCTATCTATCTATATATATAAAATTCAAATTATATATGTATGTATGTAGGTATAGATCGAGTTGCGTCCTAAACGGATAGACCGATTACAACAAATTTGAACAACCTACTAGAAACCTTCCAGAGATGGTCATAGGCTAAAAATAATTTCGATATATATAAGGGGCGTGGCACCTGCCATACAAATTGAATTTTTGATAATGCATAACTCTAAAGGTATTCATGCTAGAAGATTGAAATTCAGTAAGGAGTTATATGAGGTCAATCCCTAACACCCCAAGAAAATGTGGGGTGAGGGAGAAGGGGGCGTGGCACCTCCCATACAAATGGAATATATCATAATGCTTACCTCTGGATGTAGTAATGGTAGGATAGTGAAAATTGGTAAGGAGCTATATATTCTGCAACTCAATTATCAACCTCACCTACGCGAGGGGAATCCTGTTACAAATATAAATATATCATACAAGAAGTCATTAGCTGTAGCAGAAGTCAATCTTACCAACTCATGTTTTACCCACGGCCAGTTACGCGTAGCCTGCATATTTTTATAGAAACGTGGGGTAAAACGCACGGGCATAAGCTAGTACTTTATATTTGTGATTTGAACCTCCAGCCAAATCTAAGATACTTTATATTTGTAATTTGATTCTTCAACCAAATCGAATAAACTTGTTATACCTTTAATGAAAATAAAATAGAATATAAAGTTTGGTCTGAGTCTCAAAATTGTAACTTCTAAGAGGAGAATATGAGATTAGCGATATGATCGAAAGACGATCTGAGTTAATTTAGCACTGTCCGCCTGTCCCTCCGTCTGTTTGAACGCAATTTTTAAGATACCTTGATGAAATTTTGTCGGAACCGACCAGATCGGAACACTAAAGCATATACTCCTTGACAAGCTCTTTGGCCGTGTCATACCTGATCCCTTAAGTCAGAAGTCCTCTTAGCCGATCATGCTGCACAGCTTGACTATGTTGATCAGGCCCCACTGGAGAGATGAGAAGCCTTTATTCATCATCAGGCTAGATTTCTGATTGAGAATCCACCGGACAATTCATTAAATATCGTGTTATACGTCGATATGTAAATTTTTCTCGCATACATATTTTTCTCACATACTAGTTCAAAGAATTTCATGATTATTGTGGTGTTATGCCATACTAATATTTTGCATTTCTGTTACTTGTCGACTCACGCATTGAGAACCAGTGGCAGGAAATTCGGCTTTATTCCTTCCTCGTACCTGTAAGCAAGTGACGTTGCTCATACCGCAGATAAATAGTTCCAAACAGAAAAAGTTCAACTCGAAAATCTTAAAACTATTGAACTGTACTGTATTGTACTATACGATATAATTGCTTAACTTAATTTATGATTAAGTCCGCTACATAGTTCGGCGTAACATAGCCCAAAAACATATCAAGCGCATCTTGTTAAAATCAAGCCGTGCTATAAGTTTGAATTTATTTCAAACAACAATGCATAAAAAGGTCTTCAACCTTTGAGCCATGATACAATACACTGAACAATGCAAAACTGGTTTTATTATTATTATTAACCGTGGTGTGATGGGTAGCGTGCTCCGCCTATCACACCGTATGCCCTGGGTTCAACTCCCGGGCAAAGCAACATCAAAATTTTCGGCAAAGCAACATCAAAATCGCCCCTCGACAGTGTTTGGCAAGCACTCCGGGTGTATTTCTGCCATGAAAAGCTCTCAGTGAAAACTCATCTGCTTTTCAGATGCCGTTCGGAGTCGGCATAAAACATGTAGGTCCCGTCCGGCCAATTTGTAGGGAAAATCAAGAGGAGCACGACGCAAATTGGAAGAGAAGCTCGGCCTTAGATCTCTTCGGAGGTTATCGCGCCTTACATTTATTTTTTTTTTTTATTGAATATTAATAAGAAAAATTCCTATATTTTGAGATTTGGTTCTTTTTTCGATGCATTTTGGTCCTAACCGGAAATTTCGTGTGGCAACCGTGCTTTCATCTTTGAGCAAAAGCGTTGCGCAAGGGTTGAAAATATATTTTGTTCCATTCTAAAAAATAGGCAACTCTTTACGGGGTATTTCGTTCTTTTGTGAAAATTGTTCCCTGCTCTCAACGTAAAAGCGTTACACTTTTACCCTGCATAAAATCTGTGGCAATTTGAAAAAAAAAACAACATATTTCGAGTTAGGATAAAAGTGATATTCTGGCTTCATAACAGAAATCCGTTACAGATCTTCCTGAGTTACTTACTCATAGCCCTAGCGCCAAATGGCTGCTACAAAATGTAGGAAGTCACAATGGTGAATTGCGGCTAGCCTTTCAGATATAGGTCTATGTATCGTCATTATCCGAATTCGAAATAGGTTGTTTTTTTTTTCAAATTGCCACAGAAATTACGGTGTGGAAGTGTAGCTCTGCTAATTCAGCTGATCGTGACAATTTATTTCCGTTGCTTCACGAATTTTTAGCATGTGATGAGCTCATTGGTGAACGAGGACGAAGCGAAGTGTCTGCTGTAATCAGGCGAAAAGTCAGCACTTGAAATTCGAAAAAGTACAGGCCTTTGTTTCCTCGGAAACCAACTATATACAAGCACCAATGCTAAAAAGGTGAGCAATTGTTAAGTAAAGGCCTCTCTCGATAAACCAAAATAAAGATTTACTGATCGTACTTGTCCTGCTATATAGCGCCAAAACATTGACGCCGACAGTAACAAATGGGACAACATTAAGAGTTTTCGAAATAAAAGTTCTTCGAAAGATTTACCGTCATCTACACAGTGGCGGTGGTTGTTGCGGTGAAGAGTGTTTTATACTCAGCGTGCTTTGCACACAGAGTATATTAACTTTGGATTGGATAACGGTTGGTAGTACAGGTAAAAAGGAATCGAGATAGATATAGATTTCCATATATCAAAATCATCAGTATCGAAAAAAGAAAATTGATTGAGCCATGTCCGTCCGTCCGTATGTCCGTTAACACGATAATTTGAGTAAATATTGAGATATCTTCACCAAATTTGGTACACGAGCTTATCTAGACCCAGAATAAATTGGCATTGAAAATGGGCGAAATCGGATTATAGCCACGCCACGTTATATATATAACATTTTGGAAAACACAAAAAACCTGATTATTTAGTAAATAATACACCTAGAATATTGAAATTTGACGTGTGGACTGATATTGAGACTCTTGATAAAAATTTTAAAAAAAATTTTTAATGGGCGTGGCACCGCCCACTTGTGATGAAATCAATTTTACAAATATTATTAATCATAAATTAAAAATCGTTAAACCTATCGTAACAAAATTCGGCAGAGGTTGCCTTTACTACAAGGAATGCTTTGAAGAAAAATTAACGAAAGCAGTTAAGGACCACGACCACTTTTATATAAAAGATTTTTAAAAGGGGCGTGGACGAATAAAATAATCTATATCTTAGCAAAAAAGAGCTTTATATCAATGGTATTTAATATCCCATGTGGATTTATAACAATAAGTAGGAAAAACTTCAAATTTCAAAAAATGGGCGTGGCACCGCCCCTTTTATGACTAGGAATTTTTTGTGTTTCGGGAGCCATAACTCGAAGAAAAATTAACGGATCGTAATAAATTGGGTACACAAATTTTACCTATAGCAGGAAATATTTCTAGTGAAAATGGACGGGATCGGTTAAAGAGCACGGCAACTTAGATATAAACTATTAGCCATAAGTATTCTCATCGTTATTATAAACTTCGCAAGTTATGTTTCGCGTTTATCAAGAGCACCAACAGAGATTAATTCTTCCTCCACCATTACCAAGTCAGCGTAGCACAGTGGCATTTTTACATGATTTAGACGCGAAAAATTAATATATTTTATTTAAACCAAGTTTAGATGTTTGAATGCCTTACCCCCCTTCAGTGAGGATAGGCGAAGGGGGTAGAGGGTTTGGGGGTAGGACCCCCTCCCAAAATTTCGAATTTACACCAAACAAAAACTTTCTTATAGCCTTATCTCGTTCTTTTGTTCACAATTGAACATACCTATATTTTAATTTCTTATTTTCTTCAAGCCATGAAGCAAACTTTCCCAGAAAATTAACTTTGGTGTAATTCCATCTCATATGAAGCTTTGATAAAAAAAATGCTAACTTTACTGCAGCATTCATCATACAATCCCTCGTCTCTATTTATTCCTCCTCTAAAACAGTACACACGTGGTCTAAAACGGCTTTATCCTTTTGCTTTTGGCCACGTTCTGCAACCCACATTCTACTTTTGGCCACGTTCTGCAATCCCTCTTTGTTATCGTCATTATATCAAAACGAGGACCTACGGGGATGAAGAATCATTTGAATTATCTCTACATATAATAAAATTGTAACAGGTTGATGTCTGTACATTGAAGATATTCCAGAAAAACTTAGAGGAGAGGTCGTTGTTGGACCAACGGAACCCAAATCTACAATTTTTAGAATTTTTGTCTGTCTGTCTGTCTGTATGTCCGTACATCACGTTAAAACTACTGGTTAGAATTGCATGAAACTTCACCATTCTATCACATGACATCTAACTTAAAACTTAGGATAACCTTCATTTGGATGTCTCACCCAGTTCCCGAGTTATTGCCCAAAATGTGAACCAAGGGTAACCAAAATGTTTTTTTTTTTTTTTCAATATGCCCACCACACACAAAAACTGCTCCATTGAATTGAATGACCTTCACTATTATATTATTAGACGTCTATCCTAAAATTTAAGACATCTTTCATCAGGATATCTTATCCGGTTCCAGAGTTATTTACCCAAATGTGACCCAAAATTAGTTTTTCCAACATGGGTGTCAAGCGAAAGGTAGAAATTAGTACTACATTGTGATGTGAAATCTATTTCAATATCTCAAATTATTTCGGAGATTTCACACAAAATGTGAAGAGGGGCAATAGTAAAATCCGTTTATAAAATATGCCTATCAAACGCATGGTACTGGAACTGGGATTAGGACTAGGACTGGGACTGAGACTGAGACTGAGACTCGGAGTGGGACTGGGACTGAGACTCAGAATGGGACTGGAACAAAATACATACCACCCTCTGGGACTGTCAATAAGATATGAAGAAGAATGAGAAAAACTTGAGAGAGGAGAAAAGAGAGAAGGAGAAGGAGACTGAGAAAGAAATAGAATGAGAGGAAGATGGAGATAGATGAAGCGAAAAATACGGAGGGAGGTGTGAATACAAAGATTAGGAAAAAGTAAGGGGGGCGAGGGCAGAGTTAGACGGAATAAGCTTATTAAAACGTATGCAGATAGACCAAATTTAGGGCAGAACAACGTCTGCCGGGTCTGCTAGTATGTAATATTACTGAGTTATTGTAAAATACAAAAATTATTATGGTTCAGCGTGGTTCAAACTTTTGGCAGGCTTTTCCTTTCACGGTTTTATATATTTTCAGAACAAAAATAATACACATTAAAATACTCATAATTTCGTAAAAAATACTCAACCAAAAAACTTTAAACACTTGCAAAATTAAATAATTACGCGTAGATTTTAAATAACTAAAAAATATTTTAGCTTTTGTTTCACCACAAAGCTTTATTTAATTTTAAATCACGCGTTATTTCACTTCTGTAAATTGCTCTACGTAGCGCGTCATCAACAACTCACAGCTTGACAGCAGATTATGCAATGAAGAACAATAACACTGGTTTACAGCCAAAATGCACCAGAGACGGCTATCTCCCTGATCTCTCCAGTTTTTTCGCCTCGCGAAACCTGGCATTGTCACCGACTAAATCTTCCGCGACCTTATTTACAACATGGACGCCCCAAATGTCGACCATATTGAACATCCACGTCGATGGCACTACGCTACCGACTGTCCTACACCCCAAAATCTTGGGTGTGACGTTTGATCAGGATCTACATTTTGGTGCGCACGCAACCGCAATTGTTCCAAGAATTCAGAGCCGTAATAAAATCCTCAAATCCCTTGCTGGCAGTACCTGGGGAAAAGATAAAGAAACGCTCTTGACCACATACAAAGCAATTAGCCAGCCGATTACGTGCTACGCGTCACCCATATGGTCGCCAAGCCTAAAAACCACCCACTCGAAGAAACTACAGGCCTGCCAAAATACTGCTCTCAGAATCGCCACGGGCTGTCTTCTTATGCCCCCAGAACACCATCTGCATAATGAGGCGAGAATACTCCCCATCAGGGAGAGAAATGAGATGCTGACCAAACAGTTTCTGTTGAATACCCAGAAACCTGGGCATCCCAACAGACATCTGATTGACGAACCAGCACCGCCTAGGGGCCTAAGGAGTCATCTCCGTGAGCATTTTGAGGAAATACGGCACCTGAGAACCCAGCCGTATGAAGCGAAAAAACACAAACAGGTCCTTGGTGAACTCCATAGACAGGCGTCGGACCTTTATGTCGGGAATTGCCCGGTGAATCCAGTACTTGAAGAAAAATATCCAGAACTCGCAGAAGAGGAACGCATACTCCCCAGGGAAACGCGTGTCACTCTTGCTCAACTTCGTTCTGGATACTGTAACAGGTTAAACTCTTACCTATCCAGAATCAACCCCGACATACAAAATGTATGCCCCGCTTGCAATATCTCCCCACATGACACCAACCATCTCTTTAATTGTAATGTGGAACCAACGCCTCTAACACCCCTTTCCTTATGGTCCACCCCTGTTGAAACGGCAAGTTTCCTTGGACTCCCGTTAGAGGATATTGATGACAATTTGTGATCGGTCGCGGCTATTAGGTGGGGCGAGCATTGCTACAACAACAACAACAACAACAACCAGAGACGCCATTATGAAAAAAAAAAAATTGGGTCCACTTAGTCATATATATCTCAAGAACGAATTGAGCAATTCGAAAACGGTTTGAAGCTTTTAAAAGGTAATAAAATTTTCTATAAACTGCGCATACAACACTTTTTGCTAGGCCCTGCAGATTCAAAGATAACGAACTATCATTAGGGATTTTTTCCATTTTTTTTGTAAAAATATAAAAAAAAATTTGTACTTTGCGAGGAAGAACCTCGAAAACTTTTTATTTTTTTTTTTTTTTGCATATTTGTTTTTTCCCCTCTAAGCTCTGTTTTATTACAAAAAAAATAGGCTTTCATTCAACAAAAGCGATGGACTAATACAAAAGTTATAAGCATTCATGTAAATATTCCCATTTAATATTTAAGTACCCTACTGGTACATATGTTTTAGTATTCGTATATCAGTTAGTTAAATTTTTACTTTTTCCCGTCTAAACCAAGCAAAAATGCAACTGTGCGTAGGTCTCCCCCTCTCTTTGTTAAAAAAAAAAAAAACAAAAACAGTTTCCGGTGTTTTTGTTTTTCTGGTTTAGTATGTCACTTACTGAGTATCTCCCTTACATATGTATATATTAACTCCACCTCACAGTTTACAATACAAGCTTACAATTTGCAAATTTCATGCTTAAAAGGTAAGCAAAGTTATTTGTTAACACATCAATACAAATTGGTATTTATATTAACGATTAATCGCGCAGCACTATCCACGTACACATTTGCATCCATACAAACACAACTAAAGCGTTTCCAGGCAATTAAGCTTGCAAACCACAAGCTCAGTTCGCGATCTACCTCGGCTTAAACGTAATTGACGTGGCTTAAATGTAATAAGATCGCTGTCATGGGAATCACAGCTTTATTTACAACTTACCTCAAATCTAAATTTCTATAGAATACTAGCAATGTATCTTTTACACTTTTACGCTATCTTCTATCTGCTAACCACAAACTTTTTCACAGCCTGTTTGTTAAAACTAATAAATATCTTTTGTTATTATTTGTTTATGTTTTTATAAAAACGTTGGGAAAAATGTAAATCACGTAATTCCGATAAAATTGCATAAATTCTGAAAAGTTTGCTATATTAACTAAACTAAACGATCGCAAATTGAAAAAAGCAATGAATTAAATTCTATTATAAACGGAACGCAATTTGGGAGAGACTGATTTCACGTGAAGCGAGAACTACTAAATTGTTCTGACGAACGTGCTGTCAGCTGGTAGACGCGCGCAACTAAAGCAAAGCATTGAAAGATACAGATGTTGGTGTAATGGAAGCAGAAACCACCGACAGCTCTTTGGTTGGCGCTGAGAAGGTTTTACTTGTTTTTATTCGAGCGAATAACAATGATGTCGCTACCGGGCAAGCGGGTGGTTGACCCCATGCACTGTTTTTAATTACGTTGAAGGAGTGGATGTTTTACGCACTAATCGGGTTGTTTACTCTCTGATAGAGATATTTTAGTATAAATCTATTAAGGCTGGGTGCGAGTTCGCCTAAATTTTAGGTACCTAAACTAATATTCCACTGGAACTTTCCAGCACTGCAAGAATTTAGGAAAAAATTGTCAAAACTGTGCGAGTTTATTTGACGATATAAATTGTTTGTTTATGCGGGGAAAAATTTCAAATATTTAACTTTATTGTGTTTGCAGTGGTTTTGCATACTTAGACAGGCCAGCGGTCAAGGGAGATCTACGGTTAGTCTTACTGGATATCAAGACAAAGGCATTCGCTCCGGCTTATATGGGTGTTTTTGCCTACCGTCGTGGCGTGGAGCAGATTCCAGGGACAGGGACGTTTGCCAACTTTTGAAGTGGATCTAACTACGATTATACATGCCACCAATAACCATCGCTTTTGTTGAATGAAAGCCAATTGGACCAATTAGTATACACTTCTGCCAAATATGTATGTGCAGATTGCGATCCATATTTGATAATAATAATTTGATTCTTGTGCCGCTCATATCAGCACGAATCCATTCGAGACCACCACTTCTTCATCTTCAACAAACGATCGGACATTAACTGCAGCATGAATCCTCGTCCTCTGATATATCTGGTACTTTTAATGAATGGACAAACATTTTTTATTTGCATACAAAATTTTAAAAACAAAACAAAACGAAAAATGAAAAATTGTTTCTTTTGAAATTTGACATATAAATTTAAGTTGAAAAGTATGCTCAAAAAAATTCTAAATTTTTTCTTTTGCACTGCCTTGTCGACAGTTTCCAGTGATTTAGGTTTTTTCTGTATTTAGGTAGTAATTTAGGCAAACTCGCACACAGCCTAAGTATTGAAATAGTTTCTTGTGAAGATCAACCTACACACTATAACCCATTTTTCCACTACTCATGCATTTTACCTCACTTTCAGTATATTTTATCTCACCGAAACGCTCTACGTAAGCTCTGTGGATACTCTCAAGGTAAGCTCGTCTTCCTGTGTCATGGGGAGTATATTCCTTACGTATCTGCAGACTCACCGAGCAAATATACGACGCTTTTGAGAAGAAAAAATACTGCACAGCTGCTTTTCTAGATATTTCACAAGCTTTTGATCGCGTATGACATGACGGACTACTCTATAAAGTAAAATACACCCTCCCTATAAACTACTTCTTATTTATACCATCATATCTAAAATATCGTTTTTTCTTTGTAAAACAAGGTGTGGAGCAGACTGCCCTTTATAAGTGCTTAGCAGGCATCCCGCAAGGCAGTGTAATGGGCTCAATACTCTATCTACTTTACACGTATTACCTCCCAATAGCAGAAGGCGTCACTATGGGCACGTTTGCTGATGATACTGCGGTTCGGGCCGTTGACCCTAACCCTAGCGTGGCTTCATTCAAGCTCCGAGGAAGTTTAAATAAAATTACCCATTGGCTGAAAGAATGGAGGATCAAACCCAATGAATCAAAATCCGTTCAAGTGACGTTTACCACGAGACGTAACACTTGCCCACCCGTTAAACTCAACGATATTAATATACCACAAAGCGACGAAACAAAGTACCTTGGTATGCACCTCGACAGAAAATTAACCTGGAGGACCCACATATTCAACAAAAGAAAAACCCTTGGTATCAAACTAAGAAATCTGTATTGGCTTATGAACCGAAATTCACAATTATCAGTTGATAGCAAAGTCCTGCTTTACTCAGCCATCATAAAACCCATTTGGACATATGGAATACAAATGTGGGGAACTGTAGTAAACTCAAACATAGAAATTCTCCAAAGATTCCAATCGAAAACCCTTAGAATGATTGTAAACGCACCCTACTATATGACTAACAACCAGCTACACCGGGATCTAAAGGTTCCAACAATAGCCGAAGAAATCAAAAAGTATGCTGTTTCATAGAACACGAAGCTTCTAACTCACCCCAAACCATTCATTCTAGCCCTTTCAGCAAGACCAACTAATTTCACGCGCCTGAAAAGAAAGACAATCACAGATCTTCAGCACTGATGAATTCTAAAAAAAATGGATGCATTACTGAGAGCAATCCATCCATGCCCACCAAGTTTATTAAGTTGTATTAATAAATTCTTCAAAATATGGATGTACTACTGAGAGCAATCCATCCATGCCCATCAAGTTTATTTAGTTTAATTAACTATGAATTACTTTTAAAAAATCCACAAATTTGTTAGATGTAGATATTCTATGTATACAGTTGGCAAAAAATTTACTAATACAGATATTTTTTTTTTTATTTAAAGAAATTTTATTTGAGTGACGAATAAATTATTTTGTTCTTTATTAAAATAATAAATAAACAAGAAAAGAAAAACTTTTTTTCTTTTAGTAAACATAAAAAATATTTTGTATTAATTTTATAAAAAAACACAATTTTTAAAATTGCATTGACTTTTAATTTGTCGTCAATCAAGGATTATCACATCTTCCTGAAGATGGCTTCATATTGAAGCCGAAATATCGACAAATTAAAAACCAATGAAATTGTGTTTTATTTTACCTACGGCTTTTAAGCTTTCAAAATTACCATGAAAAATATTTTTTTGTCTGCTTCATATTTGATGTTGGAAACGTTGATATAGCTGAATATGAAAGCTACGAATCGAGAACCACTTTTTCAATTTTTGTTTGCATATTTTGGTTTGTTTTGACAGTTGTTGGTTTGCTATTCAATATTGAAAAAAAACTACGGTTTTTGATGTTGCGTGTTTATTTGCCTTGACGTCAGAAATAAATATCCGTGTATTTTGTTAGTGTATTGTAAAAAATATGCCACATAACTATGTATAGCAGTTGCTTCGGTTCCTATTTTGGAGGTGTTATGGATTGACCTAATCATTTGTAAACCTTTACAATGGACCTAATAACTAAACTCTTGCTGAGTCGATCTACACATACTTCATACATATGCACTTTGCCGTTGAAATTATGATGCCTCTTGTTGGAACGAACAAAAGGTTTGTCTACGAATTGGGTCTTAACTACATTTCCATGCAAAAAATTTATAAAAACCAATTAAATTAAAAAAGAAAATACGGGGGTGGGTTTCCGTAATTCGATGGTCGACAATCGTCGGTACGATACTCTAATTCGATATCGAACCCTTGACGAGGCCGTTTTGGTTTCCGTATTTCGACAAAGGCACTCTCGTTCTCATATTTTGGGAAGTGTTTGAAAAGTGATTTGTGCCTGTCAAAAACTGTGTGCCATAAATAATTTCGTTGCTTTCTTTTAAGAGCCTTAACATTTCAATTTGAAATTTTTCCTGATTATCAATTTCTTATCCAATAATTTTCATTTTTGGATCTGTAAGTTTTCTTGCTCTGGAACTTTGTGGTGGCTCGTTATCGCTTTCTGATCCTGAACTTATATTTTCTCTTGGCGACTCACTTGGCGCTTTATTCTCGTCGTTGCTAGAGGAATTATCTGCGCTTGAAATTGCTGTAAAGCAGTCGTTTATGAATGCTTCCTCCGACTGCTTAGAAGAGAAAGGACGATCTGTATTGCTTCCATGTGACGTAGCGCCTAGAACTCCTAACAAATGTTCATTTATTTTTGCTACGGCAATTATCCGTTCTTCCGTGTTGTTTAAAGAAACTGCATCATATGAACCATCGCACGTTCTTTTCAAACTGTTCATGCGTTGTGTTAGATTGCGTTTCGTATTATATTTGTAGTCAGTCCATACCTAGAAGAAATAAAGGTATGTTGTTACCGCAAACAATACATTTTCAAAGAGAATTTGTGTAATTTCTAATGCCACAATCCACTTTCTGTCATGCCTGCGTCGCCTTTAGAGGAGTACCGTTACTATTTAGCAGGTCCGTTAATTTGCTCCATAACTGTTTTTTCTTCGCGCGACCGTTATTAGTCTTTTGTAAGCAATTTTTAGTTAACGCATTATGTTTTTCCATAAATTCAACTAGTAGCTTCAGTTGAGCAACGTTTGTTTGTTCGCTCCTATGTAAATAAATATCAAATATTTTAAATCACAAAAATATTAAAAATTTAACTTACATTTTGATGCGGTTAATAGCTGCGAAAAAGAAAAACGAAATCAAAAGTGGCGTCGAGCTGTTTATATCGAAATTTCGATACAACGCGACGATATTTTTTGTTATTGAAAGCAAAAACGATACTTCGATACTCGTTTCTGCTCGATATCGAATTACGGAAAGCCACCCCGGGGTTGCCCTACGGCAGTGGTTTGGTAAACACTTCGCTTGCATTTCTGCCATGAAGAACTTCTCAGTAAGCTGTTCGTTGTCGGCATAAAACTTTTAGATCCCGTCCTGCTATTTCGTAGGAAAAATTTAAATGTTGCACGACGCAAATTGAAAAAAAGATCAGCCGAAAATTCCTCTAAGGTGTGTCGCGAGAGTTTTTTTCATTTTTAATTGATGTCAATGGATTTCGTTTCTTTGCGGGCCTCCTAACAAAAATGAGTTGCTACGTCTCTGCCTGCAAATCTTTGCAAATATTGTACTACATACATAAACGTGCTAAGTATGTTTATCAGTATATACCTTTTGGTATATTTAGGTATAAGCATATGTACATATGTATATTTAAATTTTTATAAAATTCTACTAAGAAGATCCACATATCTTTGTATTTTATTGTTTACACTCTTGTGGTATGTTTTCAGCTTTATATGATGTCATGCGAGATTATTCAATAAATTTGTATACAAATTGTTCTGTAATATAAGAAACAATGAGTGCATTTACTTTGCAAATTTTACAAATACAAATAATCCCCACACATTAAAAATATTATTAATTTTTTTAACTTTATCTGCATGGCTTGTAAAAAACTTCATTGTATATATGTACATATATACATCGGGAAAAATTTCGCAAGTGTGCCACCCGAAATTTTTTATTTCTCCAAAATATTTTTCTATAGGAAAACTTCAAATATTATTAAATTTTTTTTTTTTTCGATAACAGCAAACTTAATATTTTTTTAGCGCAAAACTAAGCGAATTTTTTACGTTTCCAATGAAGGTGGAAAACAAATTTCATCGAATATTTTTTATTTTAATTTCTTATTTTTCTTGAAAACACACAATTTTAGTACTTTTTTTGTAAGCTAAAAAAGAAACTTGCTCTTTTTAAACGGTTTCATTTAGCTTGACTTGACAGGCCGGCCGCACGGCTGCACGGCTGTTGTGAAAGAATTTTGTAATTGAAATTTAAGTAACTTCCCGATAAGGTACAAGCTTGATACTTGGAATATAGTTCAGAACCCGATGACAATGCAATAATAAGAAATAAAAGCTCCGATAGGTGGCGCATGGATCGAAATATTTCAAAAAATCGTATTTGTGGTCCGATTTGGTTCATATTTTGAACACATAATACATACATGAATAGAAAGCGAGCTATGAAAAAAATCGCCGCTAGATGGCGCAAGGATCGAGATATTCAAAAAATCGTATTTGTGGTCCGATTTGGTTCATATTTGGAACACATAACACATACATGAATAGAAAGCGAGCTATGAAAAAAATCGCCGCTAGGTGGCGCAAGCATCGAGATATTCAAAAAATCGTATTTGTGGTCCGATTTGGCTCTTATTTGGAACACCTAATACATACATGAATGGAAAGCGACCTATGATGTCCGATTTGGCTCATATTTGGAACAAATACATATTACATATAGTCCGGTAGAAGTGACATCAAAATATTTTGGAGTTCGAGGAGGGACAAGCATACGTGGCGCAGAGTCGAGTAAAGTCTTTGGAAGGATTATATATGCATTGAGGACTTAGATTGTAACAAATTGTCAAGAAAGAGTTCGTGTAATAATGAGTCACTAAATGAACTAAATAGAGTGAGAAATAATAGGCAATTAAATAAAGAATAAAAACTTGAAAATAAAATAATTAAAAAAAATTATTTAAGTTAAACGGTTTTATTGAAAACAATACTTACATGAAATAATAATAATACTAAAAGCTAGAAAATAATTAGGTAGGTCCTAGGTAGATACTAGTCATCAGACAATTAAATTAAAGCGTTGGACGTGTCAAATTTCTATTGATAGTCATATATAAGACCAACTGAACCTTAATAAGGTTATGCTACGCCCATATATGTAATACTCCTATATTGCTACAAAAGGCTAGGTACATTCCCAAATACCAGAGTGCCGATATATTACTGATTGAACGTTTTTGTTTTTGTATTCAATAATAGAATGTACCTAAATTTTAATTTTTTCTTGTCATGGCTACGCCTCACATTTTCAGAAATTTCACGCGCCCAACGCTTTTATTTAATTGTCTGATCAACACCCTAGATTGATGAGGAGTTTGATGACTAGTACCTAGGACCTACCTAATTATTTTCTAGCTTTTAGTATTATTATAACTTCATGCAAGTATTGTTTTCAAAAAAAACCGTTTAACTTAAAAAAAATTTGTTTAATTATTTTATTTTAGCTCAAAACTAATCTAATGTTTTACGTTTCCAATGAAAGTGGAAAAAAAATTTCATCGAATATTTTTTATTTTAATTTCTTATTTTTCTTGAAAACACACAATTTTAGAATTTTGTCTGTAAGCTAAAAAAGAAACTTACTCTTTTATATTGTGAATTCATACAAGTGGCGAATGTTTGAAAAACGTAGACAGCCTGCATCACTTGTTAAATCGCTGTTCGATTACTTAAATCATTTGCTCTATAGGGGTTTTCAAAAATGTTTGTAAAAGACTGTTATATTGCATTATTTACATATTTTAAAATGTTTGCTTAACTGGCTGCTCATATATTCTCTATTGACTAGATTAAATAAATAAATATTAATATGTAGTCTGACTTTCTATAGACACATTTAAAAGAAAAGTCGGTTTGAAACACAAATGGGCAGTTCATGGCAATTCAATTTATTTACCGCGAGCAAACAGGCAAACCTGGCAATTCCCGGCAGCTGTTCTCCCTGTCAGCTTTATTTGGCAGGTAGGTATGGCAATCGAGGAATAGAAAGGCTCTTCATTTGTAGGAATTCACTATTCTCTTTATCTTTCCAACGATATATACACATATATTATTATGGCACGAAACCATCGAAAATATGATACGTTTACTTTATATCTTATGTTCCCCCAGAGTGGATGCAGCATTTTTTCTACAAACATAGGACAACATGCGCTCCTACGAGCTTTATGTACACAGTAAACAAATAAAAACCCGGGTCTATACTACATTGGCCTTTATAACAAAATAATAATAATTATTATAACAAACCCAACGGATTAGTACCCTCCAAAGCTCTACGAGGGTTGCGTCCGCATAATGCACGGGTTTTGTTTTGGCCGAGTTGTTGATAGGCGCAGGTAATAGGTATCTGAAGGAAGCTCTTCTCAGGAGATGACGAAAACAATACACCAATCCTTAACAACGCAATATACGTTTAACGACTGAAACCCCCTTAAGCCATCCATACACTTCTTTTTGAACGTGAACGTGAACCAAACCAATTGGTTAGCTATGGTATGGTTATGGCTAGGGCATTATGCTACACCCAGATAAAAACCGTCTTAGAAAATTAAATACTTTCCTATTCATTTTAACTTTGCTTTATGTAAATATGAGAAGCTGTAAGTTTGAATACCAAACACCTTAAATTAAAAAAATACATATTTATTCTGCTAAAATAGTATGAAAATACCTAAAACTAATACGTAAATATTTAATAATGGTAGAATTATACTTGGGTTAAATATGAGAACACTTTAAGTCAAATATGTTGTCTAATTTGGTTCAAGTATTTTCATCCTTGAAAACACAATGTTGATGATCAAAAGATATTTTAAGTGCATACATAGTTAGATTGACGAAATTACAATTTAATGCAAAACTATTGGTAGAAATAGTTAAATCTAAGTGAAAATATTTAGAATTTCATGCTTTTTTCTCTGGGTGTATGGTACCATTGACTATTACCATTGATTTCCATAAGTTTGTTTGGATCGGCTGTTTTATATGGATATGGACATGGATATGACAAGATTGCCAGGCCATAGAGTTCTTGAATTTATTAACTTTTTAAATATTATCCTACAAAAATACAATAGAATCAACTATTTGTCGATTCCATATTTTCCCTTTAATTTTTTTACTATGGAGGTTAATCGCCAAATCTTTAAACCATTATAAACTGTAATCTTATACGAAACAGGTTTTGATGTTGTTTTATATTTCGAAGTATATAACATAATTTTTGTCCAGTATGAAGATTATCGCTCAGTGGTAGGACGACGTTCGACACTCACAATAGGGGGGTATTTTTATTGTTTTGGATACGTGTTGACTGATTGACTAATGGCACAACTAATTTGCTTTTAATTTTTGGCTTTTTCTTGTTTTTTTATGAAACTATCGCATTTTTAACATCCTTATTTAGTTTAAAGCACCAATAAGTAACCGGTTATGACTAAGGTAATAGGACTTGTCAACTTTGCCAGGGTCTGTGTGTATGCAAAAAATCTGGTATATGCATTAACTTGGGTCGATTTGTATGAACGAAAGTTAACCGATATCGCGCCATCGATTTTTCGATAGGATTTGGGCTCAGGAAAAAAAAAAAAAAGTTCCACTACGCATACCCAAAAAAAATAATATTCAGGCCTGCGAAAAAAAAAATGTCGAAAGGGTCAATTTTTCGACCAAAATATTCCCAAAAACCCAAAAAATATTTTTTTTTTTCAAAAAATTTGTAACAACGTTGGCGATAACAGTTTAAAAACAAAAATATTTTTTGGGTTTTGGGGAGTGTTTTGGTCGAAAAATTTACCCTTTCGTCCTTTTTTCACAGCCTCGAAAATTATTTTTTTGTATATGCTAGTGGAACTTTTTTCCTGAGCCCAAATCCTATATGCACATACGGGACAGAGATAAATCAAAAGAAATTTTCTTAGAGGACCAAAGAAAAATCAAAGAGAATGGGACGTATATCTGCGCCAGATTCGACCTTCAGAAAGTATTAAATACACCACACGGAAAAAGCGTAAACTTTTTCTATTCAAGAAAATATGCTTTTTATAATGAAAGCGTTTACGAAAACGGCACAAGAAACGGTAATTGCTTTTAATGGGGTGAATCGGATGGAAAACGTGGATGTAACGAAATTTCCAGTGCAATTTTCTAATACTTAAATAGGGCGGATGAAAGGGGGACTCATTCTGATATAAGTCTATATTGTGATAGTTGTGTTGGGCAGAACAGGAACAGAGCTATGCAAGCAATGGTAGTATATTTCTTAGAGAAGGCTGCTAACATAAAACATATTAAATTAACTTACCTGTTGCCTGGGCATGCCATGATGCCCGTGGACTCCATACATAGCACTATTGAGTCTTTTATTCGCGATAGAAATTTTTGGGCTCCAAGCGAATGGTATACACTTATTTCGAACGCAAGAACTATACCAGAACATTATACATGCATTTCAATTCATAATTCGGATTTTAAAGATTGGAAAACCTTTTCTAAAGCTTTGCTTCCAGCTTCAGTTAAAATGTCATTTACGTCTTTGCGTTGCGCTATCTTCGAAAAAAATTCTCCATTGGTTAAACTACCCTATGGTTATTTAAAAAAAGGTTAAAAGGTATACGATCTCAGTACAATTGTGCGGTTAAGACGAAATTCTTTCATACTTAGTAAGGGTCCTGTTACCTTGTATGATCACTTCTTACACATTTCATCTTCAAAATATAACGACCTAAAAGCTCTTTGCGAAAAGAATATCATACCAAAACAATTTCACTATGAATATATTAGCTTATCCCATACTGGAAAGATAATAGATATATTGCCTGAGACAGACGAAGATGACTGAATTATTTTGTTTACAACAATACTGTTTAATATATTGTGTTCAAATTTGGAATTGTATAAGTTCCCTTTAATTTCAAATGTATGTATGTACTAAAAAATTACAATAAATACGCCTTTAATGTGCCCCTATGTAATCTGAAAAATATAATTGAATAACTTAAAATTTAAGGTAACCAACAAAATAGTGTTTGGAATGTGAGCCAACATGACAGCAAAAAAAACGTAAGTACAGATAACAGGACTTTCGGTACAGTGTGGGCCAAAACCGAAGTCTTAATTGTAGGCTCAAGAAATATTTTATACACATACCAAATTTCATTATAGTAGCTATTTTTTGTCAGAAGATAATTACAAAAAACCTTCTACTGTAAAATTTACTTTTTGTTGGTTACACTTAAATTGCGGGAAGGGCTCGATATGTACAGTATAAATTTCCTTAAATAAGAACAATTGTATTTAATTCACAAACATTTTTAAGAGATATTAACGCATATTGCGCATGATTTTTGAGAACTATATCTTATGTTGTCAGTAGTTCTCTTGAGCTACATATCTGAAGCAACAGGTATCTATCTAATTGCGTACATTTGTATATTGAGTCATGCCACGTCAAGTGTGCCACCAAGTTTCCGCTATAAAGCCAATTTTCATAATTAATGGATTTTCAGAAAGAGTAACAAGAGACTACCTAATGATGTGAAAATAATATTTATATAGGGTCTGTTGTTTACGTTATACTTAATCGAAATTTTATTGAGAATGAAAGTTGAAATTAATTTTTCGCGAGTTTCGCACAATTGTAGAATGTTCCCAGTATCGACGTCAACAGCCGCTTTGAAGTCAACATAGATAGCGATGGTGCCTGCTGACTCTTATCTTGAGAGTTTTCCACGATTCGGCTTATTGTGAAGATCTCGCTGTTGTTGTTGTAGCGATAAAGACACTCTCCGAAAATTTGGGGAGTACTATCTATATTGATGGTCCTTTGTCGGATATATGTAGCTCCGGTACGTTTCTGTAACAAGCACCATTAAGGTACTAGCCCGTCCATATCAATAACGATTTAATATGACCACATTGAACCTTCTAGGTGATCTTCCCTATCAACCCTTTGGATATCTGATGATGGTAGTTTTACCATGTCGTCAGTCACACTTATAAGGTCCAATTATTTTGTCGCTACACAGAACCTCATATGCGCAATTAAGTAGGCTGAATCCGAGCACACTGGCCTTGTGATTCTGATTCGTTCGATGGATCACCCATCTACATCGCTACCTTTAACATCTCCAGAAAGTCTATTCGCGGCTCTCTAAGTATTGGTAGGAATGTAATACAGCCTACTACCTTAGCGATGGAATGCCATCTTGGCGACAACTTTATTTCCAAGACTGCAGGTGTTTCCAATCTCAAATCAACCGCGAAAGCTTCGACAAACTTGTCAAAATATTACGACCATATCATTACTCGCTTTTGGCGACACATTTTTGTGATAGATCGCTTAGTTGACAAGGTCGATAAACAATGAACTTAATGAAAACCAATCGACCGGGCAGTACTTGAACTCTCAATAGCTTCTGAACCCGTCAGCCTTGGCACCATACTCTAAGACAGATCTGTCATCCCCCCCCCCCCCCCCCCCCCTTGTGTAAAGAGGTGCCAACTATCTGAATACCAGACAGGCGTCTGAATACTTTAGAAACGAAACATCTTAGTCAAGAAGGATTAAATTGGGGGTGTCACATCCTTTTCCCACTTTTGTTTACTTACTTACTTACTTAATTGGTGTTTAAATGGTTATGGCTGTCCAACAAGGCGGGCCAGTCATTGCTTCGCTCTGCTAACTGGCGCCAATTGGCCTCTCTCTTTCTCTGCTCCCATAAGCGTGCTCCGATAAGTATACTTTTTTAGCCCAAAATACTTTTTTAGCTCTCATTCTCATAACATGGCCTAGCCATCGTAGCCGCTGTGTTTTAATTCGCTGGACTATTTTGATGTCTGCATAAAGCCCGTACAGCTCATCATCAAACCTTGTTCGGTACTCGCCGTCGCCAAAGCGTAGAGGTCCGTAAATCTTTCGAAAAACTTGTCAGTCAAACACTTCCTTATAGCAGGACGGGTACGATAGGTGACTTGTAGAACATGTTTTAAGTTTGCCGAAGGAGGTCGTTACTTTTCAATTGCCTACCTAGTCCAAAATAATCTTTATTGACCAGAGACTTTTCCTTGAATTTCAAAGCTGATTTTGTTGTTTGTGTTAATGCTTCTCGAATAAAGGAAGTATTGAGATTACTGCTGCCAACAGAGTGGTGATTGTCAAGGCGAAAGCAGGTACTTCGTTTTGTATTCATTCACCATCAAACCTATCTCCCCCTCTTCTTTTTCCAGTTTCTTTCACAGAGGTCTATCACAATTTTGACTGAACTATTGATGTTGCACAGCCGTATAAGTTTTGCGGAGGAACCAAATTCAGACAGCGGCATATAGGCACCTCTTTTTGTTTACATCGACGATGATGTGATGTGTTCCAATTCTTTTTTTTTCGAGTTTTTTCCAAGATTTGGCGCATAGTGAAACTCTGGTCGACGACGGATTTACCAGGCCTGAAAAGTCCCTGTTAAGGTCCAATCATCCGATTCACGAGCTTCAACATTTCACACAATACGCACCAACTTTGTGTTTACCACATATGCAAACTGCAATTTCTAGAAGAAGTCACGATAGATTTTTTTATACAGACAACCAATTTGCTGACTGACCATGGCCTTTCGATAGATTAGCTGTACACCAAATAAAAGAGATATATTCTCTAGTTTTCCCACCTCGGCGTTGACGGCATAGAAAGTGCAGAGTTCCAACAAAAACATCCGTCGCTTCCTAGGAACACTTGGAAAAAAGACATAGAACCACTGTTGATGGTATACAAAGCAATTTGCTGGAGGTTATTTTGTTACACATCCCATTATAGGCTCTCAACTACAAAGTACCCACCACAGAAAGTAGCAGACCTTTCTCAGTTCTGTACTCGGAACAGCCGCGGGATGACCCCTTATGATGTCTGTTCACCATTTACACAACGAGGAAGTGCGCAATAGTAAAGATCGTAAGGACATGCGGAACAAGCTGTTTCTGAGCCGACTGAACTTCTTTCTGGATATTGTAACAGGTTAAAATCTTACTCGGCCGGAATCACTCGTGGCATATGTTATTTAATACATATATATAGTATAAATAAATAAATGTAAGACGCGATAACCTCCGAAGAGATCTAAGGCCGAGCTTCTCTTCCAATTTGCGTCGTGCTCCTCTTGATTTTCCCTACAAATTGGCCGGACGGGACCTATATGTTTTATGCCGACTCCGAACGGCATCTGCAAGGCAGATGAGTTTTCACTGAGAGCTTTTCATGGCAGAAATTTACCCGGAGCGCATGCCAAACACTACCGAGGGGCGACCCCGCTTAGAAAAATTTTCTTCTAATTGAAAAACCTTATTTCAAAAATTTTGAATTTGCTTTGCCCGGGGTGCGAACGCAGGGCATACGGTGTGATAGGCAGAGCACGCTACCATCACACCACGGTGGCCGCCATATATATAGTATTGTGGATAGGATTTGGGCTCAGAAAAAAAAAGTTCCACTACGCATACCCAAAAAAATAATTTTCGAGCCTGCGAAATTTCATTTTTTTGACTTTGATTTTTAAGGTTTTTTTCATGACCAACTAAAAAAATTTTCATATGTATACCCTGTCCGACCCGCTGAAAACGTTGGCGATAACAGTTTTTTGAAAAAAAAAGAAATACAATCAACCCAGAAAAACAATTGTGATAAAAGTGTTTTACACGGATTTTATTTTGATCCCAAACCGCTGTTGGACCCGCCCAGGGTAATTTTATATAGGCGCGACCGATGACCCCGATTGTTTTCACGCAGAACGAAAATACTATTGAGCGCAGCCCCGGTTTAGGAAAGGTCCGGGCTCACTTCTCCGCTTTTCGTGAATATTTTTTGAGCAAAGCAAAATTTTTTTCGCTTTGGGGTTATTGATATTGAGGTAGATAGATAATTTATTGAGGATTGCACTGCTACCATTGGTCCATTGTGCCCTCATCTCCTTCCCAGCGCCTCATCCAAGCCGACTTCCTTTATGAAACCTATAGTTATCTTGGCTTGAGGGATTGAATGTGGGAATGTTCTGGCAATGGTGAGCCCAAAAACTTAGCCATGTGTTTGAGATTGCGTCCCATTCCAAAAGGAAATATTCAGCCGCCTCCGCTGATCGACCACAAAATCGACATGTGTTATTCGATTGTATGCCCAGTTTCTGCATATGGCTGTTAAGTCTACAGTGTCCTATAAGAATAGCTGTTAGAATTCTTAGGTTATTTTTCGAGAGGACCATTATTGCCCTATTGCGAACTTTACTATAACCTCCTAGCAGTAACTTAGATTTCCCTTTTTTCTAATTTCTTGTGGGCCGACTGGCAGAAGCGGGTCAGGACCTATAGGTCGATAGGCCAGGCTGTCCGCCAGCACATTGCCCTCCCTTGCCTTGGAAAGCAGGCCAACAGTACTGCGTTGCGTACTTCTAATTGATTTAGGTTTTCCTTGCACTCAAGGTCCAGTGCTGACATTAATTCTCAGTATAGCGATTGTTTCGTTGGAGTACCCCCAATCACACCAATCGTTGAAGTTTTATCAGCGGTTTAGCTCGAGTTGTTCTTGATGCCCAGGCTATCGAGCCATAGGTTATCATGGTTTACATCCATTTCAGGACCGGTGGGCTGCATCTCCACGATTTTCTGCTAGACGTTTGCATACCATGATGGACTTCGTGGCCGTGAACGCCTACTAGCAGTAGACAGCTGTTGCTGTTGTTGTAGCGATAAAGAAACTCCCCTAAAATTGTTGGGAGTGATATCGATGTTGATGGACTTTTCCTTGATAGACCACATTGAACTTTCTAGGCCATGGCAGTTCCATGAGGAACTCGGGGTCGCCAGAGCCTCGTTACGAGATTCCCCTAGGGTAGGCGAGGTTAACAATTTAGTTGCGGGTGTTGTGAAAAGGAAAACTCAAAATATCGTGAGAGGTGTCAAAAGACACATTTTGACCTCATTATCTATAATAATCCGACGGCGGAAAATAATAATGTTAACCCTGTCAGGAGATATTTTCTATTGAAGCTGACACTTTTCGTGTGGTTGTTGTAATTTCGTTGTACACAGTACAAAATTCATTTTGATCCCACACTGTTTGTGGGCCGGCCATGGCAATTTTTTATAAACGCGGCCGAAGCCCGCTAAGATATAAAGGTATTCTGCACAAAAAACTATGGTTCCCACCCCCGCTTTAGGAGTGGCCCGGCGTAAGGCCGCCAACGCAGAAAGATGTTCTGCGAAAAAATACTAAAGATCCCATCCGTTTTTCGTAATATCTTCTGAAAGAGTTAGAAAACTATGGTACCCACCCCCGCTTTAGGAGGGGCCCGGCGTAAGGCCGCCATCGCAGAAAGGTGTAAAAATATCTATTTTCCCCCTTCGGATTATAAATACTGTTGTCAAGACACGTCGTTTGACATCTCTACTGACCCCTGTTCTAGGCTTTTACCAATTTTGCTCGGCCTTCGCATTTTTACACTGAGGTCGAAACACTTCTATTGCCACCTCTTCCAAAATTTTTGGAAGCTTTTTAGCAGTCGACCGCTGTTCTAGACGTTTACCCTATGAATCTATAAAGCTTTGAATAGCGCTTAAATACCCCTCCCAGATAGCCCCTGTTGTTGTTGTTGTTGTAGCGATAAGGACAGTGCAGGAAGACCTTGGGGAGTGTTATCAATGTTGATGGTCTTTTGCCGGATGCAGATCCGATAGGTTACGGTAACAAGCACCATATAGGTACTAGCCGGATCATCTCGGAAACGATTTGGTATGACCACATGAAACCTTCTAGACCATCCCGCCCTTTCTGTTAATGAAACAGGATTCGCCATGGGTAGGTGAGGGTGACAATTGGGTTGTAGAAGATATATATTGCACTGGCAACCTCTTGGGCGGCTTGCGCTATACAACCCCTTGAATCAATTTGGTATTTTAGTCTCCTCTTACGACAGGCATACTTACCGCGGGTTTATTCTAAGCCCCCTAAACCGCTGGGGTTAGGTTTGCGCTGACCATAATCTTCTTCAATTCTTACATGTCGGCCGCTGTTCTAGACTTTTACCGAGGTACGGTAGAAGTGTAGCCACCCTTTGATTGCAAACAAATTTTCTTTTCCAATTGGGCCCTTTCAGGACAAAATTACGGTGAATGCTAACAACACAAAGAAGAAGACAATTGCGGTTGTGTAAATATATAAATAAATTAGCTGGAGCTGGATTCGATTCGATTTTTTGGAGAATCGATTTTTTCGATTCGATTCTAAAAAAATCGATTTAATCTATTAAATCGAGCTGAAAATAGTTGACTCTGCTCAATTGTTTACCAAGGTTGTACCGCTAAAAAAGCTCGGCAGTTTCTTTATCGTTTCGTTGACTGAGGCTCTTTAGCAACATCAATGAGCACCACAGGGTTATTCATTGCTTCCTCCCATAGAAGTGAGATTGATAGTGTACTCGATACTTAAATATCATGCTTTCTGTATTTTTTCCAGATATTCCAATTTTGTGCGCAGACATTTCTTCAGTTAGTTCTGCCTTCTCTGAAATGTTAGCTTAGAAATCACAAAGAAAACACCTTTTGCTATAACCCTCTATTAATCTCTCATCATAGCTGTGGTATCGAGAGTCGATGGCACCCTCCCCCCAGGGCTTACAACGACTGAATTTTTCTCATTAAAACTGGTAGATGGACGAGGCCGTTTGTTGACTGATAACCAATAAATATGTTATTTTTTGCTTTTTTTATTTCATTCAAAAGTAAAGAAGTATGCAATTTTGTATCTTTATATGTATATTTTTAAATGAACTTTATGAGCTTCCATATGTTCAGACCCACCACCCCCTCCCCCCACCCCCCTAGACAATTCCTGCGCACGCTCCTGGTCATAGTTCATGGTTTTTAAAAAAGTCGAGCTTTTTGAAAATTTAAACGCTATTTTATTTGGTCTGTGAATAAGCGCTAATAAAGCTAAATTTATAAAAAAAATTACAACAAATAAATTTCTTGCAGGTTTTTATCAATAAATATGAAATAGGTACAGTTGCTGAAAGATGATCAAAACTCCGAAGGCTAAAAAAATCGAACTATTCTAAAAAGAAAATCGATTCTTCATTTCTTAAAAAAAGATCGATTGAATCGATTAAAAATCGAATGGAAATCCAGCTCTAAATTAGCATGCTGATGCTTTATCAATACTTCGATTTCTGAATTTTAGCCAAAAATATGCTTTCAAATTTGATAATAACGAGTCAACGTGTTGTTCTTATTATTGGTAAACTAATATTACTATTTATGCAATTATACTTATTTATTAACCAATAATTATTTCAGATGAAACCGGCCAAGAGAAAATTTCAAATCGTATTTTGTGCCAACTCTTACGAGAGCAAGGATACGATGAAAAACTAACCGTAAAAACACTGCCTTTCAGTCCGGCGCTAAGAAATTGGTCTACACTTGCAGATTTCGGCAGAAAATGTATAAATTCAAAAGATAAATGTAATGTCATATTGCCACCACTTGCAGATCTACTGTGCCATCAGAGTCTTGAAAACATCATACAATTTATACATAAACTACGCCTTTGCGAGCAAGTGGATCGTGTATTTATATGGCTGACACCAGCCAATGTTATGCATCCACGCAAGGAATATTTATTAGCTGCTTTTGAATATTTGGCTGATATTATGCTACATCTGGAGACACCCAATACGTTAAGTGTTTTAACGCGAAAAAGTGGTGGTAGTGTCAGCAGGAAACGTTACCTTTATACAAAAACAAAAAATGAATTTCTAATTGACGCCCAACAGAATGCATTGCAGAGGCCGCAGGCCCGAGCTTCTTCACCAATAGCGAATACAGTTGCAGCGACATTTAAAATAGAATTGAATGAAGAGGAAATTGTGGCACGAAATACACTAAAATTACCTTACGAAAAGTAAGTTAAGTTATTGACACACTGCATATCAATGCCATGTTTTTTTTTTGTTTTGTTGCTCTTTATTTTATAGAACATCCGAAGCAAAAGAAAGCTCAATTATATACACTCCCGATGCTGCCGATGACTTTGATGAAGAAGAGGAAGATCCAGATGACGATCTTTGTATTTAAAATGTTCCTAACATAATTTCTTAGTCATTAAATATGTTAGAAAAAAAATTATGAGTAACTTAAATATCTATACACTAGAGCGGGTAAAACTGTTTTCCATCAGAAGTATAGCAAAAACGTAATCTACAGATGATTCTAAGAAAAATTGTTGAAGATACAATAGCACCATGAAGACACTATAGTATATTATACACGCAATAAGGGTCGAGTTCAGGCAAGAAGAGAACAACACTGGCGCGAAAGTCCAGGACTTCGGCAGGCAAAGCACTAATAGGAGGGTGCAATTCTAAGCGATATAAAGCCATGATTAACCTCCCAAAAAGTAGCCTTAGAATTTTAACAGGCATACTCACAGGTCACTGCAGGCTAAAGAGCCACATGCATAAATTGGGGATATCGTCTAGTAGCCTCTGTGTTGTTGTTGTTGTTGTTGTTGTAGCGATAAGGTTGCTCCCCGAAAGCTTTGGGGAGTGTTATCGATGTGATGGTCCTTTGCCGGATACAAATCCGGTACGCTCCGGTACCATAGCACCATTAAGGTGCTAGCCCGACCATCTCGGGAACGATTTATGTGGCCACATTAAACCTTCAGGCCATTCCCTCCCTCCCTACCCCCAAGTTCCATGAGGAGCTTGGGGTCGCCAGAGCCTCGTCTGTTAGTGAAACAGGATTCGCCGCGGATAGGTGAGGTTGACAATTGGGTTTGGAGAAGCTATATATTGCGCTGGCAACCTAAAAGGTTGCGCTACACAGCCCTTTGAATCTGGTATTTTAGTCGCCTCTTACGACAGGCATACCTACCGCGGGTATATTCTGATCCCCTAACCCGCTGGGGTAGTAGCCTCTGTCGCATCTGTGATCGCGAAGATGAGACTGCAGAACGCATCGTGATGGACGACTTAGGATTCTAAGATCACCAAAATTAGAAAGTAGTCACATACACTCTTTGAAGCCGAGAACCATTCTGGATTTTCTCAGAGAACTATGTTTGGACGAGGTGTTGTGGAGAGAATAGGCCAATAGGTCGCAGTGCTTAACCTCACAACATATCTAACTTAAATATACTAAAAAAATTTTTCAACTAAAGCATGTACATATGTCTTACCTGCTGGGAAAACTTCGTAAGACTGTATTTTAATATCCATTCAATAAGCAATAAAGACTCCCAAAGCATTGATAGGGCGGAGATCAATGTAGGCCACTGTGTAGTGTGGTGTAAAGTGCTTGCATACCGGACAGATACTCCTGTGTTCAAGGCCTGGGAAACGCAGCATCAAAATCTTTAGAAAAAAATGTTTCAGTTACAAAAAGGGGGATCCAACCTCGGCAGTGGTTTGGAAAATACTCAGGCCCAACTGCGGAATGTAGTGTATTTCTGTCGTGAAAAGCTTTGCTAAAATGCAAAAGCGGTTCAGAGTCAGCATAAATTATGTAGGAACAAGTAAGGAGGCTAAGTTCGGGTGTAACCGAACATTACATACTCAGCTGAGAGCTATGGAGACCAAATAAGGGAAATCACCCCAGCGGGTAAGGGGGTCAGAATATACCCGCGGTAGGTATGCCTGTCGTAAGAGGCGACTAAAATACCAGATTCAAGGGGTGTAGCACAACCCTTCAGGTTGCCAGCGCAATATATAGCTTCTCCAAACCCAATTGTCAACCTCACCTATCCGCGGCGAATCCTGTTTCACTAACAGACGAGGCTCTGGCGACCCCAAGCTCCTCATGGAACTTGAGGGTGGGGAGGGAGGGGATGGCCTGAAGGTTTAATGTGGCCACATAAATCGTTCCCGAGATGATCGGGCTAGCACCTTAATGGTGCTGTGGTACCGGAGCGTACCGGATCTGTATCCGGAAAAGGACCATCACATCGATAACACTCCCCAAACCCCTCGGGTGGCAACCTTATCGCTACAACAACAACAACCATGTAGGAAATTGAACCTGGGGTAACCCTGGAATGTGTTTGTATGACATGTGTATCAAATGAAAGGTATTAAAGAGTATTTTAAGAGGGAGTGGGCCATAGTTCTATAGGTGGACGCCATTTAGGGATATCGCCATAAAGGTGGACTAGGGCTGACTCTAGAATTTGTTTGTACGATATGGGTATCAAATGAAAGGTGTTAATGAGTATTTTAAAGGGAGTGGGCCTTAGTTCTATATGTAGACGCCTTTTCGGGATATCGCCATAAAGGTGGACCAGAGGTGGCTCTAGAATTTGTTTGTACGATATGGGTATTAAATGAAAGGTGTTAATGAGTATTTTAAAAGGGCGTGGGCTTAGTTCAGGGAGTGTGCGTTAGTTCTATATGTAGACGCCTTTTCGGGATAACGCCATAAAGGTGGACCAGGGGTGACTCTAGAATTTGTTTGTACGATATGGGTATTAAATGAAAGGTGTTAATGAGTATTTTAAAAGAGCGTGGGCTTAGTTCTATAGGTGGACGCCATTTAGGGATATCGCCATGAAGGTGGACTAGGGCTGACTCTAGAATTTGTTTGTACGATATGGGTATCAAATGAAAGGTGTTAATGAGTATTTTAAAGGGAGTGGGCCTTAGTTCTATATGTAGACGCCTTTTCGGGATATCGCCATAAAGGTGGACCAGGGGTGGCTCTAGAATTTGTTTGTACGATATGGGTATTAAATGAAAGGTGTTAATGAGTATTTTAAAAGGGCGTGGGCTTAGTTCTATAGGTGGACGCCTTTTCGAGATATCGCCATAAAGGTGAACCAGGGGTGACTATTATTTGTTTGTACGATATAGGTATCAAATGAAAGGTGTTAATGAGTATTTTAAAAGGGAGTGGGCCATAGTTCTATAGGTGGACGCCTTTTCGGGATATCGCCATAAAGGTGGACCAGGGGTGACTCTAGAATGCGTTTGTACGATATGGGTATCAAATGAAAGGTGTTAATGAGTATTTTAAAAGTGAGTGGGCCTTAGTTCTATAGGTGGACGCCGTTTCGAGATATCGCAATAAAGGTGAACCAGGGGTGACTAGAATTTGTTTGTACGATATGGGTATCAAATGAAAGGTGTTAATGAGTATTTTAAAAGGGCGTGGGCTTAGTTCTATAGGTGGACGCCTTTTCGAGATATCGCCATAAAGGTGAACCAGGGGTGACTAGAATTTGTTTGTACGATATAGGTATCAAATGAAAGGTGTTAATGAGTATTTTAAAAGGGAGTGGGCCATAGTTCTATAGGTGGACGCCTTTTCGGGATATGGATATCGCCATAAAGGTGGACCAGGGGTGACTCTAGAATGCGTTTGTACGATATGGGTATCAAATGAAAGGTGTTAATGAGTATTTTAAAAGGGAGTAGGCCTTAGTTCCTTAGGTCGACGCCTTTTCGAGATATCGCCATAAAGGTGAACCAGCGGTGACCAGAATTTGTTTGTACGATATGGGTATCAAATGAAAGGTCTTAATGAGTATTTTAAAAGGCAGTGGGCCATAGTTCTATAGGTGGACGCCTTTTCGGGATATCGCCATAAAGGTGGACCGGGGTGACTCTAGAATGCGTTTGTACGATATGGGTATCAAATGAAAGGTGTTAATGAGTATTTTAAAAGTGAGTGGGCCTTAGTTCTATAGGTCGACGCCTTTTCGAGATATCGCCATAAAGGTGGACCAGGGGTGACTCTATAATGTGTTTGTACGATATGGATATCAAAATAAAGGTATTAATGAGGGTTGTAAAAGGCAGTGGTGGTAGTTGTATATGTGAAGGCGTTTTCGAGATATAGACCAAAATGTGGACCAGGGTTACCCAGAACATCATCTCTCGGATACCGCTAATTTATTTATATACATATGTAATACCACGAATAGTATTCCTGCCAAGATTCCAAGGGCTTTTGATTTCGCCCTGCAGAACATTTTCATTTTCTTCTACTTAATATGGTAGGTGTCACACCCATCTTACAAAGTTTTTTCCAAAGTTATATTTTGCGTCAATAAACCAATCCAATTACCATGTTTCATCCCTTTTTTCATATTTGATGTAAAATTATAGCATTTTTAAATTTTTCGTAATTTTCGATATCGAAAAAATGGGCGTTGTCATAGTCGGATTTCAGCCATTTTATATATTATTATATAGATAAAGTGAGTTCAGATAAGTACGTGAACTAAGTTTAGTAAAGATATATCGATGTTTGCTCAAGTTATCGCGTTAACGGCCGAGCGGAAGGACAGACGGTCGACTGTGTATAAAAACTGGGCGTGACTTCAACCGATTTCGCCCTTTTTCACAAAAAACAGTTAACGTGCTAGAATCTAAGCCCCTACCAAATTTCACAAGGATTGGTAAATTTTTGTTCGACTTGTGGCATTAAAAGTATCCTAGACAAAGTAAATGAAAAAGGGCGGAGCCACGCCCATTTTGAAATTTTCTTTTATTTTTGTATTTTGTTGCACCATATCATTACTGGATTTGAATGTTGACATGATTTACTTATATACTGTAAAAATATTAAATTTTTTGTTAAAATTGACTTTAAAAAAATGTTTTTAAGCATACATATAGTAGGAGTAACGTTCCTGCCACATTTGATCTTGATATCTTCAACGACTACCAACTTACAGCTTGCAAAACTTTTAAATTACCTTCTTTTAAAAGTGGGCGGTGCCACGCCCATTGACCAAAATTTTACCAATTTTCTATTCTGCGTCATAAGTTCAACTCATCTACCAAGTTTCATCGCTTTATCCGTCTTTGGTAATGAATTATCGCACTTTTTCGGTTTTTCGAAATTTTCGATATCGAAAAAGTGGACGTGGTTATAGTCCGATGTCGTCCATTTTAAATAGCGATCTGAGATGAGTGCCCAGGAACCTACATACCAAATTTCATCAAAATACCTCAAAATTTACTCAAGTTATCGTGTTGACGGACGGACGGACATGGCTCAATCAAATTTTTTTTCGATACTGATGATTTTGATATATGGAAGTCTATATCTATCTCGATTCCTTTATACCTGTACAACCAACCGTTATCCAATCAAAGTTAATATACTCTGTGAGCTCTGCTCAACTGAGTATAAAAAGTAGAGTAGAGAGTACTCAACTCTCCTCGGTAGTAAATAGCGCCAAGTGTTTTTATCTGCTATTTTAAAATTCCAGTGTGGTTTCCAAAAGTGGTATGGTAACTTCGTTTAACCTATTTTGTGAAGCAAAACCTTTTGCATTTTTATTCATTTTAATTTTGTCCAGTACGCTCGCCAACTGACACCTTTATATGCTAACTCAGAAAGGATTTAATATGAGCCATTCTTTTAAAAGTATCTTGCTATCGCCATGTTTTACGGGATTCACCTCGAGGAAAGAATATTTACGATTCCGCTCAGTAGCTCGTTACATTCCGTTGTCATATGAAATGAGCACCACTTGCTGTGAAAGCAAAAGCAGTTCTTGTAAGAACGTCCACAGAGCTGCGCTAAACGGATTCTAAACCAATGCTTATGAGCATTACATTGATTTTGTTTCACATTAGCTTGGACCGATTGTTCACATCGCCCGATAACTTAATTTCAACTTTTCCTAAACCGGTTGCGCAAAAACCTGTTGTTTTTATAAGCGTCAGGAATATATATGAGTATTTTTCTGATAAGCTGTTGTTGTTGTAGCGATAAGGTTACTCCCCGAAGGCTTTGGGGAGTGTTGTCGATGTGATGGTCCTTTGCCCGATACAGATCCGGTACGCTCCGGTAACACAGCACCATTAAGGTGCTAGCCCGACCATCTCGGGAACGATTTATATAGCCACATTAAACCTTCAGGCCATCCCTCCCTCGCCACCGCCAAGTTCCATGAGGAGCTTGGGGTCGCCAGGGCCTCGTCTGTTAGTGAAACGGGATTCGCCGCTCGAAGGTGAGGTTGACAATTGGGTTGGAGAAGCTATATATTGCGCTATACAACCCCTTGAATCCCCTGATAAGCATTGTGAATGAAACTAAGTGTGATATCTGTCAACTGCCTGACAGGATATTCAATATGGCTACTTTTTAGCGTTTTGACAGGGTGTTCAATATGGCGGCGCATAGGGCCACCGTGGTGTGATGGTAGCGTGCTCCGCCTACCACACCGTATGCCCTGGGTTCGCACCCCGGACAAAGCATTATCAAAATTTTAGAAATAAGGTTTTTAAATTAGAAGAAAATTTTTCTAAGCGTGGTCGCCCCTCGGCAGTGTTTGGCAAGCTCTCCGGGTGTATTTCTGCCATGAAAAGCTCTCAGTGAAAACTCATCTGCCTTGCAGATGCCGTTCGGAGTCGGCACAAAACATGTAGGTCCCGTCCGGCCAATTTGTAGGGAAAATCAAGAGGAGCACGACGCAAATTGGAAGAGAAGCTCGGCCTTAGATCTCTTCGGAGGTTATCTCGCCTTACATTTAGTTTTTTATTATTTTATTTATAGGGCCGCCTATCTTCAGCGGGTGATTGAAAGAGATACAGAATGAGACAGCGATAGTCAATTACAAATCAGGTGATCCAATCACTTTGGAATTTTGACGTCTATGCAGAAGATATCACACTTAGTTTCATTCAAAATGCTGATAAGCTCGGGTACTGGAAGCGAGTGATTGTATTTAACCATTCATAACATTTTAACTTTACTAAAGATCCAAGCGCTTCTGGAACTTTACTAAGAATCTTTTGTACAACCCAGTGATGATATCATTTCTGGTATGCTTGGTTTAATTTTCACATATTGTTATCTTGAGTGAATATTGAGATATCTTCACCAAATTTTCTACATGAGCTTATCTGGACCCATAATAGACTTTATCATGAAGAGAAGTCAAAGAACTGTAATTGGATCATCCCTGTCTGAAAAAAGAGAGGTGCCTGTTGAACTTCCGCAAGGGTCTGTCCTGGTAACTATATTGTTTAATATCTATATTAATGATATAACCAATTCTCTAAAGTACTGTGATATTAAACTTTTTGCTGAAATATATATAAAATTACAAGAAGACTTAAATAGAGTATATGATTGGTTATGCTCGAATAGATTGAGACTCAATATAAGCAAAACAAAATTTATGGTTATTTCAAGAAGGAATTTTCAAAACAATGAGTTACCACTTCTAAATATAAACAACGAAGCTACTGACAAAGTCAGTACTATCAAGTACTTAGGAATCAAAATCGATGATAAACTCAACTTTAGTGAGCACATCGATTACACGGTTGGGAAAATAGCCAAAAAGATATATTTCATGCAAAGAACCTGCAAGTACTTAAGTAGACGGTACAAGGTAATGGTTTACAGATCGATAATCGAACCTCAATTCATATATTGTCCAATATTATTCTTCATTATGAGAGATAACCAAATTTACAAATTGCAAAAGCAACGAAACCGAGCTATGCGATTGATTGTTGTTGTTATTGTTGTAGCAATGCTCGCCCCACCTAATAGCCGCGACCGATCACAAATTGTCATCAATATCCTCTAACGGGAGTCCAAGGAAACTTGCCGTTGCAACAGGGGTGGACCATAAGGAAAGGGGTGTTAGAGGCGTTGGTGCCACATTACAATTAAAGAGATGGTTGGTGTCATGTGGGAACACATTGCAAGCGGGGCATACATTTTGTATGTCGGGGTTGATTCTGGATAGGTAAGAGTTTAACCTGTTACAGTATCCAGAACGAAGTTGAGCAAGAGTGACACGCGTTTCCCTGGGGAGTATGCGTTCCTCTTCCGCGAGTTTTGGATACTTTTCTTTAAGTACTGGATTCACCGGGCAATTCCCGGCATAAAGGTCAGACGCCTGTTTATGGAGTTCACCAAGGACCTGCTTGTGTTTTTCTGCTTCATACGGCTGGGTTCTCAGGTGCCGTATTTCCTCAAAATGCTTACGGAGATGACTCCTTAAGCCCCTAGGCGGTGCTGGTTCATCAATCAGATGTCTGTTGGGATGCTCAGGTTTCTGGGTATTCAACAGGAACTGTTTGGTCAGCATCTCATTTCTCTCCCTGATGGGGAGTTATATAGTAATAACTATATATTTTAATAAATCTTTAATTATTACTTAAATTAAATATCTTTACATTTTTAAATTTTTAAAATAACTATCAATAAAATTTTCATTTTGAAATAATATACAAAATAAAATAATTCAAAAATAATTTACAAAAATAAAGTATATTTAACTCAAGTAGAAAACCTTAACTATATATTTTAATAAATCTTTAATTATTACTTAAATTAAATATCTTTACATTTTTAAATTTTTAAAATAACTATCAATAAAATTTTCATTTTGAAATAATATACAAAATAAAATAATTCAAAAATAATTTACAAAAATAAAGTATATTTAACTCAAGTAGAAAACCCTACAGGAGTATTGTCGCCTCATTATGCAGATGGTGTTCTGGGGACATAAGAAGACAGCCCGTGGCGATTCTGAGAGCAGTATTTTGGCAGGCCTGTAGTTTCTTCCAGTGGGTAATTTTTAGGCTTGGCGACCATATGGGTGACGCGTAGCACGTAATCGGCTGGCTAATTGCTTTGTATGTAGTCATGAGCGTTTCTTTATCTTTTCCCCAGGTACTGCCAGCGAGGGATTTGAGGATTTTGTTACGGCTCTGAATTCTCGGAACGATTGCGGCTGCGTGCTCACCAAAATGTAGATCCTGATCAAACGTCACACCCAAGATTTTGGGGTGTTGGACAGTCGGTAGCGTAGTGCCATCGACGTGGATGTTCAAAATGGTCGACATTTGGGACGTCCATGTTGTAAATAAGGTCGCGGAAGATTTAGTCGGTGATAATGCCAGGTTTCGCGAGGCGAAAAAACTGGAGATCAGGGAGGTAGCCGTTTATTTTATTGCATAGCGCATCGATCTTTGGGCCTGGTCCTGTGGCCATTATTGTGTAGTCATCGGCGTAGGAAACGATTGTGACTCCTTCCGGTGGTGAAGGTAGCTTAGATATGTAGAAATTAAACAAAAGTGGGGATAGGACACCACCCTGTGGCACCCCTTGTTTAATTCTCCTTGGTTTTGATGTTTCGTTTCTAAATTGCACCGATGCCGGCCGACCACCCAGATAATTTGCGGTCCACCTTTTAAGACATGGGGGAAGGGTAGACCCTTCCAGGTCTTGCAGTAACGAGCCATGGTTGACCGTATCAAAAGCTTTTGATAGGTCTAGCGCTACTGTTCTATGGTGGGGGTATTGATTCAAACCGCAATTTATCTGGGTGCTAATGGCATTTAGCGCGGTGGTAGTGCTATGGAGTTTTCTGAAGCCATGCTTATGAGGGGCTAGCTGCAAATTTGCTTGGAAATAAGGGAGCAAAATAGCTTCAAGCGTCTTTGCCACTGGCGATAGGAGAGATATCGGACAATACGACTCACCTATGTTAGCTGGTTTCCCAGGCTTTAGTAGCGGGACCACCTTGGCCATTTTCCATTTCTCGGGAATGACAAAGGTGGAAAGAGACAGGTTGAAGACATGCACTAAATATTTGAAACCCTCTTCCCCTAAGCTTTTAAGCATCGGCATGATGCCGTCTGGGCCCACTGCTTTGGATAGTTTAGCGCGACCAATGGCGTCTTCAACCTCTTTAGCGGTGATGGTGATTGGTGGCTGGCTGAATTTGTGTTTATGTGCGTGTCTATTGGCTCTCCGTGTATCTTTGTCGACCATAGGATGTATTATAAATTGTCGGCAGAAAGCGCTCGCGCATTTTTTCGCATCCGACAGCACTTTGTCGCCAAAGGCGATGGAAACTTTGTCTTTGTGCTTAGTCGGATTCGATAGGGACTTTACGGTGGGCCAAAGTTTACCCACACCGGTAGAGAGGTTACAACCTCTTAGGTGCTCCTCCCATTTCGTGTTCGTCCACAAGCAATCTGATGCGTTGGTTTATATCCCTTATTTGGGGGTCGCCTGGATCAAGCTGTCTTATAAGTGGGAAGTGGGGCCGGATTTCGGGAATTCTCCCGGCGGGAATGAAACGTGCCGAGGCGGATTCAATGACCTTGCGGAAGGCACGCTGCCCTTGACGGGCATCAGTCGGGATAGGGAGGGCAGCAAAGCAGTTGTCTGTAAGAGATTTATATTCTTCCCACTTTCCTTTTTTGAAGTTTATGAAAGTGCGTTTTTCGGTGACGATGAAGTCGGCGGTACGCTCGAGCGAAATCAGTATGGGCAGGTGGTCGGATGCCAATGTTACCATCGGCTGCCAGTTGACGCAGTTTACGAGTTCTGCGCTCACGAGTGAGATATCTGGCGAGCTGTAACAGCTTCCTACCATACGTGGGGGGGGCGTCTCCGTTTATTGTGCAGAACGTCGTTTCTTATATTTGATCCGCCAACATCTCACCCCTACTGTCCGCCCGCAAGTTTGAATGCCATAGATCATGATGAGCATTGAAATCGCCTAAGATAATGCGATTGTTGCCAGTGAGTAAGGCCCTGATATTAGGGCGGTATCCACTGGGGCAACAGGTGGAAGGAGGGATGTAGATGTTGATGATTTCTAGGTTTGCATCGCCTGACCGGACAGATAGGCCTTGACGTTCTAAGACATTGTCCCTGCGGTCGATGCCAGGATCAAATATATAATATTGCACAGAGTGGTGTATGATAAACGCGAGGCCGCCTCCATTTACGCTCTCGCGGTCTTTCCTGTGGACATTATACCCAGTGCAGATCTTGCTGTGAGTTTAGTCTCTTGAATCGCAGCAATGCGGATGTTGTGCCGCTTCATGAAATCGACTATATCCGCAATCTTCCCAGTTAGTCCATTACAGTTTAACTGCAGAATTCTGAAGTACATAAGGGGAGACGCCGCCACTCTGGGGGTGAGTGACGGGTGACTACGCCTGGGTTGTGGAAGGCCAGGACGCAAATGCTGTTGTGGCCCTGGGACTGGGCGTCCTTGGGCAAGCATTGGGGTACCCGGATGATTTGGGTTTGCGACCTGGCAACATGGCGCGATGAAACCCGTCGGGGGGTTGCCGTCGCGGAGACCACAACATCTAGTAAAGTGTCACCACCCAAGGCAGGAGCTGCATTGGGCGGATGTCGCAAACCTATATATTCTGCGCTGGCAGACGGTGCAAACGGAGGTAGGGGCTAAGAGTCTGTTTCCCTGACCTGCACGATTGCTGCCGGAAGAGGGGGGAGAAGACGGGGGCAGGGGCTGATGCTCAGCATTGCTACCAACTCTACTACGAAGGTACTAGTTATGAGTGGTATCAGCTGTTTGAATTGTTGGCGCCGTGGGGCGCGAGCAGCAGCGGGTACTTGTTGTGGCTTGCTGAGCAGCGGGGCTGCTGGAAGGTAGAGGGGCCGCTTAGGCGTAGACTACGGGACGCCCTTGGGCGTGAACAGCAAGGAGCCACACAAGATTTTTAAAAGTTACGTGGACGTCGGGTTTTGGGATCAAGCCCAGAACAACCTGTCCGATGCAACCATCCCTTGCACGAGACACACTGAACAGAGTATGACCGTCCTAAAAAGATTCTTTTCCGGCAGATGCAGCAAAACCATTTCTCAGGACCGGGGTCAGGAGACGGACCCGGATTGGATTCGATGCCTTCCCGGAGTAAGAGAATATGGTGCAGTCCTGCTGTAAGGAGCTGCTGGGAGGATGACAATTTGTGGGAGGGACGCAACAAATTAAATGGGGTCACACTGAAATGAATCGACTGCCTTGGGAAGCGATTTATTCTTAGGAAACGCTATGACACACCTATCAGAGATATGCTCGCCACTCTAAATTGGCTAAGCATTAAACAGGTAATGTTTTATCATACGATGAATTTTATTAGAAACATAATAGAAGGCAACTTGCCTGATTATTTGAAAAGTAACATAAAATATGTAAGAAATCTTCATTCCATAAATACAAGAAGAAGAAATGATTTTAGTCTACCTGCTTATAGAACAGAAGCAAACAAATATAATTTGTACTATAAAGGATTAAAATTCTACAATGAATTACCAAATGATGTTAAATTTAGTAACATAAGGGAATTTAAACGCAAATTGTACAATTACTGTAGAACACTGCCATTCTAGTGCAAGATGGGCAAACTTTGGAATCATCAATAGCATTGCATACATCCCGATTACTCTACGCTGGCACAAGGAAGCTTTCCCACGTATGAAAAAGTAGCCGAAGCTCATACTGTAACGCATCACTCATCCTAGTAAGTGCATCGCCGTTCAGATGTTGCCTTCGCACTTTAAATACGTTAACAGCGTCAGATACAACTGGTAAAATCCTTGCATTGGTGTCGTTCGTCAGCTACCCATCTCTCACTCCATTTGTGCAGTCAATAGATGCAGATAAATAAATTTAATTAGATTATATGTTAATTACTATATATAGGTATAAGCTAGGCTTAGATAAGCTGTAAGAAATAAATAAATAAAATATTGAACATGAGCGAAATCGGATAACTTTTTATACATATAACATTTTGGAAAACACAAAAACCCTGATTATTTAGTAAATAATACACCTAGAATGTTGAAATTTGATGTGTGGACTGATATTGAGACTCTTGATAAAAAGGTAATAGTCTAGTTGAGGGGTCGACTGCTAATACGCTACCAAAAATATCGAGAGAGGTGTCAAACGACGCGTATTGTCATCAGTATTAATAATCCGATGGCGGAAAATAAAAATATTAACTCGTTCAAAAGATATTAACGAAAAACCGAAAAAAGACCCGCGGGTACCTCCGAAACCGGGGGTCGGATCCATAGTATTTTTGCGCAGAACACCTTTCCGCGTTGGCGGCCTTCGGCCGCGCTTATAAAAAATAACCCTGGGCTACGCCATGCCAAGTCCGGGTGTGTGGTATAACCGTGGCTACCGCCACGGTGATGCACAATTTTTTTTGTGGGTACAAACACAACAACAACCACATGCAAATCGCCAACTTCAACTGCAAATATCTCCGGACAGAGATAAAATTTTTCTTTTCCGCCATCGGATTAGTGTTCTCGAGATTAATACGCGTCTTTTGACACCTCTCTCGATATTTTTGGTATCGTATTAGCAGTCGACCCCTCAACTAGACTATTACCGATAAAAATTTTAAAACATTTTTTAAAATGGGCGTGGCACCGCCCACTTGTGATTAAATAAATTTTAAAAATACTATTAATCATAAATCAAAAATCGTTTAACCTATCGTAACAAAATTCGGCAGAGGTTGCCTTTACTGTAAATGCTTTGAAAAAAAAAATTAACGAAATCGGTTAAGGACCACGCCCACTTTTATATAAAACAAGTATAAAAGGGTCGTAGACTAGGATAATAAGCTATAACTTAGCAAAAAATAGTTTTGAATCAATGATATTTCACTTATCAAGTTTTATTGTAAGAGGAAATGGGGAGACATTTTTCTTTTAAACGGGCGGTGCCACGTGTTAAGTAGAAAAGTAATTTATCTGAAATGAAATGTACAATTGAAGCTCACGCTGATTATATAATGTTCGATTACATCCGAACATATACACCTTTACCTGCTTTTATATATATATATTTATTATTGGTTTCAGAGAAATTAAAGTTAATAGTTTTATTACAACTTATAAATAATGATTAAAAGTTAGTGCTCATTAGTTTTTTTTTTTTTTTTAATTACGTATTAGTTACAAAACTCGCTCCCTGAATAAACTTAAATAATTGTTTGTTCCACTTTGTATCACAAAACATAAGTATGCATGTAAATAAAATAAATAAAAACAATTTACAAAAAATTTAAAATTTAAAAACTCTGGTTTCTAAGTTTTTACCTATGACACCATTTGTATATATCGACGACTGAGTGGAATATCGTCTTATCACAGATGTCACCTCGAAGAAGGAACATCTATTTCAGAATTTTTTTAACTTAAAATTTATTAGAAACCACCCAATCACTGAATTCTCATTTTCATACCGATACACATTTTCTCAGTTTTTGAAATCTATCCTGAGGTAGGTCTTGTTTCAACCGAATTCTAATATAGGGCGTTTTCGACAGGATAGGCGCTGTAGGGTGTTCTTCAACTTAATCGCTGATAGGTACGTGAAATGTATATGAGATAAAATTTTTCAATTCTAACAACATTCGATGATTGAGCTTTTTAGGTAGAAAGGTCTTTTTATCTACATATATACGACAATATGCTAAAAACGAAGTTTGGAAATTTTGCCAAATTTATATTATTTTCGAAGTTTTAGTTATGAACTAATGTTGGTACACTTGAGAAATTTCGTTTCATATAATAATAACATGATTAATATCTTAATACTAAATTTTTTATTTAATTTTCTATGCGCTTTGAGTTTAAAAAATTTCTAATATTTTTTAAATAACTATGTTTACAATATTTTTTATTTTTTGATGTTTTTCACTACATAGAGCATATACACATTTATATGTACACACGTGTATGTACTAAAGTTAAATTATAAAATGAAAAAATATATATAACGTTTGACGCAATGGCTTAAAAATATTTATAAATACATATACACTTATTAATACGTACATTATAACGTAAAAAAGTTCGCTGCATCCCCACAATATGAAGTATTTTTGAAAGATATTTGAAAAGAATTACAAATATGTAGTATGGCTTTATGGTTTAGAAACTGCTAGTGTACCTATAGATGGCTAAATACACACTTGTGGTAAGTGCATTTTTTTCGAAAACTTATTTAACGTTTTTAACACTATTATAAGTTGGTTGTGCTAGACCAACCCTATAGTTTTGTACTAAAAGTAACTTATCATATCCAAAGTAAGGTTTGAAAAGGGCTCAAACACGCCAGATGGGTCTGTTATTTTGACCAAATGGGTAGCTAGATAAGCCTTAAATTGTTTGCACAAAATAATCAAGGCTTTTGTACAAGATGGGTCTCTCTTCGATATTACCACAGATGCACAAACTATTGGCGTCAAAAAAAAAAAAAAATATGCGCATATCAAAATTTTAACTTAATACAAGTGTACGCCCAGCCACCGAAATATAAATAGTTTATATACATATATATAAATTATAGAACTTATTAAAATGCAATATACTTAATACATATTTACACACATACTAAAATTAATTTACATATAAAAACCAACTATATAAACCAAAGCATTCATCAACTTTTGAGCAAAGCGTAAACATCACTCTTTGGATCCGGCGCCAACGAACTCCACGGTGTCTCACCACACAAATGCAAAGGTGATTGAGCAGCAAATTTCACATGTACACCATTTTCTTCAACAGCACAAGATTCGCGTACAAAAAAGAATTTCGCCACTAAATCATCTACCCATAACTGCAGCTCTACGCCACTGCGTTGAGCTTTCGACAGCTCCTTCTTAAGCCTTTGCGCATCCAATGACATAGGTAAATGTTGACGCCACTCAATTGGCATTACAAAATCGTTGGGTAATGAAGTGTCGGCGCCATCGCCCCCATTCACGATCTTAGCGCGCTCTGGCTTAATAGGTTTGCCGCCTGCTAAAGTTAAAGGAGTGACAAGAAATTTCGTTTGCGCATAAATAGCAGAACGTCCAATTAGCTTAGCTGTCCAAATTCCTGGCATTATTGGATGTTTTAGCAAAGCTTTCGAGTAATTAATTGCATCCGTTTGTGAATCTTCTATATGAAGTTCGTTGTAATCTTGCAAACGCCCTAACGGATCAATCCATAACAATGTAAGATTATACGAATGTGCTGCGTCATTTGGTGTCGCTGCCGCTGCAGCACCGTTTAATGTAAAACTTATAACAAGCTCAGTAAATGGGCCCAGCATTTTGGCGAAATTGCGTGATACTTGTTCTTTCAGATCGAAATCAGACGCGACCTCGAAATAGCGTAAGCGTTTAGCCAACTTTGAATTTTTTGCATATTTCACATATACAGCTGGTCTTATGCGTGTCTCAAATGCGTACGTGTGATTTTGTACAGTGTCTAGCATTCGATAACGCATCAGGAAGCCTTTATACTCGTCTTTGTATAAATAATGCGTAAGCTCGTCGAGTTGTCCAGGTTGCAATTGTACATGACGTCCTATTATACGTATCAAACTATTACCAATTGTCTGTATTACGTCATCGGCTGATGTTGTATGAGGATCAGCTGCATTGTAAAAGGATTGCCAATAACTCTGCAAATTCAACATTTCTTTATTGTGCGCTCCATAAAGCCATTCTTCCAATTGTAACAGTACAGCCTGATTAATTATTGGTTCGAATTTTCGTGCAAAAAATAACATTTTATTTTCAGTTCCCTGCAGTCTTGGCCAATCTTCGGGTTTGAAATCGTTCGGGCTGCAACCGCACCAATCCACTACATGTTTATATTGACACTTACAGCCAAGTTTACGCTTCCAATTCGTCACATGTAAATTATTATCTATATAAGAATTACAAAAACGTGAATTACGTAATACCGTGTGAAAAAACGATTCAGCCGGCAGTAGAGTGTGTCGAAAGATTGTTAAAAGTCCATGCAAAAGCGTATCATTTTTGGATTCGGTAATAATGTATTGTACAAATGGTCGTGATAGTGCTACCCAATCACTACCGCCATCGATTTGTATGCCCTCGGGTAGTTGTCGATCTCCAATGCGCCACATATGTGTGTCGCATTCGACGAAGGTTTTATCTAAGCCTTGTTTTTGTACAAAACGTTGTGTTTCACGTCCATGACTCTTTACAAAATTGTGATTTTTGTTAGCGGTTAGAAAACTCACGAGTTTATCTATAGTTTTAACTGGATAATCACTCTCACTTAAATTTATAACAAAATCCCATTGCCACTTAGAAGCTAAGAGATCCTCCATGCATTGCAACAACATTGTCAGTAAAGATGCACCACCCCAGATTGTTGAGAAACGTTTTCGGCCTAACCGAATGTTTGGAAATTTCGATTCCAATTCCATCAATTTGCGGTAGAGGTATGACTGGCGCTAAAGAGAGAGATATAAAACAAAGAGTTTGATACATATTTAATACAAATCGTGGGCTATGTTGAAGATTGAACCATATTGCCACTCTGCTCAACAACATCCAATCTAAGAAAACAATTGAAGACACTATATCTGAATTTGTTTGAAGAGCACTCTATAAAATGTTGTTTGCAAAAATTCGATAATAACTCAATATAAGCTCACATTTACTACTGAGATAACACGTCCGCACCGGAATTCTGATATAGGCAGATGAGTTATCACGGAGAAGCATTTCATGGCAGAAATACACATGGAGTGCTTGCCAAACAATGCGGTTTTCCATGAATAGAAAAACAAAATAAGGTCCCTTTAAAAGACCTTCCCACCATTTAAGATACATATGTATCAAGCAGACAGCTTTGAATTAGTAGAAAAGGTTTTAACAGTTTCTAAAATTTGCTCGCACTCTTGGAGAGAAGTAGCATGCTCTTAGATCCTCTCTACACTTGTTGATTGTCAACTATTCTCTCCGATTTTCCCGATTGGAGGGAGAATATCCAGGGGCCTATTTCCCAAAGGAAATCGCTATGTTTTATGCGCATATCGTAGCGATGATATTTTCAGATCTAAAATCTGAAATTAGCTTCACGCTAATTGAAAAAAAAAGTTTACGAAATTGAAAAAAAAAAATATTTAAGGAAATGCATTGCATAAATGAGCTTTGTTATCTTACTTACCGCATCTACGTGTATATAGAATACATGATATGGCGAATAAAGTGATTTAATTAAACGATACACTTGGCGCAAAGCACGTCCGTTAAGCGTCAACAAAAATGCAATTCGTACACCCTCAGTCTGTGTGCGCGAATTTCTGTTTTCGGCGTTCTGCGGCATAAACTCTGTAAATTAACAAACAAACGAGTTACTTGATTTATTTGTTATGCAGAGACGACAATGCATAATTAGTGAGGGGTGACGAGGGACGAAGAGAATAGCAGAAATGCTTAAAAGCAGTGAGCTCAAATTGATTTATGAACTGAATGAAATTGTACAAAAAAAAAATAAATTGAAAAGGTAATTAATTGGTTAAAAACATGCTTGCATAAGTATATGTCCTTTGATACAAATATAAGCTGTGTCACATTAAAACTTTAAAGAACAACATAGAAGCCACTTACTTGTAATCCCAGTTGCGTAAATATTAATACTAAAAAAACCACCGCACAGCGCACGTGGATCCCCCGAGCATTTCATGTTACAACTAGAGTCTGGCAATTTCGCTGACGCAGATGGCAAATCAGCACCACAGAAACATTCGCTAGCATATTGTACACCCGCATATGGAAACCCCGATTGTAGACAAAGTTGTATGCATTTTTGTGGCGTGTTCGTGGTTTTATAATTGATAAAATAACCAGAAAGTAGGCGAAACTCCTTGTCATCTTGATAGCAACCGAGCGCAGTATTCGCTGAATGATTGCCAGTGGGACAGTGGTTGGGTAATTTTTTCGCATAAAAATTTCCCAATTGAATAGCACATGCAGTTTGAGCAATTTGTTTTCGACATTCTAGACTTCGCGCGCGTTGCATTGCCGACATCGCTTCCTTGGCAGTAATATTACAATTTATTTTAATTTCAAAACGTGCAGTATTAATTATGAGTTGACTAGCATCGTTAATGCGGTTGTTTCCCATTGATGATGATGTTTGTTTTAGCTTAAGTGCAGCTTTATCTTGTTTATAGTTAACAGCCCGCTCATTTCCAAAGTCATTATCAAACGATCGTTTATTTGCTTGATTATTGGCATGCGCCAGCGCCGCAGCATTGGCTTCTAAATATGAATTTTTCGTGGTCATGATTCCATTGGAGTTAGATATATTTAGCGATTTGTATGCTAGAAACACTTGCACTCCCAAAATGAGAACACCTAACAGGAAGAAAAGTTTATAGCGCCGAAACCACCGGAATGCTATGTAGTCAGACATTTTAGTCACAGAGCATTACTAATTTGTGTGTCAGTTGTAAAGTTTTTGGATGCACCGATGCGCTGGTAGTAGCCTTTAAAGGATATTTTAATAAAACAAATTTGACGGAGGTGCTAGTGGTAGGTGCATATAATGCATAAGACATGACAGTGGTATGGCCGTTTCAATGATATCGAAAGTAATCCGACGATTTACTGCGGGGTAGCTTAGTCGGAACTTCCTGTTGATAAGTACTCTTTCAATAAAAGTTTCTTTACAATTTTCACATTTTTTTAATAACATCCTATTTTGCAATATGAAGAAGGAAAAAGCACTTTTTGGACAACTGGTGATTCCAGAAATGTCAATCATGACTGAAAATTCATTCACAATAGTCTTAAGATTCAGATGTTCCCAAATATGTTTGTGCAGATGTAGAAGACGTGGAGTTTGCGACAGCGAAATTAAAATATTGTGAAGAATATTAGCAGCACTAAGGGATACTATCATCTCTAAGCCGATGCTAAGCAGTGACTTGTATGCACATCAATAATTCAATCATTATGTCTACACATATATACGTACACGCAGCGGAGAAACAACGCACAACCACATGCATATATCTGAGATACTCCCGAAAGTATGCAATGGTTGTGCAAGTGTTGCTCACATATACACGCGCATGGGGGATGAAAGAAGCTATAAAATCATGCATCTGTAATTACAGCTGAGTAACTTTATAGCTGATAACTAACTAGTAAGTTCTGGAAATAGAAAAGCATAGAAACATGCAACGAGCAAACCAGACAGTATAAAAGGCAGAAACAGTAGAGGCACGACAATCAGTTTGATTTAAGACGCTATCTGGCGAGCAATAGAAGTGTTATTTTGAAAGTAGTCTAACAAAGGCCATTTTGCATTATTGAATAGTGGAGTTATTTATTCAACAGTTTAGCGATACGAACGTTAGCAGAAGGTTACAAATAAGAGGAATTGCACTAAATTCGTTACAATATTATCGTCAATGATAGATGTATTTTTTTTTACATCTATAGACGTTTACGCTTAAACTTTATATAAGCGTCAAACTTTAAATACACCTCTGAAATTGCTGCGCATAAAATTAGTCCTACTAAATTTCAACACGCATTATACTCAGATGTAACTGAAATATGTGTCTATGTTTCACGTCAACACTAATTCTATGTTCAAAGATCAGCTGTTTTTTATGGGCAATTCATACGTCGTTTTCCTTTACCTCTTGTTTTTTCTCTCTTTCTTTTATTCGCTTAAGCAGTCAACTGTGATGTAGATGTGCAGAACGAAGCAATTTTGAACTCGTGAATACGCAATCTGGGTAGGTGATTTGTGGTGTGTATCCACTATTCATCGCAACCGATTCAGCTATATGTTATACATTATGCCCAACAGAGCTTTATGTCTCCGATTTTAGGTACACCCTGTTCTGTAGCTAGTTATTTAACCACTGCCGCTATATGGGTCCCTAAGCATTATCTAAGCGAGGATAATCGTTTTTTTTACGCGCAAACATAAAAACACGGCTAAGCGAGCTATTGTGAAGTTTTGGCAAAGACATGTTTTGCGAAATTCACGTCTACGGGTATTTTGAAATTGCATCTATATATTTTTATGGGGTATTTAGGTCTGTTAGAAGAATTGCCTAAATTAATATTTAGTCATCCTATTTCCTACAATCACAATATATAAAGTCCACAAATATGTGCAGAAGGCAATTTTTCAATACCTGCCATATTGGATATTTGACATGAATTTCGCAAAACAAACAAACTAGTGTCCCTTATGAATATAAAAGTCTTTGGTATTTCCTATTTCTATCAGTGTCAATTCCTCCAAAAGGAAAATATTTCTTAAAATCTATTGTCATACCAAAGGACGAAAGGTTTGTTTTTTTGTTCGCGGTTAATAAATTGTAGTGCTAAAGATTGCCCAATGATTCAATCAGAAGAGGTTTGCTCGACAGACACATTTTTTGACAATTGCAGCCATTTTGCTCCCAAATCGAATTGACATCCGTTAACTGAGTTGTTTCTTTATGAATTTTCGAAAAATATTAGTTGTAGAAGTAGGAAGCAATTAGTTTACAAATACCCGATAAGTACTTAACTGCATAATTCTTTAGAACATTTTTTTTAATGTTATAGTGTGTGAGGACCAAATAAATCCTCATTAATTTGGCCCACACAAAACGACCCCACAACATATTTGACACGACATTAACACAACAAGTGGCCACAAAAGGCTCTAGCAACACGATCAACCAACCAGTCTCAGCAACACAACGAGCGGTCGCAACATTTAACAGCAACATGGCCAACCAACAAATCTCAGCAACACAACGAGCGCTCGCAACATTCAACAGCAACACGGTGACCATGGGAACGCAACCATTTGAGCTAGCAACACCAAACACAACAGCCATAAAAGGAGCGACACAGCAGCACAGCAGTCAGTCAGCACGGAGCTGTGGTCGTGACCAGAGCTACTAGCGAAGTATATCCCTATTGCAGTTCACCTTCTCTATGCAATAGGAATCCACTTCATAGGAGCGAGTCGTGGAATGGTGATTGCGGTTGACCTTCTCTACGCATCACCCCCAGAGACCAAAAGCCCCGCCACAGTAACGCGCAACCGCGACAGGTGACACCCGCTCACCTCCGTCAGTATAAGTACGCCGGCAGAGGCCGTAACAGAGCGGCAACGCACGTAAACCAGCAGTCAGTCAGCAAGGAGCTGTGGTCGTGACCAGAGCTACTAGCGAAGTTTATCCTTATTGCAGTTGATCTTCTCTATGCAATAGGAATCCACTTCATAGGAGCGAGTCGTGGAATGGTGATTGCGGTTGATCTTCTCTACGCATCACCCCCAGAGACCAAAGGCCCCGCCACAGTAACGCGCAACCGCGACAGGTGACACCAGCTCACCTCCGTCAGTAGAAGTACGCCGGCAGAGGCCGCAACAGAGCCGCAACGCACGTAGACCAGAGCAGAGCGCGGCAGCAAAGTCAGTCAGCACGGAGCTGTGGTCGTGACCAGAGCTACTAGCGAAGTATATCCCTATTGCAGTTGACCTTCTCTATGCAATAGGAATCCACTTCATAGGAGCGAGTCGTGGAATGGTGATTGCGGTTGATCTTCTCTACGCATCACCCCCAGAGACCAAAGGCCCCGCCACAGTAACGCGCAACCGCGACAGGTGACACCCGCTCACCTCCGTCAGTAGAAGTACGCCAGCAGAGGCCGCAACAGAGCGGCAACGCACGTAAACCAGCGCAGAGAGCGGCAGCAAAGCGCAGCAGAGGTCCGCCGACGCACAACGTAACCAGGGTAAGCCAGCGCGAACCGCGGCAGCAGAGGTACGCCGACAGAGGTCACGTCAACGCGGCGACGCATAGCGCAGCCAGGGTAAGCCAGCGCCAAGCGCGGCGGCAGAGCGCAACAGAGGTACACCGACAGAGTAATACAAGTAAGCGCCGACGTAGGGCGCGACAGAGCATCGCCTCAGCAATACAAGTAAACGCCGACGTAGGGCGCGACAGAGTATCGCCCAGCAAATACGAGTAGACGCCAACGCAAGGCGTGGCAGAGAATCACAGAGTAATACAAGTAAACGCCGACATAAGGCGCGTCAAGGCACCGACGCCAGATACTAACGGGATCCGTCTAACGGAACACGGCGACAGAGCATCGCCTCAGCAATACAAGTAGACGCCGACATAAGGCGCGACAGAGCATCGCAGCAGAGAGAGACGCCGTCATAAGGCGCGTCAAGGCACTGACGCCACATACTAACGGGACCCAGCTAACGGAATACGGCCGGACCGCTAAGGCCCGCCACCGCAATCAAGGATACCGCAAGATAATCCAAGTGAAATTGAAAATGAAGTATACAAACACGTTTTATTTTATATTATAGAATTTATAACCAATAAAGAGAGTGAAGTTTTTTATATTAAATCGATTTGCAAGGTGCCCCTTTAATACAAATTTATTGTAAACGAACCCTGGACACGGCGAGTATACCCCAGCAAATATCAAAGAAGCAACGGGGCACGAAAAAGCTTCGTTACAATTGGCGCCCGAGCAGGGACCCTGCAAATCGTTACCACGTCAGAAGGAACATTCCTGACGAGAAACCTAACCACAAAATGGTCGACCAGATCGATACCACCTGGTTAGACACAATTTCAAAGGAGCAGCTGATATCCATCACACAGGAATTGGGTATTGAGCAGACAGGTACCACCCGAGTAATCCGAAAGCGCATAGCAGCACTGGCCTCAAAGGCAAATACGGAATCGGCAATCCACGAACAATTTTTATCCCTACAAACCATCTACAAGGAAACTACGCACATGAGCGACGTAAATGAGGTTAAGACACCGACTCCGTCGAACGGAGGAGGCACACCGAAGGTCGCCGTTACAACAGTAGAACAACCTCAATTCGCGTTTCCTCCCAGGAGTACAGTACCCACACAACAGCACGTACCATCATAAATTACGGCACCATCAACCCACGCAACCGTACTTACCAGCGGGAATGACGGCACCAGCCATGAACTATACATGCCAGGTAACTCAAGCACCGACCGTGGTGTTCGCGCCCATCATCGACCAGGTAAGAAAGTGGTCCGTAAAGTATGAAGGGGGACGGGACCCGTTAGCGTTCATCGAACGGTTAGAGGAGTTAGCCGAAGTATACGCGCTAAACGTGGACCTCCTGCCAAAAACCATGCCCGAGCTACTAGGGGGCGCCGCGCTACAATGGTACCGCAATAACAATGCGCACTGGGGAGAGTGGACAAGCTTCAAAAAGGATTTTTTACGTTTCTTCCTACCAGCCAGGTACTTCGAGCGGCTCGACGACGACATACGCCAACGAAGGCAGCACAACAAGGAGAGGTATAAGGACTACGTACTAGGAATCCAGAGCTTGATGAGACACGCAGGATACACCAGCGAACAGCGGCTGGAACGAATCTTCCGTAACAGCCACCCCGATTACCAACTTTACATCCGTCGGAGGGACTTCACTAATCTCGCAGAGCTCCTGACACTTGCCGAAGAATACGAGAACATACGCGAGGACTATCGAAGATCATCAGGCGGACATCACCGCGAAGTTACGCGACACATCGCCAGTGACACAACCCGGATGTCACCATCAAAACCTGCAACACAACCACCACCACCACCGAATCTAACGAACCGCACGCCTCCAGGCAATCAGAGATACGACCCCAACGGCGTATGCAGGAGATGCGGCGAACGAGGACATGACACCAATAGGTGCCGAAACCCACAGAAAATGTTTTGCTGGGAATATGGCCGCAACGATATACGAACCATCGAATGCTGCCGCCGACGTCAGGGACCTAGCGCCGAAACGGCAGTAACGATTCCCAAGGAACCCAGCGCTGAAACGGCGGTAACAATGTACCAAGAGCATGGTCGCCTCTACGCCGTAGCCAAGCTCGGCGCGGAATCAGCCGAGGCGGTCATCGACACAGGGGCATCAAGAAGTTTCGTCTCGATCAGCTTAGCAGAACGTGTGGTGAACTCGGGAAGCGGAGAAATGGTGAGAGTGGCCATCAAAATAACGATGGCAAATGGGACTAGCACTACCATCTTCGACGCCATAAGGACTGAGGTACGCCTCGGAGAAGCGTCACTCCACACAGTTTTACACGTCATGCCCAGAGCGTTCGACGACATCATACTGGGCCTAGATACGCTAGGAAGCATGGGAGCCACCATATCATGTGGAGAAGGCCACCTCGTACTAACCAGACCCCTTGCCCAGCACACACCGAATCCTGGAGCCGCGCCAGATATTATTCAGAGAACAACACCAGCAAGTACGAATATCGCCAGGTACGACAGCCCTGGGACTATTCCAAGTTCAATATCATCAAGAAAGGATATCGCCAGGTACGACAGCCCTGGGACTATTCAAAGTACACCATCAGCCAGAACGGATATCGCCAGGTACGACAGCCATGGGACTATTCAAAATTCAACATCATCAAGAACTGATAACGCCGGGTACGACACCCCTGGAGCCTCATCTGGAACCATTCAGAGTATAACAGCACCGAGCAGCAGTAACTTCAAGCACGACGGCATTATGCAAAACAACGACGACGGCATACAAGAAGAAGCGGAACGAGTGCGCGGTTTTCTAGCAAAGGAACTCCGAAAATTCGAGAGCATGAGTGGAGTGACGACAATAGCCGAGCACAAGATTGTCCTGACGGACGAACGCCCCATCAAGCAACGTTACTTCCCACGCAACCCAGCCATGCAGACAATCATCAACAGCGAAGTTGACGAATTGCTCCAGAAAGGATGCATCGAGCCATCCTGTAGCCCACACAGCGCACCGATCGTACTGGCCAAGAAGAAAAACGGGAAGTGGAGGTTATGCGTGGACTATCGGCAGCTCAACGCCCGATCCGTACCCGACGCATAACCCTTACCCAGAATACAACACATCCTGGACAAACTACGACGAGCGAAATACATCAGCAGCTTGGACTTGAAGAACGGCTACTGGCAAATACCACTGGAGCCCAAGAGCCGGCCCTACACAGCTTTCACAGTACCGGGACGCGGATTATTCCAGTGGCGCGTTATGCCTTTCGGCCTACACTCTGCACCCGCAACGTTTCAAAGAGCACTAGATCAGGTTATTGGGCCCGAAATGGAACCCACGCCTTCGCATACCTCGATGACATAATCGTCATAGGATCCACTGTGGAGGAGCACAATCGTAATCTGAGAGAAGTAATGCTACGACTACAGCGCGCCAACCTCAGAATAAATCCGGAGAAATGCGAATTCTTCAAGAAGGAAATCCGATACCTAGGACACCTAGTAAGCGACAAGGGAATTCACACCGACCCCGAGAAAGTCGCAGCCATCAAAGACTTGAAGCCACCAACGAACGTGAAAGAGGTACGCCAATATCTCGGTATAGCATCCTGGTACCGACGTTTCGTACCCGACTTCGCCACGATCAGCCAACCACTCACAACCCTGCTGAAAAAGGGCAAACACTGGAAGTGGGGGGCCGAACAACAGGAGGCCTTCGAAGTCTTAAAGCAAAAGCTCACGGAAGCAATGATACTTGCCTGCCCGGACTTCACCAAAACCTTCACCTTACAAACGGACGCCAGCAATTTCGGGCTGGGTGCCGTATTGACACAGGACCTGGAAGGCGGAGAACGCGTGATCGCCTACGCCAGCAGGAAACTCAACAAGGCGGAAACCAACTACTCGCCCACCGAGAAGGAGTGCCTCGCGATAGTCTGGGGAATACGCAAGATGAGGCCATACTTGGAAGGATACCGATTCAAGGTAATCACGGACCATATGTCTCTAAAGTGGTTAAACTCCATCGAAAGCCCTTCAGGCCGTATAGCACGATGGGCCTTGGAGCTCCAACAACACACTTTCGACATCGAGTACAGGAAAGGGAAGCTGAACCTGGTAGCGGACGCACTATCACGGCAGCCACTGGAGACCCTACGCCTAGCAACGACAACAGAGCCACAATGCAAGTGGTGGCACAAGCGCGTAGGCGAAGTACGCACTAACCCCGAGAAATATTCTGACTACATGATACAAGATGGACAACTGTACCGCCATATTCCCTGCCGGACACAAGATGAGGAAGCGGTACCTTGGAAACTTTGTGTACCCACACCACTGCGACAACGAGTATTAGAAGAAAATCACAATATACCAAGCGCTGGACACATGGGCATCCGCCGGACAGTAGCGCGGATTGCCAACCGGTACTACTGGCCCGGCATGTTTCGGGACATCAGTCGATACGTACGACAGTGCGAGTCTTGCCAGAAGTACAAGGAAACACAGCAAAAGCCGGCCGGAAAGATGCTCACACAAGTGGCCCAAGAACCATTCGCCACGGTATGCGTCGATTTCGTTGGACCACTCCCACGATCCAAACACGGGAACACGATGCTACTAGTATTTTTCGACCGCTTCAGCAAATGGGTGGAACTGGTCCCCATGAGGCGTGCGACAGCAGAAGGCCTACGCCGTGCGTTCAGAGAACGCATCCTCACAAGATTTGGTGCTCCCAAGATACTGATATCGGACAACGGTGTCCAGTTCACCAGCACAATGTGGCAGCGTTACCTCAGGGAAATGGGGATACGACAACAATTCACGGCGCCCTACACCCCGCAAGAAAACCCGACGGAACGGGCGAACAGGACAATGAAGAGAATCATAGCACAACTCACCAGATCACAGCACAACAGATGGGACGACCGTCTCCCAGAAATCGAGCTGGCCATCAACACCAGTGTGACCGCGTCCACAGGATACAGTCCAGCCTTCCTCGTACAAGGACGGGAACCGCGACTACCAGGGGCATTGTTTGACGAGGTCAACCTGGGGACGGGCACAGCTACCACAACGGCAGAAGGGAAATCTGACAGAATGCAAGAGGCATTCAGAACAGTGAGGCAGAACATGGAACGAGCGGCGGCAGATCAAGCACGGCACTACAATTTACGGCGGAGAAAATGGACCCCCGTAGTCGGCGAAGTAGTGCTCGCAAAGGAACACCATCTCTCCAAGGCCGGCGAAAATTTCGCGGCAAAGTTGGCCCCCAAATATGACGGACCCTACCAGATCCTAGAATATGTATCACCAGTGATACTCAAAGTACGAAAAACCAACGGCGGGAAGGAGAAAACGGTCAATATTGGGGAGCTAAAGCCATATTATGCAGCAGAGACCATCGCGGGAAATTAAAATAAATTCAGGGAAAATAATCTAATTAATATCAAGGATGGGAGGATAAGCAAGCACCGGTCATTCTATCGCAAACCACCGAGGTGACAACACGTTCTTTTGCTACGAATTTCTTTTCCAAAAAAAAAAAAAAAAAAACCAACAACCCAAGATGGAGAGCCATAACGCCAAACTAAACAACAGCAGGCCACCAAGAGGTGATAATCGAGGCCCACGACGCGGATGGACCAACGCTAAACCAATTCCCGAAAATTGCAGAAAGCGTGCGAGACATTTTCCGACGCATCGCCAAAGGCAAAGGACGCTCCCGCGTAAGTTTTCGCACACGGAGATACACCATCACGGTGGTAAAAGGCAGGGCCCGCATACGAATACTGGGCACCGAGGGCTAAATTTCTGAAGTGGGGGGGAGTGTGAGGACCAAATAAATCCTCATTAATTTGGCCCACACAAAACGACCCCACAACATATTTGACACGACATTAACACAACAAGTGGCCACAAAAGGCTCTAGCAACACGATCAACCAACCAGTCTCAGCAACACAACGAGCGGTCGCAACATTTAACAGCAACATGGCCAACCAACAAATCTCAGCAACACAACGAGCGCTCGCAACATTCAACAGCAACACGGTGACCATGGCAACGCAACCATTTGAGATAGCAACACCAAACACAACAGCCATAAAAGGAGCGACACAGCAGCACAGCAGTCAGTCAGCACGGAGCTGTGGTCGTGACCAGAGCTACTAGCGAAGTATATCTCTATTGCAGTTGACCTTCTCTATGCAATAGGAATCCACTTCATAGGAGCGAGTCGTGGAATGGTGATTGCGGTTGACCTTCTCTACGCATCACCCCCAGAGACCAAAATCCCCGCCACAGTAACGCGCAACCGCGACAGGTGACACCCGCTCACCTCTGTCAGTAGAAGTACGCCGGCAGAGGCCGCAACAGAGCGGCAACGCACGTAAACCAGCAGTCAGTCAGCACGGAGCTGTGGTCGTGACCAGAGCTACTAGCGAAGTATATTCCTATTGCAGTTGACCTTCTCTATGCAATAGGAATCCACTTCATAGGAGCGAGTCGTGGAATGGTGATTGCGGTTGATCTTCTCTACGCATCACCCCCAGAGACCAAAGGCCCCGCCACAGTAACGCGCAACCGCGACAGGTGACACCCGCTCACCTCCGTCAGTAGAAGTACGCCGGCAGAGGCTGCAACAGAGCGGCAACGCACGTAAACCAGCGCAGAGCGCGGCAGCAAAGCGCAGCAGAGGTCCGCCGACGCACAACGTAACCAGGGTAAGCCAGCGCGAACCGCGGCAGCAGAGGTACGCCGACAGAGGTCACGTCAACGCGGCGACGCATAGCACAGCCAGGGTAAGGCAGCGCCAAGCGCGGCGGCAGAGCGCAACAGAGGTACACCGATAGAGTAATACAAGTAAGCGCCGACGTAGGGCACGACAGAGCAGCGCCTCAGCAATACAAGTAAACGCCGACGTAGGGCGCGACAGAGTATCGCCCAGCAAATACGAATAGACGCCGACGCAAGGCGTGGCAGAGAATCACTCAGCAACCAGCAATACAAATAGACGCCGACGCAAGGCGCAGCAGAGTAATACAAGTAAACGCCGACATAAGGCGTGTCGAGGCACCGACGCCACATACTAACGGGATCCGTCTAACGGAACACGGCGACAGAGCATCGCCTCAGCAATACAAGTAGACGCCGACGTAAGGCGCGACAGAGCACCGCAGCAGAGAGAGACGCCGTCATAAGGCGCGTCAAGGCACTGACGCCACATACTAACGGGACCCAGCTAACGGAATACGGCCGGACCGCTAAGGCCCGCCACCGCAATCAAGGATACCGCAAGATAATCCAAGTGAAATTGAAAATGAAGTATACAATCACGTTTTATTTTATATTATAGAATTTAGAACCAGTAAAGAGAGTGAAGTTTTTTATATTAAATCGATTTGCAAGGTGCCCCTTTAATACAAATTTATTGTAAACGAACCCTGGGCACGGCGAGTATACCCCAGCAAATATCAAAGAAGCAACGGGGCACGAAAAAGCTTCGTTACAAGTGAATTTATTAATTATGCCTCGATCTATAAGTATGGCTGAATATTGAACATAGGTAATTTTATGTAGTGAGGACGCCAAGAAATCGTGCACTTTCGTAAACCTATGAATATACCAAACCTAAATCAATTCAAAATTCATCTTTCAACGTCAAAACCTCCACTATTAATTCGATTCACGTAAAAATGTCTTTGTAAATATTGGAGATGCCAAAACGAAATTTACACATTGTGTATGTTAACTTATTCAGGTAAAAGTCTAGAACAGGAGCTTACTGCTAATACGCATCTAAAAATATCGAGAGAGGTGACCTCGATAATATAATCAATAATCCGCAGGCGGCAAAGAAAAATTTTATCTTTATCCGGAGATTTTTGCAGTTGAAGTTGGCAATTTTCATGTGGTTGTTGTAAGGTTTTTTGCACTGAAAAAGATTTTGTGTACAAAGGTTTTGCATGCATTTAATTTTGATCACACCTCATTGGTGGACCGGCCAAGGTAATTTTTATACTCAGTTGAGCAGAGCTCACAGAGTATATTAAGTTTGATTGGATAACGGTTGGTTGTACATATATAAAGGAATCGAGATAGATATAGACTTCCATATATCAAAATAATCAGGATCGAAAAAAAATTTGATTGAGCCATGTCCGTCCGTCCGTCCGTCCGTCCGTCCGTCCGTTAACACGATAACTTGAGTAAATTTTGAGCTATCTTGATGAAATTTGGTATGTAGATTCCTGGGCACTCATCTCAGATCGCTATTTAAAATGAACGATATCGGACTATAACCACGCCCACTTTTTCGATATCGAAAATTTCGAAAAACCGAAAAAATGCGATAATTCATTGCCAAAGGCAATTAAAGCGATGAAACTTGGCAGATGGGTTGACGTTATGACGCAGAATAGAAAATTAGTAAGATTTTGGACAATGGGCGTGGCACCGTCCACTTTTACAAGAAGGTAATTTAAAAGTTTTGCAAGCTGTAATTTGGCAGTCGTTGAATATATCATGATGAAATTTGGCAGGAACGCTGCTACTATTACTATATATGTGCTAAATAAAAATTAGCAAAATTGGATGAAGAACACGCCCACTTTTTAAAAAAAAAATTTTTTAATTCAAATTTTAACAAAAAATTTAATATCTTTACTGTATATAAGTAAATTAAGTCAAAATTCAACTCCTGTAATGATATGGTGCAACAAAATACAAAAATAAAAGAACATTTCAAAATGGGAGTGGCTCAGCCCATTTTCATTTAGTTTGTCTAGAATACTTTTAATGCCATAAGTCGAACAAAAATTTACCAATCCTTCTCAAATTTGGTAGGTACATAGATTCTATGACGGTAACTGTTCTCTGTGAAAATGGCTGAAATCGGTGGAAGCCACGCCCAGTTTTTATACACAGTCCACCGTCTGTCCTTCCGCTCGGCTGTTAACACAATAAATTGAGCAAAAACCGATATATCTTTACTAAACTTAACCCACCTACTTATCTGAACTCACTTTATCTCGGTATAAAAAATAGCCGAAATCCGACCATAACCACGCCCACTTTATCGATATCGAAAATTACGAAAAATGAAAAAAATGCCATAACTCTATACCAAATACGAAAAAAGGGATGAAACATGGTAACTGGATTGGTTTATTGACGCAAAATATAACTTTGGAAAAAATTTTGTAAAATGGGTGTGACACCTACCATATTAAGTAGAAGAATATGAAAAAGTTCTACAAGGCAAAATCAACAGCCCTTGGAATCTTGGCAGGAATACTGTTAGTGGTATTGCATATATAAATAAATTAGCAGTACCCGACAGATGATTTTCTGGATCACCTGGTCCACATTTTGGTCGATATGGCGAGAACACCTTCACATATACATCTAAGGGCCACTCGCTTTTAAAACCCTCATTAATACCTTTAATTTGATATCCATATCGTACAAACACATTCTAGAGTCACCCCTGGCCCACCCTAATGGCGATATCTCGAAAAGGCGTCCACCTATAGACCTAATGCCCACTCCCTCTTAAAATGCTCAGTAACACCTTTCGTTTGATACCCATATCGTACAAACATTCTAGAGTCACCTCTGGCCCACCCTAATGGCGATATCTCGAAAAGGCGTCCACCTATAGACCTAATGTCCACTCCCTCTTAAAATGCTCAGTAACACCTTTCGTTTGATACCAATATCGTACAAACATTCTAGAGTCACCCCTGGCCCACCCTATTGGCGATGTCTCGAAAAGGCCACCTATAGACCTAATGCCCACTCCCTCTTAAAATTCTCAGTAACACATTTCGTTTGATACCCATATCGTACAAATATTCTAGAGTCCCCCTGGCCCACCCTAATGGCGATATCTCGAAAAGGCGTCCACCTATAGACCTAATGCCCACTCCCTCTTAAAATGCTCAGTCACACCTTTCGTTTGATACCCATATCGTACAAACATTCTATAGTCACCCTTGGTCCACCTTTATGGCGATATCTCGAAAAGGCGTCCACCTATAGACCTAATGCCCACTCCCTCTTAAAATGCTCAGTAACACCTTTCGTTTGATACCCATATCGTACAAACATTCTAGAGTCACCCTTGGTCCACCTTTATGGCGATATCTCGAAAAGGCGTCCACATATAGAACTAAGGATTACTCCCTTTTAAAATACTCATTACCACCTTTCATTTGATACCCATATCGTACAAACACATTCTAGAGTCACCCCTGGCCCACCCTAATGGCGATATCTCGAAAAGGCGTCCACCTATAGACCTAATGCCCACTCCCTCTTAAAATGCTCAGTAACACCTTTCGTTTGATACCCATATCGCACAAACATTATAGAGTCACCCCTGGCCCACACTAATGGCGATATCTCGAAAAGAAGTCCACCTATAGATCTAATGCCCACTCCCTCTTAAAATGCTCAGTAACACCTTTCGTTTGATACCCATATCGTACAAACACATTCTAGAGTCACCCCTGGCCCACCCTAATGACGATATCTCGAAAAGGCGTCCACTTATAGACCTAATGCCCACTCCCTCTTAAAATGCTCAGTAACACCTTTCGTTTGATACCCATATCGTACAAACATTCTAGAGTCACCCTTGGTCCACCTTTATGGCGATATATCGAAAAGGCGTCCACCTATAGAACTAAGGATTACTCCCTTTTAAGATACTCATTACCATCTTTCATTTGATACCCATATCATACAAACACATTCTAGAGTCACCCCTGGCCCACCCTAATGGCGACATTTCGAAAAGGCGTCCACCTATAGACCTATTGCCCACTCCCTCTTAAAATGCTCAGTAACACTTTTCGTTTTATACCCATATCGTACAAGCATTCTAGAGTCACCCCTGGCCCACCCTAATGGCAATATCTCGAAAAGGCGTCCACCTATAGACCTAATGCCCACTCCCTCTTAAAATGCTCAGTAACACCTTTCATTTGATTCCCATATCGTACAAACACATTCTAGAGACACCCCTGGTCCACCTTTATGGCGATATCTCGAAACGGCGGCCACCTATGGACTAAGGATCACTCCTTTTCAAAATACTCATTAACAGCTTTCCTTTGATACCCATATCGTACAAACATATTCTAGAGTCACCCCTGGTCCACCTTTATGGCGATTTCTCGAAAAGGCGTTCACCTATAGAACTAAAGCCCATTCCCTTTTAAAATACTCATTACCACCTTTCATTTGATACCCATATCCTACAAACACATTCTAGAGTCACCCCTGGTCCACCTTAATGGCGATATCTCGAAAGGGCGTCCACCGATAGACCTAAGGCCCACTCCCTCTTAAAATGCTCAGTAACACCTTTCATTTGATACCCATATCGTACAAACAAATTCTAGAGTCAGCCCTGGTCCACCTTTATGGCGATATTCCTAAATGGCGTCCATCCATAGAACTATGGCCTACTCTCTCTTAAAATACTCTTTAATACCTTCCATTTGATACACATGTCATACAACCACATTCCAAGGTTACCCTAGGTTCATTTTCCTACATGGTGATTTTCCTTATTTTGTCTCCATAGCTCTCAACTGAGTATGTAATGTTCGGTTACACCCGAACTTAGCCTTCCTTACTTGTTTTTTTTAAGTTCGGCTGAAGCCGCCAACGCAACCAGGGTAATTTTTCGTTTTTTCGTCAATATCTTTTGAACGAGTTAAACAATTTTTTTCGCCTTCGAATTAATGTTATCGAGGTCAATACGCGTTCTTTGACACTTCTCTGAATGTTTTTGGGCACCCTAGTAAAAGTCGACACTCTGTTCTATTAATTCCGTATGTTCGGAACATTATCTCCATTTAAGAATTTGGGGAATCGGTTTATATTTGAAATATGTATATACTTATTTAATCTATTCGGTCCTCGTGAGGTAGTATCAAATGAACGTATTCCGAATATTCTTAATTAACGGTTTATCCGGGGCGCTTTCATGAATACTTAACGGAAAAGAGCTTTCCGAAAAAGGTGAATACTCCCTGTGTAGCAGGACCGAACAAATGCTTAACTCTTCTGTCAAAGTCAAGGTAGGAATATAAAGTTCTAAGACAATAAGCCATTTTCTTTTATTTTTGTTTTTGTCAGTTCATTGCGGCTGCTGAGTAGCGTATCACCCCATGTCGACTGCCTGTTCAAAATTCTGCTATCTCAAAATATTTTTCAAAAATTTCCCAATTCAGGATTTGCCACAAAACCGCCGTATATTAGAGTCAGATTGAAGAACGCTTCATCTCAGAATGCTTTTCATTAAATCCCTCTTATGACAAAATGCATTGAACTTATGCTGATATAGGGAGTTTTTGAAACAAATTTTGAGATAGTGCATTTTTGAATAAAATTCTAACGAACGGCATTCTTCAAACAATTTCTGAAAGAACGACCAAACCATTATTAATTCACGAAATATTTAGAAGAAAACGAATTATTTCCCCAAAAACTTTTGGCATATACAAATTTATTATCACTACTAATTATTATTATCTATCTACTAATATACTACGAAAGATACTTTTCTACTACAGTTTTCACTGAAGGGTATTGAATTATACCCCGTTTTCAGTACTTCGTAAAAGCAACCCGTCCAGATTTTTCAACTTGGGAGTGTCAAAGATCTGTCATCATTGGAGAAAATACCTCTGGTAATTGAATCATGGGATTGCCCGTTTGTGTTTCACACCAACTTTTCTTTTACATGTGTCTACAGAAAATTTGACTACATACAAATATAGAAAATTTTGTTTGTTTATATAATGCAATATACCAGTCGACTACAAATATGATTTAAGTTATGCAACGGCAATTTAACAGGTGATCCATGGTTCAACTATGATTGGCTCATCTCTACAGCAAAAGCATACCTTTGTTCAGATTGTCAAAAACTGTGTGTTGGTTTTAGGCGCATCTTTGCAAATCTTGTATGTTGTGGGAAAATAAATTAAATGCATTCACTAAAAAAATAACTTAAAGTGATATGAAACAATTTTTTTATAAAAAATTTACCCCATGGCAGAAAATAATTGTCCATGTGATGGTCGCATTACTCGTTTGCCATCTCCTTTTGACAATCCCTATACCAGCTAAATTAAAAAAAAAATCAGCTGATGAGATGAGCCAACCATATAAATTCTACTATTGCTAAGGCGTATCCACTTCTGGCTTTTATTAGGCGTTCCTGCACAGACTTCACGGATCCCTACACCCTCAAGTTATTGTTCACTGCACTAGTTCGTTCGAAGCTGGAATATGCCTGTTTTATTTGGAGGCCGTATCATGAATGCCATATTGTTAGGCTTGAACGTGTACAGAAAGCGTTTGTTCGGTTCGCGCTGCGCTCGATGAACTTTTCTGAACCGATTCTATCTTATAAATCCAGGTGCTCACTTATCAAATTAGAGTCCCTGGAATGCAGAAGAACTGTCATATCGCTCACGTTTGTTTATGACATCATTAATGGTGTAGTTGATGCACCTTGTCGCCTCAGGAGTCTCCGATTCCATATCCATATAAGGCCTCTTCGTAATATACCTATTTTCTATACGGATTGTGTCCGAACCCTCTATGCCTCAAACGCACCTTTGCTTAGAGCTATGACTGACTTTAATCGCATCTCTGATTCTTCAGCTATTGATTTTGCTCTTTCTAAGTTTACTTTTAAAACAATACTTACTGATATCTTTTCAAACAGATAAATGTGCTGGTCAATCTCTTCATAGCATGTAAGTTTTATTGTGTCTATACCCAACTTATGTACTATACTATTAAATAATTATCTAGTTTTAATTTAACATTGTTATCTAGTCTGTAAGGGCTTTAAATGCCATAGACTGAAATAAAGAAATATGAAATATGAAATAATATGGAGCCATGAGGTGATCCACAAATCGCAAAGGGTAGGTGATTTGTGAAGGTGATCCAGGCTTTTTACCATTGTGAATTCACAATCCTTTTGACTATTGAGAATGTTATTTTCAAAAAACTTGTAGGAATTCACAATGATTGTTATGTGAATGTGGTGGCAAAGTGAATTATGAATCCACCATTGTACAAGTACAAGTGTGTTGACTTATCTGTCAAGCATTCTGACAGGCACTCGCTGGATTCGGAATGACAGCGAATTCTAAATGGATACCATTACCGAATGCTCCGAACGATTGAAAAATTGAAAAAGTCGAGACGATTGGTAGACAAAAATGTTGTCGTTGAGACCAAAAATGCGACTCTAGACCTGATATTTCCATCAGGTGAGCGAGGCTGTTTGTAGTTTTGACGTTTATCGCTTAGTGAACACACTTGGTATAGGTACACTATGGAATCCACAAAACACAAAGGATACAAAAGTTTGCAGTTCCTTGGGATATGTGGTTATAAAATAAATAAATAAATAAATTTGGTGATTTGAGCCATACAAGTTTACACTTAATTGAACCAAGCTTACGGTGCTTCAAAGGAGTAGTTACAAATTGAAATCATGGCGAAGTTGCCTGAATGCAAATTGGAATTCGTCCGTGATGACGATTATGTGGAATATTTTCTATTCCCACAATTGCCTGATAAATTATCTTTTGCACAAGAGGATAGTGCATATTTGATGGAGCTCACAACACATTTAGCTTCATTTGAAACGCAATGCATGGAAATTGTGAAGAAACGCGTTGAAAAATATGGCTATATTTGGCACAAAGATGAATTTTATTTACAAATGCGCACAGAGTGTGCGCAAGAAAGACTACTGAATGACGAGCACAACGAAAGCAATAATGGTGCACCAGCAGGTGCGAAGTGCACAATTAATCGCATAATACAAACTATTAATAATTGTTTTCATATTTGTTTCATAAACACAATTAGCTCTACCACTGCCCCCGCACCTGCATGGCGTTACGCATTATGGCGAAAACATTGAGGATGAATGGTTTATCGTATATCTTCTATATGAGCTTACACGTGGGATAGCCTGTTGCATTGCACGTGTTGTAGATGCGGATGGCGAGTTTCTTCTGATTGAAGCTGCAGAAGCACTACCGCAATGGGCCAACCCAGATAGTTGTGAACAAAGGGTTTGTAAACTTTTACTTATATGCACCTATATATAAAAAGATTTCGTTAAAAAAAAAAACAAAAATCAAAACTTTACAGGTTTATATAGCTGATGGTCATTTGCAGTTGGTACAAAATTCGCCATCAAATTCTACTAAACCGTTGCCAGTCAATGTAGCCATAGAAAAAATCAGGCAAAGCTCTACACTATACTGTGTGTCTAAAGAAATTCAAGAATGCATAGACAAACGTATACAAGATTTTAGTAAGAATACCAACTCAGCAATTCATCGTCAAATAGTTCGTTTGCCTGTGGGTGTCGCAGCGCTACTCAAAGAGATGCCATCATTGATCGCACCAGCCGTGCGAGCTTTTTGTGAACGTGATACGATTGATCTAAAAGTTTGCCGCTCTATGCGTTATTTTCCCCCTGAACAATGCATACGAACCAATGTTCGATTTACACGGTGTCTTTATGCTATGCTTATGCACACCAATTACAAACCTGATAGAAAAGTTGGTTGGACATTGACGACATCTACGAATACAGAAGAATATAAAGAACAAATTATTGGTATAAAAATTGCATGCGGTTTTGAAATTTTAGCTTCACAAGCTAAAAGTGCCGCACGTGAAGAGAATGAACCTAGCTGGCGGGCTTATGTCAAAAGTCTGACATCGAAAGGCTATTTTCGTGATACTTTAGAAGGCTCTTTGGAATACAAAAAGCTTTCAAATGATGCCTGGATATATTTCCATCAAAATAACCTAAGGTTTCGCACTGCACCATTGGTGGGAAATGAAATATTAAACTTGCTGAAAAATATAAACACAAACGCAGATCACTTGCGTGAGGCAGAAAATAATTTAGAGGTATTCATGTTTTCTATTGAAGTATATTGATATTATTTTTAATCGTTCCTTCTTAGCCAAGCGACTCTGATGATTGGTTAAATATCAGCTCTGATCAATTGGATGCCATTCTTCTAGAGCGTTATGGTCCGAAAAAACTTTACAAACCGAATGGTGGTATCAATGCAGAGGAATTTACAAAAAATATTGCTGATTTTTTGGACAAAGAATCAACTTATGAAGGTATTGATAACGACGATGGTGACGACGCTGACTCAGATACAGATGAAAACGAACCGGGTACTAGCAAGACACAAAATGCAAATAATGTTGATATGAAAACAAAACTTAAGAAAAATTATTCTATGCGTAAAGCATGCAATCGTAACTCGCTCATACTCGAAACAGACAAAGCAAATAATTCCAAACAAAAAACGATAAATGCACAACTATCTGACGACAATAGCACGCATTTACGAAACTTTTTGGATTTATTTATACCTGAAGATAAATGGGATTCCAATTCGGAAATGAGCGATTATGAAGATGATAATATGGAACACCATTTCGAAACAATGACAAATTCGAACAAAAGTGTAGATATTCATATTAAGAAATATATGGATCAAATGGATAAAGAACTTGCTAATACCACTATTGGTCAAACATTTGTTGAAAAGAAGACCTCTTTAAATGCAGCTAAGGGCATAGATGATGATGATTTCGATGATATCGAAACCTTTCAACCGATTAATATTAATGTGAATACCCTAAAAAATATTGTTGGTAGTTACAAATCACAATTGGGTGGACCTGGTCCAGTTACAAATTTATTAAGCGCTATGGGATCAGGTATGTCCACAGCAGTAGCAGCACTTGATAGTGATGATGAAGCGCCCGACGATTTGAGAGAATCACGTGTATAAACCAAGACCAAGCGTGCAAGAAAATTCTTCGCATGTTGGTTTTTCATTACACTTTAGTATTTACAAAATTAATGCTTACTTAATTTAAAGCCATTGGCTTCTAGATATTTACCTTAAAATTTTCTATCCCATTCACTTAATTGTAAGAAGTCACCCATCACTTTGAAAATCTCGCCCCAGCACGAAAATAAATGTGTTTCTGCAATCTTTCATATATGAAGTTTTATCTTAATTTTGTTACAAAAGAACATGACATATAAAATATTTGAAACAAGGGCAAAAGCATTTTTAAAACATAATAACACTAGAAGTCAATAATTATTCTTTAGATGCACGTACAAAATTTCCATAGTCACGTCGTATATTGATTGGTTCACGTTTAGGCTCTTCCTGTTCGTTTTCTCTACGTTGGTTCCTATCATAGGGGTTTCTATTGTTGAAATGTCTGTAATTGTTTCGGTAGGACTGATTGCCACCTCCGCCACCACGATATCCACGATCACGACCACGTTTATTCCAGCCACCCCGTGTATATCGGTTGCCACCATAATTATTACGTTGTCCGCCACCGCGATAGCTGTTACCTGTTCCTGAAAACCCCCAATTTTCTATAATGGGTGGATCTGGTAGTGGTTTAGAGCAGTGCAAAGCGAATTCCTCATCATGCTTAGTAAAACGATTTTCGAATTCTTCCTGGCATTCGTCTAAAAATTCGATATCTTTCTCTGTGAGACGATTGATCTTGCGATTTGGGTCAACCATATTTACTATTGCATGCGTTAGTAAAAAAATTAAAAACTATATTAAAAAGGTTTTCGGCCAAGTCACAACAGCTAAATAAAATATTTCCAATCACTGATATAGTTGAACAGCAATGGAGAACGTCAAAAGCAGCTGTTATCCATTCACAACAAACAATTGAAAAACAAATTTGCCTGGTCACAATCAATGTACATAAACAAATACATTGTGAACTCCCAACAGCTGAACTGTTATGGTCTAATCACGTACAAAACGTTATATACGTGAGGCGTAAAGAAAAATTGCTTTGGACACAATCCGTTCATGAAGATTTTGATATTTGATGTTGACGGCCACACATGCACAATTTTCTCGATGTGTGGAAGAAGGCCCCAATGCCAGAGCTGTAAAAAGATTCAATCAATTGAGTGTTCATTCTCTCAGCATTCTTTTAAAAAATTGTAATTTTTTGGTTGCATATTATAAATCTCCATTCCTGAATGGCTCAAAATACTTGAACTCAAACCTGAAGTGTGTGTGTGTAATTGAATGGTAAAGTATAATTCAGTATAGAGTGTGAATGTAGGAACCATTCCCAATCTTTAATGAATGTAATCTTGAAATGAATCACGCTTTTTTTTTCCATTCAGTACTAAATACTTTTTCCCCAAGGTTATTTTTTGGTATACTTTTATTGCCATAAGATATGTTAAATAAATTTAGGAGTTGGGTGCAAAAATGGCGTAAAATTTATCAATAGAAATAATTGCCCCTTATAATTATTCAAGTAGTTTAATACTTAAGAATTCATGAACTTAACACAGGCTTATAATAATTGAATATTCAATCATTATTTTTGAAAAGAAAGAAACATTTACTGGCATACTGCGATTTTAACATTTAGAAAACCGCCACATAATCATCATCAGTCAATTTCGAATGCTGTCAAAGGCTTCACCGAGATTCGAACCGCGACTCACACGGTGAAACTGCAGTTGCATTAAATCATCGCAATATGCCAGTAAATGTTTCTTTCTTTTCAGCTTCTCTTAAACTTCGCAAAGGCAATCTATTGCTTTCTTGCTATATGTCAAAATGGTTCTATACTACTTATTTTGTTATTGTAGTAAAATGGATTTTGTAAATTAACACAAATAGAGTAAATTGTGGATGTTTTTTTTGTCGATAATACAAGAAAACAGAGGCCCTATTCAGTAACTATGAGTTTTGAAATGTACATTTTTCTTTCATACAAATTATGTGAAGAAAAAGTGTACATTTTAAAACTCACAGTTACTGAATAGGGCACCAGATACTTGAGTTTAAGTAATTTATATTTAAATACATCAAAGTACATAGGTCTATCGGCGATTTCGATTCACACTTTCTATTCACCTGGGTCACCTTCCTAGTTTTCCTACATATGTCACAAAAAAAAAAACAAGTAAGGACGGGACTGTCTTCGGCTGGTCCGCAGACTTCATACCTTTCATGAATGGGGCTGAACAATAATCTTATCCCGTTCGTAATCTCCAAATAATCGGATGCATAAAATAAGAAATATATAGTGAACAGATGTACCTACCTAAACGATTTTTAAAATAAACATAAAATAAAAAATGGCAAAAAACGATCGGTTGTATGGAATATATATTATATTGTAACGAATGTTAGCAGCACTGAGCGATGTTATCGTCTCTAAGCCGATGCTAAGCAGTGACGTGAATTCACATCCATAGATCAATCATTATCAGGCCTGTTCTGAATTCCGACTCGGAATGAAAAGTAAAACGACATTGATTCCGACTCGGTTTCTATTTGGTGTTCTCAATTCCGATTGTAAAAAATCGATTCGAAGTCGATTTCGAATCGTTTTCATTCCGATTCGGTAACCAGTTTAATCAGCTGTTTTTGTTTATGTGTTTTGGTTTAAGTATCATAGAATTTTATTTTAATTAAAAAATGCCTGCAGATATGGTTTTTGATGCGCAGACGCAAGAATACGTGCTGTTGTGCGTGCGAATCGTAAAAATGCGCTGGATCGGAATTCAGAACAGGTCGACTTCATTTCGATCAGCATCGATTTGTTTGCCTAATAGATTTCTTGATAGAAGTTTTTAAAGAAAGATTTATTATGCCAATTTAACTCAAATTTAAACCAAAAATACACACAACTCTTCCAAATAAAATGAAGAATTTAAAAAAAATTATTTGAAAGACAAATATCGCAACATTTGTGTATAATCTGCCAATTAATTTTCATTCCGACTGCTCAGAGGCAATACTTTTCAAACCGATAATTTTTGGTCGGAATCGAAATTGAGAACACCAATCCATTTCGATTCCGAAAAAATTGATCGGAATCGGAATCCAGAACAGGCCTGTATGTATGTACATAAACGAAACAATAATTGCGTCTACACATATGTACCATGTACGTATACGGGCAGCGGAGAGTCAATGCACAAACACATGCATATATCTGAGATACTCCTATAAGTATGCAATGAGAAAAACTATAAAATTGTGCAATTGTAGTTACAGCTGAGAAGTTGGAGAGCTGCTGAACTAGTAGATTCTGGAAGCGCCTCGAAGATGTGAAGGTTGAAATCAAAGAGTATAAAAGGCGGCAATTGTAGAGGCGCTGGAATTCAGTTTGATTTCAGATTTGGATTAAGACGCTATCTAGCGAGCAAGAGCAGTATTACTTTGAATAGTAGAGTTTCATTGAGCTATCAATCAGTGTGGTTATTAAGCAAGCTATTCGTTGCACAGTTTGAGTGTTATTGTGAAGTACTTTAATAAAGGCCATTTTGTATTATTACATATTGGAGTTATTTATTCAACAGTTTAGTGATTCGAACTTAGCAGAAGGGCAAATAAGAGGATTTGTAAGTAAATTCGTTACAATTGGTGTCAGAAGAGGAATTGTTGACAAAATTCCATAGGACAACAAGGAAATGGCAAAGTTCAAAGAATTGAAGATCCAGCAACTGAAGAAGGAGTTGGAGAGCCGTGGATTGAATACAAGCGGCGTTAAACTTGAACTTCAGGCACGGCTACGAGAGGTAATGGAAGCAAAAGGAATTGATGTGGAAGAGTATGACTTTCATCTTGATGGCGAGGAAATAACAAAAATGGAAGAAACACCGCAGACAATGGCGAACACAGACCTAAACATAATTTTGGCTGCAATATCTGCTCAAACATCGTATATGTTATCTCAACTAGAAGAACAGAAAACGTATATGTCATCACAGATGGAATCCCAAGAGACACGAATAACATCGAAGATTGAAGCACAGGAAACACAAATTTCTTCACAACTGGAAGAACAGAAGACGTATATGGTATCCCAACTGGAATCGCAGGAAACCCGTATAACATCACAATTGGAAGAACAGAAGACATATTTGGCATCTCAACTGGAAGCACAAGAGGCACGTATATCTGAAATGTCGGCACAAATTTCGGAACAGGTATCATCGCAGCTCTTTGTGAAACTGGAAGAGCAGGATGCAAAAATTTTACAACTCGAGGAAAAAATTGATGCCGAAATAGAAGCGTTAAAAGGTCGTATGGAGCAGTTACACCTAAACCGCCCAGCTGTTTCAGCAAGCAATCCAAAGGTAAAAACACCATCATTTGACGGTTCTGTTCCTTTCCAGGTCTTCAAGCTACAGTTTGAGAAGACCGCAGCAGTGAACAACTGGAATGCGGAAGATAAAGTTGCTGCACTGTTCGTGGCATTGAAAGGGCCTACAGCGGAAATCTTACAGACGATTCCAGAGTACGAACGGAACATTTATGAAGCATTGATGGCTGCTGTAGAACGACGTTATGGAAGCGTGCATAGGAAACAGATATTCCAAATTGAGTTGCAAAACCGTCACCAAAGAGCGAATGAGACTTTGCAGGAGTTTGCCTCGGATGTTGAAAGGTTGGCTCATCTCGCAAATGCGGACGCAACCGTGGAATACACCGAGAGAGTACAAATCCAGAGTTTTATAAATGGCATACCGGACGTGGAAACGAAGCGAGCTACAAACCCAAAGCTGACATTTGCTGAAACGGTATCACATGCATTGACTCGGGAAACGGCCTCACTATTGAGTAAACCAGCATACAAAGCTCATCGTGTGGAAGTGGAAAGACCAGATTGGGTAGACACAATTTTGGAAGCACTGAAGGGATCACAACAGAAACATGCCGGAGTTATTAAATGTTTCAAGTGCGGCAACCCAGGTCATATTGCACGACATTGCATCACCGGGGTCAATAGCTCCAACAATGTGGGTGGCCGTAAACGCAGAGCTGAAGGAGATGAGCAAATCTCCAAGTCCACTCAATCGTTAAACTAAAGCGAGTCAGCCGCAATGGGCGACAGCTGGCTCCCTAAATTGAATGCCCCATAATCTCTATCTCACAAATTGGAAGAAGGTCAAACAATCTTACTGTCGGAGGACATGTGGATGGAAAGGAACGTTTACTGACTGTAGATACGGGTGCATCCCATTCCATTATTCGAGCGGATTTAGTCAACAAGAAGATAAGACTATTACCTGGAACAAGGTTGCGTACGGTCACAGGTGAGTATAACCAAGTCCAGGGAGAAGTGATATGTGAAGTCTTAATTGGGAAGGTCATGGTTTTACACAAATTCGTTGTGGCAGAGATCGTTGATAAAGTCATATTGGGAGTGGACTTTTTGGTTGACCATGACATCAGGATCGATATGCGGAGAAAAATTATGCGCTATAAGAACCAGGACATACCACTTAACTTTAGTTTGGAAAAAGGGTTCAGCAGTAATCGGGTACTGGTGGAGAAGACTCGACAAATTGCCGCCTTTTATACTCTTTGATTTCAACCTTCGCATCTTCTAGGCACTTCCAGAATCTACTAGTCCAGCAGCTCTCAAACTTCTCAGCTGTAACTACAATTGCACAATTTTATAGTTTTTCTCATTGCATACTTATAGGAGTATCTCAGATATATGCATGTGTTTGTGCATTGACTCTCCGCTGCCCGTATACGTACATGGTACATATGTGTAGACGCAATTATTGTTTCGTTTATGTAGATACATAATGATTGATCTATGGATGTGAATTCACGTCACTGCTTAGCATCGGCTTAGAGACGATAGAATCGCTCAGTGCTGCTAACATTCGTTACAATATATGACTTTCAGTTGTTTAATCAACAACTGAGGGCGTTCAAATGTAGATTAGTACTTTTTCATGCCAGCCTTTTATATGGCACATTGGCAACACTTATTTAGAACGATGACAATTTTCAGAACAGGGATGTTGAAATCGTTGTCATTTGCTTTTTTTATTATTAAATCTTTAGGAAAATTTCAATAAGAATACATTTCCAGTTAACTTCTTTGTGCTTTATTACAATTTAAATATCGAAAAAACTGGTCATTACGGACAATAATTAAATTTTTGTGTAGATATTTTGAAGTGGCTTTAATTAAATGCAAACAAGTGATATTTGAGCGGGTTTTGTGTATGAACGACATTTTTCATAACTGATTGGTACTCACAAATCACACACACAAAATTGCGCATGTAAACAAAAGATCAGCTGTTTTTATAAGCAATTTTTACGTCAGTTTCCTTTAGCTCTTTTTTTCTCTTTCTTTCTTTCATTCGCTCAAGCAGTGAAGTGTGACGTAGATGCGCAGAACGAAGCAATTTTGAATTCGTGAATGCGGAATCTTCTGTGTGTGATTTGTGATTGGTACTAGAAAAGTGTGTGACCACTTAGCAAAGGCTGCATTCATTTGAATGCTTATCTGTGTTGAAAAATGTTTGTGTTTCATCAAATTACTTCATTCTTTCTTCGAATGAGTTCAGGAGTTCATTCTTTTATTCCACTACTGTATGAAGAATGGGTTAACTTTTAAGCCACATTCCTTAACAAGAAATGAATGAAGATCAAGCATTCTTAAATCAATGATTTCAAATGATTGCACAGTTTTACAGCTCTGCCCAATGTAAAAGGGTGTTCAGCATTTAGCTTCCACCTCCCATTTCGAATAGATCGGGGAAATTTTTCGGGTTTTATTAATTTCATGATATAGGGTTATTGATGCTATTGATGAAGTCAAGGCGCGTCTCTTGATATTCTGGCGGCATTTACGTCATGTGTTAGAAGTGCGAAAAAGGTGTTCCGTTTAAAAATTCTATTGCTTTGGAGATATTGGGTGCATTTTTTGGTTTTTGCTAATATCATTTGATAGGGTTACTGATGCTGGGGCCAAAGCGTGCCTTTTGATACCTCTGCCGAAATTTTTGGACGTGTGTCAGCAGTTGACCTTCGCTACCATATACAATTGATACTATATTGTGTGAACCTTTGCAGCCCATCTTGGTTTAAACCTTGAGTTGAATCTTGTACAAAACTTTTGAAAGAGGAACTGACCACAATTCCCTCTTTGCTGAATCTAAGGCCGCCTTCAATAGCGTGAAAAGAAGTTGCTCTTGAGGTGTCATTGAGCTCCATTTCCCATCTGTAAGCCGAGACTTTAAATAGGATGGCCACATATTGTGGGATTTCTATAATTTGATGTTGAAGAAAAATGTCACCGCTTTAGAATAATATATATTTTTTTTTTTGGTGTTCAATTTGTATGGCCGGGCAATCTACCCATATGGCCAGGGTAATCAAAACAGTATAAGTTGCCAAATAATATATGTTTGTATCCGTGATTTCAATGTATATATCAGCATGTGTCCATAATTTTACAGGTGTTATTTGTAGTTAAATAGTTAGTATCTCTTTTTTTCCACTTTGTGTGGCCGAGCAATCCACCCGTATGGCCAGGGTAACCAAAAACAGTATGAGTTGTCAGATGTTAAGTTTTTGTAATTGATGTGTTTTCTTTATTTTGTATTCCTCTGTTGTTGTTTTATTATTAATTTTTTGTAAAATAATTTACGAATACTGATATCATGGAAAATATTGAATCAGAACTTAAAGTTATGGAGATTTCTAGAATTACAAGGAGAGATCCAAATAAATCAGAGCAATTTTTACTAAAGTATGCTGTAAAGATTATTTTTGAAGGCAGCGAGTTGCCGCAATTCATTAAAATTATTTGTGTTATTCTGAAGAGTCAACATTATATCCCGAAAGAGCGCCAATGCTATAATTGTGGTAGGTTGGGGCACACAAAGTTAGCGTGTAAATCTCAGAAGAGATGCATCATTTGTGGGAAGATAGGAGGATGTGAAAACATATGCAATAATGATACAAATAAATGCATCTTATGTGGAGGGGAGGGACACAATGCGTTAAATAACAGAAATTGTCAAAAACGGCTTAATGAGCAGAAAATTATGAAAATAATGACTTGTAAAAGAATTTCAAGGAGAGAAGCAAATGAAACATATGGACATGCAATAAAAAATATCAGTCAACTTTCAGTATTGGAGGATCTTAACTATATAGATTCTAATATTCAAAATTTTGATGGAACTTTAAACAAATCATTAATAAATAAGAAATACATAGAATTATCTAACAAAATGTACAAATATTAGAAATCTCAGATAGAAAGAAAATAGAGTCATCTCAAACTGTTTTCAAAACAACTAATTGGAACAGAGTTGATGAAATTGAAAACTTATAACTTTGCTAATTAAAAAATTCAAAATAAATGAAGATGAACCATTGGTTAAGCTAATTTCAAACATTTGTAAGCAGGATGTTAATAGTAGACTTTCTTTTGTTAATAATGGCAGTCACGATAAAGATTATCCAGTATAATATTCAAAGTCTTAAAGCTAATAAAAGTTATGTTGATATATTTAATAACAAGTATGACATATACATTGTTTGTCTGCAAGAAATTTTCTCGCATGATGAACAAGTTATTAATCATAATCTTATAAACTTTAAAATAATTAAAAAAACAAGATCTGATGGATATGCAGGTGTGGCTATTGGCTTTAAAAAGGACATTAAATATAAAAGAATTAGTTATAGAACGCATTTAGATATTATTATTGCCAAAACTATGAATTTGAAAGAAAATATAACTACATGTACCATTTACTTAAATCCTCAAACAACGGTGAACAGCTTTGAAAAAGAAATTAATAAATTACTGAATTTTCTAAGTAGCCAGGAAAATGTATTTTTAATGGGAGATTTTAATCCGCGTAACTCTAGATGGGGTGGTAATTTTACATATTCAAAAGGTAAAATTTTGGCTAATGAAGTTGATAAAGTTAACTTACGATGTTTGTATGATGGATCTAAGACTTTTCCCAGTGGTGGATCGGTTTTGGATCTATCATTCTAATATGAATAGATACATATGTAGGGTGGTATTGTCATCATGCTTATGTTGGTGGAAGTAGACATCGTCCAATTGTTATAGAAATACCTAATATAGAAAGGAAACCAAAGTACTTTATATCTCAACATAAATTTAAAAAAGTATTAAATGAATTAACCTTCACTGACTTGGAGTCTTTTCAAAAAGCCTTTTGTGGTGCTAGGAAAAAATGTACTATTGATTTTAACAAAGTAAAACGAACTCCGAAAACCTGGTGGTGTGAAAAACTTAGTACATTATATAGAGTTTTGTTAGCTAAAAGGAAAAAAGCGAATCTTTCAAATAGAATAGTTGACATACAAGATGCAGTAAAGGCAATTGATGAATGGAAAGTAGCTGTTAAAGAGGAGAAAAGGAAAAATTTTTTAAGCAAAATTGAGGAAGTAAATTATAATCCAAATAGTAAAGAATCGTTGAGATTTATATCAAATATTAATGGCAGAGAAGGAAATAAATTTGATATTTGGAATGATGAAAATAATTACAATTATTTACGCTTGTTGAAAAATCAATCGATTCAGTGTATGAATGATATTGTTCCATTAGTGGATACACAAATCTCTACTGATCAATTAGAGTTATCGTTTGACAATTTTATTACACATTTAGAGTAAAAGAAATCCACGGCAGGTGGGGCTGATAAAATTACGTATGATAATAGCCGTGTTTTTTTACACGCGTATACGTTTCGTTTGCGCGTGAAAAAAACGCCTATCCTCGCTTAGATAATACTTAGGAGACCCATCTAGCTACAGCAACAGGTTGTACCGAAAAGCGGAGACACAACGCTCTGATGGCCATAGGGTATAACATATAGCTGAATCAGTTGCGATGAATTGTGGACACACATAAAATACATAGAATTAGTGTAGAGGGTGAAACAAAGACACATATTTCAGTTACATCTGAGTATAATGCGTATTGAAATTTAGTAGGACAAAATTTATGCGCAGCAATTTCAGAGGTGTATTTAAAGTTTGTCGCTTAGCAGTCCATATAAAGTTTAAGCGTAAACGGATATACGCGTGTTTAAAAACACGGCTAATATAAAAAATTTATCAACTGAAGCTAAATATAAACTTTTTAAACAGCTTGAACTTCATTTTCAAAATAATATACACCCCTATTATGAATTTTCATACGATAGACGATAAACGCTTGATAACGTCCCTTCAAAAAACGCGAGTACTCCATAAATAATGTAAGGAATACTCCTTTGGGAGTATAGGAGTGTTCCAAAATTAATCTGTATTCATACAAAAAATGTGCTCCAATTAACATTGCGATGTCCTAGGAGAGGAGTAGGTGATCCCACTCTCGCTTTGTTTGTGAGTATTCCATAGAGTACATACGTGAGAGTACTTTCCAAAGTACTTTCACTGTAGTATTCCATGGAGCACCCACAGAGGATCATATGCCAAAGTACTAAAGAGGAATTGTGTCGGAAAGAATTATCGGAGTGAATTTAATTTAAAATGAAGGTAAATGAAGAGGGGCAATACAACTTTTATATTTTTTACTACGAATATTCTTATGTTATTAAGCATTTGCGTGAATAAAGAAACTAATATTTCTCTGTACTATAGTATGTATACATAAAACCAGTTGCATTTTATCAGAGTTGCCATAGTAAAATTTTATTATCAGTTATTTGTATGCAATATTTTACTTTTGGCAACTCTGTTCGATCGTCATCGTGTCGTGATCACGGTCGTGATCACGGATCGGCTGATGGTAGTCCGCAAACGCATTGCAAAGGAGTATTGTTAGAGTACTCCAACATGAAGAAAATGGAACACGTAATCCAACAATTTTTGCAGGGGTATTGTAAAAAATCAGCTTTCATATTGCGATTTCCACACGCCCGATAGATGTACTATTGTGATTGACGGCAGAGTTTTGTTTACACATTTTTCTGAATCTATACGAAACAGATAGCAAAATAAAACATAAATACTAACAATTCATTTGTCTTGTACGTAAAAGTGGCAAAAGTTTTTAAGAGCTGTAATAATAAAATGTTTTATGCAACCTCTGTTACCTTTTATATAAACTCAAATGAACAAATTGACGAAACTTGCATAGAAGCCACAAAAAGAAGAAAATTGAGAGATGCGTCCAATCTTCTTGAAATGAACTCTACACTCATGATTCAATTACTAGAGGTTTGTTCTTCAATGATGACAGATCTTTGACACTCCCAAATTGAAAAATCTGGACGGGTTGCTTTTACGAAGTAAGGAAAACGGGGAATAATTCAATCCCCTTCAGTGAAATTGTAGTAGACAAGTATCTTTGGTAGTATATTAGTAGTGATAATAAATTTATAAATGCCAAAAGATTTTGGGGAAATAATACATTTTTGTCTAAATATTTCGTGTTATGTTGGTTTGGTCCTTCTTTCAGAAATTGTTTGAAGAATGCCGTACGTTAGAAGTTTATTCAAAAATGCACTATCTCAAAATTTGTTTCCAGAACTCCCTACATGAGCATAAGTTGAATGCATTTTGTCATAACAGGTAGTTAATGAAAAGTATTCTGTGATGAATCGTTCTTCAATCTAACTCTAATATAGGGCGATTTTGTGACAAATCCTGAATTGGGAAAATTTTGAAAAATATTTTGAGATAGCATGATTTTGAACAGGCAGCCGACATTGGGAGATATGCTACTCAGTAGCCGCAATGAACTGACAAAAACAAAAATAAAAGCAAATGGCTTATTGTCTTAGAACTTTATACCTACCTTGACTTTCACAGAAGAGTTAAGCTTTTGTTCGGTCCTGCTACACAGGGAGTATTCACCTTTTTATTCTGAAATTTCGGAAAGCTCTTTTCCGTTAAGTATTCATGGAAGCGTTCCGGATAAACCGTTAATTTAGAATATTCGGAATACGTTCATTTGATACTACCTCACGAGGTCCGAATATGCATAATATTCCAAATATAATCCGATTATCCAAATTCTAAAATGAAGACGAATGTTCCGAACATACGGAATTAATAGAACAGAAGGTCGACTTTTAATAAACGCCCAAAAATATCGAGGGAAGTGTCAAAAGACACGTATTGACCTCGATAACAATAATTCTAAGGCGGAAATTAAAATTTTAGCTCGTTCAAAAGATATTGACGAAAAACCGAAAAATGACCCCGGGTTGCGGCCTTCAGCCGAGCTTATAAAAAATTACCCTGGTCGGTCCACTAATGCGGTCGGATCAAAATAAATGCGTACAATATGCCTTTGTACACAAAATCTCTTTCAGTGCACAAAAACATTACAACAACCACATGAAAATTGCCAACTTCAACTGCAAATATCTCCGGACAGAGATACAATTTTTCTCTTTCGCATTAGGATTAGGATTATTGTTGTCGAGGTCACCTCTCTCGATATTTTTGGACGCGTATTAGCAGTAGACTCCTGTTCTAGACTTTTACCTGAATAAGTTAACATGCCCAATGAGTACATTTCGTTATGGCATCTCCATTGTTTACTAATGACATTTTTACGTGAATCGATTTAATAGTCGAGGTTTTGACGTTGAACGATGAGTTTTGAATTAGTTTAGGTTTGTATGTTCATAGGTATACGAAAATGCACGATTCCTTGGTGTCCGTAATTTTCATAAAACCGATGTTCAGCCACACTAATAGATCATGGCATAGTTAATAAATTCATCATAAAATTAAAAAAAATGTTGTAAGGAATTATGCAGTTAAGTACTTATCGGGTATTTGTAAACTAATTGCTTCCTATTTCTACTACTATTATTTTTCAAAAATTCCCAAAGAAACAACACAGTTAACGGATGTCAATTCGATTTGGGAGCAAAATGGCTGCAATTGTCAAAAAATGTGTCTGTCGAGCAAACCTCTTGTGATTGAATCATGCTCTACACTGTAAGTACTTGACATACTAAAAGTAAAGAAAAAGTTGAATAAACAAAATTGATGCCAGAGTATAGCCCCCATTACTGATACTTAGCATAGACTTGACTTGACTTGGCGTAAACTTGGCAACTTAGCCACGATTATAATCCACTTGGCGCATACAACCTGGCATCATAATCAGCGTTGAAATTTATTTTTAAATAAATGTCAATTTGTATGACAAAATGTCAAAATGAAATGGAAACAAACAAATGGTATCTCAAAATGTAAAGGTCACTTCATGGTTCAACTATATACAGGTTGGCTCATCTGTAAAGCAACAAAATATGTCTGTTCAAATTGTCAAAATCTGTGTATTGGTGTTGGTGCGAATGGTATGGAATGGAAACATAAAACTTAGCAGTTTTTGTATGTGTAAGTAAAATGTTGCCAATGTGTTGGTTTCATTTTGAGTTTGCCATCTCCTTTTGACAATCCCTTCGACCATGCAATGACATAAACAAAATCAGCTGATGAGATGAGCCAACCTGTACATAATTGAACCATGGGTCACTTAGAACTTACACCCCTATTATGAATTTTCATACGATAGACGATAAACGCTTGCTAGCGTATCGTAAAAAATCAGCTTTCATATTGCGATTTCCACACGCCCGATAGATGTACTATTGTGAATGACGGCAGAGTTTTGTTTACAAATTTTTGTGAATCTATACGAAACAGATAGCAAAACAAAACGTAAATACTAACAATTCAATTGCCTTGTACGTAAAAGTGGCAAAAGTTTTTAAAAGCTGTAATAATAAAATGTTTTCTGCTACCTATGTATGTATGTTGCTTTTATATAAACTCAAATGAACAAATTGACGAAACTTGCATAAAGCCATAGAAAAAAGAAAATTGAGAGATGCTTCCAATCTTCTTGAAATAAACTCTACACTGTAAGTACTTGACATACTAAGAGTAAAAAAAGTTTAATAAACAAAATAGATTTCAGAGTATGTCTTAACAGTGGTAGAAGTCAGTTTGCGCGCCCATAAAAATAGGGCATCGGTCCCAAATATTTTGAAGGTTTGTGCCACTTCAAGGCTTCTTGCCCAGGGTGTTGCAACAGAGTGTTGGGAATGAGGCTTTAGTTGGGTCCTTGGGATTTTGTAATAATTTTACATTTACTTTTGTTTAAATAGCTCCCAACGTATCGTGCAAAAATTTATCAACGATAGCTAGCCTAGAAAATCGAACAGTTGATGCGTATGGCAATACCACGATAAACAATAAACACTAACGATCGGGTTTTACACGCTAGAATTTATTTCATAATACGGTATAACAGATTGCAAGCGTTTATCGTGTATTGTATGAGTTCATAATAGGGGTGTTACATAGAAAATCAAAATTCAACAGACTTCTAAGTCAAGTTAAGTGTTGCCAAGTTTTGAGTAATTAGTAACATGCAATGTTCATTTAAAAGAACTGTTACACCCCTATTATGAATTTTCATACGATAGACGATAAACGCTTGCTAGCGTATCGTAAAAAATCAGCTTTCATATTGCGATTTCCACACGCCCGATAGATGTACTATTGTGAATTAGGGCAGAGTTTTGTTTACAAATTTTTGTGAATCTATACGAAACAGATAGCAAAACAAAACGTAAATACTAACAATTCAATTGGCTTGTACGTAAAAGTGGTAAAAGTTTTTAAAGGCTGTAATAATAAAATGTTTTCTGCTATCTATGTATGTATGTTGCTTTTATATAAACTCAAATGAACAAATTGACGAAATTTGCATAAAGCCATAGAAAAAAGAAAATTGAGAGATGCTTCCAATCTTCTTGAAATAAACTCTACACTGTAAGTACTTGACATACTAAGAGTAAAAAAAATGTAATAAACAAAGTAGACTTCAGAGTATGTCTTAACAGTGGTAGAAGTCAGTTTGCGCGCCCATAAAAATAGGGCATCCATCCCAAATATTTTGAAGGTTTGTGTCACTTTAAGGCTTCTTGCCCAGAGTGTTGCAACAGAGTGTTGGGAATGAGGTTTTAGTTGGGTCCTTTGGATTTTGTAATAATTTTATATTTACTTCTATTTAAATAGCTCCCAACGTATCGTGCAAAAATTTATCAACGATGGCTAGCGTAGAAAATTGTGCAGTTGATGCGATAGTTAGCGTATGGCAATACCACGATAAACGATAAACGCTAACGATCGGGTTTCACACGCTAGCAGTTATTTCATAATATGGTATAACAGATTGCAAGCGTTTATCGTGTATCGTATGAGTTCATAATAGGGGTGTAAGTGACAGTTCTCAAGCCAAGTCAAGTCTATGCTGAGTATCAGTAATGCGCCCTTATGTCTTAACAGAGATAGAAGGTAGTTTGCGCGCCCGTAAAAATAGGTCACCCATCCCAAATATTTTAAAGGTTTGTGCCACTTTAAGGTTTCTTGCCCAGGGTGTTGCAACAGAGTGTTGGGAATGAGGCAATAGTTGGATTCTTTTGGATTATGTAATAATTTTATATTTACTTTTATTTAAATAGTTCCCAACGTATAGTGGAAAAATTTATCAACGATAGCTAGCGTAGAAAATTGAACAGCATATGCGATAGTTAGCGTATGGCAATACCACGATAAACGCTAACACTCGGGTTTCACACGCTAGAATTTATTTCATAATACGGTAGAACAGATTGCAAGCGTTTATCGTGTATCGTATGAGCTCATAATAGGGTGGTAGTTTGCTTTCTGGATAGTGACTGACCACTTATTCATTGTTTTCGTACATTACTCTTATTACTAATTACATCTTGACTTCTACTCTTAAAGGGTTGCATTTTGTTACGTTCTTATACGCACATTTTTATACCCTATATATGACACTTCTCCCCCTCCTTAATCCCTCCCTTATTTATTAGTTCATATGGCATTAGTGTAAGGATTAAGCTTCCTTGCTTATAAATCTGAGTACATTTACATTGACATGGAAAATGGAACAAATGAAATTTATGACTATTTTGTATTTTATATTTGGAATTATGATTGTCGGAAACGCAGTGGCATGTTCAGTGTTCGTTTTGATTGTCGGCGTAAATTGTCACCTTCAATGTTTACTAGAGTCTCTACTGCCTCTCTTATTTCGACTTCTTTATTGGCTTCCCCTTCAGAGTTTGACGCTCCTTATGTTGTCGGCTTTGGTGGCGACGACTCATTGATCAATAAGGGCTGTGATTTCGGTATCTGGCTCGAACCTAGAATGAAATATTTATCTTGGTTAGGATTAGGATATACAAACCGAGATTTTGTAGGTTTCGAAGCAGATATTTGGTCGTCCTCTACTTCCAAGCTCGTCTTACTACCGATTTTTCTTAACTGATTAAGGTGTATCTTCCAAATACGAACATCGTCTAATCGAATACTGCAACGCAACTCTTCTAACACCTCCATAACCTTCCAAAACGCCATTTTTCCATTTCCAGGTACTCGCGTGCCGCCACTCTCTCTCCGATCGAAAATTTTGCTTCTACAATTTTACGTTCGCTAGGGTTTCCTGCGTTTTGTGGAAGTAGTAAATCTATGCGCGATTTTATTTGTCGACCCAACATAAGCATGGATGGTGACTGTGTAGCTGGATGAACTGCCCTTCTATATGCAAGTAGGATCTATGTCAATTCGCAATTCATGTCTGTCGCGTTGCATTTCGAGGCTATAAGTTTGTTTTTTATCGTTTGGACAACCCTTTCCGCCCACCCGTTAGTTGCGGGATGGAATGGAGCTCCCATCTTGTGGATAATCCCATTCAGTTTCAAAAACTTTTCGAATTTACTGGAAACGAATTGCGTTCCGTGATCGCTAACAAAAACGTCGGGGATTCCAAACGTGGAAAATATTTCTCGACATTTCTGAATCATTGTACTCGTTGTCATGTTCGGTACAACGTGTACTTCAGGCCATTTACTGAGAGCGTCGATTAAAATGAAAAGGTATTTACCCATGAATGGTCCTGCAAAATAGGCGTGCACTCTTTCAAACGGTTTCATTAGGACCACCGAGCTGTGAACCGGCTTTACTAGCTTTGCGTTTGGTCTAGAAAGTTGGCACTCTGAACAATTCGAGATAAGGTCCTCAATGTGCTTGTCCATTCTGTTCCACCAGCAGTATGCTCTTGCCAGGCTCTTCATCCTGCTAATTCCAAAATGCGCACAATGTAACTCGTCCAGAGTTTTCTTTCGTAAGGGTGCTGTTATATACACTCGTAAACCTCGCATCAAGCAACCGTGTTGTAGACTGAATTCTGTTTGAGTGATTCCAAAACGATGTTTTGGGTCCGCATCTTTTCCCAATTTCAGACATTGTAGCAGAATCTTCACTTCGCCGTCCTCTTCAGTTTTTTCTTAACTCGTTGGTTGTAACCAGTAGATTATCTATCATCTCCTGCTCAACCATGTCTACCTCTTCCATCTTTCCATTAATCTCAGAAATCGGTAATCGCGACATTGCATCCGCATTAGCATTATCCTTGGATCGTTTTAATCGAATTTCAAAATCGAAATGTGCCAGAAATATTGCGTAGTGCTGGGCCCGAATCGACACATACGTGATCCTATAACTCGTCACGTAAAAACTTGTTTTTCGGATTATGACATACGTGATCGTACGATCCGTCATGTAAAATGTCACTTTTTTGGATTACTACATACGTGAACGTACTTTGTGGATCGTAAATCGGTATCGCGACAATCGTGAACGAGAGACAATTGCACTCGATCGTTCGTATTGTTATTCGATTACAAACCGGCAACCGAAAGCGAGTACAAATATATAAATATACAAAAATTTAATACAAATATAAGAGAGCAATACTCGTCGTTGATCTGAATGCCTCCAAACGAAGGAATCATGAGCCGCACCACCGTACTGACAGTTGATTGCCAAAACTTTATAGGTGTGATCGCACATCTGCCAAAATATTTATATAGTTAGTACAAAGAATAAAGAAAATGAGCAACAACTCACTATCATGGCGTTGATACTATGGTATCCTTTCCTATTAAAGTACATATGCTCATCCACAGATGGTCTTTGCAAGCCGATGTGTGTGCCATCAATGCAACCGATGACTGTAAAAGTAGATATTCAATTAAATAACTTATTTAATAAATGGAATTGAACGTTTGCCTACCTCAAGGTATTTTGTATTTATCCATAAACCATTGCTTGCATTCCGAAGTTTCGTTTAAATGAAATTGTATATTTTGTGGACACAACTTGTTCTCCATTTCGAGAATAACTTGGGATGTTATCTTTGACACAGTGCTCTGGCACATTCCAACCAAATAATCACTGCCGACACAATGCTGATACCCGCCATTTCCTAGAAGAGAAAGTGTGGCAGCTAGTTGTAGAACTGGAGGCACCGCTTTTGCATCCGACTGCTTCAAATTTAAGGCATCAAGTACAAACTGGAAAGCCTCTTTAGATAATCTAAATCGTTTCAAGAATCTGCAAAACACACATTTTTGTATACTTGTAAAACTTTATTTGACACATACTTACGCAGTTTGTGGTAAAGCTAAAGGATCACTTTTATCTCTAAGTAGCCTCCGTGCTACTGTTTCATCTTCCTCACTATCACTTGAACTTATATAGAAAAGTAAGTGCACATCCATTTTGAAATTTCGTTTGTTTATTAAAATTTTTAAATATTTTGACATTTCCACATCTATTGTGACATAAAAATAAAATCCACAGTGATGTGGATCTTAAAATAGATTGTGAACTAAGAATGAATTACGATACGATAGCTTTCGTATGTGGTAATGCCAATCGACCCATACGTCTGACGTATCACGTAATTGTCTTTCGTATAGTTTTCGATCCGTGATCGTATGTGGCGATTCGGGCCCTGCATTCTTGTGGCTGACAACTGGGGCAAGCCCTTATGCGGTGAAAATATTTGTGAAATCGGTTTATTGTCCGTTACTAGTATAAAACGTTTACCATACAAGTACTGGTAAAATTTGTAAACACCGAAAATAATAGCATATGCGTCCTTATCAATTTGACTATATTTTTGCTGCGGAGGGGAGAAAAACTCACATGGAATTTTTGTTTTGAATTGGGCTGAAAGTAAAAATTTAGAGATGCGGATTTTTTTATTGAAAAAGTTCCACATCAAGAGTGCAATATCTAATTGGATACACAAAATAAAAGGGAAACGTGAACATTTGATAGTTCCTTAGGATAGAATATGTAAACACGCAGAATATCTATTGACGATTTATTGTAGATTACGCATGACTATGACAGATCAAAATTTTAAATCCCATTTTTCATTTAGACAAAATTTTAAATAAACAGTATATTAATCAGCGACTATGATTACGCAAAAATTTTGATTTGTCAGAAAAAATTAGAAAAAACAACTGAATGTCAAAAAACCTAACGAAATACAAATTGACTCGTTTCTTTTGAACAAACTAGATTATATTTTTCGTGTATTTTCTTTGTTTTTTGGAATATAGCTTACACACTTACACCACTACTGCAGCCGTATTAGGAGGGAGTGCGACAAAAAATTCAAGATAAAATACAAGAAAAAATACATTAAAATAAAGTACTGTCATATAGGTATAATACTAGTTTCAAATTGACATTATAGTACTGTTCGTAAGGAGAGAACTGTCGAATTTAATCACACTTTGTTGAAAACACTTCCTTAACCCTAACGCCATAGTCGTAACCATACCCATATCCATAACCATATCCAATGTGATCGATTAAGGGTGCCTTAACCTAAAAATCTTAAAAATTTTATAAAAATGAAGAAAACGCAAACAATTATAAACATATTCCACAAAAAAAAAGTGTCTTAGTCATAACGTATCCAAAACAATGAATGAGATCTACAAAAAGTTATTAAATTCACTAACTCAAATATTTTTAGGTTATGGATATGGCGAGATAACAAAAACCCATTGGTTGGCTATGATATGGTTATGGCGTTTCCGTATGGTATGGCACCATTAAACGATTACATTGATTTCCATAAGGTAGGTTCGATCAACTGTTTTATCTCGTTATGGTTATACGGTAATAAGTGAACATTAATTGGCCTTAAATGTGTTTGGGATGCACAACAGCAAGGGAAAATTTACCGATAATCAGCAAAAAAAATATTCGTTTGTAAACACCGACTTTGAATTCAGAGAGACTCACGAGAGAACCACAGCACTGCAAAATTGTGAATATTAATTAAAAAAGAACAAACCTGCGGCCATTGTGAATTTGTTGTCAATGCGCTTTCCAGTCTTGCACTATTCGTAAATATTTACGAATAAGAAAAGCAACAGAACAACAGAATACGTCCTTGCAGAGAAAATCGACCTTCTCTGATCCTTTTAATTGCCTTTAAACGTGGTAACAACTAAAATTTACCACAAAAATAATTAACATCATTGTCAGTAAATTCTTTTTATCGTGGTCAAAGTAAAATTATAACGATGTTAATATCCTATTTATAAAAATATGTTACGGTCTGCTGCTGCGGTCTACGGCCATGATCCCCTTGGGAGCGTGTTCACGCGAACACACCTAGCGATGTGGTGAAAGTGGCGATAAAAAGAAAAATATCGAAAAGAAGGGAACAGACAGACCGGCCATCACTAGAAGACGGGGAGAAAAAAAGAAGAAAAAACCACCACGAGTTTCCGAGGAAGAAAAAACTCCCTTTTCCTTTTTGCTGGCGGTCTGAAGCGGTAGAGCACACAACCCTCGTGACCAAAAAGTGGTCAAGTGAAAAATTACAGGATACTTAAGTGCATCCACATATAGTTGGTGGAACTGACGAGCGCGTTCTCAAATACAGATAGTTCACCATCAAAATTTGGGCGGTTTATAGCAATCGTAAAACACTCCTCTACATATGTTCATCGTATTTTCGGAATTCCTCAAAGCCGTGCTTATATACATAGCCAAATTTTGAAAGGCTAAGGAGCTACATACGGGAAGTTTACATTTTAACGTTTTAACCCGAAAATTGTCTCCGAAATGAGTGAATTCAATTAAAAACGAAGTAAGCTAGCCGGTGGCCACGTTGAAACCGTTTTAACCTACTCTCAGGACGTGCTAAATTCCCGAACATCGTGAATACTAATAAATAGTAATTGGAAGGCATCGGCGTTGCCTTCTCCGCGTATGCGAGGAGCGCGGGAATGTTGGAATATTCCCAACGATTGCCACGTAATATACACGGTTCCTCAACTTAGCAATAGTGGTGTTGGCTTAGCGGTGTCATTTCCATCCACACCAACTGCAATAGCACCAACCATATCCAGTGACCCCGGCACCGTCATATGCCAAGACGCCAGACGTACCACTCCTAGAGTGACATATCAACAAACACAGCGCCATTCACCACAGCAACATATTAATGATACACAACAATTGCAACAATTACAATTGCAACAACAAACGCAAAACCATCATCTAAACGAGCTGAGCAAATATTGGGTGGTGTCCAATGGTCAAGCATTGCCCTATAACATTCTACCTAATGGCACGATAATCACACCTCATCAACGCCAGCCAGCAACATCTGAGCAACATACGCACACTCAGCAGCAGCAGGTTCAGCAGCAGCAACAGCAACAACAACAGTACCAACACCAACTACAACAACAACGTTTGAAACTGGGTGAGTCCGTTCCAACTCGGTGAAATTGTATTATGTATCTATGTGAAGTGATAAAATTCGTCACTTACAGATTATCGTTTCAAATTTTTGTAATTCATTCCAAGCACGCTTAATGAACCTAAAGACCCCTTTCTGTAACTCGATTCGAACGTACGGTATATGCATTCGGACACTTTGGTGCTCTTAACTCTGTTGACCCGTCGGATAAGTGCAATGTAAAACCCGTTCTGCAATCTTGCGAATAAGAACCATTGTTCTGTAAAGCTTGTGAAAGGTCAATACAGTCAAGAAATAGAAAACCAAAATTATGAAAGTTTGAGTTCTGCAAATAATTTTATTCCAGTCGAGTTACAGAATAGTGTCACTAGTATATATAGTACCTTACATATTTGAATCAAATAATTTTATTCCAGTCGAGTTACAGAATAGTGTCACTAGTATATATAGTACCTTACATATTTGAATGTGTCACTCGGAACCATAAATTTTTTTTATATACTTACCTGCGAAAGCCATGTAAATGGGTAATGCATTACACATTAGCGACATAGGCCTTTCTGCGAGAGTTATAACCGAGATGCAACAAGGGTTGGGGAGTGATGTCCTTTTGAACCTGGAACAATAAACTCGTTTCAGACGTTTTTTTTTGTATTTTCAAATAACGTCGCGAATGAACCCTTGCACAAAAAAAAAAAAGGAAGAAGAGGAAGAATTCCCCAAATTAAATGAAATACATAAAAATGAATTTAATGTAATTGCACTAGTAATTAAAAACCAAAAGATATTTAGTACATTCAAAATATTTTCTACACTATATACGAAACCACTAGGCTGTAAGACATATAAGGAGTTGAATCCGAATAATTGTATGCGATGTAAATGTAATTCGGAATAAACGTAAACTCTAGCATCACATGTGAAACTTAGAAATTCTCGATAGAATCCTAAAAATTTAATGCATAAGTTATTAATTAGTATGAACTGTCAATAAATCTAAATTGTAAATGGGAATGCTGAGGTCTCCTTTCTTTTAGAGGGCACCTAAGGTATACAGGTAAGGGGCCACCGAAAATTTAGGTGCGTCGGTGGCCATGGTTATTTGAGGGTGGGATAAAGCACCGGGCGTCGCAACACCACCCGCGGCGCCCCCTATGTATATTCGGCCCTTTTCTTTTTATTTTTAAATTTTTCAGCTTTTTTGTTATTGTTTGGTTTTTCAGCGGTTTTTTTTTTGAATTTGATTTTCAGCGTTAGTAACCGGCCATGTCCGGTTCGGTAGTATTTTTGCGTCAGTTTTTTTTTTGAATTTGAATTTAAATTTTTGGAATGTTAACGGTCTGTCCGTGACATCCGGTTCAGCCGGATGTTGTTTTATTTTGTATTGATAAGCGTTTTGAGTCGGTCTCTGCGCTTCTGCCAGGTTTTTTTTGAATTTGACAGCTGCTCGTTTTGATAGGCATGATAGGAACATTTTTCTGCTTATGGCGCAGGAACAGTAAGGTTGGCAAGGACCCGCCCCAGCCGACAATGACTAGCCACTGTGCACCAACACATCATGCCGACCGCCTTCCTTACTGATTCCACTGTAGATGCGTTACCATAACAGATGGCGCCCAACGTGGCGCCTGAAGCGCTGACCGCGGGGGTCAGTCGGGTCAACCTGTGAAGTTGACCATCCCACCAGTCCGAGTGAGCAGCCACAGAGCTGCCACCTACGTTGCGGTGGGATGGTTAGACGGATCAGGTTGTCCGGGCTGGTCATCGGGGGCAGTAGCGGAAGGAGCCACGGACTGAACGTCTTGTCCTCCGGACTTTTGTATTTCACCCAGTGAGGTAGTGCTAAACGCACTTGATTTTTTTTGTAAGTGGGTTTTTGTGTTTCCGGAATGTTGTCCGCAGTCGGCTATGGAAAATTATATGTCCGCTAATTGGGTTTTTTTTTTGTAATGTAAAATTTTTTTTTTTCTCTTTTCCTTGCCGAATTTTGTATCGTTTTGGTATGAGTGTGTGAGTGTATGTGTTGTAGGACCCCAGCTCATCCCACGTCTCAGGTGGCAACACATAGTGCCACCTGGATTGTGACGGGTTGAGCTGGGATTCAGAGTGGCACTCCTTCCTGTCCCACCAGACTGGGGGAGCGGTTCCGAAACCGCTCCACCCATTGCGGCGGAGGCAGGAGGGGTGTCCAGTAAAAATGAACGGGAGGCCTCAACACCCCCAACCAGTCCCAGGGGCAAGCCCCTGGAGACTGCCCCTGCGTTGCGGCTGGGCGTGTTGAGACCAACCCGTGTGTGCCTGGAGTGACCCTAGTGGCCTCAAACCAGTCTCGGAGGGGGGCCTTAAGACCCCCTCGCACTGCGGTTGGGAGCACTAGGGCCAAGTATGAATGTGTTTGTAGTAAATTTTTTTTTTTTTCTCAACCTGTAGCCCAAGTGCCTTCTGGGAATGGGATGTCAGCGTTCCCATTACAATTGCTACCAAGTTTTCTCAACTCCTCGCGTAATTTTTATATGCACATTTTTTTTTCTCAAGGCATCGCCTAAAATATAAGGTAAAAGGGGGGAATTCTGATTTTTTTTTGTTGACCCCTAACTGCGCTACGCGGCAAAAGTTTTTTTAACTACTACGTAACGAGCTACATTTTTTTTTATATAATTATTTTTGATTATGTCACGCGAGCAATCGTTCGGCCAACCGGGGCGAAATACTCCGTTCGGGAGTGCTGGAGGGTTCCGGGGAAACCAAAACCGGGTCGGTAATAGGGGGGCTACCTCCAAGGCCAAGCGTCCTTTGGTGGTGCATACCCCAGTAGGGGGGCAATACGGAAATCCCGCGGGGACTCATATAGGCTCGGGCCCGAACGACGACCGCGACAAACTGGACATACCTGTAAGCACCAGCAATTTAAATGCATCGCTGCTAAACACACACAACATCTCGGGGATAATGACCAATGTGTCGAACTATGCACCAGATGGAGCGGGTGCCTTACCACCAAATCAAGAGGTTGGAAATTTTGGGGACGCTACCAGCGATCAGGCGAACCTCCTAGGAATGCAGGACGAAGCCACTCGTGGAGGCTCGTGGGTGGACGTGCTACACCAACTGTTCCAGGCTTCGCAGGAGGAAATGCGGAGAGAGATGGGCTCAATTAGAGCCAACATGGCCCAGCTCAACGCCGCTCTCGAATCCACGCAGCAAGCACACCAGCAACACAGGAACGCAAGCAGGATGGACCGTAACCCATTGCCATCGGTAGTACCGCCAATGTACCCGACTCCAAGCAGCATAACAGTAAAACCGCAGGAGTGGAAAATCGCATTCGACGGCACTGGGAGTGTAAGCGATTTCCTCTTCAAATTAAACACTTTGTGTGAGCGCACACAATGCCCTGACGAACAAATAATGGCCAGTTTCCACTTATTCCTTTCGGGACGAGCCGAAGAATGGTACTGGCTGTTCACAAAACAAAACCCAAATGCGACATATGCCTTTTTGTGCTACTCCTTAAAAAGAGAGTTTGGCACCTTGAAAACGGACCACGAGATCATGATGGAGATCTCCATGCGCAAGCAAAAGGCAAGTGAGTGTTATGACGTGTTTCACGCGGACATAATCTCCTTGAACGCGCGCTTAAGGGAGCCGATGTCAGAGCTTCTACTGATTGACATAATAAAAAGGAACGTCAACAGTAGCCTTAAGCTAATGCTTTTTAATGCGGACGTAAGGAACCTCCATGATCTGCGCGATGTAGCACGCCGAGGTGAACAAGTGCTGAAAGAGAGCAAGCTGCTGGGAGCCATTTACCCAGGACGGCATGTAAGCGAAGCACGCGTGACAACCCCGGACGCGAAGATGGACGGCGAGGACGGTGAGATAGATCCCCAGATAGAGGCGCTGGAATATAGACGCAGCAGAAGACCGGACTACTCGGGAATCCAGTGCTGGAATTGCCAGGGAATGGGGCACTCCTATATATATTGCGAGGAACCCATAAAAAGTCCTTTTTGTTTTAAATGTGGGTATAAGGGTGTATTCACTCCTAAATGCCCTAGGGACCATCGCAGGCAGGGAAACCAGTACCCGAGCGAGAAGATGGGGGAACCTCGTTCGGCTTCATAGCTCCCACATCAGCCAGTGCTCGAGGCGTCGTCCCGTGCGCTGAACCAGAGGGCGAATCTCTGCATGGAGGTGGTGAGCTTCCGAGGTGCAGTAGTACCCTGGCAGAAGAACCCTCGACTGTAATAATAACCTTCCCCGATAGTACTGACGATTCGAATAGTTCTGAATCCGAGAGTCGAACGTCCTCTTTCACGATGGGCGAGCAAATCAAAATCCTGCGACGCCAGCATAGGGATGTCGCGTGCCAAACGCAACTTTTCCCAACCCTAAAAGAAAGGGAGGATAGGTATGAACAAATGAGACATACCATTTTTGACCAATATCCGGTATCGGACAATATTTTGAAGTGTAGGAAGAGATACCACCGGAGAGTACAGGAGCGTAGACTGCTGCAAGCCACCACGTTAACGCTTACAGAGGACGAAAGGCCTTTAGTAAAGGCTAGAATTAAAAATAGTTTTCTTGTAGGGTTGTTAGACTCGGGAGCCAACGTCTCCATCTTAGGGAAAAATGGAGTAGAATTCCTAGAGGATAACGGCTTCGAATATCAGCCCTTACATGCGTTCGTATATACCGCGGGCGGCAACAAGCAAAAAATTTTAGGCTCAGTATCCCTACCGGTCACTTTTAAAAATATCACAAAGATTATTCGTTTTTACCTTGTTCCCTCGTTGCTCCAAGAAGCATACTTCGGGGTCGATTTTTGGAGAGCATTTGCGTTAGCTCCCGAAATATTCCCGAGCGTAGAGTGTTTAGAGACTAGGCTTGAAAAGGAAGAGGAACTTAACCTCCATGAATTGTCACCAGAACAGAAATCAGAATTGCGAAAAGTCATCGAGACGTTTCCTTCGTACGAGAAGTTAGGCCTAGGGCAAACTAAATTAGTGGAGCATCACATCGACACCGGTGATGCTGTGCCTATAAAAAGCAAGCATTTTCCTCTTTCGCCGCCGAGGCAAGCCGAAGCTTTTAGAGAACTAGACAGGTTACTACAGTTAGGAGTTATAGAAGAATCCAACTCCCCGTGGTGTAGTCCTGTAGTACTGGTCCGGAAACCAGGCAAAGTCAGGCTGTGTATAGATTCGAGAAAGGTCAACGCGGTGACTAAGAAGGATTCGTACCCCCTGCCTCATATCAACGGCTTATTGAGCAGACTGAAAGATACGCATTTTATTAGTGGCATTGATCTGAAAGACGCGTTCTTCCAGATCAAATTGACAGAGTCCTCGAAGGAAAAAACAGCATTCGCAGTTCCGGGGAGGCCTCTGTACCACTTCAAGATGATGCCATTTGGTCTGTGCAATGGACCGCAGACTATGAGTAGGCTGATGGACAAGGCGATCCCTTCGCGTCTGCGAGAGAACGTCTTTGTCTACCTGGACGATCTGATGGTATGTAGCACTAATTTTGAGGATCATCTAAAATTGCTAGCAGAAGTGGCGAACTGTTTGAGAGATGCAGGTCTGACAATAAATGTGGAAAAAAGTAAATTTTGTCAGAAAGAAATACGCTACTTAGGGTATTTGATAGGCAGCGGGTGTCTGAAGGTGGATCCGGGAAAAGTAGAAGCAATACAAAACTTCCCGATCCCTAAATCCCCTCGGCAAGTGCGTAGGTTTGTGGGCATGGCGAATTGGTACCGAGCATTTATTACCAATTTTGCGGACTTGGCAGGTCCCTTGACCGACTGTCTCCGCAAGTCAGCAGGCCCGTTTAAACTCACTCCTGAAGCTATAGAGGCGTTCGAAAAACTAAAAGTAGCCTTGAGTTCGGCGCCTGTCTTGGCCCAACCAGACTTTTCAAGGGAATTCGTGATACAATGTGACGCTTCCAAAATAGGTGTTGGCGGAGTATTGTTTCAGGTCGATGATGATGGCGCTGAGCATCCAATCGCATTCGTGTCGAAAAAGCTGAATAATGCTCAACGCAATTACACAGTAACCGAGCTGGAATGTCTTGCAGCCATAATTAGCGTGAAGCGTTTCCGACCCTATGTCGAAGGATTACCTTTTCGGATTGTTACGGACCACTCCAGTCTCAAGTGGTTGATGACACAAAAAGACTTGAGCGGGAGGTTGGCGAGATGGTCACTCTTACTGCAAAGATACGATTTTAGAATGGAACATCGTAAGGGCACCCTGAATGTAGTACCAGACGCGCTGTCGCGTTTTGACGTTGACGAGTTAACTTTCACTACCACACCCGGAGAAATAGACTTAGTCTCTCCCGAATTCGCCAGCAAGGAGTATTTAGACTTAATTCGGACCGTCACCGAAAACGAGGAATCACTTCCGGATTTACGAGTGGTGGACGGTGTAATTTTCAAAAGAGTTAAGTTTCGTAAGGGGATGGAAGGGGAAGAAGACTCGCTGTGGCGTTTATGGTTGCCAAAAGGGTTGACTGAGGAAGCAGTGAGATTAGCACATGACGCTAACCGGAGTTACCATGGCGGATGGCTGAAAACCTTAGAACGTGTTAGGCAGAAGTACTTCTGGCCGCAGCAGGCTAAGGACGTCAGGGACTACGTCCAGCGTTGTGACACCTGCAAAACGGTAAAACCCACCAACCAGCAGTCGAGACCACCTATAGGGAGTGCCTTTGAATCCGAAAGGCCATTTCAGCGGTTGTATTGCGACTTTCTAGGGCCGTATCCGAGATCTAAGCGGCGAAATCAATTTCTTTTCATAGTACTAGACCATTTTTCAAAATACGTTTGGCTAAAGCCCATGCAGAGAGCTACCACTGTTAACGTTATAAATTACTTCGCTTCAGAAATTTTTCCGGCTGTAGGGGTCCCTGAGTTTATTCACAGTGACAATGGTAAACAGTTTATTTCGAAGGAAATGAACCAATTTTTAGTAAATTACGGGGTGACGCACGTGAGGACGGGGCTATATTCTCCCCAAGCGAACGCATCCGAACGCGTCAATAGAGAAATTGTTTCTAAGATTAGGATTTTCCTGAAGGATAAACCTGACCACACTAATTGGGATAAGCATATACCCGAAATTTTATCAGTTTTAAGAAGTGATTTTCATACGGCGATTCAGTGTTCTCCATACTTTGCATTATATGGCCAAAACATGGTCCAACATGCCTCAACGTACAACATTTTAGGGAAACTCGGCAGCCTTCGAGAAGACCAGGTCAAGGTAGTAAGCCGAGCTGACAAGTTGACTAATATTCGTGAGCAGATCCGTAGAAATTTAGATCAGGCCAAAGATAGGGGAGTAACCACCTATAACAAGCGCTCTAGACACGTCAACTATAAGGAAGGTCAGGAAGTTTTTCGGAGAAACTTTGCCTTAAGTAATTTTAAACAGGGCATTAATGCCAAATTCCTACCCAAATACCTGAAGTGTCGCGTGCTTCGAAAAATAGGCAACGCATTGTATGATCTCGAGGACCTAAACGGGAAATTGATAGGTCGCTTTCACGCGTCGGACATTCGCCCGCAATGAACTAGAAAACGTTTCTTTTGCCAATTTACAATTTGATTTTTTTTATACACCCACCAATTGGACCTTTTTTTTTTGTCTGGGCGTTTTGGCGGTCGGGGACATCTCGCCCAGTATTCTCCCCGAGCACTGACCTCATAGGATGTTCACGCGCGTACTCACCGAGGACCGTGAACACCCTGGCAGTCCCGCTTAGGTCGGACTAGCCTTTCGGAGTTTGGACGAGTTCTCCATATCAAAATGTCTATTTTTTTTTGTCTTGCCTTTTGTGGGGGCGATAACCACTAAAACCTTTCGGAGTTTTGACGAGTTCTCCATAACAAATGTCTAATTGCCGCAAAGCCCTTATAACTAGGAAACAGAAATTATTCCCAACTTGACTTAATTTTTTTTTTTGACAGACCTATGTTGCCCGGCTAGCTCCGTAGTAGGACTTTGAGACTCTTATCTCAGGGGTGAGTCGTGCCCCACGTTGCTTGTCGTCGGAGATCCCTGGCAATGGCTTCCCACAGATGATCCGGTTCCCTGTTCGCTTCATCGTCAGGTCTTCAAAGCGAAGCAGGTTTGTTACGGTCTGCTGCTGCGGTCTACGGCCATGATCCCCTTGGGAGCGTGTTCACGCGAACACACCTAGCGATGTGGTGAAAGTGGCGATAAAAAGAAAAATATCGAAAAGAAGGGAACAGACAGACCGGCCATCACTAGAAGACGGGGAGAAAAAAAGAAGAAAAAACCACCACGAGTTTCCGAGGAAGAAAAAACTCCCTTTTCCTTTTTGCTGGCGGTCTGAAGCGGTAGAGCACACAACCCTCGTGACCAAAAAGTGGTCAAGTGAAAAATTACAGGATACTTAAGTGCATCCACATATAGTTGGTGGAACTGACGAGCGCGTTCTCAAATACAGATAGTTCACCATCAAAATTTGGGCGGTTTATAGCAATCGTAAAACACTCCTCTACATATGTTCATCGTATTTTCGGAATTCCTCAAAGCCGTGCTTATATACATAGCCAAATTTTGAAAGGCTAAGGAGCTACATACGGGAAGTTTACATTTTAACGTTTTAACCCGAAAATTGTCTCCGAAATGAGTGAATTCAATTAAAAACGAAGTAAGCTAGCCGGTGGCCACGTTGAAACCGTTTTAACCTACTCTCAGGACGTGCTAAATTCCCGAACATCGTGAATACTAATAAATAGTAATTGGAAGGCATCGGCGTTGCCTTCTCCGCGTATGCGAGGAGCGCGGGAATGTTGGAATATTCCCAACGATTGCCACGTAATATACACGGTTCCTCAACTTAGCAATAGTGGTGTTGGCTTAGCGGTGTCATTTCCATCCACACCAACTGCAATAGCACCAACCATATCCAGTGACCCCGGCACCGTCATATGCCAAGACGCCAGACGTACCACTCCTAGAGTGACATATCAACAAACACAGCGCCATTCACCACAGCAACATATTAATGATACACAACAATTGCAACAATTACAATTGCAACAACAAACGCAAAACCATCATCTAAACGAGCTGAGCAAATATTGGGTGGTGTCCAATGGTCAAGCATTGCCCTATAACATTCTACCTAATGGCACGATAATCACACCTCATCAACGCCAGCCAGCAACATCTGAGCAACATACGCACACTCAGCAGCAGCAGGTTCAGCAGCAGCAACAGCAACAACAACAGTACCAACACCAACTACAACAACAACGTTTGAAACTGGGTGAGTCCGTTCCAACTCGGTGAAATTGTATTATGTATCTATGTGAAGTGATAAAATTCGTCACTTACAGATTATCGTTTCAAATTTTTGTAATTCATTCCAAGCACGCTTAATGAACCTAAAGACCCCTTTCTGTAACTCGATTCGAACGTACGGTATATGCATTCGGACACTTTGGTGCTCTTAACTCTGTTGACCCGTCGGATAAGTGCAATGTAAAACCCGTTCTGCAATCTTGCGAATAAGAACCATTGTTCTGTAAAGCTTGTGAAAGGTCAATACAGTCAAGAAATAGAAAACCAAAATTATGAAAGTTTGAGTTCTGCAAATAATTTTATTCCAGTCGAGTTACAGAATAGTGTCACTAGTATATATAGTACCTTACATATTTGAATCAAATAATTTTATTCCAGTCGAGTTACAGAATAGTGTCACTAGTATATATAGTACCTTACATATTTGAATGTGTCACTCGGAACCATAAATTTTTTTTATATACTTACCTGCGAAAGCCATGTAAATGGGTAATGCATTACACATTAGCGACATAGGCCTTTCTGCGAGAGTTATAACCGAGATGCAACAAGGGTTGGGGAGTGATGTCCTTTTGAACCTGGAACAATAAACTCGTTTCAGACGTTTTTTTTTGTATTTTCAAATAACGTCGCGAATGAACCCTTGCACAAAAAAAAAAAAGGAAGAAGAGGAAGAATTCCCCAAATTAAATGAAATACATAAAAATGAATTTAATGTAATTGCACTAGTAATTAAAAACCAAAAGATATTTAGTACATTCAAAATATTTTCTACACTATATACGAAACCACTAGGCTGTAAGACATATAAGGAGTTGAATCCGAATAATTGTATGCGATGTAAATGTAATTCGGAATAAACGTAAACTCTAGCATCACATGTGAAACTTAGAAATTCTCGATAGAATCCTAAAAATTTAATGCATAAGTTATTAATTAGTATGAACTGTCAATAAATCTAAATTGTAAATGGGAATGCTGAGGTCTCCTTTCTTTTAGAGGGCACCTAAGGTATACAGGTAAGGGGCCACCGAAAATTTAGGTGCGTCGGTGGCCATGGTTATTTGAGGGTGGGATAAAGCACCGGGCGTCGCAACACCACCCGCGGCGCCCCCTATGTATATTCGGCCCTTTTCTTTTTATTTTTAAATTTTTCAGCTTTTTTGTTATTGTTTGGTTTTTCAGCGGTTTTTTTTTTGAATTTGATTTTCAGCGTTAGTAACCGGCCATGTCCGGTTCGGTAGTATTTTTGCGTCAGTTTTTTTTTTGAATTTGAATTTAAATTTTTGGAATGTTAACGGTCTGTCCGTGACATCCGGTTCAGCCGGATGTTGTTTTATTTTGTATTGATAAGCGTTTTGAGTCGGTCTCTGCGCTTCTGCCAGGTTTTTTTTGAATTTGACAGCTGCTCGTTTTGATAGGCATGATAGGAACATTTTTCTGCTTATGGCGCAGGAACAGTAAGGTTGGCAAGGACCCGCCCCAGCCGACAATGACTAGCCACTGTGCACCAACACATCATGCCGACCGCCTTCCTTACTGATTCCACTGTAGATGCGTTACCATAACAAATATAAGAAAGCAAATCTTGTCTTCTTTGTTGAAAAAATAATCTTTTCTCCCATATTTTGTTGTGATCTTATTCGTTATAACAAAGAAAAAGACGAATTCACAATGCAAGAAGAGAAACAAAAAGCTGACAGCGAAAAATTTGTGAACTGTCAAAGTATGAAGAACAAAAAATGGTTGCTTTTGTAGTTGAACTTCCGAGACAGACAAATTTGCAAATCCTTTATAAATAACTTTGGGTAGTTTGCGAAAAACATCAAATACACGAATTATATTTGCTAATTTAAATACGCGTATTCTCTCAAATATTAAAGTGAGTGTGTGAAATAATAAAAAACTACAAAAAGTAGAATGGATGGCACTGAAGCATTTCTCGAAGAAGACCGAGTAATTTGTGGTAGGTGGCTTTTGTGTGCAATATTTTATTTGTAACAAACGTAATTGCATGCAAACCAAAACTTGATCTTTCAACAAAGTCTAGAAATACACGAAACTTAATTAAAATAGCGCATAATGCATTTAAACAATGGAAGTCGCATGTGACACCGCCCCCATTTTTTCACAGGAAAATTGGTTGTTGTTGTTGTAGCGATAAGGTTGCGCCCCGAAGGCTTTGGGGAGTGTTATCGATGTGATGGTCCTTTGCCGGATACAGATCCGGTACGTTCCGGTAACACAGCACCATCAAGGTGGTAGCCCGATCATATCGGGAACGATTTATATGGCCACATCAAACCTTTGGGCCCTCCCTCCCTCCCCACCCCTAAGTTCCATGAGGAGCCTGGGGTCGCCCGAGCCTCGTCTGTTAGTGAAACAGGATTCGCCGCGGATAGGTGAGGTTGACAATTGGGTTTGGATAAGCTATATATTGCGCTGGCAACCTGAAGGGTTGCGCTACACAGTCCCTGGAATCTGGTATTTTAGTCGCCTCTTACGACAGGCATACCTACCGCTGGTATATTCTGACCCCCTAACCCGCTGTGGGGAGGAAAATTGAATGGCATATGCTTATAAAGCCAAACTTACTTAAATGCAAAATGGTTGATTAAGAAATGATTCATTATACTTGCAAGCGCGTAGCCACATATATATGTATTATAATTGATGCTAATTATTGTTAGTGAAATTGCAACAAATCAACCTAAAATTTTTAGGAAGTGGTGCTTGGGTTATAGCATTTTTTCTCTTGGCTGGTTTCCTAACTGCTTCCCTCAAGTACATATGTATGTCGAGCAGATTTATTCTCAAAAGCATTGTTCAAATAACACAAAATAAAACCGGACTTCAACGTACGTTTTCAAGTTTTCGTTTAAGTCCTTTATCATTCTAGAACAATGGGAAATTACACTGCTAATACGTGGAAAACCAGCTATTGAAAGCGAGTCATGTGCACCGATATCACTCCTTCCGCTATAAAACACCGAATTGATTCCAGCGGTTGTGTAGCGCAATCCTCGCAATGGGTTGCCAGCGCAATATATAGCTTCTCCAACCCAATTTTCAGTCTCGCCTACCCGTGGCCAAACCTGTTTCATTAACAGCCGATGCACTGGCGCTCCAAACTCCTGATGGATCTACGGAGTGGAAGGGCAGGATGGCCTAGAAGGTTTCATGTGGTCATACAGAATCCTTCCCGAGATGGTCAGGCTAGTACCTTTATGGTGCCTGTTAGCGGAACGTACCGGACCTGCATACGGCAAGGGACCATCAACATCGATAACACTGCCCAAGGCCTTCGGGGATAGAAGGATCACCCGTCCACCCTTGTCTAGAAACATGGACCGGTAATTATCTGAATGGTCGGAAAGCGTCGGTTCAATTTAGGAACGTAACCTGAAAGCCAAGGAGTATTAAACATTGTGCAACTGGCCGGCCGCCCTTGTGCTACGCGTCACCAGTTTGGTCGCACGGTCTTAAAAATACATACTGGGCTTGACAAAATGCTGCAATCAGAACTGCCAACTCCTTATGACCAGTGAACACCACTTACATACCTAGCGAACCTGTTATTGTTCTTGTGGCGATAAGGACATTCCCCGAAGGTACTGGTGAGTGTTATGGATGTCGATGGTCCTTTGTCTGACGTAGATTCGGTAACAAGCACTTTAAGGAATTAGCCCACTCCAGCGGGTTAGGGGGCTTACAATATACTCGCGGCTGGTATGCCTGTCGTAAGAGGCGACAAAAATACCAAATTGGTTCAAGGTGATGTGTGGGGTAACCCTTTCAAGGGGTTGCCAGTAGAGGTTTACGCCGATCACTTTATCGGCGGCGGCGGCGTAGGCTCTATTATATACCGGCGGCGACGGCGGAGGCGGCGCGCCGGCGTACGCCGGTGTTCTTACCTTAAAAGCTTGATTTTTCTATTTAAAAAAATAATATTTAGGAAAGGTTTTGTTTATATGTATTTAAGGAAATCAACGTGTTGGACATTTCGGGAAGATCCGGGGTTTTTCATCAAAACTTCGCAGACCGTTCAAAAATTTTCAGGAGTAGCTCTTTGCGAAGGGATTGTCCCTCGTTCGCTTGCTCCAGAGAGGCTTTGAACCTAACCCCGGTCTTTGGAATTGGTACTGCTACGTCTGCTGAAAAGAAATAGAGATACATAAAATAGTCACACTTTTGCTTGTATATCTCGTGCAAAGCGTAGTTTCACCTAGGGTTAACTCCTAATAATCGTCGCGAACACACTTTCTTTAAATCATTTGTCGCTCCTTGGCGGTCACGCATAAAGGCGACTTAGGGTTGCTATTAATGGTCTATTAATACTCATGACTCTCGTGGCGCCTCCAGTTTTTTCGGCTGTTTTTAAGAGCTTCAATTCCCGATGTGCGAACAGTAGGAATCCCTACCACCAGTCGCTACCACACCACCTGAGCCTCACACCATATGTCAGTACAGGAGCTATAGGACTGCGACTTCGAACTCATACCTTCGTCGACGTCACTTTCCTAGAAGCTCTAGGTGTAGCTCCGAAGACTTTACAACGGATGCTTTTGTCGCGCTATGCTGCCGAGCTACACAATAGAAACACCTTGAAACGTTAGGGAGTGACTATTCGTCCAAGGATGCCGCCCTCAAAATCATAAGCAGTCTAAGTGGATGTCATTGCGTCATGGGTGAAAATCGCATAAGCCTCGGTGCATCTACATGATTAAAATTTTACAAGGACCCTGGATAAAATTTTTAAAATGTAGACCAAAGATTGCAGACGTTTGTATTCACAACATTGATTTCAATAGTCTTTGTTAAATCAAATTTAGAATGAAAGTCGACGGATTTTAAGTTGAAAGTTGTTAACTACTGTTTTCCGGCCTTACGATATAGGAGCTCATTATGGATGACAGCGTAGCTTCAGTTTTCAGACAAATTCGACTGTCCACTACGTTAGGGTAGTATCACACACGGTCATTAGTTCCACTGTCTTGGGAAAGCTTTTGCTTCACCACTTTGAGTGTTCTTGCGAAGGACAAAGCCTCACCTGGTAGATATATGTGCCTACGTATTCACATTTGTAAAAGGAGCCGTAACGTGTAGGTGATATTTAAACTTGGTTGATAGGCTATAATCAATGTGATTCACTCCAAGGGACTAGTTTTTGATAGGGCCGCCAACTTTAGGAAATATGAAACCGGGAGACTTGGGTGTTGAAGGATGAAGTGTGAAAATCAAAATTAACATTTCAGACGCTATTGTATAGTTTCGCAAATAAACAACAGATGTTTGAATGCAAGACTTAGTGATTTTTCAAACCGTTCTCATAATTATATATATCCTCAACTTAAGAATGAGGTAAGAATAATTTCAAAGGAGTGTTTATGCCCCTAGAACCTACTAAAGGATTATGCATCACTGATTTCGCTTATTCTTGAGGACAATTTAAAAACATGTTCGCCTTGGGTCATTTTATTTGAATTAATTGTTCATTATTAATTTTTTCAAAAATGCAAAGTGAGCATATAAATTTATTATATAACATTTCTTTTAGTGTTTTGTTTTAATAACTTGTTGAATTGGGTGATGCAAAGTCCGTGTTAAGCTGACATCGAAAGCGCCTGTTATTTTAAATAACTTTTAAATAGTTATAAAGAGTTAAATTTCGCAATTAGTTTCTTATAACTGGCAGTGATGCGCATCCGTTGATACCACTTTCGACCATATCCGACCAATTTTCGACATAAACAATAAATGGCCTAAACAGTCTTAAACGAGTAGAAAATATAGTAACGCGCCGGACGCCGCGCCGCCGCGCCGATATTTTTGACATTCTGCGGCGGCGTGCGAAACACGACCAAAATCGGCGGCGGCGGCGTTTATCGGCGGCGTATATCTCTAGTTGCCAGTGCAATAATAGCTTCTCCAACCCGATTGTCAACCTCACATACCAGTAGCGAATCTTGGTTCTTTAGCAGACAATGCTCTGGCGACCCCAAGTTCCTCATGGATCTGGGGGTAGGAGGCCGGGATAGCTTATAAAGTTTCAATAGGGTCATACTTAATCGTTCCTAAGATGGTCGAGGTTGTTCTGGTTGTTTTTGTTGTTGTTATAGCGATAATAACACTCCCCGTAGGTTGTGTGGAGTGTTATCAGAACTGTCACGGGCTGTCTCCTTATGCCCCCAGAACACCATCTACATAATGAGGCGAGAATACTCCCCATCAGGGAAAGAAATGAGATGCTAACCAAACAGTTCCTGTTCAGTACCCAGAATCTGGGCATCCCAACAGACATCTGATTGATGAGCCAACACCGCCTAGGGGCTTAAGGAGTCATCTCCGTAAGCATTATGAGGAAATACGGCACCGAGAACTCAGCCGTATGAAGCAAAAAAACAAATGCAGGTCCTCAGTGAACTCCACAAACAGGCGTCGGACCTTTATGCCAGGAATTGCCCGGTGAATCCAGTACTCAAAGAACAGTACACAAAACTTGCGGAAGAGGAACGCATACTCTCCAGTGAAACGCGAGTCCCTCTAGCTCAACTTCGTTCTGGATACTGTAACAGGCTAAACTCTTACCTATCCAGAATCAACCCCCACATACAAAATGTATGCCCCGCTTGCAATGTATCCCCACATGACACCAACCATCTCTTCAATTGTAATGTGGAACCAACGCCTCTTAACACCCCTTTCATTATGGTCCACTCCTGTTGGACTGCCGTTAGAGGATATTGATGACAATCTGTGATCGGTCGCACCTATTGGGTGGGGTGAAGCACTGCTACAACAACAACGAAATGCTGGACAGTTTTTGCTTAGTTGTCACAAACCTGGCCACCATAGCAAACAACTGCTTGATCTAGGCCCACCTCTAAGAGGGTTAAGCTAACATCTCCATAACTACTATGATGAGATCCAGCACCTGCCAGCACAGCCGTTTGGTCCAGACCAGTATATGAAGGCACTAGGCAAAATCCACACAGAATCGGTATATTTTCCATTTAGGGTATTAAAATTCGAATTAAATCTTAATGTCCATAGAGCAGTTTTAACTTTGACCCATGCGCGTCACCTCCTAACTGTTTCCTATCGGGACCAAATTTTATATCGTCGATTTATAGTAAAAACTTGCTAAGTGGCAAAAAAAATTTACATGGCAGGGAAAAACTTTTCGAATTTTTCATTCAAATTATAGCCCAGTAAACATCCGGAGTAATTAAAAAAACTCCCAATTCGTATCGTGATAGATCAGGGCGGATTTTGGACGATAACGACGTCAGCCCTAACTAAAGACAGCCTCGACATACCAACCACGCATACCTCGTAGGCAGTTTTGCTCTAAATACTTACATTGTTAATATGCTGATCATTACGGAGATGATTAGATAGAAGCGTCCATGCCAATTTATAATAGGAACAGTAAGACACATTAGAAACTATAATTTTATTCAAATCATTGTAAATCTTAGTAAACAATGATTCAAATTGAATATAAAACAAATTTTTTTCAAAATAAAATGTGAAAATTTGTTCCAAAGTTGCTTTGTTTGCTAACCAATATCATATCGGATTCATAAAAGACTCCTATATGATCACTAGCTTTACCCGGCGTACGTTGTAACGCCCGAGATCGAATGAATGTTGCGTTACTTTTTCTGTTTGTTGATAATTTAGTTTATTGTTCTGTAAATTGATTTGAATTTTGTATGCATATTTGGTGAAATTTTCGTTTAAAACATTTTATTATTGTATCTTATTCTAATGCATGTGGATACACAATATTTTTGGTTTTTTCGTTCGGTTCAAAATGAGCAAATTTTTTCGCGTTCCAACTAGAGCAAGCAACATATAGCTGGCCATGGGAAAAGCACGGACTCTCTAAATTTTATCCTGCAACAGTGAGCAATTTTCCTTGTGCTTTGTTGATTGTAATTGCAAAAGCAAGGCGTACAGGCACCTGTCAGAGCTTAAAACTGAATGGAAAAACTGTAGGAATCATTGGGATCCTTGGAATGAGCACATCTTCACCGTCGCTTTTACTGCTGATGGTTGTTGCTTCGATTACATTCGTCACTAATTTCTTAACGCAAAGTCTGGTTCCATTGCAAAACTTTGGTGGGTCTAAATTCCGAAGCAGCATGGTGAGCCAATTTTCAAAGTTAATATATGCGCAGGCATTCCAGGTGGTTTTAAAGAGTTTAGAAATTCAATTGGATAATTCACAATTTGATCTTCATCTGTGACTGTGTTGATCAATTTATATTTCGTCACTTCACAAGGAATTTGGTTTTAAATGCGATCATTGATTTCGTTAACTTGATGATTTTTGGGAGCTAAGATTGCTCGTTCGCATAGCCAAAAAAAATTTTTTAATTTAAAATTTTGAAATATGACAAACCTTCGTCTTGATCGAAGTAACCTATTTTATTCAAATTTTATTATAAATTCGCAAAATTATTTGGAAAATTGCATGAATTTAAGCTAAATTCATTTCAACTTCACCACTAAGATAGAAGACAATCTGCTTCAAAAAAATTTATAAAGAAACTAGAGTAGCCGGCCGACTTTGTTCTGTTCGAAAATTGATTTGCCTATATTTAGAAATTGAGCTTCCCCTTTTTACTACCTATCCAATTCTCTTCTACCTTATCTTTAATTTTTATACTCAGTTGAGCAGAGTTCACAGAGTATATTAACTTTGATTGGATAACAGTTGGTTGTACAGGTATAAAGGAATCGAGATAGATATAGAGTTCCATATATCAAAATCATCAGGATCGAAAAAAAATTTGATTGAGCCATGTCCGTCCGTCCGTCCGTCCGTTAACACGATAGCTTGAGTAAATTTTGAGGTATCTTCATGAAATTTGGTATGTATGTTCCTCTCATCTCAGATCGCTATATAAAATGAACAATATCGGACTATAACCACGCCCACTTTTTCGATATCTAAAATTTCGAAAAACCGAAAAAGTGCCATAATTCATTACCAAAGACGGATAAAGCGATGGAACTTGGTAGGTGAGTTGAACTTATGACGCAGAATAGAAAATTAGTAAAATTTTGGACAATGGGCGTGGCACCGCCCACTTTTAAAAGAAGGTAATTTAAAACTTTTGCAAGCTGTAATTTGGCAGTCGTTGAAGATATTGTCATCGTGCACTTTCATGTTCATTGGCAGCCCTGTCCTCTCACTTCTATTATTATCTACTCATTCATTCTATATATTCGTTCTCTCTTTGCTTTGTACTCAAATATTGTTCTGAGCTTAAGTTGTATCATTTTATGAAATGTAAATGAAGTCATTCGTTAAACTGAATTCAATAAAGTTGGTCATCCAAAACTGTCATAGTGATAATATCATGATGAAATTTGGCAGGAACGTTACTCCTATTACCATATGCATGCTTAATAAAAATTAGCAAAATCGGAGAACGACCACGCCCAGTTTTAAAAAAAAATTTTTTTTTTTAAGTCAAATTTTAACAAAAAATTTAATATCTTTACAGTATATAAGTAAATTATGTCAACATTCAACTCCAGGAATGATACGGTGCAGCAAAATACAAAAATAAAAGAAAATTTCAAAATGGGCGTGGCTCCGCCCTTTTTCATTTAATTTGTCTAGAATACTTTTAATGCCATAAGTCGAACAAAAATGTACAAATCCTTGTGAAATTTGGTAGGGGCTTATATTCTAGGACGATAACTTATTTCTGTGAAAAAGGGCGAAATCGGTTGAAGCCACGCCCAGTTTTAATACACAGTCGACCGTCTGTCCTTCCCCTCGGCCGTTAACACGATAACTTGAGCAAAAATCTATATATCTTTACTAAACTCAGTTCACGTACTTATCTGAACTCACTTTGTATTGGTATTAAAAATGGTCGAAATCCGACTATGACCACGCCCACTTTTTCGAAATAGAAAATTACGAAAAATGACAAAAATGCCATAATTCTATACCAAATACAAAAAAAGGATGAAGCATGGTAACTGGATTGGTTTATTGACTCAAAATATAACTTTAGAAAAAAAACTTTGTAAAATGGGTGTGACACCTACCATACTAAGTAGAAGAAAATGAAAAATTTCTGCAGGGCGAAATAAAAAACCCTTGAAATATTGGCATGAATACTGTTCGTGGTATTACATATATAAATAAATTAGCGGTACCCGACAGATGATGTTCTGGGTCACTCTGGTCCACATTTTGGTCGATATCTGGAAAACGCCTTCACATATACAACTACCACCACTCCCTTTTAAAACCCTCATTAATACCTTTAATTTGATACCCATATCGTACAAACAAATTCTAGAGTCACCCCTGGTTCACCTCTATGGCGATATCTTAAAAAGGCGTCCACCTATAGAACTAAGCCCACGCCTTTTAAAATTCTCATAAACATCTTTCATTTGATACCCATACCGTACAAACAAGTTCTATGGCGATATCCCTAAATGGCGTCCACCTATAGAACTATGGCTCACTCCCTCATAAAATATTCTTTAATACCTTTCATTTGATACACATGTCATACAAACACATTCCAGGGTTACCCTCGGTTCATTTTCCTACATGGTTATTTTCCCTTATGTTGTCACCATAGCTCTCAACTGAGTATGTAATGTTCTGTTACAACCGAACTTAACCTTCCATACTTGTTCTTATTATTCTTGTCCATCCCTTATTCCATTTCTTTACCTTCCACTCCCAAACATATTCTCAGTCTCACTCCCACTGCCGTTCCCACTACCACTATCACTCCCACTTCCATTCTCGCTCTCCCACTCCCACTCTATCTCACCACAATTTCCTCATATATGGAATCTCTATACCAAATACCTGCTTCAATATATTTGTTTGCATACAACACCACGAAACTATATGAAAATAACGCAGATTTATAAGATATAGATGGATAATTGACCCGTTCTCCTGCCCGATAACATTGCTTGTTGCGATGCTACTACTCTCCAAGTAAACAAAGCAATTTTTCATATTCAGGGCTGTCATGGAACCCAAGTCGGTTTTGCGTTTTGTTGGAATTACAATCCAATATTGATTTAAATTGGTGTCATAAAACTGTATTGGTTTTGCTCTTTTCGAATGTAAATAAAAGCGATGTTCAAATCAGCTGTTTTGCGATGCACCGGCAATTTTGATGTTAATTCTTTTGGCAAAATTTTATAAAATAGTTGTTTTGTGCATTTAAACAGCAATAAACAAATTTATTGACATCAAAATGGCATCAGCAGTTGTAGCATTTATATTATTGGAAGAAGAAAGTTGCGAGAAGGTGAAAAGGAAAATTTTGAGAGATCGCAGCAATTCAAGAGAGAGCGTAATTAAAAATATTTCTTAATGTGAGTTTCTAAATATTTCTAGTGTATTTGCAGTTACATTGCATACTATCGCATAAACAAAGAGGCTTTCCGAATGGTATTGAACACCATTGAAGGAGACTTAACTCGCTTCTGTCAGTTCTGCCAGTGCTGCAACTAGCTGCTATGTGCTTTTTTTAGCTGAAGGATCCTATCAAAGATCAGTTAGCAAGGACTCTAACATGAGTCAACGATTTTAGATGAGGGCTTCGTGAAGCCCTTTGCAATATCTGGATGTTTCTCCATAAATTCAGTCAAAATACTGTTTTGCATTGAATTTTTATGTGTTCCCCTATTAAGAATGAAAGTATATGTAAACTTACATTTATTTTTATAAAATAAACCTTTATTTACTTACATTTTTAGAAAATACTCAACTGCAAGAGAAGTACAACTAGGAAAAAATGAAATCCAACAGCATTTAACTGATTGGATTGTTTCCAATAGCAAAATCGATATTATCGGATTCTGAGACACCTAAAACCGACACTAATTCCAATTCGAACATTAAACCGATAACATTGGATTTCATGACACCAAAGTAGTTATTTTGTCGGTTTTAAATCCGATTCCGACAATTGGATTTCATGACAGTCCTGATTGTATCTTTTACACAAAATTTCAACAAATCGCACCAAAATTATTTTTTTTTGGAATATGTTGGTCCCTGGTCCACATGCTGGAAAGAAAGTTTTCCAAATATTTAGCTTGTCGAATAAGAATCCATCTACTAAGTTTCAAGCCAATGCCACAAAAAATCAGATTTTTTAAAAAGTCGCTCAAATATTTAGCTAGACCTCTGTACCAAATCTTAAACAAATTGCAACATAAATACTGTTATACTGTTATAAAGGTCGAGCACTCGTTCACTTTCCGGAAATAAAGTTTCTCAAATAGTAGACTAGTCAAGCAAGTACCTCTGTAGCAAACTTCAAGGAAATCGCGCCATGAATCGCATACAACTTATCTCAAATCGGTCCAGTCGTTTAGGACGAGTTCAGTCACAAACACACGTACAGAAGAAATATATGTATTGTGGCGAATATTAACAGCTTCAGTAAGTCACTATGCTGCTAGTAAATAAATACCCAAAAGCAGCGAAATAAGCAGCCACACACACATGGAAACAGCAAAGCTACGAGCACGGTTGCCACACCATGTTTTCATTTGTGACCAAAATTCATCGAAAAAAGGACCAAATCTCAAAGAAATGGATCAAATTTTTGTATTCTTTAATTGGCTTACAAACAATTCGGCAATTCAAAAATGTGTCGAATTCGTTGTATTATTATTATTATTATTTATAAACTAATTAAATTAATTAATTGGCTAACACATAATGAGCATTAGCTGCCAGGGCTATAAGCTCTATTTAATAATGTTTAGGTAAAGTTTATTATAAAACTAGAAGTTATAATTAAAAAAATAAATAAAAATAAATGTAAGGCGCGATAACCTCCGTAAGATCTAAGGCCGAGCTTCTCTTCCAATTTGCGTCGTGGTCCTCTTGATTTTCCCTACAAATTGGTCGGACGGGACCTACATGTTTTATGCCGACTCCGAACGGCATCTGCAAGGCAGATAAGTTTTCACTGAGAGCTTTTCATGGCAGAAATACACCCGGAGCGCTTGCCAAACACTGCCGAGGGGCGACCCCGCTTAGAAAAATTTTCTTCTAATTGAAAAACCTTATTTCTAAATTTTTGATGTTGCTTTGCCCGGGTGTGAACCCAGGGCATACGGTGTGGTAGGCGGAGCACACTACCACCACACCATGGTGGCCACGGTGGATTATAAGTGATCTAGGACAAATTGAAAAGTTTTGTTCAGTGATTTAGTTTAGTGATGTGGTTGATGAAATTGTTTATTTTTTGTATGTTCTCTTTAGTAGGTGTCTTGAGGAGATCAATCCAATTGGTGTTGAAGTGTTGATTCCTGGCTGTTTCTAGAGCAGGGTATTGTGAGAATATATGTTGTAGAGAGAGGTTGTCTGCACATAGTTGGCATTATGGCGGAGGTTCGCCTTTCAAGAGGTGTTCATGTGTTACAGCTGTGTGACCCAGTCGTAAACGTGAAAAGTTTTGTATTTGCTTTTTCCATAGGCCAGATGGGTATTGGGGGCTGCGAAGTCTCTATTGACAAGTGTGTAGCGGTAGTGATTATAAATAAGCCAGTAATGTTTCGATTTTGAACGGAGTTGGCGTCTTATTGTCGCTTACATGTCTTTCTTGTCTAAAGTGTAGTCCAAAGTGACAGGTGCGGTCGTTGTAAAATCTTTAGTTTCAGTTTGTGGTACAGTACTCTCACTCACTCACTTTTTCGTTTTAACAAAAAGCCTTATATAAATATATATTTTAACGAAAAACCTTAAAGAAAACCCATGCCGAAATCCCAACTAGTTCAGTTTATTTACATAAATTTTTTTTTTAAACTAAATTTCTCCAGATATCGGTTGTATCAATTTTATCATAAAAACAGTCCTATAAAAATAGTTTCCAATAGCCGGGAGTTCCAATTTTTGAATTAATGACATGCAAATTTAATTCTTTACTCTTCCGCTTACCAATACTCTTCGCTCGCGCGTCAATTTTACCATCTATGGCCTATATTTAGTAAGTGCGAGTTTTGAAATGTACACTTTTTTCCATATAATTCGTTTTATACATTTCAAAACTCACATTAATTGAATCCAGTAACAGTCCTCAGATTAACCATTGAAAAGTTTCAAATGTGTAATGATGAATGGGAATAATTTGGCACAAAGCGTTTATATCAGGTGTACGTTGAGCATTAGTAAAGTAATCGCTTCCAAAATATGTATCTGCCTTACCTCCAATAAAGATATTAATATTGATTATTGCCATTGCGTTTACTGAAATTTTTTAAATCTCCAATATTTTCATATTAAACAAATTTAGAGAAATTCCGCTTATTTGAAACCTTTTGCTAACGTTCGAATCGCTAAATTGTCGAATAAATAACACCAATATTCAGTAATGAAAAATGGTCTTTATTAGACTACTTTGAGAGTACTTCACAATAACACTTATACTTCATAAATAATTGCGTGTTTAAATCAAACTGATTACTGATTCCTCAGCTAGCGCTGCTTGTATACTCTCAGTTTTCTCGTTCATCCATTTCTCCTAAGGTCTAGTCATTTCGCGAAACTGTATTCCAGAACAATTGTATCCCTTGCTTGGTTATTAGATATATACATGTATATCTATTTGTAGTTTATATTTCTCTTATAGCCATATGCGTGTGTATGGGTGAATAACTACTTCTGCTGACGACTACATGTGTGTGCGTCAGTATTTGTGTAAATGATGATTAATGTGTTTATGTAGCTTGCTTTAATGTTTTTTTGTCGCGCATTTATTTAGTGATGTTAAAATTCGCCACAATATAATCATTGTACCCTATTTTACTCAAAACGTGCTTTATATTGATGGTATAATGTCGGTAGACGAACTTCTTCTGATTGAACTCTTTAGTGCAGGCCGGAAATAAATACATAGAAATTTTTCATTCTGTAACTGATACTGAATTAGACCGTGGTATGGCAGAAACGCCATTAACTTTCAGACACAAAGATAAAAAAAAGGAACGACACATCAAGCGAAAAGTAACACTCTCAAAATTTTTACATAGGATTTCTTTGTAAAAATTTGTTAAGGGTCACTTTTTCTTGGGTACGTTTTGGCTTCACAAACTCTCAATATCTATCGGTATGCTTGCATGCATAAATTGAACATAAATTAAGGGAGTGGCAAGTGCACTTCAATTCGAGAATGGCTTCATCAGTGGCAAAACACCATCAAATTTCTTTGAGGTGCACGAGCATTCGCAATAACTTTTTTTAAGCTCAAACAGTGACAAAAATCTATCACAAAAAGTATTTGAAAACCAATCAAAATATCTAGCCACCAAAACAAAATTTTCTCATTGGTCGTTGGTTTCATTAACAATTAACGAAAATTTGTTTGCTTCAAGATCCAAAACTTTTCTAAACTATATCCTGGATGAAGTGCCATTCTTCTACCACACTTTAATGACAGTTATTTTTTTCGTAAGAAATCCATTGAGGTAAATTGAAAATTATATAAGGGACAGCGTTGTACATTTTTACCTCAGTGAAAAATAAACAAAAGTAGCACAATCTTGGTTATAGCCTAAAAAGGACCAAAATTGAGAAAGGTCCATGTCCAAATGGATCAAAGTGGCAACCGTGGCTACGAGCGAAGAAGAAAGAGACCATACACACACACACACATATACATGTACACAGCAATAAACGGTGCATACCCAACAAACACTGAAAACAAAAATCTCAAATGTATTTAATTAGCGAGCTTTGCTCATATTGCTTTATACAATGGTTTTTGTTATTGATATTAGAGAAAAATTGTAAGTTTACAACGGCGATGGTTACTAGGACATGTTTGTGAATTTCACATCTTCAATGTATGTGCCTACATGGTGAACAAAAGGAATAGAAACAAAAAGGCAATTCTTAGAGACCAATTGTACAGCGAACAACGGGACATTCATATGTCAGTGCCTTTGCACTGATATGAATGTTGGAGATTCGAGTTCAATGTTCAGCTCCCGAAAAGCTAGCTGATGAAGAAGTGAAATTCAGAAACATGTCCTAGTAACCATCGCCGTTGTAAACTTACAAATTTTCTCTAATATCAATAACAAAAACCAAAAATCTCAAATGTTTGAGAAAAACATTGATTCTAAGTTTGATATTCAACATTTTTTATCATTTGAAACAAAATATTTTCTGGACTATTTCTCAAAAGTCGATCTTCAACTTTAGAATAATTTGAGACATACTTGAACATTTTTTTCTCTCATATGTTTGAGAAAACATCAATTCTCAGTTTGATATTCAGCATTATTAATCATTTGAAAATAAATATTTTCTCAACTTTTTCTCAAACGTTGTTCTTCAACTAGAATGATTTGATATATACTTGCATTTCGTTCCATTCTGGTTGAAAACCATCGATATCATGGAATATTTTCGAAAATAATAATGTGAATACTTTTTGCGCCAATGTGTCTAAATTTTAAAGTACATAATAAGTGTTCATGAAATCCTAAAATAAAATAAAACATAGTACAACATGCTTAATTTACATTAATGCTATCGATAGTGTCGCCGATAGTGCCGTTGATAATTCGTCGATCTCTAATTTGCATACTTGGATAGTTTAGTTGGATATAAAGTGAAAAAATAAGTCAGTATTTATACATTTTAATAATATTAAGTGATATTGTACTACATTATGTATAAATCTAAACGAGTTAAAAGTGGAGTGAGGCAAATAATAAATTTGCTTACCGAAAGTGGCAAAACAGTGGATTCCATTTCGCTTTATTCTCGTTTGAGAAAAATTTGAGAATCCAAAAATTCTCAATTTCAAAATAAAGAAAAATTCCATAGTAAAAATGAACCTTTTAGCTTGGGAATGCTATCAACGGTTATTTGAAATACATTTGAAAACTAACGTTTGAAATGTGAGAACTGGAATGATTCTCAAATGTATCTCAAACTGAGAATTGACAAACATGTAGGCATATAACATTCAGGACATACATCGCGTATGTCGGGGTTGCTTTTAGATAAGAAAGAGCTGAGCATAATATAGTATCCAGATCGCTGTTGTGCCAGAGTGAATCTCTGGAGATTCTGCTTTCCTCAACTGCAAGTTTCGGTTATTGAACTCTGAGAACAAGTCGGGAAATAGAAATCCTTAGCAAGTTAGTACCGGACTATGAGAATTTGAAAGTAACGCGGTACTACAACAATTGACCGTAAAATTAAACTAAAACATCTGAGCATGTAAACTTTCTCTTTAGCCCTCTTCCACATTTTTTACGCTTAAAAGCAATTTTAAATTGTATGCCGGATAAATAAAAGTGCCGGCTTATTACGATAATCAGGTGATGAGTAAGTAAGTGCGGTGTGGTGTATGAGTCTCACAAAAATGTTGGAAATAAAATGCTTGCTATTTGACTTTCGCATACGCCAATGGTTGTGAGTTTGTGATTGCGCTGCGTACTGATTTGATTGGTTGTAGGTCTAGCTCGCTAGTGTTAATAATAATTCTAAATCGACACTTTTTGCCTTCACTTTGTTTTGAATGCTTCTTTCTTCTCTACATATTATAATTTATTTTCTTTTCTGTTGTCTTTTTGTTTTTGCGCGCGTCGTTTTCAACGTTGTGGTGTTTTTAGCGTGTATAGTGTAGTAATTGTGTGTTTTGTTTTTGTGTTAGCTCGTTTTGAAATAATTTTTTGATTGCTGTTTTGTTTTCTGATTTTTGCCAGCCTTCGTTTTTATCGCTTTATTCAACTCTTATATACTCTGCTGCACTACACAATTCGCAGTTGGATTTTAGAAAGGGCCAATTCATCATCATCATTATTTGGCGCTTAACCGCCTACGCGATTTTGACCGTTTGACGCCAATTGAGGGCACCAAGGGAGGTCAAGTCTTCTGCCACCTGCCTCTCCCAACTTAGTGTAGTAGTCCGCCTTCCTTAAACAGCGATGTGAACTGAAATACTTTCTTGGCCGGAGCGTCTTCGTCCATTCTCATTACATGGCCTAGGCAGCGAAGCCTTTGTGTTTTTATTCACTGCACTACCGTCATATCTTCGTAAAGCTCATACAGCTCGTCATTATACCTACTTCGATACTCGTCGTCGGCAACACGGACAAGACCATACATCTTCCGGAAAACTTTTTTTCTCGGAACCCTCCGACAGCCATCTCATCTTACAATCATACATCAGAAAAGGTATGATAAGCGACTTGTAGAGCGCGATTTTTGTTAATCGATGGAGCAGCCATTTTCTATTGCCTTCTCAGTTCAAAGTAGCACTTGTTGGCAAGAGCTACATATTTTCCGCTTGATTTCTAAGCTGGCATTGTTGTTGCTGTTAATGCTGGTTCCTAAATATACGAAATTGTTCACAGTCTCGAATTTATATCTGTCAACAGTGACGTGGCTTCCATGGCGCGAATGCGCCGATTATTTCATGGAGGACAGAAAAGGCCAATTGGATAATAGAAATCTTTTACAACACATTTTTAAAACCACATGAAAATGTTATAACAGAAGTCAAGAAAATTTCGCGTATAAATTACAAAACGAAAAAGGCCACCGAAGATGGCAAAAAGCTGAAACGGTCTGTCTCTAAACCAGAATTGACAAAAGACATGACGAAATAGTGCCTCATAATGGTTTTAAAAATTTGAAGCCCTTTAACATAGCTACAGTTTACTTACCATTAACACACCTCGTGTTCCAATGAAACATGGACCAGATACGGGTAGAGATTTAACATGCAAATGCAACAACAATGTGAACCATATGGATGACATTGTTGTTGCATTTGCATTGTAAATCTCTATCCGTATCTGGTTCACGTTTCACTGGAACACGAGGACATTCTATTTTTGGGTCTGTTCCTTTAATCGCTCAAAGTGACCCATGTTCGCACAAAATGGATTTTTTTTCATGCAAAGCTTTCCATCTTATACGACGACGGATTAGTACGGCCCGGTTTTCAGTAGTTGGTTAGGCTAAGCTTAAACTAAGTTTGCTTAAACTGTAGTCAAATTTAAACTCCAGTTAAACTACTGAGCAGTTTTTTAGTCACAGTTTAGGGTCGCCTTTGGGGTATTCTTTTTTGTGCGGCAACATTGGTTTTTTTATTACTTACTTACTTACTTACTTACTTACTTAATTGGCGCTTAACCGTCTAAACGGTTATGGCCGTCCAACAAGGCGCGCCAGTCGCTCCTTCGCTCCGCCAACCGGCGCCAATTGGTCACACCAAGGGAGTTTAAATCTTTTTCCACCTGGTCCTTCCAACGGAGTGGGGGCCGCCCTCTACCTCTGCTTCCATAGGCGGGTTCCGATAGAAACACTTTCTTGGCCGGAGCATCATCTTTCATTCGCATAACATGGCCTAGCCAGCGCAGCCGCTGCGTTTTAATTCGCTGGACTATGTTGATGTCTGCGTATAGCTCGTACAGCTCATCATTAAATCTTCTTCGGTACTCGCCATCGCCAACGCGTAGAGGTCCATAAATCTTTCGAAGAACTTTTCTCTCGAACACTCCCAAAGCCGCTTCATCTGCTGTTGTCATGGTCCATGCTTCTGCCCCATATAGGAGGACGGGTACGATAAGTGACTTGTAGAGTATGATTTTCGTTCGCCGAGAGAGGACTTTACTTTTCAATTGCCTACCTAGTCCAAAGTAGCATTTATTGGCAAGATTGATTCTTCGCTGGATTTCAGTGCTGATGTTGTTGCTAATGTTGATGCTGGTTCCCAAATAAACGAAGTCTTTTACTATTTCGAAATTATGGCTGCCAACAGTAGCGTGGTTGCCAAGGCGCATATGCGCTGACTCTTTGCTCGATGACAGCAGGTACTTCGTTTTGTCCTCATTCACCATCAAACCCATCTTTACCGCTTCTTTTTCCAGCTTGGAGTAAGCAGAACTAACAGCGCGGGTGTTTAGGCCGATGATATCAATGTCATCAGCATATGCCAGTAATTGCACGCTTTTATAGTATATTGTTCCAGTGCGGTTAAGTTCTGCAGCTAGTATAATTTTCTCCAGCATCAAATTAAAGAAATCGCACGATAGGGGGTCACCCTGTCTGAAACCTCGTTTAGTTTCGAACGGCTCGGAGAGGTCCTTCCCAATTCTGACTGAGCTGATGGTGTTGCTCAACGTCATTTTGCACAGCCGTATAAGTTTTGCGGGGAAACCAAATTCAGACATAGCGGCATATAGGCAGCTCCTTTTCGTGCTGTCGAAGGCGGCTTTAAAGTCGACGAAGAGGTGATGTGTGTCGATTCTCTTTTCACGGGTTTTTTCCAAGACTTGGCGCATTGTGAAAATCTGGTCGATGGTAGATTTACCAGGTCTGAAGCCGCACTGATAAGGTCCAATCAGCCGGTTCACGGTGGGCTTCAATCTTTCGCACAATACACTTGAAAGGACCTTATATGCGATATTAAGAAGGCTGATTCCACGATAGTTGGTGCATTTTGCAGTATCCCCCTTCTTGTGGACTGGGCAAAGAACACTTAGATTCCAACCGTCGGGCATGCTTTCGTCCGCCCATATTTTGCTAAGAAGCTGCTGCATGCGCCTTACCAACTCCTCGCCGCCGAACTTGAATAGCTCCGCAGGCAATCCATCAGCGCCCACGGCCTTGTTGTTTTTCAATCTGGTTATTGCTATTCTAACTTCGTCATAATCGGGCGGGGGGACATATATTCCATCATCATCGATTGCGGGATCGGGTTCTTCATCTCTGCGCGGTGAATTGCTGCCTCCATTTAGGAGAGCAGAGAAGTGTTCCCTCCATAATCTAAGCACTCTCTGGACATCAGTTACGAGGTCGCCGTTTTCATTCCTACAGGAGTTTGCCCCGGTCTTAAAACCTTCCGTCTGTCGCCGTATTTTTTGGTAGAATTTTCGGGCGTTATTCCTGGTGGCTAGCAGCTCAAGCTCCTCGCACTCACGCCTTTCTGCTTCTGCTTTTTTCTTCCTGAAAAGGCGTCTCGCTTCCCTTTACAACTCACGATAGCGTTCACACACTCCTCTTGTCGCGCTCGCTTTTAACGTAGCCCTGTAGGCAGCGTCTTTTCTTTCGGTTGCAACGCGGCATTCTTCATCATACCAGCTGTTTTTTCGTGGCCGCCGGTAACCAATTTTTTCCTCGGCGGCAGTATGAAGTGCTTTGGAGATATGCTCCCACTGCTCCTGTATTCCTTCAGGATGAGTTGTGCCCTCAGAGAGCAGGTGTGAGAGTCGAGTTGCGAAATCATTGGCAGTCTGTTGTGATTGAAGCTTTTCGACGTCTAGCTTTCCTTGTGTTTTTTGTTCCTTGTTTTTAGCCGCGTTGAGGCGGGTGCGTATTTTGGCTGCAACGAGATAATGGTCCGAATCGATGTTAGGTCCTCGGATCGTTCGCACATCTAAAACACTGGAGGCATGCCGTCCGTCTATCACAACGTGATCGATCTGATTGCGAGTATTTCGATCAGGAGACAGCCATGTAGCTTGATGTATCTTTTTATGCATGAACCTCGTGCTTGATATGACCATGTTTCGAGCACCGGCAAAGTCAATCAGCCTCAGTCCGTTAGGAGAAGTTTCATTGTGTAGGCTGAACTTTCCGACTGTAGGGCCAAAAACACCTTCTTTGCCCACCCTGGCGTTAAAGTCGCCAAGCACGACTTTTATATCATGACGGGGGCAGCGCTCGTATGTGCGTTCTAATTGTTCATAAAAAGTGTCTTTCACCTCATCGTCTTTCTCCTCTGTCGGCGCATGGGCGCAGATGAATGATATATTAAAAATTTTGCTTTTATTCGAATAGCGGCGAGACGCTCGTCCACAGGCGTGAACGCCAGCACTTGGCGACAAAGTCTCTCTCCCACCACGAATCCGACGCCGAAACTGCGCTTATTCGCATGGCCACTCCAATATATGTCACAATTTTTGATCTTCTTTCTTCCTTGCTTCGTCCAACGCATTTCTTGGATGGCGGTGATGTCAGATTTTGCTTTGACGAGGACATCAACCAGCCGGGCATCTGCACCAATCCCATTCAGGGAGCGGACGTTCCAGGTGCATGCCCTCAATTCATTGTCCTTCAAACGTTTGCCATGGTCGTCATCAATAGAGAGTGTATTTATCCGAGGCTTGTTGTTATATTTCATTGGAGTATGGTTTTACGTGGCGGGTCCCAAGCCCAGCGCACAACCCGCTCAACGGAGGTGAAAATATTACTTGGCACGTTTATATAGCGAGCCGCTTGCTCCAAGACAGACGCCCGCTTGCAGCCGCACCTAGAGGTGTACAGACGCTGCCGATGAAATCTCCCCCGGCTAGCCCTTAAACCGATTATGTCAGAGTGGCCTAGCCAGGTTGTCGCCTTCTCACATTAGCTCACCGCTAAACGGGTGTTTAGCGGCTACCCAGAGGATACTTGGCCGCAAGCGACCGGCAGTAGTGAGCTGCTTGAACCGCATGCAAAAGAATCGCTCTGGCCATTCCCAGGTGAATGGCGGTCAGAAGCTTTCCCCACTTTCGTGGACTTCTACACACGGCCCCACCCTCTATTGCCTAGGTAATTTGTAGATACGGTAACAGCTGGATTTTGTTTACCCAACAAACATTTAAAAGATATTTCTCCAGCGAAATATATATTTAGTTCCGGAGGTGAAGTCCAACATCAGTTATTCTTAAACCAGATAGTTCTCAAGTTGATATGCAACTTCATTCTCAAATCACTATCCAATAGACTGGGTCGATTTATTAACCGATATCGCGCCATCGATTTTTCGATAGGATTTCGGCTCAGGAAAAAAAATTCCACTACGCGGTCCAAAAATTACCCCTTTCGCCATTTTTTTTTCGCAGGCTCGAAAATTATTTTTTTGGGTATGCGTAGTGGAATTTTTTTTCCAGTTCTCAAATGTATATTCAACACGTTTGTCCAGTTGATATTCTACATTGGATATCGAGTTGAGGTGAAGTTGACAAAAAATCTCCAAGGTGGTACCACCAAAACCAGCAGCAGTTTACTGTGAAAAATATACACCTGGTTGACAGCAGAAATGAAGGGTAATTGGTCAAAAATAAATTTTATTACATTTTATTTTATTTTCGGGAAAATACTGTAGTATTGGAATCTTACACTTGAGTTCAGTTAAATAACCACAAGTTTTAAGTAATAGCATTTTTCACTTTATAAAATATTCTCTCTTTTCTGACTACACTATGATTCTCAAGTTTAGCCACTGTTTCGAAACAGCTCTTGAGATTTTAGAAGCATGATAGTTATCAACATAAGCTCTAATTGTACTCGAACGAGCCCAAATCACCGATAGGTTAACTAGAGTTTAACCCCGCCAGATCGGGCCCTTAAGCTCAGCTTAAACTTCATTTAAGTAGACTGAAAACTGCAGAATAAGTTCAAGCGTAGCTTAACTGACAAACTGAGTTGAACTTGTACTGAAAAACCGGACCTAAGAGTAGTAAATACAAGTAGGTATCGATACTTTTGATCCGATAGCAAGACAGTTTGTAGTCGAGACTTTTGCGCTGAGTAGGTATCGGTCGAAATACGATTAACCACATTTCTTTCGTGGTAAACCCGCGATACTCCCGCATAAGTTAATTTAATTATAATTTATTAAATTTATTAAAAACTGCCTTAACACTGGGACTTGAATTCAATAGCAAAACAAAAAAATAATAATAAATAAAAAATGCCCGACAGCTTTAAAAGCGCGGCCGCACTTTAAACAATAGCCCCGAATGGGCCTAACACCGATATAGGTGATCCACAGATTTTCTTCACAGTTTTTCTTCAAGAGGCATATGTGTGCTTAATAAAAGCATGAAAAATACAATAAACACATTGGAAATTTCCATTGTTTTTAACAAATATCTCTTGCCAGAAGTAAAATTTTTGATTTCCGCCTTTGGATTATTGAAAGCGCTGCCAAAACCGGTCTTTTAAGGCTCCTTATGTTTTGTACGTCTTTAGCAGTCAACCCATGTTGTAAGTTATGTATTACAAAAAAAGTAACAAAGTAGGTATGAATCGATACATTCTGTCACATATTTATTAGGTATCGATACTTTTTTCCATGCTATTGTCATGATATCGTTTCATCCCTACTAAGGACACCCATACTTTTTTTGAATTGGAATTATAATAAATACAGACAAGCAGTACCCAAGAGAAAACATCATTTCATATATGAATCATAAAAGGTCTCCGTAATGACGATATGGGATTTATTTTCCATTACTTACTTACTTAATTGGTGCTTAATTGTTTAAACGGGCACATTCAAAGTAAGAAAGGAGTTCGAAAACAATGCCAATGATCGTGCTGTGTTCTCAGCGCAATATTTGCAATTTCAAAGAAGCCGACTTCTACTTTGGAATTTTGTCTCCCTGCATGGTATTGTAACGAATTTTAGGAAATTCTTGATTATTCTGCCCTTTTATTATCGTTCAAATCTCTGAATGTCGAATAAATAGCAGATCATCAGTATTGTAAACAAATTCTTTATTTACACTATTTTGGTAGTAGTACTTCACAATTAAACTACTCGCGTACTTCAATTATGGCGTGTTAAAATCAAACTGACTGACCATCGCATGCACTGTACTGTCTTTATATTCTCAGTTCGCCTCGTTAACCTATTTCTCCCAAGGTCTAGACTTTTCACGAACAGCCGTTTCGAATAGTTGCTTATTTAATTCTGGTTAATGTATCTGTTATGTAGGGCCATATGCGCAATTTATTGCGATGTTGTAGTTGTAGCGGTAAGGGCACTCCACGTAGGCCTTGGGGAGTGTTATCGATGTGGATGGTATTTTGCCGGATGCAGACCCGGTACGTTTCGGTAACAACCTTCAATGCCACACCGCCCTCCCACCCCTAGATCCATGAAGAACTTGGGATCGCCAGAGCCTCGGCTGTTAAAGTAACAGCATTCGCCACGGGTAGGTGTCGTTGACAATTGGGTTGGAGAAGCTATATTTTGTGCTGGCAACGCCCTGAAAGGGTTGCACTATATTCCCCTTGAATCAATCTGCTATTTTAGTCGCCTCTTACGACAGGCATGCCTGACGCGGGTATATTCTAATCCCCTAACCCGTTGGGGGCAATTTACTGCGTCTTCGCTGTTAGCTGCTGGTTATGTGTGTATGAAATATTCGCTTCGCTTCTAGCAGCTGGTTATGTGTGAGAAATATTCTTCGTTGTCTTCTATGTATGTGTGTGTACGGCTAACTGTTGTGTGGCATTTGTTTACGAGCAGCATAGTGATGTATCGAAATTGCACATATTCGCCACAGTATTTAATATTTGCTATAATTGCGATAAGCCTACAGCTGGGTATATAATGTTCAGTTTTACCCGATCTTTTGTTCTTAATTTGTTTTCGTTTATTGTTTTTGTTTTTGTTCCTCCAAAGGTTTGCCTTTATTTTTCAACGTTTATTTTAGCGGCAATAGTTTATGATTAGCTGCGGTCCCATTTGCATGTCTTGAACGGTCGGTTTTCGTATGCTACATACCTACATACATACATTGTACAATATTTAACATTTTTTATTCTCATCGAACAATTTATTCCGACAAAAATTTTAATAATATCCACGGTACATAACCAGATTAAATATATAAGTTCATTTATACTAATATATACAAATGTAATATTGAAGCGGATTGAGTTCAAAATTTGTGTTGCAAAAGATTTGCAAATATTCAAATTTACCAAAAAGGTTGCAAAATCATAATAAAATTACACATTTATTACACAATTTGTGTGCAGAAAAAAGTGACTAATTTGATTGTTACAAAGTGTAAAAGAAGGTAGTGAAAATTTAAAGCTTTCCGTGTTTTGCCGCATGCTTTTCAATCCTTTGGGTTGTTTCCGTATTTACAAATATAACATGTATGTATATTGGTGTGACTCGTTTACGAGAAACATTTTTTTGCAAGAAGCATTAAAACTTTCGTAATAACAGATTACGAAGAAGGTGAGTGCCACCACACGGGTTCCACCAAGTATTGACAGCCAATAGTTTTGAAGGATCTACTTTAACTCTTTAGATATTTTTTTCATCGTCATAACTCGTAAATATCTTGACCTTGACCAAAAATATTAAGTGTATGGGTAATATAGGTCGCGGTCCAAGCAATTTCGGAGAAGGATGAAGAATCATTTCGATACTGCTTTGGGATCATTTATGAAGCTTTAAGAAGCATATTGGAAATATCTCGGGATAGTTGTGGTACTGTCCTTGTAAAAATGCGCGATGATTGCGAATAGTTTGTGCGATTATTTCGAGGATATATCTCGTGATAATTTTGGGATCATTCGGCATCATAATTGTACTTCGAGTCTACTTCTGCTATGAAAAGATCTATCGGCATAAAAACAAGTAGGTCCCGTCCCGCCAATTTGTTGGAAAAATTAAAAGGAGCACGAGGAGGCTATTGCGCCTTAAATTTTTATACTCAGCTGAGCAGAGCTCGAGTATATTAACTTTGTTTGCATAACGGTAATCCGTAATGGCATAAACTAATCGAGATAGATATAGACTTCTATATATCAAAATGATCTGGGTGAAAAAAGAAATTCATTTAGCCATGTCCGTCCGTCTGTCCGTCCGTCTGTAAACACGATAACTTGAGTACATTTTTAGGTATCTTGATGAAATTTGGTATGTAGGTTCCTGGGCGCTCATCTCATATCGCTATTTAAAATGACCGAAATCGGACTAAACCACGCCCACTTTTTCGATATCGAAAATTTCGAAAAACCGAAAAAGTGCGATAATTCGTTACCAAAGACGGATAAAGCGATGAAACTTGGTAGGTGCAATGACCTTATGACGCAAAATAGAAAATTAGAAAAATTTTGGACAACGGGCGTGGCACCGCCCACTAAAAGAAGGTAATTTAAAAGTTTTGCAAGCTGTAATTTGGCAGTCGTTGAAGATATCATGATGACATTTGTAGGCACGTTACACCTATTACTATATGTGTGCTAAATAAAAATTAGCGAAATCGGATGACGAACACGCCCACTTTTAAACATTTTTTTTTTAAATTCAAATTTAAAAAAAAAATTTAATATCTTTACAGTATAAAATTAAATTATGTCAACATTCGACTCCAGTAATGATATGGTGCAACAAAATACAAAAATAAAAGAAAATTTCAAAATGGGCGTAGCTCCGCCCTTTTTCATTTACTTCGTCTAGAATACTTTTAATGCCATAAGCCGAACAAAAATTTACCAATCCTTGTGAATTTTAGTAGGGACATAGATTCTATGACGATAATTGTTTTCTGTGAAAATGGGCGAAATCGGCTGAAGCCACGCCCAGTTTTTATACACAGTCGACCGTCTGTCCTTCCGCTCGGCCGTTAACACGATAACTTGCGCAAAAACGATATATCTTTACTAAACTTAGTTCACTTACTTATTTGAACTCACTTTATCTTGGTATTAAAAATGGGCGAAATCCAACTATGACCACGCCCACTTTTGCTATATCGAAAATTTCGAAAAATGCCGTAATTCTATACCAAATACGAAAAAATGGATCAAAAATGGTGATTGGAGTGATTTTTTGACACAAAATATAACTTTAGAAAAAGCTTTGTAAAATGGGCGTGACACCTACCATATAAGCAGAAGAAAATGAAAAAGTTCTACAGGGCGAAATCAAAAGCACTTGGAATCATGGCAGGAATACTGTTCGTGGTATTACATATATAAATAAATTAGCTGTACCCGACAGATAATGTTCTGGGTCACCCTGGTCCACATTTCGATATCTCGAAAACGCCTTCACGTATACAGCTAAGGGCCTCTCCCTTTTAAAACCCTCATTTAATACCTTTAATTTGATATCCATATCGTACAAACACATTATAGAGTCACCCCTGGTCCACCTTTATGGCGACATCTCGAAAAGGCTTCCTATAGAACTAAGGCCCACTCCCTTTTAAAATACTGACTAACACCTTTAATTTGATATGATATGAGATGGGTATATAAACATATTCCAGGGTTGCGCTAGGTTCATTTTCCTACATGGTGATTTTCCCTTATTTGACAAAGGATGAAGGAAAATCGTTCCAAAAAACGTCACCCTTGGTCTACAATTTGGTCGATATTTCCCAAGCGAATGTGATATGGAATTAAAAACCACTTATAAACCATCTACGAAACCTCACGAAACCAACCCAACTAAGCTCTCAGCTGAGTATGTAATGTTCGGTTACACCCGAACTTAGCCTTCCTTACTTGTTATTTTATTTAATTGTTCTACTTTGGGATCATTTCTGGACTAACTGCGGATAATTTCGAGAATATTTTGGTTCTGTTCAGATTTTGTTTTTGGGACTATTTTCGGTTTCACTTTAGAAACGTTTATCGTTTAAGGAATTATTTCTGGAATATTTTCGGCATAATTTCGGGACTAGTTCGAGATTGTTTTCTGGAACATTTAGATACTATATCGGGACAGATTCCAGATTAGCTTAGAGAAATTCGAGTTTGTTTTTGAAACCATTTCGGAACTATTTTGTTTGTTTCCGGATCACTTCGGACTATTACGGGATTGTTTTCGATATAATTTCGGGAATATTTTGGGATTCTGTTAGGTTCATTTCACTAGCCGTAACCATAGCAGTAAAAACACGGAAGGAAAATAGCTTAAACTGCAGCAGTGTTAACTTTTATATTGACATCCAAGCAGCAATTAAGCCAATAATCTCGCATAGCACAGCATCTTACAGTGTGTTATAGTGTAAGATATCCATGGAAAGAATCGGGGCAGGGAAAAACATACATCTATATTGGGTCCCTGGGCATATGCGAATAGATGGGAATGAAAAAGTGGATGAACAAGCTAAAAAGGGCACATCTCTTGAAGCTTGCACCGCAGACGTCACAATTAGATCGGGGAAGATTAAGAGAAGGCGAGAGGTGCACATGATCGACCAAGCGGGAAAGGCGTGAGTCCAAGCACCGGGCTGTAAAGTGTCGAAGATTATGTGAAAAATTTAAAACCTTAGACTAACAAAGCTGCTCGTTTCATTAAAAAGAGAAGAATGTAGTTTCATGAAGGGTGTTCTGACTGGGCACTGCTTTTTGGCCTAACATGCTTTTAAATTAAGCTTGGTCAGTTATAGCAGATGTAGGAAGTGCGGGTTGGAGGAGGAAACGATCGAGCACGTTTTGTGCTCGTGCCCTGCACTTGCCAGGCTAAGCCTTCAACTATTAGAAGTGTAACAGCTGTCAGATCTAGAAGCAGCAAGTGGCATAGGTCTTAGACAGCTTCTAGTATCTGCCAAGAGGATGGAGTTATTTTATAACATACATAGGTCCTGGTTTTTGATAGGTTTTTTTCAGTTTGGTCATTTAACAAACTTCTGGTAAAACTACGCACTCATTCAGACTATGTGAGGTCCGCATGAACCCGCCAGTTCGACCTAACCTAACCTAGGTTCATTTCGGTACTGTATCTGGTCATCTCGCCTTGGTGTTTGTGATACTTAGGGATAACTGGGACTATCTGATTCCCTATCTGCGCTTCGAGGGCGATCTTAAGGCCACAATAGAGGTGGACGTTTGGCGCAAGGGTGCGGACGAGGCGATATATGTGTACACAGATGGTTCCAAAGTAGTGGAAGGATAGGTTCTGCGGTATACTGTGCTGATCCGGAAATAAACAGATCCTACAGGCTGCCGGATTACTGTAGTGTTTTCCCAGCGGAAATAGTAGCCGTAACCAAAGCAGTATAAACCCTGGAAGAAAATAGCCCAAGCTGCAATCGTGTTAACTTTTATATTGACAGTCAAGCAGCAATTAAGGCAATAATCTCGCATAGCGCAGCATCTAAATGCGTGTTAGAGTGTAAGCAGTCCCTGGAGAGAATCGGCACAGGGAGAAGCATACGTCTATATTGGGTCCCAGGCATATGGGAATAGATTTCATGTGGGACCTTGAGAATGAGAAATTGAATTTTTGATTTTGCCAAGTCTATAATTTCTTAAGACTCATGTGGGACCATGAGAAAAACTAAAATAGCACACCTTAATGATAATAGTTACATCAATATGCACGTATGCTCCAATATACCTATTTCCGCAAATGCGTAATTTCCGCACCTAGTACATCTGTAGTACTTACACTTCTAGTTACATACAATGGTATGTTTAGATGTGCCTAACTATATCAGAAGATTTGTGACGCAAAGTGTGTTTAATTCACATTCGCAAGGTATTTTTTAGACAAGCATATCTTGAAAATTTGCTATTATTATTCTGGTAATGATCATTCGATTTTAGGGTTTTGTGTTTTCTTTGTTATGGCCGGTTTCGTGCACAATCGTATAAGCCAGTGCTGCACAACGCCGACAGAGCTTCGAACACACGCAAATGTTTTTGTAGTAGGATGTTGTGTTTAGGTCAGGCTTCGGCATTTAGTGCCACAATTGTGCACACTCAATTCACAGGTATTCTTACTCTCTTTAGTTTAGTAGTCACTGAGCATTTGGCGCAGCAACATCGATTGTGTGCGTCGCTCGCTATGTTGACGAATGTTATTAGCAAGCAACGATCGTTTGTTAATGTTTTCAATGTGCACAAGCGAAAAATATTTAATGTTGACCTTTTGCGCAAATACAATGGCGCATAATCATAGTCAAACTCAAATAGGTTTCAAATTTAGTTTCAGCTTTTTTGACAGATAGCTTATAGAAAATTATGTCAAAAAGTTCCTTTCTAATAAGCGAATGAACTACGGAAAACGATGCATCAAGTGATGTGCGCTATCATCGCGCTCTCACTAACACATCTGCATTTCCAATTTGACGACGCCTGTATCAGGTCATCAGTGCTTCAAGCAGTAAACATCTCATGCGTGAGTTTATGCTCCACCTAAACCAGGCGTCGGCAAATTGCAAATGCAGATGTGTTCGTGAGAGCGCGATGATAGCGCACATCACTTGATGCATCGTTTTCCGTAGTTCATTCTCTTATTAGAAAGGAACTTTTTGACATAATTTTCTATAAGCTATCTGTCAAAAAAGCTGAAACTAAATTTGAAACCTATTTGAGTTTGACTATGATTATGCGCCATTGTATTTGCGCAAAAGGGTTGGTCAACATTAAATAGTTTTCGCTTGTGCACATTGAAAACATTAACAAACGATCGTTGCTTGCTAATAACATTCGTCAACATAGCGAGCGACGCACACAATCGATATTGCTGCGCCAAATGCTCAGTGACTACTAAACTAAAGAGAGTAAGAATACGTGTGAATTGAGTGTGCACAATTGTGCCACTAAATGCCGAAGCCTGACCTGATATGAAGCTCATCGCTCTCTGAGAGCGCGTGAAAATTTCATTTTAATAATATTGGCCATAGATGCCATCATCCTCAAAATCAAAATCGGCCATTTCAGAATAACTTTGGGGTATTTAACATGGTAAAGGTTTAATTTATGATTTTCACCGAAAATTTACTCAAACTTGTCAAATGGTATATCAAAAAACTCTAATTTATGTCAGGATTACAAATCCGAAGAAAAAATAACTCTCTTTCACACGTGGAAAATTTATCTGTGACAACACCTTTCTCCGAGGGGTGCACACGAAACGGGTTTTGGTAGCAAATTTCGATTGGTGAAAAATGTGTCCTCTTAGTCTTCGCATTGATGTAAGTGGATGGATAAAGGCCCTGTTTTTGTGGCGCGTTGAGACATTCCATTTTTGACATTTAGGTTAACGCAACATGTTTCATTTACTGCTTTATGCGGACGACAACGCAGATACTTCACCAAGTTTTATCTTTTTGCGTTCGTTAAAATAAAAGTGGATCTTATTTCGTAATTTCTTATAAATCTTTTGCGTTTTTAAACGGTTTTATTTAGCTTGACTTGACTGGCTGGCCGGCACAAATTTTGTAATTGAAATTTAAGTAACATATTTGGAACTCATAATATATACATGAATAGAAAGCTACGTATGAAAAAATCGCCGCTAGGTAGCGCAAGGATCGAGATATTCAAAAAAATCGTTTTTGTGGTCCGATTTGGCTCATATTTGCAACAAATATTACATATAGTCCGGTAGAAGTGACATCAAAATATTTTGGAGTTGGAGGAGGGACAAGCATACGTGGCGCAGAGTCGAGTAAAGTCTTTGGAAGGATTATGTATTGAGGACTTAGATTGTAACAAATTGTCAGGAAAGAGTACTTCTAATAATGAGTCACTAAATGAACTAAATAGAATGAGAAATAATAGGCAATTAAATAAAGAGTAAAAACTTTAAAATAAAATAATTAAAACAGATTTTTTAAGTTGAACGGTTTTATTGAAAACAATACTTACAAGAAGTAATAATAATACTAAAAGCTAGAAAATAATTAGGTAGGTCCTAGGTACTAGTCATCACATTCCTCATCAATCTAGGGCGCTAATCAGACAATTAAATAAAAGCGTTGGACGCGTCAAATTTCTATTGATAGTACTATATAAGACTAACTGAACCTTAATAAGGCTATGCTAAACCTCACATTTTTAGAAATTTGACGCGTGCAACGCTTTTATTTAATTGTCTGATCAACGCCCTAGATTGGTAAGGAATGTGATGACTAGTACCTAGGACCTACCTAATTATTTTCTAGCTTATATATTTTTACTTCATGTAAGTATTGTTTTCAATAAAACCGTTTAAATTATATTTTTTTTATTATTTTATTTATTGTATGTGGATATACATATACGTTTTGGTCGCTTCGAAGACAGGGGCTAACCGTTCATTGTTATCTTATGGCGTTGCCAGAGCATCAAAGCAAAGCAACGCGATCGAAATATATTATTGCATATTTTTTCACTTATCTACCGCAAAATATTTTTACAAAACTTTTCCTTCTTTATAAATTTCAATAAGTTTTTATCAGCTTACTTGCTGATTTATTCAAAAATAATGAAACCGAACGGATTTCTTGGAGTTTTTTGGGGGAATTTTAGGCAACTCTGTAGCCATCTGATATCTAAGACGCATTCTTGGAAACGAACAATTGTTTACAATCGAACGAACCGACAGCTGATATTTAAGACCCATTCCTGGAAACGAACTGAGAGAGAATGAATGTTTCATATCAGGCCATCAAGTACAAACTAAAACTGATTGACTGCTTGCTTCACTGAATCTCTGTTGCTGAGCTCACACGACTGGTAGGTGAACGCCGAATAGTTTTCCGAAGCTCTCGAGTGCACCACTGGTATATGCATTTACATTATTTAAATGGCGCGTAGAAAACTAACACTGTTGCCATAAGAATTTAAATAAATAAATATAGTTTAAAAAAACTAAAAAAACATGCCGTAGCACAGAGGTTCGTGTATCCGCTATAAAGCACAACATCCATACAAGCCTATAGAATTACAAATAAGCATACATACAAGCGAATCTAATATAAGCGTGTTAAAAAGAACGAAAAGCTTCACAGTTTTGTTGGTTTACTAGCGGAACCCGCAAACGCTGTTCTGCCCTAACTTTGATCTAGCTACATAAATTTTAAGATGTTTTTACCTCTTACTCTCCCTCCCCACTCTCCCCCTTTTCCTTATCCTTTATTCACTCCACCCTCTGCCTTTCTCTTTCTAGGCGTCCCGTTGTCTATCTACGTATACTACGTAGCTCCCTCTCCTTCTCCCTCCCCTGCTCCATCTATATGTATCTCTCTACCTTCGTCTAACTTTATCTCTTTCTCAGTCTCTTTCTTTTTCCCTCGTTTTTCTTCTCTCTAGTTCTTTTTATTCTTCGCCATCCCTTGTTCCCAGTCCCAGTATTGAATGCTGTTCATAAAAAATTGTGGTTAGTTAAAAATTAAAGGCTGGAACACCCTTAATATTTAGAGGCATGAAAAATAGATGTTGGGCGATACTTACACCTACCCCATATGCTCACAAAATTTCAGGAGTTCACCGAAAAATACTGTGACACGAGAATTTTATATAGAAGATTGGATAATTTACAAGCTGGAGTGATACCGAGAGTGAAATCGAAGTCTAGGGTTGACACACCTTGAAAAATTAAAAAAGTGCGTTGTTGTGGCTGTGCTTTTTCATAAACTTCAAGCAAGGATGAGATGCGATAGTATACCTCCGCGGGTTAGGGGTTTAGAATACACCCGCGGTAGGTATGCCTGTCGTAAGAGGCGACTAAAATACCAGATTCAAGGGGTTGTTTAGCGCAACCGTTTCAGGTTGCCAGCGCAATATATAGCTTCTCCAAACCCAATTGTCAACCTCACCTATCCGTGGCGAATCCTGTTTCATTGACAGCCGAGGCTCTGGCGACCCCTAACTCCTCATGGATCTAGGAGGTGGGAGGGCGCTATTGCCTAGAAGGTCGCATGTGGTCATAACAAATAGTTCCAGAGATGGTCGGGCTTAGTACCGGAACGTACCGGCTCTGCATCCGGCAAAGGACCATCAACATCGATTACACTCCCCAAGGCCTTCGGGGAGTGTCCTTATCGCTAGAACAACAACAACAACAACAACAAATACCAAAATGCGATAGTATAAGAGGTATATACCGAAATAACAGCCCATGGCTGAGTAAAACCTTAGTCAATCCGGTATGTTGATCCGACTTTTTACGGACACGAAAGCGCATACTAGACAATTTCCAAAGAGTAAGGTGAAAGAAAGTGTCATTTTTTAAATAGTTATTTGCTGATTTTGTTTTGCACACCAGTGTACATTTATATGTGTGTGTTTGTATGTATCTAATGTAATAGCCTATCGCAACTTTTGAATGCTACGAAATCCAAATCAATAGCGGGTGCTCCGGTGTGTGGTAAAATGCGTCATATTTTTGTCATTTGCTGAGCTCATAATTTTTGTTTTGTTTGTAAAACAACGACACGCAGCAAAATCTTCGCGTTTCATTCAATTCAGCGTGCGCTTGCGATGCTAATTAATACATTTTTGTTTTGTTGTCACACCCAGCAAATAAAGAATGCTAAAGTTTTTTGATCTGCTTTGCTTTTGATAAAATGTGAAAGACTATCGAGAAAGAAAAATAAAAGAAACTAAAAAAAAAACCTGGAAGTGTATTTGAGGTAAAATTAGATAATTTTTAATTAACGTCATGGTAACGTCGTAAATGTAACCCAGTTAACATTTTTCATAAATTTCAAATCGAGGGCCATTGAAAACAAACTTTATTCTCAAATCTCAAAATTAAAACAGCATATTGATGGCTCATATTTGATTAATTTTGGTTGATTTTCCGCCAGGACGGTTAATTTATCCTATATTGGAACGATTTTCCGTCATACCTGGTCAAATTTGGTTTGGAAACAAATCGGCTTTGGCGCTGTGCCATCTTCAGTGTTGTTGTTGTTGTAGCGATAAATATACTCCCCGAAGGTTTTGGGGAGTGCTATGGATGTTGTTGGCCCTTTGCTGGATATATGTAGATGTTGGAAGTTACGGCAGCAAGCACAATTAAAGTATACGCCCGACCATCTCGGGAACGATTTAATATGACCACATTGAATCTTCTAGGCCGCCCCTACGGTTAGGTGGGGTTAACAATTGAGTTGGAGAACCTATAAATTGCGCTGGTATCCCTTTGAAAGGGTTTCGCTCTACAACTCCTTGAATCACCTCTTACGAAAAGCATACCTCCCGCGGGTATATTCTAGGCCCCCTTATCGGCTGGGGGTTCATATTCGTTTTGATTTATTTTTACCTCTTGTTTTGTATATTTATAATACATAGGTATATGTGGTTAGAAATTTTATATTCGAAAGTGTTTTTCAAACCAGTAATGGTTATGTCATTACATTTCAGTTTTCATAAATTTAGGCATTGTACATTGGACATGTTTTGAAGATCCTATTTCAGACAACATAATACGAAGGATAAACCCTTGAAGCGAAAAACGTACTTTGTGTTTTAATCCATCATACGTAAAACGGAATCGTTTCAAGGCTACCTCGGTATATTTTCTATATAGTTTGTGGACTGTTTCGGACTATATAATGTGGCGAATTTTCACATCACTAAATAAATGCACAACACCAAAAACATTAAAGCAAGCTACATAAACACATTAATCATCATCTACATACAAGGCAACGGAGAGATACTCATAAACACATGTAATCATCAGCCGAAGTAGTACTCACATATACATACGCATATGGCTATGCGAGAGGCTATAAACTACAAATACACATGCATATAGCTGGTAACCAAGTAGTAGATTCTAGAAGGAGTTACGTCCAGACATTTGGAGAGATACGCGGACAAGGCAACAGAGAGTATAAAAGCAGCACAAGCTGAGTAGTCAGTAATCAGTATTGATTTAAGCACGCTATTGGTTGTGAAGTATAAGTGTTATTGTGAAGTACTTTCAAAGTAGTCTAATAAAAACTATTTTTTACATTATTGAATATTGGAGTTATTTATTCAACAGTTTAGCGTTTCGAACGTTAGCAGAAGGTTTGGAATAAGCGGAATTTCCAGAAATTCGTTATAATAGTTTGTGTCCGGCGAATCCAGTACTTAAAGAAAAATACCCAGAACTAGCAGAAGAGGGACGCACTCTCCTTAGGGAAACGCGCGTCACTTTGGCTCAGCTTCGATTTGATTCGATTCGACTCTCATCTGTCGAGAATCAACCCCGACATACAAAATGTATGTCCTGCTTGCAATGTGTTCCCACATGACACCAACCATCTCTTCAATTGTAATGTGGAACCAACGCCTCTAACCTCTGATCGGGAAAAACGGCTCGTTCACAGCTCTTTCTGAAACCAATTTGTTAGTGAGAGGTGAATGATTTAATGTAAACATATATAAAAGTAAAGATAATTCAAAATAAACTTCATCTACTAACGAAATTTTCTTTTATTTGTGTAGGTATTCGATTTTTTGTTTTTAATTTTAATTACAAAAACAAATACATATAGACATTCTTAAATTTCTCATTATATTGTAACGAATGTTAGCAGCACTGAGCGATGCTATCGTCTCTAAGCCGATGCTAACCAGCGACGTGAATGCACATCAATAATTCAATCATTATGTATCTACATAAACGAATAAATAATTGCGTCTACACATATGTACGTATACGAACATCGGAGCGGCAATGCACAAATACATGCATATATCTTATCTGAGTTGTCACAAGAGAGAGCAATAATTTGTGCACGTAGTTGTGGCTGGCGATTTTGTAGCCGAAACAACTAGTAAGTTCTGGAAATCGAAGAGCCTAGAAGTATGCAGCGTAAACTATAAAAGCGGGGCAAGCGAGTAAGAAGTAATTCAGTTTGATTTGAGTTGTCAAGCAGTTTGATTAAGACGATATCTAGCGAGCAATAGCAGTGTTATTTTGAATAGTAGAGTTTCATTGAGCTATCAATCAGTGTGGTTATTAAGCAAGCTATTCGTTGCACAGTTTGTTATTGTGAAGTACTTTAATAAAGGCCATTTTACATTATTACAAATTGGAGTTATTTATTCAACAGTTTAGTGATTCGAACTTAGCAGAGGATTGCAAATAAGAGGATTTACAAGCAAATTCGTCACAATTGGTATCAGAAGAGGAATTGTTGAATAAATTCCAAAGGACAACAAGGACATGGCAAAGTTCGGTGAATTGAAGATCCAGCAACTAAAGAAGGAGTTGGAGACCCGTGGATTGAATACAAGCGGCGTTAAACTTGAACTTCAGGCACGGCTACGAGAGGCAATGGAAGCAGAAGGAATTGATGTGGAAGAGTATGTCTTTCACCTTGATGGCGAGGAGACAACAAAAATTGAAGAGAAAAACGAAACATCGCAGACGGTTACCAGCACAGACTTGAACATGATTTCGGCTGCAATATCTGCTCAAGCATCGACAGTGGCTTCTCAACTGGAATCGCAAAAGACAGATATAACATCTCAACTGGCATCTCAACTAGAAGAACAGAAAACGTATATGTCATCACAGATGGAATCCCAAGATACACGAATAACATCGAAGATTGAAGCACAAGAAACACGTATTTCAGAAATGTCGACACAAATTTCTTCACAACTGGAGTCGCAGGAAACCCGTATAACATCCAAGATGGAAACGCAATTGGAAAAACAGAAGACATATATGGCATCCCAACTGGAATCGCAGGAGACACGCATAACATCAAAGATGGAAGAACAAGAAGAGCGCTTATCATTACAGGTGGCACAAATGTCTTCACAGTTAGAAGCACAGGAAGCAAGGGTAACATCAAAGCTGGAAGCGCAGGATGCAAAAATCGCTCAATTTCAGGCAGAAGTCGATGATTTGAAGGGTCATATGGAGCAGTTACAATTAAATCGTCCAGCAGTTTCAGCGAGTAATCCAAAGGTAAAAATACCATCCTTTAACAGTTCTGTTCCTTTTCAGGTCTTTAAGCTACAGTTTGAGAAGACCGCAGCAGTGAACAACTGGAATGTGGAAGATAAAGTTGCCGCGCTCTTCGTAGCATTGAAAGGACCAGCTGCCGAAATCTTACAGACTATTCCAGAGTACGAACGGAACAGTTATGACGCATTGATGGCTGCTGTAGAACGACGTTATGGAAGCGAGCATAGAAAACAGATATTCCAAATTGAGTTGCAAAACCGCTACCAAAAAGCAAATGAGACATTGCAGGAGTTTGCTTCAGATGTTGAAAGGTTGGCTCATCTCGCAAATGCGGACGCACCCGTGGAATACACCGAGAGGGTAAAAATCCAGAGTTTTATAAATGGCATACGAGACGTGGAAACGAAGCGAGCTACATACGCGAACCCAAAACTGACATTTGCTGAAACGGTATCACATGCATTGACTCAGGAAACTGCCTCCCTATTAAGTAAACCAGCATATAAGGCTCATCGTGTAGAAGTAGAAAGGCCAGAATGGGTAGACACAATTTTGGAAGCACTGAAGGGATCACAACAGAAAAATGCCGGAGTTATTAAATGTTTCAAGTGCGGCAACCCAGGTCACATTGCACGGCATTGCTATCTTGGTCCTAATAGTTCCAACAATGTGGGTGGCCGTAAACGCAAAGCTGGCGGAAATGAGCAAGAGCGTGTCGGATGTAAAGAACGAAAACTTGTCCCGGCTATTGAATGGCCTGTGATATCTGTGTCGCAAATTAGTAGAAAATCGAGCAGTCTTACCGTCAGAGGGAATGTGGATGGCAACGAACGAATACTGACTGTAGATACGGGCGCATCTCATTCCTTGATCCGATCTGACTTGGTCAACAGGAGAGTAAAACCGTTACCTGGAGCAAAGTTGCGTACGGTCACTGGCGAGTATAACCAAGTTCAGGGAGAAGTGATATGTGAAGTATTGATTGGGAAGGTCATGGTTCTACACAAATTTGTTGTGGCGGAGATTGTTGATGAAGTTATATTGGGAGTGGATTTCTTGGTTGACCATGACATCAAGATCGATATGCAGAGAAGGGTGATGCGTTATGAGAACCAAGATGTGCCACTTAACTTTAGTTTGGAAAAAGGGTTCAGCAGTAATCGGGTACTGGTGGAGAAGACTCGACGAAGGCCACGAAATTCAAAGGTAAAGGTTGATGGAACAAATGGGCCAAACAAATCAAAACCGAAGGTACCTGTGAGAGAAACACTGGCATTGAAAAGCCCTAACGGACGTACTAAAACGAAGAAAGAATGGAATGGTGGTTTCAAGCCAAGGCACACTACTCTTGTGAAGCGTCGGAACGATACTGATTATGCAAAGCAAATCCGTCCAGCGCAAGCTCTGCGAAGTAGTTCTTCATTGGCCGAGCAACAGAGTGCGAGGGAACGATCGAGGATAATGAGTAGTAAGATGAAACACAGGTACGACAAGGAAAATAATTCGCAAGGTTTCCGGGAGGGAAATTTGGTACTGTTATACAACCCTCACCGGCGGAAAGGTGTTCCATCCAAATTTCGGTGCAGTTGGGAAGGCCCGTACAAGGTTGTGAAGAAGATAAGTGATATCATCTACCGCATACAAGCAATTGGGAAACCACGAAATAGAAGAGTGGTACATTTGGCGATGCTAGCAGCGTTTAGATTGAGAGATTTGTCTGATCGGGACGATCAGACTTAGGTGGAGGGCAGTGTAACGAATGTTAGCAGCACTGAGCGATGCTATCGTCTCTAAGCCGATGCTAACCAGCGACGTGAATGCACATCAATAATTCGATCATTATGTATCTACATAAACGAATAAATAATTGCGTCTACACATATGTACGTATACGAACATCGGAGCGGCAATGCACAAATACATGCATATATCTTATCTGAGTTGTCACAAGAGAGATAAATAATTTGTGCACGTAGTTGTGGATGGCGATTTTGTAGCCGAAACAACTAGTAAGTTCTGGAAATCGAAGAGCCTAGAAGTATGCAGCGTAAACTATAAAAGCGGGGCAAGCGAGTAAGAAGTAATTCAGTTTGATTTGAGTTGTCAAGCAGTTTGATTAAGACGATATCTAGCGAGCAATAGCAGTGTTATTTTGAATAGTAGAGTTTCATTGAGCTATCAATCAGTGTGGTTATTAAGCAAGCTATTCGTTGCACAGTTTGTTATTGTGAAGTACTTTAATAAAGGCCATTTTACATTATTACAAATTGGAGTTATTTATTCAACAGTTTAGTGATTCGAACTTAGCAGAGGATTGCAAATAAGAGGATTTACAAGCAAATTCGTTACAATATTATTAAAATTAACACGCTTTCACTTGAGTGCTAAAATTTTTAAATAAGTAAACTTTTAAATAGAGTATCGACAGTTTCAACTGATATATTCGCAACAGATGGGTAGTTCGTTAGGGTCGTTTAGTGATGGTTTCTATTACAATAAATTTATTTTTTAAGTCTATGAGATGTTTAGATTCCTTTGTAACATAAGCACGGCCAAATGGGCTGCACAGATTGGAAACAAATTTGACACAAAGATAGCTAATATTCTGGAAAGATCTGCTTGTTATACCTATCTGAGAAAGAGGCGCACATATAGTTCTATTTAACTATTTTTAAATCGTTATAAATCTAATGATATTTGCCTAGGCGAATGATGAAATTTCGAAACGATTTTAGGGACTCAATCTGAACCGTCCCGTGGTCATTTGGATGTAGTTTCGGGATCACTTAGGGTTCATTTCGGGAAGACTTTAGTGACTCTAGGGGCCATTTCAGGATCATTTGGGGGTAATTTCGCGATAATTTCGGAGACTCCCTCGGGGTCCTCCCGGGTTCCTTTGGGGGTAATTTGGAGGTAATTCGGGAAAATTGTGGTGTCCTCCCGGTACCATTTGGTGGCGATTTCTCGATGATTTAGGGGATACTCAGGGGGTCTCCCGGAGTCATTTGAGAATGATTTCGAGGTAATTTCGGCACGTTTTTGGGGTCCTCCCGGGGTGATCCGGTGGTGATTTCGGGATGATTTCCGGGAATCTCTTGGGGGTGTCTCGGGCCTTTTCATGATGATTTTGGGAACTGTTTGAGGGTCCTTCCGGGGTAATTTGGTCGTCCTTCGAGGATCACTTCGGGGTTATTATTGGATGACTGCAGGGTGTCTCTTGTCTCACTTACATCAATCAAAAGAAGCACACATAGCAGATTCAAGGTGTTAGCAGTCTCCAACTGGTACTCACCAGACACCTATAAGACAACCAACCAAAACAGGACGAATCCCAATAGTAGGAGAACACAGGACCTACTAAATAGGCCAAAGAAAGAAATCTTTTGGATCACTGCCACAATCACGGCACACTGGCAGCTTGGCCTGCATGCCATTATTGGGGACCCCAATTAACAACATTTGCAGGATCCGCGGTGAGGAGGGCAGCAAAAACGCCGCGCACTACCTCTGTGAATACCCAGCTCTATCGCACACCAAGTTTCTAACTACATATGGGCAGTTGTATACCGCCGGAAGTTAAGGAAGTAGCTAAATGCTCTGTAAAAAAATATCAGCAGATTCATTGTTCGGACGAAATGGTTCGAACGGAGTACCGACTAGCCACACTAAAATAGCAGCAATTGGTTTCAGGAGAAATATGGGCGGCACAGCAGCCAATCAAGCAACCACGCCTCTGGCCTACCCTTTTTTCGCATTACCATTTCCACTCAAACTCGCACTACCGCTTTAAACCTCATATATATAGCTTAGCAATAAAGCGTAAATAACTAGAATTTCTGTGCTCGAATACTAGTTACAAGAGATATGCTGGATAAAATATATATATATATAAATCAAATTCTGTGTGTGTGTTACCTATGTAAACGTATGTTCCACACTTCAATCATCCGCAAATTTTGGCTATAGGTTCCTTCGATCAACGGCAAGGTTTTAGGCTAAAAATAATTTGGATATATGAAAGGGGCGTGGCACCTCCCATACAAATGAAAAATTTGGTACGGTATAACTCTGAAGGTATTGTTACGAATGTTAGCAACACTAAGGGGTACTGCCATCTCTATGCCGATGCTAAGCAGTGACGTGAATGAACATCAATAATTTAATAATTCTGTACACGCAGCGGAGAAGAGATGCACAAACACATGCAGATATCTTATCTGAGATGCTCCTAAAGGTATGCAATTGTGATTGTGGAAGTGTCGCTCACACATACAAGCGCATGGGGTATGAGAGAAGCTATACAAATTATACATCTGTAGTTGTAGCTGAGAAATTTATAACTAACTAGTAAGTTCTGGAATTAGAAAAGCCTAGAAATATGCAATGAGGAGGTCGGACAGTATAAAAGGGCGGCAACAGTGGAGGAAAAAAATCAGTTTCGTTTAAGCTATCAATCAGTTCGATTTAATTAAGCAAGCTATAAGTGTTATTGTGAAGTACCTTAATAAAGGCCATTTTTCCATTATTCAATATTGGAGTTATTTATTCAACAGTTTAGTGATTCGAACCTTAGTAGAAGATTGCAAATAAGGGAAATTGCAAGTAAATTCGTTACAGTATAAATCCCAGAACATTGAAATTCAGTAAGGAGTTATATGAGGTCAATCCCTAACACCACCAAGAAAATGTGGAATTGGGAAAAAGGGGGCGTGGCACCTCCTATACAAATGGAATATATCATCCTGCATATCTCTGGATGTAGTAATGATAGGATAGTGAAAATTGGAAGAGGAAACGCGCCTCAAACTTTCTGTAAAACTCCAGAAAAGGCGAGAAGTATCTGCTCCTATAAAACCCGTTCAAGCTACAACTGGGACTCAACAACTTCCCGTTTCAGCACCCAAACTCCCCAAAACTTACGGCTTATCCTGTTACAATGTCAAGCGTAAAATTCCACCGGGAATTGTGCGAGATTATGTGATGTCTGTCGGACACGACCGGTCCGTTGTATCTTGTTTAACCTTTTCATATTGTACTGCCTTGCTAGAGCAGACCACCATACTGTCGCCCCGTATTTAAGTAAGAATCGTAGAACGATTACCTAAGGTTTGGTTTTAGGATACAGTTCCAGCTGAATATTCTTTTGTAGGAGTAGAATGCGATGTACGTTTATCTACTCAGACGACGAGGTATTTCACCTTTGGGAAAAGGGACAGCTCGGTGCCCTTTAGCGAAGGTAGTTCAAATTGTAAGATTTTCTAGACTGAGCACACTTTCACCGGCCTGAAAGCTCCAAGTCATGACTTCTAGGATTTCGCTTAATGTGGGGGTAACAGTTTTGATGCGGCTATTAAAACTCCGTCGTCATACTGCGATACGACTTACCTTTATTTCACTTCTATTGAGTTTTACTAATGTCCAGTGCGTTGTCAAAGAGTTCAGATACGCTTTTTACCAGCACATAGCACTTACACTCCGATCACGGAGCGGGTATTGCCGGGCTAAGTGACCTTCAAGATCGAATGGGCGGTGAAGACTCCCGGCCCAGATGGTATATTCCGTAAACGGGCGATAGTGGATGAATGGTCTTAACTACAATCAGTACGAGCAAGAAGATTACTTTACAATGAGGTTTGTATGAGGGAACGAAATCAGTGCACAGGGGAACGCCGCGGAGTGGTGTATTATCACCTCTGCTGTTGTGCAGGCTGTTCATCAACAAACTGCTCAGGCGGTTCGACGAGGGACCTGTCAAACTTACGGCGTATGCAGATGATGTTGCAGCTGTCGCAACTGAAAAGCGCCTTCTGACAATAAGCTCTGTGATGAATTGAGCGCTTTGGGATATTCATACCTGAGAATACTTGTATGTTCTTGTTTATTATGATATACATGGTTCCGAATATGACCAGGCCTAAGCTAGGAGGAATGACAGTGCAGGATAAACCTTTGTAAAAAATATCTATGAATAATTCTTTAAAGTAAGTTGTTGTGGAAGCTCAACGTGGTGGAGAGGGTGAAGAAGGCTTCGACGGCATTTTATGCATGTAAAAGAATGCTGTGGTGTACGTGGGGTCTGCCGCCCTCTTTTTCTCATTGGGTATTTACAGTAATTGTAAAGCATATTCCTTACTATGGTGTCGTTTTTGTAGACAGCCACAGAAAGAAGAACGTACATCAAAAAATCAGGGGGGGGGGGGGGGGTGGGTATATGCAGGCTATAAATGCTTAGCATTAAGGCAGCCTGGAAACAACCCCAACGGCTGCACTGTACGCCATTCTGCACATTACACCTGTAGACTTGGTGGCAAAGAACATACTTAATTCCATACCTGCACTTCGAAGGGGTTCCTAGAGCCACAATAGACGTAGATGGTTGGAGCAAGGCAGTCCTAATAGCAAAGGAGGCGATGCACGTGTACACCGATGGTTCCAAAGTAATGGAAGGAATAAAACCTGCGGTATTATGTGCCGGTTCGGAAATAAACAGATACTACAAGCTGTCATATCACTGTAGCCGTAACCAAAGCAGAGAGAGGGCATTGGGTCCGTGGGCACATGGGACTATATGGGAATGAAAAAGTGGATGAGCTAGCTAAAAAGGGTGGCGTCCTGATTAGAAGCAATTAAGATTAGGCCCCAGCGGGTTAGGAGGTTAGAATATAGCCGCGGTAGGTATGCCTATCGTAAGAGGCGACTAAAATACCGGGTTCAAGGGGTTTGTCTAGCGCAGCTCTTTCAGGTTGCCAGCGCAATACATAGCTTTTCCAAACCCAATTGTCAACCTCATCTATCCGTGGTAAATCATGTTTCAGTAACAGCCGAGGCTCTGGCGAGCCCGAACTCCTCATGGATCTAGGGGGTGGGAGGATGGAATGGCCTAGAAGGTCGCATGTGGTCATAACAAATCGTTCCCGGGATGGTCGGGCTAGTACCTTTATGGTGCTTGTTACCGGAACGTACCGGATCTGAATCCGGCAAAGGACCATCAACTCGATAAAACTCCCCAAGGCCTTCGGGGAGTGTTCTTATTGCTACAACAACAACAATAACAACGTCCCGATTAGACTGGGCGAGATTAAGAGAATAGAGTTGCACATGATCGACCAAGCGTTCCAACTTCTCCGACCCATTTAAAGTATTAGAACGTGTCTCTCCTCCGCTAAAACAAATTGCCCCCTCACATTTTTATTGAAGAACCTAAAGGTGGTACAAAGCAAATTGCTCATTGGTAAAAAACCCTAACAAGATTAATGATTTCACAAGAATAACCAGATTTAAATATTTAAGTAAGGATTCTTAATTCACTGCAAACAAGCATTTCATTTTTTTTCTTATTCCCTTTAGGTGGGAATCAAGATTCAAATGAAAATGTAACTTTGACGTCAGCACCACAACAAAATGTTATTGGAATCCTAAATTCACCGAATCACAGTCCAACCGCTGTTACACCAACTCACCACCACAACGACGATGGTTATCTGCAACAACAACAACAGCATATACAGCAAACAGCAAGCGATAACAGTAACACACATCAAAGCGCAAGCGGAGTTGGATGTGGAGTCAATATCAGCACTCAACCACAACGACAAGCAACAACAACAACAGCAAACGAATATACATCAACTCCAAAATCTTCACGTACAAGTGGGGGAGAGGGCACCGGCGGAGGAGGAGTAGTCGCTGGGGGCGGCGGCAGTGGAGGTGCGAACTCACCAATAAACACTGCCAGCAATCAGACGATTGATGATGAGACAAACATACCAACAACAACACAACATTTCAATATTGATTGTAGTGTCATAACAGAGTCACAAGAGCATATCATCACAGATGGTGGTAGCATTTATGTTAAAGATAATAAGACAGCAACAAATAATAGCAGTGGTATAAATAGCACCAACAACGGAAGTACTATTGGCATTAGTCACATTGGTAATGATAGTAGCACCGTTAGCGGTGGCAGCGGCGGAGCTGGTCGAACACCACAAAACACAGCAACAATTGTAACTTCAACACCATCAGTGACAGCGCCGACAATAGCAAGTGGCGGCGGCAGCAGTAGTGCCAACACTACCACACTTGGAAATTCAGTAGCAATTATTATACCACCGCGACAAGCGCTCCTTCCCTGGGGTCCACACTCACGCACATCCATCATCAACGTCATACCATCGTATACACAAAGTTTAGTGGAAATGCCATTAATGCAAAGTGGTGGCGCACAAATGCCTGTGGGCGTAGGTGGCAGCAACGAAATGCCCGCACCACCACCACGTCCCGGCGAAATTGTGATGCGTAATTTATTTAGCGATTTCACAGTGCAAGCAGAAAAGAAAATCGAATTGGTTATGCTCGAAAGTGCTGATAAACATTTATCCAAATTGTTGCAGCGTGGCGAAGATCAACAATTCGATCAATTACTATCGGCACTCGGTTCAGTTGCAGAACATTGTTTACCCTCATTATTGCAAACACTCTTGGCTTGGCATCGTCGTCAACTTTCAGATGGTGAAATAAAAAATGATCTCAAACGTTTGGAGAGGAATACGAATGCACCCACCCCAAAACCACCCACCACAATCGATTTAGAATTTCAATTACAACGGCGTGAAGCTGCCGTGGAGTTCATATTTTGTTTAGCGCTTATTGAAATACTCAAACAATTACCATTTCACCCGGGTCATGAGGATCTCATACGCAATATAGAAAATTTAGCTTTCAAACATTTCAAGTACAAAGAAGGTTTACAAAATAATCCAAATGCGCACAATATCCATATGATTGCTGATTTGTATGCTGAGGTTATTGGCGTTTTGGCACAGAGTCGTTTCTCGTCGGTGCGAAAACGTTTTATGAGCGAATTGAAGGAGTTGCGCGGCAAAGAGGCTTCCAATACGACAACGCAGAGTATAATAAGTCTGCTGATGGGTATGAAATTCTTTCGTGTTAAGGTAAATTGGTTTGTGGATTTGTATGTTTGTAAGTTTTTATTCAATTCTTCCAATATTTATATGCAGATGGTGCCAATTGAGGAGTTCGAGGCCTCTTTTCAATTTATGCACGAATGTGGTCAGTATTTTCTTGAAGTTAAGGATAAGGACATCAAACATGCGCTGGCTGGTCTTTTTGTAGAGATTTTAGTTCCAGTAGCAGCGGTAAGTATCAACTCAATTAGTTGTAATTGATGCTTATATAACCCACTCAGCATTTAGGCGCTTAAATGTTGAATTTCCCTACATATCAATACAATTTGATTACTCCTTCTGACTAAATAATGAGTTATCATACAACTGAACAAAAGGAATAATCAAATATGAATACTCTTGGCGATCAAAAACTGAAAATCATTTTTTGATCGCTTTTTAGAATCATTTTTGAATTCCTTTGATGAATTAATTTTAATATTTCATAAAAACCAACAGAAAGAATAATCAAATATGCTTACCCTTGATGATCAAAAACTAAATATAGCTTTTCAATCACATTTTGGAATCATATTTGAATCAAATGTGTTTACTTTAGGTGATTAAAAATTTATAATCATTTTTAATTCAGCTTTCTGAACCTTATCTGACTATATTTGTTGACTGAATAATGAATTTTATACTTGTTAACATTTTCTTTTCATTGAAAATCTTATTTTCTTCACATACACACATTTTTTCAATCATGAAGTACAGAAAAAATATATACATATTTTAACGAATGTTAGCAGCACTGAGCGATGCTATCGTCTCTAAGCCGATGCTAAGCAGTGACGTGAATTCACATCCATAGATCAATCATTATGTATCTACATAAACGAAACAATAATTGCGTCTACACATATGTACCATGTACGTACACGAGCAGCGGAGAGTCAATGCACAAACACATGCATATATCTGAGATACTCCTATAAGTATGCAATGAGAAAAACTATAAAATTGTGCAATTGTAGTTACAGCTGAGAAGTTTGAGAGCTGCTGACTAGTAGATTCTGGAAGCGCCTAGAAGATGCGAAGGCTGAAATCAAAGAATATAAAAGGCGGCAATTGTAGAGGCGCTGGAATTAAGTTTGATTTGAGTTGTCAAGCAGTTTCAACTAAGACGCTATCTAGCGAGCAAGAGTAGTATTATTTTGAATAGTAGAGTTTCATTTGAGCTATCAATCGGTTTGGTTATTAAGCAAGCTATTCGTTGCACAGTTTGAGTGTTATTGTAAAGTACTTTAATAAAGGCTATTTTGCATTATTACAAATTGGAGTTATCTATTCAACAGTTTAGTGATTCGAACTTAGCAGAAGATTGCAAATAAGAGGATTTGCAAGTAAATTCGTTACAATATGTATATAAAAATTTTATTATTAAGATATTCTTCAAGACAATATAATGCAAATGCCGCTCGTGACCGAAGATTTCCCCAACCATTTCTCCACCTACGGCTTCCCAGAAAATGCATAATAGTTGGACAATACAAATGTTGTGAGCTATTTGAACTCCAGGTAAGTGAAACTCTCTTGACATATGTACCTGGATATGTCTTCAACATCCCGTACCGTATCGTATTTTAAGATATGGACGATCATAGCTGATGTTGGATGTTGTAGTTGCAGGTATATATCGGTCAAGTTTGTTTGCGATTGACCTGGATTCAAATAGCTCACTTCTGCATTCCCTGATGAAATAAGTTTATTATGTAGTATCTTATTTTGAATGAGATATGAAGAATAAATGCATCGTTAAAAAATCTCAGCCAAAACGATTGAAATATGTTCACGAATATGATCAGAAAATTACTGTGAAAAGCAGTCAAATATTACTCTAAAACAATTACAGCTAAATTTTACAATGATATCAAATATGAATAAAAAGCGTTTCGAAATAGGAATCATAAATGATTATTTAAGAATAATCACATTTAAGCTACATTTTTCTCCTGACGATACATTAATTTTCGAACAGAAAATGCTTTTAAATTTGAACGTTTTTAATCATCTTGGGGTATGATATTTAAATATTTTTTGATGAAAATTTTCAAAAAATGCTGGCTGGGATGTTTCGTTTGAATCATGGTATAAAAAAGAAGGCAGTCCCACTCAAAATTTTTTGACGTATTTGGTGATTTTTGAAGTTTCATAATGTTTGTTGTTTTGCTAGAAGCGTTGCCATATCGTTACTGTTTAAGACGAAATTGTGGTTTTTCGGGATGGAAATTTCCTTCAGAATGAAAACACATTGGTTATCTGAGACAATAATAATATGCTTTAGCACGATTTATGTGCATACATATCGATTGAGAATACAGTAAACATGCAATTTTATTGAAAAATAGTGGATAATGACTCATACATTGGTTAATGACTCATATCTTTATGGCAGCTTGCCCCTAGACAGAAATAAATACACGAAAAATCCTGTTCTAGCAAGGCCCTATTATGCATGCCTCTATAGTGGATATTTCTCAAGACATGTTGAGAAAAAGTTTACCTCCAAAGTCTGCAGTGAGTGGTAGGTGGTTAATATGTTACGTTTGTAGGACGCCGCATCCATGTCAATGCTAAAGGGGAACATGTGTTTAGGCTAACCTGCAGAGCTACAGGGAAATGTTCTTCCCTGGTTTAACAATTTCCTCCTCAAGCGCTACGCTTGAATTATATATTAAATAAATAATGTCGACTTGTCGCCAATTTATAACCATTAAATTTCATAAAAATAGTGTTTAAGTATGCTAAATAAACTCTTTAGAAATTGCGGTGTCGGTTCATAAGGACCTCCTTTGGCCAATCAATTGACAAACGTGTATGTTTTATTAACATGTCCTTAGCAAACGTACGAACACTCAAGAAGGCTTGATTTGTATACTTCGATCCATGTTTCTTCCAGCAAAGAAATTTTCGGGAGCTCGAAAAACTTATTAAAAACCTTCTTTTCTAGGCTGATATTTCATATTAAAATATTTCTACCGCATGCGGGTAATTTTTTTCTGTTTTATTTAAGATAAGTCTGAAAGTAATTTAGTCGTATCCGTTAATATAAAATCCATGAAAATTAGAAAAATTCATAACATTTTTCAATCTGGTAGGTTGTTTTTGGTGAACTTGTCATTGTCCCCGCAAAAGTCAAGTGGCTAACGTCACACTAAATGGAACTACCTCCAGTTTTTGTATCATGGTTTGAATAGCCTTTCAAAATAGCGACAGGAGCACATAGAAACAACTGTTGAAAAAATAAAAAAAATAAAATTAGATAAAGTTGACATATTATATTTATTCCACAGAAAATATAATTCGGCTGCTGTTCAGTGTAATTAGCGCAACGGATACAATCAAAATAGATAAAAAAAATATTTGGCGCGATTTTCCTCCGAGGAAATCTAGGCCGAGCTTCGCTTCCAATGTGCGTCGTCCTCTTTTTTGTTTTTACTACAAATTGGCGGGACGACTGCGAACGGCAGCTGCAATGTGGATGAATTTTCACTGAGAAGCTTTTCATGGTAGAAATACACTTGGAGTGCTTGCCAAACCACTGCCGAGGGGCCATCCCACTTAGAAATTTTTGTTTCTAATGGAAAACATTTTTTTCTAAATTTTCGATGTTACTATTTCCTGAAGCCAGGACGATTGGTGGTCGCCAATCAAACGGATATAGAGCTGTTTTTGAAACTCGTTAGTAATGGAAGTTTATATAACACTGTGCAAGAATTTGAGAATAATTTTATAAATTTCACGCCAGTGGTGACAACATTGGAAACTGTCCTGTTCCCTCATTTCACTCTGAATCATCGCTTATCCACCCCCAGCATGGCTTCCCCAAAATGTATAGTACTACCACCGCGCTTAACGCCATAAACACCCAGATAAATTACGGAAACCAGGAAAACCACATCATAGGACAGTGCTCGTGGCACTTGACCTGTCAAAAGCTTTTGACACAGTCAACCCCGGCACGCTACTATAAGACATAAAAGTTTCACCCCTTCCTCCTTGTCTAAGAATGGAACGCAAATTATCAACTTAGGAAATAAACCTCAAAACCTAGGAGAATTAAGCAGGTGGTACCACAGGGTGGTACTCTCTCCCCACTTTTGTTTAATTTCTACATATCAAAGCTACCTTTCACACCAGAAGGAGTTATTATTATTTCCTACGCCGACGACTGCACGACCTGGCCCTTGAAAAGATGATTTTGTTTCTAGAATAAGAATTCGTGTTACTATCAACGACCAAATCCACTGCTACTCTGTTTACGACATGGAAGGAACGAATGACGCAAATATTGGACTTTCACGTTGATGGTGTTACGCTACCGTCTGTCACTTACTGAAAGATCTTAAGGGTAATATTCGATAACACACTCACCTTCAAAGTGCATGCCTCCGCAACTGTATCCAAAGTACAAAGTCCCAACAAAATCCTCAAGCCGGCAGCATTTGGGGAAAAGGTAAAGAAGCGCTTCTAACGACTTACGTGCTACGCGTCACCAGTCTGGTCACCTGCTATGGAATCGTAACATATGATTACGGATCGAAAACTATATTCACTCGAGCAATAAAAATTAAGCTATCCAACTATCTGGAAAAATAATAATATTTTATGGATATAGTGAGTACGCGTTGTTCATAGTTCACATATTTCATTAATCCGATACACCATTTCGGAGCTATTGTTATTTAAAAAACGGCATTCGATCACGGATCGTATGTTACGATTTGGCCTCTGGTCTGAAAAACATACTATGGAAAAGTTTGCAGACCTGCAAAAATGCTGCACTCAGAACTGCCACGGGATGTCTTCTTATTACCCCTAAACAACATCAACATAATGAGGCCATAGACCTCAACATTAAGGAGCATAACGAAATGCTGAACACAAGTTCTTGCTAAACTGTCACAAACCGTGACACCCTAGTAAACAACTGTTTGATATAGCCCAGCCTTCAAGGAGATCCGGTATCTGCCTACACAGCCGTTTGATCTAAACAAGCATAAGCAAGCCATAGACAAAATCCAAACAGAATCGATAAACGTCTTTGCTAGGACGCGCCTAGTGAAGACCGTTATCAATATACACTATCCTAACATTGTAGAAGAAGAAAGCACACCACTAAGGGGGACATGAGTCACACTGGCACAACTTCGTTCTGATGTTGGTTTAACTCTTTTACTTGTCCAGAATTAACCACGACATACGGGATGCGTATGCGATGTGTCCAAACGTGAGACCAACCTTCTTTTCAATTGTAATGTGAAACCTTTGCCCCTAACAGTAACTTCTCTGTGGTCTTGGACTCCTGTGACTTTGATGACAATTTTTGAGTGTTAAACATAACAACAACAACAGTGAAAGAACGGAATTACAGTAAAACACCACCGCGAATGGATATTTCTCCACTGGAGTAATTTAACTTAAAATTCGCCCGTTTTAATGCAAGTTATATGATAGCATGTATATTGAAGCATACAAGAATTTGTTGCAGGGATGGTGCCTCTATCCTATGTGACCTGATGCATAATCCTTGTTAATTTCGGTTCCTGAATTTCGCAGACCATTCAAATCAGTTGCTATCCACCTCTTTAGACACTGCCTTGGAGTACCGTAGGGTGGTTGACCATGTCTACAGCTTTCGCCAGGTCAGATACTACGAGAAAGACAACTCGTTCAACCACGTGACTCACATCGCATCCCATAGTGAAAGTTCTTCCGCGCGTTTTGAGCCCAGTGTATTAATATGATTTCCCTAAAGTGTTAGCTCTACTTTACACTATAAACGCCTAAGATTTTCCTGCCTGTCATCTTTTCGTCACAGTACCGACTAAGTCAAAGGTCACCATATTCCAATGGTACTCGCCTTTAAGTAACAAAATTGCAAAACTTTTATAAATACTATTTACTGAGATATTATGTAAAGTTTAAGTTTGAGTCACTATGGAATGCCACATATGTATGCACTGTGTTTAGAAATCAGGTTCCAAATATTTTAATTACGTTTTATTCACAAATATATTCAAAACAATGCTAAACATTTGCCCTATTAACGTCAGCAGGATTATCAATTGCTTGGTGTTGATGTTGTATTAACGATAAAGACACTCCCCGAAGGTTTTAGGGAGTCGATGTTGATTGGATCTGGAGTCGTTGGGCCCAGAGCCAAGATATCAACACCCATGGGAGCATACCTGAGCACTTTTCAAGCGGAAGCATTCGCCATAATCCAGTGCACCGACCTGAACCTTCAGCGCGAATACTCCAATGAAACAATTGCCATACTCAGTGACAGTCAGGCCGCCCTAAAAGCAATCTCAGCGTTTGAAATAAAATCAGCACTGGTCCTTGAGTGCGTTGTAAAGCTAAATCAACTAGGAGCACACAACGAACTACTGCTGGCTTGGGTTCCTAGCCGCAGGGGAGTTGAGGGTAACGAGCCTGGCAAGACAGGCAGCAACGACACGATGGTCCCGAGCCGTTCCTGCCAGTAGGCCCGCAGGAAATTAGGAGGCATCTATTATTAGAAGAAAGGGAAAAGAGGGAAGAACACTGGCGCACTATGCCAGGCCTAAGACAATCTAAGTTACTGTTAGGGGGTTACAGTACAACTCGATATAGGGCATTAATAGGCCTTTCGAAAGATAACTTAAGAATCTTAACGGCTATTCTTACAGGACACTGTAGACTGAAGAGTCACATGCAAAAGCTGGGTATAATATCGAAAACCACATGCCGATTTTGTGATCGATCAGCGGAGACGGCGTACCATATCCTCCTGGAGTGTGACGCAATCTCAAGACGTACGGCTAAGTTTATGGGCTCACCATGGCAGAGCATTCTCACATCAGATCCCTCAAGCCAGGTGAACTGCTAGGGTTCAACAGAGATGTCTGCTTGGATGAGGTGCTGTGAAGTAGCTGAGGGCACAATATACCAAAAGGCGCAGTGCGATCCGCAATTAATTATCTATCTATCTATCTATCGATGTTGATGGTCCTTTGCGGGATATAGATACGGTACGTTCCGGTAACAAAGCACCATTAAGGTACTAGCCCGACCATCTCGGGAACGATTTATATCACCACATTAAACCATCTAGGCCATCCCGCCCCCACCCCCTAGTTCCATGAGGAACTTGTTGTCTAACTTATCAATTACTTACTAACGTTTTTAATTTTTTCTTTGTAGGCTGTGAAAAATGAGGTAAATGTTCCTTGCGTAAAAAATTTCGTGGAGCTGTTGTATGTACAAACATTGGACGCTTCAACAAAATCCAAACATCGTTTGGCTTTGTTTCCCTTAGTAACTTGTCTGCTATGTGTTTCACAAAAAACGTTTTTCCTTTCAAATTGGCATTACTTTTTGGCAATGTGTTTAAGTAATTTGAAAAATCGTGATTCAAAAATGAGTCGAGTAGCGCTTGAGTCACTCTATCGCCTTTTGTGGGTTTATATGATACGTATTAAATGCGAATCCAATTCGGCAACACATTCACGACTACAAAGTATTGTTAATTCGCTGTTCCCAAAGTAAGTAATTAGAGTTCAGAAAGCATTATTTATTTCAATTATTTCATCATTTTGCAGAGGTTCGAAAGGTGTTGTGCCACGCGATACTCCACTCAATATTTTTGTGAAAATAATACAATTCATAGCGCAAGAGCGCTTGGATTTTGCTATGCGTGAAATTGTTTACGATCTGCTTTGTGTTGGACGATCAATTAAGGTACGTAAATGATTAAAAAAATTTTGAGTTGCTGACCCCTTACTCTCCAGAAGAAACCTTCATACATTTTCTGTTAGTCATAGACTTTCGTGGTTCAATCCCTCTACTTCAACAACTGTAATCTCTGTAGAGCTAACAATAACACAGGCCAAGAAAATTTAACCAACATTCAGACCAAGAAACTAGACTAGGTTTATGATGCGCTGAAGCCAAATCTGGTATTAGAATTGCTCTATCAGCTCTGGTTTTCGAGATGTCCTAACCTGAAAGTGCAAAAATGTTTGCCCGTATTTGAGGTTATGTAGCCTTGCAGATGTTTTCTTTCACCAAAATTAAACGATGACATCTTTAAACACAAGTCTTCCTTTAAATGGCATTGAGTTTGCTCAAATATCATTTTTTTTTCGCTGAGATATCCCATTTTAAAATTTTCATGTTTCCAAATTTTCCTACACCTGAAAATCGATTGAGATGACATAGACATGATATAGTTGATTACTAATTTTCTTGAATTGAGTCTTATTTTTCTTAAAATTTTGTCTCACACCATAAGTGTGCTAACTCACCACACCCCTACACTATCTAACCTCGGCTCCCAAACCACACACAACCCTAACCCCTAGAAACCACCCCTATCATTACCGCAAGCAATCGATTTTCGGGTGTAGGAAAATTTAGAAACATGAAAATTTCAAAATGCGATATCTCAGCGAAAAAAATGATATTTGAGCAAACTATACAGACCTTGAGTGATGAAAAAGAAAAAGAAATAGCGAGAAACGAACTAAGCACTAGGATACTTATGTTCAAACGGAACATCAAGAACAACGCAGCGGAAAAATTCATACTGCAAGCATTGGAGAAAACGAAAGCCCTGCTCAAAACACACAAAAACAACATCATCATTACTGACGCCGACAAAGGCAATAAAACAGTTGCAATATACAAATCAGAATACACGGAAAAATGAACAAAATTCTGGAGGACAGAAACACATATAAATCAATGAGGAATGATCCAACAAACGCACTTGACAGGAAAAACAACAACATAGTGGACGATCTCCACAAAAACAAACATATCACTATACGAGAAAAGTATCAACTAACCAGCAATGCAGCGACGGCACCAAGGTTGTATGGCTTGCCGAAGATACATAAGCCAGAAACCCCTTTACGTCCAATTGTTTCGTCTGTCCAAGTCCCTTGCTACAAACTTTCAAAATATGTCGGTGACATTATCAAAACAACAATATCCAAGGAATACAACATCAAAAATTCGTTTTAGCTTAAAGAAAAATTATTGAACATGTGTGTGTGTGAAGATGATGTACTAGTTTCGTTTGATGTAGTGTCTCTGTTTACCAATTTACCAACGAATTTAGCAACCAGGATCATAATGAACAAATGGGACAAGATTAAAAATATGACAAATATCCCAAAAAATAAATTTCAAGACATGCTTGATTTTTGCCTAAAAGACAATAACTACTTTATGTATGATAATAAGCTCTACTCCCAGATCTTCGGAATGCCCATGGGAAACCCCCTTTCCCCAACAATAGCTGACTGCGTGATGGACGATCTACTGGACAATACCCTCTCGGAGCTGAAATCCAAACACAATATTGACATTAAATTCATAGCAAAATATGTTGACGACATTTTGGCAATCATCAAACGAAATGACGTGGACATAATCCTAAAAACGCTAAACAAGTACCATACTAAACTCCAATTCACCTTTTAAATGGAAGAAAATGAAAGCATCCCTTTTCTGGACGTACGCATCTATAGAAAACACCAAGAACTCCTCCTAGACTGGTACTCCAAACCAACTTCCTCTGAACGGCTCATAAATTATCTTTCATCACAGCCCAAAAAATATAAAATAAATACTGCCAACAATCTAATAGACAAAATATTAACAATAAAAGCAATTTCACCAGGCGAACATAAAGAACATCAGAGTGATCCTGAAGAATAACAACTATCCCGAACACTTAATAAGCGAATTAATAGAAACGAAACTTGCGAAAATAAATGGGCAAAGACATAACAAAGAAACCAAAGATACAGCTAACACTGTCAAACAATACTATAGCGTCACTTACATACCTAAGCTGAGCGAAAACATTGACCACAAATTTAAGAAAGACGAGAACATCGTATTCGCATACAAATCCAACAACACTTTGTCGTCAGTCTATACAAAAACAAAAAGTGCCATCGATATCCAACAACAGAGCAATGTTGTTTACCAAATACAATGTAAGGGAAAAGAAAACGAAAGCTGCGACAAAGTGTACATTGGAACGACAAAGCGAGCCTTGGGTACCAGGTTAGCAGAACATAAAGCGGACATCAAAAAACAAAAAAACAGCGCCGCCCTATCGCAACATATAACAGACACACAGCTGATTTTGCCAACACAAGATTTTTAGACAAAGAAAAGAGGGAAAAAACTAGGTACACACTGGAAAGCCTTAGGATACTGCAAAAAAGAGAGAAAACAATAAATAAGAAGGAAGATACGGATCAAATAGCTTCGTCATATGTTTTATGTTTACATGATAAACAAAAAGAATTTAGACTTTAGTATTGACAACACTACCACAAGAGCTGGTACCGATATTTTTATTTCTATGTTTTTCACGTTTAATAAGTGTAGTTGTTTAATGTAAAATTGTGCAATTTCTAATGTAAATTATATATTGTGAGTCTATTGACTATGTTATATGTCTGTGTATGTATCTACGCGAATGTGTATGTATGTATCTGCGCGTGATTACCAAGTAGATATGTTTGTAATGGCCTCTTAAATTAAAACTCATATCTGTAATTTCTTTTTTTTCACCAGAAAATAAAATGGAAATGCCCCTGAAGATGCTAAAAAAGTTTTAGCGAAACGTCGGGAAATATAGTGGAATGTTTCATTTGCACTAATCAGCGGTTAGATCGGATTAGCCTATGGAAAAAGGAAAATTCCTCTAAAAATACATATATAAACTCAACGTCGTTTGAAAGAAGAAGAAAAAATGCCATTCTTTAATTTTGTTGGAAGAAAACATCTGCAAGGCTACATAACTTCAAACTGTGGTTTTTGCACTTTTAGGTTAGGATGTCTCGAAAATCAGAGCTGATAGAGCAATTTTGAGCCCAGATTTCGATTCATCGCATCAAAATCCTTCGGAAATATATAGTCTAAAAATACTGGGTGTGAGATTCGATTAGAATCTACATTTTGGCGAGCATGCAGCCGCAATTGTACCTAAAGTCCAGAGCCGCAACAAAATCCTCAAGTCTCTTGCCTGCAGCACTTCGGGCAAAGATAAAGAAACTGTCATAACCACCGGTAAAGTAATTCACCGTCCGCTTGTATGCTGTGCTTGTATGGTCGTCGAGCCTACACAATGAGGCGAGAATACTCCCCCTAAAGGATGGAAACAAAATGCTGAAGAAACAGTTTCTGCTGAATACCCAGAACCCTTTGCATCCCAACAGAGGTCTGATTGAAGAGACCATACCTCCCAGGAACTTAGGAGGTCATAAGCACTATGATAAGGCCTTAGAAACCTCCATGAAATTGCGTCGGACTTCTATGCCAGAGGCTGCTCGGTGAACCAAGTTCTTTAAGACAAATACCCTAAACTAGCAGCTAGAGAAAGCAACCTCCTCCCCCTTTAAACTCTTTCTTATGCAGAATCAATCTCGATATACCCAATGTATTTCCCAATTGTAATGTGTCACCACATGACACCAATCATATTTTCAATGGAAATGTGGAACCAACGCCTCTAACACCCCTATCTCTCTGGTTCTAATCTGTTGAAACTGCATGTTTCTTCGAACTCCCGTAAGGGGACATTCATGACTTATTAGGTTTTGTTGATTTTCCGACAGGGTGGATAAATGATGTATATTGGAACGATTTTCCGTCATCCCTTGTCAAATTTGGTTTCGAGACAAACCGGTTTCGGTGTTGTGCTATCATCAGTGTCGATTTTCGTTCGTTCGGTTTGTCTCGAAACCAAATTTGACAAGGGATGACCGAAAATCGTTCCAATATACGACATTGATGAGCATTAGTAAGTGGTCGCACCTATTGGATAGGGCGAAGCACTGCTACAACAACAACCTGCCCTTGTTTCCAGCAGTGGTAAGTTACCCCAATCGACAAGCACTTTGTCATGGCCCAATAACAATGCCCATTGCCTAGTCTCTTCGGTGGATATTTCTCAAGACATTTAGCTTCCAATATGTTCTCAACATAAAGGTGTACCCTAAAGTCTGCAGTTTTTGGCACGGCGCTCTCGCTGTAAGGGCATGTGTGTGATATTTCTCAAGGTATTAAGCTTGGCTATGTGTGGAAGGACGTCACCTCTAATGGCATGCCTATGTTAAAAAACCATAGAATGTGTATAGGCGTAGGTTACCTCTGCTACAACGGGTATACGAATTATCAAGCCCAATAACTGACCTGCAAAACTACAGGGTGCTCTTTTAAATAAAAAACTTAATTAATTTAACCTTTTCTTCTTTCAGTTAATTTTGAATCCCGAACGCATGAGCATTGGTCTACGCGCATTTCTTGTAGTAGCTGATTCCTTACAACAAAAGGACGGTGAACCTCCTATGCCACGTACTGTGCCCGTTTTACCCTCCGGTAATACATTGCGTGTTAAGAAGACATACCTTAACAAAATGCTGACAGATGATACAGCGCGTAGTATTGGTATGTCGACATACTTTCCACATGTGCGTCGAGTTTTCGTAGACATTTTACGTGCGTTAGATGTACACTATGGACGCCCCTTAATGATGACCAATACACAAAATCAAAATAAAGAACCCGATGAAATGCTTTCGGGTGAACGTAAACCGCGAATAGATCTCTTTCGTACATGCGTTGCAGCTGTACCACGCCTTATACCAGAAACAATGACTGCGCAAGAGCTAGTGGATCTTTTATCGCGTCTAACGGTACATATGGATGAGGAGTTACGCATACTAACACATCAATCATTACAAACTCTGGTTATGGACTTTCCGGATTGGCGTCAGGATGTCGTGCACGGTTACACACAGTTTCTAGTGCGCGATGTCACCGACACTTATCCGCAATTATTAGAAAATTGTACGCGTATGCTATTTGTATTTTTAAATATTTGGCGTTGTGCAATAAATGTCAATGGTAATGGCAATACGAGCGTTAATACACTCAAAACTACAATTAGCACTGTTGGTGGTGCTGCAAATGCTCCTACAAATGTTACAACTGGTCGTGCTACTGCCGGTGGTGTTACAGTAGCAGCAACAGGTGCATTAACTGGTGTGGTTGCAGGTGGTAAAGATACTGCAACTAGTCAACTATCGAGTGCCAGTAATGTCAAGAGCGTGAATACCAATTCAAGTAGCGCGTCGAGCATAACATCAAGCGGTATGTCTAGCATAACACAAGCGACTGTGGTAAATGTTAGTGATGCAGCGAAGAAGAATGAAATTCCGTTGATAACAACTCTACATTTCGTGGAAGGATTCGCTCTGGTGCTGCTTTGTAATTACCGGCCATTCTTGCGCAAGTTGGCAGCAATGATTCTGAAGGAAGTAAAGAATTTGATGAAAGCTCTTGGTATACCAGAGACGGAGCCTCCTGTGATCGATGTAATAGACAAATGCTGCCCACAGGTAAGTGAATTAGATACTATTTCAAGTTCATACAGATGCTGTCCAAACTGTATCTATAAGCGAAAGGTATGAACTGTATGCAGTTCTGTTAAATGGATATTCTTGAAGGAGGGCTTGCTTAAGAGCATATGTGATGAGTAGTATTTATTTTGAATGAATTTTTGGTAATAACGAAAACTGTGCGCAAGCTTTTAAGTATGGCCAGATGTAGAGACCAATAGAAGAAATGAAGCTGACCAATTGTAGATACGCAATAGGGGTTGTCTAAGCACAATATATATGTAGCTTCCCCCCGTTACAAATATGAATGTAAGCTAAGAAAAATTTAGATGACGAGGGTCTGGTGACTTAAAAAGTTCAAACCGTTCCCGTGGTGATCGTGTTAGTACTTTTATGTGCGGTTCGCGGAGCGTGGATACGTTGTTGTTGTAAAGATCATAGCTCCGAAGGTTTTGGGAAGTGTTATTGATATTGATAGTCCTTTTACTCTTCGAAACTAGCAATAACGAGCATACAGTCTGCTAAGAATGTTAACATTCTCCGTAAGCTCCATTTTTGTACTTTTTGATGCAGTTTGGTGGAGCAGGAGATACCACATCAATCAGGCAAAACAGTAACACTATGAAGTAGCTCCTACCGAAGTTACCCAAGTTTATGTTTAGCTTTCCTTCTATGATTTCAATGAAACATTTGAATACCTTTTTGCCTACTACGTAGAATTTTTCATGGCGCTGAGCAGGTTTTAAATCTATGCCGAGGAATTGCAACAAATAACCAAAGTTGTTAATAAAATCAAGACCATTTGAAATCTCGATTTCCGAGTCTCTAGACTTTCCAGGGCTTCCGAAGGTTCTTAGGAATGTTGTAATATTTCCGAATAATAATAAAATTGAAGCGCTGAAGTTTAGCGTCAGAATGATATATCTTTTTTATTGAATAAATTCTTTCCTATTTATACAAAAGTTCTTAACCTATACATATATACATTCTTACATTAATATTTACATACTAGAGGTGCATGACTTAATAGTGAGAAATGCTTTGTCAGCGAATTATTATATTACCCTACATATTGTCAATATGATTCCTACTTGAGCAATTTGGGTATGACGCATTAATGCATTAGGCGACTTGGCAAACGCGAATGAACTCATAGTAGTTATCTGGGTCAATGAACGAATGTTTGTAATGTTAAGCGTGTTTGAAGTGAGGTGAATTCCACGCGATACTAAAATGTTCCGCCTAAAGCCAAACATTTAGACAGAAAGTGCTGAATAGTCGCAAACATACCTATTAGGGCTGGTACTATCTGCCTATTCGAATATCCGGATATCCGTTGACACGGATAAAATTAGGACGGCGTGGATATCCGGTTAATATTCGTTTGTGAAACTATCCGGATATCCGGATTTATGAAGATCCGGTTAATAACCGTATTTTTGGATATACGGTGAAAGCAACAAATTTATGTACCATATGCATATGTATATTTAACATTAATAACAAACAAAAAAATGTAAGTTTACAAACGGCGAAGGTTACTAGGACATGTTTCTGAATTTCACTTCTTCATCAGCTAGCTTTTCGGGAGCTTAGCAGCTTTACGAATTCGGATATCCGGATAGCCGGATTTTTTGCTTAGCTATCCGGTTATTCCAATATCCGGTTTATCCGGATAGTTAAAAAATTCGGATGCAGTTCACATCCCTAATACCTATATAGTTCTAATGACCAGCGCATGCTGCGGAAAGTCAAGGGATGCTAGTGCCAGAATTGATGGGACAGGACCTACTTGTTAACCGCCGACTCCGAACAGCATCTGCAACGCAGATGAGTTTTCACTGAGAAGCTTTTCATGGCAGAAATACACACATAGTGTTTACCAAACACTGCAGAGGGGGACCCAGATTGAAAAAATTTTCTTCTTCTGAAAAAACTTGTTTCTTTTTTTAAATTTTGATGTTGCTTTGCCCGGGGCTTGAGCCCAGGATCTTCGGTGTGGTAGGCGGTGCACGCTACCATCACACCATGGGGGCCGCCGGAGGACGTATCGGGTAAGCAGAGCGAAATACTGTTGCAACAAAAACAACAAATTAAAAATTCATTGTTTCATATTGTAAGCGTGATTTTTAATTGCTATTTAGATCATATTGCTCTTCTATCACTACATAGTAAGTGGAAAGAAAAATCACTACGACTGAGAAGTCAAATTTGCAAATCACGTTGTTGCTCGAAAATTGCAGAATCTACCAACTTTCAGCTGCGTCACTGAGGCTGACGAAGTGGAATAATTTAAGGACTATTTTGGCACGTTTTTCCGTGATACATTGTAATTTTTGGCTTCAAATTAACTCGGTTTCGGCCTTGTTCACCCTACCCTAACTGAAAATACAAACTTATAAAAAAAAAATGCATGTGCAAAGCCTTTTGTGTTTGCTAACGTATTTGTAAACACCACACTCACAAATATAATCCTTTCAGGTCTTAGAAAAATGCCTACCACATTTACCACCTTCGGAGAAAACTGCTATACTCAATGCTAACGCTATCGATTTGCAATGGATTTCCGAACGTACGAGTGGCGTTTGGATGGCTGGACTTACAGATGGTAAATTAAATTTATGTTTGTTTGTTTAATGGTGTGTTCAATTTATACTTATTATTTAAGAATTCATGAGCTTAACACCGACTTATAATAATTGAATATTCAATTATAATAATTGAATATTCAAGTATTATGTTTTTCTAAGAGAAACTGAAAAGAAATAAAGAAACATTGGGAAAAACTTTACAACAACTAAGGCTGAATGCGTTTAAAACCATTTCAATTATCGTAGGAAAGCGGGTTCGACTCCCACTCTCGGGAGAAAAGGCTTTGAAGAGACTTACACTATATGTAATCGAAACAGCTGTCGCATTGTCCGTCCTGATGTCACGTTGTTTAAATTTTTCCCAAATTATTAAAAAAATTATAAAATAAAGAAACATTTACTGGCATATTGCGATGGTACCATTTCGAAAACCTCCACGTATTAATCATCACGCAATTTCGTAATATTATCAAAGGTTTCACCGAGATTCGAACCGGTGAAACTGCATTTGCCTTAACCACTAGCAACTGCAGTTTCACAGTGTGATTCAGGGTTCGAATCTCGGTGAAACATTTGATAACATTACGAAATTGCCTGATGATGATTACGTGGCGGTTTTTGAAATGGTACTATCGCAATATGCTAGTAAATGATTTTTTCTTTCTTTTCAGTGTCTCTAAGAAAACATAATAATTGAATGTTCAAGTATTATAATATTCAATTATTATGAGCCGGTGTTAAGCTCATGAATTCTTAAATAATAAGTATAAATTAAATTTATTTTAAAATTGCTCAACTCTAACTTATTAAATGATCTTTTAGTTTCCTTAGATACATCAAAGTCCTCTACATCAACGCTTAATTTATCACAAGGCAGTACAACACATCAACAACAACAATTCGATCCGTGGTCTGTCGTTTTGTTTGGTTTCTTGGAACGTAATCGTATTCTACAGCAATGTCCATCTGCTGCTGCGCAAGCTTGGCCTATTTGCTATTCACGTGTAACAACACTTTATAGTGTAATTGATCCAACGTATGTTCATACCTTAACTATTGTAGTGTTTCAATTTTTATGAAAATAATTTAATCTTGATTTACTGTTACTCGCAGACCCGTGAGTGATAATCGCGCATCTTTACTGCGCGGCTCAGCACCAGCAAAAAAAGTGCCAACCGAAACTCAAAAAGATCTCTATTTGAAATTATGGCGTAATCAAGTGGCGTGTGCTATGCGTTTAGTGCCACAAATACCCAGCGTAGCGGTACGTTGTGCTTCACCTGATTTGAGTTTAAGGTGAGTTGTCAATATATCATTATATGTAATTATTTTGCTTAAAGATAATCAATAGTAAAACCCATAACAAAATCCTCATAACATAATCAAATAATTATCGATCGACTCTCGTTACATTTTATTAAGTTGTTGCTTTTAATTTTGGTATTTTAATTTTATTTTTAGTTTGCATACATTTTTTATTTGATTTATACCAAGTTACATAAACATTATCTGTAAATGGTGTAGGGTATATTTAAACTACATACGAATAAAACTTAGTTTTTTTTATTTCTCTTAATTTTATGAGCACGCAATATCGTTGTATTTTATTTATATTGTTATATTTATTATAAATCAATATACATATATACATTTTGATAACAATCTCCCCACTTTATGTTCACTGAACATAGTTACATAGTGTAGGTACATAATTAGCTTAGTGTATTATAATTCTATTCATTAAGTGTATTGTAAACATTTTTATACTCAGCGTGCTTTACACACAGAGTATATTAACTTTGATTGGATAACGGTTGGTTGTACAGGTATAAAGTAATCGAGATAGATATAGACTTCCATATATCAAAATCATCGGTATCGAAGAAAAAATTTGATTGAGCCATGCCCGTCCGTCTGTCCGTTAACACGATAACTTGAGTAAATATTGAGATATCTTCACCAAATTTGGTACACGAGCTTATCTATACCCAGAAGAGATTGGTATTGAAAATGAGCGAAATCGGATGATAACCACGCCCACCTTTTATATATATAACATTTTGGAAAACACAAACATTTTTTTTAAATGGGCATGGCAGCGCCCACTTGTGATAAAATCAAATTTTACAAATATTATGAATCATAAACCAAAAATCGTTAAACCTATCGTACCAAAATTCGACAGAGAGGTTGCCTTTACTTAAGGAATACTTTGAAGAAAAATTAACGTAATCGGTTAAGGACCACGCCCACTTTTATATAAAAGATTTTTAAAAGGGTCATGAACGAATAAAATAAGCTATATCTTTTCAAAAAAGAGCTTTATATCAATGGTATTTCATTTCCCAAGTGGATTTATAACAGTAAATATGAAAAACTTCAAATTTTAAAAAATAGGCGTGGCAGCGCCCCTTTTACGACTAAGCCATTTTCTATGTTTCGGGAGCCATAACTCGAAGAAGAATTAAAGGATCGTAATAAAATGGGTACACAAATTTTCCCTATAGCAGGAAATATTTCTAGAAAAAAATGGACCAGATCGGTTAAAGACCACGCCCACTTTTATATAAAAGATTTTTAAAAAGGTCGTAGACGAAAATAATAAGCTATATCTTAGCGAAAATAGTTTTGAATCAATCAATCACTTATCAAGTTTTATTGTAAGAGGAAATGTGGGACAGTTTTTTTTTTAACGGGCGGTGCCACGTTATGTAGAAAAGTAATTTATCTGAAATGAAATGTACAATTGAAACTCACGCTGAGTATATAGTGTTCGGTTACACCCGAACTTAGACACCTTTACTTGTTAGTTTTGTTATTAAAGGTCGCTGCATCGTTAACAAAAGTACGTTGAAGGAAGGACCTCGTTAAACTTTTAAGTTACGACTTATAAAGATGGGTCGATATATAACACATAAACTTTTGCTGCAGGCAATAAATAAGTGCCTTCTTCCAAGACCCAATAGTAATATAAATTAACATGCTCATGGCCCACAATTTTGATTTTACACTTAGAGCAGCGAACAGAAAATAGCAGTGGCAACTTTAATCAAATTTCGCCAACTGAATACTTGTAATTTTACTTTCGACATTTGAAGGAAAAGCTTTGAATTTTTTTTACTGAAACTATGCAAAACAATCTCAAAAACGTTTTCCAAAACATTAGAATATTCTAGAAATTTTACGAACATTTTAAACTTTTTATTTAGAGGTCTCTAAATTTTTTCGAGTATGCAGCTTTATAGCCCACTCAGTTCGAGTCTAATATAGTCCAAGTTATTGGTCTCTCAGAATACGCAGTGATTTTTGACAATTTTTTTTTCGACTCGAAAGGTGTTTAAGATTTTCTTCCATATCCATATTCATAAAGTAAATATGTTTGTATTTTTAATGGTGTGTTTAATTTTACTTAATATTTTCTGACGATGATAACGTGCGGTTTTCGAAATGTACCATCACAATGTGCCAGTAAATGTTTCCTTCTTTTCAGGTTTCCCAAAAAAAAAAAGAAAATAATAATTGAATAACAATTGAGTATAAATAATTAATTACCGGTGTTATCCTCATTAATTCTTAAACATCTTAAATAAAAATCTCTTGCATTGGAGGAGTTCTAAAACACTCGTCGAAAAAAAATTGTCAAGAATAACCGGAAAACATTTTCTTTTGTTCAGTAGGAGCAACAACAACTAACCATGATTGTTGGTTGTAATTGCAAAGCGGGGATTGTCCATTTGCTTTTCAAATACGTTCACGTATTTTTTTGTAAGCAATTAAAATTTTTTTTTATTATAAGTTTGTTTTTATTATAAGTTTTTATATTTTTGTTCATCGCATGTCTCGAGCAAAGCAATAGCAAAACTTAAAACCGTCTAACTTAGGAGACTCATATCGCCCAAAACTCTCCTACCGCCAGTAGCCAGGACACTGGAACCCGCCCTTCTCCCTTATTTAACTGCAAACCTGCGAGTTGCTAATCATCAGCATGGCTTCCGATAGTTAAACGTCATCACGCACAAATACATTTCAATTATCTGTGTGGTCGGTAGGCATTGATGCAGTTCAGAAACGTAACAGCAAAAGCCAGAAAAATCAAACTAAAGGTGCCACAGGGGGATGTCCTATCCCCCTTTTGTTTAATTTTTACATATCGAGGAGTCACCATTTTTTCGTACGCCACGATAATGACAATAGGTCCCGGCATATCCATTGATTTGCTATGCTTTACAATTAACAGCTATCTCCCTAGTACTTTTCAGTTTTTTCACCTCGTGAAATCTAGCAATGTCAACGACCAAATCTTTGGCGACTTTATTTACAAAGCTTATGCTGCCCATATTGGACATTCACGTCGATGGCATTACGCTATCGACTGTTCTAGACCCAAATATACTGGGGGTCACGTTCGACCCGAACCTTCAATCTCGCGAGCATGTAGCCACAATTGTATTTACAGTTCAGAGCCGTAACAAAATCCTCTATTCTCTTGCCGGCAGCACTTGGGGCAAAGATAAAAAAACGCCCATATCCACTTATAAAACAATTGACCGGTCGCTTGTATGCTACGCGTCTCCAATATGGTCGCCTTTCCCGTTAAATTCTTGAAAATAAGTTTCTGGTAGTACCCCTGATCGTCTTCCAGATATATTGTATTGTGTCGAATGTTAGCAATTTCGATGTGTCACTGTGCTGCTAGTAAATAAATGCACAACAGAAAAGTAAACAACCACACATGCAAGCAAACAGGGAAGCTAAGAGCGAAGAGACTATTTCACATACATACATGTACTCATCACCTAAGAGCAGAAGTTATTACTCACACATGCACGCATATAATTAAAAGACATACCACATACATAAAGGAGAAATAAATAAGCAGCTTTTCGAGAAGTTTGTTCGTCTAGACCTTTGCAGAGATATGTGAACGAGGCAGAGATTATAAAAGCAGCACAAGCTGAGGAATAATGAATCTATTTGATTTAAACACGCTATCAGTGAAGTAAGCTATAATTGTAAATGTGACGTAGAGTTGTAAATAAAGACCATTTTGCCATACTGAATTTTGGAGTTATTTATTCGACAGTTCAGCTGTTCGAACGTTAACAGAAGGTGCATAATAATCAGAGATTCGGAAAATTCGTTGCAGTATGTATTTAGGCGTTGGACATGGGTCAGAGAAGGAGTATTTTAAAACCATCACAGAAACAATAAGGTCGCTGAATAAAAAAGTCAATGGGGTGAGGAAAAGTACCTGTCTCGGATTCTTATAATAAAGGCGTGCTCACCTACCACACCGAATGGCCTGTGTTCAAGTCCCCGGAATAGCAACAATTTGAGAGTATTTTAGATAAGAAAACTGAGTTTCAAAGCGGAGCACGCCTGTTTTGGTAAACACTCCCGAGTGAAAACTGCTTCTCAGCGATAACTCATAAGTCGACATAAAACATGTAGGTACCGTATCGGCCTGATCGGAGGTATATCGCTGTTATAGCCGGCATTTGCGTGATCTCCGACAACTAGAACTGCGATCCGCTGATTTGAAACTGTCTGTATCTCTTGGATGGTATTATATCCTGGTGATTGTGATCCAGATAAAAGCATCCTAATCGCTGTAATATTATCATAATCAAATATCGGTACAAATATACCATTACGATCTGCTTCAGCCGATATACAAGTACGGAGATTACCCTTGTTGCCAGCTCTGTATAGCCTTTATTTAGGAGTCCTTGAGCCAGCACGTTGTAAGTAAGGATATTGATTATTGTTACAACTATAACCTAATGGCTGCATGTGTATTGAAACGATTTTCTATCATCCCTTGAAAGCGGGTTGTGTGTAGTTTCATCTTCTGTCGCATTTTTCAAATTGAATAAAACGGCTGTACCTCAGTTGCAGATCTAAATCTATGTATTCTCATTATTGCAACTGAAATTTTGCTAATGATTGTTCGATCTATCTCAACCATCATCGTATAGACCGTTTAGGGTATATTTGTCCAAAAATTTACTATGGTGTATGCATGTTTGTATCTATCTACTATATCTAATAACAAATCAACACGCCTTTATTAAATGTTGGAATTTGGCAAATCAAAGTAAATATCTACGCACGTACATATATATGTATATTATTTTACTCTCAATTATCATTTAGTTAGCTTCTTCAGTCATTACATCATTCGATATTAAATGTGATACTAAACAAGACGTTTCATACCACTAAAAAAACACGAACGAACACACATACATATGCATACGTTAAAAAAAAACACGAATGTTATACGATACATGAAACCATCCGTATCATGAACCAATGTCCCCCCTACTCACTTTAAAAGAGATGTCGTCATCGCATTTCCGCAAAAAGTTTTCATTACATGCCAAGCGTTGTGTAGCCAGTTTCTTGTTAATGTAAACAACAACAAAACTATCCATCCACAAATCAATTAATTAATAATTTTAGTTTACAAGATCAATCGGACTCACGTTCTCTATCCGATTCCTTGGATAATATACCGTCGAACGTATTTGGACCCGAAGGCATTGTTACACGCTTTACGCTGCCGCTATCTTATGGCCGTAAGGAGGCACGACAGAAAAGACTTGGGTAATGAAAAAAAAAGTAAAAAAAAAAAAAAGCTTCAACAGAATCTTATACATATTTAACACTTTTACAAGAGGTTTTTTTTATGTAGTTTTATTGGGCACATTAAATTTGTAGTTACTTAATGCTTAGTAATTTAGAAATTTAATAGAGCTTTTATGCACAACGTTATTCATAGTAAGTTGTTACTGACATACATAACGTTAGTTTAATTCACAAAAGGCCTAAACAACAGATTTTTCGAAATTTTGTTTTTCACAGATTTTGGTATGATATCTTAGATTACACCCTTAGTAAAAGTAACTACAGAGTTATGCCATTCTCGCTTGTAGTGAATGTGAAAATAAAATGTTTTTTGCTTCTCCTGTTGATTAAAGCCTTTGCGAGTTAAGCTTACGATATGTTGTAGAACTAAGATTTATGTACAATACACAAGTTGAAAATAAGAATACCATATAACGACTCTCAGTTCGAAATTGCCCTCTTTTAGAATTTATTGAACGAACGTTCCATTTTCGAAAGCAGTTCAAGCACGATGTATCCCAATATTTGTTCCAAAACGTCCTTTATCTGCTGAAAAGTTATTCTTCAAACATTTTCATGCGATAACGCGTTTTTGAACCGTTGGCCGGGATAAGATAATTTTTTGCACAGCTTGAGGAGAGTTCGAACATTAGAACTATGCAGAAACAAAAATACCATCAGCCCAATTCTAAACAAAAAATCCTTGCGATTTTTTTGCCATCTCTAGAGTTGGGATTGTACCGGGTATTTACCATTTTTATGGGTAAATACCAGGAAAATACCCGGAATATTCCTTTTTTGTATCTCTTTTGTGTATTTAAAAATCATTTGAATCGAGGCTGTTTGGAATTACAATTCAGCAATTAAGTTTATACGTCATTTGAAATTAAAAAATTTCCGTTTTGATTTTAAACAAACAACCCAGCAAACACTCCGAGGCAACAATTAGTCCGAAAGGAGTCCAAACTTTGGATCGTTTGCACTCGTTATGAACTCATTTAGGAGCCTCTAACATAAATCTTATACAGGCCTCTTCCGATATCATATATGAGCCTTATTGGCCTCATATACTGCTAATTTTGAGTTCTTTAATGAGGGCTTTTAGGAAGAATTTTTGCACATATCCGAAGCGGAAAACATAGGGGAGAAAATTGTTGTGATAAAACTCCCATGAGGATAAGATAGAAATAAAATAAGTATTAGTTGAATTAATTATTTATTTAGAATAAATTGTTGCAGAAAAATGTTTGAGTTTTTATTCCGGAGCTGCCTAGTTTACTGATTTAAATATTTTTCGTTTGTTCATAATTTCATCAAATTGGAGTCATAATAGGCCCTAAGGTGATAGTATTTTTGAAGCTGATATTTTTCGGACCCATATTGAACTCCAAAACTCTAAGAGAATGTTTATATGGTACAATATTTACGCAAACAAAGCTACCCCTCAAACATGCTCACGGCGCTCATAATTTAAGAATCCGAAACGAGTAAAAAATAAGTGAGCAATGTAGGAATCAGAAAAGCGTCGAAACGCTTAGGAGGGTAAAAGAAAATTTAATTCTTACCTTTTATTTAACGGCTTAAAAGCTCATAACCTGGCATGCAAAAATTATCATTTACCAACTATTTATGTTCGTCACAGCGAGTTTGGAACAAATTTTGAAACTTTGTTACGACAATTTTTCATTTAAATACAAAATGAATTACATTTGTACATTATTGTTACCTTGCTATTCTTTTTTTGTATAAGCATCGACGTTTTTCCGCTCATCGACGGTTCTCGACATTTTTAATGTGACAAAGCTGCCATGCTCTGTCCAGGTGTGTCGAACTATATATGACCCCAATAAGCGCTGACGATGCCTAATAAATAGGCCAGATCATCAGATAATCAGAGTTTATTAGAGTTAAAAATGACGTCGGAGAGTTCCAGTAGAGTATAATATGAGCTGTTTAAATGCCTTTTAAGACTTATGTCGAACTCTTATTTAGGCTCAAATGATATACGTTAATAGGCTCATATAGGACGACCATTGCAAGAAGGAAATACTTTGGTTTCGGCCTCCCAAATGAGCATATACCGACTGTAACCGCTCCAATTTAGATATTTTTCCGACTCTTTTTTAACCTAAAATGTTTACTGGGTAAACTAAAATTTTTCCAACGGCATGTATTATTGGCTAAATATTTTTCAAAAAAGCTGGATTACAGATTAAAACTAATCCAACCAATAGCGTAATGGATACCTACCCACCAATATAGGACAAATTGGGTACGTTTTGGATTGAATTTGTGTGTTTGTTTCCCATATTTTCAAAAAAATTATTTTTACCCTTCTTTTGGGTAAATATTTGGGTATTTACCCATTTTTACCATATATAACCAATTTACCGGGTATTTACCATTTTGGGTATATACCTCTTTCCCATGTCTACCCATCTCCCATTCCTCGTATTCTAAATAAAAATTCCGTGAGTTTTTTCACTTCTCCCTTTCCTCTCATTCTGAACAATGTTCGAAAAAGCAAAAATCGGTTATGGGGGAAAAGTAGGAATTATGAATGAGAGCGAGAGGGAGATTTCTCTGCCATTTCTTAGTAGTTTTTTCACTTGTTAAATTAAAGGGAATGCACCAAAAAAGTTAAAGTAGAAGATCTCTTGGTATATATGATGCAGCCATGCAGATATTGCGCAGGGATTTTTAAAGAAGGCTTAAATAGATTTTTGCATATGACGAAAGACGAATTCAACTCGACTTGGCCGCAAGAAAATTGCTTTGCTGAATGGAAGCAGGCAACTCCAGCGGATTTGTGTTATCCCGCCATCTTCTTCTTCTTATGCTCCTCTGTTGATGTTGCTGTGGCACCAATTCATTACTCATTTCAGCGAATACCGTATGAAATACAATACTGTTTATACTTAATTTTTTAATTTCAAACAAATTCGCATCAATAATTAATCTATTCAATTTTTTAAACAAAATAAGAAATGCGCAACGAAATTTCAATTGACAAAACAGCTGACTTCGAAAATTCGAAATTTCTATTCCCCAATTATTGTTCTTCCTAGGAGAAAAAAATTGGAGGAATCTTTCTGCGGGAATAAAAAAATTCGGTAGAACAAAATTCCGAGGGAATATTTAGGATTGGGCTGCATATGTTTGATGCGAAACTCCCACACTAGGGTAGGAACCTTGTCGATAGTATGAGGGTTTAGCCGAACTCCATAGCGTCCTACTAAGTGGGTTAGCGGTTTAGCGGCTTACATCTACGCCACAATGCGGGGTAAGTTGAAACAAGTTTTCTCAAAATCAAATTTTCCAGCAAACAAAAAGCGCCCGAAAGGCCAATTTTCCGCTGATATGAAAAAATTTAAACTTTGAAAAACGTTTTTGCAAAAAACATTTTTATTTAATTTTTTACCCACTTTTTTTTAATAAAAAAGAAAAACGAAATCTACTTTTTTCCTTTAAATCATAGGTCCGTTTATCGAACCCAATATAAGTGCTGAGCAGGTCAGGGCAGAGAAGAGTAGGGCAACTGTTAAAAGGAAATAGCGCAAGCTGGTAAATTAAAATGTTACATTTGGGTAAAATATGTAGTTAACTACGAAAGTTCTACCTTCACTAAACTATTTGCTTTTAATATTATATATTTGACCATTTTTTACAAGGCGAATCCATACCAGGTGGTGGCAAAGCGAGTTCAACCAATTCGCCGTACAGAAGAATGTCAAGTCAAAAGTAAATTTTCATTGATTTCGATTAACTGGCTAATTAAAGTACAGGGCGTTGTATGGGAAATTATCAAGAAGAAGCAATCAACTGTTGGGATAACAACACCTGGTACTGAATTCGCCTTGTTTTTTCATATGAATTATTTGAGTTTTTTATTCATACCAAGGCGAATTCAGTACCAGGTGTTGCTATCCCAACAGCTGATTACTTCTTCTTGATCATTTTCTTTACCATGCTTTGTACAACAAGATGTCAGTTAATCGAAATCAGTGAAAAAATTTGTTTGACTTGACATTCTTATGCACCAGGTGGTGGCAAAGCGAATTCAGAAGAATGTCGAGTCAAAGAAAATTTCATTGATTTCGATTAACTGACATATTAAATTACAGGGCGATGTATGGAAAATAATCAAGAAGAAGCAATCAGCTGTTGGGATAACAACACCTGGTACTGAATTCGCCTTGGATTCATATACTATAACATACATTTTTAATCGATTTGGACTACCACAGTAGAGTTGTAAATAAAAAACATTTTGCTTAACGGAGAATTTCTTGAAATTTCGAGTTAATTTGCAACGAGTTAAATGTTAGCTCATATAAAATGCAATAAAAACCTATAAATGTCATGAACTTTGGCAGTCTTTAAAGGGAAAATCTGTGTTGTAATCTATGCTTTTTTTATATACTCGAGTTCTGCATCTCAAAATCAATAGTAAGATTGATTTGTGAGAAAAAACAGCTTTAACATTATTTCTAATAATAACATTTTTTTTGTAAAGCATTTTGCAATGTTCAGTTTTAAAAATTCAATCAATATCTGATTTTTCCACATTGGCATAAAATTGGCCTTTCAACCTTTTTTGTTCGATTGTTCGTACTTTAACTGTTGTGTAGAAATTTGATTTTGAGACAACTTTTTCCAATTTATCCCATAGTGCGGCGTATTGACATTGAGTTTGCACTAAAAACGCCTCCAAGAGATGCAAAGCATGAGGTAAAACATGGAAAATGGACGGCAGCGACAATGTCGGGGTTTCGCTTGCAAAATTTGTATTAGAATAATTCTAGATTCACGTAAAAAATAATGCAAACTTTTGCATCTTGCCTCGGTCATCTTAAGTACCTGTGAGTTCCAAATCTGTACCTCAATAGGATTTTTATATTGCATAAAGCTTCAAGCGTCTAGCTCAACAGAGAGTTCTTTAAAAACCGATTCCAATCTTTAAAATTTCGTAAGAATTTCCTAATTATCTCGACCCTTGCGCATTGTAAAGGTTTCAAGTCTCTAGCTAAATGAGAAGTTACTTAAAAACCGACCGCAAGAATCCACGTGCTCTCTATAAAGATCATTTAGAGATCTTCTAGATCCCTGCCCCTTCCAGTAAAATTTTGTGTACTAAATATTGAATTTTGATAGAACTCTAACCCATAATCCAAGTTTCAAATCCCAACCCTCATTGTGAAGTTATTTAAAAACCTATCCCGGAATTCCTAGTCTTGTATGAATTTTCTATTTATCTCGACCCGTGCGCCATCTTTTTTATTTTGTTGCATTCTCACGGTGCTCGTTTTCATAAGTAAGGTTTCAAGTTTCTAGCTTAATGAGAAGCTGCTTAAAAATCGTTCACAATGTTCCACATGCTCCTAAGATACTTCTAAAGATCTTTAAATATCCCGTTTGCTGCTCCATCTAGTAGATTTTATTATCCTAACTAATGTATTCCAATAGAACTCTTAAGCTATGTTGCAAGTTTTCAAGTCTCTAGCTCAAAAGTAAAATTTCCAAGCGAAAGTTTTTTTTTTAATTTCATGTTGCATTGTCGTTGGGCTCTGAAGTACTTATGTTCCAAGTTTTAAGCCCACGAGAAGTTACTCCAAAATGGATTGCAAGATTCCCCGATTGTACTGAAATTTGCGGACAAATATTAAAAGGCCTTAATATAAGGAAGTAAAATAGAAAGCAAACTGTTGCTGTTATTTTAACTAAAAATATTTTAACACAGGCTCTGTTGCACTGGAGATTATGCATGCTTGTAAAAGTACTTTTTACCCTAATTTCAAATGTAGAAGCCGTTTTTCTCTAGCAGCTCTAATATTCCCAAATATTTAATAATAAGGTTTTTAATAAAAATATTTTTTTTTTAATAAATAAACTTTATTATTATTAATTACAGTGAGTAATTATTTTAAAAGATTTTCGTTTATGAGTTGATTCGTGAACACTGTTCTGAATGCTGCAGCAGTATTCTTCTTGGTATCGCTCTCCCATAGTGCGGAGGTCCAAGTGAAAACGCTCCCCCTGTTTTTCACTGAGAATGGTCCTAATGGCTATGGAGATACTGATGTCCCATGCAGGTTTTTCAAATGGTTTCATAGGGCTATTGAACTCTGGGTCACAAATTAGTTTTCACAAAAAATCCCAGCTTTCACCTTTTCAGAACTCAGTTTTGGAAATGATTTAGAAATGCGATGAAACATTCACCACTTTATCCTAAGGCCTTTACATATTGTTTCATAAGACCAAATTTGATTTGCAGTGGTAATATTACACGCCAACAGTCAGTAGGTTGGTATAAATCCATTTAGAGTGATTTCTGATTTGTATGCCTGTTATGTTTACCACACAGAAATAACAGTCGCTGTAATGGTCCCGGAGTTAAAAAAAGGCCTTTTTGTTTGCCCATAAGCGTAATGACTCAACAAAACTTTTAATACAAACTTGGAATCCAGGGTTTGTTATCAATTTCATTTGGGGAATCGAATAAGTCCATATAAGCCCGCTTCACTAGGTCTGGCGGATTCATATGAAATTCCTTGAATATGTACGCGCCACAAATAAAACAAAACTCTTTGAATTCTTTGTGCTTGTGAACTTATAATAAAAAAGTAAG